>NC_054844.1:8017741-10517741 GCF_018345385.1 Vulpes lagopus
TAAGGTTATATCCTTTGATGGATCTGACATGAAGCCATTATAGTCATGGACTGTACCATAGTGAACTTTGAGGCTTTTTCTATCAAGAGGACTGTTGAATCCTTGGCTAAAGGCTTTACTTGCAATTTTATATTATTAGACATGGCTTCCAAGGTTAAATATGACTAAGGAACAAAACCATCAAGAAGCCCTCTTTATTTGAGGCCCATACTTAATAATGTCCTAATGATAAGGAATCATTGGCAAGTGGGAGAAGACTTGTCTCAAGAGATAAGGGCATTCCCATGGCATCATCCAGTGCAATCATAAAGAAAGTGAGGTCATTCATTTTCTCCAAAAGTCCATAGTTAACCCTATAGAGTGGGGTATGCTTTGGCTTTTAAGGAGTGATTTTGTCATGCCTGACACACAGACTTGGTCAAGGTGTTAGCCAAGTTATACAATTGTTGGTGAATCAATCCCATTTTTCAGCTGTTCAAATAATCATACCCTTAGGGTCCTGTTATTATCCCCACAGAATAACAAGCAAGAAGATTGTCTGTACATGAGCTATTGTGGCAATTTTTCTGAAGTTTACCTCAAGTTGTATAGCTTAGGTAAACAACACTCGAAGGCAATCAGAACTAGAATTTAACATCTGCAAAGGTGTGTTATTGAAACATAATTTTTCTCTCTAAACTCGCCCTTATTTCCAAAGGTAGCCAAATCAAGACTAATTTTTTTTTTGCAAAACAAGTCCAGTTTTAACAAACTTGGCCTAATGATTTATATAAGCTCAGCAAGAATAGCAATTGGCCATATAGATCTTTTAAAATCTGCTCTGCTGGAAACTTTATAAGGAATATAGAATGAACTTTGGGTGGCCTCAGGTCCAGAAGCCAAGCCTAATAGTATAGTCAATATAAATATCAGTTTTTTTAATACTGATGCCTGCAATACTCATGGATTTGGGAAAATTCCTCTTCATGAGGTTCCCAAAGTATCCTGAGGTTCCTGCACCTGCCAGGAAGTGACATTCCTTACTCATCTGGTGAGGCTGCTGGGAACTCGGTAAGCAAGGTATCAGGCCAACAGTTCCAAGGGGCTTTATGGCTCCATGTTTCATAAAGTCAACCTTAGTTCCTTAAAGCTGTTTGGTCATATCTGAGTCTATGCATGTCTCTCTCAAATATGATATTCTAGTCAAGCCTTGATAAAATAACCAATGTTTCCAATGGTGTCCTGTTACAAGGAGAACAGATTCTTATTGAACTTATGCAGATGACTATGATTGCTAAGGAGGAAATAGTAATACTGAGACCTTTTGGATTTCAGAGGGTTCAGGTAGAGAGAATAAAATGCTTCAATTTGTTCACAAATGAATACTTTATCATGTTTCTGTAAATTATAGATATCTTAAGAGAAAGTTTCCTTAATCTGGAAGAGTAAACATTAGAGAACCAGCAATGTTTCAAACAAGAATCACAAGACTATCATCACCTCTTTAGTTCATTTAGTCCTATGTTACTAAGTCTTGTTAAGTTGAAAGCAGCCTTTCAGTTAGTTCTGGGAATTCTTAGCCATTTCAGTTTTATGATCTTAAAGATATTGAGTACCTGTATTTGTCTTAAAAGTCCTTTATATTAACCGCCTTGAAGACGAAATTCATCTGGTAAGAGAATAAGAACAATTAGAAATGTCAAAAACTCAGAAATGGACATTTTTAATGATCTGATGTGAGAGTTCATTATGATACAATTGACAGGGAAATTCACTTATTTCTGTGACATGTAACACTTTAATAATCAGAATATCTTTTTTTTTAATAATCAGAATATCTAGTGATGATGACCTTATACCAGAGTGTAACATATCAAATAAATAACCTGATTAGTCAATGAGACTTCATTCATGATTTAAATCTTGGGGAAGTTGTTAAAATCTTAGAACTTTTTAAAAGAATTTATTTATTTATTTGAGATAGAGCAATAGAGAGAGCATGAGTGAAGGAGGGGAGCAGAGGGAGAGGGAGAAGCAGGCTCCCACTTGGCAGGGAGCCTGATGCAGGGGCTGATCCCAGGACCCCAGGATCATGATCTGGGCCAAAGGCAGACGCTTAAACTGACTGAACCACCCAGGTGCCCCAAAACCTTATAAAGTTTTAAAGCACATGTCTGAATAGGGTTAGGGAGCAACAAAGACCTGATAAAGGAAAAATATAGAAACTGTTTTTTCTTGTCAGGCAAAGAGAAAACAACTGTTTACATTTTCCCATCAAGAGCAGACAATTCAAGAAAACGTTGTCTTTTTAACAGAGAAAATGCAGACTTTCAATCTTAGACTAGTATGCTTTTAAAATCCATTCATTTCAATCTTACTCCATCCTGACTGTACATAAAATTCCTTTCCAATGTTTTCCCATCACAAATCTTCTACAACTTTCTTTTGCATTCAGATTTTGTCCCAAGCCATTTCTCTTCAAACAGCCAGTCTCATTTAGGGCAAAATTGCTTTCTTTTACTTTCAACAAAAATGTATTCCCATTCCTTATATCTTTCTTACACATACAGAGTTGCTTCTCTTATTTCCATCAGTCTAAATTACTTTTAGCGGAATTTTGCACTCTTAGAAACCTTAGTTTCCAGAGAAAACTAAATAGTAATCAGTTGTGAACTATTACACAAGAATTCTTTAGAAGGCAAATTTGTGAATCAGTTAAGCACAATGCATGTTTACCAACAGACTCAAATATCTTTAGTTTCTCTGCAATAAGAAGTCAAAAGCACAAACTGACGTCCAGTAATTAATGCCTTAACACTTTATCGTATTTGGGAAAGGCCTATATGTCCAATGAATTTAATCCATTTATCTTTCAAGCAAAACTTTAAAGTTACAGGTTACCAAAGACTTTGAAAGCTATCTTACCAATTACTGATGAAAACTTTGAGAAAGACAAGATTAACCATCATTTTAAGTCATATTTTTGCTAACAAATTGCAACAGAGATAACATGAGCTTATTTGACCTTCAGCAAACCTTGGTAGAATAAAATTTTCACATTTAGAGGTGATAACTTTAAATACATGTCTATCTTAATTAAACTCAAAGACTTAAATTAGTTTAAATATTGAATATGTTCTACCTGGATCCATTTAAAAGTCAATAAATTTGTTCACCATTGTAATTTTTTTTTCTTTTACCTGAGACACTGGTGGGGAAATCTGAAGTGGGCAGTGTTAAGTCCAGGGGTGCTCTTCTGGCTCCTTGACAGGGAGAGGAGAAGGAGCCATGGTGCAGTGGCACCAAGGATTGTACAGAAGCCAGTTATGCAGGCTACACCCAAGGTGGTACAGAAATAGGAAGAAGGGGAGGGGGAGGCAGAAGATATGAGGTGTGGCCAGGAAGGCAGAGAAAAAGAGTTCCTGGTCTAAACGTCATCAGCTCAGACAGAGGAGCAGATGCCATGTTTTTTTTTTTCCACCAGAGCGGAAATGGGCAGTCCATGTTGGGCCAGAGAATACTGGGAATTTTCTTGACCATAGTGGGCTCCAATTATAGTCATTAACCCGGGAAATGAGGGAAAGCCCCCCCCCCCCATCTATTAGGAGGAACAATGAAAGAATCAGCATCTCCTTTGCTAGGGTTGGCCTGTGTTTCTTCCAGAAACCTGAGTTTATTTGGAGGAGGCTTATTTAGATAATTATCATCCAATAGGTCAGGTGGGAGTGTACTAGCCTGGTTACTGACCAAACAATTCTACAAGAGGCCCTTAGGTCTGATCCCTGATCTAGAGCCCTGTTTCCCACAGAAGAGATCTAACCAATAGATCTACCAAGGCCATGCAGTGTTATAGGAGAAGAGTGGTTTCCTAAATTTTGCAATCCGAGCTGTTTCCATTGGGTTAAAAGGCACCCCCAAAGAAAGAGTCCTTGGGACCTGAAGAAGAAACCTACTGAGGTCATGCTAGAGAAGGTCCATTACCAAAAATCCATCCCCCCATGCCGACTCTCCAGGTGGCATATGTCAGAGGTTCTGTGTGTCAAAGTGATTGGAGGTATCCCTCAAACAAAATCACTATTAATCATTAAACTGCCTTACCATGAAGGCATTCCTGCTGTAAAAGTCCCCATAGGAGGGATGCTAGCATCTTTCTTCTTCTCCATTGCGTCCTGGGCTATAGATGGGTACCTGGTGATTGGACGGAAATGTCCTACCATGTTGTCTCAAGACCCCGAAGGCTGCCCTGCCATTAGGGTCGCACCTTATTTTTCCTTGCCTTCAAGAGCCTGCCATTTTTAACCCACGGGAAATACTAGAAACATTTTACAGGGGGAAATTACCCAATTTTGTAGTTTGAGTATTACTAGAGGACATTGACAGAAAACAAAAAGGATAGAAATCCATCATAGTTCTAAGTGACATTCCAATACATGTAGTCTTTACAGCCAACTTCTCTAGGAAATGGTCCCTGGCTGGGTTTTAATTCAATCGGGTACTGGTTTCAGTTGGCTCCCAGTGAAGTTCTCTTGGCCAGAAGCAACTAGACCAGGGATGTGATGGGAATCACATTAGACCAATGAGGAGGAAACCTCACACAGGAGTCTTAAGATTGACAGCATGGGTGCCTGGGTGGCTCGGTCGGTTGATCCTATGACTTCAGCTCAGATCATGATCCCAGGGTCCTGAGGTTGAACACTGAGTTGGGCTCCCTGCAGACTGGGGAGTCTGCTTGTGGATTCGCTCTCCCTCTTCCCCTCCCCCTGCTCATACTCACTCTCATTCTTCCAAATAAATCAATAAGATCTTAAAAAAAAAAATTAGCAGCCATGCTAGTCACTTAGGTGGCTGTCCCATGCCCAAGACAGACAACTTTGTATAAGGACAGGAGAAAAAGAAAGGACATTAAGTTTCTGGGTCTTATTACCATTGTCAGCAGGGTATTCAATTCCAGCCAAAAAGCAAGCTTTCTCCTCCCTATAGAGTAGCCATGAGCTAGAGGATTGCAGCTTGAGCAATCTACATGCAAGTGTTCCAATAAGACCATACCCCTCAAAAGCCCCTTGAAATGAAAGTAAAGGAAGAAAAGAGAAAGTCCTCACCACTGCTCAGAGTCCACCTTGGGGGCCAAATGATATAGGAGATATTAGAGTTCGAAGTCGATGGCCAAGAAAGAATTCTTGAGACGTCTTTGGTACAAAAAGGTGATTTTATTAAAGCATAGGGACATGACCCATTAGCAGAAAGAACTGTCCTCGTGTCATGAGGAGTGGCCCATTATATACTTTCAAGTTAAGAGGGAGTTAGGGATAGCACATTTAGTGGTGATAAGTCTCTAAGGAATTTTGGAAGCAAGGTTTCCAGCTATTGTTGGGAAAAGGTCATTTATTACTGTCTAATAAAACCTTAGTTATCAGACCCTTCAGATGTATATCGGTGGCTCATATGCTTGGGGGATGATTGCCAACATATATCGTGGGGGGTAGAGATAAAGGAAGTTTCCAAAGGAATTTTCTTTTAAAGATTTTATCTATTTATTTGAGGGGGGTGGGACGAAGAAGGGGGGAGAAGCAGACTCCCTGCTGAGCAGGGAGCCTGACATGGGGCTCCATTCCAGGACCTGAGATCATGACCTGAGCCAAAGGCAGATGCTTAACCCACTGAACCACCCAGGTCCCCCTCCAAAGGAATTTTTTTATGTTAAAGTAGACTTAAAGGATCCTGGGGGTCAGGCTAAGATTGCCTTTTACTCTTAGCAAAGTATTAACATAGAGGCAACTGAGTTTCTAGAGAAATGTCATTCTATGTGTTTTAAGGACTTAGCAGTAGTAAGGAAATTAAAATGTTCTTTTGCCTTTGTTTCCCACATCAGAATGACTCAAACCTTCATTACTGAAGGATTTGGGCCAATAGTGTGAAGCAAGTCAAAAGGGCCCACAGTGACCACCAAGCTGAATGCATTAAGTGACCCATCTCAAAATAGACATAGGCCCTAACTAACCAATGGGCTACTTACAACCAGGCACAGTTACCAACAAAAAAAATAAAGGTGGGGGGAGATTGCATTCATTCCCGTACCTTCTCATTACACCCTATAACTGTGGTACCTCACCGCTACTTTGTGACAGACAATATATTCAATAAACTTCTATCTCCTTTGTTCTGTGTTGGGTGAATTCTTTCACCACCTGCACCTCTGGCCCCCACCCAACAGAAGTACCTAACATTTTGGTGGCCCCGTCTGATCAGGATATCCCACAATCAGTAATCCTACCTGGTTTCAGTTGTCATTTTTCATTGACCTTAATCACACGGCATGGTAATACTAAGAGAAGCCTTAGGGCTCTCCTGTATTCCAGACATACTCTTCCTTGCTTCCACTGTGCATCAGTTCAATTTCCCCTTGGTAGTCAAGATCAATCAGCCTAGCCAGGTCAGTATGTCCCTTCTTTGTTGATTTAGAGGCACTAGGAAATCCAAAGTGGCTGGTGGCAGTCTTAACTTCTAGTTCTGTGGAATCATTGTTCTGTCTCCAGGTAGAAGTCCTTCTCCCTCTGGAACTAAGACCTCCAGGTCTTCAGTGTATAAGGATGCAGGAATATGGAGCAAAAATTTTACTAGTGAGTTAGTAGGGTTAGTAGTGACTTGTGCCACTCCCATTTCCACTCTCTTGATTCCTGAATCTGTGAATCTTGGCTATGAAAGAAATAGCACTATATATTAGATACTGATTCAGAGTATGTGAAACCTTTTGCCCCCACCCTGCAAAATATTGTCACCTAGCTGATTCTGTAACTAAGTCTTTAAAAGGCCATCCCATCATTCTTTCAAGCCAGCTACTTCAGGATGGTGGAGAACATGATTAGACCAGTGAATTCCATGAGCATGGGCCCATTGTTATGCTTCTTTAGCTATGAAGTGAGTTCCTTGATAAAAAGCAATGCTACTCATCCATGATGTTGAATAAGACATTCTGTAAGTTCGTGGGTGATAGTTTTGGCAGAAGCATTGTGTCTAGGGAAGGCAACTCTATACTCAAAGTGTTTCTTTGTATTAAGAAGCAAATGCTGGCCCTTCCATGGTGGAAGTGATAGAATAAAATTAACTTGCCATAACCCTTGAGAAGGTGTCATGTTGGGAACTTAGTGTTGATCTCTGCTGTTGATTGTCATTCAGCAGTGGGTATAGGTGATGTGGGAAACAAAGGCAGAAGAAAATGCAGATAAAATTAAATGCCCTTATAACCTGCAGCTCATTGACAAATACTTGAGGTAGGTAGAGTATAATATTCCCAGGAAGCTCCCTACTGTCTTAATGTGAATACCTTGCTAGAGGAAAAAACAACTGTGGGTTGACAACAGCAAGGTCTCTGGTATCTGGTGAGTATTCTTTGGCAGATGAAAATCCTTTTGGAACTTCCCTTCCTCCAACCCCAACGTGTATAATCAGTTGCTCCTCACAATCCTGGGGCAGTAGCTCTTTCTGCCCACAGGCCCTGTCTCCATGTTTAATAAAACCACTTTTTTTAAAAAAAGATTTTATTTATTTATTCATGAGAGACACAGAGAGAGGCAGAGACACAAGCAGAGGGAGAAGCAGGCTCCATGTGGGGACCTGATGCGGGACTCTATCCTGGGACCCCGGGATCATGCCCCGAGCCAAAGGCAGACGGTCAACTGCTGAGCCACCAGACATCCCAGTAAAACCACTTTTTTGTATCAAAGATGTCTCAAGAATTCTTTCTTGGTCATTGCTCCAGACCTTATCAACATTCCAAAACTACTCATAGCCGGTCAGCCTTGGGCAGTAGAGGTTCATGTTACTGAGCTCATGCATAATTTCTATCTTTGCCACCATGGCTACTTTGTTCATAAATCCATTGAGTGATGACAAGAATGACTGGGGAAGGAGGCTGACCGGTATCCACAGAGTCAGTTATTCTTTACTTTTGATCCTTAAAATCATCTCTTAATGAGGTCACCCTGTGGCAAGCATTCACATGGAACACAAATATCTTCATGTTTTTTTTTCCTATTCAGAGAGATCTATCTATATACCTCTTTCCAAAATTTCCTTGTCACCAATTTTCCAATATGTTCCTTATAAGTATCTGACTATTGGGATGCCTGGGTGGCTCAGTGGTTGAGCGTCTGCCTTTGGCCCAGGGCGTGATCCTAGAGTCCTGGGATTGAGTCCCACATTGGGCTTCCTGCATGGAGCCTGCTTCTTTTTCTGTCTGTGTCTCTGCCTCTCTCTGTGTGTGTCTTTCATGAATAAATAAAATCTTAAAAAAATTATCTGACTACTCAATTAAACTTTTGTCTGTAGCCTATGAACTGGTATATGATTGCACATCTAGCCATTTCTCCTTCCAAGCCAAGTAGACAACCAGGTGCACTGATCTATATGTTGCCTTCAAAATCCAAAGAGGCCCACTAGGTGTCATGCCTCTTTTTTTGATTATGTGAGAAGCCAGATGTAGCTTATCCTTTACCTTTGATGGGATGTCTCAAGATGTCCCACATCATTGGACCCTGAGAAATTTTACTGAGGAAAAACCTCCTGAAATTTTGTTGGATTTATATCTTGCTCTCTGACATACAAATGTCTTATCAATAAGTCTAGAGTAGTATTAAATCCAATCAGCATAATGTTATCAATGAAATGGACAAGTATGATTATCTTGTGGAAAGGAAAGAGAATCAAGATCCTTGAGAGCTTAATTATGATATAAAGTTAGAGTTGATATGTCTCTGAGGTAAGATAATGAAGGTTGAGTTGTTGGCCTTGTCAGCTAAAAGCAAACTGCTTCTGGCTGTCCTTACTAACTGATATTGAGAAAAAAAGTATGTGCCCGATTAATAGCTGCATGTCAGGTACCATGGTGTCAGATAATAGAAAATATGTGTGTTGGTCTCTGCCCACAGTTCCTGGCACAGAGCTCCTAAAACCCTTATAACTTCCTAAGTGATAAGAACACTAGGAACATCTCTTGTTCTTTTTTTTTCAATTTTTAAAAAAAATTTTAAAATTTTTATTTATTTATGATAGTCACACACACACACACACACACACACACACACACACACACACAGAGGCAGAGACACAGGCAGAGGGAGAAGCAGACTCCATGCACCGGGAGCCTGACGTGGGATTCGATCCCGGGTCTCCAGGATCGTGCCCTGGGCCAAAGGCAGGCGCCAAACCGCTGTGCCACCCAGGGATCCCCATCTCTTGTTCTAATATTGGTTTTTGACCTCTTTTCCTCACATAGGGCTCCTGAAACCCTTATAATTTCCTGGGTGACAGGAATGTCTTTTGTTCTAATGATGGGCTCTTGGAGGACTCCTGGATGAGGGCTGGTCACAGGAAAGACCAAGCCATGACTAGAAGCTTGGAATTTTCAACTCCACATTCCCATCTCTTGAGAAGGGAGAAGGGCTGAAAATATAGTTAATCAATCATGCCTATATGATGAAGCCTTCATAATATCCCAACAGGATGGGATTCCAAGAACTTCCAGGTTGCTGAATACTGGATGTTCTGGGAGAGTTGTGTACCACTTCCCACATGACTTTTCCTATGCATCTCTTCCATCTGATTGCTCCTAATTGTATCCTTTTATAATAAACCAGTGATCCAATAAGGAAAAAAACCTCTTGAACAACAAGATTTGATGAGCTTCTGGGTTGATAAACATATCCATATTTGAGGAGAGTGGTGCACTCCAGTTTCATGGATTCAGAAGCTCCCGCACTCAGGACTTCCAGCCCCTGCTCTATGTACCTTTTCATCTGGCTATTCATCTGTATTCTTTTTTTCTTTTTTTAGAGATTTTATTTATTCATGAGAGAGACACACACACAGAGAGGCAGAGACACAGGCAGAGGGAGAAGCAGACTCTATGCAGGAAGCCTGACGTGGGACTCGATCCTGAGTCTCCAGGATCAGGCCCCGAGCCAAAGGCAGAGCTAAACCGCTGAGCCACCAGGGCTGACCCTAATCTGTATTCTTTATAATATTCTTCATAATGAACTGGTGTTAAAAAGAAAATCACAGGCCCAACATGGCGTTACTTAAGTTAAGGCTTGAAGTCAGTAAAAGCAACACTTAATGTTTAATACAGCTGCAGTTTCAACTCTCTAGGAATATGAGATTTAGCCAGTCAACATGGAATTTCCTGGTCAATACTAGGAAATTTACTGATAGACCTTTTCCACTTCCCTTAGGAGGGCAACCTTGCATAATCAATGCATTCCTTGCTAATAAATTCCCTTCTTCTTCTTTTTTAAAAATCCTCTCTCTCTGCCTTTAAAACCTTTCTTTTGTCAGTGGAGCTCCCCTCTACTTGCTAGATGGGATGCCACCTAATTTAAAAGTTGTTTATTAAAGCCAGTTAAATCTTCAAATTTAGTTGGTTTTTAACTTATTTTTAATGGTGATAAACAGAAGTAAATGTTTCTCTGGGTTCTGTGAGATACTCTAGAAATTAATCAAATCCAAGATGGGATGGGGCTGTGGGAGTCTCTGATTTATAGCCAGTCAGTCAGAAGCATAGGTAACATCTTGGACTTGCAATTAATGGGGGCAGTCCTTTGGGACTGAGCCTTCACCTATGGGATCTGACACTATCTCCAGATAGATGATGTTAGAATTGAGTTAAGTTTTGTAGGATACTCAGTCAGTGTCCACTGAGAATTGGAGAATTGCCTGGTGGTATTATTTCGAAGGCATGGAGAAGGACCAAGGAGAGAATCCTGGAGAATATAAAAATGTACAGGGCAGGTAGGCGAGCTTGAGAAGGAGCCCAAGCAAGAGCACAAGTAGTAAGCAGGAAATCAAGATAGAGTAACACAAGAAAGTGAAGAGAAGACAGAGTTTAAGGATAGGGGAGTTCCAATAAAAGATGGTTGAGTAAAGATTTACTCACTTCCTAAAATACCAAAATTAACAAAACGAATATTAGAAAAGAACACCTTATCTGCAACAAAATTAGAATGTGGCAAATCATTGACTATAAGGAATATCTGCCAAGTATAATAAAAACTTGAACCAAAACAAGAGAGGACACCTGGAGCAGATATGTCCTCAGATATCAAGGGAGTCATACATTTCTCTAAAAGTGAGCAGGCCCTAAGAGACCTTCTCAAGCATCCTTTGCTAGGATGATAAGGAGTAGGAGCACAGGTGTGTCATAGTTGAAGCAGAGAACACTTTTTGACAAAGTCCCAGCATGCACCACAGCTGGGAAGCAATGTGGGTGCCATCTTTATTTTGTCCACTGTTGCCCAGACTCTCACTGGGAAAAAAATTGCCTGGAAGTGAGGCAGGGATAGAAAGGCCTACCTCAGCCAATTTTATGAGCTGTTAATTTTAGACAGTTGAACAGAGATAACTAAATAGCAAATATCTAAATAAAATATACCTATAAACTCTGAAAGCCATATAGAGAACTGCCAAAAGTGAGGTGGAGGAAGGGAGGGGGGATGCAAGAAAAAAGAGGAAGAGAGTTGTGGTAGAGCAGATGATACATCACATTGATTAGAAAATGTCCTGATGCAACAAGATTGCATTGAAACTGCCAGGTCCCTTGAAGAACATCCCTTACTTCTTCCCCAAGTCAAGATGAGAAATACACAAATAAATTTGAAATGATACCTGTGAACAAAAACCATTCCCCAAAGAAAACGGAGAAATGACTCCAGTAGAAAAGAGAGCACTGACAGCCCATGATGTGATCTGACAATAGAGATACACAAAATATCTCCATTGGATACTCTCTCTCTCTTTAAAGATTTTATTTATTTATTTATTTATTTATTTATTTATTTATTTATTTATTTGAGAAAGAGAGACCACACAAGCAGGGATGGGGTGGGGAGAGTTGCAGAGGGAGAGGAAGAAGCAGATTCCTCGCTGAGCAGGAAGCCTGATGTGGAGCTCAATCCTAGGATCCTGGGACTATGACCAAAGGCAGATGGTTAAGTGACTAGGCCACCCAGGCACCCCAAGTGTCTGACTCTTGATTTCAGTTCAAGTCTTGATCTCAGGGTTGTTAGTTCAAGCCCCACTTGGGCTACATGCGGGGCGTGGGGTTTAGGAGACCTGGGGAGGACAGCAGAGGACAGGCTGTCTGCAAGGAGGCATTGGTGGGTGGGGCTGTTTTTATAGGGGGAAAATGAGGAGGTATGGCAATATATGGAATCTTTTTTGGTAACTGTGTCTAGTTGTAAGTAGTCCATTGGTCAGTTAGGGCCTATGGATATTTTGAGGTAGGTCACCTGATGGGTCTGTCTGTATTTAGCCAGGTGGTCTTGTAGGCATTCCTACATTCTATTGTTCAAGCCTGTTTGCCTAAAAGCAGCCTCTACGTTGACCAGGAGATTCCATGTTGACTGGCTAAAGCTCACATTCCCCGGGGTGGGATGGGGTCGAAATTGCAGTTAGGTTAGGTATTAAGTGTTGGTTTACTGACTTGGGGTCCTAACTTAAGTGACACCATATTGGGCCTGTGGTTTTCTTTTTAACACCAGTTTATCATGAAGGATATTATGAAGGATACAGATGACTAGCCAGATGAAAAGATACATAGAGCAGAGTCTGGAAGAGTCCTGAGTGCAGGAGTTTCTGTCTCCATGAAACTGGGGTACACCACCCTCCTGAAATGTGGATATGTTTACCAACTCAGAAGCTCATCAAATCTTGTTATTCAGGAGGGTTTTTTCCCTTACTGGATCACTGGTTTATTATAAAAGGATACAATTAGGAGCAGTCAGATGGAAGAGATGCATAGGACAAGGCATGGGGGAAGGGGCATGGAGCTTCCAGGCTCTTGGCAGGTGCACTTTCAGAACCTCCATGTGTTCATCAACCTAGAAACTCCTGTTCAAGAGTTTTGGATTTTTTTTAAGATTTATTTATTTATTTATTCATGAGAAACACACACAGAGAGAGAGAGAGAGAGAGAGAGAAAGAGAGAGAGAGGCAGAGACACAGGCAGAGGGAGAAGCAGGCTCCATGCAGGGAGCCTGATGTGGGACTTGATCTGGGGTCTCCAGGATCACACCCTGGGCTGCAGGCGGCGCTAAACTGCTGCGCCACCTGGGCTGCCCGAGTTTTGGATTTTTTTAAAAAAAATTATTTATTTATTTGAGGGAGAGAGAGCCCGAGAACAAGCAAGGAAGGCAGAGGGAGAGAGAAAGGGAGAAGCACACTCCCCGCTGAGCAGGGAGTCTGTTGCAGTGCTTGATCCAGGCCCCTGGGATCATGACCTGAGCTGAAGGCAGACACTTAACCAACGGAGCCACCCAGGTGCTCTGTTCAAGAGTTTTTATAGCTTTAATCTTTAGTTCCTTCTTCCTTTCCCTGAGGTCTGCGGAAGGGGCTGAAAGTTCTAGCCCTCTAATCATTTGGTCTTTCTGGGGGTCAGCCCTATCCTGAGGCCATCTACGGGCCCTACCTTAAGTTACCTCATTAGCATAATATTATAAGTGGCCCTTTATGAAAGACAAAAGACACTTCTATCAGCAAATTCTAAGGGTTTTAGGAGTTTTGTATCTGGAACTGAGGACAAAGATCAAATAAATTTCTTTTTTTTTTTTTTAAAGATTTATTTATTTATTTGAGAGAGAGAGAGTGTGTGTGCACATGGGACAGGAGTGGGTGAGGGCAGGGACAGAGGGAGAGAGGGAGAGAATCACAAACAGATGCTGTGCTGAGCACAGAGACTGACTTGGGGCTCTATCTCACAGCACTGAGATCACCACCTGAGCTGAAACCAAGAGTCAGAGATGAGCTGAAACCAAGAGTCAGAGAAACCAGAGATGCTCAACTGACTGTGCCACCCAAGGACCCCTGTATTTCTTATTATACCACACCCCTCAATCCCTAGTTTATATCAGACCCCCACCCACTCTATCTCAGAGCCTATAGAGCCCAGGCAGATAATATAAAAAAGTGAAGTAGGTCATAAATATATTTTTCATAATCATGTCTTCAACAGAAGTTTTTTTTTATATAGCAATCTGGTAAGTATATTCTTTATTTCCATGAAGAGATAGGTTCTCTCCCATTTTTTCACTTTTGATAAATACAGGGCTATAATCATGACTCCTTTAAGTCTTTTTCTATGAAAAGTACAGTGACAACTGACTATTGACAGGGACAATAGGGAGTATAGAAACTATGCAACACTGTAGTGTATGCCTCAAGTGGAACTTCAGGCTAGATATTCTGTTTTTTTCTAAAAAAGGCTGGAAATAAAGGTGTGTGTGTGTGTGTGTGTGTATGAAACTTCTGTTTTTCAATATTGACCACTAATTTAAAAATCTTAAAAATGCTATGTAGGCCAATAGAGTATAAAACAAACCAAACATATTTGCTGGCCAGGTTTGGTCATAGCACATTAGTTCATAGCCTCTGTTCATAGCCTCTGTTTTCTCTCTATTTTCTCTCAGTGGCCTCATCCTTTCTCATGGCTTTGCCCATGTAGTGGGAAGCTGAGAGTGGCTATCCCAGCCTAACTTGGCATTCATACATGTCTATTTCTCTCTGGTGAATGGGTGAGGTGGGCATATCAGTAACCTATTTTCACCAGGAGCCTCCTGGCAGAGAACTCACCCAAAGGGAAGAAGGAACCTGGCACGTTATGCTGAAATCAGTAACAAAATCTCAGGGTCAGAGCTATGTGAGACTCTCCCCAAAATAGGCTGTGACTTCTGTAAGGACAAGAATTGTGTCCATTTTGTTACACTCCATATCCAGAGCTTAGCAGAGCCTGGCACACAGTAGATACTCAATAAGTAATTGTTGACTGACTTACTGACTTACTGAATTGTTATTATTGCTCAGTCCATGTCACTCAAGTTGATCTTCACCTCAGCCCTGAATTCATACCTGGATCCAGGAGACTGTATGTAAAAACTGCAGGAATTGCATCACAGAAAACCCTGTGAGATATTGATACCCCCTACACCTTGCCTTGGTACTCTTTAGAAGGAATAATAAAAAAAGAGATGGCAGCCCGGGTGGCTCAGTGGTTTAGCGCTGCCTTCAGCTCAGGGCCTGATCCTGGAGACCTGGATCGAGTCCCACATCAGGCCTGTGTCTGTGCCTCTCTCTCTCTCTCTCATAAATAAATAAAATTTATTTTTTTTTAAAATAAAAAAATAAAATTTATTAAAAAAAACCTCACACACAAAAAGAGAGAAGCAAGTGTTTTTCTCTCTTTATCTTACTTTTGTCAAATGAAAAAATGACAAATGTAAATCAATTTAGTAGTGGGTTTGGTATTTTTAATTCAAGAGAAAATAATCCATGGATTGGGGGAGTATAGTGTCTCCACAAGCAGTGGAACACTCTCAGGAGGGATGTTTGGGTAACAGCAAGTTTTATAGAGCATCAGCAGAGGCTACTCATGATTGGCATGGAGGTCAGAGATTTCCTTATTCCTACTTTCTAAGGTAAGATAAGCTAAAGCTGACTGGGAGGGCTGTGATTGGTGTTAGGTTCCTTTGACAGTGAGGCATTTCTTTTTATTTTTAAAAATTTATTTATTTATTTATTTATTTATTTATTTATTTATTTATTTATTTTTAGAGAGGGACAGAGAGAGGTGGGGGAAGGGCAGGGAGGACTTGGACTTGGACTAGAGGGAGGGAGAGAGAGAATTTTAAGCAGGCTCCATGCCCAGTGTGGAGCCCCATGCGGGGGTCAGTCTCACAACTCTGGGATCATAGACTGAGCCAGAAACAAGAGTTGGACACTCAATTGACTGAGCCACCCAGGTACCCCAACACTGAGGCATTTCTGTAAGTGCAGGCCGATTTAAATTTAGTTTTGTGACCTGGACCAGGCCACTGGGGCAGCTTACATTTTGTGGGTCTCACCGATATGAATTAACTTTTTCACTTTCCTCACTTTTCATTACTGTGCAGATGTAGCCTTTAGTGGGCTTTCTGTGTAATAGCAAGAGGTTCCTTCCAGGAGATGTTGCAGTCCCTATAACATATGGTGAAGAGGTTGCCAGGTGATAGCAGACAAGAGTGTTTATGAACATAGGGCTGGAGATCTAACATAAGTGTGTACAGGGGAAGAGCCAGAAAAATGTTACTGAGACCTCATTTATATCCACAGCTTGGGGATATATGCATTATATCTAAAGGCAGTGGCAGAGACTATTAGCTGCTCACCAAGTCCCAATCTCTTCATCCTTCTGGGCACACAACCCACACAGGTGTGACCTCATGGTTGAGTTCTAGTCAATGGAATATGAGTAGCAGTTGTCTGGACCACACCCAGGCCCGGCCCATAGAAATCTCCCTCTGTGATGCTCCATGTTCTTCCTTGCAATGGCACTGGAAAGAATGTACTGAAGATGGCAGGGCCTTTAAGGGTGTCTTGCTGACCTGGGACCATTTTGGACTGTTTTTGTGGGTAAATAATAAATTTCCATATATTCGAGCAAAAATAGTTTTTTAGATTTGTTATTGCATTAGCCTACCTAATTAATATAGGGGTTCATCTAATATTTTTATATGTCCTGCCACTGTATATACCTGCAATACCCTCCATTTGTTTATTATCTAGACTTAAGAAAGGGATGGGAAAATATTAATAATACAGAGAATAAACTATAGCTGTTACATTGCATACAGGAGAAAAAAGTGATGAAATATTCTTCTAGTATTTGAAAACTATCATCTGATTAAGCATTTATTTGTTATTTATTTGATGAATGGATGAAGTTCTGAAATATGTCTTGTGTTTGTTTTACTTCTGCTTTATTAACATGAATGAAAATATCAACAAAAAAAAATCCGTTTTTCTTTATTGTCTCTCATGGCTCTGGATATTCACTGGGCTCAGCTAAGCAGTTTGCACCAGGGTATCTCACATGGTTACAGTCAGATGGGGCTGGAGTCATCTTGAGAACTCCATCACTTGCATGCCTGGTGTTGAGATTGATGCTGATTGACAGCTGCAACCTCAGTGTGCTTAGCTGGAACATATATGTGGCTTCCATGTGGCCTGGGCTGCCTCACAGCATGGCCTCTGGATTCCAAGTGTGAGTGTGCCATGAGGGCCAGGTGGGTGCTTAACCTAGCTTTAGAAGTCATGTAGGCTCAGTCCTACTGCACTCTCTATTGTTGGAGCAGTCACAAGCCCTCAGCCACATTTAGGGGGAGGAGACATAGGAATGTCAAAGAATATGGGGGCACATTTAAAGACCACTGCAACTGCTATCACAGGACTTTTTTAAAAAATTTTTATTTATTTATGATAGTCACACACAGAGAGAGAGAGGCAGAGACACAGGCAGAGGGAGAAGCAGGCTCCATGCACCTGGAGCCCCACGTGGGATTCGATCCCGGGTCTCCAGGATTGCGCCCTGGGCCAAAGGCAGGCGCCAAACCGCTACGCCACCCAGGGATCCCTATCACAGGACTTTGACATCATTTTCTTGTCTTCTTCTACTAGAAAGTAAGTTCCTTGAAGGCACCGGGATTCTCGTTAGTGTTTGGATTTCTCAACACATAGTGGGCATTCAATAGCTATTTGCTGGATGAATGAATGAATGAACACAGTAATATTGGAGGTTTCAATAAGCTGTCATTAGAGAGAGGATGTTCTGTTTGTGAGAAATAAAATATTTGGAGGAACTGTCATTGAATTCTGAAGATGCAGGGAAGCCATTAAAGTGTTTTAAAAATGTAATTAAGGTTGTCATTAAGGAAGATTAATTTTTTAGTTTGTGTAGGACAGATTGGGGACGGTGAAAAAGGGGGAATGGGGAAGTTTGAGGGCATCTATCCACCTGATATGCAGAGGCTCTGACTTGGACTAGAGGAGTGGATGAATGACAGGGAAAAGGCAGAAACAACAAGCCTCAGCAAGGACCAGGGATGAGAAGAAGAGTGAAAGATAGTTAAACTTTTGAATCTGGGTGGTTGGGAAAATGGTAGGGTTATTCACAGACAAAGAGAAGGCAGAGGAGGACCACAGCTGAAGTGTTGCTGGTCAAGTTCCATTTGAAATCTCAACTCTTCCATGGAGCCTTTCTGATTTCTCCTTAGCCAGATGTAACTCTCTCCTTGTCACTTGGTTATATTCTGTAATGTTGTTTAGCTTCCTCTACCTATCATCTTTGTGTCCCATGTAGAACTGATGAGAGAAAAACTCTACAGGCCTGATAAAAGGGAGGCCATTTTAGATTTCTAGGTCAACATGACTGTACATAAATTTTGTTTCAACCAGTAACCCGATTTATGACCCATCAAGTATGCATCGTACATCTGCTTTATAAATGAGTAGCTTATAACAAAACATCTTGCCCTTAAGATATTGATCAATGCTCCTACTCCCTACATGACATGACATTAAAACCAGTGATCCCTGCCTATATGTTAAACTAATCTCTTTGAAAGTATTTACCTATGACATTGGTTTACAGATTTTTAGGTTAAAAATGTATATAACCCTGTAAAAGCTGTTCATTCCCTGGAGGACTTTTCCCCTTGTGAATATCATTCCCTGGAAAGCTGTTCTAATCTGTGTTAGAATAAAATTCTATTTTTTAAAAGAACCATCTTAGAGTTCTTTCTGGCCAACTGGCAAGGAGATTTCTTGGCTTAGCTGGCAGAGTATCAGCGAAAGCCACCTGAGGCCATGGGAGGTCTACTGGAACCTGGCCTTGGTATCAGCATGGACCCTTCATACCCCTGTGGCTTCTCAGCGACCTTTGAGTGGATCAATGAGTTCTGATATCCAGACATCCCTATTTTAAGTTGACAGTCTGATTTTTATTAAAGCTGTTTTTTAGATTGATTTTGTTTGTACTGGTAAGATTTTCTGGGTAGGAAACCTACGGACAAGGGCATAAAACTTGGCTTGGCTAATTCATATTTGGCTTTGATCTGGCAATAAAACTGAACACTGGATAATTCTAACTAGCCAGAAAATGAGAGACCAAATTATTTAGCTCCGAAGAGAAGGGACACTTGCTCCTTCTAGCTGAAAGGTGTTCTCATGTGACCAAGAACCTAATGGAAGTATCTGAGGTTATTTCTCAAGATGAGAAGTCGTCCCATAGGGAATTCCATATTCTTCACATAGTAAATAAAGTTTGGCTTGTCTGGAGATGCACACATAAGGATTGATCATCCGGTGTTCAGACTCCCATGGCAGTTTTAGACTACCAGTGGGAAACACCGGGACACCTCAGTGTTTTCACAGCTTCCTGGAGGTGTTACTCATAAATTGTACACTTCAATCCACCACATTCTTCTCTCTTAGGAGAACTGTCCAGACTTTATACTAAACTAAAACCAAAAGAAGATGGGAAATCATGCTTCTAAAGCTGAACTCCCAAATGCACCACAGCCACCCGTAGGAACTCCCGCAGGTTTATGTATAATACACATAGGATTTCTACTCTCAAGTTTTGACTAAATGGGAAAATTGAACAAAAGATAATCTGTCTTAGATGGCCAAAATGGGGTTCATTTGATTTGCCAAAAATAGTTTTCTTGTGAGCACAATTGGAAAAAGCAGGCTGTAAAACAGAATGGGAAGCTTATTTTAAGTGGTATTCAGAAGCTTCAAAACATAGTAAGGATATGACAATAGCCAAACTGGAAGGAGCCTCAGTATCCATGAAAAGACGAATGGATAAAGACGCTGTGGTCTACATATACAATGGAATATTACTCAGCTATTAGAAACAACGAATACCCACCATTTGCTTCAATGTGGATGGACCTGGAGGGTATTATGCTGAGTGAAGTAAGTCAGTCGGAGAAGGACAAACATTATATGGTTTCACTCATATGGGAAATATAAAAAATAGTGAAAGGGATTATAGGGGAAAGGAGAGAAAATGAGTGGGAAAAATCAGAGACGGTGACAGACATGAGAGACTCCTAACTCTGGGAAACGAACAAGGGGTGGTGGAAGGGGAGGTGGGTGGGGGGATGGGGTGACTGGCTGATGGGCATTGAGGGGGGTACTTGACGGGATGAGCACTAGCTGTTATACTATATGTTGGCAAATTGAATTCTAATAAAAAATACATATATTTAAAAAAAGATATTTTCCTTACAGGAAACTAACAAAAAAAATTTTAGAATCTATTCCTAGAGAAAACCATGGAAACACCTTCCAGCTTCGGTTTCCAACTTTCACCCTCTTCTGCTCCTTTAACATCCCCTTCTTTCTGAGCTCCCCATTCTGATTTACCTGCTTTCCCAAAGGAAGAACCAACCCCCCAAAGCTCAGGGGATTAACAATTATTGTCGCCCCTTTAAGGAAAAACTTGTGTCGGGGAAAGTTGAGCAAGCACTCACTTATACCCCCTGGACCAGAACAGAGCTTAAAAATTTAGTTAAAGATTTCCTAGACCCTTTATAAGATGCCATAGCTTTCCTGGAGAATTAAATTTGGCAGTTAGGGCATATGAACCTGGATATTCTGACTTATGCCACCTTGTGCATATATGCTTATATCTGAGAATAAAGCAAAGGAATGGATAAATAAGGCAGAGTGAGGAAAACACCAATGGAAGATTTCCCTAGACACGAAGCAATTGATCTTGAAAATTGTAGAACTGCCCATAGTTTATATCAGGCAATCCCTGAGATCTTCCCCAAAAAGGTAGATTGGACAAAAATTCAATAATGTAAACAAAAGCCTGGAAAAACTATTTTGACTATTTTGAAAGATTCAAAAAAACATTTAAGGGATCCCTGGGTGGCGCAGCGGTTTGGTGCCTGCCTTTGGCCCAGGGCGCGATCCTGGAGACCCAGGATCAAATCCCACGTCAGGCTCCTGGTGCATGGAGCCTGCTTCTCCCTCTGCCTATGTCTCTGCCTCTCTCTCTCTCTCTCTGTATGACTATCATAAATAAATAATAAAAAAAAATTAAAAAAAACATTTAAGCAATACTCTAGAATGAATCCTGAGAGTTTTCAAAATCATCAAAACAATCAGCTCTTAAATTCAGTCTTTCTAGAAGGTCTAGATGAAGAATTGGCTTTATTAGTAAAGCAATACAACTTAGGATGGGCAACATTACCTGCTAACGCAACCGTTTCCCTTGAGGATCAACTTTCTAAGACTTTACAAAAGAAAGAAAAGAAAGAAGCATCTAAAGTTATGAATTTACAATTACAACAGCTTAATGATTTCACCAAAATGCTTTTCCAAAAATCCAATCAAAAGCAAAATGACTGTCTGCTACTATCGTAAAAAACAAAAACAAAAACGAAAACAAAAACAAAAACCTAGACATTTCAAGTGAGACTGTCTCAAATTTAAGTGGGATATCTCAACCCTACTTTTCTTCATTACCCTCAGAGTAAAAATTCAATTCAAGTGGTAAGGGATTCAAATCTGCCAATTTGGGTATTTATTTATTTTTAAAAGATTTTATTTATTTATTCATGAGAGACTCAGAGAGAGAGAGAGAGAGAGAGAGAAGAGAGAGAGAGAGAGAGAGAGAGAGAGAGAGGCAGAGACACAGGCAGAGGGAGAAGCAGGCTCCATGCAGGGAGCCTGACATGTGACTTGATCCGCGGTCTCCAGAATCAGACCCTGGGCTGAATGTGGCACTAAACTGCTGAGCCACCCAGGCTGCCCCAATTTGAGTATTTAAATCAGAATCAGTAACTTTACAGTTAGGAGATATTACAGGAAATCATGTCTTTCTGCTGGCCAATTGTGTCCTGATTTATCTTATAGGACACGACCTTTTAGAAACATATAATGCTCATATCAGTTTTCTTAAAAATGTGAAATGTTTCTAGATTTAGAAGATGGAGAGGACAGAGCACAATCTGGTTTCTGAAAACTTAATGATTATCAAAACAAATAGACCAAACAAACCAACAGGGAGATAACCATGTTATTACAAATCCTCCCCCAAATTATGGTCCTTTTCCTTCTGATATTGGAAAAATTAAATCAGCAACTCCTATTATGGTGACTGTCAATAACACTAAATCATTACCTAATATTTGATAATATTTACTCAAATTAGAAGCATTAAACAAAATAGAACAATTATCCAAGAATACCTTAAAAGGGGGGCTCATCTTTCCTTGCATGAGCCCTTGTAACACATCTATTTTGCCAATAAAAAACCAAATGGAAAAGGTTGGAGATTTGTTCAATACCTGAAAGGTATGAATACTATTGTGGTACTTTGACATTTAGGTGGTTCCAAATCCACATACTTTGCTCTCCTCAATTCCAACTAATATGCACTACTTTTCATAGTGATAGATTTGTGTAGCTCCTTCTTCAGTACTCCTGTAGATGCATTAAAATCCATATTAACTAGAGCTCCTTCCCAAACACACCCAAATTAGGACTTGCCTTTCTTCATTTTTGTAGACAAAAACAAAGGGAATGCCCTAAGTGTATTAACTTAGAAATGTGCTGGTCAACATGGACCTATAGGATATTATAGCTAACGACTAGGTTCAGTGGCTAAAGGACTTCCACCTTGTGTGAGAGCAATTTTGGCAGCCACACTCTTATGCAAGCCACTGAGGAAATAATAATGAGCTCCCTTTAACTATTTATGTTCCACATTCAGTTGAATCTCTTCTATAATCTCATTTTACTCAACATTATTCTATAAAGCAGTTAGCCTCTTAAAAGGTAGTATTGGGACACCTGGGTAGTTCAGTGGTTGCGGGTCTGCCTTTGGCTCGTGGCCTGATCCTGGAGTCCCAGGATCGAGACCCACATTGGGCTTCCTGCATGGAGTCTGCTTCTCCCTCTCCTTCTGTCTGTGTCTCTCTCCCTCTCTCTCTGTGTCTTTTATGAATAAATAAAATCTAAAAAAAAAAAAAAAAAAAAAGGTAGTATCATGGGCACCTGGATGGCTCAATGGTTGAGCATCGACTTTTGTGGCTCAGGTCATGATCCTGGGGTCCTGGGATCGAGTCACCTGCAGGGAGCCTGCTTCTCCTTCTGCCTATGTCTCTGCCTCTCTCTGTGTCTCTCATGAATAAATAAAAAAATACTTTTTAAAAAAGTAGTATTATTCTCCACATCTGATAGTACTCCAGCTTGATGAAATAACTTTAATCCTGCAACTTTACTTCCAGATCTACATGAAGTCCTTGATCATGACTGTATTTCATTAACTGATTATCTTCTTACCCCTAGAAATGACTTACATGAGACTCCCATTGATAATGCTGACTTAATTTGTTTAAAGGTAATTATATCCTAAAGATGAAAAAGGACATTATCAAGCTGGATATGAAATTACTTCTTTAACAGATATAATTGAAAGTTCCTATTTACCCAAAATAAAACCTTAACAGTCTGCATTAATTACACTAACTTGAGCTTGTTAATTGGCTAAAAATCAAATAATAAATATCTACGCTGGTAGTCACCATGCCTTTGGAATAGCACATGATTTTGGGATGTTATGGAAACAATGAGGATTTTTAATTCCTCTGGACAACCCATAAAAATGGAAAGGAGGTTGTAGATCTACTAGATGTGATACAACTACCAAAGCAACTTGCCATTATTAAGATGCCTGGGCCTTCTAAATTTGATGCCAAATTTAGAAGCAAGAGGAAATCATTTGACTGATGTAACTGCCAAATGATCAGCTCTAACACAAATTTTGTTTAGCATCAAGACTTTCATTGATCCTTGATACTAATTCCATTAAAAGATCTTTTACAGGCTCAAAGGAGGAAATTCATCCCCGTCACTCAGATATGGGTTTGACTTACCAAAAAACCTGTTGTTCCCTTTGGAGCACAAATACCTTTACTTTCATATATTCATCAATTGACTCATTGGAGACCTTTAAAAATGATTTTGTGGGGTAAACAATACTTACGGAAATTTCTCCTACAGTAGCCTGTCAAGTGTATGCTTGCTGTACTATTTGTCCAAAATATAATCCTGGAAAGCTACTATATGGATCACAAAGCCATTTCTCTCTTTCCAAAGGACTATTTGAAGTATGGCACCTGGATTTTGTCTAGATGCCACCATCTCAAGGATATAAATGTGTTTTGGTTATGGTTTGTTTTTCACATTGGTTTGATCTTTTCCTTGCAGAAGAAAGCTATGGCATTAATAGTAGACAAATTATTATTAGAATAATTTCTGTTCGGGGAATTCCCTCCAAATTACATCGTGATCAAGGTTCCCATTTTACTGGACATATAATTAAAGCCATTTGCAATATTTAACTGATAATGCAACATTTCTGTTGCACTTTTCATCTGCAATCCTCAGGGTTGGTGGAAAGAAAAAAATGGTACCATTAAGATTTTTTAAAAGATTTTATTTATTAATTGAAGAGCGAGCCTGATGCAACAGGCTCAATCCCAGGACTCCAGTATCATGACCTGAGCTGAAAGCAGCCACTTAACTAACTGAGCCACTCAGGTGCTCCTACCATTAAGATTTAATTGGCAAAATTTCCAGAAACATTTAAACTTCCATAGCCAAAATCTCTCCCACTAGTACTTCTAGGTCTTAGATCTACTACTTTTGAAAATATTGATTATCCCCTTTTGAAATAACAACTGGATGATCCAGGAGGTTAGATGAAGGAATGTATGAACCAACCTTATTAAAATTATTGACATTACTGTCAAGGTCTCATTACAGCTCTTAATAAAAATTTGGTTAGCAGTTTCTTTTACAGTGAACTACAGGGAGATAAATATTTCTAAGACCACAGATTGCAACCTAAGGATTTTGTTTATTGGAAAAGGCATCAAATAAAAATCTTTACAAATTTGCTGGAAGGGACTTTAGCAAGTATTACTACCTAATCCTTGTGCTGTTATGGTACAAGCTGTAACCTCATGAATCTACATTTCTTTTTAAGATCCCTTCGTCAGAGTGAACTTCAAGTCTTGTCTCTGACTCTTGACTCCAGCTAACTAAGCAATGGTTGCCAGACCAGGATAAAAGTAGATGACGTCAGGGTAGACTACTTTTTCCAAGATTTGGGATCAAGTATATATTTCTACTCTTCTTTCTTTTTTGATTTGTAATATTAGACTATAGTAAACCTATATGCTTGCTTTCCCTTTCCCTTTTATTATATCCTGATAAAATATCATAGTTACCTGCAAATTTAACTAATATAACTTCAAATGTTACTCTGTACTTTACAATGATGATAACTTATATTTTTTTTAATTTTTATTTATTTATGATAGTCAAAGAGAGAGAGAGAGGCAGAGACATAGGCAGAGAGAGAAGCAGGCTCCATGCACCGGGAGCCTGAAGTGGGATCCGATCCCGGGTCTCCAGGATCGTGCCCTGGGCCAAAGGCAGGAGCCAAACCGCTGGGCCACCCAGGGATCCCCAATGATGATAACTTAGATGGAATGTTCATGATTCCTTGGACAAGCTCTAATCTTCCTTTAGCTTCTAATGCTTGTTTTTTAAGGATATATATATATATATATATATATATATATATCCTAAAAAATCCTTTTATATATATATTATATATATATAGGATATATATATATATATATATATATATATATATATATATATATATATATATATATAAAGGACTTCTATTAGGAAAAGCCTTTCAAAAAGCAGTATCTAACCCAAATTTAACCTGTTTTGATTCTGATACTCAACAGATTGACCATTTGTGTCTACATAAACTTAGATGATAATTTATTTAGAAAATTTCCTGGTTACAATGGGAGAAACAGGGCAGCTTGTCCAACATGCCAAAATATTCAATGTATTCAGAAACCAAGTTTTTGTGGATGGAATGGCCTAAGACAAAAAGAATAAATAAATGGGTATCTATCAGAGGTACTACTTTAGGAGTGACTTGGTGGATTCAGTACTTTCTAAATCTAACTTTGCCATATGATCCAGAAGATTATGAGGAGCCTTATGGTATACCTAGATTAAATTACATTTAGGAGTTCCTATTACTCATTTAACACTAGTCTGGGGTGAAACCCAACCCTTTTGGTTTCAAAATGTTTATCCTAACTGTCCTAAAGCTGTTAGTTTACAATGTTAACAACACATCCGGTGGATAAGTCAGCGTTGGCCCCAGTGAAGAAAGTGGGCTCTGAGTCATATAGGATCAGGTCTGGGTATCCTTGGTCAGGCTGAGCTTGCCTTTAATAAAGATATGCCAAAGAAAAAACACTCTTGTCCAAAAAGGAAAATTAGAAGGATTTTATTTCAGGAAGAAGGTAAAGGATGGAAATCTCTTGGGTTGCTAATCTGGCATTAATACAATGGCTAAATCAAACAGCATATTATGATCAAAACATCTCATATCCAAAAATGGGGAAAAGCATGTACTTTAACTCAGGGGCTCCTAGATATGCTAACCAAAATGGAATCTGAAGTATCTATGAGTCAATGGCCTTCTAACTGCAGAAACTCAAAATAAACCTATATGGAAATTAGCTCTCCCAATCAGTGGAAAATTATTAAAGCCTCCAGTAACTTATATAAATGTTCAATTACTTAGTATCCAAACCTATGGCTGACCAGACTTATGATGCTGTTCATTAGTATGAACAGGAACTGTTGTAAATACCACCCGAGTTCTTCCCATTGGAGGAAGATGGACCTATTAAGGTCATTAGCCAATGATTAGCCAATGATTCTTATTGAATTTTAATATCTACTGACATTTGTGAATTCAGGCAAAATACACAGCTATGCTCTAACAATGGAATCCTGAATTCATTCCAAGTTGGCCTATAATGCCTATACTATGTGGTATACGGGAAAAGGAAGATTTTGTTGGGAAGGTTTATAAAACACCTCTGTAATACTTCTTGATTTATTTTGTAACCAGAGTACTTTTCATCATAACAACACTGCCATGTGGTGTAATACTGGCTTTGCAACTCAAATAGAATTGCCTGATGCTAACAAAAATTTTACTAATGTTGGTATTGATGACCAAAGGTTTTGGGAGAGAGAATTACAACCACCACAAGATGTGATATCTATAGAAACTAACTGGCCAGAGAAATTCTTACAGATAACATTTAATTACCATTTTAAACCAATAAGCTCAAACATATCATAAAGTAACTACAGATAAAGAAGATACTCAAATTAATTCAAGATTATCAAAATAACCTGTCATGGATTTTTTTGATTCTTCTCTTGTCTTTCCAATTCTGTACCTACTCCCCATTGGTTGCTTCAAATGTTATTAATTGCATTTTTATTACTATTTATGTGTTTATGTTATGGATGTTATACAAAAGGCAAAGGGAAAAACTCACCACAAAGCACGTGTGCAATATTTGCATGACAGTTTGACCTCATGAAAAAAAGTCAACTGTAATATTCCCTATTAAAAGCCATACTGTTGATCTCCATCCCTACCCGCGCATAGATTCCTAGGCTACATAAATCAGGCCTAGCATCAAGGGACATGATGGACTCATGGCAGATAAGGAATCACCCTGATATCAAAGGACAAAATAATGATCATCAATGCTTTCTGAAAAAAGATTATTGATTAAATGGGGGGTGGAGTAGGATGTGGGGAAAGCAATGAGAGAAAAACCCTTTAAAGGCCCTAATATAAGGAAGGCCATTTTAGATTTCTTTCTAAGTCAACATAACTTTGTTTAAACCAAAAGCTTGATTTAAGGCCTCTTGCCAAGCATGCACTCTGTACATCTGCTTTACAAATGAGCAACCTGAATGAAAGCCTCCTGTCCTTAAGGTGTCGATCAATGCTCCTACTCCCTATATTCTATGATGTTAAAACTCGTGATTCTTGCCTACATATTAATCTATAACTTTTCTGAGAGACTGTACCTCTGACATATTGATTTATGGCTCTTTATGTAAAAAAGTAGATAACCCTGTAAAAACTGCTTATTCTCCAGAGCACTTTCTTCCCTGTGAAGATTGTATTTCCTGGGCAGCTGTCTTAATTTGGGCTTGAATAAAACTCTTCACTTTCTTCATATTAGAGTTCTTTCTAGTCAATTTATGTTGACAGAACTAATATAGCACTTTGTACTTAATAAGCTGTTAAGTACAGGTACCAATCAGACTTTAGCAGTTACTGCTTCTTGTCCACATTTACTTTCTTTTATTCATCTCCCCCACTTACATTTTATTTGTTCTGATATAGCTACACTTTTTTTCCTTAGGATTTTTCTTTTCTTTTATTTTCTTTTAAATATTTTATTATTTATTTGAGAGAGAGAGAGAGAGAGAGAGTGAGAGAGTGTGAGCGGGGAGGAGGGGCAGAGGCAGAGGGAGAAGCAGACTCCTTGCTGAGCAGGGAGCCCCATGCAGAGCTTTATTCCAGGACCCTGGGACTACAACCTGAGCCGAAGGCAGATGCTTAACTGACTGAGCCACCCAAGTGTCTCCTCTTAGGATGTTTTTATGTCAGGATTTTTCACTATTTGGTTTTATTGAATAATAAATGAATTGGTATTTTGGCAAGCACAGTTTATATTAGAGTTTTTTGATACCCTGTACATTGTAGTGGTGGGATTCTCTTAATGACTCCACATGTTTCCTTATAGGAATGCCTCCTTTAAGGAAGCTGAGTTCTACATATGCTACAGAGCCCTGGGGAGATTGTAGCTTTCATATTTGAGTGCCTGGCTAAGGTAGGTAGTGCTAAGTTGGCCAATGCCACTTTGCATTCAGGGCCAAGGAGGACATTGTTAAGACTGATCTTGAATTCAAGTGGCTTGTTCACAGGCTCCAGAGTGGCAAAATCTCAAAAAATTACTGGGGCCACAGAGGGTGAGGGGGAAGCATTTCAAGGTGAGATACTTATCATAGATAGGCTTGCTGGCATTGCCCGTGCCCTAATTTGGGAAATTACTGTAATCTGTTATTGAAATTAAAAAGGGGAAGGAAAACTGGCCTTAGGGCATCTGGCAGAGATATTGGTTCTTAAACTAAATGCACAGGCTTCTGAATCTTTAGTGTGAACCTCAGTTTCAAGAATCTACTGAAGATCTTTTTTCCAGCTAAAACAAACATGGGGACCAAGAGAAAGCCCTCCTTAAAGGAAGGCTTTTCAGGTCTTAAAGATTCCATTAAAGCAGCAAAGGCCACTAAGGCACATGGTGGAAACCATCTGTCTTCTACATTGTGAAGTCTGGATGGTAGGCAGAGCTCACCTCTCAATGTAGCACTGGGGGCCAGAAGTTTGGGACCAAGTGGAGAAATGGAAATGAAATGTTCCATACAAGAGGATCCCCATATGGTAAGTACAGAATGCCCAAATTAACCTTTTTAAAATGTTTTCTTTCACTTGTATTTAAGTTCAAGAGATATGGATTCTGAACGGTTGGCATAAACCCAGTGGCATTAAGGTGAGGCCAAAAACTAAGATTTTCTCCTTCCCTCAAGTACTACTGAATTTCTTCTTCAGTCTTTAGCAACATTAAGTACTGGGTTTTGGAAATACAATTTTAATTTTTCTTGGGATGTCTGCTTTGAGGTCTGGGGATGGCTGATTTTAGAAATTTTGTGGTTGTGGGGCTGGTGTTGTGATATTCTTGTGTCTCACCAACTCTTTGGACTTTTCAAAACTGGGTGCAGGAAAGGTTGACCTGGGAGCTAGCACGGTCTCTGAAATCTTGCAGGAACTCACTCATGCAGATTTAGAGGAAAATACCGTTGTGGTTGAAACCCCCAGATGGCAACACTGTGGCCACACAGTGGCCATTCTTATTCCACAGGATAGGAAGCACATCCTAGGGACAGCTGGGCACCTTGGACAGCAGGGCTTCCATGCCAGGCTCATCGTTCTTGGTTAGAAGGCAGCGGCTGGACCTGCGCGCAGACACACCATCTGAGCCCACCAGGAACTTCTTGAAGTTCCAGGAGACATCGTTGTGATACATGGGAGATCAGGTGATGAACCTGGGGTCCATCCTGAGTGCAGTGGGCTCTCACCGGGGGCAGACAAGCCCCCACAGGAAGACAAAGAGGGAGATGCATCTGTGCATTGTTCACCTCACCCTTCTCAAATAGCAGCAAAGTGGGCTTGAACCTGCAGGCAGGTTGGATGTTCTTGAGGGGATTCAGGATCTCTTCCTTCCTGGCAGTCTCCTGATGCATGAACTGGTTGCATGGGAAGCCAGGAAGCCGAGCACCACTAGGCCCTGGATCCAGAGGTGCCGCTGCAACTCCTTTCATCTGGGCTTAGTCTCTGATGATCATGTCCCGGAGAGAGTCCACATTCTCTAATACATCATGTAGTCCCACAGGGACACTGGGCTCCCTGATCCCTACCAACCAGTTGGAGTGCAGAAAAGGCCTCCACCCAGCGGAGGCCCAGCAGAGTTGTGCACTGGGAGCTGTAGGACCAGAGTGCCTATTGTTGTTGTTTAAAAAAAAAAAAAATATATATATATATATATATATTTGAGAATGAGTGAGCAAGAGAGTGCATGAGGGGAGGGGAGAGGCAGAGAGAGAGGGAGAAGTAGGCTCCCCAGCTGGGCAGGGAGCCTGATGCAGGGCTCCACCTCATAATCGAGCCCCTGAGACCACAACCTAAGTGGAAGGCAGATGCTTAACCAACTGAACTACCCAGGTGCCCCTGATATTTCTTAATATCATCACTTAATCTCATTGCTGAGCTCTGATAGCTATCTTGGTTAACAAAGCTGGATGTAATCTGGGATGAGACTGGAGGAGGTGAATTTCCAATCTTGGGTGCAGAATACAGTTAATGGTAATGTATTGTTCAGAATAATTTTGGGGGCTTCTGAGGCCAGCACTGCTGGAGGTGGCAAAAGAGGAGCAGTGGCTGGCCTTGGGTGAATGGAACCCTAAGTAGATTCCTGATCTCATCTCCCAGGTAGACTGCCACATCCTTAGTTGATTACATGCTTAATTGTCAATTCTAACAGGTTAAGGAAGAAAAGCCAAGGGAATGTTGGGTGGGGGGGTGGTAGTGGTGGTGGGTATTTATACCACCTCTGATAGGGAAAAATGGAGAGAGCTCCATGATATGACTCTTGTAGTTACTCCATTCCATCTCTTGCTTAGCTCTGGGGAGGAAGAGTGAGTGACTTACTTAACTGGTAAAGATGGGAAGTATAAGTGGGCGTGCTGCCCTTAGCTTGGCCCTTCTTCCTCTTGGGAGTGAGCTGCCCACAGGGAGCATATATTCTCTGCTTGAGAAGGCCTTCCCTGGCCTGGGGTCTGTGTCTAGAAAAGTAATTCTAATTCTGGGGTTCAATTAGCCACCGTTTGGCTTTTACACTAGGCTACTTACTCTATCTTGGCTTTTATTGCTATTAAAGATAATATTTTGAGCTCCCTTTGCTGCTTTTGTTTGATTTCTCAGTTTCTTTAGGACTTACTTAGTACTTCTGAGTGACACTAGCAATTATTTTCTAAAATGTCTTCAGGGCACCTGGGTGGCTCAGTTGGTTAAGCATCTAATTCTTGATTTCAGCTCAGGTCGTGATCTTGGGGTTGTGGGATTGAACCCAAGCTCAGTGTAGAGTCTGTTTGTCTCTCTCTCTCTGCTCCTTCCTCTGCTTCCCCTCTCTCTTAAATAAATAAATAAATAAATAAATAAATAAATAAATAAATAAATATCTTTAAAAAAATGTTCTTTTTGGAGTATCTGGGTGGCTCAGTGGTTAAGCGTCTCCTTTTGGCTCAGGTCATGATCCTGGGGTCCTGGGGTTGAGTCCAGCATGAGGCTCCCCATAGGGAGCCTGCTTCTCCCTCTGCCTATGTCTCTGCCTCTCTCAAGAATAAATAAATTAAATCTTTAAAAAAATGTTTTTTCATGTTTATACACATATGTGTTATTACATTTAATACTAACATATAAGGTTCTAATTTCAGTTTGTATATTAGCATTATCACATCAGCTGGGGTTCAGGTGACCCTGAAGGTGAAAATAAGCAATATAATTTTTATGATGCTCCATGATTCTGAGCAGATTATGTAATAGTTTCATTTTCTTTTTTCTTTTTATTTGCTTGAGAGAGAGAGAGATAGGAAGAGAGAGAAAGAGAGCACAGAGGGAGAGGGAGAAGCAGACTCTCCACTGAGCAGAGAACCTGATGCAGGGCTTGATCCCAGGACCCTGGGATCAGAACCTCAGCTGAAGGCAGACACCTAACTGACTGAGCTACCCAGGCACCCCTGTGTAACAGGTCTTGGCTTGAGTTCTTGCTGAACTGAGGAAGGTGGCAGGGTCACCTGTGATTTGTTGTCTTCCTGAGATTTAGAGAGAAAAATAAAATATTCTAGTTGGATGACAAAATTGAAGAGGTGAAGTTAAGACACACATAAGGGTAGGAGAGAGTCACTAACTTTTTTGGTGAGTGTTGAATTCAGAAGGCAATGAAGAAGCAAACCTGGACAATTTGGTAAGATGCTTTTTTTTTTTTTTTTTGGCCCTGTGTACTGACGTATACTGTGAAGCTCTTGAGGAGAGTGATGCTGCTACTGCTGGTGCTGGTGTTTGGAGATGACATTATTGTTGTTTGTTGAGTAAGGGCTTATTTAGCACCAGATATATGCTGAATGCATAGCATACATTATCTCATCTAACAAGGCTACTGTAGGTCTTGGTGTTGCAGGATTGCAGGGTTCCTGTCTCACAGAGTTGAAGAATGAGTTTCGTGGACACAAAAGGGTGAAGTGAAGTGAAAGTTTATTAAATGAAGGTGAGAGTAGAAAGGAAAAGAGAAAGCTCTCTAGAGCAAGAGGGGTGCCGAATGGGTTGCCACTGAGAGCTTTTAGTGGAAGTCTTATTGCAAACTGACTGGGAAGCTTGTGGCCTTGAGATTCTTGTGCCATCTTGGTTTGAGCAAGGACTATTGATAGCACCCTTAATGGCTCACTTCTCTGAGGACTGATCATTTTCTGTGATTACAATGTAGTTGCCCACCCCCCCCCCCAAAAAAAAAAAAAGAAATTCCGTAACATCCAGGGCCAGGTGATCTGGTTTGTTCCTTTATTTCTGGTTTTGTGTGCCTCAGCATTCTCCACATTTGGGATTTCTGTGAGCCTGGTCATGTAGCCCCCTGGAAGAGCCTACTCTGAGGAGTCAGGGGCCTCCTGTCCTTCCCTGCCTAGACCTTAACACTCTCCATATTCACTGACAATGAGCTGTGTCTGAGGGAGGTGTTATTGTCCTCATTTTACACATGACAAAGCTGGGACTCAGAGAGATTAAGTAACTTTAAGGTCACACTCCAAAAAGCAGCTAGTAAATGGCCTGAATTCATTAGGTCAATCATTTCTCAGGTACTCAGGGAGCGTGTTGTATTAGCCATTGTTCTAAGTTGCAAGCATCAGAAACCAACTCTGGTAGATTAGTGCAGAAGAGGAATTTATTAAAGGGATCCTGGATTGACTGCTCACAGAAGTGCAGGGAGAGCTGGAGTACCAAGTGTGGAAGCTTCACAGCAGGAACAATGGTCAGAATATGGCTGCCTCTGCTGCCACTGTCTTTGCTAGGCCTTAGACACTTCAGCTTGTGATGCTCATCCACTGGGGCTTGGCACTGGAAGCTACTTGCAAGCCCTGCTTCCTCCCTTATCCTTTTTTTTTTTTTTTAAGATTTATTTATTTACTTGAGAGAGAGAAGAGAGAGAGAGAGAATGTCAGTGGGGCAGAGGGAGAGAGAATCCTGAAGCACTCTCTGCTGAGAGAGAGCCAGTCAAGGGGCTTAATCCCAGGACCTTGAGATTATGACCTCAGCTGAAACCAAGAGATGGCTGCCCAACTGGCCAAACCACCCAGGCACCCCTGCCTGCTCTTTCATCTTACTGCAGCCACCACTGTCCCCAGAGGCTCCATGGTCTCTGCTTCTTGGTATGAGAACTTCTGGAAGATGCTTTGATGAGTGGAGTGTGAGTACATGGGCCTGGTCCAGAGCTGCTGGAGAGGGGAGCAACATACTTCCTGCACTTGCATCTTCTCTCCTAGGAGGTGGGCTCTATTCCCAAGACTCATATGATGAGGAACTCCCCAGATATGGTAAAGACATTCAAACACTGGAGAGCCAAAGGAACAAAAAATAGTCATATGAAAATCTACTATATGAAATGGCAGTGCTAGACATGGTAGAGAATTAAAAAGATAAATTGGCCCAGAATCTACCTTCAGAGACTTTATGGACTCATAATTCTCTTCTTTTTTTAATGTGCATATTTATTTGGCATCATAGTTTGCAAAGCTCTTTCACTCTCATTGTTTCATTAGATCCTTCTGACAGCCATGGAAGGCAAGCAGAACTGATGTTATCTCTCTTTTATACTTGAAGAAGCTAAGAAGTTAGGTAATGAGCCAGTCCTCTGACTCCAGACTCAGTGCTGAATGAGTCAACCAACAATTGATTCCAAGGCATGTGGTTTCCCTGACATTTTAAAAAAAGATTCTATTTACTTATTTGAGAAACAGAGAGAGCACAAGTGTGGGGGGGGGGTGTCAGAAGGAGAGGGAGAAACAGACTCCCTGCTGAGCAGGGAGCTTGACTTGGAGGGCTGGATCCAGGACCCCAGAATCATGACCTGAGCAGAAGGCTGACTCCTACCCCATTGAGCTACCTAGATGCCCTTCCTCTGACATTTTAACACTCCTGAAATCAGGAGGCATCTTATAATCAACGGTATATCATAGTTTAATTGATAGCTTTTTATTCCTAGTGGTATGTAAAATAAGGGAACATCTTCAATTGATAAAGTGTAGATTCATTAGAACATAGTCACTAGATAGGGGTAAGAAGTAATAAGGGACATAAAGGTAAGCTGAGAGATCAGGGAAGACTTTGTGGGGGAATGGATTATATAGCCCACCATCCCTTGGTCCCTTATCTACAACTCTGAATTCCAAAAGGCTTTTTTTTTTTTTTTTTTTGCCTACAAGTTTGGCACCAAAAGTCATTTGTCAGCAAAATCTGAACTGAACAGATGTGAAGTAATTTATAGCTATAAGGAATACATAAATATAATATGTAATTATAGCCAAATTATACTTTTAGTTATTCTACTTACCATGAAGATCAATATGTGTAGCTGCATAAATATTAATGTTTGATAATGGAGTATTATTCCAGGCCCTCAAAAGGAAGGGGAGGAGGTGGTATTACCTAATATTAGGTCCATGTACTGCACTCTTTTTAAAATCTATAAAATTCTGAATTTTGGAAACCATTTAGACCGAAGGGTTATGGATAAAGGACTCTGGATTGTATCTGAACTGGGGCTTGATTGGTGGATACAATTTAGATATTTGGAGATGCAGAGGGGATTTTTAGGAAGAGTAAGAGCATCATCCCACACCAGCTTGGGTCTCGGTCTAAGTCATTATCCAACCATTAAATTTGCTTTAAGAGCAGAGAGTGATCAGTACTTTCCTTTAAGTTGCGATTCATACACAGTTGGAGGGTTGGACTTTCTGGGTTTGGTTTTCTCCCTCAGAGTATTAATCCCCTCCTTTTCCCAAAAATCACCTGACTTCTGAGAAAACTCTAACACACCCTTTGGCTGGAAAAGAACATTAGGCAATCAATGGAATTCCCCACTCCTTTCTCCCCTCCGGAACCCCGGATGGAGGGACCTTGAGCATGAAAGAAGTATGCAGTTCTTGTTTCAAAAGCAGAGGGAGCTCCAAGATCAAGGCTGAGTTATCCTTTCCCTTGTCATGGTCTCCCAGCCCCCTCTTTGTTTAGATCAGGGAATTTCAGACATGCACACTGGGATAGAAAATCATAAGAACAGAACCAGGACAGGGAGGCCGGCGGAGGTTCCTGCAGAGGGAGCGTCCTGGCCCCGTGCTGCTCTCCCTGGGAGCCGGCAGGGTTGCCCAGCATGCCCACTGGCACGAGAGAGGGGACTGACCCACTTGTTTCCATCAGCTTCTGAAGGTAAAAACCTTAAACATTGAGGAGCAGAGCTTTGATGGAAGAATAAAGAAAGGCAGAAAACTTCACATGGGAAGGTTTTGGGCAAAGATGGAGGGCTGGAAGGAGCAAAATAATAGAAGGCAGAATGTAGGCAACCTCTTTCTCTTACGTTGCCTCCCCCTTCCCTCACTGTCATCATTTTCAGGGTTAGAAACATTTTTGGCAAGACTCTTTGAAGAACTGTGGAAAGATATCTCATCTTTTTAGTAAAGAAGAAAAACCTCAAACCCTAGAAAATTAACATAGGAAATTGAGGGAATACCTTTCCTTTCCTTTTGTGTCTCTTGTCATTCAGCTGCCCTTTGTCTCATTCCCCACTCCACCCTGTCTCAGACCACTTCTCCCAAGGTCACTGCCTTCTAGTAAAAGAAGCTCATCCCTCCATCGGTGGTCATTGGGAGCATCAACAGAAATACATGCAGTAAGAAGCATAGTAAAGAGAGCGGGTGTGAAGTGATAAAGGGGATCTTCGGGGATCCCTGGGTGGCGCAGTGGTTTGGTGCCTGCCTTTGGCCCAGAGCACAATCCTGGAGACCCAGGATCAAATCCCATGTTGGGCTCCCGGTGCATGGAGCCTGCTTCTCCCTCTGCCTGAGTCTCTCTCTCTCTCTCTCTCTCTCTGTGACTATCATTAAAAAAAAAAAAAAAAAGATAAAGATAAAGGGGATTTTTGCCAAAAAAGGAGGGAGAAATGTCCTAGATGGAGAGTCATGATGGGGAAAGACTCCTGAAAACCTGAGTGGAAATGGGGATATTGTTTTGTGAGGGCAGGAGAGAGACTGATAGATACAAAAGGTGCACGGGTCACGGGTGGGGGTGAGGAAGGAGGAGGAAGAAAATTGGGAGAAAGCACTCATTTTTTTGGAGAAAAACTGGGAGAAGACCCAGAGAAGCAATGGGAGAAGGAGAAGATCTAGTTTTAGTCTAGAAAATGAATTGAAGTAGAACCAGGGAGGGTGTGAGAGGACAGGCATCATGTGGTGATCAGTGTATGGTTTTGTTTAACCTGTGTGTTATTGTTATGAATGTGACATTGAACCCCAGGTGACCCCCACCACCAAAGCAGGTACCTGTGTTTGTTTGACAAATACAGCCAGCCCTGCCACCCCTTTGCTCCAAAGTCCAAAGGTGCAGAGGGCCAGGAACTAGAGGCCTGCTGTTGACCAGGGATGAACAAATTGCCAGAGATGTGGTAAGTGATCATGAGTCTACAGAGATATACATGGACTCTATTCCTTTTATCTTCTCAAGAGAACAGCTCAGATCTGAAGCCCAGGGTTCAGTTTGACCTGGGCCTTTTTGCTTTTTATTTCAACTTAAGATTCTTCTGCATGAGCTGTTGCCCTCCTCCCTTCTACTTGTTTCCCTCCCTTTCCCCTCCCTTCTACCCATGACAAATGTTAGGGCACTGCACTAGTCTGCCAGTACCTGGGTCATCCACCTCTCCATGTCTTTTTTTTCAGGTGCATTGTCCTGTTTTCCCTTTTGGCATCAGTTTATGCTGAGCCTACTATGTATGGAGAGATCCTGTCCCCTAACTACCCTCAGGCATACCCCAACGAGATAGAGAAATCTTGGAATATAGAAGTTCCTGAAGGGTATGGGATCCATCTCTACTTCACTCACCTGGACATAGAGCTGTCAGAGAACTGTGCATATGACTCAGTGCAGGTATATTTTAAAAGATAGGGCTGGGAAGGGTGGTGTCTTATTCTCTCTCTCCCCTTCTCTGACCTCCATTCCAAAATACCACCCTTTCTTAGCTTTCTTTTGACTCTTCTCTTAGATAATGTCAGGAAACTTTGAAGAAGGGAAACTCTGTGGACAGAAGACCAGCAAGAATCCCAACTCCCCAATTGTGGAAGAGTTCCAAATCCCACACAATAGACTCCAGGTGATCTTTAAGTCAGACTTCTCCAATGAAGAACGTTTCACTGGGTTTGCTGCATACTATGTCGCTGTAGGTAAGGCTCACCCTTCTCCATGTACGTTATTGATCCAGCTAAAAGATTAGAAGCAGGACAAACACTGAGAGATTCCATGAATAAGGATTCTGTTTATAATAATAGCTCTTATGAAGTGTTGACCAGACTTGGATCTGTCCATGGATTGCCTTTGTGAAATTCAAACATATGATTATATCTCAGTGGTGATGATGATAATGGTAAAAATAGGCAATAAATAGTAATTTATTGAGAACCACTATAAATTTGGCACTGTATTAGTAACTTTACCTATATTTACTTAATCTTCATTACAATTCTTCAAAGTAGGTATAGAGATCTCCACTTAAAGATCACTTAAGGAAGTGAGCGCACTAGGGAAATTAAGCAACTTGCCAAGAATCACATTGAGAATGCATGATATTCAAACCCACCCAATGGCAAACAAACCTTCAAATTCTGTGTACTTCTATACCTAACTCCAGATTAAAGTGAAATTAGAGCATCTCATAAAGCCAAAACTATTGTTTAGATTTGACAGAAATGCCCAAATCCTCTAAAGTGGCAAGTGTACTTATTACTCTTCCCCTCAGAAGATATTTCATCCTGTATATCTTATAGAGTGTTGTCTCTGGAGCTGAAATGCTCTGTTAGAAAGGCCAAGGGTCCCTCTGTAAGGGAGCATTGAGAGCTCCCTTTAGCTGTGCAATAGCGGGCACAAGTCTAGAATCATATTGTAGGAGAGTAATATATAGAATAATACCATCCTGAAATGTGATTCATTCATGTTAGCAACAGGCCTTTGCTACTTTTTCTTACCCTTGTAGTTTTGGGTTTAAACTCATTCTTCCTTCTGGATCTTTGTTACTGACCCCAATCTTTCTCTACTTTTTCTAGATATAAATGAGTGCACAGACTTTGCAGATGTCCCCTGTAGTCACTTCTGTAACAACTTCATTGGTGGTTACTTCTGCTCCTGCCCCCCAGAATACTTCCTCCATGACGATATGAAGAATTGTGGAGGTGAGCTTGCCATCAAGTGGGGTGCATGTTCCTTGGGATTTCGAATGGCTTGAAGTTTCAATTAGAACTTTGTTGACCCTTCCACTTTTGACTAGCCTCAGCCTTGCTTTGGCATGTATCCTTAGTTATTACCTATGAGCCCCTCTGAAGCTCCACAAGAGTGGAGGAAGACAAGCCTACAGGGTCAAGTAAATAATTGGAGAAGTGAGATAGATGCTTGTGAAGAGTCTGCCTGGGACTGTTCATAACCATAAGGGGCTCTGTCATAAGCAATGTGATGGAAACCCAATAAGCATTGGATATCTCTACCGATTTGTATTGGGTGTGTAATTGTGGCATGGGGACTCTAGTCAGGGATGGTCAATTCATGAGAAGAGTCATAGAATGAGGCAGGAACTCCTTTACTTGACCCTGTATTTGATTTCTTTTCTCTTTTTCTCTCTTAGTCAATTGCAGTGGGGATGTATTCACTACACTGACTGGGGAGATTACAAGTCCCAATTATCCCAATCCATACCCAGAGAACTCAAGGTGCGACTATCAGATCCAGTTGGAAGATGGATACCAAGTGGTGGTGACTGTGCGGAGAGAAGATTTTGATGTGGAATCAGCTGATTCAAATGGCCACTGCCCTGACAGTTTAGTTGTGCGTGATGAATGATTAGTTTTCCTTCCAACTCACACAGAGAGCTTTCTCCTCAAAGACAAATTATCTTTCTTTCTGTCCTCTCTTTTTTTCTCCTTCTTATTTTATGTATCTTTTATTACCTCCTTTACTTTTATTCCCTCCATTTTACCCCTTTCTTTTAGTTCTTTCTCTCTTCTGATTTTATCATTTCATTTCTTTTTAGTTTGTTGCAGGAGACAAGCAATTTGGTCCTTACTGTGGTAACGGATTCCCTGGGCCACTAAATATTGAAACCAAGAGTAGCGCTCTTAATATCATCTTCCAAACTGACCAAACAGGGCAAAAAAGGGGCTGGAAACTTCGTTACCGTGGAGATCGTGAGTAACCTAGAAGTTGCTATTTATTGCTACCAAAGTCCCGGGACAATGTAAAATCCAAACGGGTAGATTGTTATATGTATAGGTATCCTGAGATACTTCACTTCTTCAGCAAGATCTAAACCTGTCAGTGGTTGACAGTATGACTGAACTTCTAGGAATCCTCCAACTGGGCTTACAGGCACAGACAATTTGGGGTGGTTAGTTAGCATGTACAACTTTGGGGTGGTTAGTTAGTATATACTAACATGACTGGGAGGCTGGAACTAGCTCAATGACTCTTTCTGGAGTATGTAATGTCATATTATTTTAACATCTCCATTGGAATGTTAGGCGTCAGGATTAAGGACTACTGAATGATTTCAGAAAGTGTGAAGATGATGTAAATTGAACAGAGATTCTCCAACTATTTGGTAATTTTGTTTTCTGTCCTATCTAAGCAATCCCTTGTTCCAAAGAAGTCACTGCCAATTCTGTTTGGGAGCCTGAGAAAGCAATATATGTATTCAAAGATGTGGTAAAGATAACCTGTCTGGAAGGGTTTGAAGTTGTGCAGGTAAGGTACTGTTATGATCTCCTCCCTAATCCCTACATCAGGGTGAGCATATTGGAATTGTTGAATGGTGTACTGAATGTCCTCGTTTGAGCAAGATATAGCACCTTTTCCATAAATAGAACACCTCAAGGATCTTTTGTCCTTCTTTGTGAGTCATGGAATTTCTTGGCCAGATTGACATTCTCATCCTGCCTTTAGTCTTCTTGGGGAAGAGGACCTGATATGCTAGGGCAAAGTTGTCTTTAGCCTCAACTCCTGGGTGCTTTGGGTGCTTTGCTACTAACATACCCCCAAGCTTCTTGTGGTCAGGACTCCTTGTTGAACCAAGGCCAGAGATAAATTTCATTTTTGACTTTCATTTCCCATATCTCTCCTTACAAATTAATGGTGATGTGTATTATTCTCCAGGGAAGTGTTGGCTCATCATCTTTCTATTCTACTTGTCAAAGTAATGGAAAGTGGAGTAATTCCAAACTGAAATGTCAACGTATGTATTTCTTTAAAATGAGACTCTTTTTTTTTATTTCAATGGGAATTAAAAGATCAGTTCATCAAAATTCAAATTCATGCTTTCCTCTTAGGCTTGTGAGAGAGTGGGTTGGATTTTTTGAAGGGAAGCCATACATGAGGTGCTAGCCCAGATCTGGTCCCAGACAGGCCAGACAAGCAGGTTTCTTTCAAAGAAAGGGGCTGTGTGATTGGTAGAGTTAGTAGGACCATAGAGTCCATTCCTGACTTCTGCAGGGGCCTCCACCAACCACTGAGAAGCAAGTTACTCCCTGTAGCTTTTGGGGGGCTATCTGCATTGGGAGGACTCAGTGGTCTGGGAAGATTCATCTCAGGTTTGGGATGTGCTTATGGATGTGGGGTGGGAAAGAGTGAGGAATATGGCTGGAAGGATGAAACTGGCCCAATGACTCTAGAAGAAGTGGATATCCTGACCATCACTCTCCTACCTTCTTCTTGTAGCTGTGGACTGTGGCTCTCCTGAACCCATTCAGAATGGTAAAGCTGAAGATCCAGAACATACTTTATTTGGTTCTGTCATTCATTACACTTGTGAGGAGCCATATTACTACTTGGAAGATGAAGAAAGCGGTAGGTTTCTTTGACTAGAGAAAAAAGGAGAAAGAGTAAGAGTGCTAGAGAGTGAATCGAACCATTTTTCTGGGTTGGAAGAGAGTTTGGAGGCAAATGAAGGAGATGGGATGGACTTTGTTTATCCTCTTGGCTTAATCTAAAGATAAAAATTTCCTATAGGGATATAGGATCATCCTTGGGAATTATAGAGGTCGCTGAGTTTAGCTTCACAGCTATGGCAAGAATTCCCCCTACAATATCCATTTTCATATGATTATCCAGCTTTTGACCAGTTATTTAGTGTAGAACCTCAGGAGTAATGCTTCCATTGTTAAGTTACCATACTATATGACTGGCTTTCTCGATGGAGAGGCCTTGGTAGTACTAGGCAAAGGACTGGATAAGGCATGATATGTACCACTTCATTGCTTTTAATTTATTATTTTTTAAAAGATTAATTAAATTGTATTTTTAAAAAGATTTTATTAATTTATTTTAAAAACACTTCATTCATTCATTCATTCATTCATTCATGAGAGAAACAGAGAGAGAGGCAGAGACATAAGCAGAGGGATAGGCAGGCTCTCTGCAGGAGCCCCATGAGGGATTCGATTCTGCACCTTGGGATCACACCCTGAGTCAAAGGCAGATGCTCAACCTCAAACCTCTGTGCTGAGCACAGAGCCCAATGTAGGGCTTGATCCTATGACCCAAGCTGAAATAAAAAGTCAGATGCTCAATCGACTGAGCCATTCAGGCACTCCTAATTTATTTATTCTAGACAGAGAGAGAGAGAGAGTGTGAGTAGGAGGGGCAAAGAGGGAGGGAGAGAGAATGTCAAACTGAGTCGGAAGCCCATTGCAGGGCTCAATTTCATGACCCTGAGGTGACCTGTGCTGAAACCAAGAGTTGGACACTTAACTGATTGTGACACCCAGGTGCCCCACTTTTAATTTAACTTAATTTAGTTAATTTTCCCACTTGAAGTCTTTTTCTAATCTTTGCCATAACCCTCTTCGTTTTTGGAGAATATTCCTTCCCCTCCCTTGGGAGGATAGAGGCTAGAGGGATTGTGGATAGGGGGATCTCAAGATTCTTTTCTAGTTGATTTGATTTGACCCACTCCTCAAATCCCAGAGGAGCTGAGGCTCTGAATGAAAGGGGAAATGGAAGAGAGGAGGTATGGTGGTGAGTGTGTCCTATGTCCCTTGTGCTATTCCAGGAGAGTATCACTGCGCTGGCAACGGGAGCTGGGTGAACAAATTGCTGGGCACGGAGCTGCCAAAATGTGTTCCAGGTAATCAGGGCTCAGTCTTGGGGAGACACCATATATACAGGTGCTGGCATGTGGGGCCACTCTCTGAAAGTAGGTGCAGTCCTTTTGGGAAAGGACTTAACTATCTGGGTGTAGCAGAGTCTATCTCAGTGAGATGGAAACACTGGGCTGTGAGCCTGCAAGGGTTTGGGGGAAATTCCTTCACTGCAGTGAGTCAGGCCAACTGACAGGAAATATAAGATCAGCCAGTGACAGTTGGTATCAGATTAGGGGCCAGTTAGATTGGTAATGTAGCTGTAGTAAGGGGATGTAGAAGTGATAAAAAACAGGACCTGAAAATTGAGAGTGAGGAATCCACATACTGACACAAGACCAGTTGAATAGCTCAGTTATTATGTAAAAGTCTCTATGACAATAAGATATATGGCAATACAAGAAAGGAGGAGTTGCAGACAGATCAGAATTTGATAGAAGCAGGCTTTCAGACATAATAATAATAATGATCCTGGTAGTAACAACAGTGTTATTGAGAGCTAAGGACTGAGCTAATTGCATTTATTATCTCATTCCAGTCACTGCAACAACCCTTTGAGATATTATCAGTCCCATTTCACAGATAAGTGACCTGAGTACAAGGTCACAGAATTAGTAAGAGGTAGGAGTAGACTTTGAACTCAGGTCTTTCTGAGTCCAAGCCTTTTATGCTCACCTCAGAGTCTATTCAGGCTGACTACTGAGAGATTTAGGTAAGCCAGCTTCATCTGGAATAAAATTTAATATTAGTTGTATTCAGTAATGGCAAAGTGATCAAACCTGGAATCAGTGGGGAATGAGATGAAAGATTAAAGAAGAGAACCCTCCCTTTGTTCTACTTCCATGGATTGCTAGGAGGGACTCAGCTGCAATTAGGACTTCAGTAAAGAAGGTGATAAACACTCAATCTGGCATCAGGAGAAGGTGAAATGCTTTCCTCCTCCACCATCTGTATGAGGAAAGAGTTTCCCAGCACTGGTTCCAGTTGGACCCCTGTCCCCATGGGCTGAACCTAGGATGAAGTGCACCTCTACAGGGGCTGTTCATATTGTGAGGCACTAGCTCATTTGGACTCAGCAAGTCATACACTGCTTCAGTTTAACCAGTTTTTCCCATAAGCCTGCCTGTGGCTTTGGAAAAGTGAAATGTTTGGTGATCGCATTCAGGATGAGTCAGGTACTGAGATGGTTGACCAAATATAGGGTTGGCTATACTATGCTAGAGAATTCTGGAGCCTGGCAAGTTTTTGAGTGGTCGGAGGATTTGCAGGAGGCTAACGATTTCTTTCTCTCCACCTTGTTCTTGTTCCTTCCCAGTCTGTGGTGTTCCCAGTAAGCCCTTTATGGGAAAGCAGAGGATATTTGGAGGATCCCTTGCAGAGATTCAAAATTTCCCCTGGCAAGTCTTCTTTTTGAACCCGTGGGCTGGTGGGGCTCTCATCGATGAGTACTGGGTGCTGACAGCTGCCCATGTTGTGGAGGGAAACCGCGAACCAGTAATGTATGTTGGGTCCACCTCAGTGGTTACTTCAGAACTGACAAAAGCCCAGATGCTCACTGCTGAGCGTGTGATTATTCATCCGGATTGGGAATTCCTGGATGACCCAGAAACACGGAAGAATTTCAACAATGACATTGCACTTGTGCAGCTGAAAGAGCCAGTGAAAATGGGACCCAATGTCTCCCCTATCTGCCTGCCAGGCACCTCCTCAGAATATGACCCCCCAATGGGAGCCCTGGGACTGATCTCAGGCTGGGGCCGAACAAAGGCAAGAGATCATGTGATCATGCTCAGAGGGGCAAGCTTACCCATTGTTCCCTTAGAAAAGTGCCGGGAGGTGAAAGGAAAAAATGTCAAAGTGGATATAAATACCTATGTTTTCACTAATAACATGATCTGTGCTGGAGGAGAGAAGGGTGTTGATAGCTGTGAAGGGGACAGTGGTGGAGCCTTTGCTCTACGGGTTCCCAATGAAGAGACCCTCAAATTCTATGTAGCTGGTCTGGTGTCCTGGGGCCCCCAGTGTGGAACCTATGGAATCTATACACGAGTGAAGAATTACATTGACTGGATAAGACAGACAATGCAGGAACATAGTACCCCCAGTAGGGACTAATCCATACACCAGACCACCAGTCTCTCTAAGGGCTATGACCAATCCGTTGCTTTCCTCTCAATATTCGCATTATTTCACCATGACTGAGAGAATACTTGGGAGTGTGATTTAAATAGAACTTGATCATTGGGATACTTAGCTGGAAGTTGCATTTGATCATGACATCGTATTGGTCATTTGGTGTGATCTGAATCTGTGGGGTCCTCTCCCCTAAATACCAACTATGGATCACAACATGAGAAAGGTTGTCCTAGGGAGTTCTCTTTCCTGATGATTGCCTGGTGTTTCAGTTCTGACTCTGAAATTTATTGTTGGGCATACCTTTGATTTTTTTGTTTCCCCTTTATCTGTTCGAAGTTTCATTTGCTTTATCATACTCAGTGTCTACTATCTACTGTAATAAATCATGTTTATAACCCAATTCTGGCTGACTTGTCTTATTCCACATTAGGACCTGAGTCCCAGAGAAAGGTGATGAAAGGCTGTTGTGTCATGGAGATTCAGGCATTTATTTATTTATTTATTAAAAATTTTTTTATTGGAGTTCAGTTTGCCAACATATAGCATAACACCCAGTGCTCATCCCACCAAGTGCCCCCCTCAGTGCCTTTCACCCAGTCACCCCAACCCCCCGCCCACCTCCCCTTCCACTACCCCTTGTTCATTTCCCAGAGTTAGGTGACTCTCATGTTTAGTCACCCTCACTGATTCAGGCATTTAGCAGCTCGTATTGAATAGTCGTGAAAACAGGGAATTCAGATTTACTCCTCTTTTCTAATTGAGATTTACTGAATATTATTCATCAGCATGAATATTATCAACACAAGGTATCATATTCTGCTTTTGAAACTTATGAAACAAATCTGAACCCCATTCAGATGTCCACATACACTAGTTAGAATTGGCTGTTAAAGATCTTTAAGTATAAAATTTTGAGGTATAAATTGTTTCAATATCTCCTAAAAATTAATTTTCTTTTAATACTTATCTGTATAATATATGGGTTTTTTTGTATAATACAATATTACAACTTCATAAAAAGAAGAAAAAAGAAATTGATCATTCTCTCATGTGCTTTCCTGGTGGTTTTGATCAGTTGGTCAGCCAGGCAACAATGTCTTCTCTGGATTAAACTCTGTGCCAGGATGTTACAGCTGAAGATTCTGGTGAAGGTGGACCCAAAGTCTCTCCTTTCTAATTTTTTTTCTGAGGGAATGGAAATTAAAAAAAAAAACAACAAACTTCTTCCTTACCACAAAATTATTAGTAATGAAGAGTGATCACACAATTGAGACTAAGTATTTTTTAAAATGTGGACAAGAGGCCTATTTAGGGTGGCAGTTGCCCTAACAGGGTGTCTTATGAAAGCCATGGAGTAAGAGGAAGAGTAGGAGTTCAGAAAGACTCTGGTCTGTTGGATGGGACATGAGGCTTTCATGAGAGCAGTTTTTTTTTTTTTTTTTTTGCCAGAAGCTAAAAGGTCTGTATTTGGGGCCCATCAGGAAAGGACTTTGATTTTTTTAATAGACCAACAGGGCTAAATTCAACAGCTGGCCTTAGACTAGAGATTAGCACATGATGAAGTAAACAGAACTTTAATGCAAAAATCTGAAGAATCCAAGGAGAATTTTAATAAGGAAACTTGGAAGGATTGTGTCAAGTAAACCAAGCAGCATAAAGCCATTTGCATTATTCTTTAACTGTGTACCTCATAACTACCTTTGTTTACCTGCCTGTTATGCAATGGGATTAACACTATAACCTGGACTACAATGTTTTGGATGGGAGAAGGGTGATTCCTCTAGAGAAATTGGAATTGGAAAAAAAGAATTGTAAAAATATTAAGAAACTTCCTTGTGATGTAGAAATTGTCCTTAAAAAAAAAAAGTAATTGAGATAATACTAAAAAATAACCTGGAATCTGACAAGTAGCAGTTAAAGGAAATCCGTCTATGCCAGGATCTTTGGTCTTTGGGTTGTTCCTTTGCAGATGACCTGGGGTATTAGGACAAAATTCCCTCACTGTTACTGCCTTATGCAGTAGGATGGTTATGGTTAACTTGACTACAGGATCATTTCCCTGTGTAAATGGCAAAGAGGGGATCCAAATGAATCATTATCAGAGACTTCAGAGCCAGGAAGGACTCATCAGCAAGGCCTAGAAGGGCTAGAGAATCATTCATTGTGACTTAGAGGGTATCAATCATATTGCCTCAGAATGATGTGTGTCTGCTTCACCTGAAATTCAGGAAAAGACAACTTTTAAAAGTGGGTGAATTATCACGTTTCTTTGGTCAGAAGAAAATGGACTGGTGGATCAGTTTCTCATGCCAGGGGGAAAAGATGGCCCAGAGGCCAAGAGGACTTAATGGAAGGAACCTAGTTGAAATTGGACTGGCACAGAAGGTGTTGGCAGGATTCCAGGACCCTTTTAAAGTTGCTTTTAGTTGATCCCTATAATCAGCAACATGTTCTGTAGAAATGTGACTATACTTTTCACATTCCTGTTCTTTTTTTTTTTAACTAAAAGTACAAGAAAGCTCTTTTTTTCAGCTTTATTGAGCTATGACTGACAAAATTGTAAAATATTTAAAGTGTGCAATGTGATGATTTCATTATACATATATATTGTGAAAGGATCTCTCCATCCCATTAAATTAATTAATCACTTCACATATTTATTCTTAAAAATATTTTTTTTGGGTGAGAACACTTTAAGTTATATTCTCTTAGCAGATTTTAATTATACAATGTAGTTTTATTAACTATAGTCACCATGTTATACATTAAATCCTCACACTTTATTCATCTTATTACTATAAAAGCTTTTACCTTTTTACCAACCTCTCTCCATTTCCCCTACACCTCAACCCTTGACAACCACTTTTCCACTCTCTGTTTCTATGAGTTTGACTTAATTTTTTTTTTTTTTAAAGATTCCACATATAAGCAATACCATGCAGCATTTGCTTTTCTCTGTCTGGCTTATTTCACTTAGCATAATGCCCTCCAAATTTGTCCATGTTGTCACAAATGACAAGATTTCCTTTTTTAACAACTGAATGGTATTCCATTGTATGTAATATATACTATGTTTTCTTGATCCATTCATCTCTTGACAGATACTTAGGTTGTTTCCATACCTTGGCTATTGTGAATAATCCTGCAAAGAACACTGGGGTACAGATACCTCTTTGAGATGATGATTTAGTTTCTTTTGAATATATACTCCGAGGGGGTACTGCTGGATCATATGTATTTTTATTTTTTATTACTTAAAAAATCTCCATACTGTTTTCCATAGCAGCTGTACCAGTTTACATTCCCCAAAACAGCGTAGAAGTGTTCCCTCTTCTCCATATCTTTGTCAGCATTTGCTATCTTTTATCTTTTTTTTTTCATAAACATCCTAACAGATGTGAGATGATATTTAATTGTGGTTTTGGTTTGCATCTCTCTGATGATTAGTGATGTTGGTCATTTTGTATGTCCTCTTTGGAAAAATGTCTAGACAAGTCCTTTGTCCATTTTAAAATTAGGTTATTTCCCTTTTTGCTATCAAGTTATATGAGTTCCCTGTATATTTTGGATACTAATCCCTTATTGGATATATGGTTTGCAAATATTTTCTTCCATTCTGTAGTTTGCCTTTTCACTTTTTTGATGCTTTCTTTTGCTGAGCAGAAGATTTTTAGTTTAAGGTAATTCCACTTACTTATATTTCCTTTTGTTGCCTTTGCCTTTGGTGTCAAATCAAAGAAATCATTGTCAATACCAATGTCAAGAAGCTTACCTCCTATATTTCTTCTAGGTGTTGGTTTATAGTTTTAGGTCTTATGTTCAAGTCTTTAGGAATAAAGTCCTTTTTTCTTTCAGTTGATTTTTGTGTGTGATGTAAGATAATGGTATAGTTTTATTGTTTTGCATATGGCAATCCAGTTTTCCCAACATCATCTATTGAAGAAACTATCCTTCCCCCATTTTTGACTCTTTTTAAAGAGTTTAATTGGCCATATGTGTGGGTTTATTTCTGGGTTCTCTATTTTGTGCTATTTATCTATGAGTCTGTGTTTATGCCAATACCATACTGTTTTAATTACTATAGCTTTGTTATATAGTTTAAAACCAGAAAGTGTGGTGTTCCAACTTGGTTTTCCTTTCCAAGATTGCTTTGGATATTCAGGATTTTTTGTGGTTTCATACAAATTTTAAGATTTTTTTATTCTGTGAAAAATGTCATTGGAATTTGACAGAGATTGCATTGAATCTATAGATGGCTTTGGGGGTAGGGACATTTTAACAATATTAATTCTTCTAGTCTATGAGCATGGAATACCTTTCTATTTATTTGTATCTTTTTCATTTTCTTCCATCAATGTTTTATAGTTTTCAGTGTATAGATCTTTCACCTTCTTGGTTAGATTTATTCCTAAGTATTTTATTCTTTTTGGTGCTATTATAAATAACATTGTTTTCCTAATGTCTAATAATTTGTTTTTAGTGCATAGAAACACAACTGATTTTTGTATATTGATTTTATATCCTGCAACTTTACTGAATTTATTTACTGAATTTGTTTATTCTAACAGTTTTATTTTGGTGAGATTTTTAAGAGTTTTAATATAATTTCATGTCATCTGCCAATAGAGACAGTTTTACTTCTTTCTTTCCAATACGAATTCCTTTTATTTCTTTTTCTTGCCTAATTGCTCTGGCTAGGACTTCTAGTACTATGTTGAATAAAAGTTGTGAGAGTGGGCATCTTTGTTTTGTTCCTGATTTTAGAGGAAAAGCATTCAGATTTTCACTGTTTAGTATGTTAGCTGTGAACTTGTCATATATGGCCTTTGTATTTTGAGGTACATTCTCTCTATACCCAGTTTGAGAGTTTTTATCATGAAATGATGTTGAATTTTGTCAATGCTTTTCTGCATCTAATGAGATGATTATATGGTTTTTATCCTTCATTTTGTTAACACAGTGTATTACACTGATTTTGGATGTTGATCTATCCTTGCATCCCTAGAATAAATGCCCCTTGATCGTAGTATAATCTTTTTAACGTACTGTTGAATTTGGTTTGTTGATATTTTGTTGAAGATTTTTGTATCTCTATTCATCAGAGATGTTGGTCTGAACTTTTCTTATACTGTCTTGTCTGGCTTTGGTATCAGGGTAATGCTGGTTTCATAAAATGCATTTGGAACTGTTCCTTCCCCTTCTATTTTGGGAAGAGTTTGAGAAGGATTGGTGTTAATTTTCTTTAAATATTTGGTAGGATTTATCAGTGAAAACTTCTGGTCCTGGGACTTTTGTTTGTTGGAAGGTTTTTGATTACCAATTCAATCTCTTTACTAGTAATTGATATATTCACATTTTCTATTTCTTCATGATTCAGTCTTGGTAGGTTGTTTGTGTGTGGGAATTTATCCATTTCTTCTTAGGTTGTCCAGTTTGTTGCCATATATTGTTCACAGTAGTCTGTTATGATCCTTTGCATTTGTATGATATCAGTTGTAATGTCTCCTCTTTCATTAAAAATTGTATTCATTTGAGTCTTCTCTCTTTTTTCTTGGTAAATTTAGCTAAAAGTTTGTTTTGCTTATCTTTTCAAAAAACCAGCTCCTAGTTTCTTGGAAATCTAGCCAAAGGTTTGTCTGTTTTGTTTATCTTTTCAAAAAACCAGCTCCTAATTCTTTCTTTCTTTCTTTCTTTCTTTCTTTCTTTCTTTCTTTCTTTCTTTCTTTCTTTCTTTCTTTCTTCTTCTTTCTTTCTTTCTTTCTTTCTTTCTTTCTTTCTTTCTTTCGGTTCTATTCATTTGAGAGAGAGAGAGAGAGAGAGAGAGAAAGAATGCACAGGCAGAGAGGAAAGACAGAGAGAGGTATAAGCAGGTTCCCTGCTGAGCAGGGAGCGTGATACAGGGCTGATCTTAGGACTCTGAGATCATGACCTGAGCTGAAAGCAGATGCTTAACCAACTGAGTCACCCAGGCATCCCCTAGTTTCATTTTCTATTGTCTTTTTAAAAAGTCTGTATTTCATTTATTTCTGCTCTGATTTTTTTTGTTTTCTCCCTTCAACTAACTTCAGGATTAGTTTGCTTTTTTCCTGGTTCCTTGAGGTATGAAGTTAGGTTGTTTATTAGGGACTTTCTTGTTTCTTAATGTAGGCATTTATCACTATGAACTCTGCTTCTTAGAACTGCTTTTGTTGCATCCCATAATTTCGCATGGCATATTTCCATTTTCATTTGTCTCAAAATATTTTTTGCTTTCTCTTTTTTGATTTATTCTTTAACTCACTGGTTATTCAGAAGCATGTTGTTTAATCTCCACATATTTGTGACTTTTCCAGTTTTATTCTTGTTACTGATTTGTAGTTTCATATCATTGTGGTCAGGAAAGATGCTTGATATGATTTCAATCTTCTTAAATTTATTAAGACTTCCTTTGTGACTTAACATGTAATCTATGTTCCACATGTGCTTGAGAAGAGTGTGTATTCTACTTCTGTTGTATGAATTGTTCTGTAAATGTCTTTTGAATCCATCTGATCTAATGTTTCCTTATTGATTTTCTGTAGGGATGATCTGTTCCTGAAAATGGATAGAGAAACTTTATGTTGGTCAAACTCATAGACTCTGCCATTATGTTTTAATGATGGTTTAAAAAATCATTTTCTTTTGAAATATAGATTCATAGGAAGTTGCAAATATAGTACAGAGAGGTCCTATGTACCCTCCATCAGTTACATAGGATGTAACCATTAGAGGAAATATCAAAACTGGGAAACTTATATTGGCATAGTGTGTGGGTGGTTTTGTGTGAGATTGTAAAATTATAAAATTGTCACTTGTGGAGATTCATAATCACCACTGCAATCCAGATATAGAATTGTTTCATCACCATAAATAATTCCTTTAGGCTACCCCTTTCTTTTTAATTTTCTTTTTAAATTAAAAAAAGGCAATTTTAAATATCCAACCTTTCTCAGTTGTGCTAAGGAACTGAGGGAATAGGATTTCAGATGTGCCCACCCTTCCCCCAGAGAAAGAGGCAAGTAGATAAATGATGGGAGACAATGAAATTGTGGTAACAAGATCCCCAGCAAGGGAATTCCTTTTGGAATTAGTGAGAGCCCCCTAACGGGTCTCTGTTTCCTGGGGTGCAGGTTCTGTTTTTAAAATCTCTTGTTTTACTACAAGGGAATAGAAAGGACATAGAATTTCAACAATTGCTGATAAGGCACTAGTTCTAATTTTAGTCACTTTATGCTGTCCTCTAAATATACTGTTTGTGATCTGTCTCCCTTTATGTTTAGTGTGGAAGCAAATTATTTTTTTTCCTCACTGTTTGGGACTGTGAAATATTTTTTGGCTTAATATGCTCAGATTTTCCCTGGGTATCCATCTATTCATAGGTAAAATAAAATGTTTCTTGATCTCTCTTAGATGAAAAGCAAGAAGAATCTAAGGTTTCCAACAGAAAAGACAGAGAGAGAGAAAGAGAGAGAGAGAGAGAGAGAGAGAGAGAGAGAGGATGTTTAGAATAAAAATTTATAGAAGCCAGGAAAAAAAGGAAGAAGTTCATGAGTACATGGTTGAGAGAAAACCCAGGACAAAAGAAACAGAATCCTTTGATCATTAGAGGCCTATGTCCCAAAGTACTTCCAAAGGAGAGACTCTGGTTTTCTCATGGAACCAAGCAGAGGTGATGAGTGTGGAGGAAAAGCTGAACCCTAGAGGCTGGCCAGAGATATCCTGAGAGAGATTTCAGAAAACAATAATCATTTAGGTTGGGCCTAGGCAAACTCTACTTCTACTTTTAAAGTGTGAGATTGGGGGTCTCTTCCTGTGACACAATTTGAAAAGTTGTGAACTTAAAAAATGAAAAACATTTTTTTCTCCAGTAATTTATGAAGCTGTGTTAGTTTGTCTTTGGCTACCCCTAACCTCCTTTCCTGGTCCTTGGCTGTTGGATCCTCTTTGGTCATCCTGTACTTTCCTCATGACCATCTTTTATCCTTTAAGTACAAATAGGTATAAGTCACCTCATCAGGTTGACCTATTTCTAAAGGTTTAAAGGACTTTTGCTTCTTGTTAATGACATTTCAATCATCAGCCAGAAATGGGAGAGAGTTCTTGAGGTGAGGGGCTTAAAATTTTCCTGCGACCCTGGAAATCATACCACTTCCTTGTAATAGTAGTAGTTTTTATTGCATTACATCAGACTGAGTGAAAGGAGTGTCGAGAGGGTAAAGGGGTTAAAAGTATGGTTCTAAGACCACAACCACAAAGAAAGACCTTGCCCTCTGGTTATGGAAGTTAAAGCAGTGAGTAGTGCTGTTAACTTAGGACTGTTAACTTAAGGACTTTAACGTAAGGACCAGAAGGACATTTCCCCAGTGTAGCTTACTATAATAATGCATGGCACTACATTAAGCTTGCTTTATGTATTTGCTCATTTAACTCTTCAATATTTGTATGAGATACTATTGAATGAAATTGATGTGAGATACTGTTACAAACTGAGGCTCGGAGAGGTCAAGCAGCTTGCTGGGTTACTGTGGTAGAAAGAGACAGGCCCCTTGACACAAGTGAATGTCCTGAACTTACCATACCCTCTTGCAGCTTACTCAGTTGGTGACTGTCTTTTTCTCTCCCAACCTCTGTTCTATAGGGCCTGGCAATGTGTGATTCTTTGAGCCTCATTACCGTATACAGATCATTCTGGTCTTTTCCCAGACAATTAATGTTGAAGCTCATGGCATCAAACTATATCATCTACATCTATTCATTGTTGTAGTCCTTTCCTGGAATCTGGGTCATTCCTGTCATTTTTCAATGATCTTGGTTCCTGACTCACTGTCTTTCTAACACATTCCTGTCGTTTTTGGCAATTTCAAAATATAGGTAAGTGATCCTTCTAAAGCTTTGGCCTTATGGTTCCACAAATCTTCTTCTCCGATACTTTTATCTTCCAATTTATCTCAGCCACACACTCCCATGGTCATGCCTAGATAGGACTTTTCATTACCAGTAACTGCAACCTCTCCTAATTATCCCAACTTTGCACCTCCCATTCTTTTGCCACCACCTCCTATTTTTCCAGGTCAGTTCCTATATCCTACATTTCCTGTATCCTCCAATACCGGAAACCTCAGTACATCAATCCTACTGCATATTTACTGTCCATTATTCTCTCTGTGCTTGGTCTCCTCTTTATCCAGCTTAAATTCAATGTAATAGCTCTCTTGTGTACAACTTGGACTCTTATGCCCTCCCATAGTTTAAATATATTCACTTGGCAAAATGAAAGCCACCTTCTCTAGACCTGTATTGGTGCAGCTGATAGTGGCTGGGGGAAAATATATGACCTAATTCACACAACTGTCTCACAAAGGTGAGAACAACCATTTCTTTTTTTAAAAAATTAATTAATTAATTAATTATTTTAAAAATTAATTTATTTATTCATGAGAGACACAGACTGAGGGAGAGAGGCAGAGACACAGGCCGAGGGAGAAGCAGGCTCCTCTCAGGGAGCACAATGTGGGACTCCATCCAGGATCCCGGATTCACGACCTGAGCCGAAGGCAGGTGCCCAACCGCTGAGCCACCCAGGCGTCCCGAGAACAACCATTTCATTTTAATTTGTGACCATGCGTCTCAAGTGAACCCTTAATACTCCCAGGCAATCAAAATTCCCTAATCCATTCTCTATCCCATTCTCCTTGATGATTATTTCATTCTTTCTTCTCTCTTCTCGAACCCCCATATCCTTCATCCACACTCTCAGCTAATAACCTTATTTTCTACTCCACCAGAACAAACGAAGAATTAGAGAATACCTAATCCAGCATCTTATACTCTGCTTGCTGTCTGTTAGCATAGATAACACATCCATGCTTCCAATTGGATTCTATCTCTCCCCCACTTCCACTGACCATCATCATTTCCCCTATTATATAATTCCCATCAGCTTATAGACATGTTACTTCTCTAATTAAAAACAAACAAACAAACCTTTCTCTTGACTCCAGTTTTCCCAATAGCTTGTCCTGTTTCTTTGTTCCCCTTTGCAGCAAATTCCTTAAAATAATAGATTATACTTTTTGTCTCCAGTTCTTCTTCCACTCTCCAACTCCAGTCTGGCTTTTGCTCCCATCATTCCACTAAACTGCTTTTCTGGCAGTTTAGTTCTCTCCCGGGACCTTGACATTGGTCTATCCCAGGATCAATCCTCAGTCTTCATCTTGACCTATATGTGACATTTGCTAAGTCAATCAACTGATCACTCCTTTGCCTTGATACATTTGCTTTCCTTGGGTTCAGTGGTCACTGTCTTAGTCAGCTCAGACTACTATCATAAAATATTAGAGACCAATGGCTTAAATGATATCTCAGAGTTCTGGAAGCTGCTAAGTCCAGGATCAAGATGCTGACAGAGTCCATTTCGGGGAGGTCCCTCCTCCTGGCTTGAAGACAGCTGCCACACTGTGTGCCCATATGACCTTTTCTTGGTGCTTATGTGTGGAGAGAGATCTTCTTTTTCTTATGCCACCCTCATGACCTCATCTAAACCTAATTACTTCCTATTGACCCCAGCTCTGAATACCATCATGGTGGGATTTGGAGTTAGGGCTTCAACATATGAATTTTGAGATTCACATTTATTCCTTAACAGGCATAATTTCTGAGTCTCTTTGGCTGATTTTTTCCTGTTCTCACAGACTTTTATAATGGCATGCCTCAGGGTATAGGCATTGCTTCTTCTGTCTATTGGTCTTCACTCCCTTGTTGGCTTTATTCAACTTTGTGGTTTTAAACACCCAACTGTATACCTACCAATGACTGCAAATTTTGCATCTTTAGCTTAGACCTGTTTCCTTAACTCCAAATTTATACATCAAACAGTGTATTCAGTATCTCTTGTTGGATGTCTAGAAGACATTTATTTAATTTTCTGAACATAAGGATGAAGTTACAGCAATTGTTTTAATGTCCCAGTCTGGTAATTATTACATCTGTCAGTTTTTACTTGGTTTTGATGGACTTTTCTTCTCATTATGGATCATATTTTCCTGCTTCTTTGATTGGTTGCCAGACTTTGTGAATTTTATCTTGGGTGCAGGATATTTTTTTAACTCTATAAGTATTCTGGAGCTTTGTTCTGAGACTTAGTTAAGTTACTTGGAAATAATTTGATCCTTTTTTTTTTTTAAAGATTTTATTTGTTTATTCATGAGAGACATACAGAGAGAGAGAGAGAGAGAGAGAGAGAGAGAGAGAGGCAGAGACACAGGCAGAGGGAGAAGCAGGCTCCATGCAGAGAATCTGACGTGGGACTCTATCCCGGGACTCCAAGATCATGCCCTAGGCCAAAGGCAGGTGCCAAACCGCTGAGCTACCCAGGGATCCCCCAATTTGATCCTTTTGGATCTTGCTTTTAACATTTGTTAGATAGGACCGGAACAGCATTTAATCTAGGGTTAGTTGTTCCCTATCACTAAGGCAAGACCCTTCTGAATACCCTACCTAATGCCCCATGAATTCAGTCTGGATGGCAAGATCAGGTGCTATTCCCAGCACCTGATTGCCTGGTACTGTTTCATCTAATCATGTCATACAGCTTTTTTTCTCTATCATTGAATAATTTTCTCACATATGGGTGAGAAAATTGTAGGGATATTCTACAGATCTCTGGAGTTGTCTCTTTATGGCTTTCTCCTCTCTGATCTTCAGTTCTGTGAACATTAGAAGTCTTACTCTCCCCACGCGTTCGGCTCAACTCAGGGAGTCAACTAAACACTACCTGGGTTTCTTCTTCCAGTATCTCAGCTTGGAAACTTGAGGCAGTAAGCTGGGGCAATCATAGAGCAATCATTGTCCTTTGTTACTTGAAATTTAATGTCTTGAGAACTATTGCTTCATATATTTGATGATTTTATTGTTGTTGCTGTTGTTTGTTTCAGGAGGGTGGGTAAATCTAGTCCCTGTTACTCCATCTTGGCCCTAATCTAATAGGCATCTGAGATTCAACATGTGCAAAAGGCATGTCCTCATGTTTTTCATCAGACCTGCTCCTCTTATAATCTTCTGCATCTAGTTGACTTCTCTTTTTTTCCTCATTCAGCTCTAATATTTACTCCATCAGAAAATCTACTGGCTACTCTTGCAAATTTTATCCATAATATGACTACTTTCTATCACTTCGATTGTTACCGCTTGGTCTGAGTTACCATCACGTCTGCCTGGATTACCATAATTGCTTCCTAATTGGTCCTCTTTATGCCCTTTCCCACCTGCAGTCTGACCTCAATTCAACAGCCAGAGGGAGACCAGCTAGTTGAAAATGTAAGTTTACATTTCTGTGCATTGGCTGCTCTGCAACACTCTAGTAGATCAAGCATGTTCTTGTCTCAGGACCTTTTCACTGCCTGTTTCCTTTTCCTGGAATGCCTTTTCCTAGATTTCTGAATATCTAACTTCCTTCAATCTTTGCCAAACATCCACCTTCTCAATGATGTTACTCTTTTGAAAGTTTTTTAAATTTAAAGAATGTTTTAATAGAGCTCTGTCTCCATTTTTGGGCTCAAAATTTGAAAGATCAAAAACATACACAGTAATAACTTTTCTTCTTACTATTGCCCTCCCCTAGAAACTACCATTGTTTCTTATATATCTTTCCAGCAATATTTTGTACGTATAGAAGCAATATATACTCACTCCTATTTTTATACAAATAGTGATATTTTATACACACTGTCCTTTTTACATTTTTCATTTAGAAATTGGATGACTACATTATATTTCATTATTTGGATATTCCATAATATACTGAAACTTTGGTACCAGACCTTTCAGAATTCAGGATTCTAATACTTTGCTGTCATAAACAATGCTTCGATTACTAACCTTGTACATATGTCATTATCTCATATGTGAGAATATCTGTGAGAAAAATTCCTAGAAATGGAATCTCTGGGTCAAAGGCATGTGCATTTGTGGTTTTGATTGCACGTTGCCACATTGCTCTATAGAGTGTGTACCAGTTCACATTCCAACAAGTAATGCATGCGTGATGCTTTCTCTACATCTTCACCAACATAATATATTATCATTGCCAATCTTACAGCTAAAAAGATGGTGTCTTAATTTAAGTATTTTCCTTTCATTGAGTTAGCTTACACCCCAAAGCTTAACCTTAATTTGTATTTTCTTTTTTGATCTCTATTCATAGGACATTGGTTTCAACCTTATGTATTTTACTCCTGAGTATTTAAAGGATAAGCCACATAAGACTTTGGAGGAGGGGCATGGGAACCGGGAGGATCAGAGCTGTCACTGGGCTCTCCTGGGATCACATTTATGATTACAATAAGGACAAAGGACTGAGATTCTTAAATTTACAGGAACCTTAGAAATAATATAGTTCGATATTTTCATTTTGGTTTCAGTTTTTGTTCTCACCACTTCTGGCTCCTCTACTCACTCCTCTCCCATCTCCATTGGAATCCTGGAATTCTGAAAAATACTAAATTACTACATCAGCATGTGCTCTGCACACATTATCTGTAACTTGTGGATGCTTTTGTGTAGACTATACAAGAAGACATTTTCCTGTTATTTCTGTCTATGCAAGTCCTGAAGTCTGTAACACAGACATTTAAAGTGCTCCTAAAACCTAAAAGTGTTTTGGCACCAAAAGTTATTTAGTGGCAAAACCTGACCTGATGGGTAGCTGTTTAGAGTCTTTATCTATCTCATATACTGTGAATATTCAAATGCTTTTTGGAGGGATTATTCCTCTGTTTTATTGCCCTAGAGTGCTGCCCTAGACCTGCTGGGGACATTACATAATAGACAGTATGTTATGTTTCTGAAATTTGTAAGATCTTGAATATTGAAAAGCACTTGGCCCTGAGGATGTCAGATAAGGCATCGTGGACTCGGATTTGGGCTTAAGAATTCTCATTACTGGGGTACCTGGTTAAGCGTCTGCCTTTGGCTCAGGTCATGATCCTGGGGTCCTGGGATTGAGTCCCACATCCAGCTCCCTGCGGGGAGTCTGCTTCTTCCTCTGTCTATATCTCTGCCTTTCTCTGTCTCTCATGAATAAATAAACAAAATCTTTAAAAAAGAAAAAGAAATTCTCATTACTTACTTAGGAAGGCTTTAATTCTGCACTGGTCTTTATTTATTTATTATTTTAAAAATATTTTATTTGTTTAGAGAGAGAGTGTGAACAAAGGGAGGGGCAGAAGGAGAGGGAGGGAGAGAATCTCAAGTGGACTCCATGCTGAGTGCAGAGCCCTATATGGGGCTTGATCACAAGGCCCTGAGATCACAATGACCTGAGCCTAAATCAAGAGTCAGACAGTCAACCAACCAACTGAGCCACCAGGTGCCTCTGCATTGACCTTTTAAAGTTCAGACCTGTGTATGTCAGTTCATGTAAAGTTGTTCAAACAAGTACAGAAGAGTCAGTTATGCAATAACATTATGATAATATTCTATTATAAATACTTACTATGCTATTATAAATACTTACAATGCTTTCAGGTCCTTCTCTGACCCTTAAATGTGTCTTAGGTAATACAGGTTGTTTGAAAATATTGTTAATCTTTCAACTTGGAAACAAAAGTTTCATACCACTCCTCTTTTATGAAATATTTAGAGGGGCACCTGACTGGTTCAGTCAGGGGAGCTTGTGACTCTTGATCTCAGAGTTGTGAGTTCAAACCCCACATTGGGTATAGAAATTATTTAAATATGAAATCTTTGGGCAGCCTGGGTGGCTCAGCGGTTTAGCGCCGCCTTCAGCCCAGGGTGTGATCCTGGAGACCTGCGCTTGAGTCCCACATCGGGCTCCCTGCATGGAGCCTGCTTCTCCCTCTGCCTGTGTCTCTGTGTCTCTCATAAATAAATAAAATCTTTTTTTAAAAATGAAATCTTTAAGGCAGCCCGGGTGGCTCAGTGGTTTAGCGCCGCTTTCAGTCCAGGGCCTGATCCTGCAGACCCAGGATCTAGTCCCACATCAGGCTCCCTGCATGGAGCCTGCTTCTCCCTCTGCCTGCATCTCTGCCTCTCTCTATTTCTCTCTCTCTCTCTCTCTCTCTCTCTCTCTCTCTCTCTGTCTCTCATGAATAAATAAATAAAATCTTTTAAAAAATTTAAATCTTTAAAAAATAGAGAAAAATATTTAGAGATTGGAATATAAGCTTTAAAAAAAACCCTTATATTTGCAACTACATATGTGGGAAAATCAGGATTTTCTTCATCATACAATCAAAACAAAATTATAAATAAAATGTTACATAAAACCCTAACTGCAAATGTGTGCATGAATTTTTTTGTTCTTATTGCTTTCCTAAGAATTTTTTTTTTTTTTAAGTAGGCTCCATACCCAACATGGAGCCCAACACAGGGCTTGAACTCACAGCCCTGAAGTGAAGACGTGAGCTGAGATCAAGAAGCAGGTGCTTAACTGACTGAGCCACCCAGGTGCCCCTGCTTTCCTATGTATTTTAAATATGTTACTAAATATTTTTATATTGATAACTACTTTTAACTCATTTTGCACACTGGAATTTCTCATAAAATTTTATTTGGAAAGAGTTTCAATTATCCAATGGTATAAAGATGGAAGAGGACAATGATAAGTAGAGAATGTGGAGTGTATCTTCTATAATCCTTGAAGGGAAGAAAGATGACCTTTGTGTTGTTTTAGGCAAAGAATGGGAATGAGGTTATAGAAAAGAGCATTTATTTCACACGGTGTCTTTCTGCATCAGTGATTTTAATAAGGATTCTTAGTGGTTATCAGATAATTTTTTTTAATGCACTGCTCTCTGGATTCTGATCTAGCGAATTCTGGGTTCAGCCCTCCCCCTCCATCTCCTTCTTGATCCAGTCCACATAGTTGAGTAATTTGGTGTAGAAGCCATAGCCCCTGCTGCACCCGATGCCCCAGGATACAATGCCTGTGGCCACCCAGCGATCACTGTTCTCATCCTTCACTGCAAAGACCCCTCCGCTATCCCCCTGACAGGCATCCTGCTTTAGAGATGGGTCCCCAGCACAGAACATGTTTTGAGAAAACACATCCTTCCTTTTATTTTTCCTGAGCCAGCTCTCACATGCCTCTCGTTTAGCTACGGGCAGACGGATAAACTTGAGGTCATAAGAAAGCCTCTCTTCCATTATCCCAAAGCCACTGACATAGCCCATGAGGCCCCTATCATAGAAGGTCTCGTTGTCAGGGAGGCAGATGGGAAGGAGGTTGGGTCCCAGGGTGACACTATTTTCTAGCTCCAAGAGGGCAATGTCCCCCTCAAAATTGTGGGACTCATCCTGGCGGTAGTCCGGGTGAATGCTGACCCTGCGGACAGGATGGTTTGCTAGTTTTGTGATCTCTTCCACGCTTACGTGGCCCAGGAACACATCCACAGTGGCATTGCTTTGTGCATCATGTTCCTTGGGGTAGAGGGTGTGGGCAGCTGTGAGGATCCAGCGGTCTCCCAGCAGGGCTCCACCCCCTCGCCCATAGATGTTGGTGAAGGCTTGCCAGGGGAAGTTGCCCAGCTTGGCCTTTTGCCCTCCAATGATGCGCTGCTTCTGTTCCACAGGGTTGACGGGTTTCCCACACACTGGAAAGGAGAGACAGAAGGCGAGGACAAGTCAGGCCTGGCCTGCCCTCTTCCTTTTTTGTGGTCAGTCAGTTCCCCCTACAGCCCTTCTTTTGGCTCTGGGCTCTTTCCTCTTTCTCCTCCCATTCCCACACCACTGTCTTTGGCCTTTTGTCAGCCTCTTCTCCTGGTTCTTATTTATTTCTTCCTGGGAATTTTCTTGCTTTTTAAAAATCCCTGATTCCCTGTCTCCTCAGTGAAAAAGCAGGACTGTCAAGACTGAATCTGATTCTCTGGGTTCCTCTCTGCTTTTTTCCTGGGATATCACCTTTCCTCTTCCCCATATTCCTTTTATCTATTTTTGACCTGAATCTGGATTGTCTCTCCATTTACTTTGTCTCCATCCTCTGTGCGTGCTTTTTCTGAGGCCCTGGAGGGCTGCAAAAGGCATTGGGGTGGCCCTCAAGGACTTCCACTCACCTGGCAAGCACCGAGGAATCTTCTCTCCTTCCCATTCATTCTTCCAAATGCCCTGGGCGGTGCAGGTATAGGCCCCTGTGGGAAGAGGGGGCTATGATCAGGCTAGGAGGTGGTGGACAGGGAAACTAGGTCTAGGAGGCTAATGAACATTGAATGTGCAGGACAGGCACAGGAGAGATTCGGAACTAACACCAACAAGGATCAAAGGGAAAGGTTCAAATACGTAATGATGGAATATTAAAAGCGTTTAGAGGCTCCCAACATATGTTTTTGTTTTAATATTCAGTGAAAAAATCAGAACACTTAACTCCATGTTTGATGTGATCCCTATTTGTGAAAATAGACATAAAAACGGGAAGGAACATATGAAAATCTTATCAGTGATTGCATCTTAGTAGTGGGGTAGTAGATGATAATGGTAGCTACATCTTCTGATTGTTGACAGTATGCCATGCTTGTTGCTAAGCATTTTATCTACATTATCTAATTTAAGCATCACAGTGACACTTTCAGGGATTCATTATTATTCTCATTTTTTGGATGAGGAAATAATACCATATAATCTATATGTAATATTTTTTCTTTTTTCTTTTGGATGTTGTAGCCCTACAAAGCATGTGATTTCTTTCATTTTAAAGAAAAGTTTTGAAGATGAGTTTCAGAGTCATTTAGTAAAACCTAAATGCAAAAAATCACAACATAGTAGCAAGGGAGTGGGTATGTGGGGAGAATTTTGGGGGAAGTCCCATGGGTACAGTTGTAGTGTGGTTGTGGTGGTGGTGGTGATGATGGTGGTGATGGTAGAGGTGTTTGGAGGTGGTGGTGATGATGGTGATGATGGTGGTGGTGGTGGTAGAGGTGGGGGTGATGGTGATGATGGTACTGATGGTGGTGATGATGGAGGTGGTGGTGGTGGTGATAATAGTGTTGTTGTTGGTGATGATGGTGGAGGTGATGGTGATGGGAGGGGTGGTGGTAATGATGGTAGTGATGGTGGTAGTGGAGGTTGGGGTCGTAATGATAGTGGTGGTAGAGGTAGAGGTGAGGATGGTGGTGGAGTGGGATTGTCATGTTGGTGGTGGTGAAGGTGGGGGGTAGTAATGATGGTGGTGGTGGTGGTGGTTGTGGAGATGGGGATGATGAAAATGCTTGTGGGGGTGGCAATAGTAATGGTCATGGTGATGGTAAGAGAGAGTAGACTGTTTATAGGATTTAAGACTTTCTTTGTATCAGTTCAGGTGCCTCCTTCAACACTGTTAGATGCCTCTTGGCACTATACTTAGGCCCCTAAAGCCAGTGTCCTGGGACGATACCTCAATATACATCTCCTAAGAATTACGTTGGAAAACTCTCAGAAGATGTCCTGAAAAGATGGAAGGAAGGAGGCTGCCATTTGCACGGGTTCCTACCTCGCTGGATCTCACTGATGCCACCTCTGGTATGCATCTTGTAATAAGGCTCCTGGCAGTAGTACTGGATACGGGCCTGGTAGGTGTTCACCCCCTTTGTGGTGGTGTAATTGAAGGCCCCATTTGTCAGGCTTCGTGGTGGCCCGCAGTCCTTGACTTGGAGAGAACACAGGGCCATATGAGAACTGAGAGTGATGGTACTGGAACTTCAGTGGGAAGAACCTGAGTTTTCTGTCCACAAAACAGGCTGAGAACCTTGAAAATTCGGTCAGTGGGGGGCACTTGTGATGGATGGGCTTCAAAGGAGAAGTAAGGGGGAGGTTGTTTGCTTAGTCTAGACCCCCTCTTCCTTTCATAGCCTAGGTCCCCATGGCTAAGGGCTGGGAGCTCCCCAGGGGCAGACACCTGCTGAGTTGTGACTTACTCCTGCACCTGGGCATGGCACGATGCCAAGTGCCATCATCTTGACATACAGCTGTGAAGGAGAGCAGCACCTGGTTTCCCTGTATGAGAAGAGGTAGACAGATGTAGAGGTGCCATTAGCATGAGGAGGCACTGAGGTTGCCTTCCTGCCTTTCCCACACTGGAGCAGCAGGGAATGCAAGGATATCTCTCAGGCTCTCAGACCTCAGCATCCCCTTGGATGTGACTCCTTTGTTTTTCTCAGACCAGAGGTGCAAATGGGAGCACTGAGTCACACAGCAGAAAGTCAGAGCAAGGGCTAATTGTCAGACCTGATAATCCTCTCTCTAGACTCTTGCTGTTTCCACTGCAGTCCCTTTGAACCCCACTATTTTATTTTATTTTGTTTTATTTTATTTATTTTATTTTATAAGTAGGCTCCACACCCAATGGGGGGCTTGAATTCACGACCCTGAGATCTGGAGTCACATGCTCTACTGAATGAGCCAGCCAGGTGCCCTTGAACCTCACAATTTTAAATTAAAAAAAAAAAAAAAGCAACCCTGGTTGTATGTTTCCTGCATTGGAACAGAAGACTGTGCTCTGAAGGAGAACCATATTTTTCTCCCTCTAGAGTGCCTATTGATCTAGGCCTGCATCACCTCATCTCTCCCAGACCACACTGTTCTGAAGGGCAAGGGCCCAACCACTTTCCAGGGTGTTTGAGGTGCCAATGTGTGCTAAGTGCTATTGTAGTTGAGTAGTTAGCGGGGACAAAGCAAGAAAATGGCATCCTCTGCGGCAAAAAGTAACTGGACAATATGAATGAGCCTCATTAAGGCCAAAAACCATCCCAGAAAGTCAGCCCTGGAAACGACTGCATAAGCACCTGTATAAGAACTAGGATGTTTGGTGATGCAAATAATGAGAGAAGCTGTATGACTTACTTTAAATTCTATGATGTAAGTGACAAATGCCAAGGTAAGGGTTGTGGTAGCGTATCAAAGCAAGGGTTATAACATAAGCAAAGAGTGTGTGAGTGTCCAGTGTTCTGGGCCCAAGACATCCAGTCCTCATGGTATAGCTAGGAACATCCAGGAGTAAAGAGCAACTCATCTTGGCTAGCTCAGCTTGATGCAACATGCCAATGCCGTGCATGAAGGCTGTGGTGAATATGTGTGTTTCTTTTTATTGACCTCCTGCTCCTAGGACACTGCCTCACACTCAGTTAGTGCTTAAAACATTTGTTGAATGAATGAACTACTACTTAAGGACATACCAAAGGTCTTCTCTCAGATTCTAATTAGGTCTTCCAAGTGGATCTATTGAACAAAGATAGGATGTCCATTCCTGTGTCCCTCCCCAGGGGTCACTCCAATTGTATGTTTTTTAGAAGAGCATTTTAGTTTACCAGTTTTTGTGAGATTAACCAATAATACCATGTTCATTCCTGAGCCTGCAAAGCTGAGGGCAGTGTGGTGGGTCCAGGGTGAGCACCATTGTGAATGAAAAAACCCTGGGGCAAGCGGTAGGAAATTTGGTTCTAGTCCCTGCTGCACAAAATCACTGTGATGTTGAGTGAGTCACTCCTTGCACTCCACCCTACTTTTTCAGTTCCTAAATCCTACAGTTATTACACTAGGCCAGTAGTTCATGAGCTTGGCTGCACATTGGAATCACTTGGGTAGCTTTAATTCATCCTAGCTACACTCTGGACCAATGGGATCAATCTCTTGCAGGAGACCCAGACATCAGTGCTTTTAAAATTTGAAGTGTTTTCAACGTCTAGTCAAGTTTGAGAGCAGGTAAATCAAGTAATCTTCCAAATCAAAGGTGTGAATCCAGCCAGCCCTGGGCCTAAATCTGATATGGACCTATGCACCTGGATGGCTGGGCCACCTTTCTTCTTTGGGTTCTTACCTCCACAAGCTGATAGCCTTGTTGGCAGGTGGCAATGAAGTAGTCACGGAACTGGTATTGGGGCTGTAGGTCCTGGATGATGGTGAACTTGTCTAAGGTCTTGGGCTGGGGGCACTTGATGACTGTTGGGGAGACCAGACCATGTTTATTTCAGAGCCACTGTCCTTTCTACCCATCTGATTGTGCCCTGATGCTGACCAGTGAGAGAGGCCCCCCCAGGCAACCTTACCTTCAGTGACATAATGCAGCTTCCAGCCTCGGCTGTCACCCGACTCATCTGTGAAGAACAGCAGATCCACGGCATTGCTGCTAGTGTCAAAGTCAGTGGGTCTTTTCTTCCCACAGAACTCGCCGATGTTCCTCCCATTGGCATAGATCTGGTGGGCAAGAGGAAAGGGCCATCTCTCCAATTCAGACATTTTCCCCTGGACCAGGATGGTGGTGGTGGTGGGAACTCTGCTTTTTGCATATGTTTTCAGCCGGAGGAGAAAAGGGATCCCCAGGACCTACTTGTAGTTGTGTGGGAACTTGCCTAGCTCCTGTGTGATGCTGGTTATTCCTGTCCCAGCTGGCCAGAGGATCTAGTGGGAAGTAGGGAAGAGGGGAGGGGAGGGAGAGGAAGGAGGTCTCTAAGGGAGGAGAGTGGCTATACCTGTAGCTGGTCATAGGGGCAGTGTACTTGCTGGTGGTCATCGATTTCGAAAGGCTCCAGGAACTTGAGGTGGAGGGTGAGGCCACGCTCCACCCGGATGCTGTAGTTGCAGCGCAGGTCAGGAGGGTAGGGTTGGGGGTACTCCAGGCTGGAGACGTAGCCCGATGGCTCTGTGAACAGCTCATTGCTGCACTCAGCTATGAGAGCAGAGCCAGCCGGGGGTCACCAGGGACTCTCTGGCTCGCCCCACAAGCCATCGCTCAGTCCCTGCCTCCCCCCCACAGTGCCCCGACCTCACCCTGGCAGGAATGCCCATCCTTCTGAAGTTCATAGCCTGGACGGCAGGTACAGAAGTAGCCGCCCACATAGTTATGACACAGGTGCTGGCATTGGGGCTGGAGATTCTCCTCAACTGAGTTGAGCTGGGAAGCACATTCATCGAGGTCTGGAAGACATTCCAGAAGGAAGAGTTAAATCCTTGTCTGCTGGGGACTTCTGTAATGGCTCTTCTGTCAGAGAGGTCAGTCACCAGAGGTCTAGAGATAAAATCATCTCCTGGCCACCTGAAACTCCAGGCCTCCCCTTGCCCTCTTTTTTTTTTTTTTTTTTTGAGTGGGGGGTTGGGGACAGCAGAGGGGGAGGGAGAGAGTGAATCTTATGTAGGCTTCCCGCCCAGTGCAGAGCCTGACACGGGGCTCGATCTCACAACCCTGAGATCATGACCTGAGCTGAAACCAAGGGTCAGACACTTAACTGACTGGGCCCCCCAGGCGCCCCAACTTCAGGCCTCTATCATGCTTTCTGGGAACTGCTCAATGGTGACAGAATCCAGGTTGGCAGGCTTCTCCTGGTAAAAGCTCTCTTCAGAGGGAAAAGAAGGAAGGATAGGCTTCCTGTTTCAGTGGATTCAAGATTCCCCTTCTCTGGTCCCCATTGAACACCCTCAGGCCAGGCAACAAGGCACCTGGGGGCCACTCACCCACAGCCTGGTAGTAGGCCAGGAAGCCCTTGTGGAACATAATGGTGCCATTCTCCTCGTTGGAGAAGTCTGTGTGGAAGGTCAGCTGCATCTTGTTCCCTTGAGACACGAATTCCCTTGCTTCTGGGGGGTTGCCCAGTGGAGAACCCAGCTGCCCACAGAACCTCCCCAGAGTTTTTTTGTCAGCAGAGATCTGGTGGAGAAAGGACAAGGGGTGGGAAGAAGAGCTGTTGAGGAGACACGTCCCATGCGGAAGGTCAGCAGAGGCCTCCTCTTGTCCCAGAAAGCGAGCGGTGCCCCACTGCTGGACCAGCTTCCGCCTGCTTTCTCCCGTGGGGCTCTGGCTATTGTAAACTACCCCCAGTGATCGTTTTGTTGTTGTTGTTCCCCTGGTGACTCATCTTTTCAGCTGAGTCTTCAGTGGCTAACTCCTTGCACGTTACCCTGTGCCTGGTACATCGCCCTTTCCCTTGTTCTATGTCGCCCAGCATGTGTCAGACCGTTCTTCATTTCCGCCACCTCCCATGCTCATCTTCCCCTGGAATCCTGGTTGTCTCTACACAGCCATTAGCATCCCTTCATTCCTGGGGCCCGGAGTGGTCTGCTTTATTTTCTATCCAGCTACTTCACCTCACCTTATGCAAACCATTCACGTCCAGCCATGCCTTCTGACACACTCAGCTGAGGGTGAGCCTCTCCAGCCTCTGCCTGGGCCAACATCACCTAGCTTCCCTTATCTCTTTCTTCACAGGTTCCTTAACCCCTCAGAAATGGAAGACATCCTGCCCCCACTCTATCCCTCGCTATCCCTGCCACCAAGACCCCTCCCCGCAGCCCTGCAAACTTCTCTAGTCCTCTGGCCTGGGAAACTATCATTTTCATGCTATTCTCTCATAACCTCCAGGGGGTCTCCTGGGAGTGGTATTCACTGCTTGTGTGTAGGCTTTACTTGAATCCTGAATCAGGAACCTCATTTTTATTCATATAGAAAGTTGAGACTGGGAAGGTACACTTGCTCATTACAGAGGCGAGGAGACAGCCCACTGACCTTGCTGAGGGTTATGATTGAGCTACCACCATACACATTTCTGTTCCCCACGTTCCTGTTTAGGAAGGCAGCCATGTGATATTCTACATGGAAACAGGGAAACTGAGGCACAGCTGTTTCCAAAGACTCTCAGCAAGTCAGCAGATAAGGATGGTTTTTCTGACTCCTTAAGACAGAATTTCCTGGAAGTGGGGCCTGTGATTCCTTCCTCTGTGTTTCTCCCTTCCGTGCTCACTGAGGTCCTCTAAACCCAGTGGATATTCCATCCATGGTGTCACCTGACTCTCAGAACTCCACTGGGCCATCAGCTCTTGCAGGGCTGGGGCTGTGTCCATGGTGGGGGGTGGGGATGCTATCCAAGGTGGTTAGAGCACAAGTCCTCAGTTTCCAGAGATACCCAGGCCTCCCTCTGCCCTCCCAACCGGATCCCCTACCTTGACATAGTCATACAAACAGCCTTCGGAAGGCTCCAGGTCAAACTGCCAGAAGACAAGCTTCACCCTGAATCCTGTGGGCACTGTAATCACAGTGGTTTTGTCAAGGTTGTTGGGGTAAGGCTTGGGGTACAGAGGAGAAGTCACTTCCCCAAAGAGCTTCTGTGAAAGGGGGATGGAGCCCCCCATATTGCAGAACAGGATCGGCACCAGGAGATAAAAGAGCCACCTGCCAAAAAGAAAGTGGGTGTCTAGTGCTGGAGAGGGGTAGCACCCCTACATTTGGGCAGCGACTGGGGTAGGGGTTGGGATGGTCATACCGCTCAGCATTTTCCTCTCTGGCCATTTTACACCTTATAGAGATTTTCTAGGTGGGGGTGGGTGAAGGGGAGAGGCTGGTCTTTGCAGCCGCTGCATTGGGTGTTCCTCCCCTCAGGGCAATGTCCAGTCTAGAGGTCATCATACTCCCTCTGCCTGTCTCCCCATCCTCCCCTGCCCTCTCCCACCACTCCCCTCCTCTTCCCGGAATAGGGCTGGCTTGGGACCAGTTAATTGAGGCTGAGGGTTACCAGTCATGGCTCTTTGATAGGGCTCCCAAAGGCTCAGCAGAGACCTCTGGAAGAAACAGCCTATGGAATACGGAGTCATGCACAGAGCATTCTCCTCCTGGGCACAGTGGATCCTCTCCTCTTGCTGCTCCCCTGCTAGGAGCTGGGTGGGAGAAGGGAACATGGCCATCATCTCATGGGTCTAAGACCTCCTTTTGTCCTCAGGAGGAGGGATGGGGGGGATGTACTGACATGTGCACGCTTGTGTGTAAGGGGATAGGTAAGGTGTATGGAGAGGGAGGGGGTGTTCCTATCTTCCTGAATGAATTTGGGAGCAGGTTGCCTTCCATGCCCAGGATTCTCTCCTCTGGCTTCTCCCTCCCTCCTGGGTCCCCATCAGCCTTACTCACATTTCTCAAGGCCTGTTTTTGGATCCTGGACTCTGCTGACAGTGTCTTCATCCACTCCGTGTTGAGGGAGAGAGCGGTCATGCAGGGGAGGGAAGGCGGAGGGAATGACTGTGGAGGGGAAGGAGGGGACCATTCCCGGAGGAATGTTGTAGGGAATGAACTATTTGCATAAACAAAACCGAAAAAAAAAAAAACCAAATCAGTTTCCAGTTTAATATAGTTTTGGTTTTGAAATCCCTGATGGTGGTGCCACCTGCTGGCCGACCAGGGGAAAGGCTCAGGAGATGGGCCTGAGTTTTTAGCCAGGAGAAAGCCCTCCGTGGGAAGGCCAGACCTCTCGGTTTCTAAATCTGATGTGAAGTCTACCTTTCTTCGGGGACTGCTCCTATGACAAAGGCAACGGAAATTGCAGTTGGGGGTTGGGAGCTCTTTTTCTGCATTGCCCTGTTCCATTAATCCGGTTCTTCCTGTCCTTAGTCACCCAGGAATGGTGAGGCTTTTAAGGTCCAGGACGGGGTAACAAGAACAACAGTGAGGCAGAGAGGGCATTGCGGGAGCAGATGGAAGAGAATGGAGTTTGGTTGCATTGGGGCCCCAACCTACATCCCCCATGAATGACTTAAATATGGAACACTGATTGCTATGTCGGGGTGACCCTACAGCAGCACTAGAGTCTGTTTTAAAACCTTTCCTCCCAACTTCAATGAAGTTAAGCCTGCCAGTGAATTTGGCTGTTCTAGAGGCAAGGGAAGCTGAGTGAGGGTAGAAACATCCTCTTCCTCTTGGCATCTGGTTTGAGCCCCTGAGCGTCAGTCTGTCTAGGGCTAGGCAGACAGTGTGGCTGTTGACCATTGGTGACTCAGTCTTTCTTTGAGAAAGCCAGGCTCCTGGGAGGGAGGGGGTGGGCCTCTAGTCTCTCCTGTGCTCCAGATCCTAGTCTCCTAATTTAAAAGTTTGCTCTCTGTGGAAGCCTTATTTCTCAATTCTCCATGGCTCAAATGCCCTATGGCCCTGGATTCCAGAGGGAGGCTCAGACTGGCCCTTGTAGCCTATCCTGCTTGTTTCTCCAATTAGATTAATCCCTCCTTTCCTCCACCCACCTGCCCACTCATCCATCCGTGTATGGATTACCTATTACATGCCAGGCACTTTTCCAAGCAGTGGATTGCAAGGACTCACAAAAAGATGGTGCAGTTCACCATTAGGCAGTGACTAAGTCATCACTGCATGTAGTTCGAGAGCAGGTATAGGAAGAAGGGAGGTCAGCCAAGGTGTGGAGGGTTCCCCCAGCAGGCCTACAGTGTCAGAGCTGAGGAAAGAACCTGATAGCAGGGCTGATCCATGACATAATCCCTGACATGACCCATGACCTTGTCAGGTCAAGAAGGACAAAAGATAGACGACAGGTTAAGGACCTGATCAGGAGACAAGAAAGAAGGGGGGTGGGTATTGTCCAGCAAGTTGCACATTAGCATTTGGACAGTACTGTGTGTGCGTGTGTGTGTGTGTGTGTGTGTGTGTGTGTTGCGTTCATAGCGGAGGCAGAATGGTGGAGATCACAGATAAGGAGCAGGTGGTCCAAGAAGGTAAGTCTTAGCTGATGTTTCTCATCCATCCATCCCACGCATTCTGAGTTCTGTGCTGGTATCATGATCTCAAGTGACAAACCTGGGCCTGCTTCATCAGTTTGGTCCCAGCCCTGTCTTCCCCCTGCCCCGTCACTCAAGGGAACCCTTACTTGCACATTTATTGTATACCCTTGACTTATACCAAGGATAGAAAGAAGAAATGGCTGTATGTGGATTGTCTCTGCACTGATTTATTTATTTATTTATTTTGAATGGATAAATAAATTGTGGTTTATTCATACAATGGAATAATATACAACATAAAGAATTTCACAAATCTTCACAACATTTTCAGATACATTAATAAACAAAAGTAGCAAATCACAAAAATATGTAGTATGTGATGTCAATTTTATAAACTTCAACATAAGCAAAATTATTCAATATGATAAAAGTCAGAATAGTGTGTATATCTAGGCAGATACTGACTCTGAAGGGCCCTGAGGAAACTTTCTGGAGTGCTGGGGATTTCCATAACTTGATCTAGGTAGTGGTTTTATGGATGTATATATATGAGAAAAAAATAAAACTTTCCTATTAAAAGATTAGTATACCATACACAATAAATGTATGCTATACCTGAATTAAAAAGTATAAAACCAAACTTGATGTCAGTTAATGCATATTTGTTGGGAATTTGACAATGTGCTAAAAGTTATTCATGATAAAGAATAGAATTTATGTTCTAGCCAAGAATTTTTATAAAATTACAGGATAAAATTGGAAGAAAAACATTGTAAATGCCTCAAAATTACCAGAAAAAGCAATTCAAATTTCTTTTTTTTTAGTTTTTTAAAAATTGGAGTTCAATTTGCCAACATATAGCATAACACCCAGTCTGCATTGGTTTAAAAACCAGTATTGAAGACAGTGTCTATTTTATTCTTCCTTCCTCTTAGGTTTGGATTCTGGAGGAAGAAAGTTTCTCTCTTAAAGTAGTGGTAGGTTTCCTATTGTGGCTATATCTATATTTAGATATCTAGCTCTATATAAATCTACAGGTATATACCTAAATATATATGCCTAGATATATACCTAGAAAGAAAAAAAATTTTTTTCTTTTATTTTTAAAAGATTTTATTTATTTGTTTGAGAGAGAGGGACAGCTTGAGAGAAGAGGAGAGAGCATGAGTAGGCGGAGGGGGAGAGAAAATAGAAGAAGCAGAATCCTTGCCTAGCAGGGAGCTTGATGCCGGGTTCTGTGTCAGGACCCTGAGATCATGACCTGCGCCAAAGGCAGATGCTTAACTGACTGAGCCGCCAGGGGCCCAGAAACATCATGTTTTCAATAATAAAAATCAGTAAAAAATACATGCTCATTAAATTAAATTTAGCAAATGCAGAAGAGTAGGGGAAAACAAACGGCCAAAATTATACCACCTAAAACAACTTCTGATTAATATTTTAGAGTGTTTTTATTTTTAATTTTTTATTATTTTTAGAGATTTTATTTACTTATTCATGAGAGACACACAGAGAGAGGGAGAGAGAGAAGCAGGATTCATGCACGGAGCCCAATGTGAGACTTGATCCTGGGATTCCAGGATCACGCCCTGGGCCCAAGGCAGACACTTAACTGCTGAGCCACCTAGGCATCCTTAGAGGTGTTTTTTTTTTTTTTTTCTTTTTAAGATTTTATTTATTCATTAGAAACAGAGAAAGAGAGAGAGAGACAGACAGACAGACAGACACACACACACACACACACACACACACAGGCAGAGGGAGAAGCAGGCTCCATGCAGGGAGCCCCACGTGGGACTCGATCCCGGGTCTTTAGGATCATGCCCTGGGCTGATCCGCTGGGCTAAACCGCTGAGCCACCCAGGCTGCCCCCCTAGAGTTTTTAATAGCCTTTTATACTATAAGTTTAAAATGGTTTATTTTTAGAGATTTTATTTATTTATTCATGAGAGACACAGAGAGAGGCAGAGACACAGGCAGAGGGAGAAGCAGGCTCCCCGCGGGAAGCCCCATGTGGGGCTCCACCCTGGACCCTGAGATCATGTCCTGAGCCAAAGGCAGACGCTCAACCACTGAGCCACCCAGGTGTCCCTAAAAATGGTTTTAAAAATCGAAGTAACCATATGTATGAACAATTTTGAATCCTGCTGTTTTTCAAAGACCAATTTAACCTTTATTATTTATTTAAGACTTATTTATTTCAGATTTAGAGAGTCTGTACATGAGTGGGAGGGGCGGAGGAAGAGAGAGAATCTCAAGCAGATTCCTTGCTGAGCCCCAGGTAGGGCTCCAGCTCATAACTCTGAGATCACTACCTGAGCTGAAGCCAAGAGTTGGGCACTTAACCAACTGTACCACCTAGGCACCCCAAAGATCAATTTAACCTTTAGCCATATAGCTAACTTGACCTTCAATGCTAGCAAATTTGCTATCTTCTATTTTGTGGTATTAATTTTCTATTTCCATTGAACAATCATATTCTACTTGTATCTTTCACTGTAAATCATCTCAAGTCCTTACTAAAAGTGAAAGAGTTGGTCTTCTCAGGGGGCGCCCACACCAGGTGTCCAGCAGCACTGGGGGGGTGTCTGCCCAAGCATCCAGCCCAGTGCTGGGCTCATCTTGGTGTCTGCAGGAGATGGGGCCAACAGGAAAGTGTGATCCTGGTGTTGTCATCTTCACTGAAGCAGGAATTCCCAGGGGAACCTGTAAGGATGTGGGGATTGGGATGGGGAAGCAGAGTAGGTGTTGAGGACAATCAGGAGGTATCCTGGTGTACTGGAAGGCATATGGCCTTTGCAGTCCTCTGCTGGCTGCGGGTTTGGGGCAAGTCACGTCATCCCCCTGGGCTTCAGTTTCCCTGTTTGTGAAATGTGGCCAATAACACTCCATCGCAAACTTGGTTTGAGGAGTCAACGAAATAACCCGTGGAGCACCTATTATGCAGAACAGCTAAGCCAAAATGGGCCACTTACTATAATTGCAGCTAGGAGATATGGTGGGTGGTGAAGCCAATAGTTTGAATGTGTGAAGGCCAACTAAAGGGGCTTTGGAACGTTTCAGAAAGAAAAGCAATTAAGACCACATCCCCCATACTCCACTTGAACAGGGGGACATGAAGGTGACTGTCTCCCATGAGAGTACAGAAGAAGCAGTGTCAGCAGGACATGAAATTTAAAGCGAAACTGGCTGAGATGTCCAAGGCTTCCCTGGGCAGAGCACAAACTAGCAGAAAGGTAGAGGAGGAAGAGGAGGAGGAGGAGGAGGAGGAGGAGGAGGAGGAGGAGGAGGAGGAGGAAGGGGCATTAGGAAGGAGGAGGACTTCTCTTGCACAGGGGACAGGGCAGCAGTCACTTGAATAGGGATTCCCTGCCCCCATCCCCAACCCTGAGCCCAGTCCTGCTCCTAACCCTCTCTTGCGGGACCTCCACAGCTGAGTGTCACCGCTCAAGGGTCCCCAGGGTCAGTCCTTCCCATCCATCACTCCCTTGATCCAGTCCAGGTAGTTGAGCACTTTGGTGTAGAAGCCATAGCCCTTGCCACACCCGATGCCCCAGGAGACGATGCCCGTGGCCACCCAGTGATGGGCACGCTCATCCCACACCACATAGACGCCGCCACTGTCCCCCTGGCAGACGCTCTGCTGCCTCATCTTATCCCCAGCGCAGAACATGTTGGCAGAAAACACCTCGGATCTCTGCTTGTCTTGGAGCCAGGCCTGGCAGGCCGCTCGCGGGGCGACGGGCAGCCTCGAGTACTTCAGCTCAGTGGTTAACCAGCCCAGGTCCACGCCGAAGCCGCTGACGTAGCCCCACACGCCGCTGCGGTACAGGGCCTCGCGCTCGGGCAGGCAGACGGGGAGCAGGCTGGGCCCGAGCGGCACGCGGCGCTGGAGCTCCAGGAGCGCGAGGTCCCCGTCGAAGTTGCGGGACTCGTGCTGGCGGTAGTCCGGGTGCACCACCACTCGGCGCACCGGGTGGCTCCCCAGCCGCAGCATCTCATCGATGCTCGTGTGGCCCAGGAACACATGCACGCTGCGGTTCTTCCCGAGGGGGACGCCGTCCTTGGGATGGATGGTGTGGGCCGCAGTGAGGATCCACCTGTCTCCCAGCAGGGCCCCGCCCCCTCGGCCGTAGATGCTGGTGAAGGCTTGCCAGGGGAAGTTCCCCAACTTGGCTCTGGAGGAACCGACGGCCTCCTGGCTCTGGGTGATGGGGGCCACGGGCCGGCCACAGACTGGGAGAGAGGAGAGAGGTACAGGTGACGATAGCAGCTGCCGCAAGACGCATTGGTTAAAGACCTGCCTCTGTGAAGTGCTCCCTCTCCCGCCTCCTCAAACATTTTCTTTTTCAAAAAGAATCACTCTTATTTATTTGACCTTAACACTGGGATTTAGAAAAAATTTAATTCCAGTGTCATTAATACACAGCGTTCTTATATTAGTTTCAGGTGTGCAATATAGTGATCCGACACATTACTCCGTGCCCATCGCGGTAAGTGTACCCTTGATCCCCTTCACCTATTTCCCCCGCCCCTCAGACATTTGAAAGCCAGTTCTTTAGACTGTAGGCAGGGCCATCCTGAGCAAAATTATGCAGCAAGCAGTTTGTCCTTAGTGCCTGCTGCCTCTGTTTTTTGTGTCCTTCCTTCATGGTTGACATCTTCCACCATCACCTGCCCTCCAACCCACTCCCAAAACACTGCACCAGCCTGGCCTGACAGCTTTCTGAGGGTCAGGAGCAGGATCTGAGGTTTATTCAGATTGGGTTAGAAGGGCAATGCTTTGACTCAAAAAAAAAATACAAAAGGATTTCAGAAACAGTGAACTTCAACCCTGTATACTGCTGGTGGGAATGTAAAAGGATGCAGCCCCATTGGAAAATAGCCTGGCAAGTCCTCAAAAAGTTAAACACACAGGTGTGAAGTGACCTAACAATTCCCCTCCTAGGGGTATGCCCAAGAGAATAGAAAATGTTCACACAGACACTCGTACATGAATGCTCATAGTGGCAGTATGCAGAAGGCAAAAAGTGGAAACAACCCACATGTCCCTTAACTGATGAATGGATGAACAAAAGGTGGGATATCCATGGAAAGGAATGGAATCCTGACACTTGCTACAGCATGGATGAACCTTGAAAAAATGAAAGAAGCCAGACACAAAAGGCCGAATGCACACTGTGTCATTCCCTTTATAGAAAATGTTAAGAACGGGCAAATCATAGAGACAGAGAATAGACTTATGGTTGCCATGGGTGGGGGAGGGGAGAGTCGGAGGAGGTACTGGGTTTCTTTTTGGGGTGATGGGAATGTTCTGGAATTAGTGGTAATGGTGGCACAACATTGTGAATGTACTAAAAATTACTGTATGGTACATGTTAAAATTGTTAAGATGATGGACTTTATGTTACATAAGTTTTATCTTAATAAGTCTTAAAAACATGGTGGACTTTCTGGCACTGTGGCATGGAGGTAGGGAGATATTTTGGGGATAGAGAGCCTGTCTGTATATCCTTAAAGTGGACCATCCCAAGAGAGGGATTTTTCTTATTTCCACTCTTCTGACCCTCTTCTCCCTTACGGTCTCCTCTGATGGACTTCCTCTATGCATTTACTTTCTCAGCTAATCTTTTGATCCTGAATAAGGAACATGATTCTTGCCTCCCCTTTTCTGGGCCTCCTTGGTTCCCCTCTTCTGCACCTTCTGCCTTTCTCTCTCCCTTTCTACTCTAAGGCTTTCCTTTACCTCCCTGTGTCCTGCTCCCATGCGCCCCATGCACAGCTGAGTTTTCTTTGGTAAGTGGCCACAGGGTTGGCCCTGGGAGATCACTACTCACCAGGGACACAGTGAGGAAGCTCCTTCCTATCCTGCATCTCCTTCCAGGGATTCTGGCGTGTGCAGGTGAGTGTCCCTGAGGAATGAAACGAGAGGAGAGAGAAAAACAGATTCAGAATTGGGATGTGGGCATGGTGGGGTGTCCAGAGCACCTCAGGGCTCTTGGTGGGAGTGAGGAGAACCCAGCAGGTGGGGACTCACCTGCTGGCACTGCCTGATAATAGGGCTCCCGGCAGCAGTGGTTCTGGATCTTGAGGGGGTCTGGATTTCCACGTGTGCTAATGGCCTTAGAGGCCCCACTGGCCTGGCTGATGGGCCGACGACTATGGTTCACATCTGTAGGAAACCAGTGGTCAGGAGGACCTAGAACAGGCAATCTAGGGGCTGATTCTGGTCCATGGCCATGTTTAGTTTCACTTGCACAGTCTTTTATTTAGAACATTTGAACTTTTTTCACTGATCAGGTTGTCAACAATAAAAAATGATTTAAAAAATTGAAAATAACTGTGATAAATTGGGTATGAGGAAAAAGGCATTTTCATACATGGCTAGTCAGTATGTATTAGCAAAACCTCTTTGGAGGAAAGTTTAGCAATGTCAAAATTTAAATTGCAAATGCTTTTTCACCCAACATTTCATTTTTAAGAATTTACCCTTATACTAAAGATATATAGGCACAGCAGTACTGCTTGTGGCAGCAACATATCAGCGGGGGACTGGTTAAGTGCATTATGTGCATCACTCAAAGGAATACTATATGCTTATTAAAAAGAATTAGGCAATGCTAATTACATATATATGGGTTGATCCTTAAGACATATTATTGAGAGAAATGCTAAATTTAAGATATTATATTATGCACCCCCCACGTCTGCAACAAAATGTATATTTGAATGACATAGAATGTCTTTGGAAGGATACCAAGAAGTGGACAACAGAGTCGTTTCTGAACAGGGTAACCAGGGACTAGGGGCCAGAGTCAGAGGAGGACTTACTTCTTAAACACAATTACCATTTTATATTATTTTTATGTACCATGTTTTTTTTTTAAATTATCATGTGCATACATATCTCTCAAAAATCTGAGTTACCACTTGAAAATCTAGCATTTCACTAAAAAATCTGGACTTTTGGCTTCTCTGGAAAGAGGAAATGATCTGCAAGCATTCGGCCTATAAATCTGCATGGAAACACCTGCTGGAACTGTGAGGTGGCAGTCCTTTTAATTGGGCTGCTCACCAGCAGGGGCACAGCTGGGTCACTCAAGCTTCCACTTGTCACTTTAGGAGATTAGGGGCCATGGCCATGGGCACAGGCTGAACCCCCAGGATGGACACTCACCCACAGCTTGGTAGAGGGCCAGGAAGCCCTTGTGGAGGCCAGTGGTTCTGTCCTGAGAGGAGGCGGGGGCCCGGAAAGTCAGCCGCAATCGGTTTCCCGGGGAAACAAACTCCCTCTGACCAGGGGGGCTGCCCAGCGAGGAGCCCTGTTGCCCACAGAACCGACTTGGATCCATCCCACTGGCTGTGATCTGAAAGGGGAGGTGGGCAGGCAGATGTGAGGTGAATCTACATCACAGGGTCACATCCTGGGTGTGTGGACTGTAGAAGGCCTGCACACCTCTGGGGCTCAGCAGCTGTCCCTTGGGGAGCTTTCAAGTAGCTTCTTGTTCCATGACTGACCGCCAGCTTTCTTTCATCCATGACCAGATACCTAAAATATTTCTTTAGCCTACCATAATTATCTCTAAAGCCCACTGTAGTTCCCAGGAAGCTCCTTGGGAATCCCAGGGTTCCTCCAGTGTCCACTGTATTATAAATTCTAAGAAGGCAGGAACCACATCTACTTTGCTCACCATTGACTTCCTGATGCTCCAAATGGTACATATAGCACCACAGGCTTAAATCAACAAATAGGTGGATGTAAGTCCTTCCCACCCTGCCTCCTCCACCGCCATCACCTTCCTCTTGTCCGAATAAATTCCTGTGGCCAATATCTGTGAAGCAATAAGACTCTCTGCAAAGACTGAGCCCCCCAGGTTCCTAATCTTTCCTGCTCTCCTTCTTTCGGAATGTTCCTCCCCTTACCCCATAAACTATAAATGAACCCCCCCTCCCAAGGTGTGAAATCTACAGACACAAAAGGTACAAAGAGTGTGCACTCCAGCTATTGTTGCTTTAGTATGTTCTTTAAGCAGGTTGTCTCTGCTTCTGTTCCTTCTGACTGCCTCACCCCTCTCAAATCCCTTCCTGTGCATTCCCCAACCCAAGGAAGGGCACCTTGGAAGGAGTTCCCATGGCCTGCTTCATGCCTAATCTCTGTTCTGGGCACACAGTTCATTGGTCAGCTCATTGGATTTCTGACCTTCATATTGACCCAGATACGTTGGGTTCTTGCTAGCACTTTGTTCTCTCATTCTCCCCAAATCCCAAATTCCTTTAGGGCTCCCTCCAGCCCATCTCTCCATGATCACAGTAACTGAATGAAAGTTGACACAAAGAAAAGTTTTCAATCACCTGAAATGTCTTGCTTGGGCATGTCCCAGTACTTTTCCTTCCTCAGGGTGTCAACACTTTAATGTCCTTATTTAACAGACCTGCCTCTTGGGGACCCTAGGAGACTGTCCTTTATTAATATACTTGGTTGTTAAATGATCCAGTTTTCTTTTTGCCTTTCCTCATGGGTTGTTGGCCAGCTAAAATGACTTAGGAGTCTAACTAGCAAAGTAGAATGAACACCCGACTGGGAGTCTTCAGACCTGTGCTAAATTCCCAACTTTACCTGACCTCCCTGTATGACATGGGAGCTTTCTTAACCATCCTAACTCTTGGTTTCCTCCTATAAAATAGTCTGTGAGGCGTCTTCTAGCCAGGACAACATCATGCCCTATGACACTCTCGTGTCTGCATGAAGAGCGGTGGTGAGGATGACAGTAAACACCCACTCATCCCAAATTCACTCAGTTGGGTGTTCTACAGAAGCTTGGATTTCATTCATTCTTTCATTTGTTCCTTCAACAGTTATTGATTATGTGCTGTGTGTGGTGTGTGAGACACTGGGCTAGGTGCTGGGCATACAGAGAGGAAGGACACACAGTTCTGCTACTCAGGAGCCCATGGGCTGGCTGAGCATACCTTACAAATTAAAAACTGACCTAGACTACAGGGCATTAAATTCTGCACTTGCAGTGTCTGTGTGATTTGGTCTGGAAGCAGAGAGGAGGGAAGAATCCTCTTCCTGAGCTTGAACTCCCTCAATGATAGGGAAGTCAGGCCAAGATTGAAATTGCCCACGACTGACAATAGCAGAGCTCATGGTAGGTGCTCAAGAGACATGGGCTAATTAAATAAAGGACAGTCACAATTTCCAGTAAAATCTGAAGCAGTAAACACATGCATTTATCTCTTTTCCCACCTTAAATCCCACCAACATGACAGCAAAGCGATAAAATGGTGTACATGATCAAGGGCAAGAAAGTGAGAGGATGTGACAGCAGATGAGGGATATCAACGTTTTGGAAGATGGGATGGAGATGGACAAATGGAAATGAGTCTGCAAAGGTGGGAGCCAAATAAAACAAGCAGGTTCTCCCAACAGGACCCAGACAAGTTTCAGAAATTGGAGTAACCAGGAACCCCCAAGGATGAGGATGAAGGAAGGGCTGACCTACTTGGGGAGACCTCAGAAATCTAGGTCCCTTTGCCCACCCTGTGCATTCAGACAATTCCCTCTGGCTCACCCTGGCAGAAGATCTGAGCATTAGCCAGACACCCTGGGCTAGGGGCCCCTCCTGCCCCTGCACACTCAACAGAGGAGATGAAGACCAGTACCAAAAACAGAGGGATTAGGTGAAAGTCTACATATCAAACAGTGAGATTCCCTCCTCTGCTTGTTTACCAGAATGTTGGCAACCCTGAGCAGGAAACCAGAGGATTCTTTTCTAAAAATAAATTTTTAAAGATTTTATTTATTTATTCATGAGAGAGAGAGAGAGAAAGAGAGAGAGAGAGAGGCAGAGACACAGGCAGAGGGAGAAGCAGGTTCCATGCAGGGAGCCTGATGTGGGACTCGATCCCCAGTCTCCAGGATCAGGCCCTGGGCTGAAGGCAGGTGCTAAACCGCTGAACCATCCAGGGATTCCAAAAACCAGAGGATTCTGATCTGAGATTGGCTGTCCCTAAAGAAAATACTTCCACAAGCTAATATTTGGGAGGTCCCCAACAGCACAAATAGGTCACCTTGTTGACAATTCTATTTTCAAACCCGTCACTTCACAGATTTTAGCTATCCACATGGAGCATCCAGTGCCATTTAAATATTTCACTCTTAAATGTGAATGATCTACCAAATATTCTCAGACATTGTAGGAAAGTTTCTAATATGATAAGCAGAGATCAAAAGAAATGAACAATAATTGGGTAGAGATAATACAAGGAACAGAAGGAAACATTTAAAAACAATCCATGTAGAGGGAAAGGAGTAGATATTGCCTCTATGAAACAAGAACAATCTTCTATAAAAAGATACGTTTAGAAGATAAAATCGAGCTTTTAGACATGAAAAAATGTTAGCAGAAAAAAATTAACAAAAAAGTAATATTTAAGGGGCACCTGGGTGGCTCAGTCAGTTAAGTGTCTGCCTTTGGCTCAGGTCATTATCCCAGGGTTCTGGGATGGAGGCCCACATCAGGCTCCCTGCTCAGCAAGGTGTCTGGTTTTCCCTCTCCCTTTGCTGCTCCTTCTGCTTGTGCTCACCCTCTCTCTCTCAAATAAATAGATAAAATCTTTTTTAAAAGTTGGTATTTAAAATGAGGAAATCTCTCAGAAGGTGGAACAAAAAGATGGAAAACAGAACAGAATGGATTAACAAAACTGGAGAATCAGTCCAGAATTTACAACATCTAAATTGTAGGAGATCCAGAAAGAGAAAATAAAGAAAGCAGACATCTGGAACTTATTTAAAAAATAATACAAGAGCGGCGTGTGGGAAAATGAGTGAAATAGGTGATGGGGATTAAGGCATGAACTTGTCATGATAAGCCCCGGATGATGTGTGGAAGTGTTGAATCACTGTATCCTACACCTGAAACTAATATTACACTGTATGTTAGCTAACTGAAATTTAAATAAAAACTTAAAAAAATGAGAAGAAAAGTACAACGTAAGGAAAATAATCAGTAATATAATAACATTATATGCTGACAGATGGTGACTACACTCATCAGAGTAAGCGCTGAGCAATGTATAGAACTATATTTTCAATGTTGCACAATTGAAACTAAGATAACATTGTCAACTACACATCAGTAAAATAAAAGTAAAAATAAAAATAAACATAGTCCCAGAAGGCTAAAAAAAAAAAAAAAATACAAGAGCTTTCCTGGAATTGAAGGACTAGATTTAAAACTCTTGGTTGGGGTGCCTGGGTGGCTCAGTAGGTTAAGCATCCTACTCTTGGTCTCGCCTCAGGTCATGGTCCTGTCGTTGTGAGATCAAGCCCCACATCAGGCTCTGTGTCAGTGTGGAGTCTGCTTCAGATTCTCTCTCCCTCTCACTCCCTCTCTCTCTCTAGTAAATTAATAAAATCTTTAAAAAAAAAGTCTCGGGGCACCTGGGTAGCTCGGTGGTTGAGCGTCTGCCTTCAGCTCAGGTCGTGATCCTGGGGTCCTGGGATCGAGTCCCACATGGGGTTCCCTGCAGAGAGCCTGCTTATCCCTGCTATTCTCTGCTCTCTCTTTCTCTTAAAAAAATAAACTTTAAATTAAAAATTAAAGATCTTATTTTTTTTTTTTTTTTATTTTATTTTTATTATTATTTTTGTAGACACAGTGAGAGAGAGAGAAAAGCAGAAGAAGCAGCTCAGCGAGCCCGACTGGGATTCGATCCTGGGTCTCCAGATCGCGCCCCGGGCCAAAATGCAGCGCCAAAACCCTGCGACCACCCAGGGATCCCTAAAGAGTCTTTAGATTAAAAAACCCCTGTTCAATGGATACAGAAAGACTTGCATCAAGGCACATCAGAATGAAAATTTAGAATACTGCCAGTAAAGATGGAAAATGTTCCAAAAGTTCTAGAGAGAAAAAACTAAGGTTGGGAAATCATACTTGTATCAGACTTAACATTAGAGCATGCAGACTGTATCATCAAAATTCTTTTATTTTCTAAATTTTTTTAAAAATTTTTATTTATTTATGATAGTCACAGAGAGAGAGAGAGAGAGAGAGAGAGAGAGAGGCAGAGACACAGGCAGAGGGAGAAGCAGGCTCCATGCACCGGTAGCCCGACGTGGGATTCGATCCCGGGTCTCCAGGATCGCGCCCTGGGCCAAAGGCAGGCGCCAAACCGCTGCGCCACCCAGGGATCCCATATCATCAAAATTCTGAGAGAAATTGTTTGTAACCCAGATCAACTATTCATCAAGTGAGAGTAGAACTAAGATATTTGTGGATATGTAAGATCTTTGTCATTTATTCTCTCATACCTTTTCTGAAGGAGAATGTGCGCCTCCAAAATGAGGGACTAAACAAGAAAAGAAAATGATATGGGGTTCAGTTCCAGCACAGGTTAGGTAAAGGAAATGCCCAGAGAGAGAGAAGGGACTCCCAGAACACTCAAGGCTCTAGAGAGCAAGGAACGCAGATGGAGGACATAAAGCATCAAGGGATCTCCAGGTGGGATGCCACCAATGCAGAAGATGAAGAGATTGAGATATGAAGTTGATTATGTCCAGAGGCTAAGAGTTTGGGGGAGCTTAGATAACTGATAGAACTAAGCAAACTACAAATCAAAACAAAAACAGAAAGCCCAAAAAAACTCCATGTGATTACTGACTCCTGGGAGAAAGCCAGAGAGGCAAGGACATATAATTACTGTACACCATGTGCTCAGAGGGAATATTTTAAAGTCACGATAATGTCAATAACTAGAAATGCTAATAATGGTAGATTGGGAAGATGGGATGGGGAAATGTGTTGCAGGTCTAGGAGAGGTAAAGCGAGTCCTCTTCTATAGTTGGAAATTAAGTGATCATATGAAAAAACAATAACATAATAAGCGTGCTCTTTATGCCTGTGAAAGTCAATGCCAGATGGAGCAGCTACGTGAACTATAAGCACTGCCCCTGGGAGACGGGCTTCTGGGAAGAAGGCTGGAGACTGCTGTTTGCATTATAAGCCTGTATCCTCATTTTTTACGAGAACTTTGTGCAGGAATGATTTCGATACAAATGAAATTTAACCCGAAAGATAATGTAAAGTGATGTTTTTAAAGTGTCCATATTCTGGGACGCCTGGGTGGCGTGGTTGAGCATCCTTTGGCTCAGGTCATGATCCTGAGGTCCTGGGATCTAGTCCCACATGGGGCTCCCCACGGGGAGCCTGCTTCTCCCTCTGCCTGTGTCTCTGCCTCTCTCCCTTGTCTCTCATGAATAAATAAATAAAATTCTTTTAAAAAATAAACTAAAGTGTTCTTATCCGGCCACTTGAACAGTCAGTCACCTCATCTTTCGTTATTATTTAGAACCAGCTTCCTGATCTGATAGAGCCTGTACTCCACAAATAGTTGGTGGATCTTTACTGACTGAAGTTTGAGTCCCTGCTCTTTGACTCCAGGGTTTTGCAGTATTTGTGTGTGTTCCTCTGTATGACTTCCAAAGGCAGGGCCTGCCCCGCCGCCCTCTCTTGCTTTGTGGGGCCCAGATGGTAAGCAGGGGCAGGGCCTCTGGTGGAAGGATGTGCCCTTGGGCAGACCTTGGCCTCCCTGGGTCTGACTCGGGCTCTTCATTCATCCTTTGCCATTCAAGGCACAGCCATGTCCCCCTGCCTCTGGGCTCCGGGCCAGAGGCTTCCTCCCCAGAGTTCCCTTCAGGACCCCCACCGCAGCTCACTGTGACTGAGTCCTGCTCACAGTCTTGGGATGGCTCCAGGTCGAAGTCCTGGAAGACAAGCCTCACAGCAAAGCCGTCCGGAGCCTCGATGTCAGTGGAGCTCTCTTGGCCTTTGCGATATGGCTCTGGATACCCGGGGGACGTCAGCTGCTGGGGCAGCTGCTGGGCCAAGAGCACAGAGCCCTGCGTGGGGCAAGCCTGGAAGACTCCCCAGAGGAGTAGCCACCACCTGTGAGTGGGTGAGAGCAAGATGTGGCCACACAGCTATGGCCTGAGGCCTGTGGAAATATGAAGAGCAGGGGCAGGTGAAACTAAGAGATTGAGAGGGCCAGCAAAGGCATTGGCAGCTGTGGCATGAGCCCCGGAGGCCTGGGCACCTGCTGGCTCCTCCTGCGGTGCCCCTCCTCACCCCGATTCCTTCAGCCTTCTAGCCAGCGTGAGCTCCGACTGCGAGTTTTCCACCTCTGCTCTCGTCCTTGGACAGTCTCAATCAAAGTAGCGGGCTGCTTTCTGCTTAGGCAAGTCCCAATCCCACCCTGGGACCTGGGGGAGCAAAGGTGGTAGGAGGGGGACATTTGAATACTTCCTGACACGCAGGTCATGGAGCCTGACCAACTCCAGGGAAGGCTTCTGGAGGCTACAGGCAACTCTCCAGTTCCTGGGGCAGTAACTGGCTGTGTGTGTGTGTGTGTGTGTGTGTGCACACGCACGTCCCTGGGCCCCCCCTTCCCCTCTCCCCGCCAGCCTCTCCTCCAGGCCTTTCTGTGGGCGCACTCACATCTTGCCCGGGCAGCCTGTGGACTGGGGGCTTCTCCAGAGGTCATTTCCCAGCTGTGAAACCAGGCATCTGGAACTGGACATCTGGGACCAGGACGCAAGGGAACAGGAGGTGGGGCTGGGGAAGGCCCTGTGTGGGAGGAGGGAGAAGTTACTGGAAATGAGTTAAGTAATTCTCCAGTTCCTTTTTTTCTAATTCTCTGGGTCGAGTGCCATCTGCTGTCTGATTCAGGCATAGTTCACCCACCACGATGTAGAGGAAAAACACCCGCCCAAGCCACATTGCCCTCAAAAGATAGCAGGGGGCCAGGAAGGCACCGACTCTTAACTCTTTTATACTGTTTAAAACTAATTTTTACCTTGTACACATATCACACGGTAGGGTGGCTTTTTTGTGTTAAGGATGTCATTTTTATTTATTTGTATTTTTTTATTTTTTAAAGATTTTATTTATTTATTCATGAGAGACACAGAGAGAGAGGCAGAGACATAGGCAGAGGGAGAAGCAGGCTCCCATCAGGGAGCCTGATGTACTTGGGACTCGATTCCTGAACTCCAGGATCACGCCCTGAGCCGAAAGCGGAGCTTAACCGCTGAGCCATCCAGGTGTCCCTTATTTTATTTTATTTTTTTAAAGATTTACTTATTTATTCATTCATGAGAGACACAGAGAGAGGCAGAGACACAGGTAGAGGGCGAAGCAGGCTCCCTGCAGGGAGCCTGCTGCGAGACTTGATCCCAGGACCCCAGATCACGACCTGAGCCACCCAGGCATCCCAAGGCCGTCATCTTTAATGGGCCATACCTCTCCCTCCCTGACCTTTCTACTCACTCATGTTATTAGACTGTCCTTGTAGAAATTGAAGTTTGTGACTCACAAACCTGAGCTGCTCCTTGCTCCTCTCTCATCAAACGTGGGTGGGGCCCTTGGGTAGTTCCCTGAATCCTGCCTATAGCCCCTGGAAGCTGCTTGTCTGGCAGGGTCAGGCTGGGGCAGGGGTGGGGGCAGGCCCAGACTCAAACTTCTTGACTTAGATACCAGAGACCATAGCAGGGGGCAGAGGCTGCCCTCCCTGCACCCCCAAGAGAGAAACTTGACCACGGCTTGGTAAAGGGCCAGAAGCCCTTCTGGAGGCCAGTGGTGCTGTCCTCAAGGGAGGTAGGTATGTGGAAAGTCAGCACCCTGAGGACACAAATTCCCCCTGACCAGGGAGGGCTGCCCAGCGGGGAGCCCTGTGGCCCATAGAAGACTCAGAGCAGTCTCTGATGGCTGTGATCTGAGAGGGGAGGGGATGAGGGGAAGCTGGTAGATGTGGGGTGAATATGCAGCATTGATTAGTGCAAGGTCACATCCTGTTGTGGACTCCAGCTCCTTCTAGAAGTTTTGCACATCTCTGGGGCTCAGAGTTCTAACATGTGATGGCTTTGTTGAACGGTTCTACTTACCCTTTCTCTCCCCATTCTGCTAAACACAGAGGCTGCCATATGCTGAGAATGGCTCCTTACTCCACTGCTCTTGGTCCTCTCTTCTTTCAAGAAGCTCTTTGGGGTGCTCCCAAACAGTGCTCTAGGCCAGCTAGCACGCTCCATCAAGGCATGTGGCTAACTTGGCTCACCATCACTGATGGCTAACATGGTGCCTAGCATATGTACATAACCACGAAACACATGGGGTTGAATCTTGACTATATGGGTAGAAAATCTCTTAGTTGGCTTCCTCTCTGTCCCTCCCATACTAATCCTTGAATCCCCCTCCTTCCAGCCCCACTATCACTATGCTCAGTGATACTGAGTACTTTTCTGCTACTGCTTTTTGGGACCTGACCTTTCCCGCTTTCCCTTCTTCTGCAGGATACCTCCCCTACCCCACACAGGTGGCAACACACACAGGGTTGTCACACAGCTATCTAATAACAAGAGTGAGAAAAATCTAAAGGTACAAAACATACTGAAACCAGTTTACTTCTGTAATATTGTGTAATCCTGTAATGGCAATAAGCAGCTCCTTCCAGGCTCTCTGTGGGTCATCCCAAATGACCAGGTTCCTCCTCAAGAGGCAGACCTCTGGGTTCTACACTGTCCTAGAGAATCCTTCCCCCATCCTTAGTCCAAGGGAGAGCTCACTAGGCACTCCCTCTCACCCCCGTTCCAGAAGTAATCTCTATTCTGGGCCCATGCACACTGCTCAGGTTCTGGTCATACGTTCTCTTCCTCATTACTTCTTCCCTTATTGCTACTCCCTCCCCCTTCTTCAGGTCCTTGTGCACTTGCTTGCATCCTCCTCCCTGGTCCAGACTTGAGCTCCAACAGCTTCCTCTCCTCTAAGCCTCATGTCACCCTGTCTTCCTGCAGAGTCTCTAGCTTGAGAAGGCAGCTTCCCCCTGAACCTGAGACTTTTTTTTATTATTATTATCTCTCAAGTGATAGGGATGCAGTGGAGATGGTGACTCCAAATATCATGGTCAGGGCATTTGTCTTCCTTCAGTTACCCCTAGGGTAGGGCTGTTATGGGCCACACATTCCAAATCCCCTCAAGTTAATCAAACCCAGGGTTGTGCTACTTCCCTTTTCTCTTTCTGCCTCTTCCCACAAGGCTAATTCATAGCTTTCCTGGTAGATCACAGGGCGAGGATTCCTCCTGTCATTTGAAATTATCATAGACTCTTAAACTCTTTGAAAAAGACAAATGGAGTCATGAGATTTTACCTTTATGCTTGAAAGGACAAGATAGTCCCAAAGGTATTCTTCTGTTGTAACAAACAAACAACAATTTCATAAATCTTTATGCCTTTTTGAAATTGAGGAAGTTAATTTAAATAATTGTTTTCAGGGGTGCCTGGATGGCTCAGTCAGTGAAGTGTCTGACTCTTGGTTTCAGCTCAGGTCATGATCTTAGGGTCATGAGATTGAGGCCTGCCTCTGACTCTGAACAGGGCATGGATCCTGCTTAGGATTCTTTTACTCCTTCTCCCTTTGCCCCTCCCCCTACTTTTGCACATTCTCTCTCTCTCTCTCTCTCTCTCTCTCTCCTCTCTCTTTAAAACCAACAAACAAACAAACAAATAAATAAAATATTGTTTTCAGACTAATAAGTTATTGATGGCCAGCCAGAGTTGCAGACTTTTAAGGTTTACAGATTGCATTGTATTGGTCATACAGCATTCTCCTCTGATGTTTGCATGTCTTAAAAAATTCCTTTGTGCAAATTACACTTCCAAAGATGATATAAATATAACATGGAACAGGATTACATATTTTCACACCAGTGGGACTGAATGTTCTTGATTTACCACTTTATCAGAATCAACTGTATGAAGCAGAATCGTGTCTAATTTTCTGCAACTCTAGGATAAGAGGGAATATGTTCTTATCCTGCTGAGGTTTATTTTGTGAGCATTTGTGGGGCTTGCTTCTTAAAACCAAGCACCAGAATTTCATTTTAGGGTATTTGGAGGGAAAAAAGCCTGAGAAGCTTAAAAGGTACAAAAGAGAAAGTCAACAAATGGAATATAAAGCCCATTCTGATTTTCACATACAATTGAGAGACAGTTCCATCTACTCCAGGGCAGGTGAGAGGGTTTGCCCCAAGAAGGCAGTGGGGCTGTGGCTGGGGAGGGCTCTGGGAGCAAGAAGTGGCAGAAAGTCACGGGAAATATAGTAATTCTCAGTATGGCCTTTAAAAAAAAATCTCTAGAGTAGACAGCACTTGCCATCAGGCTTATGGATAGCTAAAATATTGGAGAGAGTTTTTTTTTTTTTTTTTACTCCAGTTGAGGTTGGATGTCTCTGAGATCAAGAAGACCTCTTACCCACTAACACCCAGACTTAACTTGAAGGAGAAGCTGAAGGAAAGTTCAGTGGAGGCTTGCCAGCTGTTCATGTTTTAAAACTGCTCTATTTCTAAGACTCTATTTCTATTTCTTTATGCTCCTGTTTCTCTATTAATCACTCCCCAGACTCTATCTGTACCCTTTCTTTCCAGACCAGGTGTTCTGGGAAGTGGAGCAATGGCCATAGGGAGGCCCCAGGACACTACCTCATAGCAGAGAGAGGAAGACTCTTCTGGTGAAGGCAAGTAGAATCCACTTCCATGGACTCCTCCTCAGTTCCTGGCCTGCACTGTTCCACCTTGCCTTGAATTGGAAATCTTGAGATACAGCTGCTGTCTGAGATCCTGCCTTCTTCTTGGATGTTAGAGCATGTAAAGTGGCTGACTGGTCTTCATGGGGCCCAAGGGAGGGAAGCATGAAGACCCTTAGAAGTCTAGGTTGGGCCACTTAGTGCCAATTGCAGCAGAGGGAGGAGCAAATGGAATGGCTTCTTCTTCTTCCACAAGAGGAAGCCTTCCACTGCCCCCTGTAGGTAAAAACTTAGGACCTGCGGGGAACTGCCCAAGAATGAGAGGGACCAGGACAGGAGCCCCCAGGCATCTGCTTTGGGAAGGAGACCAGTACTGAACCAGCCATTGGATCATAAGATTTAGGGGCTGGGTATTGTATTCTTTGTCTCCGATGTTCTTTGTCATGTTGTTTTGATCATGCTTCACTATAGCCACTCCTTCATCATACATCCATCTAACCAATATCAGCCCTAAGAATACTGGCCACTTTGGCATTTATTTTCACCCACCCCAATTCACTTTCTTCAAAGACATTCTCAGAGGCAGGAGTGCTTCTATTTCCCCATCATAGTCATCATGCCCCTCTTTGAGTCTGATAGACCTAGTAGGATTGTTAGTGCTGTACCCATGAGGCTATTAACTCTCTCTTTGTAGCTTTGGTAGACTAACTATATCCGATCTTCCAGAACACTCTTTAGGGTCACCTATTGGGAGAGTATATGTCTCAGTTTGGTTGGAACAGTCTCAGTTCACACTGGTTGTCCTGGTGTAATTATTACTAGTGGCCTCCTTCTCTTTCAAAAGAGTCTTGATTTGGATAATAGACTATCTTGTCATCCTTGTGCAAGGTGCTTTGCAACTACTTCAATATGGTGATTCTGCTGCATGAGACCTCTCTCTCTCCCCAGCCCCACTCATTGTCACTTGTCACTGTAGTTGCTCCCCCAGTCTGAGCCCTGGTTACCTGGAGCACTTTCTGGCAGCTCTGTGCCCACAGTATCAGCTAGCATGCTTTCATGAGCAGCATGACATTGTCATCACATGTGTGATGCATGTTCACCAACATATCTCTGTTCCCTTCCTCTCCACCAAAATCTGAGCCTCTGTTCTACTTTAATACTTAAAAAAATGTCATCTTAATGTATTTAGGTCTAAACGGTGGGAGGCGATGGGTTTGTCCTAATGTTCTGAGGTCTGTCTACTAGCCCCTAAGAATTTATCATAAGAATGAGGCTGGTTCCTCCAAAGAACCCTCCTGCTTCTACCCTGCCAAGGAGGCTGGAAAAGAGGCAGGGTGGAGTCCTCAAAGCGGGGAAAAAACATTGTGCAAGAGATTTTCAGTGTGTTTGGAGTGAGGAAAACCAATATAGTGAAGTAGTGTTGTGCTTCACCTTGCCTCTTGACAGCAGTATAGACTGCCCTGTCAAAAACAATTCATCATCAGAGAGTGGGGATTGAAGCTGATACCTTCCCCCCACAGATCACTCAATGAAATAATTCATTTGGAAGTTGGATTATTATAAAGGGAATTCCACATATGGGTGGGAAACTATCTGTTCCAATTCCTCTTTCTCCCAAGCCTAAGAAGAACCAAGAGATTCACATGTAGACACATTCATTAATTCAACCAATATTTCTTGAATGTTACTATGTGCCAGGTGTTCTAGATATGTGGAATGTTTGGAAATTCTTACATTCCATTTGGTCCTACATTATAGACACACACACACACACACACACACACACACACACACTCACCCCTTTCATAGAAGAATCTGTTGTTTCTTCCATTTTGCATCCTGTAATGTGGTTCCTCACAAATGTAGCAAGTTATAGACCCAAACAGGGTATGTTCTGGGACTTTGGTTTTTCCAGGCTGAAAAGGTTCAGGACAGCTATGGTTCACAGTTTTGAAGGGATGGCAGGAGAGTGATGGCCAAGACAGACACAATTTCCCAGATGCAGTCCTGGTATCAGGTCTACTAGTCTTCCATATCCCAACACCTACCACACCTAGGAATAATCTCCCTTATCCATATTTTGAGGAGTAGGCCTCTCTGGCCAGGATTTCTTCCCTCTCCAGGGAGCCCTGAAACTTGATCTCTTATATAGTAACTCTTAGGGTCACATGGAACATCTGGGAGCCAGAGACACATCCACAGGGGTGAACAGTCCCAGTCCATGACCCATCTCCTGAGAATAAACCTGATAAGGCTCCAATCAGAGCTGGGAGTCCATCCCCAACTTCCCCTTCAGAGCATCATTCTCTACTTTCATTAACAGTCTGTGATGGGCAGGATTGTACTCTGCTCCTAGGCATTGACTCCATTCTCAGAGGGGCACTTACTGGGGTCCCAAGGTTAGCTCATCTGAGATTTTCTTAGAGATGTTCTGGAGGACAGGAGGAGAAAGACCTTAAAAGAAAACTCCAGAGCACATTGGGTGACCAACTGTTCTGACTTGCCTGGGACTGAGGGCTTGCCTGGGATGTTGGCCTTTCAGTTTTAAAACTGGGCAAGTTCTGGGTGAACCAGGATAATCTCCCCTAGTGGAGAGTGCAAGTGATGAATGGAGGCTGGGTGGAAAGGGGCAGGGAGGTGAGAGTCGGAAGAGGCAGTGACCATACTGCAGCTGGTGTCTTAAGCTGTCTGGAACCTGGATGTGGTCCCTGTTTTGAAGAATCTAATACTTTGAATTTGAAGGCCTGCCTTTGTCTCACACAGGTGGTGGGGTTGCAAAGAGTGTTGGGGTCAGGGGACAAAGTCTCCAGGGAGTTGGGATTAGAAAAGGAGCCTGATTGCTGCAGGCTCACGTGGGGCTGAGGCTGGGTAGCTGTGCCTCCATCCTGCATTCAGGACCTCCTCCCCTGCCCTGGGGCCTCCCCTCTGGCTGGCAGAGAGATACAAGTGGCTGTTGAGAGATACAAGTAGCATGAAGAAAAGCAAAGTGGCTACCCAAGCAATTATGGCATCAACACAGACAGAGGGACTCTTCAGGGCTGGCACTGCATGGGATGATACCCTTGTCTACATTTGGGAGTGGGGACATAGGAAGAATGCCAGGAGTTGATGACTTGGACTCTGGAGCCTTGCGGAGAGGAGCATGACTGAGGGAGAGCTAGCACTCTTTTCTTAATATTATCATCATGAGACATTTTTACTTTCCTTGATCTCTTTGGGGGCACAGGTGCTGAAATCGGCTGTGGGGCTAACCACCTCCACACACATCACATTGTGTGATGTCTGGCTTATAACCAGGTTGTCAGCTATTTGAGTGTCTCATGGATTTCTACCCTTGTTCCCCTAAATGATGACTGCATGGATCTGACTCCAGGCAGTCGAGCTAAGAATGAAAAAATTCAACTTAAATGTGAACTACTAGAGATATGTTTGTTAGATTACTCCTTTCTCCCCCTGGACGCCGCCGAGTAAGAATCATTAAAGTCTCCCCTTCCACTGCCATCATGTCTAAGTCAGAGTCTCCCAAAGAGCCTGAGCAGCTGTGGAATCTCTTCATCAGAGGTTTGAGCTTTGAAACAACTGATGAAAGTCTGAGGAGCCATTCTGAGCAATGGGGAACGCTCACGGATTGTGTGGTCATGAAAGATCCAAACACCAAGTGCTCCAGAAGCTTTGGGTTTGTCACATATGCCACCATGGAGGAGGTGGATTCAGCCATGAATGCAAGGCCACGCAAGGTGGATGGAAGAGTTGTGCAACCACAGGGGGCTGTCCCAAGAGAAGATTCTCAAAGCCCTGGCGCCCACTTAACTGTGAAAAATATTTTTGTTGGTGGCATTAAAGAAGACACTAAAGAACATCATCTAGGAGATTATTTTGAACAGTATGGGAACATTGAAGTGACTGAGATCATGACTGACTGAGGCAGTGGCAAGAAAAGAGGTTTCACTTCTGTAATAGTTGATGACTGTAACTCTGTGGACAAGATTGTCATTCAAAAATCTCATACTGTGAATGGCCATGACTGTGAAGTAGGGAAAGCCCTATCTATGCAAGAGATGGCTAGTGCTTCATCCAGCCAAAGAGGTCGAAGTGGTTCTGGAAATTTTGGTGGTGGTCGTCAAGGTAGTTTTGGTGGAAATGACAACTTTGGTCAGGGAGGGAACTTCAGTGGGTAAGGTGGCTTGGGTGGCAGTCAGGGTGGTGGTGGATATGGTGGCAGTGGGGATGGCTAGAATGGAGTTGGTAATGATGGAGGCAATTTTGGAGAAGGCAGAAGCTATAATGATTTTGGCAATGACAACAATCAATCTTTAAATTTTGGACCCATGAAAGAGGGAAATGTTGGAGGCAGAAGCTCTGGCCCCTATGGTGGTGGAGGCCAGTACTTTGCCAAACCATGAAACCAAGGTGGCTATGGCAGTCCCAACAGCAGCAGCTATGGCAGTGGCAGAAGGTTTTCATTACTGCCAGGAAACAAAGCTTAGCAGGAAAGGAGAGCCAGAGAAGTGACAGGGAAGCTACAGGTTACAACAGATCTGTGAACTCAGCCAAGCACATTGTGGGAGGGCCTAGCTGCTACAAAGAAGACATGTTTTAGACAATACTTATGTGTATGGCAAAAATCTCGAGGACCGGATCTGTGACTAGTTGTATAACAGGTTATTTTAGTTTCTGTTCTGTGGAAAGTGTAAAAGATTCCAACAAAGGGTTTTAATGTAGATTTTTTGCTTTTTTGCACCCATGCTGTTGATTGCTAAATGTAATAGTCTGATCATGACGCTGAATAAATGTGTCTTTAAAAGAAAAGTGAACTGCTCTCTTAAGATAGTGGGCAGTTTGAGGGAAGCCAAGCTAACTGCCTCCTTGAAAAACAAAATCAATACTCTCTGGAGGAACATCACAGAATCCACAGTCTTTTTAATGTATCCTCATCATGTCCAGGGTACAGTCTAAAATTGCTTCAAATATGGAGAAACAGGAAAATACAAACACACCTAAGAGAAAAGAAAACAGAGATGTCCTCCAAGATGACCCAGATGTTGGAATCTGTACACAAGGATTTTGGCACACAAATATACAAAGAAGAATATGCTCATGTTAAAGAAAAAAGATAGGAAACATAAGCAGAAAAATACAAACTTAAGAAAAGAACCAAATATAAATTTTAGAATTCAAAATTCAATGCTACATGAAATTAAAAAAAAAATCACTGGAGGGGCTCAACAGAAGCATGGAACTAGCAGAAGGGTCAATGACCTTGCAGACAGATAAATAGAAATGATGCAATCTAAAGATCAGAAGAAAAAATTTTAAAAATGAGCAGAAACTCAGGGATCTGTGGGACAATTTTATTTTATTTTATTTTATTTATTTTTTTTTTTGTGGGACAATTTTAAAACAATAACAACAACAAAAAACCCCCAAACCCTCTAATATATGTGTTCTTGAATCCCAGAGGGAGTGGAGAGAGAGGATGAGGCTGAAAAAATATTCAAAGAAATATGCTGGAAATTTCCCAACCTTTATGAAAAACAAACATTTTTAGATTCAAGAAGCTTAGTAAACTCGAAGCAGAACAGAAAATTAAAAAAAAAACAAAAACCAACAGCAATGAAAGTGCATCCAGGCAGATCATAGTCAAACTACTACAAGTCAAAGGTAAAGAGAAAATCTTGAAAGCACCCAGGCAAAAAGGACCCACTGCATACAAAAACATTTTTGATGTCACTATTTTCTCACCAAAACCAATGTAGACTGGAAGACAGTGAAACAACGTCTTAAATTCTGGAAGAAACAAAATCGTCAATTCAGAATTGTTTTTCCAGTGAAAATATTCTTTTTTTTTTTTTCAGTGAAAATATTCTTCCAGAATGAAGATACAATAAAAGTATTCTCAGATAAAAGAAAACTCAGAGGGGACGCCTAGGTGGCTCAGTGGTTGAGCATCTGCCTTCCGCTCAGAGTGTGATCCCGGAGTTGCGGGATCGAGTCCCACATCAGGCTCCTTGTGGGGAGCCGGCTTCTTCCCCTGCCTGTGTCTGCTTCTCTCTGTGTCTCTCATGAATAAATAAAGAAAATCTTTTAAAAGGGAAAAAAAAGGAGAATTTGCCATCAGCAGACCTGCAGGATGAGAAATGCTAATAAAGTGTCAGGGGCTGGGAAGGAAGGAATCCAGGTGGAAGATTGAGCTGGCGGGTGCTGGGAAGACAAATGGTAAGTTTGTAGCTAAATAGAAAACCTGTTTTTTCTTTTTAAATAAACAAGGCAAACTTGTTCAAAGCAAATACTGTAACATTGTATCATGGGGTTTATAACATATACACATGTAACATACATGAAAACCACAGCATAGTGGCTAGGGGTGGACTCCTATAGTTCTGGGGTTCTTCATGCAATATTAACTCTAAGGAGATGGAAAGCTGAGGACGAGGAGCAGCAGTTCTCTGTGGGGCGGTGACTGTCTACCTGTAATCTGGCAAGCCCCGTGCTTCCTGAGATCCTTTTGGGGGAGGGGCAGGTTGTGAGGTCAAAATTATTTTCATGATGATACTAAAATATTATTTGCTTTTCTCTGTTTCTTTCGTGAAAGTACCAGGTAGGGGCGCCTGGGTGGATCAGTTGGTTAAGTGTCTGCCTTCTGCTCAGGTCAGGATCCCATAGTCCTGGGATGGGGCCCCGCATGGGGTACCCTGCTCAGCAGGAAGTCTGCTTCTCCCTCTCCCTCTCATGCTTGTCCTTTCTCTTTCTCTCTCTCTCTGAAATAAATAAATAAAATCTTAAAAAAAAAAGTACCATGGATGCTGTAGCAGAGATGTGGCAACATCATCCCCTGACATGTGTTTGTGTATCCTTGTGTTTTAAAAAGTTCACCATTTTACTTTCTAATACAGTGACTATGAATAGATATAACCTACATAAACAGAAGCTCTTTCCGGTTCTCAATTTGTAAGGGGATAAAGTTTGAGAAGAGCTGCCTTAAAGCGGTCACTAGAAATAATACACAATAATTATAATACGCTGAATACAATATGATATAACACAATACAATACTTTTTTAAAGAGAAAGGCAAAGAGGTATAGCTACAAGGCCAATGTATCGATTAAATTAAAATGGAATTCTGAACTGGCTTAATTTGAGGGACTCGTCTCTTGTAACAGGGTGACCAATCAGAAATCGTCCCAGTTGGTCTGGGACTGAGCTGTTTCCTGGGACACAAGACTTTCAAAATGAAAACTGTTTCAGCCCCATGCAAACTGGGACAGTTGGTTATTTCTAGCCCTTCAGTCAGCTCCTTTGTCCCCCTTTCCCTTCGCCAAATGCTAGCCCCTAAAGAGCAAAAGCCACATCTGTGCTATGTGTAGGCCCCTGACAGGTAAGAGGACTGGATGAAAGAGGGAAAGAAAGCAAGTAAGAAATTATAAGTATACCATGTTCACAAAAATAGAAAACATCAATGAGAACAATCTAAAAGTACTGTGGCCATCTTAGAGTAGAGAGATGTGGATGATTTAAAAAATGTTTCTCTTTTAAGTTTCCAAAATTTATTTATTTATTCATTTATTTAAAATAAATTAATTTTTTATTGGTGTTCAATTTACCAACATACAGAATAACACCCAGTGCTTAAATGAGAAAGGGCATGATAAAGTACCAAAATGTGAGCAATAAAGTTAAATATATCCTAAAAAAAAATAAAAAATAAATAAAAAATGTTTCTCTAGGGGCACCTGGGTGGCTCAGTGGTTGAGCAGCTGCCTTTGGCTCAGGTCTGATCCCAGAGTCCTGGGATCAAGTCTGGCATCAGGCTCTCTGCAGGGAGCCTGCTTCTCTCTCTGCATATGGTTCTGTCTCTCATGAATACATAAATGAAATCTTTTTAAAAATGTTTCTCTGTTTAGTGGAATTTCTGTAATGTTATTAAATCACTTTAAAATTTTTTTTAAAAATGTGTTTTGAGTGATAATGGTGACCAGGTGGCTCTTTCTAAGCCCCACAGATTAGAGGGGGAGGCCATGGATCCTGAAGATGATGCTTGACCATAACTCTGGGGGCATGTTTAATCCATGTGATAAATGAAGAAAAACTTTCTGTCCTTCGATACAAGCTCAGGCCAGGCACAGATCCTTTCAACTTTGCAGGGGCTTCTGTCTAAAGACAAGTTGATATCCTGCTGTCTCAACACCTTCCCTCCCCCACATCTCCCATTCTCACTTAGACCTTCTGTACCTGCTTCTGGGTCCACTGAATTCTGTTTCTCACTAACAGAGGAGAGGCAAAGGGCAGAAGCAGAGAGGAGATGGTCTCCAAAGTTGTGAATGGGCTGGAGAGAAAGCAGAGGGAGTACATGGTATGAGTGCAAGAGAACACTTTCGGTTTGGATTTTTAGTTTTAGTTTTAAATTTTGAAATTCCTGTTGGTGCTGCCACCTGCTGTCATGCATTGGGGAGGGCCTACGAGAAATAGTGCTGGCTTTTCCAGACCAGGGCAGTTTTCCTGTAGCCTTCATTAGACCCCAGCATTTGGAGAGGAGTTTGCTGTCTCTTGGAATCCGAACAGCCATGAGAGATCCTGGGCTGAGATGGGAAGGGAGAGCAGTTTTCCTGACTGCTTGCTTTGGATACCTTGCCCTGGGCTGGGATGCACTGGGGCTTTAATGCTCCGCATCAGGTAAGGAGAGAGTTACAGGAAAGAAGTAGAGTGCAGAGTGGGCTGAGGAGGCCTGAGGCAGCTGGGCTGAGATTCCATCCCTAATGGACACTAGCACCGTGGACAGAGATTTAGGAGACAAGAGTGCCTGTAGCAAGAGTTGGGTCTGTCCTGCAAGCTCTGCTCTCCCCAAGTCATCTCAGGTATGCACTTTAGGGCTTTGGTGTCCATAGGTTAAGGATATTTGGGCAAAGGCTAAATCAACCACGAAGGAGTGTCAGTCACTAGTGTTGACCATCTGCTCTACCTTGCCTACTCTGTCAGCAATCTGTCTGCAGCATCAAGTGATCATGCTCCTCCCAGGCTTAAAACCTTTCAGTGAATGCACCCTCTAATCCACAAGATGAAGCCCAAATTACTTGACTAACATGGCACATTCTTTATTCATAACTGGGCTCTGCTTGCCTTATGCCATGCAGTTTCTTCCTCTCATATGAGCTCCAGCCTTACTGGTGATCTTACTATTTCTAAACATTGCCTTGCATTTGCACATGTGACTCCTTGGCCAATCCTGTTTTGCAAGCACCAGAGAACAGCACAGTGGCTAAAGGATCAGGGTCCTAAGTCACATTCACCAGGTTCAAATCCAGGCACTGTCTCTTAGAAGCTTTGTGACCATGGCCAGCTTATGCAGTTTCTTTGTGACTCTAAAGGTCCTCACCTATAGAAGAAAGATGAAGACAATGGGGTGTCTTCACCCCATAGGGGTGTTGTGAGGGTTAAATGAGCTAATAATAAAAACTTTTTTTGGAGAGTGCCTGACATTTGGTAAATACTCAATAAACATCTTACTTAGGCAGAATAGTAGCAAAATAATTAGGTCAGTGGTTTTCAACCAGGATCAATTCTGCTCCCCAGAGGATACTTGAAAATATCTAGAAATGTTTGGTTTTCACAGCTGTGGGGATACTACAGGCATCTAGTGGGTAGAGGCCAAAGAGGCTGCTAAGAATTCTACAATGCATGAGACAGCACTTCCCACGGCAAACAACTATCTAGCCCAAAATGTCAATAATGCCAAGGTTGAGAAACTCTGGGTTAGGTGGTCAGGCTCCTCTAAAACCAATCTGGGTTCAAATCCTGGCTTTGTCTTTGATATGTGACCTTTGGCAAATTACTAAAGAACTCTGTTTTTCTTAGTTTTTGTGATGGTTGATTTTATGTGTCAACTTGACCAGATCAAGGGATGCCCAGATAGCTAGTTAAGTATTATTTCTTGGTGTGTACATGAGGGTGTTTCCAAAAAGAGATTAGCATTTCAGTTGGTAGACTGAGTAAAGAAGATGAGCCTCCCACTATGGGTGAGCATCATCCAATCCATTAAGGGCCCGAATAGAACAAAAAGCAGAGGAAGGAAGGATTAGAACAGGATTAGAACACTGGTCTTCTGCCCTTGGACTGAGATTTACACCATTAGCTCCCCTAGTTCTCAGGCTTTCGGATTTGGACTACAATCACACCTTTGACATTCTGGGTTTCTAGCTTGCAGCCAGCAGTTCATGAGACTCCTCAGTCTCTATAATTGCTTAAGCCAATACATTATAATAAATCTCTGGAGAATCTTGATAAAATAGTATCCTTACCTGGATAACATTATGTCATAGGATTCTTGAGAGGAGTACATGAGTTGAGAAGTAAATGTCTGGCATCAAGCCATGGATGCCATCCATTATTATTACTTCTCTCCTCGTGTGTCTTCTCCTCTGGGAAGCCCTCCTGGAGTCAGGGTTAGATAGGTTTCCTGTGCTTATCACATATTAGCACTTATCTTGATGTATGATAACCACTTGTCCACTTGGCTATCTTTCTTACAAGACTGTGAGCTCCTTGAGGAAGGGTCTGTTCTATTGGTTTCAATATCCCCAGGACTGAGCACGATGCCTGGTCCATACTCAGGATGAGCATGGGATGAGGTGGAGAGGAAGAGGATGGACCAGATATTGGAGTTTTCAAGAAATGTGGCCAGGGAGGAAGAGAGCACATGATAGATAGGTCTAGGAGCTGAGGTTGGCAGTGGAGGCAGATGGTCCAAGAGAAGGTGCCTAAGCCTTTTTCCTGTTTTCCTGACACAGAGGGTGAGGGAGTGAAGTTTACCCTGAGCATAGTCTTGTCCCATTTACTGTTCTGTAGTGAGAGTTCTGGCCACTGTCACGTGACCCTGCTTCTTACTGTTGGGTAGAGAAAGCAGGCATATGAATGCAGGGTGTCCTTGAACGCTCATCTGGGCCCCTGGCTGCAACCCTCTATGGTCTTCATTAAGTAATAAGGCTTCGGACACTGCAAGTAGATCTGGGCTTGGTAAGTGTTCTGTTTCTCTTGGGTGACAGCAGACATTATTGTATGCCAGGTTCAGGGGCTGCCCATAGCCAAGATTGCTGGGGAGAGCATAGCAGAATAGAGAGCCATTAAAACACCTTCCCCCCGGGTGCCTAAGTGGCTCAGTCAGTTACATGTCTGTCTTCGGCTCAGGTCATGATATCAGGGTCCTGGGATCAGGCCCACCTCAGGCTTCCTGCACAGCAGGGAGCCTGCTTCTCTCTCTGCCATTCCTCCTGCTTGTGCTCTCTAGTTCTCTCTTTCTCTGTCAGATAGATAGATAGATAGATAGATAGATAGATAGATAAAACACCTTCCCTGGTGTCCCCTCTTTCCAGCCATCAGATTTGGCTACATCTGGTGGCCTCTGCACATAGTCTTCTCCTATCTCTGTTTCTCCATTTCACCCTCCTTCTTTTCAACAAAGAAATCTTTGGTTCTGGTATCACCATGCTGGCCTTGGAGGGCTGGGGAGGACTCCAAAGATTCCTTACTCTGTGAGGCATAGTTGGCCACCTAGATGTAGTTCTCCCCTGTCTTGTATGTCTGAACACCATCTCCCCCACATTGCCACTGATCTTCAGGACTCTGATGCTCTGTCATCACAGAATTTGTCAATTAGCTTCCTACCAGCAAAGATTTGATATTATCTAAGATATTCTCCTTGCCTTTGGTTATGCAGTCTCTCTAATGACATGAGGCTTTTATTGAGTCATAGTCTGCTGCATTTATCCTATTAAAGCCACAAGGCAAGCTTACACATATGTAAAAGTCGGGGGTATTATCTGAAGATGCTGGATATTCTTTTTAACAATTACCTAGGGAAAAGCTGAGTTCTCAAAAAGTACTCTGGCAGGTGGACCTAAGAGAGGAAGGAAAGGGGGCACCTATCTACCTCTGACTTCACTTTCTTTAGGCTTCTAGAGGGTTAGACACTGAGATGTGGGTTCCTGGTCCTGGATACTCAGATTGTGTCTGGGCTTAGGGTTAGGATGGAAGGGTCTGTGACACTGAGTGTAGAGCCATACCTTTTTGTGGCTGGACAGGTTTTTACTGCCCTAAGTCACTTGCCCACATAGTTTTTCCAGCCTGGCAAATATTGAGACCATGGTGCTAGGAGGTGGGCCATTTGTGATGAAATCCAAAGCTGAGAATATGTGTTAGGTGCCTGTTGCTGTGTAATAAATCACTCATACATTTAGCAGTTTAAAACAGTTTCTGAAGGTCAGAAATCCAGAAGTAGCTTAGATGAGTGATGTTGGCTGAATCTCTCACAGGGTTCAATCAAGTTATTGGCCACGGCTGCACTCATCTGAAGGCTTGGCTGGGGCTGGAGGATGGCTTCCTCACATGATCACGGGCAGGTCACTCCCTCTTCCCTGATACAGTGTAGGAGAAGAATACACGAGTATGGGAATGCCAGGAAGCAGGGATCATTGAAGGCCATCTTGGAAGTTGGTTGGGTATCATCGAAATAGACATATTATTTTAGTAAAATAAATGCAGGTCAGTTAGTAGGATGCTATTTTTTTTAGGTATGATTGTATTTCAGATGCATTAACCTGAAACCAGAGTACCTTTGGGGGCTCTGACCCTCTTTCTTACTTTAAGATTTGAAGGGTTCCTTCACTCATCCCCACCAAGTAGCAGGAACATACAGATCAAAGTATGGCCTATAGGAGACCAAACTCAAAAGAGGTAAGGCTTTGGGAGGCCGGCAAAGAGTTAAAAAGGACCAAGAAGCTGTTGAGAAGGAGAAAGGAAGAGAAGCAGGGAGAAACCCTAAATAGAATGTGTTTTCCAACCTAAGGGAGGGTAACTGTAGCATGAGTCTTAAGAATCTAGGACAATGGTCCCACACCAGCAGATTATCTAAAGGGATAAGTTCAGAGGCTGGAGATTCCAGTTCCAAATCTCCCATGCCCCATGGGCTATGTGTGGACTTTCAAGCCTGAAATAAAAGTCCTTTAGTAAAGAACTCTTTAAACATACTGTGTATGTGCTTTGCTTGTTAATAGCGAGGCAGTTCTGCTATATCCTGCATCATCCCTTCCATCCACAATGAGTTTATGGATGGGGCTGCATTTACACCTCAGATAATTGACTCATATATTACTCTCTGTTCTATTTTGCTTTTGTTTTCCCGAAGACTTTAATAAACTGTTATTTCAAATGGTTCACCTTTGTCCCATCTGTGCTAGTCACTAAGAAATGAGTGGTGGGGAAGCAAAACAGGGTGGTGAGTGGCAACAGAGACTAGGGGAGCCACTTTGAAGAGAGACAGAATGCTTTGTGATCTAGCTGTTCCTTTCCATGTTGGGGTTCTTTCTCCATTGGGGACCTTACAGGATAGACTTTAGTTACGCTAAGGATGACAATTTCCTGACTGCTAGGTCAAGGAATAGGAGCAAATCTTTTCTAAAAACAGTGCAGAAAGAGAGAGGAATCCAAGGGGAGGGTGTGGGTGTGGAAGGCAAGATAGTAGATCAGTCGTAGAACATTGAGGCTGAACAGAACCAGTTCTGTGGCACAGAGAAATGAAACAATTTGCCCGCAATCACCCAGCGCGGCAGCAATAAATGACTCCTCAAGCAGCGTTTTTAGCTCTGCCTTGCCTGTCTGCTTAGGTCAACGAATACCCACCACTACTGTTCTGTGCATGGAGGAAAGAGAAGAGTAAGTGCTGGCTCTCAGCAGTCTTAGAGAACACTGGATGAAAAGACCACATGGATAATACACACAGCTCTCCCCACACACTGTACTTGGAAGAGACATGTTATGAGACAGGCTTAGGAGGAATATGCACATTAGCGCAGAAGGAAGACTGCAGTTGATGCTTAAATAGACCCTCCTCCTCCTGGCTCATCTGTGAGGGCAGGCAGTAGGGCTGGAGAAACCCTACTGAGTCCAGAATGGAGGGGTCGCTGGGGCTTCATGAGTGTACAAGGAGGACACAGGATATTAGGCAGGGGACTCTGCCAAAGGGAAAAGGGCAGACAAAGGAAAAGAGAGTTGAGATGCGGGCAGGGGTGGCTTGCAGAGGAGTTGAAGAGAAGAGGAGTTGTGGAGGTGAGAACAAGCATATTTCTTTCTATTTCCCCTTTTGGGGTTGATAGATGTTCCCAACTTTCCCCTCTCACTTTAAGATATTCTCCACGGAGGTCTTTGGAGAAGAAGGGTTTATTTAGGGTTCGGATTTCTCTTCTAATCCCAAATCTGATTGAGGCCTATATCTGACCTGGGGCAGGTGGGTGGAGGCCTCTCAGGCAAGGAGGAAGCATGAGAAAAAGCCCCAGGACAGGCATAAAGGTGCTGGTTGGTTTTGGCATCCATACGCAAGAAGAGTGAGGACCAGAAAGATCAAGGGAAAGTGGCTGCACCTGCAGCTCGTGACCTGAGCCCCTGTCATTGGTCCAGCCTCTTAAATGGTGTAGCTTTGATGTGTACTGTGGAGGAGGGATCCCTGAGGGGCTCAGAGGTACTGCTGGAGCCTGATGGCTCCGTGTGCGCTCTCACTGCAGTGGCAGTGGCGCTGGGGCCGGGCAGCTACCCCACCATCAGCTCCCTCTCCCCTGCAGGGAAGCCTTCTCTTCGTTGGTGAGAAGGCAGGCATGGCTATGGCTTCTGGAAGCTTAGTGGGCAGGAAGAGAAATACCCATCCAGATTTTGGGATAGTACACTTGTCCTCATGGGAATGAGGGGCCACAGGATAGACAAAGAATTACTGGTTATAGAGCCATGGAGCAGGCAGGTGTTTTATTTGCCTGAGTAGCCAAGGTGAAAGCTATACTATATCTAAATCTCCAGTGTCACTTAACACTCTGGTATAAATATAATATAAGCCACCATGTGACATTGGCACAGAAGCATTGGCAGTGACGCCTTATTCTTTACTGTACAGTACAAGGCTTTGCTTCCAGTTAAGGGAATTTCAATCATCAGGGAAGAGGCAAGAGATGACAAAACTAATAAGAGCTAATATTCATCAGTTCTTACTCTATTGCAGGTATTATGCTGAGTGATTTTACATGGAATCATCAAAAAATTCCTTGGAGAAAGGAAATACTCTTGGTATTGCTTCATATGACCAGTAAAGGTGTCTTATTTACTGAGGTGATTTATTTAGTTGTTGGATACGCTCACACACGTCGTAAGATATGGCAGTTTGACTCCAGAGCCTACTCCCCTGACCACTGTGTAATACTCCTTCTCAACTTTAGGTGTGAGTTTAAGTTGATCTAGAGCTTCTGAGGCAAGTGATTTATCCATGAACCCAATGGCCTGACTATGCTGGTGACCCTCTGCTTGGGCACTGGCTATGGGGGGCAGAAAAGAGGTTCCTAGGGCTACTCTTCTCACTAGGGGTCAGAACAAAAGTGAAGGCAGAAGGAAGTGAGATGTGAGACTGGGTGGGTAGAGGAGGGCAGGAGGTTTACCCCCCGCTAGGTGGTGGGCCAGGAAGTCCTTGAGAGAACAGTGGTCTTCTTGTTCTTGATGGAAGGCTAGCTGCATGACAGTGGGTATACAGTGTGGAGCATAGGTGCCCACAGAGCTGGCCCAGAGCCTTCCTGTTGGCTGAGATCTAGGAGCAGAGGGGGATGGCCTGATGGGTGCTGATTCTGGCCTCTGGTCAGGCAAGGTCACTGCTTGCACCCTTGGCTTCAGAGATTTGGTTTCCTTCCTTCCTTCCTTTCTTTCTTTCTTTCTTTCTTTCTTTCTTTCTTTCTTTCTTTCTTTCTTTCTTTCTTTCTTTCCCTTGATGCAAACCCAGGTCAGCCCATCAGAGTCCTTCCCAGAGTTCCCTGATTTGGCCATCAAGTCCTCTCACCCAATATCCTTTAACCCTCTGTTATACCTACAAGGTCTCCCCATCCTCACCTGTCCATAATCATGGATATAGCCCTGGGATGGCTCCAGGTCATCCTGATAGCATGTGTGCTGCTGTGATTGAGGGGGTTATAGCCCGGAGAAGTCAGGGGAGACTCCCAGAGAGCTAGTGGAGATACTGGAGATGGTTCCCAGGCTGCGTAGGAGCAGTAAGCTCTAGAAGAGGAAGTCTGTGGCAGGGAAAGGCAGGCCATGGTCAGGGCTAGCTTCCTGCTCTTATCTTCATCTTTAGCTATATTGGGAACTTCTGATCTATTACTGACTTGGGTATGTAAGCCTGGACCCGATGTAGTTCTTGCCTTGTTGGGTTGGGGAAAGGGATTGATATGATGAGAATTCTGCTCTCTCTTGGGATCTCAGGATTTGCAATGGCTTCTAAGGGTCCTCTGCTGCCAGTAAGGGGTGCAACCATGTTGTAGGATGAAACTCCTGACTGGGATGACCTTTGTGCTTTAGACTTGAGGAATTTCCTGCTTTTGCCTGAGATTTCTTTTCCACATACAGGTCTGGGCATGTGGGGTGGGGTTCACGAGGGAGATAGAGGCTGAAGAGAGAGGGGAAGTGGGGAGGGGTACTTGGCTAGACTTTGCTGCTCCTGCCCACTCTCTGATCCCCTACCAGAAGGTGGAGCCTGAGGCCTTGGGCTGCATATGGTTCTCTGTGTCAGAGGGAACACACTTGCTCTTGGTGGATCCACTGCTCCACTGCTCGTCACTTTCTTCTGAGAAGAAGGATCTGTATTGATGTAGGGAATCAAGACTAAAAGATCATCTGAAGTTCAAGTCAGAAGGTTGTTTGTGACCATATGGTGCTATCTGGGCCTGAGGAAGAGGGAGCAGGGCATGGGGCTGGCTTAGAAGGGTGCAATTATTCCCTCTCTTATGGAAATAAACATTTTGGATTCCCGATCATCAACCTGGGGGCTAGGACTCTGGTAAACAAAGTTACACTTGGTCCTCAGACCCGCAGCTTTGTGTGCTCCTGGACAGGCTGGGGGTGGGACTTCCTTGAGGGCTATTTCCCTCCCTTCTTTCATAGGTTGGTACCCCTGGTAACCTTCTCTTCTATCTGAGGACAGATGGAGCAGCCTGATTTGAATGAGAGGTTGGGGTTTTATCAGGGTTAGTACACAGGTTGGGAATTGGTGGTGGTGGTATGGTGTGTGCGTGCTGCACGCGTGTGTGGTGGGAAATGGAATATTCAAGACACTGGTGGTGGAGGGAGGATTAACTTTGGATGTTTCTTTGACTCTCACTGCAGTGATCAGCGCCCCCTGCTGCCCACAGGGGAAACAGCAGCCCCAGCTTCCCAGTCTCAGCAGGTCCCTGCTCCCACCCCGCCCCTCCTTGGTGATGTGAAGCTGATCCGTCCTCTGATTGCTTGTGCTTCTTTGGGGGATCTCCAGCCTTCTGTTGGACTCTGGCTCCTGAAGAGGTAAGATCAAGTGGAGGATGTGGACTTGCAGTGTGGATGACTGGATGCTCATGTCACAGGAGTGCTGGAGGGTTTAGCTTGGACCTGACAGTCACCATGGAGGCCTCCAAACTCTGCGGTCAGGCTCTTTGGCAAGCAAGACTGCAGCAAGGGGCGCTGGACCAACATGAAGGGCACAGAGGACAGTCCTGTGGGGAGAGGCTTGGACATACCCTATGATCTCATAGGGGCCAGGACATTGCATTGCCCTGGTCACTTGGGCAATGGGTGACTATACATGGAGCATTTTCCTTTGGCTTCACTGTACCTTGGAAAGGGTCAAGACAGGTTCCATCAGTCCCTAGAGCTTCTGCTGGATGGCTTTGCCCAGAGAAGAGCTCTCTACTCCCCACTCTACTGGGGACATCTGCAGAGAAACTGTCAGGGTTCCACTCTGAGTTTTTTTCTTTTTCTTTCCCAAATTATTTCAGGGTGTCTAGTAAGATTAGCATTTCAAAACTAGTGACTGTCTTGAATGGGTAGGGGTTTAGCCATTGCAGGAAGAGGGGGCAGGGGTGATCATCCAGTGAGCACAGACGAGGGACTTTCCAACAAGCCCTGCCTCCCACACAGTCAGACTTTTTCTCCATCCCACACTGAGCCCTCCTCGCCCAGACTCTTGCTCCAAAGGACTTTTATTCTGAAAGGACAAGGCCCCTGGAGGTGGGGAGGTGTCCAGAGGCTGGAGCTGGCCCTGATCTTGAACAGGCCCCACCCTTTGGGCTCTTTTCCAGGGTATTCTGGAGCCCTAAGGGAGGGGCCTTGCTGTTCTCACTCCTCCCTCTTATCCTCTGTCCCAACCTTTCTGGCCTTCAAGCAGAGGATCCCTATAGCCAGGCATATCGGTCTTCTTCCTACTGTTGCCTTCACACCCCCATGTCCCTCATCTTTCTAGTCCTGGACCTTGTATTTTTCTTTGTCTGTTTGCCTTGTCTGTTTCCCCTTTCAATCTTTTCTAGCCTTCTTGCTGCCTATCCTTTCCAAAGGAGGCATGGAGGCCAGGTCACTATTCCAAAGCTTCGTAGCTTCCCCCAGCACTAGACAAAGGTCTTACTTACCCTGTCCCATCCCACTTACCCATAATGTAGCATGGAAATATAAGATGTCATTCAGACATTGGTACATGTGGTCTGTTGAACTCTGTGTGGATGAGGCCTGCCTTGAGCTGGTTCTGTTGATCACATGTGGCTTTCTTGAGAATAAGGACAGGAAACAGACAAAATCTACCAGGGGTTCCTACTTAAATTCTTGAACCCCAGTCGGTTTTCCAAAAGTTCCACCGAGACAGAATTCTCACTTGGCCCCAAATGCTCAAAGATCAGTTCTTTCTTAGATGGAAAATAAAAGACCAAATGAATTAAGGAGTCGAGATCCATTGCTCTCAAGGGGTATTTCCCCTTTACCTGTTTCTTTCATCTAGGAGGCCAGACCAGGAATTGGATATGAAGCAGCTATTAGGCAGTGGAGTGTGAGAAAAAAAGGACTTTGGCCTGGGAACTAAAGTTATAGATTAGCATGGGGAGAGGTGAGGAGGGGCCAGGAGGAAGAGTAGTAAGTGGCTGGAGAAGGGGACTGTTGACCTGGGACAATCTGGGCTGGAAGGAGTACAAGCAAGAGGAGTCTGGGGACTGGTGCAGTCTGGAGGGGCCATCAGCTCCTCTCTGGCTATTTGACTTTCCTGAAGACTTGCTCGCACACGGCATCCCTTGCAGTTAGTTCCTGGAGACAGAGGAGGAATAATGAGGAGAGAGAAAGAAGGTTCTTGCCAGCCACAGTTCCTTTCTTGAGGTCCTTAAGCTCCGTTTTATCCTTCAGGATACAACAACTAGAGCATTTGATGTATGGAGAATTGTTTCATTATCCTACAACTTCAACTTTTTACCCCAGAGGGAGGAAGGGAGCTGGGTCACAGAATGTGAAATAGCTAAGCCTCTATCTCTCCGCTCATGATTTATGGACATTCATCTGACTGGTAGCTAGGGCCCATCTGCTCCCCTCTATTTCTTTCTCTCTTTACTCTTCCCAGCACTTTTGTTTTCCTTTCTTCGTTGCCTTCCTTGGAGGTAGGCAGGGAGTGGAGTAGGAGGCTGATTTGATTTGGGCAAGGGGATGAGTCCTAGCTGGAAGCCCCTCTCCCAACCCTCACCAAGCTTACCAGATACAACTTCTCTCCCTCCAGCCAGTGTCTCCAGCCTCGGTTAGGGACCTCCCCTTTCTGCACACATACCAGCTGCTCCTCCTCCCAGGTTACTATGGTCTATAGGGAAAGCAGGAATAAGGGAAGATTTGGGGGCAGAACACCCAAATGTATCCAACTCACTCTGGCTGAGCTGTCCCACTTCACACCACAGCTGATACTATCCTTCATTCTGAGTGAGAGGACTGCTCTGATTCTACAGGACTCCCCTCCTCAACCCCCAAAGGCCACTGAGGGAAGGCTCATAGTTTGTCTACAGTGACTACTAGGGCAGACCAAGGATGGAACAGGATAACCAGGGGTAAAATTTGGGGGTGGGTGGATGATGAAGAACACAAACTTTGTCCTTTGGATACTTCCAGATGGACTGGAGGGTCATTTGGGAAAGAAGAGGACTGGTTGGAAGTCCTATCAGGAAATCTCTCTTCTTTCTGAGTTTTAAGGACAGCTGAAGTGTCCCTGAGACAACCTCCTGAGACCCCTGGGCATTGCAATCAACATTTATTAAACCCTTCCATAAAATAGGCCGTGGTAACCAAGGAGTTCAGCATCTTGATCAGATAGAGCAGGAAACAGGTATCTATGATGCCAGGCAAGTGTTGGGCATGGGAATAGGGAGATCTCAGTTTTAAGAAAGTGAGGAACTAGTTAGATTGGAGATACTGGGAAATTTCTTGCAAGGAATGGAGCAGCATAAAGGTAAGAAAGAAGGTCAGGGGTGCCTGGGTGGCTCAATCAGTTGGGTGTTTGACTCTTGATTTCAACTAGGGTAGTGGTCTCAGGGTAGTGGAATTGAGCCCTCCATTGGGCTCTCCACTCAGTGGGAAGTCTGCTTGAGGATTTTTTCCTCTCCTTCTCCATTGGTGCCTCCCTCCTGGGGGCGGGGGGGGGGGCGCGGATAGATAGATATTTGAAAAAGGAAAAAAAAAAAAAAAGAAAGAAAGAAGGCCAAACAGTCGTAAGGGGCTCTAAACTAGAGCATTTGTGGGAAAGACCATTGTATGCTACGGATCTCATCTAGAATATAATGGATTGTTACTGAAAGGGTTTCATTCATGGTCACTTTTACATTTTAGATAAATCTTTGTGGCTACAGTATGCAGAGTGGGTTAGAGAAGGATTAAGATTGGGGGCTGGTTTCGGGCACGAGGTCAGAAATGAGGACTTGAATGAAGGCGGCATTAGTGAGAAAGGCTAAGAAGAATCAGAGATGTTCAGTGGAAATATAATGGGCCACAAACACAAGCCACATTAGAAAAGGAAAAAGAAACAAGTGGAATTAATTTTAGTATTATATCTTATTTAACCTAGAATATTCAAAATAGTATAATTTCAGCATGTGATTAAAATAAAAATTACTGAGATGTTTTACATTCTTTGGTATTTTCTCAAAAGCCCACTATGTATTTTATACTTATACCTCAGTTTGGAATAGTTACATTTCATGTGTTCAAAGGCCATATATGGCCAGTAGCAACTATGTTGGACAGTGAAGAAATGTTACAAAGACTTCTTGACCAATTAGATGTGGTTCACGTGTGTGTGTGTGTGTGTGTGTGTGTGTGTGTGTTGGGGCGCAGGGGTAAGGAGACAGAAGATATTGCTGTGACTCCCAGGTGTCTGGTATGGCTGGCTATTGTCATTAATGAAGACAGTAAATATTAGAGCAGGAATAGGTTTGGGTAGGAAGGTAATGAATTTGGCTTTGAACTTCAGGCATACAGATGGAAACATTGTGCATGCAGATGAAAACTTTACCCGGGAGCTCAGGAGGCAGCTCTGGCTGGAGGATCTATGTCCAGGACAGTGTATGGATGGTAGCAGAAAGCATGGGTATAGATAGTTTAGACTTTGTCTGTGTACAGACAAGAGAGAGAAAGTCAAGGATAAAATACTAGGGGGAATCCCAGTTAAAGGGATTAATAGGGGAACTAGAGTCTGCAATGGAGAACAAAAGAAAAGCGTAAGAAGCAGAAAGAAATAGAGGAGAGTGGACTCATAGAGGCTAAGGGAAAAGAGACTGCAGTGATCAACATGGTCACAGTCTAGAGGGTGAACAAATATTTCTCCTTTGGACTGAGGGTGACCTGTCCTTTGTGTTCTTTTGGCTGGCGATAAGAGGGGGCAGGAAAGAGCGGGTTGGGGGAGCACCTGGGAACTGTTACCCAGGGGACTCTGCAGCCTGCTGTAGTGATCACTTTTCTCTAGTTGGGAAAGGTCACTTCGTTTCACCCCAGATTGTTAGGAGGCACCTACATGCTCCCCCATGTGCTGTCTCCCAAGCCTGAGGAAAAGTACCTGGCATTTTCGTCCATCCACGATCCTTAGATCTTCCTCAAACTCAACTCCCACCTCGAATTCCAGAATGTAGTTGCGGAACGTGCTGAGGGTCTTCACTATCATGTGGTTGCCCTGATGGTCAATCTCCTTGTCTGGCTTGAGCAGCAGCACTATCTTCCGCAGAGCCATGTTGATGTCTGTGGGGGCTATCTCTTAGCGGGGCTCCTACAAGCCAGCCAGGGGCATCCCCACCTACAGCGGCACCTTAGGGCTGTGGGCTACCCCTTAGCTGGGTCTGAGACCATAGATTGACTCTCTCCCACCAATGCCCTGGCTAGAAATGGATCCCAAGTCAGGGGTCACCACTTGAGCATTTCCACTGCATCCAACCCCAGTACTCCCTCTACTCAATGGGACAGAGAGACAGGGAGGGAAAGGGAAAAAGGGGAGTGAAAGGGGTCTGGGAGGGTGAGGCCATTACTTAGGGCTTGCAGGTAGTCCTCCATGTTCTTCTGTGAGACAAAGCAGTAGTAGCCGGTGAGGTTGGGAGGCATTGTCTGGGCTGGCCAAGATGGAGCTTGAGATTTCAGGAGAATATAGCAGGCAGGGTACGCAGGGAGCGGGTGTTGTCTGGCAGCTGAGGCTGAGAGACTCCAGGCTGGCCTACACACACACACACACAGACTGTGTAGAGGTCTATGCTTACCAGGGTTTTGAAAGGGCTGGGCCCTGTTGCAATAAGAGTTCCTACCAGACTTCCTCCCTCCTCGCATAATGAGTTTGGGGCTGGTGCCTGCAGCCTGAGGGAGGGGTAGGAACTTGGCAGCTTGGTGCCTGACCTCACTTTTTCTTGAGGAAGGAACCTGGAGCAGGATCTGGAGCTGTCAATCATCTAAGACTTGAGCCTTTCTGAAGGTGAGTTTTGGCTTCCAGCCCATTTCCAGCAGGCTTGGGAAATGTCCCAGAGCTCTGAGGGGGGGCAGTCTCCCCCGGGAGAGGTCTAGTCTTGCTGTGTTGGAGTGGGGGCTTCCAGCCTCATGCAGGGATGGGTTCTAACAATATCCTGAGATCCTGGGACTGAGTCAGGGATCCAGGAAGGTATGAGGGGTGTGTGGGGAAAGATGGGGACCAGTCAGCTGGCCAGGAGCCACAGTGAAGAAAATGCTCTAGTGCTGCCTCCCACAACTCTCTCAGACAGCTTCGCAGAGTTGGGGCCCCTGACTCTGGCATTCCAAACTGTTTGTCCTGTGGTGCCATTAGGAAGGAAAAGAGAAATTGCTCTTCCCAAGCACAGAGGGGATTGTCAGTGCGATGAGCTGTTGTCAAAATGTGTTGCGTTCAAAGTCCTGAGTAGAAAGTGAGGGAGGAGTTTGGTTAGTTATTCTGGAAAATTTTGGCTTGGAACCTAGGGGTTTCCCTCGGCCTCTGAAGTCACCTCCAATGGTTTATCACCTCCAATTCCCAGTCTTTGGACAGCTCACACTTACCATGTATGTTACCATGGTGGGGGCTGCCTAAATTATTGTGCACCTCACCTCCACCCTCCACCCCCTTTTCTCTCTCTTTCTCTTGCTCTTTCAAACCTACCAACTTCCCTGGCTTCAGAATCAACTGGGTTGGTTCATCATGGTGTAAGGTGAGAAATTCGGAAGGGGGAGGCACGGAGCTTAGGTGGTGGACAAAAGCCCAACTAGTAGTGTATCTTCTCGACAGGTGTGTGTGTGTATGCGCGCCCCAGCGCGCGCGCACAAATCTTTCCCTCTTTCTCCAGTCCCAGAACGCTTTCCGCCTCCCTGCTGGCCATCCATGGTTTCCTCAGACAGCCGGGGCTGAGAACTGAAAAGCTAGGTAGGATCTCTTGGTTTCAGGCTGTGGGTTTTGCTTCAAGGCTCCCAGGAGGCACGCAGCAGGGACTTGCTGATGGAATGGGCTGTGGAAGGAGGTTAATGCAGAGTTGGGGGGGGGGGCGGGTGACGTGATACTGCTCCTCTTCGCCTCCCTCAGGTCTCCGTTGACGTCTTCCTTTCCCACCCCCAGGCTCTGGCTTCTCGATTCTCCCAATGTCCCTCTTATTTCCCACCCCCTCTACGGCTTTCCAGCTTCCTCCCCAGCCCCCGCAGTTCCCTTGCTCCCCCAAATTGCAGTCTAGGGAAAAAGCCCTAACACAGTCTCCCGCCCCTGCTACTCGGTCCCATTGGTTCCCTCCCCCCCTGCAGCACCTGGCCCCCCCAGCCACCCGATTGGCCAGCGGCCCCATCAGTCCGCGCCTGGCCGTGCTGACGTCATCCTGCAGTAGCGGGGATGGGGTGGGAATGAGGGAGAGAGTGAGGACGCCCGGCTCCAGAGCGAACGAGAAGCCTCTGCAAGTCCCTCACCTCAGCCGCCCAGGTTGGGGTCTGCGTAGGTCTGCTCTATGGACTAGTGTGGGCGGCAGGCCCTTTTCTGTCCCTGCCTTGCAGCCCGCTATCTTCCGTCCCCTCCTTGGAGAGCCCCCCGCATCCCTCCCCCAAGGGTGGAATCAGCCGGCTGGAGGCTCCTGGGGGAGAGCGATCGCCTGGCCCTGCCCTGCCCTCCCCTGCCCACACCACACCACACCACACCATGATCCTCCTGCTGTTACCCCTCTTGCTGGCCTCCCTGTTCCCCTCCAGCTCCTCTAACAAAGGTAAGTGAGATGGGGATAGGGGGGCCCTGAGAGAGGGGTATCCAGCAGCCCGTGTAGGGGTAGGGGTGGGCAGGGGTCGTGGAAGCTTTCTGGCAAATGGCAGGTGTGGTTTCTTCTGACCATCCCCCTTCCTATACGTTTTCTGAGAGCTGCCCCCTTCTCTCCTTCACATCCCCTTCCCCACATCGTCCTCTCTGGTCCGTTTCTGCCCATGTGCTTCTCTGGCTCCCATTTGGTCCTCATTTTCCTCCTGGGGTCTCTGTGTCTCCGGCCTCCAGTTTCTGCCTGTGGGAGATATCTCAGGTCTCAGAAGGACTTGCCCCTGAAGGGTGATACACATCTCTGGATAGTTCTCTGCGCTCACTGGGGTGTGCCCGCACTGAGAGTGTGTGGCAGATCCATCTGGCTCATCCCCATCCCATCCTGGGGAGAAACAGTTCCTTGCAGCTCAGCAATTCGGAGCACGTATGTTTTGGCGTGTTCCTCTGCATCTGTACCCTGCATACAGCTGGGCTGAGGGTTATCAGAGCTGCCCTCTCTGGCAGACAGCAGGGAAATTCAGCTGGGTGAGGCCAACGGAGGGACCCCGGTGGAGGGGGGGAGGGATGGAGGGGAGGGGGAGGACAGGGCTCAGGTAGGTGGAGAAAGGCTGGTAAGGGCAGAAGTGGGTGTGTGTGTGTGGGGGGGTGCTAAATGAGTGGTGAGAGGGAAAGCTGAGAAGGAGTAGGGAGATGAGGCATGGGAGGGGGACAAGAAGGAGATGGGAGAGGGTAAAGGTGGAGGCAAAAAAGAGAGGATGGATAGGAGATTTAAGAACAGGTGAGGAGAGGGGGAAGAGAAAGCCAAGGAAGGAAGGGCAGGGAGCCAGGACTGAGTGAAGGAAATGAGCACGAAGAGTCTGTGGACAAGAGGAGAGGAACTGGGAGACTTCGGGGTGAGCTGTAGAGAGGGTGTCCAGCACCGGCCTGCTGCACCGCAGCTCCTTCATCTGCAGGCTGTAGTTCCTCACCTCAATCTCTGACCTCAGCCCAGCTTCTTAGCCTCCCACCACTTCCTGTGTTACTTTCTGAGCACCATCTTGTGGCTTTCTCCTCTGCCATTAGAGAAGGGGGTTCTGGTGATCATCTTCGAGAAAGGGGCAGGCATTCTGGTACCAGAAGGCTTTTTTTTGTAGTGTGATTGGAGGGAAGACTGGAAATGAGGAGTTTTTGTTCACCATCACACACTGGGCAGGTTTCCTTTTGGTGACTCAGTTTCCCATTGATGATACGTCTTCCTCCACCCATGTTCCACTGATAGGCCATCATGAATGGGCCCTGGGAGTTCAGTGGTTGGCATGATGGGCTTAGACAGAGCAAGCAGTTCAGATGGGATGGGGGATGATGTAGAGGGGAAGGGAACACACTGTGCTGTCCCCAGAGCCCCTCACCAGCTAGTGGGAGATGAGTCCTGGGAGGAGACACAATTGAGTGAGCTGAGTGTGGCAGGAGATAGGGAAATCTAGAGGCTGAGTGAGTCCCGCATCCTTCCTGGTTGGCTGGTGGTTGAAGGGAAGAGGGGTGGGATAGGCAAGAAGTAGGACTAAGTCATGAGTCTGTGTAAAAAGTGGGGTTCAGGGAGTGTGGGGCTTGGTGGCCTTGTGGGGGACACAGAGATGTACTGGCTATGAGTGCTCTCTTGGGTATAGGGATGAGGAGCAGGGAGGGGATTTGTCATGTTTCTAGGCCAGTTCAATAATCCCTTAGGATGTCGGCTGTGCTGGGTCTAGTCATTTGGCATTGATTCCTCTGCTCCATCCCTGCCCCTCCCTGTCCCCCTCCTCCTGTCCTATATTTTCTTTTCTCTTCGGTTGAATGGACTTAGGTTGGGGCTTGCCTGGGAGAGTGGAGGGATCAGGACTGAGATGGGGTGATGTGGCAGTGGAGAGGATAAACACTCAGGATCTCAGGAAACATCTAGATCTTCTTGTTCTCATCTCAACTCTGCTCTTAATCTATCCCTTCCCTTTCCCAGGGCCTTCTAAATGGCCTACCACTGCTTTCTGAATCTCCAGTCTCCACTTTCTAGCACTTGAAATTCCCAAAGAAAATTCTTCACCCTCTGACCACAGGTTTCCCCGTGGAGATAGTGGTTGCCCCTCTACCCCCAGAGTAGGCTGTTGCCATGGAAACTGCCTATCCTATGGTAGGAGAAGCCTGTAACCTTTCTCAGATCCTCTGACTCCTTTAATGCTGATTTCTTGTCCTCAGCCCTTCCTCCTGCAGGTGCTTCTGTAGCAGGTGGAAAGGGTGATAATGCTGGAATATAAGTGTGTCTGGGATGTACAGGAGTGGAGGGCCAGCTCACAGGTGCTTCCTCTCTTTTCCCTGGGCGGGGCGGGGACAGCCAACAAGCACAAGCCATGGATCGAGGCGGAATACCAAGGCATCGTCATGGAGAATGACAACACGGTCCTGCTGAACCCACCACTCTTTGCCTTGGACAAGGATGCCCCCTTGCGCTATGCAGGTGATTGGGGCTGGGGGATGACAAGGTGGGTAGGACAGAGAAAAAGTGGTTGGGAAGGCAGAGGGCAAAGGAGGAGCGAGGAAGTCCTGGGAGGGAGAGCAGTGGAAGTGGGGAAGAGGCTTCGGCAAAGTGGTAGAGGTAGATTTAATGATGGTGGCTGAGCAGAAGGAGCCAGAGAGAAAGATGTGGGCAGGCAGGGGTTAACCACATCAAGATTTTGTCACATCTCAGACCCAGTAGCTCTGAGAGGTTGCAGCTCTGGGAAGCTGGTGTTAGAGCTGTATGTCTGATAATTAACACTTTCCCACATTCAAGGAGGGGGGGTTGGGAGGAGAGATGAAGCAGAACCCAAGGCAGGGAGGCTGAGGCTGGGAAGAAGATGCTGGAAGTGGCCAAGGAGAAGGAGCCTCATTCCTCCTTCCCCCTTGGACCAGGTGAGATCTGTGGCTTCCGGCTCCACGGGTCTGGGGTACCTTTTGAGGCCGTGATTCTGGACAAAGCAACTGGAGAAGGGCTGATCCGGGCCAAGGAGCCAGTGGACTGTGAAGCCCAGAAGGAGCACACCTTCACCATCCAGGCCTATGACTGTGGCGAGGGCCCCGACGGGGCCAACACCAAGAAATCCCACAAGTGAGGAAGCCCTTGCCTCTTGCTCCCTGCTTCTGGGTCCTCCTCCCTCCTCCCAAGTCCCTCGTCTTCCTCTGTCCATGCTGGCATTGGATATCCACCCCTCCCCCTCTGTTCATCGTGTCCTCCAGGAGCTTTCATTCAAGGTGATAGAAACATGTAGTCAAATTTATGGGCTCTAACCCTGGTTCTGCCTCTTATGACCTTGGGCGACTTATTTAGCCTTTCTTTTTTTTTTTTTTTAAGATTTATTTATTTACTTATTTATGACAGACATAGGGAAAGAGAGAGAGAGGCAGAGACACAGGAGGAAGAAGAAGCAGGCTCCATGCCGGGAGCCCGATGTGGGACTCAATCCCGGGACTCCAGGATCATGTCCTGGGCCAAAGGCAGGCGCTAAACCGCTGAACCACACCAGGATCCCCTTATTTCTGGGTTCACTTTTACTTCTCTGCAAAATGGAGAAAATGATTATCCCTATTTTTCTAGGTTGCTGTGAAAAAGGGTAAAGGAGATGGTTTGTGTAAAAAGCATTCACCACAGTGCCTGATACACGGGAAAGGTTCAGTACATGGGAGTTATGTTGAGGAGGAGGGTAACAAGGAGGAGGATGATGAGCATCTCAGCACGCATCTGGATTCCTTCCACCCGCCCCACCAGTCTGCAGCATGCACGTACTCACACACATGATACACACATGCACAGCGTGAGGTGAGGGTCGGCTAGATGAAGAAAGCTGGGGCCTGAGAATCCTATGACTGTGTCCAGCTAACTTCTCTTCTGAGAACCAAGAAAGATTGGCATTCAGGGTTCCTGGGCCACTAAGAAGGACCAGTGATAAACGATTCCTTGTGACTTAGTTTCCCATTTGGAGATAGGACCCTGCCTCTGGAGATACATACATACATACATTTATTGAAATGTGCCTAGATCTTGGTAAGGGGCAAGGCTCAGCATGAAGGGCATAGTCCCAGGGCTGCTTACCCCATGGGGCCTGAGTAGGGGGGAGCCACACCTGACATGCACATTGCACACACATGCACAGAAGGCACCACTCCTCTTGCACTCACGTCAGATGACTTATGGCTTTTATATAAATATCACTTTCCTTCTCCTGGTTGGTTTTAAAGATTTTATTTTCTTTTAATTTTTTTTAAAAGACTTGTTTATTTATTTGAGGGGGGGGGGAGGTGGTAGAGAGAGGCAGAGAGAAACTCAAGCAGACTCTGAGCTGAGTGGGGAGTCCAATGTGGGGCTTGATCTCATGACCCTAAGATCAGGACCTGAGCCAAACCCAAGAGTTGGATGCTCAAATGACTGTGGAGCCCAGGGTGCCCCATAAGGATTTTCATTTTTAAGTAATTTCTATACCCACTGTGGGGCTCGAGCTCATAACCATGAGACCAAGATTTGGCTGTCCACTGACTGAGCTAGCCAGGCTCTCCATTCTCTGGTTGGTTTTAATTTGGCTTTTATTCTGTGTCTTCCTTGATTATGCCATTGGATCTGACTATCATGGGGGAACAGCCAGCTGGATATAAAATTCTGTTGTGTCCCTCATCTTGGCACCCAGCCTATAGCATTTGGTAGAGGAGTACTCCAAGTCAGCAGTTGGTATCCCCTGGGGTTGTTCCTTACCACTTATATCAATATCCCCTTCCCTGTGGGACCTGGTCTCCTGGGGGCGGGTGGAATAAGCATGCCCATGGCCCTTAGCTCAGGACACACTGGCTCCTGTTTGTCCTGGCTCCCTGTCCGCATTCCTAGTTGTGCTTCTCTTTATGTTTTGAGGCTGGCTGATTCTTCCTTGTCCCTCCTCCTGCTCTGGTACATGCAGGGCGACTGTGCATGTGCGGGTCAACGATGTAAATGAGTTTGCCCCTGTGTTTGTGGAGCGGCTATATCGCGCTGCCGTAACTGAGGGGAAGCTGTACGACCGCATCCTGAGGGTGGAAGCCATTGATGGTGACTGTTCCCCCCAGTACAGCCAGATCTGCTACTATGAGATCCTTACACCCAACACTCCCTTCCTCATAGACAATGACGGTGAGTCCATCTCCTGCCCACTCCAGCTGCCCATCCCTTGTATACCCATATCCCTCAGAGGATCCCGGGCTGAGCTCTCCACTTGTGCCTCTCAGATCATCATTCCATAACCTCCTTCCCAATGTAGAGCCTTTTTCCCCCAGATACATCCTTCCCAACTCCCTGCTACCTAATTCATCTGCTGCCCAATTGACTCATGAGTCATCTTGCCTCCCTAGGCTTTCTCTAGCACTCCTTACCCTCTTTGTTTTCCACCACACCCATCATAGGAAATATTGAAAACACGGAGAAGCTGCAGTACAGTGGTGAGAGGCTCTATAAGTTCACAGTGACAGCTTATGACTGTGGGAAGAAGCGGGCAGCGGATGATGCTGAGGTGGAGATCCAGGTGAAGCCTACCTGTAAACCCAGCTGGCAAGGTGAGGATCTCTGCTCTGTGATCCATTTTGTGAATTGTCTTTCACCTTGATCTCTCCATAGGGCTAGGTTAGGAGCCAGGGTAGAGATATTTGGGGGCAGACTTGCAGCTGTCTACCCTGGCTGTCTACCCAAGAGTGTCAGTGGACATGACAAGAGCAGAATGGATAAGAGCGGTTGTCTTCCTCTCTTCTCTCTCCACCACCCTCTCCCTTTCTCCCATGCAGGCTGGAACAAAAGGATTGAATATGCACCAGGTGCAGGGAGCTTGGCTTTGTTCCCTGGTATCCGCCTGGAGACCTGTGATGAACCTCTCTGGAATATTCAGGCCACTATAGAGCTGCAGACCAGCCATGTGGCCAAGGGCTGCGACCGTGACAACTACTCAGAGCGGGCCCTGAGGAAACTCTGTGGTGGGTGTGCCCTCCCCTTCCAGAGACCTCTGCCTGACCCTCCTCTGCCTCTTTCCTAAGACTCTGCTTTACATCTTCTCTTGCTCACCTACAAGGTGTATATATCCATAGAGGTTGTAGCATGTGGTTAACTCTTGTGGCCCCCAAAGCAAATCAATATATCATTTGGAAAAATGCATAATGCTAGCACATGACAGTCACCAGGTACATTGTGGAACAATGGCAGAGAGAGATGAAGGGTTGGAGAATGAGTTAGTTGGAGAGCCATTCCTTGAAGAGAGGTCCACCCTCTTGTGTCTTTGAAAGGCCAGAAAAGGCCATGAGACTAGCTGTGGGAAATCTCTCTCCTTCAGTCACTCTTGCTCTGGCTGCTTTCCTTTTCCCCAACTGTTGCCTCTCAGCTTTGACACTTGTGCCTTTTGGGGCTCCCACAGGTGCTGCCACTGGGGAGGTAGATTTGCTGCCCATGCCTGGCCCCAATGCCAACTGGACTGCGGGACTCTCGGTGCACTACAGCCAGGACAGCAGCCTCATCTACTGGTTCAATGGCACCCAAGCTGTGCAGGTGCCCCTGGGTGGCACAGCTGGGCTGGGCTCTGGACCCCAGGACAGTCTCAGTGACCATTTTACTCTGTCCTTTTGGATGAAGCATGGTGTAACTCCCAACAAGGGCAAGAAGGAAGAAGAAACCATCATGTGTAACACTGTCCAGAATGGTGAGCCTTCCCCAGGGCACTGGTCTGAGAGTGAGGAAATTGGCCTCTTATCCTGCCTCTGTCACCGCCCAGTTTGTGGCTGTGGACAGGTCACTTCCTCTCTCATCATTTGTAAGATGGCGGTGCTAGGTTTGATGCTCTCTGAAATTATGTGGTTTATTGCCTACATGACAGGTTGATACCCTACTGCTCTCAGAGTGCAGTGGGACCACTCGCTGCCCTTCTCACCTGCAATTGCCCAATCTCCCTGCATCCTGCCATGCGACAGGCTGCCCCCCAGTCTACTCCCATTGAACCATGTCTACTGCAGTGGAAAAGCCTGGATAGTGGTGTGCCCCATTCTTTCTCTCTGATCCCATCCTGTCCTTCTCTTAGAAGGGCTAGTTGACTCAATTTCCTAGTCCCCCTCTTTCCTCAACTGCAGTAGCATGTCCTTCTTGGCTCAGTCTTGTCCTAACCTTTCATTTCTGCCATTTCTCCAACCGCACTTCTCTTGACTTGAAAAGGGTTGTCACCCATGGAGTTTGCATTAACCAAAGGACCAGTAGAAATGTCAGTGAGAACAGGCTGGCCAGTGTTCCACTTGGCTAGTCAGAATGCTCAAGAAGCTCTCATGATCACTTGGACTGGACTCTGTGTGTGTCAGAGGAAGAGAAAGAGAGTAGACTCTAGGGAATACAGGAGGGAGAGCACCTGAGAGAGAAATGAGAATCCCAAGTCCTCTCTCTTTGGTGAACCTGTTCTTGCCTCAGGCCCTATGTTTGACCTCTATCTCCATCCTCTTCCCTCAGAGGATGGCTTCTCTCACTATTCACTGACCGTCCATGGCTGTAGAATTGCCTTCCTCTACTGGCCTCTACTTGAAAGTGCCCGCCCAGTCAAGTTCCTCTGGAAGCTGGAGCAGGTAAGGCCAGTGCCAGGCTCCTGGGAGAGCTGGAAGGAAGGGACTGGTATTTTCTGGGTTGCTCTCTGCTCCTTCATGCTCCACTTTCAGTGCCTGACCTTTACCCCCAGGTTCTCTTGTTCTCCTTTTTCAAGGCTTGTCTCCTACAGAAAGCACTCCAGGATTAAAAAGAAATTGGGAACACATTACTACTAACATCATACCCAACCAGCCATCTTTCACTCCTTGTTTTATTTCACCTTTTCCTTACTTAGAACTTTAACAGCACATATCCCTGACTCTCAAGCAGTTAGCATGTTGTAAGCCAGAAAGTAAGTAATTCTGAGGTATGCAAATTGGGTTTGGGTCTGGCCAGGGGAACTCACCAGCCATGAAATCTTCCTTGGTATGTTTAAATCTCAGTTTCTTGGCCTATTAAATGGGAATAATAGAAATTGTGTATATCAGGGTCATTGCGGGATTAAATGATGTGATAGACCTTATAAGTCAGAAGGAATGTTGACTCTTAATACTAATCTCTGTGATTATGAAGGATAAATAAAATCAGACCGAAAAAAAAAAAAAAGAGTAAAATCCTCTCTTGAGCTGATAGATGCAGCCTGTGCTTGTGCTTTATTCCTTTTCTAAGCTGACCACAAGGACTGGTGGGGACTAATTTGAGTTCTCATCTCCTTTTATTTTTCTTACAAACCCCAGTAGAGTGTGGAGTAAGCAGACAGCTGAAAAAAGGCAGGAAGTGGAAGAAAGAGAAAGGGAAAGGAAGAGTCTAGAAAATCCACAAATTGGATAATTGAGGACTGTCTACAAAAGCTTTCACTTTCTGTGGCACTTTTTAAAAGACACAGTCCGCCATTTGCTGCTTCTTGATCTTTCCCCTTTGTTGCTAACATTAGCAACATTACTCTGCTTTTCTTTTATTTCCCCTTATTTATTCAATAAATATTTGTTAAATATCAAGTAAGGCTCTCCCGTTCTTAGTTCTTAGTTCTAAGGATACAATGGAATATAAGATGGTACAAAGTCTTTGGCTTCTTTGAGCTTACATTTTAGTTGGAGAGGTAGATTTTTAAAAAGTAAGACGTCATCTACAAATGGTAAATTGTAATAAATTCTCTGAAAGAACAAGCAGAGAATTGAAATCGAGAATGGGAGAAGGCAAAGAGAGGGGAATTCACCTGAGATCAGATGTTCAGAGAAGGCCTGATTGAGGTGAAACTTAAGTTTTGTTCTAAAGGATAAGAAATAGGTGAGAAGAAAGTGTTTTAGGCAGAGAGAAGAGCTGATGCAAATGCCCTGAGGCAGGTAAGCGCTCAGCAAGCATGAGAAGGCCAGTGGGATTAGCATACAGTGAACAAGGGGGAAAGACTGGGCATGAGGTTGGAGAGATGGGTAGTGATCATGTTATACAGTGGACTTTGTCAGCTGAAGTTTGTTTAGATATTGTCCTATGAAGGCAGCCTTTTGAAAGGTTTAAAGCAGGGAAGTGATCTGATCAGATTTACATTTTAAGACATTACTTTTGGCAACTATGGGAGGAATGTATTGAAGAGACATAAAAACGTAAGGACCCAGACAAGGCTGTTGCCACAGTAAAGATTGAGGACTTGACTGATACATGGCAATGTAGAGAACTGCACAGAAACCCACAGCTTTTAGCTCTGTTTGGACCTAGGATCGACAATACTACTGATGGATTGGATGTGGAAGGTGAGGGAAAGGGAAGGATCAAAGGTATCCTGTAGGTCATCCATTTGAGCAACTAGACGACAGTGGAGTGTTTATGCTGGCCCAGGGAAAAGTGAGGAGATTGCGAAGGAATGTGGACTTCCATCTTACACATGTTAAATTTGAGATACCTGTGAGACCTCCAAGTGGAGAGACCAGCATTCAAAGGAGAGCTGTGGGGTGGAGTTGTAGATTTTGGAGTTACAGGCATGAATGCGGCATCTGAACCAACAGGAACAGACTAGGTAACTCCTAGAAGAGTGTGTAGAAAGAAAAGGGAAAAGGGTCTAGATTGAATCTTAAGGCATTCCAGCACTTAGAAGCTGATAAGGCAGAGAACTTTCTACCTCTGATTCCTTTGACTATCCTCCAACCCCATCTTGACTGACCCTAGGAGAAACTTCTATGGGGAGCCTCTTTGTTTTACTGTTGTGTTACAAACTTCTCTAGATCTTCCAGTGCCATACATACATACATACATTTTTGGGGGAAATTTATTCACAAAATAGTGTGTTAGTCCTCCTAGGAATGTTTATAATTTTTAGAGATTTCCCTGAAGTATAGGTACTTACCTGGTTGGTGCCTGATAGATTTGGGGCAGGGATGTTATTTTTTGAGTTGGGTAGGCAGCAATTCACTAGTAAGTCCTGCTGATACACCTGGGAATATGAGGGACTGTATCCTGTCTCCCAGGAGAAGGGGCAGTACCTTATGTGGGTTCTTGCCCTTGTACTGCCTCCCAGGTCTGTGATGATGAGTGGCACCACTATGCTTTGAACCTGGAGTTCCCCACAGTCACGCTTTATGCTGATGGCATCTCATTTGACCCTGCTCTCATCCATGACAATGGTCTCATCCACCCACCCCGAAGGGAACCTGCTCTCATGATTGGGGCCTGCTGGACTGGTAAGTCCCCTTGAGCTTCTCAGTGAAGACGCTGAAGGTTGGAGCCCATAGTGGCTTAGGATTGGTAAAGGAGTAAGAGCAGCTTGACTTCATGCATCACCCTGCAGTTGGGCGGGGTGACTCAGCTCTCCAGTGGAGGAGACCATGGTCCTCCCCTTAGCCCCTCACCCATCTGCAACTCTATTCAACTAGCTATCACCTCAGAGTGAGAATCTTTCTTTCTGTAACTTTGGCCAGTGCCCACATTGTTCCATCAAAGGGATGATTTTCATAGTACATTTCCCTGCTGGAGGTCGGTAGTACTTCAGAGAGTCATCAGTCTTCCTTAAGCTATTTTTTTCCTTCTGGGAGCCTGCACACACACACACACACACACACACACACACACACACACACACAGAGAGAGAGAGAGAGAGACAGACTTCTAATGTTGGTCTCTAACAGAGGCCAGAGAGATTGAGATGTGACATTGGTGGACAGGTTATTCCTACACAGGAGGGGACAGAGCAGAGAAGACCTCTTCTTCCTCCCTGCCAATCTGTCCCCACAACCCTAAACTCATTGCCACTTTTTTTCTTCCAGAGGAGAAGAACAAAGAGAAGGAAAAGGGAGGAGACAACAATACAGACACTACACAAGGTACTCTGTGCATAAGAACTGGAGACTAGAGAGCTCTCACCCTAACTTTCTGTGCTGTGCTCCTGATTCCATTCCAACCCCAAATCCCAGCCAGCCTGGTAGTTACTGCTGCCCACACTACCAGGAGGCAGAGCCTCCAAGAACTACTGCTGCAAGGCAGGGCTCCCTTGGAGAGGTAAGGCCAGATGGAGCTTGGTGGAATCCTGGGTGTCCCTTCCTGCCCACAGAAGGGAATGGAGGAATTCTCTTAATGGCTTTCCAAGACCACGATCCACTGGATGGTGGGAGGCAGGAGGTGGTCCCATGTAGGGAGATCTGGGCATCTGTGAAGCTCCACACCTCCCCCTGGGTCCCCATGCATGCCCTGTGACCACGACTTCTCGCCTTCCCCTCCTATTCCTCCACCTGCTCCTCTTTCCTCCCTTTGGTCCCACTCTCATCTTTCCCTTTCTCCCTCTCTTGGGGGCCTTTCTCATTTCCGTTGCTTCTGTTTTTCACTTTTGTCCTCTCTTTGGATTTACTCCCTCTTCAGGCTTCCTTTCTGCTTTCTTCAGTCTCTCCTAGCTTCACTTCCTGATCTCTTCTTTCCTTTTTCACGTCCATATTTCTCTTATTCACGCTCTTCCTCCAGGCTTCTGCCCTTTCCCTCTGCCCCTTTCCTGTTCCAGGCGCCTCTCCCCTCATCCACTCTCACCTCCTGTCCGCCCCTGTGTTCCTCCCCTAGGAGACCCCTTGCCGATCCACCACTACTTCCACGGCTACCTGGCTGGTTTCAGCGTGAGGTCAGGCCGCCTGGAGAGCCGCGAGGTCATCGAGTGCCTCTATGCATGTCGGGAGGGGCTGGACTATAGGGATTTCGAGAGCCTGGGCAAAGGCATGAAGGTATAGCCCCCTCCTCTGGCCCTGTCCTTCCCAGCATGCCCCCTGCCCCTGATCCCTGCCCACCTTTCTACCTCTGCTCCCTTCCTGTCCTGCCTCCTGGTCCTGCTCTCAGCTGTCTGTGTCTGGGGCCCAGGTCCACGTGAATCCCTCGCAGTCCCTGCTCACCCTGGAGGGGGATGATGTGGAGACCTTCAACCATGCCCTGCAGCATGTGGCTTACATGAACACTCTGCGCTTTGCCACGCCTGGCGTCAGGCCCCTGCGCCTCACCACTGCCGTCAAGTGAGTGTTGGGTGGGGTGGGCAAATCACAGAGGAGACTCAGGCAGTGTCAGAACTCTTGAGCCTTAGAGGTCACCCAGGGCTATGCACACCTCCCTCCCTCTATGGATGAGGAGATTGGGCCCCCAGAGACAACTGACCTGCTCAGTTGACATAACAATGTTTCAAGAAGAGCCTGGACTCGACTCAGGTTTAAACAATGAATTCGTTACTCTTTCTGCCAACCACCCCAGCTCCCAGGGCTTTGGGGTTTTAATTTTCTCTATGCCTCTATGCTGATATGTAAAGTGGGACAGACAGGGTACTGGACTGGGAGCTAGGAGATCCGACATTAATTCTGACTCAATGCTAATTGCCTGGATGATCTTGAGCAAATAACTCTAGTTTCACCTATTTTAGTCTTGATTCATCAAGCTCTTGCAAGGTCAAATAGGATGATCTAAATCTGGGTGTTGGTAACCTCTGGCCCAAGGGCCAAATCTGGCCTGCTGTCTGTTTTTGTAAATAAAGTTTTATTAGAACGCAGCCATTCCCATTCATTTGCTTATTATTTATCTCACTATGATGGCAGAGCTGAGTAGTTGGGACAGATCCGTATGGCCCAAAAAGCCAAAAATATTTATCATCTGGCCCTTCACAGAAAGTTTGCTGATCTTTGAATTCTAAGTAAATAATTTTAATTCTTTAAAGGAAAAATTTTACATTGTTTCAAAGTTTAAGTATGTTAGGTGTTTAAAAATGCAGATTGAGAGGTAATGAAACCATAATAGTTATGGACATAGTCTATTACTGACTAGCTTTTCATATTGAGCAAATGCTATAAAGCAGGGACAACAGTAGACTCTAACTCACAGAACTGTCATGAGAGCTAAATGATACAACCCAGGTCAACTGCCTAGCAAAGTGCCTATTCCACCAAAGTTGGCTGTTATATGCAGGCATTTTCACCCCCAGAATGTTTGTGGGGCAGTTTTTAGGAGATACTGCCATCTAGTGGGCGGATTACCACAATGTAGGAGTCAGGATTCCTGAATAAGCATTCCCTTCTTCCATACTCTGCCTCAGTTTCTCCATAAGCAATATTAAAATAAATATCTCTGGCTTGTCCCTCTCCTAGGAAGGGTGGGTTTAGAGAGGAGAGGACTCTGAGCCCTACAGAATGACTGAGCATGATCATTAGGTCTCACAGTCAGAGCTCTGGAAGGCAGGGGCAGCAGCTTTTGGGAATCATGCTTCTGGCCTGTGCTGTGGTCACGGTGTGGAGCTGAAGGCCACAGGTAGCTGGGGTCACGTGGGCACAGACCAGAGCTGTGTGCCTCCCCACCATGTTCTAGTGGGAGCTCTAGATGTTTGTTTGTTTTTAAAATTTATTTATTCATGAGAGACAGAGAGAGGCAGAGACATAGGCAGAGGGAGAAGCAGGCTCCTTGCAGGGAGCCCGATGTGGGACTTGATCCCAGGATCCCAGGATCATGACCTGAGCCAAAGGCAGACGCTCAACTGCTGAGCCACCTACGTGTCCCTAACTCTATGGCAGTCATGTTTAAAGGCAGTTAAAAGGCAGTTATGTAGAATTTAACCCACTTGAGACCAAGAAATTGCCTCATCCCCTGCACTAGGCTCAGGAGCCTTATCAGAAGGGAAAATGCTGTTTTTTAGTTTATGGTGGAGCTCTGCTGGGTGTGGGGGTGTCCCACAGTAGGAGGAGTTGACATCCTCTTTGTTGATGGACTCATCTGAATTCCTCCTACCTCTTTCATACTTAGGGGAGAGGCTTATCCAAGGGGTGGGAACTGACTTGTGGTCAGTGCTAACCTAATATTTCCTTGAGGTCATTGGAGAAAATAGAGAGAGGTGTGCAAGAGGGAGGGACAGGTACCTAACAGTACCTCACTTCCTCTGATACGTATCCTTGCCCTAGTCCACATGGCTTCCCCAGTTTCCAGCATTCAGTTCATGGGGCTCTGTCCATTTAGAGCCAGATGTATGCAAGTATTTGGTCAATGCAGATTTTCCCTAAGGTTCTTTCCTCCTCTTTCTTGGAAAGCCCATCTAGTTTGTGGCATTAACCCTTGAACAAATGGCTACCACATCTTTTTGTTTAACTTTGTCCTTTTCCCATAGCCCATGAATTTCTACCTGCTTGGTATAACTTCTGTCTAGTTCTGCCGGACAGGCTGAAGGTGAAATAATGACCTTTGATACCCAAACTAGCCCCTTCCCCATGAATTCTTTACTTCTGGGATGGTGTCTCTGACCTTGCAATCACTCAGGCTTAAAACCTCTGAGTCATCTTGGGTTTCTTTTCTTTCTTTCTTTTTTTTTTTTTTTTTTCATCTTGGGTTTCTCCCTGTCTATCTTCCATACCCCATCAGTTGCCAGGTTACCCTGATCCTGCTTGTGCCAGGTATTGGGAATCTGTCTCCATTTTCCCATTTCTGCTGTTATGACTCCAAGTCCCAGCTCTGATTATCACTTACCTAGCCTATTGTTATAACCTCCTAATGAGTTGACCCATCTCTGGTATTCTGACTTCAGTTCACCCTCCACCGGAGGCTAGGTTAGTGGTTATGTCAGAATTTTCATCCTCATATTCCCTGATGTAGAAGATATTAATGGCCTCCTCTTGGCTAGTGCTCAACAATTGTACTCAAGGTCCTCAACCATCTGACCTCAGCTTTCCTGCCTCACGTTCCTCTATTCCCCATGGTACGCTCCTCACCATCCACTCTAGGGTCTGCCTTCTGCCTCCAGGGAGTCCCTCCAAGGCAGCTCAGCTGCTACTTCTTTTGACTATTCCTTGCTAAATGCCCCATACCCATCCTAGCCAGAAATAACCTCTGCCTCTCTAAACTCTCATGGGTTTTTGTTTGTTCCACTTACATGATGATGACCATGTTTGACATTGTTTTCTAGTTGTGTGTCATATCTAAGCTCTTGGCCAGATCATTAGTGCCTTTGGGTCAGGGCTGGCTCTTTGGGTCGCCTTTGGAGTGCTCACTGCAATGGGGGTGTCTCTTGGAGCCTGTGCTTTTAGGTCAGCTGAAGTTATTTTCCAAGAAGCTTTGATCTGGGCCTCTTGGAATGACCATGCGGATTCTTAGGCCCCACTCCTTGTGGTGCAGGAACTCAGCAGGTTGTGGACATTGGTAACCTCAGAGGCTCTGAGTTCATTGTATTTGCTGAGGTTACCCATTTCCCTTTTGGCTCCCATGGTCAAGCTGGCCATACTCAGTAACACTCTCAGCACAAGTGTATGGACCATACCATAGGCCTTGTTTTTGAGTTATCCAACTCCCTTGTGAAGGCTGCTTGTTCAAGGGATACTACTTTATAAATAAGTCTGACAAACCTGGGCCCCAAATAGTGGTTGTGGTTCAGTGGAAAGAATGACCTAAGAATAAGAAGAATGGGTTTAAGCCTTGACTCTGACACTTATTTCTTGGGTGACCAAGATGCTTGGTCATCTTTGGCTTCTAATCCCGAGTCCACAGCATTCAAATAAAGTTGGATGAAATGATATGTGCAAATGCTTCAGAAACCAGCAAATGTGATGAGAAAGTAAGGTGTCATTCCTATTGATTGGTAAAAGAGGGAGCTGAAAGTGATCCTGGGAACACCTTTCAGAGCAGCTGTGCTGTGAGTTGATTGGCCTGGCTGAGCGCTTTAGGGTGCCTCTTCTGTTGCCAAGGTCAGAGAGGCTTTGTGGGACCATGGATGCAGGTCATAGTAGCTCACCTGCCAAGGTAGGGTTCTCCGATATTGAAGGGAATGAATACAAGACACACCACAAAGGAGGAAATCCTTGGATAGGATCCCCTACTGTATCCCTCCCCTCCACTTTTGTTGTTAAATATTTTTTGGCATGTATCTGCCAGGTATTTTACTGAACCCACTTCTTAATTTAAATCTCCCGAGTAAAGAACTGTGTATGCTTAAACATTTTTGTAGATTCTGTTTGCAGAATGAAGTTTTGATAGATGCCCCATAATCTTGGATTAGGGCACTAATGATGTGCTCACCTTTGCAGGTCAGAGTTGCTTGATCTGTCCCTGGCCCTTTCCCACAGTGGCATCCTCCCAGGAAAGGCTATCTCCCCTCCAGCTTTACTACAGAGTGGGAGTGGTGCTGCTGCAGAGATACTCTCTCTCTTTCTTCCCTTCCCCTCCCCAACATGGGGCACTTTTCTGTAGAGCTGCAGGTCTAGAGGGATGGAACAGAGTATGGATTGGAAGGGAGGAGATGTTGGGATCACAAGCTGCCTCTCTCCACTCTTGTCATATAGGTGCTTCAGTGAAGAATCCTGTGTCTCCATCCCCGAAGTGGAGGGCTACGTGGTGGTTCTTCAGCCTGATGCCCCCCAGATCCTCCTGAGTGGCACTGCTCATTTTGCCCGCCCAGCTGTGGACTTTGAAGGACCTGAGGGGATCCCTTTGTTCCCTGATCTTCAAATCACTTGTTCCATTTCTCACCAGGTGGAAGCCAAAAAGGATGAGAGTTGGCAGGGCACAGGTAAGGATGACTCCAGGGAGTGATGTCATCCTGAGAAGCAAGAAGCAGCTCATGTCTGGAACCAGAGGGTGGGGGTAGAAAAATCAGGCTAGAAATGCAAGTGACTTCATCCTGCATTTGCTTGCTTAGAACCATTTACATTAGAACATGGAGCCAAAAGGAGGCCTGTGAGTGTGAAGAAAGTTTTGGGTAATGACATTTTTGAAAATGATGCTGACTGCTCTCAGGGAATGAGTCTGGAGGGGGAAGAATGGCCGTGAGGTGGGCCCTTTGGCTGCGACCCAGATCTGACTATCTCTCATCCAGTGACAGATACACGCATGTCAGATGAGATTGTGCACAACCTGGATGGCTGTGAGATTTCTCTGGTGGGTGACGACCTAGACCCCGAGCGGGAAAGCTTGCTCCTGGACATGGCATCCTTGCAGCAGCGAGGGCTGGAGCTCACCAACACGTCTGCCTACCTCACCATTGCCGGTCAGTGGGGACTGAGAGCCTGTCTTCTTTTTCTGTGAGTGCCCCTTCCCATAATCAAGTCTCTGGGAATTCCAGAGTGTCCTCCTTCCAGGCCAAGTGCCATCTTGCTCCTTCACAGCCTGGAAGCTCCTTTGGCTTCCAGATTGCCCCTAGAGGAGGTGTGCTAGGGTTTAGGCTCCCGAGTTGTTCTTTTTTTTTTTTTTTTTTTTTTAAGATTTTATTTATTTATTCATGAAACACACACACACACACACACACACACACACACAGAGGCATAGACATAGGCAGAAGGAGAAGCAGGCTCCATGCAGGGAGCTGGTTGCGGGACTCAATCCCGGGTCTCCAGGATCACGTCCTGGGCTGAAGGCAGGCGCTAAACCACTGAGCCACCCAGGCGTCCCTGAGTGGTTCTTTCTCCCTGCTTTTCTCTACACCCTGGCTCTCTCTGTTCCTGGTTCCACTCCTCCTGTGGCTCAGTCTTCTCTGATGGGCTTCCAATCCTCTAGGTATTTGGTCCTAGCTGTCCTCTCATGTCTTCCACCTCTCTGATGTCCGTACACACCAGAGATTTAATTCACATGCTCATACCTTAATGAATAGTGGTAATGACTTGGTAGCTTCCAAAGGAAGCCTGCTGTTCTCTGAAGGCTCCTCCATAAAGGAGGATGGAGAAGATGGTCATAACTAGTTCCCTCCTATTTCCTTTTTCTTCTAGAGCCTCGCCAAGGACTTCTGTATTTTTTGCTCTCTCCATTTCCCTCCAGCTTGCCTCCTCCCTCTGTCTTGCATGGTGTCCTTATTGCCTTCTCTTCAGCCCTACCCAGAAGCCACAGAGTTTTTAGAGAAAAGCAGAGCAGGAAATGGACCCCAGTCACTCTACCCCAGTCAGAGCTGTGCTGGGGGTGGAGGGGTACATCTCTTGGGGGAACTCCGATCATACCTCTGCTGAGGGGGTGGGACTGACCCATGCTGTGGCTATGTGTGCTATCAGCTGATGGGAGTCTGAGAGAGAGGTTTCTGCCTGGATTTTTTGCTGGCTCCTGCCCTGAGCTGCTTCCTCCTCCCGCAGGGGTGGAGAGCATCACTGTGTATGAAGAGATCCTGAGGCAGGCTCATTATCGGCTGCGACATGGAGCTGCCCTCTATGCCAGGAAATTCCGACTGTCCTGCTCAGAAATGAACGGTCGTTACTCCAGCAATGAATTCATCGTGGAGGTATTTAGGGGGTCTCCTTCCCTCTACAGCTGTCCCGCTGTCGAGGAGCCCCGGTGGAGCAGACTGAGAGCCATAGTTGGTGGGAGTGGACATTGCACAGAGGAGCCCAGGACCTGGCAGTGGCAGACGAGATGCCGTGGGGCTGGGTTAGCAGATGGGCTCTAGCGAAGTGGAGGAGGACCTGCAGAGAAGCGGGTGCCCACTGAGCTCTCCCTCTCCAGGTCAACGTTCTGCACAGCATGAACCGGGTGGCCCACCCCAGCCACATGCTCAGCTCACAGCAGTTCCTGCACCGTGGGCATCAGCCTCCCCCTGAGATGGCTGGACACAGCCTGGCCAGCTCCCACCGAAACTCCAGTACGTAAGACCTCATGGGGGCCAGGCAGGGTGGGGGTCAGGGTGGTGGTGGTGAGGAGCAGGCTGGGCACAGGCATCCTCTCCTCCACCCTGGGAAGGGAGGCAGCTAGTGGAGCTATGGTTCTGTTTCCTGTGCTATCTGACTTAACTGACCACTGTTCCAATCCCTGTAACCCCTGGACCATTAACTTTCTGTCATGAAGGATATGAGCCGGTGTCATTCATTGAGTGGGGGACACTCATGCCCGGAATCATAAAGTCAGTGGGGGGTTTAGGCCTCTTTGTTGTTCTGCTGCCCTCCCCCAGCAATATCAAATTAGCCTTGGACCTAGGGATCCTCTTTAGTGAAGCCATCAAGTATTTATGAAGCACTTGCTGTGTACTAGTACTGTCCTAAAGTGCTGTTAGGGACATAAAAGAATTATATGATAGATTCAGTCTCTATCCTCAAGGAGAAAGTTGGTGTTATTACATGTTATTACATGTATTATGTGCTCCCTATAAAGTCACAAGTCTTTCTAAAATAAAGCATGCAGTGAGGCAAAGTATTAAATCCAGATGGACAGCTGCCCTTCTGACCAATCTTTTTCCCTGACCATGGACCTTTACCAATGATGCAGGGTTTAGTTCCCAATTTAAGAGCTGCTTAATTATAGACAAACTAGAAATTACTAGTATAAAGAAGAAAAATCAGTCATAATTCATCGCAGAGAGGAAGCCATTGTTGGCATTCCAGTTTTTTTCTATGCCTTTTTTAAAAAATATATAGTTGGCATCAAACTACTTTGTAACCTGGTATTTACACCTAATATTTTAAGAGGAGTTTTTCCCGTTATTAAAAACTGCAAAATGATCCTGATGATGCTGAAAATGATTTTTGGAAACCCTTTTAGAATTGCTTTTAAAGTCAATTTATGTGATACATTTATTTTTATTACTTTTTAAGCTACACCTTGCTTTTGACCCATTTCAGTATTACCCAGTTTCGTCAGCCACTTTTGTCAGAGTTGGCTTTGGATATCATTTGAAGTTTTTTTTTTTTTAAGATTTTATTTATTTATTCATGAGAGACACATACAGAGAGAGAAAGAGAGGCAGAGACACAGGCAGAGGGAGAAGCAAGCTCCATGCAGGGAGCCCGACGTGGGACTCGATCCTGGGTCTCCAGGATCAGGCCCTGGGCTAAAGGTAGTGCTAAACCACTGAGCCCCGCGTGCTGCCCTCATTTGAAGTTTTTAAACATACAACCCACTCTCAGAGGGCCCAGATTTGTCACTTTTGAAAAAAGTCAAAGGGTGTATTATAGGCTCTGAAGGCAATTTCCTAAGGAATTCTGAAAAATACTTTCTTGGAAGAAGTCCATGGTCTCCAAACATGACCTTGAAAGTCACAGAGTTCATATCAATACATTTAATAAGAAAAATAGTGAACACATAGATATGTGTACCAGGTACCTTGCTCATGGGCTTTTATACATATTAACTCATTTAATAATTACGAACAACAAATAAAATAGGTACTAGAATTATCCCCTTTAAAGGTAAGGGAACGGAAGTTCAGAGAGGTTAAGCACTTTATCCAAGATCACACAGCTAGAAAGAGATAAGAGCTTGGATTCAGATCCAGGCAGCAGGATTTCAGAGCCATACCTTATCCACAGCTATGTTTGATGTTTGCTTGCTTGCTTCTTCTCTTGTCTTCTCTCCTCTCCTTTCTTCTTTTTTTCTTTCCCTCCTCCTCCCTTTCTCTCTTTCTTCTTTCTTTCTCTCATTATTTTATAGTTGCATCTAATTTGGGGGAGCTCCTGAGGGCTTCCTAGGGCTTTTTTGGCTGAGGTTAGCTCCCTGGTACTCCCAGGGAATCCATCTGGTTTCCTCCCCTTAAGTGGTGGCCATCACTAGAAAGTTCCCTTTCCCTGGAACGGGTACCCTTCTTCCTTGTTGTCTCTAGAAACAATTGCAGGAGTCTCTCAGTGTTTTACTTACTATGGCAAAACAGTTGGAGGTAGGGGTGGAGGAAGTAGGGATGTAGGGGTGAAGAGGGAGAGCATAATGCATAACCAAGTTGCAAAGCTTCATAGAAACGTCACACAATCTTTAGAGACCTGTGAGCAAGCTAAACCCATTTTTGTTAAAAAGGTCCCTTGGGCCAGCTCTCCCCCGCCCCCCTCGCAGCCCCCCACGATACCCTAGCTCTTTCTCCAGTTCTTTCCTTGGGAATCATCCCACTCAACCTCATCTGGGTTGGATACTGGATTCTACTACTTAGGTTAGGCTCAAAGTAGATCCGGATTGGCATTGCTGCTGGGCCTTGTGAGATTCTCAAGCCTTATTTTCTCTGATATGAGGTTCCTGGGGGAGGGAATCACTGTTGTAACCACCCCAGAGCTTTGTGCCCTGAGCAGCCAGCTGCCCCACACTGGCTGGCCTGGCAGTCTTATTTTCTCACCCCTCATCCCCAGAAGCTGCCTGGGAGTGCTCCAGGGTGTGTGAAGGTTGCCTTTGCTTCACCTCCTCAGAGTGAAACCCAGCCTCCCCATCTACTGTTCTGAGCTGATGTCCACACCAACCAAACTTCTCTTTGTGATTTCAATTGAGAGAGGCAGCCTGCTTTTACTTTTTCTCTTATTTTGGCCTGAGTAGGATGCAGGGTTCATGGTTCACCAAAGGGATTGGTGATTGACAGCTCCTGAGCATACCAGAAGATCCACTTCATAAAACCTGTTCCCTATGCCTTCTCTATTTGCAGTGTTCCTTCCTTTCACCTCCCAACTGTCTAGGAACCCTCTCAACTGCAAGTGTAGTGTTACAGAGTTATGGCTTTGCAATTTCAATTTGCTCTAACCAGGGAGATACTGAAGGAGGCCACATCCCCTCCAATGGGATAGGGAGTTCATTTCTCTGAAGCTCCTAAGCGTGCCAGAAAGGAGAGATCAGTGTGAATTGGGACAGTCAGGGAAGGCTTCGTGGTCCAGGTAGAGTTTGAGCTTGGACCTTGAAGGGTAGAAGAGATTTTAGATGAGCGTGAGAGAGAATGAGAATTTGAGCATGGGGCGTAGGCAGTGGCTTGGGGTGTTCATGGCTTGGGAGAAGAAGGTTGTCTCAGAAGGGTGTGGTGAGAGATGAAGGCAATATTTATCTAGTCATCCTGAATTTTGATACACATAAGAATCAGCTCGGGAGCTGTAAAAACACTTGGTTCCTAGGTTACTTTATGCCCCATACCAGTTAAATCAGAATGGAGGTAGGAGCCAGGCATCAGTGGTTTTTAAAGATCCCCAAGTGATTCTAACATGCAGCCAAGTTTGGGAATGGCTTCCCTACTTTGTTTCCTACAAGTATGTGAAGCTTTGCAAGAAGATCTACAATGAAATAGCGTAAGCATAGGGGTGCTTAGGTGGCTCAGTTGGTTAATCGTCTGCCTTTGGCTCAAGTCATGATCCCAGAGTCCTGGGATTGAGCCCCGCATTGGGCTCCCTGATCAGTGAGGAGTCTGCCTTTCCCTCTGTCCCTCCCTTGTTCATTCTCTCTTTCTCTGTCTCTCTCTCTCTCCCTCAAATAAACAAATAAAATCTTAAAAAAAAAAAAAAAAAAGGAAAGAAATAGGGTAAGCATAGAGGCACCTGGGTGGCTTAGTTGGTTAAGTGCCTGACTCTTGATCTCAGCTCAGGGCTCAGGCCTTGATTGCAGGGCCATAAGTTCAAGCCCCACACTGGGTGCTGGATATGGAGCCTAAGTTTAAATAAAAGGTGGGGGGAATAGGGAAAGCATAGAAAATGAACTAGGGAGTGTGTGTGTGTGTGGGAGGGATAATAAGAATAAGATGCAGGCAGGGAATAAAGTCTATTCACAAAATACATACCCTGAGATACTTGTGGTTGCTATAGTGGGCTAGAATTTGGGCTCTGAGCTTCCTTGCAACTTAAGCAAGAGGAAACCTGAGTGGTTATGAAGTCATATGATAAGAGCCAGCCAGTATTTCAAGAGAAGTCCCACGACTGAGAGCAGAAAGAAATTTCTCCCAAGGCTCTTTAGAAAGGAGGCACCATGCAGGACTATCGCCAGGGCTTTCAACAGTGTCCTCACAACTAACTGAAACCAGAAGTTTCACAAGGGCTATTTGATAAAACACCCCTTCATGTTGGCTACTGCAGGTCATTCAAGGCCAGAATGAACTGCTTGGATCTAATGTAGCAAGAAAGGTTGATTGCCCTTTTCAAACTCTTGGTTTTTGGGTTTTTATCAGTCACTAATTAAAAAACCCTGCCATCCTGCTAGTTTCTAGGCTCATTTTTAATTAACTATATTTGTTTGCCTGCAGATACATGGTTTGCATTTTGTCTGTCCTGAGGTCATTTCTTATTTCTGGCAATCAACTTGTCCTTTGCTTCACCAGGCTCGGGGCTCAGATGAACAAACGCATTTGATTAAGGCACAAACCAGAAACTTTAGCTTTTCATCATTGTGCTCCTAGAGCAAGTTTATCTGCAATGGCCTCCACTCTGAACGGGGAGAGCATCTCCATTCTAGAGCCTGAGCTTAACCACAGAGGTCATCTCTTGGCAGGGTTACTGCTCCTGGATCTTGCCCACTGACTTGGCGACCTGGGAAGGACCCTTCCCTTGCAGATGGTCAGAAAAAGCACCTCTGTCCCCTTCTCCTCTCCTCCTTCTTCCCTAAGCAGTTGAGAAATGCTGAGCTAGCCAGGCCCATATCTGCCCTAGAGCCAGTGCCCAGGGAACCTGCCGGTCCTGTTTAGCAGAATCAGCTCTCATTGGCAAGTGGCCGCAAGTGAGCTATAGGTCAGGTCAGGATGGGGACCAACTTGGCAGAGGGCCATCAGGGTGGCCTCAGGGAGGTGTGAAGTTAGTGTGTCTGCTGAGGCAGGGCATTCTCCACACACTTGATTGGCCTTGGAGCTCATGGCAGTCTGCAGGTGCTGGTTGCTGGGGAGGAGGGGTATGCAACAGGCTGTGTGTGCTTCCATGCTGTATGCTTCTTTATATTCTGCTCTGTCTCTCAACATGTGAGTCTTCAAGGCTGTGAGTAAATTTGGGACCAGGAGGTATATGTATAGGCTGTGTATATGCCCTGCATACACATGATCATCCCTGAGTGACGGGACTGTCCAGATTCTGGGCTTCACGGAGCCTCTGTGGTTGGGAGGTTCTGTGCACAACAGTAAGCAGGTGTGTGAACCCATGTTGGGTAGAGTGGCCCAGCTGCCTACGCAGGCCCTCAGCCTGGGGACACTTGTGTGGGGTCTCTACCTCCACTTGCTGTCTGTGGGGCTGTGGGCTTTCCGGTCTTGGCTCCTCCTGCCTCCCTGGGTGCTGTATGTATGTGTGCGGGAGGCGGCCAGGGCCATGCTCACGGCTGCCTGTTCTGTGGCTCTCACCGCCCACATTTGGGCTGTTTACGTCTTCCTTCAGGGGGTTGCCTGGTGTGCCCAGCTGGCAGGGAGCTGGGTGACCCTGCACATATGGCTCTGCTGTGCCTTGCTGGAGACCCTCAGACACATCCCTTTGCTCCAGCTGTGTGAGCAGGCTGCCTGGTGGCTTGTGCAGGCGGCTGTGTGGGCTGGCAGAGTCCTGACTCGGGTACAGGGTGTGGTAGCTCTTGTCCAGCTGTGTGCCCACACTTTCTTCCTGGGCGTATGCTTGTGCGCACACCTCTGCTTTGCCGCCATCAGCTCTGAGGTCCATGTGAGAGTGCAGGCCCCTCTCTCTGTCTCACTGCCCTCCAGGGTCCGTGCTCCCCTGAGGCTCGGCGGCACAGTAAGGCTGCCGGGCCAGGGGTGCGACACGGTCAAGGGGGAGGCGGGTCTACCTCAGGGGGAGATTTGGGGGGAGAAGAAGCCCCAGAGGTCCAGGAGCCCTGAGCCCATGAGGAGAAGGGCGGTGTCACAGAGCAGGAATGAGCGCAGTCCAGGTAGGTAAGTGAAGGGGCTGTGCCTTGCCCCTTGGATCTGTCCCCCAACCTTGGGTGTCAGCATCTCCTGGCTTCTAGGCCAGGCTTGGGGCCTGCCTCTCCTCTCATGATGCAGGAGGACATTCTCTCCTCTTGTACCATTAAGCCTGTGTGACTGCCTATCTCCTTTCCCAACTGGGGCCAGGCACCTCTTCCCTAGGCTGAGTGGTCTCTGGGGAAGGCAGAGGCAGAATGACCCCGGTAGGCTCCAGTCCTGCCCTCTGTTGACTGAGAACAGCGCTACTCCTAATAGCCTTGGGCTGGGAGCTCTCCTCCCCTGCCCATGCCTCCCTTTGGACAGCTCCCTCTGTCTGTCCCTTTGGCCTTAGCAGCTCTTCTGCCCCCTTTCTTCCCTATCTCTTGCTCTTACAATAGGGCTCTATTTCTCCTCCGGCTTATACAGGGTATTCCCTCCTTCTGGGCCACGGAGGATCCTGTCTTCTCTTACTCCAGGACTTCCTCTTCCCCAGGGTGTCCCCCACCCCCCATCCCCCTCTGTGTCACGTCCCTGTAGGTGTGCCTGGCCATAATCTCCTCACTGCACACTCTCCCCACAGTGGTTCCTAGCGCAGCGACTCTCATCATTGTGGTGTGTGTGGGTTTCCTGGTGCTCATGGTCATCTTGGGCCTCGTGCGCATCCACTCCCTTCACCGCCGCGTCTCAGGGGCCGGTGGGCCTCCAGAGGCCTCCAGTGACCCCAAGGACCCTGACCTCTTCTGGGATGACTCCGCGCTCACTATTATCGTGAATCCTATGGAGGTGAGTGGGCTTGGGAAGTGGGAAAGGGCAACATTCAGCTGGAGCATATGAATGGCCAGGCCCTGGGCAAAAAGCTCCAGTCTGAGCTGCCAGGACTGGGAAGGAGAAAGGTGTGGGGGGGTGGGGGGTGGGGGGGGGAGTAAAAGGCCTGAGGGAGTGTGGCCCCCAAAGGCGAGGCTTTGGGGTGTGTGCAGACCACTGAGCCCTGTGCTTTCTGCTCCCTCCTCGTCCAGTCCTACCAGAATCGGCAGGCCTGTGTGGCGGGGGCTGCCGGTGGCCAGCAGGAAGATGAGGACAGCAGTGACTCAGAGGCAGCGGACTCCCCGAGCAGCAACGAGAGACGCATCATTGAGACCCCTCCGCACCGCTACTAATGCAACACCCCTCTCCGAACAGAGAATTCTGCCCTGGTGAGACAGAAGCACCCCCAGAAAAGAGACAAGGACACTCTGAGAGAAGAGACCAAGAGACAGAGAGCTCTTCAGAATGAGTCATCCTTTAATCCCCAAATCCCAGTGGGTGCCCCCGCTGGGATCTGCCACCCGCTGCCCCCAGCCCACCTTCCTCCTGTGCCTCTGGGCTCCTGTTCCCTAGAGACTTTGGCTGCCTTCTCTGCCCCCAGGGTGGCCCCTTAGTTTGGCCCGTGTCTCTGTCTCTCCCCCAGGGCCATGTGCTGGATGGGGAAGGTGGGGGTGTCACTGGCAGCCAGGGGTGGGATTGAAGGCGACCCTTCCCTACTCTCCTGTCCATGGAGGCCTTCCTTCCCTGGGGCTCCCTCAGCTGGGCCTTCATGGCTTCTCTTCTGTCCCCTCCTCTCTCTCTCTTTCCATTTCACTCCGGGGACCCCTGCTTCTTCACCTTGCCCACTCTCCTTCCTTTTCTGTCCTCTTTCCCCTCTTCTCCTTGCCTGAGGCCCTATAGCCCCTGCCCCTTCCTACACGACCTGGTTGTGGCTAGGGGGAATGTATGGGGGGGTCAGGTATTATATATAATGTATATTTTTTCATGTTGCTGTGAGCGCAACCCCTGTGTTCTGTGTGTAGCTCACAGCCTTGTGTGTGTGTGTGGCATTGTCATGTCCTGGGGTGGGGGTAGGGGGATGGGTGTGGTGAGGGAAGGGATGCACCCTAGGGTTTTCAAATAAAACAACAAGAAAAAGCTCTGTGAGCTGCATCCTCCCTGCCTGATCCTGTGTGGGTGCTGTGTAGGTGGCAGGCTCTCCAGTCTCAGGGTTGGTTTGGGTTTCTGAGCAGGGCTGAAGTGAGGGGACAGGGCCGTCAAAGAGCCCCCCTCGGGTAAATCTCCAGAATCCAGGCCACTGGGAATGAGATACTATTGTCCCCGCTGCCTTCTTCCTTTAGCACCACCTAGAAAGCATAGATGATTTGGGGAATGCCATGGATGCCTGGGCTTTGGGGGAAGACATTGCCAGCCCCTCCTCATCTCTTGGATCTGTAGCTTCTAGCCCAGGAGTCCAGCGTGGAGAGGGCAGGTGACTCTACTATTTGTAACAAGAGACTGGGCTCTGGTTCATGTTCTCCAGGTAGTAAGGAACAGTAACAAGATGGGCTCGTTTCAGAAGAGGGAGCTGTATTGGGAGCATCCTTCTGGTGCCCTCCATGTTTGGGAAATACCAGGGATCCACATCTTAATTCCTTTCTATCCAGTGAGGAGCTTGGAGCATCAGTGGTTCTTTGTGGTTCTCAGTAACACAGTTGGGATGGAGGTGGAGCTCATGGGCGTAGCCCAGGCTCCATCCAGGGCCCAGATGCCCTGGCCTTACCCATGGCTTTGTCTACCAGCTGCGTGCTGATGCCTCCACGTGTGTGTCTCCCACCCACACCCCTTTCCCCACCTCTGTTTACACATACATATCATTGTCCCCTTGAAGCCACCCTTTGCCCGAGTTCTGCTCTACTCCCTGCTACCTATCCCTTTCCCCTTTGGCTCAGTTTCCAAAGCTGAAGCCTGGGAGTTCGTCTTTATTTCTCCCCTTCCCTAACCCCCTGTCCAAATGGTGACTAGACGTCTCTATTTCTCCCCTTCCCTAACCCCATGTCCAAATGGTGACTAGATCCTGTCATTCTTACCCCTTAAAATCTCCCAAAGATGTCTTTCTTCTCTTCCCCCTACTAGCTGTTGCTGTCTCAATTCATACCTCAAGATACACCTGTTGTGTTATCTGTTGCGAGAGCCTCCTCTGTGCCTCCTCCCACCTGGTCTCCTTGCCCGATGTCTTGCTCCACTGCAGCCCAACTCTGGGTCTCAGCGACCTTTCTAAAGTGCAGCTCTGGTTATGCCACTCCCCTGTTTAGAACCATCCCTACTCTCTGTCACTGCCAGGACCGAGTCCTGTGACCTTGGGAGGTCCTCTAACACAGGGGGTCAGGCCCAATCTCCCTCTCTCTCTCTGTCCTCTCTGCCACCACCCCTGTGCACCTGGGCTCCAGTCACACAAACCATTGGTGCTTCTCCAAGCCCACCTTGCTCTTTCTGTGCCTCTGTGTCTTTGCATGTGCTGTTCCCCCTGCCTAGCTCGCCCTTTCCCCTTTGTGTGCCTAGCAGTCCTCCACGTATCACTGAAGACTCAGTTTGATGCTGCCTCTTCCAGGAAGTCTGTGCTCTGGTGCTCCTTGTTCATGCCTCCACCACAGCATCTCCTCCCAGGCTGTGGCCTATGCCTGTCTCCACCACCCAGTCTGCTGATCCTCAGCCACTGACATAGTGTCAGGCACGTGATGGGAGCTCCGTGAATAATGAGTGAGATGACCTATGTGGCTCTCAGACTGAGAGAAGACTTTATTAGCAGCAGGAGAGGGGCTCTGGTGGCCTCTGCCTGGGAAAGGGGGCAGTCAGTGCACAGAGGACCCAGCAGATGCCCCACAGCAGCCTGTCCTATAGGAGGACCTTCCCAGATGCTAAGCTGACAATTGCATTTCTGTGGCAATACCAAGTGGGAGGTGGCCCTACCTGTTCAACCAGGAGCTCTTCAGAGGCTCAGGTGATGGCTCTGTAGGTAGAGCCTTCAAACATCCGAAAGCCTTCGCTCTCAAAGGGGTAAGAGAGAGTTTTTAGTGAGTTACCTCCATCTCCTCCTTCTTGCTTTTCCTTACTTTCCTCACCTGGCCCTGGTCTCAGGGGCTATAGCTTCCCACACAGTGAGTCCCATTATTCTTGTCTTGGCTCTTGGTGCCCCTCCAGTGTGGCTGAGACTCGGGGTTTTTATTCATCTCTGGTTCAAACTCTGACTCTAGGGAGCAGGTGGAGGAGAGGACAACCTTGTTGTGAACTCTGTCCCCCCATTTGTTGTATATACATCTGCAGCAGGTAGAGCAAGTAGCAGCAGAGAGTCTTCCTCTTAACATCTGCCCAACCTCGGCCTGACTCGGTCTTCCTGGATCATCTGTCTCGGGGACCAGAGGTTTCTTCTGAAATGTTCGTTTCCTAGAGACTCTCTCCACAATCAGAACCACTGACGACCTGTTATGTTTTATAGGTGTAATCTTTCCTGTCTCTCCTCTTTATGTTCAGTGTCTGACACCAAGATCTCAGCCCTGGGGGACCACTATCTCCCTCTATGATAGTTGGGCAGGTAGATGTGTCATGGTGGGTAGAGGGTATAAGTAGGAGCCTGGAGGCCTAGAGAAGGCCTTGAACTCCTTGTGCCACCACATCCTCCAAACTGCTACTCTTGCTTGCTGGTCTGCCTTCCCTTTCTGTCTTTATCTCTGCCTCTTTGTCTCTCTCCTCTCCAGCTCCCACTTCACACACACACACACACACACACACACACATGAAATAAGAATCAGGAAGGGCCTGGATGGCTCAGTCGGTTAAGTGTCTGCCTTCAGCTCAGGTCATGATCCTGGGGTCCTGGGATTGAACTCCAGATCAGGCTCCCTACTCAGTGGGGAATCTGCTTCTCTCTGCCCCTCTCCCCTCTCCTTCCACCTCTCTGTCCATTTGTGCTCTCTCTCTAATAAATAAATAAAATCTTAAAAAAAAAAAGAAATAGGAACCAGGAATGAGGCAAGATGCCAACTACAATCATGCAGAGAAAGGGCACCAGGCAAGAGTCCAAATGGGTTTTTATTTTGTTGCTCAAGATCTCCTAGAAGGATGTTCTTTAATCCCCCTCACAGTAGCCGGCAAAGCTTCAGGATCCCAGGCGTTGCACAGGGTTTCCAACTTACCTATTCTCAAGTTAATTAGAAACAGCAAACATATCTCCGTTGGTCTAACTCAGATCTTTCCTTATGCACTAGAAAGCTGTTTCTCCCATAAGTCTCCTTTCTGCAGTGTAAATTGATTCGCTTCCTGAAAGATGCTTGATGAAAAGCTATGCCCTTGGGAAAAGCCATGCTGTCACCACCAGTTCAAGAATAGAGTGTGTCTTTCATTCTGTTACCAGATCAGAGACCTGAAAGCTCACCTGAGCCTTGTGGGCAGGTGGACACAGACACACTGGTGCTGTGTAAACACAGCACCCTGCCCACTTCAGGAGTCTCTGATTCCACTCTGCACTCTTTGGGCTGGTACACTAATCAGCAACAATTCGGAAGCCTCCATTTCCCCACCCACCAGCCCCCCACCCCTGGGGCTTTATTGGGGCAAGCCAAGAATGGCGAATTTGCTCCCGGTCTTCTAGGAGCAATGGAAGATCTCATATTCCCTTCAGATTTTAATCTCCATGCTGGGGACTCCTGAAAGCACATCCCCCAAGCCTCCCCAGACTTATCACACCTCAGGGCTCCTCTGGACAGTGTGTTGATCTGGTGAGTCCCTCAGACACTGGAGTGTTCCATGGCGATGTCTGCAAGCATGGACTAAGGACGAGTTTCTGTCCATTTTATGCTCTTCTATAGCACTGTGGGTCTTGCTTCCTGGGACTCCACCTTATGGGGATCCTCTCCTCACCCAGGTTCCTGCTGAGGGCTCATGATGAGTTCCCTCCTGGGAGAGAGTCAGAGAAGGGGATAGATGAGGAGGATGATGGGTTAGTCCCTGGTGGGTGGGTATGTCTGACAGACAGAGAGGAGGAGCTGGCATGCTTATTTTCACAGTGCTGGTGTCACTGCATCTCCTGCGGCACACGTTGTCACTCCCTTAAAATACATCCTACAGGAAAAGGACAGATGAGGGTTTAAATTTAGCAACAGTGGTAGGAGGAGGGGGAATAGAGGCTCTGGGATGTGGTGGAGCTGGTTCTGTCAGAAAAGGAGTAAGGGCGGTGCCTGGGTGGTTCAGTTGGTTAAGCATCTGCCTTCAGCTCAGGTCATGATCTCAGGGTCCTAAGATCAGCCCCACATCATGCTCCCTGCTGAGAGAGCATGGAGCTTCTCCCTCTCTCTCTCTGCCTCTCCCCTCCACTTGTATGTTTTCTCTCTCTCTCCCTGTTTCTCTCTCTCCCCCTTCAAATAAATAAATAAAATCTTAAAAAAAGAAGAAGAAAGAAGAAAGAAAGAAAGAAAGAAAGAAAGAAAGAAAGAAAGAAAGAAAGAAAGGAAAGAAAGAAAAGAAAGAAAAGGAGTAGGAACCCTATGGGCCTTGGTGAGGATTCTAATCCACAAGGGAATCTCTGTCCCAAATATCCAGTCTCAAAGATCTGACCCCCAAATTTGAAGTTCTCACTCTACAGCCCTTTCCTACCTCCCCCATCACATGTAGTCATTTCTCCTCAAGTGTGTGCAGGTTGAGATTATGTTGTCCTTTTTCCATTGGCTGCAGTGTGGCTGGCTCTGTGGAGGAATAGGTTAACTGGACAAAGCATTTGAAAAGACCTCTGATTTTCACTTAGGCCACTGGAGGGGAAGTAGTCTTCCTTCATTCCATGGCACTACAGAGAGGGTAGGGTCCAAAAGGCATGAAGCAGAGAAAAGAGGGTAATACAACTTCCACCTAACAACTGAGCAAGGCCCCAGGGTACTAGGCCCAAGGTGGATTTGGGGTGTTCACATTACCTTATCCCCTGAAAGTTCAGCCATCTCCTCACAGACCACTGGGCCAATAACCTTCTATCTCAGGACCCTTCTGTTGAACTGCCACCTTTTTGCTTGGAGGAAGTGGTGGGGAGAAGGAGTTGAGGTGGGCTTTGCTGTCAGGCTCCTGTGTTCAAATCCCAGCAACTTGGAGTCCAGTCTTTTTTTTTTTTTTTTTTTTTAAGATTTATTGATGCATGAGAGACACAGAGAGAACGAGAAAGGGGCAGAGACATAGGCAGAAGGAGAAGCAGGCTCTTCGCAGGGAGCCTGATGTGGAACTCCATCCTGGACCGGGATCATGCCCTGAGCTGAAGGCAGATGCTCAACTGCTGAGCCACCCAGGCTTCCCTGGAGTCCAGTCTTAGTCTTTAACTTCTCTAATCTTTGGTTCATCACCTAACAAGGGGGAATTACTTACTCACAGGATTGAATGAGGCTTAAATGAGGTAACTTTTTCCAAAGTAACCAGAATCAGCATATTACAGTAGCTATCATTATCATTAATTATCAGGGGATGGGCAAAACCATCCCTAGTCCCAGGGGCAATGGTGTCTTTAGAAGCACAAAGTCTTGGCATGGTTGAACTTCCTTTCATCCGAGGCCCAGGCTTGTGGGTTTGAACACATAGTTAGTTTGGAGTCTGGCACACCTGGGCTTTGTCTCACTCACCTTGGCAACTTACAGAAGCTTATTGTGGTTCATGGCCATAGGAGGGTGACTATTTTGATAATTGCCAGGCTATTTTAAATGGGTTATTTTTCAATAGGTGGGGGCTTAAGCAACAGGAGCTTCTAGGGTCTTAGTAGTCAAGAGCTCATAGACTTTTGAGTGTGGGCTCCTGACCTTGAGCTAGATGGGCAAAGGTGACCTAGAACTGGAGTTAAAGTGAAAATAGAGATTAGTTTACCAAACAGATAGTCTTTTGATCTCACTTCGAAATGGGCAAAATTTTAACTAGGAAGTCTTTCCTGTAAGGTGTTGGTGGATGGATTAACATTTTGTTCTGCTCTGTTTTTCAACCAGATTTTTAGGTTGGGCCTCAAAGGAGTCAAGTTCCACTCTGGAGCATGGGTGTGTGAACTTTGTGCAGGCTAGGTAGGCTGTGCCTGGTCAGCTTCTTACTGTCATTGGGAACTGTGTCATGCGACAAGGGAAAGGGGTGTGGAGAGGCCTGGAGTTACCTCCAATCATCTAAAGGTGGCTCTGGAATTATACCCTTTATACTCCTTCAGTTAATCCTATAGTCTTTGGCCATGAATTTGAATCTTGCAGACCCAGACTACCTACCAAGGGTGGCAGTTTTTTCCAATAAAGAGATCAAAAGAAGTGAAGTCCCTTTATTATGTATAGGGGATATACCATTTTTAAAAATTTTAAATTCAATTTACTAGCATAGAGCATAACACCCAGTGTTAATCACATCATGACCATTTTCTTTCTTTCTTCCTTTCTTCCTTTCTTTCTTTCTTTCTTTCTTTCTTTCTTTCTTTCTTTCTTTCTTTCTTTCTTTCTTTCTTTTTTTAATAAAGATTTTATGTATTTATTCATGAGAGACACAGAGACATAGGCAGAGGGAAAAGCAGGCTCCCTGTAGGAAGCCCGATGTGGGACTCGATCCCAGGACCCTGGGATCATGCCCTGAGCTGAAGACAGACACTCAACCACTGAGCCACCCAGGTGCCCCATGACTATTTTCTTGTTAAGATAAGTAATTGAACTTACAGCAAGGCCAAAGGCTCAGGAAGGTGTTTAAAAAGGCCTGCGTCTGGAACTTTCTGACTCCAAGAATCATGTTTGCTCAAGAAGTTGAGAAGAACTGCTTGAGAACAACAACAATCATTTCTTGGCCTTTTGGCAAAGATCAAGTTAAAAACAACAGAACAACATAGCATTTGGTTTTACTCCTGGAACAGGAGAGGCAGAAAATTGAAAGAAAAATAGAAGGCTGATTAAGCTGGAGGAAGAGGTAGATTTCATTGGAAGAAAGGTTTATGGTCTTTGAAGATAAGCTAGACACAAAGGAAAGGAGCATGGGGTCTCAGAGGTCAGGCCAGGCAGATACAAATGGGCTAAGATTTATGTGGATCTGGGATCCCTGGGTGGCGCAGCGGTTTGGTGCCTGCCTTTGGCCCAGGGCGCGATCCTGGAGACCCGGGATCGAATCCCACGTTCGGCTCCTGGTGCATGGAGCCTGCTTCTCCCTCTGCCTATGTCTCTGCCTCTCTCTCTCCCTCTGTGTGACTATCATAAATAAATAAAAATTAAAAAAAAAAGATTTATGTGGATCTGATGCCCCTTAATTAGAGGGTAAGCAGAGAGGCCAGTGACAGGGCTAGATAAGGACTTGATAAGGCTAGATAAGGAAATTTGCTGAGAGCTAGGTGGGGTATAGTAGCAGTTCATGTATCCAAGATGGGAGAAGTTAGCTTTGCCCCCAAGTGTTCATGTCCTGCTTTTCAATCTGATAACTGTTTTATGGCACAATTTTTTTGACCTCGTGATCTCAGCCTTCCTGAGATAGTCAAATTGACCTTCTGAGAAGATATAAAATTGAGTATAGAAACAGTGAAGTATCATAGTATTTTGATGTTAAGTTTAAGGTAAGTTTAAAAAATCTTGACTTTAAGTTAAGCTTTGTATTTTCAACTTGGAATGTCTGTTGATTTTAGAGTTATGACTTTTAGTTGAAAATTATAAGGTAGTGCTCAAGCTTATAAACAGTATTAGAATATTTAAGAGAAATCTAACATCTGAATAAGGTAAATTAAGTAATGAAATTTACAAGAGTCACTTATGTTATAAGAAAGATTTCACATGTAAGGATTTTAACCCTACCTTGTCAGGCAATTAAAGTGAATGAAGAAAAAATTTTAAAAAATCAAATATATTAAGCATATGAATGCAGCCTAAAACAGTTATGGAAATTTTAGGAAGTTTGTGGATGGGACTAATTATTAAGGAAATTTGAATCTGTTCAAGTTGAGTTAAACACCAATCAAAGAACAAGTGGAAGTGATTAAAATGTACCATTTGGTACATTTATAAATAGAATTTCAGGATTTGTAAGTTGAATTTAAATATTTAAGCAAAACTAGATTTTATACTTACAATTTTAATAAGTTAAATATTAAAACCCTGGTAACCAGAAATAGTCTCTTCCACACACACTAGACATTACAACTCTTCACGATGACTCAGTGTGTGTGTAGCCCCTAACAGTTGTTGGATCAGAAAGAATGATGGGGTCTAAAGAAATCTAAGATGGAGGAGACATGTCCTGGAGAAGAGCAGAGATATCACGAGAGAACTCTCAGACAGGTCACAAGTGAAAGGTGGCTCTTCAAAGTTGCAGTAGAGCCCATGATGGAACAATTGAAAATCAGAAGATTGAAAGATTGAAGATTGGAATATTAAAACAGCTACACTAAAGTGTTGATTGGAAAATCTTTTCAATGGAGTTTAATTTCATAATCACTGGCATAGCCTGATATGGATGAGCAAAAGGGAATATAACTCACATACTGTACTTCCCCTTTTAAAATACTCAAAGTTTTGAATACTGAGACACATCTAGCTTGAAGAGTTTAAGGTGAGGGACTATGGACCTGAGAAAATGTGGGCCTGGATTGTGTATGCATTGTCCTAGATTCTGGGATATCTTGCTTGGGATAATCAGTTTTGAATGAGAAACTCAGGCTAAAGGATGCCTGGGTGGCTCAGTGATTGAGTGTCTGCCTTTGATTCAAGTCCCACATTGGGCTCCCTGCATGGAGCCTGCTTCTCCCTCTGCCTATTCCACCCCCCCACCGCCCACCCCCCCTCCCCCATCTCTCATGAATAAATAAATAAAATCTTTTTAAAAACTCAGACTAATGCCATCTGATGCCTCTGTCATTTTCAACACATGATTTCCAAGGTCACTTGGAAATGGTGCATGGATGGCTGCACCAAGCTGGAAAGAGTAAGAGTCAGAGGATGGCTTGTGGCGAGATTTTAGGCCAGACCCGGAAATAGTGCTGCTTATCATTCTGCTCAGGTTCTGTGAGCTCATGTTTAGTCATTGGCCACTAAAACAGCTGAAGAAGCTGGGAAATGTAGTTTGGCTGGGTGCTCATGATGACAAGGAATGAGGTTTTGTAATTAACTTGGCAGTCTCTATGACAGTCCATCCTTCTGGTATTTTTGGCAGAATATCCATTTCATCCTTCTTCCCATATAGGGAATACACTCACCCCTTTCCCAAGGGACACACCCAAGTCCCAACCAGGCATTTCTGGGTGGTGTGTAGTATTCTCTATGTTACTCCTCATGGTCTGGTGACTTAGGAGCTAAAAGACAAGTTATCTGAACACTGCTATGACTGCACTGGTGTTCAGCTTCCTTGTTCAGTCCTGCTTTCTTTGCTCTATCACACACGCTGATCCTAGAGGCACTCCCCAATAAACCTTATGCATGCAAATTTCCATATTCAAGTCAGCTTGCAAAGGAGGACAATCTGTGATAAAAGAGGTATGTGAAGTAGTCTCATAATATTTTTATTTATTTATTAGAGACACAGAAAGAGAGAGAGGCAGAGACACAGGCAGAGGGAGGGAGCCCTGCAGGCTCCATGCAGGGAGCCTGACGTGGGACTCGATCCCGGGTCTCCAGGATCAGGCCCTGGGCTGAAGGTGGGTGCTCAACCACTGAGCCACCCGAGCATCCCTCTCATAATATTTTTAAAAAATTTCCTGTTTTTATGATTATTTCTTCCTTGTTATTTCTTATTTTGTGTATTTATATTTCCCCTTCTGCCCCCTTGACTAGGTTTGCTGGTAGTTTATTTATGTTCTTAACTTTTCAAGAAACCATATTTTTGATATATTTGTTTTGCTATTTACCAATTTAAAAAAATTAATAGACTTTACTTTTTAAAAGGAGATTTTAGGTTTACAGAAAAAGTTTTAGGTTTCCAGAAAAATGAACAAGAAGTACAGAATTTACATATATCTTCTCATACACTCCCGCATTCCCCCTATTATTAACATCTTGCTTTAGTGTGGTTATGTTTGGTTCAGCTGATGAATCAAAACTGATATATTATCAACTAAAGCCCATAGTTTATGCGCAGCCCGGGTGGCTCAGCAGTTTAGTGCCGCCTTCAGCCCAGGATGTGATCTTGGAGACCGGGGATCAAGTCCCACATCGGGCTCCCTGCATGGAGCCCGCTTCTCCCTCTGCCTGTGTCTCTGCCTCTCTCTCTCTCTCTCTCTCTCTGTGTCTCTCATGAATAAATAAATAAAATCTTAAAAAAAAATAAAGCCCATAGAGTTCACTCTTTGTGTTGTACATTTTATGGGTTTTGACAAATGCATGATGTCATGTACTCACCATTATAGTATCATACAAAACAGTTTAACCCTGTGCTCCATCTATTCATCTCTCCCTCTTTCTTGTCCCTGCTGGAAATCACTGACCTTTTAATCTTTTTACCGTCTCCATAGTTTTGTCTTTCCTAGAATGTTACATAGTTGGAATCATAGAGCATGTAGACTTTTCAGATTGACTTCTTTCATTTAAGCCTCCTTCATTTCTTTTTTATGGCTTGATAGCTTTTATTTATTTATTTATTTATTTATTTATTTATTTATTTATTTATTTTAGAGAGAGAGAGAGAGGGCACACTGGAGGGAGGGCCAGAGGCAACGAAGAGAGAGAATCCCAAGCAGGCTCCACGCTCAGCATAGAGCCCAATGCGGGACTCAATCTCATGACCTTGAGATCATGACCTGAGCTGAAATCAAGAGTCAGATGCTTAACTGACAGAGCCACCTACATGTCCCTCATTTGTTTTCTTTTTAAACTATTTTTCCTTTTTTAAAAATATTTTATTTATTTATTCATGAGAAACACACAGAGAGAGAGGCAGAGACACAGACAGAAGGAGAAGCAGGCCCCATTCAGGGAGCCCGACGTGGGACTCGATTCTGGGTCTCCAGGATCAGGCCCTGGGCCGAAGGTAGGCGCCAAACCGCTGAGCCACCCAGGAATCCCCTAAATTATTTTTCTTTTTAAATTTCATTTTTTCCATCACCAAACAATATTTCATTGTATGACTGTATCATAGCTTATCCATTCACCTACTAAAAGAATCTTGTTTTTTTCCAAATTTTGGCGATTATGCATAAAGCCACTATAAACATTCATGTACAGGGTTTTGTGTGGACAAAAGTTTTTGGGTCATTTGGTTGAAATCCAAGGATTACTATTGCTGGATTGTATGGCAAAAGTATGAGTTTTATAAGGAACTTCCAAACTGAGTTCTTTCTAAATTTTGGCCACCATTTTTTTTTAATCAAGTACATGTTTTGCGAAAATTTTCTCCTAGTCTGTGACTTCTTCTAATTTTCTTGAAGTAATACTTTTTAGAATCAATAAATATAGAAGAGGTCTCAGTGGAAGTCAGGTTGGGAAGATGGGTGGCATAGAATTCTCCTAAGGGCAGGAAATGTATGTGTGTGGTGGTGGAAGAGGGGTAGGTAAACTTAAATCCGGGAGGGGATTTAAAGGTAAAGTAAGTATCATGGTAAATACCTAGTACCAGTGTCAATAATAAGGAATTAAGGAATTAGCATAAGGATTTGAGCTCAATACCTACTTGCTGAATTAATTGACTGGCTTTTATACTGGACATTTGATACTACTCACTGCATGATAGTCACAGATTTTAGAGATGGAAATCTTTTAAGAGATGTAGTGAATCCTATCCTCCCTGGTTGTAAATGAGAAAATAAGGTGTCAGGCCAAAGTTAGTGTAATTCATAGATGGTAAATATAACTAACTAGTGGGAGGCTGTGATTCAAATTCCAGGTTTCATGCCTTTACCTAATGCTTATTTCACAAAACTAAGAAGATATAACATTGCTTCAACTATCAAACATATTTTAGAAAACTCAAGCAAATTGTATTTGCCCATATTTTTGCTTACTGCTATTTCTTTTTTCATGATGTTGCAGGTTTTAAAATTTTGTTGTTTCCCTTCTGCTCAAAGAACTTCCTTTAGCCATTCATTTAGGGAAAGTCTGCTGGTGACACAGTCTCTTCATTTTCCCCCATTGAGAATGTCTTGATTTCCCCTTCATTCCTGAAGGATATTTTCATGGGGTAAGTTGCAGAATAATGTTCCCCAAAAGATGTCCATGTCATAATCCCCAGAACCTGTGATTATTTTAGGCAAAATGAAAGTAAGGTTGTAGATGAATTAAGATTGCTAGTCAGCTGAATTTAAAATTATCTGAGTGAGACCAATATAATCACAAAGGTCCTTACGAGGACCTTTAGAAGAAGGAGGCATAAGTGAGAGAACTAGAGGACTGGCAGGGTGACAGGAATTTGGCCCAACTTTGCTGGCTGAAGATGGAGGAAGGAGGCCATGAGCCAAAGAACGTGAGTAGCCTCTAGAATCTGGAAAGACAAGGAAACAGATTTTTCCCTAGAGCGTCCAGAAGGAATATAGTTCTACTGACACCTCAGTTATAGCCTGATGAGACCAGTTTTGGACTTCTGACCTCAAAGATTAATAATAAATCTGTGTTGTTTTAAGCTACCAAATAAGCGATGATTTGTTATAGCGACAATAGAAAACTAGAGTTAATGTATCCTAATATCACAGTATTCTGGGTCAATAGTTCTTTTCTTTGAATATTTGAAACACATTGTTCTGCTTCTTTCTGGCCTTCTTGGTTTCTGATGAGAAATCTGCTATCATTTGTTGTTTTTTCCTCTATGGGTAGGTTTCATTTTTCTCTGGCTCATCTCAAGCTTTTTCATTTGTTTTTAGTTTTCAAAAGTTTAATTATGATGCATGTTAGTGTATATTTCTCTGGGTTAATTCTGTGTGGGGTTTTCTCAGCTTCTTGAATCTGTAGGATTATATCTCCTGCCAAATTTGGGGAAATTTTGACTACTTTTTCTTTAAGTTCTTTTTCAGCCCTTCCCCTCTTTCTTCTTCTGGGACTTTGATTACACAATGTTAGATCTTTTGTTATAGTTCTACAGACCCCTGAGGCTCTGTTCTTTCTTTCCTTCTTTCTTCTTCTTCTTCTGGTCTACTTTTTCCTTTGTTGTTCAGATGGGGTAATTTCTACTGTCCTATCTTCCAGTTCACTGATAGCTTTTGCCCCACCCCACCATCCTATCCATTCTCATGTTGAGTTCATCCACTGAGCCTTTTATTTTAGTTATTGTATTTTTCAGTTTTAAAATTTCCATTTGGTTCTTTGTGATAGCTTTTATTTCTTTGCTGAGGCTCTCACTACATTTCATTTGTTTCAAGTGTGGTTGTAATTGCTTGTGTATTTATCATGTCTGCTTAAAAGTAATTCTAATATTTCTATCTTGGTGGTAAGGCATTTATTGGTTGACATTTTTAAAAAAGATTTATTTACTTTAAAGGGAGAGCATAAGTGGGAAGGACAGAGGGAGAAGGAAGGAGACCCTTAAGCAGACTCCATGCTGAGCTTGACTCAGACTCCAGACTTAACCCCTTGACACCGAGATCATGACCTGAGCAAAAACCAAGAGTTGGATACTCAACTGACTGTACCACCCAGGCACCCTTAGTTGACATTTTTTTTTAGTTGACATTTTCCATTCAGTTTGAGATCTTCTTGATTCTTGGTATAATGAGTGATTTTGTATTGGAACCAAGACATTTTTGCATTATGTTATGGAATCTGAATCTTATTGAAGACTTCTATTTTATCTGAATTTTTTTTTGGACACCACTCCTACAGAGAAAGAAAGTACAGCATATCACGACTGCCATGTGGAAGTAGAAGACCAGGTTTTCCATTTGGTCTCTACTGACCCATGAGAGGCTAAGGCCTCTCTTAACTGATGGACTGGGTAGGGGTACTAGTTCCCACTCCCCACGTGGTGTCCATTGACACTGCAGGGGGATGGGGGAGAGCCTCATTACTGGCCTGTGGGAATGTGCTCCTTATCTGGCCTTCTTTGACCACCCCATAGTAGGCATTGGGATATCTTGTTACAGCCTCATGAGGGTGGAGGTTTCAGCTTCCCCTCTTGGCCTTTGCTGCTTTGAGTGTGAATGGAGCCACAATTTTTTATTTAGTGTTTTGCTGGAGCAGAGTGGTTGTCTAGAGGATTCTTTCCAGGCTACCTCTTTCCTAGTCTTTTGGCCAGAAAGAGCAGGGCTTTTACAGGGCTTTTACTGGAGCTTGTGTGTGTGTGTGTGTGTGTGTGTGTGTGTGTGTGTGTGTTGGTATTTCTAGGTTGCTGACCTTTCTAGCAAAAAAGAAAACTGTAAAACTCACTACCATTTTGTTTCTTGGGTATTGAGGTCCTTACATAGTCTGCTTTCTTTTTTCCACCTTTTGGAATCTCCTTATGTTTATTTTGCATACAATGTACAGGGTTTTTAGTTGTCCTTGGTGGAAGAAATAGAGAAAAGTACATCTACTCAATTTCTCTGAGAGCAGAAGTCTTCCTGAAAATTAACATACTGCGTATCTATGTAAGCTATGGATATTTGGGGGACAATTCCTGAAGAAGGAGCAAAACTCATTTGGGGAAAGACTCTCAGGTCAAAAACCTTGACTTGTTTTTTCTTTCTTCTTTCCATTCTTTGAGGGAGAGAAGATCAAAAGGTCCCAATTGGGTTTTGGCAAGGGTGACATATTCTGAAACTTCTCTGGACTTCTAAGGAAAATCTGATAAAATTCTGCTATAAGCTGGGGTAAGAGGAAATATGTACTATAATCCTTGTTGCTATCTGGGGAATTCCCTGCTGTATGTTCAGGAAATGGAATTAGGTACTTTGCACCTAAAGCTAGGTTGGTAGTACTGGATACGCCTAGGTATATCTAGACCTCACTATTCTGAACACTTAAAGCAAATTAAGATTTTTGTTCAGGTATATTTAGATGCACCCAGCTTTGGGATTTGCTGTGCCTCACTACACATATAGCTTTCTTCCTCTGCTGAGTTATCTTTCAATTATATCTCAGTTATCTCTTCCTCTGCCAGTTATGGTACTGAGGCTGAAAGAAGGATGGATAAATCATACCCAACAAGCCCTGCCAAACGTACAAGGATAAAGACTGTAACTTGATTTGCAATTTCCAGAGCATGGACAGTTCCATAACTCTACATCTTATGTCATTAAAAAGCTAAAGAATCCAACTAAATGAGGTGGTTCCCCATTTCCAACTACTTCCCCAACAAAAAGAAATATAGACTTCAACCCTTCTACAATAATTTGTTTGCTCAGTGAAGTTGAGAAAAGAAATTAGTTGCACCTGAGCCAACAAAAATTAGGCAAAATTGTAACCTGTGAGTCAGGTATCATAATAGTTGAAGGAAATGGCCTTAGGGACTACGATACAGCAGACATAACTCATCTCTAAAATTGGGCTGAGAATGTTTGCTTGTTATTCAGATAGCACTGTCTTGGGAATATGTAGCTTCTAAGTCTTGTGCCTTGGTCTCTAATCTATGACTTTTAAGGACCTTTACTGTGGTTCCAAATTTAGCCTAGGAATCTTGACCTACCTGAGTCAGTAAATTTACTTTCCAGAGGTATAAGTGACTTTATGAATTAAAATATTTGATGTTTAAGAGAATCCAATGTATTAGCCTTCAGTTTGGGAAGTAAAATTTTAGACTTGAGAGTTTAAGAGGACTAAGGGAATTTGATAAGTATTTATAAGTTTGATTTATTAGATGTACAGGGTTTAATAAATTTAGAAAGGTTTGGCCTGATAGGGTTGTTTGTCAAGGCTTTCAAAATACTTAAAATACATGTATATTAAATGCCACATAGTTAAAAATATTTAAAGAAATTTAATTTTTATTTGTAAAGAGGGGAAGTCTAGCATAATGTTTAAGAGCATGGACTCTGGAACCAGATTATGTAGGTCAAGGGTCAGCAAACTATGGCCTGCTGCCTGTTTCTGTACAGTCTGCAAGCTAAGGATGATTTTGACATTTTTAAGTGGTTAAAGAAAAGTCGAAAGAATTCTTTTAAGATGTGTGAAAATTATATAAAATTCATATCTCAGTGTCCATAAAAATATTAATGGAACATGACCATGCTTGTTCATTTGTGTATTATCTTTGGCAGCTTTCATGCCACAAGAACATTGCTGAGTGGTTGTGACAGAGACTGTGTGACCTGAAAAGATAATATTTACTGTTTGGCTCTTTATAGATAAAGTTTGATGACCCTGGCATAGGTTCCAATCACAGCTTTGTTATTTATTAGAATGAGCTTGGGCCAGTCATTTAACCTCTCTGTGTCTCGGGTTTCTCTTCTGCAAAACGGGGAGAATTATAGCTGCTATAATGAAGTTATTGTGAGGATGAAATAAATTGATATTTGAAAAATTCTTAGAACAAAGCCCGGAACACAGTAAATGTAGTCTATATCTAAAGATTGGAGGACTTTAACCTGTTAAACTTGAGTTAATCAAACATTAAAGAATAATTAGAATTAAACATTAAAATGTGAAGTGAGGGTAGCCCTGGTGGCGCAGCGGTTTAGCGCCGCCTGCAGCCCAGGGCGTGATCCTGGAGACCCTGGATGGAGTCCCATGTCGGGCTCTCTGCGTGGAGCCTGCTTCTCCCTCTGCCTGTGTCTCTGCCTCTCTCTCTGTCTCTATGAATAAATAAAATCTTTAAAAAAAAGTGAAGTGAAATTTTCGTTTTATTAAATTATTTTTATGAACAGAATAAGAATTTAAAGTTGAACCTAGTACTTTTAAGTCTAGAACTTCAATAAATTAAGTGTTAAACACCCAAATAGCTTTATTAGTTCTTCCTTAGTCCCTGAATCCCTTTTGGGCCAGGTTCTGTGCAGAATTCTATGGCCTGGGAGACAAAGCTCTCTGGGACTTATGAACCCGGCTTCTCTAAGACTGAGAGGCAGTGTTGCATAATGGTTAGGTATTTGGAGTTATGTCTGGATTGAATTTTGACTTCCTAGCTGTGTGATTTTGGGTAAGACTCATCTGCAAAGTGGGGCTGGTAATACCTATTTCATAGGGGGTATTATGAAGATTAAAAGCACTAGAGCCCATAAAATATTTAGTGTAATGCCTGGGTTTTAGTAAGCATTAGATAAACATCAGTTACAATCATTATTATCATCTCCTAGGAGGCAGGCACTTCATGAGTTATTGATAATCAGTTACTAAACTCCTAGCAAAGCAGGTGGCTATGTGTGTGGTATGGTTTGAATGGTACTGGGAAGTTCTTTCTGGTTGCCTGGACTTTCTAAAATTCTACTATATCATATACTTTCAGTTAGACATTGCCCTCTTCAGGGATCCTTTATGCTTTACAGAGAGCATCCCTTCCTCTCTGGCATGGTTTAGTTTATTAGGTACTAGGTACTAGGTATTTTCTTTACAGTGGCAGTCTGAGAACAGTGAACATGCAAGGGCTGGGATTTATGTTCTCCAGGGTACACGGGCAGTGGGGGGGGGGGCAGATGGTGAAAAGGTAAGAAAAGGAGAAATTCTGCACAATTTTCAGGTCTGCCCTGTCATTCTGTTCTCCTGCCGTGTCAGAGCAGCTTCTTTACTTTCCCTGGGAGGAGTTTACAGAACCAAGCTCCTCTGATCCCCTGGGATCACATTTCCTTAGAAATGTGCGGGACAATCAGGAAACAAGCCTGGCCCACGGCGCCACCTGCTGTCTGTCTTCCCTCCTGCACCCTGGGCTGGGAGAGTGCTTCAGTCTTGGTACTAACGCATCCTTGCTCAATTACCAGCAGCCCTGAGCAGCTTCTGCCCTTCTTGGTGGCACCAGGTCTCCCTTGGTCTGGGAGTCAGGTATCAGGGTTTATGCCCTTGAAGTCTGACCTCAGAGCCAATGGCTGTGGCAGATGGTGGGGCCTGAGGCCTGTGATCATTTCTTGCACCATGTCTGTGCTTTCCCAGTCTGGAGCAGTGGGAATATGACCACCACAATGACCTTGACCAGTGGGGAGAGAGGAAGGAGAGACTAGTGATTCACTGTGCACCTTCCCTGTATGTTACCAGCTTGAGAGGACTCAGGATGCGTCGTCGTATCCTATTTTAGTCTCCGGAATTTGTCATCATCCAGCGCTATATTCCCCACCACGCAGAAGCGGCAGAGGGATTGGGGGCAGGCCTCTGTCTCCAAGGAGACTGTGACGATGTCCCACTTGGGGCAGTTTGGAAGTGGACATCACTAGAAGGCTGAGGAAGGCCTTGGATTTGACCCCTGCAACACCTGTGTTAGGGCCTTCCTCTTACCTGCTTCAGAGCTTAGGAAGACTAGCCAGCCCCTTTATAGGAGGGGAAACTGAGGCCCAGAAAGGGCAGGGAAATCCCCTTGGGTCACAATGTGCCGCAGAGTAAGAGTCAGCTGAATCCAGGATCACGGTCCCGCGGATTTCCCCCCAGAGCTCAGGCAGCCCCTCCTAGCTCCATCCTTCTTTGAGCTTCCCATCAAACCAGTCCTAGTGCGGGTCAGCCTTTGTAACGCTCTCGGGTCGCCGCTCTAAGACTTCGCCTTTAAGGCGCTCTTCGCCTTTAAGATTCACGGCTCCAACCGTCACGCGGCGTCGCAGCCTTAAGGCCCCGCCCCTACAAACAGCTTTCCGCAGGGCAGCGTAGGCTGCGCGGCCGCCACGGCCCCTTTAAGCCCGAGCCCCGCCCCTGGCTCCCCGCCCCGCCCCTCCCCTCCCCTCCCCCCTCAGCCCGCACCAGGTGCCCCGGCGGGTCGTGCGGCGCGGCGCGCGACGGTGAGCGCCGGGTCCCGAGGGGGCGCGAGGACGCGTTCCGGGTCTTCCTCCGGCCCGGCCTGGTCCTCGCGGGGCCCGGGGGCGGGGCTGGAGCTGCGTCTGGGGCGGGGGAAATGGGTGGTCCGGAGCGCGGGAGGGGTGGGCCGGGACCCGCCGAATGGGGGGAGGGGCTCAGGTGACTCGTGGTGGGCAAGGAATGGCTCCCCGCGGAGCTCGCCGGGCGGCGGGGCTGGGGCGGAGTGGGCTTGCGCTCTGGCGGCCCTACCACTCTTCTTCGCGCGTCCAGTGCCCCGGCACAGCCCGACTGTGGGATCCTCCTCCTCAGCCCCCTGGGGCCCAGGCCCCTGTGTGGGGGGCGGTGCCGACCGGCCCGGCCGCCTGAGACCGCAGTCGTGGAGGCCGCTCGAGAGGCCCGGGCTGAAAGCCGTGGCCTTGGCGGGGGGCGGCAGCAGGGCACCGTGGCCTTGGCGGGGGGCGGCAGCAGGGCACCGGCCCCCGTCTCGGATCCCTGGCTGAGGTGGGGGCCGTAGCGAAAGGCACAGCGGTGGAGGGTGGCGAGTGGCTCACAACCCGGGACCGACGTCTGCCCGCCTCCCCCTGACACGGGCTGAGTTGTGGGTTGGAGGAGGATCTGGCAGCGGGACCTCAGTTCCAAACCTTCTCTGCCCATCAGTGAGCTGGCGGTCACCATGGCAATGCGGGAGCTGGTGGAGGCCGAATGCGGGGGTGCCAACCCGCTGATGAAGCTGGCCGGGCATTTCACCCAGGACAAGGCCCTTCGGCAGGAGGGCTTGAGGCCTGGCCCTTGGCCCCCAGGAGCCCCGGCCTCTGAGGCGGTGAGTGTTCCTGAGGTGGAAAACTCAAGTCGTGGCTCCGGATGGAGGGGCCACATGGACAGACAGTTTGGGATAACTGCTTTCTCTGCTGGGTTGCAAATAGGGGTAGTTACCACTACTAATGAGTGTTTACTCAACACCGTGCTAAGCATTGTGCATCTTTATACAGATCAAGGCAGTCATAGGTGAAGAAGCGGGGGCTCAGGGAAGTTCTGTGACTTGCCCAAGGTCACTCTAGATGCTAGAGGCATTTTAACCTCTGCCGAGCCGGGTTGTGTGTGTGGACTTCATCACTGTACCGTATTGCCTCCCTTTCTTTTCTGTCTTAGGTCTCTAAGCCTTTGGGAGTAGCGTCTGAAGATGAGGTAAACGTGCCGGTCTGTTCAGTGCACTTTTTCTTTTGCCCATCGTGTTTTTACTTTAAACCCGGCTCACCTATATTTCACCCTTTGGGCCTTCCTGACCAAGTGAGATTTGCCTTATTTCTTCTGCTTGTTTTTTTTTTTTTTTTTTTTTTTTTAATGTATTATTTGAGTATTTCCAAATTTGTAGTTTTTGGGTTTCTCTTTCCTTGTGTTTGATGTTATAGTCCCTCATTCACTGGGCCCTGTCTCTTGCTGAGTTCTTTTATCATCTTTCTTCTGGCAGTTGGTGGCCGAATTTCTCCAGGACCAGAATGCACCACTTGTATCCCGTGCCCCTCAGACCTTCAAGATGGATGACCTCCTGGCAGAGATGCAGGAGATTGAACAGTCAAACTTCCGCCAGGCACCCCAGAGAGGTGGGTCCAGAGTCTGGTGGGGGGGAGATCACCATTTTCCGTTCAAGTAGGACCGAGGGGGTTCCATATCTGGATGCTGCTGGCATTGAGGAACTGAGCTGCAGAAGGAGACAAAAGGGCCAGAGTGTTTTCATGTGCACTCAGGATTCCTGAGGCATGATGCATAGAATGATATGCATTTCTTCTTTTTTTCTCTTTCTTTCTCTTAAGCTCCTGGTGTGGCTGACTTGGCCTTGTCTGAGAACTGGGCCCAGGAGTTTCTTGCTGCTGGAGATGCTGTGGATGTAACTCAGGATTATAATGAGACTGACTGGTCCCAAGAATTCATATCTGAAGTAACAGGTAAGGATGGTCGTGGGTAAACCTAAAAGTGGTTCATAGTGGGGCAGAGTTCTGTTCTGTTCCCCCAGTTCATCTTAGGATATAGACTGACTTCAGTTTCTATGACTTTCCTGGACTCTTGATTCATTTCTCTAGGGCACTGAGCCTGATCTCCCTTAGGTGATAATAGGGAGTTATTGAAACTTACATGAAATGGGACTGAATTGGAACTCAGTAAGAGATTTTGGAGAGTATATGTATCTCTTTGTGTCTCTCTATATAAAGAGAGAATAGGAGAGAGAACCCTTTGTTATCTGGACCTTTATTACTGTAGTTTGGTGGTGAAGACCCACAGATTGGATGGATGGCAGTATTGCCCAGGAAGAAATACTAAGCACAGCCCGTAGGATTCCGGCATTTAGGCATCTTAAACAGAGTTGAGGCCTTGGAAAGTGGAATTGTTTTCAAGGGCCTGACATATAAGGTTTTAGAGGGCAAAGACCATATCCTGATGACAGTAATAAATATAACAATAGCTAATGTGTACTTATCATATTCTAGGCTTTGTATTAATTGGTTTCAGTGTATTATCTCTTCGATCTTCATCAAAACTCTTGAGGTAGTTACTGTTTTTATTCTTAGCATGTAAATAAGAAAAGAGGCTTTGAGATGAAGTGATTTGCCCAAGGTGATACAGTTTTGTAAGAGGTGGAGTTGGGACTTGACTCTGGGTTTGAATGATTCCAGACCCTGTGGGCTGAACCACGGTACTCTTCTGCCAGGCCTGCACCCTAAGTTTTTCAGGGTCCCAGCCTAGTTCTCCATCTTTGAGAGTGTCCATGCTCATTATATCCCTTGGGGTTGATTCTTCTGCCTCAAGCCTGTCTGATTAAAGGCATGGGGAAGGGCATTCTTTTTAGCTTTCCTCTTCCTCATTGTTTTCAAGGAGAAGCACTTGTTAGTTTTTTTTTCCAATTTAAGAAATTCAGAATGATAAAAGATACAAATGGAGAAAGTTACAAAGATTCTAGACTCTCAGGGCATTCCCATCTTCCTAGTTCTTAAACATTCCTGAGATCTCTTTTTTTTTTATTTTCATTCCTGAGATCATTAATGACACCTAATTGTTTTCTCCCTCCATCGTTTTTATGTTCTAAAAATAGAGCTTTCTGTCTTTAGGAAAAAAACCCAAATCTTACAAAAATCCGTCTTTAATAAAAGCTGTTGGTCTCTTTAATCATGACTCCCTTTCCCACCCTTACGTTGGCGTTTAAGGTAGAACAATAGGTATTCTTGGTTTCATTAATAGTACTTTGCCCTTTATAATCTCCAATTCATTTGGTCTTCACAGTTACACTTACCTTGTATATATTCCTTCTCCACTTTATAGATGAGGAAACAGATTCGGAAAGGTTAAATACTTTGTTCAAAGTCATTCAGTAACAGAGATAACATTCAAACTCCTCTTTCTGAGTCTAGACTCCATACCTAGAGCTGTTACCCTATCATTGACAATCTTCTTCGGGGAATTGCCTCAAGTGAAAATCTGAGTTGTAACAAACCCCCTCATCAGACTTAAGCTTTTCATACAAACCTCATACTTAAGTTATCTGTTATCCTAGAGAGACTTCTCTTGTAATGTGGGGGTATCTGTCATTTTGGTAACTCAGAAAAGAAAGTCATTGCTACTATAAACATTGCGATTGATGAGATTTTTGTTATAATTACTGGAATTGCTTGCAACCAGTGAAACCTTCCTTAACCTGTAAGTGAAAAACAACTTTGGGAAATTTGTTGGACCTGACTTGTTAAGTCCTCTTTGGGAGATTTCTTCTGTTTTATACATTCTTTTGGGACTGTGCCTGCTTCTGCTTCATGGAGGCAGGGAGATGGAAAGCTGGAAAGGGAAGTTGAGCTATTTGAGGTCTGCCTTCATAAAAATGCCAGTTTCACTAGTATATTGCTTTGTAGGCAGTGGACCTTCAATATTTATTGAACAAATGAATTGATACCTGGGAAAAAGCTAAATAAAATTAATTTTCTGGCAATTCATTTTTTGTTATCTTCATAACATTTGTGGCTATTATATTGCTGATATAGGTTACGTATTGCTTTATGGATAAGTAGACTTCAAGATGAAAGGAGGTTGTATTCTTTAAATCCTTATTATTTTCAAATCCCTATTGTTAAGGTTCAAGACTCAAGTTTATGACAATTTTTTTTTAAAGATTTTATTTATTTATTCATGAGAGACAGAGAGGCAGAGACATAGGCAGAGGGAGAAGCGGGCTCCTCGCAGGGAGACTGTCATGGGTGGGACTCGATCCAGACCCCAGGATCATGCCCTGAGTTGAAGGCAGACGCTCAACTGCTGAGCAGCCAGGCATCCCAAGATTCAAGTTTAAAAGAAATCTTGATGTTCATTTTTTTCTGGTTTTAATGTCTTATTTGGAAATCATACTTTCACTGGAACTTGCCAAAAAATGTAGAGGAAAGTTCTGGTATCTTTCACTCTGGTTTCCCCAGTGATAGTATTTTGCATAACTGTTAGTTGTGTACAGTATCAAAATCACGCAATTGCCATTGGTACAATCCACAGAGTTTATTAACTTGCACCAGTTTTACATGCCTTTGTGTGTGTGTGTTTTGGTTTTATGCAGTTTTATTGCGTGTATAAATTCGTGTAATTACCACCGCAGTCCATTTACAGAATTATTCCATTACCACATGAAGCTAATTTTTGAGTCTGCTGTATTTCGTGGTGCAATCCACCCCCAACCCTGCCCCTAAATCTTCTGGGCCAACTAATTCTCCATCTTGTGACTCATCTGTGGGGATGGGATACATCTTTAAGGGGTTTTGAATTTAGACAGCCTCAGCTAACATGGTGTGTGAGTTCCTGTGCTAATCATGAGAAATAAACCTGCGCTTTCACAGGGAAGGTGGTAGGCAGCAGTAGCAGGTGATGAGTGCAACAGATCTCCCCCCCCCCCCCCCCCCCCCCCGCCCCATGGCAGTGGAAGAGGCTGTGGAAGAAAAAGGAGTAACAGTCGCATTGTGATGTTTTCTGCTTTCATTATGGGTTTGCTGTGAGTGGTGATAATAATAGCTAGCATATGTTACCTTGTGCTTTACATATACATCATCTCACTTGGTCTTTACAACAATCCCTATGAGATAGTTATTGTTATCTATTTTTTAGATAAGGAAATGGAACCTTAAGGTTAAGTACCTTGCACAGTGAATAAGTAGTGGCTAGGATTTGAGTGCCTGGTAGGCTGATCTAGAACCTACATTATTTGCCTCTGAATTTAGCAAACTCAGAAACATTTATGGATAAGGGTGGGAAGTTCTGAGTTTTTGACTTTGGAGCTTGGGCTAGTTGTGCCTAGGTGGAAGAACACTCAATGAGAAACTAAGGTGAACATTCTGAATTGGATATTTGGCATCTAGGTTTTTGGTTCTAACTCTACTAATTTGCATGACCCGGCATAGTCCCTTCCCCTCTGTAGGCCTTAAATCCTTCAATCTCAGATACCCAGGCGGATCTGATTTTCTGTAAGAATTTCTCAAAAAATAATGTGAAGGCCAAATAGAATTCTTTTGGTCATTTCATTTTGACTCCTTTGTTGGAGCAGGTTCCCAATGCCCGAAGATTCTGAGTCTTATGGCTAATATGGTCAAATACCAAATTATGGCTATTTGAGGATGACTTTTCATGTCTCTGGGACTTTTTTCTAACCTGCCTCATGTTTCTCTTAAAGCCCAAATGCTTTTTGTTTTTTCTGTTGCTTCTTGTCCTTGAAAGGAGCACTTCACATAAACAGTATTCTCTATAATTTGAGGAGCACTTGTGGCCAGAATAGGCTTCTGCAAAATCCTCTAGTTGAGAGTAAGGAGTGAGTGGAGAGTAAGGAGGAAGGGTGGCTAGTTTTCAACAGAATAGGACAAAGGGACCGGGAGGCATTGTAAAGTCTACTTAAGTATTAAGTATCTCCTTATTAGGTCTCCACTCTTGAGCCAACAGTCTAGTTGGGGCAAAGGAAAGAGAAATGTTGCCTGTAAGAACTAGTGAGGGAATCTGGATAAAAAAGTTGAGAGGCCTTGAAATTAAAAGATTGTATGATAAAAATCATCAACATATTTATTTATAATTAGGTGTATTTTGAGAGTCTGGATCCTTTTTTGTTTTTTGTTTTTCAGGTTTTGACTTTACTTTTTCAGATGTTCAGATTATTTTGTTAAAATTGTTCACAAAAGTCTCAGTTAAATAGAACAGATAACTCTGTTACACATTTCATACTGTTACATGTTTAATACATATGTAATACTGAGGCCATGAATCTGCCTTCTCAGTGTTAAAAGTAATGACAGAGCTTTAAACTGAGAACAAAGATAAGATGACCATTTCAGTGTTGATGTGGAAAGGTATGGATGCTGAGCAGAAGGAAAGCATACTGCAGGCTCTTGCCTTTTCTGTATTTACTCATTTTCTAGTGCCTCTTTGAATAATGTCGTAATGCTTTTGTTTTAGTTTAGTTTTTCTTCCTGGCCCCAGAATAATACAGGACAAAGTTCTGGGGGTTGAGAAAGAAGAGTTCAGTGCCCTCATTTGATCTATCACATTGGTATGTTTATTATAATGTTGCAGTGGCACTCCTTGTCACTAGAGCTTCTGAGACAATTTCTAGAATTACACTTAAAAACGTAGCTCTCGGGATCCCTGGGTGGCGCAGCGGTTTGGCGCCTGCCTTTGGCCCAGGGCGCGATCCTGGAGACCTGGGATCGAATCCCACACCGGGCTCCCGGTGCATGGAGCCTGCTTCTTCCTCTGCCTGTGTCTCTGCCTCTCTCTCTCTCTCTGTGACTATCATAAATAAGTAAATTGAAAAAAAACAAAACAAAACATAGCTCTTGGGACACCTGGGTGGCTCAGCGATGGCTCTGCCTTTGGCTTAGGTCATGATCCTGGGGTCCTGAGATGGAGTCCCACATTGGGCCCCCTCTAGGGAGCCTGCTTCTCCCTCTGCCTGTGTCTCTGCCTCTGTCTCTATGTGTCTGTCATGAAAATAAAAACAAAAAAACATAGCTCTCAAAATGAATCAGAAGTGACAAGTCAGACTAGTGGCTCTTCCTGGGGGAGGGGCAGTCTCAGGGAGCCTGTGAGAGAGCTATAAACCTTCTGTGCCTTGATCTGGGTGATGATCTGAGTGTATTCATGTGTAGGAGTTAATAAAGCAGCATACTTACATTTGGTACACTGTATGTACTTTCATCTTTGCATGTTACATCTCAATTAAAAAAAATGGAACAGGCATCCAATGGGAGGAGTGGACCAATGTATTTTTAAATTCTAGCCCAGCATTCTGCTTCTCAGATTCTCTAGGTAGTTATATTAAGATGAAATATGAGGCTTGTTTTCTTGGGAGAGGGTGAAGTCTGTTGATGGAGAACGGACCAGAGGTTTGGTTAAGGAGCAGAGTCTCTTCTGTGCTCCCTTAGCTCCTTACAGTTGCCTGTAAGACCTTGGAGGAAGGTCGAGGCCCTAAGTGCCTGCAATTTCTTACTGAGAATACTCTGGCACTTCATGCAAAAGGGTTGGTCTGTACTCCTTTCCTGAGTCTCCTCATTTGTTCTCTTATTTCTAACTCTGTAAACTTCCACCCCAGGCCCCTTGGGAGTGGGCTGCATATTGAGAATTCAGTAGTGTTTTGGTTTGATCAGGAGTCTCTGAGGGATTTAGTAGGATCTCATCTGCTTTGGCTTGGGTAGAGGGTCAGTTGAGTATGTGTAGTACTCTCCTTTTCTCTGATCCCTCACTTAGCCCTGTGTGATTTCTCTCCCTCTGCTCCTTGTAGATCCTTTGTCTGTGTCCCCTGCCCGCTGGGCGGAGGAATATCTGGAACAGTCAGAGGAGAAGCTGTGGCTAGGAGAGCCTGAGGGAACAGCTGCCACTGATCGCTGGTGAGTCCATTCAGCTACTTCTTCCTGGATGGATCCCTGCGAAAGGAGTACTAGAGAGTTTTCCCAGCTTCCCTCACCACTCTCCATTCACATTCTCAAACCCACATGCAGTCCCCTCATTTTCTATGTTAAGGTTCCCACTTGTATTATTACCCCTAGAAATTTACGTCTCAAATATAATCAAGTCAAGATCCTAAGTGTCCTAACCAGAAGTTTGTAACTTTGCTTTGTGCAAAAGGCATTACCCTATTCCCTCTTTACTTTGGAGGCTGCTACTGTATTCTTTCTCTCTACAAATGTATTTGGGAATGGAAAGGAGAAAAGAATGTAGCACTAGCTACATTAGCGACTACTAGTACACTTTGCCACTTCTGTCCAAAGTGTCCTTTTTAAATGTAAATTGGAATTTGTAGGTCCTCACAAGAGAATAGTGTCACCACCCTTCTCCCCTCCACTTCCCCTCAGAACTGTAATTGCCATGGGCTGGGAGTAGGGAATAGCATGGGGAAGGTGGTGGCAGATTAGTGTGTGGAACTAGTTTGTCTTCACATGTTCCAGGTATGATGAATATCATCCCGAGGAGGATCTGCAGCACACAGCCAGTGACTTTGTGGCCAAGGTGGATGACCCCAAATTGGCTAACTCTGAGGTGAGACACATCGCACTGCTGCTTTGCTTAGCAGAGCTGGTCTTGGAAGTCAGGAGTCTAGCTTCTGGAGAACAGAGACTTAGGATCCTGTCTCTTCCCTCCAGCATTTTTTCCCCTCATTTCCTTAGATACTAACCCTTTTGCTTTTCTGTGTCTTCTCAAATCTTTAAAGTCAGAAATCCCTTTCTTTTTGCTTTTGACATTTTTCAGGGTCTTTAGCAAATCTTGTCTACAGCTAGAGATGGACAGGGGGAGGGGTAAGTTCAGGCTTCTTTTGGGCATGGTTGAGAGTGCACACCTGGGAGTCCTCTTCCAAGTGGCCTATGTGTGTCTCTATGCCCCAGTTCCTGAAATTCGTGCGGCAGATTGGCGAGGGGCAGGTGTCCCTGGAGTCCGGTGCAGGGTCGGGCCGAGCTCAGGCAGAACAGTGGGCAGCAGAGTTTATACAGCAGCAGGTAGGACATTGTCACTTTCCAGTCCCAATTCAGAGCCGCCTGGTGCCCCATGCCTTGGGTTCAGTGTTCAATGGTCCCAGATGGGGAAGGGATCTTATTGCCAGCTTGTCTTAGTAGTATCTAGGTCTTAAGTGGGTGGGAAAGAGATCCTGAGAATGTTCTCAGAAGTGTCCAAGTTGCTGGTCTTCAGTGGGTGTTCAGTCAGTAGAACGTTGGTGGTGGTATGACCATCCTTCTTTGTCACAGGGTACATCAGAGGCCTGGGTTGACCAGTTCACAAGACCAGTAAACACAGCTGCCCTTGATATGGAGTTTGAACGAGCCAAGTCAGCTATAGAGGTGAGAGCAGATAGTATAGGAGCAGACACTTCAAAGGAACACATTCCATTGGAGAGTTGGTGTTTTAACATCACAGATGATGAACATTGTATGCCATAGTGTTCCTGGACCCTCTGTGTCAGAACTTCTTGGAGCAGGGTGGGTAACTATCAAAAATGCAAATCCCAGGGCATTGCTTCACACTGTGGAATTAGACTCTGGGGATAGGATCTAGGAATCTGCATTTAAAAAAGCTCTTCAGAGGTTCTTGGATGCATTGAAATTTAAGAATTACTGCCTTAGGGAATCCATCCTAATGGTGCTGAGGGTAGGGTGGGGTACTTGTGATGGATCTCCTTTTTCTACCTGCCTTCCCTTCCTTACAGTCTGATGTCGATTTCTGGGACAAGTTGCAGGCAGAGTTGGAGGAGATGGCGAAACGGGATGCTGAGGCTCACCCCTGGCTTTCTGACTATGATGACCTCACATCTGCTTCCTACGATAAGGTAAGAACTTGGTTCTCAGGGGATCCCTGGGTGGCTCAGTGGTTTAGCGCCTGCCTTTGGCCCAGGGCGTGATCCTGGAGTTTCAGGATCGAGTGCCGCGTCAGGCTCCTGGCATGGAGCCTGCTTCTCCCTCTGCCCGTGTCTCTCCCTCTCTCTCTCTCTCTCTATCATCTCTATCTCTAACATCTAAAAAAAAAAAAAAAAAATCAAAAACAAAAAACTCGGTTTTCAGATTGTAGGCTTTCCTTGTTTTGTTTTTTAATTAACTGTCTTCTTCTGCTGGGGGTGGGGTCCATTTGCTGCTTTTTCTCTAGTTCCTTTATGTGTAAGGTGAGCTTTTGTATTTGAGCTCTTTCCAGTTTTTGAATGGATGCTTGTATTGCGATGTATTTCCCCCTCAGGACTGCTTTTGCTGCATCCCAAAGATTTTGAATGGTTGTATCTTCATTCTCATTAGTTTCCATGAATCTTTTTAATTCTTCCTTAATTTCCTGGTTGACCCTTTCATCTTTTAGCAGGATGGTCCTTAACCTCCACGTGTTTGTGGTCCTTCCAAACTTCTTGTTGTGATTAAGTTCTAATTTCAAGGCATTATGGTCTGAGAATATACAGGGGACTATCCCGATCTTTTGGTATTGGTTCAGACCCGATTTGTGACCCAGTATGTGGTCTATTCTGGAGAAAGTTCCATGTGCACTTGAGAAGAATGTGTATTCATTTGAGTTTGGATGTAAAGTTCTGTAGATATCTGTGAAATCCATCTGGTCCAGTGTATCATTTAAAGCTCTCGTTTCTTTGGAGATGTTGTGCTTAGAAGACCTATCTAGTGTAGAAAGAGCTAGATTGAAGTCACCAAGTATAAGTGTATTATTATCAAAGTATTTCTTCAGTTTGGTTATTAATTGGTTTAAATATTTGGCAGCTCCCACATTCAGGGCATATATATTGAGGATTGTTAAGTCCTCTTGTTGGATAGATCCTTTGAGTATGAGATAGTGTCCCTCTTCATCTCTCACTATAGTCTTCGGGGTAAATTTTAATTTATCTGATATGAGGATGGCTACCCCTGCTTTCTTTTGAGGACCATTTGAATGGTAAATGGTTCTCCAACCTTTTATTTTCAGGTTGTAGGTGTCCTTCTGTCTAAAATGAGTCTCTTGTAGACAGCAAATAGATGGGTCCTGCTTTTTTATCCAGTCTGAAACCCTGAGCCTTTTGATGGGGTCATTAAGCCCGTTCATGTTCAGAGTGACTATTGACAGATATGAGTTTAGTGTCATCATGATATCTATTCAGTCCTTGTTTTTGTGGATTGTTCCACTGAACTTCTTCTTAAAGGGGAATTTTAAGAGTCCCCCTTAAAATTTCTTGCAGAGCTGGTTTGGAGGTCACATATTCTTTCAGTTCCTGCCTGTCTTGGAAGCTCTTTATCTCTCCTTCCATTTTGAATGAGAGCCTTGCTGGATAGAGTATTCTTGGTTGCATGTTCTTCTCATTTAGGACCCTGAATATATCCTGCCAGCCCTTTCTGGCCTGCTAGGTCTCTGTGGAGAGGTCTGCTGTTACCCTAATATTCCTCCCCATAAAAGTCAGGGACTTTTTTTCTCTTGCTGCTTTAAGGATCTTCTCCTTATCTTTGGAATTTGCAAGCTTCACTATTAAATGTCGAGGTGTTGAGCGGTTTTTATTGATTTTAGGGGGGAATCTCTCTATTTCCTGGATCTGAATGCCTGTTTCCCTTCCCAGATTCGGAAAGTTTTCAGCTAGGATTTGTTCAAATACATATTCTGGCCCTCTGTCCCTTTCGGCGCCCTCGGGAACCCCAATTAAACGTAGGTTTTTCTTCCTCAGGCTGTCATTTATTTCCTTTAATCTATCCTCATGGTCTTTTAATTGCCTGTCTCTTTTTTCCTCAGTTTCCCTCTTTGCCATCAACTTGTCTTCTATGTCACTCACTCGTTCTTCCACCTCGTCAAGCCTCGTCGTTAGGACTTCTAGCTTGGATTGCATCTCATTTAATTGATTTTTAATTTCTGCCTGATTGGATCTAAATTCTGCAGTCATGAAGTCTCTTGAGTCCTTTATGTTTTTTTCTAGAGCCACCAGTAGCTGTATAATAGTGCTTCTGAATTGGCTTTCTGACATTGAATTGTAATCCAGATTTTGTAACTCTGTGGGAGAGAGGACTGTTTCTGATTCTTTTTTTTTGAGGTCAGGTTTTCCTTCTAGTCATTTTGCTCAGTGCAGAGTGGCCAAAAACAAGTTGTATTGGGAAAAGGAGAAAAAGAGAGAGAAGGAAAGAAAAGAGAAAAAGAAAAAGAAAAAAGAGAAAGAAGAAAAAAAGGAAAAAAGAGAAGAAAAAGAGAAAGAAAAAGAAAGAAAAAAAGGGGGGTGGGGTGGGGGAAGCAATCAGAAATCAAAAAGAAAGAAAAAAAACACAAAACAAAACAAAAACAAAAAACACGGGGGAGTATCTTCTGATTCTGTGTACTTTAAGCCCCTTGACTTCCTCTGGAACTGGTCCGTCTCGCTGGTCTTATGGGGGGAGGGGCCTGCTGTGCTGATTTTCAGGTGTTAGCACTTGGGGGAGCTGCTCTGCTCCCTGCCTGGTGCAGGGCTCAGTGGGGGTTGTTCACCCCTGAGGCCCCAGGAGGAACAGCCACAGTGGTGGGGGGAAACTCTGGAAACCTGGAGTCAGCTCCCGCAGTAGCTCCGGGGCTCTCCGTCTGCAGGGCCTGGGGGCTCTGGGGCGGGGCCGCTGATCTGCTCAGCTCCAGGCAGGAGCGTCCTTGCGGTCCTGGGCCCTCCCGGCCTCTGCCTGTCTCGGGGGAGGCCGCATCCTGGGCTGTGTCCCGGCGCCCTGTGCTCCGGGGCCTGCGCTGTTGGATTCGCTCTCCCTCTGCGGAGCCGCCGCCCGAGTCCCTCCAAGCTGCTCCCCCAGCCGCGCCGCCCCCTCCGCGCGAAGCCTCTTCCTCTGCCCGAGCCACCGCCGCCCAGCTGCTCCCGGAGCTGCGCAGCCCCCTCCGCGGAGCCGCCCCTCCGAGCTGCTCCGGGTCCCGCCGTGCCGGCTGCAGCCCTTAGGGAGCTTGTGGCACTCTTCTGCGCGCCGCAGGTGCCTGTTAGTGTCCCAGGGAGCCTGAGGGCATCCCTGCCCTCCTGGGTCCTGCTCTAACTCCCTGCGGGCGCCTTTCCGTGGGGAAGGTTGGTGCAGCTCCTGCTTCTCCGGACGGAACGGGACGGGGCTCTCCTGTCCTGGGGACACTCGCCCCGGCCTCAGCCCGGCTCCTCACGGGGCCCCTCCCCCTTGGAGGCCTTTTGTTTCTTTATTTCTTTTCCCCCATCTTCCTACCTTGATAGAAGTGCGAACTCTTCTCACTGCAGCATTCCAGCTGTTCTCTCTTTAAATCTCAGGCCGAATTCGTAGATTTTCAGGATGATTTGAAGGTTATCTAGGTAATTTGTTGGGGACAGGTGATTTGGGGACCCTACTCTTCCGCCATCTTGCCCCTCCTCCCCCTTGTTTTGTTTTTTGTTGTTTCTTTTCTAATCCTGAATTTGGGAAGTACTTACTTTCAAGTAATTACTTCCTTGAGCCCCTTCCTGTGAAAGGAAGTCTGAATCATTCCCTGTCATACTCTTCCCTAGTAATTGAAGTTATGCTTTATTCTTAGGACATAAAGATTAATAATAATAGACCATCCTTGTCAACACTAAGACAATGACATAATACCTGTGCAGAGATTTGCCTATGATGCATTCAGAGCACAGTGAAGGAGCTCTGCTTTGAAGGTTGATTGAGAACATTTTTACCCCTAGGTGGCTCAGTCAGTTAAGCATCTGCCTTCTGGCTCAGGTCTTGATCCCAGGGTCCTGGGACTGAGTGCTCCAGGACCTCCCCTCCACTCCCCCTTCCCTCTGCTTATATGTGTGTGTTCCCTCTCTCTTTCTCTCTCACTTGTACTCTTTCCCTCTCAAATAAGAAGAAAAAGAATCTTTAAAAAAAAGTAAGGCTAGCATTTGAAAGCCAATGAAAAACTTAGTACAGGGAAAAATAAGATTTTGTTTACTGTTGCAGTCTGATTTTTTATGAGCTATACTGTTAAGTAATAGAAAACAGCTTCCGTCTTGGACCCTTCACTACATTTTGCCACAATAAGAGTTTCTTCTATAGAATTCTGAGGAGGAAGAACTGAAGGAAATACCTGAAGATAATACATTTATTAATTTGTTTTAGCAGTTTGATAGTTGCATAGGTTCCATCAACTTACAAATGGCAAATTATAAATTTGAGATAAAAATTTCTATGCTTTTGATAAACATAGATGTAGTACTGATGTTGTATGAGTAGCATTTTTTACTCTCGTGTTAATGACTTGTTAGGTGGAATAAAATGTTTTTTGAATAAAGTTTTTTTTTTTTTTTTTTTTAAATTTATTTATGATAGTCACAGAGAGAGAGAGAGAGAGGCAGAGACACAGGCGGAGGGAGAAGCAGGCTCCATGCACCGGGAGCCTGATGTGGGATTCGATCCCGGGTCTCCAGGATCGCGCCCTGGGCCAAAGGCAGGCGCCAAACCGCTGCGCCACCCAGGGATCCCTGAATAAAGTTTTAATTCAAAACTTAAAAATAATGTTTTTAGATTCTTAAACCCTATTTGATATAATTAATTCATTGAGATATTGCAGATTTAGGATGAGGAACATTTGCATTAATGTTCCACAGAAATGTGCTATACTTCGTTACTAATAATGAAAAATTCAGATTTTATCTGGCTTTATGCTATTACTGAATTATTTGTCAATAGTGCTCTTTTTGTTTTTAAATCTGAATCTGACTCTGTCATATAAATTCATGGATCTCTGAAAATACTATTTTTTACTGGATGGTCCTTAAATTTTCAAGATAACATGTCTATCTCAAGCAGATGTTATATCCTTTAGGATAAAGGAGAAGTTTCTGTGATGGGACAGACTTACTTTTTTTTTATTTTTAAAGATTTTATTTATTTATTCATGAGTGACACAGAGAGAGAGGGTGGGGGGCAGAGACAAAGGCAGAGAGAGAAGCAGGCTCCACACAGGGAGCCCGAAGTGGGACTCCAGGATCACGCCCTGGGCCAAAGGCAGGTACTAAACTTTTGAGCCACTCAGGGATCCCGATGGGACAGACTCTTAATAGTGATCCTCTTTTTGCAGTGTGATCCTGTGAGATTTCAAAGTAGACCAGACAGTGAATCAGACTTAATGACTGGCTCAGACTTGACTTTTTAGGTTGCAACAACAGTCATAAGCTCATGTGACTGTTGAAGCTTCCTCCGGGCAAGTTCTTTGGTCTGGTGAAGCTTCCTCCAACATATTTTTTTTCCCATTTCTGCAAATACTCTAATTGTGAAAAATTCCTCTCTGGTCAGCAATTGATAAAACTTCAAGGAGGCTAGACAACATGGATGAGAGGGCACTTAGAGAGCCCTTGTGATTGCAACCTGATGGCATTGACTTGTTATAGTGTCTTTTGAGGATAATACTTCTTTTATAAAAAATATTTTATGCTTTTTGAATATAAGACTTGGGTGAATATTCTCATTTTCTGCTCTCAATAGATTTGAGGCAGAAATTAATTTTTTTAGGAAATTGTGTTATAGGTGACAGTGATCTCTGTTTTCTGTAGGGTGGCTTAAAACACAGATCGATGATAGACAGTAGTTGAGGTTGAATGTGGAGGGATTTATTTTGTGGAAACTGATAGTCTGGGGGGGAGGTGGTGTCAGCAAACTATAGCCTGCAAGTAAGTCTGGCTTGCCACCTATTTTTGCCTAGCCTGTGAGCGGATAGTTTTTTGAACATTTTTAAGTGGTTGAAATAAATGAAAAATAGTATTTTGTGAAATGTGCAAATTACATAAAATTCAAGTTTCAGTGTCCATAAGTAAAGTTTTATTGGAACATAGTCATGTTTGTGTGCTTACCTGTCTGTGGCTCCTTTCTATCCCCAACGGTGGAGTTGATTGGTTGTGACAAAATATTTATTATCTGGCCCTTTTCAGAAAAGGCTTGCTGATTCCTGGTGTAAGGTCATTTTCAACCTTCTAAGTTTTCATATTGTACAGAGATATCCCAAGAACATTACTTGTTCTCAACATAAATGTACTTTCTTTTTAAAAAGATTTTATGTATTTATTCATGAGAGACAGAGAGGGAGAGAGAGAGAGAGAGAGAGAGAGAGAGAGGCAGAGACACAGGCAGAGGGAGAAGCTGGCTCTCTGCAGGAGACCGATGTGGGACTTGATCTTGGACCCTGAGATCATGCCCTGAGCCAAAGGCAGACGCTCAACTGCTGAGCCACCCAGGCATCCCGATGAATATACTTTTAGTACATTTATTTCTAATCCATTTCCTATAATATTTCTTGCTTCTTAGAAGATTTCCATTGTAATTATTTTTGTTTGTCACAAATAATTTGTGTCTGACTTATCATGGTTTAGAACTTAGCTGGTAAGATTTAAGTGTTTCCAGTTCTTTAACAATTCCACAGTAATAGTGAAAAAGGCCTTGCTCAGGTCTTTATTATGTATGGTTTCATTCTTATGTGTCCTTAGCTACATTTAGATGGGTTCTGCCTGGTATTTTGCATCTTGTTTTCATCCTGGTATATTGTTCTGTGATGGTAACTATTTACTCCCCAAAAAGGAACATTTTATTTGCTTGTACCAAGTCATGAGTCTTACTAGTGACCCATTTTATCTTATTACCTCCTTGTCTAACATGAAATACCAGTAGATGAAGCTTTGCACGCAGCATTGTAATTCTTTCCTTAACTGAGAAATCCTCAGCTAGACGAAAAGTGTCTTTCTGAAGCATTTTCTGCCATTAGGCATTTGGGATCTTTGATTTACTATCAGATACAGATTAATATTAGTAACATTTAAAAATGAAATCAGGGAACAACTAAAATTTTCAAAGGGTTTGAGCACACAGTGTTATCCAGTCAATGTACACAATAATTCTATGAGCTAGGCATTTGAGTGGTATGGCCTCTGACTACAAATTCCATTTTTTAAAAAAATTTTTATTTATTTATGATAGAGAGAGAGAGGCAGAGACACAGGCAGAGGGAGAAGCAGGCTCCATGCACCGGGAGCCCGACGTGGGATTCGATCCCGGGTCTCCAGGATCGCGCCCTGGGCCAAAGACAGGCACTAAACCGCTGTGCCACCCAGGGATCCCACAAATTCCATTTCTATTATTCATTTTCACACTGTTGCAGGAAAACAAGAAATGCCCTTTGAATAGCTAAGGAGAGCCTATATCATTAGTATACGTGGATCCTGTAAGAAATGTGTTCTGTCCAGTGGTGAGAATCAAGGATGTGGAAATACAGGCCTTTAAGGACTTCCTAAAATTAACTTATTCCCAGGATGGATCAGAGTTTGTAGACTTGCTTAGCTTTGAACAGGAGGTAGAAGCATGAGCATGATGCTGAATGGTTTTATTGTAGGCTTAGATGATCTCCTTTCTAGGATGGAAAATTTGTCAGCACCTTTTTGGTCCCTCTTTCTTAGGTTTTCATTTGGCTTTCTTAGATAGGTTTTCACTTGGCTTTCTTAGGTTTTCACTTGGCTTTCTTTCCCTCTAGGGGTACCAGTTTGAGGAGGAGAACCCCCTGCGTGACCACCCCCAGCCTTTTGAGGAAGGACTCCGGAGACTTCAGGAGGGGGACCTGCCAAATGCTGTGCTGCTTTTTGAGGCGGCTGTACAACAGGATCCTAAGCACATGGAAGTGAGTGACTCATTATTCTGACTTCATGTTAGAGACTACTTCCATCAGTTTTGAAGAAGCCCCACAGAGTAGTACAGATGGATGAGGGCCTGGGTGATGGTCTGGGGTGGAGGAGATTAAGAATGAGATGGTGAATGGGGGAAGCCAGAGGACGGGAGGATGGAAAGGTGAATATAGGAGTAATGGAATCTGTCACCTTCTCCCTAGGCTTGGCAGTATCTGGGTACCACCCAGGCAGAGAATGAACAAGAACTATTAGCCATCAGTGCCCTGCGGAAGTGAGTACATTAAGAGGGGGAATGAGGTGGTTCTAGAACTCTACAAATAGCCTTTAGAATGATAAGATTCCAGATCCATATCCTTGTCTTCTTTCTGATCACTAACAAGTGTTTTCTTATGGTGAAAATGTAAGGTTTAGAGTGAATTGGAGATATCTGGTTCCATTTTTTCATCAGTTTTTAATTTTATATGTGGGACTCTCACCGGTTCCTTGGCTGCTAAAGCATTCCTCTTCTCATATCTATTTGTTCTTTTCAATAACTCATCATGTACAGGATTCCTCTGTATCTTAATATGAGGGAGTTGGCAGGTGAGGCCGTCATGACTGCATTCCATTACTACATTCCAGTGTCACTCTGTATACCAGCTCTGCCCACCTCTGTCCAAATAGGTGTCTGGAGCTAAAGCCAGATAACCGGACAGCACTGATGGCACTGGCTGTGAGCTTCACCAATGAGTCCCTGCAGCGACAGGCCTGTGAAACCCTGCGAGACTGGCTGCGCTACACACCGGCCTATGCCCATCTGGTCGTGCGTGGTGAAGAAGGGGCTGGGGGGCCAGGACAGGGCCCCAGCAAGCGCATCCTTGGGTCTCTGTTGTCAGAGTGAGTGAAGGATTCCTGGGATGACAGATGGTAACCTGAGTCCCAGTGGGAGGAGGGGCCTTGATTTTGGAAGCTTGAATGAATCGAGAGTCACGGGTCTAAGAGTGGTATGGGAAACCCAGGAAATACTTGAAGGAGGTCTACATTCTACGGTGCCATGCTGGAATGAAGCAAAAAAATGTTTCTAAAGTAGAATTTGAGAGTAGGAGGATGATTGATTGATTGATGAATCTTGGGGATATGAGTGACTAAGGAATTATTTTGGAAGGGTAGGAATATAGACACATCCATCCACCTTTTTTTGTGTTTTTTTTTGTTTTTTTTTTCCCTACTTATCCAGCTCCCTATTTCTTGAAGTGAAAGAGCTCTTCCTGGCTGCTGTGCGCCTAGACCCTACATCCATTGACCCTGATGTGCAGTGTGGCTTGGGAGTCCTTTTCAACCTGAGCGGGGAGTATGATAAGGCAGTAGACTGTTTCACAGCTGCCCTCAGTGTTCGACCCAATGTGAGCCTCTGGGGAGGAATAGGATAGACATGACTACATCTTATCGAAGAATCATTTGTTGGGACTTTCAGAATCATGGGAGCTTTCGTTCCATATACTGATTGCCTTGGGAGAATTGGGCAAAGGTGGCTGGGAGTACAGGGTCATCTGGATGTCCGGGAGTCTACATGAGATAAGAGCAGTTACACTGTGTCACTCAATGAACTATGGAGGAGAAGGGAAGGGGTAGTCACATGGACTAGCTAAACAAAATGGTGACCTGAGGAGGAATGGGCAGAATTGGATCTGAGCCTTGCTCTTGTCTCTAATCCTTCTCCATCCCTCTTCCAGGACTATTTGCTGTGGAATAAGCTAGGGGCCACCCTGGCCAACGGAAACCAGAGTGAAGAAGCAGTAGCTGCATACCGTCGGGCCCTAGAGCTACAGCCTGGCTATATACGGTCCCGCTATAACCTGGGCATCAGCTGCATCAACCTTGGAGCTCACCGGTGAGAGCATCTATTAAAGAATTGAGTGAACTCTTTCTTCCTGCCTTTGACCCTGCCTCCTCATTCTCTGATCCTCTAGTTGGCTAACCAGCCCCAGCTTTCTCTCCATGCCAGCTGACCTGCCTCCCTCCAGTAATGTTTTGCTCACCAGCTCTCATTCTTCTTTCCTATAGGGAGGCCGTGGAACACTTTTTGGAGGCCCTGAACATGCAAAGGAAAAGCCGGGGCCCTAGGGGAGAAGGGGGCGCCATGTCGGAGAATATCTGGAGCACTCTGCGTTTGGCATTGTCTATGTTAGGCCAGAGTGATGCCTATGGAGCAGCTGATGCCCGGGATTTGCCGACCCTCCTAGCTATGTTTGGCCTGCCCCAGTGACAGTGGGACGGGCTGCCTTGTGAGTGTCTGCTTGGAGGGGTCCCTGCTCTAGATGTGACTCCCTCTCCCCAAATGGGCCTACCAAGGGGGTGGGCTGATGACCACAAGCAGTGTGGCCTCTCAGGAGCTGCCTCAACGTAGGGGGGGGAGTCTGTGTTCTTCCTACATGACTGTAGGAAACTGAGCTGTATTGTCTCTGAGTCCCTTGGTAATTCAAGGGTTGTACATCCAGCTACAGATCTCTCTGCTCATCATGCCTGCCCTTTCTTGGTGCTGCTTTTTTGGGTAGGACCCAAAGATATAGGGTAACTTTTGTCATCAGCTGCCATTTCTGATAGGGTCTACTACATTTGTAATGTCTGTCCTTTCCCCCACTTAATGGGAACTGATAATCGTACAGCTTTCTTGGGCAGTTGGGTGCAGCAGGTTCTTCTGCTGTGCACCTCTGTGATGACCATACCTGGGATGGGGTGTCAGGAGTTGGCCTATTGATTGAAGTGTTGCTTTGGCTCAGCAGAGCTGAGTTTTCATAGGGGTGCTCATAGTTCTGTTGCTCCTAGACCTCTCCTGGCTGTGGTTCAGATTCTCTGGCATGCAGTAATGCTGTAAGCATCACTGAGACGTCCTCAGGAGTTGCTGGTGGCATTTGTACAGAGAATGTTTGGGGGGTAAGAGGATGGCTTATTTGTGGAATGAACCTAGAAAGGACCACATGGGATCAGATGAAGAGCTCTGTTTGGGGCCTTTGGTGGGAGGACAGAGCAGAGAGCTGAAGGGTGTGGTGAGCACAGCAAGCTCTCCTTTTAGAAAGGCCTGCGAGTAGGAATTGAGCTAGCTCTTTTAGAAGGTTAGTTCAGAAATGACAGTCTTGCCAAATTCCTAGTGAAGAAGCAGTTCAGTGTTACCATATGCCTCTTGTACTTCTTGAAATGTTTGTAGGGGAAAGCATTGAAAAACCCCCTTCCCCCATGTCTCCTCTACAAGTGAAGATTGAGGGAGCAGCTTTGATTCTTCTCAACTGTCCCCTGCATGGGGAGATACACTAACCCCCAGAAATGACCGCTAAGCCTCTTGCCTTGTCTTCAGTAGCTAATGATCAGAGAGATTTTTTTTTTTTAAATTACCATGATCCCAAGGTTCCATCCTGAAATTTATTTTTCTTTGTATGAATATGTGTAAATGATTTAAAAATAAAACTGTATGAATAAAGTTTGTATGAAGAATAAATGGAACTGACATGGGTGTGAGTTCTACTGCCAGACGTGAAGTGGGTATGGGAGGTAAGTTGGTGCTACCAATTACTCATACCAATTTGGACGATTGGTATTTAACAGTTTTTCTCTTCTCTGTCTCTCAAATTCTCATTGGTGTATTGATTACTTATCCATCCATCCTGTAATATTGAGCACTTAATATATACCCATTACTGTGAATAAGATGGAAAAGGTCCCTGCATTCATGGGACTTAGAGTTTAGCAGGAGAGACCACTGGTTAACAATCATGTATTTTTTCATATTTGTGATAATACTATAAAGGGAAATATGGGGTGTGATATAATTGGTATTGTTTTCATTCTCAATTGCATGGCAAGATTTTGATAGTTTTTCCAATGCTTATGCTTTCTAAAGGTTTTCATCTGGCTCTCCCTGGTTTTATTTGGAACTGTATCAAAGCCATGTAAAGATGGGTGTTGATTCTGGGGATTTTTTTTTTTCTTTTTTGAGAGCGAGAGAGTGAGAGACAAAGAGGGAGCACAAGCAGGAGGGACGAGCAGAGGGAGAGAGACGATCTTAAGCAGACTCCATGCTAAGTGTGGAGCCTGACATGTGGCTTGATGTCACAACCCTGAGATCATGACCTGAGCCAAAATCAAGAGGTGGATGCTTAACCAACTGAGCCACTGGGTGCCCCTATTCTGGGGAAAATTTTTAAAATATAAAAAGTATTTATATTTGGAGATAAATGTCCACAGCCATGTTAGAATGGAATAAAAAAAAAATGTCTAAAAGAGAATTGGTTCAGTAAATTATCCAGACAGTGAAATGTTATTTAGCTATTTAATTCTATTTATGGAACAATTTCCAATGACAATAAATGCAAACATAATGAGAAAAGGTTAGGAAGCTATTTACAGGTTATCTGAAAAACATGCATTGAAAAGAGACTAGGAAACTATCCCATTATGCTGAAAGTATGATCATGAATGATTTTTTTTTTTTTTTTTTTGATGAACGATTCTTCTCTTGCTTTGTCATACTTCTCTGAAGTTGTCAGTTTTTCTTCGTGCATGGGTAATACTTTCATAGAAAAACCCAACAAAACACCATTGGGGGAAAGGAGGGGCATCTGTTGTGGCCACCTGGGTGATCTCGGGACAGCTGATATCCTGGTCTCTGAAGGGCAGGCAGGCAAAGCCATAGGCCTGGCAGCAACTTTTATAATATTGTAGATACAAGGAGAAACTCCTGACTTGAAAGTCCATCTAGCTTCTGGTTTAACTGAAGTCTCCAGGTTTACCTGCTTTGCCTGCCTTTGGAGGCATGAAGGTGTCCAAGAGGATGCTCTTCCTGCATGGCCAGGGCTAAGGCAGCTCTTGAACCTAAATCAAATCCAGCCAGTGGTTATTGAGTGCCTATCATTGCCAGATGCTGTTCAGGCACCAGGGATACAATTCACAAGGCAGACAAGATCCCTGTTCTCATGGCTTACCTACTACTGGACTGAGAGAATATACAAGTTAATAAGAAAATACCAGTTTTATGTGCCATGAAGAAAACAAAATGGAGAAAGTAAAGGGGAAGGCTTGTGGGGCAATGCTGTGTGGTCAGGAAAGGCGGTTCCCATGAGGTAATCTGAGTGGGAGGAGCCAGTGCCATGGTGGAAGCATGGCCCAGGTCCCAGGGGGCAAATATTGATGGCTGTGATCTGAGGTTTGTAAAAGAGCTTAAGTGCACCCCAACAGAAAGGAGGCTGCAGCATAGAGAAAAGGAGCAGTAGCAGGAGAGAGGGTAGATGGGTGGTCAGGAGCCTGGCAGGAAGGCTATTTTCCATTATGGTGAAGAGTCTGAATTTTATTCTAAGTTCCTGAGGAAATCACTGGAGAGTTTAAACAGAAAAGCGTGATGTAATTTCGTTTTAAAAGACCATTCTGGCTGCAGAGTAAAGAATGGATCATGGTGTAGGAGGCTGGGGTAGCTTGGAGCTGAAGCTGGCAGACCAGTTGGGCCGCTAAGCCCACTGAGAGATGTTGGTGGCTTAGTCTAAGGTGGAGACGGAGTGCAGGGGAGAGTGGATGGATGGATAGCATGCAGTTGGGGGAAGTTGTACAAATTTAGTATGTATTTTGTAGGTACAACTGTAGGACTTGCTGCTGGATTGGATGGACTTAGAGGGTGAGGGAAAGAGATAAAGGATGACTCCTAGGTTTTGGGCCTAAGCACTGACAAGAACGGTGATGCTCTTCACTGAGAAGGGGAAACAGTGGGTGGAGCAAGATTGGGAAGGCAAATGTGAAACTCTATACTGAACACATTAGATTGGAGATCAAGATCAACAAAAATAGATATCAAATAGACAAAGTGGATATATAAGTCTCAGGGAGAGAAGTCAGGGCTAGATGCATAAATTTGAGAGTCTTGTTTATATAGACAGCACTTAAAGCCATGGGACTGGACAGGTTTACCTAAAGGGAGAATGTAAACAAGGGGGGTTGGGTCGATGGCTGCAGGAGGCACCTATTACCAGGCATGCAGGATCCCTTGAAGCAGCTGTTTGTTCTGCCTTATACAAATCTGTTAGGGGTGATCTTGTTAAAACACAAAAACAAAGACTTGGAGATCTATGACTTTAAAGAAACAGTTTAACTTTTAATCCAGATTTTGCTATTTCCAGAGAGAAGTGTAACTCCAGATGATCTGTGTGTTCATTTCAGTAGGACCAGGGCATTCTCCCTCTCTAAGTAAACTGATAGGAGCTGAAGGATTAAAAGCCTTCTTGGTGAGTGAGGAAAATTATTTGAGCTAATGGCCTCAGAGCCTTGTTGCTGATGCGCCAACTCCACAATCTTGCCCAGTAAGGCGACAAGCATGGGAGGCCAGGCACCCTCCACTTTAACTAGAGTTTGCATGGGCATTAAGGGCCTCTGTGAGGTTACTGTATATTTTCTTTCTTTTTTAATTAAAAAATACTTTTAATTTTTAGTTTAAATTTAAAACATTTTAGAGCAGTTTTGGGTCAACAAAATTGATAGGAAGGTGCAGCGATTTCCCACATACCTTCTGCTCCCCGACAGGCACAGCCTGCCCCATTAACTGTATCACCCACCAGAGTGGGACTTTTTTTTTTCTTTTTTACCAAGGATGAACTTATGTTGACACATCTAATAACCCAAAGTCCATAGTTTACCTTAGGGTTCACTCTTTGTATTATACATTCTATGGGTTAGGATAAATGCATAATGATTATATCCATCATTATTGTATTATACAGAGTATTTTCACTGTGCTAGAAATTCTCTGTTCTCTGCCCATTTATGTTACACCCCCGTCCCAGAGCTGACCTTTTAATTGTCTCCATAATTTTGTCTTTTCCAGAATGTCATACAGTTGGACAGTTGAAATCATACCATATGCAGCCTTTTCAGATAGGCTTCTTTCACTTAGCAATATGCAGTTAAGGTTCTTCATGTCTTCTTTATACTTTATGGCTTGATAGGTCTTTCTCTCTCTCTTGGGGATAAGTCTTTCTCTCTCTCTTTTTTTAAGTGCTGAACAATTTATCCATTCACTACTGAAGTGCATCTTGGTTGCTCCCAAGATTTGTCAATTACGAATAAAGCTGCTATAAACATTCATGTGCAGGGTTTGGGTGGACAAAGTTTTCATGATCTTTGGGTAAATACCAAGAGGCATGATTACTGAATTGTATGGCAAACGTGTGTTTCTTTTTTATAAGGAACTTCCAAATGGGCTTCCATAGAGGCTCTAACCATTTTACATTCCCACCAGCAGCAAGTGATAGTTCCTGTTGCTCTACATCCTCACTGGCATTTGAGGTTGTCAGTGTCTCAAATTTCGGCCATTGTAATAGGTGTGTGGTGGTATCTCATTGTTTTAACTGGCATCTCCCCAATGACAGGTGATGTGTAGCACCTTTTTGTATGCTTATTTGCCATCTGTATATCTTTTTGGGTGAGGTGTACTTTCTGCTTTCTTGGCTGCAGTCTCTCTTCCTAATGATTTTATCTTTAGACACCTATCTTTTTAGACATTATTTTTAAGTAATCTCTATACCCAGCGTGGGGCTTTTTTTTTTTTTTTTGGAAGCCCTGAAGAGTTTATTGACACTGATTAAAGCTGGTGTGCCCCTCTCAGCTGCTGGGCCCGTCGTGGGTTCAAGTATCCATAACCTGTCCATGCTTGGGCGGGCATCACGGTGCAGGAGGAGGTAGCAGCCCTGACAGAATCTGGGGAGGTCAGGGCCCAGCCCAGTGCATGAGAGCTACCATGACCGCTGCTTTCTCGGGAACCAGCCAGTGCCAGAAACACATCTCAGACCCGGGATCAAGAGTTGCATGCTCTACCAACTGAGCCAGTCAAGTGCTCCTAAGCACTTACTTTAAAAATATAAGTTTTAGGTTATTCTTTCTGCCTAGGAATGATTAAATTCCCTCTTTGTACTTAGAGTCCTTACTTGGCAGATTTCTACTTGGCAACTCCCTCTCTTTTCTCTCAGCAGAGATCCTAGAAGGTCATCAGGAAAACACTGTATGAATATTCTCACTTGCCCCCTATAAGTTCATCTCCACTCGCATCTGTGAGGTCCTTCCTCCTGCCCTACTACATTTCAGGGTAACAACTATCATCCTCCTCTTCAAGGATAACCGCTTATTCTGGTTTTCAACTTTCAGTCTTGGCAGAATTGCTTACCTGTGCTTTATCTTTAATTTCTCCCTCCCAACTGGCCCTTTCCCTTCGTTAAGTAATGATGCTCAACTATTTCCCATCCTAAATAAAATAAAAATCTAACTGATCCACTGATCACTCAAACAAACGAAATAACCCTTTCTCAGCATGAACCCCCCCTTGCTAGTGTCTTCCTCGTTTCTCATAGCCAAGCTTCTTCAGGGAGTTGGTCACACTTGCTGCCTCCAGGTCCATTCCATTCATGTCCTTCTCTACTCTTTCCTGCTCTCACCACAACCACTGAAATGCTTTGCTCAGGTCACCAGTGACTTACATTTATTGTCAAAGCTAATGGACATATCTGATCTTATTTGACCTGTGGCATTTGATCCCAAGGCAACACTGCCACATCTGGTTGTGCAGGTGGTACACTGCATAATTCTTGGGGGCACCATAAATGTCCATGTGGTCCACTGCTAGCCAGTGCTGTGCAGTGCACAATCTATATGACTGTACTCAGTGGCTTACATTGATGATGATTAAATCCTCTCCCCTGTTTCTCTCTTTTTTTTTCTCTTCTAAGAGTCTTTTTTTAAGATTTTATTTACTTATTCATGAGAGAGAGGCAGAGACAGGAGAAGCAGGCTCCAGCAAGAAGCCTGATATGGGGCTTGATCCCAGGACCCCGGGATCATGCCCTGAGCTGAAGGCAGAAGTTCAACCACTGAGCCACCCAGGCGTCCCAGATTCTACTTCTTTTCAGTCTCTTTTATGGTTTCTGTGTCTGCTCCTTGAATGTTCTTTACCTGCTTTTCTGGCTTTATAGGATTCTTTGTTGGCTTCATCTACCCCTCTGGCTATAACTACCATTTAAATGTCAATGATAATTTAACCTAGGTCTCATCCTGGGCCTTAGATACACTGTACACTTATATTCTATCTCCTCCATTTGGACGTCCCCCAGCTACCTTACATTCAATACTTTTGGAATTTTCTTCCAAAAATTGCTCCTCATATTGTATACTCCTAGGGATGTCATGGGAGAAACAGTGAGTGAATCTGGATGACTATTTTCTTTTTTTCTTTTCTTTTTTTTTTTTTTTTTTTTAATGATAGTCACACAGAGAGAGAGAGAGAGAGGCAGAGACACAGGCAGAGGGAGAAGCAGGCTCCATGCACCGGGAGCCCGATGTGGGATTCGATCCCGGGTCTCCGGGATCGCGCGCTGGGCCAAAGGCAGGCGCCAAACCGCTGCACCACCCAGGGATCCCTGGATGACTATTTTCCTGTAATATTTCTATAGTCACCCAGTCCCACAGTGTCTCCCTCCTCAATATGGCTCACAAGGGTCCTCTGGTTTCTGTATTTTTGCTATTACTTTTGTTTACGAGCATATCATGTCTCTTGGATTACTGTAATAGCTTTGTGTTTGTGTGTGTAAGTTTCTCATTTCATTTGTTTACAACACTTTATCACTGAAACAAATGTTTGTCCTTCCTTCCTTCCTTCCTTCCTTCCTTCCTTCCTTCCTTCCTTCCTTCCATTTATTTATTTTTATTTATTTATTTATTTATTTATTTATTTATTTATAGTAGGGAGCAAGAGGGGCAGAGGGGGAGAGAGAAAATTCCAAGCAGGCTCCATGCCCTGAACAGAGCCAATGCAGAGCTTGATGTGGGACTTGATCCCATGACCCTGAGATCGTGACCTGAGCTGAAATCAAGTGTTGAGTGCTCAAGTACCTGAGCCAACCAGCCACCCCAAGTGTACTTTCTTAGACAGGATATGCTGTCTCTTAACTTCTGACTTCTCACGGTTGTGCATGACATAGAAGTTTAATCGATGCTTGTTGAAACACCTGAATACATACCCCATACTGGTAATGTGGGCTGAGTGAGAATTAGGAAATTCCAAAGGAGTCAAACACATATGGAGATAAATGTTATGATCCACTGGAGAAGATGAATTGAAATCCTTGGTCACTGTGCCTTCCCCACTGTGCCTCAGTCAAGAGAACATATCCCGAGGCAAGGCTATGGGACAGACACTTTTCTGGAGGGTTCTGCTAAAGGAGATACACTTTTTAAATTTTTATTATTTTTTATTTTTCTAGAGAGAGACAGTGAGTGTGTGTGAGCAGGGTGTGGAGAGGAGGAGCAGTGGGAGAGGGAGAGAGAAACCCAAGCAGACTCTACACTCAGTGCAGAGCCCAACATGGGGTTCAATCCCAGCCAGGCTCCTGAGATGATCTGAGCTGAAACCAAGAGTCAACTTAACTGACTGAGCCACCCAGGTACCCCTGAAGGAGAGACTCTTAAGGGTATATTCTCTTTTAGAACAAAGCCATGGAGTGAGTGAGCCAGAGACCTTATTCAGCTGCTTTTTTTTTTTTTTGCAACAGATTTTATTTATTTGATAGAGAAAGAGAATGAGAGAGGAAACAAGCATGGAGAGAGGGAGCAAAAGAGGGAGAAGCAGACACCCCGCTGAGCAGGGAGCCAGACGTGGGGCTTGATCCCAGGACCCTGGGATCATGACCTGAGCCAAAGATAGAGGCTTAACTGACTGAGCCATCCAGGTGCCCCAGCTGCTTTTGTTATAGAAGGGAGAACACAGCTCCTGGATTGGGACCTCTGCAGGGAATGGGAAATGTGTCTTGCACAGAGGCTCTTTAGTGCCAGGGGTTGGGTGTCAGCAGTTGTGCAGTATGCGAAAGAGCTCTTTGCAAGCTGCAGCTTGGCAAGAGAGGTTATAAGCATATAGTGAGGGGCCCCTGACACTCTGTGTCATAGGAGAGAAGCACAATACAGTGACAGTGGCATGGAACCACACTGACTATGACTGAGCAGTGATTGACTTGACCACTAATAGCACTGCAGAGGCCATTGTATCTGGATGAACTGTTTTCTGGTGCCTGGGGTGCTGCACTAGTGTTGGTCCTACTTTCACTTACACAGGGTGGGGAGGAGGAGAGTATTGGGGGTTGAACTCAACCATAGCCCATGGCCAAATGATAAAGAGAATTAGAAGAGAACCTCAGCACCCCCCCCCCCGCCCGCCAGGAATTCTCAAGAAAATGCCCATAGAGCACAAAAAGGACTTTCTAGAGCCGATAGACATGATTATCTAAGGAAAAATGCAATAGGGAAACAGAAACAGAGGATGATCACTGCTGAGACCTAAACTAATGGTCTGAAAATACAGAAAAATTATAGATACCTATAAAAACATAGAAATAAAAATGAGGGAAAGACAAGGTTAGGAGAACAGATCTAGGAAATCTAATATACAGAACTTAGACCACTTCCAAAAGAAGAAAAAATTCAAATAAATGAATAATAGAAAATGTCCCTGGGCTCAAGACTTGATTAAAAAGCTATACTGAGTCCTGTATAAGACTAGGTTCTCTAGTGTCAGTAGGATGATAGGATTCTAGAGCAGCAGAGGCTGTAGGGAAGCAGTTAGGCATGAGAGCAAGGTGGCTATAACTACCATAGTGGATGGTAAGGTTGGAATGGGAATTAGGGGACCCTGACCCCTAGGAAACTGTGGTGAAGGTTAATAGTCCATGGTATTCCTAAGAGTAAGAGGTGGGTAGCCAGTAAAAGTATTGCAGAGGACTCATGTCAGCTGGTACAGTGGAAAATCATGATCCTTTGCCCAGGTTCCAGATCTGTGTCAGTTAGTAGTTGAAAGAGATGGTAGTTCCCTTTAAAAAAAGGAAACTTGCTATGCTGCCAAAAGTATACTCAATAAATATTCTCAAATCCTTTCTAAAGGGACCCATGGCCATATACTAGAGTAATTGTACACTAGGGAAAGAATACCCCGATTTTCAGGGGATATAAATGCTGTTAGGACCTTGGTTGATATACTGGGGAGTGAATGGAAGCCAGAAGTAAATGGAGTCTGGCCCAAGTCCTTCTCATAAAGGGTCTAATGTGATGTTTTTTTCAACATTTAGCTTTTCCTGACTAATGCAATGAGTTATTATTATGAAAACCATCATCCCCTTTCAGTTCCCCACACTGGGCACCTTAGTTCCCAACTCCCCCTCACTCCCACATTCCACCAGTTACTAAGTTGTAACTGAACCTTTCTTGATCATTGTTTCAAATCATTTATTATATAACTTTTGATACAAAGAACACATTTAGCATGTAGTTTACAAAGCACAATAATGAAAGTCATTCCCTTCAACTTTGCAACCAGAATATTATCGGTAACCTTGAAACTGTGCTTCTCCTCTGTTTTCTCTCCTTGCCATTTCCTCAGAAGTAACCACTATGCTGCTGTTTACAAAAATACTTTTTATCACACATGCATGCTTCTCTAAACAATACTACATTTATTTTCAAGTTTTCTAAAAATAGTATCATTCTGTTGTAGTTTCCTGGGATCTGCTTTTATTCATATAACAGTAGTATTTCAGACTCATTCATAATTCAGTATACAGCTGCAGTTTACAAATATACCACAAATTATTTGTTCATTCTTGTGTTGATTAACAGGTTGTTTCTACTTTTGGCTATACTGAACAATCATTGTTTAAGTATTCTTGTAGCTATCTCCTCGTGCACATGTGCAAAGGATTTTTGGTTATATGCCCATGTGCAAGTGATTTTTTGGGTATATGCCAAGGAGTAGAATTGTGAATGTCTAATTTATAAATTGTTTATAAATTACTTTATTAATGCTGAATTGTTTCAAAAGTGAGTGTGCCAATTTCCATTCTATCGTATACACCTGTCCATGTGTATAAGAATTCCTGTTGACCTACATCACTCCCACACCTAGTATTGTTGGATTCCAACTTGTTCTCTAAATTGGTATTGTTAGACATTAATTTTTACATTACAGTGATTTTGAAATGGCATTGCGTTGTGATTTTACTTTGTATTTTTCTGATAATAAAGAGATTGAGCATCCTTCCATGCTTACTGGCCATTCATATTTCCCCTTCTGTGAAATGCCTAATTTATGTTTATTACACATTTTCCCATTGGGTTATCTTTTTTTGAGGGTGTTATCTTTTTATTTCTGATTTTTAAGAAGATCTTTATATGTTCTAGAGACTAATCCATATGTATTACAAAAAACTTTTCCTAGTCTGTAGTTTGTCTTTTCACTAAATTTATGGTATTTTTTGATTAACAGAAATTCTTAAATTTTAATGTAGCTGAATTTCTCACTCTTTTATGAAAATGAGTAGTGCTTTTTGTGTGTAAATTTAAAAAGTCCTTGCCTACCTCAAGGTCTAGAAATATCCTATATATTATTCTGTAAGTTTTAATTCTTTGATTTTTACACTTAAAACTTTAACTCATCTCAAGTTGATTTTTACATATTATGTGAGGTAAAGACCCAATTAATTTTTTCCCTATTTGGATAATTAATTACCCCAGCACCATACAATGAACGACTTCTTTTTCTGGTGATTTACAATGCTGCCTTTAGTCATCTATCCAGAGCCTATATACATGTGGATCTATTTCTGCCTATTTGGCTTCATTTATCTTTTTGTGTATCCTTGTGCCAAGACCGCTTGCCTTCATTATCTTTGTCATAGTCTTTATTGCTTTCAGAGAGTGTCTTTTCTCAGTTTATTCATTTTAAGTTTTTAAAAACAAATTCTTGAGACTTTGCTCATAAATATATATATTTATATGTATGTATATATATATAAATGTATATATATGTAAATACATATTTATAAATATGAGTTTACGAAGTTCCATGAGAAAGTCCATTGAGATTTTAATTGGGATGACATTTAATTTGTAGATCAATTTTGGGAGAGCTGACATCTTTACAATGATTCTTCTGTGAAACTTGTAGAAATATCTTTCAGTTTTACTTAAATCTTTGTTATTGTTTTAATGTAAGGTTTTAGAATTGTAAGATTTGTTTCTAGGTACTTGAGATTCTTATTGTTACTACTACTGTCCTTATTAAGTTATATGTTAAAATTGTCTATTTCTGGTTATGAAAATGCAATTGATTTTTTTTGTATGATGATTTTATATCCAATTGTCAAAATCTCATATGAATTCAGCAGGTTTAGTTAATCTGACAGTATTAGATTTTTAACAAACCTAGACAATCATGTCATATAAAATCAATGACCTTTTAATTTCTTTCTCTTTAATCCTTGTAACTACTCTGTTCTTATCATACTGTGCCACCTAGAGACTCTAATAGAATATTTAATAAAAGAGTTTGTTCTTGGGGCACCTGGCTGGCTCAGTCAGTAGATCATGTGACTCTTTGGGGTTGTTCAGTTCAAGCCTCACATTGGGTGTAGAGATAACTTTAAAAAAAAAAGCTTAAAAATGAATGCTCAGTACATTCAGTGCTTCCTACTTTTCACAGATAAGAATGATTTTGCTATAATTTTTGTGGTAAAAACAATTTATCAGTTTACAGAAGCTTCTCTATTTGCCAAGAGCTTTTTTTTTTTTTTTTTTTTAAGATTTGTTTATTTATTTATTCAGAGAGAGTGAAAGAGAGGCAGAGACACAGGCAGAGAGAGAAGCAGGCTCCATGCAGGGAGCCCGACGTGGGACTCTATCCTGGGTCTCCAGGATCACACCCCGGGCTGCAGGCGGCACTAAACAGCTGCGCCACGGGGCTGCCCAAGAGCTTTTTTTTTAAATTGTAAATGTTACATTTAAAAAACATGAATAGGTACATTAATGTCTTTAGGAATTTTCTTTTTTTTTATTTTTTATTTTTTATTATTTTTTTAGAAATTTTCAAATGAATACAGACTATTAACTATTATCATATTGTATTATTCCAAAGTTCTAAAGTAATTTGGGATTTTAGATTTATATTGAAGCTAGCTTCAGTGATCAATTACTATTGATACTTTGAATTTATCAGAGAAATGTGGCAGCTTAAAATTTTGCTCAGATTGTGGATATAGGGTAACTTTGCAGTTTACATAATTTGTCTGCTAATGACTAAGATTAAGAAAACTTTTATAAAGATACTAATTATTTCAATTATTAAATTTAAATATTTATTACATAAAATTGTTTAAACACTCATTTGCACATATATATACATTTACATGCTGTTAAATAATAGTAAAGGTAACAACTTATATTTATCTCTAAGGCAAATCTAAGTAATTTAGTAGGTTTCGTTTAGCCTTTTAGAAAATCCAAAGTCTCACATAAACTGTAATGCTACATTTGCTGTTTTATATTATACTGTGGGAAAAATTGGAGGAATGTATATAGAAATCTTGTATATCTAAAAAAAAAAAAAGAAATCTTGTATATCTGAAATTCGCACTTCAGTTACTGTAACCCAAGGTAACTTGCATTAAAATTTAATTCTCATTTATTTTTGCCATCATAACTTCCTATTTTTGAGTTTCAAGATCCTAGAAATCCCAACAGAAGGTTTTCAATAAAATATCTTTCAATTTATAATAGTATATTTGACAGGAATTTATTTTTATTTTATTTTATTTTATTTTATTTATTTTTTTAGGAGTTGACAGGAATTTAGACCTGGAATCTCCAAAGTTTCTTTTGGCTGGGTCTATTCAATTTACCCATTTCTTTCCTCTAGAAATAGACAGCAGACACTGCTTCAGAATCCAAAGGCTGAGGTTCGTTCCCTTGGGGTCCTGAAATCATCTTGGGTTCTTTGCTCAACATCTTTCAGTTTTCTTGGGCACTCATATGGGAAAGCAAACCTTTACTTGTTCAAACAAAAGATGACAATTATCGAAGTAGGGTAACTCTAGATTTTCGTAATATGCTTATATTTCAAAGAAAGGAAAAGAAAAGAAATAATTGAATCGGGGGTAAACCCTATCCACATTCTCAGAATAAAACACCTAAAACAGCTTGTTCTAGGATTTCCAGTAACCACACGTTTTTTCTGTTCTCTAAGCAGCAGGTCCCTTGTCTTGATGAAGGGCTGCCACTGGGGCGATTCTTTTTGTTCTCCTCTAAGCTCTACTGTAGCCAATGTCTTCTGGTAGCCTGGGAACTCATCTCCTGGTCCCTGCTGAATGGCTATTATCTCCAATGTCACCAAGAAAGAACCTGTTTGTTTCAAGTTGGGTTAGTATCTTATCTAAATTGATAAAATTTTCAAATAATTTACAAAATTTCCAAGAGGAGAGTTTAAAAATTTATTTAGTTATTAGGGGAGAGGGGCAGACAGAGACAGAAAGGGAGAAAGAATCTCCGGCAGAGTCCTCACTGAGCGAGGAGCCTACTACAGAACTCCATCTCATGGTCCTAAAACCATAACTTGAGCCAAAACCAAGAGATGCTTAACCGACTGAACCACCCAGGCACCCTCAAGAGGACATAATTTTAAAAACCACTTTTCCTTTAAGTTTCCCTATACAGACTTTATCAGTTAAAATTCCTGTGTTGACTCCACTAACAACATCTGGCAGCCACTACTAGGCGGCAAAAACTCCTACTACCACCATTTTATATTTGAAATTCTCTTACTTTCTGCTGGTTCTCAGGTCAAGTTACCCTAAGTTGTTTGGATCATGTTAGAAGAAAGCACAAATCATACCCAAGACTCAAAGGGAGGTGAACTCATCCTGGAGGCCTCATTCTCTGCTATTTGCTTCTTCTCAGTTTAAACAGCTAGTTCAAGGTACCACTTTTTTTTTTTTTAGTTTAAAAAAGAACCAAATAATCTCTATCTCTTTGAATAAATGATCCAACAGAAGAACAAAATATATGCAGATTTTCCAATAATAATAAGAAAAAACATCAGCTGTGTAGGGAATCCAAACCATTTGGGATTGCCAACCCTGGACCAACAGCAGGTGGTGCCAAAGGACTTTCCATGATCTTAACCATCTCATTCACAGATCTTCCTTCTTTCTCCTTTGAGGAATACAACTTTCTTTTAAAAATGTACTTTGGGGCAGCCGGGTAGCTCAGCAGTGTAGCGCCGCCTTCAGCCCAGGGTGTGATCCTGGAGACCCAAGATTGAGTCCCACGTCGTGCTCCCTGCATGGAGCCTGCTTCTCCCTCTGTCTGTGTCTCTGCCTCTCTCTCTCCCTCTCTGTGTCTCTCATGAATAAATAAAATAAATAAATAAATAAAAATGTACTTTGTGTGATGTATTTCAATGGGTTTTCTCCTCTACTGTTTCTAAAGGGGAAAATTCCTGAAGGAATCACTCCAATAAATTCATATAATAAATGGTTCTGGGTCTCTAGTTGGATTCTAGAAACTGCTTTGTTTTGTGTCCCAATATCTTCATCTTTTCTTCATCCATGCAATTCCTTTTCTCTAATAATTTACTTTTCGCACCATAATTATTTGTACTGAATCTCCTTGACACTCCTCCCTCCCCACCAAGTACCATTTTGCTAACAGTTTGGGTGGCATGATGGTGTATTCTTTGGTATTTTCTATTGAGTGTTTTGACCAAGTAAGCTGCTATGTTGATATATACAAATATATAAATTTATATACATCATTAATATTTCAGTTTACCCATCTTGGAAAAGCCAACATAGAAAAGCCAGCATGCCTTTTAGCATTTGGAAAGCCATGCAACACTTCATTTTCAAAAAGGACTCAAATTTCTTATAATTTTTCATGAGCAACGATGACATCCAGAGAATGCAACAGGAGGTGATCTATTAATTTTTCTACACTGTTGCCTTTTTCTCTACAGAGTCTTACTCAGATGAGTGCATAAAAGTCCCTATTTCTTGGTCTTCTTCCATACTTTCTTTTGATTTCTTTTCCTCCCTTCTTACTGTTAAGGGGATATCCTGCTACATTACTGGAGCTGATGGGGTAATATGTAGTAACAGGTTTACAGATGACCATTTAATTTCATTTTTGAATGATTTCTTTCCACTTCAGGACAGCAGTTGTAAGTTTTAGGGCAGGGAGGATCAGACTTTTGGAGCCACTGAATCTCCTGGGAAATTCCTCATAAAAATCTGTTAGACACATACATCTACTCCTGCAGTCTGACCTTCTGGCTCCTCTTCTATTTGTTGTTACTCCTACTGGTAATTTACTGTGTAGAACAATTTAGTTGTCTCGGTCTTTACAGTATCCTTCAAGATCAGCTCAAGAGGATTCTCCTTTCAAGATGTGAAAGACTAATTACCCTGTTTTCTTAAGCAAAAGAATTCTTTCTGTACCTCATCTCCACCTTATGTCATATAAACAGAATTGCAGAACCTTTTAAGTAATATTCTTTTCTTCCTGTTATATTCCTGTGTGGTTTTACTTGAAAAGCAGCCAAATGATAAATATATACACATATAAATATCCTATCTCTTCTTTACTAAGTTTCCAGCTGTTCGTATATTGTGGTTTGTCCTGTGTATCTTTGGAGACAGATTGGCAGCATTTGCTGCTGCTGCTACATTCGTGAGTGGTAAGCTCCTTCTGTTCTTAAAAAATGGATTTTACTTTATTAATTGCTCAAATCTTATGTCCTTGAAGCTAAAATATTAATCATCTAAGTAATGTTCTTGAAAATAGTTCTTTCTACACAAGATCATTTCTCTTAAAAGTTCAGCACAGTGTTATTCATTCAATAAACATTAATTGAGCATCTAGTAAGTTTTAGACATTGGAAATACAGAGCCGCTCCCCTCAAAATCTAATTTAGGAGATTAAGTGGCACATATATAAATGAGTTTAAAATTTCAAGCACTCTGGTAGCAGTACCTAGGAGATAAAATGGGGCATAAAGCAGGTATAGGCTTTATCCCACGCTATGGCCCTGCAGGGCCTCAGCAGTCTGTAGCCTGCAGGGGTCTTAGTAAGCATGCCCAGATAGGGAAGGATTCAATGATAAGGAAAAGAGAAACTGTTTACAGACTTTTTAGATGTTAAAAGGAAGAACACACTTGGCTATATTTTCAGGGTTTCCAAGCAGGTCTGCATGCAGGACGTTAAGGTACATCAAAGCTCCATGTGCAACAGAGCACCAATGTGGGAGCATGTAGCTTTGAAGTCTGAGTGCCAGCCGTACATGGCTCAGATGCCCAGATTCTGCTTTCCTTTTATTTTGAACTGTCTTCTGGGTCAGAGAACAAACGGTGCTAGCAATAACCTTGGATTTAAGTCTAAGAATCACTACCTACAAGAACTCAAATTGCTCTGGAATTGTTAATTACATCAGCTCCCACCAGAGGTGGATTAATCAAAGCTAAGAAGCCTGACTTTATGGCCTCGCACTGCATGGGGCCCTTACAAGGTCCTGGCAGGGGACCCAACACTGTGCTCATTTGTTTTGAATGTGCCATTTTCTTAAGTTGAGGAAAAGGAGTAATTCAGGGAAATTATTTTTTACCCAAAGGCCAAGAAGGTAATGAAAGCCTAAGCATGGAGCCCTAAATCCAGGAATCAGGTTTGCTCAGGAAACCAAGAAGGAATTGAAGAGGTTGAAAAGCATGGGAATGTGGAAGGATGAAAATAAAGTCAAAGGTGATGGAATGACTAACCCAGAAGACAGGAGAGATGGCTAAGGATTAAGGTCAAGATGCTAAGAGACAAAAGCAGGGAAATGGGAGTGTGACTTTTGGCATAGACTGTGCTAAAAGGAGATGTAAAAGGATAGAGATGTGTCCAGGTCCAGTTGCTCTTAAAAGGGTTTTTAATCTAGTTGTCAGTTAATCAGAACTGGTAACTGGAAACCAACAAGTCCAATAGAGGAAGCATGCTAAGATCTGAGAGGGCAGCTTGGGATGAATACACAGGAGGAATTCTGGATGCAGGAAACTATGAAGAAGCACCTTCTTCATGTGGCAGATTCCACCTTCTTTCTAAATCTTTTTTTCTCCTTGGCATCAGTCAGAATAGACTACCTTATGTGGCTGGAAGAAATGAACACAAAAATCTCAGTAGTTCACACACACACACACACACACACACCAGACTTATCACTGTGCTACAAATCTACTGTGGTCAGTGGAGGGCGCTGCTCTCCTCAGTAAATCAGGGGCCCAGGCTGACTGAAGGCTCTGCCATCTTGTTGATATACCATCTGGAACATATAGCTTCTGGGGGAAGAAAGTGAGAGACTAGAAGGTGGTACTTGGGCTTCCCATTGCCTCCACTGGGAAGAAACATATGGGACACCTACTTGCACTTCATTGGCCAGAACTAGTCATTAGCGCCTAGCAAAAGAGATCTTTGATGGGAATCTTACTGTCTATGTCATATTCTTCAATCAAACTTTTGATAACAATGATGTCAGTTTTTTCTTGGAGAAGCTTGTGAGGTACAGCTTTGTGTAGAAATTGAAGATCCTTTGAACTTTCCCCGGAGTAGGTACTGAAGTCATTTTATATTTGATTCCTCTGACTGATAGGATCTCGAACTTCTTACCTCTACTTTAGTCTGTGCTGAATGTGATTTCTCAGATTTGTGGTCTTCCCTGGTTCCTAGCTCCCATGAACCCCAGTAGTTACAAACTGTAGGGTTTTTTTTCATCCTTTGTTCATACATCCATTTCTTTATTCAATATATATTAAGTTCTTACTATGCACCCTTACTTGGCCCTAAAGAGACACTGAAGAATAAGACACAGTCCCTTCTCTAAAAAAGTTTCCAATTTGGAGACAGTAAGCATGTTTGTGCGGATTAAGTAGTCACAGCAGTGATTTCTGGCTGGAAGAATCAGAAAGTGCTTCACAGAGATGATGGCTTGGAGCATTTATAAATTCAGGAAAGACCTAAATGTGAGACCTAAACCAGAAAAATCCTTGCAGAGAGCACAGGCAGTAATCTCTCTCACATTGGCCATCCAACAATTTTCTAGATATGCCTTCTGAGGCAAAAGAAATGAAAGCAAATATAAACTGTTGGGACTACATCAAAATAAAAAGTTTCTGCAAATGAAGGAAACAATCAACAAAACTAAAAGGCAACCTATGGAATGGGGGAAGATATTGCAAATGATATTGTTATCATAAGGGATTAGAATCCAAAATACATAATGAACTGATACAACTTAATACCCTCAAAACAAGTAATCCAATTAAAAATGGGCATAAGATATGAATAGATATTTCTCTAAAGAGGACATATAACCAGCAGACAGGCAAAAAGATGCTCAGCATCACGCATCATCAGGGAAATGCAAATCAAAACTACAGTGACAGGGATACCTGGATGGCTTAGTGGGTAAGTCATGTGATACTTGACTTGTGAGTTCAAGCCCCATGTTGGATATAAAGCTTACTTTAAAAAAAAAAAAAAACCTACCAAAAAAAAAACTGTAATGAGATATTACCTCATACCTATCAGAATGGCTAAAATAAAAAAACACAAGGAACAACAAGTGTTGACAAGGATGTGGAGAAAAAGGATCCTTCATGCACTGTTGGTGGGAATGTGGACTGGTGCAGTCACTGTGGAAAACAGGATAGTTTCCTCAAAAAATTAAAAATAGAGCTAGCCTTTGACCAGGAATCACACTATTGGGCATCTTTCCCCTAAATACAAAAACACGAATTCAAAGGGAAACATGCACCCCTGTGTTTATCACAGCATTATTTACAATAGCCAAATTATGGAAGCAGCCCAAGTGCCCATTGATAGATGAATGGATAAAGAAAGTGTGGTATATATACACAGTGGAATATTACTCAGCCATAATAACAATGAAATTTTGCCATTTGCAACAACATGAATAGAGCTAGAGAGTATATTGCTATTTGAAATATATCGGTCAGGGAACTCCAAGCAAATACCATATGATCTCATGTGAAATTTCAGAAACAAGATAAATGAACAAAGGGAAAGGGAGAGAGAGAGAGAGAGAGAGACAGAGAGAGAGAGAGAAACCAAGAAATAGACTCTGAACTATAGAGATCACACTGCTGGTTACCAGAGGGAGGTGTGGGGGTGGAGGGAAGTGGGGGAAGTAGAGAAGTGGGGGAAATAGAGGATGGGGTTAAAGAGTACACTTATCATGATGAAAGAATATACAAAATGAAAAAAATCTCAGTAAGATTTGGGAATTATATATCTTTAATGGACTTGAGAACGTCCTCTAGGACTCAAATATACACAAATGTAGTGTTTTCTATTTTTGTAATTGATTTCATCTTGCTCACTGGCAAGGGGGGTTTGTGTCGATTAAAAATTTCCATATAGTCCACTCATACTCTCTCATTTAAAATGTGTTCTTGAAGTTCACTCAGAGTCAGGGCAATAAATACTTTGCTGATTCTATTTTTTTTTTTTTTTATTTTTTTTTTTATTTTTTTTTTTTTTAATTTTTTTATTTATTTATGATAGTCGCACAGAGAGAGAGAGAGAGAGGCAGAGACACAGGCAGAGGGAGAAGCAGGCTCCATGCACCGGGAGCCTGACGTGGGATTCGATCCCGGGTCTCCAGGATCGCGCCCTGGGCCAAAGGCAGGCGCCAAACCACTGCGCCACCCAGGGATCCCTACTTTGCTGATTCTAGATTGAGATCCTTGATTGGAGTTGGTTTTCTTTTTTCAGGAAGAATTTCCTGTTTCTCCTTCCAAAGGCGGTATCTGGGACCAGAGGGCGTCTCCTCCTCCTCCTCCTCCTCCTCCTCCTCCTCCTCCTCCTCCTCCTCCTCCTCCTCCTCCTCCTCCTTCTCCTTCTCTTCTTCTTCTTCTTCTTCTTCTTCTTCTTCTTCTTCTTCTTCTTCTTCTTCTTCTTCTTCTTCTTCTTCTTCTTCTCCTTCTTCGATTTTATTTATTTATTCATGAGAGACAGAGAGAGGCAGAGACATAGACAGAGGGAGAAGTAGGCTCCCTGCAGGGAGCCCAATGCAGGACTTGATCCTAGGACTCCAGGATCACAACCTGAGCTGAAGGCAGATGCTCAACTGCTAAGCTATCCAGGTGTCCCCCAGGAGGCTTCTTACCCTAATGGCAGTGGAGAAAGGGTCGTTGTTCTCCACTTTATGTCTGCTTGTCTTCAATTTAACAGATTTGATCTGATTTAGTTTCTGTGCATCAGGAACTGGATTTGTGGAGAAATGCATGAGACCCATTCAGTGCTAAGCTCTTTGCTAGATGTTGCTGCCCATAGACTGTGAAATGCTGAATAATCATGGACTGGACCTGAGCCCGCTCATGCCTTTGTCCCTTGAAACAAAATGGGTTTGCTAAAGCAGCCTTACCTAAATCCTGGCACCACCCACATAAGGAGCACAGAATGGGTGAGATGGAGCTCTAATGCTTGGGTGAAACAATTCAATTGATAATTTCTTTTTAATGTTGCATAGATATTTTTTAACTCATAAGGAACATTTTATTATTGTTTTTCATAAGGAATATTTTATATCTTAGTTGGAATATTTTGCATCTTGGTCACTCTGATAGCTCTTGATGAACTATCTCTCATGCAAGAAAGTTTAATTATTAACTTTTCAGAAGAGATTACTTAACCTCTTAAGCCACTTTCTCATGGGTAAGTTAGGAGTAGTAACACTATGTTACAATACTATTGTAACATACTGCATTATCTTATGATCCAAAAGGCCAAATTGGTATCCTAAGTAGAAAAACAAAATTCTTTCTGCTCTTTACTTCTATATTTGTGTTCCATATAGAAGATGTTGAATTAATAGTTTTTGTAACAAAATTTTCTTCCTGTTACAATCGTGTGGTTTTAATTGGAAATGTGCCAAGTGATAAATATGTAACATCCTGCTAACTTAGCCATATCTGATTAAGGCTAGGTTAAGAGGCTTCAAGTCTTCACCTGTCAATACATTGTGGTTTGTCTTCTGTATTTTGGGGTACACAAAGAGACCTGCAGCATCTGTGTGTTTTTAAAACTGGCAGTCTTATCACTGCTCTGGGAATGGGGCTGCTTTGGTTTCTGGAATTTGGGATTTACTGTATTCATTGCAGGAACATTGTATGTTTTCTTTAAAAACATACAATTTTCTTTAATTTTTAAAGATTTTATTTATTTATTCATGAGAGACACAGAGAGATGCAGAAACACAGGCAGAGGGAGAAGCGTACTTCCTGTGGGGAACCCAATGCAGGACTCGATCCTGGAAGTCCAGGAGCCAAAGGAAGACGCTCAACTGCTAAACCACCCAGGTGTCCCCACTGTGTTGTTTTGAACCCTCACTCATACCATTTAATGGTATTATATGAAATATATTAATAGAATAGCACTTAATGCTACTGCGATGAGCATTTGCATTGCAATGGGAAGCTCTTATGACATGGAATTGAATGATATTCTTGAAATAGTTCTTTTTAGTTGAGATGGTTTGTGAAAAACACCTGCTTGAGTGCCATTTTATTTATGCATTCATTTAATATAATTTACTAAATATAACGGGATTTTTTAATAGCCAGGCATTGAGAATATAGAGGTAAATTAGATATAGAGCTTTTATAGCACACTGGAACTTATTTTTTTTTAATTTTTATTTATTTATGATAGTCACACAGAGAGAGAGAGAGGCAGAGACACAGGCAGAGGGAGAAGCAGGCTCCATGCACCGGGAGCCCGACGTGGGATTCGATCCCGGGTCTACAGGATCGCGCCCCGGGCCAAAGGCAGGCGCCAAACCGCTGCACCACCCAGGGATCCCCACACTGGAACTTATGAAGCAAAATGGGCAGATAAATTAATGAAAGGCTGTAGATACTAAGGTACAATTGCGTGATCAGTAGAACAGGAACAGAGAGGAGAGGGGCAACTGCAGAAGGCACGCATCTGAGTGGAAACAATTCTCATCACACCATTGAGCCACCAGTGTGGTTCCATGATGGATTTCTGATAGGCTAGGGGTAAAAGAATTTAGTTGCACATTCTAAAGTCCTGTGATTCCTGGGATGGGATGTAGAAAGATGCCCTAATACTACCTTTCCACTACTTTTGTGTACTACTATGAACTAGCACTTATAATATCATTTACTTTTTTTTTTTAAAGATTTATTTACGAGAAAGAGAGAGAGACAGAGAGAGACAGAGAGAGCGCACAAGCAGGGGGAGATGGAGCAGGAGAGAGAGAAGTAGGCTCCCTGCTGAGTAAGGAGCCTTACATGAGACTCAATCCCAGGACCCTGGGGTCATGACCAAGTTGACACAGACACTTAACTGACTGAGCCACCCAGGCACCCCATAATATCATTTACTAATGCCAACTCATTTCATCCTCACCAAAACTCTCTTCTCCAGGCATATTGGTTACCCTCTTACCATAGAAGGGGCAAGCAAGGCACAGAGAGTTTAAGAAATCCATTCAAGGTGTTAAAAAACCTAGTAAATTTGAAGACTGAATTGGCTTTATTAGATGATTCATGAATCAGCGGCATCCCATCTAGCAAGCAGAGAGGAGCTCCAAGGAATTGAGCGAAATGGAAGGTTTTTATAGGAAGGAGGGTGAGACAGGAAAGTTACTAGCAAAAGGAAAGCATTGTTCCAGGCAAGGTAGCTTTCCCTTAGGGGGATGAGCAGGGGGCTTTAGGCAGATTTCCTCATTTTTGGGATGGAGAGAGCCTGGGTGGCCGACTCATTGGTCTGGATCAGAATATTCCTGGCTGATTGGCTAAAACTACATTTCTGGGGAGATTGAGATTGCAATTAGATAAGCTATTAAGATGCAGTTTGGGAACTCAGCCAAAGGGATGCCATTTTGGGCCTGTGGTTTTCTTTTTAACAAAGATTACACATAGAGTATGTGGCAGAGCTGTGAGTCAAGACCTGATGGTCTAGCTCTTGGGTCTGTTCTCTTGACTACCGTGTTGTTCTCTGTCACGTTCATTGTGAGCCCCAGCCGGATTGGTAGCCTCTCAAATTTTCCTCCTTTTCATCTTTGATAAGATTGTACACTGGTATTTCCTCAAGTGTCAAAGAAGATTTTTATCGGGGGTTGGGGGGAGGGCAAGTAGGCTAATGTAGACTCTGTACCCTCAGCTCTGGAGTACAGGGTGCTACCTGGAGATGGCCTGCCAGCCCTGAGTTGAGCAACGCCTTTCCAGCCCATCATTCCCTATAACAGGGTCTGGAGCCCACAACAGTGTCTTCTCTATGAGATCTCAGTCCTGAGAGAAGTGAGACCCAATGAAACTGGTTATACTAAATGCATGCTTACGTCATCCTGTCGGAAGGGATGCCTGGACTGCAGCAAGCATATCTTGTGTTCTAGGTGCCTGGGTGAATGGTTTGTAGTGATGATGTAGAGTCTCAAACTGGGGAAGGAATGGGCCTCAGATGAAGGAAAGCATTGACTCTGGGTGACCAGATCCTATCTTAGCTGTGGCACCTGAGATCGAATCCCATTTCTGAGATTTATAATCAGTTATTGTCATTAATTTGTTAAGATTACAGATATAGAAGGAGACAGGGCTCATGGACAGCCATGGGACTTAGGAATGGGAGATACAGACAAGTAGGTGATTCTTGGGAAATTAATAAGTAACTATTCGAATATTTAGGGAGAGAAATACATGTGTTCAATTGCTTTTTTCTCCCTTATAATTTACTCAGGTCTCCAGGACAAAAAAAATGGGCATGGGAGGGACAGAGAACCTGTATTTGCTGACCTGGATGAGGTGGATCCTTCTAGTGGAGTATGTGACAAGGCTGTGGACTGACTCATAGCTGCCCTCCGTGTTTGTCCCACTGAGAACTTCCTGTGTAGGATGGGGTGAGGCATGAAGCTGTCTCTGAGCTTGAGAGGTGGGGGGAGGGTGACCCTGGGGAATGAGGATGCCACAGAATGCATCATTCCATATCTGTGTGCTTAAATGTTGAGGGCCAAGGTGAAGGGGGGCCAGGGTGGGTTTATGTGCACTGCAGGGGTGCAGTATGAGAACCTGAGCTTAAGGGGGTGTGAAGAATGCAGTGGTAGTGTGTGTTAGCAAGGCTGAATTTTGAAGTGGGAGGCTCTGTCTTGTATTTTCCTGCTGCCCTTCTCACTCTATACCTCCCTTAGGGCTGCTCTCTGGGGGAACCTCTGAGAACATCTCTGATCAATTGAAGCTACAGAGTAAGGCAGCAATGACTAAAATGGGCACAAGTCCTCTCTGTTTTGGCTTTCCCCTCAATCCATCTGGGCTTTCATTCTTGCCCCCTCTTGGCCTTAGGTCTAAGAAGGTATGTGTGTCGGGTCACTGGTTGTTTCAGGCAGCATCTGCCCCCTTCTTTTTGTTGTTCCACATGCTTCTCCTTTGACCTTTACCCTCTGCAGCCACCCTCCCTAGCAAAGGACTTTCTCATTTCCCTTTCTGTCTCGGGCAGTTTCCTTAAATTATATTTTGTGTCTTCTTTAGCTGTGGTTTATAATACCACTATGTGTTCTGAGTCCTACCAAACCAAATTCTTAATATACAAAGGGGAAACATTTGAAGTTTAGGAAAACATGGTTTTCTGAAACTATTTATTTTCTTCTTGGCATCTAAAAATCTTATTTTGGAGGGCTAGAGTTGAACATTGACTCCTTCTTCCTCTATTTGCTGTAGTAATAGTCTCTTTCTCACCTGAAGATCATTTGGTGACTTGCTGAAAGGGATAGTTCACATAAAATGAAATGCAATAAAAGGAAAGGGTAGTGTAATTAAAAAGCCCCTTATGTTTAGATGTTGTATGTATGCATGTATATATCTATGCATTTACCATCAACACCATCATCAATCATACCATATGATTGATGACCATAACCCATTTCTTTAGTGTCTATATTTCTATCTTCATTAATTTATTTCAGAGTTCAAATAATGGAGCTTTGATATCTTAGTCAACAGACCATTCTAGGACACTTGAGTATGAAATAGATATTGTGATCTTTTTTATTTCTTTTTTTTAAAAGATTTTATTTATTTATTCATGATAGAGAGAGAGAGAGAGAGAGGCAGAGACACAGGTGGAGGGAGAAGAAGGCTCCATGCCGGGAGCCCAACGCGGGACTTGATCCCGGGTCTCCAGAATCACGTCCTGGACCAAAGACAGGCGCCAAACCATTGAGCCACCCAGGGATTCCCCTATTTCTATTTTTTTACTTTTGTATATTTTTTTTTTATTGGAGTTTGATTTGCCAACGTATAGTATAACACCCAGGGCAAATGATGACTTTTGACTTGGCTCTATCTGCTTCCAGGAACTCATCTTCCCAGCTCTGCCATCTTGTGATCCTGTAACTGGCATACTTGGAACCAGGAATCTTCACACCCGTGTAGAGGCTCATGTTCTCCCACGTTGGACAAGTATACTCATACAAGGAGTGGATTACAGTTAGACTCGAACATTTCTTTGTAAAAAGGAACCATTTAAATATTTGGAACTCAGAAACCCAGAACCCGACAAAGGCTATGGAAAGATTCCATGTGTAGGGTGATGGTAGGGTGGACAGTGAGCCTTGGGGGTTCAGGGGGAGTCATCAACATTGTGCCTGAAATACTCCCCACTCCAGCCACTCTTAGAAGAGATAGTGACTTAGATGTAGTGTGGGATGAAGGAGATATATTTATTTTTTCTTTCTCTTCTTTCAAGAAGGTTGGGTGATTCAGAGGAGAATGGAAGTATTTCCAGGTACCTCAATGGAAATCTGATACAAAACAATATTTTTGCCATTTAAATAATAATAAATTGCTCTTCTGCAAATAGAATAATAATAATAATAATAATAACTCCCTTTCTGGGCATTACTATAGATAAATAATCTGAGATGTGGACAAATCTATGTGAAACGATTTTTATGGTAACATTAATTAGATGAAAATGAACATGTGGAATTTTCTTTTCCATGTTCCTCCTTATCCTCACTCTTTTCTTCTTTTTCCTTGCTTATCAATAATTATTGATAAATTATTACCATTAAGAGACCCAACTGTAAATGTGTCTTTATTTTCAAGAAGATATGTCTACTGACTGCAACTTTTCAGAAAATAATTTAAAATTGAAATGAGAATACCATTTTTATTAATTTACATTGGGAATTGCACCTGTCAGATTAGCCAGATGTTACCTGAATATGACCAAAGCATCTTGTGATGGTAACCTCCAGGGTGGGGGAGGGGTTGGAATGAGATGATCAAAAACCTAGTTAATGAACAAGGGAAGCTGGATATTTAGTTGGAAAGTTTAATGGCCTCAAGCTCTGCAAGCTGATAAACCCATCTTTCCAACAAAAATGGATAGCACTTCCATTCCAACAAGATAATGTCAGATGCCTATCAGGAGACCAGACCATCTTTTTGGCCAGTAAGGGCACCCTCTAGCTTCAATGATCCCTGCATAGGCATAGCCACTGTTTGTTTTCGGTAGCTCTCGTACACTTCTGGAGTAGAATGTTAAAATGGAAATCGCCACCAAGACATCAAAATGTAATAAATAGGAAATTCTGAAGCCAGACAGCTAAATACAGAATTTGCAAAGGTAATATATTAGATTTGGTTCCATGGCACTTGGCCCCATTAAGCAGATTACGGATATTGAAGAGATCATAGTGTCAAGAGAGGAGGGTTTTTTGAAGATGGATTTGGATACCTTTTGTGCTTGAGTGCAGAAGCCAGATATTTTTCCTTAGTTCAGGGCAGGCATCTTTTGCCCAAAAGGTACTGAGGACTCCTATCCCCTCAGAGAAACCTGAGGTTGGAAGGCTAGGATTAGAACATGGCCTTGTGGGGAGACTCAGCCTAAGGCCTGTCTTCCTGCTCTTCTAATTCCCACATGTCCACACAACAAGAGGCCTGGCCTGTGAGCAAGTGTGCTCAGTCCAATCTATATGTCCCTGCTCCATATAACCTGGGGCTCATGAATCTTGATGTGCATAAGAATAATCTGGAAAGTTTGTGACAAGCAGACTCTGATTTAGTAGGTTTGGGTGTGACCTGAGAATTTTCATTTCTAATCAGCTCTCAGGTGATGCTGATACAGCCTGTGGGTAGCCCATATTTTGAGAAGCCCTGGTCTAAATTGCACCCCTACCTCCACAGCAAACACCAGGCCTTCTCAGGGCCAGGATTCTTACTTTTTGTCCACTTTTGGGGGGATGGGTTGGGAAAAGGTCAATGCAGGTCTGAGAGTAGGCTGGAATCCATTTGAGCAGGGATTTCCTGGTTCTGAGAACCCAGAGGAGATCTAGAGGGGGATGGCATGGACTCTGTCTTGATGGGGATGTCCACTTTGCCCGTAGACTCTCCTCCTTGCAGAAAGGGGTTGGCTAGGGGACAGCCAGAGCAGTGTCCTATAAAGTGCAGGATCCTCCGGGGTGAGTCTAAGGAGAGTTCTGCCTGGATATGGTCTAATTACTGCACTAAGCTTTGTTTTGTAATTTAAAGTGAACTTGGACTGTTCATTATTTAGTAGTGAGAAGTCCTGGGACCTGCCATGGGAACAGGGAAAACTTTTCCTCTGAATTAATTTTAAGAAATAAATAAAGTGAAAAAGTTTTCATTTCTTTATCAGTTGTGTTTACTCAATATTCTAATTTTGTTCCATGGCTGACTAATCTTCTTTTTAGTGACCAGGATTCTTTTTTTTTTAACCAGGATTCATTCAACTTTTCCATTAGGTAACCATGGAATTCTGATTTATGAGAAATATATATTTCATCATTCAGATGACCACTTACAGTTCCTGGTTCACAGTCCCAAAACTCTTGGAATTTCCTAAGTGATATAAAGTGATAAAAAGTGTCTTTTGTTATGTTAATGAGGGACTTTGGGAAAGCACCTAAGGATGGGAACTGGTTTCCAGTGGGGCCAAGAGTATACTTAGAGGGTTGGAACTCTTAGTTCCATCCCCTAACATCTGGGGAGGGGAGAGGAGCTGGAGATTGAAACAATAGCCAAAGACCAATGATATAATCAATATGACTATGTAATGAAGGCTCCATTAAGCCTGTTAACCTTAGAAAAAACAACACTTCCAGTTATTTTACTAGCAAAAGATGGTTTATTCAGGAATAACAGAGAATTGTAATCTGGGACTAGGAAACTGTCAAAACCATTGGCAAGGCTGCCAAACAAAGGACAGGAATGCTTTTTTACAGAGGAGAGTAGGAAGTTGGGAGGGTGTTATTAAGAAAAAGTCCATTGGGGATGCCTGGGTGGCTCAGTGGTTGAGTGACTGCCTTAGGCTCAGGGCCTGATCCTGGGGTCCCAGGTTCAAGTCCTGCATTGGGCTCCCTGCAGGGAGCCTGTCTCTCCCTCTGCCTGTCTCTTTCTCTGTGTGTCTTATGAATAAAATATTCAAGAAAAAAAAAGAAAAGAAAAGTCCATTGGAATAAACTGGGGGTTTTAAGTATAGTGGCTCTTCATTGGCTGAATTGTGACTGTCTCTTCATTGGCTGGGCTGTGGCTGGGGAGGAGGAAGCCTTCCTTCTTCCTGCTGGGATAGTAAAGTGATACCCAAGGGCAAGGTCGATGCTTCGTGTTGGCTCTGCAGTAGACATCCAGTGGTAGGGCATGAAAGCTCCCCCTGCTGAACCTCCCAACTCTATTTTAGTGAGGTTTCCTTTATTATTTTTTTACAAACCCAGAAGGACTGGGTTCAGAGAGCTTGTGGGCTGTTGAACGCTGGGAGGTGCAGGGGGAGTGGCCTACCTAGACAGAACATGGAAGCTCAGCACCCTTCCCCCATCCCTTGCCCCTTGCATCTCTCCCATCTGGCTATTCCTGAATTGTGTCCTTTTGTAATAAACTGGTGATCTAGTAAGTAAAATGTTTCTGTGAGCTCTGTGACCTGCTCTAGCAGATTAAAGGAACCCTGAGAGGGGAGAGGGGGAGGTTGTGTAAACCACCCATCTGTAGCTGGTCTGTCAGGAATATAGGTAACAACCTGGGCTTGGGATCAGCACCTGAGTGTGGTGTGTGTATGTTGGTGATGGGGGAGGAGGGGCAATCCTGTAGGACTGAACCATTAACCTGTGGAATCTGATGCTCTCTCTGGGTAGATAATGGCAGAATGGAGTTGAATTCTTAGACACCCTGCTGGCGTTTGAGAATTGCTTGGTGCTATATGGGAAGCTCTTCCCCCTACGATCTTCTGTTCAAACTGGGTCTGAGAACCCAAAAAAGTAACTTTGGCATTTATTGTGCACAGCATGCCCCTATCCATCCCCCTGTCTTTTCTACTCTTCTTAACTTTGGGTAATGCACTCCACATCCTGAGTACTTGATGCAGGATGAGCCAGAGAGAGTAGCTCATCCTTCTGAGCATAGCTTCTGGTCTAGGGATGGGCATGAGACTTAAAGCAGGCCATCCAGTGGCCTATTCTGGGTTTGTCAAACTGCAGCTAGAAGGAGAGACTCCTTTGCCTCTTGGGGTAAGACTGGGATAGAGTTGGTCTGCAGTAGAAATGAATGGAACCAGGCAAGAACCGGACAGCTGAGGGGTAAATGCAGAAACTCCTGGCAGTGGCTGGTCCCTGCTTCCATATCCAGAGGCTCTTCCTTTGGTTCAATGGCTCAATGAACTGCTTCAGGCCTTTTCAATAAATTTTGTATTTGCTTTGTCTGTCATCAGATGAGTTTCTGGGTTTCTAACTCTAGAAGCTCATTGTTATAACAGCTAAATGAAACAATGCAATTTGAATAATAATAAGAAGAATGGAATTCTCATGGGGGCAATTGCAAACTTGCTTTTTTCTCTAAACCTTTTACTAACCACTTCCCTCCTTCAAGTAGTTTTGCCTTCTCTTTCACTTCAAGAGGTAATCAGACAATGACTTAATACATTATCTTCTCCCTGCACTACAAGTGTTAGCAGCACCAGTACTTATTCATCCCTCTTGTCCCTAAGAACAGAGTCATTTCCTCTCAGCTCAAGGTCTGTCTCTCTGCTCCTGTTCTAGATCTCAAACCTTTCAAGAACCAAATGAGGAAATGGGTCTAACCCAGTGCCATCTACTCCACAAAAGTAGGTAAGGAGTAGAAGGTTCTGAAGGTTGTGTGAACCTTCTGTATCCCATCTAAGATATGAACTGACCCTGAACAGAAATATTTACAAAGTCCTGAGAATTTCCACTTTTACCACTAAACTTAATGTAGCAGCCTTACAATACTCCTCTCCTGACTGAGTGTAGAGAAAATGGTTGCCAAGGAAAAATGGTTGAACCCGGAAGTGAGTAATGGGGGCTTTCTGCGCTTTATGGAAGTGAAGGTGTTAGGGCTCACCCTTAAACTCTGTGGGCCTGAGGGAGAGGAAAGGCTGGGACTGCTGTCTGACTTCCCATGAGTCTTTCTACCTTTGATCCAGTCTTGACTATGGCCTGGCTCAATGGCTTCAGAGGCTTCTGTATTAATAGCTGTTAACACCTGTTAGTAAAGACTGAGAGGCAGCTGTGGGGAGCAGTGGAGTGTTGAGAAGAGATCCAGCAAGAAAGGAACTGCAGGACCCTTTCTAGCTGGATAGAGGAAATAACTGTTTAAACCCAGAGGATGTAGGCTGACTCCTATGTTCACTATCAGATACTGGCACATGAGAAAACCAGCAATGGGCCCAAGGTTTAGAACTACTTGTGTAGGGGCTACACAAGAACTACTTGTGGGGGGGGGGGTGCAAGGATCCTGTGTGGTTTTGAAATAGCATCAAATAACACTGAGTGGAAGAGAAGCAGTGAATTTGAAACCCTGCTTAATAGAAAGCTTCCTTTTCTTTTGCTTTGATGCCTGCCAGATGGATGAAGAGATAGCTTCTCTTAAGAGTGGTACCTATTGACAATAAGTAGTATTGGTGGATCAGCTTGACTGAGCTCATTCTGCTGTTAATCTGCAAGCTGTAGAGAGGTAGTTTGCAATTTTTCTTCCATCAGGTAGATTTCCACTGGTTATCTTTTCTTTTCTTTTTTTTTTTCTAGACAGACTGTACAGATTATACAGCTGTCTTGGTCCTCTGTGTAGCAGTTTCTGCCTCAACTTGGGAGTTCCATGTGTTTTCTCCCCAACTTTAGGTACTTACTGGCTGGATCTTCCTGAATTTCCACTCTCATGACTGCACCAAAGCATTGGTCTATGTGAAGTTATGTTCCACAATAAACCATAAAAATAATAGGGTCAGTTAAGTAGCATCACTCCTTGTGGCATTTTACACATTTGAAGAAAATGGTAGCATCACCATCCATCCCTCTTGCTCCCGTTCACCGTTCTCCACAAGTTCAATAATGTTAGCTTAGTTCTTTCAAATTCGGAACCTCCTGGAGCCTGGCTCCAGATCTTTATGCTCCAGTCAACTCAAATATGTCTTTTGATGATCTAATCTTTAGTTCTTTCTCCAACTCTCAGTGCATTCTATCTCAAGTAGAGGAAAAGATTCAAAGAAGGAAAGGGGTTGAATTGAAGGAAAGATATGGTTGAAATGAGAGCAAGAACTAGAAGAACAGGGGTGCCTGGGTGGCTCAGTGGTTGAGCATCTGCTTTTGGCTCAGGCTGTGATCTTGGGATTGAGTCCTGCATCAGGCTCCCTATGGGGAGCCTGTTTCTCCCTCTATTTATGTCTCTGCCCCTCTGTGTCCCTCATGAATAAATAAATAAAATCTTAAAAAAAAAAAAAAAGAACCAGAAGAACAGGATTTCAGTATATAAACATTCTGAAAGGGACTGTTTCCCAGCAATGGCAGGTTGGGGCTAGGAGTGTTGAGTTGAAGGACTCAGAGTTTCCCAGTAAACTCCAACTTTGTATCAGCTGATATGTCTCTTTCAAAGAGAGGCTTCCCGGGCAAGAGTGGGCTTCCCCACAGCCTCCTCCATGTTGTAACCTCTTATTACTCAGGGGATTTTTTCCATTACAGATTTTCACATCTGTTGTGAAACAATTTCATATACACTTGGTCTGTGTAACATCTTTGACCACCAGCCCAGTAAGTGCGGAGTGCCCAAAGTGGGGCTTGATCCCAAGACCCTGGGATTATGACCTGAGCCAAAGGCAGATGCTTAACTGACTGCATCCCTCTAATCATTATTGTACTCCAAACCTCCTTGTAGTTCTCTGCTTCAGCAATGAGCTGTCACAGGGAAGAACAATGCTTGATTCCACCCAAAACTTCCTCTCAAATGGTAACGGACCATGGCACCCTGGCCCTCAAAGATCTCAGTCTACTACGAGCAGCCCGGACCCTTAGGGGAGAGAAAGCCACTCATACTTTTTGATGTAACTTTTCTACGTCAGCCTCCATCATGGGGGCCTGGTTCTCAGAGACTTAAGGAAACATGGTCTCAAAAGGCCATGTTGTTCATATAAGGAGATTTTGGAGATTCAGAATCTAATTGGTGCTTGAGCTTCAGAAAATGGCAGAAGAAGCCTCCGATCACATCTTAGATGGTAAAATGTGTCTCTATTGGCTCTCAGTAGGTAGCATGTCAGAGGATGTGTTTTTATTCTCCCCTCCCATTACTGTAGATCTTTGTGGGTGTTATACTGTACCTCTTTGCAGGGCTATTTTGCAGCTGGGACTGTGACCTTAACGGCATGGGAATCAAGATAGCTTTGAATCTCCCTCTTCAGGGATTCTATTTCTTCTTCAGCACCATGGTGGGTGCTCATGGTGAGTTTCCTGGGATCAACAGTATGTGAGTGGATACCTTGGTGAAGGGAAAGGTTTCTGGAGTCAGGGAGTCAAAGCCTCCATGTAAACCATGTGTTTTTCTTTTTTTAAGATTTTATTTTTTTATTCATGAGAGACAGAGGCAGAGACACAGGCAGAGGGAGAAGCAGGCTCCATGTAGGGAGCCTGATGTGGGACTTGATCTTGGGACCCCGGGATCATGCCCTGAGCTGAAGGCAGACGCTCAACCACTGAGCCACCCAGGTTACCAACATCTCCCTTGTTTTCAGGGAGCATTTGGTCGGTCCTGGTGGCTCCTCGGGTGTGGGAAGGAACAGTGATTGACCTCAGCTGTGTCTCTGGGCTGCTCCTTGCACACTCCATTTGCCTGCTTTGCAGAGGATTACCCCATCAGGATTTCTATGTTTTCTGTGCTTATGTGTAGGCTATATGCTTGTGTGTGTGCATATAGAATGAGTATGGGAGGGTATGAAGGTTGTCTGTTGGGGGAGGAGCAGGGCTGCTGAGACGTGACTGAATCGGTTGCTCTGCAACACACAGTGCCCACACTGTTGGGAGTGCCATGTCCTGTATGTAACCAGATCATAGATAATCTCACACCTGCCTCTCTTCTTTGGCCTCTCTTCTTCAGTCCCATGGCCTTCTCTTTGCTTGACTGTGGTGTCTGCTGGGTTCTGTGAGAGGCTTTGTCTCCTGGCCTCACTTATTCCTACCGAGTGTCTGTTGTAGAGCAGAGGTACCCGCAGCCGTTACAGGAGGCCTCTTGTTGATAGAGATTAACTGATGCACAGCATTGGTTAAATCAAGTCTCCCGAGTTTTGTCCCAGTCCTTGTGAATCATTTCCTGACTTGCTGGGATCCTGGACTGGTCCTTTCTGAATTCTGTAGGGTATATTTTCTCTCTTCTACCCCTATCTGAAAGCTGGTTTCCACTGAGCCTTGGACTCAGAGAGATAGGGCTGCAAAAAAATCTAGCTTTGAGCCCAGGGAAGGGGCAACTCTTTCAGATTTGGCTGTAAGTCCAGGCTGAGGCTGCTTACAGCTTGGACTCCTCTCAGTCCAAGGGAATTGGAATGGGGATTGGGAAACTCATCCTGCCAAGTTTCTGCTCCATGAGTGTTGGCCAGATGCTGGTGAAAATTCTTCTCTTGATGACTCTGAGGTACCGATAGGGGTTTCAGTCCCATGAGGGAGAGTGACAATGAGTGTTCTGATATAAAGCCCCCTCTTCTTACTAGGAAACTATAGGATTTTTTCAATAGTAGCTTAAGTTGCAAGAATATTTCACCAAAGCAAGCATTCTTTTTATTTTCCTAGAATCAACACTATCCAGTGTTATCCTGCTAAAAATTTATTCTACTTCATACAACATTGGCCTTGCTCTTTGTAAAATAATAGTCCTGGCCTTTCGGAGCATTGATTATTTCTGAGTTGGGCACACGTTAACAGGAGTCTCCACTATAAAATTCATGTTTGGCATCGAGAGAAGATTATCCTTTGAAATACAATTTATGCCATTATACACAGAAACATAGACCCTCAAAGATGGACAATTCAGTGTTTATTATTTTGTAAACTCTTTTTAAAAATTGACAATATATTTTGGACATCATTTTACTCATCTTTTACACACTAAAAGTGTTTTATGGCAGTCTTACAAAAATATGGACTATTATAGGAGTATTATAGAAAAATTTGGGGATCCCTGGGTGGCTCAGCGGTTTGGCGCCTGCCTTTGGCCCAGGGTGCGATCCTGGAGTCCCGGGATTGAGTCCCGCGTCGGGCTCCCGGCATGGAGCCTGCTTCTCCCTCCTCCTGTATCTCTGTCTATCATAAATAAATAAATAAATAAGTCTTTAAAAAAAAAATTTAATTGCTTCCAGTTATTTCATTATATGACCAAAATGCAACATACTCGCCCAGTCACTCGCCAGTGGGTTTTGGGCATTTAGCTGTTTTCAATGTTTTGGCTTTTATGAAACATGTTGTCATGAACTTCCTTGAGTTTAAATGTAAATTACTTCATGATTGTTTTTCTTAATAACATCCTAACAGTGGAATTGCTGTTTTATAGGCTGTGAATACCTTCAGAGCTTTTGATACATGAAGATCCATTGCCTGCCAGAAATGTTTGCACTGTTTTATTCCCACCAACACTGTATGAGAGTGTTAGTTTCCATAGCCCCTCACCAACATTGGTTTTTTATCAAGTTTTAAAAATTTGGCCAGTGTCGTAAACAAAAACTGTTATATATTAGTTAATTTAATCCTTCATTTGCAAATTACTTGCTAATGACGTCTGTCCTTTTAAACCTGGGATGTTTGTCATTTTTGTCATGATTTATATTGGAGCTCTTTGTACTATTACTACCACTACAAATATGACTATGATTACCAGCACCAGATACTTTCACTGCATTCACTTCTGTGACCTCCTGTGAGTGCCCAACAACCCTACAAGGCAAATGATGTTTTTATCTCAAAAAATAGATCAGAAAACTGAAGCAAAGCAAAGTTCAATCACTTGCCCAAGGTGAGACAGGTGTAAGTAGCAAAGGGGGGATTTGAACCCAGGCAAGTTGGGTCCATGATTATTGTCCCTATTGAATTTTTCCATTAATAGGCTGCAAATATTTCTCTCAGTTTATTTTTATTTTATCGTTCCTATGTTTTTAGATGCATGGAGGGTTCTTTTTTTAAAATTTAAATTCAATTTGCCATCATATAGTATAACACTCAGTGCTCATACCATAAGTGCCCCCCTCAGTGCCCATCACCCAGTCACCCCATCCTCCCCCCACCTCCCCTTCTGCAACCCATTGTTTGTTTCCCAGAGTTAGGAGTCTTTTAAGGGTTGTCTTCCTCTCTAATTTTTCCTGCTCAGTTCCCCTCCTTTCCCTTATAAACACTTTCACTATTCCTTATATTCCACATATGAGTGAAACCATATGATGATAGTCCTTCTCTGATTGACTTATTTCACTCAGCATCATGCCCTGCATGGGGGGTTCTGATGTTAATAGTCAAATCTATAAAAATATCCCCCCCTTTTGGTTTCTGCGTTCAGAGCCTAAAAAAGCTCTTCTCGGCTTCAATTTTAAATAAATTATTGCATCTTTATTTTAATAATTTTGTAAATATTTTAAAATATATGTCATTGCTGAGTGGCTCAGTTGGTTGAGCATCTGACTCTTAATTTTGGCTCAGCTCATGATTTTGGGGTCCTGGGGTTGAGCCCTGCATCAGGCCCTGCACTCAGCACAATCTGCTTGAGATTCTCTCTTCCTCTCTCTCAGCCTCTGTACTTGCCTGTTCTTTCTCTAAGTAAATTAATTAAATCTTTTTAAAAATCTGAAAAAATACATCAATACTAGATAACTGCATAAGTTATTTTACTGAATGATAGGAAGTGATATCTAACTTTATTTTTTTCCAATATTATTTCCTGAATGATGTTTTCATCTTTTCTGACTGATTTGAATGCCACTTTAAAAACATGCTAAATAACACCATGGCCTTTCCATTATATCCTTTTTGGACTTATTTAGACTTTAATTCCACAAATGTTTATTGAGTTTAAGATGGGCTGGGGTGGGGGGACTGTTAAGTTGATATATCCCCTTTGCAGTTCATTAGGTACAGAGGACCTAGCAGGGGTGAAGCAAGTGTTCCCTGGCCCCTGAAGCTAACAGTCTGGTGAGACTGGGCACCAACACAAGAATTTATAATAAACTCTAATAAGTGCCACTGGTGGGGACACAATCAGGGTTATATACTCTAGCCGAGAAAAGCAGATATTTCCTTTATGAAATAAAATTTAAGCTAAGGCCTTGCATTCTAGAAGTGAAGTTGTTTATAATTTTTGGTATTAATAATAATGTCTAATATTATACAGACCCATGAATGCATACATGTTTAGTATATGCGTATTTATATCACATTTTCTGTATCTTTTCAACCATTGATGGACACTTAGGTTGTTTCCATGTCTTGGCTATTGTGAATAATGTACAATGAACATGGAGCGCAGATATCTCTTTAAAATCATGGTTTCATTTCTTTAGATATATATCTGAAGTGGAATTTTTGGATAATATAGTAGTTCTATTTTTAATGTTTTGAGGAGGCCTCCATACTGTTTTTCCATAGTGGCTGTGCCAATTTACATCACCACCAACAGTGCACAAAGGTTCCCCTTTCTCTACATTATTGCCAACACTTACTATCTCCTGTCTTTTTGATAATAACCATTCTAATACGTGTGAGGTTGTGGTTTTCTCATTGTGATACCTTTTCATATACCTGTCGGCCATTTTTACATCTTCGGAAAAAAGTCTATTCAAATTCTTTGCCCATTTTTAAATTACATTTAAAATATTTTTCAAGTTTTTATTTAAATTCTAGTTAGTTAACATATAGTGTAATATTGGCTTCAGGAGTACAATTTAGTGATTCATCACTTACATACAACATCCAGTGCTCATCACAAGTGCAGTCCTTAATACCCGTTACCCGTTTAGACCATCTCCACCCACCTCCCTCCATCAACCCTCAGTTTGTTCTCTATAGTTAAGAGTCTTTTATGGTTTAATTAAATTAGATTTCACTCCTTCCTTCCTTCCTTCCTTCCTTCCTTCCTTCCTTCCTTCCTTTCTTCCTTCCCTCTTTTTTCTTTCTTTCTTTCTCTTTTCTTTTGTTCTTTCATTCTTTCGTTCTTTCTTCCTTTCCTCTTCCTCGTCACCCTCTACCTTCCCCTACTCCTCCTCCTCCTCCTCCTTCTTTCTTCTTCTTCTTCTTCTTCTTCTTCTTCTTCTTCTTCTTCTTCTTCTTCTTCTTCTTTCTCCTTCTCCTTCTCCTTCCCCTTCCCCTTTTTCCCCTCCCTCCCTTTTTGACTATTGTTTTGTATGAGTTCCTTATATATTTTGGATACTAACCTCTTACCAGATAGATGGCTTGCAGATATTTCCTCCCATTCCATATGTTACCTTTTATCCTGCTGACCATTTCTTTTGCTTTATAGAAGTTTTTGTTTTTGTTTTTGTTTTTACTTGAGTAGAGTCCTACTTCTTTTTGCTTTTTTTCCTTGTGCTTTTGGTGTCATAGCCATAAAATCATTGTCAAGACCAATGTCAAGAGATTTCCCCTTATATTTTCCTCTAGGAGTTTTGCAGTTTCAGGTATTACAATTATGTCTTTAGTCCATTTTGAGTTAATTTTTGTCAGTGGTGTAAGACAATGGTCCAGTTTCATTCTTTTGCATGTAAACTTCCAGTTTCCCCAACAGTTTCCCCAGTTTCCAGTTTCTATTTATTAAGAGATTGTCCTTTTCCCAGTGAATATTCTCGACTTTCTTGTCATATATTAGCTGATCATATTGCATGGGTTAATTTCTAGGCTCTTGATTCTTTCCCATTAGTCGATGTGTCTGTTTTCATGCCAGTACCATACAATTGTCGTTTGGTTTGAAATCAGGAAGTGTGATACCTTCAGCTTTATTTTTCTTAATATTGCTTTGACTTTTGTGGTTCCATACAAATGTCTTTTGTGGTTCCATACAAATTTTAAGATAGTTTTTTTTTTCTATTTCTGTGAAAAATATGATTGGAATTGATAGGAATTGTGTTGAATCTATAGATGGCTGTGGGTAGTATGGATATTTTAACAATATTAATTTCAAACATGAACATGGTATATCTTTGCATTTATTTGTGTCTTCTTCAATTTTTTTTAAATCAAAATCTTATAATTTCTAATTTTCAGATTTTTCACCTCCTTGGTTAAGCTTATTCCTAACAATTTTATTCTTTTGATGCTTTTGTAAATGAAGTGGGTTTTTAAAATTTCTTTTTCAGATATTTCATTGTTTGTGTATAGACACAACCAATTTCTGTATGTTGATTTTGTATCCTGCAACTTTACTGAACTCATTGATTAGATTTTTTTGGTTAAGTCTTTAGGATTTTCTATACATAAAGTCATCTGCAGATGAAGACAATATTACTTCTTCCTTTGTGATTTGGATGTCTTTTACTTTTTTTTTTCTTGACCGATTGCTCTTGTTGGAATTTACTATGCTATGTGGAATAAGAGTGGTGAGAGGAACAAGTAAGGAAAGGAATCTTACTTGTTCCTGATCTTAGAGGAAAAGCTTTCAAACTTTCACCAATGAGTATGATATTAACCATGGTCTTCTTACATATGGCTTATATTATATTTGTGTCATGTGAATCTCTCCACATGCAACTCAAAATATGGCAGCTAGCTTCAACAGAGCAAGCATATGAGAGCAAGATAAGAGAAACCAGAGTCATCTTGAAATCTGATTATTTAAGTAACGTCTCATCACTTTTGCTAAATTCCATTGTTATATGAATGTTACTAGATTCAGACCACATTCAAGTGCAAGGATTATATAAAAGCATGAATATCAGGAAGCAGAAATAATCCGGACTGTTTAGAGGTCTTCTCTTCCAAAGCTAGATGAGAATGTTTCTTATAGGATAGAGAAGGAAAGAGAAGATTCCTCCACTGACTTCGCGGATCATGAACTGTAACTGAGATGGGGGAATTTGGGCCCCTACCAGCTTCATGCATCTCTACTGGGAAGGCAGCATCTATAGTCATCTGAAGGCCTGTCCTTATTGCTATACATGGCGTTGAGTCTTACTGGCTTGTTCGAGAAATAATTGTGTGCATCTCTTCTCAACTCCACGTTCAGTGATGCCACATTGGTAGCTTAAAATTGACCATAGTGGAAATATTCCTACTATAGAAATCAAGAAATGCCATACATGAGAGGATTTTTTTTTCTCCCCCAGTGTGTGTATTTTAAAGTACTTACCAGCATATCACTGTATAGTCTCCTGAAATCTCTTCTGTGTTCTGTGTTCTGTGTTCTGTGTCTGTGTCTCTTTTACAGCTATGGAGCTGAGACTGAAGAATGGGAGCTACCTGCTGCGAGGGGAGAGTGGAAGTGAAATACCAAGGAAAATGGGGCACAGTGAATGATTACATATGGAACTTGGAGGCTGCACATGTGGTGTGCAGACAGCTGGGATGTGGAGATGCTGTTGATGCTCCCAGAGGGGCCTACTTTGGATCAGGGCATGGGCCTATTTGGCTTTCATACATTGTTTGTAAAGGGACAGAATCAACTCTCAATGACTGTAGTCATTCTTTTCTTCAAGACTACCAGAAGCGACTCTTCTCCCATAGTCGGGATGCTGGAGTAGTCTGCTCAGGTAAGGCCTGTCTAATCTATTAGAGGGATACCCAGTAAGAATACCCTTGGTTTAATTCCCAGAATAGCTAACAATACAGGATCACACACTTGGTTGAAAACTCCAGTCACACAGTAACTCCTAGAGTATTAGGTACTCAAGGAAGCACAAGGACTTGCTTGGCTCTGGACAGTGAAAGCTCCAGACCTATGGATCACTGGGCCATTCAGATATCTGTGGTGTGTCAAAAGGTAAGAAAGTGGGGTCAAGTTTCATCGTGGTAGCTGTTTTGTTTTTTTTCCTGAGATGATCAGGTGCATCCACAAGAGGGGACATGAGAGAGGTGCAGGGAAACAAAGTTTAGCATATGCCAAAGTGGAGGCAGTAAAGACAGCAATGAAACTAGAGTGTGGATGGGTGGTGTCGGTATTTGCCAGAGATGTTTTCAGTTGTTATCACAATTGCGGATGAAAAGTCTGTCACTAATGCCGTCAGAACAGTTTCACTTAGGAAGATATTATCAGATGTCACAGTGAATTCTTTAAGGTAGGTAGTTGGGTCTTTAAAAAGGTCCATCCCATCTGATGGAGTGATAGGACAGGTGGAGATGTGATAACATTTGACTAGGTCTATAGCAACTCAACAGCATAATCCATAGCCAGTTAGCATTTTTGTCATTGGCATGATGAGGATCACTGGAAAAGTCATCTTTTCAGTGGATCTTTCATAATACGAATTCAGGTCCCTAGAAACACAATTATTTTCTTTTTTTGAAAGCTAATATATTGAGGTATGATTGACATGCAAACACTGTACATATTTAATGTATACAACGTGATGAGTTTGGAGGTAAGTATACTTCTGTGAAAGCATTAGCACAATCTGTGCCATAGAGTTATCTATCATCTCAAAAGTTTCCTCCCATCTTCTTTATTATTATTTAAAAAATATTTTCAAGGGGCATTTGAGTTTACTGCCTTCAGTTAGGATATTTTTAAGAAAACTTGTTTTTTGGTATTTCAGGTAACATTCCTTATTGTCATCATGTCCTAATCATGGTATCAAGTGCAGATAAACTTGTGGAAACACTACAGGGGACCTGACTTACTTTGATAAATCAGTATTTGAGTAAAATGGAGTGTGTGATGTTGGAACATCTATTACTATCTTAAGAAAATTGATACTTTTAATTTTAATTTCAGTTAAGGTACACGTAAAGATAAAAAGAGTTTGAGAATGGTATGGCATCTAAACTTTGATTTTATTTTTTACTCCCTGATTAACATTACCATTGCTTTAACTTAAATTCTCATATTTTAATGAACTATTTCAGTTTTCTTTGGCTAATCTCTTTGTCATCAGTTTCTACCCTCTAGTATGTTTCCATATTTTCCATGAACATGTTTTAATGATATAAACAGAAGTAATGGTGGTAATGTAGCATTGATAAGAATAGGAAACCATGCCGTTTGCAATATTTTAATTTAAATCGAATTCTTGGAATTTCCTTTTCTCAATTGTAGGAAAGGGGTATGAAAGAGAAATTTCAGCATCTAGTAGATTGTTAGAAATAAAGTACTGTGTTTAGCAGAAATCCAGAGGTAGAAAGAATGATCTGTGAAGAATACAGAGGAGCTTGTTTGAAATAAAGAGATTCCAGAGGGTTCAGGAGAATGGCGGGGGGCCTCACAAATTGAGAATGGCCACAGCACTGATGTACAAAATGGTAAGGGGATGAAGATGCAATTAACCTCAGGAGAGGAGGTTGAGGACTGAAAATCCATGTTAATTCATATATTCATTACAGCTTCTGTTTTAGACTTCTCCTTTCTTCTCTCCCTCTCTTCCTCCATGTTGATGCAGGAATTGTGTTTGAGCTCTGTGGAAGTGCGAGTATTTGAAGCTTGCATTTCAATTTTCTTTGTGGGGAGGTTTTTATAATATGAGCTCTATTTCTTTTTCTTTTCTTTTTTTTAAAATAGATTTTATTTCTTTATTTGAGGAAGAGAGAGAGAGAATAAGAGAAAGGGAGAGAGAGAGCGCAAGCATGAGCCAGGAGGGATGGGCAGAAGGAGAGGGAGAATCAGGCTCCTCACTAAGCAGGGAGCCCAAAGAGGGGCTTGATCCTAGTACTTCAAGACCACAACCTGAGCTCTGAGCTGAAGGAAGACACTTAACTGACTGAGTCACCTTGGTGTCCCAATTTAATATGAGTTCTATTTCTTTAACAAATATAGGAGTACTTAGATATTCCATTTCTTTTTGTATCGGTTTTTGATAAATTGTGTTTTTCAAGTAATTAATTTTCGAGGACTCATCCTATTGTAAATAAAATTTTCAAATTAGGATAAAATTTGTTCATATCTTATTATCTTTTACATATTAATAGTATACATAATGATAACCCCTTTTTCATCCCTGATATTGTTAATTTGTGTATCTTCTCATTTTTTTCTTGATCAGGTCTACTAGAAGATTATCAGTTTTATTATTCTTTTAAAAAGAATCACCAATGAACTCTCTTGATTATTGTATTTGTTTTCTATTTCATTGATTTGAGTCTAAGTTTATATTCTCTTCTTTTGGTTGTGATTTGCTGTTATTTTTGTAGATTCTTGAGTTGGAATCTTAGGTAATTTAAATTTAATTTTTCTTTTGTGTTATAATGTATGCATGGAGGAAGTGTCAAAGCTCTAGTTTTTCTTCCAAGCACTGCTTTAGCTGTATCCCACTAATTTTGATATTATATGATTTCTTTTGTATTTTATCATCATAAAATGTTTTTTCATTATTTTTAAATATATACTTTGTCCTATAGTCTTAGTTTGTCTGATATTAACATAGGTACAACAGCTTTCTTTGATTAGTGCTTGCATGGTTTATCTTTCCTGACACTTTTAATATATTTGTGTTTATTTTTTTAATTTTAATTTTATTTTAGAGAGAAAGAACACGCATGTGGTGTGGGGGCGGAGGGGCAGAGGAAGAGGGAGAGAGAATCTCAAGCAGGCTCCATGGCTCAGTATGGAGCCAGATACAGAGCTCCATCTCACAACCCTGAGCTGAAATCAAGAGTCGGATGCTTAACTGACTGAGCCACCCAGGTGCCCATTTCTATATTTAATGTACATATGTTCTTATGGACAGTAAACATGCTGTGTCTTACTATTCTTCCCTAGTTTTATTGAGATATAATTGAAGTGTCTTCTATTCAGTATGATTACCTTGCTTTTATTTGGAGTATTTAAATTATTTCAATGTAGTATAATTCTTGATATGCTTGAGTTTAAGTCTACTAAACTTGCTATTTGTCTTATGTATTATTTGTTCCTATTTTAATCTCTGAGTATTTTTTGTATTCTATTTTATTTACTCTATTGGTTTATTAGATATACTGCTTTGCTTAGAGTTTACCATAATGTTGGAATTATTATTCTTTAATCATATTTTACCTCCAAATGATATTATATTACTTAATATCTAATGTAAGACCTTACCACAGTATATTTCCATTTCCCTATTCTTGTCATTTGTGCTATTGTTGTCATACATTTTACTTATATTATAAATAAATCTTATAATACATTGCTGTTATATTTGCCTTAAATATTCTACTGTTTTAAAAATGAGATGAAGTTTTTTTATATTTACCCATGGGTTTATACATGGGTAAATATAAAAAAGACTATTTACAGTAGTCTTTATAGCTTTGGGTAGATCCACATTTTCATCTGTTACTATTTTCTTTTCGCTTGAAGAACCTTCTGTAACATTTTTGTGTTATGCAGTTCTGGTTGCCTCAAATTCTATAATTTTGTATTTATCTGAAAACGTTTTTATTTTCATTCAATTTTGAAATGCATTTTCATATGCAATTTTTGTCTTTTTTCTCTCAATGCTTTAGAGAGAAAACTTCTATTCTGTGTTTAACTTCATAATTCTTTTATTTTTCCCTGTCTAATCTCTTGTTAAGTTAATCTAGATAAATTTTCATTCCAGGTATTGTATTTTTCAATTTTAGTAGTTCCATTTGGGGGCAGCCCGGGTGGCCTGGCGGTTTAGTGCTGCCGTCAGCCCAGGGCGTGATCCTGGAGACGCAGGATCCAGTCCCACGTCGGGCTCCCTGCATGGAGCCTGTTTCTCCCTCTGCCTGTGTCTCTTGCTTCTCTCTCTCTGTCTCTCTCTCTCTCCCTGTGTTCTTATGAATAAATAAGTAAAATCTTTAAAAATAAAAAAAAGAAGACAAAAAAAGGAAGCTCCATTTGGTTATTTTTTTCTAGTTTTTAAAAATCTGCTTTGTTTCATTGAGTATATTTATATAAATGGTTTAAAAACTTTGTCAGCTTATTCAATCATCTGCCTAATTTCTGCATCTGTTTTTAATGTTTTCTCTTTTAAATATTAAAGAAATTAAAACATTGATGAAGAAAATGAAAGAATATACAGACAAATGGAAAAGTTATTTTGTGTTCAGGAATTGGAAGGTGGCTATTTTTATATTGTAGGATTTCAAGAGATATGGCTAAAACCACACCTTTCTTCTCATTCTCATTAGAGCTTTCTTAACATACAGACTCATTTTATTTCCTGCTTTGGTCACCTAAGAAGTTCACGGAATATTTTGCCATGAAAAATTGTCAAATAGATAAAATTTGAAATCATAACTATGAAAAAATCATAATCCATAACTATGGATTGGTTATAATGTGCATATTTCTAATCTTGAGACATCAGTCTGTCTATAGGTTGTCATGCATTCATGGATACAGCCCTCATGATTTTTCCCTATCCTCAGTCACTTGAGGATTGGTTCCTGGGAAAGAAAGCCAACCAGAATTTGAGCTCCACAAATCTCAGGATGACTTTCTTTCTTTCTTTCTTTCTTTCTTTCTTTCTTTCTTTCTTTCTTTCTTTCTTTCTTTCTTCTTTCTTTCTTTCTTTCTTTCTTTCTTTTTCTTTTTCTTTCTTCCTTTTTCTTTCTTTTTTTCTTTTTTAAAGATTGTTTATTTATTTATTCACGAGAGACACACAGAGAGAGGCAGAGAAATAGGCAAGGGAGAAGCAGACTCCATGCAGGAAGCCCAATGTGGGACTAGATCCTGGGAGTCTGGGATCACACCTTGTGCCAAAGGCAGATGCTCAACCACTGAGCCACCCAGGCATCCCTCAGGATGACTTTCTAACTTCATCTGGCTGATAGATCTCTATTCTCATAGCGAATGTCCCTCTGGGTTGGTTCTGTTTCATACCTCTGTACTCAAGTAGAATGCCTACACATCATGCAGTTTCTTTGGGCTCAGATGAGGAATTCACTTCTCTAACCAACCCCAAAATATATTTTCCTAGTATTCCAATACTTAATATAATCTGTCTTCAGATACTCACTCATGGAGGCCCCACTCTGACTCCAACTGCTAAGTCCTCTCCTCATTCTCAATGCCTGGGAGAAGAAAAACTTATCTATGATATGTCATTGTCATATATCATTGTTCATGACATGTCACTTCTAATTGCCAAGTCAGAATCGCTAACACTCCCTTGGTTTGGCTTTCTCTTTTTCTTTTAGGATTTGTGCGTCTAGTTGGAGGGGATGGACCCTGCTTAGGGCAGGTAGAAGTGCATTCTGGAAAAGACTGGGTTCCAGTGTCTGATGGGAACTTCACATTACTTACTGCCCAGGTCATCTGTGCAGAGCTGGGGTGTGGCAAAGCAGTGTCTTTCCAGGGGAATGTGTCCTTAAGAGAGTCAGATAGACGAGTCTGGCCTGAAGAATTCTGGTGTAACGGGCAGGAACCTGAGCTCAGGTATTGCCACAAAAAGTCCTGTCCAGGAGGTGTTTGCCACCATGGGGCTGTTCAAGTTTTCTGTTCAGGTGAGATGCAGAACAGGACTTCAACTTTGCTGCATACTCTGCTAGGGTAAGAAAAACATGAGATTTGGCTGAAATCCTGTCTTCTCCTACTAGTGTACACAGAAGTTCGGCTCATGAAAAATGGCACCTCTCAGTGTGAGGGACAAGTGGAGATGAATATTTTTGGAAGCTGGAAACCACTCTGCGCCGCACACTGGAGTATGGCCAATGCCAACGTTGTTTGTCAACAGCTTGGTTGTGGAGTTGCCATCTCGACTCCAAAAGAAGCATACTTTGTGGAAGGAAGTGATCAGATATGGAAAGATCGATTTCACTGCTCAGGGGCTGAATCTTTCTTGTGGAATTGCTCTGTGACTGCCCTTGGCATTCCTGGTTGTGCTCATGGAAACACAGTCTCAGTGATCTGCTCAGGTAAAAGAGAGGAAGGGCTAACTTGTACTCAGGATGCTCCTTGAGTGAAATGTCCCCAGGAGTAGAGAGCATAGAAAAATTATTTTAAAAGTGAGATAATCCAAGATAAAATATGGTTCTTTTAATTGTTTGCCTTTCAGTTCAAGGCAAAGAGTGTTAAGAGGGATATCTTTTAAAATTAACACTATTATTTAAATATATCTGAGTATTATTTACAGAGAAAGTATGGTAAGTAGTATGTGTGTAGTTCAGTGAAACACAGTAGCATGAATACTGTGTAACCCCAACCCAGATCAACAAAGAGATCATTAGCAGTACCCCAGAAGCCACATTCATACTCTACCAATCACTATGCCCGTCCTCCTGTCTCCAGTTTCCTAACTTTCCTCCAGTTTCCTAACTTCAATGCTATGGAATAGTTTTTTTCTATTTTAAACTTCATATAAAACCATATAGTATGTTTCATTTTGTGTCCAATTTCTTTGATTCCATACTATGTGTGCGATTCAGGCATATAGTTGTTTATAGCAGTGTTTCATTCATAATTATTATTGTAAAGTCATTCATTGGAATGACCTTGTGACCAGGTATTGATCCATCAACTGATAGTGGAGTTTTGGTTTACTTCCAGTTCTTAATTATTACAATAGTGATGTTAGAGATTATTGTGACAGTGACTTGTGGTGCAAATATGTATGTATTTATTTTGGGTGTTTACTCTTGCCCTTTTATTTTTACTCTCTTAATGGTGTTTGTTGATAAGCCAAGTTCTTCACTTTAACAAGGTTCAGTTTATCAACTTTCTTTTTTTTTTTTACGAATACTACTTCTTTTGCCCTTCTGAAGAGAACTTTGTCTACCCTAAGATCCTGAAGATTTTCCTTTATGATATTTATAGAAGTTTAGTTATCTTTATTTCACCTGTAACTGCGTAGTCCTCCAATTGATTTTCACATGTGATGAGGGTCAAATTTCAATTTTTATATGGATATCCAGTAGACTCAGAATCTTTTCCTGAAGAGACATCTTTCCCCACTGCAGTGCCACCTTTGAAATAATGAGTCTAGAGTATGTCTAAGTTTCTTTCTGGGCTCTATTCTCTTCTATTGTTTCATTGTCTATTCCAGCACTAAATCCTCAATTCAGTAGTTATTATAACTTTGTAGTATGTCTTGATATGTATTCAAGTTACACCTCTAACTGTTGCTTTTCTTCTCAAGTATGTTGATCATTCTTGGTCTTTTCCATTTAATTTTTGGAATTAGTTTGTTTTTTCACCAAAAAAAGCCTGATGATCTAGTCCAAGATGGTGACAGAAGAGTCTTCTGAGATCATCATCTCCAACAAATACACTTTTCCAATTCTTATAATAATGAGAATTCTATATAGAATTATAATCAGAATTAAATCTTGTGGAAGCACGGTAAATTGGTATTACATCCCATCCTGCCTGAATGCAAATTGGGATTTGGCTTTTTTTCAAAGTAGAAATTGAAAATATTAGCAAAGTCAATCACTGAATACCAATCTTCCTTACCTTGTTGCATAGTATGAATTGTTTGTTTCTAGTTTAATTCCATTTGGTCAAAAAAATTTTTTTTTCAAAAAACATATTTTTAATGATTTCAGCCCTTTGAAAATTTTTTAGATCTCTCTCTTTCTCTCTCTTTTTGGTATAACATGTGATCAGCCTTGGCAAATGACCTGTATGCCCTGGGAATAATGTGTATTCTGTGGTTTTGAGGTAAATATACTGGCTGATTTTGCTGGTTTGCTTTACTGAGACTGATGGAAAGTATTTTCTGGTGACTATTGGATAACAAGTTTCTTCCAAATCTAATCACTTGAAGCAACCACTTTAATTTCTTTTTTTTTTTTTCCACTTTAATTTCTGTAACACGGATCACTGTTCATTTCCCCTCCTGCTTTGTAGTAACATTTTCCTTACCTCCTTTAAGTCCTCATTGACAGCATTGCCCCAGGCCATCCAGCTTCTGCCTGTTCTTTGTTCCAAAGGCAATGCCACATGTTTAGGTGGCATCATGGTATTGCACTATTATGGATAAAGATACTATGAACATGTATATACAAGTCCTAATGAAGACAAACATTTCATTTGTCTTCAGTAAATACTCAATAATATGGAAAGTATAAGTTTTCTGTTTCCTATTGCTGCATAACAAAATTTCCCTCCAAACTTAGCACCTTAAAACTCCTTTGTATTTTTGCCTATTATTTCCTGTATAAGGAATTTGGAAAGGGCTCCAATTGGCAGTTCTCTGTTGGGGTCTGTATGAAATTGCATTCATATATCAGCTGAGGCTGAAGTCATCTGTAGACTCAACTGAGCTGGGAAACCAGTATGGTTCATTGACATGTCTGGCAGCTGGAATGTGCAACTGGGTTGTTGACAGAGCACCTGCATATGATTAGTCTCTTCAGCATGGTAGTCTCCTCAGGGTAGATTTCCCCAGAAGCAACTCTCCTAAGTGAGTTCATGGGAGGCTACATGACCTTTCTGATCTAGTTTTCAGAATCAAGTAGTATTACCTTCACTGCATTCCATTGCTTACAAACAATTTATGAAGGCCAAAATTCAAAGGAAGGAAGCAGAGATGCCCACCTATCAAAGGATGCAGTGTCAAAGATTTTGGGGTATGTTAAAAAAACAGCAAGATATATGAAATAGGTGATTGTGGGTTTTTAAATTTCTACTTTCAGTTCTGTCAATTGTGCCTTTATGTATCTAGGACTAAGTATATATGAATGTTAGAACTTTTCAGCATGTCTTTATGTTCTTGTTTATATTTTCCACTTTCTGGTCTTTCTGGCTTCATTCTGTGTATTTCCTTTTGATTTTCCATTTTATTATTCTATCTTGTGCTGATCTAATGGGCTATTATACTCAACCCTTGAGTTATTTCAGTTATTGACTTTTTCAGAGTATCTAGAATTTTTATTTGATTTTTGTTAATATTTTCCTTTCAAAATGCTATCTTGTTTAATTCCCTGAATATTTCAGTCATGGTAGTTTAAACTCCTTGTCAGGTTACTCCAATATCTGGATGCCTTGCAAATTTCTTTCCAATTCCTCTTTTATCCTCCTGGATTTTTGTCAAATCTTTTTTTTTTTTTTTTTTTAAGTTTTAACCTTTTTTTCAATGTAATCTCTAACTCCAATGTGGGGCTCAAACTCATGACCCTAGATCAAGAGTTGCATGCTTTACTAAGTGAGCCAGGCAGGTGCCCCTATGTCTGGGTATTTTTGATTGGCAGGCATCATGGGTGAAAAATTACAGAAATTCTTCAGAAAGGATTTTATTTTGCTTCCTCCTGGTACCTGTTTATGGACAGATCACTTTATTATTTACTTATTTAAATTTTGGGTTTTTAAAAAGATTTTATTTATTTATTAGAGAGAGAAAGAGAGAGCTTGTGAGTAGGGCAAGGGACAGAGGGAGAGAAAGAATCTCAAGCAGACTGAGCAGGGTGCCCAACATGAGGTTCAGTCTCATAACACTGAGATCATGACCTGAGCCACAACTAAGAGTCAGACACTTAAGCAATAGAGCCACCCAGGTGCCCCTGGACGGTTGACCTTATACAAGGGAATTGAAGTAATTAGACACTGGGTGTCTATCCTTATGAGGAATAGTCTACTTTTAGTTCACTTTTCCTTCTATGGTAGAAGGTTCTGGTTAACAGGGTGTCTCCTCCTTGGCTGAATTATACTTTGTACTCCCTGTGCCCTATGAGTCTGGCAAACCTCTGCTGAACTTTTCAGCATCTCATCTATAATCTTTGAATTGACAAAGACCTCAAGGAGAAAGTGACTCACCTCTGCCCTTTACTTTACTCTCAGACCTTGGCTTCAAAAATTTGCACTGCCTTGGTAGCTCTTCACCATTTTCAAGCAGTACTGATATATTCCTACTTCTTAAAATTCATTCTTAGTGCAGCACTTGGCTTGAAACAAATTTTGGCATTGTTAGAAGCAGAACTTTCCATAAAGAGGTGAAATCTAAAATTATGGGAACTCTACTGGTATGTTAACAGCTTTCATCTCAGACCCCAGCACCAGGTTACTATTTAGTTTAATTCAGTTTCCTGTTTTTCAACCCTACTAACCCTCTGACCATGCTGTTTCTGCAGGAAACCAGACCCAGGTGCTGCCCCAGTGCAACGACTCTGTGTCTGAGGAGAGTACTACCAGCTGCTCAGGTGAGGGGTCCCAAGGGACCAGAAGGCCCTTCTCATTTCCTGTTAAACGCGCCAATGGTATGATTCTCTCTCCTTAGAGAGCAGACAGCTCCGCCTAGTGGACGGGGGTGGTCCCTGCGCTGGCAGAGTGGAGATCCTTCACCAGGGCTCCTGGGGCACCGTCTGTGATGACAACTGGGACCTGGACGATGCCCACGTGGTGTGCAGACAGCTGGGCTGCGGAGAAGCTCTCAATGCCACAGTCTCTGCTTACTTCGGGGCGGGATCAGACCCAATCTGGCTGGATGACCTGCAGTGCACTGGAAAGGAATCCTACATTTGGAAGTGCCCCTCCCAGGGCTGGGGGCAGCACAACTGCAGGCACAAGGAGGACGCAGGGGTCATCTGCTCAGGTCTGCCCGCGCCCTGTCCATGGGTTGGGTGAGGAGGTGGGGGCTCTGGAGAAGGGGAGTCTGAGCCCAGAGGGGTGTCGTTGAGAGGGCCAGAGAAGAAGAAACCTTCCTTCTACACTGTCTGTCTTTCTAGATGTGAAGATTAGGTGCTTTCTTTTCCTCCCACAGCTGCGGTTCAGGTGACTTCCATTCGAAAGCAGGGCTCATTCTTCAGTTCACTATGGTGGTAAAGTCTTGAGATCCTATTGCTGTTGAAATGCATTACCATATACTTAGTGGTAGAAACAACACAAATTTATTAATGCACAGTTTTGTATGCTAGAAGTCCAACAAGGGTCTCACTGTGCTAAAATCAAGGTGTGGACAGGACTGCATTCTTTCTGGGGGCCCTAGGGGAGATTCCTTGTCCCTACCTTTTCCAGTTTCTTAAGGCCCTGTGCATTCACTGGCTCCCTTTTTTCCCCTTCAAGCTGACAATGTTGCCTGCTTCTGACCATTCTTCCACAGTCACATTTCCTTCTGACTGAAGCTGGGAAAGAGTTCCCATTTTTTAAGGAGAGTAGGTCTAAGGATGTGATTGGATTTTCACCTGGTTAACCCACACTACTCCAGGTTAATCTTACCATCCCGAGGTCCTTATCTGAATCACATCTGTAAAGTCTCCTTTGCCATGTAAAGTAGCGCATTTATGCAACACCTTTGGGGGGCCATTTTTCTGCCTACCTCCCCACTTTCACATACTCTTTCAGAAGTCTTGTCAGGAAGCAAGATTCAGCTTTCCCTCTGTGTAAAGTGCCCAGGTGGGTATTCCTCTCTGATCATATTCTACTGCATCATTGTGGTGGACATAGAAACACAGACAGAAACACACAAAATCAGGTAAAAGGGAGACCAGTTTCAGTCTTACCACCTAATGTGTGCTTACTCAGCAGAGTCAGTGATGAGTGTTCACAATCTCTGGCATGGAGAAAAAAAAATCAAGAGCATTGAATGGAATGCTTATTGTGGATTGTTTCCCCTTCTCACCCCTTTCAATTTAGACTTCCTGAAACTCAGGATGGTGAGCGAGGACCAGGAGTGTGCTGGGTGGCTGGAAGTTTTCTACAATGGGACCTGGGGCAGTGTCTGCCACAGCCCCATGGCAGCCATGACTTTGTCCATCATCTGTAGACAGCTTGGCTGTGGAGACAGTGGGACCCTCAACTCTTCTATAGCTCCCAGGGAAGGTTCTAGACTTCGATGGGTGGATCAAATTGAGTGTCGGAAAACTGATTCCTCTCTCTGGCAATGTCCTTCTGACCCCTGGAGACACAACTCATGCTCTTCAAGAGAGGAAGCTTATATCTCGTGTGCAGGTAATTTACTGTCTGTTTCCATGTGTCTGTCCCAGTCCTGTGGAATGTTGTTACTGAGATTTTATATCTTCAAATCTAAGGAATGAGTTTAAGATAAGACTACAAAATGAAGTTTGGATGATTGCTTAATTTACATATTCCAGTCTTCTTTCACAGGAAAAAATAAGGAGACCTGTGTCAATAGCAGCCTATGTGAAAAATACCAGAAGGATCGCATTGAACATGAGTAATACCCTGATAAACTTGCTAATTAATTAGGAGTAGTTAAGTGATATCCCAACATGTTAAAGTAAATAAGGAACCAAGTAAGGAATCCACCCTGATCGTTTTGTCTCTTAAGCTAATGGTATTTTACTCCGGAATGCCTCATTCTCCAATCAGTCTTTCCATAGATAGTGACTGAGTGCCTGTAGGCACAAATTTATACTGCAGGCAGGAGGACGAGGAAGAGAAGAAAATGTAGTCTCTGCCATCACAGAGCATACAGTTCAGTGTTGAAAACTCTCATTAGGCAGAAATTTCATGAAGAGTTAGAAAGTGCCGTGGAACTGTGGAATTGGGGTAAAAGAAGAAATCATACCTAGATGAAAAGCTGAAGGGTAAGAGTTCCTCAGAGGAAGAAAGTGGAGGATCACATGGTTCAATGTATGTACTGAGGTGGGAGGAAACATGGTGTCTTTGAAGCACTGAGAAAATCCCATCATGGCCAGAGCAGAAAAGGGTGGGAGAGTGGCTCAGGGTTTCCCTGGAATGGTGAGCAGAGCCAGAGACCCCTCTGTGGGAAGGCTCAGGAAAACATTCCTGTTAAAGAGCAATATGTCTCTTGGCTGCACCATGAGGAACCGCTCAGAAGTCAGTGGCCTCATGTCTCCATGACTTTCTGCTTTAATTTGTCTCTTATAAGAGGCCCTCAGGATCCCAGTTTTTGGGGCTGATCCTGTCCTCTAGGCTTTTCATTAACTACAATGTGCTTAATCTGTCTTCCTCATCTCACTCTCCCAAAATGTTCTGGAGAGACTGCTGGAATTTAAAGCCCATCATCTTCAAAGTCTCTTATGCCCGCACTGTTCCCTTCACTTTCATGTTCTGATTAGAACCTGACTTTTCCCTGAAAATGTTGATTTTCCTGTCAACTGGAGGCTCTTTGTTTCTCTCTGAACATACTTTTCTCTGGGCTGAGACTTGGAAGAGATATACTCCTTGCTCTCAGTTTGTCATTTTCGACAATTCCTCTTCTGTCTCTCTTCCCAACATCCAGCTATTTGAAATTCACACCTTGAGACAATACCGCCCAGTACATTTGTTTGTTGCTGTCATCATCTTAACTTTCTGGTCACTTCCCCTGGTCCACTGAAGACTGTACCAAGTCCTTCATTTCTGTCTCACTCCTGGAACCTTTGGTGCTTGCTTCAACATCCTTAAACACAACTGAGACAACATCTGGCCTCTCAGTTCACTGACTTTCTCATTTCTAAGCACCTTTCCTCCCATCCTATCTCTGCCTATGCATATACTACTGATCACCAATAATTGTACACTTCAAAATCTTGATATCTTTATTCCATTCTCTGACCAATGCTTCTTATTCTTATGGATCCTCAACTAGAGTGCTCTGTTTCAAATAATTTCTCGTTCTTGTGGAGATGCCCAATCTTTTCCCTTGTCAGTTTTTTTTTTCCTACTCTCCTCATGTCTGCACATTTTTTCTCCTTAGCCAGATGAGATAATATATCCAACATTATAATCATTCTCCTTTAGTTTATTTAACTCCCTTGCCTTTTCTTTGTCAACCTCACCTGGCAAACTCTAGACCTGGTTAAAGTCAACTACCTGAGTACTCCTTGCCTGAACTGGACTAAGGGAAATGTGGGGAAATAACACATAGTCATGTTGCTAGTCTATTTTTGAATCCATGGACACAATCTCTACTGGGCATTCCATAGTGTCTCTGGGTTCTACTGTACTTCTCCAATATGTGTGCTTGCCCTATCTTTTTACCTATTCTATTTGAGAATAGATGAAGCGAATCAGGTGTTGACAATGCAAGAGAGATGAAGGGAATCAGGTGTTGACAATGCAAGAGAGCTCTCTTGCATTGTCAACACCTGATTCCCTTCATCTATTCTCAAATCATAATCCTGCCTCTTACCTCAGTGAGAAATTAGAACAGTCATTTGGGAATTCCTCATCTTCCTTTCACCAAATCTACTCACATGTGGTCTCTGCACACACTCTGTGCTTACTTGGCCTTCTGGATCAGTGGCCTCAGTCCTAATCTTAGGTCAACTCTTCTGCCCAGTCTGTGGATCCTAACTGCACTTATCTTGTCAAAGTCTTCACTTCTATTCCCCCTTCCTTGCACCATCAACTCCCTTCCCCCGCTTTGTCTCCTGTTTATTCTCATCATTGTATATATGGGCTTGAGTGTCTCACATCTTGAAAACTACCTGAAAAAACCAGTTTTCCTTGACTTCTTTGTTATTGCGCATCCCACTTCCCTCTCCTCTTCAGCTAAGTTTCTGAAAGTATGGTCAGTAACTACTCAGGGTCTTCATAATTTTCTGTTCTCTAGTGTTCTAAACTCACCCAGTTAAGTATTAGGGTCCACCATTCTTCTGAATTGGTAAAGTAATTAAATTTAGCAAACTTTCCTCTCTTCAGTATTCCTGAACTTATAACAGTATTCAGCAGGTTCACTTCTCTTCTTCTTTTTTTTTTTCCTGACATCACTAGACTTCACTGATTGTTCTTATTTGGCCTCATTGTTGTTCTTCTGCTTACCGATTTACAACTCCTGTGCTCAGTCTCTAGATCTTGGATGCTTTCAGGGCTCAGCATCAGACTCTTTAGTCTTCCTATTAGACTCCATCCACTTCCAGTAAGTTCTGCTGGCTCTATCTGCAAATATATTCTCAATGCCTCTATTCCTTCCATTGTCACTATCTTAGTCTTCTTGCCTGAATTATTCCAAAAGTTTCTCGTGGTCTTCCATGTCCACTCTTTTTCTTCTATAATATTTTCTCTCTGGCTGACAGAGAAAAGTTTTAAAAATTAGTCTGTATCTTGTTTCTTGCTTACAAGCCTCCAGGGGCTTCCTGTTTTAAGGAACCTATACTGGTTGACAAAGCTATATATATAATCTGTCCCCTACCCACCACTCAGTCCTTTTCTGGAGACACTCTTCCACTCAGTTAGTACACATATTGATTCTCTTTGTGTTCATGAAATAGCCAGGCATGGAGGAAGTAAGGGAAGGCAGGCTGACCATCCTTTAGTGCCTTGGTATTTTTTTTTACCAGACAGATGGTATTATTCACTCTAAGACCTTCCACTGGCTCTTCTATTTGCTTGCTTGCTTGTCAACTTCTCATCATTCAGTTTTCACATTAAATATCATCTTTTTGGTGAGGGCTTTCTTATCAACTTAAGTGCTATTACCTCTCCCAAAATTTTTTATGACATACTCTTGATACTCTGTGATTATCCCTGAATATAATGATTGCTTTTCTCAATATCTCCTGCAGGGTTCCAGTTCCTCTGCCCAACCTATAATACATTTTACAGTAAAAAAATATGTAATATATATAATATATATTTGCTTTTCATAGTACTACTATGTGAAACGATCATTTATTTCTTTTCAGATTATCTCTCTTTCTCATATTAGTTTGTAAATTCCATGAGATCGAGGACTTTGACTATTATATTCACCACTGTACATCCAATGCTGTCTGTGGTCAGTACCTGGTATACAACAGACAAAAAATAGTTCTTGAATCAAATAATAATCTTTTTGATTGCATAGTTACAATTAAAGATATTTTCATCAAGGTATAATCAAAACTAATTGAAAGTGTTTTAAGCTGGGAAGTGTCATTTTGCATTAAGAAAAGATCCCTCTGAGTACAAGATAAAGGATTATTGCAGGGGAAATGTAAATGCATAATGGTGACTTGCAATAGCTTGGAGGAGCAAGGGTGGCTGCTGGAAGGATGACATTGATTTTTTACTAATATAGGAGACACAGAAACTCATGAGAGGAAATTCATGGGCTCAGTTTTGGAGGTGCTAAATTTAAAGTGGGTCAGAACACTCAAGTAGAGATTTCATTTGGCATTTAAAAGTATACAATTTGAATTTAGAAAGGAAATCCGGGTGGGAGATATAAATATGGGAGTGGTCTTAGAGATGCTTAGATAGGAGTGGTTGAGATCACTGGGAATATAAATGATCCTAAAATAGACTCCAACTAGCACTAACTTTTATTTTTTTTATTTTTTATTTTTTTAAATAAATTTAGTTTTTAGTTGGTGTTCAATTTGCCAACATATAGAATAACACCCAGTGCTCATTCCATCAAGTAGCACTAACTTTTAAAAGCTAATACACTCTATGGACTGTCATAGGACGTCTTAGGCTAATTAGCAGAAATGCCAGAACAGATGTAACTTGATTGTTGACCTCAGACTTTGAATGACTTTACCATGGAAGAAGGAAAAGAATCACTATGAACTAGCTAATCCAGGGGGCAGGACTCCAGCTGATGGATAGAGGTTACAAGAAGGCAGATTTCGATCCATTTTAAGTACACGTAGCATAAAGGTATCTCACCTCGTGATGGTCCCTCAGGGAATTAATAATACTATCAGGTAAAAAACACCAGAGTCATGATGGGATGGCCAGCGCCTTCCCTTATATTTATTTTTGCCTGTCTCTATGTTTCTTTCCTGAATCAATGACACCTGCTCCTGCTGGGGTTGTACCATGCGTGGCACTAGGGAAATCATGTTCTTTCCACTAGTTTCTTTTACACTTAGAGAGAGATCAGTTCCTTTCTTGTTCATTTAAATTACAAAAACACTGCTTACTTATCATGAGCAGGGAATACAAATATAAAAATGTAGAAAGAGAAGTGAATCATATCTCATGACTCCTTGTCCTTTCATACCATCCTGTTGTAAACAGGATTAATGGACTGGTATGTTCTGTTTTCCCAAATCATCCATTTTCACTGAAACATACCCAAACTCATATGCTCTTAAAGGGTTTATGTTGATAGTGTCTTGTCTTTTGATTGTACAAAATTGGAATTATACCCTACACATTATTGTTATATTGGCCTAATATATCATGGATATTCCTCCAGGTAGATCTAATTCATTTGTAAATCAATGGTATAATATTTCATTCATCCAGATTGCTAGTGCAGTTAATGTAACCATTTACCTATTTATTGGTAGTCTGATTGGTTTTGATTTCCCACTTTATAAACAATGTAAACCTGCCTCCTTATAACCTTTATCCATCAGCAAGAGAGTCCTGCCCCTGGAGCAGCTCATGGTAACTCTCCTCCCTCTTCCATGATAAATATTTTTGTATATGATTTTCTACATACAGGTGAGTTTTTTTTACTGTAGGATTACTCACTGTTGATATTATTCTATCAAAGAACACACACACACATAAATTTTAATAGATATTGTCAAATTACTTTTGAGGACTAACTCTTTTCAATTGTCTTCTTATCTAGATATAAATGTTTAGGTTTTAAATAACGGGAGTAATTGGTGGAAGGGGGGAGGAGGGCGGGTGTTGGAGGGGAATGGGTGACGGGCACTGAGGTGGACACTTGACGGGATGAGCACTGGGTGTTTTTCTGTATGTTGGTAAATTGAACACCAATAAAAATTAATTAAAAAAATAAATAAATAAATTACTTTTCTTTAAAAAAAAAATAAATAACGGGAGTATTAAAGACAAATAATATAGAAGCTCCCAAATCAATAAGCTTAAAAAACCCATATCTTATGCTAAAATATTTGAACTCTGAAGTAAGAGTAACAATTGCTTTGCTCCTGGTTTCTTTCTCCTTCCTTCCCTCTATCCCTTCCTTCTTCTTTGCCTCCTTCCTCCCCTCTCTCCCTTTCTTACTTTTTTTGCATTTTCAGTGTTTTCTCTTTCCTCAACATTCTTTTCCAGTTCCTTGGTCCCCCCATCCCTTCTCTGCCAGCTCAGGTATAACTTGGGTGATCCGCTAGGAGTTGGCTGAAGTCCACAGCTAAGGGAGAGCATGGTGATAGATATTTCAAAGGCAGAGGCTCACTCCCTTCCCTTCCTTCTCTTTCCTCACCTCCTTTTCTTGTTCCTGTGGAAAGCTGATTAGATATTAAACTATCAGAACTTACATGGATGATAATTGTCTACAATCAAATATGATGAGTTGGGTGATAATGAGGTCTCCAGTCCTGAAAGTGAGCAACCACCCTAAAGAGGTCCTGCCATCATTTTCTGAGATGTTCATAGGGTATGAAGTTTGATAGGATAATATGAAAAGGATATGCTAATTCTGATATCTTATGACAAGTACTTTGTATACGTCAGTTTTCTTATATTGTTTCAAATTTATGTTTTTCCTTTGGTTTCAATTTTTTACGTTTTTTTTATACCATATTTGTTATCTGTGTCCTCTCTCAATGTATTTTTTCTCAGTATATTTGCGTATCATGCAAACATTTATGTCTTAGTACCTAGCCACTGTCTACTTAATATATTTTTCTCTGAATCATTCTTATTTCAGTTTTTGGCAAAAAAAATCCTCTTTAAAAAATTTTTTTAAAAATATTTTTAAAGATTTTATGTATTTATTTAGAGAGTACACAAATCAAGAGGAGGGCAGAGGGAGAAGCAGACTCCCTGCTGAGCAGGGAGCCTGATGTGGGGCTCAAACCCAGGATCCCAGGACCATGACCTGGGCTGAAGGCAGGTGCTTAGCTGACTGAGCCGCTCAGGTGCCCCCCAAAATATCTCCTTAATGTAGTAATCTTTGCTTGTGCACACATCATACTGAAAAATAGATAAGAAAAGTTTATAATCTGCTATATAATTTCCCATTAAAAATATAATGGGATATTGAATACAAATTACTTCTGTGATTCTGGACTTTAAAAAATATCCATTATTTATTACCACAAACCACTAGTATCAATTTGCATTCCTTTATTATCTTCCTTATTAGCAAGAATTTAAAGGAATTATGTTTTACTGCATTCTATTCACTCATTCATTGAATAAATATTTATCAAGCCCCTATACCTAGTATTTATAAAAAGTTTCTCAATGCACACTTGTTGAATGAATGCATACAATATACCAGGTACTGTTCTAATAGCAGAAACACAGAGGTGAATAAGACATGCAAGGTCTTTCCTCTCGTGGAGATTGTGTGTGTGTGTGACTGTGTGTGTGTGCATATACACGTCTGTATTTTGTTTATTGTGGAATGTGGAAAGTGATAAACAAGTAAATAGATAAAATAACGCCAGATGGTGATAAAGGCTATGATTTAGCAAGCGAGCATCTCAATAACTCAGCCCATTAGATTAATTACGAAGCCTGTTATTTACACTTGTCATTTGGACTGAGCCAAGCACTTTAGATCGTCTTACTTGGGGCAAGACCACCCCCAGCTGTCCCTGATCTAGCACTTCCCCATTGTCTGCTTCTGCAGGAGTGAGACCCAAGAGCTGTCCGACCGCTGGCCCCTGCACAGGTACATCAGCCCCTCCTGCCTCCCGTGTTGGCTCCCAAGGGCTCCTTCCTTCCCACTGGGGACAGTAACAGAAGGTGCTGCTGCCTTTTCAGGCAAGGAGAAGCTCCGACTGAGGGGAGGAGACACGGTGTGCTCAGGGCGAGTGGAGGTTTGGCACGAGGGTTCCTGGGGCACAGTTTGTGATGACTCCTGGAGCCTGGCAGAGGCCGAGGTGGTGTGTCAGCAGCTGGGCTGTGGCTCTGCCCTGGATGCCCTGCAGAAGGCGGCGTTTGGGCCAGGAACTGGGAACATCTGGCTGGATGAGGTGAAATGCAGGGGCAGGGAGTCCTCCCTGTGGGATTGTGCTGCGGACCCCTGGGGGCAGAACGACTGCAAGCACGAGGATGATGCTGGAGTGCGGTGCTCTGGTGAGTGGCTCTGGTGGAGCTGGAGCAGGAGTGGGGCAATGGGGTAGGCTTGGGTAAAATGGGAAGTTTGCATTCAAAAAATATCTAGGTGCTGTAAGCTCTGATCTAGAAGAAGGGGAAGTCTCAACCTTGATGTTGTGGTAATTAAGATGTAGGGAAAAGGGGCTGCCCTGTGCTATCTACTGCAGCCACCATCTGTAGGCAAGGTCAAATATTCAGATTCTTGAGGTCTATTCTGTGGAATCTGACAGAATTAACCAATTCAGAAAAGGGAAGATCCTAAAGAGCCATCAGCTGGTGGGGAGGTCTTAGGGTATTTTCCTTAAGGAAGCTTCTTTTTATTCCTTTCAAATTTCTTTTGCCCTTGGGCCAAGGGAGTCTGGTTCCTGTGTTGCAGAATCTAAGGTTTTCCCGTCTGCCCATGAGTGTCACTCCTCCACAGCAAGATGCTCATCCCAGGAGTTGCTTGATGTTTTGGTCTGGTGAGGCCTGAAGAAAGGAGGCCACAGCTGTGTGGTTTGGTCCTCTGAGGCTGTTGCAGCAGGGAAGCTGTCTGCTAATCCCAGCACTCCCTTGGACCTCACTGGAGTGGAGTTGAATTTATCTTAAGACAAGGCCTGGGGTCAGGGTCACAGTCAATTCTGTTAGGTCCGAGGCTGGGACTTCCTTGTCCCAGGTGCTCTGGAGGGAGTCTCCCTGGGCCCATGCCTTTCTCCAAATCCTATTGGTTTTATTCTCCTTAGGGATCAGACAAGGCCCAAGTCTTGTCCATGACATCTTCTCCCTGTCTGAGATGTTCTGCTTCATCCTGGGGGCCCTTCTCTTCCTGGTCCTCGTCATCCTGGTGACTCAGATGTGCAGATGGAGAGCAAAGCAAAGAGGTAGGCTACAGAGGGTACAAGGTAACATGGAGAGTGTGTGGGGGCAGGAGATCTGGCCAGGTACAAGGGCGGGGGGGGGCGGGGGGGCGGAAATATGTTTGAAAAACTTCATCTGCCCCTTGTTAAACTCTAAGGGCTGAATCTGTAGAAGCTTTTAAGGTTGGAGTGTGAGCACTCATAAGTCATGGTTTCTGTGTGAGACAAGAATGAATACAGGCCGAGCTATGGATACAGGGTTAGACCAGGGGAGAGGGAGAAGATGTAGACATGGTGCTTGGGGTATGAGGAGTCCTGGAAGCCCCGAGGCTTTTTCCATGTGCAAAGCACTGGGGAGAATGATTTGCTTATTGTTTCAGGGATGAACTCAAGGGGCAATTTCTCACTAGCTGGTGGTTTGCTCAGCCTTCCCCAGTTTCAGAGATGTTCTTAATGAGGCTGAGTATGAGGAGATTGGTCATGTTGTGACAACGAAGGAAGATCTGCTGGACAGCACTGGTGTGTATCCCTGCCTTGTCCTCCTGGGCCCCCTAGGTGTTAGCTCCCTGCCGTCTGTCATCCAAGGCTTCTCAGAATCTGCAGACCCATTATCTATTCCAGGCTCACAGGAGCAGCCCCTCCAAAGACTGCAGGATGGGTTCCTGCTGAGCCCCTGTGAGCTCTGAGCCTTCTCTTTATACAACAGGAGCCACATGTGCTCCAGCATTTCTTCTCAGCCTTACCACAGGTCCCATGGGTGTGAGAAGGTGTGTTCTTTTTGTTTTGTGATGTTTTTCTTCACACTAGGGGCCCTGTCAGATGAATCCGTGCCTAAACTGCCATATTACCCTGGAGATCGTGAGGAGAATAGTGACTTTCAGTCTGCTCCAGGTAGTAGGGGTGAATCCACCTCGGCTGGGTATTGGGAGCACGTGACTTTCCTCCCTAGAGATGAGATTCAAGAGGGACAGTCTCCCTTTGACTAGGATTAGAAGTCTCTTCTCCTTCTCTGATTGCTCTGATGTACTTCATCAGAGCAATGATGAAGGCTGGTGAGGCTGGGCTGTCTGTGTCCAGAACCACCCTCATTCAGTCCCAACAAATTCACGCTGTTTTGAAAAAATAACATTTGGAAAGTGTAACTGACCAAATATTTTAGTAATGCACATTGGTGTAAGAGTATCTCTGAAATATGTAGTTTAAACGAGGAAATATTGGGATGTTCAGATTATTTTTCTGGTTTATGGACACATCAAAATGAAATATATACCTTGGAAAAGACTTGTTAAAACACAGGGTGAATAGTGCCTCTGTTCGGCAGCCATCAGAATCTCTGTGGCAGAAGGGATTGTAGATATTACCTAGGTCAACCCATTTACTGTGGTTTCATCTGAACCCCTTGTCTGTCCTTAAAACCCCCAGCTCAAAGGACTGATGCCCCCAGTGAGGGTTATGATAATGCTGAAGACCTACCAGTGCCTGAGGCTGCCCCTGCCTCATGGATGAGGAAGGGGGAAGTGCCCCCAGAGGAGGAAAATGGGATGAGGGCCTTTCAGGCAGGTGAGTGGATCTCTTGTAATCTTTTGTCTCTGTCCTGGAAGGGGTGAACTTCAGCCCCGCACTGCCGATCCTTCCTATAGAGTCAAAATTCAGAAGATCTATATCCTTTGACCATTTTCCTCTCTTTAGTGCTCTCACATTTCTTGGGAGGGAAGAATCTTTCTATATTCTTGATATCTGCATCTCCATAACTTCATCTTTGATGTGCTTGCATTAAGACTTATAAATTAATCAAGTCCAAAAATAGAACAACTGTTCTGATAACATGTTTGTGCTCTCATATGTGAAAGGCATTTAGAGACTTAAGAAATATTGCAATATTGGAATTTATGAGGTATTTTGATAATTTTAGATGCATTATAATCATATATTAGCACTAATATGCACAAAGTCTATGATATATGGTAGTCTTGAAAATTAAAGCCATGGTGGTAGATTATAGAGTCTGAATTATGGGCATTAAAGGGCCAATCTGCTCCAGATGTTTCAGTGGTCTAATGAAGATATTAATTCTCCAGAGAAGAGTATTTCTCCATCTAGGGCATGTGACTCTGGGAAGGTGGCAACTACAGAAGGATCCCGTGATTGTGGGCATTTGGGAACACAAGTCAAGGCCATCAAGAGCAGAGATAGATGGTCAGGGAGGAACTGAGATTTTTTCCAGGTCTCCTGTGTCCTCCTTCTGCTGAATTCAGACCTGTCAATTGTAAAAGGAGAAATTTTCATGGCCTTTCTTATGATTCTTATCATCCTTGGGCCATCTCTTTGCTGAGAAACATGCCTTCATAGAACATCTGTGTTGACCTAGATCTCCTGTGACAACAGGGTTTCCCAGAGACCCACAGAACTGGAACCTGATGCAATAACCTTGATATATCTGTGTTGTAACTAATATTAAATTGTCTGAGCCTACCTGAAACTTTGTCATCACCACTTACTTGACTTGCTTCCACTGTGGGGCACTGTCCTCTCCCTTTGTCACAGTTCTAATCAAACTTATCTTTACTGTTTCAGGCTCTTCTCTACAGCTCTCTAGAGGAGTAGCTGGACCTGAGAAAGGAGAAGATAGTCCCTGGCTGCTCCAGGGGGAAGGGGACCCTGGGTATGATGATATTGAACTAAATGTACCTTAAACACTCACTATATTTCCCCCCCGATATTGCATTAAAAATGAGATAAAGTCTCAGATATTTAATTGCCTATATTTCAATAGTGACTTATAATTGAATTATATGGAAATTAATTAAAATTAAATATTCTGAATAAAGTACTTTTTGCTTTGTTGATTATTTAGCAGGTTTTATCTCCATTCACATTTTCCCTCAAAGGAAATACAAGGTGAACAAACTGACCTGTTTTCTCACCTCCCCTACAGACTACTCTAGGCATTACTTTACCTGAGTTCACAAATGTTCCAGGTCTCTTTCATAGGCAAGGGACTCTAAATTTAGCCCATACTCATACCTTCATTCTTACTATGATGAACTCATGTGATAAAAACCAGACCTGAACATTCATGTATGCTCTTCCTTGAGATGTCATATCACCTGTTTTTTTTTAAATTTTTATTTATTCATGAGAGACATAGAGAGAGAGGCAGAGGGAGAAGCAGGCTCCATGCAGGGAGCCCGATGTGGGACTTCATCCTGGGTCTCCAGGATCCCGCCCTGGACTGAAAGCAGCACTAAACCACTGAGCCACTGGGGCTGCCCATATCATCTGTTTTTAAACAATTCCTAGACACCATACTTAGGTAGGAATTTCAAAGTTGAAGGTGGGAGGTTGGCTAGTGGGAGAGAAGGGATACAGTTTTCCATATCTTGCCCAAATTTTTGTGGCTCAATTAAAAATCCAAGTTGGGGCACCTGGATGGCTCACTCAGTTAAGCATCTGACTCTTGGTTTCAGCTCAGGTCATGATCTCATGGTTGTGAGATCCAGCCCTAGATTGGGCTCTGTGCTGAACTGAGTGTGGAGCCTGCTTAAGACTCTCTCCTCCTCCTCTGCCCCTCCCCCCTGCTCATGCACTTGCTCTCTCTCTCTCTCTCTCTCTCTCTCAAAAATAAATAAATAAGTAAAAATTTAAAAATCCAATTCTCCGTAACTATATCTTCCTATTTAAGCTCTTATTCTGTAGGTTACTTTCTCCATTTGTTACTTAAGCTCATACAGATTCCTTCTCACTCTTCTCTCATGTCTAGTTGGTTATCAACTCCTTTTATTTTATTTTTTTTAAAGATTTTATTTATTTATTCATGAGAGAGACAGAGAGAGAAGCAGAGACACAGGCAGAGGGAGAAACAGGTTCCATGCAGGGAACCTGATGTGGAACTCGATCCTGGGTCTCCAGGATCATGCTCTGGGCTGAAGGCGGCACTAAACTGCTGAGCCACCCAGGCTGCCCTCAACTCCTTTTAAATTCAGTCTTTCCTCTCCATCACTACTTCCTATTTCTTCAGGATGTTGTCATTTCCTGTCTGCCCAATTATAAAGCCTTCTAGGTGAATTATATAAACTCATATTTCTTTACTGCAAATTGATAAAGGACAATTTGCCACTTATCTACAGACTTGCATCCAAGTGGGACAAGAAGGCAAAGAAGAGACTGAGGCAGAGGAGATCTAGAAGGAATTGTAGACAAACCAGGGACTATCAGCTATGTGGGTTTTATAAATGTGGATGGAGGGATTTGACGTGATTGAACTATAAGAGGAAGAATTTGAGTCCAATTGAAAACATATTGCTCCAAGATTGCGTTGATCTGGTAACTATCTACAATGCAAATGTGATTCCTCAAGATGGAGAGAGCTATTCTGTAGCAATAGCGAAGGAAAGATTATGTCTCCACACCCCCCATCACATAGTATTAGAACTGAGAGTAATAACCTGGTTATGAGCTGAGCCCAACCTCTTAGTACTTAATTGATGACTCTGGATGTTGTCAGGGATTCCAATCTACAATCACTTTGCAGTCATCATAATTTTTCACAGGGGAGGGGGATTAGAAGATGCTCAAGATTTCTCTCAGTGCAATATACATGGCCATTTGCCATAGGGAAATAATGAAGTCAATGATGGAATAAAGTATAACCACCAAGATTATATTTTACTTCTGATAAATGCTATCAACAAAGCCAAAATAGAAAGCTGGCTACTACAAGTTTTCAGTTTCCACCAATTTTTCAGTTTCCACCAACATGTTCACATAGGAAGTCATAATTTTTGAGAGATTTTATATTCAGCCCAGAGCCAAGGATTCAAATCTTTCAATTCTTAAAGTCTATTGTAGAGAAAGTAGAGTTTTGCTATATGAGGACTGAGACTAGTACTTGTGCAGTTTTCTTGATATCACAACTGGCTTAATAGTCTTCCCACTATTTTCCAGATCCTTTAGCATCCCTAAGGTACACTTTGGTGCTCTGCTTTCCACCTGTGTAGCTGAGTCACTGGGATGATAAGGACCAGGGAAAGAAGATCCCTCAGGATGATATAGAGAGTATCCCAGGTGGGGAGAAGATACCAGGAATAGGAGCTGAGCCTGAACTGGTGCCTGAGGAGAAAAGAGGGGCATGAGATTTTAGAGAAGGTCATTAACCCAGGAGAATCCCCCATAGTCTAGCCATCTCCCGAGTCCTCAAGACCATGAAATCATCATTCAGATACAATGGATCTACTTGAATCTCAAGATGTGATCGACCTAGGTCCTGCCCTGAGCTGTGTCAACTGTCTTATAAATCTGGTTCTAAGGGATTTTTATAAAATGAAAGCTGGTAAATCTTTGAAACAGCTGTTATAGCTGCCACAACTTAACAGGACTATGAATACCTGATCATTAAGACTTTCTTATATTGGCATGGTTAATTTTTCCATAAATATGTAGATTCCATAGTGCAGGTCCCTGGAAATATGGGTGTCTCTTTCTTCATATGGCTCAGAGTAGAAGAACCACTTACTTGCATGAATGGGGAGGGGGGACTGTTGTCCTCTCATCTGGAAAGAAGAAGAATGGGATCACTGTGTTGAGTTAGCCTGAAAAAGCCATGGGGTTGCACCTACATCAGTGGCATATTGTTCTCCTCCATATCCCAAAAGATCAGGCAATAGCCTCTCCTGAAGCTAGAGCACAATAGAAAGTCCAGGAAGTGCTTCTGGATATAAACTCATATGTCTTTGGATCCTGGTTCAATACCCTGTTCCTTCTGTCCCTGCATTTCACCTCATCCAGCCAGATGTTCCCAGTTCCTGGCCCAAACGCCGCCTTCTGCAGGGCATCCAGGGCAGAGCCACAGCCCAGCTGCTGACACACCACCTTGGTCACTGCCAGGCTCCAGGAGTCATCACAAACTGTGCCCCAGGAGCCCTCGTGCCAAACCCCCACTCACCCTGAGCACACCGTGTCTCCTCCCCTCAGTCGGAGCTTCTCCTTGCCTGAAAAGGCAGCAGCACCTTCTGTTACTGTCCCCAGTGGGAAGGAAGGAGCCCTTGGGAGCCAACACGGGAGGCAGGAGGGGCTGATGTACCTGTGCAGGGGCCAGCGGTCGGACAGCTCTTGGGTCTCACTCCTGCAGAAGCAGACAATGGGGAAGTGCTAGATCAGGGACAGCTGGGGGTGGTCTTGCCCCAAGTAAGACGATCTAAAGTGCTTGGCTCAGTCCAAATGACAAGTGTAAATAACAGGCTTCGTAATTAATCTAATGGGCTGAGTTATTGAGATGCTCGCTTGCTAAATCATAGCCTTTATCACCATCTGGCGTTATTTTATCTATTTACTTGTTTATCACTTTCCACATTCCACAATAAACAAAATACAGATGTGTATATGCACACACACACAGTCACACACACACACAATCTCCACGAGAGGAAAGACCTTGCATGTCTTATTCACCTCTGTGTTTCTGCTATTAGAACAGTACCTGGTATATTGTATGCATTCATTCAACAAGTGTGCATTGAGAAACTTTTTATAAATACTAGGTATAGGGGCTTGATAGTTATTCAATGAATGAGTGAATAGAATGCGGTAAAACAATTCCTTTAAATTCTTGTTAATCAGTAAAATAACAAAGGAAATATAAATTTTCTTATAATAAATTTATTTTTTATTGGTGTTCAATTTACCAACATATAGAATAACACCCAGTGCTCATCCCGTCAAGTGCCCCGCTCAGTGCCCATCACCCATTCACCCCCACCCCCCGCCCTCCTCCCCTTCCACCACCCCTAGTTCGTTTCCCAGAGTTAGGAGTCTTTATGTTCTGTCTCCCTTTCTTATATTTCCCACACATTTCTTCTCCCTTCCCTTCTATTCCCTTTCACTATTATTTATATTCCCCAAATGAATAAGAACATATAATGTTTGTCCTTCTCCGATTGACTTACTTCACTCAGCATAACATGGATGGAAGGAAATATAAATTAATCGTAATGGTTTGTGGTAATAAATATTGCACATTAAGCAATAATTAGTTCAGGGCACCTAGGTGGCTCAGTGGTTGAGTGTATGCCTTCAGCTCAGGTGGCGATCCTAGGGTCCTGGGATTGAGTCTCACATCAGGGTCCCCACAGGGATCCTGCTTCTCCCTCTGACTCTTTTTCTGTCTCTCAAGAATAAATAAATAAAAATATTTTTAAAAAAGAAATAATTAGTTCATAAGTTCATAGGTCACATACCTAAAATATAATTCCTATTTGGTGCAATTTATACAACATCATTACAGACAGTAAAATAAATTCAGACACAGTAAGGTTTTGAATGTTCTCTAATGAAACTATACAATTATTTATGGAAAATAAAACTTGATTAAAAGTAATTGTGGGATGAAGAATGTCATTTGAAGCATTGCATTATAGGCAGAAATCCTAGGGGCGCCTGGGTTGCTCAGTCAGTTAACTGACCAACTCTTGATTGCAGCTCAGATCATGATCTCAGGGTAGTGAGATCAAGCCCTGCATCAGGCTCTGTACTGGGTGTGGAGCCTGGTTAAGTTTCTCTCTCTCTCTCTCTTCTTCTGCCCCTCTCTGCTCATACTCTCTCTCTCAAAAATAAACAAACAAATAAATGCATAAATAAAGGCAGAAATCCTAAAGCTAAGGCTTTATAGGTTTGATTATGTAACCTATCCCCTCAATGCATGCATAACCCTAAAACATTAATATACAAAAATTGGGTAAGATATGTAAGACAAATAGTAAATGATGTTAGTTTATAAAGAATTCTTATAAGTAAGTAAGAAAATGAAAAACATTCTAGAGAAAAATATAAATGGTATGACAGACATTTTAGGGCTATGAGATAAGAAAGAAGATAATATTTGTGTGTAGAGGGTAAATATGAATAAAAATACACGATATAATGCACTATGGCAAGGTAATGAAGAAAAGTATGTTCTCAGTTAATGTTATTGAAAATTAAAGCTCCTGAAAACTATTCTGATGGACTATTAGGCAATATATATCAGAGGCCTTTAGAATGTTACCTTGAGAAAATAATAATGAATTTTCTATTGGGTCAGTGTAAGTATTCATAAAAATATAATCACAACATTGTAATTGAAAACATAAATATGCAACAAATGGGATTAGATAAATAAGTTATGATTCAGTAGTACAGTGAAATACTGGCAACCATACAAATGACATAGAAGATGTTATAATAGGACAGAAAGAAATATAAAATCTATTGTTAATTTTGAAAGTATATATAAAATGCCATATAGGAACTTTATGATCCAATTATGAGTGTGTGTGTGTGTGTGTGTGTATGCACATGTGTGTGTAGAGACTGAGATTTAGTGTTCAGAAAGAATCTAAAGAGAGTTGGAAGATTCTGACTTGTATTGTACAAACTCTGTAACATGTGCCAGGCTTGGAAATATTTGATGCTCTCTGACAGCATGATAGCAAGGTTTAAATTTCACAAATAGATGCGGCAAACTCATGTGAACAGATGCTTTAATATGTGAACATACTCTTCAAAAATATGATTCTAAAAAGTTCTCTCCAAGAAAAAATACACTTGATGAAATGTGATTTCTTCTTAGCCTAATGAGAAATCTATTCATTGTTCTCAGAACTGGAGAGGCCAATCTGAAATGAGGGCATCAATTTTATATTTTATTTTGAGTCTACCTCAACACCAAAGAGCCTGCAAAGCCTAAAAAAGGATAACCATCATTATCATTCCAAACTCAAGGAACTGAAAGTTCCAAGAAATTGAACAAGGACCTGGGGAGCAGAACCTCTTGCTCTTGTTTAGAGGCATAGAATTTCCCCAATAAGAGAGATAGGGACTCGTGGTTGCAGGGGTTTGAAACAGGAGGAAATGTAGTTGAGGGAAGGGACAGAGAGATGAGGAACATTGCTAAAGCAGCCAGGGACCAAGGCCCATACCTGGAAAAGCTGGCTTTCTAGCCACGTGATTAGACTGTTCTCATTTCAGGAGCTCAAGCCCTGATAGTTTGCTTTCCCCTGAGTCAGGGGCCCAACAGAGACACGATTTCAATTGGGACCTGAAGAAACTACAAGGGAGAAAATTTACCAAAGGACATTCCTAAGCCCAGAGTTCTTCCTAAATGGCAGATCCATTAGGATGTCACAAAACAAACTTGAATACCCCTAATGAGGAGAGGAATATTGACCAAAAGAGGCACATCCTGATGTCTGTAAGGCATCATTTTTTTTTTTTAGCATATATTAGGAGACTTATTCATTTATTCATTAGCATATATTAGGAGACTTATTTATTTATTCATTAAAGCATACAGGAAATCCACATATTTCACATAATCGTACAATAGATTCTCTGTGTCCTGAATCTAACTATAATTGGTGCAATTTGTCCATCTCCTTGTGGTTCTCTAGATACATCTAAGGATGGTGCTAACTATTCGGGGAAGCTGGGTGTTCTAGAGTTCTATCCATTTAGACTAATGGCAAAAGCCATCACCCCCCACAACCAGTAACCTTTAGACCTCTCGTGTAAGGCTAGATCTCTCTTCTGCTTTCAAGGCTAATATCAATCCATCTAAGGGCACCTGCATTTGGTATCACTTTTCGCTGGTGCACAATGAGGTTGGAGGATGATCAGTCCAAGAAGTAAGAAGGGAGAACATTATAGGCAGGAAGACAAAGTTCTGCCAATGCTGGAGAAAGACCACAGTAAAACAGAAAAACATCTGAGCTATAGATTTGTGGGGAAGAAAAAGAAAGTCAAAGTCAGGCTTATAGTGTCACTATAGTTCATATTGGGAGAACTGTCTTTATAGGCAGAAAGGTTTCCATATCTGCTCTATCATATACATATACGCACATATCATCCTCACCACTACCACCTCCACCACCAAATCTAGCAATTTGTCTTAGAGAATTATCTAAAAAAATTTACTTTTACCAGGCAGACATAATCTTACACATTTGGCCTTCACACATTCTTCAGACTCCCCTTCACTTGATTACTCCACTCCTCTCCCTGCCCCCTCTCATGTACATGCCCATAGTCTAAAGAGTAACAAAGAGTATAGGAAGGACAGACTGATCAGAGATCCAGGCTATGTAGTCTCTCAGCCATAACCCACTATGAGAAGCCTTGGAAATGACCTGAGCTTTTAGGTGACTGGGGCTGACTCAGAAAACAAACTTTATATGTCTGCAACATCTCACTGCTGAACTTGAAAAACAGAGTCCTTTTCCACAGGAGGAAAATCAACATTCATTGTCACTAAAGACCACATTTGGTTAAAATCAAATACTTGATAAAAAGGCATTGTCTTTACAGTCCCAGGGATCATCTCCCCAGAGACTTTGAGCTAATCCAATATCTCTGCTGAATTGAAGAAGTGAGGCTATGCTTACCTTGAACACTCACCAGGACCCTGAGGAGGAGAAAAGCAATTCTTTGGAGAAAGCAGAATCCAGTCATGGTTGTTTAGGTCGTAAACAAAAAGTTCAGATGGACAACAAGGAGACATGATTATTGGGTCTTAACATTGGCTTCCCTCTGATTTCTGGTTGGTAAGTGAAAGCCTTGTAAAGATCCAGGGCTCCTGAGGTCAACAAGAATGAAGTAGGTCTTTCTTCTCTATCACATTATCGAGAACTTTTGCCCCCAAGACTATCATGGCCAGCATACATGTCACCAAGGAATAAACTGTACTTCCCCAGGACATGTGGCCTACATATTACAAATCAGTTACAAAATGAATCCCTATTTTACACAGTGGCAATCTGTTCCTGACAATCTAGTTTTTAGTGGTTAGAAGATACATGCCTTCCTATGCTTAGGTCCTCTTTTCAACATTTCTGTCTCTGTGACTCTCCTCCCTTTCTTCTGTTCATTTTCATATAAACCAGCTAGTCTACTTTCACATTCTTTCCAGGTCTCTGAGTAAGTAAATAAGATGGCTATCATTACAGTCCTTGGAAATGAAGTCAGTTTTACACAACTTGCTTATATCCTTGCTGTCAACAAAACAAGTACTTGTCATGTATTCACTTTTTAAAAAAGTTACTTTTTGAGATATCATTGACATATAATATTGTGTACACTTAGGTGTATTGATTTGGTATGTTTATATAATGCAATAGGATTACTACCATAACATTAGGTAACATTTCTATCATATCACATAATTATCATTTCTTTTTTTGTGGTGGAAACAATTAAGATTAGTCTCTTAGCAACTTCGAAGTTTATAACACAGTATTGTTATCTATGACCACTATGCTGTACATGAGTTCTCCAGAATTTACCCACTGGTTGCAAGTTTGTTCCCTTAAACCACATCTTCCTAATTTTCCCAACCCACAACCTCTAGTATGCACCACTGTACTCTCTGCTTATAAGAATTTGATTTTTTTTGACTCCACAAACAAGTGATATCACACAGTATTTGTATTTCTCTCTGACTTATCTCAGTTAGCATAATGCCTTTCCCATGTAGTTTCATTTATTGTTTTTTGCTTTTGTTGCTTGCTCTTTTGATGTAGTATTTTAAAAACATCATTGTTTGCCAAGACCAATGTCAAGGAACTTCTTTCCCATTTTTTCTTCTAGGAGTTTCACTCTATCAGTCTTGTGTCAAAGTTTTTATTTCATTTTGAGTTAATTTCTGATTGATGTAAGACAGAAGTTCAAATTCACTTTTCTGCATGTAGTTAACCAGTATTCCCAACACCATTTGTAGAAGAGATAACTTCTTCCCCATTGAGTGTTCTTGGCTCCCTTGTCAAATGTTAGTTGATGATATATGTAGAAATATATTTCTGGGCACTATATTCTGTTCCATTTTTCTCTGTGTTAATTTTTATAATAGTACTGCATTGCTTAAATTACTATAGCATTGTAATATAGTTTGAAATCAGAAAGTGTGATATGTCTTTGTTCTTCTTTCTCGTAATTGCTTTGTCTAATTGGGGTCTTTTGTGATTTCATATGAATCTCAGAATTGTTTTTTTCTATTTCTGTGAAAATGCCATTGGGATTTTGATAGGGATTGTGTTTAATCTAAAGATGACTTTGAGTAGTATGAACATTTTAACAATATTACTTCTTCCAATCCAATGAACACAGGAGATCTTTTCAACTGTTTGTGTTTTTTTCTTTTATAAGAAATTTATAATTAGTAATTTCTAATTATAGAAATTGTTTGTGTTTTTTTCAACTGTTTGTGTTTTTTTCTTTTGTCAATGTCCCATAGTTTTCAGAGTAGATATTCTTCAATTTCTTGGTTAAATTTATTCCTAAGTATTTTATTGTTTTTGATGCTATTATAAATAGAATCCGTTTCTTTATTTATTTTTCAGGAAATTCACTGTTAGTGTATAGAAATTACTAATTTTTGTATGTTAATTTTGGATATTACAGCTTTACTGAACTCATTGATGAGATGTAATCATTTTTTGGTTGAGTCTAGGATTTTCTACATAAAAATCATGTCATCTGAAAATAAAGATAATTTTATTTTTTCCTTTCAGCTTTGGATAATATTTATTTCTTTTTTCTTGCTTGATTGCTCTGGCTAGGACTTCCAATAGTATGTTGTATAGGAGTGGTGAGAGTGGGCACCCATGTCTTGTTCCTGATCTTAGAGAAAAGGCTTTTAGCTCTTCACTATTGAGTATGATGTTAGCTGTGAGCTTGTCATATATGGATTTTTTAAAGGTTGAGTTCTATTCCATATCTGATTTATTAAAAATTTTTATTATGAATGCATAGGTGTTAAATTTTGTCAAATGCTTTTCCTGTATCTATTGAAATGATATGATTCTATGATTCTTTTCTTTCATTCTATTAATATGATGCTTCATATTTACTGATTCGAGGTTATTGACCATCCTTACATCCCAAAGACAAATCTCACTTGTTCATGATGAATGATCCTTTTAACGTGCTGCTGAATATGCTTTGCTAGTATTTTGCTGAGAATTTTGCATCTATATTCATCAGGGATATTGACCTTAGTTCTCTTTTCTAGTAATGTTCTTTTCTATTTGAGGTATCAGGAAATCCTGCAGGATTTCAACCAGTACCACTATTTGAAGTCCTGTAAAGTGTTTAACTTATTGATATGGGATCTTGAACCACACTGCTTCAGACCAAGAGTTCCATTTTATGGCAAAGGAGATTTGGCAGGGGTTATGTGACTGTAGGATCCAAGGACTCTATCATCTATCCACTGACAAAAGTGATGGAAATGTTTATTGAAGATGTAGCTAAAATCCAGCTTGGAGATGATACCCTGCAAGGATGGGGCCCACCATCCACAGTAGAATATATATCCTCAAAATCAGTTACCATTTTATGGTCCCCCATGATAAGCCAACAGGTAAGGATACATGGATCCAAGAATCAGTGGAAATAGGAGTGGCAATGCTTACCTTCATTCTCAGTGGTCCCCTTGAAGTATTTGGGATTTCCATCTTCCAAGTCTAGGCTTTGTAGATTTAGAAGCTCTGGTTCCCAGAAGGAAAAATGATTCTACCAGGTGCCACAGTAAGTATCACATTAAACTTTAAGCTATGGCTGTTTCCAGTCACATCAGGATATTCATGACAAATTATCAACAAGCAAGAAAACAGTAACCTCATTACTGGGGTAAATGATCCCAATTATCAGGATGAGGAGAACTGCTGCACAACAAGTGCAGACAAGAATATACTTGGCACCTATATTTGAGTATCTCTTGGCATTCCCTTATCTCATTTTGATAGTTTGGTGCCAGAGTTTTAGATCCCTCAGGGTGAGGGCCAGGATCACCCCACCAGCTAAGCTACCTAGATGAGCAGAGGTGCTAATAAAGGGTGAAGGAAATCTAGAATGTGGTAGAGGTGGGAAATGATGATTTATAGTTATGGACTCAAGACCCAACTGCAATGGAGGGAGTCTGTAGCTTGTCTTAACCTTCCTCTTACAGATTACTCCAGAAAAAGAAACATACAGCAAGATTATTCTCATACTTAATGCATAAGGTGAATGAACTGGAGAGATGCAAAAGATGACTGTGGTGGAGGCTGTTATGTGACACTCTTTCTGACTAAGGCATTCATTTCCCAGCTGCTGTAAGTGCTGGTGGCTGTCCTTTCCTTGGGTCCTCATCCCATGACTCAGTGCCTGGGTCCCTTTGTCTCTATTTGGGACAACTACAAAGGACCACCGCAGCTCCCTGTGGTATCAACTGAGCCTCTGTGTGACCACATTATATTTCAACTTATCCTTCTGTCTAATCTGTCTCCTTTGGTCTCCTAAAAGAGTATTCCTCAATAAATTTCCTGTCCTCACATCGTCATCTTTGTTTTTGTTTTTGTTTTTTTTTTGCTTTTCTCACATCGTCATCTTAAGCCTATTTTCTGGGGGGTACTCAACTTGTAACAGCTATTTCTGTTATAGTGAAAAGTTTCAGAATGACTACTTAAAGTGGAAAGGTCCTTATTTTGGTATCAGGTATGAAGCTTTGGAAGAGTTGGCTCAGAGCTTACTAATGTGTGCATTTCTATAAGCTCTAAGGTAATATTGATATCCTGCGTTTTGGATCACTGCAGGTCACAGACTACTGGTGTCAATTCTATTGAGAATCCCAAAAAGGATTAAACAATTTGCTTTTATTATACAACTCATGATGCTGTGCAGGATGTATTTATACAGATTAGTGGATTCCTGAAGATGTGGTTTCTCTTTTCTCTACTTTCTATCATGGAGTGCATATAAACCCTCTGGCTATTTTGAGAGGCTGTATTTGGTCTAGGGAATGGAAATGTCTGGTGGGTTGAGGTGCAGTACAGGGGTAGCCAGTATTCCTCACAAGCCAGTGCTTGCAGTCACTGTAAGACAAACTGTAAGGGCAAAGAGAATCCTTGAGTGATTCTCTTGAGTGAGAGGGGGTTATAGACTGAAACTCTGTAAAGGAAAATAGTTTTGACAATTTTGGGGATGAGCTATATATTGGATTGAATAGTATTGCCCCCAAATTCATGCCCATTCATAACTTCAGAATATGACCTTATTTTGAATAGCATCTCTGTAGATGTAGTCAAGTTAAGATGAAGTCATGTTGAATTATGCTGGGCTGTAAGCCAATAACTGGTGCCCTTATAAGAAAAGGGACATTTAGATACAACACAGAGAAGAACACTGTGTGAAGATCAGAGGCACATAAGGAAAATGTCATGTGATGAAGGAGGCTGAGATTGGAGTGATGAATTTACAAGCAAAGAATGCCAAATGTTGACAAAACCCACCAGACATTAGGCAATACCTAATACCTAATACCTCCTGAGAGAGCATGGTTCTGCTGACACTTTGATTTTGGACTGCTAGTCTCCAGAACTAGGAGACAATAAATTCTTGTTGTTATGCAGTTTGTGGCAATTTGCTATGGCAGCAGTAGAAAACATCATAGGAATGTAAAAATGCTCTTTCAAAAAGTGCTTCAATGGAACTATAAGAGTTCTTATACCAGGTGAGGCTCTGTACCTAAATTGATGGGTTTCTCCACATACTCTTGAAAGAGGGAAACCTTGGGCACCTCACGAGCAGGGTGAGGGAGTGGGCATAGTTGTCCTGGTGATAACTAGACAATTGTAAGCCCTTTCTTTACTGCCCAGGCAATAGGGAAAATCTGCCTCCTATTCACTTGGATACAGTGTTCCTTTCTTTTGTTCCACATGAAAGGAGAGATATTCTAAGATTCTCTTTGGTGCACACATTTTAGACAAGATTGGATGTGCCCTAAGGAAACTTTGACCCTTCAGGAAAAGATCAGGAGTCCCTTTTTTGGGAAATTTTTTCCTTCCTTGGGTTTACTTACAATAGAAAATTTGGGAAAACAAACCACTTGCCATGCATGTGTGTCTTGTTTGCTTTGGGAATATTCTTATCCTAAATAAGAGAGCTCTGAGCTTTCTCTCTGCTCTAATGTGACTGAGCTCTATCCTTGGAAAGGGCATTGGATATAGTGCTTCTGAACCTATGAGTCTGTGGCAATTTGAAGTTTCCTAATATTCCTTAGCATTCTCTCATGTAACTTCACAGGATAGTACTTGACGATGCTGAGCTCCCAGCAGAGCAAAGGCCAGGCCCATACCAGCTAGGCTCTCACAATCTCCCCATTGTGCCTGTGCTATGACTTCACCAACCTAAAAACCCAACAGGTGACAGTATGGGCAGGATTTCCCCATGTCCTTTCCCACCCCGAGGATATGTTTTTTTCAGACTCCAATTTAGGCTCAGATCCTGGCCCTGGAATCTTCTTTGTGACGGGTATCCTCATTTTCATCTTTGGGCCCTGTATCTTCCTTTTTCTCATTTTCCTGATGATTCAGCAATGCAAAAAGAAAATAAAGTGCCAAGGTAAGCTCTAAAAAGGAGATGAGTATGAGAAGAGCTTGTGGGCAGTGGATGAGAAGGGACCCATTGTTATGTGGGATATTGAAGGTGCCTCTTGTCCATATTACATTTTCTAGAAAATTATACTTGTACTGCTCAAGCTTCAATGACCTTGAACTAGGAGGGCCAAATAAATATGGAGTTATATAGGACAGTAACGAGTTCAGCACCAGGGATAGGGATACAGGTTAGGACTAGATCAGGATATGCCCATAAAGCATGAACAAGAAAATGGCTCTGATGAGCTGAGAGCAGCCCCATAGATTTCAAAGATGGCTTTATGGGAAGATGTTTGAGGATGTGAGCCTCTGACTCAGAACTTTTGTATCAATCTTGCCTGCTTATAAATATTATCTATATGAGGACATTGATATGATTATGAAACTAAGGAGGAGAAACAGCTGGAGTCACATGGATGTCCCCACCCTCTCCAGCACGTTCTGGCCATAAAGCACCATCTGGGGTGATTCATAGCACCTGTGGGTGCAACTTCTATACATGGCATTTCTGTATCCCTCCTCAGAACCATATCTTTTCTCCATGCTCTAAGGCTATCAACAGTTTTCTCTGATCCCCAGTGAACACTAAGTCTTCTCTCTGGAAGGAAATTATTTCAAGCCTGGGGTTCTGTTCTGAACCCTTATTTAGTTTTCACATGTGCAAATTTATCTTTTCTTGTCTGTTCTTGGAAAGCTTACCTGACAGATAATTCTGTGGCTAAGCTGCCACTGTGTGCCAAAGAGTATGAAGACAAAGTTAGTTTGGACGTGTTGTAGACAAGGCAGGCCAATCTGGTCTTGGGATTGGGGTGAAGGTAAGGAGGTCTGTTTGGAAGAGACACTGAAGGAGGAATAGAGCCTTGGGAGATTGCAATCTCAGGCCTCCAAGAGGGCAAGTCTGGTTTCCTGGGGACCATTCTCTGAGGAACTGAATTACTGTTTCTCCAGCTTGCTTATATGTGTACATAGCTACTCTGATAGTTTCAAGCATATGTTCATATGGTATTTCTCAAACCAAGATATCTGGTTCAACAAAACATTGTAAAACTTCAGGATGAGAGATAAGTGAGAAATATCATTTTACTGAAATACATTAGGATTTTGTGAAAATTTTGGTGTTTTATGGAGATAATGCTGCCACAATTTTTTAAGCTGATATATAGACCAATTATCCGGAATGCCTTTAATTATAGACCCTGGATTATTCGTACTTGAAAGGAATTGTATAGTCAAATACTATTAAATAAATAAAGTAACCAAAAGTAGATAAGGTGTGACTTTCTCAAAGTTATGCAAGAAGTCACTATTAGATCCAGAATGACCCTATTCTGATTCCTGGGGGTAGGTCCTCTCTACCTATATGCACCACCAGAGGCCATAGCCTGTTAGTAGAGGGAAAGAGAGAGATGGTCTAGAATAAAGCTACAACAATGAAGGATTTTCTGTACCTAAAATTCTTCCTGAGACTTACTTACATAGAATGGATGCGATGGACCTGTTTGGGGTCACCCTCTTGGACATGTGATATATGCAATTACCCAGCTTCCCAAACTAAGAAGGATCTCACACTCGTTTTGTTGTCCTCCTGTTGCTATCTTGAACCTCTTGATAATGTGTGAATAAGAGGCTCTGTATTTTGTTTTGCACCAGGCCCCACAAATTGTATAATCCAAAGAATAGTCCTCACAGACAAGTAAAAAAAATAGTCCCTTATATACAAGTAAAAGAATATTTCTTATTTAGAACCAGAATTATATTTCCAAGTAATTTCAGTTATTTCTTGATATCTTTAGGGAGGATGGGAATAGGCTGGATTCCGTGAAAAAGACTTTCCTGCAGTTATAGCCACGCACGTATTTTTTGATGCTGTGATCCTATTTTCCCAATCACAATAATCACATAGATTACCAAAAGATTTTGGGGGGTAATTCAAAATGTGGCAAAGTGAGAATTGTAGTTAAAATGGCAAAAAATTGATGTTTAACTACATTTTGATATTTTATGGCTACTAAGATATTTAGATTACTCTGCTAAGTTATGTGTCTTCATGGGGACAAGTTTTGGGTGAAGGGCAGGAATTACTCCATATTGATTGATTGTTTTCATAATTTTCTGGGCCCAATGGAAAATGAAAATGTGGGATTCCTTGTTCAAAAATTATTAAGACTATGAAGATGGCTGAGAGCGAGATTAGGCCAAGCACAGGGCCATCCTTAAGATGCAGTTACATGTTCATGAAGCTTTATCCATACAACTACAGAGTTGGAAGACCTAATGAATCATCTGCTACTGTAGCCTGTGAGAAGGTGATGGGATCACTTGGCAGGAGAAAAACAGTAGAAGCTGAAGCAACTCTATCCATCAGAGGACTTTCAGGAAAGCCTGGGATTATCCTTGTGGACATTTGGGAAATCAGGATCTGGTCCCTAAGTGACCTTATGGGACAGGTGGTAACAGAGTTGTACCTTCCTGTCACCAAATTCCTGTTGATTCAGCCCAATCTAATTGGGAAAAGTAGGATACTTACTATTCCTTTCTCCAGGTTCCTGTCTTTCCTGTTTATATTGGCTGACTCTTCACAGAGTTTTTTAGCCTCTATACAGAGATCTTCTAGACAATGATCTGAAATCACCAGTTTGTATTTGATGGCTTCCCTGATGTGTTTTATATTGTGCAGAAATCATCTCAATCTGGGTCCCCGGGGATGCTGCATTTTCCTCTTGCGTATGACTCTGATACCTCTAGAGGGCTCTGTTTAGTCTTCAAGATATAATTATAACCAGGCCCTAAATTTGCTCTTGCAGATTGGTTTTCACATCCTTCATGGAATGAATGTGTGGAAGAGGAGAAACTCCTGAGTGAAGATGCACTTGTATGTGAGGATACTGAGATTAGAGGCACTGGGGTGTCATATGAAGAACAAATATGCCTGTATTGAAACTCCTGTTACATTTTGGTTCAGACTAGAGGTCCAGAAAGTAGCACTGTCTATATCCAGATAAGATAGTGCCAACTTGTGTTCCATTTCTATATAAATTGTCCTTTCAGACCAGTTCTGTGTTATCAAGAAATCTTTGTGAATATTTAGAGACTTTAACACAAACTGCTTTTATAGAATTCATACCCCAAACTGCTTTAATCCAAACACATTTTCTTCCCCTGAGTGAAATCCTAGGTGATTGATCCACGCTCAGACTGAAGCAGATGCTGAATCCAGCTCCGGATCTGAGATTTCTTTCCTCAGGATGACTTCACAGTGAAAACATGTGAATATTCCAGAAATGTTCTAATTACATCATCTTTTCTTACATAATTTCAGCCCCTCCCCCCTTGGACTTCAGAATGTGATTTCATGGGAGTGGGGGGATAGATGTGTGTATTTCAGAAATATCTTAAATATTTGTAAAAATAAACAAATCTGAAAACTCAGAGGCATAATTGGAATAGTAAAGCACAAAATTCACTTGGAAGTGGAATGTTTTTGTGTTAACTTTATGACTTTGGCTGTGAAGATATCTAAACCTCAACTTGCTTCTAAACCTGATATGCCTTTTCATGGTTGAGTTATTGGGTTACTAGGTATAGCACACACAAGTTTAATTAAAATAAATATTATTTCTTGTGTCCTCAGTCCAGTAATCTTTGAAAATGTAAATTGGTTCAAGTTACCCCATAGGTGGGATATCTTATAGGATATGATTTGAGAAGACTATCCACACTCACCATGACTATAACATGCTGAGGGAATAATAATGGCCCAACTCCTAATCAACCATCACTAAACCTGACTCTAATCCAGCTTCCAGCATTCCCAATATTCACCAAGAGATATGTAATTTCTGATCTTTTTTGATAGCCTGGGGAAGTGAGAACAGGTGCATGACATCTTGGAAAATAGTTGTGATAAGTGGTATACTGTTTCTATAAAATTACTCTCTACAACACTATGTCTGAATTACTTGTTTTGAAGAAATGAAGTAACCCCTTAGATTCAAGCTAGGAATATTGGAAGGTCAAATGATAAATCCTGAAAAGTAAAAAGTACCCACTTTCACTCCCAAATTCCATCTGAATGTGTGCCTATCCATCAAAGGGAAAAAGAATGAAATCCCTTATTTCTGGCCTGCTGTGTTAAAGTCAACAGGATCACATGTGATATATACAGTAGGGTGAGACTCATCTCCTGAGGTTCCTGAGAAAAATCATTAGAGCTCACACATCTGCTGGGGACTGATAGACCATCTACATATAATGTGCTCAAGTTCTCAAGTCCTTTGGAAAATAAGAAATGAAATAATTTGAATCATTAGCTCTGCATACTGTTCCCAGTATTTCTAATGGTTCTTGAGTGTATTTAGGCTATCATCCTTCTCACTACTACTTCCTTAAAGTGTCCTTTTGTTGAATTCTCCATCACTGTTTTCTTCCTTTCTTTCCTATGCCTCTTACCTTCTTGCTGTCTCATTTCATCAAATGTAGGAGATTTTGCTGCTTCTTCCTCCTCCAAAACATTATTATCAAAAGCTTATGTAATCAGCATTTGCTGAAATTTAGTGTTGAGGGAAGCAGTGAGGAGGGAAGGTAGCCTGGTGAAAGATGCAAATAATTGCCCAATTTGACATCATCTTTTTTTTTTTTTTTTTAAGAGAGAATCTTAAGCATGCTCCATGCCCAGTGCAGAGCCTGTCACAGGGCTCAATCCTACAATCCTGAGATCATGATCTGAGCCCAAATCCAGTCAGATGCTTAACAGACTCATCTACCCAGGTGCCCTTAACTTGATCTATAAATTAACAATATTTTATGTAGTTTGGCTCAAAAATGCAAATATTTATATTACCCTCTCAAAATATTTCTTCTTCAATGGGATGGTTTGTTTTATATACCCCCGATCCTATTACTGCCAAAATGATAAAAGAAACAGGGACTGCCAATTCCCAAAATCAACTCTGGAGAAATAATAGAGATAAAAGGGAAATGAGCATCCAAAGAATTAAACACATTAGAATGAGACCATTTCCTGAGCAGACTGAAACCTAGAGTGAATTGGTGACCTGAGAACAGTGGACTGGGCAGAGGGTGGTCAATGCCTGCAACCCTGGTAGAGAGCTGTCAGGGGAGGAAACAAGAGTGTAAACAGGAGACAAATTCTGATCTTGCAGTACCCACAATTTGTTTTATTACTTGTTTTAATTTCATAGGCACAGAAATCTGTGTCAGTGATCCAAGCTACTCACTGTGCCCAAGACTCCTATTAGGCGGGTACGAAAGTGCTACTAAGCTAAAAATTTAAAGAAAACAATGAAGAAATAAATAATAGGATAAATATAGATGAAGAACAAATTGCTGATTTGAAAAATCAATTTCAGGGATGCCTAGGTGGCTCAGTTGCCCACCCTCTCTCTCTCAAATAAATAAATAAAATCTTTAAAAGAAAAGAAATATCAATTTCAGTAATTTTCCAAGAAGGAATGAGAAATATACAAAGACATAGAAAATATAAAATGCTAAGGGAGATGGAGATAGAAGAAAATCCCTGGCATATACTTAAGAAGGGTCTTGGAAGTAAGAAACACAAAATTAGAGGGGAGGAAGGCGCTGAATAATAATAATAATTCTATCAATAGAAACTTCACAGAATAAAAAGAATAAATAAGGTCTCATTTTGGAAGCACTTATAGATTGGCACTGAAGTAAGATAAGGAAAGATGTTCCATGCAGACAAACTATAGAGAAGTTTTTTAAAAAACCCACCAAAGTAAAATTTCCAGAAGAAAGAGACCATCTTCTGCCAAGGAACAAGAATCCGATTGACTCTAAACTTCTCAGTAACAACATTACTTACGAGACAAAGTAATATTTTTTTTAGTTTTATTAAGTTATCTCTACACCACAGGTGGGACATGAACTCACAACCCAGAGATCAAGAGCCACACATTCCTCAGACTGAGCCAGCCAGGTGCCCCAAAGTATTATCTTAAAAGAAGCAAGAACATTTAATTTGGAATTGTATGCAGAGCAAAAATATCATCCCTAAGTGAGAATGAAATACGCTATGTAAGCCACAATTTTATGAAATATATAAAGCTGCTATTAACATAAGAAAAAACAATGAAATTGAATCTAACAATAAAGGCCTAGATAGTTTTATTGGTAAGTTTCATCAAGCTCTCAAGCAATAGTTACTATTTTATACCAAAAAAAAAAAAAAAAAAAGAAGAAGAAGCAGAGAATAAAGGGGGGGAAGTCCCAGCTTATTTTAAAAGCCTAGTATAGTATTAATTTTACTTTTTTTATGGAGTGATAAATATACAGAGAGTAAATGTCATAAATGTCACAACCCAAGAATTGTTACATACCTATATATGCATATATATGTATGCTAAAGAATATTTTCTGTGGCACAAGTTTCTCTCATGCCTGCCTCCCCTGCTTAGCACTCTATTGACCTCTTATCATTATAGATTAGTTTTGGCTGTTTTTGACCTGTTGGAACAGTGAGAATTCTTTTTTGCCTGCCCTCTTTTACAAAACAGCATACCTATGAGATTCAGAGGTATGCATATAGCAGTATTTCTTTGAAATTGCTATCCAATATTCCTAGGGTGCTTGGATGGCTCCATTGGTTAAGTGTCCAACTGTTGATCTTAGCTCAGATCTTGATAACAGGGTTGTGAGTTCAAGCCCCACATTGGGTTCCACACTTAAAAAAATTGCTAATATTTTAATGCAAGACGCCATCACAATTTATTTATTCTACAGTGTTTTGAGCATTGAATTATTTTCAGTGACTATTATAAATAGAGCTGATATGGGAGATTAATGGGAAAGCAAAAAATTGAGTTCCTCTATCTATCACTTATATAAAGATATTCATATTAGCAGATATTACCCAAAGTTGATGAAAGCTATTTTTTTTGAGAACACTCAGAAGAGGAACTGCTGCATTATAGGGTATAAATAAAGCTCCAATGACTGAAACTAAAGATATGGAGATCTATAAACTGTCTTACAAGGAATTCAGAGAATTTATTTATTTATTTATTCATTCATTTATTTATTTATTTATATTTTTCCCAAGTTTTTATTTAAATTGCAGCTAGTTAAAAGAATTCAGAGAAAGCTTCTTTTTTTTCATTTTTCAAGTTTTATTTAAATTCCAATTAGTTATCATACAATCATCCCTTACATACAATACCCAGTGCTCATCACAACAAGTGCTCTCTTTTTTTTTTAATGTCACATTTTATTTTATTTTATTATTTTATTTTTTTTAATTAATTTTTATTGGTGTTCAATTTACCAACATACAGAAAAACACCCAGTGCTCATCCCGTCAAGTGTCCACCTCAGTGCCCGTCACCCATTCCCCTCCAACACCCGCCCTCCTCCCCTTCCACCACCCCTAGTTCATTTCCCCGAGTTAGGAGTCTTTATGTTCTGTCTCCCTTCCTGATATTTCCCAACATTTCTTCTCCCTTCCTTTATATTCCCTTTCACTATTATTTATATTCCCCAAATGAATGAGAACATACACTGTTTGTCCTTCTCCGATTGACTTATTTCACTCAGCATAATACCCTCCAGTTCCATCCACGTTGAAGCAAATGGTGGGTATTTGTCGTTTCTAATTGCTGAGTAATATTCCATTGTATACATAGACCACATCTTCTTTATCCACTCATCTTTCGATGGACACCGAGGCTCCTTCCACAGTTTGGCTATTGTGGCCATTGCTGATAGAAACATCGGGGTGCAGGTGTCCCGACGTTTCATTGCATCTGAATCTTTGGGGTAAATCCCCAACAGTGCAATTGCTGGGTCGTAGGGCAGTTCTATTTTTAACTCTTTGAGGAACCTCCACACAGTTTTCCAGAGTGGCTGCACCAGTTCACATTCCCACCAACAGTGTAAGAGGGTTCCCTTTTCTCCGCATCCTCTCCAACATTTGTTGTTTCCTGCCTTGTTAATTTTCCCCATTTTCACTGGTGTGAGGTGGTATCTCATTGTGGTTTTGATTTGTATTTCCCTGATGGCAAGTGATGCAGAGCATTTTCTCATGTGCATGTTGGCCATGTCCATGTCTTCCTCTGTGAGATTTCTCTTCATGTCTTTTGCCCATTTCATGATTGGATTGTTTGTTTCTTTGCTGTTGAGTTTAATAAGTTCTTTATAGATTTTGGAAACTAGCCCTTTATCTGATACGTCATTTGCAAATATCTTCTCCCATTCTGTAGGTTGTCTTTGAGTTTTGTTGACTGTATCCTTTGCTGTGCAAAAGCTTCTTATCTTGATGAAGTCCCAATAGTTCATTTTTGCTTTTGTTTCTTTTGCCTTCTTGGATGTATCTTGCAAGAAGTTACTGTGGCCAAGTTCAAAAAGGGTGTTGCCTGTGTTCTCTTCTATGATTTTTTTTTTTAATTTTTATTTATGATAGTCACAGAGAGAGAGAGAGAGAGGCAGAGACACAGGCAGAGGGAGAAGCAGGCTCCATGCACCGGGAGCCCGATGTGGGATTCGATCCCGGGTCTCCAGGATCGCGCCCTGGGCCAAAGACAGGCGCCAAACCGCTGCGCCACCCAGGGATCCCTCTTCTATGATTTTGATGGACTCTTGTCTCACATTTAGATCTCTCATCCTTTTTGAGTTTATCTTTGTGTATGGTGAAAGAGAGTGGTCCAGTTTCATTCTTCTGCATGTGAATGTCCAATTTTCCCAACACCATTTATTGAAGAGACTGTCTTTCTTCCAATGGATAGTCTTTCCTCCTTTATCGAATATTAGATGACCATACATTTCAGGGTCCACTTCTGGGTTCTCTATTCTGTTCCATTGATCTATGTGTCTGTTTTTGTGCCAGTACCACACTGTCTTGAGGACCACAGCTTTGTAGTACAACCTGAAATCTGGCATTGTGATGCCCCCAGATATGGTTTTCTTTTTTAAAATTCCCCTGGCTATTCGGGGTCTTTTCTGATTCCACACAAATCTTAAGATGATTTGTTCCAATTCTCTGAAGAAAGTCCATGGTATTTTGATACGGATTGCATTAAATGTGTAAATTGCCCTGGGTAACATTTACATTTTCACAATATCAAATCTTCCAATCCATGAGCATGGAATATTTTTCCATCTCTTTGCGTCTTCCTCAATTTCTTTCAGAAGTGTTCTATAGTTTTTAGGGTATAGATCCTTCACCTCTTTGGTTAGGTTTATTCCTAGGTATCTTATGCTTTTGGGTGCAATTGTAAATGGGATTGACTCCTTAATTTCTCTTTCTTCAGTCTCATTGTTAGTGTATAGAAATGCCATTGATTTCTGGGCATTGATTTTGTATCCTGCCACACTACCAAATTGCTGTATGAGTTCTAGCAATCTTGGGGTGGAGGCTTTTGGGTTTTCTATGTAGAGTATCATGTCATCGGCAAAGAGGGAGAGTTTGACTTCTTCTTTGCCAATTTGATTGCCTTTAATGTCTTTTTGTCTGATTGCTGAGGCTAGGACTTCCAGAACTATGTTGAACAGCAGTGGTGAGAGTGGATATCCCTGTCTTGTTCCTGATCTTAGGGGAAAGGCTCCCAGTGCTTCCCCATTGAGAATGATATTTGCTGTGGGCTTTTCGTAAATGGCTTTTAAGATGTCGAGGAAAGTTCCCTCTATCCCAACACTCTGAAGTGTTTTGATCAGGAATGGATGCTGTATTTTGTCAAATGCTTTCTCTGCATCTAATGAGAGGATCATATGGTTCTTGGTTTTTCTCTTGCTGATATGATGAATCACATTGATGGTTTTACAAGTGTTGAACCAGCCTTGTGTCCCGGAGATAAATCCTACTTGGTCATGGTGAATAATTTTCTTAATGTGTTGTTGGATCCTATTGGCTAGTATCTTGTTGAGAATTTTTGCATCCATGTTCATCAGGGATATTGGTCTGTAATTCTCCTTTTGGTGGGGTCTTTGTCTGGTTTCGGAATTAAGGTGATGCTGGCCTCATAGAACGAATTTGGAAGTACTCCATCTCTTTCTATATTTCCAAACAGCTTTAGTAGAATAGGTATGATTTCTTCTTTAAACATTTGATAGAATTCCCCTGGGAAGCCATCTGGCCCTGGACTCTTGTGTCTTGGGAGGTTTTTGATGACTGCTTCAATTTCCTCCCTGGTTATTGGCCTGTTCAGGTTTTCTATTTCTTCCTGCTCCAGTTTTGGTAGTTTGTGGCTTTCCAGGAATGCATCCATTTCTTCTAGATTTCCTAATTTATTGGTGTAGAGCTGTTCATAATATGTTTTTAGAATCGTTTGTATTTCCTTGGTGTTGGTAGTGATCTCTCCTTTCTCATTCATGATTTTATTAATTTGAGTCTTCTCTCTCTTCTTTTTAATAAGGTTGGCTAATGGTTTATCTATCTTATTAATTCTTTCAAAGAACCAACTCCTGGTTCTGTTGATCTGTTCCACAGTTCTTTTGGTCTCGATATCATTGAGTTCTGCTCGAATTTTAATTAACTGTCTTCTTCTGCTGGGGGTGGGGTCTGTTTGTTGCTTTTTCTCTAGTTCCTTTATGTGTAAGGTGAGCTTTTGAATTTGAGCTCTTTCCAGTTTTTGAATGGATGCTTGTATTGCGACGTATTTCCCCCTCAGGACTGCTTTTGCTGCGTCCCAAAGATTTTGAACGGTTGTATCTTCATTCTCATTAGTTTCCATGAATCTTCTCAATTCTTCCTTAATTTCCTGGTTGACCTTTTCATCTTTTAGCAGGATGGTCCTTAACCTCCACGTGTTTGTGGTCCTTCCAAACTTCTTGTTGTGATTTAGTTCTAATTTCAAGGCATTATGGTCTGAGAATATACAGGGGACTATCCCGATCTTTTGGTATCGGTTCAGACCCGATTTGTGACCCAGTATGTGGTCTATTCTGGAGAAAGTTCCATGTGCACTTGAGAAGAATGTGTATTCATTTGAGTTTGGATGTAAAGTTCTGTAGATATCTGTGAAATCCATCTGGTCCAGTGTATCATTTAAAGCTCTCGTTTCTTTGGAGATGTTGTGCTTAGAAGACCTATCTAGTGTAGAAAGAGCTAGATTGAAGTCACCAAGTATAAGTGTATTATTATCAAAGTATTTCTTCAGTTTGGTTATTAATTGGTTTAAATATTTGGCAGCTCCCACATTCGGGGCATATATATTGAGGATTGTTAAGTCCTCTTGTTGGATAGATCCTTTGAGTATGAGATAGTGTCCCTCTTCATCTCTCACTATAGTCTTCGGGGTAAAGTTTAATTTATCTGATATAAGGATGGCTACCCCTGCTTTCTTTTGAGGACCATTTGAATGGTAAATGGTTCTCCAACCTTTTATTTTCAGGTTGTAGGTGTCCTTCTGTCTAAAATGAGTCTCTTGTAGACAGCAAATAGATGGGTCCTGCTTTTTTATCCAGTCTGAAACCCTGCGCCTTTTGATGGGGTCATTAAGCCCGTTCACGTTCAGAGTTACTATCGAAAGATATGAGTTTAGTGTCATCATGATATCTATTCAGTCCTTGTTTTTGTGGATTGTTCCACTGAACTTCTTAAAGGGGAATTTTTAGAGTTCCCCTTAAAATTTCTTGCAGAGCTGGTTTGGAGGTCACATATTCTTTCAGTTCCTGCCTGTCTTGGAAGCTCTTTATCTCTCCTTCCATTTTGAATGAGAGCCTTGCTGGATAGAGTATTCTTGGTTGCATGTTCTTCTCATTTAGGACCCTGAATATATCCTGCCAGCCCTTCTGGCCTGCCAGGTCTCTGTGGAGAGGTCTGTTGTTACCCTAATATTCCTCCCCATAAAAGTCAGGGACTTTTTTTCTCTTGCTGCTTTAAGGATCTTCTCCTTATCTTTGGAATTTGCAAGCTTCACTATTAAATGTCGAGGTGTTGATCGGTTTTTGTTGATTTTAGGGGGGGATCTCTCTATTTCCTGGATCTGAATGCCTGTTTCCCTTCCCAGATTAGGAAAGTTTTCAGCTAGGATTTGTTCAAATACATATTCTGGCCCTCTGTCCCTTTCGGCGCCCTCGGGAACCCCAATTAAACGTAGGCTTTTCTTCCTCAGGCTGTCATTTATTTCCCTTAATCTATCCTCATGGTCTTTTAATTGCCTGTCTCTTTTTTCCTCAGTTTCCCTCTTTGCCATCAACTTGTCTTCTATGTCACTCACTCGTTCTTCCACCTCGTCAAGTCTCGACGTTAGGACTTCTAGCTTGGATTGCATCTCATTTAATTGATTTTTAATTTCTGCCTGATTGGATCTAAATTCTGCAGTCATGAAGTCTCTTGAGTCCTTTATGGTTTTTTCTAGAGCCACCAGTAGCTGTATAATAGTGCTTCTGAATTGGCTTTCTGACATTGAATTGTAATCCAGATTTTGTAACTCTGTGGGAGAGAGGGCTGTTTCTGATTCTTTTTTTTGAGGTGAGGTTTTCCTTCTAGTCATTTTGCTCAGTGCAGAGTGGCCAAAAACAAGTTGTATTGGAAAAAGGAGAAAAAGAGAGAGAAGGAAAGAAAAGAGAAAAAGAAAAAAGAGAAAGAAGAAAAAAAAGGGGGGGAAAGAGAAGAAAAAGAGAAAGAAAAAGAAAGGAGGAAACAAAGGGTGGGGTGGGGTGGGGGAAGCAATCAGAAATCAAGAAGAAAGAAAGAAAAAAAAAGCACAAAACAAAACAAACAAACAAACAAAAAAACCAAAAACAAAAAAACAAAACAAAAAAAAAAACACGGGGGAGTATCTTCCGATTCTGTATACTTTACGTCCCTTGACTTCCCTTGGAACTGGTCCGTGTCGCTGGTCTTCTGGGGGAGGGGCCTGCTGTGCTGATTCTCAGGTGTTAGCACTTGGGGGAGCTGCTCTGCCCCTGCCTGGTGCAGGGCTCAGTGGGGGGTGTTGACACCGTGAGGCCCCGGGAGGAAGCCACAGTGGCGGGGGGCAGCTCTGGGACCCTCGAGTCAGCTCCCGCAGTAGCTCCGGGGCTCTCCGTCTGCAGGGCCTGGGGGCTCCGGGGCGGGGCCGCTGATCTGCTCAGCTCCAGGCAGGAGCGTCCTTGCGGTCCTGGGCCCTCCCGGCCTCTGCCTGTCCCGGGGGAGGCCGGATCCTGGGCTGTGTCCCGGCGCCCTGTGCTCCGGGGCCTGTGCTGTTGGATTCGCGCTCCCGGCGGTGCAGCCCCCTCCGCGGAGCCGCCGCCCGAGCCCCTCCGAGCTGTTCCCGGAGCCGCGCAGCCCCCTCCGCGCGGAGCTTCTTCCTCTGCGCGAGCCGCCGCCGCTGAGCTGTTCCCGGAGCCCCGCAGCCCCCTCCGCGGAGCCGCCGCCCGAGCCCCTCCGAGCTGTTCCCGGAGCCGCGCAGCCCCCTCCGCGGAGCCGCCGCCCGAGCCCCTCCGAGCTGTTCCCGGAGCCCCGCAGCCCCCTCCGCGGAGCCGCCGCCCGAGCCCCTCCGAGCTGCTCCGGGTCCCGCCGAGCGCTGCAGCCCTTAGGGAGCTCGGCGCACTCTCCGGGGCGCAGTTCCTCTGTTAGTGTCCCCGGGAGCCCGAGGGCATCCCCGCCTTTCTGGGGATCCTGCTCCAATTCCCCGGGAGGCCTTTCTGCGGGGAAGGTCGGTGTAGCTCCTGCTCCTCCGGGACGGGGCTCTCCTGTCCTGGGGACACTCGCCCCGGCCTCAGCCCGGCTCCTCGCGGGGCCCCTCCCCCTTGGCGGCCTTTTGTTTCTTTATTTCTTTTTCCCCATCTTCCTACCTTGATAGAAGCGCGAACTCTTCTCACTGGAGCATTCCAGCTGGTCTCTCTTTAAATGTCAGGCCGAATTCGTAGATTTTCAGGATGATTTGAAGGTTTTCTAGGTAATTTGTTGAGGACAGGTGACTTGGAGACCCTGCTCCTCCGCCATCTTGCCCCTCCCCCCCAGAGAAAGCTTCTTAAAGAAATTCATGAGACACAAAAAACACAAATAATAAATAAGTAAAGAAAATTAGAAAAACAATGCATAAATGAACAAGTTTAACATAGAAATCATTAAAAATAGAAATTCCTTTTTTTTGTATTTTTTTTATTAGAGTTCGATTTGCCAACCAACATATAGTATAACACCCAGTGCTCATCCCATCAAGTGCCCCCTCAGTGCCCGTCACCCAGTCACCCCCACCCCCCGCCCACCTCCCTTTCCACCACCCCTTGTTCCTTTCCCAGAGTTAGGAGTCTCTCACGTTCTGTCTCCCTTTCTGATATTTCCCACTCATTTTCTCTCTTTTCCCCTTTATTCCCTTTCACTATTTTTTATATTCCCTGTATGAGCGAAACCATATAATGTTTGTCCTTCTCCGATTGACTTACTTTCACTCAGCATAATACCCTCCAGTTCCATCCACGATTGAAGCAAATGGTGGGTATTCTGTCGTCTTCTAATTGCTGAGTAATATTCCATTGTATACATAGACCACATCTTCTTTATCCACTCATCTTTCGATGGACACCGAGGCTCCTTCCACAGTTTGGCTATTGTGGCCATTGCTGATAGAAACATCGGGGTGCAGGTGTCCCGACGTTTCATTGCATCTGAATCTTTGGGGTAAATCCCCAACAGTGCAATTGCTGGGTCGTAGGGCAGTTCTATTTTTAACTCTTTGAGGAACCTCCACACAGTTTTCCAGAGTGGCTGCACCAGTTCACATTCCCACCAACAGTGTAAGAGGGTTCCCTTTTCTCCGCATCCTCTCCAACATTTGTTGTTTCCTGCCTTGTTAATTTTCCCCCATTTTCACTGGTGTGAGGTGGTATCTCATTGTGGTTTTGATTTGTATTTCCCTGATGGCAAGTGATGCAGAGCATTTTCTCATGTGCATGTTGGCCATGTCCATGTCTTCCTCTGTGAGATTTCTCTTCATGTCTTTTGCCCATTTCATGATTGGATTGTTTGTTTCTTTGCTGTTGAGTTTAATAAGTTCTTTATAGATTTTGGAAACTAGCCCTTTATCTGATATGTCATTTGCAAATATCTTCTCCCATTCTGTAGGTTGTCTTTGAGTTTTGTTGACTGTATCCTTTGCTGTGCAAAAGCTTCTTATCTTGATGAAGTCCCAATAGTTCATTTTTGCTTTTGTTTCTTTTGCCTTCTTGGATGTATCTTGCAAGAAGTTACTGTGGCCAAGTTCAAAAAGGGTGTTGCCTGTGTTCTCTTCTATGATTTTTTTTTTTAATTTTTATTTATGATAGTCACAGAGAGAGAGAGAGAGAGGCAGAGACACAGGCAGAGGGAGAAGCAGGCTCCATGCACCGGGAGCCCGATGTGGGATTCGATCCCGGGTCTCCAGGATCGCGCCCTGGGCCAAAGACAGGCGCCAAACCGCTGCGCCACCCAGGGATCCCTCTTCTATGATTTTGATGGACTCTTGTCTCACATTTAGATCTCTCATCCTTTTTGAGTTTATCTTTGTGTATGGTGAAAGAGAGTGGTCCAGTTTCATTCTTCTGCATGTGAATGTCCAATTTTCCCAACACCATTTATTGAAGAGACTGTCTTTCTTCCAATGGATAGTCTTTCCTCCTTTATCGAATATTAGATGACCGTACATTTCAGGGTCCACTTCTGGGTTCTCTATTCTGTTCCATTGATCTATGTGTCTGTTTTTGTGCCAGTACCACACTGTCTTGAGGACCACAGCTTTGTAGTACAACCTGAAATCTGGCATTGTGATGCCCCCAGATATGGTTTTCTTTTTTAAAATTCCCCTGGCTATTCGGGGTCTTTTCTGATTCCACACAAATCTTAAGATGATTTGTTCCAATTCTCTGAAGAAAGTCCATGGTATTTTGATACGGATTGCATTAAATGTGTAAATTGCCCTGGGTAACATTTACATTTTCACAATATCAAATCTTCCAATCCATGAGCATGGAATATTTTTCCATCTCTTTGCTGTCTTCCTCAATTTCTTTCAGAAGTGTTCTATAGTTTTTAGGGTATAGATCCTTCACCTCTTTGGTTAGGTTTATTCCTAGGTATCTTATGCTTTTGGGTGCAATTGTAAATGGGATTGACTCCTTAATTTCTCTTTCTTCAGTCTCATTGTTAGTGTATAGAAATGCCATTGATTTCTGGGCATTGATTTTGTATCCTGCCACACTACCAAATTGCTGTATGAGTTCTAGCAATCTTGGGGTGGAGGCTTTTGGGTTTTCTATGTAGAGTATCATGTCATCGGCAAAGAGGGAGAGTTTGACTTCTTCTTTGCCAATTTGATTGCCTTTAATGTCTTTTTGTCTGATTGCTGAGGCTAGGACTTCCAGAACTATGTTGAACAGCAGTGGTGAGAGTGGATATCCCTGTCTTGTTCCTGATCTTAGGGGAAAGGCTCCCAGTGCTTCCCCATTGAGAATGATATTTGCTGTGGGCTTTTCGTAAATGGCTTTTAAGATGTCGAGGAAAGTTCCCTCTATCCCAACACTCTGAAGTGTTTTGATCAGGAATGGATGCTGTATTTTGTCAAATGCTTTCTCTGCATCTAATGAGAGGATCATATGGTTCTTGGTTTTTCTCTTGCTGATATGATGAATCACATTGATGGTTTACAGAGTGTTGAACCAGCCTTGTGTCCCGGAGATAAATCCTACTTGGTCATGGTGAATAATTTTCTTAATGTGTTGTTGGATCCTATTGGCTAGTATCTTGTTGAGAATTTTTGCATCCATGTTCATCAGGGATATTGGTCTGTAATTCTCCTTCTCGGTGGGGTCTTTGTCTGGTTTCGGAATTAAGGTGATGCTGGCCTCATAGAACGAATTTGGAAGTACTCCATCTCTTTCTATATTTCCAAACAGCTTTAGTAGAATAGGTATGATTTCTTCTTTAAACATTTGATAGAATTCCCCTGGGAAGCCATCTGGCCCTGGACTCTTGTGTCTTGGGAGGTTTTTGATGACTGCTTCAATTTCCTCCCTGGTTATTGGCCTGTTCAGGTTTTCTATTTCTTCCTGCTCCAGTTTTGGTAGTTTGTGGCTTTCCAGGAATGCATCCATTTCTTCTAGATTTCCTAATTTATTGGCGTAGAGCTGTTCATAATATGTTTTTAGAATCGTTTGTATTTCCTTGGTGTTGGTAGTGATCTCTCCTTTCTCATTCATGATTTTATTAATTTGAGTCTTCTCTCTCTTCTTTTTAATAAGGTTGGCTAATGGTTTATCTATCTTATTAATTCTTTCAAAGAACCAACTCCTGGTTCTGTTGATCTGTTCCACAGTTCTTCTGGTCTCGATATCATTGAGTTCTGCTCGAATTTTAATTAACTGTCTTCTTCTGCTGGGGGTGGGGTCTGTTTGTTGCTTTTTCTCTAGTTCCTTTATGTGTAAGGTGAGCTTTTGAATTTGAGCTCTTTCCAGTTTTTGAATGGATGCTTGTATTGCGACGTATTTCCCCCTCAGGACTGCTTTTGCTGCGTCCCAAAGATTTTGAACGGTTGTATCTTCATTCTCATTAGTTTCCATGAATCTTCTCAATTCTTCCTTAATTTCCTGGTTGACCTTTTCATCTTTTAGCAGGATGGTCCTTAACCTCCACGTGTTTGTGGTCCTTCCAAACTTCTTGTTGTGATTTAGTTCTAATTTCAAGGCATTATGGTCTGAGAATATACAGGGGACTATCCCGATCTTTTGGTATCGGTTCAGACCCGATTTGTGACCCAGTATGTGGTCTATTCTGGAGAAAGTTCCATGTGCACTTGAGAAGAATGTGTATTCATTTGAGTTTGGATGTAAAGTTCTGTAGATATCTGTGAAATCCATCTGGTCCAGTGTATCATTTAAAGCTCTCGTTTCTTTGGAGATGTTGTGCTTAGAAGACCTATCTAGTGTAGAAAGAGCTAGATTGAAGTCACCAAGTATAAGTGTATTATTATCAAAGTATTTCTTCAGTTTGGTTATTAATTGGTTTAAATATTTGGCAGCTCCCACATTCGGGGCATATATATTGAGGATTGTTAAGTCCTCTTGTTGGATAGATCCTTGAGTATGAGATAGTGTCCCTCTTCATCTCTCACTATAGTCTTCGGGGTAAAGTTTAATTTATCTGATATAAGGATGGCTACCCCTGCTTTCTTTTGAGGACCATTTGAATGGTAAATGGTTCTCCAACCTTTTATTTTCAGGTTGTAGGTGTCCTTCTGTCTAAAATGAGTCTCTTGTAGACAGCAAATAGATGGGTCCTGCTTTTTTATCCAGTCTGAAACCCTGCGCCTTTTGATGGGGTCATTAAGCCCGTTCACGTTCAGAGTTACTATCGAAAGATATGAGTTTAGTGTCATCATGATATCTATTCAGTCCTTGTTTTTGTGGATTGTTCCACTGAACTTCTTAAAGGTGAATTTTTAGAGTCCCCCTTAAAATTTCTTGCAGAGCTGGTTTGGAGGTCACATATTCTTTCAGTTCCTGCCTGTCTTGGAAGCTCTTTATCTCTCCTTCCATTTTGAATGAGAGCCTTGCTGGATAGAGTATTCTTGGTTGCATGTTCTTCTCATTTAGGACCCTGAATATATCCTGCCAGCCCTTCTGGCCTGCCAGGTCTCTGTGGAGAGGTCTGTTGTTACCCTAATATTCCTCCCCATAAAAGTCAGGGACTTTTTTTCTCTTGCTGCTTTAAGGATCTTCTCCTTATCTTTGGAATTTGCAAGCTTCACTATTAAATGTCGAGGTGTTGAGCGGTTTTTGTTGATTTTAGGGGGGGATCTCTCTATTTCCTGGATCTGAATGCCTGTTTCCCTTCCCAGATTAGGAAAGTTTTCAGCTAGGATTTGTTCAAATACATATTCTGGCCCTCTGTCCCTTTCGGCGCCCTCGGGAACCCCAATTAAACGTAGGCTTTTCTTCCTCAGGCAGTCATTTATTTCCCTTAATCTATCCTCATGGTCTTTTAATTGCCTGTCTCTTTTTTCCTCAGTTTCCCTCTTTGCCATCAACTTGTCTTCTATGTCACTCACTCGTTCTTCCACCTCGTCAAGTCTCGACGTTAGGACTTCTAGCTTGGATTGCATCTCATTTAATTGATTTTTAATTTCTGCCTGATTGGATCTAAATTCTGCAGTCATGAAGTCTCTTGAGTCCTTTATGGTTTTTTCTAGAGCCACCAGTAGCTGTATAATAGTGCTTCTGAATTGGCTTTCTGACATTGAATTGTAATCCAGATTTTGTAACTCTGTGGGAGAGAGGGCTGTTTCTGATTCTTTTTTTTGAGGTGAGGTTTTCCTTCTAGTCATTTTGCTCAGTGCAGAGTGGCCAAAAACAAGTTGTATTGGGAAAAGGAGAAAAAGAGAGAGAAGGAAAGAAAAGAGAAAAAGAAAAAAGAGAAAGAAGAAAAAAAAGGGGGGGAAAGAGAAGAAAAAGAGAAAGAAAAAGAAAGGAGGAAACAAAGGGTGGGGTGGGGTGGGGGAAGCAATCAGAAATCAAGAAGAAAGAAAGAAAAAAAAAGCACAAAACAAAACAAACAAACAAAAAAACAAAAACAAAAAAACAAAACAAAAAAAAAACACGGGGGAGTATCTTCCGATTCTGTATACTTTACGTCCCTTGACTTCCCTTGGAACTGGTCCGTGTCGCTGGTCTTCTGGGGGAGGGGCCTGCTGTGCTGATTCTCAGGTGTTAGCACTTGGGGGAGCTGCTCTGCCCCTGCCTGGTGCAGGGCTCAGTGGGGGTTGCTTACCCCGTGAGGCCCCAGGAGGAACTGCCCCAGTGGCGGGGGCAGCTCTGGGACCCTGGAGTCAGCTCCCGCAGTAGCTCCGGGGCTCTCCGTCTGCAGGGCCTGGGGGCTCCGGGGCGGGGCCGCTGATCTGCTCAGCTCCAGGCAGGAGCGTCCTTGCGGTCCTGGGCCCTCCTGGCCTCTGCCTGTCCCGGGGGGGAGGCCGGATCCTGGGCTGTGTCCCGGCGCCCTGTGCTCCGGGGCCTGTGCTGTTGGGTCCGCGCTCCCGGCCGCAGCCCCCTCCGCCGAGCCGCCGCCCGAGCCCCTCCGAGCTGCTCCGGGCCCCGCGAGCGCTGCAGGCCTTAGGAGCTCGCGCATCTCCCCCGGGCGCAGTCCTCTGTACTGTTCCCCGGAGCCCGAGGGCCCCCTCCGCCCTCCTGGGCCTGCTCCAATTCCCCGGAGCCTTTCCAGGGAGGCCGGCTGCAGCTCCCTGCTCCTCGGAGGGGCTCAGCCCTGTCCAGGGGACCACGTCAGCCCCGGCCTCAGCCCGCCCCTCGGGGCCCCTCCCCCTGAGGCCTTTTGTGTCTTATCTTTTTCCCGCCTTCCTACCTTGAGAAGCCGCGAACTCTTCTCACTGCAGCGTTCCAGCTGTTCTCTCTTTATTTATTTATTTATTTATTTATTTTTTATTTATGATAGTCACAGAGAGAGAGAGAGAGAGAGGCAGAGACACAGGCAGAGGGAGAAGCAGGCTCCATGCACCGGGAGCCCGACGTGGGATTCGATCCCGGGTCTCCAGGATTGCGCCCTGGGCCAAAGGCAGGCGCCAAACCGCTGCGCCACCCAGGGATCCCCGCTGTTCTCTCTTTAAATGTCAGGCCGAATTCGTAGATTTTCAGGATGATTTGAAGGTTTTCTAGGTAATTTGTTGAGGACAGGTGACTTGGAGACCCTGCTCTGCCGCCATCTTGCCCCTCCCCCCCAGAGAAAGCTTCTTAAAGAAATTCATGAGACACAAAAAACACAAATAATAAATAAGTAAAGAAAATTAGAAAAACAATGCATAAATGAACAAGTTCAACATAGAAATCATTAAAAATAGAAATTCCTTTTTTTTTTGTATTTTTTTTATTAGAGTTCGATTTGCCAACCAACATATAGTATAACACCCAGTGCTCATCCCGTCAAGTGTCCCCCTCAGTGCCCTGTCACCCAGTCACCCCCACCCCCCGCCCACCTCCCTTTCCACCACCCCTTGTTCCTTTCCCAGAGTTAGGAGTCTCTCACGTTCTGTCTCCCTTTCTGATATTTCCCACTCATTTTCTCTCTTTTCCCCTTTATTCCCTTTCACTATTTTTTATATTCCCTGTATGAGCGAAACCATATAATGTTTGTCCTTCTCCAATTGACTTACTTCACTCAGCATAATACCCTCCAGTTCCATCCACATTGAAGCAAATGGTGGGTATTCATCTCTTCTGATGGCTGAGTAATATTCCATTGTATACATAGACCACAGCTGCTTCTTTATCCATTCATCTGTCGATGGACACCAAGGCTCCTTCCACAGTTTGGCTATTGTGGACATTGCTGCTATAAACATTGGGGTGCAGGTGTCTCGGTTTTTCATTGCAATAAACAGAAATTCTTAAATTAAGGAACACAAGGACTGGGATGCCTGGATGGCTCAGTGGTTGAGTGTCTGCCTCAGTGGTTGAGCCCTACCATGGCTCAGAGCATGATTCTGGAGCGCCAGGATCGAGTCCCTCATTGGGCTCCCTGCATGGAGCCTGCTTCTCCCTCTGCCTCTCTCTCTGTGTCTCTCATTAATAAATAAATAAAATCTTTTTAAAAATTCAATTCTCTTTAAAAAAAAAAAAGGAACACAATGACTACACTGAAGAATTCAATAAAAAATTTCAATAGCAGAATCAGTCAAGCAGAATGGTTGGGTGGACTAAAAAAACAAGGCCCAACAATATACTGCCTACAAGAGACATGGACTGAAAGTGAAGGAATAGAAAAAGGTATTCCATTTAATGGAAACCAAAAAAGAGCAGCAGGGTAGCTATGTTTATATCAGACAAAATAGTCTATTAGCAAAAACTGTAATAAGAAAAAGAGAAGGTCATTATAAATGATAATGGGTCAATTCATCAAGAGGTTATGACAATTATAATTATATATGCACCCAACATCAGAGCACCTAAATATTTAAACACATACAGATCTGAAGGGGTAATACAATCATACTAGGGATTTAAACAATGGATAGATCTCCAACAAAACATTGATAGGAAATAATGGACTTGAACTGTACTTTGGACAAAAGGGGCCTAAAAATAATGCAGAACATTCCATCTAACAACAACATATGCCCATTCTTCTCGAGTATGTGGCACACTTTCCAGAGTAGATCATACATCACAAATCAGTATGAGTAAATTTAAGATGATTGAAATCACACCAAGTATCTTTCTCAGTCAAAATTTTACAATAGAAGAAGAGTTCTTAGCTAATGAAAGACTTGCAAATTGATTATATTGGCCTCCTCCCACTGAATGAGGGTTCTAAACATGTTTTGGGTTGTGTGGACACTGTGTCTGATCTAGCCCAAACTCTCCCTGTTGTCATGCACACCAAGCTGCCACCAATAGGGTTTTAGGAAAGCTGAGTACCATCCCTGGATACAGCATCAAAGAGATAGTGATTGAGGGTCACATTTCAAAGATATTGAACGGAGGTTTCATATTCCCTATAACCCACAAGCAGTAGACTTGCTAGAAAGGAAAAATGGAATATTAAGTCACCAAATTATTAATAGGTAAAACCACATTTGCTATATGGTGGAATAAAGTACTGTCCCGGGCTTTAGTACATTTAAATGACCAACCTGTAGGGCTTATCATCCCACATGCCAGACTGGGAATTCCAGCTGAGGCACCTAATATTGTGAAGGTATGGAAGTCACAAGACACAGCCACTGCCCTGACTTTCACCGAAGATCAATGTGCATTGCTGCTGAAAACACTATGCTCCAACACACCTGGGAAAGGAATTATCTACTGGAATTTACACTGGGACATCCTACCAGGGTAGGATGGATGAGTTACTTTGTACCCCTGGGTGAAGGGGAACTACTTAGTTTCTGCGGGGATCCCATTATCTTTGCTGCAAGCCCGATCTGTTAAAATGCAATATAGTTGGAATGGAACATGTCCCACTGAAAGAAGGGAATAGGTGAGGTCCTGGTCTGGCATATCCTACCCCAGTCCAGTTCCTCACACCTGGTAGTGCAGCCTCCATCAATCAACATGTATGGTTCGCACAACCAGGTCACATTTCTAAAGCTACCAACCTTCCTCTCTTCAGGACAAGGTGGGGAGCATTTTATTTTCCCACTGGTGTGATCATTTTGGTGTGTCTTCATCCCCTCCATTGGCCTATGGAATATTATAACTCACCCAGCAAGCCTTGAATGATAGCCAACAAAGCTTGTCCTTACCCAACACTGACATGTCTCTGAGGAGAAAAGCTATCCAAAGGCTCATGAGCCTTCCTTCTGTGTGAGGGCATCAACACAAACAAAATAACAGAGTCGTGTAGATTTTAGTGTAGTTATTAGTGATGGTAACAGTAAAATAATACCAACACTTTTTTTGTTTCAGCTTCTAGACATTAATTCTTATCCTGGTAAGTCTTTATAAAAGCTTGGGTTGAAGAATTTTAGTTTCTGAGACTCAACCAGAAATGAAGCCAATAAAGGCCCACAGGCATCTTAGTTCTCTGTTTATACTCCTCGAAACTGGGAAGTCACTTGGACCCTCAGGAGCTCAACGCCTGTTAGTGCCATTTGTTTAATAGCTATTTTTCTTCTCTAATATTCTATGAGGAATCCTCCGATTTTCCCAGCCCATAAGGACCCTTGCCTTTTCAGTCTGGGATTTTATTTCCTCAGCTGGGTGAGAAGCCCCCTGAGGGCAGTATTAAGGCCTCGGATTTTTTTTTCTTTCTTTCTTTCTTTCTTTCTTTCTTTCTTTCTTTCTTTCTTTCTTTCTTTCTTTCTTTTTTTTTTTTAAGAGTTTATTTATTTATTCATGAAAGACACACGGAGAGAGGCAGAAACAGGCAGAGGGAGAAGCAGGCTCCCTCCAGGGAGCCTGTTCCGGGATTTGATCCCAGGACCCCGGGACCACAACTTGAGCCAAAGGCAGATGCTCAACCACTGAACCACCCAGGTGCTCCAAGACCTTGGATTTCTTGTGCAAGCCAGCACTGGGTACAGTTTTTGTTCTTAGGCAGTATTGTGGTGTCAATGACTTCTCTTTGTTGTTCTGAGTGAGCAAGAGGAAGGACCTTTGTGGACCTTGAGAGGAAGGACATACTCATGGCAGATAGAGATTAGGCATGAAGGCTCCTGGAGATGGTCCATAACAAGCCTTGGGTGCTGGCAAAGACTGTGTAAGCACACACGCATCTTGTCAGGGGGTGTGTACTAGTCTTGTTAGAGAAGGTAGAGTTCAGACCAGGATCTGAGATCCTTGTGTGCAGGGGGAGTGCTGCCCGGATGGTGTGTCTCCTGTGGCAGGGAGCTGGGAATCTGTAGGAAGAGTGGCTTGAAGCATGAGACTATTTCTGCCATCAGGTGCTCTTTTGAATGGGGGAGAATTGATTGATCTAAGTTCTTTGAAATATGTTTGTTGGATTTGTGTAGTACCATAGGAATCAGGAACTATTAAAAGAACAGTGATATTCAGAGAAACCCTGCAGCCTAATGTTCTGTTTAATTTAGAAGAACGTAGCCCCCATCATAGAAAATAAACTTCCCTCCCATTGACATTGATTCATGGGAGAGGTTCCCATGATCCTTGTGATGCACAGTCCTGACATGACGAGCTTACAAAGACAGAGTATTTCAGAGCTTCTAGGGAAGGATCTGAAATCTCTCCTCAGGAAAATTTGGTCTTTCGACTTAGACATCATTCTGCTAACAAAGATTAGCTCCAGGGCTGTGAAGTGTAGGGAAGTAGTTCCTGTGAATGGGTAAGGTTCCCATGCAATGAACCACACATTCTGAATATTTGGGTAGCAATCTACCTCCCTGCTATAATCTGTCCTGATAGTCTAGTATTTTTGGTTCAAGAGAGCTGCAGTAGAAGGGAAACTCCCGGAGAGTCCTTGTTTCTATGCAACATGTATAGAATGAGACTTAGCCAATCCCCATCCAGATCCTCATCACTCCTATTGTGCCAGAAGCTGTGACTTCATCACCTTGATCACCTAGGAGGTGAGAGAGCTGGGGCAGGGAATTCCGTGTCATTTCTCAAATCTCAATGGCGGAGGTTGAACCAGGGGCCAGTTTACTGCCAAATGGCGTTCCTTGGCTCTATGCCCTGTTTGCTATGCTTTTTGTGTTTTTTCTCTTTGTCATGTTCTCTCCCTTTTTACTTGAGATAGACCAACATATAAAGAAATGTAAGTACCATGATGGGGGTGGGGGTGGGGCATAGGGCACAGGGGAACTCTACCAGAGAGAATATGTATAGAGGGAGGAGAAGGTATACATTATAAGGTGAGGAACATGGAAACAATGACTGCTCTTCTATGGGCTAAAGGTCTTGGAAACAATATATATGACAGAAGTACCCAGGAAACACAGGTCAAGACTGGACTAGGCAGCCCATTTGTGGTACACCTGTGGAGCATAAGGGGGTATCTAGGGCCCTGCCTGAGCTGACATAAGGCTCAGGTATAAGGATATAGGAAATCTTGTGGAATCTGGGTCTATGTAAAGGAATTTCCAGATGCTGGTCTCTGATCCACCATGCTTTGTCTCAGTCTTGCTTAGATGCAGGTATTCTCTGCGTAACGTTGTGCGTAAGGATAAAGAAAATGAGATAAAGATGGACCATCTGGGAAGGCCAGGTGAGTATTCTTCGCCCTTCACTTCTGGGCTCTTTATCCCCATAAATTGGCAACTCTAGTTACTTCCATGGTCCATGTGTGAGGTGGCTAAGAACTCTACACTCAAATCTCATCTCAGTGAGACAGTCCCCTCATATTCTGTTTAGCGTAAGTTTTCTGTCTTGTCTCTAGGGAGAACATTTTTCAAGTGGAAGTTTGGTTCTGAGCCCTCATTAACTTCATAATCTAGGGTCTCCTGTAGGTGAAATAGTTTCTCTTTTCTCATCTGTTCCTGTGATATATCTCCTCTTATCAGAGTTTTCTCTCAAGTGATTCAGTGACAAAGTTATCATTTTTTCATGCTAGCCCATGAAAATAAAGGACTTTATAGGGATAGAATCATACAAACAGTTCAAGGAAACTGGAAGTCCATTGTTCTGGGGGACATTCTGAGAACTGGGTGACCATAATTCCTGCAAATTGTGTACTTGCCTCTCTAGGTAAGGTTAACTTTTCTCCTTTGTGCTTTTCTGTGATTCCCTTGTGAGATTACAGAAAGAGAACATACCAGATTCTTGGCTTTGTAGTCCTTCAACTCAGATATCATTGAGTTCCTCATATCTACCATATGACTCCTTCAATATGAATATTACATATTAAGCTTTTGTCTTCTCTGGTGAAAGTTGTGGGCTATTTGTTGAGGATTGACTTTTAAAGCCTATGTAACATCTCTCATTATATGATTATTATAACAATTATTATATAATAATGCAACTATTATATAGAAGTAACATTATATATAGCTTTATTATTAGGTGGGATTTCTGCACACATATGTTGAGAATCAGGCCAAAGCACAAGAAAAGGTTGGTCACTGAGAAATCTTTTTCAGCTTAAAATATTTCTTATATACTCACCTCAAGAAAAAATAACCTCAAAAACCTCAAATAACCTCCTGTGACGTATATTTCCCAGACTATGGGTCAAGAGTCATATATACAGTCCTTTGTGACAGGGTTTTTCTGAGTGGTTAATGTTGTATGGAAGATTTTAAATCTGCATCTCTTTCACTGTTCTGCTGTCCAAAATGGGAATGCCATTCTGTTGGTTCACAGGTATAATTAAACAATTTTCTTCTTGTTCTAGGCTGTCCTTTGGAGTCACCAAGGAGAGAAGTTCTGGGAAGGAAAGAAGATGGGGTGGGAAAAGATCTCTCACTACTTGTGAGGGTAGCAAGAGACGCCAGAGGTTCTGAAGTTGAGATCTGTACTCCTGGACCATCAGTTTGAGAGTGGCTAAGCCTGCAAGGAATCACCTGTGACATCATATGCGAGATACAAGAGGGCTTCTTAGACCCTCGTTATGTATGTTTATACTGGAAAAAAAAAGATAATAAATATTTTGAGACTCTCAGAAAAGTTATACAATACCAGGAATTTTTTGTTGAACTTATAGTTTCTTATACTCAGTTGCTTATAGTCAATCCAAATCTCAAATTTTCCACTTCCAGGTGAAATCCCAGGTGAATGACTTATGCTATCTTATTCTCCCAAAGCAACATGGAGAGTCATTCTTTCAGGAGAATAAAAGCTCATGGTCCCTATTAGACTAAGCAAGCACTTAATCCAGGGCCATGGCTGAGTCGTCCTTCTCTCTATCCAAGATTATCATGTGGCTAATTCATCTGAGCATTCTAAAATGTTCTGTCCAGATAGTTTTCTTATGTAAGTGCCATGCTCCTTTTATACCTTACAGTAGAATATAGGTTCATGAGGACAGATGCATAGAGAAGGAATTAATATAGATTATCTCTTTCTATCCAAAGCCTCATGCCCCCTCCCAATGCTTTATAATCAAGTAAAACTATTTTTATCTAAGTTCCTCCACATAATTCTTACCTACCACATTTATCTACTTACCTGCTCTTCCTCTCTGTTCTCCTCTTTTAACCATTTTTGTCATGATGGGTCAATAAGAATCCATGTAGAATTTTCTAGTTGGAGAGTTGTATAAGAGACTGTGGAGAGAGAGAAAGAGAAGAGGGAGGGAGGAGGTGGAGGAAGGACAAAAGAGGGAGGAGTGGGGAGAGGGGAGAAAGATGGGAAGGCAAGGAAGAGGAGGAGAGGGATATCTAAGAGGCCAGGAATAGGCTGTTTTGAGTATCAATAGAAATTCAATAGAAAAGCCTGGCACTATCAGAACAGTTAGGTGAGGGATTTCTGCACTGAATGGGAAGTTAAAATTGTCTGGGAAAAGTCCTTTTATTGTCTAATAATTACAATAATTTTTGATAAGGAACTGTTAAATCCCAATTCACTTTGATGTTGATAAAACTATGTGGATATCTATTAAGATGCTATTCAAAATGGCTGGGGAGTTATTTGTTTTTTTGTGTCTGCATCTTTTTCTTTGGAGGAGGAGTCTCTTGGTATGTTCTTTTTTTTTTTTTTTCTTCACAAATGCTCTTGCAGTTTCTGGGGACACTTCTTTTTTTTCTCATTTTCCATTTTCTCTTTTTATGGATTATTAACTTTTATTGATTCTTTTTTAATATCCTGATTGTTTAAAAAAAGTTTTACATTTTTCTTATCTTCATCTCTGGGCTTATGTATGTTTTTCCTTTCTGATTCTTAAATCTCTGATTATTTCCTTCTGAGTCGGATTTCTTTCACTTTCTCTTTTTTCTTATCTGCCCAACAAATCTCTTGCAAATGTTTCATTCTTCATGTTTCACTACTTTGGAATGAGAGAATACAACTCTAAGGCCCTATTTCCCTGCTCCCCAAAACATAATCCTTCCCAGTGTTAGATGAATTTAAGGAGACCCAGGGCTCTAAAATTAGATATCAAATAGAAAGTCCTCTAGGTATTTAAAGCAGGAAGTGGTTTACTACAGGAAATTATGTGCTTACAAAATCCTCATCATGAAGTTTCAAAAACCCCAGGAAACCACCGCTAAAGGTCACCATGCTGCAAAACCAAGGCTGGCAATTTTCAGGGCAAGTACAAAAGCCCCTACAAAATGAAATTGCCAGTAGACAGGATAACCCAGCACGGTGACCTAGCCCGGATTCCACCTGTATGGGCTATGGGAAGTATAGTGCTCAGTCTTCCATCCCCTGCTGTTCAGGGATATTCCAGCCTTTGTTGTTCAGGAATTGGTATGAGGTAATGCAGCTCAGTTGCCTGCCTATCCAGTGCAAAGAGAAGCTCTCTGCTTACGTTCAGCAGAAAACCTAATGATGACATGACAATTCTCCTTAGCTTCTTTTTCTGTTCTCCACAGGGATTCTTCTGGCTGCTGGGTAAGAGGGCTTAACAATTGCCCAAGATGAGATCCTATCCTTTTGACATTAATTCCAAGGAGGAAAACCCATTGTCTTTCTCACCTTTCTATAATCATACCACAATCACAATAGCTTTCCATTTATTTTCCCCAAATCTTAGTTATTTAAACCTATATATCTTCATGTGTGTTCTGTTCTATACATCAACAGTCTTAATGTCCTTCCCAGAAAGCTATTGCTCTTTCAAATTGCTCCCTGAGTGGTGATATGCCTGACTTATTAATAGATATACATTGTAACTCAACCTCTGGGTCTTAAATTGAGACTTACACTAGCCTAATAGTTTTCTTCCTGAGCAAAGGTAGTTACTTCCCTTACATTTGTACAAAGAGTTCATCATGGTTCATTTCCAAGTCGAAAGGAATAATCTCTTCTGCTAATGATGCCCTGGAATAACAGTTCCAGAAAGTTGTTCACTCCTCAATTACCACTCTGTTGAAAAAATAATCCTAAATATCAAATTTTAAAAAGGTTCCATTAAACTTTTATTATTATTGTCTTTCTATATAATCTTCATATACATTTAAATATCAAAAACCCCACTTTTTTCTCCTTTAACTACATTATACTAGTATCTTAGGCCACTAAATTAATCTTAAAATTTCAAACATTGGTTTTATTTTATTATTTATTTATTTTGAGAGAGAGACAGAGAGGTAGAGACGGACAGAGGGAAAGGCAGAGAGAGAATCTTAAGCAGACTCCTCGCTGAGCACAGAACCTGATGTGGAGCTCAATCTCACAGCCCTGAGATCATGACCTGAGCCAGAATCAAGAGTTGGGCACCCAACCAACAGAGTCACTCAGGTACCCCTCAAACATTGTTTTTAAATGGAAAGGCAAATGTTTGTTTTTTAAATATTTCATTTGTGATTATAAAATGGTATTTTTCCCCAAAGTTTATCTAGATGAGGTGACACAAACAGACTTTATATTTAAAAGAATAAAAATATTGAAGAGTTCTGCATCAAGAGGAAAGGCCTTTTTCATATCTCAATACATCTTTTAAAAATCTAGGTTAAGACACCTTCAATTTCTGAGAATGTTCTCAAAATGAAGCCCCTCAAGGCATGCAGGCATTTTCTATTTCCATCCGCTGTAACCAGGGAGCCACTTTGAGTCTCAGGAGATCATTGCCTGTTCCATTTGTTTAATAGTTATTTTTCTTCTTTAACATTCTATGAAGAATCCTCTAATTTTCTCAACCCATAATGACCCTTGCCTTTTTGGTCTGGGGTTTTTATTTCCTCAGAGGGGTGAGAAGCTTCCAGGATTAAGGCTTCGTATTTCTTGTCCAAGCCATCACTGGGCACTGTTTTTGTGTAATAAGTTAAAACTTTGGAGGTATTGCTTCAGAGAAAATTCCATTTGGGAGCAAGGCTGTGTTCATGTACCAGTTAATGCTATGGCCTTATCCCTTGACCCTCTCCTCAGTGTTCCAGAGCCACCGCCAAGGGGCAAGGGAATGTATTCTGGTGATGTTCAGAGTAACGCCTCTGCCAAATAATCTGTTTAGTTCAGAAGACAACATTATAATTATCTCAGAAAATAAAGATTTCCCTCCCCTGATGCCTGTGACTGGGGAGATGGCCCACAATCAATAGGGTACACATTCCTGACAGGAATTAGTACACTGAGACAGGGAATTCTGGAGCTTCTAGGAAAAGATATGGATTTTCTGTTCAGGAACATTTGATATTTCTTCCCTTTCCAACTTAGATTTCATTTTCTCTAAATAAAGCTGGTCCTAATTCTGAGGCGTCTGAGGAAACAGGCCACTCCCTTTGTATACAGACATGATTCCAATGCAGTATCGTGTATGAGTCTTCCCTCCTCTGCACTGTGTTTAGATATGCTCGTGTTTGGGGTGGGGTGGGGTGCTGCCCCCTATCTTTGCAGAAGCAAAGATAACTGATTTTCCTCCGTGTTTGGTTTTTGAAAGGCTTGGCCAATCCCCACTGAGACATTCATTATTCCCATTGTTTCTGAAACTGTGACTTCATCATCTTGTCACTCAGGAGGTGACAGAGCTGGGACAGAGAATTCCTTTATCTTTATTCACATTTTCATGGGTGGGTTTGAATCAGGCACTGGCTTTCATCTGAATGTGGCCTTTTGGCTCTATAGCCTCTTTACCATGACTGTTCTTTCCATCACCTTTTTCTCATTTCCCCCTTCTTCAGTGAAGCTGATGAACACAAAAGGAAATGCACATCTTAATGTGCAGCCTAGAAGAGGAGGGAGAGATCCACTAAAACGTGAGGTACTTGAAAATATGTTCCTTACTACATGATCTGGGAAAACAATTCTTATCTCTGGGCTTTAAAGCTTTTCAATGACCCCGGGCTAAGAGTTCTTAGAAACCATACTGTCATGTATGTTGGAAATACTTGATGGACAGAGGTCAGGACTGGGCCAGGAAGTCAGTGCCTGGTATGCCTGTGGAGGGTGAGGAAATATGTGGGTCCCTGACTGAGCTGAGCCTAATGCCAGGTTTAAGAATATGAAAAACTCCATAGAATATGGGGATCTGTGAGAGAGTTTCCAGGAACTTGCTCCTGATCCAGGGAACTTTGTCTTAGTCTTGCTCAGATACAGATGCTCCCTGCATAATGCTGTGTATAAGAATAAAGAGGACAACATTATAAAGATGGACTGTTTGGGAAGGCCAGGTAAGTATTCTTTGCCTTTAACCTCTTTTTCTGCACAAAAAGCTGGTAGCTCTGGTGGGTTCCAAAGCCCACAAACTAGGTAGTTTAGACATGCACAAATCTGGTCTCGGTGAGAGGGTCTGCAAATAATCTCCCCTTCCTTCCTCAGAGCCTTCTTTCTAGTGAGAACATTTGCCAAACTGAGTTTTTGTTCTGAGCTGCCATTAACTCCTATGGGTGGAAACTTGTCTCCTTTTTGTCTATTTCTGTGATGTTTCTATTAAAGGGCCCTTTTAACTCCTATGAAATTTTTCCATATTATGTTAACAGTGAAAGGAAATGAAAGATTCCTTTTCAGGAATTCATAACCAAGCAGGTTGTAAATTTGATTTTGAAGTAGAAATAAAGATAGAAGGATTCTGGCATCTGTAGAGATGAGACCTTTAGAAAAAAATTGAAAATGATTCTGATCATCTGTTGACCATAGCTCCCACAAACTGTGTACATGAGGCAGCCTGCCTCTCCAGGTAGGGTCAGTTCTTCCCTCCTTTGTGTGTTCCATGACTCTTCATGGTATCACAGAGAGAGAACACACCAGATTCTTGAGTTCTCTGTGTCTACCATATCTTACACTTGGTATGAATATTACATGTTCTGCCGATGCTCTGACCAAGTTTCCCTCACCCAAAATTGAAATGTCTGGTATATAAAAGGCTCTTGTATTGCTTTGATGTCAGTAAAACAGATGGGAAATAAATTTTTGGTGGGATAAATGGTTGGATTTAAGAACATTTTTCATCAACTCAAGAGAAGAGTGGTTACACCATGTGTTTGTATTTGTCCCATTCCCAACATAACCAAAGTGTATGGTGGTATTAATTGTAAACAACCACAACGTCTATCCCAACATTGCCATTAAGTAAATGAGAACATAAAATTTATTATTGTAGTTGGAGAAGTTAAGTGGATTGCCCCAAATTTCATGTGAAGTCACTGTAGCTCTCGGTCATTTCTATAAATGTCTCCACTTTCCCAATTCGTGTTTCACTTCACCACTCTACTACCGTCCTTGAGACCTTTGCTTGCCCGTAGAGCCCAACGTCGAACAACAATAGCCCAAGTGATAATTTCAAGAGGTGGCTTTGTCTAGGATTTTTCCCTATTGCAGCAATGAGAGGTATTGCCCTCGTGGAGGGATGAAGAGACACAGCTTTATCATCCACGGCCTCTTGTAAGTGGCCAAGGAAAGCTGAAGTTAGTACAACTATCCTTTCTGAGAATTCAGAATCTGAGTAGCTCCTATCTCTCTTTTACATCAGCTTTGCCCTTTGCAAGGCATTACTGTCATCCCCCTTTATCCTCACAGAGGCTGGCTAAAGCTTGGGTTCAGTGGTTATCCCTCTCTCCTGCCTCGTTCTTGGTCACAGATGCACACATTCTTAAATTCAAATGTTAGTTCCTTGGAGTGTCACAATTTTTTTGTGCTAACTCTATGTGTGATAAAGTGTGGGTAGTTAGTTTAGATGCTAAAATACTGGCACATTTGTGATATGTTTAATCCTTACAATTTTGATTAAAACCTTCCTGATAGGTAGTTTCAATAGTTAGACATCAGATTTTAGGAGAACATTATCACAAATATTCTTTCTTTTTTTTTAAGATTTTATTTATTTATTCATGAGAGATACAGAGAGAGAGAGAGAGAGGCAGAGACACAGGCAGAGGGAGGAGAAGCAGGCTCCATGCAGGGAGCCCGACTTGGGACTCGATCCTGGGACTCCAGGATCATGCCCTGGGCAGAAGGCAGGCACTAAACCGTTGAGCCCACAAATTTTCTTATTCACACACAGAAAGTTAGAGCTAGGTGGGACCACCGAAAACATAAACCCCCATTTTTCCATTTACAGATGAGAAAACTCTCTTTTCCTCTTAGTTGTATGGATGAGAGTTGCATGGCTTTTGGTGACTTTATTCATGAAGCTCAAGTAATCACTACTATTTGGGAATAAACAAGGCTGAGGTTATCCACATGGAAATTTTGGCAAATTAGGAGAGGAATGAGGGATCTCCAGAGAACAGAGCTATGTTTTCCTACCTTCGATTCCTTGTGAATTTATTCATATTTTGCAAAGTGATATGTTTACCTCTCTACCCTTATGTTTTTATTGATTATGTAGATAGGGGGATAGTTCTATAGTTGTTATCTGGCTATAATCTCTTATGGTAATTACTTACCAGAATATGGTCCATGAGCCACATATTTCTATCCTGATATAAAGGCTGTGAGATATTTGTTGATACCCTGAAATATCTGCAATCTGAGTCTCTTGAAATTGTGTCTGCCTAAATAGGGTTCTGTCATTTTGCTGCATTAAGCTGAACCAAGGAGTGTTCCTTTTGTTTCAGGCCATCCTCTTCAGCCTCCAGGGAGAGAAGCTCTGAGAGGAGAGGAAGCTGAGATGAGAGAAGATCACTCACTGTGAAGGTGGTAGGAGACAGAACCCAGGAAGTCTGCCCTGTAACATCAGTTTGACAGTGGCTAAACCTGTAAGGGATCCTCTGTGATGTCATGTTTCAGGCAGGAAAGAGCTTCTCAGACCCTCATTATCTATTTGTACTGAAATGAAATGGATAATAAACAGATATTCTCAGAAAAGTGCTATGTTATAAGGAATTCTTTGCAGAATATCTATCCTCTTTCATATTAATTCTTTTAATAAGTCAAAATCCCAAACACACTTCTGTTGTCCTACATGAGGGAACTGTGTTACTTCATTTCTCAAGGCAGCATGTGGTTTTACTCGTCCAGGTGAAGAGATGCTCATGGTTTTTATCAGAATAGGAAGACACTGAATCCGGGACCAGAACCGAGCCCTTCCTCCATCCACCCAAAATGATTTCACTGCCAAATCGTACATATTCTAAAGTGTTTTGCCCGGATTAGCACTTTCTTGCACAAATGTCATTCTACTCTCCTGTCGTACAATGGAATATTGTTTCAAGGACAGATGTGTGGGGAAGGAGTTTTCTGCAGCTTTTAGGGTCTCATTCCTCCCTAAACCTCTTGCCCCCCCCCAAATATTACTTCTCTATTACCAAGTTAAACTAATTTTATCCACATAAGCACACACTTCTTCATCTTCACCTACCACATACATTTGTTTACCAAGTCCTACTGTTTCTTTGCTCTTGCTCTCTGTCCACCTTCCTTAACCATAGGCAATATCTTTGTCATGGTCCTGAAGCACTCTGTTGTTTGCCTGTGCAATTATAACAGCTCCACAATTCAGATTATGGAACTAAACTGTCCCCTTTTCATGCTATGCTCCACATTTCATCATAGTTAGCCTAAAAATCATGTTTCACCATGTCATTGCTTTCTAAAAAGGTATCTGTTGGCTCTTCACCAACTCTGTCTGTGCTTTTATACTTTGGCATCCACCGGATCAACTTCCAGACTGAAAAAGAATGAAGATTACCTGATGTAATCTCTGTAATTTTGAAGAAGCATATTTTAAGAAGCACATGTGACAAAGACTCTTTGCTCACTCCCAAAATCTGTGCTTTTCTTCTTCCTGAGCAAATGGCTTTTTAGCAAGAGGTTATGCTTCTTAACTTACCCTGCAACAAGTAGCAGCAATGTGATAAATGTTAACCAATGGAATGCTAACAAATGATCCATGTTAAATCCATGTCATTGGCTAAAAGGAAAATGTTTTCTCTGTTCTTGAGGTGGAAAGGGAACCAACTGAGGTCATCTTAGAAGTCCTGTTTATTTTATTTTATTATTTTTAAAAGATTTTATTTATTTGTTCATGAGAGACAGAGAGAGAGGCAGAGACATAGACAGAGGGAGAAGCAGGCTCCATATGGGTAGCCCAATGAGGGACTTGATCCCTGAACCCTGGGATCACGACCTGAACCAAAGGCAGACGCTCAACCACCCAGGGACCCCAGAAGCCCTGTGTAGAGGAAGGAGAACAGCTTTTCTAGCCAGGATTCTTGGGGTAATTTGTAGAGTAGAGGCCACCTCTTGCCCCTGCACATTTCCCTTAGGGAGAATAAACTTCTTTGTTCATTAATCACCATATTTTTTGTCTTCTTTCTTAGAGTTGCCTGGCCTTTACTATAACTTTACATTCTTCTGTTCACGGTGTTTACTATATCACAAGAAATGTTGACCCAGGGTTTCAAACACCACCGTTCTTAAAGTAATAGGCAAGGACCACCACAATCTGACTCACCTAACATGTAGCTTAGGCACCAACAGTATACACACACACGCACACACACACACACACATTTTACTATTACCTGAGCACTGTAGTCCTTTACTCAATTTTTTTTAACTTATTTTCATACCAGTGTTCATTATTCCTTTCCCTGAATGATCTTCTTCATATTATTTATAAGAAGGGGACAGAATATGGTGTACCACTAACGATCTTGTTAAGATGAAAGAGGAGAATGTATAAAGAACTCCTCACCTTGACATATCACAAACTGTTGAAAAACAAAGAGAAAAATCTCAAAAACAGCAAGAGAAATATGATTTACCATGTATAAGAACACAATATGATTTCTACTAGAGTTAATGGAAGTTCAAATGCAAATTATGTAATACGAGTGAAGAATCCTTATCTCACATAAATGAACAATATACATTCACTTATATTCTAGATACAGATAAACAAAAGACTGAAAACATTCTAAAACATTAGCAGTAATTGTCTGTTGGTAGAATTATTAGCATTTATTATTGTCCTTTTAGTATTTTCCACATTTTTTTTAAATATGTATTCATTTTCTAATAAAAGAACTAAAGTTTCCATAAATAGAAATATATCAACAGGGACACCTGGGTGCCTCAGTGGTTAAGTGTCTGCCTTTGGCTCAGGTTGTGATCCCAGAATCCTGGGATTGAGTCTCGCATCATGCTCCCTGTGGAAAGCCTGCCTCTCCCTCTGCCTTTGTCTCGCTTCTCTCAGTCTCTCATGAATAAATAAAATAAAATCTTAATATATATATATATATGTATATGTATATATATCAGCAATTTTAAATAGGAAAACTTTTAGTGAAGGACAAAATGTTAATCAAACATATCTTAATAGGTCAGCATTAAATTTTATTTATTTTTTTATTTTTTTAGCATTAAATTTTAATATTTAAACTCTCTACTACACTTCCTCATAATATTTACTGCAAACATAATGCATGGCTAGGTCCTGGGATTTACAACAAATCTAAGGGATGAAGATTTTGCTCTCTCTTAAGAAGAAACTTTCAAAACAAGCTTCTCTCTTGGAACTGGGATAGTTATTCTTTCTGACCAGATTCATAGACCAAAATATCGTGATTTACAAAATCCCTCACTCCTTGAGAGCAGAGAGCCTAAATGAACAAAAGCTGTTTGGAGGCTTAAAGATTTAAAATTTTCCCTTATTGGGGCACCCGGCTGGCTTAGTTGGAATAGCATGGGACTCTTGATCTTGGGGTTGTGAGTTTGGAGTTGTGAGTTCAAGCCCCACATTGGGTATAGAGATTGCTAAAAAATAAATAAACTTAAAAAAATAAAAATTTCCTTTATCATAATCTAGTCTTCATTTTCTCTATTACATCCCTTATAAGAGCTCCATGAAGCCTCTTGCTTTTTTCAAAATTATTTTACTTTTGAGACTGTAATTTGTTACAATGACTATGGGAAGAACAATATACTTAAAATCTGAGAAAGTTAAGCTAGAAGCAAGGGCAACTGACGAAACTCATCATGAATAAATCTAATAGGGATAAAAATAAAGATGACAATTCTGATATTCAATTTTGAAAATGGTGCTTTCTACATTCAAGTCTCTATGGAACTACACACACTTGAACCATAAGAACAGCCATTAGTTGGCCTCAAATAATGTTTTTCATCATTCAGTTTATTATAGTAGGAGTCTTGGTGATTGTCTTAGGCAGTTCAGGCTACTATATCAGAATACCACAAACTGGGTGGCTTATAAAAAGAGAAATTTAGTTTTCAAGTTCTGGAGGTTGGAAGCCTGACATCCAGGTGGCAGCATGGTCAGGTTCTGGTGAAGGCCTTCTTTCAGGTTGTAGACTGCCAACCTCTCACTGTTATCCTCACATGGTGAAAAGAGAGTAAGAGTGTTCTCTGTGATCCCTTCTCTGTGATCCCCTTTACAAGAGCACTAATTCTTGCCATAGGCCCTACTTCCTAATGCCACCATCTTGGGAGTTAAGATTTCAGTATACCAATATGGTAGGGTGGGGGGAACAGGTAACAAACATTTTGTCCATAACAATGATACAAGTAATTTAACTTTTATTATTATCAGTCTTTATCGGTTTAGCTGTTCTTTTATTGCTCAGTAAATATTGTTTGGACCAGCTTTCTATAGGGTAAGTTGACTTCCTCCTCTTCATTCAAAAGTTACTATTTCTATCAAAGACATTTGGAGGCTGATATGAAATTATAAAAGAAGTTCCTATTCTAGAAGATTTTATTTATTTATTTGTTTGTTTGAGAGAGAGAGAGCACAAGGGGAGGAGGGGCAGAGGGAGAAGCAGACTCCTCTCTGAGCACAGACCCCTCGGGGGGGGGCTGATCCCAGGACCCCAGGATCATGACTTGACCTGAAGGCAGATGCTTAACCAACTGAGCCACCCAGGCACTTCAATAAGTTCCTATTCTGAATAAAGCTGCTTGTATACATATATATATATATATATATGAAGATGAACACACAAACACCCCCCATACACCTCTCTGCACAAAGAATTGATCACTTAGGACAGATTTAAGTGGTCTTCTTTTTTAATATTACCTTCTACGCCAAGATCTTAAGCAATTTTCTTCATGCCTTGGTAGTTAAGAATTCTGAGTCCCAGGATGCGAAAAAAAACTTACTTGACAAAGAAACAGTTAAATAACATCAGAGTGAAAGAGGAAGGCAAAATTATATATAGTTTTGCTTTTGAAATTTTTCTGGAAATTAATCTTTAAAAAGTCTTTAGTTTAGACTCTAGTAATTCTGAATTTATGATTAATGGGGTTTAGACAGGGCAAAGACGCTCCTTTGTTTCATATGATAACTGATGTGCTAAGCATTCTGGGTCAAATCATGTCCCTCAAAATTCATATTTTGTAGTCTTAACTCCCTGTACCTCTGAATATGTATTTGGAGATAGGGACTTTAAAGAGGAAATTAGGTGAAATGAGGTCATCTGGGTGAGCCCTAATCCAGTATGACTGATATCCTTGCAAGAAAGGAAGATTAGGACACAAACACACACAGACCAAGGGGTGAATATGTGAGGACACAGAGAGATGGTGGTATATATAAACCTTATCTATAAACCCGTGAGAGGCTTCCAAAGAAACTAAAACTGCTGACACTTTTATCTCAGACTTCTAGCCTATAAAACTGTGAGAAAATAGATTTATGTTGTTTAAACCTCTCAGTCTATGGTATTTTATAATGGCAGCCTTGGCTCACTGATGGACTATGCACAATAATAAACTAAACAGAATTCCTGAGGAAAAATGTTTTCTAACATAGAAACTTAATTTTAAGTCTGTTAAAAATAACATTTGTAGTATCTATTTGCAAAGAATAATTGTGCTAATACAAATTACTGGTTATTAAAATTGGTTTAGAATAATCTAGACTTAATCCTTTGTCCTTCACATCATATAGATGAAAACATAAGGTACACATTTAAAGAATACATTTCAGTTTAAACTTTTCAATGAGTTTTTCCAGATAGAAAAATTAATATCATCATCAATAAATAAGGAATGGCATATGACTAGGAAGGAGGCTGCAACCATAAATACAATTAAGTCCCAGTATTACTTAGAATGGTAACTACTACATCATATCTGAGCTAGTTACCATCTAAATGGTTTTCATGTACTTCATCTCTAATTTTTCTTTTTTTCCTTTTGTAAAAAATATTTATTTCTTTATTTTAGAGATGAGTGGAGGGAGGGGCCGAAGGAGTAGGAGAGAGAAGCCCAAGCAGACTCCAAGGTCAGTGTGGAGCCTGATGTGAGGCTCAATCCCAAGATCCTGAAATCATGACCTGGGCCAAAAACAAGAGTCAGATGCCCAACCAACTGAGCCACCCAGGTACCCCTTGCCTCTGATTCTTCTAACATTTTTCTCTTATTTTGGTAATTTATTTTTGAGAGGAAAAGGAAAAAGAGAAATGCAAGCTCATTCACTTGAGTGCTTGGGTCAAATCTGGAATAGTTTTATGCTGATGATGCCTGAATATTCTATAACAAAAATCAAGAGATATGACTTACATCTGCACCCTAGTATTTATCCCCATAAAAACATTCAGAATTGGCTCTGGATGACATAGGAATGAGCTTTTCAGAATTGCTACTTTACCCATGCTGGGAATTAGAAAGTTTTCTCAATGCCATTTTTAAAGCATCTAGTGCTTTCTAGTGCAGTGCTTTCCACAAGTTCATTTCCTTTCTCCATTATGCTTGGACCACCTACTCTACTCTGGGTGCAGGTAATGAATGAATGATCAGATCTCATTAAACTTTCTGATTCCTTGACACCTTAACAAAAGTCATGAACAAGCTGTAATTTTAATAAGTGATGATCTGAGAACTTGAGAGAAAACATGGCTCTTTTCACAGCAGAACTCTAGGTTGACTTTGACTTTCTTTCTCATTGGGTACTGTTAAGTGTTTTAGAATTGCTCTTTATAAATATATAAATATCTGTGTATATATTTTTGAATATGTGTATGTATATGTTATATATATGACATTGTATAATGAGCACTGTTTTTCTAAATCTTTAGAGCTTGTTTATTATGCTAATGTTTTCTCATCAGACAAAGCCACCTACATTTAACAAATATTGAGCCCATATCATGTGGTAGGCACGGGAGATTAAAACAATAAAGAGCGGGATCCCTGGGTGGCACAGTGGTTGGGCGCCTGCCTTTGGCCCAGGGCACGGTCCTGGAGACCCGGGATCGAATCCCACGTCGGGCTCCCGGTGCATGGAGCCTGCTTCTCCCTCTGCCTATGTCTCTGCCTCTCTCTCTCTCTCTGTATGACTATCATAAAAAACAATAAAAGATAATGTTTTTTAAAAAAGTAAAAATTAAAAATAAAACAATAAAGAGCAATTTCAGTGCACTGAATCTGGATTGTACTTAAGAGAAGGAAATGTGAATATCCTATCCTGCGTAACAAAAATAAAAAGAAATCCTGGGAAGTTATTAATGAGTAGTATTCAAAGCTGAGATCTAATTATCCTCTTCCTTAGTGATAGACTATCCACAATTTCAGCCAATGCTCAGAAACCAGTCCTGATAAATTCTGTAAGCTTTCTATAAGAATAACTTCCTCATCACTCATACTCTTTTCCAGAAGGAAACTTTGAATGTTTAAAAGACTGAGGATATAAATCGGTTCTATAATATAAATGGGAACATAAAGATAGGGGAAAAAAAGGATGCCAAATTCGGTGAGAGTAGATCTGAGTGTTGAGTTTCATTGATTGAGTAATACCTCTCAAATTACCCAGTGAGGGGGATCCCTGGGTGGCGCAGCAGTTTGACGCCTGCCTTTGGCCCAGGGCGCGATCCTGGAGACCCGGGATCGAGTCCCACGTCGGGCTCCCGGTGCATGGAGCCTGCTTCTCCCTCTGCCTGTGTCTCTGCCTCTCTCTCTCTCTGTATGACTATCATAGATAAATTAAAAAAAAAAAATTACCCAGTGAGCTTTAGAAGCCTGAAGTCATTTTGAGGCTTCCAAGGCAGGAGGAACTTCCAGCAAGCAGAACTATCATGGATGCTGATGCCATCTAAAAAAAAAGGTAAAATTATCTGTATTACCGAGTAGGAGAATACTTCCCTACAGAGGGAGGAACTGTTAGGTGCAGTCTTTGAGCAGCTGGGAAAATACAATAGAGCAAGAAATGCATATCACATAACTAATGATCATGCTCAGATATTGTTTCCTTTTGCTGTCTTTTTTTTTTTGTCAGTCTTTTTTTTAATTGGAGTCCAATTTGCCAACATATAGCATAACACCCAGTGCTCAGCCCATCAAGTGCCCCCTTCAGTGCCCGTCATCCACACCCCCACCCCCCGCCCACCTCCCTTTCCACGACCCCTTGTTCGTTTCCCAGAGTTAGGAGTCTCTCATGTTCTGTCTCCCTTTCTGATATTTCCCACTCATTTTCTCTCCTTTCCCCTTTATTCCCTTTCACTATTTTTTTATATTCCCCAAATGAATGAGACCATAGAATGTCCTTCTCCGATTGACTTACTTCACTCGGCATAACACCTTCCAGTTCCATCCACGTCGAAGCAAATGGTGGGTATTTGTCATTTCTTTTTTTTTTTTAATATATTTTTTTAATTAATTAATTTATTTATTTATGATAGTCACAGAGAGAGAGAGAGAGAGAGAGAGAGGCAGAGACATAGCCAGAGGGAGAAGCAGGCTCCATGCACCGGGAGCCCGATGTGGGACTCGATCCCGGGTCTCCAGGATCGCGCCCTGGGCCAAAGGCAGGCGCCAAACCGCTGCGCCACCCAGGGATCCCGTATTTGTCATTTCTAATGGCTGAGTAATATTCCATTGTATACATAAACCACATCTTCTTTATCCATTCATCTTTCGATGGACATCGAGGCTCCTTCCACAGTTTGGCTATTGTGGACATTGCTGCTAGAAACATCGGGGTGCAGGGGTCCCAGCGTTTCACTGCATCTGTATATTTGGGGTAAATCCCCAGCAGTGCAATTGCTGGGTCGTAGGGCAGGTCTATTTTTAACTCTTTGAGGAACCTCCACACAGTTTTCCAGAGTGGCTGCACCAGTTCACATTCCCACCAACAGTGCAAGAGTGTTCCCCTTACTCCACATCCTCTCCAAGATTTGTCTTGTTAATTTTCCCCATTCTCACTGGTGTGAGGTGGTATCTCATTGTGGTTTTGATTTGTATTTCCCTGATGGCAAGTGATGCAGAGCATTTTCTCATGTGCTTGTTGGCCATGTCCATGTCTTCCTCTGTGAGATTTCTGTTCATGTCTTTTGCCCATTTCATGATTGGATTGTTTGTTTCTTTGCTGTTGAGTTTAATAAGTTCTTTATAGATCTTGGATACTAGCCCTTTATCTGATACATCATTTGCAAATATCTTTTCCCATTCTGTAGGTTGTCTTTTAGTTTTGTTGACTGTTTCTTTTGCTGTGCAGAAGCTTCTTATCTTGATGAAGTACCAATAATTTATTTTTGCCTTTGTTTCTCTCGCCTTCTTGGATGTATCTTGCAAGAAGTTGCTGTCGCCAAGTTCAAAAAGGGTGTTGCCTGTGTTCTCCTCTAGGATTTTGATGGAATCTTATCTCACACTTAGATCTTTCATCTATTTTGAGTTTCTCTTTGTGTATGGTGTAAGAGAATGGTCCAGTTTCATTCATCTGCATGTGGATGTCCAATTTTCCCAGCACCATTTATGTAAGAGACTGTCTTTTTCCCAGTGGATACTCTTTCCTGCTTTGTCGAATATTAGTTGACCATAAAGTTGAGGGTCCACTTCTGGATTCTCTATTCTGTTCCATTGATCTATGTGTCTGTCTTTTTGCCAGTACCACACTGTCTTGATGACCACAGCTTTGTAGTACAACCTGAAATCTAGTATTGTGATGCCCCCACCTACGGTTTTCTTTTTTAATATTCCCCTGGCTATTCGGGGTCTTTTCTGATTCCACACAAATCTTAAGATGATTTGTTCCAACTCTCTGAAGAAAGTCCATGGTATTTTGATACGGATTGCATTAAATGTGTAAATTGCCCTGGGTAACATTTACATTTTCACAATATCAAATCTTCCAATCCATGAGCATGGAATATTTTTCCATCTCTTTGTGTCTTCCTCAATTTCTTTCAGAAGTGTTCTATAGTTTTTAGGGTATAGATCCTTTACCTCTTTAGTTAGGTTTATTCCTAAGTATCTTATGCTTTTGGGTGCAATTGTAAATAGGATTGGCTCCTTAATTTCTCTTTCTTCAGTCTCATTGTTAGTGTATAGAAATGCCATTGACTTCTGGGCATTGATTTTGTATCCTGCCACACTGCCAAATTGCTGAATGAGTTCTAGCAATCTTGGGGTGGAGGCCTTTGGGTTTTCTATGTACAATATCATGTCATCTGTGAAGAGGGAGAGTTTGACTTCTTCTTTGCCAATTTGAATGCCTTTTATTTATTTATTTTGTTGTTGTCTGATTGCTGAGGCTAGGACTTCCAATACTATGCTGAATAGCAGTGGTGAGAGTGGACATCCCTGTCTTGTTCCTGATCTTAGAGGAAAGTCTCCCAGTGTTTCCCCATTGAGAATGATATTTGCTGTGGGCTTTTCGTAGATGGCTTTTAAGATGTCGAGGAAAGTTCCCTCTATCCCTACCCTCTGAAGAGTTTTGATCAGGAATGGATGCTGTATTTTGTCAAATCCTTTCTCTGCATCTAATGAGAGGATCATATGGTTCTTGGTTTTTCTCTTGCTGATATGATGAATCACACTGATTGTTTTACGAATGTTGAACCAGCCTTGGGTCTCGGGGATAAATCCTACTTGGTCATGGTGAATAGTTTTCTTAATGTACTGTTGGATCCTATTGGCTAGTATCTTGTTGAGAATTTTTGCATCCATGTTCATCAGGGATATTGGTCTGTAATTCTCCTTTTTGGTGGGGTCTTTGTCTGGTTTTGGAATTAAGGTGATGCTGGCCTCATAGAACGAATTTGGAAGTACTCCATCGCTTTTTATCTTTCCAAACAGCTTTAGTAGAATAGGTATGATTTCTTCTTTAAACGTTTGATAGAATTACCCTGGGAAGCCCTCTGACCCTGGACTCTTGTGTCTTGGGAGGTTTTTGATGACTGCTTCAATTTCCTCCCTTGTTATTGGCCTGTTCAAGTTTTCTATTTCTTCCTGCTCCTGTTTTGGTAGTTTGTGGCTTTCCAGGAATGCGTCCATTTCTTCTAGATTGCCTAATTTATTGGCGTACAGCTGTTCATAATATGTTTTTTAAATCGTTTGTATTTCCTTGGTGTTGGTAGTGATCTCTCCTTTCTCATTCATGATTTTATTAATTTGAGTCTTCTCTCTCTTCTTTTTAATAAGGCTGGCTAATGGTTTATCTATCTTATTAATTCTTTCAAAGAACCAACTCCTGGTTCTGTTGATCTGTTCCACAGTTCTTCTGGTCTCGATTTCATTGAGTTCTGCTCGAATCTTAATTAACTCTCTTCTTCTGCTGGGTGTAGGATCTATCTGTTGTTTTTTCTCTAGCTCTTTTAGGTGTAAGGTTAGCTTTTGTATTTGAGTCTTTCCAGTTTTTGAATGGATGCTTGTATTGCGATGTAGTTCCCCCTCAGGACTGCTTTTGCTGCATCCCAAAGATTTTGAATGGTCGTATATTCATTCTCATTAGTTTCCATGAATCTTTTTAATTCTTCCTTAATTTCCTGGTTGACCCTTTCATCTTTTAGTAGGATGGTCCTTAACCTCCATGTGTTTGAGGTCCTTCCAAACTTCTTGTTGTGATTTAGTTCTAATTTCAAGGCATTATAGTCTGAGAATATGCAGGGAACGATCCCAATCTTTTGGTATTGGTTCAGACCTGATTTGTGACCCAGTATGTGGTATATTCTGGAGAAAGTTCCATGTGCACTTGAGAAGAATGGGTATTCAGTTGAGTTTGGATGTAAAGTTCTGTAGATATCTGTGAATTCCATCTGGTCCAGTGTATCATTTAAAGCTCTCGTTTCTTTGGAGATGTTGTGCTTAGAAGACCTATCGAGGGTAGAAAGAGCTAGATTGAAGTCACCAAGTATAAGTGTATTATTATCTAAGTATTTCTTCAGTTTGGTTATTAATTGGTTTAAATATTTGGCAGCTCCCACATTCGGGGCATATATATTGAGGATTGTTAAGTCCTCTTGTTGGATAGATCCTTTAAGTATGATATAGTGTCCCTCTTCATCTCTCACTACAGTCTTCGGGGTAAATTTTAGTTTATCTGATATTAGGATGGCTCCCCCTGCTTTCTTTTGAGGACCATTTGAATGGTAAATGGTTCTCCAACCTTTTATTTTCAGGTTGTAGGTGTCCTTCTGTCTAGAATGAGTCTCTTGTAGACAGCAAATAGATGGGTCCTGCTTTTTTATCCAGTCTGAAACCCTGCGCCTTTTGATGGGGTCATTAAGCCCGTTCACGTTCAGAGTTACTATCGAAAGATATGAGTTTAGTGTCATCATGATATCTATTCAGTCCTTGTTTTTGTGGATTGTTCCACTGAACTTCTTAAAGGGGAATTTTTAGAGTCCCCCTTAAAATTTCTTGCAGAGCTGGTTTGGAGGTCACATATTCTTTCAGTTCCTGCCTGTCTTGGAAGCTCTTTATCTCTCCTTCCATTTTGAATGAGAGCCTTGCTGGATAGAGTATTCTTGGTTGCATGTTCTTCTCATTTAGGACCCTGAATATATCCTGCCAGCCCTTTCTGGCCTGCCAGGTCTCTGTGGAGAGGTCTGCTGTTACCCTGATACTCCTCCCCATAAAAGTCAGGGATTTCTTGTCTCTTGCTGCTTTAAGGATTCTTGTCTCTTGCTGCTTTAAGGATCTGCTCTTTATCTTTGGAATTTGCAAGCTTCACCATTAAATGTCAAGGTGTTGAACGGTTTTTACTGATTTTAGGGGGGGGGGGATCTCTCTATTTCCTGGATCTGAATGCCTGTTTCCCTTCCCAGATTAGGAAAGTTTTCAGCTAGGATTTGTTCAAATACATATTCTGGCCCTCTGGCCCTTTTGGCACCCTCGGGAACCCCAATTAAACGTAGGCTTTTCTTCCTCAGGCTGTCATTTATTTCCCTTAATCTGTCTTCATGGTCTCTTAATTGTCTGTCTCTTTTTTCCTCAGTTTCCCTCTTTGTCATCAACTTGTCTTCTATGTCACTCACTCGTTCTTCCACCTCGTTAACCCTCGTCGTTAGGACTTCTAGTTTGGATTGCATCTCATTCAATTGATTTTTAATTTCTGCCTGATTGGATCTAAATTCTGCAGTCATGAAGTCTCTTGAGTCCTTTATGGTTTTTTCTAGAGCCACCAGGAGCTGTATAATAGTGCTTCTGAATTGGCTTTCTGACATTGATTGTAATCCAGATTTTGTAACTCTGTGGGAGAGAGGACTGTTTCTGATTCTTTCCTTTGAGGTGAGGTTTTCCTTCTAGTCATTTTGCTCAGTGCAGAGTGGCCAAAAACAAGTTGTATTGGGAAAAGGAGAAAAAGAGAGAGAGAAGGAAAGAAAAGAGAAAAAGAAAAAATAAAAAAGGAAGAAAAAAGGAAAAAAGAAGAAAAAAAGAAAGAAAAAGAAAGAAAGGGGGAAAAAAGGGTGGGGGAAGCAATCAGAAATCAAAAGAAAAAAAAAACAACACAGGGGAGTATCCTCTGTTTCTGTATACTTTATGTATACAGAAAGTATAGTCAAGTAAAGTCAAGTCCCTTGACTTCCCCTGGAACTGGTCCGTCTCGCTGGTCTTCTGGGGGAGGGGCCTGTTTTGCTGATTTTCAGGTGTTAGCACTTGGGGAAGCTGCTCTGCCCCTGCCTGGTGCAGGGCTCAGTGGGGGTTGTTCACCCCGTGAGGCCCCTGGAGGAACAACCCCAGGGGCGGGGACAGCTCTGCAGCCCTGGAGTCGGCCCCCGCAGTAACTTCGGGGCTCTCCGTCTGCAGGGCCTAGAGGCTCCGGGGCGGGGCCGCTGATCTGCTCAGCTCGGGGCAGTAGCGTCCTCGCTGTCCTGGGCCCTCCCGGCCTCTGCCTGTCCCGGGGGAAGCTGGATCCTGGGCTGTGTCCCGGCGCCCTGTGCTCCGGAGCCTGCGCTGTTGGATCCGCGCTCCCGCCCCGCAGCCCCCTCCGCGGAGCCGCCGCCCGAGCCCCTCCGAGCTGCTCCAGGTCCCGCCGTGCGCGCTACAGCCCTTAGGGAGCTCGGCGCACTCTCCCGGGGCGCAGGTGCCTGTTACTGTCCCCGGGAGCCCGAGGGCATCCCCGCCCTCCTGGGTCCTGCTCTAACTCCCTGCGAGCCCCTTTCCGCCCGGGAAGGTTGGTGCAGCTCCTGCTCCTCCGGGACGGGGCTCTCCTGTCCTGGGGACACTCGCCCCGGCCTCAGCCCGGCTCCTCGCGGGGCCCCTCCCCCTTGGAGGCCTTTTGTTTCTTTATTTCTTTTTCTCCGTCTTCCTACCTTGATAGAAGCGCGAACTCTTCTCACTGTAGCGATTCAGCTGTTCTCTCTTTAAATCTCAGGCCGAATTCATCGTAATAAATAATTCAAATGACTATTGACAAGATAATGGATAAACTCACTGGGAATATTTATTTATACAAGAAAATATATTTTACATGAGTGAAGACTAAATTAACTATAGTTTTTGCAATGACAGCATGGAGTTTAGAAATATAAGACTGAAAAAGAAAAGCAATCTCAGAGCACTGAATACAGATTGATATTTTATAAAGCTTAAAAACGGCAAAACTAAACAACACATTATTATGTATATTATGCATATATTATATTACTAGGCAAGGTAATGAGAAACACAATTCAGCATAGAAGTCACCTCTGTAGGTGGTGGCAGATAGTTGGAAGAGAGGAGGAAAACAGGTAGATAAAAGAGGTTGCTAAAGATCTAGTTTCCTGGTTGAATGGTGGGTTTATGTATGTACATTCAGGTTAATAAACTATGTATATGTAATGAATATTTTTGTCTTATGAAATATTATATTAAACAGAAAGGAATTTATTTCTTTTTTTTTTTAATTTTTATTTATTTATGATAGTCACAGAGAGAGAGAGAGAGAGAGAGAGGCAGAGACACAGGCAGAGGAAGAAGCAGGCTCCATGCACCGGGAGCCCGATGTGGGATTCGATCCCGGGTCTCCAGGATCGCACCCTGGGCCAAAGGCAGGCGCCAAACCGCTGCGCCACCCAGGGATCCCTTAAACAGAAAGGAATTTAAAGCATTTTTAAAGCAAATAAATTAGTGAAAATATTTGCAACACATATGACAGGGAGCAATATTATTTTGAAATAAATATAAAGATCTCATATGATTCTGTTTTTTTTTTTTTAAGATCTCATATGATTCTAACGTAAAACAAAAGTATTAAAAATGCATGTGGGGCACCTGGGTGTCTCAGATGGGTAAGCAACTGCCTTCAGCTCAGGTCATAATCCCAGGTCCCAGGATAGAGCCCCAAGTGGGTTCCCAGCTCAGCAGGGTGTCTGCTTCTGCCTCTGCCTCTCCCCCTGCTCATGTTCTCTCTGTCTCAAATGAATAAATAAAATCTTTTTAAAAAATGATGCATGGATAAACTAAGCATTTAATTAAAGTAAATAAGTATTTGAATACCATGATTCAATGACAATAATATTTAAAATGTTAATTTAAAACAATAAAATACCCATTTAGTCTACAACATTGGCTTTAATTAAAATTATCAAAAATATGAAAAATATAGAAAAAGGAAAATTTGTTTCAGATTTATTGCAAAATTATTAAAGTAATTACAATATAAAACTTAATTAAGTAACTTCAGTAATAACTTTTAGAGTCTTATCTAAATCTTTTTGAATGTTTCCAAGTGATGGAACATACACAGCCAATAAAATTTTGTATTATAAGTGAATATGTGATGTAATAAAAATGTTACCTATACAGATGATAACCTGCAACATAGTATAACACTAATTTTCTTTAAAATATTATATATATATATGAGACACCTGGGTGGCTCAGTGGTTGAGCACCTGCCTTCTGCCCAGAGCGTGATCCTGGAGTCCTGGTATCAAATCCCACATCAGGCTTCCTGCATAGGGCCTGCTTCTCCCTCTGCCTGTGTCTCTGCCTTTCTTTCTATGTCTCTCATGAGTAAATAAATAAAATCTTTAAAAAATAATAAAATATTATATATATATTACATTTTACTTATTTATTTGAGAGAGAGAGAGAACACAAATAGGAGGGAAGAAGGGGCAGAAGGAGAGGGAAAAGCAGGCTCTCTGCTGAGTGGAGAGCGCCATGTGGGGCCCAATCCAAGGACCTAAAGGCAGACACTTAATCGACTGAGTCACCAGGTGCCCCTACAATATTATATATTAATATAGAAATATATCACAAATTGGTTTTCAAATTCTTAGATGTGTTTTTCTCTTGGTGTTAATATTGATATGTTTCCTTTATCATGTTTATTCTCTTAGATTTCTATATTTGTTCTATTAACTTTCTAATGTTAAAAATACACTGTTTTAATATGCCTATTTTTTCAGTGAGACTCCTAAAATTATTTTTACATGTTCTATTGATCTCAAAATAATTGTTTTGGGTAGTGATTAGGGGGAAGGTGAGGTGAGGGAGTGTAGGTTCCAAAGTAGTCGTCCTGTAGAACTCACTAAAACAGCTGGTGAGAAAACAAGAATTCAGGAGCAGTATATAAATGACTACAGGGGGCAAAAGGTTCTGTTGAGCGTGGCATCTGCCAAAATTAACAAGATGGGATTGGAATTCTGTGCCTCTCTAGGATATGTTAGATGACTTCAGTGATTTAAATACATAACAGGGGTGAAGCAATAAAGAACATTAAGAACATTCTTCTAAAGGAAATAGCATAAAATCATTTTGCCATAAATAATTGTATCAAATCAGCAATTGTACACCTTAAACTTACACCATATGCTGATTTTTTAAAAAAAGATTTTATTTAATTATTCATGAGAGACACAGAGAGAGGCAGAGACACAGGTAGAAGGAGAAACAGGCTTCCATGCAGGTAGCCTGATGCGGGACTCGATCCCGGGTCTCCAGGATCACACCCTTGGCCAAAGGCGGCACTCAACCACTGAGCCACCTAGGCTGCCCACTGATTGTAACTCAAAGAAGCATCTCACTATTTTATCTACAGACCTGTCACCTTCCTCACTTCTCTCTCCCTTTCCAGTTTGTTCTCACTTCTGCAACTAGTAAAGTTTATATCAGAGTATGGGAAAAGAATAAGTTGAAATAGGCAAAAATGACATACAATGAAAGGGGTCAAGACCTCATTTCACAAGTCATTTGGACACTTTAAATAATTTAATCAGTGTATGCTCTATAAAATTAGCATTTTTAGAAAGATTATTTTAAATGGGAGGATTAATCATAGGGACTTACAGGAATAGATGTAAATTTATAAGGGTAATGTACAATATTGGAGAAGGAGGCTAATTAAAGCTGGTACCAACATGCAAGAACCGAGGAGAAGTGAACAAATAGCGCAGTAATGGAGACTAGACAGGAGGGACAACTAGTAGGATTTTATAGCCAGATCTTATGACCCTCCCTAGAGCTAATAACATCTTGCCAAATTCAACATTTTCAGCTTTTTGTTCATTTTCCAACTAAATACATGGTATGCATGTTAAAAGTTAAATAAAATAATCCTTTAGGTAACACACATGAATTGTGAAGAACTGTAATTCATTAAGTTGGACTTTGCTGATGTAAGCTGGTCATGCCTCTTGAAGTCTTTCTCAAAAAGATGTCTTTTTAAAAATAATCAGATGTTGGGGCACCCGGGTGGCTCAGTGGTTGAGTGTCTGCGTTCAGCAGACACGTTCAGATCGTGATCCCAGGTCCTGAGTTGAGTCCTGCATCAGGCTCCCCACAAAAAGTCTGCTATTCCCTCTACCTATGTCTCTGCCTCTCTCTGTGTGTCTCGAATGAATGAATGAATTAATTAATTAATTAATTAATAAAATCTTTTTTAAAAAGTCAGATGTTCTGCTGATTTTCTAGAAACTTGCTGGTCTTCAATCTTAAGCAAAATAGTCAGAAAATATTAAATTGACTGTAAGTAGTAGCACCCTGAGGAGTGGCATGGACACAGCACCAACAGAAGTAGCATGGCATTTTCAGAAGCCTCCACACTGTTTAAGCCTCAAGTTTCAGAAGAAAATCCCTTTCAGTCCACTGACCCTTTGCCATTACTTATTTCCACTAAATGTCTAGGACATGTAAATTTAAAGGTTATCACTAATTTCAAATATGCTCTGGAATACTTACTGGCCAAAATCCTTTTCTTTCTTTCTTTCTTTCTTTCTTTTTCTTTCTTTCTTTCTTTCTTTCTTTCTTTCTTTCTTTCTTTCTTTCTTCTTTCTTTCTTCTTTCTTTCTTTCTTTCTTTCTTTCTTTCTTTCTTTCTTTCTTTCTTTCTCTTTCTTTCTTTCCTTTTCTTTCTTTCTTCTTTCTTTCTTTCTCTCTTTCTTTCTCTTTCTTCCTCTCTTTCTTCCTCTCTTTCTCTCTCTTTCTTTCCTTTCTTTTCTTTCTATAATTTTATTTGTTTATTTGAGAGAGAGAGAGAGAGAGCACGAGCAGGGTGAGAGGCAGAGGGAGAAGCAGACCCCCTGAGCAAGGAGCCCAATGTGGGGATCCCAGGACTCCAGCATCATGACCTGAATCTAAGGCAGATGCTTAACTGCCTTAGATTTTCTGCCTTTTCCTTTGTCCATTCTTACTCTTTGGGGTCCATCAGAGACTTGTTCTTCTTTTTCTTCCTTAGAATTTCTTTTTATTTTTCTTAACTAAAATTTATAACAGATCAAGTGTTTGGATTTTGCTGGTACTGGGTTTAAGTGCATTTTGGAATTTACTATATAACCATAAACCAGGTAGTCTTTTTTTTTTTAAGATTTTATTTATTTATTCATGAGAGACACACACACACACACACACACACACACACAGAGAGAGAGAGAGAGAGAGAGGTGCAGAGACACAGGCAGAGGGAGAAGCAGGCTCTGTGCAGGGAGCCTGACATGGGACTGAATCCCTGGACCCCAGGATCAGGCCCCAAGCTGAAGACAGTGCTAAACTGCTGAGCCACTCGGGCTGCCCCAAACCAGATAGTCTTTATAAACGTTTGTTTTCTATTTAACTATGGGAACAATAACACCTACATTTTAGGTTACTTGTGAGAATTAAATGGAAATGATGTGAAGCATTTACTATAGCACCTAGCATTTGGTAACAATAAATATGCGTTTCTCTCTGCCTTATTTTCATTTTTACAACTTCATGTCCTTGTATGATTTCTAGTCCATGGCTTTTATCACTTATTTTTGTTGACTTTAGTAGTGATTTTCTTTTCTCGGATTCAAATTCTGCTTCCAATATTGCTGCTGCACGAAACACCAAAAACCTCCAATATTTTTTAAAAATATTTTTCATTTCCTCTCTGTTTGTCCTTACTGTATAATATTTATATCTGTTGACATACATATTCCTACCACACCCACTGTCTTTCAAATGACAGTACAAAATAAAAGTAAACTCTTACCAATATGCCACGGGTTTTGAGGTTGCATCATTATGAGATTATCTTTTCCTGAGCCTTAAGAAATAATTTTTGGAGGCACCTGGGTGGCTTAGTCGGTTAAGCCTCTGACTCTTGATTTAGGCTTAGGTCATGATCTCAGGGTCGTGGGATCAAGCTCTGCATCAGACAGTGCTCAGTGTGGAGTTCGTCTGTCACTCTACCCCACACCTCTGCTCTCTCTTCAAGTGAATAAATAAATCTTAAAAAAAAGTTTTATTTATTTATTTATTTATTTTTTTTTTTTTTTTAAGGAAAAAGGGAATTTTATTCTTTCAAGAAAATGTACTAACAGGTAGAGGGAAGGAGCATGCTGGCCACATCCCCTGTTCTAAGCAGGGGTCTGAGATGAGGCCAGACCCAAGCAGGGCTCAGGAGGAGCTAAGGGGACTCCCTGTGGCACCGGCGAGAGGACCAGGCAGGCCCAGGGGTGGGACTTTGTTCTGTTAGCACCAGGAACCACCGCAGCCACAGCTGGACTCGGAGACAAGGCAGTGGGTGGCCCTGCTCTGCCTCCACCTGAGCAGTCTGAGGAGGGGCTGGTGGCAGAAGGCTCCCTGCAGGTCGCCATCTGAGTGTGATTCTCAGACTCACAGACCAGCCTCAGTCCCCCCAGCCCCCTGTAAACATAAGAATGAGCTCATGACCACCAAGCCCCTCAGGACAAGATGAGGGTCTGAGACGTGTGGCTGGGCTTCAAGCGACCCAGGAGCTGCCCGGCTTTCTCTTACATGAAGAGCTGGTCCCTGGTCCCCCCGCAGGCCACCGTCTTCCAGGCGCTGGTCATAGGGGCAGGTGTTGGAAAGTGGCTTCTGGGCTTCTGGGCAGCCACTGGCTTCTCCGGTTGGGCCTGCAGGAAGCCCTCGTTGAGCAGACTGGTGTCCTCTTTGATGCCTGACACCATGAGGCTAGAGGAACTCGACAGGACATTTGTGGGCAAGCACAGCACCTTGGGCAGTGTAGACATCACCAGCTTCACATCCTCATCCACGATGTCCAGAGCCAGGGACTTGCGGACCTTCTTGATGGGGCTCTACCGCAGCCCAGCCTTCCTCTTCTGCTTCTCAGGCCTCACTTCATCCTCAATGATGAGCTTGATGCCAGCCTCAGAGCGCAGCACCTCTTTCAAGTCCTCTTCCAGGTGTGGGGTCTGGGGCAGGGGCTTTAGTGGTCCATACTTCTCCAGGGCATTCTTGAATGGGGTTGGCGTGTGGGGAGTGTGGCTATCCTGGAGACCCGGGATCGAATCCCACGTCGGGCTCCTGGTGCATGGAGCCTGCTTCTCCCTCTGCCTATGTCTCTGCCTCTCTCTCTCTCTGTGTGTGACTCCAGCAAGCCTTTTCCTGTCATAAGAACTTTCTGCCATCAGTGAAGTGATCGATGGAACTGACAGAGAATTTCCCTGATGTTGCTAATGCCCGGCGGGGGACCCCCTCCAGGCATTCTTTCTTTGTGTCACTCTCAAAAAAAGTTTTAATATTAAAGAAAGAAATAATTCCTGGATCCTATTACACATGCCTCAGAAGTATACTAATGATGTAAAGACAGATCTGTTCATTGGAAATCAGAAGATGGTAAAATTAAGTTACTGGCATTAGAAAGAAGAAGTCATTATAAAAGCTGAGGTTGTGTTTCCCTTGTTACTTCCTTGTCACGTTAGCATATGAAACGGCAAAGGAAGTTAAAGAATCTGCCTGAAAGCTCTCACAGAGTAAGGGGAACTGTAAACTGCCATCCTAAACTTCAAAAAGATTCAGATTTTGTGTGAAAAGTTTGTGTGGACTTTACTTAAAAGGTAAATTATGTCATCGACTTTGTTTATTTTAGCATATAAATTACAACTGGCTGTGGTAAAGGGCTTAAGTGGAAATTACAAGACTCACAGCTGGATTTTCTTTCTTTCTTTCTTTCTTTCTTTCTTTCTTTCTTTCTTTCTTTCTTTCTTCTTTCTTCTCTTTTCTTTCTATAATTTTATTTGTTTATTTGAGAGAGAGAGATAGCATGAGCAGGGTAAGGGGCAGAGGGAGAAGCAGACCCCCTGAGCAAGGAGCCCAATGTGGGGATCCCAGGACTCCAGCATCATGACCTGAATCTAAGGCAGATGCTTAACTGATTGAGCCACCCAGGTGCTCAATCATTGGACTGTTGGTCTCAGCTCAGGTCTTGGTCTCAGGGTTGCAAATTCAAGCCCTGAGTTGGACTCCATGTGGGCATGGAGCCTACTTGAAGAGGAAGAAGAAGAAGAAGAACAAGAACAAGAACAAGAAGAAGCAGCCATCTAATTAAATCTCAGTGCTTGCTAGATATAAGATAGCGATACCTCTGATGTTGTCTCTTTTTCTCAGAGCAGAGGTAAATGACCAAGCCAGAAACAGGGAGAACTTTTTCTGGAAAAGCTGGAGATGAAATAAGTATTGGAGAAGAAAATAAAAAAGAAGTGTTGGAGAAATATAATTTATGATCTAGCACAATGTCATATGATATAAAGAATGAAGGATGCAAAGGGAGGGTACTGAAACTTGGTCTGATACCTTGTTTCTCAGCCACAACTTCCTGAAATTTTCAAAATACAGGGTGACTGGAACCATTTTCACTTCTTTGAAATTTTCAAGTTGACACAATCCAGAGTAAACTACAACAGATAAATAAGTGACGTGTGATCTAAAAACATAGAACAACAAAAACCTGGTTGTTGGGGTCCTTTGAAAAAACATACGTACTGATACTTGCCACCACAACAAATGTGCTTCTGCTTTAGGCTTCCTCCATTTCCAGTCTCCCAAAGTTATCTCTCTCAGATTCTTGGTAACAATTCCTGATCTAAATGTTTGGGTCTCTTTCTCACCTTTATAATGAACAGGTATGTTGAATGTGATAACTTTCTCTTTGGGTAGTAGCTGGATACTCTGCTTTGACGTCTCTCATAAGGCTGTAATCCAGTTGTCACCTAGGCTATGGTTCACTTAAATCTTTCACTTAAAGATTTGACTGAAGAAAGATCTGCTTCCATGGTCACTTATGGATTGAATTGTGTCCTCCCCAAATTTATAGGTTGAAACTCTAACACACAATGTGATTGCATTTGGAGATAGGGCCACCAGGAAGATAATTAAGGTTAAATTGGATTATAAATGTAGGGCCCCAAACCAATAGGATTGGTGTCCTTATACAAAGAGGAGGAAATACCAGAGAGCTGTCTTTTTTGCACGCATACAGGGGAAAGGCTGTGTGAGAATTTGATGAGAAGGTAACCATCTGCAAGGCAGGAAGAACTCTCACTACACACCAAGTTTCCCAACACCTTGATCATGGATTTCTAGTCTCCTGAAATGTGAGAAAATAAATTTCAGTTGTTTAGGACACCCAATCTATAGTATTTTGTTATGCAGCCAAGCAGACTAACACAGTCACTAATAAGATTGTTGGCAGGATTCAGTGTGTTATGGGATGTTGTATTTGAGAAATACTATTTCTTGCTCAGACAGAGGCTGCATTTAGTTCCTTGCCATATTGACCTCTCCATAGAGAGAGAGTCTGAACTCTTGCAGCAAGAAAGATAGAATACTAGAAAGATGTAATTGTGGTCTTTTATAACTGAATCTTCAAAGTGACATCTCAGCATTTTTTGCCATATTTTTTTTCATTAGAAGCAAGTCATTAGGTTCAGCCCACCCACAAGGGGAGGGGATTACACAAGGCATAACTACTTGAAGACATAATTGGGGAATATTTGGGGAAGAATCAACAATAAAGACTGAACAAAGATAGAACAAGATGTCCAAAAACTGCAGGATAATATGTAATAGTACAACATACTTATAATTGGAATACCAGGAGTAAAATCATGATGAAACTAGGCAGAAGAAATAATGATCAAGAATTACTTGATTGATTACTAATAATCTAATGATAGACACCAAACCACAGGTCCAACATACTCAAAGGACACCAAGCAGAACCCTCTTGCTCAGTTGGTGAAAATGCAAACTGGTACAGCCACTCTGGAAAACTGTGTGGAGGTTCCTCAAAGAGTTAAAAATAGAGATATCCTATGACTCAGCAATTGCACTGCTGGGAATTTACCCCAAAGATACAGATGCAGTGAAACAGTAGGACACCTGCACCCCAATGTTTATAGCAGCAACATCCCCAATAGCCAAACTATGGAAGGAGCCTCGGTGTCCATCAAAAGACGAATGGATAAAGAAGATGTGGTCTATGTATACAATGGAATATTACTCAGCCATTAGAAATGACGAATACCCACTGTTTACTTCAACATGATGGAACTGGAGGGTAGTATGCTGAGTGAAGTAAGTCAATTGGAAAAGGACAAACACTATCTGGTTTCACTCATATGGGGAATATAAAAAGTAGTGAAAGGGATTATAAGGGAAAGGAGAAAAAATGAGTGGGAAAAATCAGAAAGAGTGACAGAACATGAGAGACTCCTAACTCTGGGAAATGAACAAGGGGTAGTGGAAGGGGAGGTGAGCAGGGGGATGGGGTGACTGGGTGACGGGCACTGAGGGGGGCACTTGATGGGATGAGCACTGGGTGATATGCTATATGTTGGCAAATCAAACTCCAATTAAAAAAAAACATATACAAAAAAAAAAAAAAAGACACCAAAGGAAGATGAGAACACACCACACACTACTATACTTTGTATCCTATGTTCAATTGAGAAAGAAAGAGAGAGGGTGAGAAAGTTGAAGTCAACCAGAGAAAAACTGACATGAATTAGTGTTTTCCTATTCTTTGGGTATATATCCAGTAGTGGAATTACTAGATTATATGATAGTCCTATTTTTAATTTCTTGAGGAATTTCCATATTGTTTTCCACAGTGGCTGCAACAGTTTACATTCTCACCAACGGTGCAGGAGGATTCCTTTTTCTCCACATCCTCACCAACAATTGTTTCTTGCATTTTTTATTTTAGTCATTCTGACAGGTGTGAGGTGATACCTCATTGTGGTTTAGATTTACATTTCCCAGACGATGAGTGATGTTGAGCATCTGTTCAGGTGTCTGTTGACCATCTGTATTTCTTTGGAAAAATGTCTTTTCATGTCTTCTGCCCCATTTTAATTAGATTATCTATTTTTATGTGTATGTTGAGTTGCATAAGTTCTTTAAGTATTTTGGGTATTAATCCTTATCGGATATGTCATTTTCAAATATATTTTCCCATTCAGTAGATTGCCTTTTAGTTTTCTTGATTATTTCCTTTGTTGTGCACAAGCTTTTCATTTTGATGTAGTCTTAATAATTTATTTTTGCTTTTGTTTCCCTTGCCTCAGGAGAAATATCTAGAAAAATGTTGTTTTGGTTGATGTTAGAGAAATTACTGCCTCTTCTCCCTTCTAAGATTTTTATGGTTTCAGGTATCACATTAAATGGTCTTTAATTCAGTTTAAATTTATTTTTGTATATGGTGTAAGAAAGTGGTCCAGTTTCGTTCTTTTGCACATAGCTTTCCAGTATTTCCAACACAGTTTGTTAAAGACACTTTTTCCAATTGCATATTCTTGCCTCCTTTGCCAAATATTAATTGGCCATATATTCATGGGCTTGTTTCTGGGCTCTCTGTTCTGTTCCATTGTCAATGGATATGTTTTTGTGCCAGTACCATACTGTTTGAATTACTACAGCTTTGTACTATATCTTGAAATCTGGGATTGTGATACCTCCAGTTTATTCTTTTAAAGATTGCTTTGGTTATTTGGGGTCTTTTGTGGTTCCATACAAATTTTAAGAGTATTTGTTCTAGCTCTGTAAAAAATGCTGGTGGTATTTTGATAGAGATTGCAGAAAATGTGTAGATTGCTTTGGATAGTATGGACATTTTCACAATACTTATGCTTCAATTCATTAGCATACAATGTCTTTCCATTTCTTTGTGTCATCTTCAATTTTTTTCATCAATGTTTTATAGTTTTCAGAGTATAGGTCTTTCTTTTTTAAGAGATTTTATTTATTTATTTGACAGAGATAGAGAGCACAAGCAGGGGGAGGAGGATAGGGAGAGGGTGAAGCAGACTCCTCATGAGTGGGGAGTCCAACAAGGGGCTCAATCCCAGGACCCTGGGATCATGACCTGAGCCTAAGTTAGACACATAACTGACTGAACCACACAGGCACCCCAAGTACAAGTCTTTCATCAACTTGGCTAAGTTTATTCCTAGGTATTTTATTATTTTTGGTGTGATTGTAAATGGGATTGTTGTCTTATTTTCTCTTTCTGCTACTTCATTATTAGTGTATAGAATGCAACAGATTTCTGGACATTAGTTTTGTACCCTGTGACCTTACTGAATTTATTTATCAATTCTAGTAGTTTTTTTGGTAGAGTCTTTGGAGTTTTCAATATATAGTATCATGTCATCTGCAAATAGTGAAAGTTTTATTTCTTCCTCACCAATGTGGATGCCTTTCATTTCTGTATGCTGTCTGATGGCTGTGGCTAGGACTTCCAGTACTATGTTGAATAAAAGTGCTGAGAGTGGACATCTTTGTCTTGTTTCTGATCTTAGGGGAAAAGCACTCAGTTTTCACCATTGAGTATGATGTTAGCTATGTTTTTTTCATATATTATTACAAAAATAATATTTTATTATGTTAATATATATTCCCTCTAAACTTACCTTGTTGAGGGCTTTTATCATGAATGGATGTTTTACTTTGTCACATACTTTTTCTGTATCTATTGAGATAATCATATGATTTTCATCCTTTCTCATGTTGATAATATGAATCATCATGTTGATTTATTTGCAAATATTGTACCACACTTTCATCCTGGAAATAAATCCCATTTGATTGTGGCAAATGATTTTTTTTAAAGATTTTATTTATTTATTCATGAGAGACACTGAGAGGCAGAGACATAGGGAAAGGGAGAAGGAGACTCCCTGGGTGGAGGCCAATGCAGGACTCGATCCCAGCCCCCAGGAACATGACCTGAGCTGAAGGCACATGCTAAACTAATGAGCAAATTATTATTTTAATGATGTTCCTGCAAATGATTTTTTAATGTATTGTTGAATTTGGTTTGCTAACATTTTGCAGGTTTTTCTTTGTTTTTTTTTTTTTTTGTGCATTTTTTAAATTGGAGTTCAATTTGCCAACATATACTATCACAGCTAGTTCTCATCCCATCAAGTGCCCCCTCAGTGCCCATCACTCAATCACCCCATCCCCCTGCCCCTTCCACTACCCCTTGTTCGTTTCCCAGAGTTAGGAGTCTCTCATGTTCTGTCACCCTCTCTGATTTTTCCCACTCATTTTCTCTCCTTTCCCCAATAATCCCTTTCACTATTTTTTATATTCCCTGGATGAGTGAGACCATATAATGTTTGTCCTTCTCCAATTGACTTACTTCACTCAGCATAATACCCTCCAGTTCCATCCATGTCCAAGCAAATGGTGGGTATTCATCTTCATTCCTAATGGCTGAGTAATATTCCATTGTATATGTAGACCACAGCTTCTTTATCCATTCATCTTTCGATGGACACCAAGGCTGCCTCCACAGTTTAGCTATTGTGGACATGGCTGCTATAAACATTGGGGTGCAGGTGTCCTGCCGTTTCACTACTTCTGTATCTTTGGGGTAAATCCCCAGCAGTGCAATTGCTGGGTCGTAGAGCAGGTCTATTTTTAACTCTTTGAGAAAACTCCACACTGTTTTCCAGAATGGCTGTACCAGTTCACATTCCCACCAACAGTGCAAGAGGGTTCTCCCTTCCCTACATCCTCTCCAACATTTGTTGTTTCCTGTCTTGTTAATTTTCCCCATTCTCACTGGGGTGAGGTGGTATCTCATTGTGGTTTTGATTTGTATTTCCCTGATGGCAAGTGATGTGAAGCGTTTTCTCATGTGCTTGTTGGCCATGTCTATGGTGAAATTTCTGTTTGTGTCTTCTGCCCATTTCATGATTGGATTGTTTCTTTGCTGTTGAGTTTAATAAGTTCTTTATAGATCTTGGATACTGCCATTTATATGATATGTCCTTTGCAAATATCTTCTCCCATTCTGTAGGTTGTCTTTTAGTTTTGTTGACTGTTTCTTTTGCTATGTAGAAGCTTTTATCTTGATTAAGTCCCAATAGTTCATTTCTGCTTTTATTTCCCTTGCCTTCATAGATGTATCTTGTAAGAAGTTGCTGTGGCCAAGTTAAAAAAGGAAGTGGCTTGTGTTCTCCTCTAGGATTCTGATGGAATCTTGTCTCACATTTAGATCTTTCATCCATTTCGATTTTACCTTTGTGTATGGTGTAAGAGAATGGTCTAGTTTCATTCTTCTGCATGTGGCTGTCCAATTTTCCCAGAATCATTTATTGAAGAGACTGTCCTTTTTCCAGTGGATAGTCTTTCTGCTTTGTCGAATATTAGTTGACCATAGAGTTGAGGGCCCAATTCTGGATTCTCTATTTTGTTCCATTGATCTATGTGTTTGTTTTTGTGCCAGTACCACACTGTCTTAATGATCACAGGTTTGTAGTACAACTTTAAATCCCGGATTGTGATGTCCCCAGCTCTGGTTTTCTTTTTCAATATTCCCCTGGCTATTTGGGGTCTTTTCTGATTCCACACAAATCTTAAGATTATGTGTTCCAACTCTCTGAGGAAAATCCATGGTATTTTGATAAGGATTGCATTAAATGTGTAAATTGCCCTAGGTAGCATTGACATTTTCACAATATCAATTCTTCCAATCCATGAGCATGGAATATTTTTCCATCTCTTTGTGTCTTCCTCAATCTTTCAGAAGTGTTCTGTAGTTTTTAGGGTATAGATCCTTTACCTCTTTAGTTAGGTTTATTCCTAAGTATCTTATGCTTTTGGGTGCAATTGTAAATGGAATTGACTCCTTAATTTCTCTTTCTTCAGTCTCATTGTTAGTGTATAGAAATGCCACTGATTTCTGGGCATTGATTTTGTATCCTGCCACATTGCCGAATTGCTGTATGAGTTCTAGCAATTTTGCGGTGGAGTCTTTTGGGTTTTCTATATACAGTATTATGTCATCTGTGAAAGAGGGAGAGTTTGACTTCTTCTTTGCCGATTTGAATGCCTTTTATTTCTTTTTGTTGCCTGATTGCTGAGGCTAGGACTTCTGGTACTATGTTGAATAGCAGTGGTGAGAGTGGACATCCCTGTCTTGTTCCTGATCTTAGGGGAAAGGCTCCCAGTGTTTCCCCATGAGAATGATATTTGCTGTGGGCTTTTCATAGATGGCTTTTAAGATGCTAAGGAATGTTCCTTTTATCCCTACACTCTGAAGAGTTTTGATCAGGAATGGATGCTGTATTTTGTCAAATGCTTTCTCTGCATCTATTGAAAGGATCATATGTTCTTGTTTTTTCTCTTGTTGATATGATCTATCATATTGATTGCTTTACGAGTGTTGAACCAGCCTTGCATCCTGGGGATAAATCCCACTTGGTCAAGATGAATAATCTTCTTAATATACTGTTGGATCGTATTGGCTAGTATCTTTTTTTTTTTTTTAAGATTTTATTTATTTACTACTGAGAGACACACAGAGAGAGGCAGAGACACAGGCAGAGGGAGAAGGAGGCTCCATGCAGGGACCCCGATGTGGGACTTGATCCAGGGACTCCAAGATCACACCCTGAGCCAGAGACAGGCGCTAAACCAAGGAGCCACCCGGGGATCCCCTCTATTGGCTAGTGTCTTGTTGAGAATTTTTGCATCTGTGTTCATCAGGGATATTGGTCTATAATTCTCCTTCTTGGTGGGGTCTTTGTCTGGTTTTGGAATTAAGGTGATGCTGGCCTCATAGAATGAGTTTGGAAGTATTCCATCTCTTTCTATCTTTCGGAACATCTTTAGTAGAATAGGTATGGTTTCTTTTTTAAAAGTTTGATAGAATTCCCCTGGGAAGCCATCTGGCCCTGGACTTTTGTGTCTTGGGAGGTCTTCAATTTCCTCCCTGGTTATCAGCCTGTTCAGGTTTTCTATTTCTTCCTGCTCCAGTTTTGGTAGTTTGTGGTTTTCCAGGAATGCGTCCATCTCTTCTAGATTGCCTAATTTATTGGCGTATAGCTGCTCATAAGATGTTTTTAAAATCGTTTGTATTTCCTTGGTGTTGGTAGTGATCTCTCCTTTCTCATTCATGATTTTATTAATTTGAGTCTTCTCTCTCTTCTTTTTAATAAGGCTGGCTAATGGTTTATCTATCTTATTAATTCTTTCAAAGAACCAACTCCTGGTTTTGTTAATCTGTTCCACAGTTCTTCTGGTCTCTGTTCCATTGAGTTCTGCTCAAATCTTTATCAACTCGGGATCCCTGGGTGGCGCAGCGGTTTGGCGCCTGCCTTTGACCCAGGGCGTGATCCTGGAGACCCGGGACCGAGTCCCACGTCGGGCTCCCGGTGCATGGAGCCTGCTTCTTCCTCTGCCTGTGTCTCTGCCTCTGCCTCTCTCTCTTTCTCTGTGTGACTATCATAAATAAAATTTTTTAAAAAATCTTTATTAACTCTCTTCTTCTGCTTGGTGTAGGTTTTATTTGCTGTTCTTTTCAGTTCTTTTAGGTGCAAGGTTAGCTTTTGTATTTGAATTTTTTCCAGTTTTTTGAGGGATGCTTGTATTGTGATGTATTTCCCCCTCAGGACTGCTTTTGCTGTTTCCCAAAGATTTTGAATGGTTATATCTTCATTTTCATTAGTTTCCATGAATCTTTTTAATTCTTCTCTAATTTCCTGGTTGACCCTTTCATCTTTTAGTAGGATGCCCCTTAACCTCCACGTGTTTGAGTTTCTAGCAAATTTCTTCTGTGATTTAGTTCTAATTTCAAAGCATTGTGGCTTGAAAATATGTAGGGGACAATCTCAATTTTTTGGTATGGGTTGAAACCTGATTTCTGACCCAGTATGTGGTCTACTGAGAAAGTTCCATATGAACTTGAGAAGATTGCGTATTCAGTTGTGTTCAGATAGAAAATTCTGTATATATATCTGTGAAATCCATCTTGCCCAGTGTATCAATTAAACCCTTGTTTCTTTGGTGATGTTGTGCCTTGAAAATCTGTGATTTGCAGGAAGTACTGTGTTGATGTCTCCTACTGTTAGTGTATTATTATCTAAGTATGTCTTTACTTTGGTTATTAGATTGATATACTTGGCAGCTCCCACATTAGGGGCATAAATATTCATGATTGTTAGGTTTTCTTTTTGGATAGACCCTTTAAGTATGATGTAGTGTCCTTCTTCATCTCTTACTACGGTCTCTGGGATAAACTAATTTATCTGATATGAGGATTGCTACCCCTGCTTTCTTTTGAGGATCATTTGAATAATGAATTGGTCTCCAACCTTTCATTTTCAGGCTGGAGGTGTCTTTAGGTCTAAAATGAGTCTCTTGTAGACAGCAGATAGATGGATCTTGCTTTTTTATCCAGTCTGAAACCCTTTGTCTTTTGATGGGATCATTAAGGCCATTCATGTTCAGAGTAACTATCGAAAGATATAAATTGAGTGTCATCATAATATCTATTCAGTCCCTGTTTTTGTGGATTGTTTCTTTGGCTTCCTCTTTCTTTTACAGGATCCCCCCTTAATATTTCTTGCAGAGCTGGTTTGGTGGTCACATATTCTTTCAGTTTCTGCCTATCTTGGAAGCTCTTTATTTCTCCTTCTATTCTGAATGAGAGCCTTGCCAGATAGAGTATTCTTGGCTTCATGTTCTTCTCATTTAGGACCCTGAATATATCCTGCTGGCCCTTCCTGGCCTGCCAGGTCTCTGTGGAGAGGTCTGCTATTAATCTGATATTTCTCCCCATATAAGTTAAGAATCTCTTGTCTCTTGCTGCTTTAAGGATTTCCTTTTATCTTTGGAATTTGCAAGTTTCACTATTAAATGTCAAGGTGTTGAATGGTTTTTATTGATTTGGGGGGAGACCTCTCTATCTCCTCGATCTATCTCCTGAATGCCTGTTTCCCTCCCCACATTAGGGAAGTTCTCAGCTATGATTTGTTCAGATATGCTTTCTGGCCCTCTGTCCTTCTTGGCATTTTCTGGAACCCCAATTATATGCAGATTCTTCTTTTTGAGGCTATCATTTATTTCCCTTAACCTTTCCTCATGGTCTCTTAATTGTTTATCTCTTTTTTCCTCAGCTTCATTCCTTGCCATAAACTTGTCTTCTATGTTACTCACTCTTCCTTCCACCTCATTAACCCTCATCATTAGGACATCCAGTTTGGATTGCATCTCATTTAATTGATTTTTAATTTTGGCCTGATTAGATCTAAATTCTGCAGTCATGAAGTCTGTAGAATCCTTTATGCTTTCTTTCCAGAGCCACCATATATTTGTGCTTCTGAATTGGCTTTCTGACATCAAATTGTAATCCATATTCTGTAACTCTGTGGCAGAGAGTACTGTTTCTGCTTCTTTCTTTTGTGGTGAATTCTTCCTTTTAGTCATTTTGTTCAGTACAGATGGACTGTAAGAGTGGGCTGAGTCAAGAATATCAACCATGACCTAAGTAAATTTCACCCTAGTTGATTCTTGCTAGAAGTGAAAACCTTTCTTCTGTAGTGTTCTGGCTGTTCTCTCCTTAAATCTCAGGTCGAATTTGTAAAGTGTTCAGGATGTTTTGAAAGTTATCTAGGTAAGTTGGTGGGGCCAGGTGAGTTGAGGACCCCTACCCTTCTACCATCTTGCTAGTTTTTTTGAGGATTTTTGCATCTATGTTCATCAGATATTGGCCTGTAGTTGTGTGTGTGTGTGTGTGTATGTGTGTGATTTCTTTACATGGCTTTGATGTCAGAAAACTGCTAGCCTCAAAGAACGATTTTGGAAATTTTCCTTTATCTTCTATTTTTTGGAAAAGTTTTAGAAGGATAGGTATTAACTCTTCTTTAAACATTTGGTAAAATTCACCTGTGAAAGTATATGGTCCTGGACTTTTGTTTGTTGGGAGTTTTTTGATTACTGATTCAGTGTAATTGCTGGCAATTGGTCTGTTCAAATTTTTTATTTCTTCTTGATTAGTTTTGGGAGGTTATATGTTTTTAGGAATTGGTCCATTTCTTCTAAGTTGTGCAGTTGGTTGGAATATAATTTTTCATAATCTCATAATATTTTGTATTTCTGTGGCATCAGTCATTATTTCTTCCCTTTCAGTTCTGATTTTATTGAGTCCTCTGTGTGTGTGTGTGTGTGTGTGTGTGTGTGTGTGTGTGTGTGTGTAAGGATGAGTCTGGCTAAAAGTTTATCAATTTTGTTGATTTTTTCAAAGAACCAGGTTTCATTGATCTATTCCATTTTTTTTTTAAGATTTTTCATTTATTTATTCAGAGAGAGAGAGGCAGAGACACAGGCAGAGGGAGAAGCAAGCTCCATACAGGGAGCCCCACGTGGGACTCAAACCCAGGTCTCCAGGATCAGGCCCCGGGCTGCGGGTGGCACTAAACCACTGCACCACCGGGGCTGCCCCTGTTCCATTCTTTTTTATTTTTTAAAGTTTCCATTTCATTCTTTTCGCTCTGATCTTTATTATTTTCTTTCTTCTACTGGTTAGTCTTTTTTCTAGCTCAGTTAAGTGTAAAGTTAGGTTTTTTTATTTGAGATTTTTCTTGCTTCTTGAAGTAAGGTTGTACTGCCATAAATTTTCCTTTTCAAACAGCTTTTGCTATACCCCAAAGATTTTAAACTGTTGTATTTTCATTTTTATTTATCTCCATGTACTTTTTAAATTTTCCTCTTTGATTTCTTGGTTTATCCACTCTTTGTTTAATGGCATGTTGTAAACCTCCATGTATTTGTGTTCTTTTTCAGATTTTTTTTTCTTGTGGTTGATTACTAGTTCCATGCATGGCATTGTGGCCAGAAAAGATGCATAATATGACTTCAACTTTTTGAACTTGTTGAGACTTGTTTTGTGGCCTAATACATGATCTATTCTAGGGAATGTTCCATGTACACTTGAAAAGAATATTATTCTGCTGTTTTGGGGATAAAATGTTCTGAAGATAACTGTTGGATCCATTTGGTCCAATGTGTTATTCAAAGCCACTGTTTACTTGTTGATTTTCTGTTTGGATGATCTACTCATTAACAGACATTTTCATTAACAAAATCCCCTACTATTATTGAATTACTATCAACTACTTCCCCTATGCTTGTTATTAGCTGCTTTATTATTTCAGTGCTCTCATGCCGAGCATAAATATTTACAATTGTTATATCTTCCTGTCCCTCTTTGTCTCTTGTTAAGTGTTTTAAAGACTGTTTTGTTCAATATAAGTATTCTTACCCCAGCTTTCTTTTCACTTCCATTTGCATGATAAATGCTTTTCCATCCTGTCACTTTCAATCTGCCTGTGTTTTTAGGTCTTTAGGTCTGAAATGAGTCTCGTGTAGGCAGGATATAGATTTTTTTTTTTTAAATCCATTTCATCACTCTACGTCTTTTGATTGGAGCATTTTGTCCATTGTATTCAAACTAATTATTGATAGGTATGTACTTACTGTCATTTGTTACTTGTTTTGTGGTTGTTTTTGTAGTTCTCTGTTTCTCCTGCTCTCTTCTCTCATGGTTTGCTAGTTTTCTTTAGTGATAGATTTGAATTCCTTTCTCTTTATTTTTTGCATATCTATTATTGGCTTTTTTAAAGATTTTATTTATTTATTCATGAAAGACACGGAGAGTGGGGGGGTGGGTGGTCAGAGACATAGGCAGAGGGAGAAGCAGGCTCCATGCAGGGACTCCATCCTGGGACTCCAGGATCATGCCCTGGGCCAAAGGTAGATGCTACACCACTGAGCCACCCAGGGACTATTACTGGTTTTGATTTGTGGTTACCATCCAGTTTGTATATAACATCTTCTGCATCATGCAGTCTATGTTTAGTTGATGGTCATTTTTACTCCTCTCCCCACCATGTTTCAGGTATGTGATGCCATACTTTTTACATTGTTTTATTTTGTGAATGTCTTCACTGACTTTTATAGGTATACTTAAATTTTTTTTACTACTTTTGTGCTTCCTGATTTTCTTCCTACTACTTGTGGTCTTTCTTTACCACCTAAAGTATCCCCTTTAACATTTCTTGTAGGGCTAGATTAGTGGTGATGAATTCCTTTAGCTTTTGTTTGTCTGGGAAACTCTTTATCTCTCCTTCTATTCTGAATGATAACCTCGCTGAATGTGGTATTTTTGGCTATAGATGTTTTCCTTTCAGTACTTTGAATATATCATGCCACTCCTTACTGGCCTGCAAAGTTTGTGCTGAAAATCAGCTGATAGACTTATGGGGTTTCTGTTGTATATAACTGCTTTCTTTTCTCTTGCTGCTTTTAAAATTCAGAGAACATTATTTTTTAACCAAGTGATTTAAGTGGCCAAGTAATACCGACATGAAAAATGAGAGCATTTGGGCATCTTGAGAAAGTTAGACTTGGAACAGAGAAACATAGGCAAAAGTTGAAAGGGCTAATACAGATTTGCTAATACAGATTTGGTCCTTTTTTCTGTGGATGTGGCCCATACTCTACTCTTGGCCTATTTCATCAGAGCAAACAGGTTCTCTACAAATAGTAACAGCATCACAAATTACACTTGAATGGGTATAAAAGAATGAAGTTTGGAAATGTCTTCACCCCATGAAAACTGAATTTCACTTCAAAAGTTGGCATATACCATACCATGGTTAAGAACATGGCCTCTAGAACCAGAGTATCCAGCCTCAGATTTCAGCGTTGTCACTTACTAGTTGCATGTTTTTAGGCAAGTTATTTAACTACTGTGTCCTTCAGTTTTTCCAAATCTAAAATGGGTATTAAACTCACAAATTACTGTGAGGATTTAGTTGTAAACTCATGTAAAACATTTAAAGTAGTTTCTGGTGTTAACACATGTTAACTATTATTACACGGAGTAGAATTTCACCATCCAGGGGACATGTTGAGCAACAGAAAGGGGAGGGTGCATTACTATTAATATATGCATATAATAATTTCTCTCAAAAAATTGTGAAAATTCTGGAAGTACCATCATAATTTTCATTTACCCCCCCATTTGTGTATTAATAACAAAGTGTTTTAACAATTAATGTCTCATACATAATTTTGGTAAAATAAATCTAAATATAGGTAGAAATTCTATTCATATTATATATTATTGTAAAGTATGCACATAAATATTTATGCTAATTATTATATAGGTGGGTTTCCTATAAGTGTATCCTATAATTTGATACCTATTATATATAATTATTTATTATTGTAAATTCCAGACATATATTTGATGTAAATATATTAAATCATTTAATCATTCATGCTTTTATTCAACAACACTTAACTAAGCACCTACTATTTGTCAGGTATTGCACATTAAATACTCAATTATATGCCATAAACTATTCCCCTAATTACAAGTCAGGTAATATATATTTGTGAGTAAATACATATATATATTAATATATTATTGAAAAGAGGAAGGAAAAAAATGGCAAGTGAGCCAAATTTCATGGTTCCACAATATAGTAGCTTTGAAGTCCTGAATGCCAGAAAAGAGTGCAGGCAATATCAGAATACTGAGAAAAGGCTACCAATCAATTTGCATCTAACACTGGGATATTTAACAAAAGACTCTGAGCTTAATGTTGAATTGGTATGTCTTTCTTTAAATATTATCTTCTGGGAAGGTTGGATGGCTCAGTCAGTTGAGTGTCTGCTTTTGGCTCAGGTCATGATCCAGAAGTCTCTGGATGAAGCCCTATGTCAGTCCCCCTGTTAGGGAAATCTGCTTTATCCTCTCCCCCTCCTCCCTCTCTCTCTTGCTCTCTCTCTCTCTCTCAAATAAATAAATAAATAAATTTTAAAAAGTTAGCTTCTATGCTAATATGTAATATGGATATATGATTTTTAGTAAAACATGAATTTTCATTATAACTTACATTTATATAGAAAACACGTAATTTACACATTCATTTCAGTTTTAGTTACAATGTCCTAAGGAGCAAGGAAGTGACTCATTGAGTCTTTGTACCTTTACCAGGTGTTGCTGTGCATATTTTGTTAGTGACCAGAATTACAATAACAAGAAACAATTAAGAACCAATGGGATTCATGCCTTGTAGAGGTAACAAATATTATTATCCTTTCAATAATCATTAACTGTCACTTTCTTAAAAAACTAAGGAAAAACAAATTTGTTTTGATTTGTTAATAAGAAAATTATTGCTTAAACCAAAATAGAAAACATATTATATGCAGATGGAAACACTGTCAAATGAAAAGGCATCATGTTATATTTATGAAAGCCTTAAAAAAGTCAGAAAACCTACTCAGATTCATAAATCAAGAGCAAAATGTTGGGGCAGCCCTGGTGACTCAGCGGTTTAGCGCGCCGTCAGCCCAGGGTGTGATCCCAGAGGCCAGGTATCAAGTCCCACGTCAGGCTCCCTGCATGGAGCCTGCTTCTCCCTCTGCTGGTGTCTCTGTCTCTGTCTCTCTCTCTGTGTCTCTATGAATAAATAAATAAAATCTTAAAAAATAAAAAGAGCAAGATGTTAAGACAAATTCAAATCAGCAATATTCCTTTTTATTTAATCCCCTGGAAAGTCTTATAAACAACTTTTAATAGTCACATTCACCAATTTAATTTTTATAAATTCAGCAGCAGTCTTTGGGATACTGGGAGACAAAGGATTGTATTGTAATCTTCAGTGAACGAGGTGGATTCTTGCTCCATTCCGTAGTTCGGGTTTTCATCAAGGGATCTTAAAGGCTGAAGAGAAACCATAAATAGAAAAACTGTTATTTTCCTCTTTACACATACTTGCACAGAAGAATTACATTGTAATATAATATGTTATATTACAACACACACACTCACATGTATTATAAAGCATACTACGTCCCTGAACAGAAAACTTAAATGCAATGCTTTGCAAACTTCAGCATGCATAAGAGTTATTTCTATTTCATAGAACTATGTTGACAGCCCAAAGTGCCATTTTTAAAAAGTCCCCATGTGATTCTGAAGCAGTGATTCAGCAGTGATTTCTCTTAAGGAAAAAGTAGTTTAATCCTTATTCATTACAGAATAATATTCTATGTTCAAGGTTATAAATCAAAAGTCATTCGTAGTCCTAATCTAATAAAGCTGTTCAATTTTTAATGTTCCCATATACATATATACACATATAATCTTATAGGTGTAAACATTCAATTATATTTGATATAATGGAATATGATGGAATGACACTGCATTTTTGTGGATTGTTTTTCCTTCTTCAGTTGGCCATACCATAATTTTTTAGCCACTGCCATTCATGCTGTTTCCAGCCTTTTGCCATTATTAACAATGCTATAAAAAGAAATCATTATATATAAGTTCTTACATACTAGTGGCTTAATCTGTACAGAAGAAACTCTCAGGGGTAGAATTTTGCATGAAAGGATCTGCGGAGCATTTTAAAAATGTTTCATAGTCGTTTCCAGATGGCTTTCTGCAAAGGCTACCACACCTCCCACTTCCAATTAGCAATGTTTCAAATTATGATTTTCTCTGTATTTCTACCAGCAATAAATATTGGTGCTGTTTTAAATTTTTGGTGCTCTGATTTACATAAAATGACATCTCAGTGTTAATTGTAATTTAAATTGCCTGAACATACTGGTGAATTTGAGCATTTATAAATATCTATTTGTCATTTGAAATTTATTCTGTGTGGACTGTCTTTTCATAGCTTTGCCCAGTGATGATCCATCAGAGGCTATTTTTTAACAATTGTTAAGATATATATAGATATCTATATATATAGATAGATGCATATATATGTATATTAAGATACATATATATGTATATTTATCATTTTCATGCTATATAGAATTTATTACCTTATATTTGTGTATGTGTATATATATGATTTAATACTTTACATTTATATACTTTTAAGAGTCCCAGCTTTAATCCTGTGTCTCAATTTGTATTTCCTATTTCCACAAAAAAAAACCCCATACTTTGGTAAATATCATTTCTAACTATACAGTCCTCCCAAATTGTTTCTTTTTTAAATAGAAACTATATCCACTACCTCATTTCACCATCTTTTCTTTTTGATGTATAACTTAACAAATTTCTTATCTATTCACTATTTTCTTCTGTTTTACTTTCTGCATGAGAGCAAATTATGAAATGTAAATCTGATTGTGTCTTGCCCCAGCTTAATTTTTCAAAGCCCATTGCCTCCCTCCCTAACAGTCCCTAAAATAAAATATGAATGTGAATATATAGCAGACAAGGCCATTCATTATAAGGCTCTATGCAGCTTGCCTTTTCAGCTTAGATTCTCACCACTTCCTTTCTTTGAGATTTACATTAAACAATCATGTCTTTGTCAATAGTATCTTTTATTTATGAACCTTCGGTGCTCAGAACACCACTTGTCACCATAAATATGTTCAACACATATTTTTAAAGATTTTTATTTTTAACTAATACCTATCTACACCCAGTGTGGGGCCCAAATTTACAACCTTGAGAGCAAAAGGTTGTACACTCTACCAACTGAGGCGGCCAGGCACAGCAGCTCAATACATATTTTTGAATGAAAAACTCCTTACTATTTCCCAACGATGTGGTTCTTTTCTATGCCTCCATACTTTGTACATGCTATGTCCTTGCACTAAAATTGTCTACCTTTCAATCATTTGATGTTTATTTACCTTGAATATCACATCTTCAGAATCTCCTCCAATTTCTTAGGAAAACTTTCTATCTTGTACTACCTTTACCATAACATGAATTATACAAGTGTTGAGATGTCTTTTCTTTTTCCCAAAATGACCATTATAATATCTTGAAAAGATTTATTCATGTTAATGTACCCAGTTTCTCCTTAGCTCCATGATGTACCATTGTTATTGCTTAGAATATACAAATAAGAGTTGAGGTGCCTGGATGGCACAGTTGGTTGTGCATCTGACTCTTGATTTCAGCTCAGGTCATGATCTCAGGGTTGTGGTATTGAGCCCTGAGTCAGGCCCCATGCTTAGCTGGGAATCTGCTTGGGATTCTCTCCCTCTCTCTCCCTCTGCCTCTCCCCTCACTCTCTCTCTCTCTCTGTCTCAAGTAAATAAATCTTTAAAAATAATAATATATAACTAAGAGTTGGATAACAGTCACATTTATAAAGAGCTGTTATCTATTCTGAATATGGATATACATACATACATAAATATATATACAAATGTATGAAAGTATGTGTATACGCATTCTTTCTTTTTGTTCTAATACCAGAGGAGTTCTCAATTTTCAAAAAAATGTACCTGTTTTGAACAACATAAATAAATTCCCCTCACTCACCTCCCTGGGTTAGAATTCTCATCTTCCTTTTCAGTGTACCTCAGAATGGTCTTCTTTTCATCCAGAAATAGGAAGAGATTTAGACACAGAAATTAGCCCAGCATCATTAAAATCATCTGACTCATTGGGATTTTCTGAAAGGAAGAAAATAATTACTGGGAAATAAATCAGACCTCCCCTCAAGGGCCTTAGAACCTCTTTGAACATTGAAATGCATTGCCCACAATTAGGAAGGTAAACAAGTGTGATTTATGGGGCATAGGAAGCCTTTTCCATGCCTTAAATATGTTTTCCTGACATAGTTGCAGCAAATAGCAAGCCTCTGGGATTGAAGAAGTGAGGCAGACATTTTTAGAAGGTAAGGAATACTGAGAAAGTGTTGAGCCTTCATGAAGCTAGTGGGTATTGGACTATTTCTTCCAACTCAGCAGAATTAGTCTACACAGAGGCAGAATCAGTGCATTGGTGCTAAACAGAAATTGGAGCACAAAGAAAGCAGAATGACATAATGGGAAATAGTGATGGCTTCTATGGGATAAACATATAGGAAGGTTAAGCTTTTAGATTTTTAGAGGAAAATATTCATAAATATCAAGTTAGAGAAAGGAAAGTAGCAGGACATAAGAATGGAAGGAATTGGGAAAGATATGTGAAAAAGTTAAGCCTTTTAGATTAATTTGTTTCAGTAAAATGAGGTCCAAGTCATAATATTCTACTTGCATGGTTCTTGTACCTCCACCAGTAATAATCACAAACCTGTAGGCCAGATTGTACAACTGCAGTTTTTATGTTCTCTAAGAGTCACTTGTAATTCATTCCTGCCTTTCTTCCCTATATGCAGCATGTTTCCAATTACATGTTTGAGATTTCTTTCCACTGCTAAATAGAATGCCTCAGCTGCAACTGTAGCTGCCAGTCTGAACCCTAGGGCTGTAAGACCCTCAAAGAACCCACAGACCTGAGGAAGTCAGCACGTCCAGATCATCTGCTTTCAGGGAAGAATTCATTTCCCGGTATTGAATTTGGTGGACAGAATTCTCTCCTCTCAAGGAAACTGACAACAGAGGTCTTAGGTTAGGGATCAGCAGATCATAATAAAACTTATCCTCCCTCCTAGTGCTTTTACCCAGCAATGCAAACATACTCCATCTTGATCCATGCCCTCGTCTTGTTTCCATCCTTTCTACTACCAAGCTTTTCCCTTATAATGCCACAAACTCAAGTGCAGTAGGGTAAGGTGAAACCTCCCCTATTGCCATCGTATTACACCCTAGTTTCACCCCCTGAGCAAGTGGCAGTCTTCTCTAATTCATTGGAGCTTTAAAAATTAAATCTCTCTGAAATCTATCCATTCTCTCTTCTCCATGCTCATTATCAAGTCCTTTCCATTTTTCATGTCAACTATTTCAAAATTCTACCTTGCCAATAATGTGGTCTTCCTTCAACCTTTCACAATCCTGTCATCAAATAGAACTTTCAAAAAAACAGCTTGACTATTTTACCCACCCCCAACATAATACTCTTTGACTATTAATCTTACTATGGGGTATGTGACTTCATACTTTGCTCCCCCCTCCTTCTGCAACCTTATAAGTAGCTTCTCTCCTTGAACTCAACCTTTACTTCCCCTCAAAATGACACATGCACCATCCTTGAAGTTTCACTAGACTTATACATGTTTTTCTCTTTCCCTGTAATGCACCTAATCGAGTTTTTTGAACTTGATTTTCAAAATGTCTCAAAAGCCTCCTAAAAGCCTCCAATTCTCCCTCCACTCCCCCATTAATTACTGCCTTCTCTATGCCACTTTTGCTCCTTGTACACATTAACATGCAATACTACATGGCACTTTATTTGTTTGCATATATATCTCTTCCACTAGAAATTCCACGAAGACTGAAACATTTGACTATCAATGTCTGTATCTTCATAGCCCAGTACATCGTTTAACAGAACAGTTAAATGAGTACTAAGTATATAGTAGGAGCAAATAAATATTTGGGCAATAAAGGATTCCTCCTAAACCATATAAGCATATTCATTCTAAACTACCAATTCTATGATGTCCCAAGTAATACACAGATAGAATACAAGAATCCTCAACCAACCCAAACCCCTTTCTCCTCTGAAATCTTGTTTCCTCTTTTGGAGAAACTGTTTAAACCTCTTCTAGGTCCCATCCTTTTGGCTGTTTGATTCTTGAGTCTAATATGTGTACATTTGTGTTTTATATGTATATACAGTGAGATAATATGTATTTTATCCCAAGAACCTTCTTATCCCATAGAGACATTAGATAGACCATAACTTGGCTCAGACCTGTAAGCCGCTGTTGCCGTCTTCGCCTTTGAGTCCACAAGAGGAGAGCGATGAGAAAGGCCAGCAGAATGACACCAAAGATCCCCAATGCAACAAGGGATGAGTGACCTAAGTGTAAGTAAGTATCACAGGAGATGATGTCTTAGCTAACAGACTGAGGTCCCTGGTCCCACCCCTCTCTTTGATATAGGATGGCTGAAGTAAGTTTCCCAATCCTCAGGATGACCTCTAACCCAAAGTCTCTTAACAAAAAGGATTGTAAAGAATACAGACAATTGGACCCGTGGTCATAAATCGCATGATATACCTCTAGGATTTGATGATCTTTGGGCCATTGCAATTTCTGTAGGAGAAAAGAGAAGGAGACTTAATTTGGGGAGTAATGTGTAGAACAAATATTTCTATTTTTTTATATGAGCCTTTGGTGCCTCTCAACCAGGTCAACTACTCCTTCCCACCTAAAATGAGGATCCCCTTGTCTTTATGCCTTCTGTTTGGACATGCATAGAAGTTATGTGCTTTCCCTTGGTGAAGGCCAAGGTGTAACAACAGATGTTCTCATTGTTATTCTCATTTCCAATTCCTTCGGATTGGAAAATCATCATTCTCTCCCCGCCAGATCCCTGTGCACATGCGTCCAGTCTTTACACATTGCATGTCACTTCCCACCCCCTTTTTGCTGCCAGAGATGCCAGCTCACTCCAGGTTCCCAGCACTCACCTGAGCACCTCACAGCAGCATCTTCTTTGTGGCCACAGTCACTGTGCCCCCAGGGTCTAGCAGGACAATCCCACAAGGAAGACTCATTCCCTTTGCACTTCACATCATTGAGCCATATAGGCCCAGTCCCCTGACCAAATGCTGCCTCTTTTAGTGCTTCTAATGCTGGGCCACAGCCCAGCTGTCGACACACCACTTGCGCATCTTCAAGGTCCCAGGAGTCATCGCACACTGTCCCCCAGGAACCTCCGTGCCAGAGCTCCACACGTCCAGAACAATTAGAGGTTCCTTCTTGAAGTCTTATCTTGTCTGAAAAAATCACAGACACCTAGATCATTTCTGAAGAATAAAAACTTCTAAAAGGTCACAGAGGGAATGAGAGATTGGAAATTTTTCTTCAATCTCTATTTTAATACTTTGCTTATTTAATGTGTACTTGAGAATATATTTTAACAACATTTATCCTTTATGAAAGTATATGTCCTTTTGGCAAACTGGATGTATTTCATCCTGGACACAATAACATTAGTGTGATTTAGGAAATGTGGAATAAGGTTAACACTCTATGATATTAATTTTTCTCAAAGAGAAAAAGGTTTAGGAGATTGTCAGGTACATAAAAAAAACCTCTTCGAGGGTAAGAAGATGGAGAAGGGTGAAATACTTCAGGATTGATTTTTTTAACTGCTTCCCTTCTCATATTGGTAAAGCAAGATAATATTTGAAAGAAAAGTGGGAAAGGTAAGGTAAAGTTTAATAGCCAAATACTGAATTATATATCTTTTGCTCCTCATTTGTTCTCAGAGAAAACAATTGAATAAAACTTTCACGAAGGCCATGGAGAGTGCAATGCTTCTTGGACAACTAATCCGTGATCCTGAATATCTATAAGCCAAATTAAATGAAACTAATTACACCATCTGGGTAGAATAGGTGGCAGAGGTTATTCCTACTTAATGAGATCAGAAGATGATAGTGGAATTACAACATGGAATTCTCATACAGGCCACCAGATACTCACTGGCACATGTGATCCAGGTCTCCTCCGAAGAACTGGCCACTCTCTGTTTCCATGGAGAAGATGGGCACTGCCATAAGGTGTGAGGTCCTTTTGGACACTGGACATTGTCCACCCACATGTGCCTGGACATGGGCTTGTCTGAAGATGCAGGGTTGATGCTCCCCTTGTCTGCACAACCCAGTTGCCTGCATACCACCTCCACAGTGGTTGCAGACATATTACTCTTGCCAACGCTGCCCCAAGCTCCATTGTAAAAAACTTCAAGACGCCCTGCACAGATGTCTCTGCTGGTTTCATCAATCAGTCTCAGAGACATGAACTCTGGGGTGAAATACAGAGTTAGTAGTTTCACATCTTCTCTCTGAAGATTCACAGGACTCCCTCCCATTCTATGATAATGGTTTTAAAAATAGGCACAATATGTCAATTGCTAGTAACTCTTTGGTAATTTTTGGATGATTTTCTACACTAAATTTGGTATAGTTCTGTAAATAGCTTATGGTTTTCTAGTATTGCGTTTTGTGCTTAGGGACCCATTTAGAAGGCCACCAATGATTCTAAATTGATTTCTAAATCTTAATCGAGCACTCAGAGCCTCAATTGCATAGTTTAGGTTTGTCTCACTAAATTACTGCAATTTTAGCCTCAAGAAACTTATCTCATTAATTTTCTTTGCAGCTTTCTTGACAGTTAAAACTTAGTAAGATACTCAGACACTAAAACCAACGAGGTGTATATTACCTTAAAACGAAATCTTTCCTTTTCTGACTCTTCACAGTTGTCTGCGTATGTCCTCCACCAGTTTATGTCATTAAATGTGCATGATATCAAATTACTTCTGGCAGATAGAATTTTTCACTTCCCTAAGTAACTGAGTCATACTTCTGTTTTCCCCAGTCTGTTACCACTGAATATAGTTTCCTACTTCACAATAGTTTCCAAATCTTGTCATGTATACAGAACAAAAGCAGTCGCCTCTTAGCCTCTTATGATCATTTTTGCTCCTACAAAAAGTAAGTTTCATTTGCCTGTCATAAAAAAATTACTTGGGTATGGCAATTATCTTTTGCTTTGTAGAATGTAGTGTTGGATTTTTTTCTTCTTGTCCCTTTTAATTTACTTCTTTATACAGTGATATCAAGTGGTACACTGAATGTAGCTCCATATATATTTATAAAAGATTTCTCTATCTTAGTTTTGTTGTCATGTTCATGATATGCAAGCCGATGTCTGTATTTTTCTCTCTCTGATGTTACCCTACCTTGCACATGGGATAGCATTAATCAATCAAATCCACACTTCCGGACCCTGACTCTAACAATAGTTCCCTCTAAACCTGCTTTCCAGGGAATTTTCTCAGGTTAATATCTTTCACTTCCTGGGGCCCCTTCTCAGTCCTTCTTGGGTAATTGTGACCAGAGATTATGTGCAGAACTCACCTGAGCAGATAACTCCTGCATCCTCCTTATGTCTGCAGTTGTGTTGCCCCCAGCCGTGTGAGCGGCATTGCCAAATATGAGATTCCTTTCCATTACAGTTCACCTCGTCCAGCCAGATGGGCCCTGTTCCTTCCCCAAAATGAGCAGAGCCAGTGGCATTAATGGCCACTCCACAGCCCAGCTGTCTGCACACTACATGGGCATCACTCAGGTCCCAGCTGTCATCACAGATGGTGCCCCAGGAGCCCTCATGGTAGACCTCTATTCTCCCAGCACAGCGACCGCCTCCATTTACCAGGCGAAGTTGCCCACTCGCTGGAAAGAGAAAATAAAATATTAATATTGCAATATTAATAAAATGCACTCTTAAGGATTAAGATCATTTTTATAGATTGGCCACTGATTCTTACCAATACAAGCAACAGCACTTTCTTCCGAAGTGGTAGATCTCGTTGGGTCCAGAGATGTTGAATTGCATGGGGATAGCGTCTGGCTCTGATTTCCTGCAAACACCAAATTGCTCGGTCATACAAGATACAACAAAGTTAGGGTGAGGAACGGAGAACCGATACAGTGTCAGACAGATGAGTGGAGAACAAACAGCTTCAGAGGGAGGGGAAGATGGTGGGTCAACCCGGCTAGGAATAAATCAGGTGCTTTGAGAAGGGCCAGTACATGGTAAGCACCAGGTAGGTAATTATGAGGTTTGTGAAAATTAAGTTTACTTTCCTTCTAAAAAGACACGTGAGGTTGATATCCTAGCATGCTCATGATCCCTTAAAACAGATCATGCCCTTTGGCTTTTGTCCTTCATCCCTATAGATACACCTGCTCTAAAGGCATGCCACCATGAGAAAGGCTCATCATTGGCTGTCCTTCAGCCGCTTACCTGAGCAGATTACAGAGGCCACTTGCCCAGCAGAACACAGCGTCGCGCCCAGAGCAGTTACAGGGCAATCTCCCATGTGCTGCTCAGTCCCAGTGCAGTGAAACATGTGCCTCCAGATCTGACCACTTCCTTTCCCAAAATGTGCTCCTCCCGGAATAGAAAGGGCAACTCCACATTTGAGCTGCTGACAGAAAACATGGGCATCTTCCATGTCCCAGTGAGAGTTGCAGAGGGATCCCCAGTTCCCAAGTATCTTGAGCTCCACTCTTCCCTCACATGGGGACTGGCCATTCACCAAGCGGATTTCCGTGTATCCTGGAAGGAGATGGGGCTTTTAAAAAGATGTCTGTGATTACCTAACCCCCCCTCCTCGTGGTATGGGAACAAATTGAACAAGTTCTCTGGGTCTCACTTGAGCAGACGACTCCAACATCCCTGCTGTGGCTACAGGTCCCATCTGGGCGAGAGGCTACTGAACAGAGTGAAAGATGGGACTCCTGCCCCTCACACTGGAATTCTTCAGCCCAGATCTGTCCATTTCCTTCTCCAAAGTGAGCTCCCCCTAGGATGGAGATGACTGTGCCACACTGTAACTCTCTGCACAGCACACTGGCAGCTTCCAAAGAGAAGTCAGAATCACAGACGGTGCCCCATGTGTTGCCATGTTTCACTTCAACACGACCAGAGCAGGGAATATCTCCTCCAACTAGTCTGGGTTCCCTGTGGGCTTTTTTGAAAAAATAATAATATTTCAGTGAGAAATGCCATGATTCCCAGACTTACCTTCATGATGGGACTGGAAAGGGGAGGCCGGGATGTTTGATGATTTTCCATACTTGTTCCCCTTGGCTTTTCTGCCTAGAGTTGGGCATAGCAAATTCTAGATCTCCCCATTCCTTACTGGACCAATTCATCTGAGAGAATTTTAGAACCTTGCTTCTTGGCATCAGCCATTCCCAGAAGCATGATAACTCTTTCCTTTTAATATTTGTGTACATTATTCCTGAAACCATAAATTTATATATATATATATATATATATATATATATATATATATATATATTCTCTTTTTAGCTCTATATTCCACTCTGTACCCATCGCAGTCTGGTGTTGGCCCCAGCCTTTCTGAATGGTTTTATATAAAATGTTGCAATATACTTCCTGTTTTCAAATTGAACCTGGGATTTCTTCTTTCTTTTGATATATGTTACACTTGACACATGAGATACTCCTGTTTTCTCCTCCTTCCTGTCTAAACCTGCTTTACCAGAACCTTTCATGTATTTCCTGACCAAAATTCTATCCTCAACTCCCTCACCTTCTCTTAACTGCCAATAAATATGTTTTCATATATATGTTTTAAATTTCATAAACATACCTACTTGGACATCAGAATATAAGGTGTTCAAAATTGAAGGAATTATTTTACTGACATGGCCACATCTTCTTTACTCAATTAATGATATCCAGACCAAATTAGAATCACTTAAAATTGAACCACTTCTTTATCTCACTTTTTTATCTCATAATTAATGGTAATGATAATGACAGTAGTGAACATTAAATGAGCACTTATTTTATCTATGGCACTTTATTAAATATTGAACAAACATAATTCCACTTAATCTTTACAATCTCCTCAGGGGATAATTATTAACATCATTCCAATTTTACGGACAAGGAAACTGAAACAGAGAGGTGTAGTAATTTGCTTTGATCATATAGAGAGTTACAGAAGGAGCAGAATTTAAAGGTCTACAGTATGTTCCAGAGCCTAGAATCCTGACCCTCACAATACACTGCTCATGTCAAAAATCACCAAGGTTGTCAGTCCTCCAGGATATTTCTCCTCCTTATTTGTTGCTACTATTTTTTTTAAAGACATTTATTTATTTGAGAGACAGAGAGAGAAGAGAGTGAGCGGAGGAGGAGCAGAGGGATAATGAGAGAGAGAATCTCAAGCTGACTCCCCACTGAGTGTGGAGCCGGACTTGGGGCTTGATCTCATCACCCTGAGATCAAAATCTGAGCCATAACCAAGAGTAAGATGCTTAAATGACTGAGCCACCCAGGAACCCCTGTTGCTACTGCTTTAATGTAATTTGTCATCATATGTCTTGTAAACCTTTGCAAGTCTAAGTAATCTTATTTCTAAGCCCTCTTTCTAATATATCTTTGGCATGACCACAGATATGTTATTACATTTCAAGTATTTTCACATGATTTCTTTGTCTTTGGGGCAGACTATTCAATGCTTCTTTGCTATTTATGCAATAATTTATCCTTTCAGCAAATAGTTTTAAGGACCTACAATATTTTAGACATTCAGGTGGGCTAAAAAGTATGTCACATTTCAGTCCATCAGTGAAAATAGATACTACTTCTACTAATAATAATAATTGTAACCTTAGCAGTTAACAGGTATTGGTCACTTGCTGTGTAATTCCTGTGAAGCAGGCATTATTATACTACCATTTTTCTTTTGAGGAAATTGAAGCACAGAGAGCTTTGGTAGATTCTCCAATGTCACCCATCTATTAAAATTAAAGAGAGATGATAAATACTAAATATTAACATTCTTTAAAATACTTTATGATGTCACCTTTAAAGCTTTCATGTCTATTACTTTATCAGTTGTACCTGATGCTCCAGCCTTAAAGAATCCTGGTCATGCTATTCTTCTGTGCTTCTGCAGAAACTTACTCTCCATTTATAATGTTTTTCCCAACCTATGTACCTGGGGGAAAAGCTACTTCTTTTCAAGGCTGCTCAATTTCTTATTGATCACCCTTGCCCTCAAGAACACAGGTGAGCATAAGACATACATGTTCAAATAATAATGAGTCCAGGGGCACCTGGGTGGCTCAATTGGTTAAGTGTCTGCCTTCGGCTCAGGTCATGATCTCAGGGCCATAAGACAGCCCTCTGATGGGTTCTGGGTATATAGCCTACTAAGATTGTCTCTCTCCTTCTGCCCCTCCCTTGCTCTCCCTCTTTAAAAAAGAAATAAAATTAAATTAAAATTAAGGATATAGTCATGAAATAGCATGGTGTAATTGAGGAATTATAAATAATTTAGTATGGATGGGATTTAAAACATAAAGACACCAGAAAGAAGCTAAAGAAATGGAGCTCAGATTTTAAGAACTCTGCCAAATTGAGGAATACAATCATCAAGGTAAGTAAGAGTTTCTTTTAACATACTCAGAGATAATTCAAATTATTTGGGAACTACAAACTATTTCCTTTAAATTTTTAAAGAAAGAAAATGCATTTGAAGGACCTTCTAAAGGGCATCCATCTTTTAGAAATGCCTACTGTCAAACATCACTAATTCCCTTGACATTACTCTCAGCATGACACAGATATCCTATCAGTACTTGCCACTTTCCAAAATTGTTTCAGATCTGACTATATTCTGTATTGTAGCAGTATAAAATACCCCAGCATGTCAAAATTTCACCACTTACCCATTTAATATGTAAAAGCAAGTTTCTATACAAAAGTGAGTTGAAGAACATACTTTCTAAACACAGCTCCAAGTTTAAAGCATATAATGCCCCTACCCCAAAAATAATGAAAAATTCTTCAGTTGAGTCCTTAATTTCTTCTTGTTATATCATTATTTAAGCATGAAATTCCTCTAAGATATCATTAGCTAGTATTGATCTGATCCGATTCCACTTTGGGAGAGATCTAAACTTTTTATTTTAAATAAAGGCAGTTTCTTAGACTGAGCCCAAGTCACCTTTCTTGTAACCTCTTGCTCTCTCATCTGGATCAAAATAAAAGACAGCCTGTGTGAAAACAAACCAAGAAATTAAACCAAACTAAATAATTTTCTCTCTCATGGTGAAAATGTGTTATGCATTTGAAAACAGGTCCTACTATAAAGATCCTCTTGCTTCCTTTTTCCTAAAATGTTTGAATCCTGGGCAAAGGGAAATTCTTCCATGTAGAAATGACTTTAAGATTCCATTCTAGCTTTTTTTTCTTCATAAATCTGTTAGTAATACATTAATCTACACCATGAGTTGACTTCTTTATATCATTTACTCTGTGTACATCGTTAGAATATTCAAAATTTACTCCTTTAAGAGATTTCTTTCCTGCTAAACCTGTGACTGCATTTTATTATAAAAGCCATTAATTTGAGTTTTGTACCTGTATTTAGCTTCTTTGATCAATAACTTAAACTTCCCCCTGGCATAAGTAACTGAATTTGTATTTCCTTCTTTCTCTAGAATTAAATAAATGAAGACATGAAGAACAAACACGAGAAAGAATTCATTAGAATTACTTCCTTTTGTTTAGTAATAGATAAAATACACAGTATGATTTAAATAAGCATTAACACATTTTTATCATTTATTCCTTTCTAGACTATGAAGAAGTCTAAATCATTTTAGTATCAAAATGATTTCTCAAACCTTAGTAAATACAGCACAACTCATATGAACTGTTTAAGTTCTGATGGTCTCTATGACCCATGCACAGCCATCACAAACAAAATGTCTGGGATTCAAAGTAATTTTGTAGCAAATTTTCTTAGCCTGTTTGTGGCTGTTTGTAGAAACTGCACATCGGAGATAAAATGTTGCTTTATCCTTCTAGGCTTCTTGCTTTATTGAGTTTTTGGTCCTTTTCAGCCCTAAAGCCCTGTGCTCCACAAAACTAAGAACTTTAAGAATCTAAACAGATAATGGAATTTGTAGTTTGAACTTCACAGGCACAGAGATAGTATTCCATGATTTCCCCCACTGGAAATCTTCTGAAAGAATCAAGAAATCAAGAAATAAAATTATAGGTGGGGGCTGGGTGGCTCAGTTAAGTGACCAACTCTTGTTTCTTTGGCTCGGGTCATGATCTCATGGGTCATGGGATGGAGTTCCACCTCCTGCTCCCCTCTCAGTGGGAAGTCTACTTGGGATTCTCTCCCCTGGCCCCTCCCCCATCCTCTCTCATAAATAAATAAATCTTTAAAAAAAGACACAAAATTACACATTCTATTTCTAGCAAAACAAGCAGAGTGCTAAAACCTATGTACCCATGTAAGTAGAAGAGCTTCTAAAAACTACACAAATATACAAAATATATACACAATACACAATATAACAAAATAGTTTACAAAAGAAGGCAAAGAGTACACATGGCACTTAGCAAAAAAAAATATATATATGTGTATACATACACACACACACACACACATATATATAGTTCTGTAAACAAAAGGGTTCCCCTATAGCTGCAAATTTACACTACTTGGGATTTTGATTATATGTAGTTGAATAGAATCTTAAATAATTCAGAATGTGTTACCAAAACTAAAGTGCTCAAGTAATAAAACCTAAATTTTGGATGTGGTTGAATGGAATGGATGGATAAAATATATAATAACTCAGATATTATAGTCTGGAAAGCTAATGCCTTGTTATTCATGGTAAGATATTGGACAAATGTCACCTTGAAAAGAAAACCATGTACTCATTGAAGTTGAAAAATCAGGGAACATAATCACAGAAGAAAAAATTGAAAAAAAAATCAGAATGTTAGCATGACATAAATCCTCCTTGCCATTTCAGCACTTCTAAGAGAGATGAACTCAGATTTGAAGTAGCCACACTGCAAGAAAAAAAATGGAAAGAAAAATACCAATTTCATAAGGGAAGTATGCTCTGCCAGCAGCTGCTATACATAACTAATTGAGAGACCTATAATTTGGAACTTGCAGAATTGAAAAAAAAATAGAACCCTAAGTATACCATCCCCCAAACTGAGGTGGTAATAAAACTGTAGGCTTAGCAGAAAATAGAATTCACACTCCACATACAAAAAATGAGCCTCCCAGCAAAGACAGGAGTCAGGTCTTGTTTTTCCTCTCAAACCCCTGGTTGCAAATTACCTTAGGGAGTGGCCAATAAATTAAGAGGAAGCTGGTCACAGCATAGGTCAACACTTATACATATATTCCTTGATTGTGGTTATTTTCAGATGGCATTAGATGAAAGAAAATCAACTAGAAGTGTGCTGTTTGGAGAGAATTGTTTCACTACTTTGAGGACAGCTGACAGCAGCCAATGGTAACTCAACCTGTAAAGCAATCCAGGGGTCCCTGTACCAATGTCAGCAGAGAGTGAGCTGTGAAAGGTGTGCAGCCCCCAAATTGCACTCAGCTATGGCTCTGGAGAGCATGCAATAGAAGGAACTGGCCTGAGAATAGCATCTGGGCCTGTGAAGGACAAGGAACAGAGGACAGCTTCTCAGACAGCAGAACCTGGTCTACCAGATGGGCTCACCAGGGAACTCACTCAGTTTTAGGACAACTTATCATTCCTGACCAGTAGGATTTGATAATTGCCACAGAAAAACAATTCTAGGTACTTCTTGGTGACCATAGAACCACCCAAACAGCCTTAAACTGCTTACCTATTTCACTTGTTTTAGTGAGAAAGGAGTAAACTTTTTCATTATCCACTCTTACTTGGATTTCTTTTGGATGCTGCTGGACTTAATACTAACTAATATAAAATACAATTAATAGGAAAATAATTAGAAAAAATGATCAGACATACAATTATGCTTACGCATGCCCAAACACAGGGGAAGTCCCCCCAAAAAGTTGTGTAGAGAAATATAGTTCATAGTTAGTTGTAGCATAATACATGAGTTCTTTTTAAAATAAATCTGAATTCTATGATGAATACAAGTGATGCACCTAGAACAAATGATTAATAAAGGTTGAAAATAAGAGAATAGAAAGTAAATGAAGCAAAATTTGTGATATTAATGTCAGATGAGTTTGATTCAGAACAAAAATCATTCAATCATAGAAAAAGGGGAAACTTTATAATACCAACAAAGAACAATTCACAATGACCACATAACAACTGTAGGTAGATCTATGTCCCAGATTCACAGAGCATCAGTTCATCAATTATATGATAGAGTCACTGGTATACCCAGTAGAAAACCTATAATGTATTTATATTAATAACTAGGAAAGAATCAACATTAACTAGGCACTGAACTCAAGAAGTTAAATCAGTAGGAAATCAGAAAGAAATTAATAGATAGAGAAACAAATTTTAATGAATTAGGAAATGAAAACAGCATTAATCTTAAAAAATCCAAATGCTGGTTCATTTAAAAAAAAAAGCAAAGCAAAGCTAATTTTACCTAATGAAAGAAATTAAAAATATAAATAAAGTCACAGTAATAAATGATAAGAAGAGAAATGTACAGATAGATAAGTCATTTCAGAAAGGTCTTTAAATATTGATATGAAATTATGGTCAGGATATTTTACTAAGTAAATACTAAGGTACAGAACAGTTAGAGCACTTGGGTGGTTCAGTGGTGAGTGTCTGCCTTGGCTCAGGTTGTGATCCTGGGGTGCTGGGATCCATTTCCCACAGGGAGCCTGCTTTTCCCTCTGTCTATGCCTCTGTCTCTCTCTGTGTCTCTCATGAATAAAAAAGTAAAATCTTTAAAAATTAAAGAACAGTTTACATAATATGCCACGATTTGAGCAACAAAATGAACTGAAACTTATATATGGATTTGTTTGTATTTAAATAAAGTATCTCATAAAGGACATATGAATACCCCAGCCATGTAAGTTGTCTGTGAAGAGTAGAATCAGACGCTGGGGATATCTCTCAGGAAGAGCTTCTTACACTTTCATTTCAGAGTGTGAACCATAAAACAACAACAACAACAAGAACAAAATGGACACATGACAACACACAAACACAAAAACCCTCAAAATGTGAATATACTGCTTAATCAAGAAATCTCTTTAAAAAAAGAAAGAAAAAGGACGCCTAGGTGGCTCAGTTGTTGAGCGCCTGCCTTTGGATCAGGGTGTGATCCTGGAGTCCCGGGATCGAGTCCCGCATTGGGCTCCCTGCATGGAGCCTGCTTCTCTCTCTGCCTCTCTTTCTCTGTGTCTCTCCTGAATAAATAAATAAATAAATAAATAAATAAATAAATAAATGAATAAATAAATAATAAAAAAGGAAAGAAGAATGGTTGAAAAGCAGATATGTATATTCTAATTTGTATCTTAAAAGATTATCTTTTTCCAGTCAGAGGATAATTTCTACGTAACTAGAAGAGACATAATTTATAACAACAGAGAAAGCACCTAGGAGCACATCTAAGGTTAGGATGTATCTAGGGTAAAGCCATTGGTTAGTGGACATACAGCATCATAGGACTACATCTCTACATGTTTAATGGTTTTACTTATATGTTGCTTTCCCTAAAGTCTTTCTTTTACCATATTAATAATAGTTAGTTATGTCAATATGTTACCTTACAATCCTTGAAAAGACATCACTTTTCAACAACATTAGCATTTGTATAGATGTGATTAGCATAAAATACAAGAGATTATCTGTAAGCCTGGCCAACTCACAGCTCACCTTGGAACTTCTAAAAGAGGTTGCAGTGAAATACACAAAAACATTCAGAAAGAAGAAATTCTTACATAGGAAGATAGCCTAAGGTTCAGTCATGCCAGTTTATCCAACATACTTTTAAAATCTTTCGGTAACATTCCCATGGAAGACATATTTAAGTTCTACCTTCAAAATTTTAATCCTTCTTTAACCTTTCATACTTCCATGGATTTAAGAATGACTCAACTGTTTTGTTTTGTTTCTTAACAAACCAGCATAGGGAAAAGAAGAGAGAGAAAGGTAAACCAAGAAACAGATTCTGAACTACAGAGAACAAACTAATGGTTACCAGAGAGGGGGATGGGGCAGATGGGATTAAAGAGGGCACTTGTGAAGAGCACTGGGTATTGAATGTAAGTGTTGAATAGTTAATTGTACATCAGAAATTAATAATACACTGTTATGTTAACTAACTTTTAAAAAAACATATTTTATTTAAATTCAATTTGCCAACATATAGTATAACACCCAGTGTTCATCCCATCAAGTGCCCTCCTTAGTGCCCGTCACCCAGCCACCCCATCCCCCCATTCCCTTCCCCTCCACACTAACTTACTTTTTAAAAAGATTTTATTTATTTATTTAGAGAGACCATGCAAGCAAGCTGGGGGAGAGGCAAAGAAAGAGGGAGAGAGAATCCCAAGCAGACTCCACCCCAAGCACAACGCAGGGCCAATCTCACGAACCTGAGATCATGACCTAAGCTGAAATCAAGAGTTGGATGCTCAGCCAATTAAGTCGTCCAAGTGCTCCCTTAACTGTTATTTAAATAAAAAACAAAAACAAGGGCAGGGCACCTGGGTAATGCAGTCAGTGAAGCATCCGACTCAGTTTCAGCTCAGGTCATGATCTCAGGGTCATGGGATTGAGCTCCCTGCTCCAGGGGGAGTCTGATTGGGATTGTCTCTCCCTCTCCCTCTGCCCCTCCCTCCACATGCTCTGTCTCTCTCAAATAAATATATAATCTTTAAAAGAAAAAAAAAACACAAAAGCTAAAGTGAACAAAAACAAAACAAGTCACACCTGTGACCAAGGCACAAAATGAATTATAATTTCGACAGAAACTCCCATGATGGAATAGGTATTTTCTGATTTCTCAAGTGAGATCTAGTCATAAGGACCAATGTTTCTTATCAGTTTCAAGGATCTTAGTGGAAACTTATGCTCTTGGAATTCAGTTTCTTAACATGTTCATTGAAAGTGTTACCTGAGGGGAGCCTGGATGGCACAGTGGTTGAGCATCTGCCTTCAGCTCAGGTCATGACCCCGGGTCCTGGGGTCAAGTCCCACATGGGGCTCCCCACAAGGAGCTGCTTCTCCCTCTGCCTATGTCTCTGCCTCTCTCTCTGTGTCTCTCATGAATAAAGACATAAAATCTTTAAAAAGAAAATAAAGTCTTACCTGAGCAGGTAACTTTAGCTTCTTCATAGTGATCACAGCTCAGTCCACCCCACTGCCAGTTCTTGCAGTCCCAAAGGGAAGTTTCATTGCCACTACAGTGGCTTAAAAACAGCCATGTGTTTGTTGCCCTAACTTTGGAATAACGCTGATAGGACGTTTTGAGAGCAGATCCACATCCCAACTGCTTGCAAACCACATTGGCTTCCTTCAGTCCCCAGCCTCTATCACATACTTTCCCTAGCAGTTTCTGAATTTCAACCTCCACTGTCCCAGCACAGCGGCTGCCTCCACCAACAAGTCTCAGCTCCAGGTCTGATCCATCTGCAAATGAAACATAAACTTAGTTTACAGATGCATCTGGAAGTTAGCTCCCAAAGGATGTATTTTTTATCTTGCTCCTTCCCAGATACTGAGGCATTGGAAATCATGGCTTATCCATCTCCTGGCTTTTTAAGCAGCCACTATGGGCCATGAATTTGGTCAGAAACAGAATTATAGTTTCAAGGGTTAATAAAAATTGTCAATGGCAGAGAAATATGAGCAAGACAGAGATTTCTCTAAAAAGACATAACATTTTGTGTCTCAGAGCTCCAGGTAGACTTAGAATCTGAAATGTGGTTCCTAACAGCAGCCTGAATAATTACTGCAGGAAATAGACAACCCTCCAAACTAGTCAAATAAAGAATGAGGATGCTGGATGGTTCGGTTGGTCAAGTGTCCAACTCTTGGTTTTGGCTCAGGTTGTGTTCTTGGAGTCCTGATCTCAAGGTTGTGGGACCAAGCTCCATGTTGGTTTCTGTGCTCAGTGTAGAGTCTGCTTGAGGATTCTCCTTCCCCCTCCCCACCAACACTTGTGCTCAATCTCTCTCTCTTTTTCTCTCTAGATAGATAGATAAAATCTGTTTAAAAAGAATGCGTTTAAGATTCCTTACAACAAGGAAATTATTAGATATTACTATCTCTCACATCTCATATTCATCCTTACTCCTAAAGAACACAGGTCTTTCCTTCACTGTTTTTCTTTTCACTTACCAGAACATGTCACACCAGCATCTTCATTATGATTGCAATAATGCTTTCCCCATTCATGGTGTCTACACTGCCAGAGAGCAGATTCATCTCCTTGGCAGGAAAGATTGTCAAGCCAAATGTGTCCACTTCCCTCACTGGCGTTAACTCGACCAATGGCGGTGACAGCAGTTGGGCATCCCAGTTGTTTACATACCACAGCAGCATCATTACTATCCCAGCCATCATCACACACTGTCCCCCATTCCCCTTGGAATTTTACTTCTAATCTTCCTGAACATTCAGTGACTCCATCTACCAGTCTCAGGCTCAGATCTGCTCCATCTGTTAGAGGGACACAAAACAAATCAGTGATAAAAAACAAGAATAAGGGGGAATATAAGCAGACACAGAGAAAACAGTGATATAATACCACTGAAAATCATTAAAGGTGGAGAAAGGATGGCTTAGGCAAGAAGACAGTACTTTTCAGACTGGCTAGTATCAAAAAGATAAGAAATAAGTCTTGGTGAGAAAGGGGAATCCTCTTGCACCGTTGGTGGGAATGCAAACTGGTGCAGCCATCATGGAAAACAGTATGGAGGTTCCTCAAAAAATTACAAATAGAACTACCTTATGATCCACGACTTGCACTAAGGGTATTTACCCAAAAAATAAAAAGCACAATTTGAAGGGATGTACACATCCCTATGTTTATAGCAGTATTATTTACAATAGCCAAATTATGGAAACAACCCAAGTGCCTGTTGAAAGATGAGTAGATAAAGAAGGTGTGGTATATTATAATATTATTATTCAGCCATAAAAAATGAAATCTTGCCATTTGCAATAACATGGATGGAGTTAGGATAATGCTAAGTAAAATAAGTCAGTCAGAGAAAGACAAATACCACATAATTTCATTTATATGTGGAATTTAAGAAACAAAACAAATAAGCAAAGGAAAAAAAGAGAGAGGTAGAGAGAGAGAGAAACCAAGAAGCCAACTCTTTTTTTTTTTTTTTTCCAACTCTTTTTTTTAATTAGAAAACTGTAGGTAACTTTAATAAAATCACTTCAAGAATATAATTTGGTTGTAAAACCAATACAATGAGCTCTAAAAATTTTTTTATTCAGTTAATAAAGTCATCTGTAAATCCTGTAATATGTTCATATTCACAAAATCTGAATGAAAAGCAAACAACTTTCCATTTTACCATGTTAGCATGGTAATTCAAAGTTCACTTTGAAGGGACCCAAGAAGCCAACTCTTAACTATAGAGAACAAGTTAGCAGTTGCTGAAGGGGAAGAGGGTGGGGGGATGGGCGAAAGAGGTGAAGGAGTTAAGAGCACACTTATAATGATGAGCCCAGAGTAATGTATAGAATTGCTGAATCACTAATTTGTACACTTGAAACTAATATAACACTGTACGTTAACTATACTGCAATTAAAATTAAAAACAATAAAAATACTAAAAATAGAAATACCATATGATCCAGTAATTCCACTATTGGCTATTCATCCAAAGAAAATGAAAATGCTAATTTGAAAACAATATATGTACTTCTATGTTTATTGCAGCATTATTTACAATAGTTGGGATATGGAACAGCCCAAGTATCCATCAATAGATGAAATGGATAAAGAAGATGTGGTATATGTATGTGTATATATATATATATATATATATATATATATATATATATATAATGGAATATTACTCAGCCATAAAAAAAGAATGAGATCTTGCTCTTTGTAACATGGATGGACCTACAGGGTATAATGTTAAGTGAAATAAGTCAGACAAAGAAAGGCAAATATCATATGATTTCATTTATATGTGGAGTCTAAAAAACAAAACAAATGAAAGGACTCTTAACTATAGAGAACAAACTGGTGGTTGCCAGGGGTGAGGTGGGCAAGGGGATGGGTGAAATAGATAAAGGGGATCAAGAGGTACACATTCTTAGTTATAAAATAAATAAGTCAGAGAGATGAAAAGTATAGCATAAGGAATATAGTCAATAACACTGTAATAACTTGTATGGCAACAGATGGTGACCACACTTATTGTGGTGAATGTCAAGTAATTTATAGAATTATTGAAGCAATATGTTGTACACCTGAAACCAATATAACATTTATGTTAACAATGCTTCAATAATAATTTTTTTTAAAGGGAATTTTCAGGACAGAGAGCATGTACCATAAAAAGAGTTTCTGGGGCACCTGGGTGGCCCAGTTGATTAAGCATCTGACCTTGGCTCAGGTCATGTCTCAGCATCCCCACTCAACAGAGTCTGCTTCTTCCTCTCCCTTTGCCCCGCTCCCCTCAAATAAATAAAATCTTAAAAAAAAAAAAAGGTTCCTAACAAGAGATGCAGGGGCTCAATTTTATCTAGAGATTTTTTTGTTTTACTATCACAGAGTTTTTCTTAGAATTGTTTTTTTCTAGTTAAATATACATTCGCATGTGTAGGTGGTACTCACACACTCAGGCCCAGGACTCAACAATGACTTTTGCCTCTGACTGCATTACCTATCTATAACTACCTGGTTTGTGTTATATGCCTGGTCCCTTTGTGACCAGTTCCTTAGTCAAAAAGCTAACAAAGAGAAAGGGGACCTAATCACTACCACTTTCACCTTCCCCCAATCTATATTCCTCAAAGAACAGAGCTTGATCCTGAGCAATATCTTACAATAAATAAGTTGCTCCTTTCCACTGGCAGTTTTAGTTTTTGCTGCTACAATACTGTTTATTGTGAGTCCTCAGCATTGAGAAGAAATGTGCTGATTGGGGACCTAGAAAACTTTTGGTGGATAAATGGGACTGGAAGGCAATTCCTCTGCTTTTTTCTATCCCAAATCCCTTTTGCTTTCTTCAGCTAACAAAACCCATGTTTTTTGTAGGAATCCCATTCTTTATGATTCAAACAATAGATGGTCATGTTGTCCAGCAACAACAAAAGGCCAATTTAAGAAATAGTAAAAGGACCAGAACCCCCATGACATTGTTTCAATGTTTGAATCCAGCTATGTATGAAGCCAACTGTACCCCCTGGATGTCTCAGTTTTCTGAGTCAATATTCTCTTCCCTTAAAGTTAATTTGAATTGAGTTTTCTTCATTTGAAAAAAAAAAAAGATATCTGATGAATACAGGGACATTTTTACTCTATTTTATTTTTCTGAATGTTCTCTGGGGTTCAGGACATGCTGGATCTGCTTCAAACTAAGAACTCAAGTGAAAAAAGGAGTGTCACCCCTTCCCATATAAATCCACTGTCCCTGTGCCCTGAGCAAGCATGGTGCATGAAAGTCTCTAGACACAGAGTCTGTTCATACCATAGCACTAGCATAATTGAGGTTTTAATAGAAAACCAAACTACTTTTTAACATTTGATTCTGTGAATTGAACTAATATTTTGGGAAGGGGCAGGTTAAATTCTGCAGATAGAGGCTAATAAAGGCTGTGATTTGTTTTTAAAACTCATCCCCAAAGCACAACTTGCTAGTTAAGCTATTTTTTTCTTTTTCTTTTTCTTCTCTTTTTCTGGGGGGATTGGGGGAGGAGGGAGGATTGGTTTATTCTCTGAACGCCTCCTTCTATCCTCATGACTTGGGTCTTGATTTCACTGTTCATCCTTCCTCCCTAACCTAGTTATTTTCATTTCAGTTAAAGAAAAATCTCCACAGGTATCAGATGGGGAACCTGAAATTAGGTCATAATAAGGTGATTGAGGAAGCAGGCTTCATTATGTTGGCAAGAGTTCAGGCTTTTAAGAACCTTTCCCCCTTTCTTTTGTCCTCTCAGGAAGCACCGAATGAACCCAGATCAGTCCTTACCCAAGCAAATCACTCCAACATCCTCAGCGTGATCACAGTTATGCTTTCCCCATCCTTCATGCTTGCAGTTCCAGAGAGCTGACTCATTTCCACTGCACACAAGATCATCAAACCAGATTGGCCCAGAACCTTCTCCAAAATTAGCTGAACCAGAGAAACTGACAGCACTTCCACATTCGAGCTGTTTACAAACCACAGAAGCATGATCTATGTTGAAGTTGTCATCACACACTGTTCCCCACTGTCCCTGGAACTTGACTTCTATTCTGCCAGAACACTGGTTTCCGCCGTTCATCAACCTCATCTCCAAACTGGATCCATCTAGAGTGGGGTAAAGACCGGAAGTCAGAAGTGACATTCTTTCAGAAGTGATTTTTAAAAATAAGATTCCTCTGGACACTTGAGATTTGATGCTGTCCTTAAAAATGATGCCGCATTTTGGAAGCTTCCCATCTGTACATACTGGGGAATTTTCATCTTTTAAAGACCAGCTAGAAATTAAGGCTTTCATCTATGTCTACTTACCAAGGAAAATGTTTTACATATTAAATTTGCTTTCTGTTTTGCTTTATTTCCTTCCATTATTAAGACAAAATAAGCACTCTTTTATGTAGAAATTGACAAATTTGTCTCAAAGCACTTACTTTAAAAAACTAGAAAAAATAAAATTAGTCCATCCAACAAAGTAGCAAAAATGGCAAACATTAAAAAACATTAAAAAAAGTCATTTGCCAAACATTAAAAACCTTTATTTTAATCTTTCTTTATCACAAACAGTCAGAGCATGAAGAATTGTCTGAAGTTGAGTGTAAAATTAGAAAACAATAAAAAGGGAAAAATAAAAATGCCTGAGCATGGACAACTGTTTGCAAAAGCATCCTGTACTATACCAAATTAATAAAAATTGAGGAAAAAATATCAAGAGAATTCATTTCTCACCAATCTCCTCTTTGAATCAAAGCTTCCCCCCACCTCCAGAGCATCTGGTACAATTTTTAGCAAAGAACAGCTTTTTTCATAAAGGAAATTTTCTCTATACATGTTTCCCTGGATTTTCTATGAGGACTAATATATCTGAAAAAAATTTTGGGATGAAATCTGGGGACACGTGAAAAACAAGAACTGCTTATGCTTGAGCAAGTGTTTAGAGGCTCTTTTTTTGAGAGAGGAATTTACTTTTAAAAGCTCTACATACCAGGCAAAAGACCTCTACTTAACAGGATTTTTTATTCTAGACAATTAATAACCATAAAAATAATAGTTCACAATTAAATATGTGTCTGGTGTTCTGAGTGTATCACATATGCTATTAGTCTTCACAACATTAAGCATTATGTATTCTTTCCATTATCCCTACTCCACAGATAAGCATTCTCAGTTTCCATAATTGTCATAGGATCATACACCTAGAAAATCATAGAGCCAGGATGTGAAAAGAAAAAGCAGTCTAACACTAGTGTTTATTCTCCTGACTATTATACTGTGTTGTCCCTGTGTGTGTGATAATAGTAAAATCTCCCAAGAGGCAGAGGCTCTGAGGATTGAGCATCAGTCAGGGTGGGGAAAATACAGCCTCTGAAACCTCATGAAACTAAGGAGTCCTTGAGTGGCTACATATATACCAATTGGAGCATTAGCTGTATAAATTTCAAAAAACAAATTTGATTAATTCTATCCTTAAGTATGAAAAAAACAGAAAACAAGAGTTAAAAGTGTTACACTGATGTCTTAGCTTGAACAGTGAGTTCTGTAGGTTGCAATGATTTTAGTAAGAGCCTGGCAAGATTTTATTTATTCATGTATTTGAAAGAGAGAGAGAGAGAGAGAGAGAGGAGGAGGAGGAGCAGAGGGAGAGGGACAAGCAGACTCCCCACTGAGCATGGAGCTCGCCCTGGGGCTCTATTCCACCACCCTGAGATCATGACCTGAGCCAAAATCAAGTCTGATGCTCAATCGACTGAGTCACCCAGGTGCCCCAAGCCTGGCAAGATTTATTATGATTTTTAACTTTACCATAGATGTGCGACATAGATGTTACTATTGTTATTCCTATCTTCCCCTTGTAATGATTAACAATAAAAAACAAGAGGAGTAGGAGCAGGAGGAAGTGGAGGAGTTGGAAGGGGGAGGATGGAAGGAAGAAGGAAAAAGAAGAGCTCTAATGCATTAAAACACTGATTTTCAGAACCTGAAGTTCAGAAAAATTTAACAACTTGCTCAAAATAACATTCATGAGGTGCTGAACTGGAATTTAGTTCCGCATCTTTCTAGACACTAGCCTGTATTGTACCCAGTACACCACAATACAGGGGGAGAGATTAGTCCTTTCTAAAATATCCTCCCTGGAGGAGATGGCCTCTAAGAAAGAGGAAAGCCAGTGAAAGGAACAAGGAGAAATGGGAAGTCCAGGAATCTGAATTGGGTCTTAACTATGACCTCATGATTTATAGCAAAAAGGTGTGACACAAAGCTTTCAGAGTTACTGTAAGGTCAATGGAGATAAAGTTCATGAAATTTTTTCTAAATTAAAACCACCATGGGGCACCTGGGTGGTTCAGTCAGTTAGGCTTTTGACTCTTGGTTTCAGCTCAGGTCATGATCTCAGGGTCTTGGGATGGAACCTATGTTGAGCTCCATGCTCAGCAGAGAGACTGCTTGAGCATTCTATTTACTTTCTCTCCCTCTCCTTCTGCCCTTCCCCCTGCTTGCTCACTCTCTTTAAAATAAAATAAATAAATAATTTTTTTTTAAAACCCAGAACAAACCACCATGTAAATGAAATGAACAGCACTGCACACTGGAAAAAAGCAATTCTACTCTGCAAAACATCCTTCCTGCAGCAAAAGATTAGTGCTAGGAATATTTATTTCTTGATTCATTAAATTGATTATCAGTTAAGGGACAAAAAGGTTAATGCACAAAAGCAGCATGTTACTGAGAAGGAACACAAAGAATTGACTTAGATATGATATTTTTACGTGGGAGTAGAAACTGACGGTGGGATTACTGGCTCTCAAATTGAAGCTGGTCACTCCTGGACTACAATATTCAGAATCTCCTTTTTTTTTTTTTCTAATGGGATGTGTCATGCATTGTCTGGTCTTTTAGCAATAGATTGGGTGATTTTATATATGAACTAGGAAACTCACAGAAAAGTGGCTCCTTTTCGTTTTTAGGCCATCTACATATTTTTTTTTCCCCCACAAAGCATTTGACTTCTGCAAGTCCTACCTGAACAGGTTACTCCAGCATCCTGTTGATGACTGCAGTTGTGCTTTCCCCATCCATCATGTTTGCAGTCCCAGAGAGCAGATTCATTCCCTCGACAAGAAACATGATCCATCCAGATTCGTCCAGAGCCTGCCCTGGAATTGGCCCATCCAGCGGCTTTGATAGCAGTGGGACATCCCAGCTGCCTGCAAATCACAGAGACTTCATCCATGCCCCAGCCATTATTACACACCGTTCCCCACTCCTCCTGGACTTTCACTTCCACTCTCCCGGAGCAATTGTCTTCACCATCCGTTAGCCTCATCTCTTTATCTGCTCTCCCTGCAGCAACAGGTGAAGGCAGCAATTGGTCAGGATCCAAAGAGCAAGCAGGGGATTATTATTCCTTGGATTACTTATTTATTTTTCCAAGCTAAATGTCAGAAACATCCTCAGACTCATTAATGGTACGAGAGGAGAATGTTATTTTGTAGGAACAAAGATCAGCATCACAGGCTTCAGATGAAGCAAGGATGCAAAATCGGTAAAGCTAAGTAACACAGTTCTGAGATTTTTTTATTAAGTCGATTTATATAATCTCCATAGAGTTTACTATGTAAATAATATATTACAAAATTTTATAGATAGGAGCGATGTAAGTTTCTCCAAATTCCTAAGAGCCATAAAAAGAAGGTTCATGATGAAGATGAAAAGACCAGTCTTAAGGAATTTAACACCCATTACACACATATATGAAAAACACCATGAATTTTTAAAATACTAGTTGAAATCTGGCTGAAAGTTTTCTACTTTATTAAATGGGAGTTGAGATGGAGATATTTTCCTATTTTTTCCTACCATAAAATAATCCCTCGTCCCTCCTTCCCCCCAGACTCCAAATGTCTCAGCTCCCACCCTCTGATTACTTTAACCAACAGGAAACTGCGGTCTCTCTGATATATAGCTGGCTTCCCTCAATACATCTTAAGGTAAAATTTGGCATTTGAATTTTTAAAAGTTGTTCCTAAAATTCCACTTTATCCCAATAGTTCTGAGCTTTTTCCTCTGTTTTGTTTCCTATGTTTTAGGTAGGCATTATTCAAATTTAGGCAAATGTACTTTTTTTTTTCCTGTGAAAGTTTATTTTATCTTGGAGGAAACCATGCCTCTAGTTCATATTTTGGTGTTGCATGGTTAGGACCTCATTTTGTGCTTTTAATATCTGATCCTTTGAAATCATGAAGCATGTTTTCAGATGCTGTTGAGCCTTCAGAATTATTTGCGTTTGACCAAGCACTCACCAAGAGAATTGGTCATCAAACAGGTACTGAGAATGGAGACCACAGCCACAGCAGAGGGACACAAGAGGGCAAAACATCTTCTAAAGTCTGTGAAAAAAGAAACAAAAAAGAACAAAAGTATTGCCTTCCCCAAAAGCAACTTTGGAGAATACAGATGGTTTCAAAGTTTTGAGATTAACAAGGAAAGTCGAATGAAGACAAAGAATTCTTCTTTCTAAATGGCAAGGTGGACAGGAAACACACATACCTGGGATCACATAGTCTCAGTGAAATAGCTCTGGAAATGTTTGTGGTTAGAGGCGACTCAGCAGTGAGGAATTAAGAGCAAATTGGGGACAGAAAACAATTTCAAGAGCAGAGCTAAAAACCTAGAAAATTGAGAAAGCATCCATGAAGCTTAGCAGGGGCAGGTCCCCCTTCCAGGCCAAAACAATATTCAACTACTGAGGTCCCCGACTCCAAGCCCACTGGATCCAGACAGTTAGGTGGTAAATTTCACAAGGGAATGGATTCTATCAGGCTCAGCACTGTTTCGCCAGTACCTGGCACAGTGCATGCTAAATAGTAGCTGAACATCGGTGGAATGAAGTGGTAAGGTTTATATTTGAAAAAAAAACAAAAAACAAAATACTGGATCTTATCCCCAGATATAGCATAAAACTCTAAAGCTTTCATTACTCTCTCTTCTTATTCTTACCTTAACCCAACACTCACGCAACAGTAAGAATGGTTTGGTAGCCACATAGGAACATGCACTTTGGTATAAGTCACTAAAGTGTGGCCTTAGGACTTGTGCTTTCATGTGGCATGCTATACTGCCATAAGAAAGCTTTGGGGGATGCCTGACTGGCTCAGTGGTTGAGCATCTGTCTTCAGTTCAGGTCATGATCCTGGGTCCTAGGATCGAGTTCCGCATCAGGCTCCCCATAGAGCCTGCTTCTCCCTCTGCCTATGTCTCTGCCTCTCTCTGTGTGCCTGTCATGAATAAATAAATAAAATCTCTAAAAATAAATAACTAAAATAAAAATTTTAAAGATTAAAAAGCTTTGAAACAATTTAAAATGCTAAATGAGGTTAACATATCCATATAAATTATGAAGTAGATTTCAGCCCTCAGGGATGTTATTTTAAATTCCCCTGTGTGATCAACTTTCAGTCAATATTCCTTTCCATATGGTCAATCTTTTCTAAGAATTATTGTCATACTCAATAAAATTCAGTTCATTTCAGCTCCTTAACTTCACCTTAGCATTTTTACAAACCTGATGCCATATCTAATCTTTCTTTTTTTTTCTAATGCCAAATCTAATCTTTATCTCCTATCTTCATTTGTGAATCTACAGCAGACACAAGTCACTGCCACCAAAGCTTAATGCCCATTTTCCACTCCTTACTCTCTTGATGCCAATTACTATTAAATAAGATCCATTGACTATTAACTTTTTACTGCATTAAAAGGTAAATGTATAATAAATGAGAAATGTTTACCAGCAGATCCAGAGTTTCCGTGTGGGACCATTCTGAATTTGTCCAGTCCAGAGTTTTAATGATTTCTAAATCTTCTTGTATTATTCCTTAGAAATGTTCTGCTAAAGAGGACCACTAAGAATTCTAAAAATCATCTCACTTCCACAAGACAAAGCAAAGCAAAACACAACAAAAAACCCCAGAAAGGCTACATAATGGAGGTGGAGTCAATCAACGAAAAAAGGGAAGTCATTCACAAACTGAGGTTCCCTTTCATACTCATGTTTTCTTCAATCTGGGACATGAAACAACCAAAAGAAATTGAGAAACACTACAGATTTACAAAAATTAGGGGGAAATACTAATGCATGTTCTGTTGCTATTGAAATGAATATTTAGATTTCCATACTTTGTTTTGGACTAATATATTAAAATAAAAATGACTATCACTGTGCAGTTATGTCAAAAACTAAAGTGAAATAAGCAAAACATAATTAAATAATGTTTTATCAGTTTTATCACTTTTAATACTATTACCATAATCAAATGAGCTGAATGAATAATTTTGTGTAGACCATCTACAGAGGGCATTTGCTTTCTCTTTTCTAATGAGATGAAGAGTAACAATAAAATTAGCCATGACCATTACAGATTCTACAAATGGTGCAATAAAAATTTACAAGACGTAATTTTAGCTCTGAATAACTCAAATTCAGTGAAAGAAACACATACGTGAGCAATAATCCACAGCGATTCAAAGCACAGAGTGAAAAATAAAGAAAAACAGGGTCATATCAACTGGGAGACAGAAATGAATAATACAATACAGGCATGTAAAAACATGGAAATTTGATGGTCCCTGATGGGATAAACATTCTCTGGTAATAGTGGTGCGCCAGAAGGGGGAGTTTAAGAAACATCTCCAGTCTTGCAAGGAGACACTCACTACAATCCAGTGAAAAAGGTCACGCTGGCTTCTTTCCATTCCTTGGACACGACTAACCTCTTACACACATTGTTCCTTCTGTGTGTACTACTTTCTGCCACTGTCCTTCCTGAGCTCTTAGTCTTCTGTCTTTTATGTCTTTGGTTAAACACGACTTCACTAGGTAAAATAACTTGAACCTTGACTTATTCCAGAAACTGTGCATTCATGGCAACCTGTACATTGAGGATTATAACAACTTATACTTTTTATAATTATTTATTGGTCATCTTACTTGCTAGTTCTAAAACACAAAGGATAGGAAACATGTCTTCTTTTTCAACAAGACATTCACCAGCCCTTGCAGATAGCACTTGATAATACCTGTTCTCTGTTCCTGTGACAAATGTTGTTGATAATGCTGTTACTGTTGCAGAGGTAAACAAAGGTTATATGAAGAAGGGCATCATGTACCAGACTAGAGAATTTGAATTTTATATTATAAAAACCTATTCCTTGGCGTGGAAACTCTCTCAATGCAGTAAACTAAAGCAATCATGGTACTTAACTTGTTAGTTTCTCATCTTTTATGGATCACTGTCCTTTGTTGCCTGATATTCAGTGTCTAATAAATTGTCATTTCGGGACACCTGCATGGCTCAGTGGTTAAGCGTCTCCCACAGTCCTGGGATTGAGTCCCACATCGGGCTTCCCACAGGGAGCCTGCTTCTCCCTCTGCCTATGTCTCTGCCTCTCTCTGTGTCTCTCGTGAATAAATAAATAAAATCTTAAAAAAAACAAAAAGAAAATTGTCATTTCACCTATTTTGTCCATTTTCCAGTTGTTTCAGGTGGGAGAATAAATGCACTTCCTTTTTCTTCATCTTTAATGTAAGCAGAAATTTTTTGCTCACTAAGATTTTTGTCTTTTGAAGTTTGCACTGGTCTATTCTTTCCATTCCTCTACTATTTATTTCAATTGGGCTCTTCTTATACTCTTAGTAGATTTAAAAAATAGGATTCTACTGTCACTGCATTGTACTCTTGCTCTCATTTCTATTACCACTCCTGCCTCCAATCATCCTCAATATTGCTTCCGAGATTAAACATAAAATACAAAGCATCTTGCGGTGCCTGGGTGGTACAGTCAGCTAAGCGTCTGACCCTTGGTTTCGGCTCAGGTCATTATCTCAGGGTCATGAGATATAGCTCCGAGTTGGGCTCTGCGCTCAGCAGAGAGTCTTCTTGAGACTCTCTCCCTCTGCCCTTCCCCCAACTTGCTTTCTCTCTCTAAAATAACTTAATTAATTAAAAAAAAACCACACACACACAAACATTTTTTGATACTCCAATTTTGAAAACCACTTACTGTCATTATTAGTCTATCATATAATTTGTCCTTTGAAAATTGTAACGCATACTTTAATTATTGTTCATCTTACTTGCTAGTTTTAAGATACCATGGATAGGAGGAGTGTCTCCTTTTTCAATAAGTTGAACATATGACTCCTTTATTTGTTATTTCCTGTCACTTTCATTTTTTTCCTTTGTCCTTCAACAAAGGACAAAGGATGCTGCCTGTACCCTTTTTTCTTCCCAGCCCTTGTGATGGACCAGCACTCCAATATATTTGAGGAAGATTCTCAAATATGCATACACGCAGCCTTGTAAAATGAGTTTTGCCTGCTTGTATTTTTAAATTACCTAAATGACATGTTGTAATTAAAAAATAAGAAGGACACCTGGGTGGCTTAGTCAGTTTAGCATCTGAGATGTCAGCTCAGGGCATAATCTCAAGATCCTGAGATCAAGCCCTGCATCCAATGTGGAAACTGCTTAAGATTCTCTTTCTCCCTCTCCCTCTGATCCTCCCTCCACCCTCTCTAAAAAAAGGGGGGGGATGCACAGTCAGTTAAGTATCCGATTCTTAATTGTGGCAAAGGTCATGATCTCAGGGGCTTGGGATCGAGCTCTGCATTGGGCCCCCCTCTCAGTGGGGAGTCTGCTTGTATCCCTCTCTCTCTGCCCCTCTCCCCACCCCCAACCCTGGATCTCACTCTCTGTCTCTAAAATAAATAAATCTTTTTAAAATACCCAATGGACTGAAATTAGAAATCAATAACAAAAGTATCTCTGGAAAACTTTGAATACCTGAAAACTAAATAGCTCACTTTTAATAATCCGATGGTCAAAGAAGAAACCAAAAGGGAATTAAGGGCAGCCCGGGTGGCTCAGTGGCTTAGTGCCGCCTTCAGCCCAGGGCGTGATCCTGGAGTCCCGGGATCGAGTCCCATTTTGGTCTCCCTGCATGGAGCCTGCTTCTCCCTCTGCCTCTCTCTCTGTGTGTCTCTCGTGAATGAGTGAATGAATGAATAAATAAATCTTTTTAAAAAGGGAATTTAAAAATATTTAAGAATAAATAAAAATGCGTAGAAAACACATCAAATTTTGTAGGGTGTAACTAAAATTCTATATAAGGGGAAATTTATAGCACACGACTCCTAAATTAAGAAAAACATGGCAAATAAATGGCACCAACTGTCACCTTAAAAAAAGAAGAGAACTGGCATATCCCTCTCCAGCTGGTAACCCTTATGTGCCCTGGGTCAGCTTTTAGCTCGTGATAGTGTATCACCCCCAAGGTGTAATGTAGTTTTAATGTCTGGAGGCCAGCAGCTCAACTGGGCACTTTATACCCTTTAGCTGGGTGAGCTGTTAAAACTGCATGCCTACCTCTCTCAGTCACCCCCATATCCTCCATTCCCCAGTGGTTTTGGAAAGGAAGATGAGGACCACCTCCCTCCTCTGTGACCCTGGCACTTCAGTCCCCTACTACACCTCCATCTACTTAACTCACAGTGGTGCTCACTTGCTTGGAAGCAGTGGTTGCCCTCCTGTACATGATTTCTCTAAACATAATAGGACAGGGCTCTGTATCAGTGAGAAAAGTCTCAGACTAATGGCAGAAACTTGCACTTTGCATATGTGAGTTTTAGGTTGTGAAACCTAAGATCCTCATTTATTAATGGAATGTCTGATTTCTTTTCTTTGCTTTGCTTTGTTTTGGTTTGGTTTTTTGTTTGTTTATTTGTTTGTGGTCTTCTTGCTCTATTTTGTGGCGCTGGAAGAGATTCAATTATTCAGACATGGGGTCCTTTCCATAAGAGGTACTTCTGAAGGTGGGATATAGGGTTGAAGAAACCTAACCACCTTCTAAAATCATAGCTCTCCAGTGACCTTTAAAGAAAGCTGGTCTCTAGGACTTGACAAAATCATTACAGTAGCCTAGTGCTTTTCTTGGAAGCCTTTTTAGGGAAGGATGCTAAAGGTTTTTCAGTAATTATGCCCTTTAAGTTTTTAGAGCATTGAGGTTTAGGAATTTTGAGGGGATGAGAATGGCTGTTTGGGGACTGACTTGTAGATAAAAGATTTTCTTTTTATTTTGTCCTCATCATTTCTTTCCATGTAACTTCCTACTGGCCCAACTTGGGCCCAGTGCTTTGTTTTTGGTTTTGCTTTGCTTTATCATTGGTTCATTCCACTCCCAATTAGTGAAATAAGATGAATTTCAATCCTTACATAATATGATACAAAAATTAACTCAGAATGGATCAGAAACATAAATTGAAGACCTAAAACCACAAAACTTTTCAAAGAAAATAGAGGAGAAAATCTCTGTAAAATTAGGTTCCATAAAGAGTTTCTTTCTTTCTTTCTTTTTTAAGATTTTATTTATTTATTCATGAGAGACACAGAGAGGCAGAGACATAGGCAGAGGAAGAAGCAGGCTTCCCATGGGGAGCCTGATGGGGGACTCGATGTTGGGATCATGCCTGAGCTGAAGGCAGACACTCAACCACTGAGCCACCTAGATGCCCCTCTACAAAGATTTTCTAATACTAAAAGCATGAGTCATAAAGCAACAATTTGATAAATTGGACAGCATCAAAATTTAAAAATTCTGCTCCTCAAAATCACAAAAGAATGAAAGCCAAGCCACAGAGTAAGAGAGAAAATACTTGCAAATCATGTATTTGATAAAGGACTTATATTCAAAAGTTTTCAAAATTTATAAAGAATTCTCAAAACTCCATAATATGAAAACAACCATCCTTATTTTAAAGGAAAAACAAAAGTTTTGCACTTCACCAAGGAATGTACATGATGGTGAATAAGCACATGGAGTGATTCTCAGCATCATTAGTCCTTAAAGAAATGCAAATTGAGAAATCCACAATGAGATACAACTTATTTACCTATTTGAATGGCTAAAATTATAGAGACTGCTATGCCAAATGTTGAGAATATTGAAGGAATGGGACTGTCCTATAGTCTTAAAGGGAATTTGAATAATTTATCCACTTTAAAACAGTTTGACAGGCTTTATTTTTTAAAACATTAAACAAACTCTTGAGTTTTTACTAAGAGAAATAGTATCAGGGAAGCCTGGGTGGCTTAATGGTTGAGTGTCTGCCTTTGGCTCAGGGCATGATCTGGGGAGGGAGGATTGAGTCCGCATCGGGCTCCCTGCATGGAGCCTGCTTCTCCCTCTGCCTATGTCTCTGCCTCTCTCTCTCTGAGTCTTTCATGAATAAATAAATAAAATCTTTAAAAAGGAGAGAGAGAGAAATGGTAACATATGTTCATTTAATGATTTACTCATGAATGTTTATGCCATATGAATGTTTTATTCATAATAGACAAAAACTAGAAACAAACCAATGTCTTTTAACTGGTGAATGGGTTAACAAGCAGAAGCATGAATCTACTGATGCATGCTACCACAAAAATGACTCACACTTTGTGATTCTACTTCTACAGAATTCCGGAAAGTGCAAACCAGTCCATTGTGACTGGAAGCAGTGGTTGCTTAGGGGTAGATTGGGAAGCAAGAATTACAATAGGGGATAATTATGATGAAACTTTTTGGGGCAAGTAATATGTTCATTGTCTTGACTGTGTTGATGGCTTTAGGTATACATCTATATCAAAGCTAAAAAACTGAGTAAGTCCGTACAGCTTAGTGTATGTCAATTATACATCAATACAACTGTTTAGTAAATTTTAGTGAGCAATTATTAGCGGAAGATAAAGGAAAGGAAGAAGCCAGCCCCATCTTCCAGGTTTACAACTCATGGTGCAAGGCAAACCCTCCAGCGAGAGTCAGGTTTGGGGGAACTGGATATGTTAAAAAAAAATGTAGGTGGATCTGGATGTTAGAACAGAATTTGGTAAGGAAATCTGTGACATTTTTACACAACACTGTGCATGACAGATAGAAGAAGGAAGACAAATAGAGAAGGAGGGTGGCACCAGATTTTGGAACTTCTTTTGAATTTTGAAACAGATTTGGGGCTTGTGAGTAAGGCCACTGTGCCCATATTCTCATTGTATCCCTTCTATAAATGAAGTCATTAGCTTTATCTACTGTCTTATGATGAAATAAGCTTTACTGTGGTGTTTTAAATCTCTACATATAAATTGCAGGTTTATAGTATGATTATGCAAGTTAGGAACAAATTCATGCATTTTCCTTAGTCTCCCACCACCCACCCATAGAGAATATCTGTGTTCTCTTCCTAAGGTGCCTTTTCTTTTCTTTAGGTTCTACCAATCATTGAATAAGCAGTCACACTGATTATCTAGTCTTTGTTGCATTATGGAGAATGGCTATCTGCACTTGACTATCCTTTTTGATAGAGTAGTTTCAGATTTTTCAATTATTATTTTTTAGCCTTTCTGGAATGTTCTTCATCCCTTGCATCTGATTTTCTTTTCCCTTCAAAACCCCAGAGTGCAATGTCTTCTGACTCCTTTATGTTCTTGGCCCTTACTCAATTTTTTCACTTAATATTCCAGCATACTGAGCACAAATTTAAACTACATGTTTGCAAACTCATCATTTACATTGAACGTATAAATTGTGCATGTTGCATATGATTAGTCTACTGCAGACTGCTTATTGACTAATAGCTGGCTTTGATTCCATCATATTCTGATTTTTTTTTCCCCAGTCCTAGTAACTGGACTTCTGCTTTGCTCTAGCCTTGTGAAACCACTGTCATGTACCAATTCCAGGAATTTGTTTCAGATGCTTTATTTATGCTTCACTTACTATCTTGATTACCTCTCCAAATCAACGAATTGCAAGATATTGTCTTCATACTGTTTTACTACCAACCAGAGATTGGGTATCTTTCTTTTTAGTCTAACAGGTGCTATGGCTAAGCTATCTAATATCCCAGTTTTATGGTTTATAACTAGCCTATATTACTCCCCTATTGAGTCTAAATTATTTTTCTCTACAAAGTAACATGATAAATGCCCCTATACATTAATAGCCTCCTGAAAACTATCAATTTCTTAGCCTTTATTTTGTTCATGAAGCTGGTCAAACATAACTGCACTCTATGTACAGAATATTTTTTGAATTACATGTTATGGATATTCCCACACTGATCTTTCTCCTTGTTTGCAATCTTTTCTTGCTCTTTCTCCACATCTCCTGTAATAGAAACCTTTTGCTCTAACCCTGGACTCTGACTTTATCGCTGGGAGCTTAGATTTCATGTTGTACTCAATACCCTCAGCATTTGATATTTGAGTTTCCCAGTGTTCTCAGCATAGACTTGCAATTTCAAGATTTTCCCTTTTTTTATTTTTTTATTTTTAAAAAAGGTTCTATTTATTTATTCATGAAAGACAGAGTGAGAGAGAGAGGCAGAGACATAGGCAGAGAAAGGAGCAGGCTCCATTCAGGAAGCCCGGTGTGGGACCGGATCCCGGAACTCCGGGATCACACCTTGATCCAAAGACAGACGTTCAACCACTGAGCTACCCAGGTGTCCCTAAGCGTTTCCTTTTTAGAATTATTTGTAAAAAATAAAGCAGTTTATACTCACAATTTGCTTTCCTTTCATCCAACTGGATCCAGTTCAATATGGCTTCTACTCCATATTTTATACTTTTGCATTTAATAAACAAATATATTTAAATGCTATTTGTATCAAGTATTCTGTTAGTTTCTTGGAATACATTAGAAATTAATTCATTCAAGGTTTCTAATCTCATTGAACATATAGCCTAGAAGGAATGATAGACATAAACATAAGCCAATAAATTGTTCTGTGTAAGAGAGGGCAGGAGCACAGCAAGGGGACTTAACATCCTGCAAACAATTCTAAAGGATTTGTATGACACTCAGGAAAATTTTCCTTTAAGTTGAGCTCTGAAGGATCAGTTAGACAGCTACAATGGAAAAGTAGGTTTTCCAGGCACAAAGAAAAACATTTTTAAAGTCCAGGAGGGAGGTAAGAAAAGGACTGATGCACTGAAGGAACTAAAAATCCAGTATAATTGCAATAAAGAAACAAGATGAGATTGGAATTTGATGAGTACAGAGGCAGGGCAGAAAGAGATCTCATAGAACATTTAAGGCCATGTTTAGGAGTTTTTCATTAAGGGCATAAAGAAGATCCTGAGTGGTTGCAAACAGAGTAGTAATATGATCAGATTTCTGTTTCAACGATTATTCTGGCTACATTATAAAAAGAGCTTGCAAAAAGGCAAAAAGGTTAAAAAAAAAAAAAGCTTGTAATAATGCTAAATAGGAGACTTACCGTGTTGAGTAAGAATGACATATGGTGTGGATGATGGGATGTGATAGTGGGTTCATCTGTATTTAATTATTCCTATAAATAAATGACTGACTAAATTAATAAATAAAGTATATATGTGTACCAATAATGACAGTGTTTCACAGCCCAAGGATTATCACTGATTCAACTGTATCTACTTGAGATCCAAAAATGGAAGGAGAAGAAAACAAGTGGATATGGGCAAAATACATGCTGGTAGTTTAAAAGATAAACTTAGATGGTTGATGATGAGAGGTGAGAGGATTCAGCATGATGTATTGAACAGCGAATAAGGTTGCCATTAACTATGGTAAGGAATGCTGAAGCAATATACATGCAATTAAGAACTATAGAGGAGCAAACTAGACTGGAGATGTAAATTTTGAAGGGTTTAGCTGCCAATAGAAGATGTAAAGATCAAAGAGGTCACTTATCCCAAGAGCATGGGCAGTGTTGAACATCCAAGAAACTCCAACATGGAATGGTGAGACAGAGAAGAAACAGTTATCCAGAGAAACAGAGAAGGGATGAAAATACTTTTGGAGAGTGAGGCCCTATAATCATGAAAAGAAAATATTAGGAACAAAAAAAGAGAACAGTCCATGTGTCAAATGACTTGACATATCAAATGAGGTGAAGACTGAAAAGACTTTTTTGGACTTGTGATGTCGAGGTGAATACTGATTTGATGTAGGATTTCAGTGAAGTAATTTTAATTTGTGTCTGAAATAAATAGGTGACACAGCACAAATTGGGGGAGAGTAAGTGCATAACAAAACAGAAAGCCCAGATGAGGGCTGAGATTATTATTTAAAATTATTCCTGTTTATTCAATTTTTTTCCAGCAGTGATCACAGCCAGGGGAGGTAAATAAGACGAGCAATAGGAGCAGAGCAAAATCCAGCCTCAATGTCTCTCTGGGTCACCCACTAACTTCCTCTTCATTGTGTAACAATTCATCATTATTACTAATTCCAGAAGCATTTACACTGCAATTCTACCAAGAAAAGGCTACTTCCCATTCTTTCCATCCCACCTTTTTTTTTTTAAGCAGACCATTGCATAAATAATTTCCAGTCCCTGTGAAAACATTCTAAAGAAACGCTAGAGATGACAAGTTCTTGTCTTACCCTTAACTGGTCACTGCAATTTCCAGGAACACACACAGTGTGGCTGAAAGGAGACTCAGAGGTTAGTGGTTTCAGGAAGGGGAATAATACGTGTCTTGAAGGAATGTAAAAAAAGTTCAACTTGTGTGGCCTCAGAAATTAAGAGAGGGAAGATTATTTTTAGCTTCTCAACAGACAAGTGAGGAGAAAAACCACCACCTGGAGCAGATGAAAAGCCCCACATAGTTGCATTGATTTGGTCCTAACACCATAGCATGGGTGGAACTCCAGTGGGACCTGTAGAAACAGGAAAGGATTTACAGATTTAAGCAATGCCCTGTGCTGAGACGTGAATAGAATCACCATGAATAGGAGTTTAGGGGCACCTGGGGTGGCTCTGTGGGTTAAGCATTTGCCTTCAGCTCAGGTCATGATACTGGGGTCCTGGGACTGAGCACCCCATGGGCTCCCTGCTCAGCAGAGAGTCTGCTTCTCCCTCTCACTCTGACCCTCCTCCTTGCTTGTGCTCTCTCTCTCTCTCTCTGTCTCAAATAAATAAATAGAATCTTTTAAAAGAATGACAGGAGTTTGAATTCTTGGACTGCTAGTTGAACTGGTAAGAAAAGGGGGGAGAAGCCTGAGTTCTGTTGATTTGCCACAGTACTGGAAGATCATTCAAGCTACCTGCATCCTTAAAAGACACCGTTGAAATCTGCATGCATATTTGAGGTTTATACCAAGTTCCACAACACTCTAAATCTTACTTCTTAGTATGTGAGAAATATTATATTTTAGAATCTTTTGCCTGTTTACTATTTTTAATTTAGAAAAATAGTTCCATAGAAATTTTTTTATTTGCTTTTTCTCTTACTTGGCCCCCATTCAAAAGTCTAATCAAACATGACTTTACCTTCTAGTCACTTTTTTTACCAAACATTCCCTACAACTTACTTTGTGTTTATGTATTTTTTAAAAATAAATAATTTTTACTAGAACGGCTTGCAGATATTAAAAACTTCATCTTTGGGTGAGGAGATATTTATAACATTTAACCATATGGATAAAACAATTTTTGAAATACATCAGATTTTACCTTTTTAAACATAAGGCTAAAATATATAGTGTCTGAAACAATTTTACCTAGGAAAAAACTTTATCCAAAGCAGAATATGTTACAGGGAAAAAAGGCATTGAGCTGATTCTTTTTTCTTTTTCTTTTTAAAGATTTTATTTATTTATTCATGAGAGACACAGACAAAGAGAGAGGCAGAGACACAGGCAGAGGGAAAGGCGGGCTCCATGCAGGGAGCCCGATGCGGAACTGGATCCCGGGACTCCAGGATCACGTCCTGGGCCGAAGGCAGGCGCCAAACTGCTGAGCCACCCAGGGATCCCCAGAGCTGATTCTGAGATAAAAATATAAATACTACGTTGAGTAATAACATATAAATTCATTAGTATCTGTTAATAATCTAACAAAAATTTCTTTACCAAATAAATAGCTAATAGCAAGTGAAACTCTGGGAAGGTAAAGAAAAGCTCAGTTCTAAAAAAGCCAAGATTTTGGAATAAAACACAGAAGAAGGTAGGGCTGTGTCACTAAGATCTGTAAGGACGGGACGCTGGGGTGGCTTGTTGGTGAGAGTCTGCCTTTGTCTAAAGGCATGATCATGGAATTCTGGGATTGAGTCCAGCATCCAGCTCCCCATAGGGAGCCTGTTTCTCTCTCTGCCTATGTCTCTGCCTCTCTCTCTGTGTCTCTCATGAATAAATAAATAAAATCTTTTTAAAAAACCTGTAAGGAAAATTGCTAAGGATAGAAAATATCAATAGACATGTGGGCTATAAACCCTAGAACAATAGGGTTGTAATTATAAAAGTTATAAAAAACAAAATTTAGTTTTACAAAATGAATCACAGGAGTTAAAAGCCTCTCATATATCAGCAACTTTTTGAGCCTGGCAAATAATATTAAGCACTAAATGAAAATATGTTTACTGACTAAATGAATAAAAGAATATATTTTAGTTTCAAAGTATTTTATTTAAAACTTTTTTATACAATCTCTCATTTGGTCTTGTTCTAAGATAACATCTGAGTATACCATGGAGAAAATGTTAACTTAATAGATCTGTTAGAACATTCATTCTGTAACTTAGTTAATGTAACTTGGGCTATGCCAGCAACTGTGGTAAGTGCAAGAAATAAAATAAAAATGGTCCTTATCCTCAAAGAATTTACAATCTAATTTAGAGCATAGCCAATTACAATGTCCTAAGATGTATATACAAAATTATATGAGAGGATTTTTTTAAAGGGGAATCTATGAACTCTGCTCTTGGTACTTAAGGGTTCAAAACAAATTCTGGTTCAATAACTGAGAACTCTATTTTAAATGATGATATGAGTGAATTAGTAATAAAATGAAAGAAAACTAGAAAATATTTAAGAGTATTATTATTTTTTTAAAGATTTTAAAAATGAGGGCACTTTCTTTGATTCATCAAAGTATGCTGATGATATACACATGCAAGAAAGTAGGATTACCAGTGTGAGTGGGTTACAGGATAGGATATCCAGAAGAGAAAACAAACATTGCACTAGTCTTTTTACTTCCTGGAAAATGATAAGGTCTAGAAAATGGGTATCAAAATTGGGAAGAATTAGACCTTTTCTTTCAAAATTAAGAAAAAGTTATTTTAATAATCAGATATAGAGGAACACTGGGTGACAGAGTTGTTTAAGTGGCTATTGTTTTCAGCTCCTAAGGGTGATTTTAGGGTCCTGAGATTGAGCCCTGGTGGGGCTGGGCACTCAGTGGGGAGTCTGCTTAGGATTCTCTTTCTCCCACTCCTTCTGCCCCTCTTACTCAAGCTTTTTTTCTCTCTCTCTCTAAAATAACTAAATATTTTTTAAAAATAAGATATTGAACATGAAGAAGCAAAACATTCCCAGGGACATAGGGGAATAGTAAGCCCTGAACTCTGACGTGTAATGAACAAAAGGAAGGAAACAAAGGCTTTAGTGAAAATCAAGCCAACCTTCTCTGCTAACAATTGCAGATGACCCATTCTTTACTCAGGTGATGTGTTGTACATTTGCAGGCAGGTTGCCTCATTTATTCTTGCCAACTGCCTTGTGAAGAAATAATTTCTTCATCTTGCCTTAGAATACCAAGGCTTGGTTACTCTGTAAAAGAATAAGGATTAAAACTCACATTTTGTCTTCAAGCCCATTTTCCTTTCCATTTCAACATCTCCTCCTCGGAGTTAAAACACCTTTTGAACTCTTCATAAAAAGATCCCTAAATTTTTCAGGCAAGGCAAAAGCAAATTGCACAACGACTTTCCATCCTGGAAGAACACAATTCCAAAGACCAGAAACTTTCAATTAGGTTGAGAGAGTTGGATAGAAGGGAAAATCTACATTCCTAGCAAAACTTACATCCTTAAATTTGTACCATTTGTACCAGTACAAATGGGCAAATTTTAACTTGGTGGAGTTCTGAGGTATTTGTATTTTTTCTTATTGTAAGTACTCTTGGGATAAGGATGTTGTCACTTATTTTTGGTAAAATTAATCTTTTCTCTTATTTTCTCTAGAAAAAAAGTAGCAATAAGTTAAGTGAGAACCAAACTTCATCTTCTTATTGAGTTTCAAAAGTGGTAAGTGGGGTCTATGTTCACCCTTGTACAATTGCCTTATATTTTGTCAGCATAGAATTGAATGTTTTCATAAGTGGATTTTTTAAGGAGTATGATGTTCTTCCCTTTTTCAAAGCAGCTGTTTGCAAAAACCAGGAACATCATACCCAGTTATTTGCTGAAAATCTCAGTCTTATATTCCATAATAAGCATTGGGTACAAAATGTACACAACACAGACTTTCCCCCAACCATGTGTTCACTATTAAATCCTTAAGTCCAAGAAATTTAAGATTTCACTTAAAGATATAGATTTTAAGTAAGTAAATGGACAAATATGCCAATTTAAATATTCAGAGTTATTTAGCATAATGAAAAATTTGAAAAAAAATTTTTATCTTCAAAGTTAAATTTATTAAGACATTCAGATGTCTGTCAGTCTACATCCAAATTTGCTACTAAAAATAAAATAAAGTTACATCCCACATTAGGAATATCAAGTCTGAAAAACACTTTTTGAGCCAAGCCTATTGTATAAATAAATGACTAGTTTCTTTTCATATCAAAATTCCCATAAAAAATTACATTCCCCCCTCCCCAGTTCTACCTGTTGCCATGATGAATGTAAAAATTTAAATATGACACATCCTGGTCAAAGAAAAGGGTGCAAAGCCTATTAACAGCTTTAAAATTGGCATTTGTAGAGTGTGATCATACAGTTATGTACTCATTTCCAAAGTGCAAATATTGCCATAATTTAACACTGTTTTGATTCAGTTGCAAGCATGTATCCAATAAGATGAGAAAGTTGTCAGCAAAATTTAGGACATCTAGATATGCCTGGGTGGCTCAGTCAGTTATGTGTCCAACTCTTGATTTTGACTCAGATCAGGATCTCAGGATTGTGGGATTGAGCCCCGTGTTAGGCTCCCTACTGAGCATGGAGCCTGCTTGAGAGTCTCTCTCTCTCTCTCTCCCTCTGCCTTTAATCCCTGCTCACACTCTCTCTCTCTTAAAAAAAAAAAAAAAAAGAAATTTAGAACATCCATTCAATGGAATACTATGCAGCTGTTGAATAATAGCACATTTTTACGTATGGACTTGCAAAATCCATGCTATTTTATAAGTGAGAAAATCAGGATACATAATATTATAGTATGATTACATTTTATAAATGTCTGCAAATCTTTGTACACATACTGTTATGCATATACTAAAAGTTCTGAAGTAATCAAACAAAAAATTGAGTTGTATTTATATTATGACTGATATGCTACATATTTTATTTGTATATTAATGGTAAAGGAGCACCTTTTTAAAATAGTATGTGGCCCTCTAATTTCTTCATTTCTTCAATCACTTACTTAAGAAATATTTACTGATCATCCAGTAGATGCTAGTCTCTGGGATAGATAATATGAATTCATAGATGAACAAAGGGCCATAAACGAGAAAATCAGCAACTACAAGAGTGTGGCATAGATTTGGAGGGCAATGTATATGAGATCTTTAAGTATCTCATAGCATCAACAGGGTAAAGGAAGCTCTGTCCTCTGCTAAATCTGAAGCTGCATCAATAGTAGTCATGCAGATAAGGGAGGAAATATTCCAGGAATAGAGATAAGTAGTACAAAGGCTTTGAAGTTGTATTTTGAAGTTGTATGAATAAACTGTAAGCTATCTAAAGACACAGAAGGATTTAAATTTGGAAGTTAGGAGCTAAACAAACAAACAAATAATCGTGACTTTGCATGGAAGATGAGAATGTAATAAAAGAGTTTAGTAAAAAAAGAAAAAGAGTTTAGTCAGGGAAATAGGGTTGTATTTGAAAGATAGAAAAATAACTCAGAAACAGAATGAAGAACAATATGGAAAACAGTATGCATAGCTCAAGTAAACACAAAATCTCCACACATCTAAAGTCAACTTTAAAAAAAAAAATACTCAAGCGTCTATAATTTGAGCCTTTACCTGTGATCATGCAAGGAATTTTAACCCCGTGCCTAAAATTTCTGAAACTCTTCAGTGGATGTTTACATGTTTTAATGACTTCTCAATCTACCTCTCCTACCTTCTTTAGGATCACTTCTGTTCTTTTGTAATGTTTCTTCCCCATATTTCTGCTAATAACTCTCAATAAAGATTTAAAGAAATCACAGGAAAACAAAATAGAAACTTAAAATGGACTATCAGATCATTCTTGCCCTTGTGTGCATTAACCTTGCCTGTTCATAGGGGATCCCACAATATGCACTGCTTCTCAAACTTGTTTCTACTCAGACCAGAGGCCTCTCTCTGACAATACTTCTTTACCAGTTCCCAGCACTCCTAAGAGCAAGAAAAAGAAAAACGATAATCCATAATCACTTTGCCAAATAGTAATCTTGACACCCATTGAAAAGGATTCTTTTGCTTTATTTGCAGAGCTTTTCCTAGGAATTTTAGCTAAGTGTCTTTAACTTTTGTAATCAGAGGGTAATAGGTTTTTCCAGATAAATGAACCCCAAAATGACTTGCACAATTCCTGGAATATTAAAGTAACCATAGAGAGCTTTTAAACCAATAATTTTTTTCTGTATTTGCCACATAAGTAATTCAAGAACAAATGATACTAAGGCAGAGCCTGGGTGGCTCAGTCAGTTAAGCATCCAACTCGATCTCAACTCAGGTCTTGATCTTAGGGTTGTGGGTTCAAGCGCTATCCAAGCCCAGCATGGAGTCTACTGAAAAAAGAGAAGAAAGAAGAAGAAGAAAGAAGAAGAAGAAGAAGAAGAAGAAGAAGAAGAAGAAGAAGAAGAAGAAGAAGAAGAAGAATGAATGAATATCTCTCCAAAAAGAGAAAGAGAGAAAGGAGGAAATACTAAGGGTGAATTAAAGTGGGGTGATGTATGTTGAGACAAAACTAACAGATATTAGAATAAAGAAAACAAACTAATGGAGTTGTGTGGAGGACTTCCAGCTTTTCTGCCAAACAACTGGGTTACAAAGGAAGATTTTAGGATCTTCTATGTGACTGCAATTACTGATACATGAATTTCATTATATGTTTTAGAGCCCCATATGAGATTAAGATTATCCTGGGAAAGTTAAGTCCCCAGGAGTCTGGCATTATAGAGGGGATACTGAAAAAGAAAGTGAAAATTGTCAAAATACAGATAGAAGAATTATTCATATGGTTCATGACCTATCAATCAATTCAATTTACATATACACAAACAAGTGCCCAAACAGTAACTACCAAAGATTGATACCTTTGATTAAAAGGTTAAATAGGGGCACCTGGGTGGCTCAGGCGGTTAAATGTCTGACTCTTAATTTCAGCTCAGGTCATTATGTCAGAGTTGTGAGATAGAGCCCCACAATGGGCTCCCTGCTGAGATGGGAGCTTGCGTAAAGATTCGCTCTCCCTCTCTCTCTGCCCCTGTCACACACACATTCTCTCTCTCTCTCTCAAAAACAAGTTGATAAAAAAGTTAAAATGTGATGGATATATCATTTGCAGATATGTCAAATACAGTATTATTTCATTCATATGTGGAATTTAAGAAACAAAACAAAAAAGCAAAAGGGAAAAAAAAGAGAGGCAAACCAAGAAACAGACTCTTACCCATAAAGAACGAATTGATCGCTACCAGAGGGGAGGTGGATGAGAGGATGGGTGAAGTAGGTGATGGAGATTAAGGAAGGAAATTGTCATTAGGAGCACTGGCTGTTTTATGGAAGTGTGGAATGACTATATTGTACACTTGAAACTAATATTACACTGTATGTTAACTAACTTGAATTTAAATAAAATTTCTTTTAGTAAAAGAAAAAATGTGATGGAAATCTTAAAGAGGTGTTAAAGAGGTGGAACAAAAATAAATCATTGTAATTATTTTGTGACAGCTTTTCTGATTAAGATAAATGATATCCATTATGTTGACTACAGAATAAAGAATTTGACTTAGATGCTAGAAAAGAATTGTTAGGGAACCAGTATGAACCGCCATTTAGGAAATGCGCCAATGTACTGCTGTGAAGTCTGAATAGAATATTTCATGGAGCTGGTTCTGATTCAGATTCAAACTCAGTTCTAATTCTTTATGCATAGCCCACTCCATAAAGGAAATTATTTTTTTCATAAAGGAAATTAAAGAAGCAATCTGAAATAGGCATTACGATATTCCAGTGGAACACTCCTGATCTATTATTAGACATTACAGGATGTAAATAGGGGAAATCCATGGGTTACCAATACAGATCTTCGGTTTTCACTGTCATATGAAAGGCAGGCATGTTGATGGCAACACCACTAATTTTTGTTCTTTTGATCAAAAGTCTTGGAATCATCATTGATTCCTCTCTCCCACATTGCATATCCAATTCTTTGAGAATTGTATCACTTTATCAATTGTATCACTTTAATTGTATCACTATTTGTATTACTTTATATTTTTAAAAAATATTTATTTATTTATTTTAGAGAGAGTGTGTGCACAGATGAGCAGGGGGAGGGGCGGAGGGAGAGAATCTTCAAGCAGACTCCCAGCTGAGCAAAGAACCCAACATGGGACCTGATCCCACAACCCATGAAATCATGATCTGAGCCAAAACCAACTCAGATGCCTAACCAACTGAGCCACTCAGGTGTTTCTATTCGTATCACTTTAAAAATAGATATCTGTTACAATCACTCTGGTCAGAGTCCCCATCAACTCATGACTATCCTGCCTCATCCTAACTCCCTTTACCCCTCCCAAGTATCTATTTTCAACTAGCTAACCAGGGTGAATCGTTTTAACTTTATGTCAGGTCATAACATGCATTTGTTCAAAATTCTCCAAAGGTTCCTTATCTCACTTAGTAAGATCTTAACCACTTATAATGAGCTATAGAGGACTAACCAGGTCCCACCACCACCACCACTCTCCTCATATCTCTGAATTGACTTTGACTCTTTCCCTACTTTTTAGTCTCCTGCCATACTATTGGCCTCCTATTGCCTCCCAAAGCACACCAAGTGTAGTCCTGCCTTGAGGCCATTGTGCCCAGTTGTTTCCTTTGTCTACAACATTAAATTCTCTCACCTTCAAATCTCACTTGAATTTCTTAGTGAGTCTTTCCCATAATTATTTTTAAAAATAATTCCTTGGGGCAACTGGGTGGCTCAGTTAAGAGTCAGGTCATGGTCTCAGGGTCCTGGGATCGAGCCCCACATCAGGTTCCATGCTCATGGGGAGCCTGCTTCTCCCTCTCTTCCCTGCTCATCCTCTCTACCTCTCTTTCCCTCAAGTAAATGAAATATTTTTTAAAAAATAAAATAAAAAATAATTCCTTATCACTGTCTCTGCTGCTGTATTTATTTTTCTTTTTGTCTACAAAATTTTTACATTCTTGCATACAATATAATTTATTTATTTATTTGTCCTATTTTTTTTTCTTCTGGATATCAGCCTTTTCCCTTCCTGACTAGCCACATCTGAACATATATGATCCCTATGGGGAGGGAATTCATGCTCTGGTATATTCCAAGCACTCCGTAAACTACTTGGTACAATTTTTGAGACTAATAGGAGTCAATTATGACTTTTTCTTAATCAGCCAGTGCCAGATACTGCAATTAGTATAATTCATAACAGTCTGACCACTGCATTGAACAATGAATGCTATTCATTGATACTAACACTTGGTTGAGGGTGACAGAAAGAGCCGTATGGCACTGCACCTTAAACCACTTTTTGGGACATCATTAGTTTAATTTTAAAATTAGTGACATTAATCATATCCCTTGGGACCCCTTTTCAAAAGTGTTTAAAGAACCATCAGATTTTTAGCTCTCGCACCCTTATAGGAACTGTCCCTATGCAGTTAAATAAATATTTCATTAATGGATAGAATATGAAATAATATGAATTAAGTGAAGAATTGTTTCTATAAAGATGGAGCATTTTGGGAAAATGAGTCACTAAAAAGATATTATTGGATTAAATATGAATAAAAATCTTTAAAGATTAGCAAAAATCCTAAAAATCTGGGCAGATTTCACATACAAATTGTTTGAAAAAATATGTTTAAGCTCTGACTCTATTTGAAACAATCTTAAACTGGTTATCTTAAATAATGCTTTATAGATGTAAGATTATTCAAGAATAAGGAGGCAAAAACCAATAAAAAAGTAATAACCTTGGCCTTATCAAAGGACAGGAGAATGAATGTACATTTACATGTTTTCAGTTTTATATACTCTTTCACACAGATTTTATTTTCTCAACCATCTGAGAGTTAAGACATGATGTTCATTTTCTCCTAAATAGTTCCCTAAAACAAGCAAGTATTTCCTATTTCTTTATGTTTTCTAAAAATAATGACATTCTCTTTCTTAACCGCAGTACAATTATGAAAATCAGGAGAAATTTATAGAGTCAAGACATTAACATGGGAACAATACATTATTTAATCTGCAAACCTTAATCATATTTTTCTAATTTCCTCAGTAATATCTTCTATAGCACAAGAAAATCCCATTTGCTTTCATCATTTGGTTAAGTGATGTCTACAAGTTTCTCCACTATATAAATTTATGATTTTTCCTTTTGTGTTCAAGTAATCTGTGGAAAGACACTTTGAGAATATGTAAATATTCTTCTTCCCCTACCCTCCCAACTACCACCTGGTCTACTTTCCAGTATCATTTTATACAGTTACCATGTCCTTTTTTTTTTTTAAGATTTTATTTATTTATTCATGAGATACACACAGAGGGAAGCAGAGACATAGGCAGAGGGAGAAGCAAGCTTCTTGCAGGAAGCCTGATGCAGGACTCGATCCCAGGACCCTGGGATCATGACCTGAGCTGAAGGCAGACGCTCAACCACTGAACCACTGAGTTGCCCCTAGTTACCATGTCTTTTTGGTTTTCCTTAATCTGAAATAGTTCAGCAATGTTTCTTTATCTTTGAATATATTAATAGTTTTGAAAAGTGCATGGCAATTATTTTATAAAATATCTATCAGTTTCGGTTTTTTATATTTTATAATAATTAACACTCAGTTAGAATACGTTATAATTTTTAAATTTTTATTTAAATTCAATTAGCCAACATATAGTACATCATTAGTACATCAGATGTAGAGTTCAGTAATTCATCAGTTGCATATAACACCCATGCTCATCATATCATGTGCCCTTCTTAATCCCCATCACTCAGTTATCACGGACATTTTTCACACAACTGGAACAAATAATCCCAAAATTTGTATGGAACTAGAAAAATCCCTGAATAGCCAGGGGCATGTTGAAAAAGAAAACCAAAGTTGGTGGCATCACAATTTCAGACTTCAAGCTCTATTACAAAGCTGTGATCATCAAGACAGTATGGTATTGGCACAAAAACAGATATATAGATCAATATGAAAGAGTAGAGAACCCAGAAGTGGACCCTCACCTCAATGGTCAATTAATTTTTGACAAAGCAGGAAAGAATATTCAATGGAAAAAGACAGTCTCTTCTTCAACAAATGGTTGAGAAAATTGAACAGCCACATGTACAAGAATGAAACTTACATCATATACAGAGATAAGCTCAATACTGATGAAAGACCTAAACGTGAGACAAGAATCCATCAAAAGCCTAGAGGAGAACATAACTTCTTCAACTTTGGCCACAGCAACTTCTTGCTAGACACATCTCCAAAGCAAGGGAAACAAAAGCAAAAATGAACTCTTGCGACTTCATTAAGATAAAAAGCTTCTTCACAGCAAAGGAAGTAGTCAACAAAACTAAAAGACAACCTACAGAATAGAAGAAGATATAGAGCTAGTATGCCAGATCTATAAAGAACTTATGAAACTCAACACCCCAAAACCGAATAATCAGTCAATAAATGGGCAGAAGGCATGAATATTTCTCCAAAGAAGAATACAAATGCCGACATGTTATAATTTTTAAAGTCCAATCCATTTAACTGAGAGGCTTTTTCCAATAAAATTGTACTCTTTGTGTTTAATAATTACTTACCAGGATTTTGTTATGATTATTTTATTTTATTTGTGCACTAACGAAAATTGTAACAACAATTACTTCAGAAGAATCAGAGTTAGGTATTTAAAAAATTCTCAGGGAGCACCTGGGTGGCTCAGTGGTTGAACATCTGCCTTTGGCTAAGGGTGTAATCCCAGGGTCCTAGGATCGAGTCCCACATTGGGCTCCATGCAGGGAGCCTACTTCTCCCTCCACCTATGCCTCTGCCTCTCTGAATAAATAACTAAATTCGTGTGAATGCCTCTCACGAATAAATAACTAAAAATATTTTTTAAAATTATAGTATGTATTCATAATTAATGTTATATGTTACTGTAATCTACAGGATTCAGCATAAATTTTTTCATAATGTTTTATAGATCAAAGTACTGAGAAATTTCATTCAGATAAATATGGAAACAGAAATGGAGAAAGTTTTGTTGCAGCAATGCCATTTGATTTGTTGTTCTCCTTTTCAGTTACGTACCAAAAATTATACAAGAAACTAACATCAATTATTATTATTATCGATACCCCTTCAATTTTATTGAAAGCAAAGAAATGGAAATATTCTAACTTTCCAATGTATTTGTCATCTATAAGTAGAGTAATCCCCTTTCTAAACATGCACCAGTATTTCATTTAGTGTTAATTGACCCAATGGAGTTTACAACACCCAGGAAATAAACTCAAGACAAAAAAAAAAGATATATATATATCTTTCTTTTATAGAGAAAGGCAATTTTGATGGAGAAGTTTGGAAAAGAGAAATTTTAGGCAAGTACATATGAAATTGAAGATTTAGACAATGAATCCCTTTATGCTATCTCTGTCAGCACAACCTTTGCAAACATCACCAAGATAACAGTACTCAAGTCTGAAAACTACTGAACTTAATCTTATAGAAGATCCTTTTTAATTTCTAAACATTTTATGAAACATAAATTCCAGGAAATTTGCAACAGTGCAATTTTTGCCAACTACTGGTAAACAAATCACTGGGGTTTGTTACAGTAGTAAAAAAGATTCATATGAATAAATGAGGTAACAGGGCATTTCAACTTCTATTGTCGAAAAAGTTAGTAAATATTATTAAACTATTTTACACTTTAAAGGGAACGGTTTGGAAGCCTTCAAGAGATTTGAGCAAAGGGCCTGTGATGGATTTGACTAGGCACATAGTTAACAATGATGAATTATGAATTATTTGGATCTGGTCAAAATCATTGTAGATTCCAAAGATTTTAAATTATAATCATTAGTGATTGGAAAATTTTAGCTATGTATATCCCTATTTTTTTTATAACTTGATTTAGTGCACATGAATTTAGACACAATAACACATGATTTTAAAATATTTCCTGGATAAGGATACCTGGGTGGCTCATTGGTTGAGCACCTGCCTTTGGCTCAGGGCATGATCTCAGGGTCCCGGGATTGAATCCTGCATCGGGCTTCCTGCAGGAAACCTGCTTCTCTCTCTGCCTGTGTCTCTGCCTCTCTCTGTGTGTCTCTCATGAATAAACGAAATCTTTGAAAAAAAACAAACACTTTTGTTAAGATCCACACTTCAAGAGGCATCCATACTGGAAAGAAAGAAGTTAAACTTTTATGTCACTATTTGTGAATGACATAATACCCAAAATCAACAAAAAACTAGTAAAACTAATAAATGAACCCATTAAAGTCAGGATACAAATTAATATAGAGATATGCTCCCCACAGGAAGTCTGCTTCTCCCTCTGCCTATGTCTTTGCCTTTGCGTGTCTCCATGAATAAATAAAATATAATAAAATTTTCCTGGAGAAAGGTGATCAAGAGGTACAAACCTTCAGTTATAAAATAAATAAGTATAAGGTATGTCATACATTTGTAACATGATGTCTGTAGCTCACTTTGCTGTACAATATATATGAAGGTTGTTAAGAGAGTTCTTGCCACAAAGAAAAACAATTTAAAAATTTTTCTTTTTATTGTATCTATATGAGATAATGGATGCTAACTAAACTTATGATAATCAATTCACAATATATGTAATTCAAACCATTATGTTTTGCACCTTAAACTTATACAGTGATGCATTTCAATTATATTTTGACACAACTGGAAAATAATATGTAAAATTAAAATATCTTCTGGATTATATTTAAGGGAAAATACTCATCTGCAAAAATATTTTATTATTTTTTGAATCCCTTGCATCTGATTTTCTTTTCCCTTCAAAACCCCAGAGTGCAATGTCTTCTAACTCCTTTATGTTCTTGGTCCTAACTCAATATTGCCCTTGTTTTCATATTTTTTTTCACTTAATATTCTTTTGATTCCATTATCTGATTCCCCCTCCCCAATTCCAGTAATTTACTCCAGTTTTGTGATAGCCTTTGTCAGGTACCAATTCAAATAATTTGTTTCATATGCTCTACTTAGGCTTCACTTGTACTCTCTTGGTTACCTCTTCAAAGTGCTGAGTGCTTCAGGACTAGGGATCCTACTTTATAACCAATATGTAGGAAACAGAAGCATGATATTATCTTCATACTGTTTTCTTTCTTTTTTTTTTTTTTTTTAATTTTTTATTTACTTATGATAGTCACAGAGAGAGAGAGAGAGAGAGGCAGAGACACAGGCAGGGGAGAAGCAGGCTCCATGCACCGGGAGCCCGACGTGGGATTCGATCCCGGGTCTCCAGGATCGCGCCCTGGGCCAAAGGCAGGCGCCAAACTGCTGCGCCATCCAGGGATCCCTCTTTTTTTTTTTTAAAGACACATTTATTCAGCATCATGATCAGACTATTACATTTAGCAATCAACAGCATGGGTGCAAAAAAAAAAATCTACATTAAAACCGTTTGTTGGAATGCTTTACACTTTCCACAGAACAGAAACTAAAATAATCTGTTATACAATTAGTCACAAATACAGTCCTCAAGTTTTTTGCCCATACACATGAGTATTGTCTAAAACATGTCTTCTTTGTAGCAGCTAGGCCCTGCCACCACTGTGCTTGGCTGAGTTCACAAATCTGTTGTAACCTATAGCTTCCTTGTCACTTCTCTGGCTCTCCTCTCCTGCTAAGCTTTGTTTCCTGGTGTAATTAAAACCTCTGCCACTGCCATAGCTGCTGCTGCTGCAACCACCATAGCCATCTTGGTTTCGTGGTTTGGCAAAGCATTGGTCTCCACCACCATAGAGGCCAGAGCTTCTGCCTACAAAATTTCCTCCTTTCATGGGTCCAAAATTTGAGGATTGATTGTTGTAATTGCCAAAATCGTTATAGCTTCCACCACCTCCAAAGTTGCTTCCATCATCACCAAATCTGTTATAGCCATCCCCACTGCCACTGTATCCACCATCACCTCGACTGCCACCGAAGCCACCTCGACCACTGAAGTTCCCTCCACGACCAAAGTTGTCATTCCCCCCAAAACCACCTCCATGACCACCATCAAAGTTTCCAGAACTACTTCGGCCTCTTTGGCTGGACGAAGCACTAGCCATCTCTTGCTTTGATATGGCTTTCCTTACTTCACATTTGTGGCCATTCACAGTATGGTATTTTTGAATGACAATCTTGTCTACGGAGTCATGGTCATCAAATGTCACAAAAGCAAAACCTCTTTTTGCCACTGCCTTGGTCAGTCATGATTTCAATCACTTCAATTTTCCCATACTGTTCAAAATAATATCTTAGATGATGGTCTTCAGTGTCTTCTTTAATGCCACCAACAAAAATCTTTTTCACAGTTAAGTGGGCACCAAATCTTTGAGAATCTTCTTGTGAGACAGCCCTCTGGTTCCACAACTCTTCCATCCACCTTGTGTGGCCTTGCCTTCATGGCTGCATCCACCTCCTCCACGGTGGCATACATGACAAATCCAAAGCCTGTGGAGAGCTTGGTGTTGGGGTCTCTCATTGCCACACAGTCAGTGAGCATTCCCCATCGCTTAAAATGGCTCCTTAGAGTCTCATAGGTTGTTTTGAAGCTCAAACCACTGATGAAGAGATTCCACAGCTGCTCAGGCTCTTTGGGAAACTCTGACTTAGACATGACGGCAGTGGGAGGGGAGACTTTAACGATGCTTACTCGGTGGCATCCAGGGGGAGAAAGTTCATACTGTTTTCCTACCAGCCAGAGACTGGATCTTTTTCTCTTTACTCCAACAATTGCCATGGCTAAGCCATCTAATATCACAGGCTTATGGTTTACAACTGGACTATATTACTCCCATATTGAGTCTAAATTATTTTTCTCAACGAAGTAACATTATAAATGCCCTTACATATTTATGACCCCCCTGATAATTATGTTTAGCATTTTATTGACTCTTTAAGCTAGTCAAACACAATCACACTCTATGTACACAACAGCTATTGAATTATGTGTTATAGATAATCCCACACTGACCTCTCTCCTCATTCTTGATCTCATTCTTTCTCCACATCTGTAATATAAACTCTTTACTCCAAGCCTGGACTGATTTCATCTCTGGTAGCTTATTCATGTTGTACTTGACATCTTCAGCTTTTCATATTTGAGTTTCCCAATGTTTTTCAGCATAGACTTTCAACTCCTGCTTCTTTTTTTTTTTTGAGTTCTTTGTGAGAAAGTAGTTTACACTCACAGTGTGCTTTCCTTTCATCCAACTGAACTTGATACAATATGGTTTCTTTCCCACATTTTATGTTTTCACCTTTATTTAATAACTTACCTGCTGATCTCTAGAAAGAACTAGAAAAAACATGTTTGAACACCATACATCCTTGGTCTCAAGATATTAGAACTGCCTAGATTTATCCAGCCCTTGTAAGTAAATTGCCAGTCCTACAACTTATCAAAAGGACATTAGAATAAAATTAAGAGTTTTGAACGATAAGTCCAAGAACAAACATATTAATTTGTGTAAGGGTCACATAATCAGTCTCCTCTTTTTTCTCTTAATGTTTCTGTTATTTGTCCTGGTGATGGAAGGTGAAATAAGCTGAAAATTAGGAAGACATTTTTTAAAATGTAGATACTGGCCAAAGGATTTTATTTATATAAATGTTTGTCAAGGGACACTTGGGTGGCTCAGTGGTTGAGCATCTGCCTTTGGCTCAGGGCATGATCTCAGGGTCCCGGGATTGAATCCTGCATAGGGTTTCCTGCAGGAAGCCTGCCTCTACCTCTGCCTGTGTCTCTGCCTCTCTCTCTGTGTCTCTCATGAATAAACGAAATCTTTGAAAAAACCAAACACGTTTGTTAAGATCCACACTTCAAGAGGCATCCATACTGGAAAGGAAGAAGTAAAAGTTTTATGTCACTATTTGTGACATTATTTTCACAATTTCAAATAATTTGACAATTATTTTCAATTAATTGAAACCCCTGCTGCTTCTTAACTTTCCTCTCTGACATAATACCCTAAATCAACAAAAAACTAGTAAAACTAATAAATGAACCCATTAAAGTCAGGATACAAATTAACACACAGATATGCAGAAATAAACCTGAGTGACACACATTTGTATCTCATATATTGAATGAACAAAAAAATCAGCTTTATGTTATGAAGGATTATTGGGTTAGACAAGGAGTATCAAAAGAAGGAAAAGCAACTCCTGAGAAGTTAGATATTTTGTCATCCTCAGTAGGTTTTCAGATGTTGTGGCCTTTATGAGATATGAACAAACAAATATTAAATGTTATTTTAAATGTTATTTAAATGTTATTTTAAAATATTAAATTTTTAATTTAAATGTTATTTTAAAATATTAAAAATTAAATATAATTTGATGACAACATCAAATTATAATAGAAAGAGTTGAATAGCTTGGTGAAGTTAACAAGGTTTGTAGAATATTAAAACTGTTACATTATAATTAAAATCTGTATGGCAAGAAGTAAAATGGTAATAGATGGTAGAGAAAAATAAATTTATAGGAGAAAGTAAATCTGAGAAACTCTATTCGACAATTGAAGAGGAGAAAAATGATCTATAGAGTATGAAGAGTAGAAATACAACCTAGGAAATAGAAGTCTTTTCTAATAGATGGGATAAAAGAAAATAATCTGTCAAATATGTAATTGGAGTAATAAAACATTTCTAAATAGAGAAAGATAATGAAATATGTAGATTAAAATGGATCATTGTATTTTGGGAAATAAATAATAAAAAGAAAATCACACATATTAATTACTTCAGCAACATGTCTTTACTACAAGGGGAAAAATCGGTAACCTATAAGCCAAAGGAACAAAACAACACTGACCTCAGACAGCAAGTGACAATGGATATGCAGTAATACACTGTTAAAATGTTTATGACCCAATAGTTCCACTCAATCAACTCATCTGTCATGTGCAAGGACAACAGAGTATTTTAGTTATTTAATGTTTTTTAAAATGTATACTCATACACAATTCCAAAATTATTTCATAAAAGAAGAAACATAAATGACTAATCAAGAAAGATATGGGAAAGCAGAACAGGAGGAAAGCAAGGGGAGACAGAAGAATATGTGTGTCAGCAGGACTATAGGGTAAGTCCTTCTGGAATCAGCGAAACTAAGCGTGAGAGGAAATGCTGAGTTTATTACTTAGGAGAATTTGTGGTTGAATTTTTCACCTCTTGCCGTGCTCTTCTTCCTTCCACAGCCCTCCTTCCCTGGCTACTGTCTCTAGGGTTAGCAAGGGAAGGAGAAAGTAAGCATGAAGAGGAAGTAAATTTGGAAGGAATGAGGAAATATAGTCAATGTGAGGACTATGACCTCTTCCTAAGCAGAGAAAGGAAGTAAAAGAGGGCAACTCTAAATTACAGCAATTAAAATGAAGGTTACAACGTGTTCACAAAGGCTCATGTGATTCAGAAGGCTCTGACTTTGGATTAAAAGACTGTTAATTTTCCATGTCAGTTTTTGCTCTTATGACTATATTGTGGAACACTATTCGATTGACCTGACTTGAACATTACTGGTCCTTACACAGATGCAGTGGGCAGAAAAGGGGTTGTTAGCAAGAGTTGTGTAGGACAGGGGGCCAAGATTAAGCCCTTCAGACTGTTCCAAGATCTGAATACATTATGGTGCTATTTCATATACATACTTCAAAATAAGATATGTTAAACATTTAAACATGAGTAAGGAAGCCCAATAAGATTCTAGATTATTTCCCAACAATTACTCCTTCAATGGTTTGTTTCATATTTAGAATATGAAAAATTTCCCCCAATTGCATTAATTTGGCTATAAAAAAAGATTCTATTGGGATGTCTGGGTGGTGCAGTGGTTAAGCATCTGCCTTCAGTCCAGGGTGTGATCCTGGGGACCCAGGATCGAGTCCTGCATCAGGCTCCCTCAATGGAGCCTGCTTCTCCTTCTGCCTTTACCTGTGTCTCTGCCTCTCTCTGTGTGTCTCTCATTAATAAATAAATAATCTTTTTTAAAAAATGAGTGTCAAACAGGTAAAGTGTAATTATGAAATTATGAACGTAGAACATGTAAACTGCACATTCAAGTTTCATATTTATCTTTAAAAATATATTATGTAGATAACTTTCCAATTTATTGTCTGATATGTAAGAAGATTAGAAGATATCATTCTTGTCCTTACAATGAGAAAAGGGCAGAAAATCAACAACTCTTCTTAAGTCCTCAGAGAATTGAAGTCACATTGAAGTTGTCCCCAAAACTAGAGAGTCTGACAGGTAACAGAGAATCACAGCTTCCCAGAATCAGAAGTCCAGAATCAAAAGCCAGCAGTTGAAGCCAATATTCATAGAAACACTTTAAACTGTAATCGATGAAAGGCTCAAAGCTCAGTATAGACTAGCTTGAGAATCAAAAAAAAAAAAAAAATCTGAGAATCATCAGTTTTAAAGGAGCTTTCTTGAATTTAAACCTAAGAAGCCCTGTTGGAATCCTACTTTAAAAATCAAAGAAAAATCATCCTGTACACACAGCAGGGAGAGGGGGAAAGTAAACCATTTTGAAATATGCACAGAGCTTTCTTTTGTCCTTAACAAAGTGCTTTAAGGGAAGCGATTTTACTCAAGCCTAATCTACTAGAGTTTTATTAAAGCCCAAGTAAACTAAGGGGGAAAAAAGTCAACTCTAGATCTCTTTGCCTTACATGCTGGGGAAGGGAAATATCAACTCAAGCTCACTAAAAGACTAAAACCTAGTCATAGGACATAGAATGCTTCCCTTCTTGCCACACCTCACCAATACATCAGGAGGGCTCCTGGGGATTATAGCTAAAACAATTGCAAGCCTTAGGAGCCTGGATGGCATAGTCAGTTTAGTGTCCAACTCTTGGTTTCAGCTCAGGTCAAAATCTCAGGGTCATGAGATCGAGCCCCACATCAGGCTCCATGCTCAGTGCAGAGTCTCCCTAAGACTCTCCCTCTCTCTTTGCCCCTCCCCGCGACTCTTTCTCTAAAAATAAATGAATATATCTTTTTAAAATAACAAACACCTGCAGACCTCCGACCCTAGTTTAAAAGTCTCTAAGAAAACTCAAAGGCAACAGGAAGACATTAATAAAGACACTAGGGGAAATCTTAGCTTCCAACACTGCACTACAGGAAACAGGAAACATGGTATAACTCCTAGCCAGATAAACTTAACATTTTACACTAAAAGCCTATCTACTTCATTTCCTTTTATGTGATACAACATGTCAAGCTCTCAACAACAAAAATTACAAGTCATGTTAAAAAGCAAAAATCAAGTCCTCAAGCCAAAGTCAGCTATGGCAGAAATTTTAGAATTATTAGACTGGCAAATAAAAATAACTGGAAAAAATATGCAAGGACTGTAATGAAAAAGTGGAAAACATGCAAGAATAGATATGTAATGTAAGATATGAAAAAAATAATGTAACACAAGACGGAAATTCTAAGAAAAACTCAAAAGGAACTGTTAAAAATAAAAAACACTGTAACAAATGAAAAATGCCCTTGGTGGGTTCATCAGTCCTAAATATGGCAAAGAACGAATCATTGAGCTTGAAAATATGTCAATAAGAACTTTTAAAACTGAAAAAAAGAGAAACATGGAACAAAAGTTTTAAAATATCTAAATGAATGGAAATATATTTCATGTCCATGGATTGGAAAACTCAATATTATTAAGAGATTGGCTCTTCCAAAATTGATCTATAGATTCAATGCAATCCCAACTGTCATCCCAGCAAGTTACTTTGCAGATACTGACAAACTGGTTCTATAGTTTATATGAAGAAACAAAAGATCCAGAATGGTCAACACAATAGTGAAGAAGAACAAAGTCGGAAATGTACAACCTACCAAGACTGAATTAAGAAGAAATAGACCACTTGAAAGATCAATAACAAATGCAAAGATTGAATCAGTAATCAAAAACCTCTCAATAACAACAAAAGCCAAGGACAAAAAGCAAAAGTTTCACAGGTGAATCTTACTAAATATTTAAAGAATTCATACAACTATGTCATAAACCATGCAAACTTCCAAACTCATTTTATAAGGCCAGCATCACCTTAATACAGACAAAGAAACTACAACAAAAGAAAACCACAGAGTAATATTCATAATGAACATATATAAAAACTCTCAACAAAATACTAGCAAAAGAAATTTGACAGCACATTGAAAGGATCATACACCATGACCTAGTAGAATTTATCCATAGGTTGCAAGGATGGTTCAACATATGCACACCAATCAATGAGTTACACCACAATAACAGATAAAGCGTCACCTGGGTGGCTCAGCAGTTGAGCATCTGCCTTTGGCTCAGGTTGTGATTCCAGTCCCAGGATTGAGTCCCACATTGGGATCCCTGCGAAGAGCCTGCTTCTCCCTCTATGTCTCTGCCTCTCTCTGTGTGTATCTCATGAATAAACAAATAAAATCTTAAAAAAAAAAAACAATAACAGAATAAAGGAGCAATATCACATGATCATCCTGGCAGATGCCAAAAAAGCATTTGACAAAATTTAACACCTTTTTGAGATAAAAACTCCCAACAAATTAGATACAGAAAGAACTTACCTAAAACAATAAAGGCCATATGTAAAAAGCCCATATCCAACATCATAGTAAATGATGAAAAGCTAAAAGCTATTAAGATATGGAAAAAAGCAAGGATAATCATTCTCACCACTTCAAATCAACATACAAAAATCAGTAGAATTTTTTATTCATTAACAAAGAAATTTTAAAAAACAATCTAATTTACACTAATCTCAAAAAGAATAAGTTGCTTGGGAATAAATTTAACAAAGGTGGTGAAAGACATGTACACCTAAAGCTATAAAACTTTGATAAAAACAATTCTAAAAGGTACAAAGAAATGGAAAGACATCTTTTGTTCATGAATTGGAAGAATTAATATAATTAAAGTCCATACTACCCAAAGTCATCTACAAATTCAATGCAACCCCTATCAAAATTCCAATGGCAATTTTTACAGAAATGTCAACAGAATCCTAAAATTAATTTGGAACTAAAAGGACTCCAAATAGCCAAACCAATCTTGAAAAAGAACAAAGCTGAAGGCATCATTCTTCTTGATTTCAAAATATGTTACAAAGGTACAATAATCAAAATGGTATGACATTGGCATAAAAATAGATACACAGAGCCATATAACAGAATAAAGAACACAAAAGTGAATCAACACATTTACAGTCAACTGATCTTTGACAAGGATGCCAAGAATACACATGGAAAAAGGATAGCCTCTTCAATTCATGGTATTAGGAAAACTAGACATTCACATGCAAAAGAAAGAACATCTATCTTACATCACTCTCAAAAATTAACTCAAAATGAATGAAAGAAATATAAGGCCAAACCATAAAAAGCCCTGGAAGAAAGCAGAGGAAAAAATCTTCCTGACTTTGGCCTTGGCAATATGATCCAAAACACAGACAACAAAGCAAAAATGGACATGTGGGATTATATCTAACTAAAAAGTTTCTGCAGAAAATGAAAAGGCAATCTACAGATTGAGGGAAAAAATTACATATCTCTGATAAAGAGTTATATTCAAAACATATAAGGAATTCCTACAACTCAAATGATTTAAAATAGACAAAGGAACTGAATAGAAATTTTTCCAAAAAAGATATATAAGTGGCTGAGAGGTACATGAAAAGGTGCTCAACACTATTTATTATCAGAAAAACGCAAATGAAAACCACAATGATCAATTCACACCTGTTAGAGTAGCTATTATCAAAAACCAAAAGATAAGTGTTGATATGGAGGAAATGGAACACTTAAGCACTGCTGGTGGGAATATAAATTGGTGCAGCCACTATAGAAAACAATATAAAGTTTTCTCAAATCTTACTTCTGGAAACATACCCAAAAGACATGAAGCAACCTAAACATCCATTGACAAATGAATGGATAAAGAAAATGTAGTATATTCATACAGTGGAATATTGTTCAGCCTTAAAGGAAATTCAGTAGTAAATAATATTGTGTTATGTACTTTTTAATTTGCTAAAGGTAGATGTTAAGTATTCTTATCACAAGAAAATATGAATAATAATAAAGAAGACAAAGCAAAATTTTTAGAGAGAATGGATATATTAATAGCCTAGATTGTAGCCTAGATTTATAAGTAGATGGTATGGCACTTTTATGGGTATGGACTCATTAAGTTGTATACAGGCAATATGTACAACTTTTTGTATGTCAGTTATACCTCAATGAAATTATTTTTAAAAAGAAAAACAATAGATAAAATTAAAGAAACAAAAATTTGTTTCCTTAAGAATATCAACAAAGTTAACAAGTTGTTTAGCTTCACTAAAGGAAAAAGAGAGGACTCAAATTACTAAAATTAGAAATGAAAGCAAGACTATTACTAATAACCTGATAGAAATAAAAATAATTAAAGTAAAATGCTATGAACAACTTACTTTAGCACATTATATAACCCAGAAGAAATAGACAAAATTCTAGAAACTTATGACTTATGAGGTTGCATATTGTATGAATCCACTTCTATGACATTCTGGAAAACATAAAAACATAGGGATAGAAAACAGAAGGCATGGCAGAAGAGAAACTAATTACAAAGGAGCATAAGGGCATTTTTGTTCTGATGAACCAGTTCTGATCTTGATTTGGGTGGGGGTTATACAACTCTATGCTTTTGTAAACACTTACAGAACTATCCACTAAAAAAGGGAAGAATTTTACTGTATTTTATCTTAGTATGAGGATTTTTTAAAAAGGTAAAACAATAAAGTTTTCAGTAGAAAACATAGCATTTTCAAGATATCAAGAGTAAGTTGTTTCTTAAATAGGACACACACACCACTAACTTGAAAGGAAATAAACAAAGTTTTAACAACATTCAGATGAAAAGCTTCTGTGCATTAAATGATACTATTAAGAGAATGGAAAGGCATCCCTCACAGTGGGAGAAGACATTTGCAATTCACATATCTATAAAGGACTCCTCCAATTCAATAAGGAAAAGGCATGTAACTTACTAGAAAAATGTGCCAAAGACTTGAACAAGCACTTCACAAAAGACAATGTTCAAATAGCCAATAAATATTTGAAAATTGCTCAGTTTCATTAATCACCAGGGAAATACAAGCTAAATCCATATGCAATACAGCTGCAGACCTAATCAGAATAGTTAAAATGAAAAACACCTGACAATGACAAGTGTTGGCAAATATGCAAAGGAAACAGATCTTTCATGTTATGTGAGTATAATTGATATATCAAAATACATGTACAAAATCATCATGATGGCACCACTTATAAAAGGCCCAACTTGAAAATCACCAGCATTAAAATGAAGCAATAGGGACACCTGGGTGGCTCAGTGGTTAAGCATCCGGCTTTGGCTCAGGTCGTAATCCTGGAGTCCTGGGATCGAGTCCCACATCAGGCTCCCTTCATGGAGCCTGCTTCTCCCTCTGCCTATGTCTCTGCCTCTCTCTCTTTGTGTCTCTCATGAATAAATAAAATAAAATCTTTAAAAAATAAAAAAATTAAAAAAAAATGAAGCAATAAAATGTGCTGTATTTACACCAAGGAACACTCTACAACAAAGAGAAGGAAAGAACACAACTACACTCAATAATATAATAGGTAGATTTCACTAACAATATATAAAACAAAAAAAGTCCAGGTTTGAAAGATTCTATACTTTATCATTCATTTATATATGTTTCCAGAGCAAGCAAACTATATTGTTAGATGTTCAGATACTGGTTGCGCAATGGAAAATGGTAAGTGAATGAATGTATGAATGGGGCTTTTGGGATGCTTGTGTGGTTCTTTTCTTGATCTGAGTGACAATACTTGAGTGTATTCACTCTATGAAATTCATAGAACTGAACAATGTGACTTGTGTACTTTTTCTATACATTTACACTCTAAAAATTAATTCAAAGTATACTAAAATCTACTTGAGAAACTAGAAAAACAATTTTGAGTAACCTAAGAAGTTAGGGGGGGTTGTTGGGAATATTTCAGTCTGAATGCATCCCATTCCCCCATCCAATTTTAATTTCAACTCGTTCCATTCTCCTGACTGGAGCAGGAGCCAGCACCATCAATTCAGTAGGTTCTTCAAAGAACAAGTACGGTTTCAGCCTCCATAGTAATCCCCATAGGGTAAGTAGATACAAACCTGTCACTTCTCCATGTGAGATTTTTTTCAGATTCCCAGGGCAAGGATTAAGCATAGTGTTTTCTACAGAATGCTTGGCTTTCCAGTGACTGTGATGCCAGGGTTGAAGAAAGAGCCCTGCTATCTGTATGGCTTGTCTCTCAAGCTCTGAAAATCTGAAGAGGGGTATTGTTGGTTAGCTTTTCCAGAAGCAGATGTTGAGACACAGTTGAGTGTACAAATCATTTATTAAGGATTAATGTCTCTGAAAGGAAGCAAAGGAGCAGGGGTGTGAAAAACAAGATGGAATAAAGGAAGAGGTTAAACTATGATGCAGGCACTCCCAAAATCGCAACCATCTTGGTAAGGAAGGCTGGGGCAAGTATCAACTATTTAAGTATTGTAATAATAATTTGTCTGAAAACGTCTTTCTAGTTAATAGGAAGGGTAGTAAATTATAGAAACCACGGATGTCACACTCACAATAAACTTATTGGAAGAAAAGCACTCTTCACACCATCAGAATTTTTTATTAAAGTATATTTTTATGTTTAGTACTGAAGTATATGCTGAATATCGCTAATCACTAGGAAATGCAAATCAGATCAGTAATTTAAGGCAAGAACTGCCTCATTCATTTTTTGACACTCAGAATTGTGTTTGATGCTCAAAATATCTGGAATCAATGAAAAGTTTCAAATGAGCAGCAGAATATAATGCAAATAAGAAATTGAAGCTGCTCTCCCAGTAAAAGTCAATCCATGAATCTTGAATGGTTAATCAGAAACAGATCTTGAAACTTGTAATAGGATTTGGGAAAGTTGACCTCAGGAAGAGCCTAACTGGGCACTTGGGAGATCAGCTAGTCTAGCAGATACATACACCTCAGGGAGAAGTGATGAAGATTTACCTTTAAGCACTTATATTCAGATAGCTGTGGGAGTTCTATGACAGTTGGAACTATACTGTTGACACAGGTTGGTACATAGGTTATAAAAAGAAGTAAATGCCACAGAGTTTAGGATGAGAGCAAGTGGGATAGCTATACAGAGGATTTAATAAACTGTAGGAAGAGGTTGGGAGATGCAATGGGATTGGAAAGAGAGACTGGTATAAGGATAAGAGGTTAGCAGATGAAAGAACAGGAAATGTTTTTCAGTGGGTATATTAATTTTGAACACTCTCCTAAGCTTTCTTTGGAGTTGTCCTCTCACCTAAGACCATTGAATGCCCTCACAGAGAATACCTAACAAGAGAAGAGCAGAAATTGTACAAAAGGGCTAAAACGTAGTCATTCCTTCCCCCTGACACTACTTTGCTTTTGTCTTCCTAGATTCCAAGATGGCCGAGAGTACTAAGTTTTGGAGTATGGCCCCTATCATACTGAAGATGAGCAAAGACCCCACAAACTTCTACATAGGGCGACCACTGTGGTTCAGCATTACTTTTCTCTATATTTCGGTTGTGTATGTAGTGCAAAACATCTGGTTTGATCTGGTTCAAGACTTCCAGTGCCATGGAAACCTCTCCAAAGCCTGTCTAGCAGAATGCTATGAGAATCACTTCACGAGGCCTGTGTTAGGTGTTTGGTATGTGGTTGGCTTTGCCTTTTCCTCTGTCTTTTTTGTGATGGAGTTTTTTGTCTCCCAAAGTGTGCATAAGCAAACCAAGATATTTAAGAAGGAACCTTTAGAAAAGAAGTCCAGTAACACCAACAGCAATGTAGACCACATGGAGACAAATGAAGATGAAATTTTTGACTTATCCCGGGAAAAGCCCCTATTGGCGATGTATCTTGTCTACTTTCTCACACAGTTGTCCATACAGGTGATCTTCTTGGCCATTCTTATTCACTATCACCTACCACTGATTAAAAAACCCATTTGGTGCAGTACCCACATGTGTCATGGACCTTATGCATGTGTGGTATTGGGGACACAAGAAAAGATGATGTCCATCATACTTCTGGCTACACTGTCAGTGGTGATCATGATGTTTTGTATTATGTTCTTCCTGTACACCATTAACACATACCTAGTCATGGTACGTAAATCTGCCTGAGAAATACAGAGGCTCTATAAAATCCTGATGGTAGCCCTGATGATCATCACTGATTACAAAACATGGAATGATTACAGAGGAGCCCGGTAGCAGTCTTCTGCTGAAAAAAATATGTACTTTATCATTGATCTCACATTCCCAGAACATTCTTCTCTTAGAAAAATAAACTTGGATGTGGAACAAGCTTGCTTTCTTCTCATCTGGGTAATCAATTTCTTTCCCAAATTAAAGTTAGAATAGGTTTCAGAATATTTCAAAGGGAGGAAATTTAAGGGCATTTCACCCTAGCAGTTTTGATATCTCAACACAATGAAATTTTAAGGACTATTTTTTTTCCATTTTGTTGAGTAGTCATTTAAGAGAAAGGTTAAGAGAACTTACATAATAGAATTTTAGAGGGAGGGACATAGTGTAAAATTACAGATAACCCAAACATCATAGCTTCTTTAGCATAAAATAGTAGTTACTATTGACAGTGTTCTTAATGTCTTCCAGGGTTTCCAACTTGAGTGAATTTAAGCACAAATGTTTCAAGGAGGTTCATATAATATATTTTGCCTAAGTGGAAGATATAAATGCATGAGAAAAAAAAGGAAATAGCATGTTCTTAGAGCTTTGAAGTAAATGATTTAGGGAGAGAAAGAAAAATAGCAAGTATATTTCTGTGCTTGTTCCCTATCTTTTTCCCTTCAGTACTTTATTTCATTACCAACTACTGGCTTAGTTTTAGCAATCTGAACAAAGATATGTAGACATGGTTAAATCTGAGATGCAAATTCTTCATAGAACCATTGAAGATTCTCCACATATACAACACATTGTATATTTTGAATAAATATTTGCAGATAAAATTCTTTAATGAAATATAGCTGTCCATTTAATAAAAGTAGCTTTAGAAATACCAGTATATCATATAAAGTAGTATTAGAAGAGGAAATAATTTTTCAAATTCTCTATACCCATTTAGAATACTAAAATTGAGGTCTTAAGAGCCAAGTTACACTTAAATGTTATGGAAAAAGACACATATGGGACCTAATTGCTTTTTTATGTTCTTTGTTTATTTCAATATACACAACTTCATTCTTTTTGATGTACAGTTCTGGGTTTTGACAAATGCATAGAATAGAGTAACTACCACCATAGCCAAGATACCAAACAGTTGCATTAACCCTAATATTCCCCTCATGCTGTCCCTTTGAGTTAACCTCTCCCCCCACCAAAATGCTTGACAATTACTTATGCATGCTCCATATCTAATTTTGCCATTTCCAGAATGTCACATAAATGAAATGCACAAAATATACAGTATTGAGTTGGGCTTACTTTGCTTAGAATAATGCATTTAGGATTTATCTACACCATTGTATATCTCAAGTTTGTACTTTTTCAGGGTTAAGTGATAATGCATTTAGGATTTATCTACATCATTGTATGTCTCAAGTTTGTACCTTTTCAAGGTTAAGTGATATTCATTGTATGAACTGCCACACTTTTTTTATCCATTCAACAGTGAAGGACATTTTGAGTTATATACAAAGTAGGCCATTGTGAAAAAAACACTATAGTTACTATAAGCGCTCATGTACAGGTTTTTATAGGAACATGAATTTTCATCTTTCTTAGGCAAATACTTTTGAATGGAATCATGGAGTATTTGCCCAAGGAATCTGGTTCTGCCCAAGAAATATGACTTGTAAATGTATCACTTTATAAGAAGTTGCCAAACTGTTTTCCAAAGTGATTATACCATTTTGATTCTCACCAACAATATATGAAAACCTCATATATTTTGTGTTAATCTTTGTGGAAATTATAAAATATGTAGAGCTAGGTTATTGGGGTTTTTTTACCATATGAAAAAAACAGAAACATTTGTTGAAATAACTATCATTTCTTCATCGAATCGTCTTTGTTCATTTCAAAGATCAGTTGACTATATTTGAATAGGCCCAGTACTACATTCTCAATTCTGTTTTAGCAGTTTGCCAAGTTTTTATAGCTAACTTGTTATTTTTTTAAAGATTTTATTTATTTATTCAAGGGAGACATAGAGAGAGACAGAGATGTAGGCAGAGGGAGAAGCAAGCTCCCTATGGGGAGCCTGATGTAGGACTCGATCCCAGGACCCCGAGATCACTACCTGAGCTAATGACAGATGCTCAACCACTCGGCCACCCAGGTGTTCCTATAGCCAACCTGTTAGAAACAGAATTTGGACCCAAGGCATCTCATGCTAGAGGCTTAGCTCTTAACCACTGCAATATATTGTCTCTCCTATTGCCATTTGGCAGAAAATATCAAACATTTTAGGGGAAAAATCAATGAATGAATAAAACTCCCTTGACAGTAAACTTCTACTTTCACTTGTTTGAACTTTCCTTCATGCCAATTTTCATCCATTCCAAATTTGGACTATAAAGTCAAGAAAAAAACCTCTGGCTTATGTAGCTTCCTTCCATGATTTATAGCAAATCCTGCTTCTCAGGACCAACAACATTTATTTAAGCTTTTATATCTGACCCAAAAGTATGTTCCAAATTCCATACGAAAGTGTAGAGCAGGCATGAATGGTCATTCACAGCTCTAGTTATGAACTCGTTTCCTACACTTGATCCTTACGTTTCATCCTGTCCAGCTTCTAACTCTCCCTGCTTCACATCTTGAACTTTGCATCAAGCTCCATTTTCTCAGCAATATCCAGCTCTCTCTGGATTTTTGGTTCCCCTGCTTCTGGCTCTGTCTCACCTACCCTGTCTCTGGCTTCTTGGAGTAAATCCTCTTTTTGCTTGGTTGATGCTTGGCCTCACCACTGCAAATAACGTATTCGACAGAATCTTACTTCAAAAAGGTATTGTCCAGTATGGCTCCAATAACTAGAGTGCCATGCCCCAACCACATAACTGTTTTCAATCTTACAAATTCCATGAACTCTATTTGTTTGTGGTTTATAATCAGCTATAATGTTAATTTTTGGTGTAATTGGTCATATAGTTTTCAAGTCCTCCACAATGGATTAGATAGAACAGGTCTGAAGATGTTGAAAGGAGAAAAAAACTCCAAGAAGTGATATCAATGAAAAGAAAGCCATCAACAGTGATACATCAAAAAATACAGTTATTTCAGTCTGAAATTAAATAGCAAAGGAGTGAACAACCTTACACACGTCAACATCCCATTTCATTATAGTTCCAACAGTGTACAGCAAACATCATTTATAATGATGACTCTGGGTAGTTAAAAAATGTCAAATTATATTCAGTATAGTCTGATTAAGAAAGAATGAATGAAAATAAATAACATTTTTATATTCACCAAAGTATTAAAAGCAGCAAAACAAAACAAAACGCTTAAAAGCACCTTATAACAGTAACTAAGTTGTTAGAAAGATTCACCTGGAGAAAAAAGACTATAGTCTATGAAAACAGATAAAGAAATGAGAAAGAGTAGCCTTGGTTTTCTCCTGTCAAACATAAGAAATTTCACAAAACATTAGCATTAGACAAGGCATTAGATGGATCGTGGTAAAAAAAAAAGACCACTCCACAATTATGAACACACAACAAAAGCATAAAAGCATAACCATAAAAACCACACTATTCAAACCACAAAAATGACCATGCGTTCCCTCTATACTAGTTAATATGAAATGACAATAATGGTTAATAGAAATGACTACTTCTTCTTTACTACCTAAAACTTTAGCCTCTCTATAGTTTTCCTTCCTTCCAGAAGAGATTTATTAAAATACACAATCATAAAATTATTTTCCTTTCTTGCCAGCATCCAATCCAGAGCAAAGCCCTGCATCCAGAGCAAACTCTCCCTCAAATCACCCAGCACAGATTCAAATCCTATAATAAATAATTTCTAACACCCCCATATGAAGTATCACAAGGTGGTGTGCATTTTCCCTCACTGCAAAGAAAGATAAATGCAACTTGTTTAACTTCAGGTATGTTCATGGTGGTTTATTAATGGAGGATATTGACAGAGGGCCCCATGGTTTAAGAGACTGGTTAAGAGACTGCTGTCCAGGGATGAGCACTGGGTGTTATACTATATGTTGGCAAATTGAATTTAAATTTTATAATTAATAAATAAATACATAAATAATAAATAAATAAGAGACTGCTGTCCTTTGAATCCTAGCTTCACCCAATCAATGGCTGTGTAAATTAAGCAAATGAAACTTCCTCAGCCTCAGCACCCTTACTTGTAAAAAAAAGGAGGGGAAGGGACGGAGAGTAAAGACTATTTCTTTTACAAGCTGGGTTGAGAATTAAATGAGAGAATATATGCGTATCTGTTGCCTTATTTTATTTTTTAAGGTTTATTTATTTATGATAGACGGAGAGAGAGAGAGGGGTTGGGGGAGAAGCAGGCTCCATGCCGGGAGCCCAACGTGGGACTCGATCCCAGGACTCCAGGATGGCACCCTGGGCCGAAGACAGGCGCTAAACCGCTGAGCCACCCAGGGATCCCTGTTGCCTTATTTTAGCTGTTAGAATACCTAACTGAAATAGACTTTAAAAATAGAAGTTAGTATTTATCCCACACAACAACTTTAGTCTGAGGTGGTCTAAGAGTTCAGAGTAGCATGTCAAATTTGACATGACATTTGACATGTCAAAGATGCTTCACATCTTTCCACTGGGGCTTCTTCCTGTGTCCTCAGCTACCACCCATGGTTGTAAGATGGTGTGGCCATTCCAAGTGCCCAAGGAAAAAATAAAAATTAGAAATATCTGGGGTAATGAGAATGGTGAAAATTAACAAGACAGGAAACAACAAATGTTGGAGAGGATGTGTGGAAAGGGGAACCCTCTTGCACTGTTGGTGGGAATGTGAACTGGTGCAGCCACTCTGGAAAACTGTGTGGAGGTTCCTCAAAGAGTTAAAAATAGACCTGCCCTACGACCCAGCAATTGCACTGCTGGGGATTTACCCCAAAGATACAGATGCAATGAAAACGCCGGGACACCTGCACCCTGATGTTTATAGCAGCAATGTCCACAATAGCCAAACTGTGGAAGGAGCCTCGGTGTCCATCGAAAGATGAATGGATAAAGAAGACGTGGTCTACGTATACAATGGAATGTTATTCAGCCATTAGAAACGACAAATACCCACCATTTGCTTTGACGTGGGTGGAACTGGAGGGTATTATGCTGAGTGAAGTAAGTCAATCGGAGAAGGACAAACATTCTATGGTCTCATTCATTTGGGGAATATAAAAAATAGTGAAAGGGAATAAAGAGGAAAGGAGAGAAAATGAGTGGGAAATATCAGAGAGGTTAACAGAACGTGAGAGACTCCTAACTCTGGGAAACGAACAAGGGGTAGTGGAAGGAGAGGCGGACGGGGGATTGGGGTGACTGGGTGATAGGCACTGAGGGGGGCACTTGATGGGATGAGCACTGGGTGATATGCTATATGTTGGCAAATTGAACTCCAATTTAAAAAAAAGAAGTATCTGGGTTAAGAATTAAAATTAAATTCTTGGATCTTGATAAATGATAAATTATATAAGATCAGAATCTAAGTTCATATTCATTAGATAAAACATTTTGGACAGTGAAGTGTCCTCTCAGCGGTGGAAAATCAGGCTAATCTTTAATGATCAATGACATAGACAAGCCTTATAAATCTATGACATCCCGGTTCTTACATTCCTCAGAAAGATTGCCTTTAAGTATCCACAGGATTAAAACTTTCTGCCTCAACCAACATGTCAGAGGGAATTACATCCTACCATTGAAAACCACTTTTTGGGCATTCAAAACCTCTCTAAAATACAACAGCAGAAAATACAAAAGGAAGTCCTTGTTAGTTTCTAACAAAGCCATGAGAAGTCAGGGAGTCAGAATTAGGCAGGGAGGAAAGATGTGGTACAGTTACAAGAAACAGATATGTCTTAAGGGGATCTAACTGTGGTGATCAACGGTGCCAGGGTGTGTCGAGCAAAGAATGGGCATGATTTGGTTGAGGGTATGGGATGAAGCATCAGGTAAGAAGGAGCAGAAAAATGACAGGTGGCAGGTGTTGCTGTAATAAACTTTAGCAACTTAGTAATTGTGCTGAGCACATCTCTTGTTGCCATATGGAGACCTGACTACGAAGATAGTATATTCTGAAGCAGTTCCTGTTTTTATTGTTCTGATGAGAAGCTGAAGTCCATTCATTAGCACTGTTCTCACTTCTCTCCTGTTTCACTCTTCACCAGAAATTACCATCCTTGAAAAGTAAATGGCTTCTGGTTCTGCATCTGCCTTCTATTAGTACCAAGGCAATAGGTGAAAAATATGTTTGGAATCATGCAAACCTCTAGGGGCAGGTAAACGTCCTCATTAAGCCTGAGACTTCAAAAGAGTCCTGAGCTGTGAAATTGCACTCTGTTGCATTATCAACAAAACCAAGGCCTCTGGCAGTTCAGATTATTGCCTGGCCCAAGAGGCTGAATAAATTAGGAAAGCTAAAAAAAAGTAAAAAGTAACTGACAAGTTACTGCGACCCAGAAAGCTTTGCAAGGTCACTAATGTAACAAACTGAGATCAATTAAAAGCAGTAAAAATAAAAATCAAACTACAGATTCCCAGAACATTTTATTCTAAAAGTCTTCATGATAGGCTTTTTATTTTATTTTTTTAAGATTTGTTTATTTATTTATTTATTTATTTATTTATTTATTTATTATAGACATAGAGAGAGAGAAAGACAGAGAGAGAGAGGCAGAGACACAGGAGGAAGGAGAAGCAGGCTCCATGCAGGGAGCCCAACGCGGGACTCCATCCCGGGACTCCAGGATCACGCCCCGGGCCAAAGGCAGGCGCCAAACCGCTGAGCCACCCAGGGATCCCCCATGATAGGCTTTTTAAAAAAGTAACTTTAGACTTTTTTTTAAATAAATTGTGAATACAAAAAAAAAATTGTGAATACAGCGGAGTTCCCGTATACCCTTTACCCAACTTATCTTTTGTTAATATCTTACAGAACCATCAACTATTTATCAAAAGAGGGGCACTTGGGTGGGTCAGTGGTTGAGCGTCTGCCTTTGGCTCAGGTTGTGATCCTGGGGTCCTGGAATCGAGTTCTGCTCAGGCTCCCCACAGGGAGCCTGCTTCTCCCTCTCTCTGTATCTCATGAATAAATAAATAAAATCCTTAAAGAACATATTTATCAAAAGAAATGGTGGTACATCATAATATTGGTATAATACTGTTAACCAAATTTAAAATTTATTCAAATTTCACCAGTTTTCCATTGCTTCTCTGCTCAGGATCTGATCCAGGATTGCACATTGGATTTAGTTTTGTCCTGTCTCCTTAGTTTCTTCCAACCTCTGACAATTCCTCAGGTCTCCCTTGTCTGCATGATTTGGAAGGATGCCCATCCATTATTTTGTACAATGTGCCTCAGGGTGGACTTCCCGGGTAAATTCTCATTATGAGATGAAGGTTATGCACTGTTGGGTGGATGCCGCAAAGCTCATGTGATTCTCAGCACACCGTATCACCATCAAGGAGTACTGGATCCTAATATGTATTACTGGTGATACTAGCCTTAATCAATCTGTGAAGGTCAACAGCAGGCTTTTTATCATCTTTTTTATAGATGAAGAAAGAGAGGCTTAATGAGAAAAACAAGTTCAATTATTCAGCCTAAATGCAGGGTCTGACTCTAAAGTTCATGGACTTTCCAATATTTACCACATTATTCCTCTTTAGTTAGAACTATAGTGAAAATCCTACTCCTCCCCACCTTTTTTTTTACTTCTCCTCTGAGATCCCTAGGTGAGTAAAGCTGACTGAACTATTGCTCATCATGTGTTTCTATGTGCTTTCAGAGTTCTAGAAAAAGTGAAAATATAATTCAAATAAAAACATTAGATTAAGAGACAAGGTCTTTCAATGACAAGGGGTCTTGTCCTTTCTTCTTAGTCAGATTTATGTTTTCTGATGATCCTTAGGCAATCATAATTTTGTATTTGGGGCAGTAAAAACAGACAAAGAAATAAACAAACCAAAACAATGCTGTTGAATGTGGATATTAATATTTTCATCATAGAGAGATTTGGACACAGGCTGAGAAACAAAACTAAACACTTTTGAAAGAAATTTTCTTCAGAAAATCAGTAATAATAATTTTAATTTACCTCACCCCCATGTTTCCCCCATCAATTATATACCTGAAATAATCACTGTACCTGTTCTTAGAACTATCATATAGAACGGACTTCATATTCCATTGGAAAGAACTCTAGTCCATGGAATTAAAATGTTATACAAAAAACCAACTGAACATATTATATAGTAAATATAAAATTGTTTTCAATCAAATTATATCTGTTTATATTTTCTCATAGTCAGAATATATTTCTTACATTGGAATAAATTAATGTATAAGTGCACCATCTCACACAAAGCTTCAAATTGTTCCTGGGTTTTTCTCACATTTGGACAAAGCTATCCTCAAATCACTGAGTTGAGCACTCCATCACAGGGGAAAAAGACTGACTAATCTCTCTTCAGAGTGTCCCGAGGGAGAGAACTTGAAACTATAAAGGATTTGAAATAGTGTGGCCAGTTAATTCACTAAGTCATAAATATTTTTCAAGTTAATATAACAGAGCAATCATAAGCACTGGGGCCAGACTAACTGAGTTCAAATCCTGGCTTAATATACTAGTTGTGAGATCTTGACTAAATTATTGAGTCTTTATGGAGTGCCTAGGTGGCTCAGTCAGTTAAGCATCTGACTCTTGATTTCAACTCAGGTTGATCTCAGGGTGGTTAGATCGAGCCTCACCTCAGGTTCTTTGTGTAGGGTGGAGTCTGCTTGGGATTGTCTCCCTCTGTCCCTCCTCCCTCTAAAAATATTATTTAGTCTTTCTACATCACCGTTTCCTCATTTGTAAAATAGAGAAAACAATGGTCTACCTCGAATCTGTAAGATGGGGATTACAATAGTAATCCCCTCAAATGTTGTAATGAAGAGCAAAAACAAGGAAATATCTGTAAAACACACACACATAGGTTTTGTAGACAGTTACACACAGAGCAACTGTGAGTCCTACTTTGCCTGGGACACTCTTGATTATTCCTATTGTCCTAGAATAATTATTAGCTGGGTCTCTAGTTCAATCTAGAAAGAGCCCCAGTTTGGAAAATAAATTACATAACCATCCTAGTTACCAAGCACATAGTAAATATTATATAACCATTAGTTATTATCAAAACTTTGTCCTGAGCATTGGAGATTCTTAGCAGTGAAAAGTAACAACAATGAAACTCTGTCTTTGTGGATTTTTTATTCTAGTCAGGAGACATAACCAACCATCAAAATCAATCAGTAAAATAAATGTTAGATGGTGATAAATATAATGGCATTCAACAGCAACTGAATTTCTGGAAACTGCCATTTAGCTTACCTTCCCAAATGTATCAATAGGGTTTTTTTAAAGATTTTATTTTGTTTTTAGAGATAGAGAGTGCAAGTGGGGGGAGGAGCAGAGCAAGGAGAGAATCCCAAGCACACTTCACACTGAGCACAGAGCCCAGCATGAGACTCGATCCCACAACCCTGAGATTATGACCTGAGCAGAAACCAAGAGTTTCATGTTAACCAACTACACGACCCAGGCACCTCTATCAGTAGGATTTTTATACTTGTTTGAGTAAAGAAGTATTAATTCAAAATGTGTTAAAGACCTAAATGTATGATCAGAAGCCATAAAACTCCTAGAAGAAAACATACGAGAAAAACTCCTTGACATGGGTCTCGGCTATTATTTTTTTGACAATGTCACCAAAATACAAACTACAAAAAAAATGAACAAGTGGAAGTACATCAGACTAAAAAGCTTCTGCACAACAAAAGAAACAATAAAAATGAAAAGACAACCTAAGGAATGGGAAAAAATATTTGCAAATAAAATAACAGATATAGAGGTTAAAATCCAAAATATATAAAGAACTCATACAACTCAATAATTCAATTTTAAATGGGCAAAGGACCTGAACAGACATTTTTCCAAAAAAGATATATGAGTGGCCAACAGGTACATGAAAAAGTGCTCAACATTGCTAATGATTAGGAAAATGCAAATCCAGAACACAGAATCACCTCCTCTCTATTAAAATGATTGTCATCAAAAACACAAGAGATAACAAATGCTGGCAAGGATGTGGAGAAAAAGGAATCTTCGCGCACTGATGGTGGAAGTGTAAATTGGTGCAGCGACTAAGGAAACAGTATGAAGTTTCTTCGAAAAATTAAAAATAGAGCTACCCTATGATCCAGCAATTCCACTTCTGGGTATTTATCTGAAGAAAATGAAAACATTAACTTAAAAAGATATCTGCACCCCTATGTTCACTGCAGCTTAGCTTTATTTACAATAGTCAAGTCATGGAAACAACCTAAGTGTCCAAGGATAAATGGATAAATAAAAAGTGATATATGTGCTACATAATCCACATACATGCACACACTAGAATATTCTTCAGCCGTGAAACAGAGGAATTCTACTTCTTACGACAACACGGAAGAACCGGAGGGTATTATGCTAAGTGAAGTAAGTAAGATGGAGAAAGACAGATACTGAATGATCTCACTTATATGTGGAATCTAAGAAAGAGAGCAAGATCAGAGATAGAAAATATATAGAAAGATATAAAAAAAGATATCAGATTTGTGGTCACCAGAGGTTGGTGGTGGGGGCAAATGGGATTGGATGAAGGTAGTCAAAAGGCACAAACTTCCAGTTATAAGATAAAAATTATTAGGAGTGTAATGTACAACATGAGGAGTATATTTAATACTGCAGTATGGTATACATAAAATTTTAAAAGAGTAAATTTGAAGAGTTCTCACAAGGAAAAAAACACTTTTTTTCCCATTTTTTTGTATCTCAGTGAGATGACAGATGTTAACCGAACTTATTGTGGTCATTTCACAATATATGTAAGTAAAATCATTATGCTGTACACCTTAAATTCATACAGTGTTTATGTTAATCATATCTCAATAAAACTGGAAAGAAAGAAATAGAATAGGGGTTGTAATAAAGCAAAAATGTTATTTGAGGACATGACTACTAGGTTGAGTTAAAAGGAGGAGATTAGAAGAAAAACCAAGAAAATTGTGAGTAGACTCAGTTTGAGATTATCACAGTAAAAGTTCCTTCCAAATGGCAGACTTCCCACAATAGATAATCTAATCCCCTCACCCTTCCTGTGGTGGACTGTTGGTTGTATCCCAAAATCCATTCTTCCTTTCTTCCTGACACTTGGTAGAGGCCCAACTTTCTGGTTTTCTTAAATCTTAAGTGTGGCCATATGATTGAATACTTGACAATACCTGAGTGAAAGAACAAATACAATTTTGACCTTGTTTTTCCTGAAAGGAAATTACTTGTCCTGAACTTCCTTATTTTCTCTTCCTATGGGCTGGACCATGAATAGGACAATGGCCCCAGTTTGACCATGCAGACAAGAACAATGAACTAGGGCAGGCTTTACCAACGTGGTTCCAGAGAATTCCTTAAAGAAAATTATTTGAATGACCATTTTTTCAATTCTCCCAAGCATAGTACATAGGTAAGACTACTTTATTTGCATAGGAAGTAAGTTAATTAATCACACAAGATTAATGTATTGGGCATTAATTCTCTTCCAGGGCTTCATTCTCTCCCAGAATTGGTTGAGAGGAAATGGTGGAGCTCTGAGATGAAGGGAACTTGAATCTTTGAATCACTTCATAAAGCAGGACTACCTGGCTAATTCAGACACGCCAGGCTGGTACTCTCATAGAGAAATAAAATTCCTATTTTAATTAGTCCCCATATAGTATTTATATAAATACTATATGCATCTTTGTTACTTCAGTGTAGAATTTATTCTCACTACCAAACATCCTTTCTTACTTCTTTTAAGGAGAATACATCTCACTGCATTGTAGTATATTGAGGTAGGGCAGATTGATTCAACATTCACTCACAAGTGGTTGGATACTTAGGTATTTTTACCCTAAGTCAATAATTGATTTTTAAATGAAAAAAATCATTTCTGGATATCAACTGGGTATCAACTCTGAATCTAACTTGTCCCCTAACAAACAGTAGAAAGATAGAGTAAATTATTTATTTCTCTGACCGAACTTGTTGCCATCACTTTCATATTTGCCTCTAGTGATAGATCATGAGGATGTAATTAGTTATGATATCACAGGAACTGAGTACATTCATATAGAAGGATGAAAAGGATAGAAGCCACACAGAACATAATAGGATAAGATGAAAAGTATGAAGAAGGAGTGCTTATGAGATCAGAGAGAAGAGAGAAATAGTAAAAAGAAAAATGAAAAATAGACAAAGCAGGCTAATTCTTGGTAAACAAGGCAAAAAGCTGTGAGAAGCTAGAAAAACTTCGAGTTTAGTAGCTGTATTCAACAAGTGGTTCTACGTCCTAACAAGAACCTCAAAGTCTCAGTGGCCTAAAACCATTTTAAAATTGAATTTCTTGGGGCTCCTGGATGGCTCAGTTAGTTAAGCACCCATCTCTTGATTTCAGCTGGGGTCATGATCTCAAGGTTGTGACATTGAGCCCTATGTCACACTCCACACTCAGCACAAGGTCTGCTTGAGATTCTTTTCCCCTTTCCCTCTGCTCCTTCCTCTCTAAAATAAATGAAATCTTTTAAAAAATATATTCTTAGATTTTTTTATTTAAATTCAATTAATTAGCATATAGTGTATTATTAGTTTCAGACATAGAGTTCAGTGATTCATCAGTTGCATATAACACCCAGTGCTCATCACATCAAGTGCCCTCCTTAATGCCCATCACCCAGTTACCCCAATCCCTCCACCTACCTCCCCTCCAGCAGCCTTCTGTTTGTTTCCTATGATTGAGAGAGTCTCTTATGGTTTGTCTCCCTCTCTGATTTCATCTTATTTTATTTTTCCCTCCCTTCCCCTATGATTGTCTGTTCTGTTCCTTAAATTTCACATATGAATGAAATTATATGATAATTCTTTCTCTGATTGACTTAATTTGCTTAGCATAATACCTTTCTAGTTCCCATTCATGTTGTTGCAAATGGTAAGATTTCATTTTTATGAAGGCTGAGTAGTATTCCATTGTGTGTGTGTGTGTGTGTGTGTGTGTGTGTGTGTGTGTATATATATATATATATATATCACGTCGTCTTTATCCATTCATCTATTGATGGACATCTGGGCTCTTTCCATAGTTTAGTTATTGTGAACATTGCTGCTATGAACATTGGGGTCCAGGTGCACCTTTGTATCCTTTGGGTAAATACCTAGCAGTGCAATTGCTAGGTCATAGGGTAGCTCTATTTTTAACTTTTTGAGGCCCCCCCCCCATACTGTTTTCCAGAGTGGCTGCATCAGCTTGCATTTCCACCAGTGGAAGAGGGTTCCCCTTTCTCCACATCCTCGCCAACACTTATCATTTCCTGACTTGTTCATTTTAGCCATTCTGACTGATGTGAAGTGGTATCTCAGTATTGATTTGTATTTCCCCGATGCCAAGTAATGTGGAGCATTTCTTCATGTGCCTGTTGGCCATTTGTTGTCTTATTTAGAGAAATATATGTTCATGTCTTCTGCCCATTTCTTGACTGGACTATTTGGGTTTGGGGTGTTGAGTTTGATAAGTTCTTTATAGATTTTGGATACTAACCCTCTATCTAATAAGATATTTGTAAATATCTTCTCCCAATCTGTAAGTTCCTTTTTAGTTTTGTTGACTGTTTCCTTTGCTGTACAAAAGCTTTTTATCTTGATGAAGTCCCAATAGTTCATTTAAAAAGTTTATTTCTTATCCACATTACATACCCAGCAAGGATCAGTGGTGAGAGTAGTACAAAGCTCTACTTCACATAGTTATACCAAGAGTTAGGCTGATGGACATTCTATTATTAATTGGTGTCAACATCTCAGCACCAGTTCTCAGATTTTGCTACAGCCAGGGGAATGAGTACTGAAGAGTCTCATCACTAATTTAATTATCTTTTCTTGGATAAATACTTAGAAGTAGAATGGCTGAGTCATTTTAAGCATATGTCTAACTTTTTAAGAACTTATCCAGTGTTTTTGCAAAGAGGTTATTATTTTACATTCTCAGCAACAATACTTGAAAGTTTCAGTTTCTCTACATTGTTGACAATATTGGCATAGTCAAATTTTAAAATTATACATTCTAAAAGATACATAGTGATGTTTCATTAAGATTTTGATTTACATTTCTCTGATAACTAGTGGTGCAGACTTCTCATCTGCTTCTTTACTATTTGTGTATCTTTTTTGGTGAAATGTCTAGTTCAAGTCTTCTGCCATTTTTAAAAATTGCATTATATTTTTACTTCAGTTCTGAGAGTTCTTTATATATCTGGATACAAGTTTTTTATCAGATATGTAACTTGCAAATATTTTCCCTTAACCTTTGCCTTATCTTTCACTTCCTTAATAGTGTCATTTGAAGAGCAAATATTATCTAAAATGCTTCTTTTAGGCTGCTGAAATGTTGAGAATGTAAGCAATTTTGGATTGCTTTTATGATGACATTAGGTTTTTCTTAACTTTATGCCGTCTCTCTCCCAGGTGATGATTGATGCTGCAATAAAAGTACTCTTACTGCTTAGAGAGCTAAAGCAACTTCATTATTGGACTGACCTCATGACATGAGAGAAGCTGTCATGGATCTCCTTTCTCTGGGCTTAATGACAGGGTGAAGATTAGAATTACTCAAAATAAAAAGAACCATAAGAATAAAAAAGGTGGAAAAATCTTGGGACAAATCAATTGGATGATAGCATGCAGATGGTTGATTAAAAGTGGCATGAAACACTTAGGATCCAATTTTTTTTTCTAATACCATTCTCTAACAAAATGTACAAGGGTTCCTCAGAGAAATGGATAGTTCCAGGATTAGAGCAGGACATATACAAGACGAGTACCTTATACTGTCAGAAAGTAAGAAAATGCTCAAACACAATAGTTGGCATATGTCAAAGGGACACAGGAGTCAATTGAACAGCTCCCAATGTCTGAAGCTAGAAGACTTGACCAACAAAGTAATGTGACCTCAAACTGTATCCCCCCCCAAAAAAAACTATATCCTGTAGTAGAAAACAAATGTCCATAAGTCTATGTTGATACAAACAAATGATTGAATAAATGATTTGATGTGGGAGAATAGAAAAATATCCTATGCAGAAGAATCCCAAGTCATTTATGTAGATACATCACCTTCAAGGAGATGGAATATAACTCCCTGAATGTAAGCCAGATATAGTAACTTATTTCCAAAAAGCACAGTATAAGAAGGAAGAAAAAAGAAGAATTTCACTGTGAAGAAACCTGACACTCCTCAGCCAGTTGCTCAAGGTCAACATCAATAGTGATGTCTTATTGATAGTCAGTACTCTTGACATTATTTGATGAGAACAGCACTTTGCTTTTGTTGTTTTACCTCCAAAAACTCATAAACCTAGTCTCATCATGAGAAAAGTATCAATCTAACCCCAATTGAAGAATATTCTGCAAAACATCTGATCTGACCAATGCTCCTCAAAACTGTCAAGGTCATCAAAACCAAGAAAAGTCTGAGAAACTGTCATAGCCAAGGATCCTAATGGGATCCTGGAACAGAAAAGGGGCATTAGGCAAAACTAAGGAAATTTGAATGAAGTATGGGCTTATTATTATTATTATTATTATTATTCATGAGAGACAGAGAGAGAGAGAGAGAGGCAGAGACACAGGTAGAGGAAGAAGCATGCAGGGAGCCCGACATGGGACTCCATCCCGGGTCTCTGGGATCACACTCTGGGCTGAAGGTGGCACTAAACCGCTGAGCCACCTGGGCTGCCCAATATGGGCTTTTCTTAATAATAATTGTCAATATTTGTCTATTACTTATGACAAATATGCCATATTGATGTAAGATATTAATAATTGGGGAACTGGATGTGTGGACATATGGGAACTATCTGTATTATCTTCATAATTTTCTGTACATCTGTAACTATTCAAAAGCAAAAAGGGTATTTTCAAAGTTATTTTAAATATCTTTTGAAATGGCAACAGAGGGGCAGCCGGGGTGGCTCAGCGGTTTAGTGCCAGCTTCAGCCCAGGGCCTGATCCTAGAGTCTCAGGATTGAGTCCCACATCAGGCTCCCTGCATGGAGCTTGTTTCTCCCTCTGCCTCTCTCTCTCTCTCTCCCCCCTTGTGTCTCATGAATAAATAAATAAAATCTTTAAAGAAAAAAAAATGAAATGGCAAGAGAGATGGAGCAGGGGATCCCTGGGTGGCTCAGCGGTTTAGCGCCTGCCTTTGGCCCAGGGCGCGATCCTGGAGTCCTGGAATCGAGTCCCACGTCGGGCTCCCAGCATGGAGCCTGCTTCTCCCTCCTCCTATGTCTCTGCCTCTCTCTCTCTCTATGTCTATCATAAATAAATAAATAAATCTTAAAGAGAGAGAGAGAGAGAGAGAGAGATGGAGCAGCTATAAAAGTTTTAATGGGGGCAGCCCGGGTGGCTCAGAGGTTTAGCACCACCTTCAGCCCAGGGTGTGATCCTGGAGACCCGGGATCGAGTTCCACGCCGGGCTCACTGCATGGAGCCTGCTTCTCCCTCTGCCTGTGTCTCTGACTCCGTCTCTGTCTCTCATGAATAAACAGTATCTTAAAAAAAAAAAAAGTTTTAATGGATCCCTATAAAAGATTATTTGGTTCTGCTGTCCCACCAACTCCCCAAACTATTAAAAGGACCACAACAGATTTGTTCAATGTATCTTAACCTTGATTTTAAAACCTGATGATTGCATGACGAGTAAAGGGGTATACAGTATCTTTAGAGCCAGTGTGAATTACAACAGTTCAAGATAAAGGAGAGGATTATGACTCTAAGTAGCAGGTGGCCCAGGATCTCCTGGCATGGTCCCCAGCAGAAGACATGAGACCATATGCATTGGTATGAATAAAATGATCTGAGAGTGGTGAACAATTTTATTGGGAGTGCTGGACACTGATGCTTGGTGTACTGTCCCACCTAAACCTGCCAATGAAAAGCAAACGGTCAATGTAATTAAATTAAGAAAATATAGTGGTGCAATTGTAGAAAGTTTGCAGGTAACAGTATGACCAAGTAGAAATTTGTGAATGAAAGAAATTATGTTTGCTTCATCCCCCCTAGAGTGTGTTATAAAGAGGGATGTGATGTCTAAATGGAAGACTTTTGCCTCATCCAAACCACTAGGAAAGAGATGTAAAAACTTGCTCCTCGTACTAGTTTAATTGGTCCTGCTAGATGTATTTATCCAATTTTGTGTGTCTTTTATTCTAGGAAAATCCCTTTAGAAAAAAAAAGAAAATCCCTTTAGAAACAGAAATATCTACAGATTGATAGAAAACCAGTTACTGAGAGTCAGCTCACACCCAGTGTAGAGCACATGCAGAAAATAAAAACACTATATATAAGAAGAGGTTTTAACAAAAGGAATTTAAATACATATGTGCCAAAATGTCAGGACGACTGACATTCCTATAGTTTCTTGAAGTAGCCTTTTGAGGTCTACACTAAATGAGACATCTGTATCTCAGTGTGTCTGTAAAAGTGAAGGATATCTCAGCTCACTCAGTGGACATAAGCCTGGAAAGAACATGGCATGCAATCAACTGGCTCTGATGTAAAAGCTTAATTAAATTAAATTTAATTTAATTTAGTGTAATGTAATTTAATTCAAAAGCTTGATTTAATTAGTTCTGATTTAAAATAATATAGAGGACTGGACCATGGTGAGTTGCCCCAAAAGGCAAAGCCTGCCCATCCATGAGGCATTAGAAAAGCATAAAACAGAAATAAAGTCTCTGTCCAAGACTAAGAAAACACTTGCTAACAAACAGAAAGGGACCAGTAACGGAGTAATGTATCCTGCTGAAGAAAACTTTAGCAACTTCATAATTATGCCTAGGGATCAGCCTCCTCAGAGAATATACTTGAGCAGTTGGCCTAACACCAATGCAAGAGTTGATACTTCCCACTGGGTGTTATGCTATATGTTGGCAAATTGAACTCCAATAAAAAGAAAAAAGAAAAAAAAAAGAGTTGATACTTCCCCACAGGGCATGTTGACTTCCATTGTTCTTGATGAAAACTTTTAATCACATCATTAACATTACTCTCGCTCCCGCCCCCCTCCTTTTTTTTCTCTCTCTCTCTTTTCAACTTCAGAAGAAAATTACAGTTCTGAAGAAGTTCCTGCCTTGTGGCTCTGCACCTGCTTTCAATTAGAATAGAGATAATGGATGAAAAGTACATTTGGTATGTGCCAACCCTCTAGAGGCATCTGCTTTGGCAAGTAAAAGGCCAGGAGAGTTGTGAGTGGGAATTCTAGCCTACTCCTTCAAGCTTCATCATGCCTGAAGCTTCACATTGCTGCCTCTGGAAGTTGATACTGAAGTCAATAAGTCATCAAGTGCAAGGAGTTAAAAGCTAAAAACTTTGAATCACCAAGCCAAAGCCATGAACTCATGTAGTAAATTTGGTTAAAATGGTCAATCCAATAGGGGTATAAAAAAAAAGAAAGAGGCAAACATTTTTAGATCAAATGATTTCATTTTGTTGATTGGTAAATTTATTTCAAACAAGAATATTCTAGATCCTATTTCTTTTGAACCTTTCTGGGAGCACAAGTTTACATAAAACACCAATTCTTTTTCTCTTTGAACAAGAACAAAACTATTACATAAGATAACCTATCCTGTCCCAATCCCTCAAAATCTAAATTTGAGGAAAAGTTTATGGATTGAGATTGATAATTTGCTACCTAAAACTAGTAAAACCTCTGTTATACAAAACTAGATTCAAAGAGAAAACTGTTAGGCATTATTTCTGGGCATTAACGAACTAATATGTCACAGCAAAAACTATCCAATTGGAAAAGCAAAGTTGAAGACCAGGTAAATACTTCCCTCAGTGATGTATGTGAGCAGCTCCAGGTAGACTTTATACTTGCCTCAGTGGCCAAATAGCTAACATTTCACTATTAAAAATTAAGAAAATATATTTGGAAAGATAATGGTTATTCATTTCCACTTTGAAAGAAGTCAGGACATCACAAAATAACTGGTTGTCTTGAAAAATATGAGAGGAACTGAAAGAGAAAAAGGAAAAAGTTCACCTACTCTTCAAATTGTCCTAAGTCTTTGAAACAATCTATGAACAAAAAAGAAATACTGAGTTAGGGACACAAGGGGCTAGGCAGGGCTAGGTAGGGGGCCACAGAAGCAGGCTCGCAAAATCCCAAGAAGGCTGAGGTGTAAGGAAACCAGAGATAAAGGAACAAGCCAGACCACCCTGCCCTAGGTGTGGGCAGGGAGGTATCTTTTTATGACAATCATCTGTGACCAAAAAAGAATAACCAGACCCCCCCCCCAAAAAAAAGAAGAACCAGACCCCAAAGAGGAAGTAAGCCATTAAAGTTGTTATCATTAGTCCTTAGTCAATGGTGATATCAGTGGATATATTAAAAGGATTTAGCTTCCTTGATTAGGTTCTTAATAAGAGACCAACCCTATAAGTCCTCAGGGGCAACCCTGTTGGGACCCCGTCTCACTTCTGAGAACTTTCTCTGTATCTTTACTTAATAAACTTCTGTCCCTTTACTCACTCTCCTGTGTCTGAGAGATTCATTCTTCGATTCCGTGAGACAAGAACCAAGCTCTCTCGTATCAATACAATTGATTGTTAAACAACATGGATTTGAACTGCATGGGTCCACTTATATATGGATATTTTAAAATAAATATAATACTGTGCTGTAAATGTATTTTCTTTATGATTTTCATAATCACATTTTCTTTTCTCTAGCTTTATTATAAAAATATTGTATATTAGACATATACAAAATACATGTAAATGAATTATGTTACTGGCAAGGCTTTCGATCAGTAGTACCCTAGTAGTAGTTAAGCTTTTGGGGAGTCAAAAGTTATACATGGATTTTCCACTGCACAGGGATTCACCACCCCTAACCCCTACGTTGTTCAAGAGCCAAACGTATGGCTCCCATGTTCGGTGAAATTAAACTGTATTCTCAAAATTTATTTTATTTTTTAAAGATTTTATTTATTCATGAGAGACACAGAGAGGCAGAGACATACTCAGAGGGAGAAGCAGGCAGGATTCCTCTGGGGACCCCGATGTGGGACTCGATCCCGGGACCTCAGGGTCACAACCTGAGCCAAAAGCAGACGCTCAACCACTGAGCCATCCAAGCATCCCTGTATTCTTAAAATTTAGAACATGAAAAAGATTCTGGGAAAAAAGTTCTGCTGTAAAGGAGCCCTTTCATCAAAAGTTAGGGACGCCTGTGTGGCTGGCTCGGTGGTGAAAGCGCCTGCCTTTGGCTCAGGGCATGATCCTTGATTCCTGGGATGGAGTCCCACGTCAGGCTTCCTGCATGGAGCCTGCTTCTCCCTCCGCCTGTGTCTCTGCCTCTTTCTCTGTGTCTCTCATGAATAAATAAATAAAATCTTAATAAAAAAAAGTAGCATTAATTATCATAACCAAAGGAAAAAATTTAAAAACAAAGAATTGTTGCAAAGCTAACTAATTGGGTTCAAACCTGAGTTCTAAGTATGTCAAGTGGAATAATGAAAATGCTTACCAAGGAATTTAGACACTTAGCTTATTGTTAAAATTTTGCCATTACCCAGTTGCGCATTCTTTTTTTTATGATTTCTTTTTTTTACTGAAATGCATTTGACATATAATACTGTATAAATTTAAGGTGTACAATATGTTGATTTGATACATTTTCTATACTGTAACATTATTACCATTGTAGCCAGAGCGCCTCCATCACATTGAGTAATAATCATTAAGACTCTCATGGAGTCTTTTTTGTGGTTGGAACAATTAAGTTCTAGACTCTTACCAAGTTTAGTGATTATAATATGCTATTATTGTCTATAATCACTGTACTGAGTTCTTGAATAAATATAATTCAATTCCCATCTTTGTAAAATATATATAATCACACCTCATAGGAATGGCACAAGCATTGAATGGAAAAAGCCTTGTGAAAGCATTTGGAAAATTCAAACTTCCATAAAAACATAAGACTATGATGTTAGTGTCAATATTAATAATAATGATGAAATATATTGAGGCTTTACAAGAATTACTTTATTTAATCCTATAGCATTCCAATAAAAAAAAGGTATCATTAGCCCTGTCAGTTCCTAGAAGGAACTGAGGTTTACAGTCTTTGGGTTGCAAGACAATGTCAAATACATGGCATTAGTATTTAAGAAACTGAAATAAGGGGATCCCTGGGTGGCTCAGCGGTTTGGCGCCTGCCTTTGGCCCAGGGCGCAATCCTGGAGTCCCGAGATCGAGTCCCACGTCGGGCTCCTGGCATGGAGCCTGCTTCTCCCTCCTCCTGTGTCTCTGCCTCTCTCTCTCTCTCTCTATGTCTATCATAAGTAAATAAATAAATATTAAAAAAAAAAAAGAAACTGAAATAACATTGAAACATATCTTATAAAATCACATTTCTGATAAAGATAAAATATCTGTTAAAGAAGTCAATCTAGGGCCACCCAGGTAGCTCAGTGGGCTAAGCATCCAACTCTTGATTTCAGCTCAGGTCATGATCTCAGGGTTGTGAGACTGAGTCTTGCGTTGGGCTCCATGCTTAGTGTGGAGCCTATTTCAGATTATCTCTCTCCCTCTCCCTCTGCTCCTGTCCAGCATCTGTGCATGCTCTCTCCATCACTTTAAAAAAAATAATCAATCTGTATGCTTGAAAATAATTTTTTGATTTATTGGTTTTTTGGGAGTCACAAAAGTAATACCAGCCCTTTGTTACAAGAAAAATAATATGAAAGTGTATAAAGACAGGATTAATAATAATGATGTTAAAACATGATGCATAGCAGTAGATTGGGTAAACAGTGTTCTTGAGAACTTATATTAAATGAACTAATATTCCAAAAAAACTTATTAATGATAAGCACTACTTTATAACCAAAAATTTTATTTAACTATCGATAGAAACACAAAAAGATTGTCACAAGTGTACAGATTGATGAATTTTCATGAAATTAACATACCTACATAACCAATATGCAGGTAAGAACACAAAAATGACACCACCACAGAAGACACCCTTGTGTCCTCAGATATCTCTCTCTCCCCAGGGTAACCATTTATATTGACTCTTTACACTGCAGATTATTTTGGCCTGTTTTGAAACTTTACATAATACTTGCAATCATGCTTGCTATGTAATAGGTTGTGCCTGCACTCTTTACTCAACATAATTCTGATAGTCACTTCATGGTGTTTTCTGTAGTTCAAGTTCAGTCATTTTAACTTCTGTGTGGTATTCCATTTGTGAATCTACTACCTTTTTAAAAGATTTCTTTATTGAGAGAGAGAGACAGCAAGTGGGGGACAGAGAGGGACAAGTAGACCCTACACTGAGCACAGAGCTTGATGTGGGTGGGGCTCAATCTCATGACCCTGAGATCATGACCTGAGCTGAAATCAAGAGTTGGACACTCAACCAACTGAGCCCCCCAGGTGCCCTGTGAATCTACTACTTTTGATGGACATTTAGATGGTTTCCAATTTGGACCTATTGCAAAATGCTGCTATGGACATTTTTATACATTACTTTAGGTGAACATTTGTATGCTTTCCTGTTGAGTTTGCACCTAGGAATGGAAGAGCTGTGTCAAAAGATATTTCTATGTGCCACTTTAGCAGACATGGCCAAAGAGTTTTCCAAAGTGCCTGTACCACCAGCAGCAAATAAAAATATATATAATTATATATAGCATCAAGTTGTTCCATGTTCTTTCCAATGCATGGTACTGCCTGCTTTTGTTGATACATTGGTATTCTTGCATGTCTTGATGGATAACAAAGTTGAGCATATTTCATTTATTTATTGGCCATTTGAATATGCTTTTGTGTAATGTCTGAGTTTTTAATCATTTTTCTACTGGATTGTCTTGTTGACTTGTGGAAGTTCTTTATATATCCTAGATATGAGTCCCTTGCTGAATACATATTTTTCACTACCTTTACACCCTGAGGCTTGTTCTTTACTCTCTTAAAGGTATCTTTTGATTAATAGAAGTTAAAAATTTTTATATAGTCCAATTAATTAATATTGTTCTTTATGGAAAGTGATTTTTGTATACTTTAAAAACAACTTTCGGGGCAGCCCGGGTGGCTCAGCGGTTTGGCATCACCTTCAGCCCAGGGCCTGATCCTGGAGTCCTTGGATCGAGTCCCATGTCGGGCTCCCTGCATGGAGCCTGCTTCTCCCTCTGCCTGTGTCTTTGCCTCTCTCTCTCAATCTCTGTGTCTCTCATGAATAAATAAATAAAACATTTTTTTAAAATAAAAAAATAACAAATAAATAAAAACAACTTTCTGTATGCCAAATTTATGGAGTTACTATGTATCTAATCATTTTGTCTAAAAGCATCATTAAGGGGTGCCTGGTTGGCTCATTCAGTTAAGCAGCTGACTCTTGGTTTTGGCTCAGGTCAAAGTCTTAGGCTCATAAGATTGAGCCCCAAGTCAGGCTCCATGTTCAGCACAGTCTGCTTAAGATTATTTCCCCTACTCCCTTTCCCTCTCCCTTTATTACTCACCCCTACTTCACATGCCCTCTTTCTCTCTCAAATACATACATAAATGAAATTTTTAAAAAATTAACTATCACTGATTTATTTTTACCATTAAGGTCAATCATACATCTGAATTTAGGCATAAGGATTCTTTTTTTAACATAATAAACACTTTATTTTAAAATTTTGATATAATTGACATATAACATCATTTTAGTTTCATGTGTACAGCACAATGATTTAATATTTATACATATTGCTAAAAGATCACCACAATAAGTCTCCTAAATATTCATCATCACACACAGTTACAAATTTTGTTTTCTTGTGATGAAAACTTTTAACATCTATTTTCTTTGCAACTTTCAAATGTAAATACAGCATTATTAACTATGGTCGCCATGCTATATATTACATCCCCAGGACTTATTTATTTTATAGCTGGAAATTATACTTCTTAGCTCTCTTCACCCATTTTACCTCCACACCACTAATCTGTTCTCTGTATTCATGAGCTTAGGTTTGTTTTTATGTTTGTATTTTTTTTAATTTTAGATTCCATATATAAGTAAGATTATACAGTATATATCTTTCTCCACCTGACATATTTTACTTAGTGTAAAGCCCTCCAAAGTCCATCCATGTTGTCACAAATGGCAAGATTTCCTTCTTCTTTATGGCTGAGTAATATTCCATTGTGTACATACAGACCACTTTTTCATCATCCATTCATCAATGGACAGATTCTCTTGTTCCATAGGGATAACCAAAGACATATAGTGAAAAGTGTATCCTTACTGTATAGGAGTGACACTTTTCTCATAAATCAGATAAATGTGTGAGTCTTTCTGGATGGCATTATTTATCTACTGGTTTACTTATCTGTACTTAGGTAAATGCTATGCTGGTTAGATTACTGTCATTTTATAATAGGTCTAATATCTAACAGTGTATGTGCCCCCATTCCATGTCCTTATGTCCTTATCCACTGAGATCACCTTATCTGTTTTATACCATTTACATTTACATATATGTTTTGGAATAACTTTGTCAACACACACACACATGTACACACACACACACACACACACACAACTTTGCTGGAATTTTCCTGAGAATATTTTGAATTCATATATGAGTTTGTAGGAAATTGATATTTTTAAGTATTTTGAGGATTGATATTTAATATATTGAGTAATCCATAAACATGTATATCCTTCTATTTCCAGTGCCTATTTATCTTCTGGTAAGAAGTCAGTTTTGGTCTTAGTTTTGTTCCTTTCAAGAAAAAATGTATTATTTTCTTTCAGATGTTAAGATTTTCCTTTTGCTTCAATTCTCATCAATTTTATTAAAATGTAGCTAAGAGTCGTTTTTTAAATATTTTATTTATTTGACACAGAGTGAGAGAGAGAGCATGAGCACAAGCAGGGGGAGTGGCAGAGGGAGAGGGAAAAGCAGACTCCCTGCTGAGCAGAGAGCAGGCTCCGGATCCAAGGATCTTGGGTCATGACCTGAGCTGAATTCAAGAGTCAGATGCTTAATCGACTGAGCCACCCAGGCACTCTCCTAAGAGTAGTTTTATTGTTGTTTATCCTGTTTGAGAATTTTAGCACTTCTTGAATTTATCCATGAGTTAGTTTACTTCATAATTTGGGGGAAATTCTTAGCTATTTTCTCTTTTTTTATAAAGCTTTAATTTATTTATTCATGAGAGACACAGAGAGAGAGGCAGAGACACAGACAGAGGGAGAAGCAGGCTCCATGCAGGGAGCTTGAAGTGGAACTGGATCTCAGGATCCCGGGACTTGATCCCTTGATCCCAGGACCCTGGGACACAACCTGAGCCAAAGGCAGATGCTCAACCGCTGAGCCACCTAGGCGTCCCAGACATTTCTTTGCAAAAATTGCTTCTCCCTGATTTTCTTTCTTTTTTCTTCTGAAACTCCAAAGTAATGCATGTTAGACTTTTCACTATGTCTAATATGTCTCTCAAACTTCTTTCTATGTTTTCTTTTTTTCTCTCTGTCCTTCATTCTGGACATGTTATATTGGTGTGGCTTCCAGTTTGCTGTGTCTAATTTGTTCTTAAAACTATCCCTTGAGTTCCTCATTTGAGGTATTGTGTTCTTCCACGACCAGAATTTCCATCTCTCCAGGGAAATGTTTTCAGTTTTGCCTCTCTTTTCATTGACTTACTTAACTTTCTAGATCACACTTATTTTAAAGTCTTTATGTTAATTTCAATATTCTGATCACCTGTGGATTACCTGTGTTTATTGGACCCTTTATCTTGGTCTTCAGTCATTTCAGCATATAAAAACCAGAGAGACTCCATATGATATCTTTTTCTCTGGCAGACAGATTAGAGTGGGGTTAGAACACTTCAATCCTAATGAGATGCTGATCCTAATGAGTTGAGTGTAGGTTTCATTTTTGCTAAAGAACAGCCTATCTCTATTCGTCCTGTTCCTGAGATAGTCCTCCAAGGCTTTCAACTGAAAGCTTAGTATGTTCTCTAGAGACCTTTTTGGTGAGCTCTAGAATCAAATCTTTGTCTCTTTAACATCACTAGGCTACAAAAACTTCTATTTTTCAGAAGACTTTGGGTTATTTTATTGTATCTGGCCCTGGCATGGTTCGGAATTTGCCCAATATTTTAAGGAGGAAATTGGCTATAGTGATAGGCACTATTGTACTCACTTTATAGAAGGAGATGTTAAGGCACAGAGAGGTTAGGTTATTGGAAAAGTCATATATGTTAGTTAATGGCTGAACTGGGATTTTAGAGAGTTTGGCTCAAGATACTAATTATTATTCTCTTCCCTATCTTAACCCCCTAAAATAACAAATATTAATATGAGTTATGAGTGATTCAATTTGCTAACTGTAACATACTTCTTTTTCTCAAATTTATTATAGTTGATTTATCTCTACCTTCTACTTGCATTTTTTGGAATTAACAATATAGTATGAACATCCATCCTGGCCAATATTCTTCTGAAAGTGTTCAGAGATTAGTCAAACACAATACTCAAGGTATGCTCTTTCCTTCAAAGTAAAGATGATGACAATTATCACTGTAATTGGTCCTTTGACTCTTTATATTTAAGAATAATATTGTAACTTTTTGCTTTATTTTATATTGCTTTGTTTGGTCGGATAAAATAAACATAGTTATTCTTGAGCTTTTTCCTAGCCTCAGATCCCTAAATGTCTCAGGAGGGATCACGTATACAACTGATCTTCATTTCTCATGTATTTATAAATTCACTTATTTGCTAAAATGTACTTGCAAACTTAAAGTCAGTACTCAGGGGTTCTGGATGGGAGGTGAGTAGCGGGATGGGGTAATTGGGTGATGGGCATTAAGGAAGACACGGGATATGATGACCACCAGGTGTTATAGACAACTGGTCAATTATTGAACTCTGCATCTGAAACTAATGATGTACTTACTATATGCTGGCTAATTGAATTTAAATTTAAATAAATAGATAAATAAATGAAAAGGAGTGGAAAATACAGCCTTCCAGTTACAGAATGATAGGTCATGGGAATAAAAGGCACAACACAGGGAATATAATCAGTGATATTGTAACAGCATTGCATGACAGATGGTAGGTAGATACACTAGTGAGTAAAGCATAATGTATATGTTGAATCACTATGTTGTACACCTGAAACTAAGGTAACATCGTATGTCAAATATACTAAAAAATATATTTAACTATGAAAAAATAAAAATAAAATCAATACTCATGAGACTTTCATGGCCATTCATGGACGTGCACAGAGTGACAAAAATTTGAGTTGCCTGAGGCACATGTTACCGGCAGAGGGCAAGCTAGCTGATGCTCTGCCTTTTTGTCTACCCTCCCCTACACTAAACAAATATCCTTTTTGTGGTACATTTAGTGCAGTGGAGGTTTTTTTGTGTGTATTTTTGTGCTTCTCTGTTGGTGAGGTCACTGTCTAAAATGCTCCTTTACATGCAGGGCTGATGTGCTGTCTGTTGTTCCTAAGTGGAAAAGCTGTGATGTGCCTAATGGAGAAAATACGTGTGTTGGATAAACTTCCTTAGGCATGAGCTATGCTGCTGTTGGCAGTTAATGAATCTTATTATGATAGTGAACCATCAATATATACTTAATACAGTGCCTTCAAAGAGAAAATGCAGAAAACAGATATATTGATCAGTTGACCAAAAAAATGTGACCCGAGGTTCACAGACAGCTAACTCTATATTTCGTCTAAGAGCAATGGTTCGGTATTCACTAATCCCGTGTTCTCAGTGACTTTACACAACATAAGTACCGTGAATAAACGACACATGCACATACACACGTACCGATGTTCTATCAACCCAAATTAATTATGTTATTTTCCCAACAGAAAAGAAAAAAAACTAAATTAAAGGTAAATTTTTTTCTTGGAAATCTATATCCTAAAATATAGAGTAAGTTTAAAGTTTGCTTAATGTAGATTTTTATGCTATAATTTAATGTTAACATACAAATATGTCATGGCATTTCATAATAAGCACCCTGAATTCCAAAAGAAATTGAGAAATGATTTGGCAGCAATCTAGAGCCACAAGAGGGCATCATCACCCTAGGGATGAGACTCAAAACACCAAATGATTTATAAGAAAGTATTTTACCTGCATTTACAATCAATCCTCTTCTGATCATTTATCTTGTCAATCACATAGCATTTATAATTCTTAAAACATTAGTTGGCACTTTGTAGCCATCCAATAAATACTTTCTTGACTCAGTGAATGAGAATCATATAGAGTTAAAAATACTGAAGAATCACTTTGGTTTATGAAATTTAGATTTTCTACTTTCTGTCTCTGTAAGTGGGTAAGAAATGAGCTCAACAAGACAAATGTGAAAGGAAAATAGACCTATTTCAATGATAAACTGGGGCCTTAGTGACATTGTGAAAGAGGAGATCTCCTCTAGAAGACACCATGACCCTGTAATGCTGGGTTTCATTGATCCTACCAGACAGGCCCCTATCCAAAAAAATCACAGCAAAATTTACTCTGGCAGGAAAGTTCATGCAACCAACAAATCTGGAAAATAAAGATGTTACCATGCTATGCTCCTCAGTCAAATTCAAATTTTCATGTCCATTTAACAAGAATGGGCAGAGGCACATTTTACAGCTAGGAAGGCTGATTTTCTAAATGTTGCCCTGCCAGGTTTTGTAGGGACCTACAAGAGGGATTTTGTAGGGAAGCTGTTTGTTTTTCTGTTAACTCGCTTTTTTTTAAGATTTTATTTATTTCTTTATTCATAAGAGACATAGAGAGAGGCAGAGACATAAGCAGAGGGAGAAGCAGGCTCCCTGTGGGAGCCTGATGTGAGACTTGATCACCTGATTCCAGGACCCTAGGACCACAACCTGAGCCAAAGGCAGATGCTCAACCACTGAGCCACCCAGGTGCTTTTTTTTTTTTTTTTTTTTTTTTTTTAAGTTGGGAAGACCAGAGAGGGAAGAGAGAAAGAATCTCAAGTAGGCTTCACACCAAGGGCGGAGACCCAGTGCTGGGCTCCATCGCACAACCGTGAGATCATGACCTGAGCTGAAATCAAGAGTCGGATGCTCAACCTACTGAACCCAGCAAATCTTGAGCCACCCAGAAAAACCCTGATTTTCTGTTAACTCTCAGATTAACACCATCATGAACAGATGCATACACATCTTCGCAAAGAGCTGCCAGATTTAGCGATTAAAATATATGACACGCATTGAACCGTGCATCCTGTATCCCATCTGGTAACCCTACCTTCGCACCAGCCTTTAAGGTGCTGCCTTAATTAGGTTAGGAGCTGAGAAAAGAAGAGAAGGGAAACCACTTCATGCTACATATTAGTTAACAACTTGGGGATAGGGAAGGGAGCACCAGAACATAATGATGTTATAAGCTCAGTGTGAGGTTATGTTCTTAGAGCATAAATGTGGTAAATTTGGTTGGAATGAAAGTTTGCCTTCCGAATGTCCCCAGCATTGCACAACACTGCTCCATTAAAGTACCTCTATAATTTATGCCTGCATTTGGAATTTCAACACTTACTACGAAACAATTACAAATTAGGCAGGGGGATAAATGTGGGCAAACAACAATGAACAAATAGACATTGTCTTGCACTCCTGAGTGATACATTCTGGCAAGGGAAATAAGCAGTACTTACACAATTAAATATTTAATTACAACTGTGAAAATTCCCTTCCTCTCCCACCTCCCCTCCCCACCCTCTCTGCTCCCCACACAAAGGTGTAGAGACAGAAGAGTGTGTCCCAAGAACACACTGATCTGTTTAAAAACTAGTACAGATGAGATGGAAATATATAAGTACAAAGGAAACTAAAAATAAGAAGAAGAAATAAAATCCAACCATGCTACAGTAACTCTAAAATTAAAATCAACAAAACACTGAGAATCAGGGAACAGTCTCAAACTAACACAAAATTTCAGTTGAGAAATAAACTTTTAGCTAATTGCCTATATAGCCATTTCCTAAAAGATCGAATTACTTTTAAAAAGGTGGACAAGACATTTATATATCCACCTTCCTATATAATAGGGATGGTACCAAATAGCCAACTGAGCAACTCTCTTCTTATAAATGTTCAGGCCAAAAATCTGGACTGCTGGAGTCATCCTTAACTCCTATTTTCCCTGATAATTCATATCAATCCATCAGCACCCCTACTGGTTTATCATTCAAAACATATCTGGAATTTTAATACTTCTTATCATCTTTACCACCTTGGCCTAAGATGGCATCATCTCTCAGAGGGTTTATAATTATTATTATAAGCATAAAAGATTTCCCTAAACTGTCTCTTTTCCCCCCTCAGTGCAGCAACTGGAGAGGTCTTGTGAAAAGGTAACTCACACTGTGACACTGCTCTTTGCAAAACCTCCAGTGGCTTCCAACAGAAATCAGAGTAACGCTGGAGAGAATCCTTAAAAGGGAGGCCAAGTCTCTCAGAGATCCTGCCCTCCATGGCCTCTGAGATCATTTGCCTTTCTTCCAGGAAGAATTTTCTCTCTCCTTTCCTACTTTATTTGTTACCCATGTTATTTATCATCTAATATGCTACATGTTTTACTTAAAATTTTTGTGATACTGTTGTTTCTCCACTTACTAGAAAATATTTACCATTAAAGCAAGGATTTTTATCTGCCTTCACTTCACTTCAGTATTCTTAGAACCTAAAAGAACACCTGAATCAATAAATGCTTGTTGAAAGAATAAATAATAACTCTCAGCTCTGTGTGTGTGTGTGTGTGTGTGTGTGTGTGTACTGATGTAAGAACCCATTTCATAACCCTTTTGCATATTCCCAATGGACTCCTGGGTGGTCAGCTATCTCTTTCTCTCCATAAAATATATGGATAATAGGTATCTCCCATCCTAATTTAAAAATCCCTTTATACATTCTAAAGTATGTAATTACCCCCTCTAAATGTGGTTTTTGGACTGGTTTACAACTAGAACTTGTTTTGTCTCAGGAGAAGTGTCAGCATTTTCATTCAAACACTGTCTCTAAGAAATTCAATTAAAATAAGAATATGGCAGGGCAGGAGGGATGTAAAGTCTTGATCACAGTCAGTTAAAACTGAAGGAAATAGCTTGGAAAGAAAATAGAAAAGTATAGTAAACATTGAAAAAACAAAATTATCTCTCTTAAAATTAAGATGATATACAAATAGTAAAATCTATTGCATGATAAGTTCTTAGAATTAACCAAATAAAATTTATAATAGAAACATAGAAATGCAAATTTCCAATAAATACATAAACATATACTCTTCACCAGTGAAGAGGAAAATGTAAATTAAGATAGTGGTAAAATGACTCATACTGTGAAAAGTCTAGCTGAAGATAACTGATAGCAGAAGTCCCAAATTCTTCCTTGTATGAATTTGGGAGACACGGGAAGAACCAGATCATTCTTGGAAGATGTTGACATTTCATAATTATATTGACTAATTGGCTTGAGGTAGGAAGCCTGGAGCACTCCCTCCTGCCATGACACCATGATGTGTCCCAATTTGTTCTCCATTCATGTATGCTTTTTTTTTTTTACCCTGATTAGTTTATTTTTTGGTATGCTTTCTCAAACATTAATTTAGAACTTGATGCCATTCTATAGTGTTAGTGCTGGGTAAAGATTATTTCAAACCTCTTAAGGAGGACAGGGTAAGATATTTGTATGACCAGGCTGCCAAAGACATGACCTGGGAAGAATCTCCTTAAAAATTTCATGACATTGGGGATCCCTGGGCAGCTCAGTGGTTTAGCGCCTGCCTTTGGCCCAGGGCGCAATCCTGGAGTCCCGGGATCGAGTCCTGCGTCCGGCTCCTGGCATGGAGCCTGCTTCTCCCTCCTCCTGTGTCTCTGCCTCTCTCTCTCTCTCTCTCTCTCCCTCTCTCTCTCTATGTCTATCATAAATAATAAATAAATAAATATTTTAAAAAATATATCATGACAAAGAGACTCCTAACTCTGGGAAATGAACAAGGGGCAGTGGAAGGGGAGGTGGGCAGGGGGATGGGGTGACTGGATGATGATCACTGAGGGGGGCACTTGATGGGATGAGCACTGGGTGTTATACTATATGTTGGCAAATTGAACTCGAATAAAAAAATATAAGTAAAAAATATCATGATAAGAACTAAAGGAATTACAAAGGTGAAAAACAGATCAATGTTGACCCCCACCCCTACTCCCAAGGTAGACATGAGTTAAGACTCATTTTTCTAAATTATCGGAGAAAAAACTATTTTAACAGAACTAGTTTGGAATTACTTATCTATATTATTATGTTCCATTATAGAAGGAGATGGATTACATAGATGTTTATGGCAATAATCTTGTTTCAGAAATATTTAAGGAAGACAATGGCCCTTCCTAAAGCCTGGTCAGGCAAAAAGAAAGTGTGAGGCCTAGGCTATGTTTCTGATGGTATCTCAGCCATTATTGTGGCCCCAATGTTTTATTTCCTATGACAGCCCTATTTCATTAGTAACAGATTCAGTATCATTACAGATGTGAGGCTGGGAAATGATCACAATGAAACCATTACACTGTATAATTGTGTTAGCTGTTTCATTTTTTCTTCTTCTCTAAAGGCCTATCATGTGCTTGCCTCACAAAGAAAATTCATGCATCTGGGAAAACTGCAGCAGGCTGTGTTTGCCTGGGTTTACCTCTGAGATTATTTTTAACTGACTTTGGATTTTCTAGAGGATTTATGTAAACCTGAAATTGGGTAATAAAATTGTAAAACAAACCAACAAAAAAACCCAACACAGTAGGTTGGACAATTATTTCACATAAACCATTCAATTGTTGGGTGGAAGTTTGTTGGAACAAAGGATTGAAGAGTTTGGGTCTTGGCATTAAAGAAGAAAAGCAGACATGTTTGGTTTGGGGATAAAATTCTAAGTAAGTGCTCTCTCTAGCTACAAGTACAATGATTCCTATTTTTCAACAATTTATCTTACTTTGCTGAAACATTCTTTGATTTCTTCCCTACCCTCTGTGCATTCTTTTCTTTCACAATCTGTGCCCATCAAGGCTTCAAAGCCCATTTCAACTATTTCCAAAGGAGCTATTGGATGTACCAGAAATTTAAATTTATTACGAAGGTTGTAATTTTATTCTACTACTGATGAAATGCTAAAACTAAAAATTAATAAAGTACATCCTCACTGTCAAAATAAAGAAAAAGAAAACTTAAAAGGTTCATAAAGCCACTGGCGGTCATGTCAAGGGCCTCTCAATAAAATTTCACTTTGCATGTTTTGATTGCTTGGAACATCTTGGGAAAGTGCTATATATTACATTGATTTTTGTTCCACTGTAGTCCTCTATGAAATGTCATTTTATATGTGTATCTTAATTCCTATGAACTTCATTCTTTCCTGAGATACATATAGTGATGTAGTATTTGAAATACAATGACTATTATTAAGACTTAAGATTGCCATTGGTATGGCAAGCTCACTTACTTTTTAAACTCTGTTCACACTTGAAGATTTAGTTTTCCCTCATGTTTAACATCTTGTCTGATTTTCCAAAATTTACACTTTGATTTTTATTCTCAATATGTGCACTGTTCACAAACCATATAAAGAAAATGTGTCCTCTGCAGCCAATTAAGCTGACTGTGCTCTTTCCCCATGGGGGCCCAGTGTGCCAGGGCTGCAGACAGCCTCCTTGGTATTGTATGCAGCCTGTTGATTGTATGGGTTGCCCTAAGCAGCCTTGGAGACAGCCCTTTCCAGTGGACTTTGAGGTCTGACCTCATGCCAAATCCAATTAGGCTGCAGACAGTCATGTAGGGTGCCTTTGGAAAGCCCCAGAGCACAGTAGCCAGGGGCCACATTGGCCAAGTCATCATGTCCATCTGCACCAAGCTGCAGAACAAAGAGCATGCGATTGAGGCCCTACATACGGCCAAGTTCAAGTTCCCTGACTGCCAGAAGATCCATAGCTCTAAGAAGTGGGGCTACACTAAGTTTAATGTGGATGGATTTGAAGACATGGTGGCTGAAAAGCAGCTCATTCCCGATGGTTGTGGTATCAAATAAATCCCTAATTGTGGCTTCCTGGACAAATGGTGGGCTCTGCACTCAGTGACAGCCTCCACACCGCCCCCTCCCTATTCATGCCCACCAAGAAATCCTACTTACTGTCAAAAAAAAAAAGTGTCCTTTGCCATTAATTTTCTGTGTATTAGACAGGGTCCTCCAGGGAACCCTGAAAGTTAATAAGGAGTTGGTTCATGCAATTATGGAGGCTGGGATGTCTCACAATCTTCCACTTATAAGCTGGAGACCCAGGAGAGCTGATAGTGTCCAAGTCCAAAGGTCTGAGAATCAGGGGAGCTGATGGTATCAGTTTCAGTCAAGGGCAGGAGAAAGACAATGTCTTAGAAAGGGTCACCTTCTCCCTTCCTCTGCCTTTCATTCTATTCGGGTTCTCAACAGATTGGATAATGCCCACCCACGTTGGAGAAGGCAATCTGCTTTGCTACAACCATTGACTCAAATTCTAATGTCACCAGGAAAAACTCTCACAGACACACCTAGAAGTAATGTTTTGCTAAATATCTCAGTACTCCATGATACAGTCAAGTCAACATCTAAAATGAGGCATCACATTCTGTTAATTTACACATTTACACAATACTACTATTTAGATTCCCTGTGCTTATGACAGCAATACCATCCTGGCACATATCTCTTCTTTTCTCCTTGTCCCTCCAGACTATTCAGAGTGACTTTTTTTTTTTTTAACTTAAGTCAGGTTATACCACTTTTGGCTCATAACCCTATAATTGTTCCCCATTTCAATGTGACAAAAGCCAGTCCTTAAAATTGCCTTCAGGTCCCCACATCTAGCCACCTAGTTTCCTCCTTTCCCCTGACCCTTCTTCCCTCTCTACTTCTCTGAGGCCTCTTTGGTATGATTCATAGTCTACTTACTCTTGATTACTGTAACCATAATTATACCTCTGCCTGTAATGCTGTTCCCAACATAGTCACATGGCCTATTCCCCAACAACGTTCTCCAACTGATTTCAAAATCCATTGATGATTCCTGACTGAAACAATTGTTAAAATTAGAGATCAATGCAAAGCCACGATTTGATAATTCTGTCATTTCTTGCATATTTAGCAGCTTGCATTCTTCCAGGAAGAAGAGGCCCATGTCCTCCCCCCACCCATATTTTGAGTAACTTAAGTTACTCTAGATTCCATTTTTAATTAAATGTTTTATAATTCATTGTTGGCTTTTTTTGTGCTTAAATCTCCCCATATTTGGCTAGTATGACTCTCTTCGAGTTGATTCCCTCATCCATTTGTTCAGTTTTTGAACACGTCTTTGCTTTCTGCACAAAATAAGATGGACTGGGCTTGCCATATACCTTCCCTGTGTCAGACCTACAATCGCCCATTTCTCCAAGAACCTCCAGTTCACTTTGGTAAGAAATGGTGCCTAAGACTGTTGGGGATTTACCCCAAAGATTCAGATGCAATGAAACATCGGGACACCTGCACCCCGATGTTTCTATCAGCAATGGCCACAATAGCCAAACTGTGGAAGGAGCCTCGGTGTCCATCGAAAGATGAATGGATAAAGAAGATGTGGTCTATGTATACAATGGAATATTACTCAGCAATTAGAAACGACAAATACCCACCATTTGCTTCGACGTGGATGGAACTGGAGGGTATTATGCTGAGTGAAATAAGTCAATCGGAGAAGGACAAACAGTGTATGTTCTCATTCATTTGGGGAATATAAATAATAGTGAAAGGGAATATAAAGGAAGGGAAAAGAAATGTTGGGAAATATCAGGAAGGGAGACAGAACATAAAGACTCCTAACTCGGGGAAACGAACTAGGGGTGGTGGAAGGGGAGGAGGGGGGTGTTGGAGGGGAATGGGTGACGGGCACTGAAGTGGACACTTGACGGGATGAGCACTGGGTGTTTTTCTGTATGTTGGTAAATTGAACACCAATAAAAATTAATTAAAAAAAAAAAAAGAAATGGTGCCTAAGAGCCACTACCTAAGGATGAAGTGCTCTAGCCATTACAGTGTCACTGTTTTTTCTTTTTCTTTGTTCTTAAAAGTTCTTTATATTAGTTCTTTATGCTGAATTTTACAAATATTTCTCTTATTTTCTCATTTGTCTCTTGTCACTGCAGATAGTGTTTTTATAGGTTATGTAGCATCTGGATTTTGAGGTTTTTTAAAATTTATTTATTTATTAATTCATGAGAGACACACAGAGGGAGAGGCAGAGACACAGGCAGAGGGAGAGGTAGGCTCCATGCAAGGAGCCCGATGTGGGACCCCATCCCAGGACACCAGGATCACATCCTGAGCCAAATGCAGATGCTCAACCACTGAACCACCCAGGCGTCCCTGGATTTTGACTTTTAATTGGTCACAGTTAAGTTCCCAGACTTGGGGGGCACCTGGCATAGAGCCTTGCCTGGGGCTCTCTGCTCAGTGGGGAGTCTGCTTGTCTCCCTTTACCTATGTCCCTGACCCCACTTGTGTGCACGCTCTCTCAAAAAAATAAATAAATAAAATTTAAAAAGTCCATTTTGAGATGGCACTTTTATATTTTTAAGTACTTGTATTAACTTCTAAATTTTTGTCTTTCCATTTGTTTCTGTGTCTCCTTTTGTGCCCATAACACAGTGTTTTAGATACAGAGGCTTTATAATGTGCTTTAATATCGGAAAGGACTAATTCCTGTTTATGGCTCTTTTCCTTTCTATACAGTATTCTGTATATTTTTTACTATATGAATTTCAGAGTTTTTTTGTTTTTGTTTTGCTTAAAGAAAAAAATCATGTTGTTTGTGTTGGGATTCTGCTAAATTTCTATGTTAATTTAAGAAGAGTTGACATCCAGGCACCTGGGTGTTTCAATAAGTTGAGTGTCTGCCTTCAGTTCAGGTCATGATCCCAGGATCCTGGGATCAAGCCCAGCATCGGGCTCCCTACTCAGTGTGGAGTCTCCCTCTCCCTCCCCCCCTGGCTCTCCCCCTTGCTCATGTGCTCTCTATCAAATAAATAGATAAAATCTTTTTTTAAAAATTGACTTCCACAAACAAGGGGTATTGTTCCACTTGTTCACATCCATGTTCAGAGGTGTGCTGAAGCCTTTCTTAAATGTTTTTTTTTACATATCCTGTTATGTTTATTTCCAGGAATTGTATCTTATCTGTTGCTATTGTAAATGGGGTTTTCTCTTCGCCTGGTTATGTTAGAATACACTTTAATTTTGTATGCTCATTTTCTATTCTCTCTAAACCTGTTTCATTGTTTGCATCCTTGATTCTCTTGGATGTTTTAGGTATATTACATATCATCTGCTAATAGAGATAGTTTTGTATCTTCTTTTCCAATTGCCAGGTTTCTTGTTATTTTCCTTCTAAAAAAATTGCATAGGGCCATACTTCCAATATAGTATTAAACAGTAACGGAAGTAAGTGAGGCTTCTTGCCTTGTTCTTGACCTTAGAGGGAATGACATAGTGTCTCCCTATTAAGAAGCTGGCTTTGGGGATTACCAGGCTATACTTTTCCAAATGTTTGTGTGAAGAATGGATATTAAACTTTGTTAAGATCCTTAAAAGCTGAAGACAACTTATGAAGATAAATAACTTTTCTCTTTGATGAAGAACATACAGTGAAAGAATATTGAAAAATATAAATGGAGTTTAAGAAGCATAGAATAAGACTTTTATATATCTGTAAGGAGAGGAGATAGAGATTAGAAGAGACAAAATAGTTTTTTAAATGTCTGAGAATTTTCCTAAAATAGTAAAAGTTACTCTACATATTTAGAAAGACAAGAATAACCTAGACATGATTAAGAAAAGTAATCTAACACTTGGTTATGTCACTGTGAAATTGTGGATTCCAAAGAAAAGGGGAAGTAAAATGACAATTTCATTATGAATCAAGGAATTATAATATAAGACAAAATGAAATACCACTTCACAATCTCCAAGTGACAAAATTAACACAACACCCTGACAATGGTAAAGATGTGGAACAATGGGAACTTATAGAAACAGCTGTTGAAAGTTCAAATTTAGAATTTAGAAATAGAAGTTAGAAAGCAATTTGATATTTCCTAGCAAAAAATACCCTATGACACAGAAATTCCACTTCTAGAGAAATAGTATACACATGAACAGATTTGTGCAAGAATAGAATAGCATCATTTGCAATAGGAAAAAAAAAAGGAAATAGACCAAATAGCTATTTTGAGGAGAATTTGCTAGTTTATATTATATTCTTACATAGTGAGATATAATATGCAGCCATGACAAAGAATGCAATAAAACAATATCACATACAACTACATGCATAAATCCTTAAAACAGGTTTTTAAAATATTGAAAATTACAGAAGAATGTATACAGTATTATATAAAGTTGAAAAACAGCCAAAATTCAACAACATATTTTTAAGGGATGGAAAGCTATTTTCAAAGCAAGGAAATGATTAACACAATTTTTGGGGGGTGGGGGTAAGAAAACGATTTATTCAATGACAGAGGTATGGTTAAAGTAAACCAATACATATTACGTTGCTATCAAAATTACATTCTGAATACTATATAGCAAGAATGAAAATTATATGTGAATTAAATGCTATGAAAATTGAGATGTAGCTACTATTAACATTTTTTTATCTCTAGTGTATTTTACTTTTTTACATTTGTTTCTATTTAAGTTCGATTTGCCAACATATAGTATAACACCCTGTGCACATCTCAAGTGCCCGTCACCCAGTTACCTCATCTCCCCACCCACCTCCCCTTCAGCAATCCTTTGTTCATTTCCCAGAGTTAGAGGTCTCTCATGGTCTGTCTCTCTCTCTAATTTTTCCCACTCGGTTCCCCTCTTTTCCCTTATAATCCCTTTCACTACTTCTTATATTCCACGTATGAGTGGAACCATATGATGATTGTCCTTCTCTGATTGACTTACTTCACTCAGCATAATTCCCTCCAGTTCCATCCACGTTGAAGCAAATGATGAGTATTCACCCTTTCTAATGGCTGAGTAATATTCCATTGTACATATATAGACCACATCTTCTATATCCATTCATCTGTTGAAGGACATCATGGCTCCTTCCACAGTTTGGCTATTGTGGACATTGCTGCTATAAACATAGGGGTGCAGGTGTCCTGCTATTTCACTGCTTCTGTATCTTTGGGGTAAATCCCCAGCAGTGCAATTGCTGGGTCATAGGTTATCTCTATTTTTAACTCTTTGAGGAATCTCCACTCTCTTTTCCAGAGAGGCTGCACCAGTTCACATTCCCACCAACAGTGCAAGAGGGTTCCCCTTTCTCCACATCCTCTCCAACATTTGTTATTTCCTGTCTTGTTAATTTTCCCCATTCTCACTGGGGTGAGGTGGTATCTCACTGTGGTTTTGATTTGTATTTCCCTGATGGCAAGTGACGCAGAGCATTTTCTCATATGCTTGTTGGCCATGTCTATGTCTTCCTCTGTGAGATTTCTCTTCATGTCTTTTGCCGATTTTTAATGATTGGATTGTTTGTTTCTTTGGTGTTGAGTTTAATAAGTTCTTTATAGATCTTGGATACTAGCCCTTTACCTGATACGTCATTTGCAAAAATCTTCTCCCATTCTGTAGGTTGTCTTTTAGTTTTGTTGACTGTACCCTTTGCTGTGCAAAAGCTTCTTATATGGATGAAGTCCCAATAGTTCATTTTTGCTTTTGTTTCTTTTGCCTTCACGGATGTATCTTGCAAGAAGTTACTGTGGCCAAGTTCAAAAAGGGTGTTGCCTGTGTTCTCCTCTAGGATTTTGATGGAATCTTGTCTCACATTTAGATCTTTCATCAATTTGAGTTTATCTTTGTATATGGTGTAAGGGAATGTTCTAGTTTCATTCTTCTGCATGTGGATGTCCAATTTTCCCAGCACCATTTATTGAAGAGGCTGTCCTCACTTGACGGGATGAGCACTGGGTGTTATTCTGTATGTTGGTAAATTGAACACCAATAAAAAATTAATTTATTAAAAAAAATAAAAATAAAAAATAAAAAATAAAAAAATGAAGAGGCTGTCCTTTTTACTGTGGATAGTCTTTCCTGCTTTGTCAAATATTAGTTGACCATATTGTTCAGGGCCCATTTCTGGATTCTCTATTCTGTTCCATTGATCTATATGGTTTTTGTGCCGGTACCACACTGTCTTGGTTTTATTTTTCAATATTCCTCTTATTCAGGGTCTTTTCTGATTCCACACAAATCTTAAGATGATTTGTTCCAACTCTCTGAAGAAAGTCCATGGTATTTTGATAGGGATTGCATTGAATGTGTAAATTGCCCTGGGTAGAATTGATATTTTCACAATATTAATTCTTCCAATCCATGAGCATGGAATATTTTCCATCTCTTTGTGTCTTCCTCTCAATTTTTTTTCAGAAGTGTTCTGTAGTTTTTAGGGTATAGATCCTTTACCTCTTTGGTTAGGTTTATTCCTAGGTATCTTATGCTTTAGGATGCAATTGTAAATGGAATTGATTCCTTAATTTCTCTTCCTTCAGTCTCACTGTTAGTGTATAGAAATGCCACTGATTTCTGGGCATTGATTTTGTATCCTGCCACACTACAGAATTGCTGTATCAGTTCTAGCAATTTTGGGGTGGAGTCCTTTGGGTTTTCTATATACAGTATCATGTCATCTGCAAAGAGGGAGAGTTTGACTTCTTCTTTGTCAATTTTAATTTTATTTCTTTTTGTTGTTCTTTTTGTTTTGTGCTCAGGCTAGGACTTCTAGTACTATGTTGAATAGCAGTGGTGAGAGTGGACATCCCTGTCGTGTTCCTGATCTTAGAGGAAAGGCTCTCAGTTTTTCCCCATTGAGAATGATATTTGCTGTGGGCTTTTCGTAGATGACTTTTAAGATGCTGAGGAAAGTTCCCTCTATCCCTACACTCTGAAGAGTTTTGATCAGGAATGGATGCTGTATTTTGTCAAATGCTTTCTCTGCATCTATTGAGAGGATCATATGGTTCTTGTTTTTTCTCTTATTGATATGATCTATCACATTGGTTGCTTTACGGGTGTTGAACCAGCCTTGCATCCCAGGGATAGATCCCCCTTGGCCATGGTGAATAATCTCTTAATGCACTGCTGGATCTTATTGACTGTATCTTGGTGAGAATTTTTGCATCCATGTTCATCAGGGATATGCAAAAATAATTCTCCTTTTTGATGGGGTCTTTGTCATGTTTTGGGAATCAAGGTAATGCTGGCCTCATAAAATGAGTTTGGAAGTATTCCATCCCTTTCTATCCTTTGGAACAGCTTTAGTAGAATAGGTATTATTTATTCTTTAAAAGTTTGATAGAATTCCCCTGGGAAGCCATCTGGCCCTGGACTTTTGTGTCTTGGGAGGTTTTTGATGACTGCTTCAATTTCCTCACTGCTTATTGGCCTGTTCAGGTTTTCTATTTCTGTTCCAGAAATGCATCCATTTCTTCTAGATTAACTAATTTGTTGGCATATAGCTGCTCATAATACGTTTTTAAAATGACCTGTATTTCCTTGCTGTTGATTGTTGATCTCTTCTCTTTCATTTATGATTTTGTTAATTTGGGTCTTTTCTCTTTTCTTTTTAATAAGACTGACTAGGGGCTCATCTATCTTATTAATTCTCTCAAAGAACCAGCTCCTGGTTTTGTTGATCTGTTCTACAGTTCTTCTGGTCTCCATGTCATTGAGTTCTGCTCAAATCTTTATTATCTCTCTTCTTCTGCTTAGTTTAGGCTTTACTTGCTGTTCTTTCCCCAATTCCTTTAGGTGCAAGGTTAGCTTGTGTCTATAAGTTTTTTACAATTTTTTGAAGGAGGCTTGTATTATGATGTATTTCCCTTTTAGGACTGCTTTTGCTGTATCCCAAAGATTTTGAATGGTTGTGTCTTCATTCTCATTAGTTTCTATGAATCTTTTTAATTCTTCTCTAATTTCTGATTGGCCTATTCATCTTTTAGTCTTTTAGTAGGATGTTCTTCAACCTCCATGTGTTTGAGTTTCTTCCAAATTTCTTCTTGTGATTGAGTTCTAGTTTCAAAGCATTGTGGTCTGAAAATATGCATGGGAAAATCGCAATATTTTGGTATCAGTTGAGACCTGATTTGTGACCCAGTATGTGGTCTATTCCAGAGAAAGTTCCATGTGCACTTGAAAAGAATGTGCATACAGTTGCATTCAGATGGAAAGTTCTGTATATATCTGCGAAATCTATTTGATCCAGTGTATCATTTAAGGCCCTTAGTTTCTTTGAGGATGTTCTGCTTGGAATATCTGTCATTTTCTAAAAGTGTCATGTTGAAGTTTCCTACTATTAGCATATTATTATCTAAGTATCTCCTTACTTTGGTTATTAATTGATATACTTGGCAGCCTCCACATTAGTGGCATATTCATGATTGTTAGGTCTTTTTGTTAGATAGACCCTTTAAGTATGATGTGGTGTCCTTCCTCATCTCTTACTACAGTCTTTGGTATAGACTCTAATTTATCTGATATGAGGATTGCTACCCCAGCTTTCTTTAGAGGACCATTTGAAAGGTAATTGGTTCTCCACCCCTTCCTTTTCAAACTGGAGGTGTCCTTAGGTCTAAAATGAGTCTCTTGTAGGCAGCAGATAGATGGGTCTTGCTTTTTTATCCAGTCTGATACCCTGCGTCTTTTGATGTGATCATTTAACCCATTCATGTTCAGAGTAACTATCAAAAGATATGAATTTAGTGTCATCGTATTACCTATTCAATCCCTGTTTTTGTGGATTGTTTCTTTGGCTTCCTCTTTCTTTTACAGGATCTCCCCTTAATATTTCTTGCAGAGTTGGTTTGGTGGTCACATAGTCTTTCAGTTTCTGCCTATCTTGGAAGCTCTTTATCTCTCCTTCTATTCTGAATGAGAGCCTTGCTGGATAGAGTATTCTTGGCTGCATGTCCTTCTCATTTATGACCCTGAATATATCCTGCCAGCCCTTTCTGGCCTGCTAGGTCTCTGTGGAGAGGTCTGCTGTTAATCTGATATTTCTCCCCATATAAGTTAGGGATCTCTTGTCTCTCATGCTTTAAGGATTTTCTCTTTATCTTTGAAATTTGCAAGTTTTGCTATTAAATGTCAAGATGTTGAACAATTTTTATCGATTTTGGGGGGAAGGGGAACCTCTCTATCTCCTGGATCTGAATGCCTGTTTCCTTCCCCAGATTTGGGAAGTTCTCAGCTATGATTTATTCAAATATGCTTTGTGGTGCTCTCTCTCTCTCAGCCTCTTCTGGAATCCCAATTAGACCTATATTCTTCCTTCTCAAGCTATCATTTATTTCCCTAAGCCTTTCCTCGTGGGCTCTTAATTGTTTTTTCTCTTTATTCCTCAGCTTCCTTCCTTTCCATCAACTTGTCTTCTATGTCATTCACTCTCTCTTCCACCTCATTAATTCAAGCTGTTAGAACATCCAGTTTGGATCATATCATTTTATCTATTTTTAATTTCTGCCTGATTAGATCTCAATTCTGCTGTAACAAAGTCTCTAGAGTCCTTTACGCTTTTTTTCCAGAGCCATCAGTAGCTTTATAATTATACTTCTGAATTGAATTTCTGACATTGTATCTAAATCAAAATTCTGCAACTCTGTGGCAGAGAGTAGTTTCTGGTTCTTTCTTTTGTGGTGAATTCTTCCTTTTAGTCATTTTGTCCAGTGCAGAGTGGTTGTAGGAGTGGGCTGAGTCAAAAATATCCAACCATGTCCTAAGTAAAATATACTCTAGATGATTCTGAAGAGGCCAGAGACCAGAAAATGAAAAAAAAAGAACTGAACAAAATAAAACAAAAGGACTACTAAAGTGAAAAACAAATTTTAAAACAAAGTAGTAAAAATAAAAAGCCAAAAATCAAAAACAAAGAAGAAGAAAAAAGAAAAGTAAAGAAAAGAAAAGAGAAAATAAAGGCGGGGGGATGGTGATGGTGAGGAAGTGGTAGTGGAGGGAGAATGTAGTCTACCTGAGGGGTCCTAGAGGGTGATCCTCTTGGTTCTGAGTGTATTTTGCTCTGTATGTTAGAAGATGCTCAATCCAAAATTTATGTAAACCAACAGTACTTATAATAAAGCCCAACATTGACCACAAAAAAAACATAAACAAGATAAAAGATGGGGCAGTATGGGAAGGAAGAGAGAATATAATTTCACAGAATGAACCAACACAGTTTTCCACTTAGTTCTGGGTATATTTTGGCCATGTGTTAGAAGGTACTAAGTTCCACCATTTTAAAACAAGGCAGAAAAAAACAAAAAACTAATACCCATATCTTGTATATCACCAAAATCAAATTGAACATGTTTAAGGGAGTCCAGAAGTGAAAAATATATCTAAGACAGTAATTGTAGGGCAGCCTGGTGGCTCAGTGGTTTGGTGCAGCCTTCCGCCCAGGGCCTGATCCTAGAGAACTGGGATCAAGTCCGTGTTGGGCTCCCTGTATGGAGCCTGCTTCTCCCTCTGCCTGTCTCTCTGCCTGTCTCTCTGCTTTTCTCTCTCTCTGTGTGTGTGTGTGTGTGTGTGTGTGTTTCTCATGAATAAATAAACAAAATATTTTTTAAAGAATTAAAAAAAAACAGTAATTGTAGATATACAAAAGTCAAAAAGGAAAAAACTTCAAAATGAAGAGTTGGTAAAATATCGTAGTTAAGGTGGGAAAATAAAAAATATTGGAAAATTTTAGTCTGATATAAAAACAGGTATTAATGGGAAAAGAAAAAGAAAAAAAAGACTCTCTAGTTCTATATGCTATTTTCCCTTAGTCCTGGAGCTTTCCAATGCTTCTTGATCAGTAAACTGGCTTTCCCTTTGTACTTCCAGCAGTTCTTCTGGGGGAGGGTCTGCTGTGCTGATTCTCTGCTGTGCCTGGGCAGAGATGCCCGCCCCCTTGCCAGGGGCTGGGCTCAGGGTGAGCTGTTAATCCTGTGGGGCCTTTGTTCCCTAGAGGCCCCTCCTCTCCCAGGCAAGAGGTGAAACAAGGAGGGGAAAAAATGACAGCAGCCAGATTTCCAGCTCTGGAGTAAGCTCCCCCAGAGCAACTAACTGCAGTCTCCCAGTCCCACTGGCCCAGACGCCCCTGAGGGCAGGCACGGGCACGCTGGTCACACATCTTGCGGGGCGCCCAGTGACAGTTGGGTTCTCGCTTTCCTGTGCCCTCCCCGCTCAGCCTGTCCCAGGGGGAATGAAGGATCGCGGGCTTTGTCTGCCTGAGCGCCCTGGGAGCCAGGGGCCCTGTGCCACTGGACCCAAGCTCCCAGGGACCGCCCCTCCCGAAGGGAAGGGAATGGCGTACAGCCCCCCCCCCCCCCCCCCCCCCCCCCGCCCAGTGGCAGCCTCTCGGAGCCGGCCCACTAACCGACTGGCTTCTCCAGAGGCTTCGCTGCCGGTCCTGCGATTCTGCCCGATTTTCCTGCGATTCTGCCCGATTTCCCTGCTAAGCACTTTTCCCTCAGGGAAAGCTCCAGCGCAGACTTTTTTTTTTTTTTAATTTTTTTTTTTTTATTATTTATTTATGATAGTCACAGAGAGAGAGAGAGAGAGAGAGAGAGAGAGAGAGGCAGAGACATAGGCAGAGGGAGAAGCAGGCTCCATGCACCGGGAGCCCGACGTGGGATTCGATCCCGGGTCTCCAGGATCGCGCCCTGGGCCAAAGGCAGGCGCTAAACCACTGCGCCACCCAGGGATCCCTTTTTTTTTTTTTTTAAGATTTTATTTATTTATCTGAGAGAGAGAAAGAGCACAAGCAAAGAGGGGGAGGAGCAAGGGAGATAGAGAAGCAGACACTCCCCACCCCCACAACCCCTCAACCCACCCCCCTCCTGCTGAGCAGGATGCCCAACTTGGGTTGGATGCTAGGACCCTGGGACCAGGACCTGAGCCAAAGGTGGATGCTTAACCAACTGAACCACCCAGGTGCCTACGTACTTTAGCAAGATGGTTATAATAAAGGTGTTCATACAATGAAAATTCCTTAACCAGTATGTGAAAATTATCTATACTTTTAGATGTACTATATTACAAAGTAATTGGAGCATCTGCATGGTTCAGTCGGTTAAATGTCTGCCTTCAGCTCAGGTCATGATCCCAAGGTCCTGGGATCGAGCCGCAGGTCCCGGCTTCCTGCTCAGTGGGAACCAGCTTGTCCCTCTCCCTCTGCCTCTTTCCACTACATGTGTGCGTGCATGCTCTCCTTTTCTCTCTCTCTCAAATAAATAAATAAAATCTAAAAAAAAAAAAAAAAAAACCTGAAATAATAAATTTAGGTACTTTGTAAAGGACCATTGGATGATGAAGTATTCTGCATTAACCATGAATTAATTGCTGTGTAGAATGCCCCCTTACCATCTATTTTGACTTGTGAACATTTGGTTTGAAACACATATTTGGGGCAGCCCTGATGGCCCAGCGGTTTAGCATCGCCTTCAGCCCGGGATGTGATCCTGGAGATCCTGGAGATCCTGGAGATTCCTGGAGACCAGGAATGTAACATAACAATTGTGGTTAAAAGCACCTGGATGGGGCAACCCAGGTGGCTCAGCAGTTTGGCGCCGCCTTGGGCCCAGGGCCTGATCCTCGAGACCTGGGATCAAGTCCCATGTCGGGCTCCCTGCATGGAGCCTACTTCTCCCTCTGCCTGTGTCTCTGCCTCTCCCTCTCTCTCTCTGTGTGTGTGTGTCTTTCATGAATAAATAAATAAAATCTTAAAAAAAAAAAAAAAAAAAGCACCTGGGTGACCTGTAGAACAATTCTCTCTGGGAGATGTAGTTTTCCAGTTGTTTATTTTTTTCTGGCAAGGGAATTTCTGATTATCCAGTAATAGATCAATCCCTCTATATAAGTCTTTTAAAGGCCAAAGGCCAAGTTGCCTGGGACAGGAGTACACTGATCTTCCTCTGTTAGCTCTCCTCAGTTGCCATGTCATCATCTGTGTGGACACATAGACAAGTGCCACACACTCAATTTCTAGAGCTTAAGCTGGAGTTTGCTATGGTGGTCAGGGTCCCCGGTGGCCATGCCCCAAGTAGTAATAGAAGCATTGGAAACAACTGATGCTCAGAAATTGCTATATCAGGTAAAAGTTTTGGGGGTTATTCTTAGAGCAAGAGTTATATGTCATTCAAAGTTCTGGAGCTTGAGAGGAATTGTGTTTGCACACAATATTGAACACAGTACAACTGTAAGACTAAGGAACATGGAATTAAAGGTATTCTTAGCCAAATCCATGCTCAATTGTCACCTTTTTTCTTTCTGTAACAAAATAGATTTCTTTTTTAAAAAGATGTACTTATATATTTTAGAATGAGGAGGAGGGTCAGCAGGAGAGTGAGAGTGAGAAGCTCAAGCAGAGTCCCTACACAGCAGGGAGCCCAACACAGGGCTCCATCACATGACCCAGAGATCATGACCTGAGCTGAAATTAAGAGTTGATTGCTCAACTGACTGAGTCACTGGAGTCCCCAAAATAGATTCCTAACTAAAATTAAGATAAATTTGCCACTTTGATTATATGGAATTGAGTTGCTTCTATTTGGCCATAAAATTTGTAGGAAAAGGAAGGAATAGTCCATTGGAATCTGCTTTGATGTAAGGCAAATTATACTCACAGTTTATTACCTGATGATAATGGAAAAGATTGTGTTTCAGAACTTGTGTTGGAAAGTTTCTACGAAAAAAAAAAAAAGGAAAGTTTCTACGAGTATATTTTGCATCTATTCACTGGAACTTATCACTTAAAAAGGGATAAAGCTTAGTTTTAAAAAACCAGAAAGAAGGTCAGCCAATTATGACAATGTAAGGTCACCTTCTCTAGAGAGAATCTTTCTATATTGGGGTTGTATATCAAGCACTGAATTGTAAGGTGTTGATAGAAGGAATAAATGTCTTCAGAAACATTTCCTTTTTTTTTTTAAGATTTTATTTATTTATTCATGAGAGACACACAGAGAGAGAGAGGCAGAGACACAGGCAGAGGGAGAAGCAAGCTTCATGCAGGGAGCCTGACGTGGGCCTTGATCCGGGATCTCCGGGATCACACCGTGGGTTGAAGGTGGCGCTAAGCCGCTGAGCCACTGGGGCTGCCCCAGAAACATTTCCATATAAATGGTAGAAATTTTACATTCTTGCAGGAGCCTAACCAAATGTTCAAGTGAATATTTATCAAATATGTGTTTCTTTTCTTTTTAAGATTTTTTTATTTATTCATGAGAGGCACAGAGAGAGAGAGATGCAGAGACAGAGGCAGAGGGAGAAGCAGGCTCCATGCAGGGAGCCTGACATGGGACTCGATTCCAGGTCTTGAGGATCAGGCCCTGGGCCCAAGGCAGCGCCAAACTGCTGAGCCACCTGGGTTGCCCCATCCAGGTGCTTTTAACCACAATTGTTATCTTACATTCCTGGATCAAAAGTTCGTTTCTTGATTCATATCTAACCCATTACACATCTCACTACTAGAAAATTAGGAAATTGTATATTGGATATCAGTGGGGAGGAGAGGAAAGAGAAAATGTCTGAAAATTCTGAGTATATTCAAAAGCAATACTCTCTCATAAAGGATGCTCTTCTCTCTCTCAGTTGATCATTTCCCCACTTCTATTTCAGAGGGATCTGCCTTAAGCACTGTTTCCCTCAGTTCTCCCTAAGCTTGGATCCATATGTCATGTGGGTGTATGGAAGCACATTTAGACCACCCAAAGCTCACATTTCATCTTGTTTCATGTTTATGAATAGTTTATTGAGGGATAACTAAACATCACTAGCTTTCTACCACCAGAACTTAAAATGTCTTAAAATTTAATTTTTATTGGAATAAGAAGAAAAAGAGAGCTCCCAGAAAGGCAGCATATTTTTGAGCCCCATTATATTTTCACATGAATGATTTCATTTAATTTTCACCCTAACCCTTGTTCACCTGCTACATGTTGCTTAAAGATGAGAAAAATGTTATTCAAGGAAATGTTAATTGGATACACTGGAAGTCAGAGTCAGCCAGTAGGGGTATTGCAATTGAACCTTGCTCTCTCTGACCCCGCAGCTTTTTTCACCATGGCTTGCTGCCACAGTGATGACAGTGTCACTTGATTTAAAAAGCAATTGCCATTTTTGATAAAAATCATTTATTTCATGCCACACTTTGGAATCTTTATCCACATTATTGTTCATTTCATATCAATGAAGATTGAAAGTTTCCAAAGCTGCCATGGCTTTGCCTTCGGTGCTCAGATAGGTGGGTATGAAAGCAATCCACACACTACAGATAATCAGCATGCTGAATGTGATTGTTTGGGGCTTACTGAAACTACTTGGTAGCCTTAGACCCAGAAAAGCAGTAGTCAAGCTCAGAAATGCTAGAAAGCCCAAGTTACCCAGAACACAATAGAAAACAGTGCTGAATACCTCATTACACTGAAGGAAAACTTTGCCAGACTGATTGTGTGTCAATGTTAGGGAAGGATGAAGAAGTTCCCAGCCGGATCATGCAGATACATACTTGGATGAGGAAGCCCACTATAGACTATAGCATTTAAGAATTAGATCACCAACCACATTCATAGTGTTTCCTGGTTTTATGGTTTTGAAGGCCACAACCACAATGGAAGTCTTGGCTAAAATAGCAGAAATAACTATAGAAGCTATAACTCCAAAGAATGTTTATCTCAAGACAAAGATTACCAGACTAGGCCAACCAATAAAAATCAAAGAATGGAAGAAGCAAAGCATTAAGGAAACAAGGAGGATATAACTGAGATTTCAATTATTTGCTCTGATAATGCAAATATCATTATGTATGTCTCCATATTGGACAAACAGTCCTAAGATCAGAACAGTGGGGAGAGAAAAACTAATAGCCAGAAGGCCAGAACAGCTCCTAGAAGATCTTCATGGGACAAAAAAAAAAAAGTCATACTTTTGGGGAGGCACTGATTTCTCTGTTTGGATGTGGGTCTTCAGGACAATCCAATACTTCATACATATCTGAACAGGATACAGCTTGATTTATTATATCCCAGCAGTCATTCCCCCAATAGATGTATAAAGCAAATATATCTTAAACAGAGCCATATTTGAATTCTGAGATAAACATACCCAATTACATTCATTAGGCCGTAACACTGAAAAATAAAGATCTTCCTTAACAAGAGAGAAATCACCTATTAGACATTTGAATCCAAAATATCCAGAAAGAGTGAATTGAAATAAACACTGAAAGAGCAAGAATTTAGAAAGTACAGTGATACTGAGCAAAAAACATAGACTATATAAAAAATGTATTTGACAATGTATGAAAGGAAGAGAGAATACATTCCAAGAATTCTGAACTTTAATTACAGAAAACTTAAGAAATATGGAACCCTCATGCTTATTGAGTATCTTTATTATGATAAGTGCTTTTTTGAAAGTTATAATTTGATTATGATAGCAGTTTTACAACAGATTTATCATCATTTAGTGCTTACAGTAAAAAATAACAATGAGTAGAAGAAACTTTATAAGTATATGTTTTGAAGAAATTGCAAAACAAGGACAATAGAGTACAAAGTTTTATCCATTAAGGTTTGACCTCATTCACACTGAAGAACAGTTATATACGACACAATTCATACTGGAAAAACAACTACAAATTCAAATGTGGGTTTGCACTGCACAAAATTTTGCCAAGAATATTGAAAAAATGTTGATCATTTTTATGCTGTGAATCTCTTTTCCAAAAGAGTGATATGAACCAGCTGTTTTCAGGAACAAGGACTTCTTTATGATCACTATAAAAACTTACTGGGTTTGGCAATCCACTTCCACTCATTTTCTGTCTTGTTTTTTATATATTTAAAAAATATGGGGCAGCCCGGGTGGCTCAGTGGGTTAGTGCCACCTTCAGCCCAGGGCCTGATCCTGGAGACCCGGGATCGAGTCCCACATCGGGCTCCTTGCAAGGAGCCTGCTTCTCCCTCTGCCTCTCTCTCTGTGTGTCTCTCATGAATAAATAAAATCTTTTTAAAAATATTAAAAAATAAAAAATATGAATACCAAGCACTGGAGATTCCAAGAGAAAGACCACAGGCAATCTAACTTCCAGCTAGAGGGAAGGAGAAGCAGGAGTATTAGCCATACTATTACAAGGGTGTGTAGAGGGGCACCTGGTAGCTCAGTGGTTAAGCGTCTGCCTTTAGCTCAGGTCATGATCCCGCGGTCCTGGGATTGAGCCCCGCATCAGGCTCCCAGTGGGGAGTTTGTGCTCTCTCTCTCACTGTCTCTCTCTGCTTATACTCTTGCTAGCTCTCTCTCTCTCTCTCTCTCTCTCAAATAAATAAATAAAAATCTTAAAAAAAAACAACAGGTGTATGTGGAAATGTTCTAATAAGCATATTGAAATGATAAGCTCCTAATGAACAGCCTATGGCCATAATAATAAATCTGAACTTTATTTTAGAAGATGTGTGGAGAGATGCTTGGGTGGCTCAGAGGTTGAGTGCCTGCGTTGGCCCGGGGCATGATCCTGGGGTCCCGGGATTGAGTCCCATATCAGGCTCCCTGCATGGAGCCTACTTCTCCCTCTGCCTATGTCTCTGCCTCTCTTTCTCTGTGTGTTCTCTCATGAGTAAATAAATAAGATCTTAAAAAAGAAATAAAAGGTGTGTGGAGAGCTCTTGCTGGATTTAAATTATAGAAATAATATCGGATTTGCATTTTTGTAAGATCTTCCTACCAACTTCACTGCTTGTGGGTTATGGAGATGGAATGTCTACTCACTGTCATTCTTCTGCTCAATCTAACATACCATGACCTTTGAAATGTGACTCCCAATCACTATTCGAAGAGAGTATAGTACTTGGTTTCTTTAGTCCCCTAATGGTGACCACCTGGTTTGCACAGCAACAGGGGAAGCCTGGATTATGCCAGATGCAGTGTCCACATTGACCAGGGCATATTTAGAACCCTCATTCAGTGGGAGGAGGCCAATATAATCAATTTGCCAGTCCCTCACCAGTGGGGGACTCTGATGAATGACTCCCAGCTTCTTCTGGCAGTTGCCTTGGGCATTATTTAGAACACACAGAACATGCTGTTACTGCATTAACCAAGTCACTGCACTTGGAGGGCAGTTCCGCATTCCCGGCAATACACTATCCCAAGTGGTATGATGGCACTGTGACGGCCACTCTTTCTGTGCATCCAATCTGCTGTATCTACTGGAGGGTCAATAGCTAAGTTTCACACTTGAGCTAAGGACTCAGCTTCCTGATGGCCGGGCAGTGTCAGTGCTTTCTGAGCTAGGACATGAAAAACAGCGAGGGCCACTCAGGCTTTTGCAGATGGACCCAAGTGTCTTTTCACATATCCTGAGCCCCGTAAGGGTTTATTCATAATCATCCACCCTTTGGCTTTCCATTGTCCACACCATAGGGTTAATCCTTTTAGAGCAGAACAACAACCGTGTAAAGGGTTAACAGCCAGGGCACATAGTGATCACCATTGAGACTGCTCTGAGCTCAGCCCACTGGCTGCTACAGTTTGTTTCCATTTCCATGCAGACGGCATCCATTAATGGGTTGAATAGTGACAGCAGTCCATGTGGGCTGGCTTTCTTGACTAGACCCGTCTGTACACCATGCATCGGCAAGAATTTCCTTTGGCCCCTCTTCACAGGCTGCAAGGGCTGCCATAGAAATAGGGGCAGGTTGGGATGCCTAGGTGGTTCCGTGGTTGAGCATCTGCCTTTGGCTCAGGTCGTGATCCCTGGGTCCTGGGACGGAGTCCCACATCAGGCTCTCCTGAGGGAGCCTGCTTCTCCCTCTGCTTATGTCTCTGCCACTCTGTGTGTCTCATGAATAAATACATAAAGTCTTAGGAGGAGGCGGGCGAGGAGAAGAAGAAATAGGGGCAGGCATCTGGAGGATTTAAATACTCCACAAGACCCAGTACCACCCGCCTTTCTAGAGACAGGGCTGGTGACATAGTGCTCCTCCGCTACAAAGAGACAAGTCACTTAATTCAAAGCAGGGGTTTAAGCCATGGCTGAGGTGGTTCAATGGAACATGTTCTCAACCCACCCCTCAGCAAGCAGAGAAGTTCTCACCACAATGTACTGTACCTTCGTGAGAGGTTCCATCTGGAGGAACACTGTGTATATCATTAGGAGCTGAGGCTCCATGGGAGTATATTGGGTTTCTGCCCCCTTCCAGAGCTGGGACTAAAATCCTAGGGGTACTCTCCCTTCTGTTGGCTCTGCCACAGTGCCTAACCCATACCTCCCAGAGTCATAGACACATCTAACTCAAACACCAGTCCTGCTTGGGAGATACCCAGATATTTAATACATGCCTCGCTCGTACTTTTGCTTTCTCAAAGGCAGTTTGCTTCTCTGATTCCCAGTCCCACACACGCCCTTTCTTTACCAGGTGACATAAAGGATGGAAGCACTGTGCCTGGTGGGGAATAAAAGTCCTCCACAACCCCAAAATCCCTACCAAGGCTTGCGCCTCTTTCACATTCTTAGGGGTTGGATAGGCTTACATCTTATCAATCACAGTTTCTGGGACAAGGTGGTGTCACCAGCTGGACCCCAAGACCTGACCTTTACTGCCCACCTGCTTGTACTCACTGACCATTGTCCCACATTTTACCTTAAGTTCTTCTTTCCAGCTTCTCTCTTCATTTAGGCAAATGGAAACCCAAACCACCCTTCAAGGAAGAGGCTGCCCTGACAAGACCCCCAGCCAGCGCAGATCACCCAGACGCTTGAAAGTGACCCCCACTCCTGTCTCACACATGGACCATGGAGTGACCTCTAGAATGACTTACAGTTACCTTTACTTTATTATAATACTAAAATCGCCACCCAAGGAGGACTACAAGCCTCCTTTACATAACATACAGCATGTATATAGGGTGTTACCTTTAGGCACACGTGCGGCCTTATGCCCGCCTCTACATACTATGGTGACAAGGCTTCCTTAACTAAATTTTCACCTGAACCTTCAATAAAAGGAACCTATGCACCCTTGCTTGGCGGGAGTGGGCGGGGTCATGGCCTTGGAAGTTATTCCCTGTGATCTCATTTGCTGCAAATAAAGTTTACTTTGTGAGAGGACTCCACCTGGTGCATCTGTGGTTCACCAAGGATCAAACTCATGGTGGTTGGGTTACAATGGGTCTGACCCAACCACGAGAACTGCCAAAAAGTGGTGCCCAAGCCTTGAATTTTCTGTGGGTTCCTCCAGCAAACGTAGACTGTCTCCTAGCAGTTTGGAGGTTGTTAATTGCTATTCAAAATTTCCCTTTGTACTAGGGGTCTGAAGACGTGGGCCATTTTGCTTGTTTTCTCATCAATTACCACAACATTCTCCTCTTTATTTTTGATGCTTTCTCAGAGACTCTACTTCTTAGCATCCTAATCAAGCTTTGTCACAGGTGTCTGGATCTTAATCTGAGGCATTTCAAGCCCTCCTACTTTTGCAAAACAGCGCACTAAGCACTCAGCGGATTACCCTGCTCCCCGCCTGGGCTGCGCCGAAGCCCGGGACTAGCGGCCGCCCACGCATCCGCGTCCGTCTCTACCGTGAGCTCCTCTCTAACGCTCTAGGCCGAGCTTCAGCCTCCGGTTGGGCGCCGGCGGCGGGCAGAGCGGCCCTCGGTCGAGGCCAGCCCGCTGCGGCCACCCAGCCGCACGCCTCCCTTCCCGCCGCGGGCTGCCCCGCTTCTCCACGAGCATGAGGCTGGCTGGCATCTGGGGGCTCCCCCTGCTCGTGTGGTGGTTCACAAGCACCTGCCACATGGGCCCCCTCCCCACGCAGAGGGCGCTGGCCCACTCAGGACTGCCTCCGCAGGCGTCTCTGGGCCAGGGCCCATTTTTGCCAGTCTCCTGGCCGGCTTGTCGCTTGTGCCCAAGCCGCCTGGGTGCCTCCTGCCTCAAATCCGAACCGCCCCCTTCCCTCGCCGCCGCCCCTGATGTAGAGGGCAGGGGCAGGCCACAGAAAGAGACACGTTGCTCCAGGTTGGTGGGGGGCGGTTTTGTTCGGCAAAGGGAATGTACACATGAGGCTTCCCTGGGCAGCAGGGAGACGAAGGAATGCCTGCACTGGCCGCCAAATCTTAAGTTCGGTTTTTTAAATTTTTATTTATTTATTTTTTAATTTGAATTCAATTTGCCAACATATAGTACAACACCCAGTGCTCATCCCATCAAGTGCCCTCTTCAGTGCCCCTCACCCTGTCACCCCATCCCCCCAACCCATCTCCCCATCCACAATCTTTTGTTTCCCAGAGTTAGGAATCTCTCATGGTTTGTCTCCTCTAATTTTTCCCACTCACTTCCCTTCCTTTTCCTTATAATCCCTTTCACTATTTCTTATGTTCCACGCATGAGTGAAACCGTAGGATCATTGTCCTTTTCCGATTGACTTACTTCACTCAGCATAATACCCTCCAGTTCTATCCAAATGGAAGAAAATGTGGGTATTCATCTTTTTTTGATGGCTGAGTAATATTCCACTGTGTGTGTGTGTGTGTGTGTGCATATGTATATATAAATATCACATCTTCTTTATCCATTCATCTGTGAAAGGACATCATGGCTCCTTCCACAGTTTGGCTATTGTGGACATTGCTGCTATGAGCTTTAGGGTGCAGGTGTCCCAATGTCTCACTATATCAGTATATTTGGGGTAAATCCCCAGTAGTTCAATTGCTGGGTTGTAGGGTAGCTCTCTTTTTAGCTTCTTGAGGAAACTCCACACTGTTTCCCAGAGTGGCTGCTTGCATTCCCACTGACAGTGCAAGAGGGTTTCCCTTTCTCCACATCCTCTCCAACATTGCTATTTCCTGTCTTGTTAATTTTAGCCATTCTCACTGATGACATACACATGGCCGGTAAGCAAATCCTAAAGTTTAAAGAGGCCTTGGCTGGGTTTGGTCTTGTACACCATGCAGGTGTTCTCAGCATCACGTGACTATCTCAAGGCCATGTTCTTGGGGTAGGCTCTGGGAGAAGGAGGGCAAGTAGAATCTACATTCCAGAGACAGGGGAGGGAATGAGGAGCCTCTGAGTGCCTGGATCCAGCACATGGGTCACCTCTCTTCAAGAACCTCCCCCAACAGCTATTTATCTTGTGACTATAATCAAATAAATTTACAAAGAGAGGGATGTAGTGCCTATGGCTTTAGGCTACTTTATTAATCAGAATCTGCACATTCACAGAGGCCTTAGCTTCTAGCTTTGGAAGGCCAGATAGCTGAATGTGTATACTCATAGGTCATTATTGGAACTCCTTGACTTGTGTGTGATCATCATTCACAAAGGGAATTATCCTATTTAATCAATGTCAATACAATCTTTGCATTCATTGGATTCATTGTCAGTGCTTATAGATTTATTTAAGCTTAATCAGGCATTGGAAATAGAAATTGAATTTTTAAATGTCTACATGATCTATATGTTGAAACTCCTTTAAGTGTGACAAAATACAAATCTATATGTATTATCAAGAATAAAAAGTTACAAGGGCACCTAGCTGGCTCAGCTGGTAGAGCATGCAGTCTTGATTACAGGATCCTGAGTTTGAACCCCATGTTAGGCTTAGAACCTACCTAAAAGAATAAAACGCTACAATAATGGTTTTGAAAAAGTTGATAAATCTGTATACAAAGTCAAATACCAAGAATTTCATTAAAATTTTTAACTAATGTTTAATATTTAACTAATATTAAATAGTTATTAAGAAGTTCTTTTTAAAATTTTTTAATGGGTTCAAAATGTGACTTTATTTCTTACATCTTAATGTAATGGAGCATGCCCTCTAACCTCTCCATCTTGGCTCAATTTACTCATCATTAAAATTAGATTAATAATGGGACCTCATTATTGATCATTGTGCATTAGATGAGATTTGTGTAAACAGCTTAACCCACTGAGTGACATATATTAAAGAACAAATGAGTAGTACAGATAGATGGTAGCTGTCTGGTATTTCTTACACCACTGCTTCTTTTTCCTACTTGAATTACTATGATAATACCTTCATAAACAGGTACCATCTATCCCATCCACATTGCTTATGCTCATTAAATATTTGGGAAGATATTATGTAAGGACACAAACTTGCAACTAGTAGAGAAATAACTCCTGAAGACTGAATGCACAGCATGGAGATTATAGTCAACAGTATTGTATTATAGACTTCCAAGTTGCTAAGAGACCAGAACTTACTGTACTCACCACGAAAAAGAAATAATAATTATAGGACAGCCCGATGGCCCAGCGGTTTGGTGCCGCCTTCAGCCCAGGGTGTGATCCTGGAGACCTGGGATGGAGTCCCATGTTGGGCTCCCTGCATGGATCCTGCTTCTCCCTCTGCCTGTGTCTCTGCCCCCCACCCCATCTCTGTGCCCGTCATGAATAAATAAATAAAGTCTTTAAAAAATAATAATAATAATTATAGGATGTGACAGAGGTAGTTAGCTAATGCTACAGTGGTAATCATCTTGCAATCTATAAATGTATCAAATCAACATGTTGTATACCTTTAACTTACCCAATGTTATATGTAAATTATATCTCAATAAAAATGTATGTGAATTAATTCCTATGTTTAATTCCTATGTGAATTCCTATGTGTAGACAATGTGCATTTTTTCCTTTGCTTTATTTTTTAATTCCTATGTGAAATCCTATGTGTAGACAATGTGCATTTTTTCCTTTGCTCTACTTTGTAAATTCAGGAAAAGGCTGTCAGAATTCCACGACTGCTCTTTAAATCCAGGGTCTGTGGCCTTTTGATGGCAGACTCTGTGAAGGCCACTTTATTTTCTCAACTGCCTTTGGGAGAAAACCTACTCTCTAGTAAGGAAGCAAGCAGAAAATAAGGGGGAAATGGTACTAACCACTGAAATGAGAGGTCTGGGTCTTAAATCTTGTCCTGTCACTCATTATTTATATGATCTCCAGCAAATAATCCCTCCTATTTGGGACACAGTATCATGTTTGTGAATGAATGTATTATATTAGATCACTGCATTGAGCTCCGACATTCTCCTCCATTCCCTGTGCATTTGCCTTTCTCTTGGTAAATATCATAGAGCTCACATAGTAAATCTCAAACATTTAAGGCCACTGTTGATTATAAACTGAGGAAAAAGATGATAATTGAATTTGTGATAGGAAATAACACTTTCCTTTATTGAGATATATAAGAAGCACAAGGGCAACATTATCAACGTATCAAAGATAGTTTCACAGAGAGGTTCTATTGCCAGAGGAAAGAGATTTGATTTTTCAGCTGCCAAAATACAGTGAGAGCTGACTGAAGCCCAAAGCAGAATTTTTAGAACCAGAGGCAGTAGCATCCAATTGGGACCAGCATGGGGAAAAGCAAATGAATAACTTGTTCTTGTCCCCCAAATAGAATTCATTAGGCCTTAGAAGATGCTTGCTTCTTTCATGTGTTTTACATGCTATTCCCGTGACTTTGCTCATCTCTGACTGAGTCTTCAAGAGACCTGTAGCAGCCTCTTCCCAATCTGTTCCTAACAGAACTGAACTGAAAGGGAGGGGAGGGGAAGGGAGAGGTTGAGGGGGAAGGGAGGGTCAGGGAAGAGATAGCCCCACTTAACTGAAGGCTTGGGACCTGCATGCCAAGTAATTCACTAAGGAATGTGCATTATGATCTAATCATCATTACAGCTACCATTTCAAATAGTTATATCTTCATAATCTCTCTTCTAAAGTTCTTTTTTTTTTTAATTAAAAAATACATAGAACAGTTGGTAGTGAATACAAATACTAAAAAGGAATGCAGATGTACCTGGGTGGCTGAGTTGGTTAAACGTCTGACTCGGTTTCAGCTCAGGTCATGATCTCAGGGTCATGGGATGGAACCCTGTGTTGGGCTCCCCACTCAATGAAGAGTCTGCTTAAGATTCTCTCCCTCCCTCTCCCTCTGCCCCTCTTACTCATGCTCTTTCTCTCTCTCTCTCTCAAATAAATAAATAAATAAATAAATAAATAAATCTCTAAAGAAAATGAGGAGTACAATGTCTCATAGCATTAATAAAATTTTTCAGAAAAATTTAAATAATATGCTTCACATACATTTATAAAAAGTGAGCTAATAATACAAATGTAACAGAAATTAATTATAGCATTTAATCTTCGCAGAATACCTCTGAAAGATGTAAAAATCTTTAAATATGAAATAAGTCATTTGTTTTGTTATTTAACTTCCATTTAGGTGACAGGTCTTTTAAGTTAAATTCTACATGGGAATTTTTCACATTTTACACAGATGAATTAACAGCAGAATATCAATTTTGCCACCTTGCAATTTCATAGGCAGAAAAGTTCCAAAATCTTGCTTAACAAAATTCATGGAAAATCATATTTGATACAGAAAGAAATTCTTATTGTTGTTAAAGAGTAGCAATAAGAGATTTCAGAAGAGTAAAGTGTCCAAAAATATCTTGTTCTCTATTCTCCCACAGTGAAGAGGAAGTTTGTATCACACAAAAAAATAGCAGCATACTGATTGTATGAGTCATGTACCAGCTGCTCTGTCAAGCAATCAATGCTCCCAAATGTAATGCCATTGTGTTACATTTACTTAATAAGGTTTAATATTCAATTGCAATGAAAATTGCCTTCAGATAAAATTTTATATTTATGGTTATGGCTCATAGTGTTATTCTATGATGAAAACTCAAGTCAAATAATTATTTTTAAGATTTGGCATGTATCATTGAGCCAAAAGATGTGCACCTGCAAATATATATAAAGGTAGCCATGACCTCATGTGTAAGAGGAAGGAAAAACTATAAATTATTTGTGCCTGGTTTATAGATTACAGAAAAAGTTTAAACAATAGAGTTAAGATAGATACCTAAATACATTGGTGACTATAAAAGTAATTTTTAAAACATGAAAATATTGCAGGTATGATCTCATTTGACCAAAAATAAGCAATATATTATGTAAACTTGACTTAAGCTTGGAAAATGTCTCAAGGTATATACTTTAAGCATGTATACACATTGAGACATTAAGGTATATTATTAAGCTTGGTTGACTTTAGAAGGGTGCACTTAGCACAGATGGGAGGTCTTTTACTTGCCACATTTTTCTCGTACTATTAACAATAAAAATATTGCTTTTATAATTTGGAAAAAATGACAAAGGATAAAATATACATGTATTTTGACTAGTAAGATATTAATTTGTTGATTATTAACATTAGTCAATTGCATGTTCATAAAATTAACATATAATTGTTTCTTGATATTTGTTATTACAGATTGATCATAATTAATAGATCATGGACTGTAGTCACTATGATTCATCATTTAATAATTTATTTAACCCATCCACTAGATAATTTCTTTTTACCAGTCAAAAGCAACTTGCTGATAAAACCCATGTTAGATATGCATATCTTTTATAAAATATACATGTAGAATTTTTTAACTTTTAAAAAAAAACTACATAACTGTGAAATAAAGGATGCAGAAGAAATTGAGTAATACATCCAAACAATAAAAAGTCCCTTTGAGAGTTAAAAATAGACCTGCCCTACGACCCAGCAATTGCACTGTTGGGGATTTACCCCAAAGATTCAGATGCAATGAAACGTCGGGACATCTGCACCCCGATGTTTCTATCAGCAATGGCCACAATAGCCAAACTGTGGAAGGAGCCTCGGTGTCCATCAAAAGATGAATGGATAAAGAAGATGTGGTCTATGTATACAATGGAATATTACTCAGCAATTAGAAACGACAAATACCCACCATTTGCTTCAACGTGGATGGAACTGGAGGGTATTATGCTGAGTGAAATAAGTCAATCGGAGAAGGACAAACAGTGTATGTTCTCATTCATTTGGGGAATATAAATAATAGTGAAAGGGAATATAAAGGAAGGGAAAAGAAATGTTGGGAAATATCAGGAAGGGAGACAGAACATAAAGACTCCTAACTTGGGGAAACGAACTAGGGGTGGTGGAAGGGGAGGAGGGCGGGTATTGGAGGGGAATGGGTGGCGGGCACTGAGGTGGACACTTGACGGGATGAGCACTGGGTGTTTTTCTGTATGTTGGTAAATTGAACACCAATAAAAATTAATTAAAAAAAATAATAAAGTTACACAGAAACAATAAATAAATAAATAAATAAATAAATAAATAAATAAATAGTCCCTTTGAGAACAAGGATATTTTCTAAGATGTGAAATCTGTGAGTCACAGTGTACTGATTACCAGGTCATATATGTATATTACTAATGCCTCCTGACACTTGTGAATTTTCATCAATAGAGACCAGTTTGATCCTGTTCTTAAGTATTTTTATGGAAGGGAGTGGAACACTACTACATCTACCTAACCTTCCAGAGAAACATTATATTTTCATGTCTAATTGAATTTTTTAAGATATAATTTATTTATTCATGAGAGACAGGGTCGGGGGGTGGGTGCAGAGTTATAAGTGGAGGGAGAAGTAGGCTCCCTGTGGGGTCCTGGGATCATGACCTGATCCAAAGGCAGATGCTCAAACACTGAGCCACCCAGGTGCCCCCCTGTCTAATTGAAATTGCTTCTTCTGACATTCAAATTTATTTCTCCTAATATAGGCACCAATACAAAACAAAAATCCTCAAATAGTTCAGAAGAATAGAATGACACTATCTGCTGAGTCTTGAAGTTTCCAGAAGCTGTGTTTTGACATAGGAATGGAGCTGAATTTCAAAGTAGTCACACCACATGAGGTGATTCAGCTGGGATGGACCTGTGAGATTGCATAGTGGTGAGCACTTTGATAGAAGAGATATAAACCCCAATACAACATATACAAGCGTGAGAGAAATCAAGAAGTTTCAAGAGATGCCAGTGAAGGAGAAAGAAAAAACAAAACCATAAAATAGGAAAAGGAATTCACATGGCTAAGCTGTAAATGCATGTACTGTATGCCTAGCTCTGTGCCAAGTGTGATTCTGTCCCTTGTTAACAAATGTGTGGTGGTAAGGATGGAAAGTGAAATTGGAAATGTAGAGGTCGGCCTCACAAATGTCAAGGACAAGCTAAAGGATGGGTGAGGTCTGAAGGAAAGTAGAGACATTTTATCCACCAAAACAAAACAGTATTTTTAAGCCCTTGGTGTATCTACAGGCTCAGCCCATTTCTGATGCTACTTAACCACCTCACCATTTCCCCATTTTGTGTTTCCTAAAATGAGGAGACAGACATGTCATCCAGTAAGTTCCCTTTTCATCCTTATGCAAGAAAGGAAACACTGACTGAAATGCAAAACCACAGAACACGTTATGTTATTATGTCTTAGGGTCACACTTCCAAAAAAAAAAAAAAAAGAAAGAAAGAAAAAAGATTCATTTTCCTTGAATCTTACTAACAAAGTACTTCTGGACTCAGAAACTGACAAGTGAAGGAGAGGGAGAGAGAGAGAGAAAATGAATTCATCCCAACCATCTATATCCCAAGGCACAGGTAAAATTTGCAACTCTCCCTTTCTATTGTAGATCTTCCCTTTGGGAAGAGGTGATAAATATTTTGAGGGATGGGACAATAGAAAAGTCTCCACCAGAGCAAAAGAAGGAAGACAAGGACAGAACCCAAGAGAGGAAGCTGAGGCAGTGGTCAGGGATGGTATATTATACTGAGGATCACTGACTGGATTCCAGGGAGAGCTAAATCAGACTGCTCTGCCCACCTTTTCCCTGTGTCGCCTTGGGCAAGTCACCTCACTTCTCTGGAACCCACTTTCCTTGTCTGTAAAATGTGTGTCAGGAAGGAGGAGGAGGGGAACCACTAGAAGATGGCCTACGTTTTATCTGAATTGATTTACAGAGGGCTTGGGAAATGAGACACCAAGAAAAGGAGAGTAGGAGAGAAACAAGAAGAACAGAGAAGATGAGAGGGAGAAAGGGAAAGACAAAGAAGGGTTGAAACCTGAGAGGCTTAGGAAGGAAAAGTTGCACATCTGTCTCGGGTCATGAGTCTTAAGATTAGCAATGGTTTATTCTAGTGGTTCCGAAAGAGGGTTTCCAGACCAGTAGCTTTTGCAGCTTCTGGGAACTTGTTGGCTCCCTATCAGGTTTAATGAATTGTTAACTCTGGAGGTGAGGCGCCATCATCTGTGTTCCAACCAACTGTCTAAATGATTCTGATGCATGCTGAAGTTGGAGAATTACTCCATATAGAACAGTGCAAGTGGAAGGAAAGAAGTGGTTGAATAAGAATATCTTTTGTAGGGCACCTAGGAGGCTCAGTGGTTGAGCATCTGCCTTATGTTCAGGTTGTGATCCCAGGGTCCTGGGATCAAGTCCTGTATCGGGCTCCTCACAGGGAGCCTGCTTCTCGCTCTTCCTGTGTCTCTGTGCCTCTCATGAATAAATAAGTTTTTTTTAACTTATTTAACAATTTAATTAACTTTTTAATTTAACAATCTTAAAAAGAAAAAACAAATCTCTTTTGTATCTTGCAAGGGGAAGATTGACCATGTTTGCATATTTATTTCTACAGAGAGAGGATGCTTCTCTTCCCAAGTGCTCTTAAGGACAATTGCTGGGGTCTCCATTCTACTGCTAAGTGTCTGTTTTATCACCAGATGTCTTGGTAAGTTCTAAAGGGCAAGTTTAATCTCCCTGGTGAATATTAGGAGTAAAATCTTTCTTGTTGCCTGGGGGTTCTTTTCTCCCCTAAAGGATATTTCTGTTCCACTTTCTTCCCTATTTCTCTGGAGATTATTGCTCAACTAGAATCCCAAATAGCACAGAATGGTTACCCCATCTCAGCAACCTCTGACACATTTCTCATGATAGACATTTTTTTTCATCTCTTTGGTGGCCGTGAGTCTTCTCCTTTGTATTCCCTCCTATCATTAGGGTAAACTTCTCTATGGGATCCTAGCCAGAGACATGACAAAATCACTTTCTGAAAGAAAGGGAGGAAGGGTAGGCATAAGACAAGAGTGAAAATGTATTTGTTTTCTCTGGGTTTTGGGACCACAGATTGAGTACGTTTGTCTTCATAAATCAGGAAAACCATAAAATGTGAATTCCCTCAGGATGCCTCAGTGGCTCAGTGGTTGAGCATCTGCCTTCAGCTCAGAGTGTGATCCTGGAGTCCCGGGATCAAGTCCCACATCAGGCTCCTGCATGGAGCCTGCTTCTCCCTCTGCTTGTGTCTCTGCCTCTCTCTCTGTGTCTCTCATGAATGAATAAATAGAATCTTTTTTTTTTTCTGTGAATTCCTTCTTCTTTCTTGGAGTAAGTAAATCTCAGTGCCTCTCCATGTAGAAGGACAAAGAGTGGAAAAAAAGAAGGGAAAAAAAGAAAGAAGGAAAGGAAAAGAAAAAAAATCATGATTATTGATACTTTTGTTTTAAATACAAAAATGATCAAATTTATTTTTTTTCAAGAGGAATGAACATTAACTCTGCCCCTTTCCTTACAGTGACATATCATAACTTTCAACTCTGTGACGAGAATAAGTTCCAGCTACATGAGGCTTTCATGGACTTCTCCTGCTCCAATGACGGATTGGGTATAATAGTCCTCAAATTTGAACATCAACATTTATATATCAACACTTTTTTTTTTTGGCTTCTAGATTGATTTGAGGATGAGTAAAGTAGTTGGAGGATGTCCTGTTTTTCAAAAACAAAATGTAAAATCTTGCCTGTACTATATGAGAATGCCGAGGAATTGGTGGTAAGAAGTTCAAGGAGATTTGGGGGATATGATAGAAAACTTTTAGAATAAATTTGAGGTATGTCTGAACAGAAAATCTAGAAGTGGAAGATATTATCTTCAGAAATGCACTTTCTTTTCACTCCTCACTTGCTTCCAATGAGGTGAAGGAGAAAAAAATATATATAGAATAGGGAATTTGGAAATCTCAAAAATATACTCCCAACGTTCCTATATATATAGTCTTGTTCCAAGGCTTAGAAGAATGCTACATGGCGCTCCTCTGGGCTAGGACACTCATGGAAACTTCTCTCCTAGGTTCAGTCAAGAATTGCTGTCCGTCAGACTGGGTACATTTTCAATCTAGCTGCTACCTCTTTTCTACTAATACTATGTCCTGGACATCGAGTTTTAAAAACTGCTCCAACATGGGAGCTCATCTGGTTGTTATCAACACACAGGAGGAGCAGGTAGTTGGAGTGCATTGACTCCTCTGGTGTCAGTGTAACCTTCTTCATAGGATCTATTCCTTTCTTCGTACATGTATATAGTGTTTAGCCCGCAATTACTATTTGTTAAATGAATGTATTAAAATGTGTGCTGTTCCTACTATTTCTGTAAGTAGATACCTACTCTATTTTCATTATTAGAAGAGCTTTTTTTTAAAAAAAAAAAAGGCATTTCTGTGTTTAGCTTCTTTCTCAGTAAGATGGGGAAAAAAGGGCTGGCAGTTCATTTTATTTTTTATTTTTCTAAAAGATTTATTTATTTATTTATTTATTTATTTATTTATTTATTTATTTATTTATTTATGATAGACACAGTAAGAGAGAAAGAGAGGCAGAGACACAGGCAGAGGGAGAAGCAGGCTCCATGCAGGGAGCCCGATGCGGGACTCGATCCCCGGACTCCAGGATCGTGCCCTGGGCCAAAGGCAGGCGCCAAACCGCCGAGCCTCCCGGGATCCCCTGGCAGTTCATTTTAGAATGGCTATTACGTTGATGAACATATCATATGATTATGTCAGATATGTCAAGGATATGTCTACTATCTTTAAGCTGCGATTAATAATGTTTATGATGGGGATCCCTGGGTGGCGCAGCGGTTTGGCGCCTGCCTTTGACCCAGGGCGCGATCCTGGAGACCCGGGATCGAATCCCACATCAGGCTCCCGGTGCATGGAGCCTGCTTCTCCCTCTGCCTGTGTCTCTGCCTCTCTCTCTGTGTGACTATCATAAATAAATAAATAAAAAAAAATAAAAAAAATAATGTTTATGATGTATATATACAGTAAATTTTGCTACAAATAACAGTAGATAAACTTTGAATGAGATATTGAGAACCTCCTTCTCTGTTAAAGATGTATGTTATGTATATTTTTACCACCATAAAAAAAATTAGGAGAGAATTCTCCATGATCTTACTATTTGTTTCAGAGCCACTTATCTATCATCTGTAGTCTGGGTCCTGCTTTATCACTTTTAATAACAATTACCTTCAACATTTGTTCAAAATTGAAACAATTGATCTTTTTTTTTTTTTTTTTTAATGTGTTGCTTCCATAGGAATTCCTTTTCTTTGCGAAACCTAAGAGGAAAGAGTTTTATATTGGACTGACAGACCAGGTGAAAGAGGGTCAATGGCAATGGGTAGATGGCACACCTTTCACAGAATCTCTGAGGTAATTTCCTTCTCGCAGAAGAATTTTAACGCTGTCTTAAATCTCGAAGTTAGACCATTGTTTAGGGGAGTTCTCAGAACCTCCTTCTGTTCCATGAGATATTTTCAGGTCAACTCTTGGTGATATTACATGCAAGAAGATAGATGAAGAAAGCGTAAGGATCTAGTGCTCCCACTTTCTGAGACTATTTGAATAAAGGGAAAATAATAGATGAAAATAAGGAGAGGGTTAGAATTAAAGACTAATTCACTGGAAATGCAGCAGAGAGAAAGAGTGTAGTTCAGAGTCTTATGCCCCAAACTAGTAAATGAGACAAAAATAGTGATTTGAGAAAGCAGATTTATGGAGTGAAAGCATGGAAGCCCCTTGCAATAATGTCTCTTTTCTCTTTAATAATGACCTTACATCATTAGAGCACAACACTTTGGAGTTTTCAGTTTTTATCTCATTCATTATTTCATTTTTTAAAAATATTTATTTACTTATTTATTCATGATAGACATAGAGACAGAGAGAGAGAGAGAGAGAGGCAGAGACACAGGAGGAGGGAGAAGCAGGCGCCATGCCGGGAGCCTGACGTGGGATTTGATCCCAGGACTCCAGGATCGCGCCCTGGGCCAAAGGCAGGCGCTAAACCACTGAGCCACCCAGGGATCCCCTCATTATTTCATTTTTACCTAAATTACACCATTCTGAGATACACTGACATTATCAATCTTCACTTAGCATTTGAGGAAATGAAAGGTCAAGATGGTTAAGGTCAGTCCTAAGAGAATAGTCCAGTTGGATGGAGACTTTAGAAAGTTGCTTCACAACAGCCCTGGAGCACCACTGAAGTATGTACCAAAGTTAACACCAACTTGATGTGTAATAAAGGGAACCAAATGTTAAGATGTGATATTGAGTGCGAAGGAAACAACCATCAGAATATCAGTAACTTCTCATTATGAGCCTACATTCATGAGGGAGCATGACAAAATAGAAAGTCAGGAAGATCCAGTTCAGCTTCGCTACTCATAAACTCTATTGACTTAGACAAATGGTTCAGCTTTTCCGGGACTCCTTTTACTCATCATTAAAATGGAGATTATAATGCCTAAATAACAAAACTGTTGTGAAGTTACACAGAACAAATGTAATTTGTCTAGCACATTAGGTCACTTGGATTCTTGTAGCTGGGATTTTAAATCTCCTGCATTACTCTCTTTTAGCTTCTGGGATGTAGGGGAGCCCAATAATATAGTTACAGTGGAGGACTGTGCCACCATTCGAGACTCTTCAAATCCAAGGAAAAACTGGAATGATGTTCCCTGTTTCTTCAACATGTTTCGGATTTGTGAAATGCCAGAAATAAATGTTTCAAGCAACAAAAAAAATTCTCTAAGAACAGAAAGCACAACTTAAATGCATAAATACAGAGGAAAAAGAGCATGAATATAACTCCAGCATGAGAGAAGTATGTGCTGCATGTGCTGCACTTAATGAGGACTTCATAGGGACTTCATAAGGACTGTGTTGCTTTTGATATAAAATAAGTAGTTTTAAATGTTATAATTTGTGATACTGATTGACATGCATTTTTCTTCATATTAGTCTCAGGACTTCTCAAAACTAACCAAGCAAATCTCTAACAAATACTGGGAAAAGAAAAGAATGCTCCTTTTGGCAGGATTTGCTTCATTCATTTTTACTCCTGCCCAAGCATGTACCCTCAACTATGTTTTCCTGTACAGTGAGTAAGGCTCCTTCAAGTCATGAAACTTACTCCTGCTTACATGTGGACTTCTAGCTAAAGACCTTTACTGCGCCTCGCTAGGAGCAGGCCATGCTAAGCTTCAGCTCCAAACAGACTATTACTCAGTCTGTTCAACCCAGCACCTCCCTTTTCTCTTTATTCTCTTCCACTGAATACTGAATCTCACCTGAATTTGTGGCTATTCCTCAGCTAGGGCCAGGGTCCAACAGTCAAATTGTTCTAAGAGAACATTCAGCTTGACAATTTCCTACCTCAAGCCTATTCACTTCTTGCATATTTTTTTTTCAATACTGATAAGGTTACTCAAGAATATTTCAGGAACATAGCACCTTTAATAACCATGTTTCATGTTTCTTGCACACAGCTTGACAAAGAGACCCTCAAAATTCATACATCATTAATTCATGCACATTAATATAAAATATATTTTTCCTTACAAATGTTTATTTATTAAGGTATTAAGTGACCTTATGTGGTTTTGAAACCAAAATGCCTTTAAACCAAAAGTCATTCAACCTAAAAGTAATCCAGTATATGTATCTTCTACTTTCTAATTCCCTTTTTTCAAATTATAAACATCAATGAGGACACACTGAAAGACCTATGGAAATACTTTTGTTCACCATTGTTTCTCTGTAGGGTATAATTTGATATTTTAAATTTTATTTCAATACTGAAAGATATATGCAAGTATCAGTACACATTATTTCACCATATATTTATAATTTATTATACAATTAACTTTGTCTTCAAGTTCAGTGAGAAAAGAAACAATCAGAGTTTCGTGCTTAAAGTTATTTATCTGGAAAATTCTGAGGGGTAGATCATCAGGTTGAAACTACTTTAAAATATAATATTTTACAATAGGGCCTACAAAAATACTTAGATACCAGAAAAGCCAGAAGTTACAAAATATAAAAGAGTAAGTAATTATCTGTATTCCAAGACAATATTCCCAAAGTAAACTATTGTTAAAATATAAATATTACCATTTGGGCCTCTGAATATTTTAAAGAAAAATCATTCTAATACATTTGGTAAAAATGATACATACTTATTATCAAAAATTTTTACAGATATGTTATACATATGTAAATATTATTCACAGCTGAATCTTGTACTGTATCATGATTATATTATATACTTCCTTAAAAACATTTTGCTTAGGGTGGGATCTGGAATGGAATCTTTTCTCTATGGAATCTTTTCTCTTAATGTATTCAAGAGGGTAATGTGACCTTGGCATCCTTTATTAAAAAACTGATTTTTGGTGCTGAAAAAAAAACATTTTGCTTTTTGTATAGCTAATATTGGCAGTATTTGTTATTTATCCAGTTTTCTATGTACTGATTAATAATGCATCCCTTAACTATGCAGAATTGTACATCACCTCCTAATGTATTCAAATACAGTTTATCAGTCCCATATTTTCATAAGGAAAAGAAATCCTCTTGGAACTGTCTTCTTTTTCTGATCTGAACTAGGATTGTTCTCATGGTTTGTTTCACAGCCATTATTTTATTGATTTTTATTATATAATGGAAATATTTTTGCCACTTAAAGATTATTTCAGATTAGGATATACCAATATAATGAAATACTATTTGCTTATATGGAACAGGGTATAAAATATTTTCCAAACGGTATTTTTAAGTAAAAAATGCCAGATGTTTACCAAAAAAAAAAAATCCAATTAAAAATGGGCAGAAGACATGAATAGACATTTCCCCAAAGAAAGAAGACATCCAGGTGGCCAACAGACACATGAAAATATGCTCAAAATTGCTCATCATCAGGGGAATAAAAATCAAAAAAACAATGAGATACCACTTCACACCTGTCAGGAGGCTAAACTCAAAAACAAAAGAAACAAGTGTTGGCAAGGATGTGGAGAAAAAGGAACCCTTTTGCACTGTTGGTGGGAGCACAAACCGGTGCAGCCACTGTGGAAAACAGTATGGTGGTTCCTCAAAAAATTAAAAATAGAACTACTCTATGATCTAGTAATCACACTCCTGGGTATTTACTCAAAGAATACAAAAACACTAATTCAAAGGTATATATGCATGCCTATGTTTATTGCAGCATTATCTACATAGCCTAACTACAGAAGTACCCAAGTTCTAATGGTACAGATACATTCTGCCCAGGTCTAATTATCCAGTGATAAATGGATAGTGAAGATGTGTCATATATACAACAGAATATAATTCATCCATAAAAAGGAAATCTTGCCATTTGCACAAGTGGATGGAGCTAGACAGTATTATGCTAAGCAAAATGAGTCAGACAGAGAAAGATAAATACCATATGACCTCACTCATATGTGGGATTTAAGAAACAAAACAAATGAACAAAGGAAAAGAAAGAGAGAGAGAAACAAACCAAGAAACAGACTCTTAACTATAGAGAACAAACTGATGGTTACCAGAGGGGAGGTGGTAGGGAAAAGGGGAAAGAAGGGATGGGGATCAAAGAGTATACTTACCATGATGAAAAAAACAAACAAAAACCTCTCAGATTTATGGGAGAAAAAAAATGGCAAGATGTTTAAGATGATGTAGATAATGTTTCCATCAGTGTAAAAATAGTAGGTTATATACATACATACATTTATCTAACACATATTTAAACATATATGGAAATACATATAAGAAACTGATAATCAGGGGTGTCTGGGTGGCTCTGTGGTTGAACGTCTGCCTTTAGCTCAGGTTGTGATCCCAACGTCCTGGGATAGAGTCCTGCATCAGGCTCCCCGCAGGGGGATCCTGCTTCTCCCTCTGCCTATGTCTTTGCCTCTCTGTGTGTGTCTCTCATGAATAAATAAATAAAATCTTTAAAAAAAAAAAAAAAGAAAAGAAACTGATAATCATAGTTTCTCTGAAGAGGCATTTAAGAGACTGGAATTCAGGGTGGAAGATTTAACTTATACTTTTATTTATATTTTTTCCTGTTTGCCTTTTTAACACATCTTTCTTTTTCAAAGACAAAACCAGTATTTAAATTTTGTAAGTGTTTCAAACTTCTAGGACTACCACAACGTCCTAATAAATTTTGCATTTATTTTTATGAAATTACTATCAGCTGTCTTAAAGAAATTATGAAGAATAAGAGAAGTGCTGTGAGACTTGGAAACATTGACAGGGGCTGAGGGTAGAAACAGGGAGGCCAGTCAGAAGTCCACTGTAATAACCCAGGTAAGACAGATGGTCTGTGCTGGTCACCATGAAGGTAATGAAAAATAATCAGACTGCAAGACATAGATTAGGGGGAGCCTGAGTGGCTCATTTCGCTGAGCATTAGACTCTTGATTTCAGTTCAGGTCATGACTTCGGGATTGTGAGATTGAGCCTCACAATCCCATGTCAGGACTTGTGCTTGGTGGGAAATCTGCTTAAGTTTCTCTCTCTCTCCTTCTGCTCCTCCTCTCTTTCTCTCTCTCAAATAAGTAAATATTAAAAAAAAATTTAGTGAGTTTGTCGTATTTGGAGCAAAAAAAAAAAAGGCATACCACTACCAGTTGGAATACCTCATGTTTGAATCTTAAAAGCTAAGAATCTGAGTAGAGGAAAACAAAGACTAAGAGATTGCATCATTGGAGCCACTCTGTTCAATATGTAATTGATGCACACCTGTTGAAAAGTAAATGCTCTGATATAGTACCAAGAAAGCAAAGTTAATGAAAACAAATTCTCATAGTAATGATGAGTCCTGCCACCATACCACACAAAAACACATTATCTTGAATGAATAGAACAAAAATAAATAAGGCTACCCCAACTGAAAATGTTCTACTCTCCCAGCATGTTTTCTCTGTTCTAATGGTACAGGTACATTCTGTCTGAATCTAATTGGTTCTTCTTTTCTGTCCCCATCACAAGGAATCTTTTGGAAGCTTTTAGTTGAATGCTGTTCCAGGTAACTTACAAATCCTTCTTGTCTCAAAGTTACAAGGAAAATCATTCAAGGCCCATTTGTCTTGAGCATTAACAAGGACAACACAATTTTCTTTCTGATTGTTGGGTTCATCCTCATGCCGAAATCTGAAATGAAAAAAAAAACAACAACAACAACATATATATGTGTGTGTGTGTGTGTGTGTGTGTGTGTGTGTGTGAGGGTCAGGGGACATGCAGAGAAAATCCCTCTGGTGAAAACTTTAGAGCGCACTGTCTGATAGAAGTATTGTAGTATATTAGTATAACGGTTAACACATGGTGTTCTATTCTGAGTAAGCATTTCTACATCAGTATACTCCAGAATACTGAAGTATTCTTCAGTATGTTTATCGAATGAAACATGAATCATTTGGGTAGCCCAAATGATTTCTGCTTACTATTTTCTCACCTTTACCCCCAGCTCTTCACCCAGTCAATATACTCACAAAATATCTGGTTTAAATGGTGTTTTGTCCACCGACGACCACAGGCCTTTATGGTTCTCATCTATAAGTCCCAGGAAATATGAAAACTGTCTATCCAAAAATTGAATAATAAAGTTCTGCATAAAAATAGAAATTTTTATAAGTATATTTGCATTTGTTATTTAATAACTGTTATGTTAAGAAAAGAGGGAAAAGATCTAGATTACCAGCTAAGCACAAAAGCACTGTCTTCAGTCAGATCTGCTTTCAAACCCTGCCTCTCCCATATATTGTGTAATGTTAGTAAGTGCTCTAATCTCACCAAACCCAAGACTTCTCATCTTCAAAAGGGACCACTCTACTACTTCACAGAGTTTCTGTGAAGAGTTAGTGAGATCAGACTTGCAAATCCCTTAGCACAGTGCTTAATAGGATCCAAATTTTTAAACTTTCATTTTTAAAATTGCCTTCTTTAATTGCTTGTGTATTAAATTAAGTTCCATTTTATTCAAAGAGTCAGTGAGCCTATAGGTTGCAAAGCCATTGGAACAGAATCCTCCAGGAAACCCCCCAAACTTAGGAAAGGGTAGACTATGAGCTCTTGTTCATATATGGATGTATATTAGATGAGGAAATACATTTGTTTTTAAAGAACTGAATTAAACTTAAGAATTTTTTAAAATTTAGAATTACAACCATACGACTGAATTATTTTTCCTATGCTTTCTCCTGAGAAGCTATTTCAGTCCTGATTAAACCATTCATTTATTCACTTACTTACCAAACATTTTATCAAGACCTATCCAGTGTGCTTAGCACTGTGCAGGACTTTGGAGATGCAAAGATTAGAAAAGCAGGGCCCCACCCTCTACCAAGTGAATGGGGCAGAGAACAGATAAGCTCAGTGCTATTATCACACAATGCACAAAGTACACGGAAGCATCTCCAAATTAGAACAGGGAGGATGGAGAAGGGAAGGTGGTCAGGATATTTTTCTGGAGGAAATGACACAAAAATCAAATCTGGAAAGACCAGACGTTGGCCAGATGAAGAAAAAGGAGAGAGGAAGATAAAAGAGATGAAGCAAAGGCATAGACATAGAGCAGAGAAATTCCTTTTTCTCTGCAAAGAGATTCAAATGAACAGAGAGACAGATGGGAGCCTCCTAACATACCAGCTCAGCTTCTGTGCTGATGGTAGCCAAGTGAGCCCCCATACTCGTGCAGTTCCTTTCACTCTCAGCCCAGGTCTTGTTGTCATTAAGAGGAAGATAGCAGTTGGACTGGAAGGCTCTCCAGCCAAAAGGACAGCAACTGCCCCTGCTCCCTGGTGAGAAATTAAAACAAAAATCACTTACAAAGGAGCATTTCATCTGTAACAGATTGCATAGCTATGCTGTTAACTATACAGTTAATATTTTGGGGATTCACAAAATCATTCGTTCCCCCTCTTTCAAAAATCCTGAAAATTACATTTCTAAATGTTTTTTGAACAAAAGTTTCTGAATCATATAGTGACTATAAGAAAATTACAAGATATTCTCTTAGAAGACATCATCATTTTTCAATGTCCCTACATCTATTTACTTCATATATGAAGTGTTTCTAAAACAAAGTCTTTTGCAGGAAATTTTATCTAAAGGGGGTAAAGAACCTATAGAACTCTCAAGGGTTTCCTCATCCTCCCAAATGAGGTTTTACAAATTCCCGCATAATGAAAGAGATAAAGTCACTTCAGCAAAGCTCTCTATTCTAGCAGGAAACAGTCATTAAGATACACCTGAATCAAAAGAAAATGGAATTAAATTAGTATTAGTATTATGTTTTGGATTTCTGGAAATGGACCTTAGACGTGTAGTTATATTCTCCAGTTATACAACTGATTACAGTCATGAGAAATCTATTCCTATTTATTGACATTCCCTCTTGCACCAGATACTCATCTTATAATTTAATCTCTCTTGGTTTACTACTGATAACTTTATTTATTTTTTTTAAGATTTTATTTATTTATTCATGAGAGACAGAGACAGAGAGAGTGAGAGAGAGAGAGAGAGAGAGAGAGAGAGAGGCAGAGACACAGGCAGAGGGAGAAGCAGGCTCCATGCAGGGAGCCCGATGTGGGACTCGATCCCAGGTCTCTAGGATCAGGCCCTGGGCTGAAGGCGGTGCTAAACAGCTGAGCCACCAGTGCTGCTCAGTACTGATAACTTTAAATCCAGATCATGAACCTGAATGGAAATGGAAGAAAGAAATAAATTCTCCTGTGCCCTTTGCTATCTGTACCTTTCAATTTTGATATCTCTCTGGTACATATCAGCTTCGTGTGGTACTCTGGTAACTTGAACACTCCCATGCCTTTACTGCAGCGTAGAAAGTTGTGATGAGTCACTGTCAAAAGGGAAAAGAGTTAGCTTTTTTGGTTTTGTTTTGTTGTTGTTGTTGCTTTAGTTTTCTTTTCCTCTATAATCATTTAATTAGGGAAATGGGAGTTGGTCACTCTGATCTTTCTCTTCTCCTGAGTTAAGGTAACTATCCCCTATTCTTACTTCCCAGGTCCTTTGTTCCAGCTCCAGGTGAATAGGTTGAAAAGAATTGTTGAAATTTAATATTTTTAGTATCATATTATCCATGTTGTGCTTTATGGTAGTAGTTCTGCAAACCTTCATGTGTATATGCTTTTAAGCATATTTTTCTATCAGAATATGTGTTAGAGTGGAGATTTTTAGTGAACACCAGGATAGTTCTGCCAAGTTTTACGAGCTATATACATTTATTGGTCTTTTAAGTATTTTTACTTTGAGGGGTGCCTGGTTGGCTCACTTGGTTGAGCATCTGACTTGATTTTGGCTCAGATCATGGTCTCAGGGTTGTGTGATCCAGCCCCACATTGGGCTCTGTGCTGGGCATGGAGCCTGTTTAAGTTTCTCTCTCTCTCTCTCCCCCCCTCCACCCTCTACCTCTCCCCACTCATACACACTCTCTCCCTTAAAAATTATAAATAAATAAATATTTTTACTTTGAAATATAACTGAGTGCAAAGAAGTGAAAAACACAAATGTACAGTTTATCAAATTATTGAAAAGTGACCACTTCAGGTAACAACAACCCAGCTTAAGAAACACAGTATTGCCAACATCCCCAGATGGCCTTCACATTCCAAATACAACCCACTTCCTCTCTCTTAAAGATAACTATGCCATGGCTTTTAAAGTAATCATTTGTGCTTTGCTTCACAATTTTACCACTTAATAACATATCCCTAAACCATACAGATCACATTTGACTACTTTTGAACTTTAAATAAATAAAATCATAAAATATGTACTCTTTTGGTTCTGCTTTTGCTCAGTGTAATTTCTGAAATTTATCTATATTGTTACACACAACTATAATCCATTCATTTTTATTGCTATAAAGTGATCTGCTGTCTTAATGAATTAAAATATATTTATATATTCTTCTGGTAGACATTTGCATTGCTCCCAGTGTTTGACTATTATGAATTATGCCACTTTTGAACATTTTGACCATGCATCCTAGAGCACAGAAGTATGCATCTCTGTAGGATACATGCCTAGGAGTGGAATTGCTGGTTGTAGGATATATATATTGCCAACTATGATAGCGACAAAGTTTTCTTTCTTTTTTTTTAATTGGAGTTCAATTTGCCAACATATAGCATATCACCCAGTGTGGCAAAGTTTTCCAAGCTGGTTGTACTGCTCTATGCTCCCATCGGCGGCAACTCATCAGAGGTCCAGTTGCTCCACACCATCATCAATATTTCACAGTGCCAGACTTTTTAATTGTTGCCATCCTAGTATTGTGCAGTGGTATCTCATTGTGAGTTGAATTTTCATTTCCCTGAAACCTAATGAGGTTGACATTTTTGTATGTGTTTATTAAACATTTCCAATTTCTTTTCTATAGTACCTGTTCAAAATTTTGCCTACTTTCCTGCTGTATTGTCAGGAGTTTTTCCTATTGATTTAAAAGTATTGTTTATATATACTGTACACTAATTTTTAATCATTACATGCATTACAAACACCTCCTGTGGCTGTTTTCCTTCTTGATATTTCTGTTGCACAGTATTCTTACTTTATTTTCTCCATTGGATAGCACGAGTAAGAAATCATTCTCTGCCTTGAGGATAAATATATTCTCCATTTATCTTCTAAAAAGCTCTACTGATTTGCTTTTCACATTTTGGCCAATAATCCACTTCGGGTTGGTTTTGTACATAACACAAGACAGGAGACCAATTTCACTTTTTGAATAAGGACACTCAATGGTCCTCTAGCACATGAACTGAACAAAATTGTCCTTTCGCGATAACTGCAGTATCCCCTTCTGTTTTATATAAAGAGTTCATACATGCAGGATCTGTAACTAAGCTCTCTATTCCTCTCCTCTGGTCTATTTATCTGTACTTGCACCTATACAATATCACCATAATTATAATAACTTTATACAAGGTCTTGCTATTAGAAAGAACAAATCTTTCTCAATTGTTCTTCTTTTCAAAACCAGACTACAGTCCATCTGAAAGCTGGGTTGTTGCTGGTTACTGTTTACTGATAAGATGCAGCCCTTTATAATCTCAGTCAAAAATGGAGCATGATTTACTACAGTCACCAACCTTTGTATGTATAGAAAAGAGTTTGACTCCCATTTTTCATTCTCTGACACAAGACAGCACCATCAAAGGTTAAAAATGTAGCTCTGGATTTTAAAGTCAAGACCCTAAAAAGCAGTATGGATTGAAATATTGGGAGAAAATCAAAATAACAAAAGGCTTAGAGAAACTTTTTGAAAGTTGTTTAGGGAAATAATTCACAGAGTTTCATTTCTGTTAATAACTTACCCAAACAATTTGCAATAAAACAAGCACTGAGAAGTGAGATGAAAAAAACAGCAGTGGCCCAAGGGATCAGCTGCAGATGCTGGCCTCCTACTAGGATAAAAGGAAAGATAAATAAATATATTGTCTTCTCAGCCACAAGAACTCGGGAAAATATTCTACTGAAGAGCAAGCTAAATATGAAATCATAATACTTTAGATCTAGAGGAGAGCTTAAAGATTTCCTCCTGAATAAATCAATTTTAGAGCTTACTGATAAAAACATACATACATACATAAAAATATAAACAATTTTTTAGAATGGAAAGTCTTTATAAGACAGAAAACCTGAAAATCATAAAAAATTGATAATTTGGGTCCATAAAATTAAAACATCTATATAACACAAAAAATGTTGAAACACAAGGGACATATGAAAGAAAAATTTGTCACAATATTAATGTCTAGACTGTATAGAGAATTTCAAAAATCAGTTTGAAAACTGAGCAAAAATCTGCTGAAAATTTAATTTGCTAAAATTATAAACACTCATTAAAAAGTATGCTCAAAGGAATGTAAACTACAATATTATGGTATAATTTTTCACATATGAGATTTTTAAAAGAAAATAGAAAATACACAGCGTCAGCAAGACTGAGGAGAGATAAACTCTTCTGGTGAGGAAATACATGCTTATGCTAAACTATAAATTAGAAAGCCGTTAGATCAAGTTAGCAGCACTTACCAACTTTTTTTTAAAGATTTTATTTATTCATGAGAGACACAGAGAGAGAGGCAGAGACACAGGCAGAGGGAGAAGCAGGCTCCATGCAGGGAGCCCAATGTGGGACTCCATCCCAGGTCTCCAGGATGACACCTGGGCCAAAGGCAGGCGCTCAACCACTGAGCCACCCAGACATCCCGAGCACTTATCAATTTTTAAATGAATTACATTTGCCACAACAATTTCAATTATAGAGCTCTATCATTTAGAAATAAATGAACTGAAAAAAATTAAAATAAATAAAATAAAAAAGAAATAAATGAACTGGATGTCTGGGTGGCTCAGTTAGTTAAGTATCTGCCTGAATCTCAGGTCATGATCTCAGGGTCCTGGGATGGAGCCCCACATCAAAAGTCAAAAGGTGGGCTCCCTGCTGAGCAGGAAGTCTGCTTTTCACTCTCCCTCTGCCTCCCTCTCTCCCACTCGCTCATGTGAGCTCTCTATGTCTCTTAAATAAATAAATAATAATAATAAATAAATAATAAATAAATAAATAAAATCTTTTTTTTTTTAAATCTTTTTTAAAAAAAGAAATAACTGAACTTATTTATATGGAAGGATATTCAATGTAGCACTTTTGGAAGTAGAAAAATGCACCAGAAACCAATACTTGCATGTGCATTATTAATAGTAAATATTCTGAATTATGATGAATTTCTATGATGGAATTCTTCACAGTGATTAAAATAATCCTATATATTTGTGTGTATTGACAGAAAAAGTCTTCATGACATTTTATATTGTTACATAAAAATTGTATGTCAGGGCAGCCTGCATGGCTCAGTGGTTTAGCGCCGCCCTCAGTCCAGGGCATGATCCTGGAGTCCCAGGATCGAGTCCCACGTCAGACTCCCTGCATGGAGCCTGCTTCTCCCTCTGCCTGTAAAATCTTTAAAAAAAAGTGTATTTCAGGACCAGTGTACAATGTGGCTCCATTGAAGGCTGCCATGGTGGAGTGATGAGGTGAAGCAAAAATATTAATTTAAAAATTATGTATTTCACATTTTTCCTATTTCCCAAAAATATGGCTTAATATTCTTGTAATACAAATATATTGTGTCCTTTAAGTACAGCTTAAAATGGGATAAAGTCAGAGCCTCAGGTAAACTGAGCCTTATTCAGTGTATTTTGTATATCTTCCTTCTTCCTCTTGCCTTTAAAAGAATCTTCCTAAATTACTCTCTTTCTCCCCATCTTTTTTTTTCTGTATAATTTATCTTCTTTCTTGGCTGAATTTATGTTTCACAAAGAAGTTTCTCTTACCCAACATATTTGAATCTATGAGCTTCCTCTTCACCAAAGTCTTTGACATTTCCTTTAACTCTTCCTCCTCATCATCTTCAATCTTCACAACTATTAACTACTAACAATTCGTATTTTTAAATCTTAGTTGTAATGATATTTGTCTCCTTAAAACTGAGAGGAGAGGGATCCCTGGGTGGCGCAGCGGTTTAGCGCCTGCCTTTGGCCCAGGGCGCGATCCTGGAGACCCAGGATCGAATCCCACGTCGTGCTCCCGGTGCATGGAGCCTGCTTCTCCCTCTGCCTATGTCTCTGCCTCTCTCTCTCTTTCTCTGTGTGACTATCATAAAAATAAATAAATAAATAAATAAATAAATAAAAATAAATAAAATAAAACTGAGAGGAGAGAATGTACTCACGTTTATTTTGAGGTTCTGCTTGCCCCATCATGGGTTAACTCTCTTGATGTCCTGCGGTTGGGAGAACTAGAGCTTCTCTTACTTCTTCCCCAAGTGCGTATTTCTGTGGGTAAAGGAGTAAACCCTCAGAAATACTTGAGACTGAACACTAATGTTACTTATTCTGGTAAGATCAGAAAGTTCCCTAAATAAAAGACAAGTCAAAAGAAGAAGTCTTTTCAAAGACAGGTTTCCCTTGATCACTCTGGGAGACAGCAAAGGCAAAAGGAAATTGGGAAAGCAACACCCAAAAACAGCCAGTAGAAATTTCCACTAAGTATGTTGAGATCACTAGATGAGTGTGTAATGTGACATTTCTCAATGTGTTTTCACTCATTCAAACAAAAAGTTTAGCAATACCCTAAGAGAATAATCATTATGCCTAATGAAAATTTAATAAGCATTCCTTCATCTCTCTTTTTTCATTTATGGATGTTATATTTTCAAAGGTAATTACAGGCTGGAGGTAAATTCTGCCTTAAAAAGTACTCTGAAAAAAAGTTCTCTGAGCTGAGTAAGTTGTGTGCAAGATACCAAAAGACAATGTGAGCATCGAGCTGAAGCTTTTATTTTTTTTTTTTTGAGCTGAAGCTTTTAATGTACACAGTGTACATATATTGTATGGAAAGACACAGGAACTTTTGTTTTGGAATTGAGAAGAGGATGGTGGAGCTATTGATTAAATCCCCAAATCCTCCTACAGGAGAGAAAAATAAGCCTGTTAAGGCAAAGGCAAATGAAATGCAACATTCTGTGATAAAGACAGCCTAATCAGGGTCCCTGACTTCTTCTACAGTACTGTCCTAGACTGAATGTTTGTGTTCCCATCCATGCTGGCATCATGATCTCAAATGTTCCAGCCTCTAGAACTGTGAGAAATAAATGCCTGTTTTTTTTTTTTAATTTTTATTTATTTATGATAGTCACAGAGAGAGAGAGAGAGGCAGAGACACAGGCGGAGGGAGAAGCAGGCTCCATGCACCGGGAGCCCGATGTGGGATTCGATCCCGGGTCTCCAGGATTGCACCCTGGGCCAAAGGCAGGCGCCAAACCGCTGCGTCACCCAGGGATACCCCTAAATGCCTGTTTTTTAAGCCACCAATCTATGGTATTTTGTTAGAGCAGCCTGAGATCACAAAAACAAGTATCTAGCATCTTAGAGAGTCTTCCTAAATTTCATCTTCAGAATATGGCCCTTTTCCTGCATTCTTCCTTAAGCTACAATATTACTTTAAGTATACCTACATATATATATTTAGTGAACCTGAATAACGTACTACTTTGCTATGTTAAGCTGGAAATAGGAGGAAGTAAAACTACATCTTTGAGGGGATCCCTGGGTGGCGCAGCAGTTTGGCGCCTGCCTTTGGCCTAGGGCGCGATCCTGGAGACCCGGGGATCGAATCCCACATCGGGCTCCCGGTGCATGGAGCCTGCTTCTCCCTCTGCCTATGTCTCTGCCTCTCTCTCTCTCTGTGACTATCACAAATAAATAAAATTAAAAAAAAAAAAAAACTACATCTTTGACAACACATATATTTTTCAACACCGTCACAACCCAAAGCATTTCCACAGCAACAACAGTATTTACCCACACACTCTCATAAACAACCCTAGAAACTAGATCTTTGTCTAAAGTAATATGTGTTGGGACACCTGGGTGGCTCAGTGGTTGAGCATCTGCCTTCGGCTCAGGTCATGATCCTGGGGTCCTGGAATCGAGTCCTGCATCAGGCTCCCCACAGGGAGCCTGCTTCTCCCTCTGCCTATGTCTCTGTCTGTCTGTCTGTCTGTCTCTCTCTCTCTGTGTGTGTTGCGTCTCTTATGAATAAATAAATAAAATCTTAAAAAAAATAAAGTAATATGTGTTTGTGGCACCTGAGTGGCTCAGTGGTTGAGCATATGCCTCTGGCTCAGGGCATGATCCCAGGGTCCTGGAATTGAGTCCTGCATCAGGCTCCCTACAGGGAGCCTGTTTCTCCCCTCTGCCTATGTATGCCCCTCTCTCATGAATAAATAAATAAAAATCTCTTTAAAAAAATAAAGTAATATGTGTTCTTTATTAAAAGAATCTAGGGTCCTAGAGGATATATAAATCCCACCTAGAACAAGAAAAAATAAACTACAGCTGGCATATTTTGTGTCCCCAGAAAACAAACACTATTTCAAACACATGAGAGACACTCTGCTCTAGAAAGTTTCCTGAGCCAAATGAAACGCTGTGTCCAGATATAGTTAAGATCACAAAAAGACAGGGGTGCCCACGTGGATCAGTTGGTAAAGCAAGTGTCCGACTCTTAATTTCAGCTCAGGTCATGACCTCAGGTTGTGGGATAGAGCCCTGCATTGGGCTCTGCACCCAGCAGGGAGCCTGCTTGAGATTCTCTCTCCCTCTGCCTCCGAGCTCTCTCTCTAAAATAAATGAATATATATATTTTAAATAGCTATAGCATCAACAACTTCTAAATGGATGGAGACACAATAAAAATGAAAATGGTGACATCAAAAATGTAAAAAGAGGGAGAGTAAAAGATGGAGTTTTGGCATGGAAGCAAAGTTAAATTGCTATCAACATAAAATAGACTGTTATATCTACAAGATATTTTATGTAAACCTCATTGGAATCACAAAGTAAAAATCTAAAATATAAACTAAGATAAAGAGAAAGGAATCAAAGCATACCACTACAGAAAATCATTTATTGCAAAGGAAAGCATAAAGAAAGGAAGGAAAAAAAATGGAACCATGAAACACAGAAAACAATAAGATGGCATTAACAAGTCCTTGCCTATCAATAATTACTCTCATTGTTAATGAATTGAGTTCTCTAATCAAAGGCACAGAGTGGCTGGATGGTTAAAAAAACAAGACCTAACTATATGCTGAGTACAAGAGATTCACCTCAGCTCCAAACATATACAGAGATTCAAAATAAAGAGATAGCAAAAGATACTCTATGCAAGCAAAAACAAAAAAGTATCCATCCTAATATAAGACAATATAAACTTTAAGCCCAAAATGGTAACAAGAGACAAAGATAGTTACTATATAATGGCAAAAGATCAATACATCAAGAAGATAAAACAAATATACATACATGCATACAACATCAGAGCATCTATAATATTTCAAGAAAGTATAAAGAGACCCAAAGAGAGAAATAGGAAACAACACAATAATAGTAGGGTTCTCAATTGCTCACTTTCAACAAGATCACTGAGACAGAAAATCAATAAAAAAACAATTTACTTGAAAATAACTTTAGACCAAATGAACCCAAGAGACAAATCTAGAACATTCCATCCAATAGCAGTAGAATATACAAGTAGAATATACATTCTTCTCAAGTGCAAATGGAATACTTTCTTCCAAACATTTAAAGAATTAATGGAAATCCTCAAACTTTTCCAAAAAATTGAAAAGAAGGAAACACTCCCAAATTCATTTTATGAGGATAGCATTACTCTGATACAATAGCCAGATAAAGATACTACAAGAAAAGAGAACTATAGACCATTATCCCGGATAAATATAGATACAAAAAAACTCAACAAAATATAGCAAACCAAATTCAACCGCACATTAAAAAAAATCATCATTATTAAATAGGAATAATACCTGGGATATAAGGATGGTTCAACAAATGTAAATCAATAAATGTAATGCACCATATTAATAGGATAAAAGATAAAAATCATATGATCATCTCAATAGACGCAGAAAAAGCATTTGACAAACTACAACATTCTTTTATGATAAAAATGCTCAAAAATTAAGTATAGAAGGAATATACTTCAACACAATAAAGGTCATATATGACAAAACCACAGCTAACATCATAATCAATGGTGAACAGGTGAAAGTTTTTTCTCTAAGTTCAGAAATAAGACAAAGGTACCCACTCTTCCCACTCTTATTCAACACAACATTAGAAATCTTAGCCAGAGCAATCAGGGAAAACAAATCAAAGGTATCCAAAGAAAAGGAACAAGTAAAATTGCTTTCATTTATATTTGATCCCATATATAAAACAATCCTAAGAATCCCAACGAAAAACTTCTAGAATTAATTAACATATTCGATAAAGTTGTAAGATACACAATTATCTTACAGAAAATAATTGTGTTTCTATAGACCACCAACAAAACATCTGAAAAAGAAATAAAGAAAACAATTCCATTCACAATAGCATCAAAAACACTAAAATAATTAGGAATAAATCTAACCAAGGAAGTAAAATAACTGCACAGAAAACTACAAGACTTGGATGAAAAAAATTAAGGAAGACACAAACAAATGGAAAGATACCCTATTTTCATGGATCAGGAGAATTAATATTGTTAAAATGTCTACACACATTTTATACATATAAATCATCTATAGATTCAATGCAATCCTTATCAAAATCCCAATGACATTTTTCACAAAAATAAAAAAATTATACTAAAATTTGTATGGCACAACAAAAGACTCTAAATAGCCAAAGCAACCTTGAGAAAAAAAGAACAAAACTGGAAAATAACACTTCCTGATTTCAAATTATACTACAAAGCTAAGTAATGAAAACTGTGGCACTGGCATTAAAATAGACACATAGATCGATGGAGTCAGACTGGAAGCCCAGAAACTCCTGCACCTATGGTCAACAAATATTTGACAAGGAAGCCAAGAATAGTCAATGGAGATAGAACCATCCCTTCAAAATAGTGTTAGGAAAAGTGGATAGCCACAAGTATAAGAATGTGGTTCTTACACTTATCTTACACCACTTATAAAAATGAACTGAAAATGGAGTAAAGACTTTAAGAATATCTGAAACTATAAGACTCCCAGAAAAAAAAACATAGGGATAAAATTCGTTGACATTGGTGTCAGCAATGATTTCCTGGATATGAGAGCAAAAAACACAAGCAGCAAAAGCAAAGGATGAATAAGTAGGATGACCTCCAATTTAAAAGCTTTCTGCTTTTTTAAAAAGCCTTTTTTTCAGATATTCAAAAACATTTATTAATAAAATGAAAAGGTAACTTACAAAATGGAGGAAAACATTTACAAAACACATATCTAATACAGCATTAACATCTAAAAAATATAAAGAACTTGGGACGCCTGGGTGGCTCAGCAGTTTTGCACCTGCCTTCGGCCAAGGGCATGATCCTGAAGTCTCAGGATGGAGTCCGCATCAGGCTCCCTGCATGGAGCCTGCCTCTCTCTTTCTCTCTCTCTGTGTCTCTAATGAATAAATAAAATAAAATAGATAGATAGATAGATAGATAGATAGATAGATACATAGATAGATAGAACTAATACAATTCAATAGCAAAAACCCCTAACAGTCCAATTTAAAAACAGGCAGAGGAACTGAATCATCTCCAAAGAAGACATACCGATTGCCGGAAGGCACATGAAAAGGTGCTCGACATCACTAATCATCAGGGAAATGCAAATCAAAAGCACAGTGGAAAAAAAAAAGCACAATGACATACCACCTCACACCTGTTAAAATTAAGGTTATATAAAGAAGACAAGAGATAACGACTGTTGACAAGGATCCGGAGAAAAGGGAACCCTAGAGCACTGCTGGTAAGAATGTAAATTGGTACAGCTACTATGGAAAAGTGTGGAAGTTCCTCAAAAAATTATAAATAAACCTACCAATGATCCAGTAATACCACTTATGTTTTCATATCTAAAGAAACTGAAATTAGAATATTGTAGGGATATCTATAGCATTACTCAGAACACCCAAGATATGGAAACAACCTAAGTGTCCATCAACAGATGAATGGATAAGGAAGATACGGTATAAATATGCAATGGAATATTATTCAAACATGAGAAGGAAGGAAATCCTGCCATTTGCAACCATTTGGATGGACATTGAGGACATTATGCTAAGTGAGTTAAGTCAGGTAGAAAAAGATAAGTACTATATGATATTACTTATGTATGGAATCAAAAACTGACAAACTGAGGAACAGAGAGTAGAATGGTAGTCACCAAGGGTTGGTGAGTGGGGGAAATGGGGAGATACTGGTCAAAGGTACAAACTTCCAGTTATGAGATTAACAGTCTAATGTACAACATGTTAAGTATAGCTAAAAATATTATATATACTTGAATGTTACTTAAAAAATAGATTTTAAACATTTGCCACACAAAAGAAATGGCAAATATGTGACAGGATGCAGGTGGTAGCTAATACTACAGTGGTAATCATCTTGCTATTTGTAAATGCATCAAATTGTATACCTTAAAATTACACAATGTTCTATGTCAACTATATCTCAATAACACTGAAGGGAAAATTTTGCATCCTTACAACAGAATATATTTGGCAATAAAAAGGAATAAAATACTGCTACATGCTACAATATGGATGAATCTTAACAACATTATGCTAAGTGAAAGCCAACCACAAAAGACCACATATTGTGTGATTCCATTTATATGAAGTGTCCGGATTGGGAAAATTCATAAATACAAAAAGTAGATTAGTGATTGCCTAGGGCAGGGCACGGTGGTATAGATTTTGGAGTAATGACTAAGCAGTGTGAAGTGTCTTCTTGGGTAATGATATGTTCTAACATTGATTGTGATGAAAGTTGCATAAATCTGTGAATATGCAAAAAAGCCACTGATCTATATACTTTAAATGACTGAGTTATATGGAATGTAAATTATATCTCAATAAAGCTCTAAAGAAAAAAGATTTACTCTACATCTGAATGTCTACCAACTCATGAACAAATAAATAAAATGTGCTGTATTTATAAATGAAATATTACTTAGCAATAAAAAAGTATAAAATATTGACATATAAACAACCTCAGAAACACCATGCTAAGATAAAAAGTCAGACACAAAAAAAAAAAAAAAAAAAAAAAAAAAAAAAAAAAAAGTCAGACACAAAAAATACATATTGTTAATTTTTAAAAATGAAATATCTACAAAAGGTAAATCCATAGATTATATAGTGAGGAAATTAGTGGTTGCCAGGGACCAGGAGTGGGAATGAGGAGTAACTGTAAATAGGCACAAGAAATCTTTTTGGTGGGCAGCCTGGGTGGCTCAGCAGTTTAGCGCTGCCTTCAGCCCAGGGCGTGAGCCTGGAGACCCGGGATTGAGTCCCACATCGGGCTCCCTGCATGAAGCCTGCTTCTCCCTCTGCCTGTGTCTCTGCCTCTCTCTCTGTGTGTGTCTCTCATGAATAAATAAATAAAATCTTTAAAAAAAAACCTTATGGAGTGATGAAAAAGTTCTATATCTGTATTGTGGAAATGGTTTTACAACTCTACAAATTTTCTAAAAACCACTGAATTATAAACTTAAAACATCTTATGGTATATAAAGTATACCACAATAAAGCTGTCTTATAATAATAATAATAACAATAACAACTTTAAATGGAATAGACTAAATTATCCAACCAAAAGACATAGGAGTGGCTAAATGGATAAAACAAAATTACATGCGGCCTCTAAGAGACTCCAGCTCTAAGGACACCCCCAGTCTGAAAGTAAAGAGATGAAAAGAGATACTCCATGCAAATGGAAATGAAAAGAGAGTAGGTTGTAGCTATTCTTAGACAAAATAGTTTCTAAGACAAAGACTATAATAAGAAATAGCAAAAGTCAAAATAAAATGAATAAAGGAGTCAATTCAACAAGATGATATAACATTTGTAAATATATATGCAACCAACACAGGCTCACCTAAATATATAAAGCAAATATTAACAGACCTGAAGGGAGAAATAGGCAGCAGTACAGTAATACTTGGAGACCTCAGTGCCCCACTTTCAACAATGGATTGAGGGATCCCTGGGTGGCGCAGCGGTTTGGCGCCTGCCTTTGGCCCAGGGCGCGATCCTGGAGATCCGGGATCGAATCCCACGTCGGGCTCCCGGTGCATGGAGCCTGTCTGCCTCTCTCTCTCTCTGTGACTATCATAAATAAATTTTAAAAAAAATTAAAAAAAAAACAATGGATTGATTACCCAGGCAGAAAATCAATAAGGAAACATTGAACTTAAATGACACATGGACCTAACACACATGTACAGAACATTCCATCCAAGAGCAGCATAATATACATTTTTCCCAAGTGTACAGGGAACATTCTCTAGGAGAAATCACGTTAGGCTGGCTACAAAACAAGTCTTAATAAGACTGAAATCATATTAAGCATCTTTTCTGGCTACAATGGCATAAATCTAGAAATAAATTGCAAGAAAAAACCTGAAATTCACAAATATATAAGGTTAAACAACATGTTATACATACGTATTATTCTTTGAGCTACTCTATGTATTTTGATTGGGGAATGTAGTTCTTTTCTTTTAAAGAAATTGTTATTATTTGATTGTGGCATACTTCACATACCATAAAATAATGCTTTAACCAATGGATCAAGAGGAAATTAAAAAAAGAACTCAAACTAAAAATTAAAATGTCTTGAAACAAGTGAAAATGGAAATATAACAAAAAAAACTCTTGGGATGTGCAAAAGCAGTTTTAATAGGGAAGTTCACAGCAATAAATATCTACATGATAAAAGATATTATTTCTTGGAAGTAAAAACAAGAACAAGAAAAGGACAAACATCCTTTTAAAAATTGATATGAAGGGGCACCTAGGTGGCTCAGTCAGTTGAATGTCCAGCTCTTGGTTTTGGCTCAGGTCATGATCTAAGGATTGTGAGATTGTCTCACATCAGGCTCTGCACTAAGCAGGAAGTTTGTTTGGGATTTTCTCTCTCCCTCTCCTTCTTTCTCTTCCACTGCTCACACTCAAATAAATAAATAAATAAATAAAATCTTTTTTTTTTTTTAATGATATGAAAATCAAATCAAGCGACTAAGTTCATTAGGATGTTGGTCAGACAACCCTTCCAAATAAGCAAACCAATGTGTGGCAACCAGGCCCAGAAATGGAGATGAGTCTATGGAATGCAAGCCAGAGAAGTTTGTTAGAGTGAGGGATCCAGGATAATCTGTTATTCAGAATGTCACCGTGCATTATTGCAAAGCCTGTTAGTTGAGAAAATTCTGAGCTGCACATTCTTTTGGGTTGTACAATCTCTTCCATACTATGGGTTTCAGTTTTTGCCATTTTCACTATAATGGCTTTAGTCAGACTGTCCCACATTATCTCACAGATGAATTATTACTCTAAAGTGAAAGAAACATTTCAACTCCAAATCTTGTGTCAAAACTTAGCAAAGAAATAGTTGTTTGCACTCAAAGTGTCTGGACTCAGTCTGATGATGAAACCTGAAAAAGAGAAATAGGAAATACATAACAGGGAAATTCCTAATGAAGAAACCAGGGCCAGGAAGGTAATGGAAATAAAAACGAATCAGTTGATTAGTTGCAAATATTTGGAAAGTATCTACTATGTGCTAAGCTCTTTGTAGTTTGTGGGAATACAACAGGGAACATTGTCTTTCACCAGTTCCACAGTGTACCTATTATGTACCAGGGACTTTTCTAGGCATTGGGGAAAAGGCCATGGGCAAAATAGGTCCAAATTGTCCATCCTCCTAATGCTGACACTGTATTATGGTAAAACAGATTTTCAACAAATGCTTATATATTTAATGAATACTGCCCAGAAAGAATTACCGGGTAATAATGAAGAAAAATGGGAGCACATGGAATCCCTGGGTGGTGCAGAGGTTTGGCGCATGCCTTTGGCCCAGGGCCGGATCCTGGAGACCCGGGATCAAATCCCACGTCGGGCTCCCGGTTCTTGGAGCCTGCTTCTCCCTCTGCCTATGTCTCTGCCTCTCTCTCTCTGTGTGTGTGTGTGTGTGTGTGACTATCATAAAAAAAAAAAATAGGAGCACATAACTCAGAATGGGGCTGAAATAGGGATGTAGAGGAAGGAAAGAAGGCACCCTGGAGGAAGGGATGATGTAGAAGTTTGAATAGGACTTGTCTGTCCCACCACATCCCACAAGTGCTGGGAGATTTAAAGACAATATGAGATTGCATAGTTAGTAAATAACCCACTAATTAGATGAAACAGGATCTCATTCAAATGTGACAGAGACTCAGTATTTTTCAAGATATTTCTCTCATTCTTTGTCCTAAAATAATACAAGAAGTGAATACATAAAAATGACAAACTAATGCTCACAGACTCAAAGTATTTTTAAAAGATTGAGCATCGAGAAAGGACCCTAAACTCTTCCAGAGAGAAAAAAAATGCAGATTTACTCAAAAGAAATACATAAAGTTGATCTTTGACTTCTTACCATTATAACTGGGTATTAGGAATAATGTAATTACACCTTCATAGGTCACTGGGCCTACGTTTTCTCACCTCAGGGAAGGTATTTGGCACAGGGACAAAAAGAAAAAAATCCTGATGATATCTCTTTTTCCCCTTTGTTTTTCAGAAGATGGTGATACTTAGAGTGATTCATCTAAAAGGCAAATAAAGAGATAGAAGAGGAGATTTCCAAAGACTTAGATGTGAACACAAGTTGTCACATTCCAGTAACCCTAAGGACTTGTACTCTGCATCTTGACAGAGATACCCAAAGTGGATAGACCTCAGAGAAGAAAAACTGTTTAGTTCACTGAGAGAAAAAACTGTTTAGTTCACTGAGAGAAACTGAACTGTTGTCACAGAAAATCTGATGCCATCCACTACCCAGATCCCAGACAGATTCAAACAATGGGACAAGCTGTGGTGACCCCATTGCACTGCCAATTAAGAGTCCCTCTCTCTTTTACTGGACAACACATAAGCTTCCTGGATCCTTCTGCAATAGCAGTGAGGGAAAAGGAGCTCCAAGATGACTGAGACTGAGTTTCCTACCAGGCTGGCATACCAGAATCTCAGAATCAGATTTATTTGTACTTAAAACTGTGAAATTATTCATACATTTAAGTTTGTAGACAAAGAGTTATGACCACAACAACAAAGAAAAAGGCACAATGTACAAGAAACAGTAGGTCTAACCAGGAGAGCCAGGAAGGGAAGTCCTTGAATGGCCACTGTGAATAGCAATGGGTCCACTATGGAGCAGTAGGAGGAGGGCTCTGGAAACACCAGATTAAAGCTGAATGCCATGTAAGAGGCACACTAATTGGAAGGGTTGAAAAATAAGAGCATAAGAGAAACAGGATATCTAATAAAAGGCAATTAACAATACTAGGGGGGGAAAGCTGTATGAGAAAGTAGAGTCCAATTAGGAAGCAAATTAAAATGTAGCTCGAGTTAAAATAACTTATAGAATCTAAGCAAGTAGAATCCATTTGACCTGGGTGAAAGGCTCAATCTCCTCTAAATAAATCAGAATTAAGACATAGGACCCATACATTATCTTAGCATTCGTCATGATTTACAAAATGTAAATGAAGGCATCTTAATACTCTGTTTTGATGAAGATAGCCATTATAAACAAGGGAGTAAAACAAATTTGGCTTTTTTTACAGTCTTCAGTTATGACAGTTCAAAAACCACAGGCTTTTCATGTTAATGAAGAAGATGAACTATATCCACAGTTTCCAAAGCAGGAAATACCTCAGGGATTTCTCAAACAATAAAGTATTTTGGGCACCTGGGTGGCTCAGTTGTTGAGCCACTGACTTTGGCCTGATTCCTGGGTCCTGGGATCCAGTCCTGCATCAGGCTCCCCACACAGTCTACTTCTCCCTCTGCCAGTGTCTCTGCCTCTGTGTGTGTGTGTCTCATGAATAAACAAAATCTTAAAAAAAAAATTTAAAAAGAGCCTACTGTCGGAGCATGCACGGTCCCAGCTGCCCCCAACATACTTCAGCACGATCCACATTGTGGCAGTGCCTGGAATACCGATGCATGCCAGAAGGAGACTCATGTGGCTGTATCTCAAATGTTGGGAACTGATTGTTGCACAGAAGTGTAAGAGAGCGGAGAAAGCCACGCTAGAGAAGCTTCTCTAGAGAGCAAGAGTGAAGTCCATCTGCAGCGATGCTGTGGCATGGACCTTTGCCTCTTTCCTTCTGCGACGTGCACAGGCAGCCACCTTTCAGCACAGCGTTCTGCTCCGACCACCCTCTGAGCAGGACAGGGTTTTCTTCCTTGACCCTCTTCAGGTACTAAGGATGCAATTTCCAGGGAGGATTTTTTTTTTTAAGCTGTATATTTTATTAGGCAGAACAATATAACCTCATAGCTGTAAGGAAAGATTGTTTTTAAGAAAGTCCACTACAGTATTGATCCTCGCTGTAAGTAGTTTTCTATTTTTATCACTCCCTAAATAAATTCCGGTTTTTTCCTCAAATTACTTTTCTCTCTCCTAGAATTATATTTAGAAGTTGACAGGTAATGGATAAAACTGCCTAGAGATAATAACAGAAAATAACAATATTATTGAGGTTTCGTGCTGGTGTGAGGGTCTCTCTCACCACAGGGGAAGGATGTGTTTTTTGTATCCAGTTGATACCTTGGTATGTGTTTGGGATTTGACTTGTGTCTGTACCTAGTAAGCACATATTATTTATTAGCAATGATATATTAAAAAAAAAAAAGTTTGCCATTTTTTTTTTTTAAATTTTTATTTATTTATGATAGTCACAGAGAGACAGAGAGAGAGGCAGAGACATAGGCAGAGGGAGAAGCAGGCTCCATGCACCGGGAGCCCGATGTGGGATTCGATCCCGGGTCTCCAGGATCACGCCCTGGGCCAAAGGCAGGCGCCAAACCGCTCCGCCACCCAGGGATCCCAAGTTTGCCATTTTAAAAGCAAAAGAAAAAACCATAAAATATTTGTATCCATAAAATATTTATTTTAAAAAACTTCCATAAAATATTTATCCATAAAATATTTATTTTAAAAAACTTCTTCCAGCTGATCAATGACCATCATTAACATAAAATATTTATTTTAAAAAACTTCTTCCAGCTTATCAATGACCATCGTTAACACTCTGACTGTGGTCTTGAAATGCTATTTTCCACTAAGAGAAAGCCGAGTTTCTCATAAGAACGGATGATTGCATGTCTGGGGGAAGGAATGTAGAGATGAACCTGGAACCATTTCAAATAGCAAGGAAGTTACCAAACAGTTCTCCAATCATGTTAAAAATATTCAGAAGTCAACCTAATGAGTCTTTCTCTGGTCAAAAGTTATTATTTGAGCTTTAATATGAAGAATTCCAATGGATTGACACCCATCAAATATCTTTAAATCCATGAGTTTAAAATGTTAACATATGAACTAATTAAACTATCTTATAAGAGTTACAGAGAACAAATTCATGAATGTTGATAGTAAGTAAATTGAAAGAATCAAGTATACATCCTATGTTTCTTAGATGAAATGTTACAGGTACAATAGTTGAAAGGGAAAAATCTCTTACTAAAAGCATTCCAACTGATAAAGGACAAAGAAATTATACAATTACAATATCAGCATTTTGTAACCCAGTGAATTAATGGATCTAGTCATCAAAAGCCACCAGTGGCCACTAGTGACTACTAGCATCACAAAAAGAGAAAAAATGTGATAGAGTTATGTAGCTGCTGGGTAATGAAATTCTTACTTATGAAAAGAAAATAAGTCACAAAATTATTCATTTTGAATAGAATTATGGCTTTTGAAAGGGTTGATAGTATAATAAAAGCTAAAGATAGAATGACATATTAAGACAAATTACCATAATTTAAGAATACCAAAGTTAGAAGGAGTATTTTTAAAAATCCCAGAGAAAAAGAACAAATCTCCTACAAAGGAAGAAAAGTCTGATTTACCTCATGTTTCTCAATAGTAACATTGGATGCAAGAAGACAATGGAATAATATTTTTAATTTATTTTTAAAAAAGTATTTGGGGATGGGACGCCTAGATGGCTCAACAGTTAAGGGTCTGCCTTCAGCTCAGGGTGTGATCTCAGGGTCCCAGGATGGAGCCCAGTGTCATGTTCCTTGCTCAGTGGGGAGCCTGCTTCTCTCCCTCCCTCAGCCTGCCCCTCTCCCTGCTGTACTCTTTCTGTCAAATAAATAAATAAAATCTTTTTTAAAAAAAGTATTTGGGATGCCTGGGTGGCTCAGTGGTTGAGTGTCTGCCTTTGGCTTAAGGCGTGATCCCGGAGTCCTGGGATCGAGTCCCACATCGGGCTCCCTGCATTGAGCCTGCTTCTCTCTCTCTCTCTCTCTCTCTCTGTCTCTCATGAATAAGTAAATAAATCTTAAAAAAAAATAAATTAAATTAAAAAAATTAAAAAATTAAAAAAAATAAAATCTTTTGAAAGAAAAAAGAAAGAGAGATGAGTTTCTAACAGTTTTACTTTGTTGGTAATGATTTATCAAAATTTATAATAAAGATATATTTTGAATATTCTATCCTCATGATAATTTTGATGATAAGTCAATCCAGAAGAAATTTTATAACATGTAAAGTCCAATGTTCCTTAGGAAATAAAAGTATCAAATATATACTTATATTACATATTTTAGAAAATTTGGGAAGTATGATATAAATATTAGTTGAAGGGGAAAAGAATAAAACATACAACGGTTAAGGAATACATGTTCATTTTTTTATGAATGATGGTAGTAGGGGTAACACTTCTGTAATAGTAATTAATCACTAGTAGATAGGTTTTAAAAAGAGATGTAAGAGTTCTTTAAATGTCAATATTTATAATATTTTAGAACTTAAAGCCTTTCTTTTTTAAAAAAGATTTTATTTATTTATTAGAGAGAGAGAGAGAGAGCAAGAGTGAGAGAGCACAAGCAGGGGGAGCAGCAGAGGGAGAGGGAAAATTTAATCAATACCCATCTCATTCATTTCAGAGCATTCCAAAAGCAAAAGCTAAAGCTCCACCTGCTGCTTGCAAGAAGGCATTCTTTAAAACTCTAGTTGCAAGTATTTCTCCAGAGGATAGGAGGAAGACTATCCTGATAGAATTTCATTCTGGCTCTTCAGAAGGGCCAGCTCCATAATCATTTGACAAAAGAACCCCAATGTGACAAGAGAACCAGACATCAGGGAGAGTAAAGAAAATTATCCCTCACCTCATACACAATATTCTTGCCAAATAGCAAAAAAGAGAAAATTGCCACATCTCACAGAAATAAAACTTCTGTCTTCTTTTAACCTCTCATAGGTTTCTCCATAGAGCAGAGGATCAGATTATTTAGTTCTTAAAGTAGCAAGAGTCTGAAATCTATTTGGATTTTTTTTCTTGGCAGGAGTAAGGCCATAAAGACTACTACCAACATGCACTTTGCCTCTCTTTGACTTTTTTCAGTAGACATAGGGTGAGGCAGACAATGATTCTGAAATGTCCTAATTCTTCACAAATGAAGTTACCAGGACTATATTTTAGAGTGAGGGCAGTTTCATCCTGAGCCATGTCCCAAGATCCAAACTGACCAGTAATAAAGCTAATACTTGGAATGGAGAAGGCTATTATTGAGAACCTTATATATCAAAAAGAAGATTTTATCCATTTAATAAGGGTGAGGATAATGTGAAGCAAGAACTGTTATGAGGGGCACCTGGGTGGCTCAGTGGTTGAGTGTCTGCCTTTGGCTCAGGTCGTGATCCAGGGGTCCTGGGATCGAGTCCCACATCAGGCTCCCCACGGGGAGCCTGTTTTTCCCTCTGATTATGTATGTCTCTGCCTCTCTCTGTGTCTCTTATGAATAAATAAATAAAATCTTAAAAAAAAAAAAGAATTGTTATGAAGTGTGCCTGGGTGGCTCAGTTGGCTAAGCATCTGCCTTCCGCTCAGGTCATGATCCCAGGGTCCTGGGACCAACTCTACCCATGTTGGGCTCCCTGCTCAGGGTGGGGAGCCTGCTTCTCCTTCTCCCTCTGCCCCTCTCCACCAGTCATGCCCTCTCTCTCTCTCTCTGTCTCAAATAAATAAATAAAATCTTAAAGCAAAAAGAAATTAGGAACTATTATGAATAACTTCTAGTGTTGGCTTGAGCAAATTACATAGTGTATGTTGGTAGCATTATTGAGATTAAGAAGTGTGGAGGAAAAATTGTTTTGAGGGTGAATGCAGAGCCTGATATGAACATGTAAGTGTGGAGATATCTTAAAGCAGAGGCTTTATTTAAAAAAAAAAAGAGAGAGAGAGAGAGAGAGAATAAACCAATGTTGAGATCAACCCTGACCTCTCTCTGAGAAAAGGGAAAGTCTAGTTAGACATCGCAACACCTTACCTGCTATGCTTGTCCCTTCACTGAAGCAGGTTAAATGTGAATGATATGTTTGTAGTTCAAACAGCCTCTTGCCAGTTTTGCCATATGTAAAATGATAAGTCACTGTGAAGGAAGAAGAAGGATTAGTATTCATCATTTTCTTTTTGTTACCGTACAGCCTCATGCTTTATATATCTGTGCCAAGCTGACTTGCTTCCAACCACTACCATCCTGTCTCTAGGCAAGCTCTATAAAGACCATACTGAAATACTACCTGTTTGTATTTATCTATCTTGTTTGTTTATATGCCCACACACTTATTTTTGGTTCTTTCCCCACTGAAATTTAAGTTCCATATTCCAGGGCAGAGATTTTTATGTTTTCCACATCAATCAACTTCAAACACCTAAACAGTGATAGTCACAAAGTAACCAATAGCTATTTGTTAACTCACTGGCTGTTTCTCTTTAATCTTAATACTCCTGAATCCAGTTTACAGATTATTTTGAGTTTTTTTATAATAAATTAATTTTTTATTGGTGTTCAATTTACCAACATACAGAATAACACCCAGTGCTCATCCCGTCAAGTGCCCCCCTCAGTGCCCGTCACCCATTCACCCCCAACCCCTGCCCTCCTTCCCTTCCACCACCCCTGGTTCGTTTCCCAGAGTTAGGAGTCTTAATGTCTCCCTTTCTGATATTTCCCACACATTTCTTTTCCCTTCCCTTCTATTCCCTTTCACTATTGTTTATATCCCCCAAATGAACAAGAACATATAATGTTTGTCCTTCTCCTGACTTACTTCACTCAGCATAATACCCTCCAGTTCCATCCACGTTGAAGCAAATGGTGGGTATTTGTCGTTTCTAATGGCTGAGTAATATTCCATTGTATACAGAAACCACGTCTTCTTTATCCATTTATCTATCGATGGACACCGAGGCTCCTTCCACAGTTTGGCTATTGTGGACATTGCTGCTATAAACATCGGGGTGCAGGTGTCCCGGCGTTTCATTGCATCTGTATCTTTGGGGTAAATCCCCAACAGTGCAATTGCTGGGTCGTAGGGCAGGTCTATTTTTAACTCTTTGAGGAACCTCCACAGTTTTCCAGAGTGGCTGCACCAGTTCACATTCCCACCAACAGTGTAAGAGGGTTCCCTTTTCTCCGCATCCTCTCCAACATTTGTGGTTTCCTGCCTTGTTAATTTTCCCTATTCTCACTGGTGTGAGGTGGTATCTCATTGTGGTTTTGATTTGTATTTCCCTGATGGCAAGTGATGCAGAGCATTTTTCTCATGTGCATGTTGGCCATGTCCATGTCTTCCTCTGTGAGATTTCTCTTCATGTCTTTTGCCCATTTCATGATTGGATTGTTTGTTTCTTTGGTGTTGAGTTTAATAAGTTCTTTATAGGGATCCCTGGGTGGCGCAGCGGTTTGGCGCCTGCCTTTGGCCCAGGGCGCGATCCTGGAGACCCGGGATCGAGTCCCACGTCGGGCTCCCGGTGAATGGAGCCTGCTTCTCCCTCTGCCTGTGTCTCTGCCTCTCTCTCTCTCTGTGACTATCATAAATAAATTAAAAAAAAAAATAAGTTCTTTATAGATCTTGGAAACTAGCCCTTTATCTGATACGTCATTGGAAAATATCTTCTCCCATTCTGTAGGTTGTCTTTTAGTTTTGTTGACTGTATCCTTTGCTGTGCAAAAGCTTATCTTGATGAAGTCCCAATAGTTCATTTTTGCTTTTGTTTCTTTTGCCTTCGTGGATGTATCTTGCAAGAAGTTACTGTGGCCGAGTTCAAAAAGGGTGTTGCCTGTGTTCTCCTCTAGGATTTTGATGGAATCTTGTCTCACATTTAGATCTTTCATCCATTTTGAGTTTATCTTTGTGTATGGTGAAAGAGAATGGTCCAGTTTCATTCTTCTGCATGTGGATGTCCAATTTTCCCAGCACCATTTATTGAAGAGATTGTCTTTCTTCAAATGGATGGTCTTTCCTAATTTATCGAATATTAGTTGACCATACATTTCAGGGTCCACTTCTGGGTTCTCTATTCTGTTCCATTGATCTATGTGTCTGTTTTTGTGCCAATACCACACTATCTTGCTGACCACAGCTTTGTAGTACAACCTGAAATCTGGCATTGTAATGCCCCCAGATATGGTTTCCTTTTTAAAAATTCCCCTGGCTATTCAGGGTCTTTTCTGATTCCACACAAATCTTAAAATAATTTGTTCTAACTCTCTGAAGAAAGTCCATGGTATTTTGATATGGATTGCATTAAATGTGTAAATTGCCCTGGGTAACATTGACATTTTCACAATATTAATTCTTCCAATCCATGAGCACGGAATATTTTCCATCTCTTTGTGTCTTCCTCAATTTCTTTCAGAAGTGTTCCATAGTTTTTAGGGTATAGATCCTTTACCTCTTTGGTTAGGTTTATTCCTAGGTATGTTATGCTTTTGGGTGCAATTGTAAATGGGATTGACTCCTTAATTTCTCTTTCTTCAGTCTCATTGTTAGTGTAAAGAAATGCCACTGACTTCTGGGCATTGATTTTGTATCCTGCCATGCTACCAAATTGCTGTATGAGTTCTAGCAAATCTTGGGGTGGAGGCTTTTGGGTTTTCTATGTAGAGTATCATGTCATCGGCGAAGAGGGAGAGTTTGACTTCTTCTTTGCCAATTTGAATGCCTTTAATGTCTTTTTGTTGTCTGATTGCTGAGGCTAGGACTTCCAGTACTATGTTGAATAGCAGTGGTGAGAGTAGACATCCCTGTCATGTTCCTGATCTTAGAGGAAAGTCTCCCAGTGTTTCCCCATTGAGAATGATATTTGCTGTGGGCTTTTTGTAGATGGCTTTTAAGATGCTGGGGAATGTTCCTTCTATCCCTACACTCTGAAGAGTTTTGATCAGGAATGGATGCTGTATTTTGTCAAATCCTTTCTCTGCATCTAATGAGAGGATCATATGGTTCTTGGTTTTTCTCTTGCTGATATGATGAATCACATTGATTGTTTTATGAGTGTTGAACCAGCCTTGTGTCCCGGGGATAAATCCTTCTTGGTCATGGTGAATAATCTTCTTAATGTACTGTTGGATCCTATTGGCTAGTATCTTGTTGAGAATTTTTGCATCCGTGTTCATGAGGGATATTGGTCTGTAATTCTCCTTTTTGGTGGGGTCTTTGTCTGGTTTTGGAATTAAGGTGATGCTGGCCTCATAGAACAAATTTGGAAGTACTCCATCTCTTTCTATCTTTCCAAACAGCTTTAGTAGAATAGGTATGGTTTCTTCTTTAAACGTTTGATAGAATTCCCCTGGGAAGCCACCTGGCCCTGGACTTTTGTGTCTTGGGAGGTTTTTGATGACTGCTTCAATTTCCTCCCTGGTTATTGGCCTGTTCAGGTTTTCTATTTCTTCCTGTTCCAGTTTTGGTAGTTTGTGGCTTTCCAGAAATGCGTCCATTTCTTCTAGATTGCCTAATTTATTGGCGTATAGCTGTTCATAATATGTTTTTAAAATCGTTTGTATTTCCTTGGTGTTGGTAGTGATCTCTCCTTTCTCATTCATGATTTTATTAATTTGAGTCTTCTCTCTCTTCTTTTTAATAAGGCCGGCTAATGGTTTACCTATCTTATTAATTCTTTCAAAGAACCAACTCCTGGTTTTGTTGATCTCTTCCACAGTTCTTCTGGTCTCGATTTCATTGAGTTCTGCTCGAATCTTTATTAACTCTCTTCTGCTAGGTGTAGGATCTATTTGCTGTTTTTTCTCTAGCTCCTTTAGGTGTAAGGTTAGCTTTTGTATTTGAGTTCTTTCCAGTTTTTGAATGGATGCTTGTATTGCGATGTAGTTCCCCCTCAGGACTGCTTTTGCTGCATCCCAAAGATTTTGAATGGTTGTATCTTCATTCTCATTAGTTTCCATGAATCTTTTTAATTCTTCCTTAATTTCCTGGTTGACCCTTTCATCTTTTAGCAGGATGGTCCTTAATCTCCACGTGTTTGAGGCAGTTTACAGATTATTTTGATATTTTCTAAAATGTCTATTAGTTGTTACAGACAAATATATGAGGTAAATAACCAAGAGGAGCCTTTAAATATTTAGGCATTTTAAATGTCTCAGATAAATATTAACTTTTATGCTCAAGGATGTGTTCTTTAAGCAAGACCTATTCTCTCCCAGGTCCTGCCATGATTCTTCACTTACTCTTTATTGTCCCTCTACTACTAAAGCTCAATACTGTCAAACCTTTATGTCTTGGGGTCCTGAATATCTGCTTCCTTTAATGAAATAACTGTTCCTAAATCTCCTTCTCTTTTCCACTTGGTCATGAAAAGTAAAGCAGATTTTAACTTAGGTAATAATTGTGTTTTAATAAAGACTGTGGGGGGAAAAAAGACTGATTTGATTTACATCTCAGAAGGAACTTCAAACATAGCCCATTTGACATAGGAAGTCACTTTCACTCCCTTCCAGACTATTCAATACTATTTTTTAAAAGATTTTTTTATTCATTCATTGGAGAGAGAGACAGAACACAAGCAGAGGAAGAGGCAGAAGGAAAGGAAGAAGTAGACTCCCCATTGATCTGGGAGCTCAATGTGGGGCTCGGTCCCAGGACCTGGAGATCATGACCTGAGCCAGTCATATGCTCAACCATTTGAGCCACCCAAGTGCCCCCAATACTACTTTTAATTACCTTATCAGCAAGTAGAGAACCACACTGTAGCTTAAAAGGAAAAAGATCTTTGTAACTTATCCCAAAATGAACTTAAAATATTTGGAAGTAAATTGAACAATATCTTCAATATTTTTTAATTTAAATTCAATTTGCCAACATATTATCTTCAATATTTCATTTGAAAACCTTTGCTTCTCATGCTGGGAAAGACTCCCACATGAAAAATCAAAGAGCATAATCTATATTATGATTATAAAATTAATTATAGTTGCACTCTCAAAATAGGGTTTTTGTGCCTAGAGAACATGCGATCACTAGGGAAGCCAGTAGTGGAAGACAGTGTATTAGAGGGTGTCTACAACTAACACACATTCATATGTGAGGTCACATGTGGGGAAAGTTGCCAATACAACCAGTAGATCTGGATAAGGGAAGAAAACTTCGTATGCCCTAAAAGAAATCTATTTGTGGATTTTAATTAAGTGTTCACAAGTAAACTTTCACACTGAATTTTAGGGAAAGCTTAATCCATGTATTGAACAGTGTCTTAGGAAGTAAGTAAAAGTCTGATTGACTAGATATAGCTTCAGTGATAAGGGTTAATATAGAAATTACATAAAGATCCACAAACATTGTTCAGGAATATGATAGCAAAATGGAAGATTCTGGAATCTATCTGCAAAAGTGATGAAATATTCTTATTACATCAAGACCAATATTGGGAATAGTTTAGTAATCTTTTATTATCTCCCTGATTAGGAAAGAGGGAGCTTGAAAGGAGTATAACATCAGAGACAGCCTTCATTAACATAGTCTCTAGAATGTAGATCTTTCTCTTTATTAATATCACAAATATCTCCACATTCTCAAGTGAGGAGTCTTGAATACAAAAAAATTCCTGCTATGGATAGATGCATATTGAATTCAACAAGCTTTTAAAGTGATGGGATAGTTACAGCTAATGATAAAATTGATATTGAGAACCCCAGAAAATGTTCTCTGGGGCTGGTTAGAGATGCAACAACTCATAAAGGGAGAGTTAGAAGTGGTTATAAAATATCTCCATCTGTTTCCAGTTTGCCTCAGATTATAGAAACACAAACCCAAGGACTAACTCACTTCATGCTCCAAAGAAAACAATTCTTATAAACCTTATATATATATATATAGGAAAATCAATTTAAAGACCTATTTGCTTCCTTGCCCATCTCAAATGTATGCTCCCCAAGTCACTTTTTACTCTTGACCATTGGCAACCCTGTGCTCCATTCTTTCGTCCTTATACATTTCTAGATTATAGTAGCAAGCCTTTGAATAAAGAGCTGAGTAGGAGGAAAGGCAAAAAAGTGTAATACACCAAAATAAAATGTAAAGCAAAAATTGATAGGGAGAGAGTGAGATTATACCAAAAGCAGACTTGTGGGTAGGTTCAGTTCAGATGTATAGACAAACACAGGACATTTCAGTCTAATAAGGGAGTAATGCAGTATCTAGCAATGGAAAAGATAATAACTTACATGGATTGAAAATAAAATCACATACTATTATAGTCAAAGTGCATATTGTTCTTTTGGCTTGAACTTCTTTAAAGGGGATATCAGGAGTCAATCAGCAATTTAAACCAAATCCCTTTTCAAGAAAGCAGCACTAGATTGCCCTTTTGAAAATTATTGTCCATGGTTGAACTAAGTAGACCCAGTTTGAGTCTCTTGTTTACAAATTGAGATAAAGACAATAAATCAACAGTTGGTGGCAAGCACTATTTTCTAAGAGATTTCTAGACTCAGATATTTTTCCACACAAATGTGTATATTTCTTATATACAGATGCACATGTACAAGATACATAGCATCTCATTACTTTCAATTTATGAGATCATTATTGTTGTTTCTTATTACTACGGGCTGATAAGAAATTTTCTATAAGTCATTCCTGGGATGATCCTTTGGGATTATATCAAGATTCTGTGGATTACCTAATTCCAAGAAATCGGGGGAAGAATGGCTGATCACTGTTCATGGATCCAGATTGGTTATGTGCCTCACGTCAAGGGCCATGATAGCTCCCCAATGCTTTGAAACCAACTTTCTCCAGCTAGTTTTTGTTGTTGTTCTTGTTGTTACAAAGGTTGGTCTACAATAAAATAGTTCTCCATTACTAGAAGTGGAACAGTTTATTTGTGTAACCTTAAATGATTTTGTTTTTCTTTACCCCTTATCAGAGGACTATAGTAGTGAACTTAATGTGTTGGGAAACTGAAATCAACCCAGATGAATAATGAAACTTTTCTGGGCCACTAATCCATTTGAAATTCTAATGAAAATTTCAGATCCATTTAAAGAATTTTTTCACAAATGCACTAACAAAAATTGTGTATTTTTATTGAAAACTAATTTCGCTTGGCCAACAGACACATCAAAAGATGTTCAGCATTACTAATCATCAGGAAAATGCAAGTCAAAACCCCAATTAGATACCACCTTACACCTGCCAGAAATGGCTAGAATCAGAGACAAGAAATAACAAGTGTTTGCGAGAACATGAACAAAAGGGAACTCTTGTGCACTGTTAGTGGAAATATAAATTGTTACAGCCACTGTGGAAAAAAGTATGGCAGTTTCTCAAAAAATTAAAGATAGAAATATCACATGATCCAGTAATTCCACTACTAGGTATTTAGCCAAAGAAATAAAAACACTAACTTAAAGGGACATAAGCATCCCTGTGTTTATTGCAGCATTATTTACAACAGCCAAGTTATGGAATCAGCTCAAGTGTCCCTCAATAAGTAAATGGATAAGGAAAATGTGGTGGGTGGGTGTGTACACACACACACAGAGGAATAAAAAGCCATAAAAAATGAGATCCTGCCATTTGAGACAATGTGGATGGACCTAGAAGGTATTATGCTAAGTGAAACAAATCAGACTAAGAAAGGCACATACCATATGAGTCCACTCATATATAGAATCTAAAACAAACAAAATCACTGAACTGTGCTCTAAAAATGTTAGCTTCTTCCTTTAGACTATTGAATCTCAATAAAGTTTGGTCACTAAAAATAATATACTGTTTTATATCAGTCAAGATCTAATCAGGCTTAAATAATTAGAAAATTTATTAGTTTAGTTATTAAAAAGCCAGAGTAGAATATGCTTCAGGAATAGTTGATTCAGTGGCTCAACAATACCCTTAAGAAACCAGATTCTTTCCATTGTCTTACTTTGCCATCCATGGTGTTCCTATCATCCTAAAGCTAATTCCCCTCATAGTAATAGAATGACTATCAGTAGCAGGCAGGACTACATATTTCTCTGTTCCTATTCTTTGGGAAACGAAGATTAGCTTCCTGAATCATCGGGGAACATGGAGAGGTGATTCGTTGACAAACTTGCAATTTGTGCCTTTTTCTAAACCAACCCCTAGGGTAACTGTTTTGATTGCCTTGGACTAATCAGTATCCACTCAGAGCTGAAAGGTCACAAGGTATCTGGGCTATATGAAAGTGACTCTCTAAACATCAAAGTTCTGTTTCTAAGGAAGAAGGTATAAATAGACCAACAATATACACCACAGTCCTAAATACAGGTTCTTTTATTATATAGTTCCATAATAAATATAACTGGTGCAGTTAATAATTTTAACTGGTGCAGAGCATTTCATTGTGTAGAGAGAATGTGATTAATTTAATCAAATACTTATACTGAACATTTGGCTTAATACAGTTGGATTGTTACATTATTTCTTCATCCTTGAGTCACCGAATTCATCTTTGACAAAGTAGGTACCATGGATGATTTCCACTTAGACCAACAGACCAATAGACCCTGAAGAGTTGTCATGTAGCAGCAGATTCCCACCTTCAGAGAAATCATCCAGGCTGATTGTTTTAACTCCAATGGGCAGAAGTATTTTTCCCAGTACTGAAGAGTCCACGGTTTCTGCCTCTTTTCCATTTACAAAGTGGCAGGTTGACTAAAACGGCTGTAAGTGTTGGTAGATTTGTTTATATGTTTATTTGGTTTTAATAGCAACCATAAAGATGAAGATAGGGCCTAAAATTCTAAGTATATTTCACTCATAGTTGCTTAAATATATCTTCATAAACCAATATGTAAACACACTTTCTTCAAATACTTTTGCCTGTAGCCAGTATTTTCCTTTTACCTCAAAGAGAACAATTACCTGAACTTTAATCAAGCATTTTAAAATCCACCTTCTAGAACGGTGATCTGAAAACAATTTTTGGTCATACTTAATATTTAATAATACTTCATTTTTGTCTGGTCATATTTAATACTTTAAGAACCATATATCCATGATGTAATATAATACACCTACTACATAAGAATTAAATTGTATAAAAAATAAACACTTCAATTTTGCATTTTATTTAATAATAAAATTAATCTCCTCTCACTTTAAAACTGTCAATCTTTTTAGAGACAGCAATGTAATTGAATTTGCTTCATTATTTTGCAGAATCTGATTCAAAAATAATATAATTCAATGGTGTTTCTGGTATACATTGCTAAATAATAAACCCACCCCAAAACTTACTGGCTTAAAGCAACAATCTTATTTTTCACAATTCTGTCTACTGATTTGAAATCAACTGGATGGCTCTTCATTTTAATATCACTCCTTAAACACAAATCTTACATAAACTCTGTTACCTACAATCTTGATTTAGTGGTGCTTTACAGAAAATTAAAGAAAATAGGATCTGGATCACTTTCATAAAATGTAAGGTGGGTGAGAGAAAAGTTCCAGCAGTGACTTAATATCACCAATTCTCCCTTGCACTTCAGCTCAAGCACACCCTCTATCCGGGAATCAAAAGCACTTAATAAAGTGGTTCTCTTTGCCCTTCATTCTAACCCCATATTATTGAAATAATAGTGAGAAAAGCTCTTTGTAAGCAGTTTCCCTAGAATTCTTCCAGAATTGTAAGTTGCTCTCCAAGAAGTAAACTGGTAAATTCTACATACTATGGATAAGAACAGATCTGGATAAAAAGAACTTTTTTAGATACAGTCAGGAAATGACTGGCAAATGTAATTACTCAGTTGCATCAAGATAATCAGGGAATGATCTCAAGAATTCACACTGGGAAAGCCATGCCTAAAATCAGCTTTATTCTGATCAATTATAATTAGCGTATGAAAGTAATGAATAACAGACTTTTTTGTAAATTTGATATACTTGTATATTGTAGCAGAAACAAAATGATCAGTAAGAACTTCAGTGAAAAGGGGAACACAAACAAACCGTGAGCTATTTTTTTTTTTTTTTTTTTTTTATGATAGTCACAGAGAGAGAGAGAGGCAGAGACACAGGCAGAGGGAGAAGCAGGCTCCATGCACCGGGAGCCTGACGCGGGATTCGATCCCGGGTCTCCAGGATCACGCCCTGGGCCAAAGGCAGGCGCCAAACCGCTGCGCCACCCAGGGATCCCCCCGTGAGCTATTTTGAGTGGCAATCTATACATAGAAACCTTATAAAACTTAAGCAAAGAAAAAAAACTATTAGAATACCTAACGACTATAAATCCATGTCAACTCACTAGTAATAACTTCTAATTCTAAATCTCTAATTTTCAATTTCTGATTTCCCTTTGACTGTACCCTGATGTTAAATAAAGTCCAAGACTGATCAGAGAATGTTAAGATCTCCAAATATTCTACTGGGACAAAGCTGGAACTTAACTTCCATTGATGTGTATTATATCCAAAGTGTCACATAATACGCTTCAGTTAAAAGTAATAAATATATCTGAGAGAAATGGAAAGCAATAGTTGGAATTATTTTGCTTTTGACCAACTTCATGAAAAAAAAAATCCAGACAGATGGAGGAACCTCATCATATATCAATCTCTAACTCCTTAGCACTCAGACAAAAATTAGAAAAGAATTTTCATGCTCCATGTGTCTGCAAAAGGGTCTCTACACACGAAGGAACAAATGAATGGATGTGCACACTGATTCTATCATAAATGGAATAGGTGACAGCCTACTGAAAAATGCTATGGAGATTCCTTACACAAGACTAACACGACTAAAAAGAGCAAATTAGCTATCTCTGTAATGGTGGGTACCAATTCAACCACAGTTTCATATAGAATGTTCCCATTCATAAGTAGATCTTCTTCATCTTGCAAAGCAACTTGTGGTGTCCATTACAAGGAACATCATTCCAGCCCCATTGTCTTGAAAAATAGTGAAAATGTAGCATGACACAATGCTCATCAAGATTACTGGGTTCACCTGAGTGCCAAAATCTGAAAGGGAAAAAATGGATGAGGTTGTTTCTTCAAACAGTGTTTTGAAAAGGGTTAGAGGCACAGCAAGGGAGGGGGCTGGGACTGAACTGTGTGAAAGTCAAGATCAGATATGCCCAAATCATTCCTTCTCCAATTCTCATGCAGTTTCTTCCTACCAGAAGCTCTGGCATTTCTCTCAAAAATGTATATCACCCAGTATTGTGTCATCTTATTGCATTAAGCATTCTCCTAGCAGATAGCCCTTCTATTTGTCCATCATTATGTCCTATTTCCAGGGGACTGCCAGTCCATAAGCTCCCTTAAATGATGAAAAAAAAAAAATTTCATCCCAGTCTCAAGTATCTTTGTAGTTTGTTTCCATAATACATATAGTATATACATATATATGTGTATATACATATGTATATATATTGCTTTTGGAGTCCAAAGAACTATTAAAATCTCTAAATCTGCTAAAATTCCTGTTATCTTGGACATATAATTTAATTTCCCTGATTTCTATATCTAAAAAATAGAGACTCTAGTCATATTCCTATGTGTCACACAGTGATATGAAGATCAAAGGTGGTATTGTACTAAAATGCACTAAAGTATTAAAAGAGTTTAAAAAAAACCTACATAAATATGAGATATTAACTATCAGAATTTAGCTTATTTGCTTTTTGAGAAATAGTAAGTCAATAATTAACCGTGATCTTAATTGACGTAAATTTTTGTTACGTTTAGAGATATAATGTAGTGACTGAAAGTACGGATTTCAGCATCAAATAGAGCTGGATTTGAGGATCATTTGGTGCCAATGCTGGATAACATTTGCTGAGTTATCTAAACACTCTAAGCTCAATTTCCTCACATCTACAGTAGGAAAAATAATAATGTGTGCTTCACAGAGTTCCTGTGATGATTAAATGAAATAATAAATAAAATTATTTAACCCAAGAGTTAAAAGAAGAGTAAGCTATTTTATTTTCACATCTGATAGTTGGAACACTCTAAAATCCTTGCATGATCCAGTGCTCAGGATTCCTTTACCTAATTCTGTACTCACGTGACACTTTCATTGTATGGTGTTTGATCAACCCATTGCTAATCTCTTTTTACCTTTGGGTCTGATAGCCCTATGTAATAAGCATAATATATATATCCAGGTTCTGGGAGATAAATCCAAAGGAAGAAAAGAAAGGAGTTATATAGCCTTTAGAGCATTCAGGTAGAACTGAGTTCTTTACAACCTTATGGAGAAGAGAAGAAAAGGAAAGGATCCACGAAGAGCCATACTGGGGCCCTTCCCAGGAGCCTCAGTCCTCTCTGGGTAAACCAGAGCAGGATCAAAGACATCACTTGTAAGCACGATGCTTGGCTCAGTCTGCTCAGGCTGCTATAACAACATACTACAAACTGGATAGCTTATAAACAAGTTTCTTTCTTATAGTTCTGAAGGTTAGAAATTTCAGATCAGGGTGCTAGCATGGTAAGGTGAAGGCTCTCCTCCTGGTTTGTAGCTTTTTTCTCACTATGTCTTCACATGGTAGAAGGGGCAAGGTAGCTATGTGGGATCTCTTTTATATGAACACAAATCCCATTCACGAGGGTTTCACCCTCAGTACCTAAGCACCTCTCAATGACCCTGCCTCCAGATACCACCATGTTTGGGGGTCAGGATTTCACCATATGAAGCTTGGGGGAGACATAAACATTCAGAATGTAGTAACGTTCAACACAAATGGAAGCAATTTTCTAGCCATGATCATAGTGAATTTTCATCTCAGATTCACTTCCCTCTTTCACTAAGAGGTGGTATTCTTCAAAGTCATGCATTAGATTTTTGCAGATTAAATCATTTTCCTTTCATAACTTCTTTAACTTTATTCTTGATTGCCGATTGTGACCCTTCATTATTAACTCCGCTCTGATATAATAATACCACTTCTCAGTGAAATAGTTAATAATTTATAAAACATTTAATATAATAAATATATTTCAAACTAAAATATTTTCATTCTTCTATTCAAACCCCATATATTATATTTCAAATGCCCCAATTTATTTTGGGAGAGATTAGTTTTGTTTTTTTTTTTGGTTTGTTTGTTTGTTTTTTTTTTACTTATTTATGATAGGCACACAGTGAGAGAGAGAGAGAAGCAGAGACATAGGCAGAGGGAGAAGCAGGCTCCATGCACCGGGAGCCCGACGTGGGATTCGATCCCGGGTCTCCAGGATCACGCCCCGGGCCAAAGGCAGGCGCCAAACCGCTGCGCCACCCAGGGATCCAGGGAGAGATTAGTTTTATGAAACCAGGAAGAAGGTGTAGCACATGAAGGCTTAAGTAGCCTTTCCTATCAGCTTTACTAAAAGCCTTCTGCCACACCACCAATATTCCAAAACAGTGGAAACCTCCTTAGACAAGAGATGTATACAATAACCAGCAGACCGTTGACTCCATCATCTATTAGAAAGTACCTGTTCATCCTTGGTGTTAATCACCAGCAGGTCAGCCTTCATTTCTGAGCTGTTCCTCTCACTCTCAGGCCAATTTCTTGGTGTAGTAGAAATAAAAGTAGCAGTTGGAACTAAATGACTTCCAATCCTTTGGGCAGCAGATCCAATCTTTCTCTGTATTGACAGAAGGCCAGAGATGTCCAATATAAAAGAAAAAATTTAAGTATGTGTATTATTAAAATTAAGGACCAAGGAAGACCTCATGGAAACTGGAACTTGCATCTTCACCAAGAAGTGACAAGTAGCCCACCCATCAGGTGTCAAGGAGACCAAATCTACCTACATCAGGCAGTAACTTCTCCCTTGCCAGAGTGGTGTCAGGAAAAGCCAGCTAAAACATAGGATTTAGGTAAGACGCAGACTCAGAATATTACACAAAAATGTCTAGGTTTCAATGGAAAATGATCCATCACACCATGAATTACAAATTCTCAAAATTAGTTTTTTAAAAAAGAAAATAAATACATGCCAGTATCAAGATAAGAGAAATATTAGGATTATCTCACAAAGATTTTAAAGAAATCATGACAAAGATGCTTCAACAAGAAAGTACAAACAAGTTTGAACCAAATGAAAGAAAAGAATGCCTCAGAAAAGAAATAGAAAATCTCAGCCACAGATTAAAGATATAAATGAGAACCAAATGGAATTTTATAATTGAAAAACATAATAACCAAAATCAAAAGCTCAGTGGATGGGCTCAACAGCAGAATAGAGAGGACAGAAAAATCAGTGAATTGAAAGAATAACAGAAATTACTCAAATAAACAATAGAAACAATATAGACTAAAAAAATAAATAAACAGACTTCCAGTTTCCAGTCTGGCATGCAAGAAGCTTGGAAGTTGCCACTCCATCCTAATAACAAGTAAAAAGCTGAACAAACTGCAAATCAACAACTCTTCCCAGGCTAAGACGCTGCTCTCAAAATTATGCAGACAGGCAAATACAGAGAGGATCACGACTTACTGCAGCAGAAACCCAGGAGCCAACACATCTGTGAGAATCAATCCCAGGGTAGGGAAATCTGAACTTTAATTGCTGAATTGCAGGAAGCTCAGTGTGAGAAATCTAAGAGATAGAAACTCAAGGTAACCCAGTCGACAGCGGGGAAGGAGGGAAAAACTTGTGAGTCTTACCTTCTGGAGCACTATGAGGTTCTCAGCTACCACGTTTATCTGAGAAAATTCCCCTGGTGCTTCTGACAAGGGGAGGAACACAGGTATGATTTTGAAACATACCAAAATACTCTGTTCTTTTTAACAAGGTCTACCTTTAGGGAAAATTATGCAACCAGAGGCTAACCTGCTGTGGTTTTATCAGAGTGGGAAGTACCAAACTCCAACCCACTCTGAGCATGAGGGTATCTCAACAGAAGCCACCAAAACTGAAAAAAAGGAAAAGAATGGGGGGAGGGGGGATGAAAAGAATATCCAAGAAATGTGGAGCAGCTATAAAACATATATGCATGATGGGAACAGCGGAAGAAGAATTAAAAGAGAAAAGAACAGAAGAAATATTGAAACAATAACATCTGATAATTTCCACCAAATTAATGACAGATACCAAACCACAGATTCAAAAAGCTCAGAAAACACCAAGCAGAATAAATGCCAAAGAAAACTATTTCTAGACATGTCATGTTCAAACTACAGAATATCAAAGATAAAGAAAAATCCTTTAAAATGCCAGAGTGGGGAAAAACACCTCCTAGGGGGAAGCAAAGATAAGAATTACATTAGACTTCTCCAAAACCATGTAAACAAGAAGAGAATGGAATGAAATATTTAAAGTGTTGAGAGAAAAAAAAAAAACTATCACCCTAATTCTGTACTCTGAAAAATTAACCATGAAAGGTGAAGATGAAATAGGGACTTTTCTGGACAAGCAAAAATTGAGGGAATTTGATGCCAGTAGAAGCTGACTTACAAGCCAATGTTAAAAGAAGAACTTCTTAGAGAGAAGGAAAATATAGATCAGAAATATGGATCTATATAAAGAAAATAAGAGCATCAAAAAAGGAATAAGTGAAGGTAAAATAAAAACATTTTTATATTCTGAATTGATCTATATTCTTAATTGATCTTCTGTTTGTTCAAAATAATAACGGCAACCACGTATTAGATTATGTGTGTTAATGTGTAAGTAAAATAAATGAGAGTAATAAGAGACAGGAGGGAGGAATTAGGATTATTTTGTATTTTAAGATACTTTCACTGTACACAAAGCTGTACAGAGTTATTTAAAAGTGGACTTGGATTAGTTACGTAAGTATATTGCAAACTTTAGGGTAGCCAATAAAAAAGAAATATAACTGATATGTTAAGAATGCAATGAAAATGGAATCATATAAAATTCTCAAAAGCACAAAAGAGGATAAGAGTGAAAGACAGAAAAGGAACAAAGAACAATGGCAGGATATAGAAAACAATAACAAATATAGTAGATACTGATAAAATCATATCAATAACCACCTCGGATTCAGTGATCTAAATGAGCCAATTAAAACAGAAAGATTGTCAGAGTGGATCAAAATACCAGACTCAATTATATACAGTCTACAAGAAATCCACATTAAAACTTTAAGAGGAGGGGCGCCTGGGTGGCTCAGTGGTTGAGTATCTGCCTTTAGCTCAGGATGTGATCCTGGAGTTCAGGGATCGAGTCCCACATCGGGCTCCCTGCAAGGAGCCTGCTTCTCCCTCTGCCTATGTCTCTGCCTTCTCTCTGTGTCTCTCATGAATAAATAAATGAAATCTTTAAAAAAAAAAAAAAACTTCAAGAGGAATATACAAAGACATAAATATATTAAAAGTAAATGGATAGTGAAGGTATACTAAACAAAAGAAAGCTGGAGTAGCTATATTAATTGCAGACAGTGCTGAGCTCAGAGCAAGGAAAGTTACCAGAGATAAATATAGTCATTACATAATCATAAAAGGGACAATTCTTCAAGAATCCATAACAGTCTTTAATGTGAATGCACCTAACAACACAGCATCAAAAAGTGAAGTAAAAACTAACAGAACTTCAAGGAGAAACAGACATGTCCATTACTATAGTTAGAGACTTATAGCTTATATAATTATAGAGACTTAAGCACTCCTCTATTAGAAGTAGTTAGAACATAGTTGAACTCAACAATATTATCAACAAACCATTTATGACTGACATCTATTGACTACTCCAACTGAAACAGCAGAATACACATTCTTCAAGTTCGCATAGAACATTCACCAAGACAGACCACATACTGGCCATAAAACATACCTTAACAAATTGAAAAGAATAGAAAACATGCAATGTCTTCTCTCAGACCAAAATTAAAGTGGAAATCAGTCGCAGAAAAATGAAAGGAAGATGGCAGAGTAGGAGGATCTTGAGCTCACCTTGTCCCACAGACACACCAAGGTGATAACTAACTCTATAAAACCAACTCCAAAAATGACCTGAAGACTGACAGAACAGATCTTCTACAACTAGTCATAGAGAGATGGTGACACCAAAAGGAGTAGGAGGAGCAGAGACATGGTTGAGAACCAAACCCCTGGCATAACCAGCCACAAATGGTAGGGACATCACAAGCATGGAGAAGTGAGAAGATAGGACCCCACACCAGGCACCCCCAGCACTAGAGACTGGCACTAGGAAGACAAGTCCCCAGAATGTCTGGCTTTAAAAACCAGCAGGACTTAACTCTGGGAGCTTAAAAAATAAGTGAGCTTAACTCCAGGAGAGCCAGAGGGCAATAGAAAACCAAGTCTCCATCCTTAAAGAACTAGCATACTAAGTAATTCAGTCAGACACAGCACAGAAGCAGCAGTATGAAAAGCACCTAGATTATATGTGAAGGAGATTCACTGACTAATCTTAGAATGTGTGCCAAAGAGGTAAAGATTTGCAGGAGATTTCTCTGGGAACAAAAGTGCTGGTGGTGCCATTTTACTTCCCCTTTCCCAGTCTAGAGAGCCAAAAGCTTGTGGAAACCAGGGCTAACACTCTTCATCTACCTGTTAGAACCACATGCCCTGCCCCAGTGTTCCCCTGTGGACCCACCCCATCAAACCCACCTGCCTCAGCAGGTGTCTCTACAAAGCAGGCCCTGCCCCATCACAACTGGCGGGCAGCGCTGGACAGTCACCAAAGTGATTCCTGCTTTGGGGTCGAAGGAAGATAACTCCACATGCCAGTGCACTCACAGACCCTGCAGCCAGACTTCTTAGCTAACTGCACAAGGAACAAGCCCTGCCCTTTGGTGTGCATGCAGCTGTGGCAGAGACTTGACTGCAGACAGCTAGGCTGATGACTGTTCTTGACATCAAATGAGCCTATCACAGATGCAACAGCATGAGGCACAAACACTGTACAGTATGCCAATAGCAGGCAAAGTGAAACAAGGAAGCCACATGGGTAAAAGGCAATCATAGTTCAGCCACAAAAGGAGGGCACACGCAGCCCAGACAAAGGACATTCCTGGTATACCTGCTCCTGGTAACCAGGAGGCATTATGCTACAGGGAACAACAGGATCTCTTCTACACAAGGCCTGCTTTTAAGACCAGGAGACACAGATGGCCTACCTAACACATAGACACAAACACAGAGAGTCAGACAAAATAAGGAGACAGAGGAATATGTCCTCAATGAAAGAGCAAGACAAAATCACTGTAAAAGAGCTAAATGAAATGGAGATAAACAATATTCCTGATAAGAATTCAAAGTAATGGTAATAAAGATACTCACTGGACTTGAGAAGAGTGGATGAGCTCAGTGAGAACCTCAACAATAAGACAGAAAACATAAAAAAGAAGCCATCAGAAATGAAGAATTCAATAGTTGAAAAGAAAAATACACTAGAAGGGATCAACATATTAAATTATGCAGGAGAAGAAATCAACAATCTGGATGATAGGGTAATGGAAAGCAACCAAGCTGAACAGAAAAAATAAATAATAATAATAAATGAGAATAGGTTAAGAGAACTCATCATCAAGCATAATAACGTTTACATTATATGGTCCCAGAAGCAGGCGAGAGAGAAAAGGGGGCAGAAAACTTACTTGAAGAAATAATGCTGAAAATGTCCCTAATACGCAGAAGGACATGGATATCCCAGTCAGGAAGCATGCAGATCCCCTACAAGATTAATGTAAGATCCACATAATAATTAAAATATCAAAATGTAATACTAGAGAATATTAAAAGAGAAAAGGAAGCTAACATACAAAGGAAATCCTGTAAGGCTATCAGCTGGCTTTTCAGCAGAAACTTTCCTGGCCAGAAGAAAAGAGCATGATATATTCAAAGTGCTAAAAAGAAAAACACCTATGACCAAGAATACCCAAGAATACTCCATCATTCAGAATTGAAAGAGAGAGAGTTTCCCAGACAAATTAAGTTAAAGGAATTCATCACCACTAAACCAGCCTTAGATGAAATGTTACAGGGACTTCTTTAAGTGGAAAGGAAAGGCCATTAACTACAAGGAAGAAAATTATGAAAGAAAAAAATGTCACTGGTAAAGGCAAACATATGGCAAAGATTTAATTAATAACCTATAAAGCCAGTATAGAGGTTAAAACAAAAAGAAGTAAAATCAATTATGAAAATCAGTCAAGGGATACACAAAATTAAAAGATGCAAGACATATCATATATATTAAAATGTGAAGGAGGAGTAAAAATTTAGTACTTTCAGAATGTGTTTGAACTTAAGCAACCATCAACTTAACATAGGCCCCCTGCTCAGTAAGCAGTCTGTTCCTCCCTCTCCCTCTGCCTCTCCCCTAGCTTGTGCTCTCTCTCCTCTCTTGCTCACACTCTCTTTCAAATAAGTGAAATCTTTAAAAAAATAAAGAAGAGAGAGAGAGAAAAAAAAAACAGTCTATATGAGAAAAAGAGACTTGAAAACAAGTAGCAGGAGATAAAGAAGGGCATACTTCCACCATTATGTAACGATAAAGGGACCAATCCAACAAGAGGACATAGCAGTTGTAAATATTTATGCATCCAACATAGGAGCACCTAAATACATAAAGCAAATAACAACAGACATAAAGAAATTGACAGTAATACAATAATAGTATGGGTCTTCAACACCCCACTCACATCAATGGATAGGTCATCCAGATAGAAAATCAACAAGGAAACAGTGGTCTTAACTAACTTTAGACCAAATGAATCTAATAGATATATATAGAACATTCCATCCAAAAACTACAGAATACACATTCTTTTCAAGTACATATGAAGCATTCTCCAGAATAGATCACATGGCCACAGAACAAGACTCAATAAATTTCAGAAAATAAATAAATAAATACATTTCAGAAAACTGAAATCATATCAAGCACCTTTTCCAATCATAACAATATAATACTAAAGATCAATTATGAGAAAAAACTGGAAAAAATAAACATGCAAAAGCTAAACAACATGCTACTAAACAATGAATGGGCCAATGAAGAAATTAAAGAAGAAATCTAAAAATGCAAGAAGACAAATGAAAATGAAACACAACCTCCAAAATCTTTAGGATGCAGTAAAAGCAGTTCTAAGAGGGAAGTATATAATGATACAGGACTATCTCAAGAAACAAGAAAAATCTCAAGTAAACAACTAAACTTACTCCTAAAGGAACTAGAAAAAGAAGAACAAATAAAGCCCAAAAGCTAATAGGAGGAAGGAAACAGAAACTAAAAAAATAGAAAAGCTCAATAAAACCAAGAGCTGGTTCTTTGAAAAGATAAACAAAACTGATAAACCTTTAGCCAGACTTATCAAGAAAAAGAGAGAGGACTCAACAAAAGAAATAAGAGGAGAAATAACTGACACCACAGAAATAAAAAGAATTATATGAGAATATTATGAAAAACTGCAAAACCTAGAAGAAACAGATTCCTAGAAACATATAATCTTCCAAAACTGAACCAGGAAGAAATAGAAAATTTGAATAGACCAATTATTAATAACAAAATTGAATTGGTAACCAAAAAACTCCTAAGAAAAAAAATCCAGGACCAGATGGCTCTACAGGTGAACTCCACCAAACATTTAAAGAAAAATTAATATCTATTCTTCCAAACTACTCCAAAAAATAGAAAAGGAAGGAAAACTTCCAAATTTACCCTATAAGGCCAGCATTACCCTGATACCAAAACCAGACAAAGACACTTAAAAAAAAAATCACCTTAGGCCAGTATCTTTGATGAACAGAGATGCAAAATTCCTCAATAGGAATATTAGCAAACTGATTTCAACAATGAATTAAAAGGATCATTCACCACAATCAAGTGGGATTTATTCTAGGAAATCAAGGGTGATACATGATGTTAATTAGAAGAAGGATAAAAGCCATATATCATCTCAACAGATGCAGAAAAAGTATTTGACAAAATATAACATCTGTTCATGACAAAACTCTCAACAAAGTGGGTTTACAGGACATGTATCTCAACATAATAAAGACCAAATATGACAAACCCTCAGGTAACAACATTAATCAATGATGAAAAATAAAAACCTTTTCCTAGAAGATCAGGAACAAGATGCGGATGTCCAGTCTCACCACATTTATTCAACATTGTACTGGAAATCCTAGCTGCAGCAATCAGACTGGAAAAAGAAATGAAAGGCCTCCAGGTTAGTAAGGAAGAAATAAAACTGTCACTATCGGGATCCCTGGGTGGCGCAGCGGTTTGGCGCCTGCCTTTGGCTCAGGGCGTGATCCTGGAGACCCGGGATCGAATCCCACGTCGGGCTCCCGGTGCATGGAGCCTGCTTCTCCCCTGCCTGTGTCTCTGCCTCTCTCTCTCTCTCTGTGTGACTATCATTAAAAAATAATAATAATAAAAAAAATAAAATAAAATAAAACTGTCACTATCTGCAGCTGACATACTACATATGAAAAATCCTAAAGACCACCAAAAAACTATCAGAATCAATAAATAAATTCATTAAAGTTGTAGGATACAAAACCAATATATTGTATTATATATATGTTGTATTTCTATACAATAATAATAAAATATCAGAAAGAAAAATTAAGAAAACAATTCCAATAACACTGGAACCAGAAAGAATAAATTATCTAAGAATAAGTTTAATTAAATCAGTAAAAGACCTATACTTAACTAGAAGACACTGATGAAAAAAAATGAAGATGACACAAATGTAGATATACTACGCTCATGACTCAGGAGAATTAATATTGTTAAAATGTCCATACTACCCAAAGCAATCTGCAGATTCAATGTAATCCCTATCAAAATAACAACAGCTTTTCCACAAAACTAGAACAAATAATCCTAAAATTTTATGGAACCACAAAAGACCTGGAATACCCAAAACAATCTTAAGAAAGAAGAACAAAGCTGAGGGTGCCTGTGTGCCTCAGTTGGTAAGCGTCTGCCTTCAGCTCCCCACATCAGCTCCCTGCTGAACATGGAGCCTGTTTCTCCCTCTCCCTTTGTTGGTCCCACTTGTACTCTCTCATTCTTGCTCTCTCATAAATAAATTAAATAAATGAATGAATGAATGAATGAATAAATAAATAAATAAATAAATAAATAAATAAATAAATAGATTTTTTAAAAAGAACAACAACAAGGCTGGAGGTATCACAATTTCAGATTTCCAGATACACTATAAAACTATTATAATAAGAACAGTATGGTATTGGCACAAAAATACCCACATAGGCCAAGAGAACAGAAGAGAAAGCCCAGAAATAAACTCATAGTCATGGGTTTATGTTATTATATTAATTATTAATTGTTATTAATTATTATTAACTATTATATTAATAGTTATATTAATCTATGACAAAGGAGGCAAGAATATACAACGGAAAAAAGACAATCTTTTTAATAAATGGTGTTGGGAATACTGGACAGTTACATGCAAAAAAACAAAATTAGGGACACCTGGGTGGCTCAGCGGTTTAGCACCTGCCTTTGGCCCAGGGCGTGATCCTGGAGTCCCAGGATCAAGTCCCATATCAGGCTCCCTATGTGGAGCCTGCTTCTTCCTCTGCCTATATCTCTGCCTATGTCTCTGCCTCTCTCTCTCTCTCTCTCTCTCTCTCTCCCTCCCTCCCTCTGTCTCTCATGAATAAATAAAAATCTTAAAAAAAAAAAAGAACAAAACTGGAGTGTTTTCTTATACCATGCACAAAAATAAATGCATAAAGACTTAGTTGTGAGAACTAAAACCGTAAAACTCCCAAAAGAAAAACTAGGGATGGTAATCCCTTGGCAACATATTTTATGGATATATCTCCTTGGGCAATGGAAACAAAAGCAAAAATGAATGGTTGGAACTATACCGAAATAAAAAGCTTTTCACAGCAAAGGAAACTATCAACAAAACAAAAAGGCAACCTAGTGAATGGGAAAGGATATTTGCAAATGATATCAATCCAATAAGAGGCTAACATCCAAAATATATAAAGAACTTATACAACTCAGTACCCAAAAACACAAATAACCCTACTAAAAATGGGCAGAAGACCTGAACAGACATTTTTCCAAAGACACACAATGACCAACAGACACATGAAAAAATGTTCAATATCATTAATCTACAGGTAAATGCAAATCAAAACCACAGTCCAGTACTACCTCACACCAGCAAGATAGGCTTATATCAAGAAGACAAGAAATAACAAGTGTTGACCAGGAAGTGGAAAAAAGGGAACCCTTATGCACTATTGGTAGGAATGTCAATTGGTATAGCCCCTATGGAAACAGTATGGAGGTACCTCAAAAAATTAAAATTAAAAATATCATATGATCCAGGAATTCCTTACTATTTACACTCCCCCCCCAAAAAAATCAAAAGTTGTAACAAATTTATACCCCCAATACACTAAATTGAAAAGATAAATGCACCTCAATATTTATTGCAGCATTATTTACAGTGCCCAAGATATAAAAGCAACCTTAGTGCTCCACTGATAGATGAATGGATAAAAAAGATGTGGTATTTACATACAATAGAATATTATTCAATCATGAGAAAGACGGAAATCCTACTGTTTGTAACAACATGGATGGACATACAGAGTATTATGCTAAGTGAAATAAGTCATACAGAGAGAAAGACAAATACCATAATATTTCACTTTGTGGAATTTAAAAAACAAAACAAATGAACAAACAAAACAAAAAAGCAAAAAATAAACAGACTCTTAAATACAGAGAACAAGCTGATGGCAACAAGCTGATGGTTACCAGATGGGAGGTTGGTGGAAGAATGGATGAAATAGAAGAAGAGAATTTAAAAGTACAAACTTCCATATTATATATATATATATATTTTTTTTTTTTTTTTTTTTTTTTGAGGGTGGAAAGGGCAGATGGAGGGGGAGATAGAGATTCTTAGCAGGCTCCATGCCCAGCACTGGGCCCAACATGGGACTCAATCTCACAAACCTGAAATCACGACCTGAGCCAAAATCAAGAGTCAGACACTTAACCAACTGAGCCACCCAGGTGCCCCCAAACTTCCACTTATAAAATAAATAAGTCATAGCGATGAAAAGTACAGCATAGGGAATACGGCCAATAATATTAATAACACTGTATGGTGATAGATGGTGACTATATTTATACTTACTGAGGTGAGCATTAATTAACATATAGAATTGTCCAATCAATATATTATACACCTGAAACTAATATAACATTGTATGTTAATTATACTTCAATAAAAAAATTAAATGATAAAATAATCTAGAGTAAAAAGACTACCAACTATAATCCCAATGATAAGACATCTGAGAAAGGCAAAACCATATAAGCAGTTAAAATTACAGTGGAGGGGAGCCCCAGTGGCTCAGAGGTTTAGCGCCGCCTTCAGCCCGGGGCGTGATCCTGGAGACCCAGGATCGAGCCCCACGTCGGGCTCCCTGCATGAAGCCTGCTTCTCCCTCTGCCTATGTCTCTGCCTCTTTCTCTCTCTCTCTGTGTCTCTCATGAATAAATAAAATCTTTTTAAAAATAAAATAAAATAAAATGAAATTTCAGTGGTTACCAAGAGTCTAGAAGGGAGAGTAGAGCACAGATTTTTATGTAAAACTACGTAACATTATGCATTTGTCAAAACCACATAAATTTACATATTTATTCCATGGAAATTTTTAAAGTTCATTTAGGAGGTCAGGGGATCCACTAAAGAATGAAAACTATGATGAGACAATCTAACTGTTATTACAAGTGTTGGAAACAACCACACTGGGTGGAGGTAGGATGATGATCTCGGTAACTTTGGAAATGGAATCTGTAAGAGTAAAAACAAAAAAAACTGCACATAGGCACTGTATTCTAGCTGGTAAAGTTGTTTCCCAAGGTGGTTTGAGTTTACAATTCTGATACTGCTATATGTGTACGTTGGAATTGAATAATTATGTAAATGTATTGAACAGATGATGGGAACCAGATTTCTCTGTTGAAGTGATCATTAAAGATATCAAGGGGAGTAGGCTAGAAGCAATGTAATCAATGAAAGTTTCAGACATCAGTAAAAGCTGATGTGTATCTTATTATATACACAACTGTATGTACAAATATTTATCAATATATTCACATATACAGGTTAGTACACAGATATACATTTCCTTGTTCTGTGAACTGAGATGACCTAAAAGAAATAACACCTCAGCAGCAATGAGTATACCTAGTATTCAAATCTTGGTTTCTAATACCATTCTTCAATAACAGAAGCCATGGCTCCACATAGATTGATTCTAAGACTGAAACAGGAAACATACAGTATAAGCCCAGAGAAAATTACAGTCCCAGAAAGTAAACAAGTGCTCAAAAACAAAACATAACAACACATTCATGGGGGCAAGTCCAAGGGCCACAGGAACCAACTGAAAGAATTCCCAATGGCAAAGGTAGAACAATGTGAGCAGCAAAATAAATATAGCACTGGATTACAACCCAAAGTAAGATAAATATCCATGAGTACACACTAATATAGATAGATGATTGAGTTAATAAATAAGAAGAAACAAATATCATATACACAAGAATTTCCAATAAATTACATAGAAACTTGTTTTGAACTGAACTGTGTTCCCCCAAAAATTAATGTGTTGAGGTTATAATCCTCAATGTTACTATAGTGGTAGCCTTTAAGGAAGTAATAAAGGTTAAATGAGGTTATAAAAAAAGTAGGGCCTTATTCCAATAGGACTTGTGTTCTTATAAGAGGAAGAGACCAGAAAGCTGTCTCTCCCTCCCATTCACAAAGAGGACTGTCTATGTGAGGACACAACAAGATGGTGGCTGTTTACAAGCTAAGAAGAAGGGTCTCACCAGAAACCAACTCTTGGGAAGCCCGGGTGGCCCAGCAGTTTGGCACCGCCTTCCGTCTAGGGCGTGATCCTTGAAGACCTGGAATCGAGTCCCATGTCAGGCTCCCTACATGGAGCCTCCTTCTCCCTCTGCCTCTGCCTCTCTCTCTCTGTGTGTGTGTGTGTCTCTCATGAGTAAATAAATAAAATCTTTAAAAACAAAACAAAACAAAAAAAAGAAACCAACTCTTATGGCACCTGGGACTTCTGGCTTCCATTATTGTGAGAAAATAAACTTATTGTTTAGGTTGCCCAGTTTGTGATATTTTGTTATGGCAGCCAAGCAGGCTAATATGGATTCTGGTACCAAAGTGGGGTGTAACAAATACCTAAAAATGTGAAAGTGGTTTCAGAACTGGGTGATAGGTAGATGCTAGAAGAGTTCTAAGGTGCCTGCTAGTAAAAGCCTAGATTGCCTTGAAAAGGCTGGTGCTAGAAATATGGATGTTAAAGGTAATTCTGCTAAGGACTCAGAAAGAAAAGAGAGCTGTAGAAAAAGCTCCTATCATCTCAAAGAATATACATATCCTATAATGAACAGAATTTGGTAGAAATATGAACATTAAAGATGCTTCTGGGGGCGCCTAGGTGGCTAAGTGAGTTGAGCGTCTGCCTTCGGCTCGGGTAGTGATCCTGGGGTCCTGGGATGGAGTCCCACATTGGGCTCCCTGCTCAGCGGGGAGCCTGCTTCTCCTTCTGCCCCTCCCCCTAATCCTGCTCTCTCTCTCTCTCTCTCATAAATAAATAAAATCTTTAAAAAAATAAAGATGCTTCTGGTAAGGTCTCAAATGAGAAACATGTTACTGAAAACTGGAAGAAAGACAATTCTTACTATAAAACAGAAAACAATTTGCTGAACTGTGTTCTAATTTTGTGAAAAATAGAATTTGTGACAGTGGATATTTAGCAGAGGAGATATCTAAGCAAAGTATTAATGCTGTGTACTGCTTATAGTAAAATGAAAGAGGAAAGAGATAAATTGAAGTGTTAAACAGAAAGGAACCAGAATTTGAAGATCTGGAAAATTCTCAGCCTATGCATATGGCAGCCCAGGTGGCTCAGCGGTTTAGCGCCTCCTTCAGCCCAGGGCATGATCCCGGACACCTGGGATGGAGTCCCACGTGGGGCCCCCTGTATGGAGCCTGATTCTCCCTCTGCCCCCACCCCTCTCTCTCTCACATGAATAAATAAAAATCTTAAAAAAAAAAAAAAAACTGAGAAAGTGTGTTCTGAAGAGAACATCAAGGATGTGGTTGGATAATCATTCCATAAAGAGATTATCCATGGATTTAAACAGCCAGCTCCACAACCAAGACTACTTCTTTATACAGATAAAGATATGCATATAAGAAGTTTAGGTCTTATGTATTTCTACACTTTAAAATGACCAAGACTCAACTGCTTAGTATGATCTACCTGTGAATCTTATTGGAAATATTAACTTGGTATCCTTATACAGTATAGTCAACTACTGGATTATAAGCACATTAATTTTTACCTTCCATGGTCAAATTTTCTTTCATACATTCCAATGCTGTGTAAGTGAGTTCTTTTGTAGTCTTTTTTTCCTTAACAAGGTGAGAATATTTTTGGAAAAAAAACTGAAAAAAAAAAAAGGCCATTCATTTACTTTGCCTTCTACTTTTTTGCATTCTATTTTATAGCAACAAAATCTACAAATGCCCAATTGCTTGAGTAAAAGGATCTTGACTACAGAAAAGATTTCTCATCACCCCACATTCAATGTAATCCTAATTCTACTGACTTTGAAACCATAATTTCTCCAGGAATAGCTAAAAGATCAATAGTTGAAAGAGAACATGACAGTTCCATTTGAATGACTGCAAAGGGATTTATCCATATTTTCCTTCAATACTGCAAAGCCTAAGCCTTAGGGGTGAGAGAATGGAGGGAAAACAAACGCTTCTGAGGGTGTATGCAGCATAGGTCTTTGCAGGGCAATGAGGGATGAGCTAATTCTGAGGAGTTCTGGGTTACCTACAGAGTAAGATTTTTTTTTTTATAATTTTTTTAATCCAACACTGATCAAGAGCAATGGGCATTATTTTCCTCATCTTCTTTCCTTTATCTACTCCCAACTGGCTCTTATTCTTCAGCACACCAATATACTCAAGTACCTCACAATTTAAAAATACTTACCTCTCCCTTTAGAAAGTGAATTTTCTCTTTCTTCATCTCTCATTTGCTCTTTGATCCACCACATGCTGGCTTTACTACTTCTTATGCCTTTTAAATTTTTGATAGGTGGGAACCCTGGGTGGCGCAGCGGTTTAGCGCCTGTCTTTGGCCCAGGGCGTGATCCTGGAGTCCCGGGATCGGGTCCCACGACGGGCTCCCTGCATGGAGCCTGCTTCTCCCTCTGCCTGTGTCTCTGCCTCTCTCTCTCTCTCTCCCTGTGTCTCTCATGAATAAATAAATAAAATATATTTTAATAAATAAAATAAAATAAAACAAAATAAAATTTTGATAAATTCTTAAAACCAAAGATATGAGGACATCTGCTTATTTGCCAAATTGGCTTTTAGAGCTTACAGTCTTGAGCAGGACAGACAAAATTAAGGTGAAATTTCAATGGGAAACTCTTCCTGGAACATTTCTTCCCATTTCCTTTTGTCCACTTGTTCACCTCAAAATATGTGTCTGTGCACTCAAAAAAACCTGGCCTTATAAACACTAATAGTCAAATATAGATTTGTCCTTACTTCCGCAACTGTTTAGGTTAGAAATGGTGCCTAATAGATGTCCCTCTACAACACAAACACATGTACACACATAAACTCTTCAATTTCTCTAAAGTGAATTCCATTATTTTTATAAACGAAATTCAAATAATAAAATTCCTAACAGATTCCCATTAATTGTGTCAGCCCTTCATCCTGAAAGAAAACTTCTTTTCCAGATTTCTGGATATACCCACTATTAAATGTCAGTATTTAATGGATGTCATCCCTTCATGTAAGGCAGACATTCCTCATAGATTCAAATGGATACGTACTGATAAAAGCAATAAAAAATGAGATTGCCAATAGGAGCAGAAGTATCAGCAATGAGACAGAAAGTAGCTTGGGAAAACTGGGGTTATTTTTGTGTGGGCTAGTCTTTTCTTTGGGAGCTGAAGGAGTAATCAAAAGAGTTTCATCAGTAATAAATTCTGACTTTTACTTCCTTTCTCCTCTTCCCCTTCTCTTTTCTTGGATGACATAGTATTACCAACAATATGAAATTTGAAATAATATGAAAATAGGAAAAAAATAATAAGGTTCATTGTAGAAACTTTGGAAAACATATAAAAGCACAAATTCCTATCATTGAGGATAACTATTGTTAATGTTTTGGAAAATATCCTTCCAATAATTTTTAAAGTGTATTTACATACATACATACATAGTCATACATACATTTTCCCCCACACGATTGACATACCATATATACTGGTTTTTGATCTACTATATTCTTATACACTATACCATGAACATTTTTTATACAGCCATATTTTCTTCTTTAACACTATTGTGGTTGCATAGGATTTCATCATATATGTAAATATTCTTCCAGAATGTTCCCAACTTTAACTACTTTAAATAATGCCATAGCACATAAACCTTTTTTTAAAAAAGATTTTATTTATTTATTCATGAGAGACACAGAGAGAGAGGCAGAGACACAAGTAGAGGGAGAAGTGGGCTTCCTGCAGGGATCCTCATGTGGGACTCAATCCCAGGACCCCAGGATCACGACCTAAGCCAAAGGCAGATGCTCAACCGCTGAGCCACCCAGTTGTCCCATAGCACATAAATCTTAATTATAGTCATTCCCTCATCACATTCTTTTTTTTTTTAATTTTTATTTATTTATGATAGTCATACACACACAGAGAGAGAGGTAGAGACATAGGCAGAGGGAGAAGCAGGCCCCATGCACCGGGAGCCCGACGTGGGATTCGATCCCGGGTCTCCAGGATCGTGCCCTGGGCCAAAGGCAGGCGCCAAACCGCTGCGCCACCCAGGGATCCCCCCTCATCACATTCTTAAAATAAGGTCAGACATTTTTAGTCACTATTTCATGGTTAAGTATTATTTTCTCAATGGCTAGTGTCAAAAAGACAAGAAATATCAAGTGTTGGTAAGGATATGGAGAAAGGGGACCCTCAGGCACTGTCAGTGGGAATGTAAACTACTGCCACTGTGAAAACCAGTATGAAGTTTCCTCAAAAAATTAAAAATAGAAATATCATATGATCTATTAACTTCACTACTGGATATTTACCCAAAGAAAGACACTAAATCAAAAATATATGCACCCCTATGTTCATTGCAGCATTATTTAAAGCAGTTAAGACAGGAAAGCAACCTAAATGGCCATCCATCCATGAATGGATAAAGTAAATGTGATATTTATTTTAGTAGAATATCATTCAGCCATTAAAAAAAGGAACTCTTATCATTTGTGACAACATGGATGAAACTTGAGGGCATTATACTTAGTGATATAAGTCAGAGAAAATAGCATATGATCTCATTTATCTGTGGAATCCAAAAAAGCAAAACAAAGCAAAACTCATACAGAGAACAAATTGGTGGTTCCCAGAGGTGGGGAAGGTGGTGGTAGGGAATGGGTGGAAGGGGTTAAAAGGTACAAATTTCCAGTTATAAAATAAAGAAGTCATGGTTGTAATGTACAGCATGTTGACTATAGTTAATACTATAGATTATTACAGTAGTATCAACTATTAAATATTATTACATCTCAGAAGTTGCTCAGAGATTAAATCTTAAAAGGTCTCATCACAAGAAAAAAAATTGTATAAAAATTTATGGTGATGAACATTAACTAGATTTATTGTGATGATTTCACAAATATATACAAAAATCAAATCATTACAGTGTACATCTGAAACTAACACAGCAGTCCTCCCTCCCTTACTCAGTTTTGCTTTACATGAGTTCAATTACCTGTGGTCAGCGGTGGTCTGGAGGCAGATGATCCTCCTTCTGATATATCCTCAGAAGGTGAAGAGCAGCCTAACGCTAATACCTATGTCATTCACTTCACATCATCTCATCACATAAGAATTTTATAATCTCACATCATCACAAGAAAAAGAAAGGTGAATGCAGTTCAATATTTTGAGAGAGAGAGATCATATTCACCTAACTTGTATTATAGTATATTGTTATAATTGTTCTGTTTTATTATTAGTTATTGCTGTTAATGTCTTACTGTGCCTAATTTATAAATTAAATTTTTATCATAGGTATATGTGTATAGGAAAAAAAAACACAGTATATAGGGTTTGGTACTATCCACTGTTCAGGCATTCACTGGGGATCTTGGACCATATTCCCCAGATAAGAGGGGACTACTATATACTGTTATTTGTCAATCATACCTCCTTAAAAAAAAAATTTGAAAGAATTGTTTTCTCAAAGTTATGGGGTATTGACAAGTGGGGTATGCAATGGATTTTCTGAATGCAGGGCAGTTTCTCCTGTAATGTAAGACACTCTCTGTAACTTTCTAGTCTTTCATCTGCAACAGTGTTTGGTTCCACTTTAGTTCAGTACTAACAAATACACCCACAACATTCTCTACTCAAACTTTTCCCCTCTAACTGAGCCCATTAATTCATCAATAGCCCCTACATCTGGACTGATGGTTTCAAGATCTATTGCCAATCTCTTGACTGCATCTCACTCAGCTTCAAAAGGCACAGGAGAACAACTTCTCAGCATAATTATCACTCTCCTTAACTCAGGACTGTATTGGACTTGTCACACTTCAATTCTGTTAAGAGTATTAACTCTAAACCCCTTAATGCTCATCTTGGCAACTCAATCTTGTGTCCCAATTGCGGCCAGAGAAGCAGCAACTAACATAACCTATACTTCATTTATAGTATTCTCTCTTCATCCTTCATCTCATTAACTTTGTCCACCAGAAAATGCTTCTTACCTGCAGGAGGCCATCATTTGATGCCTGAGGACTTGGGTTCATTTTTGAAACTTAGTTCAGTGTAAGTGGTCTCTGAAGTCATACTGAAAAATCTGCTCTTTTCAAAAAATTTTCACCTCTTCCTTAAAACACTTTAAAATGAAACTCGAACATGGTGGCAACTTGTCATACTTCCAAGAACAGGAGCCCCAGATAGGCAATAACCCTGAGAGGAATCTCATGAAAATTAAAAACCTCAGAGAGTGGCCCAACCCCCAGGACCAACACAGCGAGAATCATAGCATTTAAATATATGTCAGCAAATACAATAAAAGTAGGAACTTGGGAATTCAAATATAGATTTAAAAAAAAAAAAAAACAGGGGCATTCCAGATGGCTCAGCGGTTTAGCGCCGCCTTCGGCCCAGGGCGTGATCCTGGGGACCTGGGATCAAGTCCCACGTCAGGCTCCCTGCATGGAGCCTGCTTCTCCCTCTGCCTCTGTCTGTGCCTCTTTCTCTCTGTGTGTTTCTCATGAATAAATAAATAAAAATCTTAAATAAATAAATAAATAAACACACACAGGAAGTAAAGAAACAAACTAAGCAATTAGAAAAATCTTTTCTGAGACCTGTATTATCTGAACTCATTAGCAAAAATGAAATTCTACACGCAAATATAATTATTTCTACCAACCTGGGCATATACTCATTCATGCTGTATTCTCCTCATGTGTAGCTGATCTGACAACTTTTGGGGATCACATTCTAAGAGGATCATTGACAAAAAACTCACATGTTAGCCTCTCCACTTTCAAGAGTCAGTGTCTTCTAATGTAGTAGGGAAGTCAACGCTTAGATCATGTCTTCTGAAGCTGCTTCTTAGCACTCTCTGCTTTTCTCTGTTCTTAACTGACTCTCTCATGGATCTCCATTGATTTTGCTACAGTTATTTCCAGCAGCTCCTAAAAGCAGCTCTTTGTGCTGGATGTTAACAGAGTAGGCCAGCCTTTACCCTACCCATCTCTATCACTTTAATTCCCACAACACCACAACAAAAGAAAATACACGTCAATGTGACTATTTTTTAACATGTTAGGATAATTTAATGGAATCACAAATTAAGAGATAAACTCAGTGATACATACGGCTTTTTCTAAAGGGCAAGAGGAAAACACTCCAAAAATTGAATCCTTCATACAGAATCTTCTCAGACATGCTCTTAGTTCACACCCTAGGTTCAGCTCTCTCTAAATGATCCTCCTTTTAATTTCCCTCACCAAACTCCTCCATCAACTGCATAACACTTAACCTTATTTATTTCTATATCAAGGTACATTGAAAACCATGCATTCACACTAATAACCTTCAATTCCAACCCAACACCGGAGTTCGTTCTAGTTTTCTCCCTTCTACATTTCTAATGTCCTTCTGGTACGGTAAGAAACCTGCTTCCTTTGTCTTTAACTTTTTTTTTTTTAAGTAATCCCCTGAATTTAGTCAATTTTCTATCTTTTTTGTGATTCCCTTTCTGAGCTCTTCTCTCCCTGATTGGGCTCTGACTTCCCAATCCAGGCCACCATTAATTGTTAAAGCCTTTAACTTGCTTGGATGTTTGTACACAGAACCAGCCAACCACCATGGACATCATCTTCATCTTGCTCAGGTCCTACACCCCACACTAGGCTACCCTCCACAGGATACCCCTCTTTACTCTGCCTAGACTCTGATTGCTGATGCTGGCTCCCTAACCCCCATGGGGAATCCTCCTTATCCCACTTAGGTTCTAAAACCCTACACAAGACCCCCCCCCGCAGTTGAGTGGAAACTCTCCCCAACCTTCCTGAGCTCAGAGTCCCCACACTGGGCTACCCTCCCACATGGACAACTTCCTGATCTTGTTCAGCCTCTATCTACGTTTTGCATGTACACTTCCCTCACTCTGCTTGGGCCATGAAATCCTATGCCAGGTCCCCCACCTCCCAGCAAGGATCATCCTGCTTAAGCTCCCTGCACCTGCCTACCCCACTACATAGATGTCCTCTCCACATTTCAGACACTAGCACCCCAAACCAGGGTGCCTTTGATACCCTCTCTATACTAGGCTATTGTGATGTGTGAACACTCTTCTTAGTAAGCACAGAGTCTGGTTCCCCATGCTGGAAATACTTTCCTACCCCTGCAGAGATGTTCTCATTCTTTTGGACTCCAACACCACTGTCAAGCCACCCTCCTGAATATCACCCTTCTGAATTCTGACAACCTGTCCCCGACCACTGTGGCTCTCCCATCACACCCTACAATAAACCTTTACTTTCCTCTGCTCCACCTAAGATTTTACTTAGAACCGAACTGTTTAATAAGGAAAGGGAAAGGGATATGAAAAAAATGTAAGAAGGGGGAGAGCTAATTCTTGCAAATTTTCTAGCAAATGACTACTAGACCTAACAAATACTTGCACATTTGCATGTGTGCATGCATACATCCTCCTCCCAAGAATAATCATTGATTATCAGAGCCTTAATAGTTTAAGTTTATAAAGAAAAAACAAAATATGTTCCTAAACGTATCTCTTTCCCTGCAGTAAATTACATTATAACTAGATTGCACTATTATCACAAACAACCCAACCTGAGTGGCTTATAATGACAAACATTTATGTCTCACATAAATGATCTTGATTATAACTCTGCTTGGCTCTTAGTATATTCTCATTCTGGAACCTAGGTTCATAGAGCAGTTCCTTATAAGCTGAAACAAGTAGAAATATTCAAATCCTCTCTTCAGATAAGGCATTACATCCACCATGATCCCACTAGCCAATGGAAGTCACCTGGACTTAATATGAACAGGGCAGGGAAGTACCCTCTATCTACAGAGAGACAGGTCAAGGGTAGCAAAATTCCACAGACTGTGTGGCTAAAATAACTTATTTCTCAGTTCTGGAGGCTGGGAAGTCTAAGATCAATGTGCCAGCAGATTTGTTATCTGGTGAGAACCCCCCTTCCTAGCATAGATGGACATCTTCTCACTACATCCTCACATGGCAGAAGTGGTGTGGATGCTCCCTGGGGTCCCTTTAATAAGGACACCAGTCCCATTCATGAGAGTTCTACCCTCAAGACCTATTACCTCCAAAAGGCCTAACCTCGTAATACCATCATATCAGTAATTAGGATTTTAACATATGAATTTTGAGGAGACACTTTCAGTCTATAGCACTCTTTATTTAGCCAAGGGATCTCTAGAGCAGTGATCTTTAAAATGAGGCACAATACCCCAGATGGTCTCTTAAAAGGATCCTCTAGGGCACAGAAATAAAATACTAGAACACCTATTAATAGGTATTTAAAATGTTAAGTAAAATAAGCTTTATGACTATCATATGGGTTCAGTGTTGGTTACAAGTCATGTGTGGTACAGGATCTATCATGAGGAAAGAGTGGAGGTTCCACAACTCTTAAGTTGATGGTGCATCTCCACTTGTTCATTCACTCTCTGTATGTTGCATCATATTGTAATTTAAATACCTGTGTAATTAAGAATTTGGCTGCTTTTGTACCTGGTTCCTGGGAGGTAGCCTCTAAATCCTTAGAATCGCCTGAGTGATATGTCTTTGTTATTCATGGTGGGCCCTGATAGTTTATGCTAATGAAGTTACTCTCAGTGAGCCTGTCGTTTGTGCTAACATGATGATTCAAGGTAGGGACTGACTGAGCCAGAAAGATCAACCACAGAATTATCTCATGGGCTTTGAGCCATGAGATATCAGCCCAGACAAGGGAGAGATGAAGACTTGAGTTCAACCTTGGCAAATGACTCAATGAAGCATTCCTATTTAACAAACTCTGATAAAAACTTTGAGCACCAAGATTTAGGTGAGCTCATCTGGCTGGCAATACTATGGCATACATTAATGTGCCATCCATGGGAACAATTAAAGCTTCATGTTTGGGACCCTCTCAGATCTTGCCTTATGCATCCCTCCCTTTGGATAGCTCGGATTTTGTATTCTTTTGCTATAATAAAACTGTAAGGATGGCTAGCACTTCTCTGAATCCAATGAGTTGTTCTAGCAAATTATCAAATCTGAGGGAGTCATGGGAACCCCCAAATTCGTAGGAAGTTGGTAATAAGTAAGGGAAGCTGAAAACCCCCAGCTTGTGGCTGGTATCTGAAAGGAGAACCGTATTATGGAAGACTATGGCCTTAATCTGTGAAATCTGGTCTAACTCCAGGCAGCTGGTGTCATAAATCATTACAATTCCTCAAAATAGTTTCATGAAACAAGATATTAAAATATTTGTGATTTTTTTTAATAAGATGGGAAGTGACCATCTTATTCACTTTGGAAAATTACTTAAAAGAATTCGGAAACTTGCTTAAATATTGCTATGTTTAAAAAGCAGAAAAAGACAAGTGTTCCAATTTTGCTCACTTTTTCAGTGCTATGAAATAGCTTCCAAAGCTATGCTTTAGCAGATACTAAAGCATATGAGCACGTGTGTGTGTGCACACACACAATCAACCTGTGCTTTCAAAGTAAGGGTGATGTTTTGACTGTAAGTGAGAAGACAATTATTTTATAAAAGAAACTGTTGGGATCCCTGGGTGGCGCAGCGGTTTAGCGCCTGCCTTTGGCCCAGGGCGCGATCCTGGAGACCGGGGATCGAATCCCACGTCGGGCTCCCGGTGCATGGAGCCTGCTTCTCCCTCTGCCTATGTCTCTGCCTCTCTCTCTCTCTCTCTCTGTGTGACTATCATAAATAAATAAAAAAAATAAAAATAAAATAAAATAAAAAGGAAAAAAAAATAAAAGAAACTGTTATGGAAAGAACAATTGGAAAATTGATGATCAGATAACAATATTTCCATCACGTTGTGATTTTCCTTTTGCCAGAAATTATATAAGGACATGGCTTATCCATCCTCCTTTTTGAAATCTTCAAAATGGATGGTTTTAGTGGGTTTTGAACTCATACTAGTGAGTTCAAATGTAACAACACTTGTTAGTTTGTAAGTACCAGTAGATTAATATAATGAAAAAAGGTATCTACTAGGTGGTTTTAACAAAAAAGATTTATAGAGAGAATTGAAAAATGAGAACCATAACTTCCTAAGTACAGCTAATGATATTCTCCTCATTTGAGCCATATGTCATTACAAAGTATCTTTTACAACCGATAGCTATTAAAAGCAAGAACTGAAATAAATGAAACTTATAACTAGTCAGATACTTTGTTCTCCTAATAAGTAACTTTAAATTTAAAATTGTTTTAAAATGTTATTTACTAGTGAAAGGGAATAAAGGGGAAAGGAGAGAAAATGAGTCCGAAAATGAGGGTGACAGAACATGAGAGACTCCTAACTCTGGGAAATGAACAAGGGGTAGTGGAAAGGGAGGTGGGCGGTGGGTTGGGGTGACTGGGAGACGGGCACTGAGGGGGACACTTGACGGGACGAGCACTGGGTGTTATGCTATATTTTGGCATACTGAATTCCAATAAAAAAAATATACAAAAAATTTTTAAAAAACACTTACTTTGCCTTTACCACATCCTTTTTATTTTTGTTTAATATACATAATAGACTTGCGAGAATATTAGTTATCTGTATAATCAACCATCTTAAATCTTAGTGCCTTAACACTACAACCATTAATTTAACTCAAATTCCTGAGTTTGGCAAACTGGGCTGGGCTCAGCTGGATAGTTCTGGTTTGAGTCAAGTGTGGCTAATCTCAGCTCAACCTGTTCATATATCTATGGTCAGATACCAGATTTTTTTTTTAAGATTTCATTTATTCATGAGAGACACAGAGAGAGAGAGACTAAGACAAAGGCAGAGGGAGAAGCAGGCTCCCCACAGGGAGCCTGATGAGGGACTTGATCCCAGGACCCCAGGATCATGCCCTGAGCCGAAGGCAGATGTTCAACCACTGAAACACCCAGGCATCCCCAGATACCAGATTGATAAGGATTTATGTAAGATGGCCCCAACTGAGACAGCTCCACTGGTCCCTCATTCTCCAAGTAGACTAAACAGGGTTCCAAGAGCAGCAAGAGATCAGGTCCAATGCATACATATGTTTCAAATCCCTACTTGCATCACATTATGTAGTCTTTCATTGTCCAAAGCACTTCATGGTCAAGACCAGAGTCAGTGCAGATGCTCTAAGACAAATACTACAAGAAGATATGGACAAATTAGTTATTGCTATAATCATTCTCTCTCAAGTAGTGAATAAATCTGGATCACAAAATGAAGTAACTATTCTCATTGGGATTTCTTCTGGTTTGATGCTCACATAAGTGCTCTGGCTGAGGCAGTAATAGTGATAGGTCCTGAGACCTATCCCATCCTTGGTTCCAGGACAACAAAGAAACAGACTCAGAAATACTCCTTAATACAGGGTACTAAGGGGACTGAGATGGTCAAAAAAAGGTGTCAGATGGTTGATCTGTGAGAGACACCTCAGTTAAATATAAAGAAATACATCCAAAAGGGGTGGGATCCAATCAATGAATGGAGACTAGATGGCCATCTGAGGGACCATCATAACCAGGAGCCAGGGCAAAGACAGTATACACAAAGAGCACACAACTCATTTACCAACCACTTTTAAAAAATGGAAGCCCAAAAAGTACAGTAGGCAAACAAACAATACAGCCTCAACAGTTTTACATATGACCAGCAACTGATAGACCCTCAAACTAGTTAGATTGGATAATCAATTACTGGAAAACACTGGTGTTCACTGGAAAGAACTAAGAAAACCTGGACTGCCACCTTTTTCTTCTTCTGACCCTACCTTTAAAAACAAAGATAATTTAATACCAGTTTTTGGAAAAATAAAACTGCTGGTTTTCCATTGCAGGTTTATGATGCTTCTGTCAAAGCTACACAAATAATAATCAAGACTCCTAAGGCTTCTAAGCATAATTCATAGAACTCCACAGCCAAATAACAGCAATCCTTGGACTGGTACCAGTCTATGAAGAAGTTCTTAATACCAATCACTCTAAAGACCATCGTCCACCCTCACCTTTTCTGATAACATTACTGTTTATTTTCTTATTGTTATGATTCAACCTGGGTTTCCTCCTGTTAAAAGCAACCAGCCCTGCTATTAATCATCAGTAGTGAAAAAGGATTACAATAATGGTTAACACATTTGAGTTTACTATTTCCTTCCCTGTGATGAATATATTGCTTTCATCATCTCAATATTCAAAATAATCCTGAAAAATACGCATTGTTACTCCCCATTTGACCAATGAGAAAACTGAGAGTTTGAGAAGTTATTTAATTAGCCAAGACCACAGAGCCAATAAAATTAGACTTTCAATTTTAATCCAGGCCTGCCTAATTTCCAAATTTGTTTGTATTCTAAAAGGTTATCTTTCAAAGAGCCATCTACCCAAGCAGATACTGGATAACTATCGTTCAAAGATGTTATGGATGTTTTCTGCAAAACTGTCATTAAATCTTTTTTGAATCAAGGGTTCTGATTCCTCGGAACCTGTAAGAATTAAGGATTTTGATTAAAAAGAGATGAGAGTTTATGTGGTTGCTGGTGAGAAATGGAAAGAAATGTGTGTCTCCATGATGAGCACTGGGTGCTATACGCAACTGATGAATCACTGAACTCTACCTTTGAAACTAAAAAAAAAAAAAGAAAAAAGAAAGAAAAGAAAAAATTAAAATTAAAGAAAAATTTTTAAAGAAATGTGTCTCCAGTCCCCCTATTGCTGAATATTATTTTTACAAAAGTTCCATGCAACTAAATAGAGATTGTGGCAACCTGTCAACGGTTCAGAAACTCCTTTTGCCAAGAAGGCATCTCAGAATCAGCCCCTTAGAGTTTCCCCTACTGAATCATTCCAGGATGACCTTAAACTACCAAGTGCGAAGCATGCTCTTGGCAAAAAAGTAGCTAACTTGGCAGGAACTTCCATATTGTAGGTTGAATTTACCATTGCATACTTGTTTCTCACTAAATTTAAAAACTTTTTTATTTTAAGATTTATTCATTTATTTTAGAGAGAGAGCGAAAGCATGAGTGGGAAGGGCAGAGATAGAATCTCAAGCAGACTCCATGCGGGGTACGGAGCCTGACATGGAGCTCGATCTCATCACCCTGAGACCATCACCCAAGCTGAAATCAAGTGTTGGGCATTTAACTAATGCCCCTAAACTTAAAAGGCTTTTAAAGACCTGTCCAAACAATATTTTTTTAGACGTCATATTTCCCTAGCAAATGCTAACAAAATAAGAATCTGATTAACTTCACCAAGCTATGTCTAAGCTTCTGAGCATAGATTAACATAATAAGTCACCTTTATTTGTACTTTTCTTCAAGCTTTATGGAGTAAAATTGATATATATAACACTATATAAATTTAAAGGGGTAGTGGAAGGGGAGGTGGGCGGGGGGATGTGGTGACTGGGTGACAGGCACTGAGGGGAGCACTTGATGGGATGAGCATTGGGTGTTATACTATATGTTGGCAAATCAAACTCCAATAAAAAAAATACCAAAAAAATTGTATAAGTTTAAGGTATACAATGTGATAATTTGATACATGAATATACTGTAAAATTATTACAATAGAATTAGTAAATATCTCCATGACCTCATATAATTTCCATTTTTTTTGTAGTGAGAACATTTATAAGCTACTCTCCTAGCAAATTTCAATTATTAAATACAGTGTTTAACAATACTAGATTATACTCACAATGCTATATATTAGATCCCCAGAACTTGTTAATCTTAGAGCTGGAAGTCTGCATGCTTTGACCAACCTCTCCTCATTTCCCTTGGCTCTTAGTCTTGGCAACCACGACTCCACTCTATGAGTTCAATGCCTTTAGATTCCACATATAATTGAGATCCTATGGTATTTGTCATTTTTTTCCAACTTTATTGAGATATCAACACATAAAATACGTAAGCTTAAGATGTATATAGTGATGATTTGATACACATATATACTGCAAAATGATTACTACAGTACGGTTAGTTAACACATCCATCCCTTCATATGACTGATCTACACTCTAGACAACTTTTTTCTTTTTTTTAAAGATTTTATTTATTTATTCATGAGAGACACAGAAAGAGAAGCAGAGACATAGGCAGAACGAGAAGTAGGCTCCCTGCGAGGAGCTCAATGTGGGACTCAATCCCAGGACCCTAGGGTCGGTCACAACCTGAGCCAAAGGCAGACGCTCAACCACTGAGCCACCCATTTACCCCTCTCAACAACTTTCAAGTATATAATTAGTATTGTTATTTGACATAAAAGTAAAGGCAAAAAAAGCAAAAATAAACAAGTGGGGCAATATCAAACTAAAAAGCTTTAGCACAGCAAAGCACAAACTACCCATCAGTAATACCTCTCCCAAACTTTAGATTAAAAAGAAAAATCAGTAGGAAAGTATAAGGTGGATCTGGAATATCTTGTTCCACCAGATATAAAGGACTTGGATAGTTAATTTTCAACATCGCCAAAATGGTGACATAGGAGATCCCAGTCTTTGTCTCCCCTCAAAGATCAATAGACAGCTATCCATGAAAAAAAAAAAACAATTCTGGAGAGCTCTGGAATCTATTTCAGAAATTTTAGCAACACAGTGGAATAAAAAAACCATAGAATAAGCACACAAGAAGAGAAGAAAGCACTTTATTTTGCCTGTACTTTCCTACCACACCCCCCTCCCTCCACCCAAGGCAACACTGCTCAGCACCAAGAGGGTTCTTCCTGGCTACAAAGAATTTCCCTTACCAGAAAAGAAAAAAATGAGGTAAGTCATAACCTTCCCTAGCCTTTCAGAGCACTTCAAGTTCTCACCGCAGTTTTATCCCAACCAGATTGGCAGAGCTGAGATGCACAGAGACAGCTGGGAAAAAGGAGAAACAGCAGAGGAAACTAATAGCAGCTACACAAGAGTCACAGGTCACAAGTCACATGTCATAATTCAGTGACATTCTCTACAGACAAACGCAGATTTTGCCACTGCAGAAACTAATGACCACAGCAGATTCCCTACAGATTTCACCAACTTTTGCCTCACAGGTCTTCACAACTGCTGACATCAGCCACCTGAATCCCTCCCCACTCCCTCTAACACCTTTCTACACAGAGCCCCTGCCACCCTTGCCAGAGCCCTTGAACCACACCAGCAGCCAACCAAGGCCTCTGCAGCTGGCCAAATATAAGATGCTAGCATAACCCAAGATTACCCTAACAGCAGGTGCACACCTAAGTCTAGCTATTCCAGCTATGCACCTGCACAACACCAGCCTAATGCTCATCACTACCCACCACTACAGTGCACACAACCAGAGAAAAAGGCCATGCAAATAGAGAATATACCAAAAGCCAAGGTTCCTGCAACTGCCAGTGAGCCCAAAATTGGCTCCAGCCCTTGCTGCCTGCCCTGACCCCAACTACTACATGTGTCTGCAACTGGCCCCTACCACCTAACAGGCACTTGCAGATGGTCCCCGCAGCCATGTGTGTACATACCACAAGGTCTACCCTGGTCCCTAGCTACTGGACCTGGAGGCACCACTGAGGACTCCAAGAACCCTTACGGCTTCTGCAGACCCCTTTTGGCAGTGCTTGCCAAAAACACCTGTCAGTGCTATAGACCCCCATGGTCTGACCCAAAGACACATCACGCCCCACCCCATCTATGGTACAACTACACATCCCAGCAGTTAGCACCCTGCACCAACAGAACTGGGGTCATGGTATGCTCCAGCATGTGCCCACCCACAGGTAAAAAAGCCTTCCCTTATGGAAGTTAGGCCATAAGTCTAGGAGAGGGACTGTCTCCTCAAAGATTCAGCCAACCATATGAGGCTACAAAAATAATGAAGAAACACACAGAGAAATACAGTAAACCTCTAGTAACTAATCCCAAAGAAATGGGAGATCCAGGAAATACCTGACCAAGAACTCAAAATAATTGCTCTAAAGATGCTCAGAGAGCTGTAAGAGAATAGAGAGAAACAATTTAATGATATTAGAAAAACAATACAAGAAAAAATGAGTTTCAACAGAAACCAAACAAATTTTATAGCTAAAGAGTACAATGACTGAAGAATTCAACAGGAGGCTTCAATAGCAGACTTAACCAGGAAGAATAATCAGTAATCTAGAAGACAGATTAAAAAAAAAAAAAAAAAAAAGACAGAGTAATTGAAATTATCCAGTTAGAGAGCAAAAAGAAAAAAGAATGAAAAGAGAGGACAAAGTCTACAAGACTTACAAGAAACCATTAAGACAAACAATCTACACATCATCAGAGTCCCAGAGATAAAAAAAGGGGAAAAGGGACAGAAAACTATTTAAAGAAATAATGGCTAAAAATATACCAAATCTGAGGAGAGATTTGGACATTCAAATTCATGAAAAAGGATATCACCACAAAATCTCAACCCAAAATGATCTTCTCTGAAGAAAAAAGCTATGGGCAGCCTTGGTGGGCTAAAAAAACAAAAAACAAAAAACATAAGGGGTGCCTATATCTTTTTGAATTCGTGTTCTTATTTTCTTTAGGTAAATACCCAGTGGTGGAATTATTGAATCATATGGTATTTCTGTTTTTAACTTTTTTTTTTTTTTTAAGATTTTACTTATTTATTCATGGAGACACAGAGAGAGGCAGAAACATAGGCAGAGGGAGAAGCAGGCTCTCTGTGGGGAGCCTGACGTGGGACTTGATCCCAGGGCCCTGGGATCATGACCTAAGCCAAAGGCATTGCTCTATTTTCAATTTCTTGAGGAACCTCCATACTGTTGTGCACAGTAGCTACACCAATTTGCATCCCCACCAATGGTGCATGTAAGGGTGCCTTTATATCCTTGCCAACGCTTATTTCTTGTATTTTTTATTTTAACCATTCTGACAAGTGTGAGATGCTATCTCATTGTGGTTTTGATTTGTATTTCCTCGATGATTAATGATTTTGAGCATCTTCTCATGCGTCTTTTGGCCATCTCTATGTCTTTAGACAATGTTCAGGTCCTCTATCCATTTTTAGTAGGATTGTTTTTTGGGATGTTGTTATGTAAGTTCTTTATATATTTTATATATCAACCCCTTTCTGGATATATTATTTGCAGTTCAGTAGGTTGCCTTTTTGTTTTGTTGTTTCTTTGACTCTGCGAAAACTTTTCATTTTGATATAGTCCCAGTAGTTTTGTTTAATTTTAATTTATTTATTTTTAAAGATTTTATTTAGTTAGTTGGCAGAGAGAGAGCACAAGCAGGGGGAGCAGGAAAGGGAGAAGTGGGGAGCCTAAAATGGGGCCTGATCTCATGACCTGAGCCAAAGGCAGACACTTAATGGACTGAGCCACCCAGGTGCCCCTGGTGGTCCCAATAGTTTATATTAGCTTTTGTTTTCCTTGCCTGAGAAGATGTCTATGATTTTTTCTGGAATTTTCTGTTTTTAGGTTTCACATTTAGACCTTTAATCTATTTTGAATTTATTTTTGTAAGAAAGTGATTTAGTTTCATCCTTTTGTATATAGCTGTATGGTTTCTCAGCACCATTTGCTGAAGAGACGATCTTTTCCCCATTTTATGTTCTTGCCTCCTTTGTCATACATCAATTGACCATGTAAGTGTGGGTTTATTTCTGGGTTTTCTATTCTGTTTCATTGATCTGTGTTTCTTTTTTCATCCCAGTATTATACTGTTTTGATTACTACAGCTTTGTAGTATATATTGAAATCTGGAATTATATGATACTCTAGCTTTGTTCTTTTTTTTTCTTCTAGCTTTGTTCTTTATTTTATTTATTTTAAAGATTTTATTTATTTATGAGAGACACACACACACACAGAGAGGCAGAGACACAGGCAAAGGGAGAAGCAGGCTCCATTTAGGGAGCCCGACATGGGACTCAATCCTGGGTCTCCGGATCATACCCTGGACCGAAGAAGGCGGCGCTAAACCACTGAGCCACCTAGCTGCCCACGTCTTATGTTTACTGAGGCATTATTTACAATAGCCAAGAAATGGAAACAACCAAAGTGTCCACTGATAGATAAAAGGATAAAGAAGGGCAATGCTGGTGGCTCAGCAGTTTAGCACCACCTTCAGCCCAGGGTGTGATCCCGGAGACCTGGGATTGAGTCCCACGTTGTACTCCCTGCATGGAGCCTGCTTCTCCCTCTGCCTGTTTCTCTGCCTCTCTCTCTCTCTCTCTGTCCCTCATGAATAAATAAAATCTTAAAAAAAAAAAAAGGATAAAGAAGATATGGTATATGCATGTATGTATATACATGTATGTGTGTATGTATATATGTATTTATATGTGTGTATATATGTCATATGTGTATATGTGACATATATATCACATATATGTGTGTATACACACACACATGTGATGGAATATTACAAAGCCATAAAAAATGAGATCTTGCTATTTGCAACATGGATGGCCCTAGAGGGTATAGTGCGAAGTGAAATAAGTCAGGCAGAGAAAGACAAATACCATATGATTCATTCACATGTGGAATTTAAGAAAGAAAAAAAGAGACAAAAAAGCAGACTCTTAAATACAGAAAACAAACTGATGGTTGCCAGAGGAGAGAGAAGTGGATGAGTGAAGTAGATAAAGGGAATAAAAAATTACAAACTTCACAGCGCCTAGATGGCTCAGTCAGTTAAGTAACCAACTCCTGATTTCAGCTTAGGTCATGATCTCACAGCTGTGGGATCGAGCCCCTCATCAGCCTCCTCCGTGCTGAGTGTAGATGGAGCCTGCTTAAGATTCTCCCTCCCCCTCTCCATCTAACCCACCTCATACTCTCTAAAAAAAAATAAAAGGTACAACCTTCCAGTTACAAAACAAGTCAAAGAACATTCCATCCAGTAAAAGCAGAACATTCAAGTGCAAACATAACATTTTCCAGAGTAGATCATATGTTAGATTAAAAACCAAATCTTAGGAAATTTAAGAAGCCTGAAATCAAACCAAGATCTTCTCCAACCACAATAGTATGAAACTAGAAATCAATAAAAGGAAGAAAGCTAGAAAATTCAAATATATGAAGATTAATAGGTTCTTGAACAACCAATACATCAAAGAAATCAAACAGGAAATTTAAAAAAACTCTTGAAACAAACAAAAATAAAAACACAACATACCAGAGCCTATGTAAGACTACAAAATTCTAAAAGGTAACTTTATAGTGATACATATAGTGATACATGCCTACATTAAAAAAAAAAAAGAAAGATCTCAAATAAATAACCTCACTTTACACCTCCAGGAACTGGAAAAAGAAAAACAAAGCCCAAAGTTAATGCAAGGAACAAAATAACAAAGGTCAGAGCGAAAATAAATAAAACAGAGACCAGAAAAACAATAGAAAAAGATCAGCAAAACTAACAGCTTGTGTTCTGAAAAGATAAAATCAACAAGCCATTATTTAGCAAAACTAAGAAAAAAAGGAGGGAAGACTCAAGTAAAATCAAAAATGAAAGAGAAGATATTACAACCAGTAGTACAGAAATACAAAGGATTCTAAGAGACTACTGTGAACAACTATACGCCATTAAATTGCATAACCCAGAAAAATGGAAACTTTCCTAGAAACACAGCCTACGAAAACACAGCCTTCCTGTAACTGGAAGGTTGTACCTTTTATTTTTTTTTAGAGAGTACGAGGTGGGTTAGATGGAGAGGGGGAGGGAGAATCTTAAGCAGGCTCCATCTACACTCAAACAGTAAGGAATAGAAAATCTGAACCGACCAATAATAAGTATGGATTTTTAATCAAAAAACCAAAATCTGCCAACAAAGTCCAGAACCAGATGATTTTAGAGGAGAATTCTACCAGACGTTTAAAAAAAATTAACACCTATTCTTCTCAAACCCTTTCAAAAAATTCAAGAGGAGGAAATACTCCCAAACTCAGTTTAGGAGGCTAACATTACCTTGATTCCAAAGCCAGATAAAGACACTACAAAAAAAGAAAATTAACTCTATGCCAATATTCCTAATGAATATACGTACAAAAATTCTCAACAGAATATTACTAAACCAAATTCAACAGCACATTAAAAGGATCTTACACCATGACAAGATAGGATCCATCCCCGGGATGCAAAAATAGTTCAATGTATGCAAAACGTTAACTGTGATACATCATATTAATAAAATGAAAGACAGGGAAGCCTGGGTAGCTCAGCGGTTTAGCGCCGCCTTCAGCCCAGGACATGATCCTGGAGTCTCGGGATCGAGTCCCACATCAGGCTCCCTGCATGGAGCCCATTTCTCCCTCTGCCTGTGTCTCTGCTTCTCTGTCTCTGTGTCTCTCATGAATAAATAAATAAAATCCTTAAAAAATAATAATAAAATGAAAAAAAATTACATTATCTCAATAGATGTACTAAAAGAATTTGACAAAATACATCCTTTCATTATAAAAACTCTAAACAAATTGGTTACAGAAGAGGAATGCCTGGGTGGCTGAGCATCTGCCTTTGGCTCAGGGAGTAATCCTGGAGTCCCAGGATCAAGTCCCACATAGGGCTCCCTGCATGGAGCCTGCCTCTCTCTCTCATGCCTGTCTCTCATGAATAAATAAATAAAATCTTAAAAAAAAAAATCGGTTACAGAAGAAATGTATCTTGGCATGATAAAATTCATAGGTAACGTACTCACAATAGTGCAGAGTTGAAAGCTTCTCCTCTGCAATAAGAACTCTTAGAAAAGGAGGACCACTCAACATTCCTATTAATAAATACAGTCCTGGAAGTCCAAGCCAGAGTAATCAGACAAGAAAAAGAAATAAGAGTCATCCAAATCGAAAAGGAAAAAGTAAAATTGTCTCTGCAGATGGTAAGATCTTATATATAGAAAATTCTAAAGACTCCACCAAAAAAACTGTTAGAATAAACCAATTCAGTAAGGTGGCAGGTTACAAAATAAACATACAAAAATCAGTTGCATTTTTTACATACTAACAATGAAACAAGTGAAAAAGTAATAAAGAAAATCCCATTCACAATAGCATCAAAAATAACAAAATACTTTAAGAATAAAATAAATTCAACCAGGAAGGTGAAATTTCTATACACCAATCACTGTAACTTTGATGAAAGAAACTGAAAACAAAAAATGGAAAGATATCTTGTGTTCATTAACTTAAAGAATAAATATTGTTAAAATGTCCACATTACCCAAGCCATCTATAGATTCAATGCAATCTCTATAAAAATTCCAATAGCATCTTTCACAGAAATAGATAAAACAATTCTAAAATTTGTATGGAACCACAAAAGTACATTCCAAAGTAATAGCCAAAGCAATCATGAAGGAAAAAAGGACAAAGCCAGAGGCATCATAATTCTTGATTTTAAACTATTCTATAAAGCTATAGTATTTAAAATAGTAAAGGTATAAAAATAAACATATACACCAATGAAACAGACCAGAGAGCCCAGAAATAAACCCCTTCATTTATGGTATTTGACGAAGGCACCAAGAACACTCAGTGAGAAAAGGACAGTGACTTCAACAAATAATGTCTGGAAAACTAGATTACCAGTTTTATATGCAGAAAAATGAAACTGGACCCCTATCCTACACCACTCTCAAATATTAACTCAAAATAGGTTAAAGACTTAAATGTAAGACCGATACAATAAAACTCCTCTAAGAAAACAGAGAGGAAGCTCCTTGACATTGGTCTAGGAAACGATTTTTTTAGATAGAACCCCAAGAGCACAAGTAACAACAATAAAAATCATCAAATGGGAATATATCACACTAAAAAGCTTCTGCATGAAAGAGAAACATTTTTTAAAAAATGAAGATTGGGGTGCTTGGGTGGCTCAGTCAGTTAAGCATCTGCCTTCAGCTCAGGTCATAATCTCAGGGTCCTGGGATTGAGCCCAGCATTGGGCTCCCTGCTCAGCAAGGGGTGTCTGCTTCTCCCCCTCCCTCTGCCTCCCTGTCCTCCACCCCATCGCTCCTACTCTCTCTCTCAAATAAATTTTAAAAAATTGAAGACAATCTATGGAATGGGAAAAAATACTTGCAAACTATTTGAGGAGTTAATACCTAAAATATATAAAGAACCCCTACAACTCAGTAATGAGAAAAACAATTGAATTAAAAATGGGCAGAGGAACTACATGGACATTTTTCCAAAGATATAAAATGGCCAGCAGCCTTTTTTTTCTTTCATTTAAAAAAAGCAGGTTATGTTTATTTAAAGTCACAAGCAGTTGACTATCTCCATGTGACTCAAGACTCAAAGATACCATTTCTATTTTACTCCATTTCAAGCCCTAGGGTGGGGCCCAGACTGGTAGGGGTGATGCTTGGGGCCCATTCACATAAAAAGATGCTCAACATCAGTCATCATCAGGGAAATGCAACTCAAAACCGCAATAAAATATCAACTCACACCTTTTAGAATGGCTGTCATCAAGATGACAAGAAATAACAAGCGTTGGCAAGGATGTAGAGAAAAAGGAACTCTTGTACACTGTTGATGTAAAGACAAAGTAGTACAGCACTATTTTTTTTTTTTTAGTACAGCACTATTGAAAACAATATGGAAGTCCCTCAAAACACTAAAAATAAAACTATCATCTGATCCCGCAATTCTATTTCTAGATATACATCCAAAAGTAATGAAAATATCAAAGAAATATAAGCATGCCCATGTTTATTGCAGCATTACTCACAAAGGCCAAAATATGGAAAAAACTTGTCTATTTATGATAAAAAAAAAGACAAGATGTATGTATGTGTGTATGCAACAATGTAGATGGGCAATGCTAAATCAGATAAGTCAGAGAAAGACAAATATTATATGTTATTACTTACATATGAAACTGAAAAAAGCCAAACTCATAGAAACAAAGAGTAGATTGGTGGTTACCGGGGACTAGGGGGTGGGGATTGGGGAGATGTGGTTTAAGGATACAAACTTGAAACCAGTAGATAAGTCAGTCCTGATGATCTTAACGCAAAACATGGTGATGACAGACAATAATGTATTTATAAACTTCAAAGAGATGAGAGACTAGATCTTAATTGCTCTCACCACGAAAAAAAAAAAAAAGATAATTCTGTGATATAACAGTGTTAGCTAACAAGGGCACCTGTGTGGCTTGCTAGTTAAGCAACTGACACTTGGGTTTCAGCTCGGGTCATGACCTCAGTGTCCTGAGATCAAGCCCCAGGCTGGGCTCCATGCTCAGCCTGGAGTCTCCTTGAGATTCCTCCTCTCACTGCCAGCCATGAGCTTTCCTTCTAAAGTAAATAAATAAATAAAATCTTTAAAAAAAAAAAAAATGTTGGGACACCTGGTAGCTCACCGGTTGAGCACCTGCCTTCAGCCCAGGGCATGATCCTGGAGTCCCGGAAATATGTCCCACATCAAGCTCCCTGCATGGAGCCTGCCTCTCTCTGTGTGTCTCTGCCTCTCTCTGTGTCTCTCATGAATAAATAAATAAAATCTTTTTTAAAATAAAATTTAAAAATTTAAAAAGTGCTAGCAACACAACAGTGGTAATCATATTGCAATATATAAATGTATCAAATCAATATGTTGTATACCCAAACTAATGTAATAGGTCAATTATATTTCAATAAAAATTTAATTTTCTTTAAAAAAAAAAAAGTCACATCATTTTGCCCTTATACTTACCATTTTATTGTACATCCTAATACCCAGCATTATAATAGCCACCAAGCAGCAGTAGTAGTAGTACCATGTGCCAGACTTGTCCTGAGCACTTTGAAATTTTTTTATGGCAATAACCCTATAAATTAGGAACTATTATCCTCATATTGCACATGAGGAAACTAAGGCAAACGGAAGTTAAATAAGTTGTCCAAAGTTAAAAAGCCAGTAAGTGGCAGAGCAAAATTTTTTACCAAGGCAATCTGTTCCCTCCCAAATCCATGCTCATAACCACTACTACACTTTACTACCTATTAATCATCTATTTTGATGGGGAGGGGGTCATTACAATTAATAAGTATATTCCCCATCCAAATATTTAAGTATTAAAGTCTAAAGAAGGTCTTATTCTGTACTTCATTTTCTGCCTAAACAGCTCTTTTTCTACATTCTCAAAAATATTGCATCAAATGTATGTTTAAACTCCACAGATATGTCCCTTGAGTCTTCATTTATGTCTTTCTTCTTAAACACCTTCTCAGGCACCAGGTGTCTGAGCAGCATTTCCTACAGCTGTGCTGGAGTTGCTAGAGGGAGCCCGCCCTCTAGTGGTCCCATGCTGATATGCAGCCAGATTAAGCATTCACAGAAAGTGCTCCAATGTCCTCTTTCCTATTACAGGATCAGTGGCAGGGCCCACATAAGAAAAAATATTAAAAAGCAAGTAACCCATAATGGGTCTTAACCATTACTGTATTTAATTGAGAGGATAACACGATCCTCAGGCTGAGAGGGCAGAACATGAGGTCACTCTGGACAATTATTTTACTCCCAGCTCAGATACAGGCAATTCAAGTATACTAGAGCTTTATAAAAACATACTACCCCTGTATCTTGAGGTCTTTCAAAAGGGGACTGAAAATCACTACTGCAAAATCTGAAATAAATGCCAAACTATTAAATTGCTGTGAAAACAATCACAAGCCTCAGGTTCAAGGGACCTGGAAATAAAGATGACTCTCTTTGCTTTGCTTTTCTCAAGAGAATATGCTCCTGAGTAGACGTCCTACAGTCACAAACCATATGTATTCTCTTCGTGTAGTTAAGAGGCAAAAACAGAAATGGATTTTCAGAAGCTAGAAGATAACACATAACCAAAATGTAATGTAATCTAAGTTATAATAAAATGAGACAGCTGCCAAACCTACCCACAGCTGTGTTTTACGATATCATTTTTCTTTTCCCAGGTCATAGGGTTTATGTACCCAAGTAAAATTTTTCTTCATCACTGCTTTTCTGAACCCTAAAACTGACAAGACTCTGGAGCACATAAAGAAGATTTTCTGCAACTATGACAAGGCATATAAGGAATGCTTAACATCATGTAGCTAGGAACAATCCTGAGAATGAGTAAAAGAAGGAATATACCCAACTTATTTCTAGTCCTTCTTCACTGAAATCACTATTAATTCAACAAGTATTTAATGAGCACCGACTATACAAAAAGGTATTTGGAAAATACGGTGAGTAAAATGAAGACATGGTCCTTATATTCAAAGAATCTACAAACTAATAAGAAAGAGAATTTCAACAGCAACCCAAATAAAACAAAGAGATCATTTTTTCAGACCAGGAGGATAGGTAACATTTAATGAAGTAGTATTTGCACTAGCTTTATGAAATGGAAAGGATTTCAACAGGCAGGAAGATACCCTAGATAGAGGGAATTTTAGCAAGCATTCAGTGCTCACAGTGCTAATGGCATCTGAAGAATGACTAGTACCCTAGTCTCAGGAGCATACTGTGAGTGGAAGAGAAAACAGAGTTGAGGATGAAATGGTACTATGGGTTTTATTCTGTAAGCAAAGGAAAATCATTAAAGACAATGAGTCACAGAAGAAAAGGCACGAGCAGGGCTGGGTTTAGGAAGAGGATTTCTGGAGGCAACAGGTAAGCTGAATTGGAGCTAGAGAAAAAGAAAGGTAGAGGCAAGCCACCTGTCTAGAAGGTTATCAGAATGGAGGAAATGGAGTAATAAACGTTCACACTACAACTGTGAAGGGAGATACAAATGTTTAACTGAGGGGACTGAGCTAAAAAAAATAAAAAAAAAAAAAAAGATTGTCCACATTTTTCCCCAAATAAAATCTGAGGTTTATGATACACTTCTATCAATGACAGTGCCTCATAGCCTCAGTAATGATAAGAAAGGCCATGGTTAGGAAAGCCATCTAGGCTCTACTCTAGGAGAGCAAATGGAGGAGGTGCATCAGAATCTCTGGAGGGAGCAGCATGTTATTTAAAAAAAAAGAAAGAAAGAAAGAAAGAAGGCTAGCACATGTATCATTCTGATTCACCTTCTGTGAAAAATCACTGAATGAGAACTCCAAGATCTTTCTGGGTTCCAAAGTTTATGGTTCTGAATCAGTTCCACCTCTTACACTGATTCTCCTCATTTATGCTGATGATAGTTCTGGAATATGAGAGGTGGCCTAGATCATGAAGACAATCTGAAGCAAATGAAGTGAACTATACCAGCAAATAAATAATTCATATAAATGATCTGTATAAGGAGTGCTCTGTGGGTTTAGAACCATGAGCGTACAAGTCTAACCCGAACTTAAAAGCCCTATTTCTTAAGAAAAAGAGTAATAGATATAAAATGTCTGTTTATTACCTACTGGCCCATTTATATTGGATCAGTTATATTAAAAAGGCACTGAAATAGGCAAACCAAAAGATAAAAGAGACACTACCTTTTTCCACATTTTTAATTACCATTATTGCACCAATACAGCATATGCTTTATATACATATATTTTAAATTTCATTTTTAATTTCAGCAATTCAAATACATAATATATTATCATCTTGAGAATACAAAGAACACAACATGGAGGAAGATTGAGAAAATAGGTTCCCAGTAGTTAGTCACTAGTGATTCTATAGAACTTTCCATTTAGTGTTTTCTATTCGAATTTTAAAATGTCCTGCCATGGCTCTGTAAGAATAGAGCTGCCTGGAACAGGAGGCAATGAAAAAAAATGGACCCAAAGTTAAAAAGTCAAGAAAGAAATCCAGAAGAGAGAATGCATTTTGAAACTAAATATAAGACTCCCTTCAGTCCGAGTGTACACATCCAAAGAAGTGCTAAAGGAAGAAAAGATATCCTCCCAGTTCATTCTCAAAATTGCCCATTAATGAACAAAATAGAATAGTGCCCATTCATCTAAGAAAGGGAACTCTCTTCACAGCATCGTAAAAGGAATGGTGGGGTAGAGGGAAGGGAAAGTGGTGGGAGAGTAAGTTGCTTCTGAGATGCCCTAGGTGACAATGTATCAAAGCCATCACTCAGGCAAACCTCTCACAGCTAGCTTCATGGACTCTCCGACTTCCTTCATAAATGATGATGTATGAACAGCAGCTTTCTACTATTGAAGAGCTAGATGGACTGAAAAATAAATGTTTATGGAAAGGGGCCAGATACCCAGGCAGCAAGGCAACATGGGTACTGAAAGAGAGTTATGTGCTTTCAACCCCTCTGCTCTACATATCAGGTTAAAAACTCTAAACCCTTCAACTTCAGGTCAAATAATAGGGCAAATACAAAGTAATGCCACGCTTCAAATGCAGCAACTAGATGGAGCTGCAAGAAAGTAAACACTTCTCTACAACCTAACTTGGGAAACATGGTCCCCTGAATCTCCTTCATCCAAGAGACCCACTAGTCAAAGATGTTGCACCATTCAACAAACAAAAGAACAGTGAAAGTGCCACTGACAAAACCCTCTTAGCATAGGAAGAAACATGTAAACACATGACAGGGTGATGGAGCTGCACCCAGCACTGGATATTCACTGAGCAGGATAAGCCTGAAGGAGGATATATAACAGAGACCCAGGAAACGGGTCTCTCTTCATACCTATCCCAATCAAAACTCTGAATTTGTAAACACTGAGGTCACTCGGTCCATTTTTAGGGTCTTAGGTTAAAGGAAAAGGAAATTTCAAGGTTTCTGTCTCCCCTGAAATTGCTAAATAGGGCTTCACAAAGAGGCACACAGGGTCATGAGATGATTCAGAATTAAGTTAAAGAATTGAAATGATGGAGAAAAATTTTACAGATGGTAGAGTTCATTCCCCCCTCAAAGAGACATGGCCTTCTGGGCCCTGCATAGTCAGCCACAAGTATGCTAAGACCCACTATTCCCCTGCCTTACTAGTGAACAGGAGATAAGGACATACTTTCTTGGCTGTACAGCAAGTAACAACATAGGGGAGTGACATAAACCAATTTGAATGCAATGGAGAAACTATGAAAAAGATTGTCCAGTAATTTTGGTTCTGGGGAGAGAAGGGGTTCCTAACTTCCCTCACAGATTGGTGCCCTCAAGGTCATTTTTTTCTTCAAGTCTGTCCTTAATGTCCTGCCAATGCTATTCAGAACTGGACCCAGTTGGATGGCTGTGGTGCCTGGTTTGGAACAGAGCTGCAAGACAGGAGAACAGAGAGAAAGCCAAAGAAATTAGGATAGCTACTCCATTCTTCAATGTAATAGCTTCCGAGAAATTGCTGCCCAGAATTTCTAAAACTGTATCTCCAGAAAATCTACTTATTGAGGCTTGATATCCCACTTCCAACTCCATCCTACAGCTTTCTTACCCCACCATCCCCAGCACTCCTCTACTTCCTTACCCAGAATTCCTGCCAAACACTCTGCATGACCTGCAAATGCCCTGCTTTCCCAGAACAAGCTTTCATTTGACTGTAACATATCCTCTGTACCCTGAATGAGAGTACTGTGGTTTCACTAGGCTCATACCTGGATGCAGTGCTAAAGTCTCCCCACAAGTCATTGCTTGCAGAAACTGGAGCTGGTGCTGATGTCGGGACAGGAGCAGGAGAATCCAAATCTAAGAGGATATCTGAACACACAGTAAAGAGAAAAAAAAAAAAAAAGGAAAACATAATAAAAATCTTAGAAATAAAAATGTATTATCAAACAAAAAGCTATATGCAAATGTTCACAACTTTATTTGTAATAGACAAAAACTGGAAATGACCCAGATGTCTTTCCATGAGTGATGGTTAAATACGCTGTTGTATGTCCACACCATGAACCACTACTCAGCAATAAACAGAAACTATTAATATACACAACTTGGATGAGTCTCAAGGAAATTATGCTGAGTGGAAAAAGCCAATCCCCAACGGTTACATACTCTATGATTCCATTTATATAACATTCATGAAATGATAAAATTACAGAGATGGAGAAGAGATTAGTGATTGCCTAGAGTTAGTGAGGGGGTGTGGGGCAGGATGCAGGAGGTAGGTATGGTTATAAATGGATGACATGAGGGATCCTTGTACTGATGGAGCTGTTCTGTTTTCTGATCATGGTTTGTACTGATTGAGCTGTTCTGTTTCCTGACCATGGTGATGGATCTAGGAACCTACACACGATAAAAGTGCATAGAACTAAAAACACACACATGAGACACTAAAAACACACACAAATGAGAATACATAAATCTGGTGAAATCTAAATAAAATCAGTAAATGGTATCGACATCAATTTCCTGGTGATATTTGACTTTGGTTTTGCAAAATGTTACCACTTAGGGGAACGAGGTAGAGGGAACAAAGGATTTGTCTTATTTTTTACAACTTCATGTGAATCTACAATTATCTTAAAAATAAAAACATTAAAAAAATAATAAATCTTAGACATTATCCCTGGAGAAACTTATGAAAAGTAGGATATAACCATTTTTACCTCAAAATTCCAGAAAGAGAAAGTTTATTCTTAGCAATCAATGATATAAATGCTCTGCATCCCCACAATACATTAGGCTAAAACTCCAGATTCTACTATCTGCTTCTCTAATCTTTGGAAAATTTCTTTCCAAGTTCTAATGTTCTCATTCTCGAAACAGAAATAACTCTATTCTTGAAAAAGAATAGACCACCAACCACCAGATAGTACAGAAGAGTGAAAATATATTCATAAACCCAGGTGCTGTCTAATTTTCTCCCAACTGCCTTTGTGAAGAAACAGAAAAGATTAAAAAATAACATTTACTAAATGGCTACTATGTTTCATGGATCATGCTAGGTGCTGTCACATCATTTAACCTTTACAATCCTGGGGCAATTTTAAAGTCTCCATCTTGCAGATAAGGATATTCAGACCAAAAAATTTAAATAATGTTACTAAATCCATTCAGATATAAAACAGCAGAGTTACGACCAAAATATTAGTCCATCTGATTCTCAAGCCTACTAGCGTCTAACCAAGGTACAATGAAGAAATTAGTCTTTTTAATATCTATTCATTTTCTGACAAAGAACCTACCAAATACCATGACTCTCAGTTCATTAGAAAAGTTTTAATTCCTTACTAGACGCTGCAAGAATCACCTTGTCAGTACCAAATGCCATTTATTAGCAAAAACATCAACTCTCTCTTTGGCAAAGAGGTGCTACCCAATTAAAACCTAAGATACAATGATTCCTCAAAGTTAAAATTAATAGATTTACCTGCATCACTACCTCCATGGTTAGATTTTGGAATGGGTGGTGGAGTGACATGATTGCTGATAGCAACTGAGGAGGATGGTGGGGGAATAGTGACTTTGCCTCCAGGTGGGGGTGGGAGCAAGCTTAAACCCCCAGCCCCTGTGGTCTTGGGCTTAGAAACACCTCCCTTCTTGGTTGTAATGTTCTACAAAGAGAAAACAGAGAAGAGAAAGAAAAAGTCACAAGCTTATTATAGAAATAGAGAGAGTAGGGGAAAGAAACCATACTTACCCCAATACTCAACTTGATAGTCTGTCCTTCCTTGAAGCCCAGATCCAACTTGGGACGATTGTCCATTTCCTGAGATTCTTTGGAAATCTCAGATTCCTGCTTTACCCACCTTCAGTAAAAGAGTAAATTATCTTAATTTGGGATCACCTGAAAGCAGAGTCCAACACACAAATTTGAATGTAACTAACTTATGTGAAACAGGATTCCAGAAAGCAGACTGAGGGAACATTAAGAATGAGGAAGGAAAGGAAGAAAAGCCAAGAAAGAGGGCAACAGGGTTCAGTATCACTGAGGAACCACATAGAATACATATTTAACCTGTCCCTCCAAAGGAGGGCATTTAGTTGCCAATTCCCATACTCCATGTTTGAGGGCTGCCCCTGAGGGAGTGTTAATTCCTCAGTCCTTCCAGGCTGCATCCCTGTGCCAACTGAGTGGATTTCCACAATTTCAGAGTTCTGAGGCAGAAAAGCAGAATTATGCCTATGCATGCCCTTAAAGTAGGAAGTTGACAGTGTGCATGGTGCTATGCGCTACCACTGTGCCAAAACCAGGTGGGCTGAAGAAATTTTATCACAGACATAAAACATGTCAACTATACAACGTAACAAAACTGGCACACAACTCCCCAGAAACCTCCCATACAGCCCTGTTTCTGTATGCTCCTCTCAGCCACTTAAAACCAAGTGCCAATTCCCCCAAAGAAAGAAGTAAAAGCATCTCAAAACACTGTACAAGGAACCAAAAACAGATTCCAGGGTACAAGGAAAGAACACATAAGATAATGTAAGGAAAGAGTGAATGGGAAGATTCCAATGTATAATGAACTAGCTGACTAAATACAGAAACCAGGAGGTAAAAGAAATAGCGTCCATTCAACTGAGAAGGAGCACTTCCAAAACCTTTTAACCAGGTAACTAAAGGACAAGTTTCACTCACTTGAAGTGATCTTGCAAGGAAACGTTAAAGTCAAAGGCATCACCCCGATCTGTGAAGCCAATGCCAATGAAAGCACTACGCCCTGTGAGAAAGACAGAAATACTCACAATAAGAAGTATCCCTTAGGGAATATTGCACCCAGTGAAAATTAACAGTTACCTTAACTAGATCAAGTCCGTAAATGTGAAACATTCTTTCACAGCCCAGGAGACCACGAACTACATGCAGCCCAAGGGCCAAATGCTGCCATCGCTTGTCTTTATAAATAATGTTTTACTAAACACAGTTACCCCAATCTGTATTAAATACTATCTATGGCTGCTTTCATACTACATCAGTAGAATTGAGTAGCTACAATAGAGAATGAAAATCTAAAATATTTACTATCTGTGTCTTACGAGAAAAAGTTTGCCAACCTCTGATACAGACTACGGAAAAGAGAGAATGATTGCCCTACACATAGGTGACTTAAGGCAGTCCACCAAAACCCACTACAAACAATGAATGAATAGGCAATATGTATTAATTATTTGGTTAGCTAGATATTTTGATTTATTTATGTCTACGTATTATCACGTCTTGAACTTGCGTTCGTATCTATTACAAATAACATGTTAATCCTTGTTCTTTAGCAGCTATAGTTAACTGTGGAGAAAGGGGAGGAAAAAATTAGTAAACTTAAATACGATAAATGCAACTGGGACACACTTTCATTGAAGTGTATTACCCATCTACCTAATCTCATGTCATTCAAAATCCCAGATTCCTTACCAGTACCATCCTGGATCCGGATTACAAAGTAGCGGCTGGAATCTGTCACTGTCTCCACAGCAATACCAGGATATTGTTCTACTGGTGCCTGGGCAAAGAGTTCCCCTGATAGGTAAGTAAAAGACTTCTTTAAGCAAAGGAAGTAAAAATCTATAACTATTCTGTTCACAAGTATTTCCATTCCAATCCGAATTTAAATATACTTACAAAAGTGCATCAAACTAATACTCTTAATATGTTAGAGTCACCAGCACAGATTACCTGAAACTTTATCCTCAAGTTTGATATACGCGATCTTCCCTTTTGAAGTGATTCGGAGGCGACCAGTCCAATCAGGCTGATCTAATTTCCAGTCAGATGCCCTAGGATAGGAAAATAGGAAGCCTCCAATTCACGTCTTTAGTTACTAAAAATCTATACAGAATCATTTGCCATATTTATTTCGCCATCCTGGGTTGCTTACTCTTTCTACCTGTTAATCAATAAGAATAACTCACAATCCCCTCTACAGAGGGTCACTGCTACATATAGCCCAAAGCAGATAAATCCTTACTACTTAAGTATTGGCCAATAAACATCAATAAAAACATGTTAAGTACAAACACAAGCAATTTTTTTAAATTACCATAACGATAACCATTTCCATACCACAGATAATAATTTATATAAACAGTGTTTTACTGATCAGGTAACAACAAAGTCTACTAAAGGAATTATAGTGAGTAACAGAAGCCTTCCCAAATCCCTAAGTGTATTATCTTTCACTGAATTCAACCAATATCTACAGAGTGAGTATTAAGTCAGAGACACTGTTCTAGGTACTTGGGGTACAACAGTGAATGAACAAAATAAAAACTCGTATCCTCGTGAGGTTTACAATAGAAAACAAACAATAAAAAAACATTAAAAATAAGTAAGACAATCAGTATCTCAGAAGATGGTTAAGTGCTAAAGTAAAAAAAAATGCAGAGGCAGAAAAAGGATATTGGGAGGGTAGTACAAGAGCAAACAGGTTGCAGCATTCAAGAGGGTGGCTGGGGAGGACTTATTCATAAGGTGAAATGTGAGTAAAAATGTGAAGGAAGCAAAAGTTACTTATGCAGATATTGGAGGAGAGGGAGATTCCATGATTGGAACAATTAGTGCAAAGGTGCTATGGTGGGAGTGTGAATGGAATGTCTGCCCTCAAAAAAAAAGAAGCTGCTGCAGTAAGAATAAAATAAATTAAGAGATGAGGTGGAAGAGGTAACAGGGCCAAATTTTATGGGCCTTACAAGAACTCTGGCTTTGATTCTGAGTGAAGGAGAAACCAATACAGATTTTAAGCAGAGGTGAAAGATGATCTTCCTTTTTATCTGAAAGTAATTATTGTTTTAAAGATTTATTTATTTATTTTAGGAGGAGAGAGGGATCCCTGGGTGGCTCCGTGGTTGAGCGTCTGCCTTTGGCCCAGGGCATGATCCTGGAACCCCAGGATCGAGTCCCACTTCGGGCTCCCTGCATGGAGCCTGCTTCTCCCCCTGCTTGTCTCTCTAATGAATAAATGAAAATATTAAAAAAAAAAGGGGGGGGGGAGACAGAAACAGAGACAGAGAGACAGAGAGAGAGAGAATGCACTCGAGGGGAGGGGCAGAGGGACAGAATCTCAAGCAGAGACACCCTACCTCCTGCTGAGCATGAAACCAGACACAGAGCTCCATCCCACCCATCTCCACCCTGAGATCATGACCTGAGCCAAAATCAAGACTTGGATGCTTAAACTACTGAACCACCTAAGCACCCAATCTTTTTATTTAAAAGGATTACTTTGTTGTATATAGAAGCAATGTAGGGATGTAAGTGCTGAAGCACAGGGATTAAGAGACCACTGCAGTAATCTAGGAGTCATGATGGTGACTAGGAAGATAGAGCAGCAATAGAGGCTAGATTCTAGATATAAAGTAAAGAAGCAGGATTTTCTAATGGATTTAATGTGAGGTAGAAGAGAGAAGTCAAGAATGACTCTTAAGATTTTTAGCCTGAGCAAAGGAGCTGCCAAAAACTGAGACAGAAAGGCTATAGGTATAACAAGATCTTTCTGGGAAGAAAGATCAGGAGTTCAATTTTGAATATGCAGTTTGAGATGTCAAATATATTTTCAAGCAACAATACAGAGAAGGCATTTGAATAGGAGTCTGGAGTTTAGGAAAGACATGGGCTAGAGATATAGATGTGCATGGAAACACTATACAAAACACTAAATACTCATTAAGGAAAAAAAAAAAAAGGACACCTGGGTAGCTCAGGGGTTGGGTGTCTGCCTTTAGCTCAGGGCGTGATCCCAGATTGGGGATCAAGTTCCACATTGGGCTCCCTGCGGGGAGCCTGCTTCTCTCTCTGCTCATGTCTCTGCCTCTTTGTGTCTCTCATGAATAAATAAATAAAATCTTAAAGAAAAAAAACACACACTAAATGCTTATAATCTGTGTGATAAATGAATTTGAAAGAAATCTAAGACATTTAAATATGACGAATTTTACAAAGCACCGCATTTGTGATTTTGTTTTGTCAGCATGTGAGGAAAAAAAACAAAATAAGTTATTAATAACTCACCCTGGGGCACCTGGCTGGCTCAGCCAGTAGAGCAACTGACTCTTGATATCAAGGTTATGAGTTTGAGCCCCACACTGGATGCAGAGATTACTTAAAAATTAAATCTTAAAACAAAACAAAACTTATCCCTTAGAAACCTGAAGACTAACACTTGCAAGTTAGAAAGGTAACAGGATATCTAAACAAGAATAAGTTTAACAAGGGGATCCCTGGGTGGCTCAGCAGTTTAGCACCTGCCTTCCGCCCAGGGCATGATCCTGGAGTCCTGGGATGGAGTCCCACATCAGGCTCCCTGCATGGAGCCTGCCTCTCCCTCTGCCTATGTCTCTGTGTCTCTTATGAATGAATGAATGAATGAATGAATAAAATCTTTAAAAAAAGAGAGAAAAAATTTAACAATGTGGAAGGAGAAAAATGAAAATTAGCACAGGTTTTGAACAGGATTTATAAGATAAATCTTTGTCATGTCCTCCTCTCTTGATGGCATGTCTCAAAGACGCTAAGTACTTGAATCTGATCCAGACTACAACGCTTAAAGGTCCTGTATTTTAATTTTTTCTTTTAATGAGTCATTACTTCTATCATGCCACCATGAGATAAACATAATATGCTGAATATATTACAAACAAGCCTACTAGGTATGTTTCCTGGGACAGGTTCCCTATCTTATAAGTATCTTGCAAGACTAGTGGCCAATATTGAACAATCCTTACAACTACCATGTAGAATAGGCATGAAAAGCCTATCAGCTCTGTCTCTCTAAATGAAGAACAGTAACACAGTAATAATGCCTAACTTCAAAATCTAGTGTTCCTCTCACTATATTAAAACAGACTATTGAGTATACTATTGATTTAGATGAGGAGGAGGGCAGTAATGAATATAAAAACAGTTTTATAGCTTGGGAAACTATTTCTTAATCATGCATAACTTTCTCATCGATCTAAATTGTCATTGAAAGCTGAGAAGCAATAGCTTACACTAGGTGATCAAAGTCGTTCATTCCCTCTAATCTTATTAGTCACTCAAAAAAAGTATTCATCCTGCTTCCTAAAAATCCTAGTTTTTCCTTTAATGGCAGCCTAAAGGAAAAGTCATGCTCATAACGTAAAATGGGTTCTGTAAAAAAAGATGAGACAGACAAAAAGACATAAAAGTAACATTTATCAAGCACCTATTATGTGCCAAGCATTATGCCCATTTTTATGAAAATTGAGAGGATACTGCAAGGTAATTAGTAGTATATCCATTTTTACAAATAAGAAAACCAAGGGCAGCCCAGGTGGCTCAGCACCACCTTTAGCCCAGGGCCTGATCCTGGAGTCCCGGGATCGAGTCCTACATTGGGCTCCCGGCATGGAGCCAGCTTCTCCCTCGGCCTGTGTCTCTGCCTCTCTCTCTCTCTCATGAATAAATAAAATAAAATCTTTAAAAAAAAATAAGAAAACCACAGTTCAAGTTAAGTGTCTTGCCAAAAGCAAATAAACAGGAATCTCGCTGTAAACAGTGTTCTCTTCCTTCAGTGATAAAATGCCTCTTGGAGGATAAGAAATGTCAATAATAAACATGGAAAACATAGATAACAAGAAAAAGAGGAAAATTAAATTGTTTTGATGGCTCAGTGCAGTTAACTGATATAAGGATAAAAGGCTGTGGATAAACCAGGAAGTGAACACAGAGAATACAGATGGGTGAAAGAAAGAAGTTCTTTAAAAAAAAAAAAAAAAAAAACCTGAAAGTAAATAGTTCAATCAATGCTAACTTACGTGATTAAATGTAATCTACTATAATTTCTTCCATGTGCCAGATACTATACTAGACCCTGGTACCATAAAATTAGGAAAGACCTCAAGTTGTTCATAACTAGACTGGAGAAGCAGAAGATAGAGCAATTAATTACAATACAAAAAGAAGAGTACTAGGACAAAGATAAGCATAGGCACTATGGAACCACACACAGCATTCCAAAGCCAGAATGGAAGTGTCAAGAGGGGCTGATGTCTCAGCTGAATCACACAAATTACTACATGTAACTACCATCAAAAACCATGTTGATTCCTATTCATGGTCAACTTGGGAATCCGAATGAAAGACTGGACTACCTCTTTGCCAAAAGGTACAACCTACAGGGTCTAATGCACAGGTCAGTAAGCACAAAGATACTGATTCATGATGAATGAACCTCCAGTAAGGAGGCAAAATAATGGACACAGGAGGAAGACAAGAGCCAATATAATACTAAATGCCAAGAGGAAAATCATAATGGTGATGTGGGTCAGAGAACAATAAGAACAATATCTTATATCCTTTTATGCTGCTTTACTGTTTCCTAAATTCTTTCACATTTATTATATTATTTCATTTAACCCTTCAAAAACTTCTTTGAGGTACATAACTAGAGCAGGTTTTATTATGATTTTCCCCCCTATTTCACAGATGAGAAAACTAAGGATTGGAAAGGTGAAGAGATTTGCCCCAAATCACACAGCTGCAAAGTTTTCAGAGTCCATACTCATATTTTTTAACATGCAACCCAGTTAACATGTTAACTCTTTCCACTACATGACTTCACGACTTCCTACAGCATCCTCAGAACCTCATCGTCATGAGATGATTACATGGTGGTTAGTTAGCCCTAGAGAGAAAATGCTGTATTAATTCGAGGGAAAAAGCTATGGGAGAGGTCAGGAAGGGAGGGTGGGAAGGAAAATAGGAAATACTATGTTTTCATCAAGAAAAGGTACTAAAAAGAAACACAATGATGGACAACCACTGAAAACCCTATAATCATAACCCCTGCCCACTAGGAAAAGAACTGAAGGGAAAACCAAATGGTGGATATTTGGTAGCAAGACAACAGCACAGAAGATAAACTATATCACCTACAGAATGACCAACACAATAATTACCAACAAATGCGCACCGGGTACTGGAAACGTGTGTGAGTGGGAGGGCGGGAGGGAGTTACGACAAGGGTGACAAACTGAAGGACGCAGGAAAAAAACGAACGAAAGGTGATCGGCGATGGAGCAGGCACGGCTGGATGTGGACGAAGGGGAGCGGATGGGTAACTCAGAGGGGCCCAAGGGAGGAGCGGTGGGAGGATGCAGATGGTAATTCTTTTTTTAAAGCGGTAATGGCATTCCACAGTGAGGAAAGACCAGAAAGGCACAGTAATAACAACCCAGGTGGGGAGGCTAGCAAGGTGACAACCCAGAGACGGCAGTGACAAGGGACTCGCAGCGTGCTACCTGAGAAGAAAACTGTCATCCCCGACCCGGTATGCGTGTGCTGCAGTGCCTCGGGGTTAGTACCTGTAACCGCGGTTAGAGGCCCGGGGAGGAATCCGGTAGACGCTAACGTCGGGCTTCACACACAGAACAGACTCGTACTCCAACTCGGCCGCCATTTTGGGTCTGCACTCCGCGCCACCGGGGGCGGGGCATAGGAACGCGGGTGGCCGTGAGGTGGGGGAGGGAGTTGGGCTGTACGCAACTTCCGCTTACGCTACTTCCGCGCGAGTTTACCTTGGTTCCTGAAATTAACCTCCAGAGGTACGGGTTGGGGAAGCCATATTGAAAGCTGGAAACCGTGAAGCTACACTGTTCGCCATCTTGGGTAATGGCAAAACTGCCTTTTCAGCGCGTGATGCACGTTATGGAAATCTCCATTCCCGAAAGGTGATTAGGGAAAGGCGCCATCTTGCTGCGGGCTGGTGCTGCAGTGCTTAGGGAAGAGGTGGACCATCTTGAAATCTGGAGAATTTTTTCTGACAAGAACCACTTTTAACCATAGTTTCCAGGCAGAAGAGAGGCATTTGCGGGCAGCCCCGGTGGCGCAGCGGTTTAGCGCCGCCTGCAGCCCGGGGGTGTGATCCTGAAGACCTGGGATCGAGTCCCACGTCGGGCTCCTTGCATGGAGCCTGCTTCTCCCTCTGCCTGTGTCTCTGCCTCTCTCTGAATAAATAAATAAATATTGAAAAAGGAAAGAAAAGAGGTATTTGCTCATTGGTAATCCCTAACCAGGTAGCTACAGTTAAATATATGATCCAGTTGTAGGCATGGTGGATTTTAACCCTCCAGCGTCTGACTGTTAAAAATGCCCAGCCTGAGTAGTTACCTAGTTGCATCTTTTAATCTCCGTTTTTACAGAACAGCGCCTGTTGAAAAAGTTGGCCGCATTTTCGGTGTGCGTTTTGGATATCTCTTTGGAAAATGTGACCCTCTTAAACTCTTGAATGGGACCAACTCAATTCCTGACAAAATCGCTATTATTTAATGCCCGCTACTTGGCCCTAGTCCTATTATAAGTCCTATTGAGCTCTTTCCATGAATAAGTTCTTCGTACACTTCACATATGTAAACTTGCCACAACGCCATCACTTAGAACCAACTTAATTAGCAGGGATAGCGGAGGTCAAGACCAAGGTAAGAAGTCAAGTCTGTCAGGGTACAAGAGCAGTGGTCTTAGCCAATTTGTTATACTGATTAGTTGGAAACCTGCGTTTAATGATTGCGTACCTGGCAAAGTGATAATCTTAAAATTCAAAAAGACATGATATATATCCCCGGCAAGGATGTGGGAAACAGCTACTCTCATCCATCAGTACTGAAAATGTACATTGATACAGCATTTTGAAGAGAAAGAATTGATCAAAATATTGTATGTAACTTGCAATTTAGTAAGTCCACTAATAGGTATTTTTAGACACTTTTTTAAAAATATTTTATTTGGGCAGCCTGGGTGGCTCAGCGGTTTAGAACCTGCCTTTGGCCCAGGTGATGATCCTGGAGACCTGGGATCGAGTCCCACATCCGGCTCCCTACATGGAGACTGTGTCTCTGCCTTTCTCTCTGTTTCTCATGAATAAATAAATAAAATCTTTTTTTAAAAAAGAGATTTTATTTTGAGAGAGGGAGAGAGAGAGCCCACAAATGAGTGGGCTGCAGGGAGAGAAAGAATCTCAAGCAAACTCCACCCTCAGTACTAGAGCAGAACGCTAGCTAGAGCATACCACCTGAGATCATGACCTGAGCAGAAGAGTCAGACTTTTAACCAACCGAACCACCTGAGTGCCCCAGGGACATTCTTTGTTTTTTTAATTTTTATTTATTTATGATAGTCACACACACACAGAGAGAGAGAGAGAAAGGCAGAGACATAGGCAGAGGGAGAAGCAGGCTCCATGCACCGGGAGCCCGACGTGGGATTCGATCCCGGGTCTCCAGGATCGCGCCCTGGGGCAAAGGCAGGCGCTAAACCGCTGCGCCACCCAGGGATCCCCAGAGACATTCTTATATGCACAGTAAAGTAGGTACAATGTTTATTACAGCATTGTTTGTAATAGTAATGCAAAACAACATGAACACCTATCAACAGAAAATATACATATTAGAATATATATAACAAAAAAATATTTTTTAAAAGATTTTATTTATTTATTCACGAGAGACACAGAGAAAGAGGCAGAGACATAGGCAGAGGAAGAAACAGGCTCCCTGTGGGGAACCTGATGCAGGACTCCATCCCAGGACCCTGGGATCACGACCTGAGCCAAAGGCAGACACGCTCAACCACTGAGCCACCTAGGTGTCCCATAAAAAATATTCTAAAATATATCTTGATATTAAGGCCGTAGAAAAAGATCCAAGATTTAAAGAAACAAAAAGCAAATGAATTTCACTTAAAATTTCAGTATTATTAACATACAGTGTCATATTAGTTTCAGGTGATTCAACATTTCCATACATCACCTGGTGCTCATCACAGCCCCTGCCCCCCTTGATCACCATCACCTATTTCCCATACCCTCATCCCCCTCCCCCTCGTAACCATCAGTTTATTCTCTACAGTTCAGAATCTGTTTCTGGGTTTGCCTTTCTTTCTCTTTTTTCCCTTTGTTCATTTGTTTTGTTTCTTAAATTCCACATATGCGTGAAATCATTAATTCTGATTGATTCTCTTTGATTGACTTTCACTAGGTACTTCAGATGAATTTTCTCTAATGCTTCCACTTGCTTCTGTTGTCCCTAATCTATTGATATGCCTCAAATATCTCTCATTAAACCATAAGCTCCATAAAGGCAAGAACTTTGCTTTTTTAGGACCCAGCACAATGTCATCTACATAGTAGGCAATACTAATTATTAAATAATATAAGATTTCTATTTAAGTATAATCATTTAAGTATTTAAGTATAATCATTTAACTTACTAGCCACTTCCCAACATTTTCAACTTCACGAACTTATAGTTTTCAAGGTATTCAGAGTGTAGAAGGCTTAAAATGAAAAAGTAAAAGTCCACATCTCTAAATTATGAACAACTTTATGCCAATAAATTCAGTAACTTAAATGGTCATTAATGTGTATAAAGTACTTAAAATTATTCAAGAAGACATAGAAAATCTGAATAGCTCTATATCTATTAAAGAAATTGAGTTAATAACTGAAAACCTGCCCACAAAGAAAACTTCAGGCCCAGATGGCTTCATTGTTGATCAAACATTTTAGGAAGAAATAATATAAATGCTTTACAAGCTTTCTAAGAACTAGAAGAGAAAAAACAATTATTTTTTATGAGACAATCATTTACCTTGATACTGAAACCAGATAAAGCTATTACAAGAAAACTATAGGCCATATTTCCTCATAAGCAATAATTCTTACCGAAATACCAAGAAATCATATCCAACAACCTGCAAAAAAAGGAGAAAGCATCATGACCAATTGGGATTTACCCAAGAATTTAAGGTTACAGTATAGAGAAAAAGCACATAATCATCCCAATGGAAGCAGAAAAAAAAAAAAATAGGAAAAACTTCAATAGTCACTCATCATAAAAACTCTTAGCAAACTTCGAATAGAAAGAGAATTCCTCAGTCTGATAAAGGCCATCTATAAAAACCTACAACTAACATCATGCCTAATGATGAAATACTGAATGCTTTTCTGCTAAGATCAAGAACAAGTGAAGAACGAGAAAAGTTTATGACCTCACCATTTCTGTTAATTATCATCCCAGAGGTCCTAGCCATTAAAATAAGGCAAGAAAAGAAATACAAGTACACATATTGGAAGGGAAGAAATAAAACTGCCTCGATTCAGATGACATCATTATGTACATGGAAAATCCTAAGCGATCTACAAAAAAACATACAACTGAGTTTGTTTAAAAAGCAAGATACAGGGCAGCCCTGGTGGTGCAGCGGTTTAGCGCCACCTGCAGCCCGGGGTGTGATCCTGACGACCTGGGATCGAGTACCGCATCGGGTTCCCTGCATGGGGCCTGCTTCTCCCTCTGCCTGTGTCTCTGCCCCCCCACCTCTGTCTCTATGAATAAATAAATAAATAAAATCTTAAAAAATAAATAAATAAATTGCAAGATACAGATAAGATAAACTAAAACCAATTGTATTTCCATGTATTAGTAATAATCAGAAATTGAAATTTTAAAAAATTTACAATAGCATCAAAAATTATGACATACAATGGTATAAACTAAACATTGCTGACAGAAATTAAGGTAGATCTCAATTATTAGGGAAATATGCCATGTTTGTGTATTGAAAGATTAAATATTGTTAAAATGACAATTCTGCCAAATTGATCCATACATTCAATGCAATCCCAATCAAAATCTGAGCAGACATTTTTGTAGAAATCAACAACCTGATTGGAAATGCATGTGAAAATGCAAAGGTCCTAGAATATCAAAAACAACTTTGAAAATTAATATCTAAGGTGGGAAATCTATGCTATCTTATTTCAAGAATCAATGCACAAGAGTCAAGACAGTACCATATTGGCATAAAGATCACATAGATCAATGTAACAAAACAGAGAATCCAGAATAAGCCTACATCTATATGGTTAAATGATTTTTTACAAAGATGTTAAGATAATTCAATTAAGATAAACTTTTCAGCAGAGTGCTGAAACAACTGGGGAAAAAAGGAATGTCAACCCATATCTCACTCCATACACAAAAATTATCTCAAATAGATCATAAAACTGCACATAAATGCTAAAACTGTAAAATTTCTAGAAAATATGTGCAAATTTAGGGTTGGCAAAGATTTTTAAGATAAAACACAAAAAAAACACAAATCATAAAATATTTGATAAATTGGACTTAATCAAAATTTGAATTTTCTACTCTTCAAAAGATACCATTACCATTAAGAAAATGAAAAGGCAAGCCACAGACTAAAAAAAATTCACAATACATATATCTGACCAAGAACTTGTAATTCAGAATACATATATACCATAAGATTACTTTACCCACCTAATCCTAAGAGAATGGCTTAAAAGAAAATTTGACAAAAGCAAAGTTCTGGCAAGAATATGGAGCAACATGCATACATTGCTAGTGGGGAGTTAAAACGGCACAACCATTTTGGAAGTCCAAGTTTTGTATTTTCTTAAAAGTTAAACATACATTTATCACAGGACACATCATTTCAGTCCAAAATATTTATCCCAGATAAATTAAAACATAGGTACCCAAAAAGGCATATATGCAAATAGTCACAGCAACTTTGTTTATAATATAGAATATATTATGGAATATAGAATCTTTTCAAACTATCTATAAATTAAATTAATGAGATTTACTTCCAAAGAATCATCCAATCATTAGGAGGTAACAGAAGTTTAGGAACTTTGAATTAGGAGAGATTTTTAAATATTATTTAACAGTCTTTTCTATGCTTTTTTTTTACTATGCCAAGAAGACATTTTATATTAGAACCCAATGCACATGTATATACTTGAAACAAAGTTTTCCCAAAATGATAACCCTATTAAACATGATTGCAGTTTAAAACTTTTATTGTGTTCTGTTATATTTATGTTATTGTTTTCAATCCACAAAAGTGATTTCAATACCTAATAGCACATCCTGACCCACTGCTCACCATTTTACAGGTTAAAGAAAAAGTAATGAAGAAATACCAAAAATATTTCTAGTAATTATATCATATACTAAGATTATTATTTACATTGTACTCTCATTTGGAAAGAGTCATTGAAAGTTACAAACTGTCCCCTGGCTGTACAATAAAGTCTGATTTTCTCAGCTAGATGTTTCTTCATAATCTTGCCCCCACCTTTCTTTCAGGCTTACATAGAACCCCTCTGCTCACACCATCTTCCTCTCATTCTCAATATGTTCTCTAACTTAATCACATTGATACAGTTTTCCAAACACACTATCTTTGTTCATGCTGAACATATTTACATAGACTTAAATGCCTTTCCCATTCATTCTTTGGTAAAATGCCGTCGGATGTAATTTAAATATCAATTTATCTAAGAAGTTTTTCTCAACTTCCCTAAACCCTACTCTATGCTCCCACACCATTATTTATACTTAGGTTTTAGTTCTTATCATTTTGCATTCAACTGTATAGGTACAAAGGCAAGAAACATGTTTGTATTTACCCACTATCCATCGCAGTTTTCAGAATGCAGTAAGAACACCATTTTTTTGTTAAATGGATGATCATCTCTGTCCATATTTACTGGGATACTTTGTTCTTTCCCAATCAAGAAAATGTTAAATGTCTTGCCTGGAATTCACCACTGCCCACCAGTAGGGGGTAGCAGCTACACAATTCAAAAATTCTAGGCTGGAGGCTAGATTAACTGTCCTAGAAATCAAGCTAATTTTCTCCTGTGTGTGATTTCCCAAATATATATGATTTAACTGAGTTCAGTAAAAGCACTTTTATTAGAAATGACAGAGGCCTCGTCTATCTCAAATTTTGATTACTTTTAGATATATTTTAAACATAAAAATAAAAGTCAATGTTTCTTAACTATTTTCCACCAGTAACATGTTTTTCAGCTCTTTATTCTTTGAGCACATACATAAAGCTATTTATCACAAGGTTTTCAATTCTGATTTACCTTTGCTCAGGGTCCTGTTACCTATCATGAAATCGTATTTGTTAAAGTATAATTGTCCTAAATCCTTGGGTTGCTACAAACGCAGTGGTAAAAATTTTAATGAGATTTCCATCATAGTTTATAAATCTTCCTTACTTAAAATGGACCTAGTGACCTTGTGGTTGAAATCTTGCACTTTACATATGACAAACTTGAATCCCAGACTTATTAAATCATTTGTCCAGAGACACAGTTGGCAAGGAAGTCAGGATTGGAAACTCATGTCTCATGATTTACAAATGAACATTCTCTTCACCACACCACACTATTTTAATACAAGAAGCACCAAAGATACTAGTTCAAAAATAGTACACTTGTGTGGTTTTGTATGACATCTATTTTTTTCATTTAATATAAATCATAAAGATAGCTTCACAAATGCACAAAAATAAATGGGATTATTGCAGAATTTTTGTAATGAGGAAATGGAAATAATCTAAATGTCCATCAATCTGGAATTGATCCATTCCATAAATAAATAAAGTATATTACATCTATCAGTGAAGTACTATGCACCTATGTAACATTGATATTGGTCTATATTCTCAGATATGGAAAGGTAAATTAGTGAAAAACTAGAAGGTACAAAAAAAAGTGTACTACAAAGTCATTTGTATAAAAAATAAATATAAGGCCTGCCTGGCTGATTCAGTGAATAGAGCATGCAACTCTTGATCTTGAGATCATGAATTCAAGCCCCATGTTGGATCTAAAACTTCCTTTAAAAGATAATAAATAAATACATGAAATCTAGACTCAATAGGTATAAAATAATTATGAAACTATAGCCAAGATCATTAACAGGGGCTGTTATTTCTGGTAAATGGAAAGGGTAAAGAAAAGGAAACCGTTCATTTTATACTTTCCTTGTAATAATTAACCTGTAACAGTAAATCAAGAACTATGTACATAAAATTTCAATACATGAAAATAAAACTACATATCGCTTATGAAGTCATATTTATGTAATAAAATTATAAAAGCAAGTAGGGGAAAAAGTGATTATCTCAGGGGAGAGAGAGAGATAAAAAATTGGGGAAGGAGTATATATCTTTTTAAAATATCTGAAGTAAATATAGAATACTATTAAAACTTTGATAAAGCTGATGTTAATTCTGTTCTTTATATACTTATTCATCTGTTTTTTTATTCATCTGATTTAAATGTTATTATAATAAAATAAAGAATGGGAATCCAAGAAGTAAAAATTTTAAATTAAATAATGAAGAAATGGCCTGGTAAATTACCGAGTCATATAAGTGAGTTGCAGAATTACATGTATAATTTAAAATGAACATACACAATGCTCAAATATGCACACACACATACTTCACATACACTCACAGTTTTTCTCAAAGAAAAACTTTGAGAGAGATACATTTAATAGCAATCACCTCTTGGGAAATGGACTTGAGAAGAGGAGAGGTAGAAAAAGAATTTTTATTTTTACTTTAAACATGTCTGCATTTGATCTCTGCAATGAGCACCCTATTAGTTGTATAGTTCAGATATGAACATTTTTAAAAGTTAGAAACACTATAATGGTTTTATGATGATTTCATGATATTTCAGCTAAACAGTAAATAAAGTCAGTCATCAGCCTAAATCTACCTCTTCCTGCTCCTTGCTTCCCAGTATGGTGCTACAGCTACTGTGTCAGGTTAAACTGGCACAGTTGTGAATTTGACAATCTCTAAACCTGAGAGGTAATGAATTCTAACTTTGTCCACTTGATTTACCCAGTATCCCTAACACATGAGACATGCCTGGCACATGGTGTTTCAAATCAGTATCTACATTTAGAATGATAGTGACCTAGGGGCCTAAAGGGGGAAACAACTGAACAAGTACTAGAATTACAGAATTTAAGGTCAAAGCCACCTTAGCATTTGTGGAGAAAACTCTACCAGGTCCTACAACCCTAAAAACAAAGGATAAGTCTCCTTTGAAGACACTTGAAGTTCTAGATGAGAACTCTTGAGTTATGATTCTTTTTTCTGACTTAAGAAAAATATGTTTCTTCCTAGGTGTTCAAGCCTTAAACAGCTAAAAGAACATGAATAATGATTTGGTCTCAGGGAGGTTTGCCACAATAAGTCATCCTTGGAGAATCTCTGCTCCATCTCAAGGACATGAGGCATGTGGCAGCTGTGGGATGTAATTAGGAAAAGGATCAGACATGACAGCTAAATATGTCTGATCTTCCTCCCAACTCTGTCATCTTATACTGCACCACCAAATGTAAATCCAACAGAAGCAATTCCTATTTCCTTATATAGTTACTAGAGTCTGTAGATGGTTTTCTAAGGAAATACTTGATTTCCAGAATAATCTCCTTATTTAGTGAAGAGTTTTGGAAAACATTTCTCACAACACAGATAGACAAAAATATTTTAAACTGGTCCATATCTAATGTTGGTAAGAATGTGGGGCAATGGGGCAGCCCAGGTGGCTCAGCGGTTTAGCGCCGCCTTCGGCCCAAGTTGTGATCTTGGAGACCAGGGATCGAGTCCCACATCAGTCTCCCTACATGGAGCCTGCTTCTCCCTCTGCCTGTGTCTCTGCTTCTGTGTGTGTCTCTCATGAACAAGTAAATAAAATCTTAAAAAAAAAAAAAAAAGAGAATGTGGGGCAATGGAACAGGTGGGAGTTTGGCTGTTAATAGTAACAGCTTGTACCGGGATGCCTCCACTGAAGTAAGCAACTCCTGCATTTGTACACCAGGTACAAACATACAAAAAGGGGCCGGATGTTATTAAGAAAAATGCACAAGAATATTATCACACCATTTATGATATCAAGACATGGGAAATAAATGTCCATCATTAGAACAAATCAACTGGAGTATATTCACATAATAGATTAATGTAGACAGTGAACATGAATGACCTACTCGCTATGTGCATCAAAAGGGATAGATCACAAAAACATAATGTTGATTGGGGGAAAAGGTAAGTTAACAAAAGAAATAACAAGATTGTCCATTTGTACAATATTTAAAAGCAAACAAATCCAAAATTTTATGGTTCTGGGATATACGTCTAGAAAGCAAAGTCATGGGAGGCCCGGGTGGCTCAGCAGTTGAGCATCTGCCTTTGGCTCAAGGTGTGATTCCAGAGTTCTGGGATCGAGTCCCACATCGGGTTCCCTGCATGGAGCCTGCTTCTCCCTCTGCCATGTCTGCCTCTCTCTCTCTTTCTCTGTCTCTCATGAATAAATAAATAAAATCTTTAAATAAAAAAAAAAAGAAGGCAAAGCCATTTTCAAAATGAAGGGAAATAATAAACACTAAATTCTCAATTGTGGATATCAGGGGTAAGGAGAGGAGGAGGAAGATTAGGGTGGACACAGAGGTGTTTGAGTGATACTGGTAGTGTTCTACTTTTAAAACGATGGAAAAAATTGGATGATAAACTCACAGTAGTCATTTCATTATTATTTAAAATGTACATATTCATTACAGACTCTTCCAAATGTAATATATACCTCACAGTAACATTTTTTTAAAGATTTTATTTATTTACTAATGAGAGACACAGAGAAAGAGAGAGGGGCAGAGACACAGGCAGAGGGGAGGGAAAAGCAGGCTCTGCCGAGCCACCGAGGCTGCCCTCACAGTAACATTTAAAAGGTGAAATGGGAAAAAGCTGTTATTGATTTCAACAATAAACATTTTGTATAACAATGACAATGGTATTAACTGATATATAGCACCTTTAAAATTATAAAATGCAATTGCCTGGGTGGCTCAGTCTGTTAAGCATCTGACTCGATTTCGGCTCAGGTCATGATCTCAGGGTCATGGCATCGGGCCTTGGACTCCTTACTCAGCAGGGAGTCTGCTTGAGGATTCTCTCCCTCTGCCCCTCCTCCTGCTCTCATGCGCTCTTGCTCTCTCTCTCAAATAAATAAATTTTTTTTTTTAAATTACAAAATACTTTCACATACATTATCTCATTTATCTTTCACAATGGCCTTGGCTGGTCAGCTGGTTGGCAGCATTATCCCTGTTTTCATCAAAAATATGCTGAGATATTGAAAGATCTATTGATTTGCTCATTTAATATCTAAATATCAGGAAAAGAAAACCTTACATGTCTGATACCAACACAATAGCTGCCTAAAATTTATATTTAAATTTTTGCATGTAATATTAGTAATACTGTGTGTTAGGTTGAATTATAGTAATGAGTAACATTTATTGAGTCCTGAGTACTATTTACATGCTTATGTGCTTTATGTCATTAATCCTCACAACAGACAGGTACTATTATTATGCAGCCTGTCTTACAAGCAAAGAAACGGACATAGTGTGATTAAGTAAAGTTACTTAATCTGTGTCTACTGTCACAACTGGCAAACATAGATTTTTTTTTAAGATTTTATTTATTTATGAGAGACACAGAGAGAGAGAGAGGCAGAGACACAGGCAGAGGGAGAAGCAGGCTCCCATCAAGAGCCCAATGTGGGACTCAATCCTGGGACTCCAGGATCACTCCCTGGGCCAAAGGCAGGCGCCAAACCGCTGAGCCACCCACGGATCCCCAAACATACATTTAAATGTCTCTAAGACCAGGTCCTTAACCAGCATGCAACTCTCTCATTTTTTTTTTTTTTTTAAGAGAGGGAGCAAGAAGAGGGAGGGAGGGACAGAGAGAATCCAAACAGGCTCCATGCTTAGCGTGAGCCCAACACAGGGCTTAAGCTCACAACCCTGAGATCACAACCTGAGCCAAAATCAAGAGTTGGATGCTTAACCAACTTAGCTACCCAGGCACCTTGCCCCAGTAATTTTTTTCTTCTCCCTCCAACTTCTCCAACCAGTTAATGGGCAGAATATGCAAGACTTTTAGCAATTCCAGTAGATCCCCATTATTCGTGAATTCCGTGTTTGTGAATTTGCTTATTTGCTTAAATTTATTTTTAACCCCAAGATCAATATTCCCCAAACTTTCCATAGTCACTCTTGGACATGCACAGAGTAACCACAAACTTGACTCACTGGAAATGCACATACACAGCTGAGGTTGAACAAGGTAGTGTTGTGCTCTCATATTTTAAACAAGTGCCCTTTGCAGTCTATTTAATACCAAGATTTTTGCATTTTTGTGCTTTTTCTTGGTGATTTTTCTGTTTAAAATGGCCCTCAAGCATAGTGCAAAAGTGCTGTGTTATGTTCCTAAGTGCAAGAAGTCTATGATGTGCCTTACAAAGAAAATATGTGTGTCAGACAAATTTCATTCAGGAATGAGTTATAGTGCTGCTGGTGGAGAAGTCAGTGTCAATTATGTACATTAAACAAGGTTTCTTTAAACAGAAACACATATAAAACAAATTTATACAGCCGACCCTTGAGCAACACAGGTTTGAATTGCTCAGGTCCACTTATAGTGGGATTTTTAAAAAATAAATATAGTACAGTACTACAAATTTATTTTCTCATCATTGTGATTTTCTTAACATTTTCTTTTCTCTAACTTACTTTATTGTAAGAATACAGCATATAATACACATAACATACAAAATGTGTGTTAATCAACTATTTTTGGTAAGGCTTCTCGTCCATGGTAGACTATTCATAGTTAAGCGTAGGGGGAATCAAATCAAATTATATATGAATTTTCAAATACATGGGGGGTCAGCACTCCTAACTCTCATTTTGTTCAAGGGTCAACCATATAGTGATCAGTTGACCAAAACGCTATGACCAAATGGCAGGACCTGAATCTGTATTTCCCCTAGTAGCAGTGGTTCAGTATCTGCTAATTCAGTGTTCTTTATGACTTTATGGAGCATAAACTATCACGAATACTGAGAAAATAGAGTATCCTTGTAGGCGTGTGGTGCTAAAATGATAGCTCTGGAGGCCAGCTGTCTGGTTCTAATTCTGCCATTTACATAGTGGTATTAATGAGGATAACTCATTAGCCTGTTTACAATTCAGTGTCCTTTTTGACAATAAAATACTAATATTAGTACATATCTCATCACTGGGGAGTTGGGAGAGCTAAATAATATGCAACCAATGAAGTTCTTAGCACAATGTCTGGTAGATAAGCTCTCAGTGTGTAAGTTATTACTATTCTTGATACTAATTTAAATTTGAAATAAGAACTATCATGTTTGTGTAGGTAAAGATAAGCACTAACATTTATTTTCAGCATTTCAGAAGCTACACAACAAAGAACATAGTAACTAAAATGAGTTACCATTAACATCATTTTCCCCTCAATGGCTGGCAAATATGGCAAATATATAAGTAACATTTCATCTGAAATGGCCACATGTGATATTGTGATTTATAATGAGAAATCTATATCTTGATGTCTGCCCTCAGTTCTGTACATAGAGCTCCTAAAACCCTTGTAAATTTCTAAGTGATAAGAGCATTAGGAGAACGTGTGTATATTTGGCCTTTGAACCTGATTCCTGATACAGGGGTCCTGAAACTCTCATAATTTGCTGTGTGATAGGAGTGTCTTTGATCTTATGAGGCTGCTCTGGTAGGTGCCAGATGGCTCCTGGATGAGGGATCTGGAGAGATAAAGCCATGATTAGAAACTTGAAATTTTCAACCCATCCCCCATTCTCTTGAGAAGGTGGGAGAGTAATAATAATTTATTATACTTGTGTGAGGTAAACTCCATAAAAATCCCAAAAATATGAGATTTAAAGAGTTTCCAGTTTGGTGTACACGTCCACACAGGCAGGATGACCTACCCCCACCTCCTCAGGGGAAAAAGCTCCTGCACTTCTGTACTTGGTAGGGTTCTCACCAATGGATCTCTTCATCTAGCTGTACATAGATATACTTTATTTTATTCTTCAATAAACTAATAGACATAAATAAGGGTTGCCCTAAATTTAGTGAGCCACTCTAGTAAATAATGTAATCTAATGGAGAGGAGGTCATGGGAACATTCTATTTGTGGCCAAGAAGAACAGAAGTTGTGAGTAATCTGGGAACTACTACTTGCTATTGGCACCTGGAGTGAAGAGCAGTCTTGTAGGACTCAACCCTTAATCCGTGGGATACAACATCATCTTCAGGTAGGTCATGTCAGAAATGAGTGAAATTGACACCAGCTAGTCTCACAGAATTGTTTGATGTAAGAAGAAAAAAAACAACAACCTGCACATATAGTGACCAGAAGTTCAGAGGTGAAATGTCAGCTGTGTGGGGGAGATACACAGAAAAGGGAGAACTCGGGTTTTTTTCCCTACCCAGAGGGGAACGCTGGTGGTTCCCCAATGTAGTAGCCATGCCTTCTGTTGCCTGCATTTCAGTGAAAATGAAATGCGGAAGAAAAGAGGAAGAAGAAACGGAATGGAGAAGACATTTTTTTAAATAATGCCCAAGTAGGATAGCTAACCTACAAAATCCACGAAAATTTACTCAAAAAAATTATGTAGACTTAATTATGTAGACTTCCACTTATGAGCACTATCTGTCCCTCAATAGTCCTGAATCCTGTCCCCACCAAAAAACATTCTTATGGCTTCTCATCAGATTAGATAAGCACAAACCAGAGGCTTGTCCTCTTGACCGCTTTCAGTTTCACAGAACTAAAGCCTCGAAGAGTGTTTGTGGAAAATGTGACTGCATGCAGTTTCCTTCCCCTTCAATCTCCCTCCCTTGGCTATCTTAGTATATATTGTAATAGAAAAATAATAACCAATAAATAGAAGAAACATTTAATTTTCTTTAAACCAATCAGATCTGAATGATGGATATATCTTGCCAAATTTGACTGATTTCTTTCAAGATTCAGGCATATGTGCATCAGATACTTGTTATTTTGATGAAATTAACAGGGTTTTTTTTGCTTCATTTTACTTACTTTTCAACTGAATTGCTTTCATCTCTGTGTGGACTTTATCTTCAATTTATATTCCTACTTGGTTCTACTATAACTATGTGTGTAATTAGACACTTAAACTGAAAGAAGAAGAGAGTACATCTAATCTACATCCTTGTGGGCCACAGGTTAGGATTTGATTTGACAGAAAGGACACGACTTAACAATAGGAAAAGAACATTCTGGGGCGACTGGATGGCTCAGTGGGCTAAGCGTCTGCCTTTGCCTCAGGTCATGATCCCAGCGTCCTGGGATTGAGCTCTGAATCAAGCTCCCTGCTCAATGGGGAGTCTGCTTCTCCCTGCTCTTGCACTCTCACTCAATCTCACTCCCTTTTTCTCTCCCTCTGAAATAAATAAATAAGTAAATAATAGCTTTATAACAAACCAAAAAAAAAGCACACTCCATAAATTACTTGTTAGATGTCCAAGATGGGAGAGTGGTTGTGATAAAATAAGCAACTGGATGCTACATAAATTTTTGGCATAATAATTGCTAACATTAAAAAATAAATTGCTAACATGTATTGAGTGCTTCTGTGCTAGCACTCTTCCAAGTGCTTTGTATGTATTCATTTACTCCTAACAATCCTACAGAGTACAATGAATATTCCCCAAAATCAGTTATTGCCCAGTCAGGAAAATAGAAACCATTATAGGTATGTCATATGGGGTATTTAATATAAGGATTTGGCTATAAAAATGTTGGAAGGACTAGCGGAGTAAAAGGAGAGGAGATGCTATAACCTCAGGAAACTGCTTTCAAAGAACCGGAGAAGGGTGTCACCCAGAATGGGCAAGAATGCACTTGTCTTTGAGGCTGCAGGCTTTTGCTGCTGCATAATGGGCATCCAAAACTCATGGCCTGAAGCTGCTGCTAGAACCAGTAATCCAGCTCCAGCCCACAGAGGCCAGCAGCTGCCATGGCCACACATCCCATCTCCACTGCAAGTCACCAGATTGTTCTGCTACTACAGGAGCCAGGAGCTCAAGGACTCCTCTTTCAATCACTCTCCTTTTGGGTATGTGTGTGTATAATGTAGTTTCATATATATTGTTTTAATGTTTAGTCTATTTTACCATTTTTGTTCTTTTACTTTTAAAATAGATTTGCAGGGACACCTGAGTGGCTCAGTGGTTGAGTGTCTGCCTTCGGCTTAGGGCATGATCCCAGGGTCCTGGGATCAAGTCCCGTATCAGGGTCCCTTCATGGAGCTTGCTTCTCCCTCTGCCTGTGTCTCTACCTCTCTCTCATCTCTCATGAATAAATAAATAAATAAAATCTTAAAAAATAAAATAAAATAAAATAAGATTTGCAAAGCACCTGGTGGCTCAGTCAGTGAAGTGGCCAACTTGATTTCGGCTCAGGTCATGATCACAGGGTTGTGAGATGGAACCCGTGACAGGCTCCATGCTGGGTATGGAGGCTGCTTAAGATTCTCTCTCTCCCTCTCCTTCTGCCCCCCTACCCTCACTCACACATGGTATACACCTGTGCACTCTCTCTCTCTCAAAAAATAAATAAAAAATAAAATAAAATAAAATAGATTTGCAATCCTGGGTGCCTGGCTGGCTGAGTCAGTGGTACATGCAGCTCTTGATCTCCTGGTTATGAGTTCGAGCCCCATGTTGGGCTTAGAGATTATTTAATAAATTCAATAAGTTAAATAAACAAATGAACAGATTTGCAATTGTTGTGAACAAATGAAGTTCCTGAATCAAATGCAATGATTCCCTTCAACTTTCACTGTCTAATAGTACATGAACATGCCCCTCTGGCAGAGCCTACTGAGATTCCACTAGAGAGAAGGCCTAGGAAATGTGGTACCCAGGCTTCCAATAGAGAGATAATAAGGAAGGATGGGAATGGGCTTAAATTCAATAGATAAAATCAGACATAATCCCCGTTTTGCAGTGGAGGAAATGAAAACACAGAGTTTAAATAATTTCTATACAGTCCCACAATGAAATGGCAGAGCTGGGATCCAAACTCGGTTTTCATCAGAGTCCTTAAGGACAGAAACTTTGTTGTTCATTTATATTTAATTCTCTCAGACAAAACAGGCTAGCGATTCTATGATTCCAAAGTTTTAAATTTGGCCAGGTCAATAAAAATTGCCATTGATGAAAATGTAGAATTAACCAGTAGCTCATAACAAGTGTAATATGAATGACTTTGTAAAATGTATTCAAAATTTCATTCTAGGGCATCTAATCTCTGCTTAGACATTTATAATTAGATATTCCAAAGGATCAAAATGTGGGGTGGCTGAGTGGTTTAGTTGGTTAAGCATCCACGTCTTTATTTCAGCTCAGGCCATGGTCTCAGGGTCTTGGAATCAAGTCTGCATGGAGCCCCGTGTTGGGTTCCACACTCAGCGTGGAGTCTACTTCTCCCCATCTCTTTGCCCCTTCTCCAGCTCGTGCTTTCTCTCTCAATCTCTCAAATAAATAAAATATTCTTTAAAAAGGAACAATACAGAAGATAACCACCTAAATCTCCCCAAATTTTCAACATCGTACCACAAAACAACTAGTACTTTATAAGAAGGGACGGAAGTCATCCAGAAACAAGAGTACTACTTTTGAGATGTTTTCAATAATTTCCTTCCTGATCTGAAATCTAAGGATTACAAATGGAAGTTCTCTGGTTTTAATTGCTTAACAATCTTTAGAAAGACAGGAATCAGTAAAACTGAATCCACTTGAGAAACAACTTGATTTTTTCTTTTCTTTTTTTCTTTTTTTGAGAGACAACTTTGAAGACTCTTAATTCTTTGAGTTATATTGTTTTTTTTTTAATTTTATTTATTCGTTGATTCATGAAAGACGCAAAGAGAGAGAGAGAGGCAGAGACACAGGCAGAGGAAGAAGCAGGCTCCATGCAGGGAGCTCAACATGGGACTTGATCCGGGGACTCCAGAACCACACCCTGGGCAGAAGGCAGGCGCTAAACCGCTGAGGCACCCAGGGATTCCCCTCTTTGAGTTATATTGAAAAGTCAACATCTTTTTCAACATTTCCATCCATCCATCCATTCATCCATGCCCTAAATGTGTATTATATCAAGAATGTAGCAGGCACTGGACACAGGAAACAAAGTCATGGCCTAGTAGGACAGAGAGACAGATAAACTGCTACTTTTTCTGCACTACTTAAGGCCTATAAAATTTTTATCCATCTTTAAGGCCCAGCTCAAGTGTCACCTGTTCAGTGAATCTGTTTGCTTCAGTAAGAATTAGCCTTCTCTCTTCTATGTTTGCAGGGCACATTGGGAACTTCCCAGCAGCCCTTAATATGCCATAAATGATGTACATCTCATTACTTCTGTATCTCCTACAGTGCAAAACATACTGTCTATAGTAGAAGCAGAGTACATGTTTATGATACTAAACTTAATGAAAAAGACCTGACCTTTTGCAAGTAGAAAAGATGCTCTCACCACTGTTACTGAAAATATAAATTGATGGAATCTCTTTAGTAGGAAATTATATATTTTTCAAAAATGTAAATGCACATATTCTTAGTTATAGCAATTATAACTCTAGGAACCTATTCTACAGAAATATTCATAGATGTGTAAAATACAAGAGTACTCATTGGAGCATTGTTTGTAACAGCTTTAAAACTTGATAAAAACAGGGCACCCAGGTGACTCAATCACTCAGACTCAGACTCAGGGGTGAATCTGCTTGAGATTCTCTTTCCCTTTCCCTCCCCCTTTGCCTCTCGCCTTGCTCATGTTTAAGCTCTCTCTATATAAAACAAATAAATAAGCTTTTTCAAAAAAGTTGATAAAAACAGACTATCAACAAAGGAATAATTTATCAAATAGGATAATATGGAGCAATGTAAAGAGTATGATGTAGACTACTATGTCCTGATATGAAAAGATAAATAGGAAAAGCATAAGACAACATGTGTAATGAAATTGCGTTTATACTTATGAAGATTACCTCCAGGGAGCAAAAATAGGAGGTGTTTTGGAAATTTTCATTTTCATCTTAATCCTTCTATATTTAAAAATCTTTTTAACATGGGAATGAATTATTTTATGTATATATGTATATATATAATGTGTATATATGCACATTTATGACAATACTATCTATTGTATGCTTAGTATTTGTGCTTTCTGAATATTTTCATTATTCAATGTTTCAAAATACTAGGTAAAAAAAGAGAATATACTTAATAGAATTATATACACTGGGCAGCCCTGCTGGCGCAGCGGTTTAGCACCGCCTGCAGCCGGGAGTGTGATCCTGGAGACCCGGGATCGAGTACCACGTCGCACTCCCTGCATGGAGCCTGCTTCTCCCTCTGCCTGTGTCTATGCATCTCTGTGTGTGTGTGTCTCTCATGAATAAGTAAATAAAATCTTAAGAAAAAAGAATTATATATACTAACATGGAAATATGTTCTGACATATTGGGGTTTTTTTTAAGATTTTATTTATTTATTCATGAGAGACACAGAGAGAGAGAAAGAGGCAGAGACACAGGCAGAGGGAGAAGCAGGCTCCATGCAGGGAGCCCAATGCGGGACTCCATCCTGGGACTCCAGGACCACGCCCTCGGCGGAAGGCAGGCACTAAACCTCTGAGCCACCCAAGGATCCCCTGTTCTGACATATTTTGTTAAGCAGAAAAGTAGATCATAAAATCACATATAAATTACAATTCCAGTTTTGTTTGAAACTACCTTTTTAAAAGGTATGTGTCATACTTAGAACAAATTTACAAAGAATGAATGCTAACTTATTAAAAATAGAAACTTCCAGGCAGTGGGATTGGAAATAAAAACTTTCATTCTTTTACCCTGTATACTTTTGTATTATTTCAATTAACCTTTTTTGTGGTATGTACTGCTCCTGTCATTCAATAACAATGGGCATCAATCAATCAGTCAGTCAGTCTCAACTCCTGGCATTTTTCTTGGATCTCTCTGACTTAAAAATATTTCACAGTGATTTTTCTGCAAGAAAACAAGAGGAGGAGCAGATATTGTTTGGACAATAATTGATTTATATGGACAGAAGCCTTTACCACAGACAACACTGTTCAAACACATTTGACCCGAGTGAATATTATTTCATATACATATGTGTAAAATAATAGTGTGAGTGAGAATCCTTTGAGATGTATACTTTAAGCAGGAATCACTGCTCAAGGCCCCTTTCCAATCTTCTGTACTCCTTCCTGATGAAACAATCTAATTGACTATTCTCCCCAAACCCAGTACCTGAAGCATCCTCCCACCCACCTGCCTCTCATTTTGCTCCACACAAACACTCTAAACCGCATGTCAGCTTTTTCTGTCTATAGAAGTCTTTAAAGACCAGCCCAAGGTGCCTGGGTGGCTCAGTCAGTTAAGTATCCAACTCTTGGTTTTGGCTCAGGTCATGATCTCAGAATCATGATATCAAGGTCCAAGGAGGGGGCTCCAAGATCAGCTCAGAGTTTGCTGGGGATTCTGTTTCTCTTTCTCTGCCCCTCCCCCTGCTCAAGCTCTCTCTGTGTGTCTGTTTCTCTCAAATAAGTCTTTAAGGATCTGTCCAGATCTTACTTCAGACTTTCCTAGATTGCCCCAAGCCAAATGTACCCTTCCTTCCCTGTTATGTTTTACTATTTCACTTCTATTAGTACTTCTGCCACTAAAGTCTGAGCTGTATTATAGATTTTGGAGGGGATGGGATATGGGTACATATCCCTCCTAGACTGTGAATCTCTCAATATTAGAACATAGCTTAATTAATCTGATTTTGGTATGGCATGTTTCTTTACACATAGTAAGCATTTAAGAGATGCTATTTGAGATTCACTACATGAGGTGGTGCAGGTCATACATCTCAACCACTCAGCACCTCCACCCTCACATACCATAGCGTCATTTGTGTGCATTTCTAGAACACAAGCAAAAACCTATAAAGCGAGATGCGCCAGTATAGAAGTATTTTCTCTTTAGCCATATTCTGTGTTCTGCAGAAAGCATCCAAGAATAATGTCCTCCCACTTCCGCTTTTTTACTTTTCTTATCTGAGACATTCAGAAGTGACTCACTTCGAAACTCATCCTGTGAAGTCAGATAAGTAGTCAAAAGTGTGAGTTGCATCTAACATGATCAAAACGAAGAGAGGGAAGAGGAATAGCTCAGCCAATTTCCTAAACATACTTCATAACTTGATTGTGGGTAAGTGTGAGGACCACACAGGATTTGTGGGGACCTCCAGATCAGTGCTGAGGCCTTCAGCTACTGTCTCAGGTTTTTGGTAAGAAAGCCTAGATCCACTTGATAACTTGTGCTCCTTTTGCTTATTACTGATAATGGTTTGAGAGTCTATCTTCTCTTCCCCCCATTCCTTCTCTAAATTTCATTTCTTTTGTTTTATCCCCACATTCAGTTTTCTTCTAAATATCCCACACTCTCTTTATCTTTGTTCTAATATATTCACTCTAGAACTAAGAGTGATTTTTCATGACTTTTTTTTTTTTTCCACTCTAAATTGGCTATGTTTCTCTTTCTGGACTTTGATTCCAGCTTTCTGCGATCGTTTTGTTTTTCAAATCAGTTGCTGTTTTATATTTTTTTCCTCATTCCATTTCCTTTTTTTTTCTTTTATTCTTTTGCTTATTCTTTATTGTTACTGATTCTGTCACCCTATTGTTAGTATTTGATTCTGGAATCTACTTTCTTTTCTTATCTTCTTGAATTTTGATTTCAGGATTTTCTTTATCCTTTTAATTACTTTTGGCCAATTTAGTGTTAAAAACTAAAAAAGAGGGGGAAAAAACGAAAGAGAAAAAATTCTACCAATCTTAAATGTAGAGGTATCATGCAACCAAAACACTTGGAAAAGTGTAAAAAGTGATCTTGTTCATCTGACTTTTAAGATTGATTCAAACATCCTTTGATTTCAAGACAGATAATATGTGATATTTAAAATATAGCTCATATCAATGACTCTATTTGCATTGGAATTTTGCTCTTTTCAGTCTTTTTTAAACATTTATTTATTTATTTTAGAGGGAGAGAGTGCAAGGGGCGAGAAGGGCACAGGGTGAGGGAGACAATCTGCAGCAGACTTTGTGCGGAGCAGAGTTCAACTTGAGGCTTGATCCCATGACCCTGAGATCATGACCTGAGCCAAAATCAAGAGTAGTCGCTTAACCAACGGAGCCACCCGGGCACCCCTCTTTTTAATCTCTGTTACTTCAGTTTGTTCAGTTCTTTGTAACTTTCCCTTTGTTAACAATACCAAAGCCTTTTTAGTTCTGTGGTTCTTTGTAGTAGTTCTGTGGTATTGGCATGACAGACACTGGATTTAAGATCTTAGAACCTCCTAATATGTGAAAGTCCCCTAATCTGCTGAGTTTCCATGTCAAAAACTGCCAATAAAACTAGAGACAAGAAAGGATGATTACTATGTTTCCTTTCAGTCTTAGCATTCTCTGATTCTATCCTTCTATCAGCATTTTATGGATCTCCACATGAATATGTGTATTTTTGTAGGACAGTGGATCAGAATAACGGGCATGCGCAACAAGGAAAGAAAGAATCCTGATAGGACTTGAATATTTGAGTAAGGCTATAGAGAGGGGAATGAGAACCACTTCTTCTTTTTTATTATTTTGTTGACTCAGTTATTTTGACTTCTGTTAATCACGGAAGACACATGACAACATTTGATTAGCTCAGCAGAACTAATTCCAAGTCACAAAAATATTTTGGGACTCTATGAAAGGAAACATAAAATGCTATTAGAGCCAGTAAGAACCAGAAACTGGAAAACAAAAGGGAAGTTAGAAGAGACAACATCTTTAATGGATGAAATGGATAAGAATAAGAATTTTAAATTTAGCTGAAAAAGAAAAAAAGTAAACTCCTAAAACGAACATCCATCCCCTGAAGTAATCTTTGATCTTTATGTCATACAAGGCATTGTGCTAACTTCTGTAAAGCAAGCACTTAAGTACAAGACTCATTTTTACCATCATGAAATTTAGGGCCAGAAAAAAAGATAAGACAACCATGATAATAATTATAATACAAGATAAAATGCATCATTGCACAGAGAATATAAAAGAAGTTCAGCGTATACACACACAAATTCAAGAGGCTTAAGAACTAATTTCTGATTGAGACTCTAAAAGGAGGTTTCGAGGAAGAATAATATTTGAGCTTGTTCTGAAAAATGGCTAGAATTTCAACAAGTAGAGATTAAGGATGCAGGAGAGGGGAGGTGAAGTTGAAGGACAAAATTCCAGACAGAAGTAAATAACATTAGCCAGAATAGTGAGTTGTTCAAGAAAGCTATAAGGTAGGGTACATTTACATGAGTCTTCAGAATTGGTAGGGTAATGTCACCGAGGCCAAGAGAATGATGTGGTGGGTGAAGACAAAAAAAAAAAAAAAAAAAGACGTTTGAATTTGTCATTTAGAGATAATTCTAGCCCAGGGATGGGGCAGAAGACAAATTACAAAGGATTAAAAAAATTATGATTAACAAGGGGTAAAAAAGCAGACCCTGAAAGTAGCTAAAAAAAAGAGAAACTATGCTTTAAAAAAAGAGAGAGAGCGACTTAAGAAACATAACATCCCAATACAAAGTGTGATCCTAGATTAGCTGTAACTGTGGACAAATCAGAGATAGAAAATACTTTGGGGACAGTTGGGAGGAAAAAAAAACTAGATAAAGACTGAGTATTCCTTAAAGTACAATCTTACTGCATAATGTAGAGACTCACTGAAAAGGGAAAGCGGTTTGTAAAACAAGATGCGTGCGAGGTCAGAGCAGCATGATTCACAAGAGCTAAAAGGTGAAAGCAATTCAGATGTCCATCTGGAAATGAATGGATAAACAAGATGTGGTGTTTACATACAATGAAATATTATTTAACCTTAAAAAGGAAAGAAATTCTGACATCTGCTACAACATGGATGAGCCTTGAGAACATTATGCTGAGTGAGACAAGCCAGACACCAGAAGACAGATGCTGTATGATTCCATTTATATGAGTTGTCTAAAGTAGCCAGATACATGGTAACAGAAAGTAGCATGGTGGTTTGCAGGAACTGGGGAGAGAAGGAAGTGGGGAGCTGTTGTCTAATAGAATTAGAGTTTCAGTTTTACAAGGTGAAAAAGTTGTGGAGATTAATTGCATGATAATATGAATATACTTAACACTGCTGAACTTTATACTTAAAAGATGGTTACAGGGGCGACTGGGTGGCTCAGTCGATTAAGCACCTGCCTTCTACTCAGGTCATGATCCTGGGGTCCTTGGATGGAGTCCAGCTCTGCTCAGTGGGGACTCTGCTTCTCCCTCTACCTCTGCCTGCTGCTCTGCCTACGTATGTTCTCTCTCTCTCTGTCAAATGAATAAAGTCTTTAAAAAATTTTTTAAAATAAAAAATAGTTACAATGATAAATTTTGTGTTATGTGTATTTTACCATATTTAAAGAATTTTTAAATATGCACAGAATAATCTAATCTTGTTAAATTTTGATTAAGAAAAATATGCATATATTTTAAAATGTGAATAACATTTTAAATACAAGAAAGAAATGACAGGCGATAAGGGAATCAGTGCAGAGAGAGTGAACAGTGCTTGAAAAATTTGAAAGCAAAAGGAAAAGATGAGGTTGTATCCAAAGATATAACTGAATCTACCTTTTTTTGTGGTAGTGAGTCCTTTGAAAATCTAATAGAGGGAATGGATAGATCTTCTGTCCTCATAGAAATGAGAATATGTAAGCTTAAAATCCTACATGCCTCTTGAGGTGGTGATGGTGCTTCACAAAGCCCTTTCATGGATCTAATGTTGGGAACCTCTGGTCTAAAAGTTATTGTTCGTCCATTTAGCTGATTTGTTTTCAATAGAGACCACAGAATGAGGAAAGGAACCAGTGCAGAATGAGAAATTGGAAGTGCAAAAAGACAAGAAATGGACATTAATAGGGACTTCCGAATGAAATTATGATTTCAATACAAATTTTTTAAAGATTCTATTTATTCATGAGAGACACAGAGAGAGAGGCAGAGACATAGACAGAGGGAGAAGCAAGCTCCCCAAGGGGAGCCCAATGCAGGACTTGATCCCAAGACTCTGGGATCACACTGGAGCCAAAGGCAGACGCTCAATCCCGAGTCACCCAGGTGCCCCTTGATACACATTTATATTGATATGGTAGATTTTAATGATCACAGAATGTTTTTGTGGTCCAGTGTGAAGCCAAAGAATACAAACTACAACAGTGTGAGGACTTTTGTGGTTCTACATCATTATGTGAGAGGGTTATAATTCTAAGGCCATGCTTTAAAAGAAAATGATAGTTTTAATATTTTTTAATTTTTAATTTAAAAAATTTTTGTTTATATATATTTTTTAATTTTGTTTATATTTTTATAGAAGTTTAGCAATGGAGGCTTTCTCTGCTGATAACAATTCAACGGACCTACCCTCACATCAGTGGTATGAACCCCAAGCCATTCTCTCCATGGTCATTCTCAGCCTCACTTTCTTATTGGGATTGCCAGGCAACGGGCTAGTGCTATGGGTGACTGGCCTAAAGATGCAGCGGACAGTGAACACAGTCTGGTTTCTTCATCTCACCCTGGCGGACTTCCTCTGCTGCCTCTCCTTGCCCTTCTCCCTGACTCACCTTGTTCTCCAAGGACACTGGCCCTATGGCTGGCTCCTCTGCAAGCTCATCCCCTCCATCATCATCCTCAACATGTTTGCCAGCGTCTTCCTGCTGACTGCCATTAGCCTGGATCGTTGTCTTCTGGTCCTCAAACCAATCTGGTGTCAGAATCACCGCAATGTGGGGACAGCCTCCACTATCTGTGGATGTATATGGGTGGTAGCTTTTGCAATGTGCATACCTGTGTTCATGTACCGAGAAACATTCACTGAAAACAACCATGACAGATGTGGCTACAATTTTTATCTCTACAGCTCATTTGATTATTCAGACTTCACCATTGATCTCCTGGATAATGGGTCTCTTGACAACTCCATTGTTCAGCTGCCTGGAGAAATGGATGATAGGTTAGAGTCTTTCTCTTTGCAAATAAATGATCTTCCTTGGACAGCCACCACTATCCTCCCTTCTCAAACATTTCAAAGACCTTCTCGAGAGTCACTCCTTATGGATTCAACTAAACTATCTAGTCAACATCCATATTATAATTTATTTAAACCTACTGATGAGGTCTCATCTACAATCCCCAGTGGCTTTCTCATTGAAGATCACATAACTAACCCACTAGATAACACTGATGCTTTTCTCTCTACTGATTTAAAGCTTATCTCTGGTACTTCCAACAATTCCTTATACTCATATGAGTTATTCCAAGATTTCCAGGATGATTATTTAGGCCAATTTTCATATGACAATCAAGGACTAACAATACTGATGGCAATAACCATCACTAGACTAGTGGTGGGTTTCCTTCTGCCCTTTATTCTCATGGTGACCTGTTATGGCCTCATTATCTTCCGAATGCGACGGGGCCGCTTCACCAAGACTCGAGTCAAAGCCTTGCGAGTGGCGGTGGCTGTGGTGATTGTCTTCTGTATCTGCTGGGCTCCCTACCACATTGTTGGAGTCCTATCATTGTTTGTTGACCCAGGAACTGCCTTTGGAGAAGCTTTACTGTCTTGGGACCCTGTGTCCATCGCTCTAGCATCTGCCAATAGTTGCTTTAATCCCTTCCTCTATGCCCTTCTGGGAAAAGATTTCAGGAAGAAAGCAAAACAGTCCTTGAAGGGCATTCTGGAGGCAGCTTTCAGTGAAGACCTCACACACTCTACCAGCTGTCCCCAAAGCAAAGTCTTTCCAGAAAGAAATAGTATCAGTACAACTGTGTGAAAATATGGAGGAGTTGACCCAAGCAGAAGTTCTTAGGTATTCACCCAGGTTAACATGTATCTAAAACAATAAGAGATATCATAAGCTGGGGATTTCAGAAACCATCAAAGAATCAATCCATAGGTTCTCAAAGTATGATCCCAGACTAGTAGCATCAGCATCATCCACTAACTTGTTAGAATCACCTAGAAACTTGATGAATCAGAATCTCTGGAGATGGGGTCCAGCAAGTGCTTTAACAAACTCTCCTGTTTCTAATGAATGCTAAATTTTAGAATCATTGTAAAAATTCGCTTATTTCTATCCCAAACTAAGCCAGTGAGATCAATAAGAATCTAGTCTGTTTTAAAATGATTTTTCCATCATGAAATTTTTTGTTTGTAATTGTCTAAATCCCCTCCCAGATTCAACTTAAATCTGTTTCACCTAGTCTCACCTGAGTGAAAGATTACCATTTCTTCATGGCTTTGTTGTGGTGGTGGCAATGTTTTTAAATGAAAAGAAGGTGCAAAAAAGAGAAAGTCCATGAAAATAAGCAGTTATGAGACTGAGTCTGGAACAGAGTACAATGTCAGATGCTTGCTATGTGCAATATTCCTGGATACAAGACTTGGGAATTCCAAGTTTCTATTATTACAACTAAATAAGCATCTACTGTGTGAAGACAGGCTGCTAAGGCATCTGAAAATTTCCTCATAAAATTGGATGTAAGCGGTATTTTGGAGAGTTTTCTATTTGTTTCCTCAATCTGCCTATTGATAGAACCATCTCTCTTCCATTCCTTTTCTTAAGTTCCTTTATTCCTCACTTGCCTCTAGATCTTCTTCCATATTAGATTTTTTGCATCTAATAATCTCTGATATTATAAGGTTCAAATTGCTCCCCTCCTCTTGCTTGAAACTAATATTTCCTAAGAAATTCATTTTCAAATGAAAAGAGAAGGAGGGTGGAGGATGGAGCAGCAATCCTTGAATTCACTGCATAATGACTGAGGGCCCTCCAGGAATATCAACAAACTTTGTAAAGCATGGCTACAGGTGTTTATCATTCACCAGGTATATCTTTGGGTTTTTAAAGTTTATCTTTCCCAAAGTAATACATGAGCATAGTTTGAAGAGAACTCAAAGCTTATGATGAAATATAAGGTTAGCTGCCCTTCTGCCCAACCAAACCCTCCTCCCACTCCCATCTCACAGAAATAACACTTGCAACAATTTTAGACATTTCTTCTGATATTTACCATGATGTCATGTGCTTATGCAGCTAGTTTTTATATACATAAAATTACTTCTTGTCTTGAAAGATGAATTTTATCCACATTCATATTTTTTGCTTATCCATCATCCAAATGTTCGTTAATCATCATACTTCAATTTGTTCAAGACCAAACATTTTCTTCTATCTGTGGATCCATTCCAACGATACATATGGCTTTCCTTCAATCCTTCTTTCATTTTTAGAAAAGTATTATTTAACTCTATCACCTTCTCATTTGTCTGTGTATATAAACTTTACTGTGTTAAACTTCTAAAAAATTTTTTAAGATCTTATTTTATTCACTCATGGGAAACACAGAGCGAGAGAGAGAGAGAGACAGAGACAGAGACACAGGCAGAGGGAGAAGCAGGCTCCATGCAGGGAGCCTGACGTGGGACTCGATCATGGGTCTCCAGGATCACAACCTGGGCTGAAGGCGGCACTAAACCACTAAGCCACCCAGGCTGCCCAAACTTCTAAAATTTCAAGTTTTTTTGTACCACAAATAAGCCAAAGTGGAATATATTATTATCACCAAAGTGGAATTATCACCAAAAGTGGAATATAATTATTTAATCTAAAAAAAAAAAAATGAGATGTTTTAGACTTGCAAGGCACTATTTGTTCAGTGATTGAGGTGAGGATCTAGATTACAAATAATTTATAAAGTACTATGCAGAAAAATTGCAAATAACTGGGAAGTCTTCAATTGTGAGGTAATAATGTCTGACATGATGTAAGATTGCAATGCCACCTTCCAATGTAACCTGCTTATATATTTGATATGAATAAATGCTTTATCTCTTGTGGTTCCTTGCAAGACTGAGATTCGTGGATCCTCTTAATTGTTTGACATTTGGAATATATTGTAATCTCTAAATATACAGCAAATAAATCTCATAGTGGGTAGCTGGAAGCTTGCTATAATAGCAACTAGCTAGACTCCTGAAAGTCCCAACATATCTCACAAGACCCTGGGTGTAAGTTGCAGACTCCTGTATTTAGTGTACAGGATATTTGGGTGAATGGCATAGTTGTAAAGATTCAATAGTTCCATTCCTAGATTCCTTTTGAGAGTTCCATTCCTGGGAAATGTATTCTGAAAAAAATCCTACAATTGGAATTCCCTCTTTTCTTATGAAAAATTCTGGTAAGTACCTGTGAGTATTCACAGGAAATCCCAGACAGAGACCTAACTCCTCCTGAAATTGTATCTCTAAACTTTGAAATATCCCAGAACACAAGCAAAGTGGCTTAGTCCACACACCAAGCTACAAGCAGTGACTGTCTCTCCCAACAATATTTCACCACATTTAATAGCATTTGAAAGAAAAATCAATGTTAAAAGCATGTCTTTTAATTCTCCTTTCCCATCAATCTTACAAAACAATTTCAAGGGACGGCTCAGTGGTTGAGCGTCTGCCTTTGGCTCAGCATGTGATCCCAGTCGCAAGATTAAGTCCCACATGGGGCTCCCTATGGGGAGCCTGCTTCTCCCTCTGTCTCTGCCTCTCACCCTGCATCTCTCATGGATAAATAAATAAAACCTTAAAAAAAAATTTCAAGATCAACTAATTGAATGTGGGGGTAGGAGGTAGGGAAGGGGTCCAAGGCCAGTTGAAAACATATGATTCCACTCTTCTCCCTTCCTACCCTGGCAAAAAGAAATTTGAGACCAGCACCAGTAAGATAAAACCATGTAAACATTCTTCTTCCTTTTCTTTTTTTATTAAGAAAGCATGCAAAACACAACAACAACAACTTGTGAGATCACACACCCCCTTGCCAGCCTGCACCAATGCAAAGCATTATGGGTGGTACAAGGGACTCACCAAACCAGAAACATGGGGGTTGAAGAGAGGAAAGCAAGGATGAGTATATCTATACCAAATAATTGCTCTTCCTGTCCCTCTCCTCCCATTTCTCCCTTATGTCCTCTTATAGGCAGTGAGGTCCTGCAGTTTTGCACACATCACCCAATACAACAACGACTATACTTCGAGCCCAGCCATGCTGGACCAACAAGAAAAAGGAGTATTGTTTCCATTTCATGGAGGGGAGGGAAAACGGAGGCCCAAAGAGAGTCAGCTTTGTCCTGTGCCATTTAGCCAGGCTGAGTTGAAATGGAAGGAAGCTAAGATCCCAGGAGGCCTGATAGCCCATCTCCAGCCCTAGCCCCAAACTTCAATTACTCTGGCAGCCCACCAGAGTCCTAATGAGACTAGTTTTCAGAAGACACAGTTGAAATCGTAAACAAGGGACATTTACATGTACAATTTTGTCTACCCTTGCAAATCCTGTGCAGATCTGAGTAGAACAGGGATTGAGAAAAGAGAAGTGATCCTCTGTAAAGAGAGTCTTGGGGAAGACAGATGGGAAGTTGTGTCTAGGAGGCACCTTGACTAGAAGGAATAAAGAAGAGATGCCTAGAACAGACACAGGGCAAAGGCATTTTGCCACCCTCTAAGAGAGATTCTCCTTTCCTCAATGGGAAATATCATGTGATACTTCAACCCCACTGACAGCCCAACAGCGGGGGATTCAAGCCACTCACACCCTCATATCTTACAAAGAACTTCACAGAAATAAAGTGCTCTTTAGTTAACCGCCCTTTCCTGCCCCTCTGCTTCAGCCTTCTTCAACAAACTCTTGCATATAACCCCCTTAAAAAGAAAGGAAGGGGTGGGTGAGGGGAAAAGCAGAAGAATGGAAAGCCAGATCTCCTGGAAGTCATGGGTAAATAAAAGAATATAAACAAAAAGCAGAAATAACAGAGATAGTGGCCTTGTCCATTCCTTACATGTCATTCTGTAGCTTTCAGAAAGCAAACATTCAGTGAAATAAAAACAGAAGTAAAATTGCTCTTCCCTCTTGCAGCTAATATTCAACAGTTAACATTAAACATACACTAAGTGCTTTGCAGCAGTAACTCATGGCCACTCCTCATTAAAGGAGAGAAGTTTGTTCCTTATCTTTTTCTGGGAAGGGGTCTCCCTTGGCCCTCATAAACTCTCCTCTCTAAATTATTTACTACCCTCTACCAATTTCCTTTACCCCTCAGAAGCCTAATGGCAAAAGCTTCAGCCCCAATGATCTGGATTTCAAGAGAAGCATTTGCCTACACAGCTAAATAACTGAAATACTCCCTGCCCATGTGTATACCAACTCCTTCTCTCTCTCTCCTCACCTTCTTACCATCGACACCATAGGTTTGGTTCTGCTACGATCAGTGGGAAAGAGGTTCCCATCTTGCCCTAGGATATGATGAAACTAAGAGTGTTAATGGCTTGCTTTTCTTTCTTGAGAGTTCTAGAAAATGGGAGAAGAAAATAAAAGGGGAGGAAGAGCTGAGCAAACAACTGAAGGAAGACAAAATACTATTTGCCAAATGAGAAAAGGGGATTGAAGGATAATTTGTAAGTGCAAATATGAGCCACATTTAATTTCCAGAGAAAATTATGTTTAAACATTCAAAAGGGTTAAATTGAAACTATCTCCTAAAAGCTGAACCTCTGCTGTATAGTTGTCCTCAATCCTACCACAGAAGCAGAGTTCTGGCTAAGACCAATCTATCTCCAATAGACTAAGGGGTAGGAATAAGCCAATGGAAGTTTCCAGTAACATATAGAAACTGACCGTTTTATATTCCATCACCCCTCTACAGCACTTGACTCCACCCAACCCAGACTTCTTATTCCACTAGGATTTTATTATCACCCTCCTGCACCACCACCATCACTCTTACCCTAGATGGGAGTGAGGATTGGCAGAGGTAAGGATTGAAGATCTAAAGGGACAAAAAAGAGCTCAGAGGACAAAATTAGCACCATTGAGTAGAACCTGCAAATTCATGGCTATGAAGCAGTGTTTTAGATCCCTTTTACTTGAGAATGTGGCTTCTCTAGTACTGGACTAAACTGACAGGAACAGAAAACAATTTAGGTCCAAAAGGTGAGATCAGCATTGAGCTTCTCAAAGAGAAAGGTCAATCAAGGTTTGAAACCTTTCTCTGTGGCCATCAAGGCCTCACCTTCCAGCCAGATTTTAAATTAGCAAGGGGTGAACACGGTCTGTGGGGGAGGGACAGGAGACTGGGGATAGCATATAACCAATAATAATAATAACAATAATAATAATAATAATAATACCATAATAAGAATAATAATAAAAGAATTAGGAAAAACACAAGAAGGAAGAGGAAGAAGGAGGCAGGAAAGAGGGGGTTATCTTCGGCAGCATCTTGCGGTGGCTTCTCTGACAGAGCAAGAAAAAAAGAGGATATATAACTATATACAGCAAGGAGGAAGGGATGGGCTGGGACTGCTCTTGCCCCACTGCCAGACTTCGCCACCCAGCCCTGGGCTCATGGACACTTTCCATGATGCCCTAAGTGATCAAGTCCCAGTCGAAGTCATCAGGGATCTCCTCATTGGCGCCAGGAGGTGGAACTGGTGGCCGAGGGACCATGTGGTGTGCTGTTGGGAAGAGAAAAAGAAATTAAAAGGAGAGTTATTCTATCCATCTAGATTGGCAATGCTCAGCCCCAAATAAGGGGCTGGTGCCCTTATTTGGCAATGCTCAGCCCCATGAGGAAGGGCTGGTGAAACTATAGTCCTTATCAGCCCAGAGTTATTTTTGCTGCTAGCCACCACTTCAGTGGTGGAAATAAACCAGAGCAAACATAGGTCACATGGCAATTTAATACTATGCAACCAGTAAGAATTATACTTATGAAGATCATGTAATAATGAAAAAAACCCATATAGAATGTACTATTATATAAAGTCACAGTACAGGAATTTGTAAACATTAATGTATAAGCAATGCATGAGCCGAGAGTCTGATGTCACCCGAAAAATTGAAAACACTTGTGGTTAGGCAGGATAATAATAGTGATTTTCCAAAATGTATTTAAAAGGGAACGATCTGCTCAATTTATACTCTTTATGGCAAGTTAGGGTTTCCTTCCAACCCTCCCTACCCCCCATCAGAGGTAGTTCAATCCCAGATCCCTGATACGAGGAGTCAGCTGACAGGAAAGCAGACATGGGCACAAAGCAGGTATGTCTGGATGACATGTTCATTGTATCTGCCTGAGCATGTCTTCCATCTAGATTCCAAAGCTGGACATAAATGTTCTATATCTTGGGTCTGCATGCATGCTTTTACTTCCTTTTTTTTTTTTTTTTTTTTCAAGATTTTATTTATCCAAATGAGAGAGAGAGAGAGAGAGAGAGCACGAGCTGGGAGAGGGGCAGAGAGAGAGGAAGAAGTAGGCTCCCCACCGAGCAGGGAGCCTGACTTGGGGCTCAAACTCAGGACCCCGAGATCATGACCTGAGCTGAAGGTAGACCTCAACTCTCTGAACCACCCAGGCATCCCCTGCTTTTACTTCCTTTTATGATCATAGGCACAAGTTTTGCTTAAAGTAAAGCAATCTTCTTTGGTCTCCCATGACATATGCCTCCCTCACAAATGGGCCCACCCTCCAGCCTTAGGGATCATGAAGGCTTACCTACTCCCAGCAGGGGCAAGCAAAAGGGAAGAGAATGCAGGCTCAGAGCCAGAGGAAAGCAAAACAGCTCATCAGGGCAGAGAGGGTTGGGTTGTTGGAGAAACAAGCTTCCCAGCTCTTACCTGGGCGATTGTATGCTGCTGAGTCCTGGGTGGGGATGGGGTACATTGGTGATGGGCCAGGGTAGAGGTGGGGGGCTTGTGGGTGCACATAAGAGTTCACTGCCAAAGCAAGATAGGAGTTACTTGAGTAAGCTTCATTCTATTCAATGAAGTGGGCCCACTATAGAGGGGGAAAGAAGTACTCTGTTTCCCCTTCATATCTGCTCCCTTCCTTGCTCTGTTTGGTTGCTCCAGCAAGCACAAAGGCTTTCTGCAGGAGCTGTTGGTCCTCACAGCTTAGGGTAAGAAGGGACCCTAATTGTCCCTGGAACTATAAAATATCAAGGCTATTCAAAGGATGACAAATATAGAAACAGAGATAGAAACACGATCCTTGAATCTCGTTTCACTGGCTTGAAGATCATGTAACCACAGAGAATCACGACACCACCTGATATGATCCAGGTTGGGGTAGCCGAGACACAAACTTGGAATGGGCACTTTCTCCTCCCTTTTCTTAAGTAATTCTGATCTCCCAAATTAAGGTGTAAAAAGAGAATCATACAGTTTTTCAGTACGGGACTTTACTAATACACTAAACCTTCAGTCAATGTAGTAGACAAACTAGTCCCACTGTTCAGTTTGGGTCACTGCTCATCAGATGATTTTTCTCAACTCTCTTCTGTCCTTTACCTCCCCCTCTCTTTTTGTCATAGTCTCCACCTCCTTGGCAACTTGCTTTGTTCACTACCTTGGTTCATGGCTGGCTCTTGTTTGCCACTGGTAAGGGCACAGGAGTCAGCAATACGGGCAGGGGCTGGTGGCCGGTGGGAGCCCCCTTGTGGGGGCACATGACCAGTCTGAGTGAGGAAGTGGTTGAGAGAGTCACACAGATTGGCAATGTGATGCTGATCGAGGCTCCAGTTCTTCTGCTCTGCCTGCCGTAGACTCTCCATCAGTTCTGCAAACAGAGAAGCAAGAAATGCTACCCTTTGCAGAGGTCCTGAGGCCCCTACGGTATTTACCCCTATCTCACTGATTCCCAACCACATCATGAATCAATGCCACTGACTAGGTTCATTGCCAAAAACAAATGACATCTCTTAGAGCTCTACATTTTCAAACTCTTCTTCTATTTGTTCCTTACTAAATTCTTATTATAATTTCCATCTCCACCAGTAAAGAAAACAAAATTTCAAAGTGAGCAAATGAATTAGCCAGTAAATGGTGACAAAACTACAAAATAGTGGTCCAGGTTTCTGAATTCCTGAGAGCCTTCCCTCTCTAAGGACAGAACTAGCCAAGATAAAACATGGTCATATTTTTAGTGCATTAAGGCTAAATTATGAAATTTGAAAATAACATTGGCATCATCCACGTTGGGAAATATGGAGGGGAAACAATGGAATCCTCCATCCCCACACTTCATTTAACCACTCCCTTCTGCTTTGCTGGTTTCTACTAGGCTTTCAACTCACAACATGCTCCTCTTCCCTCTGGAAGAGGTTCCTCTCATTACTCACCTGAGAACTGTGACTGCTCAATGCTGGACCAGTTGAGCCGATTCACCATCTTAAAGCTTTCCTTTAAGGAGTCGATATTGGAGCACCAGTCAGGAGGAAAGGCTGTAAAGAGGAGAGGAGAATGGATAATAAGCACTCTGACTATGCAAGGTTATCAATTATGTTACCAAGATAATCTTAAAATCTCTCTCCCTGGAGATCAAGAAATAGTAAAGCTATCGGATGCTTAGGGGATAGGCAACCTAGCTCACAGGCAGGAGAATATGTAAAGCAATCACAGGTGGTCAAAGAAGTCTGTAACATGGAGCTCTAAGTAGCAACATCTGTTCACTCAGAGATGCTGTGCTGGGGGATCGAGGCTAGAGACCCACTGTCAGCTTCCTAACCAACTGCACCTCCAGGCCATAGTCAGAAGAAGGGGGGCAGTTGGCCCTCCTCTTGGATCTCCCTGCACCCTCCTCACTCACCAAAGCCAGTACTGTTCATAGGAGCCTGGCCTTGTGCCTGTTGCTGTGGTGGCGGCGGTGGCTGCTGGGCAGGGTGGGGGTGGGGATGGTGCTGATGTGGGTGGTAGCCTCCGTGCTGCAGTGGGGGTGGATGCATGGTCATCACAGAGGGAGGCCCGTAGCCTTCAGCCCCCGCCGGCTTCCCACCTGGTGGGGTACAACCATCTGGGCTTGGGGTGTGCAATGGAGGAGCACCCCCTACAGCTGAGGGGCCCTGGGCTGGTGCCTGCTGTGGCTGCGGCTGTGACTGTTGGGGTGGTGGCTGTGGTGGTTGCTGCTGCTGCTGCTGCTGAGGTGGCGGCGGCGGCTGCTGGTACATGTAGTAGTTGTTAGAGGGTGGCATGTCCCCCAGGAGAGACGAGAAGCCTACAGGGTAGGAGGAGATAGCCAAGTGAATTGGGCAATGCATTTTTCTTTTTTTTTTTTTCCCCAAAGATTCATTTACTTATTTGAGAAAGAGAGAGCATATGTGAACAGGGGGAGGGGCAGGGGGAGAGAGAGAATCTCAAGCAGATTCTCCACTGAGCTCAGAGCTCAATCCCAAGACCCTGAGATCATGACCTGAACCTAAATCAAGAGTTAGACTCTCAACAGACTGAGCTGCCCAGGCACCCCGATGCATTTTTCACTAAACAAGATTTCCACGATTGAGATGGGAGGTCTTGGGCAGAAACCCCAGACTTCCAAGGGTAAGGCTATTCTAGGAAGGCAACGGTCCTCTTGGCTTCCTCTGCCACCCACCATTCTCCCACCTCTAATAACAGATGGAGTGCCTTGATAGTGCGGCAACTGCTAAAATGTTAGCAAAAAGGTCAGCCTGCACCTTTTTATGCTATTCCTCAGGGATCTGGGGGTAGGGCTGGCATCAAAGTGTCAAAATAAGTCAGATATCAGGTGAAGTTTAGAAAGTAAATTACAAATAAAATAAAGCCATTGGGCACCTGCTCTCTCTTCTTCTTTACTGTGTCTACACTCTTCTTGGATTCACTACCAACAAATGGAGTTGGATAAAGTGTAGAGCAAGGATAGATGAAGTTCTCACACATGTTGGGCAGGGGAGAACTAGAAACTGAGACCAGGTAGGGGCTTTCAGCCACAATTAAACTTGAGTTAATACTTGGCAGTCCTCATTCAACCTAATTTTTCACTTTGTTTATGAGGTCCTCCCTACTCCCCACTCCTGATCAACCAATCATCTGGCCTGCACTCATTCCTCAAGCAAAGGCTATAATCTTAGACCATAACGCTAGATCTAAATCCCCCAGGATCTAAAAAAAGAAATCTGGGATGCCTGGGTGGCTCAGTGGTGGAGCATCTGCCTTTGGCTCAGGGTGTGATACCGGGGTCCTGAGATTGAGTCCCACATCAGGCTCCCCGCGAAGGACCTGCTTCTCCCTCTGTGTCTATCACGAATAAATAAAAATCTTTACAAAAATAATTAATAAGTAAATAAATAAAAGAAGAAATCCACGGCAATTAATATACATTTCCGAAAGGTGGCTTCCAACCATTTTCAATCATCTCATTCATCTCCTGTGGCCTGTACAAGGTGACTGTAGGAACAAGAAGCTCTGATGCCTGACCTGAAGTCTTGACCCCTACCTCTGATTTCTTTAAAACCAGAAACAAACAAGAATCACAGAGGGCTGGACCAGATGATCTCTCAAGGAGACTTCCCAATAAGAACTTTAGATTACTCTTACATGGTAATTTGGGAAATTTGAGTATGGACAAGACATAAAGGAAGACATATTAAGGAAGTATTATCAACTCTATTAAGAGTAATAATGGCAGTGGATAACCAAGTCTTCATCATTAAGACTGCACACTGAAATAGTATCCATAGGTGAGATGACATGTCTAGGAATTGCCTTAAATTACTCCAATTAAAAAAAAAAAAAAAAAAAAAAGCTGGGTGGTAAATGAGCTGAAAAAATATTGGTACCTGTTAAAATTGGGCCATTTTAAAAGCTGGAAATCTAAGAGTTTATTATACTGTTTTCTCTATTTTTGCATCTGTTTGAGATTTTTCCTAATAAAAATCCCACATGGGGTGCCTGGGTGAGTTAGTTGGTTGAGGGTCTGACTCTTGATTTCGGCTCAGGTCATGATCTCACGAGCTCAGGTGGTGTGAGCAGGCCCGGAGTTGGGCTCCACACTTGGCACAGAGTCTTTTTAAAGACTAATTCTGTCCCTCCCTCTCTGCACACCTCTCTCTCTCTCTCTCTCTCTCTCTCTCTCTCTCTCTCAAATAAATAATCTTTTAAAAAAAATCAACATAAATAGGGGCGCCTGGGTGGCTTAGCCAGTTGGGCATCAGCCTCCAGCTCAGGTCATGATCCTGGGGTCCTGGGTTCAAGCCCTACATCAGGCTTGCCTGCTTCTCCTTCTTCTCCCTGCTTCCTGTTCTCCTTCACTATTTCTCTCTCTCTCTCTCTTCATCTCTCTCTCAAATAAATAAATAAAATCTTTTTTAAAAATCAGTATAAATATAAATATACTAAAGAATTAATTTGTCTCACAATGAAACAGATTCTGAGGGAAAGGAAACCACTGCTGTCCCCTGGTGGCCATCCTCTAAATGACCTGCTTGCAGCCATAAAGTCACTGCCCTTAGTTTTAGAAGAGGAATCCCTCCAACTCACTTTCTGAAGCTAATAACCCAGCCTGCCTCTTGAAACAGCTGTCCTTCAGAGCTAAGCCAGAAGAGTGTGACTCCAAACATTTTTGGTTTCTGAGATGGTTCCCCTGATCAGTGATCAACCTCTCCTTGTATGAAAAATAAGACAGAGGGAGAGAAGAGAATGTTATCACCCATTCAGGAGTATAAGGACGTTCATGGCCTCATCCCAACTGCAGGCTCACCATGCTGAGAGGAGGAAGAGGATTTCTCCAGCATGGATTTGTAGAGGTTGCGAAAGGACCAGCTTAGATCCTGAAAATTGATCTCTGAGTAGGAGAATTTGAAGTCGTGGTTGGTGTTATAGAGGGGAGGGGGACCCTCAGCACTTTCTCGGCCTGGAGCCCCTGCTCCTACCGCTCCACCATCCACAGATCCTGTGCCCTGCAGAAAGGAGTAAGAAAGACTTGATCCATGTATTAAAATAAGGACCCAAACATCCCCTTAATGGTCACCAAGCTCTCTGGCTTGTCTTTAGCCTCTCCTAACTTTTCAATGAATAAATACCCTATCCCTTCCTATCTCCTTTATTCCTATCATGATGTAACTCAAGCCTTTTTCCTAGGCTCTGTCCATCTTCCTTTCTCATAACCTTTTTGGTTCCTCTTCTCTTCTCACCACTTTTCTTCCCCCTTATCTTTCCCAAAGTTCTGTTACATATCCTCTCTCTCTCTCTGTCTCCCTCTTCTGCTTTCCCCTTCTTTCCCAATTTCTTTGCCTTATACGTCACAGATACTCAATACATCATTTTGAACTGGCAAATATAGGAATCTGTTCAGCCACCCACTCACCTACCCATCTATCCCCATGTACCCTGAAACCTCTACTTATTACCTGGCTGTAGCTGGTGATAGATGTGGGGCTCTGAAGTGACATCTGAGGATTCCCCTCAGAAGGCAGTGAGGCTTCTCCACTCCCTGGTACACCTCCCCGTGGGCTTTTGCTTGCCTCCTGTTCTGGTGAGTCTTGGGATAGCTGAGGGTTATAAAAGAATAGAAATCTAGAAGCAGAAGCTAAACATCCTCCCGAGATTGATGGTTTCAACTCTGCTGGTATTCATCCTTTGCCCCAAACATAGGAAAGGACTGAATAGACAAAAAAGGATGTAGAAGGATCAGCTGTCTCAGCAATGGCATCTCCCCATGAGGTACAGACTTACATCATCATCTGGAGGATGTCTTCTCTTTCGGGAGATGTCAGGGCAGGTGTCGATTGTCCAATATGAGCCCTGGAAAGAGAACCCATCCCCAGAGAAAACAAAATCAGTATACATGGAAATTTCCACCTTTGGAAAGTAGATATTTGGGAGAATTTCCACACACACACACACACAAAAATAAGTTATATTAAGAAAAGTAACTGGAGAATCACAGAGAATCCTGAGGGTACTGGCTATTTTTGAGGAGTACATTTGTCCTAAAAGCTCAATGAATAAGTCAGAGGTATGTGATCCGAACACAGGCCTCGATTGTTCTGGAGGAGTAAAATGATAGTATTTAGTTCAAAGAGCTGGAAATGCCCAGACACAACCCTCCCCTTCTGTGTGATCTAAGGCAATGCTCTCCTGAACTCCAGCATCCACATTGATCAAATGAAGACATTGATTTATCTTTTTCCTTTTGAAGATAAAAGTGATGGGCTTTTTTGTATAGAAAAGTTCCTACAAAGATTATTAAGTCTACCTTTCACATCTAGAAAGAGTGCCACACATAAGAAAGGGGGCATTAAAGTTAACTTTACCATAAATAATTCTATTTAAAAAAAAGATTTCACAATCTTTTTTCTTAGTCACCCGTGCTCGTGGGGGCTCACAAACATGATAGCCACACTCTTCCTTTAAGAAAAAAAATAAAGCTGCTTCTCTAATTAACTTATTTCCTCTTCTGGGTAATTAAAACAGCCACAGGACTCTAGGCTGTCAACTACTCTCCTTCCTGCTCCTCCTTTCGATGCTTACAGGAGCGTCTCACCTTCCCAGGGTCATCCCGAGGTCTGGGTACCTTCCGGAAACACTTGTTGAGAGAAAGGTTGTGCCGAATCGAATTCTAGGGAAGCAGAGAAGCAAGTTAGCTTTGAGCATTGTGTAAAGCAGAAAGTTTTCCAGTAGGACACAGAGGGACAGACACAAAAGGATGTAACATACATAATAAAGTTCCGGTATCTGACAAACTTAGGACCTCTTAACTATACTGATGGAGGAACTTACCTAGCAGATAGTGAGAGCAAGGAGATCAGAAAATGCAGAAATTTAATCAATGGGAGGTAATGCCTATTTAAGTACCAGGTGCTTCTGGTATATATATATATAAAACTACACAATCTTTCTGGTTATATAGTTTTTCAATCTTTCCACCCAACTGACAACAGGTATATAAACACCTCAAAATCACATCTGCCCAGTTTCTTAATTCATTCTGCCTCCAGTAAAAGAATAATACTTTAAAACTGTTTATATAAATAAAAACAAAATATAAATTAAGAACAAAACAAAGGCACAAGTTCACTTTTGTTTTCTCCACAGCCCACAGAATGCTGCATTTGGAGGAAAGAAAGAATGTTGCATATGTGTGTTGAGTGAGGCTGGGGGTTGTGGTAGCTAGCAGGGACACACTCATGAAGGAAAAGCTGAATGCTTTCAATAGACTCCAGATCATTATCTGGTTTGTATGTCAACTAGAGATTTACAGAGCAAAAGAACTACATTAAATCCCCATTCCTACTCAACAACTGGCAAATGAGTTACTGTTCCAAAAGATGAAGAACATCAGTCTTTCTTTGCTTGGAAGAGGAGTTTTCTTCTTCCTCTATTGCCAGCCAAACAACTTATGCTGTTACTACTTGCTTGGTGAATAGGCTGTTGGTGAAAGACCTAATCATCATCAGTAGTAGTAGTAGTAGTAGTAGTAGTATACAAATTTCAAAAGATGAGGACTATGTGCAACAAAGCTTTGGAAATCTGATGAGACTCCTACCTCTAGGTAGGAAGAAGCAATGCCATGCCTTGCACAGTGACTTGAACATAGTAGAGTGGCAATAAGTATTTGTGAAATGAATGAATCTCCTTTTTGAGGACTCAGAAGGTAAGAGGGTATGATGAGCAACAGCATCCTGCCATCCTCATAACTACACTTAGTGGCTCGATATCACTGGAGTTTCCCTGATATACCTTATGAAAGTTGTTCAACTCTGAAAAAGAGTAGGGGATGGGAGATATATAAGATTTTAAGTTCACACATCTCTGAAACAGGTCAGAGTGGACTGGACCAGGTTATAGGAAGAAACAAAAGTAGAGAAAAAGATTGTCGCAAGTTATAGAAGCCATCCCACCTTCCAACCAATGCCAGCATTCTTGTAATAGGGGAAGTTATCACAGATCCAGCGGTAAATCTCACTGAGGGTCATCTTTTTGGCGGGAGAGGAATTGATGGCATAGGTGATGAGGGTGGCATAGCTGTATCGTGGCTTGCCATCCTGGTGCACTGCTGCGTCGTCTTTACTCAGGGTGGCATTTGGATCTGTGGGTGAGCCTGGGGGACACTTGCGGCTGCCACCTGGAGGCCCAGCCTGGGAGGCACTCCCAAGCTTCTCAATGGTAGCTCGAAGGGTCAGCTGGGGGAGCCAGTCTATGGAGGTGAGGCTACTCTCTAGGTCAGAAGCCATGGTACTTCTGGGTTCTGCAGAGGAGAGAACAAAGAGGAGAGGAAAATAGAATAGATGAGTGTTTTATCTGGTTAGTAGCACCAAGTAATATTCAAATCTTAGTTCTTTAAGGGAAGTAGAGTTTCTTCCCTCTATAATTCCCATGGGAGACTGTCACAGGACAGTCCTCAACCAAGGGTCCCCAAAGCTCCCAAGCAATATACCATCAATCATCTACCAGATGACAGACTGGTACTTACCCTGTATCTTAATGTAGAACATAGCCAACAGGACTCTCCCTTCATTTAGGACTAAAAGAGAAGTCAAACAACCCACCCAGTTGTGCTATTCCCTCAATTCTCCTTATTTAAACCCCTACAACACAATATCTTAAACTGTATCATATTTTTCTGAAAACTTAATAGACCATATAAAATCAGCCAAAGTCTACTCTCCAATTATGTGATGCTTGTTTTATTTACATACGAGATCCACAGATAGCACAAGTGAACATGTAAAGAAAAACAGAGTAAACACAAGTATACACCAACGAAGCACACACCAACACTTTTAAAGATGTTTCGTATTAGGTAGATTTGAGCACTCACCCTTTTTAATCCCATATATGTGCACATGAGGCATATGAGATTTATCCCAAGCAGGAATTATATATGACAATCAGCAAAGGACAGATGCAAGACACACACATACACAGTGGCCCCCATACCCAGAGATCAGTTAGGTATACAATGTACATTACCAGCAAAGCACAAAGTCACACACAGATGTAACACATCCTGAGCACAGCTGCCCACACCTTTAAAGCTACCCCTGGCATGCTCCCGCCCACAGACACCAACACCAGGAAGAAGTCATGGGCAAGGACCTCCCACCTCTGAGCCTGCTGGGCTTCACTGAGCTGGGGGAGACACCCAGCTGTGTGCACACCGGTAACAATCAGATAGCCTGGCTAAAAATAGCCACTCTGGGGCTAAGAGCTGGCTCCCCTTCTCCCGCCCCCCTCCTCTCTCCTTCCTTCCCAGCCAGGCACGCAGGCTTGCTGCACCTCCATGCAGACTCCTGGTGCTGCCAAACCGCCCACGCCTGATGTTTGCACACCCTGCCGCCACCCACACAGCCTGGGCGCTCTTGCTGGCAGAGCGGTGCAGCTAGAGTGAAATCTTGCACACCGGGTGCTGCTTTCTGCTATTGCAGGGTCTCGGAAGGCTGGCAGGAAGTGCTTGGTAGCCAACTGGCGCTCCCCGAGTGCCCATGCCAGCCACCCCCCCTGAGCACTCCCTGCTTGACAGGTTTGTGCCTGCACGGCCCGGAGAGGCCGGCCAGTATTTCTTTCCCGTGTCCCTGTTGACAGTCCCACCAGGGCTTTTCTCAGGAGGAGCCAGGGGTAGCTGGCCCTGTACAGAAACACATCATGTCTGTAATGTCTAAATCCGCACCTGGATGATATGCACAAGTGTTAGGACCCCACACGAATCTACACACTCCAGAGTCAGAAGCTCAAGCCCAGGTATGACTGTCTCCCCCTGTGTTCTGACTCCAACACATCTCACAGGCTGTCAGCTCACTCCATCTCCCGTGGCAGTGACTCTCCTCCCCTTGAGACTGACCCTCTCTCCTAAGGATCAGCATTCTCACTCATGTCCCTGTCCCCCAAGGTCCCCACCCACACAATCTTTGCATGTAGGCACATGCACCCTGCGCTGGGCTCCTCACCAGCAACACACCCACTCCACAAAGCTGAAGGAAACACCTCAGTGCCTCAGGGGCCTGAACAGCATGAGACCCAAATGAAACCGAAGAACTGCCTGACAGGAGAATGGGGTGAAAAAAAAAGCTGTTTATAAATAGCATCATGAAGGGATTTCTCCTTCATCCTTAGCTTCTTTCCCCACCACCATCCTTTCCAGCCCACCACCACCATTTTGCCTTAAAATCATGGAAACTCTTGGACACTAATGGGGACATTTAATCATTCTAGGAAGGTTCAGACCTCCTAGCACATTACTAAGTCAAAACACCACAGCATCCAGGGTAAAGCAGGGCGCTTGGGGCAATCATTGGTCCTGCAGGTGGGTAATCACATCCGAACAGTAATGTGACAATAAGCAAGTGACCAGAGTTCTCCTGGGTCCTCCCCAAAAGGGGAGGTCTGTAAAGAATTTCCTAGTATCTCCTGCTAGGAATCCCTAGGAAACCTCATCTTAAGAACACAGAAGCCTTCCGCAGACCCTTCATTTGAAAGTCTCTCAACACTGGACAGGGACATGATAATACATTTCAAGCATTTTACAGAACCCATTTGGCACATGCCAATCACTCTGAACTGTGGAAAGGGAAGCGCTCAGCCTTTGCTGATTGTTCTCTGATCTTCCCTAGCCTTACACCAGCACCAGATTAGGAGAGGTTAAATTTAACCTTTCTCCAGCATTCTCTCAGTCAGCCCTCCAGATACTGCCTGGCACTCAAAATATATCCTAATCTGGGATGCCTGGGTGGCTCAGTGGTTGAGTGTCTGCCTGCGGCTCAGGTCATGATCCCGGGGTCCTGGGATCGAGTCCCACATTAGGCTTCTTGCAGGAACCCAGCTTCTCCTTCTACCTATGTCTCTTCCTCTCTCTCTCTGTTTCTCTCTCATGAATAAAGATAACCTTTAAACACATATATTTAAATATCCTAATATATACATAATATATATTATATATAATAATATAATATATATCCAAATATATTAGGATATATATATCCTAACATATATATCCTAATAATATATATTATATATATATATATTATATATATATATAATATATATATATCCTAATATGACCAGATTCTTGTAAGAAGCTTGCAGCAAAAGGTCCTTCTGATCTTTTGGCACCATGCTCCCTTTACCCATCCCACTTCCTCACCCCCATCACTTCCCCATTCTTGAAGGGCAGCCCAGTGCACAGAACCTCAGAGATGAGGTCCCTCAGTTCTATTCCCAACGTTGACACTGACTCACTCAATGTCCCTAACCATCTGGTGCTCCCTGAAGTCCTGATGCCTCAGTTTCCCCCTCCAATAAAAGGGATGAAGTCATAAACACTGCCAAAGCTTCATCCTTGGAGGGAAGTGAATGAAGCTTAATGAGCTCGTGGCTGCTTCACATTCCATGCTCCCCAAAATAATGGCACGAGGCTAATGTGCAGGGCTATTATTAGAAAGGCAAACAAGAGATACTTCCATTTCTCAGTCCAACCAACCTAGTTACCCAGACCTCTCTCTCCAGGTGGGCCCCATGCCACTGGGCTTGGGCAGAACCTAAGTCAGGCTACATTCTTCTCTGCGCGCTGGAAGACTGAAAGGAAATACCCATAGAACCTGGGAAAGGCAGCCAAAGGGCAGGCTCCATCACATCCACAAGACGTCTAATTAAGACTACAGTACTGGGAGAAAGGTGGAGAAAAAGAGAAAGACATTCTGTTGGAGTGGATTAGTGACCCTAGATGAGATGTGTAAGATCCAAAATAATAGGTAAAGTTTTCTTCCCACTTTATCCAAAAGGCCAGGAATTGTTCTCTGGATGGTGCCAAGGTCAGGTACTCCGGAATGATAACTTCCTGCTCTGGACAGAATGCCAAAACTAATAGAGCAGTGGTTAAGTTTACCACATCACCAATTACCAGTCAGGCTGCCTGGGTTTCAATCCTGGTTCCATTATGTCCTGGCTGTGCAAGCTTGGGCAAGTTACTTAACCTCTCTGTGTTGTTTCTTCATCTATAAAATAGAGATGATAACTGTACCTGCATAGGGTTGTTGTGAGGATTGCCTCAAATTAATATTTTAAGGCATTTAGTAAGTGTTATGTAAGTGTAACTATTATTATTATTTTGAATGGGGGAAAAAAGAGAATATTAGAAAATAGAAAGCAGACCATAGAGGTAAGAATGGAAGCAGCAAACCTGCAATGATTCACATTACCAAACCTGCGCTGAGTTTGTAATAGCTTTCAGGATGCCAGAATCTAAAACTTTTACTTTGGAGATAGTATCACCCCACTACTAACCAATGCCAGGACCAAGTAAAGTCCAAATATGAAGGAACGAGGGGATATCACCTCTTATTTTTCAGCAGGGACCAAGTCTAGTCATAAGACATGATCTGGAAAACAGCACCCTCTAAATCATAGTTAATCCAACCCAACAGCCATCTGCTTCCAACAGATACCGCAGAGGCAAGGAGAATTAGGGAAACTCCGTCCCTAATTCAGGGCCAGTTACACTGTGTGGTGGTGGTACACCTGGAGCTGTTGTGATACAGTTCACTCTGAGCCACTCAACAAGTTGCATTCCAGCATCTGGGAAAGCACTTTGGGAGAAATAGGTTGCTATTATACCAGAGTCGGCTCTTTTCACAAAGCAGGGGAGGGAGTTCTCAAGTTAAGAGCCAAGGATCCTCATGCTTTTGAGACCAGAGATATCAGAAATTAAACTCTCCTGCTGGCTCTAGAAGAACTGACCCCAGCATGACACTAAGATGCCCTGCCATATGAAATGACTTTCGCCCAACCATTCGCGAGGGTTCCCGCTGGCCACGGCAGGCCAAGCCCTCTCCTCCAAGCAGGGAGCCTTACCAGCACCCTCTCCAGGTCCTTGAACAGAGGCACCGGCTTCTAGAGGCCTACCAGAAACATAGGATTCTGGGTAATTGGAGGCTTGGTCTGAAAAACACATGACTATCTCCACACACGTACCCACTCAAAACAGAGCCACATTCACCTGAATTAGGAAACATAGGCACACCATGTAGAGAATGCACAGCACAGCTATACAAACCTAGATGATAACGCTGTCTCATATACCACCACGTAAGGTGGTTTCCAGGACCAAGTGGCTGTATGTAGGGACTTAGGCAGCCCATTATGGCCCAGATGCAGAAAGAAGAAACATAAAAACCCACTTAGGATGAAGTGTTGCACTTGGTTTTGCTATAGGTGCACATAGAAAATGAGAGATGTACTAAAGGTAAAGCAGGGAAGCGGGCGCCCAGCTAGTGATCCCAGGCTGCAAGACACACTGCTAAACACGTAGCCCGGTGTCAGCTAGAAGGAGGTCCTGGCACCTTTTTCCTGCCTTTTCTGACAATGCTGGTCTTTGGTGATTCCTGCTCATATCTCATGAAAGAAACTTAAATAAAAGATTCCAGGGACACACAACTGAACAAGAAATGGGAAGGGAAAAGATGAAACTATTAGGTGGTTTCTGAACGAAAATTCATCACAGGTCAAATCTCCCTGGTGATCAACTTTTTTAGACGAAAGACTGGAAGGAGACTGAGCAGCAACACCCCTCTCTTCCTAGCCAGGATCTGCTTTTTCCTGATGAAATGGCGGTGAGGACGGGAGCTGTGGACAGGAGCTATGTAGGGCACAAGGACAGGCGTACAGGGCCAGCATTATGGAAGAATTTCAACCCAGGAGTTGGTGTTCCCCTACACCCTTTCTTCCTGCCTTGGGACATTTAGGATTTCCATTTTCCCTCTGGATTTTATTGATAGAGGCATGCTTCCATCCGGAATGAGTATGCCGCAAGAGAAGGTCTCCTGGCGTCTGAGGAAGGGTGAGTGGGGACAGACTGACTTTCTTGTCCAGGAGATGGTAATCACAGTGGGTTGGAGAGAACAGCTCTGGTAGACATTAAGCTGACGGAGTCTTACAAGGTAAGAACAGCTAATATCAGTGGAAGCCCTAGCCAAGTCTAGGCCATGAAATGCCACGATGACTTTAGTGAAGTAAAAAAGCCCAAGAATGGGGGGCAGTATGGGATCCTGGTTGGGAAGTATCCATCATTATTACACAGTATGGATGGAGTTCTGAAAATGCAGGTGTTTGCTGATATTCCTCTGACCTCAGCATGGAAACATACGCGTCCCTAGGGACCTCAAATGAATCCCATCCATCTAGCCACCGAACACTAGGAAACCCATTTCTCAGAGCCGCTGCAACAAGATAGAAGTTTGAATCCAGGAGCTTCTTCAGAACCCATTCCCCAGAAGAGTCTCTTTTTTCCTTCCCCAGTGATGAAACCCAAGAGCCACCATGTCAGCCCCTCCTACACCCACTGGTACCTAAAGAGGACAGAGAAGGTGAAAGAAAGCACTAACCTGTCTCCAAGGTTCCCCCAGTAAAAGGAGGGAACCACCTGGTACTGGAGTTTGGGGTTGGAGGGACTCCCCTCTTCAAAGGCAGATGAAGGGTCTCATCCTCAGTGGCTCTTCCTGTACTTGGCTGAACATCCCAAACTGGGGTGGGGAACCGGGTCCCCTGAGGATGAGGAGCGGAGGGAGGAGGAGGAGGAGGGGGAGGAGGAGGAGGAGGAGGAGGGGGAGGAGGAGGTGGAGGAGAAGGAGGTCCTACCTGGGGAAGGTGGCACACCCCCCACACCCTGCCAGTTACCCTGGGGAGGAGGGGAGGAGCCTCTCCCAACCAGGAGTTGTCTCCTCCCCCTTGGGGGAGTCCCCCTCCCCCCCAAACTGGATCTTTCGGGAGTGGAGGGCTCTTTCTGTCCGCCGGAGATCTGAGCGGAGGGGCTCTGCCCTGTTCCACTGTCTAGGTGCAAGGAAGTTGAGAGGAGAGTTCTTCCCCTCTCCTGAGAGGCCGAAAGCCGACTCCTCTTCTTTTCCCTCGAGCGTCCCCCGCTCCTGGACGTCAGGACTCGTCTCCCCTGTGAGTACTGGATCGGATGGAGGGCGCCTACTCCATAGGCATTTCCTCCTTTCTCTGAGCCTCAAAAGTCCTGAACTGCGGCGCGTGTGCGTTTGGAGGGGTGGAGGCGCGCTGGGCGGTCTCGCTCGGCCCTTCCTCGGGTAGGATCCCCCGTCTACTTCGGGAGGTCAGTCCCCGGCCGGGAGGGGGTGTTCCTCGCCCCTAGGGGAGGCGAGACTCTCCTCGACAGGGGTCTCTTCGGTCCCTCGCCCGAGTGGAAAGGGTCCCCCCTCCTGCGCGGGGAGAGGCTGCTCGCCCCCGCTCCCGCCTCGGCTCCGGGGGCGCCCCGAGGGTGGGGTTCTCCGACTCCCCGCTCTCCCCGAGCTGGCCTGGGTAGCAGGGTCCGGGAGGCCGCGGCTCCCGACTCGGGTCCCCGGCTACCGTGGCGGCAGCGCCTCCTCTAGTCCCGTCCCGTCCGGTCCGCTCCGTTCGGCGCGCGAGGCCCCGGCGCTGCCACCCCTCGGGCTCCGGCCGGTCCGGGCTCCCGGGCAGCCAGAAGGCGGACGGACGGTGTCGGGGCTCGGCTCGGGCTCGGGCTCGGCTCGGCTCCGCTGCAGGCCCCGGCTCCTCCCCGGCCTCCGCGCCGCGCTTCGCGCCCCTCCCCCTCCCCCGCCCGCCCGGCCGCCGCCGCGGCCGCCGCCGCCGCCTCCCGGCGCGGGTTAAGGAGGAGCCGGCGGCGCCGGGAGAGCCGCGGGGCCCGCAGCCCGGGGACGCGCCGCCGCTCGGGCCGCTGCAGCCGCGCGGCCGCTGGACCCCGAGCGCTCCCGGGCGGCGCGGGACGGCAGCCCCTGCGCTCTGGATCCGGACAGTGTACCCCCGCCCCCCGCCTCCAGGGCACGCCCGACACTGTCAGCCGCAGTTGAACGCGCGCCCTGTGGCGTGTTCTACGCGCTACAGACCCGAGGCGCTCTCCCCGGAACGCCTCTGATGGGCTTCCCGGTCCCCGGAGACGGTGTGTCGAGGGTGATGGCGTTGGGTCGGGGTTAACCGGTTACCCTGACATCATCCTGGAGTTCAGCAAACGCCTGGGCGTGTAAAGAGATAAAGGAGCATGCAACGGAGAAAACTGCAGACCAAACTCTCTATAAACTTGAGCAAGGCCCCTGGTCTGTGGAATCTTAGCGCAGAGGGGACCTCGAGACTCGCCCTGAGTACCCACGAGGGCTGGTGCAGAGACCTCATGAGATGACTGATGTGAACGTGCTTTTTAAACTGCACGGTACACAGAGGTTGCAAAACATGGTTTCTCACTGACGGGCTTGTAACCCATCTTATCCTGAATGTCACCCAGTATAGCATGTTCTTCTCTGCCCTTTCCAGAAAACCCCCCACCCAGAGACTGAAAAGGCCACCAGGGAGCCCACCTCTACTTTTCCTCCTCCAGTCACATGATTCCTCTGGAAATTCTTATATAGTTCATCCTCTGACCTATTAAACTGTTCTCATTCTACTTTCCATCATATAATATAATATGAAGGCAAAAATGTCATCCACGAAATATTCAAATTCCTCCAAAAAAGACTAAATATTCAAGATTACAGCTTGATGACTACATTACACATCAAGATGGTAAAGTCTTTTATCTTCTGGCTAAATGTATGATAGTTTAGGTTATACATATGTAAAGTTACTTTATAATTACAGTGTGCCCAGGCATTGAGCTAAGAACTCTGCCTGTATTATCATATTAAATTCTTCCAGTGATCCCATAAGGTACTACTATTATAATACCTATTTTACAGATGAGAAAACTGATTTAGAGATTATGACTGTGTCTAAATTCACATGATTAGCAAGTAGTAAAGTCAGGACTGAAACTAACAAATCCAAATAACTGCAAAGACCCAACTCTTAACTTCTATTTCATTGCCCTGAACTGTCAGAATCAAAAACCACCCTTAAACTTATTGTAATAGAGATGTATGGGGACAGATGGTAGTGACATTTGTGATTGAATATAGCATAATGGATACATGTGTCCAATCACTAGGTTGTATACCTGAAACTGATGTAGCATTGTGTGTCAACTATACTCAAAACAGAAATTAGATAACATTTCCTCTACATAAATAGAAAGCAGAAAGGTCAATTGGTTGGTTGTGATATATATATATATATATAAGGAAGAAAAATTCTTAAACTTAAAGGAAGTAAAACCCAATTGGGCCTTTTCTTTCTCCCAACCCTTACTATATCCAGATTTAAAGCTGTATTTCCCTTTTTAACATTAACTTGTTCTCCCATACACAGATAATTTGTTATCAAATGCTTCTTGCCAAGTGTTAGATATTCTGTTATGTTTCATTTGTCAATCATTTTCGACATTTTCTATGTATTGTCAAATTTGGGGAACACGGGTAGAGAGGTAATACTAAAAATGGGAAAGCTTGGGAAGAATTAGACTCTCTTTTCCTAGAAATTTAGAAAAATTGAAAGCTCATGAAATTATTTGATATATGCAAGATATTTGTTGCATTATTTATAACTGTAGAAAATGAGAAAATTTGCTTAAATAACCATAATAGGGTAACCATTAAATGGTACATATAATGGTATAATAGATAATTTTCTTTTTGTGTCTTCTTACCAGTTAGATGTTTTTCAGTGGGCCTGCATTATTTTAAATAACCATTTTTTCATTTATCTGAATATATTCTAGTAAGAAAATCATGTTTAAAAGTTTGTATAATACAATCTATAGTTGCTTTTTGAATATATACTTAGGTATATGTACATATTTGAGTATACACATCAAAGATGTGAGCTTGAAGATTATTTACCTCACTTTCTACTATATCTATAATTAGTGTTCATATGGGTTTTGCTTATGTAATTTTTAAACTAAAACAAACTGATAAATAAGCCTGTGTTTGTTTTGTTTTTGCTCTAAAATGGGGGAAGCACTTGCATTCATCCTCCGTGTACTTTGCATTAAGGAGGGTGAGATGGAGCAGAATAAAAATATAGTCACTGAGGTGCACCTGTCTGGCTTAGTCATTAGAGCATGCTGCTCTTGATCTTGAGGTCACGAGTTTGAGCCCCATATTGGGTATAGAGCTCACAAAAAAACTACATATATGTGTGTGTGTATGTATTATATGTATGTATGTATATAGTGTGTGTGTGTGTGTGTGTGTGTATATATATAAAGTTGATGATAATATGCCACGATACTGTTCTGGAAGCATTTATTAAAGACTTCTGTATTGTATGAAACTCAGTGGATAAGATTTGTGTATCCAAATCCCAGCTGTGGTGCTCAATAACTGTGAGAACTTAAATTACTTAACTGTTGTGTTTCCTCATCAGTAAAATGGGGATGATAATAGTACCTACTTAACAGTGTTGTGGAAAGACTACATGACTTTATGCATGGAATGCATCTAGATAAGTGCACGGAGAAGAACTTGCAGCTTGAAAGAGGCTTAAAAATCACACCAAACAAATGCAATGTATATGGATTAAGAGATATAGCCATCAAACACAATATATAGACATTGCACATTGCAGCAGGGGTGTGTGGGGGGGGTCCTGATTTGAACAAAGCAACTGGAAAAAATATTATGAAGCAGTTGGTACAGTTTCAATCTTAACTCTGCTGATATCAAAGAATTATTGTTAGATGTGTTAATAGTTATTATTGTTATTATTTAAGTATCTTTATCTTTTAAAAATGCATACTGCAGTATTTAATCATGAATTGCCTGAAATTTCCTTCAAAGTAAGCAAGGGATGGGGAGAGAGGTATAGATGATAAAAGATTGACTAAGTGTTGCTTATTACAATATGTTTTGTTTTGTTTTTGAAATACTAGTCTCCCGGCACCTGGCTGGCTGAATCAGTAGAACATACGACTCTTGATTTCAGGGTGGTGAGTTCGAGCCCCATCTTGGGTGTAGAGATGCTTTAAAGCAAAATCTTTTAAAAATAAATAAATAGAGAGACTCCTAACTCTGGGAAACAAACAAGGGGTAGTGGAAGGGGAGGGGGTGGGGGGTGGGGGTGACTGGGTGAGGGGCACTGAGGGGGGCACTTGATGGGATGAGCACTGGGTGTTACACTATATGTTGGCAAATCGAACTTCAATTAAAAAATATACATGGGCAGCCTGGGTGGCTCAACAGTTTGGTGCCTGCCTTCAGCCCAGGGCGTGATCCTGGAGACCTCCCTGCATGGAGCCTGCTTCTCCCTCTGTGTCTCTGCCTCAATCTGTGTCTCTCATGAATAAATAAATAAAACAATAAATAAATAAATAAATAAACTATTCTCTCTACATTTATATGTGTTTGAAATTTTACAAAATAGTTTTTTAAGGGACTCCTGGCTGGCTCACTGGGCTCATAGAGCATGTGACTCGATCTTGGGATCCTGAACTAAAGCCCCACGTTGAGGGTAGAGCTTTAAAAAAAAAAAAAAAAAAGTTTTTAAAACACACTGTTTAAAAAAATGCTAGAACATAGTAAGGATTATGTGTTTACTATTATGATACACTTTGTATTTATAATAACTGTATTATCCTATGTTTGCTTACACTTTTCAGATTACAATATTTTAATTTACACTATGTCTCTTAGTACTGACACTAAACCTAGGAAGTAGGTATTATTATTCCCCATTTTACTAATGAGAAGACTTAACTAGAGCCAAGACTGCAAGTCTGTGCAATCTACCACCTACACTCTTCCAGTTTTCCGGGGGGGATCTGCTGGTAAAAGGTTTGGGAAATAACCGACAACCACTAAGCACAGGATTCTTGCTTCCCTTCATGGCTGCAGTCAGATTTAGTGGGTGGGGAATAAACGAGCATACAAACGATTCATTTGGAAATATTTATTAGACCAAATTTGAGCTCTCTGCACATCAGTAGAAATTCTAGCTGGTACTTTAAAGGGTAATCTAGGGATAATAGAAGACAACAGAGGAGATCAGATCATGATGGAAAAATTCTCTCCATGGTACGTATTTCCTTTCCATAACTTTATTATCTTAAGTTTTCTACGCTAACTTTATATCCTCTCCCTAACCTGTCTGTTCTAAAACCAAGACTAGAACTAAGGTTAGCGGAGTAGAGGTAAACTGCGAAAGGAGGTTGGAAGGCGGGAGGACGTCACCTCCCAGTTGTGAGGCCCAGCCTCCCAGCAGCTCCGTTCCACCTTAAGAAGCCGTAGCCGCTCCCTGCGCGGAGCAGGCACTCAGCTCCTCCCACTCCCGTGTCAGCTCCGACCCGGGAACGTGGGGAAGGGGGAGAGACGCACTGAATGGAAAGATCCGCGCTTGGGGCCGCAAGGGTCTGTCCTTCCCCTACGCTCCCCGCGCGAGAGGAACGTGTAAAGCATCTGCTGTTGGGTTTGGTCCTTTTCGCGACGATTCAGAATGGGGGCGTGCCCATCTGAAATTGGAGGCGGGGGAGGGGGAGGGATGCGTGTGGGGTGGGGCCCATGTTGGGGTGGGGTCGGAGAGATCACGGCTGGGGCGTTGGCGATCTACGGTGTGCCCCGACTGTTGGTCGAAAACTGTAAGTTCACTAAATCCGGACGCACCTCTTCAAACCATTTCCAAAAGAGGGGGCGAGTTTTCCATTCTCCGCCCCAATTGCCCCTCTTCGTTTTAATTGATTGGGTTTAAGGTAGGCTGGGCCCAAGGAGGCTTGTTGATTGGCTACATGAGTCATCCATCAGGATGACGCAAGCGAGGGGAGTGGCTATTGGGCGGAGGAAGTGAAGGTTATTTTGGTACCTCCTACCGCAACTGCTGATTGGCTGAGGTTTGCGGTGAGGTAAAACGAGCCGTAAAAATGCCCACTAAGGGAAAGGGCCTATTGGCCGATCTCGGCGGAACGAGGGCTAGGGTGGGACTGGGAAGAGCCAGCTGGACTCTGTTATTGTACTGAAGGACCAAATTGATTAAAACCCGGAAATGAGTTTCGAAGGGAACTGGAGGAAAGAGGGAAATCCGCGGCACCTTGGTCACCCTCAACAAGGTCATTTCCTGCCTAGGATCAATGATTTCCTGTTTACCCGACCAAGTCGGCGCGTACCCGGGCTTTCTGGAATACACACGCTCATTGCGTTCCTATGAGCCTTTGGTCCCCGGCTTCCCGTTCGCTTAAGTTACGTAAAAGAATGAGACGGAGGAAAGGGAAAACACGGGGTTTACCCTGGTCTCTTCTAGGGAAGCGTAGGGAAACTGAGGCTCTAAGAGAGACAGCCAAGGATGGACCCTGGATCAGTATCCAAACAGGTGGGTTCCTAAAGAAACCATTCGTAAAATAATTCAAGAGTGGGCGGAGGTGTAGAGAACGGAAACGATTTGTCTAAAGGAAGAGCATTAATCATATACAGAGACCGTGGGTAGGGAATATGTTTTGTTCATCACTGTATCTCTGGTGCTTCCTACTGTCGGATACATGGTGGGTGATCTGAACCAAACAAGAACGAGACGTTTATATAGTATAATGGACAAATTCTAAAGATGCCAGACCTTTAGAATATGTTTTTACAAAGCATCTGTATCAAAATAGAGGCACCAGGGTGGCTGAACCCTTCATTCGGCTTTTGGCTCAGGTCATAATCTGGAGTCCTGGGAGCCAGCCTTGTGGGTCGGGGAGCTCCCTGCTCGGGGGACCCTGCTTCTCCCTCTCCCAATACTCCTCCCTCCCCCACCTGCTCTCTTTCTCTCTCTCAAATAAATAAATAAAATATTTTTAAAAAATAATAAAGTATATCTAAATAAATATTTTTAAAATAAAGAACCTATGTCAATTTTATGATCCTGGAAAAATGTTTCACACTTACCACCTGGGTTAATCCAGCCATAAAATGAGATCTGTTTCCCCGACCTACCTGTGAAACACCACCATTTTCCCCTTAACACCTTGAGGCCTTTAAAATTAGGAAGCAGATTTCCCCCTAACCTACATTCCTAGAAAAATTGAAAAGATAGATGGGATTAGTAAAAAGATGACCTCTACACCCAATGAGTGGAAAATACGTTGTTTAACCTATAATCTAAGAGTCAAGGGTAGGACGAGCTTATTATTTGAGAATATTAAGAGATAAACATCTATACGAGAAATTATGGAATCACTTGCTGGCCTACAAGATTATAGCAAGATTTCACCAGTGCTTTACCATGATCTAAAAACTGCTCTGGAATTGAGGAAAGCAGTGCACAAACTTCCCAAAAGTGTTATTAACTATTCCCACTGCAGGACACCACATGGATTGTTGGTCAAGATTCAAGTACCTTCTATTATCCAGAACGATTCCATACTTATAATTTTCTAGAATCTTTTAGGCCAAATAGTTTATGAGCAAGTGTATCATACTGGCTTTTCAGTATAATTATGAAAATAGCTTAGAAATAAGGGGAGGAGGGATCCCTGGGTGGCCCGGCGGTTTGGCCCCTGCCTTCGGCCCAGGGCGTGGTCCTGGAGTCCCGCAATCCGGCTTTCTGCATGGAGCCTGCTTCTCTCTCTGCCTGCTTCTCTCTCTGCCTGTGTCTCTGCCTCTCTCTGTGTGTCTCCCATGAATTAAAAAAAAAAAAAAGAAAGAAAGAAAGAAGGGGAGGAACAGGGGGCAGTTATATTTGCAATAATAAAAGTACCATAGGAAAATTATATTTAGCTACAAAAAATTCTAGCATAATAAGGTATATGTTGCTTATATGAAAGGGGGTAGGGGAGACATTAAGAAAATTTTCAAGAATTGTATTTATCAGGTAAGTGTGCATTTTTTTCCTAGTTAATATTATATGAATTATGTGGAAATATTCAAAACTATTTTAGGGTTAATCATTCATGCAGTTTGAGCACTGCACTTTCCTTTTCATGATGTCCCACAAATCAAAGTATAAATTGTCTCTGAGGGAAAATAGAGCCTAGCAGTGAGTCTAAGGAAGAAAAAAACTGGCATTGTTCCTAATCAAAGATCCAAGCCCTCTAGCATGTAAAGATAAACCAGTGGCATCTTGATTGGTGAGAACATAAGACAATGAGTCAGATAGAATCTTAGGCCTAAGGAAAATCTTCAACCTCCTGGAGCCTAGCTGCTCCCTGCCTCCCCAACCCTCTGTCTTGAGAAACACAGTAATCTTGTTTCTTTCTTCTTGAGGCCCAGCGAACAGTTACAAGGCCTCAAAAGACCAAGTATGAAAGCACCAGATTATGCTGTGCTTGGAATTTATGGAAAGAAGAGGAAAAGGGAAGGCAGAGGTATCAGAGGGGCTGGTAGAAGTGTAGAAGGGACTTACTAGTGCTCAGTCAGGTATCTGTCAGGGTTGGCTACAGTAAACAGAAACCACTTAAGCCGATATAAGCCAGAAAAGGCCTTAATACAGGGAATGGATATCTACCACCTTGTTGGACGGGCTTAGCAAAAGCAGGGTCTCTGCTACATCCCAGAAATGGCTTCAAAAACAAGACTACTAGGGGCACCTGGGTGACTCAGTGGTTGAGTGTGTCTGCCTTTGGGTTGGGTCGTGATCCCCGAGGTCCTGGGATTGGGTCTGTGCTTCGGGCCTCCCACAGGAAGCCTGCTTCTCCCTCTGCTTATGTCTCTGCCTCTCTCTCTCTAGGTCTCTTATGAATAAATGAAATATTAAAAAAAAAAAAAAAAGACTACTAAACTTACCCACCAGGGAAGCTCCAGAAAGGGGAGGAATCAAGATTGTTGCTGAAACTGTGGAGTTCAAGACATAGTGCCTTCATTCAGATCCAGGCATCAGGATGCTACTATTGCTAACATGCCTCAGCAGCCTTGAGTGGCCATGAAGCTTGTAAATGGTTGCTAGAACACTGCTGCAGGAAAACCCGACATCCCATGGCCGTGCTGGCCACCAGCAACTATCAAAGCAGCCAGGAGGTGGCCCCTGCCTCACTTCCACTTTTCAAGTCTCTGGGATGTGCAAATCATTGATAGATCAAAACTTAAAACTCGAATCCTAGCTGTAAGAAAGCCTAGGAAATTGAGGTTTTGGTTTTCCAGGTTTTTGGTAGTTCCAGTATAGGGAACTGTATAAAAAGGAGACGGGGCTCCTGGGTGGCTCAGTCGGTTAAGCAGCTGCCTCTGACTCATGTCATGATCCTGGAGTCCTGGCACCAAGCCCTGTATCAGGCTCCCTGCTCAGGCTCCTTCTCCCTCTCCCTCTCCCTCTGCCAACCCCCCATACTCTGACCCCTTTTTATGCATGTCCTCTCTTTCTCTCTCTCTCTCTCTCTCAAGAAAATCTTTTTAAAAAGAAAGGAGACAGGGATCCCTGGGTGGCTCAGCAGTTTAGCACCTGCCTTTGGTCCAGGGCATGATCCCTGGAGTCCTGGGATCGAGTCCCATGTCAGCATGGAGCCTGCTTCTCCCTCTGCCTGTGTCTCTACCTCTCTCTTTCTCACCCTGTGTCTTTCATGAATAAATAAATAAAATCTTTAAAAAAATAAAAAAAATAATTAATTAATTAAAAAATAAAAAGAAAGGAGGTGAATGAAGGTCAGTCATATCTATCACAAGTTTAGATAGGGATGCCTGGATGGCTCAGCAGTTGAGCATTTGCCTTCAGCTCAGGTCGTGATCCTGGGGTCTGGTGATCAAGTCCCACATCAGGCTCCCTGCATGGAGCCTGCTTCTCCCTCTGCCTGTGTCTCTGCCTCTCTTTCTCTCTCTGTCTCTCATGAATAAATAAAATCTTTTTAAAAATTAAATTTAATTTTAAAAAGTTTAGATATATCTCCATTTTTAAAATGTCCTTCCAGAATAGAAGGGAAGGAAGAAGAAATGGGTAGGAAATATCAGAAAGAGAGACAGAACGTAAAGACTCCTAATTCTGGGAAACGAACTAGGGGTGGTGGAAGGGGAGGAGGGCAGGGGGTGGGGGTGAATGGGTGACGGGCACTGAGGGGGGCACTTGACGGAATGAGCATTGAGTGTTATTCTGTATGTTGGCAAATTGAACACCAATAAAAAATAAATTTATTATTAAAAAAATAATAATAATAAAAATAAAATGTCCTTCCTTGGTTGCCACCTGGCTGGCTCAGTCAGTGGAACAGTGACTCTTGATCACTAGGTTGTGAGTTCGAGCCCCACAATGGATTACTTAAAAATAAAGTCTTTAAAAATAATAAAATGGGGCACCTGGGTGACTCAGTTAAGCATTTGACTTCAGCTCAGGTCATGCTCTTCGGGTCCTGGGACCAAGCCCTGCATCAGGGTCTATGCTCATCAAGGAGTCTGTTTTTCCCTCTGCCCTTCTCCCTGCTCATATGTGTGCACACTCTCTTCTCTCTCAAATAATCTTTTTTAAAAATAATAAAAAATAAAATTAAATGTCCTTGGGAATAAGTAGAATGAGAGTATTCTGATCCAAAATAATCCTCTTAGGGATCCCTGGGTGGCGCAGCGGTTTAGCGCCTGCCTTTGGCCCAGGGCACGATCCTGGAGACCCGGGATCGAATCCCACATCGGGCTCCCGGTGCATGGAGCCTGCTTCTCCCTCTGCCTGTGTCTCTGCCCTCTCTCTCTCTCTCTCTCTCTCTGTGACTATCATAAATAAATAAATTAATTAAAAAAAGACAAAACAAAAATACAAAATAATCCTCTTAAAAAAAAAAAAAAGAATCCTCTTTTGGATTTTTTTTATTTTTACAAACCGATAGGGATATAATGGGGAACAGAGAAGTTTTTATATAGTCACATAAAGACATTACCAATTATCATCTACCATAATCATCATTTCATAGGAGAGTTAATTAAAATTTTTAGTCCAAAAAGATGGGAAGGTTATACTCTCAGAATTTAAGAATTGGATAAATTTCACTTCAAAAATAACAAAACCGGGCAACCCGAGCGGCCCAGCGGTTTAGCGCCGCCTTCAGCCCAGGGCGTGCTCCTGGAGTCCCGGGATCGAGTCCCACGTCGGGCTCCCTACATGGGGCCTGCTTCTCCCTCTGCCTGTGTCTCTGCCTCTGTGTGTGTGTGTCTCTCATTAATGAATAAATAAAATCTTTAAATAAAAAGGGGGGGGGGTGTCCCTGGGTGGCTCAGCTGTTTAGCGCCTGCCTTTGGCCCAGAGCGCAATCCTGGAGACCCGGGATCAAGCCCCCCGTCGGGCTCCCGGCATGGAGCCTGCTTCTCCTTCTGCCTGTGTCTCTGCCTCTCTCTCTATCTCTCTCTCTATCATGAATAAATAAATAAAATCTTAAAAAAAGAAAAAGAGAAAAGAAACTTCAGGTTCATAGATGAATCAGGTGGCACTTGGGTGGTTCAGTTAAGCATCCATCTTTGATTCAGGTCATGATCTCAGGGTCATGAAAATGAGCCCCAAGTGGGGCTCCAAGCTCAGTGGGGAGTTTGCTTGAGGATTCTGTCTCTCTTCCTCATATCCCCTCTTCTCAAAAAAAATAATAATAATAAATAAATAAAACAAAACAAAACAAAGATGCATCAGACTCAGCCCCCGTTAGAGTAATTACTCATCCTAGGTTGCCCAGGACTATCCTAGGAAATCCCTTAGTCCTGGGATAACTGAGACAGTTGATCACCCTAGCGCCTGTTCCTAGAAATGCTAAGGATCTTAAAAATCCCTTCTAACTCAGAAACTCTGCCTAGATGCATATCCTTTTCCCCAACTTTCTTCCAGAGTGATTATTTTGAGTCCCCTAACAATTAGCATAGTATCAAAGACTATTCCCAAGCAATGACTTTTATGTTTGTGCCATTGCCTAGATTATTTTTTTAATTTATTTATTCATGAGAGTTACAAACTGAGAGAGGGAGACAGGCATAGACACAGGCAGAGGGAGAAGAAGAGTCCTCGAGGGGAGCCCTGTGCGGGACTCAATCCCCGATCCCGGGATCACAACCTAAGCCGAAGGCAGGTGCTCAACCACTGAGCCACCCAGGTGTCCTGACCATTGCCTAAATTATGAACTCCTAGAAGGTAGAGACATCTTTCCAGGACTTCACAGTGACTACTAGTGCCTTATAGATAGTGATTATAAACGGGATACAGGTTAAATTGAACAGAGAAGTTGGACAAAGTATTACGTCAGGCTTTTTTGTTCTTTTTTTTTTTTCTCATTGAACTTTTGTTTTAATGGGTCTCAAAATTCTGTGACAGATTTTTGGTTGTTTCCATTAAAAAGTTTTTAAAAACTAATAACTTAAGATTCACACACACACACACACACACACACACACACACACACAAAACAAATGGTCCACAAAACATTCTCCTTTCCTTGTGAAGTTTTTACAACTGGTTATCATTAACCAGTCTTTTACTATTAAACTTAAATGGTCAATTGACAAACAGCTCTGAGACCGTTCTTTCACCACTGATTAAAACTGGGATGGGGCAGCAGCCCGGGTGGCTCAGCGGTTTTGCGCCGCCTTCAGCCCAGGACGTGATCCTAGAGACCCGGTATCAAGTCCCACGTCAGGCTCCCTGCATGGAGCCTGCTTCTCCCTCTGCCTGTCTCTCTCTCTCTCTCTGTCTCAAATAAATTAAAAAAATAAATAAAATGTGGATTATCTGTTTTTTTAAAAAAAAGACTGGGGTGACAGGTATCGGGGCTGATGCTCAGCCTTCTGAGTTTTCTGGGCAGACTTGGTGACCTTGCCAGCTCCAGCTGCCTTCTTGTCCACTGCTTTGCTGACACCCACAGCAACTGTCTGTCTCATGTTATGAACAGCAAAATGGTCCAGAGAAGGATAGTCAGAGAAGCTCTCAACACACATAGGCTTGCCAGGAACCACATCAACAATGGCAGCATCACCAGATTTCAAGAACTTGGGACCATCTTCAAGCTTTCTTCCAGAACGACGATCTATCTTCACGACGATCTATCTTTTCCTTCAGCTCAGCAAACTTGCAAGCAATGTGAGCTGTGTGACAATCCAGCACAGGTGCATATCCAGCACTGATTCAGCCTGGATGATTCAGGATGATCACCTGAGCCATGAAGCCAGCTGCTTCCATTGGTGGGTCATTTTTGCTGTCACCAAACCATGACGAACATCTTTGACAGATATGTTCTTTAAGGTTTTATTTATTTATTCATAAGAGACAGAGAGAGAGAGGCAGAGACACAGGCAGAGGGAGAAGCAGGCTCCATGCAGGGAGCCCGATGCGGGACTCAATCCCAGGTCTCCAGGATCACGCCCTGGGCAGAAGGCAGGCACTAAATCACTGAGCCACCCAGGGATCCCAACAGATATGTTCTTGACATTGAAGCCCACATTGTCCCCAGGAAGATCCTCACTCAAAGCTTCATGGTGTATTTCAACAGACTTTCCTTCAGTTGTAACATTGACTGTAGCAAAGGTGACCACCATGCCAGGCTTAAGAACACCAGTCTCCACTCGTCCACAGGGACAGTACCAATACCACCAATTTTGTAGACGTCCTGGAGAGGCAGATGCAAGGGCTTATCAGTTGGACGAGTTGGTGGCAGAATGCAATCCAGAGCTTCAAGCAGTGTGTTCCACTGACATTCCCATCTTTACAGGGGACTTTTCATCCCTTGAACCAAGGCATGTTAGCACTTGGCTCCAGCATGTTGTCACTATTCTAATCAGAAATTGGCACAAATGCTACTGTCTCAGAGTTGTAGCCAATTTTCTTTCTTTTTTTTTTTTTTTCCAATTTTCTTAATGTAGGTGCTAACTTCCTTAATGATTTCCCCGTATCTTTTCTGGCTGCAGGGTGGCTCAGTGGAATCCATTTTAACACCAACAATTAGTTGTTTTACACCCAGTGTGTAAGCCAGAAGGGCATGCTCACGGGTCTGCCCATTCTTGGAGATACCTGCCTCAAATTCACTACCAACAGCAGCAACAATCAGGACAGCACAGTCAGCCTAAGATGTTCCTGTAATCATGTTTTCGATAAAGTCTCTGTGTCCTGGGGCATCAGTGATGGTCACATAATACTTGCTGGTCTCTAATTTCCACAGGGAGATATCAATGGTGATACCACATTCATGCTCAGCTTTCAGTTTATCCAAGACCCAGGCATATTTGAAGGAGCCCTTTCCCATCTCAGCATTATCCTTCTCAAATTTTTCAATAGTTCTTTTATGGATCCCACCACATTTGTAGATCAGATGACCAGTAGGGGTAAACTTACTTGAATCTACATGTCCAATGATGACTATGTTGATGTGTTTTCCTTTTGCATTTTGGTTTACGTTTAGTGACGGTTTTCATGACACCTGTGTTCTAGCAGCAAACTCATTACAGGGGGTGGGGGGAGTCAGGCTTTTTTGTTCTTTTTTAAGATTTTATTTATTTATTCATGAGAGACACAGAGAGGCAGAGACACAGGCAAAAGGAGAAGCAGGCTCCCTGCAGGGAGCCCGATGTGGGACTCAATCCCTGGACTTTGGGATCACGACCTGAGCTGAAGGCAGATGCTCAACACTGAGCCACTCAAGCGTCCCTGGATGGTTGTTTTTATAAAGTTAACAGCACCCACCCAAGTGACAGACATACCACAGAAGCCCTGTTGTCCCTTCTAGTCACAATCCCCAAAGTGTAATCACAATCTAGATTTATGACACCACAGATTAGTTTTGCTGTTTTTGACCTTTACAATGTTTTGTTTTTTTGACCTATAGAATCTTTCAATACATTCTCTTTTGCACCCTGGTTTCTTTCACTACAGTTTGTGAGATTAATCCATATCCTTGCGTGTCACCGTAGTACATTTGCTCTCCTTGCTGTATACTATTTCATTGAGTGAATATACTACCATGTATTTACCCATTCTTCTCTCAATGGACATTTGGATTATTTCCAGTTTTGGAGCTAATATGAATACTGCTGAGATCAACATTCTCGTACTTATTTTTTGGTGATCATATAAATGCATTTCTGTAGAAATACCTTGGAATGGAATCATTGGGTAGACCTGTATTCTAATAAACATTGCTAAGTTTAAATATATATATGTATATACATATATATACACAATATATAATATACATATTGTATACATATACAATGTATATATATACTATATATATATATATATATATATATATAGCTAAATAGTTTCCCCAAGTGATTGCGCCACTTTAACAACGTATACCCTCATTAACAGTGTAGGAGCATTCTGGATGCCTCATATCTCCTCCCATGTTTGGCATTCCTTCTTTCGTTTTTGTTTTTGTTTTTTTTAGATATTTTATTTATTTATTCATGAGAGACACAGAGAGGGAGGCAGAGACACAGACAGAGGGAGAAGCAGGCTCCATGCAGGGAGCCCGACGTGGGACTTGTCCCCAGAACCCCGGGATCACCATTCCAGCCAAAGGCAGCGGCTCAACCACCGAGCCACCCAGGTGCCCCCGCGAACCTTCTTTCTTTCCTTTTTCCTCCTCCTTCATTTTAACCATTCTGGTGGGCATACAGTTGAACCTCCTGTACTTATTTTTTAAGGATTTTATTTATTTATTCATGAGAGACACACAGAGAGAGGCAGAGACATAGGCGGGCGGGGAAGCAGGCTCCTTGTGGGGAGCCCTATGGCGGGGGGCGGGGGGACTGGATCCCAGGACCCCGGGATCAGGGGGTCAACCCTCAACCCCTGAGCTACCCAGGTGTCCCGGTCCTGTAGTTTTAATTTGGAGTTCCCTGATGACCAACCAACTCAACTGCACACCTTTCCATGTGTTTATTCTTCACGGGGCAATGTCTTTTTAGAAGTTCAGTGTAGATCTTAAGCAAAACAAAACAAAAAACCCACCTCTTTACTAAAGGCCAAGCCATCGTGCATGACGGAGCTCCAATTAATTCCAAGACAGGTTGGAGGGAGAACAATCTCTCCAAAACACTTTTGCGTCCTCCCCTCCCCTGGAGAGCACCAGCACGGCAGCAAGGGACGACTTGTGGTGGAAACTCGGAAGAGGGACAGCCCGGGGGGCTCAGCGGTTTAGCGCCACCTTCAGCCCAGGGCGTGATCCTGGAGACCCAGGATCGAGTCCCGCGTCGGGCTCCCTGCATGGAGCCTGCTTCTCCCTCTGCCTCTGTCTCCCCGCTCCCTCTCTGTCTCTAATAAATAAATGAAAAAGAAAGAAACAAAGAAAGAGAAAGAAAGAAACTCGGAAGAGACGTTTCTGGGAAGTGGAAAGAAAGACAGTTGAGCTTTTCATCATGAAACAGCTATAGCGGGCGAAGGAACTACCAGGAATTTCCCCTCCGCGCCCCCGCGGCCGGCTCGGCTCCCGCCCCGCGAGGTTATCTGGGGGCACCAGCTCGGGGGGCGAGGGGGCGAGGGGGCGAGGGGGCAGCCCGGGGGCCGGGTATCTCTTAAAGCAGAAATGCCAACACCCTCCTAACGGCAACTGTAAGGGTGGTGGGGCCCAGCACTGTTTCCTCGTAAAGGGCTCCCAGCGGCCTCGGCCCGCAGACGCCGCGTGCGTCGTGCGGCGGCCGCCGGGGCTGGTCATTCGGCGCGAAGGTGAGAAGTGGGGCGGGGGCCGCGGGGGCCGCGGGGGCCGGGCCTAGCGAGCGGGACCCCGGCGTCGCCCGGGTGGGAGCGCGCGTCTTCCTTTCGGAGGCGGCCGGATCAACGAGTTGGCTTTGCTACCACATCAACGGACCCGTCCAAAAAAGAATCCTTGGCCTGTCGCCGCAGCGGGGGGTCCTAACGGCCGCTCGGCGAGCCCGGCGGAGCGCGGTGGCGCGGCGGCCTGGGATCAGCGGAGAAGCCTGGGCCGCCCCGGAGCTGGGCGCCCGAGCCGAGCCGCAGCGCCCACCTGCAGTTGCCGGTCCGGGTGGTGGGCGCGCTGCGCTGCCCCAGGCGCCGGCAGGTGGGAGGACCAGCCCACGAGCGGGGACCGGGGCCAGGTGGGTGGGGACCCAGAGTTGGGCCGGGCCGAGGGAGAGCGGGTCCTGCGGCTCGGGACACACCAGCAAGTCGCCTCAGAGTACTGGAGAGAATATTGGTTATGTCCTGAGCAGCTATTTTGCCTCAGCCCTTCCTCTGAATGCTGGGGATCCCACCGTGTACCGGGTAGACAAGGGCCCTGCCCTCCTGGAGCTTATATTCTAACGCAGAGACAGACAAGAAAACACATGGATACGTAATAAAATGCCAGATGGTGATACATCTTATGAAAAAAAAATGCACAATAAGAGATGGGGAGGAGGGCTGATGTATTAACCTGGGTGAGGCAGAAGGGATGAATCCGAGAAGTCCCTTCCGGAGGAGGTGTCTGTTGACCAGAGACCTGAAGGAAGGAGGGAAGCCCAGACGAATGGTCCAGGCAGAGGGAGCTTGGAAGATGCCTACCAGGAGTTTAACTGCTATGCAGATGAGATGAGCTTTGTAGGTTTTTGCAAGATGAAAACTGAAATTTCCTTAGAAAATTATGGATCACCCATTCACTTAGTCCTTTGTTCCTGAACTGTAAGAGAAAGGAAATATGGCCAGGTGCCCTCGGCAAAATACTGTTATTTTGTCCCAGTTTAATATAGACTAAGTTTAGAATTTCCGTTTGTTTTCAAGAAGAATTTATCTGAATTAATTCCATAAATAACCAAGTAGCACCTCCCTTTTTAAGAAAGGTATATTTACTTGAGTTTAAAGAGTTATGGGTTGTTTTTGTTTCTTATTTGTCCTCCTACCCCCCACCCCCACCCCCCATACCCCCCCAATGAGGATGCCTTAGAAGTAAAGGAGTAGCAGAGACAGAGGAAAGGAGAGCGATGAGGCTGGGGTGAGAAATTTGAAGAGAGAAATGGAAAGAAGTAAACAAGGAGGCTGTGGAATAGAGGAACGGTCTGTCCTAATTCTCTGCCTCCTAACAAACTCAGGAAATAATACTGGTCCTTCAACATAAAACTCCCAGTTGATCCCCACAACGATGCATCCACCTCAGGAGAGGGGGGGGGAACAGACTCAAGAACATGATAACTGGTTAAGCAGAATCATGATTTCTGGCTCCACTGTAGCTCCCCAAAGCGGTTTAGGCCAAAAGTGGCTTATTTCAAATACTTTAAATTTTATATGGCAAAGTAAGCCACATGAAGTTACAGAATTTTGTAACAGCAAGATTACTTAATCCCTGCTTATTTTGCTAATGGGGAAACAACTAGTAGATGACAGAGCAATGACTCAAAATAGAGAGGTTCCATTTTTGCCATATCCAGCTCTTTCTCCCCAGAACCCTTAACTTGATAAAAATTCTTCCCAATGGTTACTGAGCAAGTGGAAAGAACTTTGTTGAAGACCCCAGAATTGAGTTAATCTAAGACATCATTAGAATCCTGTGAGGTTTCACCTACTTCCACAAGTATTTATAGGTATGCTCAATGGCCAGTGGCCTAAGTCATACTTAAGCTCTCAAGGAGTTTAAGTAGATAGAGCAAATAAATAACTAGCCAATTACAATTTACAGGAAACAGTGTACCTTGACGAGGAATTGGAGGGAAAGTCAATTCTTAGTATAGCAGAGAGATGGAGAGCAACAAACACGATGTGAGTATTAAGAATTTATGTCAGATTGGTGTCAAACTGTTTTGTCATGCATTGAAAGTTTAATAATCATAATACCTGTCATCTTCCTAAACTTTTGTTGTATTGATTGTGTAGGACGTGTAGAAGTGGTGGTGGGAGAGACCATTACAGCCAATAAACTTGGTACATTCCCATATTCTCTCTCTTCACAATTAAATAGTATTTGCCACTTGTGGTGTTTTGCACTTTAATATTACCAAGAGTAATACAAATGGTAAAATATCCATGTTCAGGCTTGTAATTACAAACAGGCCTTGGTAAGATTATACATAACTGGTTTCGGGAGAACATCTTTGAAAAGAAGCGTGGCTGTGTAGGTGCAAAGAGTAATAATATATGAATGCAGAATAGTAAGAACTCTTCTTATAGAGCAGGCTCCAGAGTGTAACTGAGTCCTATTGCTTGTGAAGAATTGTGGTAAGACTCTCCAAAAAGGTATTAAGTCATGTTTGGCCCTTTGGAATGAAATGGGGTAGGGTAGACATCATCTAGTGGCTAAAATTGCATATTGCCTGAAGTCAGTGGTTTACCACATATGATCACATCTAGAAAGACTTTAAATAAGACTGTGAATTCATTGGTATTTTGAATGGCTGGCATCTCAGACTGCCTGATATTTTTCCCTGAACTTTTTAGTAGTCATACTAAGGGAAGACTAGCGGTGGGAGCCACTGTGCCCTCTGCCATCTCAGACCCCTACCCAGCCCCCTGCTACATACTTATTTAATTTAATAATTAGACTTGACTCTTTACTTTGTTTTACATTTTAAAAATCACAGAATTGTCTACTTCTGTTATTTGTGGATGTCTAATTATGCCAACTTTATCATTATTAAGATACCATATATCTCTGTTGTTTTATTATTAAAAAAACATATTTATGAAACATCCCAATAATACAGAGTTTAAAAAACAAAGTTTTCTGACTTTGGTGGTAATAAAGGGTAAATAAAGGTTTCAGATGGTTGTTGCTATTCTTACTGGCATTAAAAGCAGTGACTTTACTTTTCACAAGGTCATTTTGACATAGCCAGATACAAACAGCTGTGAAAGTTTGTCCTCTTTCATGTCTATTAGGCACACTATAATAGCTTTTTGCATGACATCTCTCTTTGCCAATTATTGTGACAATTAAGTTCGATCATATATTCTAAGCACTTGGCAAGGTATTCAGCTATGCGGGGAAAAATCCAATTCTTTCCTACTGTGATTCTCTCCTTTGGGTCTTGTTTCTTACTCACACAAAACACTTCAGTTCTGCTCACCAAATGTGTGGAGGTTTTTCCTTCACCTGTGACACCGCTTGGTTGTCATACAATTTAATTCAATTCAGCTACTGTCTCTCTAGAGATAGTATCAGATTCCACAGGTACCAGGTCCTACTAGACTGAACCTCCCTCCAACACATACATGTCAGACACCAGTTGCAAGCCCTGGTTATACCTGTACTTCTGACCAACTGGTTATAGATGAGAGGTTCTAATGACCCCTCGTTGGGTTTGACTAATTTGCTGGAATGGCTTACAGAACTCAGGAAAACACTTATGTTTACCAGTTTATTAAAGAACATGATAAAGGATACAGATGAATTGTCAGATGAAGAGACACTTAGGGAAAGTCTGGGGAGTTCCCAAGTGCAGGAACTTCTGTTCCTCTGGAGCTGGGGTATTCACCAGCCTGAAAGCTCTGTGAAATCCTTACTATTGGAATTTATGGAGCTTCCTCATGGAGGTATGACCAATTTCTCCATTTCTAGCCCCTCTCCCTGCTCTAGAGGATGAGGGGATAGGGCTGAAATTCCAGGCTTCTAACCATGGGATGGAGTCAAAGACAAATATTAGAACAAGATGCTCCTTAGTATTCTTATCACTTAGGAAATTACAAGGGTTTTTAGGAGCTCTGTGTCAGGAGCTAGGCATATAGAAAATATTAAATAATTGGGAATTTAAGATTATTTACATACATTGATTTGTGAGACAGATGTTATTATCTGAATTGAAAGTTTAGGACCTTGGGGCACCTGGGTGGCTCAGTGGTTGAGTGTCTGCCTTTGGCTCAGGTGGTGATCCTGGGGTCCTGGGATTAAGTCCTGCATCAGATTCCCCACAGGGAGCCTGCTTCTCCCTCTGCCTATGTCTCTGCCTCTGTGTGTGTGTCTTTCATGAATAAATAAATAAAATCTTTTTTTTTTAATTTTTTTAATTTTTATTTATTCATGATAGTCACAGAGAGAGAGAGAGGCAGAGACACAGGCGGAGGGAGAAGCAGGCTCCATGCACCGGGAGCCCGATATGGGACTCGATCCCGGGTCTCCAGGATCGCCAAAGGCGAAAGGCCAAAGGCAGGCGCCAAACCGCTGCGCCACCCAGGGATCCCCAATAAATAAAATCTTTAAAAAAAAAGTTTAAGATCTTGAGATAAGTTTTCAAGGTCACACAACTAAAGTATGCTAGCGCTGACCTGTGATCAATGTCTATACCAAAGACCTCTTTTGTTTTACATTGTTCTTCTAGTAGACAGATCAAGAGGTCCAGAATTTCAAAAGCAATCACGAGAAATCAATCCCAGTGTGAAAAAGATAGCCTACATTATTATTCACCCATTGGATTTTAGTTTAGGTTCAAGAGGAGATCAGAAGGGCAGCCCAGGTGGCTCAGTGGTTTAGTGCCGCCTTCAGCCCAGGGCATGATCCTACAGACCCGGGATGGAGTCCCATATTGGGCTCCCTGCATGGAGCCTGCTTCTCCCTCTGCCTGTATCTCTGCATCTCTCTCTCTCTCTCTCTCTCTCTCTCTCTCCCCCCTCCCCCTGTGTCTCTCATAAATAAATAAATAAAATCTTAAAAAAAAAAAGAGATCAGGAAGTAATATAGAATTAGAAACTAAATCTAAAGACATCCAAGCTTCCTTGCCCTCTAGCTCTATGTAACTTCTCAGCTTGCTATGTTAGGGAATACCATGGAGATAAAATGACACATAAACATCAGTTATATAAATGATGGTAGGAATCAGATACTTATTTCTTTTATTCAAGTATTGCTCCCCTAATAATTTACAGAGTAAGTAGGATTGTTTTCCCTAAAAATATGATAGTTCTCTATGATTCATTTATTCATTCAAATATTTCAAATAGTATCTATGGTAGGTACTGTTGGTGCCAAGGACTACCCTCATGTAGCTTATATTCTGGCAAAGGAAGTGATACATTCTATGAAGAAAAATAAAGCAAGGTAAAGGCATAGATGTCGGCATGGGAGAGTAGAGTTGCATATTCTAAATATTCTAAATTCTAAATTCTGACCTAAATAATTTGGTCAGAGAGGTTCTGTCCAACATGACGTTGAGCAGAAACTTGAATGACTTATGGAGCCCGCCATGAGAAGATCTGAAGAAAGTGTCTCAGATAGAGGGAAGAGCAGATGTAAAGGTCCTAGAGTAGAAAAGCTTAGCAGATTAGAGCAGGAGATCCACAAAGTTTTCTGTAAAGAACCAGATAGTAAATATTTTAGGCTTTGTAGGCCTTCTGTTTCTGTTAACAACTTTTCCACTCTGCTATCGTGTGTTAAGGCAGCTACAGAGGGGTACCTGGGTGGCTCAGCAGTTGAGTATCTGCTTTTGGCTCAGATCATGATCCCAGGGTACTGGGAGTCCTGTATCAGAAGCCTGCTTCTCCCTCTGCCCATGTCTCTGCCTTCTCTCTGTGTTTCTCATGAATAAGTAAACCTTTAAAAAATAAATTAGTTAAGGACCATATGTTGATAAATGGGCATAGGTGTGTTAAAATGAAACTTTATATATAAACATAGGAAGAGGCTTGAGATCAAAAGCATAAGACAAACAAACAAAAAAGGTAAATTGGGTGTCACTAAAACTAAAAGCTTTTGCTCTGCAAAAAACCCAGTGAAGATGGTGAAGAGATAGGCTACAGCGAAAATATTTTCAAACCACATATTGACAAAAAAGCCCTCTCATAACTCAACAGTAACTGTAATCAAAATAGTGTAGTATTAGCATAAAGCTAGACATATAGATCGATAAACTAGAATTGAGAGTCCTGAAATAAACTCCCATTTGCCCATATTCAACTTTTATTTTTTTTATTTTTTAAAATATTTATTTATGCATGAGAGACATAGAGAAAGGCAGAGACACAGTCAGAGGGAGAAGCAGGCTCCATGCAGGGAGCCTGACATGGGACTCCATCCCTGGTCTCCAGGATCCCACCATGGGCTGAAGGTGGCGCCAAACCGCTGAGCCACTGGAGGTGCCCAATGTTCAACTTTTAATAAGGATGCCTGCCTGCACCATTCAGTGAGGAAATAATAGCCTTTTCAACAAATGGTGCAGGGACAACTGGATAGCCATAAGCAAAATAGTGAAATTAAATCCTTGCCTCACACCATTTACAAAAATTAACTGGAAATGGATCACAGACCTAATTGTAAGACCTAAAACTATAAAGCTTTTTAAAAATGTATTTATTTGAGAGAGGGAGAGGTGAGGGAGGAGTGGAAGGAGAGTGAGAGAGGAATTCTCAAGCAGACTCCCTAATAAGCGCAGAACCCAACACAGGGTTTGATCCCAGGACCCTGAGGTCATGACCTGAGCCGAAATCAAGAGTTGGCCACCTAACAGACTGAACCAATCAGGTGTCCCTAAAACCATAAAATTTTTAGAAGAAAACATATATGTAAGTTTTGTGATCTTGCATTAGGCAATGGTTTTTTATATAAGATAACAAAATCATGAATAACAAATTAAAAAAATAGATATATTGGACATAATCAAGTTTAAACATTTGTGCTTCAAAGGACAAACTATCCAGAATGGGAGATAATATTTGCAAATCACATATATGATAAGGGACTTGTATCTAGAATATATAAAGACTAATTAAAACTCAATAGTAAAAAGACAACCCAATTAATAAATGGCCAATGATATGTGTGAAAGTTTCTCAGAGGATAAACAAATGACCAATAAGTACATGAAAATATGTTCAATGGGGATCCCTGGGTGGCTCAGGAGTTTAGCGCCTGCCTTTGGCTCAGAGCATGATCCTGGAGTCTCGGGATTGAGTCCCGTGGGGGCTCCCTGCATGGAGCCTGCCTCTCCCTCTGCCTGTGTCTCTGCCTCTCTCTCTGTGTCTCTCATGAATAAATAAATAAAATCTAAAAAAAAAGAAGAAAATATGTTCAATATTATTAGCCTCTAGGGAAATGCAAATCACAACTAAAGTAAGATATTATTTCACAGTTGTCAGGTTGTCTATAATTGAAAATACAGACACTGAAAAGTGTTGGCTGGGATCCCTGGGTGGCTCAGCAGTTTAGCACCTGCCTTCAGCCCGGGGTGTGATCCTGGAGTCCCAGGATCGAGTACCACATCAGGCTACCTGCATGGAGCCTGCTTCTCCCTCTGCCTGTGTCTCTGTCTCTCCCTCTCTCTCTCTCTGTCTCTCATGAATAAATAAATAAAATATTTTTTTAAAGTGTTGGCAATGATATGAAGAAATTGAAACCCTTTATAAATAAAATGGTATGGCTGCTTTGGAAAATGGGCTAGGAGTTCCTCAAAACATTAAACGTAGAATTACCATATGATCCAGAAATGCTAGTTCTAGATATATACCTAAGATAATTGAAAACATATTTACACAAAGATACATACTTGAGTGCTCATTGTAGCATTATTCATGATAGTGGAAACAATCCAGTTGTCCATCAACTGATAACTGGATAAATAAAATGTGATATATCCATATAGTAGAATATTATTTAACAATAAAAGGAAACAGTGCTGATAGATGCTACAATATGGATGGACCTTGAAAAACATTGTACTGAGTATTTGCAGCCAGTGGCAAAAGTCCACATTATATATAATTCCATTTATATGAAATGTCTAGAATAGGTGAATCTATGAAGGCAAAATGTAGGGGAATTTAGGGGAAATTGACTTCAAATAGGTGTGGAGTTTCTTTTTGATTGATGGAAATGTTCCAGAATTGATGTGGTGGTGGTTGCACAATTCTGAATATACTAGAAACCACTGAGTTGTATACTTTAATGGTGAATTGTATAGTATGTGAGATTTACCTCATTAAAACTGTTATCTAAAAAACCTCAACAGTTTTTTAAAGAATGGGCAAAAGAGGTACCTGGCTGGCTCAGTCTATACAGCATGCAACACTTGATGGGGTCATGAGTTTGAGCCCCATGTGGGACCTAGAGATTACTTAAAAAAAAAAAAAAGAAAAGGAATAACGGATGGATCTTGAGGGAATTTTTCTGAGTGAAAAAAGGCAATTTCAAAAGGTTACATATAATATGATCTTGTTATGGACTGAATGTTTGTACACCACCCCTCCCCCCAACTCATGTTGAAACCTAATCCCCAGTGTGATGGTACTTGGAGGTGTGTAAAAGGCTATTAGGTTATAAGGGTGGAGGCTTCACAAATCTGATTAGTGCCTTTATAAGAAGCCAGAGAGCTATCTTGTGTACTTTCTTCCTGCCATGTGAGGATACAATGAGAAGGTGGCGATGTGTAAACCAGGAAGAAGACTTTCACCAGAACCCGACCATGCTGGCACCCTAATCTTGGACTTCCAGCATTCAGAATTGAGAAACTATTGTTTGAGGCACCCAGTCTGTAGTACTCTATTGTAGCAGCCCAAACCAAAACAAGTCCCATTTACACAACATTTTTTAAATGACAAAAATATAGAGATGAAGAACAGATTAATGGTTGCTACTGGTTGGGATGGGGAGAAGATTACTGGCTATAGAGTGAGATTTATCAGTATCAAGTCCCTGTTTGTAATATTGGACTATGTTGTAAGATGTTGTCATTAAGGGGGACCTGAGTAAAGAGTATATGGGATCTGTGTATTGTTTCCTACAACTAGATGTGAATCTATAATTACCTCAAAAAGTTAAGAAAATGGACGCCTGGGTGTCTCAGCAGTTGAGCGTCTGCCTTCAGTTCAGGGCGTGATCCTGGGGTCTGGGATGGAGTCCCATGTTGGGCTCCTTGCGAGGAGCCTGCTTCTCCCTCTGCCTGTGTCTCTATGTCTCTCTGTGTGTCTTATGAGTAAATAAATAAAATCTTAAAAAAAAAGTTAAGAAAACAAATTGCAAAAACAACAGAGAGCAGATGGTAGGCTGTATTATAATGGCCCACAGACCATTATAAGAATAGTAAGGAAAGAGTATAGTTACATGAAGGAGAAGAGTAAGAAATGAGAGTGGGAAGGCACCCCAGGGCCAGATCACTGAAGGCCTAGCAGACTATGGTGAGATGTTTGATTTTTTTTGTTTGTTTTTTAAATATGATATAAGGCTACTGGAAGGGTTTTGACCAGGGAAGAAATAAGAGCAGATTTATGTTTCTGAGAGGTCACTAAACATGTTGGTTGGAGAATAGGCTGTATGAGGGTGAATATAGAAGCAGATATATCAGTTATTGGCATATTGGTAGAGATCATGTTGACTTGGGCAACAGTGGTCATAATGGGTAGTAAATGCATTCAGGTTCAGCAGGCAAGACTTGGCTAATGAATTGGGCAGAGGGTATGAATGTAATACTGAGCTCAATACTAGTTCCTTTGTTTTTATTTTTTTTAATAATTTTCTTTCTTTTTTTTTAAGATTTTTACTTATCCATTCATAGAGAGAGAGAGAGAGGCAGAGACACAGGCAGAGGGAGAAGCAGGCATCATACAGAGAGCCCGACGTGGGACTCAATCCAGGGTCTCCAGGATCACACCCTGGGCTGCAGGCAGCGCTAAACCGCTGCGCCACCGGGGCTGCCCAGTTCCTTTGTTTTTAGGTTAACCAATTGAGGTAGGAAAGTTGGAGGAAGCACAAGTTAGTGGAGGAGTGAGCAGGAGCCTGAAGCACTCCTGGGTTTGAGATTCCCATTAATCCTCCTTGTGGAGACATTTGGTTTTGTAGCTTAGGGACCAAGTCCAAACTGGAGACTGAGATTGGATATAAATGGTATTTAAAGCCATGGGTCTAGAGGTGACAAGCCAGGGAGTTTTGAGGATTGAACACTGAGGACAGTCCAGCATTTAGAAATGGTGAGGGGGACGCCTGGGTGGCTCAGTGGTTGAGCATCTGCCTTCAGCTCAGAGTGTGATCCTGGGGTCCAGGATCGAGTCCCACATTGGGCTCCTTACAGTGAGTCTGCTTCTCCCTCTGCATATGTCTCTGCCTCTCTCTCTGTGTGTCTCTCATTAATAAATAAATAAAAATCTTAAAAGAAATGGTGAGAAAAGGCAGTAACTAGAAACCAGGACAGGCTGGTGTATCAAAAGCCAAGGAAGAAACTTACTTTGTTCTGAACAAGGAGGGAGTGATCAGTTTTGTCAGAGGCTTTTGAGTGGTTGACTAAGAAAGAGAATTAGCTATTGGATTTGATAAGATGGAATTTGTTGATGACCTTGACAAAGTAGTTCCATTAGAGCAGGAGGGATAAAAAGCCTACTGGAGGAGGTTTAATAGAGAGTGACATAAGGAATTGGAGAAATTTTACTTTAAAGGGAGCCCAGATGTGCGGTGCTCATCTTGAGAGGGACTTCCTTCCTTCCTCAGAGAAAGAAGAATTATGTCTTTTTTATAAAGGAAAATCAGTGTTTTAAGAATTTTTTATGGAGAGGATCCCTGGGTGGCTCAGCGGTTTAGCGCCTGCCTTTGGCACAGGGCGTGATCCTGGAGTACTGGGATCGAGTCCCGCATCAGGCTCCCGGCATGGAGCCTGCTTCTCCCTCCTCCTGTGTCTCTGCCTCTCTCTCTCTCTCTCTCTCTCTCTCTCTCTCTGTCTATCATAAATTAATTAATTAAGTAAGTAAGTAAGTAAGTAAGTAAGTAAATATTTTTTATGGAAAAAAATTAGAATTAGCCAGTTGGACTCAGTTCAGATGATCCCAGTTTTGTTGGCAATATCCAAAGCATCATATTTAGGAGCCAGTTGAACATGTATCTTCTCTCCATCAGGTCTGATCAGGGTTTGGATATGTCAATGTCACAGAGCTTCCTCAGAGCCTGTTTGATCTGGTGCTTGTTGGTCTTGTCATCCACAATGAATACAAGAATGTTGTCAGGGAGCCTGGGTGACTCTGCCTTTGGCTCAGGTCATGATCCTGACCTGATCTCAGGGTACTGGGATGGAGCCCTGCATTGGGCTCCCTGCTCATCGGAGAGTTTGCTTCTCCCTCCCCCTCCACCCCTTCTCCGTTTGTGCTCTCATTCTCTTTCTCTCAAATAAATAAATTTTTTTTAAGTTTTTATTTATTTATTCATGAGAGACAGAGAGAGAGAGAGAGAGAGGCAGAGACACAGGCAGAGGGGGAAGCACGCTCCATGCAAGGAGCCAGACGGGACTCAATCCCAGATCTCCAGGATCACACCCTGGGCTGAAGGTGGCGCTAAACCACTGAGACACCTGGGCTGCCCAATAAAAATCTTAAAAAAAAAAAATGTCGTCATCTTCTTTCTTCTTCATGTCTGAGGCAATGGTCAGGGGAAATTGATGATGGCTTAGTAGTCAAGTTTGTTTATCCTGGAGGTGCTCTTCTGAGAATCTTTGGGCTGCCTTTGGAAGCCATAGTATGTGGACACCTTTTAGCACTGATTTTTTGGCCTTTAAAACCTTTGTTTTTAGCTTTAGCTTTGGGAGGTCAGGGGCTTCCTTTTCACTTTCAGGATCATCTTCATAAAAAAGGTGAGAATTTTTTAAATGAATATCTTACCACCAATCTCCCTGCTTAAGAAATAGAATCTTATAGGTAGTATAAGATTCTCCTCTCTTACCATACCTGAAGTCTTCACTTTTCTGAATTCTGTCTTTAAGGAAAAGTCTTATTAAGAAATATTATGGCATGGATATAGTAGAAAGGGAAAATTTGGTGATACAAGAGAAATACTGTGAGATCAGAATTCCTGAGTAAGGGGCGTCTGGGTGGCTCAGTCAGTTACGCATCTGCCTTCAGCTCGGGTCATGATCTCAGGGCCCTGGGATCAGCCTGCATTGGGCTCCATACTCAGTGGAGGTCTGCTTCTCCCTCTCCCTTCGACACTTCCTCCTGTTCGTGCTCTCGCTTGCATGTGCATGCACACGCACTCACTCTCTTTTTCTCTCTCTCATGAATAAATTAAAAATCTTAAAAAAATTTTAAGTAAGACAAGAAGGAAAGGGATCCAGTTCTCTAGTGGAGGGGCTGACCTTAACAGATGGGAACAGGGCACACATCTATTTTAACAGGAGGGAAGCTGAATGTGTAGATGCTAATTCAGTCAAACTAGTAGATTTGGTAATGCAGTAAGAAGATGAGGAATTTCTCTTCTCTAGGTTTTCAATGAAATTAGAAACGAGATTATCATTTGAGAGTGAAAAAGGAAGAGGAGATCTTAGAAATTGCAAGAGCAAGGAAAAGATGTGAAATTGGTTTTTTGGAGAATAGAGAGGTAATTGATTTTGGAAAATAAAGCTTTGCAGAGCTGTGTTGAGTGCCCACTTGAGATTTTCATCCAAATTTAATGTGAGACCAGTTAGCACAGTTGTAGATTTTCTCCCATCTATGTTTGCTTAGTGAGTGCAAACAAGCAGAGTAAATAGATTGGGAATAAACCAAGGTTTGGGATTTTCCAAAGAATATAACAGGAGGGGAAGAAGTGCCAAGGAATTGCAAGTTTGTGCAAAGGAGTGTGTAGAGTGATGAAATAATTTAAGTTGGGTGATGCGGGAAGTAAAAATAGAAGAGTGATCAGCACTGAAAACTTGTTATGGTTGATGGCTTAGACATCCTGTATCTATTAAGAAATTGTTGTAGAGGAGGCGATGGTCAATGTGAGATGCAAGAAATGGAGGTTTTGGAAGGAATGCATTTATTATTAATGACCTGGACTGGGGTGTCACCATGGGAGTAAGTGAGGTAGGCTGGAAAACAAGATGACTGGAAATGAGTGGACAGGGAACTGAGAGGCCAGCACATTGTTTCCAAGGATGACAAAGTCACCAGGAATGATGATAGGAATGGTGTAACCAAGAGAATGAATCAGGTTTTAAAATTTCCAAGGAAAGAGAAGTAACTCAGGATATCAGCAGATGATTACAGTATCCTGATGGCATGTACCTCAAAGGATCTGAGTTTTTTTTTTGTTTTGTTTTGTTTTGTTTTTTTTAAATTTATTTATGATAGCCACAGAGAGAGAGAGAGAGGCAGAGACACAGGCGGAGGGAGAAGCAGGCTCCATGCACCGGGAGCTTGATGTGGGATTCGATCCTGGGTCTCCAGGATCGCGCCCTGGGCCAAAGGCAGGCGCCAAACCGCTGCGCCACCCAGGGATCCCAGGATCTGAGTTTTTGAGAAATAGTTTGGAATATGCAATGTGGAGCTCCATAAGAATTATAAGTGAAATGTGGAATCAGTCTGTAGTACTTTAACAGGAGTGAGATGCTCTAACTTGGAAGTTCAGAAAGGGGATCATGGAAAAAGTGGCATTTATGCCAAACTTTGAAAGGTGAGAGAATTTGGGGAGAAATTTTTGGAAAGATATTTCCAGTTAGAGAAAATGCTATTACGAAAGAAGAGAGATTTCATGCTGTCTTTGCCGCCCACGACTTGGTGCTTTTGCGGATCCGCCTGATGAAGCCCTGTTGCTAGGTTGTGAATAGCACCCTGTTGTTGCCAGGTCTCTTTAATCGTTGGCCACCAGGTGGCACCCTCCCCTAGTACTGCGATTTGTAAGGCCTGGAAATAAAAATTTAGCACTAGGGGCAGCCCGGGTGGGTGGTGCAGCAGTTTAGCGCCGCCTGCAGCCGGAGGTGTGATCCTGGAGACCTGGGATCGAGTCCCACATCGAGTCCCACATCGAGTCCCACATCGGGTTCCCTGCCTGGAGCCTGCTTCTCCCTCTGCCTGTGTCTCTGCCTCTCTCTCTCTCTCTCTGTCTCAATAAATAAATAAAATCTTAAAAAAAAAGAAAATTTAGCACAAGAATAAATGAGGTGGGGCAAGTAATGTGTGGGATTGGTGTATTTAGGAAGGCTTGGAAGTGTTCTCATGGTCCTAGCAATGAAGTGGCAAAGCCTTCAAGAGAACACTTAGGCAAAAGACAGGAAGAAGATGAAAGGAAGTGGTCTCAAGATAAGAGTATGATGTGTAAACAGTAAAGGCCATGCTTTCTTACCCCTTACACAGAAATAAACTCAATGGATTAAAGATCTAAATGTAAGACTTGCAGCCAGAAAACTCTTGGAGGACAACATAGGCAGTAATCTCTTTGACATCAGCCTTTGCATCAGCCTGTTGAATGGGAAAATATATTTGCAAATGAAGATGGCATATATATTATATGTGTATAATATATATAATGAAATATTAGCCATAGAAAAGAATAAAATCTTGCCATTTGTGACAACATGGATGGAACCAGAGGGTATTATACCAAGTGAAATAAGTCAGAGAAAGACAAATACCATAATGATTTCACTTATATGTGGAATCTAACACACAAATGAACAAACAGACAAACCAAAGAAAGGCAGAATGGATCCATAAATAAAGAAATCCCGCTTTTGGTTGCCAAAGGGAGGAGAGTATAAGGATGGGAAAAATGGATGAAGGAGAGTAGGAGGTATAGGCTTCCAGGTGTGGAATGAATAAGTCACGGGGATGAAAGGCACAGCGTAGGGAATATAGTTAATGATATTATAATAGGTTGTATGATGACAGGTGGTAACTACACTTACCGTGGTGAGCATAGCCTGCCATACAGACTTGTGGAATCACTATGTTGTACACCTAAAACTAATGCAACATTGTATGTCATCTAAAAAGAAAGAAGAAGTAAAAGCCAAAAAAAGGAAGCACAGAGAAAGGAAGAGACTTGCAAACCTACGGTAATACAGTGGGAAGTGGGCACCAGAGCAATACTAAAGAAAGGCAAAAGCAGTGATCCTCTCCTTTCTTTTTTTTTTTTTTAACTTGTTTACTCACAATTACTCATTAATTATGAAAAACTCTATACCCTCCTCACACATTTTTAAATTAACAGTTAAATTTTTTTTAAGATTTTATTTATTCATGAGAGACAGAGAAAGAGAGAGAAAAGGCAGAGACACAGGCAAAGGGAGAAGCAGACTCCACGCAGGGAGCCTGATGCAGGACTCATTCCTGAAACCCCAGGATCATGCACTGGGCCAAAGGCAGGCGCTAAACTGCTGAGCCACCCTAGCGTCCCAAAATAAAATTTTTTAATGTTTAAATAGCTTCTAGGGATTAATTTTCTGCAATCTAGTATGTTAAATATGTGCTTTGAGGGCTATTGCTAGACTTTCCAGTGCCTTTGTGCACATTTGGAAAAGATAGCCCTCTGGGAAAAAAAAGCAGAATGGACAGATTTTCTAGGGATGGTGCTCTTGTGCATAGAAAAGATCCCTCTCCTTTTAGCAGAAGAGCAGGGCCTGGCCAGTGGACTCCAGACTATATTTCAGCTCTACTTACCCAAAGAAGCTGCACAATCAGGTTTCAGACTCCATTCCCTCCCTCAACTGCATAGCCATGCACACAGGCCTTTTAAATTTGTGTGTGTGTAAACCTTTGGATAGAGACATAGTTCCTTGAGTTTGTAGAAATACAAACTAAATGGCAAACCAGTAAGCCCACTCATATTTTCTGTCAGAAAAAGTTTTTAAGTTTTTTATTTCAAATAAAAATTTTAATTTATATCCCTGTATCAACCATTGTCCTTCTTAGTTCTTTTTTTAAAAAAGATTTTATTTGAGAGAGAGAGAGCAGAGGGAGGGGCAGAGAAAGGGAGAAGCATGCTTCCCACTCAGCAGGGAGCCTGCCACAGGGCTGGATCTCAGAGCTGCACCTCAGGACCCCCATCATGACCTGAGCTGAAGGCAGACACTTAACCAACTGAGCCACCCTGGTGGCCCTTCCTTCTTAATTCTAAGACAGACAAGGGCTATGGAACTTTGCATAGGATTTCCTTACCTGTTGATGATTCTAAAACTATCACATTAAGATTCCCTTGGAAGGCTTGTTAATACAGATTTCTTGGTCCTACCCTGCAGGTGTTCTGACTCTACAGGTCTAGGGTGGAGCTGAAAATTTGCTCATCTATTGAGCTCCCAGGAGATGCTGATATTGTCCATCCATGGCTGATCACACTTTGAATAACACTGGATGAAATAAGGCATTGTCTGCTTTAATATTTCCCTTCAGTGCCATAATGAATGCCATAGCTCTGTCCCTCAGGAGCTGTGCACTCTCCGTTTTTGCCTATTGCACCACAGTAAAAATTTAAGATGGGTTAGAGATATGCTTTTCTTTTGCAAAGCAGGAGAAAGCAGTGAAAAGTGGGAAAGAAAAAAAGAGAAAACCAGGCACATTCTTAAGAAAAGCTGTTTTATGAATGGAAACACGTGAAGGTTTTGAAATGTTCTTTCTAGTATGACCTGCAACTGGCCTGGCCAGATCTACTGCTAAGAATGCATTGGTGGGCATTGTGACCTTTCCCCACACTTCCCTTAATCATCTTTGAAAATAGCATGGAACATTGTCAAAGCTGGTGGCCTCCAATCGTGGGAGTCCCATTCAAGCAAAAAACTGTGGGACATGTGAAAAGGAAATATATTTTTCGTATGAATCACCTTGAAGGTGAAGATCTAGAAAATTATTTCATTAAAAGTGCGTTGGAGGGGAAGGAACGGATGAGTAGGTGGACCATAGAGGATTTTTAAGGCAGTGAAACTACACTGCATGATTCTGTAATGGGAGATACAAGTCATTATATATTTGTCCAGACACATATAATGTACACCAGGGGTAAACCCTAATGTGAACTATGGGTGTTGAGTGATAATGATGTGCCAGTGTAGGTTCATCAAATGTAAACCTAAATGTAACATTCTAGTGAGGGATGTTGATAATGAATCTTCAAACAAAAACCCAAAAGCCTTGTCATCAGAAAATAAATAGGAACTGCAACTGGCATGCAACTACAACTGACATAATTATCTTAAATCAGGAAATCTGAGGGGCACCTGGGTGGCTCAGGTCATAATCCTGGGGTCCTAAGATCAAACCCAGCATTGGGCTGGTTCAGTCCAGATTTCCTTTTATAATTGTGTTTCACTCAATAATAAGTATTTTTTAATATGTTTCATTTCTGTAGGTGAGATAGATAGATGGGGTTGGAGGAGACAGAAATGAACCAGAAGTATGCTGGGTGACTGAGACAATCTACACATGAATAATTGAAAATTATTAGTATCATATTCCTCAGCCTACAGAGAGGCAAGAACTTTTATTTATTGATATTGTATTAGGTACTTTGCCACTTTATCTGACTTAATCCTCCTGACAACCTATGAGGTGGAACTTTGGCCACCTGGTTAGGGTTCCAGATAAAATAGTTTTTTCGTATCAGTATGTCTCAAATATTGCATGAATGTATTAATATTATAAAAAGTATTCATTTGAAATTCAATTTTAATGGCATTCTGTTTTTTGCTAAATCTGACAACTCCACCTGTTTCATCCCTCATGTTGAGAATGAATTACTTTTCTTCAAAACAAATAGCACTGCTTAAACAAATTGCCTAGCTAATACAGACATATCTCGATATTGCAGGTTCACTTCTAGATCAGCACAATAAAACATATATCACAACAAAGCAAGTCAAATGAATTTTATGGCTTCCCAGTGCATATAAAAGTTTTGTGTACACTGTACCATAGTCTATTAAGTGTATACTAGCATTATGCTAAAAGAACAATGTACATATCTTAATTAAGAAATACTTTATTGCAAAAAAAATACTTTATTGCTTAAAAACACTAACCATCATCTGAGCTTTTAACGAGGGGTAATCTTTTTCCTGGTAGAAGGTCTTGCCTTGATTTTGATAACTGATGACTTGATCAGGGTGGTGGTTGCTGAAGACTGGAGTGTTTGTGGAAATTTCTTTCTTTTTTTAAGAGAATTTATTTCTTTGAGAGTGAGAACACAAGCAGGGGAGATGGGTAGTGGAGAGGGAGAAGCAGACTCCCCGTTAAGCAGGGAGCCTGACACAGGACTCAATCCCAGGACCCTGGGATCAGGACCTGAGCCAAAGGCAAAGGCTTAACCTACTGAGCCACCCAAGCACCGTCTTTTTTTCTTTTCCTTCCTTCTTTCCTTCCCTCCTTCCTTTTCTTTTCTTTTCCTTTTCTTTTCCTTTTTTTCTTTTCTTTTCTTTTCTTTTCTTTCTTTTCTCTTCTCTCTTTTCTTTTCTTTTCTTTTCTTTTTTCTTTTCTTTTCTTTTCTTTTCTTTCTTTTCTCTTCTCTCTTTTCTTTTCTTTTCTTTTTTCTTTTCTTTTCTTTTCTTTTCTTTTCTTTTCTTTTCTTTTCTTTTCTTTTCTTTTCTTTTTCTTTTTCTTTTTCTTTTTCTTTTTCTTTCTTTCCTCTAGGCCCAACATGGGGCCTGAACCTAAGACCCCAGATCAAGAGTCACATGCCCTACCAACTGTGCCAGCCAGGTACCCCGTGGCAATTTCTTAAAATAATAAAACTGTGAAGTCTACCCCCCATTGTTGGACTCTTCCATTCACAAATGATTTCTCTGTAGTGTGCAATGCTGTTTGATAGCATTTCACTCATAGTAGAACTTCTTTCAAAATTAGAGTCAATCTTCTCAAACCCTGCTGCTGCTTTTTCAGCTAAGATTATGTAATATTCTAAATCCTTTGTTATCATTTCATCCATCTTCACAACATCTTCAACAGGAGGAAAGGGGTGCAGCAGAGGGAGAGGGAGAAGCAGGCTCTCTGCTGAGCAGGGAGCCTGATGTGGGCCTCAAACCCAGTACCTTGGGATCATGACCCGAGCCAAAGGTCAGACGCTCAACCAACCAAAACACTCAGGACCCCTGAATCATAAATGTTCTTAATGGCATCCAAAATGGTGAATCCCTGGGGCACCTGGATGGCTCAGTCAGTCAAGCATCCAACTCTTGCTTTTGGCTCAGGTCACGATCTCAGGGTCCTGGGATCCAGCCCCACATCAGACTCTAGGCTCAGTGAGGGGTCTACTTAAGGATTCTTCTCTCCCTCTACTCACATGCACACACAGTCTCTTTCTCTCTCCGTCTTTTTTTTTCCTCTCTCAAAATAATTAAATCTTAAAAAAAAAAATAATTAAATCTTAAAATGATAAGTCCCTTCCAGAAGGTTTGCAATTTGCTTTGCCCAGATCCATCAGAGAAATCACTATCTATGTTAACTATAGCTATGTTAGCCTCACAAAACGCATTTCTTAAACAATAAGACTTGAGGGGCACATGGTGGCTCGGTTGGTTCAGCATCTGAATCTTGAATTTGGCTTAGGTCATGATCTCAAGATCTTGGGATCAAGTCCCACATCAGGCTCTGTGCTCAGCAGGGAGTCTGCTTGAGATTCTCTCTTTTCATCTCCCTCAGCCCTTCCCCCTGCTCTCTCAAATAAATAAATATATATATATTTAAAAATAATAATAATAGTGAGACTTGAAGTAGACTTATTCTTTGATTCATAGGCTGCAGAATGGATGTTATATTAGCAGCCATGAAACAACATGAATCTCATTGGACATCTCCATCAGAGCTCTTGAGTGACCAGGTATATTGTCAATGAGCAGTCATATTTGAAAGAAAATCTTTTCTTTTGAGCAGTAGGACTCAACAGTGGGCTTAAAATATTCAGTAGACCATGTTGTAAACAGACGTGCTGTCATGCAGGCTGTTCCATTTATAGAGCATAAGCAGAGTACATTTAGCATAATTCTTAAGGGCCCTAGAATTTTCAGAATGGTGAATGAATATTGGCTTCAGCTTAAAGTCACCAGTGGCATTATCTGCTAACATTAGCCAGTTCTTTGAAGCTCTGAAGCCAGGCCTAACTTCTCACTAGCTATGAAAGTCATAGATAGCATCTTCTTTCAATAGAAGGCTGTCTGTCTACACTGAAAATGTTTAGTGTGGCCACCTTTATTAATGATCTTACCTAGATCTTCTGGATAGCTTGCTGCAGCTTCTACATCAGCACTTGCTGCTTCACCTTGCACTTTCATGTTATGGAGACAGCTTCTTTCCTTGAACCCCATGAACAACCTCTGCTAGCTTCAGACATCTTCTGCAGTTTCCTCACCTCTCTCAGCCTCCCTAGAATTGAGGAGATTTAGGACCCTGCTCTGGATTAGGCTTTGGCTCAAGGGAATGTTGTGGCTGGTTTGATCTTCTATCCAGATCACTAAAACTTTTTCCATATCAGCAATGAAGCTGTTGCATTTCCTTATCATGCCTGTGTTCACTAGAATAACACTTTTCACTTCCTTCAGCTTTTCCTTTGTATTTACCACTTGGCTAATTGTTTGGTGCAAGAGACCTATCTTGGCTTTCAACATGCCTTCCTCACTAAGCTTAATCATTTCTAGCTTTGATTTAAAGTGAGAGACTAACAAGTCTTCCTTTCAGGTGAACACTTAGAGACTATCATAGGGCTATTGAGTAGCCTAATCTCAATATTGTTTGTATCTCAGGGAATAGGGAGGCTCAAGGGGAGGCAAAGAGTCGGGGGGCACGGCTTATCAGTGGAGCAGTCAGGACACACACAACATTTATCCATTAAGTTCACCATTTTAAATGGGCACAGTTTGGGCCACTCCAAAACAATCATCATAGTAACATCAAAGATGTTACAAAGACTAATCTTAGATCACCATAACAAATATAATAATGATGAAAATTTTTGAAATATTGTGAGAATTACCAAATGTGACAGAGAGACCAAGTGAGCAAATGCTGTTGGGAAAATGGTGCCGTGGTGCCTGGGTGGCTCAGTAAGTTGAGCGTCTGCCTTCGGCTTGGGTCATGATTCTGGGGTCCTGGGATTGAGCCCCATGTTGGTCTCCCTGCTCCTTGGGAGCCTGCTTCTCCTTCTCCCTCTGCTTACTGCTCCCCCGCCTGTGCGCGCTCTTTCTGTCAAATGAATCAATAGAATCTTTTTTAAAAAATGATGCCGATAGACTTGTTCAACACAAGGTTGCCAGAAACCTTCAGTTTATGAAAAATGCAATATCTGCAAAGCATGATAAAACAAAGTGCAGTAAAACAGGGTAGGCTTGTGACTTTGTCACACTGGTGATTAGATTGTAAGAGAAGCCAAAAGTTAGAGGCAAAACGTTGTTAATGTTTTGGATAACTTTTACCAGAATCTACTAAAGGAATTATAGGAAATCCTAGAAATTTAATTTCTGTTTTCCAAGATTTTTCTGAATCTCAAGTTATCAATCCTCACTTCAATGAATATTTATTTATTTATTTACCTATCAACTTTATAAATAGATATGTTGGTGACATCTTACAATGATAATTGTAAAGTTTTTAAATTGGAAGAGACCTTAGAGATTATCTAATTTGGGGGTTTCCAGAACCTGACTTCGATTCCTAAGTAAGAACCATTGCCTCCAGGACTGCGCAGGTGGAGATTCTCCTACCTACTGCCAGGGGGTGTCAGCATACCTCACCTTTCCCCTTTTCTTGCCTAGGCTTCCTCTCCCTATCTGAGTACCCAACATTCCAAATAGCTTTTTTTTCCTTCCATTATAAAATATTATCTATGGCTCCAAAGTGGCGGTGATAAAAGCCAAGCAGGAGAAAGAGATATGGAATAATTAGAGATGAAAATAAACATGCCCCAGACGTGGGGAAATCCCCATGGTGAAAGTGTGGCAGGCCTAAGAAAGAATAGCTCTTTCCAACATGGGAGAGACAGAGGTCATTCCACACAGGCTTCTTGAAGTGGATAAACGAGAGGTTATTCTTCCAAAACCAATAGAATTCAAGGTTATGAATGCTAAAGGGAAGTAAATGCCAAGTTAGTCAGTACCTCATCTTCTAATGAATTTGAGACCTTGCCTGTGTTAATGGAGAAACAAACCAAGATTAGCTAAGATAATTTCTAGAAGATTTTCTTCTACAAAGAGGGCCACCAGCTCTCAGAAAGGCTCTTCTCCATGATCAGCACATATCTAGAAGCTTATCAGTGGCTTTAAGTCATAAGACTATATCTCTATGGCTATACAGAGAATTGTGCCAAAGACTCAATATATCATAGTTGATCAGTAAATGTTTATTGAATGAATACCCCCAGGTCAAGTTCCGTATTATTTTTCCTGCTTTATTTTTTTTTTTATTTTTTTTTATTTTTCCTGCTTTATCACAACTATTTCTATATCTTGTTTTTGCCATCTAAGGTTTAGGAAAAACCAAATCAAATAAATCATAAGATCTGCCTCTCAAGGAAATTTACTTGAAAACAGAGGCTTGTTTGCATTAGGTTTATATTTTAAGTCCTTTCAATATCTAATATTCTGAGCCCACTTGCCAGTACCTCAGTTCAAGTCATTGTCATCTCTTCGTATAAAAGCCCCTAAATAGTTTTTTTAATCTCAGTAGTCTTTCTAAAATTCATGCTTATGTTATTAGTGTGCTAAACCTGCTAGCTCTCTGTGGTACTCAGAATAAAGTCTAAACTTCTAAAACTAGAAGGTTTTAGGCCATTTGTGATATGATCCCTTCTTACTTACTCTCCTCTCATCCCTTGGCCCTTTATACTTCTATACATAAATTTTTGCAGGATCACAAACATATCATACTCTGTTCTTCGAGCTCTTTCTCACACTGTACTCTCAACCCAGAGCACTATTTTCTCCTATCTCCCTCCCACTTATATTGTCAGGGCAACTAGTATCAAGCCTTCAGGTCTTTCTCAAAGAGCAAGCCTTCTCAGATACTACCACACCCTTCCATCTGCCTGAATTTTGTATTCTCTCTCCCAGTTCCCCCATGCAAGACAAGAAGTCCTGCACTGCTGGGGTGTGGGGGGAAGCATTCACATAACCTCTGATGTGCGTGGTAATCTGGGGTATGCAAACACAATCTGTACAGTCTTATGTGGTGTCACCATGGGAATTTATGAGTCTCATAGGTCTCCTATGCTTTTATGTCTCATAAGACTGATAATTCTTTTTTTTTTTAAGATTTTATTTATTCATGAGAGGCAGAGACACAGGCAGACAAAGAAGCAGGTTCCCCACAGGGAGCCCAATGTAGGACTCGATCCCAGGACTCCGGGATCACAACCTGAGCCAAAGGCAGACGCTCAACCACTAGGCCACCCAGGCACCCTAAGACTGATAATTCTGTAGTGACATGGCCTATTGCCATTCTGCCCCACGTAACTGCTCCTTTATACTTCTAGGTCCTGTACTGGGTGCTGGGAGAAAACGAAAGGAAACTAAAAAAATTAATGTGTGCATTCAACTTTAAGACATAAGGTTATGGCTAATCCTATAATAGAACTTTTTTTTAAAGATTTATTTATTTATGATAGAGAGAGAGAGAGAGAGAAGCAGAGACACAGGCAGAGGGAGAAGCAGGCTCCATGCCAGGAGCCCAATGCAGGACTCGATCCTGGACTCCAGGATCGCGCCCTGGGCCAAGGGCAGGCGCCAAACGGCTGAGCCACCCAGGGATCCCCAGAACTGTTTTTTTTTTTTTTAAAGTCCCTCCACTTGTGCTCTTTCCAATGCTCAGAAACAATTAATTATGCCCTCCTGACATTTGAGTTGGGCCACTGGCAGAAGCAGTAAATAATCATATTTCAGATAGAGAAAATATAATACAAAGTATATAGAGGTGGGGCACCTGGGTGGCTCAGTCAGTTAAATGTCTGACTCTGGATTTTGGCTCAGGTCATGATCTCAGGGTCCTAGGATCAAGCCCTGCATGGGGCTCCCCACAGTGGGGAGTCTACTTATCTCCCTCTTCCTCTGCCCCCTCCCTGCCCCTCCCCTTTCAAGTAAATAAATAAATACTTTTAAAAAGAGTACAGAGATAGTCCATGCAACTAGATTAAATAGGAGTGAATGAGGAGGATGGAAATGTCAGTTGTGTAAGGTTTTGACTGCTTTGTTAATCAATATGAATTTTACACTGCAGACAGCAATCATTGAAGAGTTTTGAGCACAACAGTGCTATAATTAGATCAGTGTTTTAAAATATTTGTCACAAAAAAAAAATAAATAAAATATTTGTCACTAATATTTGTTACTACAAAACAAAGCATGCTTAATTCATTCCCCCCCCCCCTCATTTATTCCAGAAAAATATAGGTCAAATAGATGGCTCAGTCTGTTAAGCATCTGCCTTTGGCTTGGGTCATGATTCCTGGGTCCTGGGATTGAGCCCCATAACATGCTCCCTGCTCAGCAAGGGGTCTCCTTGTGCCTTCCCCCTGCCATTCCCCCCACTTGTGTACTCTCTCTCTCTCACATAAATAATAAATAAAATCTTTAAAATATATGTCAGATTAAAAAAAATATACGTCAGATTAAAAAAATATATATCAGATAAAGTGCTGAAAGGTCATTATAATCCCACTCATTAGAGTCAGCATGTGGTATAATGCTCCATATTTTTCCCTGTGCACATGTACATGTGTATATATTTATATATAATTCATTTGTCCATAGGATGAGATCATTCTGGGACACCTGGGTGGCTCAGTGGTTGAGTGTCTGCCATTGGCTCAGGGCGTGATCCCAGGTCCCAGGATCGAGTCCCACATCAGGCTCCTTACAGGTAGCCTACTTCTGCCTCTGCCTCTGCCTCTGCCTATGTCTCTGCCTCTCTCTCTGTGTCTCTCATGAATAAATAAATAAAATCTTTTTTTTTTTTTTTTTAAATTTTTTATTTATTTATGATAGTCACAGAGAGAGAGAGAGGCAGAGACACAGGCAGAGGGAGAAGCAGGCTCCATGCACCAGGAGCCTGATGTGGGATTCGATCCCGGGTCTCCAGGATCGCGCCCTGGGCCAAAGGCAGGCGCTAAACCGCTGCGCCACCCAGGGATCCCTAAATAAATAAAATCTTAAAAAAAAATACACTTCTTTAAAAAAAAAGGAGATCATTTTTTTTAAAATGAGATCATTCTAACCATACTTTGCTTTAAAAAAATAGTATCTTTTGGGATCCCTGGGTGGCGCAGCGGTTTGGCGCCTGCCTTTGGCCCAGGGCGCGATCCTGGAGACCCGGGATCGAATCCCATATCGGGCTCCGGTGCATGGAGCCTGCTTCTCCCTCCGCCTGTGTCTCTGCCTCTCTCTCTCTCTGTGACTATCATAAATAAATAAAAAAATAAATAAAAAAGAAAAAAAAATAGTATCTTTTTTAAAAAAGATTTATTTATTTGTTTGAGAGAGAGAGCATAGCAGAAGGGAGGGGCAGAGGGAGAAGCAGACTCTCCAGCTGATGAGGGAGCCCAGTATGTGGCTCTGTCCCAGGACCCTGAGATCATGACCTGAGCCAAAGGCAGCTGCTTAACTAACAGCCACCCAGGTGCCCCTTCTTGTTTTTTTTAAGATTTTAATTATTTATTTGAGACAGAGAGTGCATGTACAAACAAGCAAGGATGGGAAAAGTGGAGGGTGGGAGTGGGAGCGGCAGAGAAGAGGGAGAAGCAGACTCCCCACTGACCAGGGCCTGGATGTGTTGGGGCTCCATCCCAAGATCCTTAGATCATGACCTGAGCCAAAGGCAGATGCTTAACCAACTGAGCCACCCACGCACCCCATAGTGAGTATCCTCTATGAGGAGATAGATCACATAAATATCAACTACAACAAAAACATGACCATATGTAAATGTACTCTACTTCATTAATAATAACCAGCATAGAAATGATATCCTATTTTTACCTATGAGACTGGACAAATTTAAAAGAACGATCAAGGGGTGTTGGTGGCTCAGTTAAGTGTCTGACTCTTGATTTTAGCTCAGGTCATGAGACTGAGGCTCGAGTTGCATCGGGCTCCATGGGGATTCTGTTTAAGATACTTTCCTTCCTTCTCCCTTTGTGCCTCCTCTCCCTTGGTTTCTTATATGTGTGCTAGCTCTTTTTCAGGAAAAAGAAAAAGTGATCAATATTTGGTTTTGGTGGGGATATAATAAGACACTCTTTACATCCTTGGTGTGGAATAAAAATTAGTACTTTAGGAAAGGGAAACCTTCCAGTTCTTTCAAAATTTAAAACGTATCTACCTTTAAAGTAGCAATTTCATATGTATAAATTTTTTCCTACAAAACTCTTTCAGAAATTCACAAGGATAAATGCATAAAGAAGTTTATTGCAGCATTATTTGCAATAGCAATGCCTCTTAAATGGGCAATAAACTTATGGTGTCCACTACCATATTATGGGCCACTGTGTAGCATATATACATGTTCTGATATAAAAGAATATGTGTGATACATTGTTGAGTGAAAAAATATCAGAATGGTAAAATGATATATGTATTTATATAAAACCATTTTTTAAATTATACATAATATACAGAGAGCATGTATATGTATTCATCTATAATGTGTGTACATGTATCGTGTATGTACACCCCCAAAGTTTAACCAAAGTTAATCTTGACATTGAATAGGAATGCAGGGAACCCTGGGTGGTGCAGCGGTTTAACATCTGCCTTTGGCCCGGGGCGTGATCCTGGAGTCCTGGGATCAAGTCCCACGTCAGGCTCCCTGCGTGGAGCCTGCTTCTCCCTCTGCCTGTGTCTCTGCCTCTCTCTCTCTCTCTGTGTCTCTCATGAATAAATAAATAAAATCTTAAAAAAAAAAAATCTAAAAAAAAAAAAAAGAATAGGAATGCAATGTATATCTTTTTACTTTTTACTCTTTATGTTTATGTATTTTTTTTACTTTTTTTTTTTTTTACAATAAACACATATTATTTAAAAAAAAAAAAACACACACACAGTGAAGAGGGACACCTGGCTGGCTCAGTCAAGGGAGCATGAGGCTCTTGATCTCAGGGTTGTAAGTTTGAGCCCCATGTTGGGTATAGAGCTTACTTGAAAAAAAAAGAGTACAATAGACAATGAAGAAACATATATACCTAGGCACATTTTCAAGTCAATATATGTAGTTATAGGGATCCCTGGGTGGCGCAGCGGTTTAGCGCCTGCCTTTGGCCCAGGGTGCGATCCTGGAGACCCGGGATCGAATCCCACATCAGGCTCCCGGTGCATGGAGCCTGCTTCTCCCTCTGCCTATGTCTCTGCCTCTGTGTGTGTGTGTGTGTGTGTGACTATCATAAATAAATTTAAAAAAAATTTTTTTAAATATATGTAATTATATTTTATTCTTTTTAATAATGACATAGTATTTTATTGGTAGCTATACCATTCATGTTACAGTTATTGAGAGCCCAATCTACAGCAGATACCAAGCTGGGCATGGAAGAAAGCCACAATCACTTAAAACAGAAATTAACAGAGGAGGTTCTTCTTTAGGAAGAGTGACTAGAGAAGGCCTTTCTTAGTAGTAACATTGTAAATGAGACCTAAAAGAATATGCTAGCTGTGGAAGAAAAGAGCATTCTTGGCAGAGGGAACATATTTATAGGGCATTAAGGTGCAACAGAGCTTGGTATTTCCTGGGAAATTGAAAAAAAATATCAATGTTGTAACAGTGATAATAACAGGTAAGGGGGAGTAACAGTGCAAGATGAGATTATAGGCAACAATTTTTATTTTTATTTTTTTATTTTATTTTATTTTATTTATTTATTTATTTATTTATTTATTTATTTATGATAATCACAGAGAGAGAGAGAGAGAGAGAGAGAGGCAGAGACACAGGCAGAGGGAGAAGCAGGCTCCATGCACCGGGAGCCCAACGTGGGATTCGATCCTGGGTCTCCAGGATCGCACCCTGGGCCAAAGGCAGGCGCCATACCGCTGCGCCACCCAGGGATCCCCTATTTTTTTTATTTTTTTTAAGATTTATTTATTTATTCATTCAGAGAGAGAGAGAGAGAGAGAGAGAGAGAGAGGCAGAGACACAGGCAGAGGCAGAAGCGGGCTCCATGCAGGGAGCCCGACGCGGGACTTGATCCCCGGTCTCCAGGATCACGCCCTGAGCTGCAGGCGGCGCTAAACCGCTCCACCACCGGGGCTGCCCTAGGCAACAATTTTTAAAACACAAACTCTCTTAAACATTTGTCTTGTTTCCAAACTTTTTCTCCAACTCTGTGCTGCAGTGGTCACCTTTGTACTTTATATGTACTGTGACAGTATTTTGTGGGATATCTGCACAGTAGAAATCATGGGTTAAAGAGTATAAATATTCACATTTTAGTAGATATCCTCAACCTGCTGTCTAAAAAGGTTACAGATTTTACATTTATTCCAAGCGCCTGTTTTCTAAAACTTAAGCCAAGCCTGGGTATAGTCAGTCAGTCATCATAATTTTTTACCAGTCTCTGTAGGGGAAACAAAACAAAACAAAGCAAACCAAAACCCTTTTTATTCTCATGTGTTTTGTTACTAAATTTGGATGTCTTTTTTGTTTTGGCCATTACTAATTCTTCCCGTAGGAATGCTTGTTCCTGTGCTAGGCTATTATTGTCTTTTATTGTTCACTTTTTTTTTATTGCTCTGAAAGATGTCTTTGTATATTATGAAAATTAAGCCTTTGTCCTATGAGTTGCACACTTCTTTGCCAATTTTTTAAAATTTAGTGATGTTTTATCACAATAGAAAGTTTTGATTTTATGTGGTCATATTTATAAGGTTTATCCTTTATAATTTGCATGTTACATCTTTTGCTTAGAATAGATCTGTATTTCAAAAAGCAGCTATGGGGCACCTGGGTAGCTCAATGGGTTAAGTGTCTGACTCTTGACTTTGGCTCAGATCATGATCTCAGGGTCATGGGATCAAGTCCTGAGTCAGGCTCTGTACTTAGCTCTGAGTCTGCTTTGTTCCTCCTTCCCCCAAGCTCTCTAGCTTGCTTTCTCTCTCTCTTTCTCTCAATAAATAAATAAATAAATAAATAAATAAATAAATAAATAAATGAAATCTTTTAAAAAGGCAACTATAGTGATGTGAGGTTTAAGATTATACTAAGAAAAGTGAGGAAGCTGAGACTAGTTAATACTCACTGCATATTAAGCAGTGACTATGAGCATGGGGAATAGAAGATGGATTTGAGGGACTCTTTTTTTTTTTAATGTAGCAGTTTTATTGACATAGAGTTCCTACCATATAATTCTCCTACTTAAAGTGTTACAATTCAAGGGCTTTTAATATATTCACAGAGATATGTAACCATTAATCAATTTTAGAACATTTTATCCCTAAAAGAAGCCCCATGATCATTAGCAGTCTTTCTGCATTCCTCTTTAACCTCTCTCAGCCTCAGCCCCTGGCAACCACTAAACTACTTTGTCTATGGATTTGCCTATTTTGGACATTTCATGAAGGGAATCATAAAATGCATGACCTTTGTGACTGGCCTCTTTTACTTAGCATGATGTTTCAGGATTCATCCATGTTATAACATGTACTTCATTACTTCTATGAATAAATAATATTTAATTATATGATGCTTATACTGCTTCATTTATGCATTGATCACTAAATGAACATTTGGGTTTCTTCCATTTTTTAATATAATGAATATATGCTGTTATGAATATTCTTGTGTATGTTTTTATGTAGACATAAAAAGGTTTTTGGTTCCCTTGAACATATATATTGGAGTGAAGTTGCTAGGTCATATAGTAACTCTATTTAACTATTTTCCAAAGCACCACACCATTTTACATACCCACCAGCAATTGTGAGGTTCTCATTTCTCCTTATCTTTGGAACAATAATTATTATTTTGTCTTTTTTATTATAGCTATTCTAGTGCATGTTAATTGGCATCTCCGTATGAGTTCAATTTGCATTTCCTGAAAGACTAAAGATGTTTTTTCCTTATTGGCCATTTGTGTGTGTATCTTCTTTGGAGACATGTCTATTCTAGTACTTTGCCCATTTTTTAATTGGATTATCTTTTTGTTAAGTTGTAAATTCTTTTTCTTTCTTCCTCCCTCCCTCCCTCCCTCTTTCTTCTTTCTTTCTTCCTTTCTCCTTTTTCTTTTCTTTCTTTTCTTTTTTTTCTTTCTTTCTCTTTCCTGAGGTCTATGCTCAGTGTGGGGTTCAAACTCACAATCCCAAGATCGTAAGTTGTGTGCTCTACTGACTGAGCCAGCTAGGTTTCCCAAGTTGTAAATTCTGTTTTGTTTTTCTTTTTTTTAAGTAGGCTCCACGCTGGGCATGGAGCCCAACATGAGGCTTGAACTCACAACCCTGAGTCAAGACCTGAGCTGAGATCAAGAGTCAGATGCTCAACCAACTGAACCAATCCAGGTGCACCACCCCCACATTGTAAATTCTTGTATATTCTAGATATATTCTTTATCAGATATATGAATTATATTTTCTCACACTGTACAGGTTATTCTTTTCCTTTCTTGATGGTATTCTTTCAAACACAAAACTTTTATGTTGATGAAGTCCAATTTATTTCATTTTTCTTTCCTTACCTGTACTTTTGATATTATATCACAAAAAGTTTCATCTGACCCAGGTCATAAAGGTTTACATTTAGATGTGTGAACTATTTTGAGTTAATTTTTATGTATAGTGTAAGGAAGAGGTCCAACTTCATTCTTACATTAATGGATATCTAGTTGTAAACAGCACCATTTTCAAAATAAAATTTGATCTTGTCCAATATTGAGGGACATTTTTTGAAAGTGGATTTGAAAGTACTTGACAGCTGGAAAGTGAAGGAGATAGAAGCATCAGAAATTTTAGTTTAGGAACTAGGTAATTAGTAATGCCATTAACCCAAGGGGGAAATCAATTAGGGGAGAAAAAGCAGAAACAGATTTGTTTTTGGGTTTTTTTGTTTTTGTTTTTGTTTTTTTGCAGAAGCAGATTTGTAAGATGAGTTTTGAGCATGTTGAGCTTGAGGTACTTATAGGATATCCAGGGGAGATTCATAGCAGGTAATTATAAATTTGGTCTGGAATTCAAAAGAATGTTTGGAGTGAAAACCAAATTTTGAAGTCCCTTCTGTGAGAGAAGTTGAGAACACGAGAAGCTGTTCAAAGATGAACCTGTTGTTTAAGAGTCATTGAGGAAGAAGAACCAAGAGGAAAAAAAGTAGAACAAACAATCAGAAAAGGCAAAGACTACCTAGAAAATTGTATGGGAACTGAGAGAGATTGGGGGGCTCGTTAACAGTTTAAATGATGAAAAGAGGTTGCATTGGACAATAGCTAAGAAGGTTAGGTTATTTATGTCTTTTGCAACTGAAGCTTCAGTAGAGAAGTTGGAATGGAATGTGGGGAGGAGTGCTTTGAACCTTCAAGCAAAAACATTTTTTCTTTGGAAATTATTGCTAAAGACTACCTACCATCTTGGTAGCCTCAAGGAAGAAGCACAAGGAGGGCAAAATGTTTTTCTTTTTCTCTGATTCTGTCTCTATACTCCAATACTTAATACAACTGAGATTAGCCTGGAATGTTGTAGCAAGATTTTCCAAAGACCAGGAGATAAAAGAGAAAAACAATATTACAAGAGTTATGAGTAATAGATACTTCTCTTTCAGTGAAGTGGTTCATGGAAGACCTATCTTGCTGAGAAGCTCCTAGCCTAGTTCCATGTATCAGAGGCCAACCTTGTACCTCTTGGGAGGGTCCTCAAACACATCAAACTCAGTCTAAGGGAACATGGTCCAGTTTCTTATATATATGTATAAGAGTTCTGGTTTCATTTTATAGACCTACTACTTCTCTTCAAATGGAAGAATGTAAAAAAATGTAAAAAAATGAATGAATGAATAAATAAATAAAACAAATGGAAGAATGTCTACTTTTTTGAGGGAAATTATACCTTCTCCCAAGCGTGTAAGCATAGGCCATAACCTTATTTCATAAAGTAAATGAAATTCCAGTCATACCAAAGATACTGTGAGTAGCAGGTATGTAATTTCATATAGAGGTATGGACTTCTATGCAGACCACTAGCTATTCTGAAATAAGTTGATACTGATTGTAGAGAAAGAAATAAAAACAGAGAGTATAGATCACTCTTTGGAGGAATTCAATAGTGTACCTTGACAGAATACTTTAGAAAAGTTGAGGTATAGGAAGAATGAAAGTATTTTAGGATAGAGGTACTTTAGAATCCCACTGGCCACAGGAAAGGACAAGCAGAAAGTGAAAAATTTAAGGCAGAACTGGGAATAATAGATGGAACAGTGTCCTGGACCATAGTGAGGATAAGATATGGAGAAAAAGATAGAAATTTCTAAAACAGGCAGGATTTTAGAGTGAATGGATTAAGGGTGAGGTGAGGGTAAGAAATGACAATTAACAAAATTCATTTTCTAAAAAAGCATGTGGTCTGGTCATCTGGGTAAATGAGGAAAACAGGGATTATATTGGAGTTCTAAAAGGCTGGCAAAGCTTTGTTTCTCTGAATGAAGTGTTTTTTCTGTACCTTAATATCTGGAGCAATACTCCTGTAGAGAGATGTAATTTCCTATACTTAACCCTCTGAAGATAACTGCTTGGTTGTCTGATTATTTTTTCTATCTCTCCATTTCTGCCACAAGGCCTGCCTGGAGACGTCTTCAAATGCCAGATTCCTAAGTCTCTTGCCCTGTAGTCCTGATTCACTCACCTGAAAAATCCCCAGGATTGGTTTAGACTTCTTCAATACTACATCCAGGGTGCTGAAAAAAGTGAACAGAACTAGGGAGAGGATTGATACTGTTATAAATGCACAGTTATTGGGGCACCTGAGTGGCTCAGTTGATTAAATATCTGACTCTTGATTTTGCCTTAGGTTGTGATGTTGGGGTTATGGGATTGAGCCCCACAACACAGTCCACACTCCATGCAGAGTCTGCTTGAGATTCTCTCTCTCCCTCTTGCTCTGCCCCTCCCTCTGCTCGATTTTCTCTCTCTCTCTCTCAAATAAAAATTTTTTAATTAAATAAAGTCCCAGTCCTCAATCCCACTGAGTTATTAATAAAGCTCACTAATGAGTAATTATCCAATTCAATTTCCTACCAAATGTAAGAAGTTAATTCAGTTTATCTATATTATTATTTGATTATCCATTTATTCAACAAATATTAATTGAGCATCTACTATGTATCAAGTTCCTTCTAGACATTAAGAGTATGGTCAAATAATATTGATAGGCAAGTTCCCTGATGAAAGGGGACAGACAATAACTAAGAATGTAATTTCAGATAATGATAAGAGCTATGAGGAAAATTAAAACAGGGAGATATGATAAATGATGGGTGGGTAGAAAAGCAACATAGTCTACTCAAAGAAGGCCTCTCTGAAGAACAGGCTTTGAGCTCATACCTGAATGACAAGAAGGAATTGAAGACATCTCCAGGCAGGCCCTGTGGCAAAAATGAAATTAATATAATAGAGGGACAGAAAAAGACCCGATACAGCTGGAGCTTAGTGAATCAGGGGAATAGTGGTAGAAATAAGGCAGAAAAGAGAGATAGGGGCCAGATATAGTTTTGATACCTCTCTGAAGAAAGAATTCTGGGAGAATAAGGTTGAATCAGTAAGACTGATCAAAAGACTTACTGCAGGAGTACCAGGCTGGCTCAGTTAGTAAAACATGTGACTCTTGAACTCAGGGTTGTGAGTTTGAGCCCCATGCTGGGAGTTGAGATCACTTTTAAAAAGTAAATAAAATTTTTCAAAAGAGAAAGACTTATTACAATAGATCAAGTGATAAATTATGATGGTTTTGACAAGGGTAGGGCAGTAGCGAATGGAAGATATCTGGGTATATTTTGGACTGACAGCTAATAATACTTGCTACTGTGTTGGGATGCCTGGGTGGCTCAGTGGTTGAGCATCTGCCTTTGGCTCAGGATGTGATTCTGGGGTCTGGGATCGAGTCCCACATTGGGCTTCTTGTGGGGAGCTTGTTTCTCCCTCTTCCTGTGTCTCTGCCTCTCTCTCTGTGTCTCTCATGAATAAATAAATAAAATCTTAAAAAAAAAAAAAAACTTGCTACTGTGTTAAATGTGCAAGGTATGGGAAAGAGAAATCTGGAAGAGCTCCTAGCATTTTGGTTTTGCCAAAGAGTGAATAGTGATAATTTTAATATGATGGAGAATACTAAGGAAGGAAGAAAAGAAATGATCTGGGGATTTGGAAGTGGAACCAGTACTTCTGTTTTGGCTATGCTTAGTTTGATATGCCTTTTAGCCCTTGAAGTAAAAATAGCAGACAGGCAATAATTTATGATTCTGGAAATCAGGAGATAAGTCAGCAGTGAGAAGCTTATTACCTTATATGGCAGCCCATTATATTTTAGATAGCTCTAATTACTAGAAACTCCTTTCTATGATATTGAGCTTATTTAAAATATAATATAAATGTGATGTCTACTTCCATTTGGGGTTACTGAAATATATGTATTTTAGAAGCACATCAGATATTTGAAGTTACCATTTTTTCCCCATCCTCTAAGCTAAATAATGCTAATTCCCTCAGCTGCTCTCATTACTTTGTTTCAAGGTACTTCATCATCTTGGTCATATCTTTGTAAAGTAGGATGCCAAGGGCTAAAGTGATCTGGAAATATATCCCAAAGATAGGACTAATATCCCTCTGATTTGTCATTCTTCCAAAAACATGTTCACTTTTTAAAAAGATTTTATTTATATATTTGAGAGGGAGAGAAAGCGAGTGAGTGAGAGGGAGAGAGAGAGCTCTAGTGAGGTGAGGGAGAGAGGGAGAAGCAGACTCCCCACTGAGCCGGGAGCGAGACATGGGGCTCCATCCCAGGACTCCAGGATCATAACCAAGGACCATAAGATCATGACCTGAGCTGAAGGCAGACACTTAACCACTGAACCTAGGCATACCTATGTTTGTTCACTTTTTTTTTTTTTTTAATTTTTATTTATTTATGATAGTCACACACACAGAGAGAGAGAGAGAGAGAGGCAGAGACACAGGCAGAGGGAGAAGCAGGCTCCATGCACCGGGAGCCCGATGTGGGATTCGATCCCGGGACTCCAGGATCACGCCCTGGGCCAAAGGCAGGCGCCAAACCGCTGCGCCACCCAGGGATCCCTGTTTGTTCACTTTTTATAATTTGTTTCCTTTCTTGCTGTCATTAGTGTGTTAGGGCCCCTGCCTGTGGCATAAGACATCAGTTTTGTTTTGTTTTTTTTTTTTAAGATTTTTAAAATGTATTTATTTATTCATGAGAGACACAGAGAGAGAGAAAGAGAGAGAGAGGCAGAGAGGCAGAGACACAGGCAGAGGGAGAAGCAGGCTCCATGCAGGGAGCCTGCTGTGGGACTGGATCCTGAGTCTCCAGGATCACGCCCTGGGCTGAAGGTGGTGCTACACCGCTGAGCCACCTGGGCTGCCCCATAAGACATCAGTTCTAATTTTCTTCCAATATGTTGGTAATTTGGAAATCAGAAAACAAATTTATGCTCTGTATCTGATATTAACATTTTGCCTTGTATGTTGGGAATATTTTATAGTAATTTAAAAAGAGAGTAAGTATGGTGTCTGAGAGGGGCCAACAGAGCCCTCCTATGAAGGCTTTGCACTCTAGTGAGAAAATCTCTTTTTTTCCTTTGCTTTTCATAACTTATATTCAAAATAAGGTAGTTTTCCAAATAGTTGAGTTCCATATAGGTGAAGTATTGCAGTCTTTTACCTAGAGATCTCATTAGAGATTTTCTCAGAGAATGGTTCTTACTCTGCAGTGATTTTGTTCCCCAGAGACATCTGGCAGACATATTTGGTTGCTGTAACTGTGGTAAAGAGAATGCTACTGGCATCTAGTGGGTAGAGACCAGGGATGCTGCTAATATCTTAAATGCACAAGACTAACCCCAATAACAAAGAATTGTCTGGCCCAGAATAGTACTAGGTTTTTTTATCTGAACTTTTTCTTCTAACCTCATTGGGAAAAAGGTTAGTAAAACCTTAGGTGAAAAACTGACAGGATGTAAACTTCATGAATTAATTCTGCATCCAGTAAATCACTACTCTTTCCTTTTTTTTCTTTAATTTTATTTATTTATTAATGAGAGACAGAGAGAGAGAGAGGTAGAGACACAGGCAGAGGGAGAAGCAGGCTCCATGCAGGGAGCCTGATGTGGGACTCGATCCTGGGTCTTCAGGATCACGCCCTGGGCTGAAGGCAGCACTAAACTGCTGAGCCACCGGGGCTGCCCTACTCTTTCGTTTTATTGCATGCCAACCATCCATTAGTATCTTTCTAGAATTTAATGGGAAAATAATTAAGCAGTACTTTTTCTCACTTCAAAAAGTTTTCATAGCTCCCAGCTGTTTTTTTTGTTTTGTTTTGTTTTCCTTTTTAAATTTATTAATTTGTTTTTTTAGCAATCTCTACACCCAGCGTGGAGCTCAAACTCATGACCCCAAGACGGAGGGGGCACGTGCTTACAAGTGAGCCAGCAGATGCCCCTACAATTTTTTGTCACTCTCCCAGTCTCCATAATATTAACAAGTGTTAAAAAAAAAAAAAGAATATTAACAAGTGTGCAGTGATCAAATTTGGGCATTTTTATTTACTTTTTATTTAAAGGAAAATTATACTCTCAGTTTTCTCATTGCACTTTAGTTTCTCTTCCCCAGTAAAAAGGTCATGTCTCTTGAGGAATAATCTGCTTTTCTTCTGTCATCTCATAATATTAGATAAATACAATACAACTTAAACTGGAAGCTTTGTTCTCCTTATCTTTCAGGTGCCCCAGTGAGGCATGCAGCTATTTTGGGATATAGCTATACTCATAATGTTCATTAGTTTGTTACTAGTGAGACAGGCAGGGGCAGAAGTCACTGTCTTGTCACTGTTTGTACTTAGAGGTAGAGGTGTGGGAGACAGAAGAATGCTGCTCGCTGCACGTCCTGCACGGTGGGAACATGCCAGTCTTTTCCTGGGGCTGTTTCATTGCTTGTATTGACTGCAGGTGTCAAGATCAAAGAGGAAATAATGAGACAGGAGTAAAGAGCTTCATTCTCTAAGTACCTGAAAGGTGGATAGAAACTAAAAAGAAAAAGGGAAGCAAATTCTTTCCTCAGCCATACCCAAAACCACCACCAGATAGTTCTTTTCAGATGCTTCTAATTTTTTAAATTACAACTGTGTTACCACTTAGAATCTGGTGGCAAAAATAATCCTCCTTCTATATCTTTATGTTTAGAGCTGGAAATTCATTCATTCAGATATTTACTGAATGTGTCTATATATACCAGACACATAAATGAACCAGGGAAGCTTCTAAAAATGTGGAAATTTCAAGTGTCTATTTGAAAGAGGAATGATAAGTGAATACCTAATTAATAGTCAAAATATTTCTATAATTTACCACCTTTCTTCCTTGGGGTAATGAATCATAAGTATTTGTATAGGCAGTATATTTGTGGTACTCTTGAGATTGCAGAGAATAAAAAGCTAGGTCCTTCTTCAGCCTTAAGACCATGAGGGGGGATCCCTGGGTGGCTCAGCGGTTTGGCGCCTGCCTTTGGCCCAGGGCCTGATCCTGGAGACCCCGGATCGGGTCCCGTGTCAGGCTCCCTGCATGGAGCCTGCTTCTCTCTCTGCCTGTGTCTCTGCCTCTCTCTCCGTGTCTTTCATGAATAAATAAATTTTTAAAAAAAGAAAAAAAGGACCATGAGGGCAGCCCAGGTGGTTTAGTGGTTTAGCGCTGCCTTCAGCCCAGGGCCTGATCCTGGAGATCCAGGATCAAGTCCCATGTCAGGCTCCCTGCATGGAGCCTGCTTCTCCCTATGCCTGTGTCTCTGCGCCTCTCTCTCTCTCTGTGTCTCTCATGAATAAATAATAAAATCTTAAAAAAAAAAAAAAAAAAAGACCATGAGCTGACCAAGACACAGGTTGAATGACTTAACTAATGACTAGCTAGTGTATAGCACAGCAGGACAGGACCAATAGTCTGAGCTGCTACCTGAGTTTTCTAATTTTCAATGTTGTCTTGGTTCTAAAAGTAGAAGTGAAAGAAGACTGTTTGCAGAGAGTGCTTTCCACCACCATCGCACCAGGTTGGTTTCTATCCAGAAAGCCCTCTGACTGAACCAATGGACTGGATAGTGAAATGAAACAACAGAGTTTGGGGTTCAGGGGTCAGGTTGAGAAAAGCAATAGAAAGAAGAAATTAGAAAAAACTCAGAATGAAGAAAACATATTTTACAGGACAAAGCATATAAGATAAAAGTGACATGTTTGGTATCTGGAGGACAAATAGTACTGTAGAAAAAGGAAAAAAATGAAGATTTTACTTCATTCTCCACCTAAGGGCATATGGTCAAAGTAGTATGTCTGGTATTCAAAGACTGCAGCAGCATAGCCTAAACTTGCTTTTCCAGCATTATCTCTCACTAGACTTCTGTGGACACCCTGCTCTTCGGCTAAATTGGTCAAAAGCACTGTTTGTCGACCTTCTGCCCAAACTCCCTACCGCCATACCTTTGCCAAGGCCATTGCATTTTCCTGATATGCCCTTCTGTAATCTCTGTCTCTCTCTTCTTTCATCTCTTACTCATCTTTCAAGACCTATTCCAAATTCTAACTTCATAAAGGCTTTCTGGGTTCTTCCCAGATGAACAGAATCTCTTAATACTTTGGTTTCCTTCGAACTTTTTTTTATCTTGTTGCTTCCATAGCCAGATTGCAGTCAACTTGAGGCGAGAGACTTTGGGTCTTCTGTATTATTCAGTAGAGTTCTGTGCATTTTGTAGACTCTCTGGATACATATTTATGTATATATCTTCATTTTTCTCAACATTGCCTTTTTAAAAGCTCATTAAAAATTTTCTGCATTCAGAAAACCATTGTTTCTTAGTGTTTTTATTAGATCTTATCCAAAGATGGAGAGGTCTGAGTAAGAATGCAGCTAATTGGTGAAAATGGAGAATAAAATTGAAGGAAGCCAAGGTTCTGGCCAGGGTGTGGAGATAAGCCTGAGTTTAGGAAAAGAGAGTTATTGGAAAAGAGAATGGGATAGACAAAAGGAGCATTAAGATGGTGGCTTGTAACCTGGGAGAAATAGGGAGAGAAAAAGAAAAAAGAGCAAGTAAGAGAAGGAATTGTAGAAATTTTGAGATACAAATATTGAAAAGATGGAAGGAGGAATAGTCAAGAAACCAAAAGGGTTTTAGATCTAAGGGAAAGATCCTAGCCTTTGGTTGTCTTTGGGAGGTTCCTTTCAGAATACCACAAGCAAAAAAAAGGAAGGGAAAATAATACTGAAGTAAGGTTATCCTCGGTATAATCTCCCACCAGTCCCTTCCTTGGAAATAAGAATGACTCAGGAAGGCATATGAGGATAAACAAACACTTCCTTGGACCTGCTGCTGTTCAGCAAGGTTCTGTGTGAAGCTATTTTCACCAGAATCCTGTATGGTTTGGTTCAATTTGGAGATGACTGTGTATCTCTCCTCCTGTGTCTCTACATATATTTCAAGTGCCTGGGTTTGCTTATGTCTGTTGCCTTAGAACAACCTCTACTGTGTGCCTGTAACTGTGAGCAGTAGGTCCCCATTCATTTTTATAAGTTGTTGATGGCATCTTATCACTTGTGCAGTTCCTCATCTGACTGTATCAAGTCTCATCTGTGTCTGTGTCTTTTTCTTTTGTCTTAATCTTTTATTTTTCCTTCTACCCCCTCTCCCATTCTGCTTCTGTCATAGCTTTTCTTACCAGCTGGCTTACTATAATTTCATCTCCATAGCAACCTCTCCCTGGGGAAATGGAAGGAAGAGGGAGCCTATAATAGATGGACAATGCGAAACTGGATTGGAGTTGAGGACAATCTTCTGTCCTGGAACAGAGTAGAAACAAACTATGTAGATGGATTCCAGTGAAGTCACAGAAAATCCTAAGGAAACAAACTGGGAACCTGATCCCAGCCCCTGCTAGCATACTCACTCAGCACATTCCTTCTATTTATGCCAAGCTGTCATCTGTTTATTCCTCCCCTGTGATCCAACTCAGCTATTCTTTATTTCTCTGTTTCTAGGCTTCATAATTCTTATATGTGCAATAGTCTCTGATAATGTTATAACTTGAAAAGTGATTTTCTTAAAGATTCATGAATACTCACATTGGAACCACAAGGTCTTTCTTTAGATGTACTCTAATTTTTCACTAGGATTCATTGTGGACCTTAAGTGATCATTAAGTGATAATGAAAAACACTTGGAATGGCCTTAGAAAAGGACAAAAAATACTAATGATACTGTGCACTCTCATGTTGGACCAGAACATTAGATAAGAGATTTAACAAGCAAGAAAGGTTTTACAGGGACAGGGACACCTGGTTGGCTTTCTCAGTTAAGCATCCTACTCTTGATTTCAGCCCCGGTCTTTTTTTTTTTTTTTTAATGTTTTATTTATTCATGAGAGACACAGAGAGGCAGAGGGAGAAGCAGCACACACACACACACACACACACACAGTGGAGCCCAATGCAGGACTCAATCCAATTCTGGGACTCTGGGATCACATCATGAGCCAAAGGCAGATGCTCATCCACTGAGCCACGGAGGCGTCCCTGGCTCTGATCTTGATCTCTTGGTCTCGGGGTCCTGGGATTGAGCCCCATGTCCAGCTCTGCATTCAGCAGAGAGTCTGCTTGAGATTCTGTGTCTGTCTCTCTCTCTGTACCCCGCCCCCCCAGGGGATCTTAAAAAAAACAAACTTTAGTGCTCGCTTCAGCAGCACATATACTAAAAAAAAAAAAAAACTTTAAAGAAAGAAGGTTTTACAAACAATGGGATTTGTTTTACAAAAGTAAAGTGAGATAGTGGAATCATTCTGCCCAGAGATCTTTTTTTTTTTTAATTTTATCCATTTTTGTTTTTTTTAATTTTTATTTATTTATCATAGTCACAGAGAGAGAGGCAGAGACACAGGCAGAGGAAGAAGCAGGCTCCATGCACCGGGAGCCTGATGTGGGATTCGATCCCAGGTCTCCAGGATCGCGCCCTGGGCCAAAGGCAGGCGCCAAACCGCTGCGCCACCCAGGGATCCCGCCCAGAGATCTTTAAAACCAAATAGGTATTCCTATATCTGGAAAGGAAATTGGCTAGATCAGCATTTCTCAAACTTTTAAACTCCCTTTTCCCATAGCTTCCCTTGACCTTAACCTGGAGAGCTTGTTAAATACAAATTCCTGAGCCCCACCCTTAGAGACTGGGATCCTGTAGTCCTGGGGCTGGGGGGAAGGAGAGGTGGAACACGAATGAATTTGTGTTTCTAACAGGCTGATGATGAGATGATATTGCTGATCCTTGGGCCACATTTGAGTAGCACTAGTCTAGATGATTTCCAAAGTCAAAGAATACAGTTGACATATGTAGGACATAAATGTGTGGATACTGCATTACTATTGTATTAAAAATATCTTTTCTTGGGCAGCTTGGGTGGCTCAGCAGTTTAGCACCAGCTTCAGCCCAGGGCGTGATCCTGGAGACCCGGATCGAGTCCACGTTGGGCTCTCTGCATGGAGCCTGCTTCTCCCTCTGCCTATGTCTCTGCTCTCTCTCTGTGTCTCTCATGAATAAATAAATAAAACCTTTAAAAAAAAATCTTTGGGAATGAAAGAGGACAAATGAGCTAACTCAGACATGTTTTCTTTTTCCCTGCCCATTTGCAAGCTGTGATATCCATTTGACAACTTTCTTTGTTCTATAGAGTGACCAACCATCCCCATTTGCCCAGGCACTTTCAGTGCAAAAACTGGGACAGTCCAGGTCAGAGTAGACATTTGGGTGACCCCTCCATTCACTTGAGGCCAGTGAAATAAAAGGAATATAAAAAGAAAAATGAATTTGACTAGGAATCAGAAAATGTGGTTTCTAGTTCTAATTCAGAATATGTTAATTTTATGGCTTTATATCGGACATTTAAATTGTCCTTGTTTTAGTTTCTACACCTGCAAAAAGAAGATAGTATTATCTACTTCAAAAACATTTTTGTTTTTGAAGATGTTTTAAATGTTTTAAAGATCAATTGAAACAATGCATATAAAATTTTTGTTAAAAAAAAACAAAAAAAAATTTTTGTTATTAAAATACCATATACAGGGACGCCTGGGTGCCTCAGCAGTTGAGCATCTGCCCTTGGCCCAGAGCGTGATCCTGGGATCCAGGATCAAGTCCCACATCAGACTCCTTGCAGGGAGCCTGCTTCTCCCTCTGCCTGTGTCTCGGCCTCTCTCTGTGTGTCTCTCATGAATAAATAAATAAAAATCTTAAAAAAAAAATACCATATACATTAAGACACGATATAGATCACTTGTTTTTATTTATTTAGAATGATTACTTATTGACAAAAAATAGCAACCCAGCAATCCCGTTCCTAAGCATTTAGCCAAGAGAAAAGAATTCATATGTACGGCAAATGCCAAGAATGTTTTTTTCTTTTCTTTTCTTTTCTTTTTTTTTTTTTTTAATTTTTATTTATGATAGTCACAGAGAGAGAGAGAGAGAGAGAGAGGCAGAGATACAGGCAGAGGGAGAAACAGGCTCCATGCACCAGGAGCCCGATGTGGGATTCGATCCCAGGTCTCCAGGATCGCGCCCTGGGCCAAAGGCAGGCGCCAAACCGCTGCGCCACCCAGGGATCCCCTAAGAATGTTTTTGATAACTCAAAACTAGAAACAGTAATGTGCCCATCAAAAGGAGAATGGATAAATACATTTGGCATATCCACAAATGGAATACTACTCAGCAATAGCAAGGAATGAACTACTGATACACACTATATAATACAAACACTATGTGTTGTGTGTGTGTGTGTGTGTGTGTGTGTGTGTTTAAAGATTTTATTTATTTATTCATGAGAGACAGAGAAAGAGAGAGGCAGAGACACAGGCAGAGGGAGAATCAGGCTCCATGCAGGGAGCCTGACGTGGGACTCGATCCCGGGTCTCCAGGATCACACCCTGAGCTGCAGGCGGCGCTAAACCGCTGTGCCACCGGGGCTGCCCTGTTGTGTTTTTTTTTTTTTTAATATTTTATTTATTTATCTGAGAGACTGAGTGAGCACGAGAGAATATACAGCAGAGGCAGAGGGAAAGGGAGAAGCAGGCTCCCCTGCTGAGCAGAGAGCCCAATGACACAGGGCTTGATCCCAGGACCCTGGGATCATGGCCAGAGCTAAAGGTACACACTTGGGCAGCCCCGGTGGCACAGCGGTTTGGCGCCGCCTGCAGCCCAGGGCGTGATCCTGGAGACCCGGGATCGAGTCCCACGTCAGGCTCCCTGCATGGAGCCTGATTCTCCCTCTGCCTGTGTCTCTGCCTGTCTCTGTCTCTCTCTGAATGAATAAATAAATCTTTTTTAAAAATAAATAAAAAAATAAAGGTACACACTTAACCAACTGAGCCACCCAGGTATATCTCACAGACACTATGTTAAGTGAAAATCCAGCACAAAAGAGTACATACTATATGATATGATTCCATTTATATATGGATCAAGAACAACAAAATTCATTGATGATGATGTAAGTAAGTATAATAGTTACCTCTGGGAAGGGAGGTTATAGACTGGAATAAATGCAAGGAAACCTTCTGGGGAGCTAGAAGTGTTCTAGAATCTAGATCTTGATCTGGGTAGTGGTTATACAGGTGAATACAGATGTAAATCTTCACCCAGCTGTACACTTCACTGTACACTGCACAGTTTTACTTGCTTTATTATATATAAAAAAGAAAAAGACATAAAGAACGAACTCAGGCTGAATTCTGGGCTCACTAGAAGACACATTCTTTTTGTTGAAATGTTTCTAACAGCCTATCAAAGAGTCTTGGTTTTGTGACCTGAACATCTAATATGTGGATCTAGAGGTCATCTCCTCATTCTGCTGTCTTGGTTTCTAGACTTGAGTAATATGTGACAGTAAAAGGAAGTAGAAACCCTGTGTCACTGGGTGAGGAAGAGGGCCAGGTTTACATCAACATTGCAACAAATCTTTGTTTTTATTGTTCCTTCTCTTAATTTTTATCTTGGTGCCCATAGCCTGCTTTTCTTAGATTCATTCTTCACCCTTCCCTGTACAGCCTACCCTTTGTATGTGGGAGGGGGTGGCCTTTACATTTCTTTATGTCTTGTCAGTAGACTACTTCCCCATCTTTTCTAATATGTCTCATTAAACTCAGTAGTCCCTGATGATGGTTTTTGGTTTTTTTTTTTTATGAGTCCATTCCAGTGACTTACTTCCTGTCCCCCAGCCAAGGAGCCTTCCAGTAGCATTTACAGCTGTATTCCCAGACTTGATTTGTTTTGAAACAGAGCCTCAGATCTCCCTACTGCTAGGGTGTGCCCCCTCCCAGCCCCATGGAGAATTCTCCCTAATGTAGTACCTTCCCACCTTGCTTTCTTCTCCGCAGTAATTCTGTGTCTGGTGTGTTACATTCACCCTCAGCCTTCCTTAGGTAAAAAAGAAAACAGAGGGAAAAAAATCATTTATTTCTCAGGAAAGTTTAGTCAGGTGATCAAGTTGTCTGAGGGTCTAAAAAGGAGAGATTATCAGAAATATATACTAAGTAGAGGGAGAGCAGAAAGCATGAGTCACATTTTAAACTGTGCTGGTCAGGGGCAGTACAATAGGCAAAAATGAGCTATTAGGACTTCATCAAGATAAAAACCTTTTTGCACAGCAAAGTAAACAGTCGACAAAACCAAAAGACAACCTACAAAATGGGGAAAGATATTTGCAAATGTCTTATCAGATAAAGGGCTAGTATCTAAAATCTGTAAAGAATTTAGCAAACTCAATACCCAAAGAACAAATAATCCAATCAAGAAATGGGCAGAAGACATGAACATGAACAGACATTTCTCCAAAAAAGACATACAAATGGCCAACAGACACATGAAAAAAATGCTTCACATCACTCAGCATCAGGGTAATACAAATCAAAACCACAGTGAGATACCACTTCACACTGGTCACACTGATCAGAATGGCTAAAATTAAGAAGTCAGGAAAGAACAGATGTTGGCAAGGATATGGAGAAAGGGGAACCCTCATACACTGTTGGTGGGAATGCAAGCTGGTGCAGCCAAACTGTGGAAAAAGTCCAGATGTCCATCGACATGAATGGATAAAGAAGATGTGGGGTTTGTATGTGTGTATGTGTGTGTGTGTGTGTATACATATACATATATATATGATACAGATTTTTAAATATATATAAAAATAAACTGCTGCTCTAGTTTCTTACTTCTGCAACATCAGTGTTTGTTTCATAAAAGGTACTGAATAAATGTAATCCATGGAATAAATATAAGGTGTCACTGGAGAATGACCAAGTAACTGCAGCAAGGATCAAGGTGCTAAGGGAACTTTCTGAGGTGCAAATCTATAAGGTGATATTTGTATGAGTGTGTATATCTGTCAGAAGTCACGATCAGTCAGATGCACTTAAAATGTATGAATTCAAAAAAAATGTATGAATTCTATATATTTTATACATTAAATTGACTTTAAAAAATAATCAAGGTATTGCAGGGGCATAAAGAGGATTTTGTAGGGACACCTGGGTGGCTTAGTGGTTGTGTCTGCCTTTGGCTCTGGTGGTGATCCCAGAATCCTGGGATTGAGTCCCGCATCTGGCTGCCAGCAAGGAGCCTGCTTCTCCCTCTGCCTGTGTCTCTGCCTCTCTCTCTCTGTCTCTCATGAATAAATAAAATCTTAAAAGAAGAAGGAGAAAAAGATGATGATGATTTTGTAAAGATCCAAGGCTAGGTGACATGTGAAATGGGGAATGCACATAGAAAAGAGAAGAGGGGAGAAAATAAGGTAAGGGAGAAAGGAAAGACCAAACCAGACTCCCGGGTAAACAGGCATGGGGATGGGGGCCAAAGGAGCAGTAGCCGACTGACCCCACGGAGTGATGCTAGAAGGGATGTTCGGGGATTAGCCGCGGAGAACAACATCTGCCCTTGGGGCAAAACTCTTGCATGTCTCTAGAGATGCCTCCGGTTCCTAGAAATTGCAGCTTTCTCTGGCCAATGGGTGTCGGTTCCCGTAAGCCGCTGCGGGCCGCCGAGCGGAAAGGCGGGCGCGGCGGGCGGCCCCGCGGCGGGCTCTGAGCCCAACGTCATCTTCCCGTCACCCAGCGACGTGCGGGGTGGCACGGCGCCCCCGGCGCACAGGCATCCTGCCCCGCCCCGGACCTGGGAATCCCGGCAGTCACCTGCACGTGATCTTTGCCTCGGTACCTGCTTTGGGGCCCGTTTTGGCCAAGGAGGGTGCAGTGAAAAGAATGAAAGGGGAAAGGGGCGCGGATGGAGAGTTTAGGAGAAGGCTGAGCCGAGCGCAAGGCTGGGGAAGGAAGGGACATGGAAACCGGGTAGCGGAATGCGTGTGGGAAGGGGGGAGAAAGCAGGGGAAGCGGTGGGCCGAGCTGGTAGGGGGAGACACAGAGAAAACCAAGGATTTTGAACTCATCAACCTGCTGAGAAAGAAGCGGCCAGATTGGGAGTGGAAGAGCAGCTAAGGACGGAGGTGTCAAAGAAGCGAATAAATTTGTTTGGAGAAATGGAGGAAAAGCAAGTTGCAGGTGTAGGGGCTAAATGTACCACTTTGGGATACTGATTATTTTTAGCAAAAGATACTTAAAAGCGGCACCTGGGTGCCATAGCCACCGCCAACTCTTGGTTTCAGCTCAAATGGTGATCTCCAAATCCTGGGATTGAGCCCCCCCCCCCCCCCAAACTGGGCTCCACCCAGCGGGGAGTCTCCTCTGCTTGCCTCTCCCTGTACCCCTCCCCTTGCTCATTTGTTCATGCTCTCGCTTTAAAATAAGTAAATAAACCTTAAAAAAAAAAAAACAAAACAAAAACACGGTTATTTAAGAGACAGCCTATCCAATAAGGACACTCAGACATTCCTCTGTTCCCCTGCAAGCAGGAAATAAATCTCCACTGTGAAAGGTAGCCTTCTTGTAACCAGGTGAGGAGACATTCTTATCATCAGAGAGAGGGAATTCAGAGCCCAGAAAGCTATGGAAACCACCTTTGTTACTTTGTACTAATTTACTACCCCAAATTCTGTTTAGAATTCCTTACTAATCAAAGCTCTTAAAGTTAACTTTTCTTTGTCCTGTCAATTCCTCAGATTTATTGTCTCTTTGTCTAAACAGTATAAAAACTGCCTATCTTGGTTATTTCTTTAATTCTGAATTTCATTATTGGGCCTCTCTGTGCACATAATAAAACTTTGGGGTGATTTTTAATTATTTATTTTTGCTTCTGTTAATCTATGTCACATTAATTTTTAGTCCAGCCGGAGGCCTTTTTTTAAAATATTTTATTTACTTATTCATGAGAGACCAAGAGGCAGAGACACAGGCAGAGGGAGAAGCAGGCTTTCTGTGGGGAGCCTGATGTGGGACTCCAGGACCCCGGGTTCATGAACTGACCCGGAGGCAGACACTCAACCACTGAGCCGCCCAGGTGCCACCCAGCTGGAAGACCTTGAAGGAGAAAGGAAGAATTTTTCCTTCCTTACACAGGCAAATGGGAGTGCTTTGCACACTGCTTGCCATGACAGAAGAGGGTGCCTGACAGGTGAATAAGTCGACACCAGGAAAGGGGGAAAAGTCTAAATCAAGGACTCCCCTTTTCCTGCCTCAGTTCCCTTACTGTTGAGGTGTAAATTCCTCTGTTGGTGTCTTTCTCTTCTTGTACTGTGGAGAAGAAAAAAAGCACTATGCTCTAAAAATGAGGTGATTTATATATCATGACCTTCTATTTGTGTATTATATCTTAGTTATGTACTTGGTAGTAGCCCTTTGTGCCACTTAATGTAACTTTTTACAACTTTGGGTAGACATACCCAGTATATGGTATATGTGTCTTCGAAGCAATGTCTGTCATATTGCAGAAAGTCAGTCATTAGAAAATTCAATTATGTTCTACTCTGTGCCACATTAAAATCTGAACTTGTAGAGAAACGAGTTAGAACAGTCATTTATATTACAGAATTATGCAGGGTTTCAAAAAATTATTATAGACTTTTTAAAAAGATTTTATTTATTTATTCATGAGAGACACAGAGAGAGAGAGAGGGAGAGAGGCAAGACAGGCAGAGGGAGAAGCAGGCTCCATGCAGGGAACCCAATGTGGGACTCTATCCTGGGACCCCAGGATCAGACCCTGAGCTGAAGGCAGACGCTTAACCGCTGAGCCACCCAGGCGTCCCTTATAGACTTTTTTTTTAATAACAGGATCCTGTCATATATTTAAAATTTTGACTCAGCATCTAGCAGTGACAGAAACCAGGAAGTGTGGAATCAACAAATTAATGATCTCTAATTATGTATTCATTTATAATGATTTATTCAGAGACCAAATTCCACTAAGGTCCTTATTCTTTTACTGTTCTCCACACTCAATTTCTCACCCATCACTTCCTTAGGAAAATGGGCAATGGGTGTAACATTTTGGCTCCAGTTTACATTGCCAGCTTTTGTAACATGCGCTTCACTGAGAAAGGGAGTATTGGCAGGCAGTTGAGGAGATCCCTGGCAAGAGTCTCATATATATATATATATATATATATATATATATATATATATATATATATATAAACCAGGATAGTGTGGATTCTTTTAAGCCAAGAAAAGTTTTATTTATTTATGTATTTATTTATTTAGATTTGTATTTATTTATCTGAGAGAGGGACAGAGCATAAGCAGGAGGAGAAGGCAGAAGGAGAGACAGAAGCAGACTCCCCACTGAGCAAGGAGCCCAACAAGGGGCTCAATCCCATCACCATGGGATCATGACCTGACCCAAATGCGATGTCTAATCAACTGAGCCACCCAGGCACCAATCCATCTTCCATTAGTCACTTTTCTAATCCAGTTTAGTTTTCCTATTCCTAATTATTTGGAGGTCCAATGTACCCTATGTTGGGAGGTCACTATGTTCAAAATGGCCACCGGAGACTTAGGTGTTATTATATACACTGTGTTTCTAGATAAGTAAAAAGAACCAGGTGAACCTATCAGCCCGCAGTGAACCTAGGGAACTAATCTGAGAGGACACTCTCAACACTAGTCAGTGTTCCTCCCATTCCCTGTTACATGGAGGGAGAGAAATTCAGAGAATAAATTTCCATTTTTCAAGTTTCTGCCTCTTACATCTTCTTCATAGGCCTACTCTTTTTTTTTTTTTTTTTTTTTTGCATTCCTTAACAAGAAATCCTCAGAGATTTTTACTACTCACAAGGTCTGTATCCCACCCAAATGTATTCCATTTTCCTCTTACTCCTTAACCCAACTGCATACCCCATTGCATTCCTTTCTCTGACTTGGACCTGTAGAACGCTGACTATGGATTCTCACAAGTTTATGAACCTATTTCTTTTGATTCATCTATTGTCTAACTCACAAGTTGGCAAATTTTACTTCAAAGGTCAGATACTAAATATTTTAGGCTTGGTAGGGCCCTGTAGTCTCTTGTTGTAAGTATTCAATTCTGATGTAGTGCAAAAGCAGCCACTGACAATATATAAAAGAATGAGTGTGGCTGTATACCAGCAAAACTTTACTTATGGACACTGCAATTTGAATCTCATATAATTGTTTTAAAGTAATCTCTGGGGATCCCTGGGTGGCGCAGCGGTTTGGCGCCTGCCTTTGGCCCAGGGCGCGATCCTGGAGACCCGGGATCGAGTCCCACATCGGGCTCCCAGTGCATGGAGCCTGCTTCTCCCTCTGCCTGTGTCTCTGCCTCTCTCTCTCTCTCTGTGACTATCATAAATAAATAAAAATTAAAAAAAAATAAATAAATAAAGTAATCGCTGTGCCCAACATGGGGTTTGAAGTCATGACCCTGAGATCAAGAATCACATCCTCCACTGAATGAGCCAGTCAGGCGCCCTTGAATTTCATAATTTTTACAAGTCACGAGATACTATTCTTTTAAATTTGTTTTCAACTATTTACACAACTATTCTTACTTTATGGGTGGTACAAAAACAGCCTCTCTAAATCCATTATTCCTGAAGTACCGCCTTTTTCCCCTTTGGTGCTTTTTATTGACAGAGACAACACTGATAAGGAGCAAGAGCTTTCTTTCCCTCACATAGCCTCCTTCCTTGCTCTCCTCATCTCACCTCCACCTATGAGGATCTTCTTGCCATAGCCTAAGAATAAGGATCTTTACTGCAGTAGTAGGGGAGGATGGCTCCCTTTTCCTACAGTTCTTGAACAGCCACATATCATCAACCTCCAGATTTATTGCACACCAGCCATGCTTCCTGTTTATGACCAGTGTCTTGAGAAGGGAGCAAAACCATGCTCCATTTCTAGGAGGAAAGAGGTGGGGAGTGGGGATGGGAAAATACTGCCTATTCGAGATACTTTTTTTTCTAAACATACATTGACTTTCTCCTAATACACAGCAATACAGCATAGAAGTACATTCAGACAACTAGTTCTCCCCTAAACTGTGGTCCTTAAGCAAATTACCTATAGATTTCTCATGGGAAATCAGGAAAGTAATACTAAATTTAAACTCCTGTTATGAATTGTAAATGAGATAACAGGATAAGAACCTGGCACTTAACAAATACATCTTCGGGGATCCCTGGGTGGCGCAGTGGTTTGGCGCTTGCCTTTGGCCCAGGGCGCGATCCTGGAGACCCGGGATCGAATCCCACATCGGGCTCCCGGTGCATGGAGCCTGCTTCTCCCTCTGCCTATGTCTCTGCCCCTCTCTCTCTCTCTCTCTGTGACTATCATAAATAAATAAAAATTAAAAAAAAAAAAAGTTATAAAACAAATACATCTTCGGTTACTATAGAGAAGAATATTTATTTGAGTTTCTCACATGCAGCTGGAGCATCTTTGGAAAATCTTTAGGTTCTTAAGAAGAATGAGGATCTAGACTCTTAAAAAAAAAAAAAGATTTTAGGGCAGCTTGGGTGGCTCAGTGGTTTAGCACCACTTCGGCCCAGGGCCTGATCCTAGAGACCCAGGATCAAGTCCCAGGTCAGGCTCCCTGCATGGAGCCTGTGTCTCTGCCTCTCTCTCTCTCATTCTGTGTGTGTGTGTGTGTGTGTGTGTGTGTGTGTGTTTCTCATGAATAAATAAAATCTTAAAAAAACAAAAAAGATTTTATTGGGGCACCTGGGTCACTCAGTCGGTTAAGTGTCTGCCTTCAGCTCAGGTCATGATCTCAGGGTCCTGGGATGGAGCTCCACATCAAAAGTCAAAAGGCAAGCTCCCTGCTCTGCAGGGAATCTACTTTTCCCTCTCCCTCTGCTCCTCCCCTCCCTCCTGCTCATGTTTACATGCATGCTCTCCCTCTCTCTCTCAAATAAATAAAAACCTTAAAAAGTAAATAGTATTTATTTGAGAGAGAAGGGGGTGCAGAGGACAAGCAGACTCCCTGCTGAGTGGAGATCTTGGGGAACCTGAGCTGGATGAAGGGCTCAATGCTGGACTAGGTGCCAAGACGCTGAGATCATGACCTGAACCAAAGTCAGCTGCTTAACCAACTCAGTCACCCAAGCAACCCGTGGATCTAGACTTTAATCCATGACCTGCAGTAATTTATCTCTGAGCATATATATTCAATTGTGAAATTAGGTAGATATGTCTGTTTCTTTTGTTTCTTTTGTCTTTTCTTTTTAGACACTTACATGACAATATATACTTGGCACTGTTATAAGTGCTTTACACATATTAACTGATTTAATCCTCGTAACAAATCTTAAGAACTAGACTCTTATTACTTTCATTTTACATATGAGGAAATAGAAGCATAGCGAAGCTAAATGACTTTCCCAAGATCATGCAATGTAAGTAGCAAGCAGGGCTAGGATTCAAACCCAGGACATCTGGCTACAGAATCCATGGTCTTAGCTATGCTTGCTTTTAAAATTTTTTTAGGGATGCCTGCTGGCTCAGTAGGTGGAGCAGGTGACTCTTGATCTTGGGGTTGTAGGTCTGAGCCCTACATTGGGTGTAAAGAGTACTTAAAAATAAAATCTTTAGGGATCTCTGGGTGGCGCAGTGGTTTGGCGCCTGCCTTTGGCCCAGGGCGCGATCCTGGAGACCCGGGATCGAATCCCACATCGGGCTCCCGGTGCATGGAGCGTGCTTCTCCCTCTGCCTGTGTCTCTGCCTCTCTTTCTGTGACTATCATAAATAAATAAAAATTTTAAAAAAATTAAAAAAAAATAAAATCTTTAGGGCAGCCCTGGTGGCTCAGCGGTTAAGCGTCTGCCTTCAGCCCAGGGCGTGATCCTGGGGTCCTGGGATCGAGTCCCCAGTCGGGCTCCCTGCATGGAGTCTGCTTCTCCCTCTGCCTGTGTCTCTGCCTTGCGCTCTCTCTCTCTCTCTCTCTCTCTGTATCTGTCATGAATAAATAAATAAAATATTTTTAAAAATAAATAAAATCTTTAAAAGAAAAAAAAATATTTTAAAACATAGAAATAAAAGGTAAAAATGTGTGCATAACCCCAGTACACTTGAATTTCACCTCCATGCAAGCAGAGAATGGAGTTTTCTTACCACCTTCATTACAATATCCCCAATATCTAAAACTGGGCCTGGAAACATAGTAATACTATATGAATGAATAAATGAATTAAACAGACCTATATATCCCATCGAGGATTTTCCAGGCCATTTGTCTTTCTTCTTTGCTCTTGCCGTCAGTGTGTTTATCTGTTGTTGCTTATTTATAGTACTAAGAGGGAGAAAGCCAGAGAATATCAAGTTAAGACCTCAAAGCCTAAAAAAAAAAGAAGACCCCAAAGCCTTTAAAGGGCCACAAGTCAGAAGTATGAGATTTAATGGACTAGGTCTTTAATTTTGTAAAAATGTGTGTAAACTTGTTTATTTCCAATTATCTTTAAATAACCATTTACATGTAATTGGAATTAAATTGGATTAAAAAGTAAAAAGTCCACCTGGAACCTGATATTTTAAATTTTTATTTTATTTATTTATTTATTTTTTTAAATTTAGATTGTGATTTTAATCAGGGTAACTCTCCCACATGTGAACACTCAAACAGAGGGACAGACTAACAATGTCAACATTCATTCCACACACTCTAAATAGGTACACATTCATTCAGTAAATCTGCATCCAACCATTCAAGAACTCAGGGTATTACACACATCCATGAGACTGTACAGATTCATGTCAAATAGGGAAAAACCAAAAAGGATGAGTGAGGAAAAAGGACAGAAAGGGAGATACAGATATTGCCAGCATCCTTGGGTAGCATCAGCATGAAAATAATTTCCGGGGGAGGAGGGGAGAAACAGAAGAGTATAAATGAGACAAGAACCTTTGGTTAGCCTTGAGTGTTGGAGCTAGTCACTTGGATTTGGCAGACGGTCTACAAAGCACGTCTGCACTGGCTGACGCTGATGCTGACGTAGCCTCCTGAAAAAAACGTGGGCAGGCGGGCCTAACCCCCGGGGATAGCACCGCCGAGAGGAGATTTTTGGGTTTCTGGGCCCGCCTCATCCAAATATCCCAGTAACTTCCTGATTCAGTTTGAGGCTGAAAACAAGGCCAGTGGTCTCAGCTATTTGTAAAAAAAAAAAAAAAAAGTGTAAATTAGGGAAGCATATTTTTCACTGCACAGAAAGATTACATGGCACTTGTAAATAAAGCAGATATAGGAGACATAAGATCATTGTAAATACAGTGGCTAGAACACTGTATAGCAGCACATAATAGTGTATAAAATTTGTTGAGTGCATGTAGTATGGACAGTTTTAATAAGAGAATACACAGTTCTGTTTGGCTCCAGAGAGCTTTGCCTGCACCATTTCACATCTCTTCCTGTTTGAGTTGCTAAAGGCAAAAGCTAAAATACCACAGTGGTTGTTTGGATGAGTTAAGGTGATGATTTCTAGTCTCCTCCAACTATGTCGTGTTATGGAGTTCCACTGTACTTTTCACTAAAGTCCTCTAATAATAAATGGCACTGTGACTGCTTCCTCTTAACTTCCCCCTTGCTAGGAGGGAATTAGAGCCTCTGGCTTGAAAAGAGTTTGTTGTTTGTGATTCCACCTGAAGCTCAGACCATCTCTGAAAGTGAGTGGAGAACAAACTTGAAAGCAGACAATGCCTGCAGTTTCCATACTGTAATTCCACTGATGACCCAGGAGAGGTCAGATTCTTCTCCTTCCTCTTCCTACCACACCCAAGGTTTGGCAGCTCCTTTTGCTATTTTCTGGGTCTTGTACTCCTTTCTGAGACTCTGATAAGAGCTTATGGTTCCCCTGCCCTCTCAGATTAGTACACTGAAATACAATATTTGCATTGACTTTGACATTTGTGTACTGTCTAGTCCATTTTAGAACTCCATATTAATAAACACCACCCCAGAGCCTCAACAGCCTTTTTCTTCCTAGAGAACTTTTTTTTTTTAAGATTTTATTTATTCATCACAGACAGAGATGCCTCAAAAACAGAGAGAGGAAGGGAGCCTGCTGCAGGACTCGATCCCAGGACTCCAGGATCATGACCTGAGCTGAAAACAGACACTCAACCACTAAGCCACCCAGGTGTCCCTTTTCCTAGAGAACTTGATGGATTTTTTTCAAAGGATTTGGTCCATACTGGTTGGAAGGGTCACCAAACCTGGGGAAATGCCCTGCTAAAAGAACACAAACTTGTAATTATGAAACATTGTATTGAATAGTAGAAACATTGCTCCTTACGTCATCCACAGATTGGCACTTGCTTATGGTTTTTTGAAAGGGTGGATATGAGTCAGTTCATTTATCAGTATTCAGTAGCTGTCTTCCTGTAAATGAGCCAGACAGGGGTATCCTGGTGATAGTGTCAGACAAGTAGCCACAAAGAGAATGAAGGACATTTATGGCTTTAGAGCTTAAGGAACTGAAAGAAAGCTCTTTGCTTCTTGCAAGCAAAAGTCTGTTGTCTATCAACAATTATATAGAAGTTGACATTTAAAATACCTGTTTATGATCCAGCACTCACACTTGTTATTTACCCAAATGAACTGAAAATCTACATCTACACACAAACCTGTGCATGAATGTTTATAACCGCTTTATTCATTCAACCGTTGCCCAAACTTGGAAGCAATCAAGATGTCCCTCAGGAGATAGATAGATAACAAGATGTGGTATGTCCAATGAAATATTATACAGTGCTAAAAAGAAATGAGCTACTAAAAAGAAAAAGAAATGTACTATCAAGCCACAAAAAGACATAGAGGAAATTTAAATGCATATTACAAAGTGAAAAAAGCCAATCTGGAAAGGCTACATACTGTATGATTCTAACTGCAGGCATACTTCAGTTTATTGAGCTTCCTTCATTGCTCTTTACAAACACTGCATTTTTTTTTAATTGTAGCAATTGTGGGTTGATCAAGTTAATTTTTCCAACTGCCATTTGCTCATTTGGTGTCTCTGTCACATTTTGGTAATTCTCACAATATTTCAAACTTATTCACTGATGTTACATTTGTTACGGTGATCTGTGATCAGTGATCTTTTGCTGTTTCTCCTCCTCCTCCTCCTCCTCCTCCTCCTCCTCCTCCTCCTCCTTCTTCTTCTTCTTTCAGAGAGAGAGAGAATGCACAAGTGGAGCTGAGGAGGGGCGGAGGAAGAGGGAGAGAGAATCTTAAGTAGACTCCACACCCAATGCAGAGCCCGACACAGGGCTAGATCTCATGACCCTGAGATCATGACCTGAGCCAAAATCAAGAGTCCAAAACTTAACCAAGTAAGGCACCCAGGCGCCCCTGATGTTATTATCATAATTTATTCTCAGGTGCCAGAAACCATACCTATACCAGATGGCAAACTTGATAAATGTGTGTGTCCTGACTGCTGTACCAGCTAGCCATTCATTCCGCTTGCCCTCTGCACAGACCTTCCTTTTCCAGAAGACACATCAGTATGAAATTAGGTCACTTAATAACCCACAATAGCCTCTAAATGTTCAAGTGAAAGGAAGAGTCATGCTCGTCACTTTAAATTGAAAGCAAGAAAAGCATACGTTTAGTCAGAAAGGCATGTTGGAAACCAAGCTAGTCTGAAAGCCAGGTCTCTTGCACCAGTTAGCCAAATTATGAGTACAAAGAAAAGTTCTTGAAGGAAATGAAAGTGTAATTCCAGTGAACACAGAAATGATAAGAAAGTGAAGCAGCCTCATTGCTGATATGGAAAATGTTTTAGTGGCCTAGATAGCCGATCAAACCAGCCACAACATTCCCTTGAGCCAAAGCCTAATCCAGAGCAAGGCCCTAAGTCTCTTTAATTCTAGGGAGGCTGAGAGAGGTGAGGAAGCTGCATAAGTTTGAAGTTAGCAGAGGTTGGTTCATGGGGTTCAAGGAAAGAAGCCGTCTCCATAACATGAAAGTGCAAGGTGAAACAGCAGTGCTGATGTAGAAGCTGCAGCAAGCTATCCAGAAGATCTAGGTAAGATCATTAATAAAGGTGGCCACACTAAACATTTGCAGTGCAGACAGACAGCCTTCTATTGAAAAAAGATGCCCTATCTATGACTTTCATAGCTAGAGATAAGTCAGTGCCTAGTTTCAGAGGACAGGTTGACTCTTGTAAGGGGTAATCCAACTGGTGAAAGCCAATGCTCATTCACTATTCTGAAAATCCTAGGGCCCTAAAGATTTTATGTTTTTTTTTTAAGATTTTATTTATTTATTCATGAGAGACACAGAGAGAGAGGCAGAGACACAAGCAGGGAAGAAGCAGGCTCCATGCAGGGAGCCTGATGCGGGACGTGACTCGGGTCTCCAGGGTCACGCCCTGGGCCTAAGTCAGGCACCAAACCACTGAGCCATCCAGGGATCCCCCTAAAGATTTTATATATTTATTTGACACAGAGGGAGAGAGAGAGCACAAGCAGGGGGAGCCAGAGAGGGAGAAGCAGGCTCCCTGCCCAGCAGGAAGCCCAATGCCCAAGCTCAATCCCAGGACCCTGGGATCATGACCTGAACTGAAGGCACATGTTTAATTGACTGAGCCACCCAGGTACCCAGGTACCCCAAGGAGTCACCATTTTAGATGCCATTAAGAATATTAATAATTAGGGCAGCCCTAGTGGCTCAGTGGTTTAGCACCACCTTCAGCCCAGGGTGTGATCCTGGAGACCTGGGATCGAGTCCCACATTGGGCTCCCTGCATGGAGCCTGCTTCTCCCTCTGCCTGTGTCTCTGCCTCTCTCTCTCTCTGTGTCTCTCATGAATGAATGAATAAAATCTTAGGAAAAAAAAATATTGATAATTAATGGGAAGAGGTCACAGTATCAACATGAACAGGAGTTTGGAAAAAGTTGATTCCACCTCTCACTGATGACTCTGAGAAGTTCAAAATCTCAGTGGAGAAGGAACTACAGATGGGGTGGAAACAGCAAGAGAACTACAGTGGGAAATGGAGCCTGAAGATGGGACTGAATTGCTCCAATCACATAATAAACTTGAACAGATAAGGAGTTGCTTCTCATGGATGAGCAAAGAAAGTAAGATGTAATCTACTGTTGAAGATGTTGTGAAGATTGTTGAAATGACAACAAAGGACTTAGAATATTACATGATCTTAGCTGATAAAGCAGCAGCAGGGTTTGAGAAGATTGACTCCATTTCTGAAGTTCTGTGAGGGACACTTGACTCAGTGGTTGAGCATCTCCCTTCGGCTCAGGGTGCATCGGGCTCTCCATAGGGAGCCTGCTTCTCCCTCTGCCTGTGTTTCTGCCTCTCTCTCTGTGTCTCACATGAATAAATGAATAAAGTCTTAAAAAAAAAAAGTTCTACTATGAGTAAAATGCTATCAAACAGCATCACACACTACAGAGAAATCATTTGTTTTTTTGAAAAAGATTTTATCTCAAATAAAGTCTTTTAAAGAAAGAGAAATTGCCACAACCACCCCAGTCTTTAGCAACCACCATCCTGATCAGTCATCAGCCATCAACATCAAGGCAAGACCCTCTACAAGCAAAAAGATTACCATGTGCTGGAAGCTCAGACAATGGTTAGCATTTTTAAGCAATAGGTTTAAATTAGGTATCTACATTGTTTTTTTAGACATAGTGTTATTGCAGGACACCTGGGTGGCTCAGCAGTTGAGCAACTGCCTTCAGCTCAAGGTCTGATCCTGGAGTTCTGGGATCGAGTCCTGTATCAGGCCCCTGCGAGGAGCCTGCTTCTCCCTCTACCTATATCTCTGCCTCTCTCTCTCTCTGTGTGTCTCTCATGAATAAATAAATAAGATCTTAAAAAAAAAAAAAAGAAATAGTGTTATTGCACATTTAAAGATTTATTTATTTTAGAGAAAGAGTGGAAGTGGGGAGAGGGGCAATGGGAGAGAATCTCAAGTAGACTTCCCACTGAGCACAGAGCCCTACATGGGATTTGATCCCATGATCCTGAAATCATGACCTGAGCTGAAATCCAGAGTCTAACACTCAACCAACTGAGCTACCCAGGCACCCTATTGAATATTTAATATATTGTACACATAACTTTATCTGCACTAGGAAATAAAAAAAAATTCATTCGACTTGATTTATTATGATATTTGCTTTATTGCAGTAGTCTAGAACTGAACCTGCAGTATCACCGAGGTGTGCCTATATATGGCATTCTGCTAAAAGCAAAACTATGGAAACAGTAAAAATACTGGTTGCCAGGGGTTGGGGTGTCGAGGAGAGGAGGGATGAATAAGCAGAGCACAGAGGTTTTTTTTAGGACAGTGAAATTATTCATTATGATACTGTAAAGGTGGATACATGTCATTATACATTTGTCCAGACCCGTAAAATTTACAAGACCACTAGTGAACCTTCATGTGAAGTATGGACTTCGGGTGACTCTGATGTGTCAATGTAGGTTCACTAGTACAAATGTACTATACTAATGCAAAATGTCAGTAATAGGAAAATTGAGATGGTATATGGGAATTCTATGTACTTTCTGATCTGCTTCTCTGTAAATTTAAAATTGCTCTCCCCAAAATAAAGTCTGTTAATAATAACATTAATAAGGGATCCCTGGATGGCTCAGCAGTTGAGCGTCTCCCTTTGGCTCAGGGCATGATCCTGGAGTCCCGGGACCAAGTCCCAAATCAGACTCCCTGAGAGGACCCTGCTTCTCTCTCTGCCTATGTCTCTGCCTCTCTCTGTCTCTCATGAAAAAAATAAATAAAATCTTTTAAAAAATAAAATAGGGCAGCCCTGGTGGCGCAGCGGTTTAGTGCCACCTGCAGCCTAGGGCATGATCCTGGAGACCCTGGATCGAGTCCCATGTCAGGCTCTCTGCATGGTGCCTGCTTCTCCCTCTGACTGTGTCTCTGCCTCTTTCTCTCTCTGTGTCTCTATGAATAAATAAATAAATAATCTTTTAAAAAAATAAAAATAAAAAATAAAAATAATAATAACAATAATAAAAACCCAAAACACTGGTTTATATGTTTCTCTCTAGCCCCTACTGTGGAAACATAAACACAGAAACCATATCTTTTGTGTCTTTATAATCCTAGAATCTAAGGATAAAAAAGAAGAGTGTCCTATTGTTAGGTTTATTATATCTGACTTCACATGTCTAAAATAAAACTCTTGATTTGACTCCTTGAACCTGCATCTCTCTCTCCTTTCCTGAGTGAATAAATGGCAACCCCAATTCTCCAGTTGCTCAGGCCAAAACCCTGAAGATCATTTTTTACTCCTTTTTTTTCTTCTCTCACACCCAGCCTGTAGACTGTTAACCCTATTGGTTCTTTTTTTTTTTTTTAAGATTTTATTTACTTACTGAGAAAGAGAGAGAAAAAGAGAGAGAGCATGAGCGGGATTGAGAGGTAGAGGGACAAGCTGACTCCCCACTGAGTGCAGAGCTCAATTCCAGGACCCTGAAATCATGACCTGAGCAGAAGTCAGACACTTAGCCAAATGAGCCACTCAGCTCCCCCCCGCCCCCGCCCCGTTGGTTCTATCTGGAGAATATCTTTCAAATCCAGCAACATACTGCTTCCACCACCACTACTACTATCCTCTTTCAAGTCCTACCAACTTCAGGTCCTCATCAGTTCTCATCTGGCCTCACAGCTTCCTAATGGATCTCTATGTTTCCACTCTTGCTCTCCTCCAGCATCTTTTTCATTCAACAGCAAGTACTTAAAAAAAAAAAGATTTATTTATTTTATGATAGACACAGAGAGAGAGAGGCAGAGACACAGGCAGAGGGAGAAGCAGGCTCCATGCATCAGGAGCCCGACGTGGGATTTGATCCCGGGTCTCTAGGATCACACCCTGGGCCAAAGGCAGGTGCTAAACCGCTGCACCACCCAGGGATCCCCCCTCATCGTTGTTGTTTTAATTTGCATCTCTCTTATGACATATAATGTGGAGTACCTTTTCATATGCTTATTTGCCATCTGTATATCTCCTTTGGGCCAATGTTTCTGCTGAGGTCCTTGGCCTATTTTTTAATCAGGGTGGTATTTTATTGTTGAATTTTAACTCTTTTTTTGTATATTTTGGATAATAGTCCTTTATCAGATGTGTCCTTTCCAAATGTTTTCTTCCAGTCTGTGGTTGTCCTCTTATTCTCTTGAAAGTGTCTTTTGCAGAGCAGAAGTTTTAATTTTAATAAAGTCCAACTGACCAAAGATCGTTTTCATGGATTGTGCATTTGGTATTCTATCTAAAAAGTCATTACCATACTCAGGATCATCTAGTTTTTCAATGTTAACTTCTAGGAGTTTATTAGCTTCATGTTTTACATTTAGATCTGTGATCCATTTTGAGTTAATTTTTGTGAAAGGTGTAGGATCTTTTATTGGATTCTTTCCCTTTCTTTTTTTTCTTTCTTTCCTTTTTTTTCCCTGCATTTGGACATCCTGTTGTTCCAGCACCATTTGTTGAGAAGGAGACTATCCCCACTCCACTGTGTTGCCTTTGTTTCTTTGAGAAAAAAAAAAAAAAATCAGCTGTATTCATGTGGGTCTTTCTGGGCTCTCTATTCTGTTCCATTGATCTATTTGTCTGTTGTTTTCACCAGTACCACAATGTCTTAATTACTGAGTCTTTATAGTAAATCTCAAAGTCAGGTAGGTAATATCAGTTTTACAACTTTGTTGTTCTTCAATATTGTATTGGCTATTCTGGGTCTTATGCTGCTTCATATAAATGTTAGAATCAGTTTTGTATATCCACAAAGTAACTAACTGGGATTAATTGGGATTACATTGAATCTATAGTTCAAGTTGGGAATAATGACATCTTGACAATATTGGGTCTTCTTTTTTTTTAAGATTTTATTTATTGATTGATAGATTTTATTTATTTATTCATGAGAGACACACACACACACAGAGAGGCAGAGATATAGGGAGAGAGAGAAGCAGGCTCCATGCAGGGATCCCCATGTGGGACTAGATCCTAGGACTCCAGGATCATACCCTGAGCCAAAGGCAGATGCCTAACCACTGAGTCACCCAGGCATCCCAATATTGAGTCTTCTTATGCATAAGCATGTACTACCTCTCCATTTATTTAGTTCTTCTGATTTCATTCGTCAGAGTTTTGTAGTTTTCCTCATGTAGCTCTTGTACACATTTTTTTACTTTTTTTTTTTTTATTATAGTCACACAGAGAGAGAGAGAGAGAGAGAGAGAGAGGCAGAGACATAGGCAGAGGGAGAAGCAGGCTCCATGCACCGGGAGCCCGATGTGGGATTTGATCCCAGGTCTCCAGGATCGCACCCTGGGCCAAAGGCAGGCGCTAAACTGCTGCACCACCCAGGGATCCCTGTTACATTTTATATCTAAACATTTCCCTTTTGGGATATTAATATAAGTGGTATTGTGTTTTTAATTTCAAGTTCTACCCTTTTTTGCTGGTATATAGAACTGTGATTGACTTTTATATATTAACCTTTTATCTTGCAATCTTGCTATAATAATTTATTGGTTACAGGAATTTTTTGTCAGTTCTTTTGGATTTTTTTTTAAGATTTTATTTATTCATTCATGAAAGACAGAGAGAGAGAGAGAGAGGCAGAGACAGGTAGAGAGAGAAGCATGCTCCCTGCATGAGCCCAATGTGGGACTTGATCCCAGGACTCCAGGATCATGACCTGGGCTGAAGATAGGCAGTCAACTTCAACGCTGAGCCACCTGGGTGTCCCTGGATTTTATTCTTATAGACAATCCAGTCATGTTCAGTTTTATTTCTTCCTTCCGAATTTGTATGCCATTTATTTCCTTGTCTTGTCTTATTACATTAGCTAGTACTTCTAGCTAATGTTGAAAAAGAGTAGTGAGGGGGAACATTTCTACCTTGCTCCTGATCTTAGTGGTAAAGCTTTAGATTTTTTTTTAATTTTTTTTTTTATTATTTATTCATGATAGTCAGAGAGAGAGAGAGGCAGAGACACAGGCAGAGGGAGAAGCAGGCTCCATGCACCGGGAGCCCGACGTGGGACTCGATCCTGGGTCTCCAGGATCACGCCCTGGGCCAAAGGCAGGCGCCAAACCGCTGCGCCACCCAGGGATCCCAAAGCTTTAGATTTTTCACCGTTTCAGTATGTTGTTAGTTGTAGGTTTTTTCTTTATCAAGGAAGTTCCCCAATATTCCTAGATTACTGAGAGTTTGGGGTTTTTTAAATAAATTATTCATTCTTAGAGAGAGATAGAGGGACAATCTCAAGCAGACTCCTTGTGGAGCATGGAGCCTGATGTGGGGCTTGATCCCAGGATCCTGAGGTCATGACCTGAGCTGAAATCAAGAATTGTATGCTTAACCAACTGAGCCACTCAGGCACCCCTTACTGAGAGTTTCTAATCATGAAAAAGAGTTGGATTTTATCAAATTTTTCTGCATATATTGACATAACCATGTGAGTTTTCTTTTTAACCTTTTGATATGATAGATTACATTAATTGGTTTTCAAATATTGAACAGGCCTTCCATACCTGCAGTAAATCCCATTTGGTCACGATGTATAATTCTTTTTATTTATTATTGTATTATATTTGCTGTTATATTCTTAAGGACTTTTGTATTCATTAGAGATACTGGTCTGTAGTTGTCTTGTAATGTCTTTGGTTTTGGTATTAGGGTAATGTTATAGAGTGAGTTAAGAGAGAATTAGTTATCTTAATGGTGGATAATATCGAATTTTAACCATCAAACTAGTATTTCTGTTTAAGAATTACAGACCACTGCAGTGCCTTGGTGGCTCAGTCAGTTGAGTGTCTGACTCTTGGTTTCCACTTGGGTAGTAATCTTAGGGTCGTGAGGTTGAGCCTGCTATGGGCTCTACACTCAGCATGGAGTCTGCTTGTCCCTCTCCCTGCCCTTCTGCCCTTCCCCCTACTCGTGCTCTCTCTCTCTCTCTCTCTCTCTCCCTCTCTCTCTCTCCCCCCCCCCCCCCAGGCTGGATGAATAAATAAAATATTTGAAAAAAGAAGAGGGAGAAAAAAGAAATACAGACTAATGGGGTGCCTGGGTGGCTCAGTCAATTAAGCATCTGACTCTTGATATCAGCTCAGGTCTTGACCTCAGGATTGTGAGTTCAAGCCCCACACTGGACTCCATGCTTGGCATGGAGTCTACTTAAAAAAATAAAAGATACAGGCCACTATTCTTTTGTTTGTTAACACATTCTTTTTAGAGTGGCACCTGGGTGGCTCAGTAAGTTAAGTGTCAGACTCTTGATTTCAACTCGGGTCATGATCCTGAGATTGAGAGATTGAACCCTACATTAGGTTCCACACTAGGCAGAAAGCCTACTTAAGATTCTCTCTCTCCCTCTCTCACTGCACCTCTCTGTCTGCCTTTGGCTCAGGGCATGATCCTGGAGTTCCAGGATCAAGTCCCACATCAGGCTCCCCGCACAGAGCCTGCTTCTTTCTCCCTCTGCCCGTGTCTCTGCCTCTTCTCTCTGCATGTCTCTCATGAATAAATAAAATATTTTTTTAAAAAAATGAATCCTGAGAAATTACTCTCCAATCACATTCATTTCTTCAGTTCTCTCAATAAACATTTATTTATAACTTACTCTGTATCAGATATTCAGAATATTGAGGCAAATAAGGTGTGGTCACTGTGTTCAGGAAGCTCACAGTGTATTCGGGGGAATAAATTTGTAAACTAGTGGGATGCCTGGGTGGCTCAGCGGTTGAGTGTCTCCCTTCAGCTCGGCGTGATCCTGGGTCCTGGATCAAGTCCCACATAAGGCTCCCTGCCAGGAGCCTGCTTTCCCCTCTATCTGTGTCTCTGCCTCTCTTTCTGTCTCTCATGAATAAATAAATTTTTTTTAAAAATTGTAAACTAGTAATAGCAAAGCATTTTTTAAGTAATATACATAATATTATGGCACAGTAATAGATTTGCCTATGTTAAACACATATAGAAACTATCTACTTTGAAACTGGCAACAGAGTTAAACATAAAATTAGATGTTCTAACGAATAAGATATTGACCATTTCAAGACGCCTATTTAAATTAGGAGTATAGGGACGCCTGGATGGTTCAGCAGTTGAGTGTCTGCCTTTGGCTCAGGGTGTGATCCCAGAGTCCCAGGATCGAGTCCCACATCAGGCTCCCTGCATGGAGCCTGCTTCTCCCTCTCCCTATGTCTCTGCCTCTCTCTCTCTGTGTCTCTCATGAAAAACTAAAGTCCTTTTTAAAAATAAATAAATTAGGAGTATAGCCTGTGGCATTAAAGGGTAAGGATAACAAATCCTCAGCAGTATGTGCTTACAAATTAACTGGTAATAGCCTAGACTATTACTAGAGATTTTTTTTGTTTCATTTTGATGTCAAACTGAGGGCTTAGTTGACCAATTAGACAGAGCTTCGGAGATGGGTGGTCAGACCAAGACTGATTGTACATTTCCTTAAATTGGCTTTAAGTTTGTACAATGGAAAATAGAGCTTCAGGAATGTTGTGTACTTGTAATCTGAATATATTAAGGAATGATTCTTAGGAGGTAAAGGAAACTCTATCACTTTCATCAAATTATCAAGCTGCATCCATGTATATCCCTAAAAGAAGATTATTTTCTAAGGGGCATTTTTTGAGACATCTATGAATCCATACCTTTATTAACAAGTCACTGCTATAATCATGTTGTATAGTTTACCGATCAGGAGGGCGCCTGACTGGCTCAGTCAGTGAAACATGTGATTCTTGATCTCAGGGTTCTCAGTTTGAGCCCCATGTTAGGTGTAGAAATTACATTTAAAAAATTACTTAAAAAAATTTGCTTATGGGCAGCCCCAGTGGCGCAGCAGTTTAGTGCTGCCTGTGGCCCTGGATGTGATCCTGGAGACCCGGGATCGAGTCCCATGTTGGGCTCCCTGCACGGGGCCTGCTTCTCCCTCTGCCTTTGTCTCTACCTCTCTCTCTCTCTATCTCTATGAATCAATCAATCAATTAATTAATTAAAAATAAATAAATAAATAATTTGCTTTAAAATTTTGCTAATTAGGTTATAGCTTGTTTAGATACTCAACAGCCCTAAGGATACACTTTGAACATGTTTTATTCAGCTAATTTAACAAAGTTTTTTGTTCACCTATTTGTTGGGCACTGTGAGTATAAAGATAGATAAAATAAAATCTCTGCCCTCAGAGTGCTCACAATTTAGAAAGATAAGCAAATATGTTAAATAATTGCTATAGGATTTAGTAAGTACTATAATACAGGTATGTTTGAGATAGATTGTGGCACAATGGAAACCATATCTTCTTAGGTTTGTCTGGGAATGTTCCACAAAGGGGAAGAGATACTGGTTATTGTATGTATGACTAGAAGTTAGCCAGTTGGGAAGGGTATTCAAGATGAAAGAGTACAAAAGAGTGAGTCTTTAATAACATGGTGTTATGGGCTGACCTGTGTTCCCCCAAAATTCCTATAGAAGCATAACACCTAGTTCCTCAGAATGTGGTTATATTAGGAGGCAGGGCCTTTAAAGACGTGATTAAATTAAAATGAGGCCTTTAGGTGGGCCCTAATTCAATCCTACTGATGTCCTTATAAGAACAGGAAATGTAGGGCAGCTCAGGTGGCTCAGCAGTTTAGCGCCACCTTCAGCCCAGGGTGTGATCCTGGAGGCCCAGGATCAAGTCCCACGTCGGGCTCCCTGCATGAAGCCTGCTTCTCCCTCTGCCTGTGTCTGTGCCTGTCTCTCTCTGTGTCTCTCATGAATAAATAAATAAAATCTTAAAAAGAAAAAAAAAAAAAGAACAGGAAATGTAGGGACACCTGAGCGGTTCAGTGGTTGAGCATCAGCCTTCAGCTCAGGGCCTGATCCCAGGGTCCTGGGACTGAGTCCTGCATCAGGTTCCCTGCAAGGAGTCTGCTTTTCCCTCTGCCTATGTCTTTGCTTCTGTGTCTCACATGAATAAATAAATAAAATCTTTAAAAAATAACATAAAACAGATAATGCAGACATTCAAGAGACACCACGGATGTATACACACAGAGAAAAAGGCCATCTACAAGTCAAGGAGAAAGTTCTTAGGAGAAACCAAGCCTGCCAACACCTTGGACACCCAGCCTCTAGAATTGTTAAGAAAATAAATTTCTGTCTTTTACGCTATCCAGTCTGTGGTGTATTGTTATGGTACCCTTCAATGTGCGTTTTTTTCACACCACCAAGAAATTCTTCAATTCTCAGCTGATGGTAATGGAATGCCTTCCCATTTCAACTCAATTCTGTCTACCCTGAGATAGCATCAGATGTCACAGGTTAAGGGTCCAGACCCACCGAGACTGCCTCTCTCTTTCCTCCACTTCGGATGCCAGCGGCTACTCCCCTTTATCAACTGCTGTAGATTAGAGAGTTCAACAACCTCCTCCTGGGTTTGATTAACTGGCTAGAGCAGCTGACACAAGTCAAAGAAACATTTACTCACATTTTTTAGTTATTATAAAGAATATAATAAAGGATACAGATGAAGAGATACATAGGTCTGTTTGAACACTGACAATTGGTTCAGTTTGGTTTAGGCAAAGGAGAAATATACTTAAAGTGTGACTAGTGTGACTCAGGAGTTTATTAATTTCACTCCATTTTAATTCATTTATGTTTGTATTTAAAAATTGAAACCAGGGGATCCCTGGGTGGCACAGTGGTTTAGCGCCTGCCTTTGGCCCAGAGGGCGATCCTGGAGACCAGGGATCGAGTCCCACATTGGGCTCCCTGTATCGGGCTCCCTGCATGGAGCCTGCTTCTCCCTCTTCCTGTGTCTCTGCCTCTCTCTCTCTCTCTATCATGAATAAATAAATAAATCTTTTTAAAAAATTAAAAAAATAAAAATTGAAACCATGTTGGGGCACCTGGCTGGCTCTGTCAGTAGAGGATTGAACCCTTGATCTTGGGGTGTCAAATTTGAGTCCCATATTGGGCATAGAGATTATGAAAGAGAGAAAGAGGGAGGGAGAGGGAGAGAGGAAGGAAGAAAGAGAAGGAAAGGGAAAGAAAGAGAAGGAAAGAAAGAGAAGGAAAATGACAGAAGCAATTAAAAAAATTGAAGCAATGTAAAAAAATCAGAAGTACTATAAAGTGTTTTTGTTAAACACAACTTCATTTGTTTTAATCAGACTACATTTCACCTTAATTGTTGAAAATTCAGTGTTCCAATTAAGGTGTGCTGGAAGCGTAAAATACAGATCTAGTGCCGAAGAGAGAAAGAAAGAAATATCTCATTAATAACTTTTATATTATTTACAAGTTGAAATGACAAAATTTGGTGTATATTAGGTTAAGTAAAATATAATTTTGAAATTAACTCATTTCTTTTCACTTTTTAAAAATGTGGCTACTGGAAAATTTTTAATTTCATATGTAGCTTACATTATGTTTCTACTGGACAGCACTGATCTAGACTTTATTCAATAACCATTGGTACGTGATGGATTGATTTTTGAAGGAAATTGGAGGAGGGGAGACCCCTTAAAAAGTGATAAGGATCTGAGAGCTGGGATTAGGTGCTTCAGGATTAACTGGAGTGATGAATGGTTGAAATCCAGTTTGGACAGGAAAATCAACATTTTTCAAATTTTTTCTCTCTTTACCCTGTGTTTTATAGGGTATTTTCACATTTCTCATTCAAAAGGAACTTTGACTACACCCAACCTAGTAAAGGAACATCAGTAAATAACATACCGCAACAAAAGATGTTCTTTATGAGAAAAATTACAAATGCAAGCAGAGCAAGTAGAATTAACTCTGGCAATCTTTAGAGTAGGCATTAGTTTTTTGGTGTGCCTTGTAATGCCATTACACTGTTCTATGAAAGAAGCAGTCTTCTCTGACTTAACTCTACGTGTTTTAAAGTCCTGTATTCAAAAAAAAAAAATAAAAAAATAAAAAAAATAAAGTCCTGTATTCCTTGATTGCAGGATTTTTTGGTTTGTTTGTTTTCCCACTCAGTTATCACAATAGCAAACATCCTCCCACCTAGCAGGAAGAAATTGGCTTGAGATGTATGGTCTGCAGATACCTGTTTTTGGAGCTAAGAGATTTCAGGCCATTATTCACTCATTACTTCTCTTCTTAGCAGACCTACAATGAAACTATTAGGTAGGAATTTCATAATATTTCAGTCTATTCCATTTTTAAATGTATCCACCACATTTCCTCTTTTGTTTTCATTTCATTTCATTTCATTTCATTTCATTTCATTTCATTTCATTTCATTTCATTTCATTTCATCTTCCATCGAAGAACATCTCACAGGAATCAAATGATACATGATACATGTTCCAGGACATTTACCTTGCTGCGCTTCCCTAGCGTTGTAATCACCAGATTTCAGGAATGCTGTAGCTCCCGACTGACTGGAGCTGGTATTCTAGTAAGTGGGACCTACTTTCAAAGTAGGTCCCGAAGACCCCAGCCAGCCAACCAACCAATCTCCCCCAAACATACCAATATAAGGTTGTATTGAGCAACCTTTCTGCTGCCCAGGGGGAGGATTGCCTAATTTAGGTGTCCCTTGCTCTGGGGATAATAAGCCCAGTGTTGACTGATTTCTGGTCAGAAGTTTATTAGGTCCTCTTACTCAAAAAGCATCTGACTCAATATGTTCAGCACGCTTTTAGATTCTTGAGATTCAGTTGAATTCTAGTTGTAACCTTTAAAAGTGTGTATAATGCTAAAAGTAGAGTGCTCTCTGTCCCACTTAACTTTTTTGAAGGTAAGTTTTTCAAATTCAATTAGCCAGATGTTTCAGTTCTCTCTCCCTTGTACCCTCCCTCCTTTTTCACCAAAAAAATATTCTCCAGAATTCACACGTCTAAAACTTAACCTTCAGTATTGTCTTTCTCCATCACGGTTTTACACTAATTTAGGATACATACATTCTTTGCCTTTATAATTACATTTATTTCCTTAACCATTGGGCAAATAGTTACTGGGGCGAATCCTGATTACAAATTCTGATTACAAAAAAAAAAAAAAAAAAACAAAAAAAAAAACTAATTCTGATTACATTGGAGGCTGCTCTGAGTAAATGAACAGGCTCATACAGACCCGCTTTGTACTTTTACTCGTGCAATTTGCTCTTGCAAAACATTAAAGACTAATTATACTAAGTCTGGGGAGAGGGAGAAAGAAAAGATAAAGTGATTTATAGCCAAGAATGACCCTGTGAAACAAATAAATAAAAGCTAAGATAAAAAAGAACATAGAAGAGACCGGAGGAGAACAGGGCATCGAAGCTGCAAGGTCCAGCCATGAGCCTCACATGGCTATTGAGTACTTACATGTAGCTAATGCCACTGAGAAACTGAATTGCTAAAAAAAAAAAAAAAGAAAGAAACTGAATTGCTGATTTTTATTAGTTTAGAATCAGAGCAATTTAAAATATTTTCCCATCAAACACAACTTTGTTGTTACTTTAACTGTAGAAAATGGAGATGTGGGGATGCCTGGGTGGCTCAGTGGTTGAGCGTTTGCCTTTGGCCCAGGGCGTGATCCTGAGTCATGGGATCGAGTCCCACATCAGGTTCCCTGCATGGAGCCTGCTTCTCCCTTTGCCTATGTCTCTGCCTCTCTCTTTCTATGTGTGTGTGTCTCTCACTAGTAAATAAATAAAATCTTAAAAAAAAAAAAAAGAAAGAAAATGGAGATGTGTTATAAATGTGAAATATACACTGAATTTCAAAGACGCAGTAGGAGAAAAAAAGGGAACTACCTTAGTAATAATTGTTATATTGATATTATACTGAAATGATATTATTTGGGCTATCATGGGTCAAATAAAGTCATTATTTAATCTCTTGTGTCTTTTAAATTTTTTAATATGGCTACTAGCAAATTTTTCATAACATAAGTAGCTTGGATTATATTTCTATTGGACCTCACTGCCTTACAGGATATTCTTTGTCCTTTGGCTGCTAAATTCAGTTGCTGTGGTAACTTAAGGGGCCTCTAGGCTCAGTGTTTCCTGGAAGGACTGGAATGAGGTGGGGGAGGGGAAGTGTGACCTCAGGGAAGGTTTTCTTGGATGTCACGCTTCACTCATACTTGGTTCTCTCTGCTAATGATCAGATTTAGAAAATAGCCTCATTAAAAAAAAAGAGAGACACACACACACAGAGACAACATAATCTGGTTTGTGTCTGGTTCAGTAGCATCAGTTTGAATTCTAGGCGCTGAACCAAAACCCGAAAGAAAATGCACACACACACACACACACACACACCCCGTTTACCAACTAGAAAAATTGTGTCCAGTTACTGTGCTCTCTCTGCTCACCCTCTTCCCCCATCCTGAAGGAATTGCTAGGCTACAAATTAACTGGCATTAGGAAATTGACCATTGATATCCATCCCTTCCCTCCGGAGCCCCAGCAAAGCCGTGATAACAATCTCTCACCCAAATCTGTTGTTAGAACCAAATTGTTTTCTTTGTTTACTCTTACACTGGAGCCTCCTCTCTCTGTCTCTCTCTCTCTCTCTCCTTTCATTATCTTTCATCTTCCTTTTTTCGAATTTTTCTTATCTGTTTTCCCCCACTCATCTCAGCCTGTAATTAATAAGAATCAATTGAGACTGTCCCTTTTTTATTCTGTAAGTGGAAGTGGTACAGGACTTTTGTCGCCTACATGCCCACAGTCCTTGGTTGGCAGCAAAGCAAAGTTTATTGAGCAAGAGTATAAAGCTCCCGGAGAGGGAGGGGGGCCCAGTGGGTTGCCCCGGAGTTTCTAAGTTTAGGGGTTTTTATGAGCTCTTTTAAGCGAAATTTCTTAAGTGATCAGGGTGTGCTGAGTCGTGCCAATCAGGGCTTTGGTCACGTATCTGTCTCCCTGTTAGGTTAATGTCTCTGTGCTGATGGTCTTTTTTTCCTGATATCTGGAGGCTTAGGTCTTAACTGCCCCTTGCCTGTGATACCAACAAATGCTTTGTGGTTAACTGTCTTATTTTATTTAGGAATTTTTGCAGAAGTCATTTCTGCAAAGGCTGAAAAGCAAACTGTTAGTGTGATCCTGCCTACGCTGCAGAACAAGATGTCAATGCTATTTTATTTCAGCTGTCCTGACTCCATATTTTCTTGCTGGGGACCCTGGCCCTAACTACTTAACTGTTCAACTAACCCCTAACAGAATAAGAAGGGAAATGCTATAAATTCCTTAAAAGCCATGACACTTTTTTGTCCTACGTGCTGATGAAACCCGTTTCTTGGAGAGTACCTGACATGTAGTGTGCACTCAGCAAACACCTTTTTAACTGAATTTGGTAATTGTTCCATCTTCAGATGCTATAAACCTGAGCCTAGAGGCAAAATGTTGTAGAATCGGTAGGATTCAGAATAGGTGGTATGGTAAATGCCATATTAAGGAGTTTGGATTGTATCCCAAAAGCAGTTGATTCTCTCCTTCCTGCAGCCCAGGAGAGTTGGTCTGGCTCCCAGATACTCAGATTTTCTTCCTCCCAGGAGAGAGTGTGCTAATCAGAGAACAAGGAGAGCCAAAAAGTGGCCCAGTTCGTTCCTTGCTAGCTTTTCTTCTCCAGACTGCCCTTCCTTCCCCTTCAAGATTGTAGACCTAGTCTATAATCAAAAGGCAGCTGATAAGTTCATGGCATTGTGAATCCTTCTGCTTACACACCTTCAAACAACCTTAACTTTCAGATAGCAGCACCCCGTTGACTCTACCTTGTGTAAATAGCATTTAGTCTCATCTCTATAGATTGACTTAATTCCCAGCAGATGGAGAACACAAATTAATTTGCCCTCCCACAGGCTTTTCTGGAGCATTTTGTCTGTGAAACTAAGATGCTATAGCAGCTATTAGAAGGGGGAAGGAGGACCAGTTTAAAAAAAAAAAAAGAAGTGGGGAGGGTGAAGGATGTGGTTTTAAAAAGGGGGTGGGAGGAGGGAGGGAGTTGTTGCCTAGGGTGGGGGCAGAGTTTGAAGTCACCAAATTCCGAGAGGTCACGGGATCACTTGAGCCGGGTGTGGGGCGGGGCCGGGGGGCTTGTCTTCCTTGCAGGCGCCACCCTTTGCAGAGATTATAAATTAGTGCCTGGCGAGCTCTAACGTTGAGAGCGAGGAGGAGATGTGCTGCGGAGCTGGGGACCAGTAGAAAAACTTGCTGCCGAGAAGGACATTTTGGAGGTTTTGTTGACTGGAAGGCGGTGTCTCTGGGATCCCAACTCCCAGATCTTTATTGAAGATTGGAATAGAAGTAAATTAGGGCCATGGGGACACAGAAGGTAAGAAGGACTGATAGAATTATCAGTTATTTTTTTGCTTGTTGGGGGTACACTCAAAAGGCAGGCCTTTATGGAGGTGCTGTGCTCCGTTTTAATCTAAGTCATCTAGCCATCCTCAGGCCTATTCGTTTCTTCTCCAGCCTGGGATGCCATGGTTCTGCCAGTTATTTTTGGATGTCCAAACCTATTCAGGATTTATCCCAGTCCCATTCACCTTCCTGTCACAGGGAAAGCCACCTGGAGAAGCTATGTGTTTTTCTCAGGGTTGTTATTGTTTTTAACATAATCACATGGTACTGAGGATGCGGGGATGAGATGCCTGAGTCTGCAGGCTGCTTGGCTGTGTTGATTCCAAGTATGGGTCTCTTGAGCCGGCAGGAAGATTCCTCTGGAAGCATTAAACCTTGAGAGGACCTGGGATTCGTTTGAGGGCATGGGTCAGTGTCCGGCCATCTGCTCTGTAACCTAGAGAGTCCTTGGATATTAAGGAGAGAGAATTCCAGTTATCTTTATTGTGGTTGTGATGTGAGTGCACAATACATTAATGTGTTACTGTGTGTTATGGAAACAGTATTTTTACAGGGAGAAAATCGTTGTCACCAAGGTGAACATCTCTTACTTCATTTGAAAATGAAGGAAGATAAGGGATGAAAAAACAGGGTGGAAAATGAAAAGGCCCTCAAGGATAGTAAATGATGATGAGGCCAGGCTGAAAAGAAGAAGAGGTCCTTACTGATGAGAACTAGATTACACAGCTGTGTGCGGGCGAGGGCGCTTTGGTGCTTATACCTGGTGGCCTGGGGTGCAGGGTCAGCTTCGGAGAAGCAAAACTCCTGGCCACTCTGTCTAACCTAAAAGGAGGAGGGAGTTAAAGGTAAGGAAGGGTTGGGCAGGCGCCGCAGAAGATGTCCTCAGCCATAAAAATTGAGCTTATCTTGAACTGAAAATCTAACACTCACTTAAATTACTCCCAGTAAGGTGAGAGATGACTCCCTCCTCCCCCCCCCCACGACTCCTGTCTGTTAGGTTGGGAGTGAACTTGTGTTCTCCCTTTGTGGGGTGGGGGTAGTGGTACAAAATGAAGTAAACAGGAAGAATTTCAAATGTGACCAGGATACCGTGGGTAGATTTTATAGATTACGTTATCCTGAGCAATAAGAACAGCCGAATGGTGAAGACACCACCACCACTCTGGTCTTCAGTAGGATCCTGGGGTACAGGATAAGACAACACTGGATCTAGCTGTTTCCAAAATAGTCCATTTTTAGGAATCCCAGGGCTCTCTTTTCCTGCAGTTCTATGCTTGCTTTTACCTGGGGCAATTTTTTTTTTTCTTTTTAATAGTTTCAAACAGATTAACCCAGTTGTTCTTAACTTTCTAGCCAAATTTTCTTGGCACTTTTCCCAAGTGTACGTGGTTGTCTGTATATCTCTGGATAAGTTCTTGAGGATAACCGGTTCTTTTGTGTTCCATTTATTACCTAAATTTCATTAAGTTTTTGTTCTTTACATAGCATTCTTGGGCTAAGTGCTCCTAGTATATCTCCTTAATCGAGAAGAAACCATCATTAGTCAAGAGCTTTAAGGAAAGTTTCTTCCCTTCTCCCTCTTCTGCCCCCCACCCCAGGTCACGGTGTCTCTGATCTTTGCCATCTCCATTGCTACAATAGGCTCTTTCCAGTTTGGCTATAATACCGGAGTCATCAATGCTCCTGAAACGGTGAGTGCCAGGCAACTAGAGTTAGAATTTGGAATTGGGAAATTATTCCTTTAAAGTGGGGTTCAAAAAATAAATAAAGTGGGGTTCAACAATGAAGAATTTCAGTAAAACTTGGTATCTAGCTTGGTGAAGGCTGGAGAGACAGAATAATATTGGTGGGGAAGGCTAACTGAATCATTAATCAAAGCAAAAAGCTCAGTTGCTCTCTATACCCTTGACTGGACTGTACCCATTCTTCCTCTCACCTTATCATGGCACACTTCTTTTGTTATCCCTCAGGGGGTTAGTTACAACGGGGGTGGGAGGGTCTTAGGGGAGGACTAGGGGTAGTCTACTGAACATCTGTGCTACTACCTATCTGGATTTTCAGGACAAATCAAAATTGTTCTTTTCAGAGCTACCATTAACCTCCAGTATGTTCTCTATCTCTTCCATCTGCATCCATTTACTTGATTCTCTGCTGTTAATCCATAATGCTGTTTTCTTAGAGAGAAAGATCCCCCCCCAATATTTGCCCCTTCTCTCATTCAACTGTAACAGTCTGTCTGCCCACCAATCATTTTAATTTGCAGATAATAAAGGACTTTCTCAATTACACCTTGGAAGAGAAATCGGAAAACCTTCCCACTGAAGTGTTACTCACTTCCCTCTGGTCCTTGTCTGTGGCCATCTTCTCTGTTGGTGGTATGATTGGCTCCTTCTCTGTTGGACTCTTTGTCAACCGCTTTGGCAGGTATTGACCAGAAACTGGGTAAGGAAGGGGGCTATACTGGTTGCATTGGGAACAGGTATTGAGAATTAGGATGGGGAGGCCATGATGCATTTGAATGAAAACATCCCCAATTCGAATTGAGGTAAACTAAGCCAACTGGCACTGAATAGGACTGCTTGAAGCTATGCTGTCCATTAAAGAGGGTCGCCTTTGCAGTCCAGCTGAAGCTAATTCAGTAGTCTCTAATAAAGTGTACTATGGAATTTCCCAGAAACATACTTGATTTACAAGGTCAGGAGTTGTTTACTTTTCTTTAAAATTTTGGGATTTCATGCAAGTGTTTTCATTATTTTATAAAGCAGGATTGGGAGGAAACATTTTATAATCCTTGGCCTGTGGTAAATGTGGATAATGGCCAAATTACTAACATTTTTTCCCCATTACTAACATTGAATCTTCTCATTCCACACTGACTTAATAAAACATCGTAGAATATTTTCAGTTATAACTGGTGAAGAAATCATTTCAGTTGCTAATTAGATGTTCTGGAAACACAAGTAGAATTTAACTTTAAAAAAAAAAAATTAAAGTGGGCACCCCATGTGGCTCAGTGGTTTGGCGCCACCTTCAGCCCAGGGTGTGGTCCTGGAGACCAGGGATCGAGTCCCACGGCGGGCTCCCTGCATGGAGCCTGCCTCTCCCTCTGCCTGTGTTTCTGCTTCTATCTCTGTGTTTCTCATGAATAAATAAAATCTTTAAAATAAATTAAAAATAAATAAAAATAAAAAAATTAAAGCAACCCATTTTATTTGATAATGTTTGATGTTTGTTGTGTTTGCATTTTTAAGGCCACAATGTGGCTACTCAAGTCACTGAAATTTTATTTTATTTTTTAATTTTGTTTATTCATGAGAGACACAGAGAGGCAGAAACACAGGCAGAGGGAGAAGCAGGCTCCATGCAGGGAGCCCAACGTGAGTGAAACTCCTCCTCCCCAGACTGGGATCACACCCTGAGCCAAAGGCAGATGCTCAACCAAGTCCCAAGTCATTGAAATTTTAATGTGCCTTTCCCATAACTCCCCGTGACTTTCTTCCTATTGTTATTTTATTAGCAAAAGAACCTAATAGAGGAAGTGGGGTCTCCCAGGAAAGGAATGCAGAGAAAGGTAAAAACCGAATGAGGGATGAAATTTTACCCTTTAACAGTAGGCTCTCTTTGGCTGCATATTTAGGATCTCCCTGGGAGCTTTTAAAAGTACCAGGGTTTTAGAACTCCCTGGATAATTCCAGCAGACCACCCAAGGGGAGAGTTGCTAAAGCTCTAGTTTTTCCCAACATCTGCAGTAAATTTTCAGTGTTAATCTTTGACTTCCATTTTCGGTTAGCGGTTTCGATGGCTTTGCCTCCCACATTTAACACATAGATGCAGTAATTTGTTATTTTATACTGGCTATCAATACTAATTGAAAATGGCCTCCCCACAAGCTAGCCTGGAGCCAGGAGAGCTGAGGCTGTCCACTTTCTGCCCATAAAAAAAAATTTAGTCTGAAATCAGTCATCATTAGTATGTTGGGGGCATCCAAGCAACTATATTATAATAAAATGCAGTAAGAAGCATAAAAAGAGAGCAGCCTGGGTGGCTCAGCGGTTTAGTGCCGCCTTTAGCCCAGGGCCTGATCCTGGAGACCCGGGATCGAGTCCCACGTCAGGCTCCCTGCGTGGAGCCTGCTTTTCCCTCTGCCTGTGTCTCTGCCTCTGTGTGTGTGTCTCTCATGAATAAATAAAATCTTTAAAAAAAAGAAGAAGCATAAAAGGATCAGCACTGGTCCAGAAATTTCTCTTGAATGTGTTCAGGGACCAGCTGTATCAGGATTGCCCAGTACCAATGGTTCTCAAACCTTAGCTAGAATCCAATCACCCAGATGGCTTTTGGGAACAGATTGCTGGCCTCTGTCCCAGAGTCAGACTTAATGATTTAGTAAATTGGGATGGGGTGGGTCAATTTTAATTTCTTGCAGATTGGAAGCTAATGCTGTTAGTTAGTGGACAACTTAAACAAGCTCTCTAGGTGAGTTTTATGCATACAGAGGTATAAAAACCATTGCTCTTATCCCAGCCAGAGATGTTCTGATAATAGTAAGAGGAAAAGTTAGACCACAAGAGAAGATCTGTGAACCTGGAGAAGGGTAGAGAGATAAGGAAAGGAGGAAAGAGATCAGGCCAGGCCTATTTTGCTAACTTCTCTTGTCTTCATTTAACCTTTCAGGCGCAATTCAATGCTTATGGTCAACCTCTTGGCTGTTGCTGGTGGCTGCCTTATGGGGTTCTGCAAAATAGCGCAGTCGGTTGAAATGCTGATCCTGGGCCGATTGATTATTGGCCTCTTCTGCGGCCTCTGCACAGGTTTTGTGCCCATGTACATTGGAGAGATCTCTCCCACTGCCCTACGGGGGGCCTTCGGCACTCTTAACCAGCTGGGCATCGTCATCGGGATCCTGGTAGCTCAGGTACTCTAGAACTCATGCTTTGAGTTTTAGTCATGGCTCATTAAATGAGTTAACATAGATAAGCTCAGGAATATCCGCATCTATTCAACTATATGTAAGTTTCAGGTACTTTTCTTATTGTAGCTCACAAACAGCTAAAGAAGCAGGAAGGGTAGAGAAAGAAACTTTTTTCCTGCTGTAAAAAAATGGATGATTTGCTGAAATGTGTTTTTTCTGACTTTTTTTTTTTTAAACCAACTTTTGGCTTATATATATATAAAGAATGAGCTATACAGTATCCTATTGATCTGGTTTCTAGATCTTCGGTCTGAAAGTCATCATGGGAACTGAAGAGCTTTGGCCCCTGCTCTTGGGCTTCACCATCATTCCAGCTGTCCTGCAAAGCGCCGCCCTTCCATTTTGCCCCGAGAGCCCTAGATTTTTGCTCATTAACAGAAAGGAAGAGGAGAATGCTAAGGAGAGTGAGTATCCTTCACACTTTGACTGTAGGAATTTTAGGGTTGTGGTTTAGGGCATTGGATCTGTTTGGTCCTCTCCTTTCCTTGCCCCCTCAGAACCCAAATGGAGACTTCCCTGATTGCTCTTGAGTCAGAAACTTTCAGCCCCTAAAGAGTGACGTGAGAAGCAGGTTAAGGCACAGATGCTAATTGATCAGCCATATCCAGAGCTCATCTCTGTGGCTTTTGCCCAGCTGTATTAGAGGGGAAATGAAGATGGAATAGCACCTAATCTTTATCTTTTGTTTGACCAGTCCTCCAACGATTGTGGGGTACCCAGGATGTGAGTCAGGACATCCAGGAGATGAAAGATGAGAGTGCTAGGATGGCACAAGAAAAGCAAGTTACTGTGCTGGAGCTCTTCAGATCGCGCAGCTACCGGCAACCCATTATCATTTCCATCATGCTCCAGCTCTCCCAGCAGCTCTCTGGAATCAATGCTGTGAGTAGCTACTCTGTGGCCAGTGGGGGTTGCCCACTGCACTTAACTCACTAGAGGGGCTGAGCACAGGCAGTTGCTCACTTTGTTCCATCTACAGAGTCAGAGTCCCCCAGTGATGCTTGCCACACAGCAGCCACTCCAAAAATGTTGATTACCCAATTTTAACTTAGTTTTAGTTTAGTTTTGTTTTGTTTTGTTTTTTAAATAAGATTTATTTTAGGGGCACCTGGGTGGCTCAGTCAGTTAATGATCTGCCTTCAGCTCAGGTCATGATCTCAGGGTCCTGGGATCAAGCCCCAAATCGGGTGCCCTGCTGAGCAGGGAGCCTGCTTCTCCATCTCCCTCTGCCTGCCTTTCACCCTGCTCATGTTCTCTCTCTCTAATAAATAAAATCATAAAAAAGAAAAAGATTTATTTATTTTAGAGAGAGGGGCAGAGGGATAACGAACCTTGAGCAGACCCTGCACTAAGTACAGAGTGCGACATGGGGCTCAATCTCACAACCCTGAGATTACCACCTGAGCCAAAACCAAGAGTAGGACACTTAACCAACTGCACCATCCAAATACCCCTGTTTTTATTTATTTACCATTTTTTAAGTTTATTTAAGTCATCTCTGCACCCACCGTGGGGCTCAAACTCACAACCCCAAGATCAAGAGTCAGCCAGGTGCCCCTGTTTTTATTTAAGATTCTATCTGCAGTATGTGTTTTCCATGTGGAAAAAATTAAGAAAATAAATAATAAACGAAAAATTCATCACCTTTAGTCTCAGAACTTCTATAAACATTTGTCCTTTCAAACTTTTTTCAGTATATAGGACATCACAAATGTGGGACTCGATCCCAGAACTTCAGGATTATGCCCTGAGCCGAAGGGAGACTCAACCACTGAGCCACTCAGACGTCCAGAGTCTTATTTTAGAAAATACAAATATACATAGTTTGTATCCGAGGTTATATGTATTTGAAGAGTTGTTTCCTGAGAAGGTAAATCCCAGCGTAGACACATAAAAAGTCTGACAAATACAGCTATAGAGGCAAAAACACAGGATGAAATAATAAATTCCTGGCCCCAAACCTTAGGGACTGAACCTAGATGATCTAGATCCTGTTCCCTTGTTACTTTGAGGTTTGAGTCCAATATTTTGACATCTGTTTAACTATGGTAGCTATAGCATCTTTACATTTCAGCACACTGATCAGTAAATAATTAAAAATTAAAAATAATATATACTAAAGAGTAGTTTATTTAATAGTATATGTTAAAAGGATAGCTGGTATCATTTGCTAAAACACTTGGAAGGGACCTAGAGCTAGGGATTCCAGCCCAAGTTCTGTTTCTAATTACATGAGCAGGCTGAGATTATTTCTCAATTTCTTCACTGTCAAATTAACATATTGGTGTGGGCTTATCACTGTTTTAGGGGTTAGGGGAATTGTCCATTGAGGAAGTGTAATTGAGGAACTTGCTGCTGGCTTTGTTGGAAGAGCACATAACTCTTGATCTCCGGGTATGAGTTTGAGCCCCACAATGTGGGGTAGAGATTACTAAAAACAAACCCAAAACTTTAAAATGAACCAAAAAAAAGCTTAATTGAAAAAATTAATGGGACTAAAACCTTTATATCTAAGTTAATAAAATAGAGGTGTAAGGAAGAGACTTCATGAGCAGAAGGAATGAGCATAGAAGAAAAAATGGAAATGAGCAGCTAGAATTGAAAAGAACTAAAAACAAAGATACAGAAGATAATTTATTTGCAGAAAAGATACTGTAATTGAACAAAAAAAACCCGGAAAGGACTCCTTAACCTCCTGACCCTTTTATTTTTCTTTTTTTTCTCTCTCTTTTTTTTTTTAAGATTTTATTTATTTATTCATGAGAGACAGAGAGAGAGAAAGGCAGAGACACAGGCAGAGGGAGAAGCAGGCCCCCTGCAGGAAGCTTGATGTGGGACTTGATCCCGGCACTCCTCGGATCACACCCTGGGCCAAAGGCAGATGCCCAACTCCTGAGTCACCCTGGCATCCCAAGTTTATTTTTCTAAGGGTTCTCTTTTAACTGTTATGCACAACTGCGGTTTCAAAGTTGTCTTTTGTTTCCTATTAGGTGTTCTATTACTCAACAGGAATCTTCAAAGATGCAGGTGTTGAGGAGCCAATCTATGCCACCATTGGTGCAGGGGTGGTCAATACTATCTTCACTGTTGTCTCTGTAAGTTGGATGGTGTGATCGTTTGGGGTGGGGGGAGGGCCATTCTAACTGTGCCATGTTCAAGGATGGGTTTCAAGTCCTGCCATTTCCCTACTATCATTTAAACCTTTGTGTTGTTTCATTTTGGGGGGAAGAAGAGCTAGTGAATGATGGGTATAAGGAGTCTTCACTCTAAGCAAATATAAAAGGGATGAGAAAGAGGGAGGTATAAAAAGGATCCTGTAGGATGCTTTTAACTCGGAACTAAAAGGGGAAGTGTGATTTTAATAAGTATCCTGCTACTGGTAAGGCAGATTCAGGTAGATCAAACAGTGTTTTCATGAAAGGGAAAGCTGAGATTTTATGTTCTATTCTTCCTTTAGCTGTTTCTGGTGGAAAAGGCAGGGAGGAGAACTCTACATATGATTGGCCTTGGAGGAATGGCTGTTTGTTCCATCCTTATGACCGTCTCGTTGTTATTAAAGGTGAGTGCTCTTTGAGTGAAGGAAAGGGAGGGATTACAGGTGATTCTGTGACACAGGTGGGAAGATGAGGGTAGAGATCCATAAAGTCACATGCCCAGAGTCTTAAGAAAAGTGAATCATCAGAGATGGGTAATTAAACTGCCGGAATTCTTATATCTAAATGACATATAGTTTGCAAAATACCTTATGTAATTTAATTCTTCAAGTCATCTCAAGGTAATTATTCCCATTTTATGAGTGATGAAATGATTTTTGTGCCAATTGACACAGATGGAACACAAGGCTAGGATTCAAAAACCCAGGGCTTTTGACTCTTAAGTCCAATTAACTCCATTGTAACCCAGGACAGAAGGGAGCTTTTCATTGTCAAGTCTTCTCCTCTGGGAGGCTAGATCCTCTCCAGGCCGAGCTGTCTTTACTACTCACTTTCCTTTTTTCCTTCCTCGTTTAGGATAACTATAATTGGATGAGCTTTGTTTGTATCGGGGCTATCTTGGTCTTCGTAGCCTTCTTTGAAATTGGCCCAGGCCCCATCCCCTGGTTTATTGTGGCCGAACTCTTCAGCCAGGGACCCCGCCCAGCTGCAATGGCAGTGGCTGGTTGTTCCAACTGGACCTCCAATTTTCTGGTTGGGCTGCTCTTTCCTTCTGCTGCAGTAAGTAAATTAAAACAAAATTAACCAAGACCATTTTGAAACCAGCTCACCTAAGCCAACAGGTTTAAAATCTGGTTACTGACACCACAGGTCTAGGTGTCAAGTGTTTCGTGTTTGGTGTTTTCTTTAAGATTTTATTTATTTTAGAGAGAGCATGAGATCAAACGGGGAGGTGGGGTAGGGGGTGAGCAGAGAAAGAGGGAGAGAGAATTTCAAGCAGACACTGCACTGAACACAGCCTGTCATGGGGCTCCATTTCACGACCCTGAGATCAGGACCTGAGCTGAAACCAAGAGTCAGATAGATGCTCAACTGACTAAGCCACGCAGGCATCCCAGATATCAAATGTTTTAAACCAGATTTTCTTTCTTGTTCTCAATGACCTATAGAAAAAGGAATGGTTGTAAAAAAAGATTGAAGCAGGAAGGCAAAACTGGGAACTTTTATTTTTTTAAAGGAAACTCTACCTATAACACGGGGCTCAAACTCAAGAGCTAGAAATCAAGAATTGCATGTTCTGCTGACAGAGGGAGCCAAGTACCCCAAAACTGGAAACATTTATTTATTTAATTTTTTAGAGGATTTTATTTATTTATTCATGAAAGACACAGAGAGAGAGAGACAGAGACATAGGCAGAGGGAGAAGCAGGCTCCATGCAGGGAGCCCAATGTGGGACTCGATCCCCCAACTCTAGGATCACGCCCTGGGACGAAGGTGGGCACTAAACCACTGAGCAGCCCAGGCGTCCCAAAACTGGGAACTTTTGAAAGACCACTAGTCTGAGGTGATTACAAAGGCATAGTTCTGCCTAGATACAATGATCATGATAAGTCTCAAAGGATTCCAAACCAGCACTTAAAATCCACAATTTGGATTAGCTAGTCATTGACATGACTTCATGACCTTAAAGGCTCATTGAGATGGGAAGGAGAGGAGTTGGGCAATGACCAGATCTTACACTGATACTCCTTTTTCTGTATCTTTTCACTAGTTCTACTTAGGAGCCTATGTATTTATCATTTTCACTGGCTTCCTCATCATCTTCTTGGTCTTCACCTTCTTCAAAGTCCCTGAGACCCGTGGCAGGACTTTTGAGGAAATCACCCGAGCCTTCGAAGGGCAAGCGCAGGATGCCAACAGAGCGGAGAAGGGCCCCATTGTGGAGATGAACAGCATGCAGCCGGTGAAGGAGACCGCCACTGTCTAAGCCATGCCTCCTTCCTGCCTCCCTCCCAACATGGAAAAACCACCTCTCCCGGATGAGGGAGAAATCAATCAGGTTGTAACCCAGGACTGTTTCTGAATGCTGCTACTTGATTCCTTTCTCTTCCCCACACACTCCATGAGCACTCAGAAGAACCCAATGCTGGAGTTAGTTGTATCTTCAATGGCTTTTGAAACGTTTCATTTCTTGGACATTCTCTTCTGTTTAGAAGAGACCAAGTGAACCTACCTTCATTTCAGGAGGAACTGGCCACTCCAATATTGTCATATGGCAATATGACAACATTGCCAGCTCTTCCTACCTGGGGTTCTGGTAGGTCCTCACCAGGGCCAATAGGGGAATAAGAGTGAGGTGCAGCCCCCGCCCCCACACACACACACATACCAGACCTCCCAGGAAGCATATCTACATAAGTGTGGAGGGCAGAGAGGGATTAAATAGAAGCACCCTCCTCGCTTCCATACAGCTCTGCAGAGCAAATTAACTTGAGTTTTATTTATTTTATCTTCTGGTTTTATTGCATAAATATTTATTTTTTTAAGTGTAAAGTAATTTTACCAAATAATGCAAACATAAGGAAATTGAGGTTAGAGTTAGAGGGAGGTGCTTAAAGAGAGGTTTATAGGGTAGAAGATTTGATACGGGAGAGGTCAAGGTGCAATAAGGAGGGGAGATTCAGGGAGAAACAGAATGTGTTCTCAGACGGTGTGTGAAGTTTGCACGTTGCCTCTTAACCTTTCAGGTGGAAACTCTCAAGTTTAATTTCTCAGAAAAGTCATGTGCCTGTATTAAGCTACTGCTTACCTTTGGAATTTTTTTCTTTGTTTAAAATTACATGTAGTATTACTTGAAATCTAGGGTTATTATTAAGATGGGCATTATAGTTCACAGTGGTTGATGGGTTCTAATTTTGGTTGGAGTCCAGAGAAGGAAGAGAAGGTTATTTCTAGAAATCCTTTCTCCTTGCACTGGACCAAATGACTTCCTACCCTTGTAGTGGACTCCTTTTTTTGTGGGGGTTTGTTTTCTTTGTTTTAAAAATATTCCTAACACCCGCCTAGTAGGAGAACCTTCTAAATGAGCAACCCAAATAATGGTTCTTGATAGAGGTTCAGTATTTTCTCCATTTTGTTATTTAGGAGATTTTAGTTATTATTGATTGTTGTTTTGTTTTAAGCCATAGCTTTAAAAGAATTCAGAGGAGAATGTTCATAACTAACTTGGAATTTTTAACCTCAGCTCTGGGAGAGGATTTTTCCTGAACGACTATTATCTAATGGAAGTATGTTGTTCCTTTAGGGTCATGGCATGCTTGTTCTTCTGTTACCATATTTCCATAGTATTACGTACAAGTGCCCTTAGGGGCCCATACATTTGGGATGGTATGAGTAAATGTGCAGTGTAGCCCACACTTGAGAGTATGAATGTATACGCACTGTCACTTTGCTCTGGGTGGAAGTTGTTTATTGGTAACTTGTGTCCCCTATGCTCTATAGCCTACTTTTGAATAGAATATGTTAAAACTCATCTCTATGTATATAAATAACACTGCCTCTGCTGGGTGGAATTTGCATCTATGGTTTTCTTCCAAACTTTAGAGTTCAGTCTCCCCTAGCTACCTTTCCTTGTTGGAGAGTTGGGAGAGAACTCCTTAAATCTTGACATTGAGGGTGGAGGATTCACCTCCCTCTAGACCCAGATGGTAAGAATAGCAAAGAAAAGTGTGAGATCAGAACATTGTGCCCTCTTGGAAGAGAGTCGTGGAGAAGGGGCCTTTCTTTTAAGGGGATAAGAAACAAACTGAAGACTTCTAACTATGGAGCATTTTAAGAGTCAGATGAGTTGGAAGGATGGATGCTTGCCCCAGGTCATGGACACCTCCACAAATCATCTAGTTTCCCAGTATTTTTATAAATGAAGATTGGGCTTCATGACACTTTACTCGGTCTTCCTTCTTACATAGGTTTTTTGATTACCCTTTCTCTCCTTGGTGCTTATATATTTAAGACCCTTTAGCCAAACCCTTGCCAATGACAGTATTTCAGTCACGAGTTCTCACTGTTTCCTCTGATCATTGAGCCTTTGGAAAAAAAATCTCACAGAGCTTATATGTAATGGGGCTTGGTTGAACAGATGACTTCCTGTAACTGCACCTCTACTTCTGGCTTCTCAAAAACAGTGGGTTGGCAGTAATGCAGCGTGGAAGTTTTCCCATTTCTCAGTGACCAGATTGTGAATATTTCCAAATGGATTTTCTATTATTAATGTTACTGTGGTTCTTTGTTTTGAAATAAAAATTCTGAATGTACATGTGACAATCATGGGCTTGGCTTTTTGGGTTTATTTTGGTTTGTTTTTTTGTTTTGTTTTTTTTTTTTAAGATTATTTATTTATTCATAGAGACACAGAGAGAGAGAGAGGCAGAGACACAGGCAGAGGGAGAAGCAGGCACCATGCAGAGAGCCTGACGTGGGACTCGATCCAGGGTCTCCAGGATCACACCCTAGGCTGCAGGCGGTGCTAAACCGCTGCGCCACCAGGGCTGCCCATGTTTTGGGTTTTTGTTTTTTTGATCCTTCCTATAACAAGAAAATCCGCTTTAAATCCTGGTTTGGCCACCCAATACCTGTTACCTTAAGTAAGTTTCTTTTTAGAATCTAATACAAATGAAAACGGTACTTGTTTATGACACAGATGAAATGAACAGCCTTACTGCATTGCTTTGCACTTAAATTGTTTTGTTTCCCCAGTTAGAATACTTTTCTCTCTTCTGCTCTTTTTTACTTCTTTTCCCTACTAGTCTTTGCTCTCTGAAATTCATCCTATTCTGATGTCAGGATATCCATATTACATGTATTCATCCATTTAAGATTATTTTTTAGTAATCTCCGCACCTAATGTGGGGCTTGAACCTACAACTCCAAGATCAAGAGTTGCACACTGAGCTGGACAGGTGCCCCCCCCACCCCCATGTTACATTTATATACCTACTTAAGATCCTTCAGTAGCAAAAAAAAAAAACTTAAGCCCCCATCACACCACCTCCCAAAGGCAAGGTCCCTGCTATCTTTTTAGTTTATCATTCCTTAGTTCCCACTTATACAAGAAAACACCCATTTCACTTCATCCATTAATGCCTTTAACACACCCACTTCACTCATTAACACCTTCACCCCTTCATTTATGTATTTCTGACATTCTCTACATTTCCTTTCACTTAAGCTATTTGAATGGCTTTTTATTTCTGTGTAGCTCAGGCATGAGCTCCATAAAGACTGCCTTATTGGCAAACAGTCCCTCACACTTCTCTTTAGTGAATGAGAATGAAACCCTGAATGTCCTGAAAGAACTTGGTGACTGCACCATAACCCCCATAATTGTGGGGATCTTAACTCCCTTTTTCCATCTTTTATTTATTGATTGGAGAAAGAGTGGGAGAGGGAGAACCAGACTCCCCAGTGAGCAGGGAGGTGGAGACACAGGTATGGATCCCAGGACCCAGAGATCACGACCTGAGCAGAAGGAGGAGGATTAACTGAGCCACCCAGGTGCCCCTCCCTTTTTCCATCTTTTAATTCATTCTCCAGGTGCACCTGGGTGGTGGCTCAGTGGTTGAGTGTCTGCCTTCGGCTCAGGTTGTGATCCCAGGGTCTTGGGATTGAGTCCCACATAAAGGCTCCCTGCAGGGAACCTGCTTCTCCCTTTGCTTATGTCTCTGCTATTCTCTGTCTCATAAGTAAATAAAGTATTTAAAAATAATACTGCATTCTTGAATAACCAGAGTAATCAAAATAGATCCTGTCACTGCCCTTAAAGCCTTCCCATTACATCTTGTCACACTTAAAATATCATCCAAACTCCTTTACTCTGCCCTGTAGATTCTGTGACCGTACATCCCAGCTCACTCCTGTTACCCTAGTGTAACTTAGGGTATACTGCTTCTCATTCATTATCAAAATCACTTTAAAGATATCTTACGGTTACTCTACCTAAAAGGTTTGCTTCCCCAACTTCATCTCTTACTATTCTGCTCACAGAAGTCTAGCCCCACTGGCCATTATAGTTCTCAACTCAAGTTCATTATCAATAGCTTTTTTACATTTGTCCCATTGTGCTTAGAACATTTTGCCTAAAAGAAAAAAAAAAAAGAACATTTTGCCTCAAAATTTTGTATGGCTCAGTCTATTTTGTAAGTTAGGTCTTAATTAAAAACCACTGAAATAGGGATCCCTGGGTGGCGCAGCGGTTTGGCGCCTGCCTTTGGCCCAGGGCGCGATCCTGGAGACCCGGGATCGAATCCCACATCAGGCTCCCGGTGCATGGAGCCTGCTTCTCCCTCTGCCTGTGTCTCTGCCTCTCTCTCTCTCTCTGTGACTATCATAAATAAATAAAAATTAGAAAAAAAAAACAACACTGAAATATAAACTCAAAAGCAAATACCTTGTCTGTCTCACTGCTACTTTGAACACAGTGGAACATGGCTGGCTCCTATCAGAAGATAAAAACCACACAATGATTTAAACAGTGTAATATAGGGGATCCCTTGGTGGCGCAGCAGTTTAGCCCCTGCCTTTGGCTCAGGGCGTGATCCCGGGCTTGTGGGATCAAGTCCCACATCAGGCTCCCTGCATGGAGCCTGCTTCTCTCTCTGCCTCTCTGTGTCTCTCATGAATACATAAATAAATATTTTTTTAAAAATATTGTCAAACTGGGGCACCAGGCTGGCTTAGAAGAGCTTGTGACTCTCAATCTCAGTGTTGAATTTGAACCCCACATTAGATGTAGAGAATACTTGATTTTTTTTTTTTTTTTTAAGTAAAAAATAATAGGAGGGGTACCTGGCTGGCTCAGTTGGAGCATGCACCTTTTTTTTTTTTTTTTTTTTTAGAGCATGCAACTCTTAATCTAATCTTGGAGCTGTGAGTTCAAGCCCTACATTGGACGAAGAGCGTACTTTATTTTATTTTTTAAGAGACCTAGGCAGAGGGAGAAGCAGGCTCCCTGTGGGGAGCCCAATGCAGAACTCCATCCCAGGGCCCCGGGATCATGACCTGAACCAAAGGCAGACACTCAACCACTGAGCCACCAGGTGCCCTGAGGAGTGTACTTCAAATATATATATATAAATATTTTTATATATTTATATAGTTTTATATATTTATATATTTACTTATTTATTTATAATTAAAAAGAAAAAATAATAGCAGAACTTGATATGGTATCCTAGAGCTAAGGGAGAGTACCCAAGGAGAGACACACTTGGGAGAGAAGCCACCTCCCCAAGGCTGAGGTTCAGATGCTTAACCTAAAACTGAGCCACCCAGGCATCCCCTGAGGCTGTGGTGTGAGAAGCAAGGTCACTCCAGGTGAGCCACAGCTGGTGGCCAGATATGTGAGTGTACAGAAGAAGTCAGGGCACCAATATTGTGGGGTGGGGGGCCGTACTTGAGGCCTTTTGAGAAGTGATTGCCAGACATGGGCTGGGGCTGTGAGGAGACTATGGGAACTTGCATTCTGGGTGCATGGCTGAAGCTGGGTGCCACCAAATGTTCTGTTATCTATGGTGTAGCCACTGGAAATAGCAGGAAAAGACCCTTCTTTTTACAGTATCTTTCCAGCACCATCTACTGAGAAAACTTCATTGGGCTTAACACTCTCAAGAAGAAATGATTTAGGGGCACCTTAGTGGCTTAGTCAGTTAAGCATCTGCCTTTTCTGGGGTCATGATCCCAGAGTCTTGGGATTGAGCCCTTGGCTCCCTGCTCAGCAGGGAACCTGCTTCTCCCTCTCCCCCTGCTTGTGCACTCCTGTCTCTGTCAAAAAAAATCTTTTTTTTTAAGGGCACCTGGGTGGCTCAGTGTTTGAGCATCTGCCTTTGGCTCAGGTCGTGATCCCCAGAGTCCTGGGATCAAGTCCCACCTCAGGCTCCCCACAGGGAGCCTGCTTCTCTTTCAGCCTATGTTTCTGCCTCTCTCTCTCTGTGTCTCTCACGAATGTGTCTCTCTCTGTCTGTCATGACACACATTCATGGGTCAAAGGTAGACGCTCAAACGCTGAACCACCCAGGGGTGCCCCCCAAAATCTTTTTTTTTTTTTTTTTTAAGTAATGATTTAAAGGAATTCCAGCCATTACCAAAACAGTGAAGGACGAATTGGGAGCTGAGAGGCAAATAAATCAGTACTGGCACGTTAGATGGCTGGCTGGCTGAAATGAACCGCGGTTTGAGACTACTCTTTCCACATCTCCCAAACCCACCGTGCTTTTGATAAAATTCAGGTTGAACATGCCCTTTTTTTTTTTTTTTTTTTTTTGAGCCTAAGATGTTGCACCACCTCGGTTCAAGGTTCCAACTAGAGGGCTGCAGCGGAAGTTGGGGGGTGGCCCCCGCCCAGCATTGGGCAAGGGAGGAAGGGGAGAGGAAGGGGTGCCCCTGAGCCTGGATGCTGGCCGCAGGTGAGCCCCACCCTCAAGCTCTGGCTCTGCGTCCTGGAGCTTCCCTACGCCGTCCCATCACCACGGAGAACTCCTTGGACGTCGATCCCCAAAGTAACCGCAACGAATCACGCAGCGTCAACTCTGTGTCTTTGATCACGGCCCTGGGTGCGGGCCAGGGCAACCGCGGCCTCGCCAGGAGCCCTCCTTCCTTTGAGTCGTCGCCTTGCACCTTGAGCTCCCGCCGCGGGCAGAGAGTCCGGAACCTGCGGTTTCCGGCGCTACGCCCCGCCAGCCGCAGGCCTGGCCGTCAGGCCGGCCCCGCCCTCGGCCCCGCCCACGGCCCCGCCCTCCCCTGCGGCGCGGCTGGAGGCCCGCGGGGCTGGGGGAAACCTCGGGCACCGCGGGAGGCGGGGCTTCGGCCGCGCCTTCACTGCGCAGGCGTGGACGGCCCCGCACCTGTCCGCGTTCCATTTCTTTGCTTTGGCATCATTGAAACGATTTCTGGCTCTCGTCCAGGTCATAACCCGGCAAACCTTCCAATGCAGGTATTTCTCACCTGTCCTATTATATATATATATATATTTTTTTAATAGTGCAGCTGCTTTTTTTTTTCTTTTTTTTTCAATATTTATTTATTTATTCATGAGAGACACAGAGGGAGAGGCAGACACAGGCAGAAGCAGGCTTAGTAAGGCATGTGAATTAGATTTCAGAAATTAAATCCAAATCTCACTTTTTTTAGATTTATTTATTTATTTATTCATGAGAGACACAGAGAGAGGCAGAGACATAGGCAGAGGGAGAAGCAGGCTCCTTGCAGGGAGCCCGATGTGGGGCTCGATCCTGGGACTGCGGGATCACGCCCTGAGCCAGAGATGCTCAACCGCTAGGCCACCCAGGCGTCCCTTTTTTTGTTGTTGTTTTGTTTTTTGTTTTTGTTTTTGTTTTTGTTTTTTGTTTAATGAGGAAATTGAGCCCAATGAATGAATTGGCAAAACGAGCTGGCACGGCACCTCTGTCTCTCGACTCAATGCTTGAGGACTGGAATAAAGTTAAGTAGCCGATGAGGTGTAAGGGTGCCAGTTTCTGCATATAGTTACCAAAATATTTTATTAACAAGTATTTAAATTATTTTAAATATTTTACTTATTTACTTGAGAGAGAAAGAGAGTATGAGTAGGGGAGTGGGCAGAGGGAGAAGCACATTCCCGCTCAATATTGGGGGGTTACCTCCAACCCAGGACCCTGGGATCATGACCTGGGCAAAGGTAGACCCTTAACCCAGGTGCCTCAAGAGGTGTTTTATCTTTACCAATCTGAAGTGTGAAAGGGATTCTATACTTTTAGGTTTACATTTTTATTATGACATTGGGTATTTTTTTAGAGTTAGGAGTTGTTTGCATTTCCTTATCTGAGAACCATTTGTATGTATCAGAGGTAAAATATTTTGAAAAGGACATGTTTTAGTGAAGAAACAAGACAAACTGAATAGAAAATAGATTTTATAGGTAAAATAGTTATCATATGACACACCAAGTCCACTCCTAGGTATATTACCCAAGAAAAATGAAAAAAGATGCTTGGGTGGCTCAGTCGAGTGGCTGCCTTTGGCCAGGGCGTGATCCCTGGGTGCTGGGATCGAGTCCCACATCAGGCTCTCTGAATGGAGCCTGCTTCTCCCTCTGCCTGTGTCTCTGCCTCTCTCTCTCTCTCTCTGTGTCTCTCTCATGAATAAATAAATAAAATCTTAAAAAGAAAAAAATGCTTAATGTCTTAGCCTGTTCAGGCTGCTTTAACAAAATACTATGGACTAGGTAGCTGATAAACAACAGAAGTGTGGGGATCCCTGGGTGGCTCAGTGGTTTAACACTTGCCTTTGGCCCAGGGTGTGATCCTGGAGTCCCAGGGATCCTGCATGGGGCCTCCCTGCATGGGGCCTGCTTCTCCCTCTGCCTGTGTCTCTGCCTCTTTCTCTCTCTGTGTGTGAATAAATAAATAAAATCTTTACCAAGAAGAAAAAACAACCAGAAGCGTACTTCTCACAGTTTTGGTCTAGACACTGAAGTCCAAGATGAAAGTGCCAGTTTGGTAAGTCTTATAAAAGCATTAATCTCATTCGTGAGGTCTCTCCCCTCAAGACCTTATCATCTCCCAAAGACCCCACCAACTTATACCATGACATTGGGTTAACGTTAGGACTTTAACATATACATTTGGGGGGACACAAACATTTACAGTACAGTTAAGATGGTTTTGATTTTTTTTTAATTTGATCAAGTTTAAGTCATCTATTGTTCATGTCTACTAGATTGACAAAACTTTACAGATTGTAAATATCAACTGTGGGCAAGAATGCAAAAATGGGAACTGTCTTTACCGCTAGTAAGAGTATACAAATATACCACCACTTTAGAAAGCAAAGCACGGCTTTCTAGGAAAGTTGACTGTGCCCCAATTCTTCATCCACCCCACTCCACCCCCCCATTCCATGCTTTGTCAAATGGTTTTGTAGTTTTGTTATGGTCTGAATATTTGTGCCCCCCACAATCAGGTGTGGCCTTTGGGAAATGATTAGATCATGAGGGTGAAGCTCTCATGAATAGGATTAGTGCCCTTACAGAGGCTCCCTACCCCCAAAGAATTCCCACTCCTTCCCTCATGTGAGATTACAGCAAAAAGGTGGCAGTCCATGAACCAGGAAGTTAGCTCTCATCAGACACTAAACCTGCTGATGGCTTGACCTTGGACTTCCCAGCCTCCAGAACTGTGAGAAATAAATTCCTGTTGTTTATAACTCACTTAGTATGGTATTTTTGTTATAACAACCCAAACAGGGGTATGCTTCCATTTGTTTGTTTATTTCAGCCAAGTTGTGCTTGAACTCCAGACTATGAGATCAAGAGTTGCATGCATTTCCAACTGAGGCAGCCAGGCACCTCTTTTTTTTTTTTTCCCAATTTATTTTTTATTTTTTCATGCTTCCCTTTAATTTTAGGTTCAGCCATTTGACATGACTTGGCCAATAAAATAAGGCAAAAGAAGTACCTGTCTCAGCTCTAAGCCCAGGCCTTAAGAGATCATGCCCATTATCATTTACCCACTTGCATATCTGCCATTGCCAGGAAAGAGCTTTCCTGGGCAATGGCTGCAAACTTAGCCTGGCCTCCAGAATAAACATATAGAGATCTCTAGTCCAAACCAGAGAAGCCTCACTCAGCTAAATCTGTAGCTTGAGGCTTAGCCAAACTCAACCTGTATCTGCTGACCACTCCTAGCCTATTTCACAGATATCAGAGTGGTAATAAATAATTGTTATTTTATTTATTTTTTAAGATTTTATTCATTATTCATAAGAGACACAGAGAGAGAGGCGGAGACACAGGCAGAGGGAGAAGCAGGCTCCCTGTGAGGATCACGACTTGAGCCGAATGCAGACGCTCAACCACTGAGCCACCCAGGTGCCTCAGTAATTGTTATTTTAAGCTACTGAATTTGGGGGCTTTATGAGCAAAAGATAATTGTAGGATATAACTACCTGATGTCCCGTATAACTCCATGCTAAATCATATACCTAAAAGAAATTTTGCACTAAATTTAGGCAAAGATAGATGCTGAGAGACCGTTAGAAACTATTGCAATTATCTAGGTGAGAGGTGACTCTGACTTGGTACCAGTGGGGCTGGAAGAATTGGCAACAGCTATGTGGCTTTGACAACAGATGTACCAAGTCTAAAGATCTGGAAACTCAAAAGAAAAAGAATCAATAAATGCCAGGCAAACTTTAATTAAAAGAGAGTTATTTGGGCAGCCCGGGTGGCTCAGCGGTTTAGCGCCACCTTCAGCCCAGGGTGTGATACTGGAGACCCAGGATCGAGTCCCACTTCGGGCTCCCTGCACGGAGCCTGCTTCTCCCTCTGCCTGTGTTTCTGCCTCTTTCTCTCTCTTGCTCTCTCTCTCTCTGTCTCTCATGAAGAAGTAAATAAAATCTTAAAAAAATAATAATAAAAGAGAGTTATTTGGGGGCACCTGGCTGGCTGGTGGAATATAGGACTTTCTTTTTTTTTTTTTTTTAAGATTTTATTAATTAGGGACACCTGGGTGGCTCAGCAGTTGAGCGTCTGCCTTCGGCTCAGGGCCTGATCCCCAGGTCCTAGGATCGAGTCCCACATGGGGTTCCCTGCATGGAGCCTGCTTCTCTCTCTGCCTGGGTCTCTGCCTCTCTGTGTCTCTCATGAATAAATAAATAAAATCTTTAAAAAAATAAAAAAAGACAAAAAAGACCCAATTTACCATGAACATATAACAGTTTTAAATATATATAAACCAAATAAAATGATACCAAAATATATAAAGCAAAACTGATAAAATTAGCACACCAACCATAACAGTTGCAGAATTTGACATGTCAATTTCAATTCTTGTATATGAAATAAATTAACATTTTGTTTGTCATATATTTTGCAAATGTAGATTTCTCTTTTTTTCCCCTATGCTATGGAATTAAAAAATAATTATTATAAATCAAATTTAATAATCTTGGGGCACCTGGGTGGCTCAGTCAGTTAGGCATCTGTTCAGCTCAGGTCGTGATCCCAGAATCCTGGGACCCGCCAGCATCAGACTGCCTTTCCCCCTGCTGGTGCACTCTCTCTCTCTCTGTCAAATAAATAAATAAAATCTTAAAAAAGAAAAAAGACTTTCATCCAAGTATTATAAGTATTAAATATTAAAAATATTTATCAATATTTCTTCTAGTAATTTTATAACTTTCACTTATGTTTAAATCTTTGATTTCTATGGGATTTATTTGTGGGTATGCTGTAAAACAAGAATTCATCTTTGTGTTTTTATCAATACCTAGCCAATATCTTTTACTCAACAATCCATCTTTTCTTTTTTCTTTTTTTAGATTTCATTTACTTGTTCAAGAGACAGCACAAGGGGTAGAGAGACAGCATGAAGGACAGAGGGAGAGGGAGAAGCAGACTCTCCACTGAGCAGGGAGTCAGTGCATGACTCAATCCCAGGACCCCGGGATCATAACCTTAGCCAAAGGCAGACACTTGACCGACTAAGCCACCCAGGCACCCCTCCATCTTTTTTACTTTGATTTGAAATACCAACTTTACCGTACATTAAATTTTCATATGTACTTGGTGCTATTTTGGGCCATCTTTGTCCAAAATATCTATTTTTTTCTGCAGCACTAAATTACATACATATTTCAAAAATATCTGCTGGGCTACTCTCTCATTTTCCTTTTTTGGAATTTTTCAGGATTAATTTTTTCAAAAAAAAAAGGATTAATTTTTTTCAACTTCCAAAAAGAAACCCATCCTTCTGATATATATATACATATATATACATACACACATAGATATCTATATATATATACACACACATAGTATACATAGATAGATAGATATTAGTGTATGTGTGTGTAAAGGGATAGAAGTTTATTAAGTAAAGATACAGACAAAGCTCTCAGGAGTGAAAGGGGTCCCCACAAATTTGCCCACATCCTAATATTTTAATTGAGATAACATTGAATGTAAATTCATGCGAGGAGCACCAACATTTTAAAAATATTAAGTTTTCCTATCTGTACAGTCCTCACAAGAGTTTTGGTGGGTTGCTTTTTTTTAAAGATTATTTATTTATTTATTTATTTATTTATTTATTTATTTATGAGAGAGAGCACATGAGCAATGGGAGGGACAGAGAGGGTATGGGAGAGAAACTGAAATTGACTCCACACAGAGCAAGGACCACAGAGCCTGACTTGGAGATGATGACCTGGACCAAAATAACAGCTGGCCATTTAAATGACTAAGCCACTTAGGCACTGCTTTAGAAGAATTTTCTAATTTTACTCAGACAACTTCTCATAAAATACTTATGAGATATTTTATATAATTTTATTTTATTGGTGCTTATTGCAAATGGCTAGTTTAGTAATGAAAATAGGTTTAGGGGCACCTGGATTGCTTAATGGTTGAACATCTACCTTCAGCTCAGGTCGTGATCCCAGGGTCCTAGGATCAAGTCCCTCATCGCGCTCCCCACAGGGAACCTCTCTCCCACTGCCTATGGCTCTGCCTCTCTCTCTCTGTGTCTCTCATGAAGAAATAAATAAAATCTTTAAACCAGAAAAGAAAAACAGGTTTACTAGAATCTGAAAAATAAAACAATGGAGTAATTTCCATCACTGCAAGTGTATCTCAGCAATGTTTATGTAAGAATTCTTTAAGGGATCCCTGGATGGCGCAGTGGTTTGGCGCCTGTCTTTGGCCCAGGGCGCAATCCTGGAGACCTGGGAATCCCAGGTCGGGCTCCCGGTGCATGGAGCCTGCTTCTCCCTCTGCCTATGTCTCTGCCTCTCTCTGTGTGACTATCATAAATAAATAAAAATTTAAAAAAAAAGAACTCTTTAAAATATTATTTTAGGGGCACCTGAGTAGTGTAGTCAGTTGAGTGTTGGACTTTCACTTTCTGCTCAGGTCATGATCTCAGGATCATAAGATCAAGCCCTGTGATGGACTCCACACTCAGTGGAGTCTACCTTTAGATTCTCTTTGCCAAAACAAACAAACAAACAAACAAAAAAAAGATTCTCTTTGCCTCTGCCCTTCCTTTTTTTTTTCTTAAGATTTTATTTATTTATTCATAAGAGACACACAGAGAGAGGCTGAGACACAGAGGAAGAAGCAGGCTCCCAACAGGGAGCCTGATGTGGGACTTGATCCCTTGGCCCAGGGTCACACCCTGAGCCAAAGGCAGATGTTCAACTACTCAACGGCTGAGCCACCCAGGCATCCCTCCCTCTGCTCAGGCTTGCTCTCTCTCTCTCTCTCTCTCTCTCTAAAATAAATACATAAATAAATGAATCTTTAGGTTAAAAGTAGTATTCTAGGGCAGCCCGGGTGGCTCAGTGGTTTAATGCCGCCTTCGGCCGAGGACCTGATCCTGGAGACCTGGGATTGAGTCCTGCGTCAGGCTCCCTGCATGGAGCCTGTCTCTCTGCCTCTCTCTCTCTCTGTGTCTTTCATGAATAAATAAATAAAATCTGGGGGATCCCTGGGTGGCTCAGTGGTTTAACGTCTGCTTTCGACCCAGAGCATGATCCTGGAGAACTGGGATCGAGTCCCACGTCAGGCTCCTGCTTGGAGCCCGCTTCTCCCTCTACCTGTGTCACTGCCTCTCTCTCTCTTTCTCTGTTTCTCTCATGAATTAATAAATAAAATCTTCAAATAAATAAATAAATAAAATCTTAAAAAAAAAACAACCATAGTATTCTAGTCAACACTGGTATATCCAATCAATGTGAGTGGAAGGATGGATTTATATGCCTTCTGTTTTACAGTGCTAAGTAGAGAAAGCATTTCCCAGTCAGATACAATATCCATTCCTAAAATATATTCAGGCAAAGGAGATATAACCATTTCACATAAAGCCAGTTCAAACATACCACTTTCCACCCAAATTTTCATCTTAATCTTTTCCCTTGAATTCTTATATCTTTCCAACATAACTGTAGCCCCTATTAGGACTTCACCAACAGATTTTAGAACCATAGTGCATGGGGCTGCCATGTCAAGCATCCTAGAAATGTCGGGACAACTGGGTGGCTCAGCGATTGGGCATCTGCCTTCAGCTCAGGTCATGATCCTGGGGTCCTGGGATCAAGTACCACGTCCAGCTCCCTGCATGGAGCCTGCTTCTCCCTCTGCCTGTGTCTCTGCCTCTCTCTCTGTGTCTCTGATGAATAAATGAATAACATATTAAAAAAAAAAAAAGGATCCTAGAAATGTCACTTCTCCACCCATGTGCATATGGCTTTGAGTCCCCAAATGGAGTCAGGCCAACAAACCAAGGCTGTTTCATCATTTCTTTTTTTTTTTTTTCATCATTTCTTATTTTGATTAATTGCAAGAACATCACTCCAGGTAATTGGAGATCAAATTTTTTGAATTCTTCTAAACTAAGGCAAAGAAAGCATGCTTGTTTAGGGCCATTCAATTTTTTTAAAAATCAGCAGCAGCTAATTTCTTTTAAAGATTTATTTATTTATTCATTCATTCATTCAAGAGAGACACACAAAGAGAGGCAGAGACACAGGTAGAGAGAGAAGCAGGCTCCAAGCAGGGAGCCTGATGTGGGACTCAATCCCAGGTCTCCAGGACCATGCCCTGGGCCGAAGGCGGCACTAAACCGCTGAGCCACCCAGGTATACTGTAACAGTTTCATAGTCTTACGGTTTATGTTACTCCAGGTCCTTCCTGTAATATGCCAATTTTCTGTAGAAAGAGACCACAGAAGCAAATTAGAAATAAGGCATTATAATTTATGAGAATTATAGTGTAGAAAGTAAGCAAAATGCTTATTAAATAGGACTAAGGTATCAGCACTCCAGGCTTTAAAATTAAAACCATAGGCTCTCAGGGTACCTGGGTGGCCCAGTGGTTGCGCATCAGGTTCTGATCCAAAGGTCTGGGATCAAGTTCCATATCAGGCTCTCCATAGGGATCCTGCTTCTCTCTCTGCCTATGTCTCTGCTTCTCTCTGTGTGTCTCTCATGAATGAATGAATGAATGAATGAATGAATGAATCTTTAAAATAAAATAAAATTATAGGCTCTCTTTTATATATGTTAATATACCAAAGACCCACTCCAAGATTTGCCTGGGGGTATGTAGAAAACGAAGGGCTTCATGACACCATTATAGAAGATTAGATATTTGATGCTTAGCAGGTAAGGAAAAGGTGGGCTTTACCATAAATTAGCAATTTCCGAAAAGGTTACTAGAAAGTTAATAACATACATGGGAGTTACTGATAACATACTTTGAAAACAAAAATATAACACTGTTTAGAATAACAAAAAGGGTATAATATATTTTTTTAAGACTTTATTTATTCATGAGAGACACAGAGAGAGAGGCAGAGACACAGGCAGAGGGAGAAGCAGACTCTCCGCAAGGAGCCCGATGTGGGACTCGATCCCAGGATCCCAGGATCACCCCCTGAGCCAAAGGCAGATGCTCAACGGCTGAGCCACCCAGGCGTCCCGGGTATAATATTTAATATCTGTAAATGTACTATGATGTTTGTTCAAGGGATTTAAACATTAACCAAGTTTTCTATTGATTGAATGCTTATCTTAATGCATAACTTAGAGTTTTTTTATTATGGAAAGGCTGATTTCCTCCTTATAGTCTAGTAAGACAAAGACTGAGATTTGTCATTGCCTTTAGCACTATGGAGACCTTTAGTGATCGTGAGAGGAACAATTTTCATGCAGTGATGGTGTTGAAAATTTGATTGTGGGGGCACCTGGGTGGTTCAGTGGTTGAGTGTCTGCCTTGGTCTCAAGTCATGATCCGGGGATCCTGGGATTAAGATTCGCATCAGGCTCCCCTGGGGGAGCCTCCGTTTCCCTCTGCCTAGGTCTCTGCCTCTCTCTCTCTGTGTCTCTCATGAATGAATAAATAAAGTCTTTAAAAAGAAAAAAAGAAAAATTTGATTGTCATGGGTTCAAAATAGAATGTGAGCATTTCAGACAAAATATACTTAAAGAAGAGAGAATAATAGTGTAGTTGGCTGAATAACGACAGCATAAATTCCTAGGAGTGGATCAAAGGTTATTCATATCTTATATTTCCATGCCTATAACTGACATTATTGCGTATATTCTAGGAGCTAAAAAAAATCTTATTAAACGATTGTCTCATTAAATCCTCACAGGAACCTTTTGAAATAGCTTTGAAGCATTACGTACAAGAAAATTGAAACCCAAAAGACCGCAAAGAAACTTGTCCAAGGTCACAAATGACAGAGCTGGGATTTTAATTTGAGTGTTTTCTAACTCAGAAAACCTGATTGGGGCCCTCTTATCTGACCGCCTTTCAGAAGGCCATACCAAATTACTCTCCCTTCAGTCTTTTTTTTTTTTAATGGTCCCTTTCTTTTATTAATCACATAATTTTTTAAAAAATTTTATATATTTATTTATTTATTTATTTATTATTTTATTCATTTATTTGATAGAGCAAGCAGGGGAGCAGTAGACAGAGGGAGAGGGAGAGAGAGAGAGAGAAGCAGGCTCCCTACAGAGAAGGGAGCTCCATGTAGGGCTCCATGTAGGGCTGGGATCATGACTTGAGCCAAAGGCAGACGCCTAACCAACTGAGCCACCCAGGCACCCCTCACATTAATTTTTAAAAGATTTATTTATGTATTTATTTGAGAGAGAATGTGTATACACACGCACACAGACACATACACAGGCACACACAGGATCAGGGGAGGGGCAGAGGGAGAGGAAGAGAAAATCTCAAGCAGACCCCTCACTGAACAGGAGCCCAATACAGGACTTGATCTCATGACCTGGAGATCATGACCCGAGGCAGAATGAAGAATCTAGTGCTCTGGATGCCTGGGTGGCTCAGTGGCTGTTTGCCTTGGCTCAGCGCATGAGTCTCACATCGGGCTCCCTGCATGGAGCCTGCTTCTCTCCCTGCCTGTGTCTCTGCCTCTCTCTCTGTCTCTCATGAATAGATTTTTAAAAAAGAAGAATCTGGGGGATCCCTGGGTGGCTCAGCGGTTTAGTGCCTGCCTTCGGACCAGGGCATGATCCTGGAGTCCTGGGACTGAGTCCCACATCGAGCTCCCTGCATGGAGCCTGCTTCTCCCTCTGCCTGTGTCTGTGCCTCTCTCTGTGTCTCTTGTGAATAAATAAATAAAATCTTAAAAAAAAAAAAAAGAAGAAGAAGAAGAAGAATCTAATGCTCAACCCATATGTGCAGTACTAAAATTTTTCAATATTTGCTACTTTTTGAGACTGAGGTGCTCACTTTAGCAAGACATATGCTATTATTTTATTTTATTATTATTTTTTTAATTTTATTTATTTATTCATGAGAGACAGAGAGAGGCAGAGACACAGGCAGAGGGAGAAGCAGGCTCCATGCAGGGAGCCTGACATGGGACTCGATCCCGGATCTCCAGGATCGTGCTCTGGGCTGAAGGCAGGCACTAAACTACTGAGCCACCCAGGGATCCCTGCTATTATTTTAAGGCTGAGAATATGTGCCTCCTGTATTACAGGTTTTCTGGCTTGCATAGAACATCCAAATTTGAACAAATGATTTACTATATTCTTTTAGTTTCTTAGTGATTAATTCTTTAGTATTTATGTTATAAATTCATTTTAAATTTATTTTTATTTCAGATATAGTTTATTAGGAGTTTGGTGTGTCATAATTCCAAAAATCTCAGCATTATTTACAAAGGAATTAGTTTATGATAAAGAAAAGGAGTATATGGAGGGATCCCTGGGTGGCGCAGTGGTTCGGCGCCTGCCTTGGCCCAGGGCGCGATCCTGGAGACCCGGGATCGATCCCACGTCAGGCTCCCGGTGCATGGAGCCTGCTTCTCCCTCTGCCTGTGTCTCTGCCTCTCTCTCTCTCTCTCTCTTGTGACTATCATAAATAAATAAAAATTAAAAAAAAAAAAAAAAAAAAAAAAAAAAAAGAAAAGGAGTATATGGAGGGATCCCTGGGTGGCGCAGTGGTTCGGCGCCTGCCTTTGGCCCAGGGCGCGATCCTGGAGACCCGGGATCGAATCCCCATGGAGCCTGCTTCTCCCTCTGCCTGTGTCTCTGCCTGTCTCTCTCTCTCTCTGTGACTATCATAAATAAATAATAATAAAAAAATTTTTTTAAAATCATAAGAAAAGGAGTATATGGGGACGCCTGGGTGGCTCAGTGGTTGAGCATCTGCCTTAGGCTCATGGCATGATCCTGGAGTTCAGGGAGTCCTGCATCAGGTTCCCTGCAGGGAGCCTGCTTCTCCCTCTGCCTATGTCTCTGTGTCTCTCATGAATGAATAAATGAAAAAAAAAAAAAAAAAAAAAAAGAAGGAAAGGAAGGAAGAAGGAAGGAAAAGCAGTATATGGAGAATACAATCTGAAGATTTGTAGGAGTCTTAATATCACATATTTGCTGTCCCGGCAAGTTGCTCTGTCCCTCTTCGGGAATCAGCTTGCTCACCCAGGATATGCAAGTTGATAATGTTAAACTTTTTCACATAATACAATAAAAGCTGATGTTACAAGTCTACTTTGTAAAATGGTTTCATAATTTGAATAATATAATCAGTGCTTCAACAATTACTTACAAATGTGTGCACACACACAAATACTTATGTATTTGTCTAGAGGGATCTATAAATACAATATACATAAATTCTAAAGTGACTTGCGGCTGAGGGTAGTGAGAAGGATGGTGATAACAGTGATGAAGAAATGACCTTTTAAAAAAATGACCTTTTTATGGGATCCCTGGGTGGCGCAGTGGTTTGGCGCCTGCCTTTGGCCCAGGGCGCGATCCTGGAGACCCGGGATTGAATCCCACATCGGGCTCCCGGTGCATGGAGCCTGCTTCTCCCTCTGCCTGTGTCTCTGCCTCTCTCTCTCTTTGACTATCATAAATAAATAAAAATTTAAAAAAAAAAGAGAGAAATTTAAAAAATGACCTTTTATTTATTTATTCTTTAAGATTTTATTTATTTATTCATGAGAGACACAGAGAGAGAGGCAGAGACACAGGCGGAAAGAGAAACAGGCTCCATGCAGGGAATGTGATCCCAGGACTTGCTCCCAGGACTCAATCCGGGGACTCAATCCTGGACTCCAAGATCACTCCCTGGGCAGAAGGCAGGCGCTCAACCACTGAGCCACCCAGGCATCCAGAAATGTCCCCTTTTATTTTTTTTTTAAGATTTTATTTATTTATTCATGAGAGACACAGAGAGAGAGGCAGAGACACAGGCAAAGGGAGAAGCAGGCTCCATGCAGGGAGCCCGACCTGGGACCTGATCCTGGATCTCCAAGATCAAACCCTGGGCTGAAGGCGGCGCTAAACCACTGAGCCACCTGGGCTGCCCCAGAAATAGCCTTTTAAAAAAATACTATACAGGAGGCACCTGGCTGGTTTAGTCAGTGGAGCATGAGTAAATTAATAAATAAATAAATAAACTATACAACATTCAGAACTTTTCTTTTTACAATGTACAATAAGCATATTATTGCAATAAGCAATTATTTTATTATTTTATTAGTAAAGTCAATGGAAATTCTTTAATATAAAGTTACTATTATTAGCCTTATGAGAAATATTCTTGTTGCGGGGCACCTGGTTGCCTCAGTCAATTGAACATCTTAGCTCAGGTCTTGATCTCAGGGTTGCAAGTTCAAGCCCTGGGTTGGGCTCTATGCCCAGTATGGAGTCTACTTAAAAAAATAAATAAAAATATAAAAGAACTATTTTTATTGCTTTATCCTGGGGTGATGCACCAAATCTTAAGTTCAGGTGATCCTGGGCAGCCCCAGGGGTGCAGCGGTTTAGCACCGCCTACAGCCCGGGATGTGATCCTGGAGGCCGCTCTACTGCACCTGGAGACACACTCCAGGCCTGCCTTATTCCACGTGCGTCTCACAAGCCTCCCTGCATGGAGCCTGCTTCTCCCTCTGCCTGTGTCTCTGCCTCTCTCTCTGTGTCTCTCATGAATAAATAGATGGAGTCTTTTTAAAAAAATTTTTTTTTTCCAGGTGATCCAGACAATGAAGTAGAACTTTTATCAAGTTTCACCCCAAGCTATAAAACAATTATTATTTCTACTTCCTAAATAATTTATCTAATCAGCTGAAATGCAAACTGTGAGTATATATTTGTATCCTACCAGAAAATTTATATATTTGTGGCATATGTTTTTTTATTCCAAATAGAATTAATCATTCATATGATTTCGAGCCTGTTTTTTACATAATAATATGTCCTAGCAATCTAAACTATAATAAACTCTTAATTCAATCTGTAGTTTCCTTATATATTTTGTAGTATTTCTAGACTCTTACCCCGGAAAGCTGATTTAGTTTACAATGGTGTATCTGTCACAGTTACACATGAGTTACTATGTAGCAAAAACTGTTGGTTTTTCACCTATACCCAATTAGTTAAATCTCTTATAAAGGCTGTATCTTTTTGGTTTTTTTTTTTTAAGATTTTATTTATTTATTCATGAGATACACAGAGAAAGAAGCAGAGACGTAGGCAGAGGGAGAAGCAGGCTTCCTGGGGGCTCCATCAGGGACTCGGTCCTACGACCCTGAGATCACCACCTGAGACCTGAGACCTGAGACCTGAGCCAAAGGCAGACACTCAACCACTGAGCCACCCAGGTGCCCCATAAAGGCCATATTTTTTTTATCTGGAAGTGAATCTTGATTTATCTAAATCAATTATACTGATTTCATTTGTTTGGCCAAAGTGTTAGTTTTAATCTTGGGCTTATTGTCAATTCTGGGTAATATGTGAAGAGAAGCCTGCTGAAAAATCGAGAATTTTCTGGCTTATAATTGTTTACACTTAAAACCCATAACAGGGATCCCTGGGTGGCGCAGCAGTTTGGCGCCTGCCTTTGGCCCAGGACGCGTTCCTGGAGACCCGGGATCGAATCCCACGTCCCGGCTCCCGGTGCATGGAGCCTGCTTCTCTCTCTGCCTGTGTCTCTGCCTCTCTCTCTCTCTGTGTGTGACTATCATAAATAAATAAAAATTTAAAAAACAAAACAAAAAAACCCATAACAGCAACAGCCCTCTTTGGCCCCAAAGTAACCATAAGCAACATCAGCGATCAGAGTTTTGGTCTCTGAATATAATTCCTTACTAGAAGTAGCCAAGAGGGAACGGCCAACTCCAGGGGTCAGTGGAATGTGTAAAATGTGCCAGAATGTACTTAAAATGTGCCAACTGTACTCTAAAAAAAGGCAAACAAACTATAGAACCAATGTTCTCCGGAGTACATAGGCACTAACCTGAAGGAGCTTTCAGCTTTCACTGTCCTAATATGGTACAACTTGAGAACTGGGGAAAAAAAAAAAAAAGATTCACAATCAATTGGCTGAACTAGTGTAAAAGTGTGCAAAAATTAGTTTCATAACTCCAGTATAAATTGTTTTATACCAAAAACAATCAAATTTCTTTTTAAGGATTTTATTTATTTATTATGAGAGACATAGAGAAAGAGAGGCAGAGACATAGGCAGCGGGAAGCAGCCCCCCACATGGAACCTGTTGTGGGACTCGATCCCACGACCCGAGCCAAAGGCAGATGCTCAACCCAGCGGCGTCCCTCAAATTTATTTTCTATTTCCCTCCTCTGGCTAAAATAACTATGACTTTCTCAAAAGTATTTTTAAATTTTTTAAAATTCTTTTTTAGTTCTATAATGATAAAATAGAATGTAGTTGTTGATTCTTGAAGGTGTCATCCAAATTTGCCCAGCTTTGTTCAAAATGAAGATGCCTAGTTTAGCATATGTGGGCTTCCTAAAGGAGGCATGTACTTTATTATGACCTTGATTACTGGTTTATTATGAACGGAAATAATTCAGAAACAGTCAGAAGAGATGCATAGGTCAAGGTATGTGGAAAGAGTGGGGAGTTCACCAACCCAGAAGCTTCTCTTGTAGGAGTTTTTGGTAATAAAAATGAATTCATATTTTATTCAGTAGACCTGATTTTTTTTTTAAGATTTTATTTATTTATTCATGAGAGACACACAGAGAGAAAGACACACACACACACACACACACACACACACACACACAGGCAGAGGGAGAAGCAGGATCCCTGCAGGGAGACCCCCGGATCAGGACCTGAGCTGAAGGCAGATGCTCAACCAATGAGCCACCCAGATGTCCCCATTTAAAGGTTTTGAAGAGTAAAATATTTGCATTTTAGATTATTCTCCCTGTGTTGTGGGGAAGGAATTGGAAGTGGACAAGACCAGAATTAGAGATTTTAATGATTAGATCTACCAATATGGACCTAGATTAGGATCCATTGGAAAACAGCAGAGCAGAACATCTGTCTGGGACTTTGGAGTCAGGCAATTAAGGGTTTAAATCTAAATTTTTCTGCATATAGTCAGTATCACCTTTGACATTGTTTAAGCCCATGACTTCTTTCTCTTTATATAAAAATAGTAATGGGGTGCCTGCCTGGCTCAGTCAGTGGAGCATGCAGTCTTGATATCAAGGTTATGAGTTCGAGCCCCATGTTGGGTATAGAGATTAGTTAAAAATAAAATATTTTAAAGTTAATTAATTAAACTTATTATAAAAATAAAATTAAATGGTTATAACAATATCTACCTTAAATGAATATTCAAGGAAGTATTTTTTTAAAGATTTTATTTATTTATTCATGAAAGACACAGAGAGAAAGGCAGAGACCTAGGCAGAGGGAGAAGCAGGCTTCCCCAGGGGAGCCTGATGTGGGACTCAATCCCAGGACCCTGGGAACATGACCTGAGCCAAAGCAGATGCTCAACCAGTGAACCACCCAGGTGCCCCTTCAAAGGTGTATTAAAAAAACTTATTACACACTTGTTGCTCAATACTAATAGCTAATATAGGAACCTGTTGGTTGGTTTGGAATATATTAAAAAGGTAGACTTGACTAGTAACTATTTGGATATGGTAGGTGTAGGAAAGTAAGTATCCTAGGATAACTGCCAAGCTTCTGGCTATGATAATAGGGTGAATATTGCCATGAGCCAGCACAGAAAATCCTGAAAGAGGAGTGTGGGAAGAAGATGATGGGTTTGATTTTGGATGTGTTAGATTTGTAAAATTTCCATGAGAACTGTGATTACGGAGTGCTTATCCTGGGAGGTTTTGCATAGGTTAGTACCAATCTTCACCACAAAGTAAAAAAATTATTACTTACATTTATTTATTTTATAGACAAGAAAACTGAGTGTCAGAATCAGTCTAAATGAGGATACTGGTGCCTGGATGGCTCAGTTGGTTAAGTGTCTGCCTTCTGCTCAGGTCATGATCCCAGGGTTCTGGGATTGAGTCCATCTCCCAGCTCAGTAGGGAGACTGCTTCTCCCTCTCCCCCTGCCCCCCATTCAAGCTTTCTCAAATAAATAAATACATCTACTTATTTTTAAAATTGTATTTATTTGACACAGAGAGAGAGTGCACAAGCAGGAGGAGCAGCAGGCAGAGGGAGAGTGAGGAGCAGACTCCCCACTGAGCAGGCTCAGTCCCAGGATCCTGGGATTGTGACCTGAGCAGAAGGCAGACACTTAACCAACTGAGCTATCCAGGCGCCCCATAATAAATAAAATCTTTTTAAAATAAATAAATAAACAAGTAAATGGAGATGCCAAGTTGGCAGATATGTCTGAGATGTGGGCACTGCAGACTCTTAAAGTGAAGATCCAGATTTGAGCAGAGTGAGCCTAGAGGTGCAGAAATGCAGGTAAAACAAACCAGGGCAAAGCATGAGGACTGATCATAGAACAGGTATGATGGCAGAATGCGGTGGAGTCCTTCAGTCGGCAGAGGAGGAGCAGCCCAGAAAAAGTCTGCAGGGGGATCCCTGGGTGGCTGAGCTGTTTGGCCCCTGCCTTTAGCCCAGGGCATGATCCTGGAGTCCCGGGATCCAGTCCCAGCATCTAGTCCCGCATCGGGCTCCCTGCATGGAGCCTGCTTCTCCCTCTGCCTGTGTCTCTGCCTCTTGTGTCTCTCGTGAATGAATACATAAAATCTTAAAAAAAAAAAAAAGAAAGAAAGAAAGAAAGAAAGAAAGAAAAAAAGAAAAGTCTGCAAGGTAACAGCGGGTGGGAGAGGCATTCAAATGCCTCAAGAATAGAGAATTGTTTTTTCAGTAAAGGTGTGATGCAATTAGAAATAAATATATCCTAAAAGTGGAGGTGTGGTCAATGGGAAGCTGACAGCAGGCTGCCCCAACAGAAAATTTGGCCCCTCCCTTAATTACATACAGGACTCTAAATTGGGGGGTCTTTCCCAGAATAAGGGTTATTAGCAGAGATGAAATTTTATTTTTATAGTCCTGTCTGTACCACAGGGGCCAACATCTAATTAGCAAACATCTGCTTTTCTTTTTGCCCTATGAGTTGCAGTCCTTCTCTTCACAGTTCTCTATCACCAGCTTCTTAGTTCAGTTTGACATACAGACCTCATTTTGCTTGACTGCCTTTGGATTTCCATATCTGTGTTGATTCCCCATACATACGCTATTAAATTTGGTTTTCTCTTGTTAATCTGTCTTATGTCAATTTGATTCTTAGTCCAGCTGGAGGGACCCTTGAAGGAAACAATTCTTTTTTTTTTTAAAGATTATTTATTTATTTATTTATTTGAGAGAGAGCAGAGCTAGTAAGAACATAATTGGCGGGGAGGAGCAGGGGCGAGGTAGAAGCAGGCTTCCAGAAAGGGACAGAATTCTTGCTCCCTGACCTCAGCATTCTGAAATGGAAATAAGTGTGTATGGTTGCACAGCGGTTTAGTGCCTGCCTTCGGCCTGGGGCATGATCCTGGAGACCTGGGATCAAGTCCTACAGCAGGCTCCCTGCATGGGGCCTGCTTCTCCCACTACCTGTGTCTGTGCCTGCCTCTGTCTGTCTCTCATGAATAAATAAATAAAATCTTAAAGAAAAATTATTTAAAAAAAAAAAATAAGTGTGTATAGAAATATAGCTAAGGTGATGGATTCCAGACTCAGTTCTTCTTAGATACATGTCCATTGCGAAATTATTACCCTCGTCATCTGTAATAAGATGGTAATGCCTCATCTTGTTTTATGAAAATGAGAGATGCATTTAAAGTAGTTATCATAAAAATAAATAAATAAAATAAAATAAAATAAAATAAAATAAAATAAAAATAAAGTAGTTACCACACAGACACCCAAAATAAAGCATTTATCACAGTACTCGGCATATAGTTGCTATAAATGTTAGTTTAGAAAGAGTAGGGTAGGGATCCCTTGGGTGGCTCAGCGGTTTAGCGCCTGCCTTTGCACCAGGGCGTGATCCTGGAGTCCGGGGATTGAGTCCCAGTCAGGCTCCCTGCATGGAAACTGTGTCTCTGCCTTTCTCTCTCCTCTTTCTCTCTCTCTCTCTCTCTCTCTCTCTCTCTCTCTCTCGGTGTCTCTCATAAATAAATAAAATCTTAAAAAAAAAAGTCAGGTAAGGTAATATCTAAGGTCAAAGCATTTAGCCATCTCTGTCACCTCCAAGAAGACAGGCACATGTCTCTTCTGCTCACCTCCAACACCTAGCAATACCTGATACCTAGGAAGTATTAATAAATATTCCTTGAATGAGCTAATGAAGGATGAATTTTGAGATGATTTTTATTTTGATTTATTACAATGGCTCATGAAGGACAGAAAACGAATTACAGTGGATTGAAAAGGGATGGGGCAGTTTCTCAGGGGAGACAGGCAGTGTTATAGTAAACTCAAACTGGGAAGAAAAGGCAATATACCATTGGATGGGTAATTTAAACTTCCAGAATTTTTAGTTTCTTTACATATAAATGGTAGTTAACCTCAGAGTGTAGTTTAAGGATCATGTGAAATAATATTTATAAATATTTTCCCAGGAAAAAGGAGTGATATAAAAATATGTACTCATAGTAATTTTCTTCCAAGTTGAAACTGACTTATTTTTCACTGTTCTTTTGGAAAATGCAAGTAGCATAAGGAAAGACACAGTTGGGACACCTGGGTGGCTCAGTGGTTCAGGTTGAGTATCTGGTTTCAGCTCAGGTGTGATCCCGTGATCCCAGGATCCAGGATGGAGTCCTACATCGGGATCCCTGTGGGGAGCCTGCTTCTCTCTCTGCCTGTGTCTCTGCCTCTCTATGTCTCCCATGAATAAATACATAATTTTTTTTAAAAAAAGGAAAGACACAGTAAAGAGCCATTGATGGAGTTAAGAATAATCATATTTCTCTTATCCTGATAAAGGACTTAGAGTGTAGAGTCTCAATAGATCAAAAGAACCGTTTTTCTTTACCTAATGAAATAAGAATTGATCAGAGAACCAACCAGTGGAAATTAACGTATTTGTGCTGAATGGTTCGTCCAGCAGCGCCCAAGACACCTGCAAAGCTACACAGTTTGGGGAATGTTAAGTATGATCGTAGGATTAAGTGGCTGAAGAAGGATTGGAGATTTAAGAAATGAGATCTGGGATCTAGGAGAGGCTTTAATCAGGGAAGATCTAGGGTTGCAAAAAGGACAGGAATGTGTAGCTAATCTGGTTTTATGTGCACTTGCTAGATAGTCTGAGAACGTTCACTTCAACTGTGGAAAACAATTGAAATTTATGTAACACATAAGGGGCGCTTCCCTGGCTTAGTTGGTGGAGCATGTGACTCTTGATCTTATGGTTGAGTTCGATCCTGGCATAGGGTGTGGAGATAACTTAAAGAAAAAGTTTTTTTAAGATTTTATTTATTTATTCATGAGAGAGAGAGAGAGAGAGAGAGAGAGAGGCAAAGACACAGGCAGAGGGAGAAGCAGGCTCCATGCAGGGAGCCTGATGCCAGATTTGATCCCACATCCCAGGATCATGCCCTGAGCTGAAGGCAGATGCTCAAACCCAGAGCCACCCAGGTGCCCTAAAATAAATAAATAAATAAATAAATAAATAAATAAATAAATAAATAAATAAATAAATAAATAAAATAAAATTATAGGGGCACCTATGGTGGCTTCAGTCAGTTAAGCATCAGCCTTCAGCCCTTGTCATAGTCCCGGGAGCCTAGAATCAAGCCCCAGTCAGGCCCTGGGGAGCCTGTTTCTCCCTCCCTCTCCTTTGCCATTCCCCCTGCTTGTGCTCTCTGTCTCTATCAAATAAGCAAAATCATTTTTTAAAATTATAGATAAATTAACCAGTAAGACATAATTAGATTTAGATGGGCAGAGTACATGTGCATAGAGCCCAGAAAGGAATGGAAGGAGCAAGAGGCACCTAATTCTTTTCTTTAGCCTAACACTAAATATCCTTACATAGCCAAGGCACTCAATCTGAACTTCAATTTGTGGCCAGGAGTACTTGTGGTGTCTGCGATAGGGCAAGCCTGTGGGATCCTGGCCGGGTACTTTTACTCTGCAGAACCCAGGCCTCCGGTCTCAAATTCTCATCCTCCATCACTGCACCAGATATATCCTATGAACATCCTTGCAACCAGTTCTACGTACAAGAGCATGACCCATCTCATTCCCCATACTTTGCTCCATGAGAGTTTGGTTAGGTGGATTTAATACAATTCTAGCATCTTAATTTGATCTGTGAGCTCCTCGGGTAGCTTACTTGGTAGGATACTTGGAGCTAGCGCTACCTTGTATTCAAGTAATTCCTTAGTTTAACCTTCTAGAATTCTCAAGAACACTTTCTTTCTAGGACCACAGAGTTGTACATCAACCACCCTGAAAGCAGGAATCTTTTAAAGAGACTGGCCACCAGCTGCTGCTTCTTTTCAATCGGGTTTCACTACAACCTCACAGAGGAACCTATTCAAATGCTTACCTTTCAGCATCCTTAGTCGAACTAACTTCCTGTGCCAGAAGCTTTTGTCTGCCCCAATTGGCCTTCTTTATTTAACAAATTCCCTTTATCTCCCGCTTGCGGCAAAGCTCACTTGGCCCCAGGGGGCACGCAATATTTACTGAAGTTCCTCCCCCACTTTCCTGCCCCTGTCTGGCAGTTGTCTGACTTTACCTTTAGGTTTGCAGTCCTGGCCTGTTTTTCCCCTGTAGACACCAAGTTTTCTGAATAGTAGGATTATTCAGAACAGAATTAAACACGTTCTTTACCCTGAGAACTAGGTGCTTGAAATTCAGTAAGCAAGGCTTTTAATCCTCCCACTTTAGAGCTTTGAATCCGGACTGTAAAATCCAGAAGAGCCAGGCAAATTGACCCAGCGTGCTTCTTCCTTTCAAAAGACACAAACTGAAAGAGAAATGCTAGCCGAAAATGAAGGAAAAGTGAGTTTTTAAAAATAAAATAAAAAATAAAAAAAAAAAAATAAAAATAAAAATAAAATAAGATAAAATAAATAAATAAAAAATAAAAAAATAAAATATGATAAAGTAACTAAGGACACTGGAAGTAACCACCTCCTTTTGGAAGATGGAGAGAGCAAGATTTTCAAAAGAAAGGGATGTGAGAAGATGGAGGGGTGGCAGGTGAATTTATAATTAATTCCCTTTCTGCCTTATCTCTATTATAGGTAAATATTCTTGGTGAGTCTGGTGACCAAAAGGATAAGTGGAAGGCTTTACGTTGAGTTTGCACCTCTCCTAACTCCTCTTGGCAACTTTTTCAAGCTTTTATGTGGCTTACTTATAAAGATAGTGAATTTTGTTTTTATTAACTTTATTCTCAAACAGCAATCTTATACCTTCTTAGGTATTTATTACATATACATATATAAATTATGTACACATATGGAACATATGTATATATATGTTAATAGCAAAATAATTTGTAGTGGCAAATAACATTTAATATTATAAAACTATTGAGTCATCTTAATTTACTGTTGTGGAAAGATCTCTATGATATATTCTTTAAAAAATAAAACAAAACAGGGGCACCTGGGTGGCTCAGTGGTTGAGCATCTGCCTTTGGCTCAGGTTATGATCCTGGGGACCTGGGATCAGTCCCGCATCAGTCTCTCCCCTCAGGGAATCTGCTTCTCCTCTGCCTAAGTCTCTGCTTCTCTCTTTGTGTCTCTCACTCATAAATAAATAAAATCTTTTTTTAAAAAAAACAAAACACTCATGTTTCAGGGCACCTGGCTGGCTCAGTGGGAAGAGCCTGCTACTCTTGATCTCTCGGTCATTGGGTCTGAGCCCCACATTGAGTGTAGAGATTACTAAAAAACAAAAAACGGGCAGCCCCAGTGGCTCAGCAGTTTAGCTCCACCTTCAGCCCAGGACTTGATCCTGGAGACCTGGGATCGAGTCCCACATCAGGCTCCCTGCATGGAGCCTGCTTCTCCCTCTGCCTGTGTCTCTGCCTCTTTCTCTTTCTGCGTCTCTCATGAATAAATAAATAAAATTTAAAAAAATATATATTAAAAAAAAAACAAAAAACCACAAACCAAAAAACCCACTCCTATTTCTGTGCTCATGCACACCATCCATTTTATCTTATTTATTTCTTAATTTGTAAGTAAGCTCTGTGCCCAATGTGAGGCTCAAACTCACAACCCTGGAGATCAAGAGTCACATGCTTTCCTGACTAAGCCAGTGGGGCATCCACTCTGTAACATCTATATACATTTTTTTTCTGATATATTCGTAAGTAGAAAAGGCAGGTTGCAGAACAAAATATATGATGAAATTCCATATTTGGACAGGAAAAATGTGTTTTAATTCTGTTGTGTGTCATGTGTACACACACAAATGTCTGGAAAGATAATATTAAAGTTAACAATGATTTTTTTTTTTTTTTTTTTTTAGGGAATGACGAAGTCACATTGAGCTCTTAAGGAGAGTCCCAAAACTCAATCTTTCCCTTAATTCAACTACCTCAGCTTCACCTTTATGTTCTTCATATGAGAAAGATTTTGATAGGAGAAGATTCAAGAGAGAAACCATCTCAACCTTGGCTGATACAGTTAGGAAAATAATTTTTTTTTTAAATGTAATTATCAGGGTGCTTTCCTGGCTTAATCAGAAGAGCGTGTGACTCTTGATCTCAGGGGTTGTGAGTTCTGGCCTCATGTTGGGTGTAGAGGTGACCTAAATAAATAAATGAATAAAAACATTTTAAAATGTAATTATAAATTTTTCTGCTTTTTCCAAATAGATATACACCTCTAAATTCTGACATGCAAAGAAGTTGAAGATATAATGCTAAGCGGTAAAAACAAAACAAACTTTTGGAGGAGAATGTATGCTATAATCCTGTTGCAAAATCCATGAAAATTCACGTAAAACCATCCTTCTTGGGACGTCTGGATGGCTCAGCGGTTAAACTCTGCTTTCGGCTCAGGGCATGATCCTGGAGTCCAGGGATCGAGTCCCACATTGGGCTCCCTGCATGGAGCCTGCTTCTCCCTGGTCCTATGTCTCTGCCGCGCTCTCTCTCTGTCTCTCATGAATAAATAAATAAAATCTTTAAAAAAACCAAAAACCATCTATCTTATATATGTCAAAATATTTATTGGAGAAATTAAATAAATTATTCTTACTAGATTCATTTTATGATTCATTTCTCTACGGCTTAATTTGTTTTCAATGGCAAGTTTTAGTTTTGAAATCAAAAAAGCCCGGGCACCTTCTTTCTGCCCATGGGCTCTGCCCCAGGGCTTTCATAAAAACACCTATTTACATGGGGGGGCATGCAGGGGAAGGGAGGGGGAAAAAAGAGGTCCAATCTTTTATTTATTTATGAAAGAGAAAAAGAGAGCAGAGGGAGCAGCAGGCATAGAAGAGAAGCAGGCTCCCCCCTGAGCAGAGAGCCCGATGTGGGGCTTGATCCCAAGGCCCTAGGATCATGACCAGAGCCGAAGACAGGTAACCAACTGAACCACCCAGGTACCCTTATTTATTTTTAATAGTATATTTATTTATGACAGAGAGTGAGAAAGAGTGTGCATGCAGAGGGGTGTGGTAGTGGGGAGAGCAGAGGGAGGGACAGCTCTCTCCTGAGCTGAGTCAGAGCCCAACATGGGGCTTAATTTCAGGTCCCTGAGATCATGACCTGAGCAGAAGGCAGATGTTTAACCACCTGAGCCACCCAGGTCCTATCCTTTGAAAAGATAAATCCAGACTGTCTCTGGTTCCCTGATGATCCTGGGTTTCACAGTCCTCTGCCTTTGAGGGTTTGACTTTACCCCAACATTTCACCTGTTGGGAAGAAGAGACAGTAGGTGAATGGCATCTCCAAAATGGCTAATCTCCAAAAGAAAAGGCTGGACACCAGAAGTCATCTTTTTCCTTTTTCCTTCTTTCCTTTCAATCTTTATTTTTCTCCTTTTCCTTTCCAGTAATCAAGCATGTTTTATTTATTTATTTATTTATTTATTTATTTATTTATTTATTTATTTATTTAAATATTTTATTTATTCATTCATGATAGACAGAAAGAGAGAGAGAGGCAGAGACACAAGCATAGGGAGAAGCAGGCTCCACGCTGGGAGCCCAATGCGGGACTCGATCCCGGGACTCCAGGATCGCGCCCTGGACCAAAGGCAGGTGCCAAATCGCTGAGCCACCCAGGGATCCCCCTCAAGCGTATTTTAAACAGGTATTCTTTTTGGCACTCTGAATCTTAATCCTTGCCCATTCCCAATGTTCTATAACTGAACTTAATCCAAAGCAGAAACAAGCAAAAATCAAGCGTATAAAAACACTGTTCCACAACAAAGTTCAGTACTGGAGAGCTAACTTCAGGGGCACCTGGGTGGCTCAGTGGTTGAGCATCTGCCTTTGGCTTGGGTCATGATCCTGGGGGCCTGGGATGGAGCCCTGTGGCTAGCTCCCTACTCTAAGGGAGCCTGCTTCTGTCTCTCCCTCTACCTGCTGCTCCTACTGCATGTGTGCACACACACTCTCTAATAAATAAAATCTTCGGGATCCCTGGGTGGCGCAGCGGTTTGGCGCCTGCCTTTGGCCCGGGGCGCGATCCTGGAGACCCTGGATCGAATCCCACGTCGGGCTCCCGGTGCATGGAGCCTGCTTCTCCCTCTGCCTATGTCTCTGCTTCTCTCTCTCTCACTGTGTGCCTATCATAAATAAATAAAATTAAAAAAATAAAAATAAAAAATAAATAAATAAAATCTTCCAAAAAAGGGGGGGGGGGAGGCTACCACTTTATAATAGCTATTTTCCTTTTTTTTTTTTTTTTCTAAGATTTTATTTATTTGTTTACAAGAGACAGAGAGAGAGAGATAGAGGCAAAGACTCAGGCAGAGGGGGAAGCAGGCCCCATGCAGGGAGCCCTACACAGACTAGATCCCTGGTCTCCAGGATCACACCGGGGCCTGAAGGCGGCGCTAAACCGCTGAGCTACCAGGGCCACCCTCTATTTTCCTGTTTCTAGGCTATGGGTCACCATTTAGTATTAACTCATGTGTTGGTAATTCATTATGTGCAATGAATTTTATAAAAATGAGACATACTGGGGGGATCCTAGGGTGGCTAAGTGGTTTAGCGCCGCCTTCGGCCCAGAGGATGATCCTGGAGTCCCAGGATCAAGTCCCACATCGGGCTTCTGCATGGAGCCTGCTTCTCCCTCTGCCTGTGTCTCTGAGTCTCTCATGAATAAATAAAATCTAAAAAAAAAAAAAAAAAAAAAAGACATTACCAACCCCCCACCCCCATTTTCTTACAGTAAGTGCTACGCCTTAGGTGGGGCCTGAACTCGTGATTCTTGAGATCATAGGTCCCGGCTCCACTGACTGAGCTAGCCAAGTGCCCCTATTAAAGAAATAAGTAAATCCTCTACCCTCTTAATTTTTCCTTCACTCAATACGTTTAAAACATAAATGAGGGGCAACCCTGGTGGCGCGGCGGTTTAGCGCCACCTGCAGCCCAGGGTGTTATCCTGGAGACCCCGGATCGAGTCCCACGTTGGGCTCCCTGCATGGAGCCTGCTTCTCCCTCCACCTGTGTCTCTGCCTCTCTCTCAGTGTCTCTCATGAATAAATAAATAAAATCTTAAAAAAAAAAGTTTCAAACTGGGACGCCTGGGTGACTCAGCAGTTGAGCACCAGGGCATGATCGTGGAGTCCCTGGATCGAGTCCCACATCCGGCTCCCTGCATGGAGCCTGCTTCTCCCTCTGCCTATGACTCTGCCTCTGTGTCTGTGTGTGTGTCTCTCATAAATAAATAAACAAACAAATAAATAATCTTAAAAAATAAAAAAATAAAAATAAAATAAAACATAAATGAGGGAAGCCCATGTGGCTCAGCGGTTTAGCACCGCCTTCAGCCCAGGGCATGATCCTGAATACCCGGATCGAGTCCCAACTCGGGCTCCCTACATGGAGCCTGCTTCTCCCTCTGCCTGTGTCTCTGCCTCTCTCTGTGTCTCTCATGAATAAATAAATCAAATCTTAAAAAAAAATAAAAATAAATGAAAAAGCCAAGTGGCAGAACACTAAGATCCTGTGTTTTTCAAATATCATACCCAGGAGATGCCTGGGTGGCTCAGTTGGTTGGGTGTCTGCCTTTGGCTGGGTTGTGGTCCCAGGGCCCTGGCATCAGACTCACACATGGGGCTCCTTACTCAGCGGGGAGTCTCACTTTCCCTCTCCCCCTTGCTCGTGGGCTCTCTCAAATGGAATTTTTTTTTTTTAAGATTTATTTGTTTATTCATGAGAGACACAGAGAGAGGCAGAGACATAGGCAGAGGGAGAAGCAGGCCCCATGCAGGGAGCCCAATGTGGGACTCGATCCCGGGACTCCGGGATCACACCTGAGCCAAAGGCAGATAGATGCTCAACTGCTGAGTCACCCAGGTGCCCTCAAATAGAATCTTAAAAAAATGAATTAAAATGGGATGCCTGGTGGCTCAGCAGTTGAGCATCTGCCTTTGGCTCAGAGCTAGATCCTGGGATCAGGGATCGAGTCCCACACTGGGTTCCCTCTGAGGAGCCTACTTCTCCCTCTGCCTGTGTCTCTCTCTTCACTCTGTCTCATGAATAAATAAATCTTTAAAAAAAAAATGACATACTTAAATCTGATTGAATTATAAAACTAAAAATGAGGATTTAGTGGTGATTTCATGTACTATTTTAATTGTTGTATCGATGCTGTTTTTATTATCTATGGAATAATATAGTCCTTGGCACAAAACTCAAATATCTGGCAGTTTAAAAGAATATTGTGTTGTCTTGGCAGAAATGATCTCCGATTTCTTCTACAAGATTTTTTTTTCTAGATTGATTGATTTATTTATGATGGACAGAGAGAGAGAGAGAGAGAGAGAGGCAGAGACACAGGAGGAGGGAGAAGCAGGCTCCATGCCAGGAGCCGGACGTGGGACTCGGACGTGGGACTGGATCCCGGGACTCCAGGATTGCGCCCTGGGCCAAAGACAGGCGCCAAACCGCTGAGCCACCTAGGGATCCCCGATCTCCGATTTCTTCTGTCAAATGCCTAGATAATTTGATTGGTTAAGGTTACACAGAAGCATTGGAAAATTGGAGGAACCATGAGGGAAATGACCAGGAAACTGCCTGGTTGGGGTCTCTGCTGCTTTGGAAAGTGGATATTCTTGTGGAGGAGCAAGACAGTACTGACTGAAAGGGTGCTCAATCAGATCAATTTGGGGGCGAGCAAGGATGGGAAAGAGTAAAAGCATTAGCATTGTTCCTAGATGCCTGCCTTGCCTCTTCTAAGGTGAGAACATAATTCACCAGGAAAAAACAAAACAAAACAGCTATTTCAAACTAGCCTCAGACCTTAACATTTCTCTCTGATCCAGCTTGTAACATTAATATATTTATATATAGCTTCAACCACATTAAATTGTGCTTTGTAGTCGGTAAATTTAAGGGTTTTTGTTTTGTTTTGTTTTGTTTTTTTTTTTTAATGCTGGCTTTGCAGCTCACTGGTTGAGCATCTATCTGCCTTTGGCTGGGAATGTGATCCCGGGAGTCCCAGGATGAGTCCCACATCAGGCTCCCTGCAGGGAGCCTGCTTCTCCCTCTGCCTGTGTCTCTGCCTGTGTTTCTCATTAATAAATAAAATCTTAAAAAATAATAAAGCTGGCATTTACAGAAGATCTTTAAAAATATAAAATAGGGGCACTTCTTTTTTAGGACTCAGTGGTTGAGCAGCTGCCTTCAGCTCAGGGTGTGATCCTGGGTTCCTGGGAGGACTCCGGCATCCGGCTCCCTGCAGGGAGCCTGCTTCTCCCTCTGCCTGTCTCTCCCGGATAAATAAAATCTTTTTAAAAAAATAAAAAATGTCTTAAAATAAGCTTGTTTCAACTTAGTTTTTTCTGGCAGAGTGTAATTGGACAGAAGGGTGGACACAGAACCTTCCCTGTGAGTTACATTAGCTGACCTCCCCATCCCCTCCTTTTTTAAAAGATTTTATTTACTCATGAGAGACACAGAGAGGCAGAGACACACAGGCAGAGGGAGAAGCAGGCTCCATTCAGGGAGCCTGATGTGGGACTTGATCCCAGGTCTCCAGGATCACGCCCTGAGCTGAAGGCAGACACCCAACCGCTGAGCCACCCAGGCATCCCAACATTCTTCTTTTAACTGCAAATAACCACAAGTTTTATTGTTTCATTATTATATACATAAGGGAAATAAATTAGTTCAGATTAATTGGTCCGTCACTTAGCATTGCATACTTAGCATTGCATACCTTTCCTTTCTTTTTTTTTTTTTTTTTTTTTAAAGATTTTACTTATTTATTCTTGAGAGACAGAAACAGAGGGAGAAGCAGGCTCCATGCAGGGAGCCCGACCTGGGACTCGATCCTGGGTCTCCCAGGATCACGCCCGGGGCTGAAGGCAGGCATTAAACAGCTGAGTCACCCAGGGATCCCTCACTTTTACCCATTTCTAATAGCAGCCTCCCCCCAATGGCTAGAGAAATTTCAGTTGTTTCCTGTCCCATTGGACTATAAAGACCCATGTTTAGTCCAATTTTTACTCACTGAGTGACTGGTGAAATCAGGGTAGAGACAACAGAAGGTAAAGTGGATATTTTATTTGTACTTAAACCACCCAAACTGGTACTATTATCATGATACATTAAAATACAAGACATCTTTCCACAACTACTAGAATGAACAAATTAACAATTCTAGTAAATCACAAAGGGCAGAGGAAACCAATGAAGCATATTGTATATAGCTTAACCCTTCACCGTTAATTGAGGTGATGAAAACAAGACTCACAATCTCAGAAAATACAATTATCCTTTATCACAGGTCTTTGTATTTTTACTTCCTTTTCTTGATAGAATCTACAGCCTAAAGATACCTGAATTGGTATTACATCTAGTTATCTATAGCCAGAAACATCTTATCATGTTGTCTAAAAACCTTTGACTCCAATCATATTGCCTCAATGGATACAATAAGCATAATGGGACACTATCGAGGCAGAGATGTAGGACCCTAAAAGACAAATCCTATCAGAAATAATACTGCCCAAATTGAGATCGAATGATATACTTATCATCACATATCTTCAGGTTGAATGTTCAGAGTAATTTGGGAAAAAATCCATTATTTGCTGAGTACTAAAATACTTAGTGGATTGCTGTAGGACACCATGGCTTTCCCCAGCAGTTTCGAAGATGGACTCCAGATCGCCCATAGAATTTTGCTGGAACTGGATCGGGGGCTGCAGTGATTCCTCTTCACAGTTGTGGAGCGGATTGTTCCAGGCCTGGTTGTTCCAGGCTTGAGGGCACCAGGTCTGACTGTTCCAGGAGTGGTTGCTCCAGGATTGGCTGTTCCAGGATTGGCTGTTCCAGGTCTGGCTGCTCCAATTCGGGTTATTCCAGGCCTGGCTGCTCCACAGTGGGAGGTTTCCAGAAGGGTTCAGCAGGTACCCCTGGCGACAGGGGTAGAAGCCTGCGTATTCCGTGGTGGCAGAGCTGTTCTGAAAGGGAATGGCGGGTTAACCCAAGAGCTCTAAGGAAAATCAGAATTGTGTGTGGGCCGCGTCTTAAGCTTTAGTAATGAGCAGAACAGGAAAGTCCTTGAAAAGAAAGCAGAAAAAAAGAAAAGCTTCCTGTTACCTGAGTCACACTGTTGCTCTCCTTCGGCCAGTTGCTTTTCTGCCACCTCTTGCTTTTCATCCTCTGGTTCTGGAACCAGGTTTTAACCTACAAGGGAAAAGTGACAGGAAGACATGAAATACCAGTAGTGCGGATATGCTAGGGATCAAAGATTATTATTGACATTGTTTCCCCCGACAACAGCTATCTAAAGCTCAGGAACAAGACAGAAACTTCTAGAGTCCTTCCTTTCTTTCACGGAAACAACGTTCTAGGGATGGATGTCAACGCCCTTTTTCAATGAGCCTACCAGTTTAGAGAAGACACATTACATATCTATTCACTAGGAAGTTCACGTTTACTTTTCTTAAAGGATTTTATCTATTTATTCATTGGAGACACAGAGAATCAGAGACACAGGCAGGAGAAGCAAGCCCCACATGGAGAGCCTGATATGGGACTCGATCCCAGGACCCCAGGGTCACACACACCCTGGGCCAGAGGCAGATGCTCAACCACTGAGCACCCAGGCACCCCTAGAAGATTCACATTTAAATAAATGTCTAGGAGTGCCTGTGTGGCTCAATGGGTTAAGCGGCTACCTTAGGCTTGGGTCATAATCTCAAGGTCCTGGTATCCAGCCCCATATTAGGCTCCCTGCTCAGTGGGAAGTCTGCTTCTCCTTTTCCTTGAATGTCCTGCTGTCTTTCTCTGTGTCAAATAAATAAAAATAAATAAAATAAAAATTAAAAAATGAATGAATGTCTACCCACCTCTTTATTCACACTTACTCACGCCCCTAGTTGGTTAAATGTACTTTGTGATTAAAAAACCTCCTCCATAAGCACACTTTTTTTTAAAGATTTTTAATTTATTTGTTCATGAGAGACACACACACACACAGAGGCAGAGACACAGGCAGAGGGACAAGCAGGCTTCACGCAGCAAGCTCGATGTGGGACTCAATCCTGGATCCTGGGATCACACCCTGAGCTGAAGGCAGACGCTGAGCCACCCAGGCATCCCCATAAGCACACTTCCATGTAATACAATAGTGGTAATTTTAACTCAAAAATTATGAAATATACCACTAGGACAACTATTGAGAAAATATCAAGTTATGTAGGAGCACACAATAAACTTAAACTTCCAAATGATTTACAATGATAAATTAGAAAATGAAATTAAGAAGGACCAGAAGTATGTATGTACAAGTGTACACACACACAATAACTTATGGAATGGAGGTCTTTGGGGATGCCTGGGTGGCTCAGCGATTGAGCATCTGCCTTTGGCTCAAGGTGTGATCCTGGAGTCCCAGGATCAGAGTCCCACATGGGGCCCTCCTGCGTGGAGCCTGCTTCTCCCTCTCCTTGTTTCTCTGCCTCTCTCTCTGCATCTTTCATGAATAGAGAAATAAAATCTTAAAAAAAAAAAAAAAAAGGAAAAAAGGAATGGAGGACTTTGTCTAAGTATGGCACCAGTGATAGAAAAACACCATAAAATATCTGACTGAATAATAAGAATATGAAAAATAATTAACCTCATTAGTAATCATGCATACAGATAAAAGATTCCATTTTAATTTAATAAGCAGTGTTGGTTAAGGACTCTCCCTATCCCGGAAGATGAGATTATATAACTCCTTTGATCAAGGAGAAATTGGAAATATTTTTATGATCTTGACATGTGCAACATAGAAAAACTAGTTAAGTAAATTATGGCATATTAAAGAGAACCTTTTTTTTAAAAGATTTTTATTTAAAAGATTTTTATTTATTTATTCATGAGAGAACAGAGAGAGAGAGAGAAAGAGGCAGAGACACAGGCAGAAGGAAAAGCAGGCTTCCTGATGAGCAGGGAGCAATATGGCAATATGTGGGGCTCAGTCCCAGGACCCTGGCACCACGACCCTAGCCAGGCAGACGTTTAACCGACTGACCCACCCAGGTGCCCTAAAGAGAACATTAAAGATGATCGTGAAATGTTAGAAAGATCTCACTTTCATATTAAAATTATTTGTAGGGTATGCACAAATAACAGGCTACACGGATGTTAGTAATGCTCATCTGCAAATTAGCGTTTTTATTTCTCACTGCAAGGACAACAAAACCAACCCTACCTGCTTATAGCTGAGGTTCAGAATGTTGGAAAGTTCTTGCATCTGCTGGAGACTGAGGTATTTCTGTCTCTGAAATCGATCATTGAGAACATACAGCTGGGTCTGAGAGAACACAGTCCTCATCTTCTGTTTCTTGCCCTGGGTCGCATCTTCCTTCCTCGCTGTTCTCTGCTCTCCAGAGGTGGGTGGGAGTTTTACCCGCGGGCTGGTGGAAGAATCGGGGCTGTCCTGAGTAAGCAGATCCATGGAGGAAGGAAGAGGAGAGACTGTTGGGAATAAAAAAAGACACTTTTCTCTAAAATTTTTCAAATACTAAATTATCTTTGCAAATTTATTGTTTTCAAAGCATTTTTAAAGTCCTCACAACCTCGGAATTAGGGAGTAAGTAAAAATTTAACTCTTACATGACCCTGAACACTTTTTCTAGTCTTTGTGTGATGGCACTACAGGAAGTATAGTAGTTGGCACCTTAAAAAAAAAAAAAAAAAGTATACACACACACACACACACCCAACATGGAGCTCAAACTCACATCAAGATGAAGAGTCATTTAAAAAAAAAATCAGGGATCCCTGGGTGGCGCAGCGGTTTAGCGCCTGCCTTTGGCCCAGGGCGTGATCCTGGAGACCCAGGATCGAATCCCACGTCGTCGGGCTCCCGGTGCATGGAGCCTGCTTCTCCCTCTGCCTATGTCTCTGCCTCTCTCTCTCTCTCTGTGTGTGACTATAATAAATAAATAAAAATAAAAGAAAAAAAAATCAAGAGTCACATGGTCCACCAACTGAGCCAGCTAGGCACCCCTTGAACCTCTTTTGACAAAAGCTTTTTTACCAAATTGATGCTCAAGAGCCTAGGCTGTGGCTACTCAGAAAGGTGGGAATGATCGCGGGACTCCCTTCAGTAAAGGTAACCATCACCCACAGCAGATTCTGGGGACCCTTTAAAATCCAGTTTATTACTTCCCAGTTCTAAACCCCAGGACTAGCAGGAACGGGGAATTCTGCTAGGCTTCTGTTTCAATACAGACTCTGCCCTTTACTAGCTCTGTCACCGCATTTCCAGAATTATTTGTCTCCCTCCCAGAGTTCCTTAAATTGAGTAAAGCAAAGTGGCTGAGAAAGTTGGCTAGCACAGGACCTGGCATATATGGACTTTCTAATTAATAATTAACTTCCTATATTGCCTACATTTGGTAGCCACTTAGTCTTAATTACAATGCAGTATTTATTCCCGTGCTCAAATTCAGCTCTCCCCTAGTCATGGAATAAAGTGACAGCCTTTATGGGGCAAGAATTCACAATTTTATGCTTTTTGTAAATAGATCGAGAAGGAAAGAAAGTGGTGGTAGACCAAGGACTACAGCGGGGCATCGCCTAAAAATTAGCTCTACAAACTAGCACTTGACTCGCTAAGGAGATTGTGCCCACTTGCTTATTCCTACTGGCTCACACCCAAGGGATGTCTCATGATCCAGCACTGTATTTTCAACATTAGAAATTATGAAAGGACATCAACATGAAGCTTAGGACAACAGGGTAACATGTAAATAACTTTTAAGTCACTTTTTATCAGAAGCTTTTAAGAGATGATCTTTTTACCCAAAAGCTTTTAAAAAATGGTAAAAGCTAGTTTTACATTTTCATTTTTAACAACTACTGCGGGATTGGTTTACCAAAAAAGTGGTACTACCTTACTTACCTTTACAGTGTCCTCAGCACATCCCCTCCCACATGTGGTTACCATTCAGAAGCCGAACTGGGTTTCAGATCTGGGCTCTAGCCACTTTGACTGTCAGAAGATTAAACCTTCTGGAATTATCTACCATAAAATGGGATGGACATTTCTTCGGGATGTTGGAGACTGGGCATAGCAGCCTCCCAGAAACCCAGAACCGCCCCCTAGTTAACACCCACAGAGCCAAACCAACTACTAGTGTCGTACAAAGGCAAGATATTTCACCAAGGTGACATCCATAACTAGCCACGCTATTTCTGGCCCTCCTGGAAAGACAGACGAGTCATAAAGGTGATGCTCCTCGCACCCCCACCTGCAGCGGTGATGTTAGGATTTCTGGCTTAGCAGTAGCATTAGTATTTAATAGTATTAGTACTAATACTAATTAGTAGTAATTAGTATTTACGATGACTGTGGGCTCAGCACTCCGTGACCACTCGGGCATCAGCTCATTTATCACAACCCATGGGCTTTCCACTGCGCCTGTGCACGCGAGCCCTCAAATACCCCGTCTACCACCTACCGAAAGGCCAGCGTCCTGTGGCCCTCGTCTCTTGACTGACATCTGAGACAGGTGAAAGGCACAGGCCACCAAATTACAACGGAGACAGGTGTCAGAGGTCTAATCGAGGACACCTGCTTAGAATAATGCGCTACAATTGCTCAGGAGGGAAACGAATGGCCCTGCCCCTCCCTCTCCTAGCACTTTTCCCTGCAGATCAGCTTTTCGAGGACTGACTTCCCCCTTACCGGTCTCCGCGTGGGGCGTCTCAGCAGATGACATTGGCAAGGATGCAGGATTTTCTCGGGGCCCGTAAGTCTCAGGCATTGGAGAAGGGTCCCTAGAGTTGGGTGCTTGGGGGCCAGGCGGGCATTGGGGCGGAGCTGGATCCGCACTCATGTCGCTGGGTTGAGGGTAGAGGGGGGGAAACAAAAACAAAGAGCGAGATTGTAGAAAGGCCCAGCTTACGGCTCTAGGTGGAAGAGCGGAGAGGAGTACGAAGGCCTCCACATGTAAAGAGTAGGCGAAAGACAAGATGCGGCGGGGCGCCGGGCAACGGCGAGAGGCCAGCCCCTCGGCAGAAGGTGACTGTTTTGGAGGCCCCGGGTTTATAAGGAGGGCTCGGCCACCCTCAGCCCCGCCCCTGCTGGCAGCCCCACGCCCACACACACCCTCGCGAATTCGCAGTTAATCCTGTCTGCCAGTCTCACCGAGGCCATTGTCATGGAAAAGGTCGCTGCCGGGTAGTCCAGACTGGGTGGGGAACGGGAAAGCCCCGGCCGCAGAACCTCGAGAGAAAGCGAACCCCACAATTAAACATTTCTGGGTTCACCACGTTTCCATCCTTTAAAATCAAAGATACCCCTGAAGCTACCTCAGGTGATGGAAACTGACGCTAGAACAATTCATTTCTCCACTTCAGACCCCCTAGGGTCTCAAACTCGAGCTCGTGCTGACAGAAACTTCAACCAGGGAGCTGTTTTCCTCTCCGAGTCCCCCTACGGTCACAGTAAAAAGCATATTGTATGTTGCTAAGGTGTCAGTTGGTGTTAAAAACAGTACTTATTTTCAAGGCCCTCTTAATGTTTTTTAGCTTTCAGAGAGACTGGCAAGTTTTGCCCCCAGGACTGTTGTTTCTCTTTTTAAAAAAAAAAAAAAAAAAAAGCCAGAGGAAAGGAGCTGTGGCCTGCTGATCAGCTGACTTTGGTGCCCTAAGGGTAATTACGCACAGGCCATCCATATGGAAAATTTTAAAGTAGTTTTTATATACACATTGCTGGATAGACTCTTGGCTCAGTTTCCTCATCTGTCCCTCTTCTGTATTGTGTAAAGAGTGAAGAAAATACAAGCTAAATCCTAATATTTGACACATCAGTGATCTATAATATTTGGAACATCAGATCTACACATTTCTGTTAGTAGAAATTCTATCTTTATCCTATGCTCGTGATCTCCAAGTTATAAATTACCTTTTTGTCATGATTATTATTTTAATATAGTGAACAACATGATAGATTGGGAGCACCCCCTTCTTATTTGGGACATTCCTAGATGTAAAATAATGAAATTTATTGACCTGTAAACCAACTCAGTTGAAAAGAGGGAGGTCAAGAAGAACATCCCCTTAGCAAATGATATTCCTGTAAATGGTCTTGCCAAAGCATTTGTGACAGGTTCCTTTTAGAATATGTGTTGGGCCTCTTATCTCTTCTTCCTAAGCAAACCTCTTCTGGCTTTTCTTCCTCCTCTGGTTCTTTTCTAAATTTTCTTTCTCTGGCCTGGCAATTCTGTCAATATTGGGCAATCCCACTCCATCCCCACTCTCATTTTTTTTTTGTAGTTGTTTTTTGGTTTTGGTTTTGGTTTTGGTTTCCGGTATGCTTTCCAAAGGACCAGCTTTTACAGTTAGGTTTCAGCCCTAAGACAAAGATAACTGTGTAGCTTCAATCTTCCTCCCCACTCTCAAATTCAATAATCGAGAAACCTAAGATTTCTTCCTCTTTTCCAATCTCCCCCTCCTAAAAGTATACCCTTAGCCAATTCCAATTATATATTTTTCAGAGATGCAAGTCTGACTAATCCTCCAGTGTACTCCACCACTTGGGTCTCCACCTAGAGCTGCTGCTTTGGTTGCACGAAAAGAGATTTTTTGTTCTTAAGGATGCCAATTCGTGAGCATAGGAGTATTGCCTGCACCAAAGCACGGAGATCAATTCTATGTAATCTTTTGTCTTCTCAGACCATCATTCTGAAAGGGAAAAGAGGAGGAACAGGAGTGTCAAGGAAAAGGTGGGTGGAAATACAATGTGCTCAGGCAGACAGTCTCTGTCTTGTTATAGAGGAGGATTTCTTTCTTTCTTTTTTTTTTTTTTTTTTTTGATTTTATTTATTAATTCATGAGAGACACACAGAGAGAGGCGGAGACACAGGCAGAGGGAGAAGCAGGCTCCATGCAGGGAGCCCGATGTGGGACTTGATCAGGGGACCCCAGGATCACAAAGGCAGACGCTCAACCACTGAGCCAGCCAGGCATCCCCAAAATAGGATTTCATTAAAAGGGGGAACATGGGATGCCTGGGTGACACAGCTGTTGGGCGTCTGCCTTTGGCTCAGGTCACAATCCTGGTCTGGGATTGAGGCCCGCATCGGGCTCCATGTGAGAAGCCTGCTTCTCCCTCTGTCTATGTCTCTGCCTCTCCCTCTGTGTCTCTCATAAATAAATTAATTAAATAAAATAAATAAAAGGGGGAACATGAGTGATGGATGAACTGATTGTGGTAATCCTTCTACAACATCTATGTGTATCAAACAATTATGTTGTGCACCTTACACTAATACAATGTCATATGTCAATTACATCTAAATAAAATTGGAGGAAAAAAATTGGAGGAAATTTTTTAAATTTTAAATTTTTTAAAAAGCAGAAAACTTGACTTTCTGGCTTTCAATTAGCACAGTTGGTAAATGAGTGCAGTCAAGGCCACCAAACACCTTAGTTTGCCCGCAGCTCTCTAAACGGCAGGTACCAGAAGCTTTGTTCTTTGTTGATGGGGGTCTTTGCCTGAAAGCCTGGGCTGAATTCACCCCCATCCCCCACCCGTGTCTCATTGTATTTAGGGTCAGAGCCTCTGCAGTGAAAGACCAAAGGGAAGGGGGCTGGTAGCTAGAAGGCAAACTCACTACATTCTTTGCCCAGGAAAGCAATTTGAATAAGGTTGAGAATGCTTGGGAAGGTGTCAGAGACCTTGAATTTGTGGGGTGGGCTGTGTGTTGGAGGAGGGGTGTGTTATAATGTGCTTAGAGTCCAGGGCTGCAAATGCAAAAGTGATTTTAGATTTTGTCTTCCTAGGAGCGTAATCCAGAAGGGGGAAGAAAAACAAGAGCTAAATATTAAAAATGAAAAATATTTTTCACTTAAATGTAAGAAATGCACCGCAGGCAACGTGATGTTTTAAGAGCACAGATGTCCCAACTTTGCATCAGAGTTTGGTGACCTGTCAGGATAAGGGGGAAGTGACAATCATTATAAGTATTTTTTTAAAAGATTTTGTTTATTTATTCATGAGAGACACACAGGGAGAGGCAGAGACACAAGCAGAGGGAGAGGCAGGCTCCCTGCAGGGAGCCCGATGTGGGACTCAATCCCTGGACTTTGGGATCATGACCTGAGCTGAAGGCAGATGCTCAACACTGAGCCACCCAGGTGTCCCTGTTTCTACTCAATTCTTGTGTACATTTCTGTTCCTGTTTCTCTCTTCTTTACATTGTTTCACTCTACCTAATAAACCCAGTGTATAATTGTTTCTTGTCCCCATATGTACAAACATATGTGTGTGTATAGATATATTTAGTGATTTTTAACATTTTATTGGCCAGGAAGTATTTATTTATTGCTTATTCAACTAATAGTTCATGAGTGCCTGTCATGTGCTGGAGAGAAAAATAATTAAACATCATCTCCACTTTTGAGGAGCTAACGGTTCAGTAGAGTAGATAAAAATACACCAAAAAGACAGTTATAATGTCGTGTGATGAGAAAAAAGTAAAAAACCAAAAAGGAGGTATGCATTAGATGCTAATGAACAAATAAGGGAAGGTGTGGCCAGGGAGGGGAATCAGGAAAGACTTCTTGAAGGATGTTCTTTCCATTGAGGCAGAGATTGCAAAAAGGTTGAGAGCATAGGGAAGCAAATTCCAGAAAATGAACACTTCGGCAAAGGCAGTATCAGTGTCTTAGAGAAAATGAAGGGTTATTGGAAAGTACAGTTGAGAGACCTAATGAAGTGACCACAACTAGTGGTCAAAACAAAAACAAACTAGGGATGCCTGGGTGGCTCAGTGATTTAGCATCTATCTGCCTTCCGCTCAGGTAGTAGTCCCAGGATGAGTCCCGCATTGGGCTCCCCGTGAGGAGCCTGCCTCTCCCTCTGCCTGTGTCTCTGCCTCTCTCTGTGTCTCTCATGAATAAATAAAGAAAATCTTAAAACAAAACAAAACAAAACAAAAAACAGGGACGTCTGGGTGGCTCAGCAGTTGAGCATTTATTTGCCGTTAGCTCAGGGCATGATCCTGGGATCTGGGATCAAGTCCCACATCGGGTTCCTTGTGGGAAGCCTGCTTCTCCCTCTGCCGGTGTCTCTGCCTCTCTGTCTGTATCTCTCATGAATAAATAAATAACAGCTTTTTTTTTTCTTTTTAATAAATAACATCTTAAAAAAGAAAAAAAAAAGAAAGCAAAACAACCTTGTTAAGTTTTTAATTAAATCTCCTTTCCTTAGTTTATCCTCTATTGGTGTTGTACCTGCTAACTTAATGGTTCTCTCTCTGTCTCCTCTCTGGTTCTTCTCATCCCCAGACATCAAAAAGTTATAGTGGGGATCCCTGGGTGGCGCAGCGGTTTGGCGCCTGCCTTTGGTCCAGGGCGCGGTCCTGGGGACCTGGGATCGAGTCCCACGTCGGGCTCCCGGTGCATGGAGCCTGCTTCTCCCTCTGCCTATGTCTCTGCCTCTCTCTCTCTCTCTCTCTCTCTGTGACTATCATAAATAAATAAAAAAATTTTAAAAAAAAGTATTTAAAAAAAAAAGTTATAGTGTACCAAAGCTTAGTTCTCAAACCTCTTTTCTATCCACACTCACTACATTGGTGATTTTACCCTGTCTTCTTTTTTTTTTCTAAAGATTGACAATCTTTTTTTTTTTTTTTAATTTTTATTTATTTATGATAGTCACAGAGAGAGAGAGAGAAGCAGAGACACAGGCAGAGGGAGAAGCAGGCTCCATGCACCGGGAGCCCAACGTGGGATTCGATCCCGGGTCTCCTGGATCGCGCCCTGGGCCAAAGGCAGGCGCCAAACCGCTGCGCCACCCAGGGATCCCTTACCCTGTCTTCTTGACTTTCAATACCATCTGTATACTTTTGACCTTCAAGTGTACATCTTTAACTCAGACCTATTCTGCAAACTCAATCTCATATATTCAACTGCCTACTTAACCTTCCCACTTGGGATTCTAAAGGGCATCACAAAATTAATATTTCAAAAACCAAACTCCCAATATGCCTCCTATAGTCTTCTCTATCTCAGTGTACGACAATTTCATCTTTTTAGCTGCTCAGACCAAAACCTTAAAACCATCCTTGTTGACTGTTCTTCAAAATATATTTAGAATGCAATTGCTTTTTTCTTTTGATTTTTGTGTCCTCCAGTGTTTCTTTTTTCAGTTGCTGGAGTGAGTTTTGATCATCACATGGACTAGTGCTTGGGGAACCAGCAGAATAGCAAGAAATGGTTATTTCTTTTAAAGAACATTTATTTAATTTGTTATTGCCTGCATCCCAGGAGAGCTGGGGGCTTGAGATTACCTGTGTCCTCTAGCAAGTGTGCCCTTCCAAGCTGCATTTGACTTTTTCTAGAATCTCCAAGGCTACCACTCTCTCTATCCCTTGGATTATTCCAATAGCCACCCAACTGGTTTCCATGTTTGCATCCTAGCCTTCCCATAATCTAGTTTCAACATACCAGCCAGAATGAATTTTCATTAAGACAGGTCATATCAAGGGCACCTGGGTGGCTCAGTTAATTAAGCATCTGCCTTCAGCTCTGGTCATGATCCCAGGAGGATGGAGCCCCAAGTCCAAGTCTGCTCCCTCTGGAGCAGCAGGGAGTCTCCTCCTCCCTCTGCCTCTGCCCTCCCCTCATGCACACTCACTTGTGCTCTTTCTCTTACTCTCTCAAATAAATGAAATCTTTAAAAAAGAAAAAAAAAGACAAGTTATATCAAGCTATTCCTTTACTCAAAATCCTCTTTCGGCATTCTCACATTTCAAGGAATAAGTTAAAGTCCTGGATTACGTGAACCCTTTTGTTGCTTTGTACTTAACCTCTGTCCTGTGACCTTGTGTTCTCCTCTGCCCACCATGACACTGACCTCCTTGCTGATTCTGGAACAAGCCAGGAAATCTCCAGATTCAGGGCTTTTGCTATCACTCTTATCTCTTGCTGATCTGTTCTTCCCCCAGAAATCTAAGCAGGTTGATCTCTTACCTCCTTTCCATCTCTAATATTACCTTCTCTCTCTCTCTCTTTTTTATTATTTACCCTTCATTTATTTATTTATTTTTAAGATTTTATTTATTTATTCATGAGAGACACAGAGAGAGAGAGAGAGGCAGAGACACAGGCAGAGTGAGAAGTAGGCTACACGCAGGAGCCTGATGTGGAACTCGATCCCGGGACCCCAGGATCACACACCAGGCCGAAGGCAGGCACTAAACCTCTGAGCCACCCAGGGTCCCCTAATATTACCTTCTCAGTAACATCTCCCACCCCCTATCATTTTCCTCTTGATTTTTCTTCATAACTTTTGTCACCATCTTGCATAGTATCTCTGTTACCTAGCATCCACCTATCTATATCATCTATCATGTTCTATTTCCCTACAACTAAAATACAAGCTAAGGGACACCTGGCAAGCTTAGAAGACTAAGGGTTATGGGTTCCTCCTAGTCAGAAGATCTTGGGGTTATGGGTTCGAGCCCCACACTGGATGTAGAGATTACTAAAATAAATAATATACTTAAAATAATTGTTAAAGTATAAGCTATGTGATGGGGTTCCTGGCTGGCTCAGTCGGAAAAGCATGTAACTCTTCAACTCAGGGTTGTAAATTCAAGCCTCACATTGGGTATAGAGATTACTTAAATAAATTAATTAAAATGTTTTTTTTTTTTTAAGATTTTATTTATTTATTCATGAGAGACACAGAGAGAGAGAGGCAGAGACACAAGCAGAGGGAGAAGCAGGCTCCATGCAGGGAGCCTGACTTGGGACTCGATCCCGGGTCTCTAGGATCATTCCCTGGGCTGAAGGTGGCGCTAAACCGCTGAGCCACCAGGCTGCCCTAATTAAAACGTTTTTTTTTTTTTTTTTCTTTTTTTTTTAAATTTTTTATTTATTTATGATAGGCACACAGCGAGAGAGAGAGGCAGAGACACAGGCAGAGGGAGAAGCAGGCTCCATGCACCGGGAGCCCGACGTGGGATTCGATCCTGGTTCTCCAGGATCGCGCCCTGGGCCAAAGGCAGGCGCCAAACCGCTGCGCCACCCAGGGATCCCTAATTAAAACGTTTTTTAAAAATCTTTAAAATAAATATAAGCTATGTGAGAGCAATTATTTTAATTTTTGCCGATTTTGTTCAGTGTGGTATCTCTAGCCCTAGAAGAGTATGGTCTATAGGCCACCATCATTATCATCACCTGTGAGCTACTTAGGGACACAAATGGGTGGGCTTTACCACAGAACTACTGAATAGGAATCTCTGGTGGAGGTGACTAGGGGAATGTGTTTGAAAGTTCTCTAGGTGCGGGATACCTGCGTGGTTCAGTGGTTGAGTGTCTGCCATTGGCTCAGGTCGTGATCCCAGGGTTCTGGGATCAGGTCCCACATTGGGCTCCTCACGGGGAGCCTGCTTCTCCCTCTGCCTATGTCTCTGCCTCTCTCTGTGTGTCTCTCATGAGTAAATAAATAAAATGTATATTTTTAAAAAGTTTGCCAAGTGGGTGCATGGGGTGGCTCAGTCAGTTGAGTATCTGACTCGTTTTCAGCTCAGGTCATGATCTCCGGGTCATGGGATTGAGCCCCATGTCTGGGTCTGCACTGGGCACAGAGTCTGTTTGTCCCTCTCTCTCTCTCCTTCAGCCCCACCTTGAGCTCTCTCTTCCTCTCAAGTAAATAAGTAACTAAGATTTTTTTTTAAATATTTTATTTATTTATTCGTGAGAAACGCACACACACAGAGGCAGAGACATGGGCAGAGGGAGAAGCAGGCTCCATCCAGGGAGCAGTACTCAATTCCAGGACTTTTAGGATCACGCTCAGGAAGGCAGACACTCAACTGCTGAGCCACCCAGGCGTCTCAATAACTAAGATCTTAAAAAAAAAAAAAAAGTTCTCCAGGTGGTTCTTTAGCATGCCTTTTTTGAGAACCACCATCTAGAAAGGTACTAGGAAGAGAGTAGATATTTGATCATTATCTGTTGATGAAGGAAGGGGTTTAAATGAGACCTAGGACTTTGTAAGCAAATAGAAGGTAGGAGCCATTTCCTTACATTTAAATATTAAACTGCCTTTCAATGTAATATAGAAAATAATCCTGAAAAAGCAACAATGCTTTTTGCCTCAAGTCCTCTAAACTGAATTCAATGATCCTGAAGCTCTTCTAAAAGAGTCCACATTAAACTGCAACAAATCGTCTTTCTGGCCCCTCTGGGGGATAGATTACTCTCAATTTAGCTGTGTGTTATCAAGATAAACCATACAGCCACCAAAACTGGTGGGTTAGAGATTACAGATGGAATTACAAAAATATATTCTCTACTTACTTTGTCTGTTATCACTATAAGAGCAAAAATACACCTTTCTCCCCCTAATAGAAACTTATTATGAAAAATTTCACACTTACATAGGGGTTAATATGATAAATCCTCAATGTATCTGTCACCCAGTTCAAGTAATTTATGGCCACTCTTGTTTCATCAATGGCTTTACCATGAGCACAAGTTTTGAAGTTTAGTAAAAAGTTCACCCAACAAAATCTGTGGCATATCATTGACCCCTTTTCCACCATCCAGACTTCTTTTCAGTCAATCAATAGCTATGCCAGGATAATCTTATTTTCCAACACTTCTCCAGGCTGCCATCTCAATGTTCAACACTATTTCCCTGATCCTTTTTTTTTTTTTTTTTTATTTCCCTGATCCTTGTTCAGGCACCATCTCTTGCCCAGACCTCTGTACACTCCCACTGAACCTGAACCTTCCACACTCTGAACCAACTGTGTACCACAGTGATCTACTTTTTTTTTTTTTTAAAGATTTTATTTATTAGAGAGTGACAGAGTGAGCACAAGTGGGGGGAGGGGCAGAGGGAGGAGAAGCAGGCTCCCCTCTGAGCAGGGAACCTGAAGTAGGGCTGGATCCCTGGATCAAGACCTGAGCCAGAGGCAGATGCTCAACTGACTGAACCACCCAAATGTCACTGGAGTGATCTACTTTCAATTCAGCCCTATATCCCTCTGCTTAAATTGTCTAAGGAAGCACCCTGTCAACTCTCTGCCTGCCTCTCAAATCCGTTCTAAGCCTTGGCAAATTACTCTACCCAAGCAATCCCTCCAGTCCTGAATGCTTCCCTCCCCTTCTTTGTTTGGTTCATGTTTAGTTAACTTATTTTTTTTAATTTTTAAAGATTTATTTATTTATTTATGATAGACATAGAGAGAGAGAGAGAGAGGCAGAGACACAGGAGGAGGGAGAAGCAGGCTCCATGCCGGGAGCCCGATGCGGGACTCGATCCGGAGACTCCAGAATCCCGCCCTGGACCAAAGGCAGGTGCTAAACCGCTGAGCCACCCAGGGATTCCCAACTTTTTTATTTTTTTAAGCCCTCCCCCCCCCCCTTAGTTATCTTTTAAGACAGGGATCAGGTGTCAGCTTCTCCACCCCCCTTCTCCCAATAAATTAGGTGTCTCTCTTCTGTGCCTAAATCTCCCACAGCAGTGGTCACTATGCATTTTAGTTATAAGTTTTTGTGTTTGGAATAATAACTGGCTGGTGGGGCAGCCCCGGTGACCCAGCGGTTTAGCGCCGCCTTCAGCACAGGGCCTGATCCTGGAGACCCGGGATGGAGTCCCACGTCGGGCTCCCTGCATGGAGCCTGCTTTTGTCTCTACCTCTCTGCCTCTCTGTCTCTCTCTTATAAATAAACAAATAAAAATATCTTTAAAAAAAATAGTCTATCACAGTTTTTTAAAAAATATTTTATTTATTTATTTATTCATGAGAGAGAGGCAGAGACAGAGGCAGAAGTGGGCTCCATGCAGGGATCCCGATGTGGGACTCGATCCCTGGACTCCGGGATCACGCCCTGATCTGAAGGCAGATGCTTAACCGCTGAGCCACTCAGGCGCCCCGTCTATCACAGTTTAAAAAATAATAATAACTGGCTGGAATAATAATTCCTTAAGGGCCTTATTTGTTACTGTAACCTAATGTGATGGTGACTCAAAGTATAGTCCTTTCCGGCAACAACATCATCACCTGAGAACTTAGTAGAAATCCAGATCATAGGCTTGGTGATACCCTAGACCTACTGAGTCAGAATCTCTGGGAGTGGGACCCAAGAATCTGTCTTTTAGGAATCTAATTCTTGTGCATCCTGAAGTTTGAAAGCCACTGCTCAAAAAAAAAAAAAAAAAAAAAAAGCCACTGCTCTAGAATACAATGCTTAGCAGTAGCAAAAAATCTCAATACATATTTACTAAATTAATCAGCTCTTGTGTTTAAAACAGATATTCAGAAAATTGGGGAATTACAAGAATTCTCAAAAGAAAAAAATCCAAACAACTTCTTTGGTGTGATTCTGTTTTCTATTTGTCAAAGTTTAACCAAAGGCTTTTCATATGTAAGAACTAAATTGTACGTGTAGCAAATTCTAAGGTCTCCTTGGGGAGAGTTCTGAAGGGTAAACTGAATTGTCAAAGAGCCCTGACCTAGAGCAACACTATTGATATCAAGGTGTGACTCCCTCTTTCCCACCCTACCCTCCGGGGACCTTCAACCCAACTTGAAAAGGGATTCCTTTTTTCACTCCTATTTGGGCAAGCCCCCAGGGAGAGGAGGAATACCTAGGAATGCCTACCAAAATTTAGGGGAAGTATAAAATTGCTCTGGAACAATGTGATATAATTGGCCCCAAAGAGACAGGCTCCTGGGTTTCTCAGTGGGTGTGAGAGCAGGAAAAAGAATTTGGAAAAATTAGAGGGTGGGAGGGGCTGAAGGAAGTGTGTGTGGGGGAGAATGAGGGAAAAATCTAGCACCTTATTTGTTGCTTTCATTAGCTGTAGTGGGATGAAATAAAGCTGTTAACCCTCAAAATACCGTATCTAAATGTTTTACTTGTAATATCTCAGGACACCAGAGTATTCTAATATTGTAAGAGGAATAAAAGGAGAGGGAATAAGAGTGTCCTGCCTTCCAGGAGTAAATGAATTAAATTGTGTGAAAGAGCTCAAAGTTAAAAGCAAATTGTGTGATGTTGAACCTTTTCTTCTTTTTTTTTTTGAGTAATCTCTAGGCCCAACTTGAGGCTTGAATTCACAACCCTGAGAGTTGCATGCTTTTCCAACTGAACCAGCCAGGTACCCTAGAAATTCAAATTCAGGAAAACATTTGTTGACTGTACTAGAAAGGGTTAGCACAAAAAGATGAGGCAAAGCCTTTTTTTTTTTTTTTAATTAAAATTGAGAAATAACTCGCATACGATGAACAAATCTCAAGTTGTACAACTTGATGAATTTTTTACTCATATATACAGATCAAATGACAACTGTCCAAATAAAGAGAGAAGGGGATCCCTGGGTGGCTCAGCGGTTTAGCGCCTGCCTTTGGCCCAGGGCGTGATCCTGGAGTGCCGGGATCAGAGTCCCACATCAGGCTCCCTGCATGGGGCCTGCTTCTCCCTCTGCCTGTGTCTCTGCCTCTCTCTCTCTATGTCTCTCATGAATAAATAAATAAAATCTTAAAAAAAAAAAAAAAGGAAAAGAGAAGTCAGCCCTACCTTTAGTCAGCAAAACCAAGTACTGACTTATATATACGAAGAAATGGGGAAAGTCAAGAAAATCGATGCCTCTAAGTCTGTTGATGTTTTTTTAAAAAATTATTTATTTAAGTAATTTCTGCACCGAGCAGAAACCCAAAACAAATAGAGAAGCCACTTCCAGCACAGTAGGCCAGCTTGCATTTTTGTTAAATGCTCGGAATCTCAAAATCCAATGTCCTTAGATCTTTGTCATTTTTTGTGTGTTTCAGACATGAGATAAGACAGCTTGAAATTTTTTTTTTTTAAGATTTTATTTATTCATGAGAGACAGAGAGAGAGAGGCAGAGACACAGGCAGAGGGAGAAGCAGGCTCTATGCAGGGAGCCCGATGCGGGACTCGATCCCCGGACTCCAGGATCACGCCCTGAGCTGAAGGCAGATGCTCAACCACTGAGCCACCCTGGTGCCCTACCCCCCTCTTTTTTTTAAGTAGGCTCCATGCCCCAACATGGGACTTGAACTCAGGAACCTGACAATCAAGGGTTGTATGCTCTAGAGACTGAGATAGCCAGGAGCTCCACCAGCCTCAGTTTGAATCCCCCTTCTATCGACTAGCTATGTGATAATTAGTTTGACATTTCTGTGCCTCAGTTTCCTTCATATGAGTAACAAGTAAGGATTAGAATACATACAAACTAATTGGATGTGGACATGGCATATTGGAAGTTCTCCACAAATAAATGCCACTTTATTTTCTCTGTGCAAGCTATATTTTAGGGAATCCATGAATTCATTCACTCAACAAACAGCTCTTAAGCATCTCTGAAATGTCAAGGGCTAGGAGAAAGAAAAGAATTTTGCATGCTTCCAGTGCCAGAGCATTTTGTAGTGTAGTAGAGAAAAGAAGCCCTGCGAACAGATGAGTGCATTAAGATGTTATGGAACCGTGTTGTATGTGTGAGGTACGGCAGGAGTACAAAGGAGGGACTTCTACCTTGGAGGGAAATCAGTTAAGAGTATCCAGTCTCACCTACCCTGCAGCTGTCAGTGCCCTTACGGCCTGGCGGAGTGGTGGTATATGCTGGGCTGCTATGACCTCAGGCTGCTGCATGTCCTGGGCTTCAGGTTACCACTGCCCACCTGCTGGTCCCTTTTCCTCTACGCTCACCACCTCGGGAGCCTGCTGGTGATGTTGGTCCTGGACGGTCCTGCCCAGGCGAGGGGACCCAGGCAGTGTACCTGCTTGGGTGAAAAATTCAGCTTTTTAAAAAAGATTTTATGTATTTATTTCTGAGAATACATAGAGAGGAGAGAGAGAAGCAGAGACACAGGCAGAGGGAGAAGCAGGTGCCATGCAAGGAGCCTGATGTGGGACTCGATCCCGGGTCTCCAGGATCAGGCCCTGGGACAGGCGGTGCTAAACTGCTGAGCCACGGAGCTGCCCTTCACCCACCCTTCTGTAGGAGAATGTCTTCGTGATGAAAGGAAACTTGCAGATTCACAGGACAGTGAACTCATTAAAAAGTACACTAAAGATAGAAAGACTGGGCCAGTTGAGACAACCGTCCGTTTGTTAAAGAGGTGGATCCCATGACCCCATGAGGGCTGCCTATGCAGCTCAGAACAGATTGATGGGTTTCCAAGAAATCAAAGATGACAAGATAATAGGTGGGAAGGCAGATTGTATCTTTCAGTCTGGGTTTTTTTGTTTTTGTTTTTTAAAGATTCATTTATTTATTAGAGAGAGAGAGCTCGCATATATGCATTTTCGCAGGAGTGAGGGGAGGGGCAGAGGGAAGAGAGTACCTTAAGCAAGCTGGGCAGTCTGTGTGAGCCCATGCTGGGCTCCACCCCACCACCTCCAGATCACCACCTGAGCTGAAACCAGGAGTGCTAAGCTTGGCCAACTGTGCCACCCAGGCACAACCCCCACCCCCCTTCTGTTTTGAGGGAAAGAATGAGACCTGGGAACCCTGGGTGGCTCAAGCAGTTGAGCATCTGCCTTCCGCTCAGGTCGTGATCCTGGAGTTCCAGGATGGAGTCCCGCATGGGGCTCCTGTAGGGAGCCTGCTTCTCCTCCCTCTGCCTGTGTCTCTGCCTCTGTGTGTGTGTGTCTCATGAATAAATAAGTAAAAATCTTAAAAAGAAAAAAAATGAGATCTGTATTGAACCAAGTCTTGGGAGGAGAAAGAGTAGTGGTAGAGGTCGTGACCACAGAGAGAGCTTGGAAAAGAGAAGTCAGGGGATCCCTGTGGGGCTCAGCAGTTTATCCGCCCCCCCCCCCCCACCCCCGCCTTCGGCCCAGGGTGTGATCCTGGAGTCCTGGGATCGAGTCCCACATCAGGCTCCCTGGATGGAGCCTGTGTCTCCATCTGCCTGTGTCTCTGCCTCTCTCTCTCTGTGTCTCTCATGAATAAATAAATAAAATCTTTAAAAAAAAAAAAAAAAAAGGAAAAGAGAAGTCAGCCCTACCTTTAGTCCGCAAAACCAAGTACTGACTTATATATACGAAGAAATGGGGAAAGTCAAGAAAATCGATGCCTCTAAGTCTGTTGATGTTTTTTAAAAAAATTATTTAAGTAATTTCTGCACCAAGCGTGGGACTCAAGCTCACCATCAAGAGTGGGGTGATCTTCCCACTGGTGCCAGCCAGGTGCCCCATAGGACTGTCTTCTTTTTTTATTTTTATGTTTTAAGATTTTATTTTCTAATCTTTAAACCCAAGATGGGGCTCGAACTCACAACCTTGTGATCAAAAGTCACATGCTCTACCAGCTGAGTGAGTAGGCACTCCTATTGAAGTTTTTTATGAAGTTGTGAAGATTTTTGTTGGACAAAGAAGGCTAACTCTAAACCAGAAAGTGTCCTTGAAATCATGCTTGAATATTGCTTTGATAGCTGCTGTTTCAACCCTTTTTAGGCAATTTTTAAAACGATTTTATTTTTTTTTTATTTGAGAGAGAGTGGGAGAGAAAGGGAAGGGAGGGGGCAGAGGGAAAGAGAAGCAGAGTTGCTGATGAGCAGGAAGCCTGACATGGGGCTCAGTCCCAGGAGCCCGGAATCATGACCTGAGCCAAAGGCAGATGCTTAACCAAGTTAGCCACCCAGGCAGTCCCCTTTTTAGGCAATTTCAATCTTTCATAATTACCTCTCAATTAATGGCTGGAAAAATATGTAGTGAGACAAACTAAGTTTTTTATTTTTATTTATTTTTTAAGATTTTATTTATTTATTCATGAGAGTCAGAGAGAGGCAGAGACATAGGCAGAGGGAGAGGCAGGCTCGCTGTGAGAAGCCCAAAGTGGGACTCCATCCTAGGACCCCAGGATCACCTGAGCCAAAGGCAGATGCTCAACCACTGACCCACCCGGGTGCCCCTAAGTTTTTTATCTTCAATTTTTTGGTTGTAGGAATAGACAGAGAATTTGGGTCTAACTTCATCTTAGCTGTGGAGCTCACAAAACAAAGATTATTAGCTAGTTCTTTGCTTTTACTCAAAAAGCAGATTCCTTTTATAGTTTGTACCTTGTGTAAGCAAAACTTTTTGGTGAGTGTATATATCCCTTTAGTAATTACAACATTTTAGGATTAAGGAATCTCTACCTCCTCATTTACTTAAAGGTTTTAAATTTCCAAACTGTTAAGTAAATTTGTGGACCAAATTCCAAAGGAACCTTTATATAGTCAGTTCTTGCAAAATGTGTTTGATAAGTGAACTCATAAAAATTCCTAAGACGTGTTTTAGTATTTATCAAATAACCCACCATTTCCTATAGAAACATAAGAAAACTTAGGCTTTGTTTTATTACAACTTATAGAAAGTTGTGTGACAGGGTATCTTTTATACTTTCAAGGATTGGGATAGGGTCATTGGGCTTTCAGGGCCAGGTGGAATTGTCAGCTTTATTCAGACATAAATCTGAGGTAAGAGGCAAGGATCACATCTAATGACATGTGTTCCTGTGCTCTATTATATTGCATTATTAATTATTAAACTGATCTTTCCAAAATTCCTAGCAGTGGAACCTTGAAATGCATGTACTAGGTATATGATAAAATGATTTGCTTAGTGCTTTTTTTTTTTTTTTAAAGTTTTTTTTTTTTAAGTTTTTTTTTTTTTTTTTTTAATTTTATTTATTTATGATAGGCACACAGTGAGAGAGAGAGAAGCAGAGACATAGGCAGAGGGAGAAGCAGGCTCCATGCACCGGGAGCCCGACGTGGGATTCGATCCCGGGTCTCCAGGATCGCGCCCCGGGCCAAAGGCAGGCGCCAAACCGCTGCACCACCCAGGGATCCCTGCTTAGTGCTTTAGTAACACTTCCTTCAAAGTTTTTTTGTTTGTTTATTTTCTAGACTAAATGTACAGTTGGTATGAAGTAAAAAAAAATCTTAACAGTTAAAAATATGTATATATCATCATAAAACGACAGTACTTGAATTTAGTTTTGAAAGATAGTCACGCAATAAGAAAAAAAAAGGCATAGCATAATTGAAGAAGCCTGATGTCTATTGGAGACTATGCATAGTTTGGTGCAAGTATGGATAGAGATGATGCTACAACTAGTAGTAGGTAGGAGCTAGATCCTACAGGTCTCTGTCATGCTAAAGAGTGGATTTTATACTAAAGACAGTGGAGCCACTGAAGAGTTTTTAAGTGGGGAATGATATAATCAGTCTTATAGGAACATCTAAAGAGGCATTGAGGAAGAGGATTGGATCAAGATCCATTAAGAGATGGAGGGGTTGTTGAACTAGTTGACCAGTTTTGTTTGGTCCATGAGTATTAAGAGTAATTTCTACAATTCAATTAATTGATTGATTAATTTTTAAAAGTTTATTTATTTCTAATCTCTATACCCAATGTGGGACTCAAACTCAACCCTGAGATCAAGGATCATGTGCTCTACAGCTGAGCCAGGAAGGCACCCCATATTCTACATTTTTAAATGGTTGGGGGGAAAAGTCAAACGATTAATATTTTGTGACTTGTGAATAGTATCTGAAAATCAAATTTCAGTGTCCTTAAAATTGTACTGAAACACAGTCCACGCTCATTTATTTATATATTGTCCATGGCTGCTTCCATGAGCCAAAGACAGAATTGAGTAGTTGTCACAGAGACTATACAGTTTGTAAATCCTAAAATATTTACTACTTGACCCTTTGCGGAGAAAGTTTTCTGATTGAATGTGGGCAAAAGTGATCAGAGTCCCTGTAAAAGTGGGAGCCATGCAGAGAAAAGTGGGAGTGAATGTATTCAAACTGCATTTATGTGAACTACATTGATAGAATTTATAGGGGTTGGCAACTAATTTGATGTAAGCGGCAAGAAGAATGGGGATTATTAGGACATTTTTAAAACTAGTGTCTCAGTTGACAGAGTTGCCAGACACTTGATTTTATTTTATTTTTCTCAGTCACTCAATTATAAATTATAAGCAGAGAAATAATTTTGGAGAAGAAGATAATCAAAGTTTCAGGTGTTTTTAGATCGATGTATCTGAGATATATTCAGATATTGTTGGAATAAGGGATGAAACTCTTTCTTTCTTTCTTTCTTTTTTTTTTTTTAAAGATTTTATTTATTTACTTATGAGAGACAGAGAGAGAGAGCCTGAGACACAGGCAGAGGGAGAAGTAGGCTCCATGCAGGGAGCCCGACCTGGGACGTGGGACGGGACTCGATTCCGGGACTCCAGGATCACACCCTGAGCTGAAGGCAGACGCTTAACCTCTGAGCCACCCAGGTGTCCCAGGGATGAAACTCTTGAGAGAGATCTCATTTTAGATTAGTGCATTCATAGTCCATAGCTGGTAACTGAAGCTATAAAATCAACCAGAGTGAAGGAGTGGTAACTCACTTTCCCCTTAGGTTTTATATAAGGGTAAAATAAACATTTCAATAGGAAAGACACTTGGGAGATCTCACTCAGATTAGAGTGCGGCAGGGAGTCCAAGAGACAATAGGGTGTGGTGGGGACTAAAATGATGACAGGAATGAAGATTATGTATAAACTCACTCTGGACTTTCACTCCAAGACTGACCTGGCTACAGCCACTGCTGAGTGCCCCATCTGCCAGCAGCCAAGACCTATACTGCATCTCCAACATGGCACCATTCCCCAGGGTGGTGACCAGCTGTCCACCTAGTGACAGGTGGATTACATTGGACAGGTTCCATCTTGGAAGAGGGAACACTTTGTTCCAATTGAAATTGACATTTACTCTGTATATGAATTTGCCTTTCCTGAACGCAGTGCTTCTGCCAAAACTACCATCTGTGGACCTACAGAACACATATTCATACATTATTGCTTTGGATTGAGGAGCTCATTCCATTGCAAAGGAAGTGCTGCAATGAGTTTATGCTTATGGAATTCACAGGTCTCACAATGTTTCCCACCATTCTTCTTCTTTTTTCTTTTCTTTTTTTTTAAGATTTTATTTATTTATTCATGAGAGACACACAGAGAGAGAGGCAGAGACACAGGCAGAGGCAGAAGCAGGCTCTATGCAGGGAGCCCGATGAGGGACTCCATCCCCGGACTCCAGGATCACGCCCTGAGCTGAAGGCAGATCCTCAACCATTAAGCCACTCAAGCATCCCATCCCACCAATTCTAAGGTAACCAGGTTGAGAAAATTATGGAATAGTCTTTGGAAGACTCAAGTATAGTGCCAGCTAGATGGCAATACCTTTTAGGGCTGGAGCAGTGTCCTCCAGGAAGCTGTGCATGCTCTAAGTCATCATTCAATACATGGCGTTGTCTTCCCATAACCAGAATTTACAAGTCCAGGAATCCAAGGTGTAGAAATAGGTGTGGTATCCCTACTATTATCTCTAGTGATCTACTAGCAAAAGTTTTGTTAAAATTTTATTTATTTATTCATGAGAGACACAGAGAGAGGCAGAGACACAGGCAGAGGGAGAAGCAGGCTCCATGCGGGGAGCCTGACGTGGGACTCAATCTCGAGACTCCGGGGTCACCACTTGGGCCGAAGGCAGGTGCTAAGCCACTGAGCCACCCGGGCTGCCCTACTAGCAAAATTTTTGCTTTGAGTCCCAATGATCTTATCCTCTGCTGGTCTAGAGATCATGCTCTATTATTAAGGTCAGTAGAAAGTTATAATAACCCAATCTAGGAAGGACCACTAATGGCCTAGACCCCTGAAGAATAAAGATTTAAGTCACTAGCAGGAAAAAAATTACTATCAGCTGAAGTGCTTGTTGAGGACAAGGGAATATGTGCCGGTTTCTTAACAAGTTTGATGATTATAATACAATATTGTTGTCCATATCCACTATACTTGTGTTAGAGCTCTAGCGCTTATCTGCTACTGATTGGATTCAGAGGAAATAAGGAAGAGTACTGAAAGAAATTGGTACTGAAACTGGGTACTGAAAGAAATTAGATATAAATACCACCGATGCCCATGAGACCAGTTGCAGAAACAAAGGCTGTGATTGTTATAAGTGTTTCTTCCCCTTTTTGTTACTGTGTTAGTCTGTTCAGGCTGCCATAACAGAATACCACAGACTTGGTCGCTTGAACAGCAGAAATTCATTTTCTTTCTTTCTTTTTTAATTTATTATTTTATTTTATTTTTAATTTTTTTAAATTCATTTTCTTATGCTTCTAGAGGCCAGAAGTCCAAGATGACAGTGCTTATATGGTTGAGAAGTAGAGGAAGAAGTTATCCTTAGTCCACATTTCATCTAGCTAGACCAAGGATTAAATTTACATAAGAGATTAATAGGAGAAAAACCCAAAGTTTTATTACATGAACACACAGAGGCCCAATAATAGGATTGAGACCTGAAGAAGTAACTGAATACAGGCAGTTTTTATATTGTTTAGACAAAGAGACAATAAATCTGTGAGGAAATGAAAGGACAAAGAAAACTTAACATTGGGAGTTTCAATTAGTAAGAAATTCTAAGCAGAATTTCAGCTGTGGTAATAAATTAGTATAAAGTTAACAAAAGTTATTTCTACAGCCTCTAGGCTCTGAATTTCCTCTCTCTGGTGAAGGATGTTTCCTTCCCTCCTGGTAGAGAGAGGCTGCCTTTCACCTGGGAGATTTATTTCCTGCCTTCATGGGACAGAGGAGGATATGAGTGTCCTTATGGCACAGGCTATCTCTTAAGTAACTTTATTTTTTTAAGTAACTTTTTATTTTTATTTATTTATTTGTTTATTTATTTATTTATTTATTTATTTATTTATTTATTTATTTTTTAAGTAACTTTTTAAAAAAGATTTTATTTATTTTTTCATGAGAGTCACAGAGAGAGAGGCAGAGACATTGAGGGAGAAGCAAACTCCCTGCAGGGAGCCTGATGTGGGACGAGATCCCGGGACCCTGGGTTGAGTACTTGAGATGAAGGCAGATGCTCCACCACTGAGCCACTCAAGCATCTCTCTTAAGTAACCTTTGTTGAAAATAATCAATATGCCGGAGTGGCCCATTTTGGGGCAGCATGCCTTTGGCCCCCTGCAGTTGGGTTCTGGTGAGAATTCTTCTGGGATTGCAGATGGCAGCCTTCTTGATATGTCCTCACATGGCCTTTTCTCTGTGTGCATACTCTTGGTATCTCCTCTTCTTCTTCCTCTTCTTCTTTTTTTTTTCTCTTCCTCTTCTTTTTGAAAGACTTTATTTAGAGCATGAGCAGAGGGAGGGGCAAAGGGAGAGGGAGAGAGAGAATCCCAAGTGTACTCTGCACTGAGCACAAAGCCCAAGGTGAGGCTGAGTCCCAAGACACTGGGATCATGACCTGTGCCCAAATCAAGAGTCATTTGCTTAAATGACTGAGCCACCCAGGTGTCCCTGTCTCTTAATCTTCTTCTTCTTCTTTTTTTTTTTTTTTTTTTTTTAAGATTTTTAAATTTATTCATGGGAGACACAGAGAGAGAGCCTGAGACACAGGCAGAGGGAGAAGCAGGCTCCCTGTAGGGAGCCCGATATGGGACTTGATCCTGGGACTCCAGGATCACGCCCTGAGCCAAAGGCAGACGCCCAACTGGTGAGCCACCCCGGCATCCCTGTCTCTTACTCTTTTTTTTTTTTTTTTAAGATTTTATTTATTTATTCATGAGAGACACAGGGAGAGAGAGAGAGAGAGAGAGAGGGGCAGAGGCAGAGGGAGAAGCAGGCTCCACTCCAGGATCATACCCTGGGCCGAAGGCAGGCGCTAAACCACTGAACCACCCAGGGATCCCTCTCTTACTCTTCTTACAAGGACATCAGTCCTGTTGGATTAGGGCCCTACCCTTATGATATCATTTAACTTAATTACCTGCAGAAAAGTCTTTTCTGCAAATATAGTCACATTGGGAGTTAGGGCTTCAACATACTAACTTGAGGAGGACGTAGTTCAGTCCATAACAGTTATAAATATATGTATATGTGTGTAGCAAATATTTTTTTTACTTCCATTTCCTTTTCTTCTTTTTTAAGATTTATTCGAGAGACAGAGAGAGAGTGGGGGGAGGGACAAAGGGAGACAGTCTTCTTCTTCTTTTTTTTTTTTTTTTGGTAAGGATTTTATTTATTTATTCATAGAGACAGAGAGAGAGAGAGAGGCAGAGATACAGGCAGAGGGAGAAGCAGGCTCCATGCAGAGAGCCTGACGTGGGACTCGATCCACGGTCTCCAGGATCACGCCCCGGGCTGCAGGCGGCGCTAAACCGCTGGGCCACCGGGGCTGCCCAGGGAGACAGTCTTCAAGCAGACTCCTTGCTGAGTGTGGAGCCTGACACAGGACTCCATCTCAAACACATGAGATCATGACCTGAATTGAAACCAAGAGTTGGATGCTTAAACGACTGAGCCACCCAGGGACCCCAGTTTACTTCCTTCTCTTATCCTATATCATGGAACATAAGATGTATTCATAATTGTTAACTTCCTATCAGAGTATTTAAGTTATAGGATATGAAGGAAAAGAGTATACATCACCCAAAGACTGCATCATCTCATTGGGAGAAAGCATGTTTTTGGCTGTATGCAGGATATTTGTATTATCAGAAGTATGACTTTGCTATTTGCCTGATTTGGAGATTAAATGTAGTTTAAATGTATATGGGTGCCAAGTTGCCAAGGTTTCCAGTGTAGGGCTATTGCTAACAAGGTTGTGACATTCTTGTATATTTTTTCCTGGTGTATTTTTTCCTGTTATAAGGACATATACTGAGTAGTGGAGTTGCTGATTTATAGCATATGGGTATTTTTGGCTTTGAAAGATATTGCAAAATATTTATTTTTCAAGATGGTTTTGCCAATTTATATTCCTATTAACAGTTGATATGAGGTAGTTACTGCATCCTTGCTTATACTTGACACTATCAATTTTTTCAATTTTAGCTATTCTTGTGAGTATATATATTTCATTGTGTTTGCAACTGGCATTTCTTTGTTGGTATCAGTAAAGTTGGGTCATTTGCATTTCTTTTGTGAAATGTCTGCTTAGCTCTTTTGCCCATTTTTCTATTGGGTTGTTTGGCTTCTTATTGATTTGTATTAGTTCTTTATATCTTTTGATGAACAGAAGATCTTAATGCAGTCTAATTTGCCCATTTTTTTTGTAATGCTTTTTGTGTCTTCTTTGAGAAATTTTTCTGTCTTGAGGTCATTACACTTCTCCTTTTTTTTTTTTTTTTTGGTGAAAGATTTATTTGATCTGAAGAGAAACCAGAGTATCATTACACTTTTCTATATTGTTTTTTTCCCCAATTTTTTTTTATTGTGGTGAAATGCATATAATGTAAAATTCACTATTTAATATTTTTCACTGTACAGTTCAGTGGCAATAAATACATTCATGATGTTGTGCAGCCATCACTACCATCCATAATCCCAGCGTCTCAGGATCCAGTCCCATATCAGGCTCCCCACTGGGAGCCTACTTCTCCCTCTGCCTGTGTCTCTGCCTCTTTCTCTGTGTCTCTCATGAATAAATAAATAAAATCTTAAAAAAAAAAGATTTTATTTATTTATTCATGAGAGACACAGAGAAAGAGAGGCAGAGACACAGGCAGAGGGAGAAGCAGGCTCCGTGCAGGGAGCCTGATGTGGGACTCAATCCTGTGTCTCCAGGATCAGGCCCTGGGCTGAAGGTGGCACTAAACCACTGAGCCACCCAGGCAACCCAAATAAAGAAAATCTTAAAAAAAAAAAATTACATTTCCCTAAAGATTAGTAATATTGAGCATCTTTACTTTTTCTTTCATTTTTTAAAAAGATTGTATTTATTTATTCATGAGAGACAGAGAGAGAGAGAGAGAGAGAGAGGCAGAGGGAGAAGCAGGCTCCATGCAGGGAGCCTGACATGGGACTTGATCCCTGGTCTCCAGGATCAAGCCTCGGGCCAAAAGTGCCACTAAACCACTGAGCCACCGGGGCTGCCCTTGAGCATCTTTTCATGCACTTGTTGGCCATTTATATATCTTTTCTGGAGAAATGTCTGTTCACTTATTTGCCCCCTTTCCCACCAGGAACCCCCACCTCACAATCCCATTTTTTTATTTAGAAAAAAAATTTTAAATTGAAGTATAGTTGACACACAATGTTAATCCTTTGTGTATTTTTTTTAAGTTAAAAAAAAATTTTTTTAAAGTCATCTCTATACCCAACATGGGGCTTGAACTCACAACCCTGTGATCAAGTCCTGTGCTCCACCAACTGAGCCAGCTAAGCACCCTTCCTTTGCCTACTTTTGAATTGAGTTGTTTGGTTTTTTGTAGTTGAGTTTCAGTAGTTCCCTAAATATTCTGAATCCCTTATCAGATATGATTTGTAAATATTTTCTCCCATTCTGGGAGTTGCCTTTTTACTCTGTTGATCTTGTCTTCTAGTGTACAAATTTTAAAATTTTTACAATTTTGGAGTTTTATTTTATTTATTTTTAAAAAATATTTTATTTATTTATTTGAGACAGAGAGAACAAGCAGGAGCAGCATAAAGGGAAAAGCAGACTCCCCACTGAGGCGGGAGCCCAACATGGGGCTTGATCCCAGGACCCCTGCATCATGACCTGAGCCCAAGGCAGACATTCAACTGACTGAGCCACCCAGGTGCCCCCAATTTTGGAATTTTTTTTTGTTTAAGATTTTGTTTATTTAGGGATCCTTGGGTAGCGCAGTGGTTTAGCGCCTGCCTTTGGCCCAGGGCGTGATCCTGGAGACCCGGGATCGAATCCCATGTCGGACTCCTGGTGCATGGAGCCTGCTTCTCCCTCTGCCTGTGTCTCTGCCTCTTTCTCTCTCTCTCTCTCTGTGTGACTATCATAAATAAATAAATAAATAAAAAGATTTTGTTTATTTATTCATGAAAGACACAGAGAGAGGCAGAGTCACAGGCAGAGGGTAAAGCAGGGTCCATGCAGGGAGCTTGACGTGGGACTCAATCCCAGGTCTCCAGGATCGCACCCTGGGCTGAAGGCGGCGCCAAACTGCTGAGCCACCTGGGCTGCCCTTCTTAAATTTTTTATTTTTTATTTTTTATTTTATTATTTTAATTTATTTTTAATTTTTTCCCCTTCTTAAATTTTTTATTTTTATTTTTATTTATTCATGATAGGCACACAGTGAGAGAGAGAGAGGCAGAGACACAGGCAGAGGGAGAAGCAAGCTCCATGCACCGGGAGCTCTACGTGGGATTCGATCCCGGGTATCCAGGATCACGCCCTGGGCCAAAGGCAGGCGCCAAACCACTGCGCCACCCAGGGATCCCCCTTCTTAAATTTTTTAAATTAAAATATAGTTTTCTCTGTAGACATGTTACTTATCATTTGTTACATCTAGTTCTAGGTCCTTGAGATTTTTTTATGCTATTGTACATCACATTCTTTATATATATATACACACACACACACACACACAATATATATGTATTCTAAAGATATATCTAAAGATATATTCTAAAGACATATATATATATTCTGAAGATTTTATTTATTTACTCATGAGAGATAGCAGAGACATAATGAGAGGCAAAAGGAGGCTCCTTGTAGGGAGCCCAATGTGGGATTTGATCCTGGAACTCTGGGATCACACCCCGAGCCGAAGGCAGATGCTCCACTGATCCACCCAGGTATTCCTCACCTCATATTCTTTTATTAAATTTTATTTTCTTCTCTTGTAGTTGAAATATGATAGAATTTTATATATTGATTTTTGATCTAGCAACGTTTCTAATTTTTAAATTCTAATAATTTATCTGTAGGCTTATAATTTTTATGTACATAATTATGCTATCATTTTTTTTCCTTTTTCAAATTCTTATACCTTGTAATTTTGTGTGCATGTGTCATTATTGTACTTGCTAGGGTTTCCAATACAATAGTAAACAGAAATAGGAATAATGGTGGCTACAAAATATTCTCAATCTAAAAGGGAAAGCTTTTGGGGGATCCCTGGGTGGCTCAGCGGTTTAGTGCCTGCTTTTGGCCCAAGGCATGATGCTGGAGTCCCGGGATCAAGTCCCGCATCAGGCTCCCTGCATGGAGCCTGCTTCTCCCTCTGCCTCTCTGTGTCTCTCATGAATAAATAAATAAAATATTAAAATAAATAAATAAAAGTGAAGGCTTTTAGATCTTACCATTAAATATTGTATTTGCTATGGCTCAAACTTACACTTTGATTAAGAGGCATGCCTATTTGTAGCAGAACACCTTGTCCTCAGTCCACTTCCTCTAGAAATGTAGGGCAAGTAGGCCCTGTAAAGCCTTGTAAATCTTCCAAAAGCCCTGCCCTGTTCTTGTGGTGGCCCTGGTGTCCTGTAGAGAGGAAAGGGCAGGGGAGGAATTCTCACAAATGCTTCAGTTGCAGATGGATCTAGTGGGGCAATCTGCCTTTGGGGATTGCAGTTGCTCTTCAGCGCAACACTGACATCATCTGGATGGAGGAAGAATGAACCATTGCAACCAATGGATTGAACTTAGAGCAGTACGGTGATTACTCAAAAACCGTGGCCATTAACCTTTGTGTGGACAATTGGACTGCTCTAAAGGGATTCATCCTATGGCTTGGACAATGAGAAGCTCTTGTAGGACCAGTATGCATGGAAACAGGGGAGCCTGGCAGACTTACTTGATGGAGCAGGAGACTTGTCCTCAGGGTCGTGAGTTTGAGCCCTAAGTTGGGTGTGGTGATTACTTAATCAATTTTTTAAATAAAAAAAATATATATGTGGAAAGACTTTGGGGTTCACCTGCAAGATCATCACTGTCTTCCCATGTGTAAGGCACTGATACCCTCTAGCAATCAGGAAGCTAATGCCCTATTTCTGGTACAAGTCCTAGCAACTGGCCCTTCAGTAGATAGCAAATTGGGTGCATAGAAAGAGTGGCCACTGAAGTGCTCGGATGGGATGGCATTTTGCCAAGGATGCTGGGTTGCCCTTGAAAGACAATGACTTGGGGACTCCTGGGTGGCTTAGCATTTGGGCACCTGTCTTCTGTTCAGGTCGTGATCCTGGGATCCAGAATCGAGTCCCACATCGGGATCCCTGCATGGAGCCTGCTTCTTCCTCTGCCTATGTCTCTGCCTCTGTCTCTCACTCTGTCTTTCATGAATAAATAAATCTTAAAAAAAAAAAAAAAGAAATACAGTGACTTGGTTAATGAATGCAATAACAGCGTGCTCTACGTATTCTTTTTTTTTTTTTTTTAAAGATTTTTATTTATTCATAGAAACACAGAGAGAGAATGAGAGGCAGAGACAGGCAAAGGGAGAAGCAGGCTCCATGCAAGGAGCCCGACATGGGACTTGATCCCGGGTCTCCAGGATCATGCCCTGGGCTGCAGGCAGCGCTAACTGCTGCACCACCAGGGCTGCCCTGCTCTGTGTATTCTAAACAACACCCAAGGCAATTGCCAAAGGAGTCTGGATCCATCCACCACAGTTCCCAACCAGTGAGTGGTTGGCAAACTGATTATATTGTCCCCCTCCCTCTGAATGAAGGTTCTAAATATGCCCTGGTTTGTGTAGACACTGCATCTGGTTGAACCTGAGCTTTTCCCTGTCACTGTGCAAATCAGGTTGTTACCATTAGGGACATAGAGAAACTGAGTGCCAAGTACTCCTACTAGATAGACAGTGTTTTAGGAGTCACATTTCAAAGGTCATGATATGCAAAACTGGGCAAAAGAACATGGGATTGAATGGAGGTTTCATCTCCCCTAGGACCTGCAAGCAGCAGGATTGGTAGAAAGGAAAAATGGAATATTAAAGCAGCAGGCTAAATTATTACAAGTAAAACCACTTTGGCTGGGTGGACTAAGGTCCTGCCCTAGGCTTTAATACTTTTAAATGATCAACCAGTAGGGCCTTTTGCTCTATATGCCAGACTGCAGACTCCTGCTGAGACACTAAATGTCATAAAAGTATAAAAATCATGGGAAACAGCCATTGCCCCAACTCTTACTGTGGATCAATGTGCTAGGCTGCTGAGAACACCAAGCCCCTTGGGACGCCAAGCGGTGATCCTGGAGACTCGAGATCGAGTCCGACATTGGGCTCCTTGCATGGAGCCTGCTTCTCCCTTTGCCTGTGTCTCTGTCTCTCTCTCTCTCTGTGTCTCTCATGAATAAATAAAATCTTAAAAAAAAAAAAGAAAGAAAAAAAGAACACCAAGCCTCATTGTGCCTGAAAAAGGAATCATCTAGAATTTGCAATGGGAATGGGTGAGTTACTTTTCACCCCTGGCTGAGGGCGAACTACTCAATTTCACTAGAATCCTGTTGTCTTTTTTTTTTTTTTTTTAAATTTTATTTATTTATGATAGGCACACAGTGAGAGAGAGAGAGAGAGAGAGGCAGAGACACAGGCAGAGGGAGAAGCAGGCTCCATGCACCCGGAGCCTGACGTGGGATTCGATCCTGAGTCTCCAGGATCGCGCCCTGGGCCAAAGGCAGGCGCCAAACCGCTGCGCCACCCAGGGATCCCGAATCCTGTTGTCTTGCTACAAGCTGCACCTGTTGAAATGTATTCTACCTGGAATGGAACGTGCAGCAGATGAAGAGGGGGAGGGAGGCGCTGGAGTATCCTCATCTGGCATATCTCACCCCTAGTCCATCTCCTCACACTTGACGGTGCTATATGATATAAACAACCAGGTCAAATTCCTAAAGCTGCCAACCTCCTCCTCAAGGCCAGATGGGCCCATTTCTGTTTTCACTGGTACAGTTATTTGACTGCCATGTTTCTCCCTCTCTATTGGCCTGGAGAAAAACGTAGCATATGTAGAAATCCTTACTATGGGGCGCCTGGGTCACTCAGTCGGTTAAGCATCTGCCTTCCCAGGTTGGGTCAAGATTTCTGGGGGGGGGGGTCCAAGGATTGAACCCCACTTTGGGCTTCCTGCTCAGTGGAGAGCCTGCTTCTCCCTCTGCTCCACCCCCCTTGCTCCTGTGTGCTCACTCCCTCTTTCTCTCCCTCCGCCTCAAATAAATAAATAAAACATTAAAAAAAAAAAAAAAGAAAAGAAAAATCCTTGCTGTATTTACCCAACAAGCCTTAAATGATAGCTGGCAAAGCCTGTGTTTACTGACAACTAAAATGTCTCTAATGAGAAAAACTGTCCCCCAAGACAGGATGGCCTTGGACATTATTACTGCCTTGTAAGGAGGCACCTGTGGCATTATCCAGAGAATGCTGTGTGGTCATAGTTGATGATTCTGCTCATGTATCATCTTTATTAAATCACATGAGAATACACGTGAACACCTTGAGTGATTTAAACTCTAGCCTAGGGGAATTAATAAATCATGGGGCTCTTGGTAGAAAAAAGTTTATTACTTATTTTGGGAATTATTATCTTAATCTGTGTTTTTTCTTGCATGTGCCTGTATTTCTGCTATGGTATCTGCCTCCAGTACAGCCAGAGAGCCACCAAATGAGCCAACTCTGTGCTAATGAAACCCTTTGCTCACCCCTCAGGGCACACTTGAGAAGAGGGCATGCAAAATTTTAAGAACCTGTCACACAAGAAGTAGTGTTGGAGAAAATCAACCAAGAAGATGTGATTGCTGGTTGACCTATGACCCAGCCCTGGGCAGTTGGAGGCTCCTCACCCCCTCCCATGTCCTTGGAATGTATGTTCTGTCCACTGTTCCCACAGTGGGGGCCACTTTCAAGGACAGAGCCTTGAGGGAGCAAGGTTTTGTTGAGACCGTCTGGACGGCATACGTGACTGAGTCCACGGAAGACCTCTCTACAACTTTGAAGACTGGCAGGCAGATTCTGAGATCCATTCATCTTGTGGCTGCCCAAAGCAAGGCTCATAAATTAGTTCCCTGGCTTATTAACTCTGCCACCTACTAACCTGGAATGGTCGGTCTCTTTCTGCTGTCTTTCATTGCCCTCCGTGTGGGGCGCCAGTTACAGATTTCCCTGGGAAAAGTCATGAGGTTACAACCAACAGGGTAGAAGGCAAGAGTTTTTGCTTTTGTTTTTCACCCTGTGAACTTCAAGCATTTATTTAGAAGGTCCTAGTTCATACCTGGAATATTTCTGGAGCTCTTTTTTACTTCTGCTTAAGTATAATGCCTTATTCAGTAGAGTGCACAGCAGGGTGCGAGGTACTTTCAGGGAACAGTATCTCATTTGATTTTTTTTTTTTTTTTAAGACTTTATTTGGGGCAGCCTGGGTGGCTCAGCGGTTTAGCGCCACCTTCAGCCCGGGATGTGATCCTGGAGTCCCGGAATCGAGTCCTGCATTGGGCTCCCTGCATGGAGCCTGCTTCTCCCTCTGCCTGTCTTTGCCTCTCTCTCTCTCGTGAATAAATAAATCTTAAAAAAAAATTATTTATTTGAGAGAGAGCAAGAGAACACAAGCAGAAGAAGGAGAAGCAGGTTCCCCACTGAGCAGGGAGTCCCATGCAGGGGGACCCCCCGGACCCTGAGGTCATGACCTGAGCTGAAGGCAGACGCTTAGCTGAGCCACCCAGGTGCCCCACATTTGATTTTTACAATTCAACTGCTTTTATATAAACACAAAAGTATTCCAAATCATGTACAAAAGAAACCCTGCCCTCATCTATGACTCTTTCCCACGCCTGAGGCATCAATGTTGACAACCAAAAAGCCCTATTTTGGGAGGTGCCTGGGTGGCTTACTCCGTTCAGCATTTGACTCTTTTGATTTCAGCTCAGGTCATGATCTCAAGGTTGTGAGATTGAGCCCTATGTCTGGGTCTGTGTTGTTCCAATTTAATTTAAAATTTTTAAAAAGATTTTATTTATTTATTCATGAAAGATAGAGGAGAGGCAGAGACACAGGCAGAGGGAGAAGCAGGCTCCATGCAGGGAGCCCAATGCGGGACCTGATCCCAGGACTCCAGGATCACGCCCTAGGCTGAAGGCAGATGCCCAACCGCTTAGCCACCCAGGTGTCCCATCGTTACAACTTTAGTATATGTGCTGCTGAATCGAGCACAATGTCTGGCTCTGTGCTAGGCCTGGAGCCTGCTTAAGATTCTCTCCCTCTCCTGCTCCCCTCTGCTCATTCTCTTTCTTTCCCTAAGAAAACAAAACAAAAAACCCAAAACCCTATTTTGTCTTACTCTTCTGTGATTTTTTAAAAGATTTTATTTATTCATTCATGAGAGACACACACACACACACAGACAGAGACACAGGCAGAGGGAGAAGCAGGCTCTCCACAGGGAGCCCAATGCAGGACTTGATCCCTCCCCGACCTGTGATCACATCCTAAGCCAAAGGCAGACACCCAACCACTCAGCCACCCAGGCGTCCCTGTGATTTTGTTAACTGATTTTCCCAGGACACCTGGGTGGCTCAGTCGGCGAGGTGTCTGCCTTCAGCTCAGGTGATGATCCCAGGGTCCTGGAATTGAGCCCTGCATTGGACTATTTGCTTCCAGGGGAGCCTACTTCTCCCTTTCCCTCTGCCTGCTGCTTCCCCCACTTGTGCTCTCTCTCTCTTAAAAAACAAAACTGGTTTTGCCAACTATATTCAACTGTCTCAGTACAGAACATTTTGAGACTCATTTTGAGATTTTGCCAGGCATGTGGAAGGGCAACAGGGCAAGGCAACCAAGATAAGATGGTGATCCAGGTTGTTAACTACATAATCCAGACTTTAAAGAACTGAATGAGACGAGCGAGTGCTACTACATCAGAAGAACATTGAGGCATCAAGTCACAAGTTCTCTTTGAGGTTACATTGAAGCTAGGGAAGGGCAGTACAAACCAGCTGGAAGAACAGAAAAAAAGAGGAAAATGTCTAGGGGATCCCTGGGTGGCTCAGCGGTTTAGCACCTGCCTTTGGCCCAGGGTGCGATCCTGAAGTCCCGGGATCAAGTCCCGTGTCGAGCTCCGGCATGGAGCCTGCTTCTCCCTCTGCCTGTGTCTCTGCCTCTATCTCTCTCTATGTCTATCATAAATAAATAAATAAATAAATAAATAAATAAATAAATAAATAAATAAAATCTTAAAAAAAAAAAAAGTGTCTACAGTTTGAGATTTCCAGTGTGAAATACCTGTATAACGAGGTCAGATCTTTACCATAAGTGAGTGAAAGTCAGTGAGTTTCAGAAATTTCAAAAACTATAAGGCTTAGATGTTGGATGGTTCATCCTCATGAAATGAAAAATCACACTGATATCAAAGTCGGATGAGAGCTGGGGAGAGACCAGAGCAGTGGTAGATAAGGATCTAGTTTCTTTACTGATCATTTTCCTTACTCCCACTCAAGCTCCAACTTCTTGTCTCATGTCCTTATGTCCACTGGTATCATCTTTTTGCCTTCACTTCCTTGTGCACGGTTCATGTGTCTCTTCCCTCTGGCGGAAAACCTGAAGAAGCCTGCTTCTCTCTTTTAGTCACACACAGCAGATTAAAAAAAATCACCCTTCCAGGAGCATCATTATGTTTGCAGAGAAAAGTCAAAGGGGCTGGTTAGAGATATGTTGACAGATGGCAGGATATATCAAACCTTTTAGATCTTACAGTGGGTTTCCCTTTCATTCTCTGAACATTTCCACAGAGGCTAGTCATTTTTTCATTGTTTTTTTAAAAACAAAATCAATGACTATATGTTATACAGAAAAACTTCAAATCCATAGTAGGGAAAAAAATGTTTAGAAACTCCTTTACAGGGCACCTTGGGTAGCTCAGTGGTTGAGTGTCTGCCTTTGGCTCAGGTCATGATCCCGGGGTCCTGGGATGGGATGGAGTCCCGCAACAGACTCCCTACTGGGAGCTGCTTCTCCCTCTGCCTATGTCTCTGCCTCTTTCATGAATAAATAAATCTTAAAAAAACAAAACAAAACAAAAAAAAACACCAAACCTCTTTACACTCACCTCATCCAGTTCTACTCCACAAAGTTAACAATTGTTCTAATTTTTTGTTTATCCTTCTAAAACTCCACCTACACATGAGAATGGTGTCACACAAAATATTTCACAAGACAGTCCATGTGTTTAACATATATCAAAATGTGTTAAATCTAGAAAACAATTTAAACAAATATGTTAAATCCCCAGAACAAAGGGATCTTCCTAAAACACATTTGAAAATTTCAAATAGGGGATGCCTAGGTGGCTCAGGGGTTGAGCATCTGCCTTTGGCTCAGGGCGTGATCCCAGGGTCCTGGGATTGAGTCCCACATTGGGCTCCCTCTTAAATAAATAAATAAAATCTTAAAAAAATAAAAATAAAAAAAATTTCAAAGAGGTAAAGAGATAAAAGTTATGGAGAAGGTACAAGAAATTTGAAATCCTCTTGCATTAGAATGTTAACAGAGAGCATTATGAGTGTATAAACACTATATATGAAACACAAATTGATACAGCCTAGAATATTTGCTAGGTTGTAACTGAAAAGACAGTTTATAGCTAAGAGATGCAAGCAGAAATTGAAGCTTAGGCATTAGGAACTGGTACTTTTTTTTTTTTTTAAGATTGTATATCTATTCATGAGAGACACAGAGAGGCAGAGACACAGGCCAAGGGAGAAACAGGCTCCTCAGAGGGAGCCCAATGCAGGACTCGATCCCAGGACCCTGGGATCATGATTTGAGCTGAAGGCAGGCGCTCAACCACTGAGCCACCCAGGTGTCCCCCTCCCCACCCTTTTTAAACAAGAAGTAGGATTTATTGACAGACATGAATAGGGAGGGGGCAGTGTCCAGGTTCTCATGAGTGCAGAGCCCACCATTTTTCCAGGGGACCATGAGTAGGGATATATTTGGCCCCACAGCCATCTGGGATGAGCGGCTTTTCAGTCACCATGTCTTCAAATCCGTCCACATTAAACTTAGTAAAGCCCCACTTCTTGGAGTTGTGGAGCTTCTGGCAGCCAGGGAACTTAAACTTGGCCCTATATAGGACCTCAATCAGCCACTCCTTGTCTTTCAACTTGGTACAGATGGACACGATGACGTGGCCAGTGTGGGCCCTTGGCCACTGTACCCTGGGGCTTTCCAAAGGCACCTGGCATACCTTTCTGGAACCTGTCAGCCTCAGCACAAGACAACACCTTGATATAGATGATGTGGAAGGGGTGGAGCCTCACTCGGATGTGAAAACCATCGTTGCCACAGCTTTTCACCATGTACTTGCTGGAACAAATATGGGCAGCCTCCGGAGCTTCAGAGAAAGGCCGCACATATCCATCAGACACTATCTGGCCACATGGTGGGAACTCATCCACTTTTGCCTTCTTCTGCCCCACATCAAAGACGCAGATTTTGGCATCAGGGGCACCTCTGCAGAAGGGAGATTTTGGATATGACCTGTTCTTCCAATACTACTAACACCTGGCAGAGCAGCAGCCCATGGCGGCACCAGGTTCTTCAGTGGCTGGGAAGGAAAAGAGAGGAACTGGTACCTATTGGTAAAATCACATTTCCCAGCAGTTCAGTTTTCTCACTTATGGTTTAGAATGATGATCAAGTTCAGATAATGCATTAAAAATTGTATATAAATATACATATATAAAAATTCTATATAAAGGCTACTACTTTTAAAAATGTTGATGTTCTGGGATGCCTGGATGGCTCAGCGGTTGGGTGTCTGCCTTCGGCTCAGGGTGTGATCCCAGGATCCGGGATCAGGTCCCTCATGGGGCTCCCTGAGAGGAGCCTGCCTCTCCCTCTGCCTGTCTCAAGTGATTAAATAAAATCTTAAAAAAAAAGGTGATGTTCTTTTTTTTTTAAAGATTTCATTCATTTATTCATTTAAAAAATTTATTTATTTATTCATGAGACACACAGAGAGAGAGAGAGAGAGAGAGAGAGAGAGAGAGGCAGAGACAGAAGCAGGCTCCATGCAGGGAGCCCTACATGGGACTCGATCCCGGGTCTCCAGGATCACACCCTGGGCCAAAGGCAGGCCCTAAACCGCTGAGCCACCCGGGCTGCCCTCATTCATTTATTCATGAGAGATACAGAGAAAGAAAGGCAGAGACAGGCAGAGGGAGAAGCAGGACTGGATCCCGGAACACATCTGGAGCTGAAGGCACACGCTCAACCGCTGAGCCACCCAGGTGTCCCCAAAATGTTGATGTTCTTATCTTAATTTTTTCCAGTCATGTAAGGTTCTACCAATAGGAAACACAGAAAAGACAAGCGTCATAAATATTCAGTGTCTAAGGAACAAAAAAAGACAAGATTATGAATTCTATACCGCGATCAATAAACATCTAATGGTTGTAGTTGTATATTTGATAATATGGCCACATGGTAGATGGTGTCGTGTCTGTGTATCCATATGCATTTTTTGTGTTGAGCAGAATAACAAATAGGGCAGTCAACAGTTCTTTGTGTCACCAGCCAGAACAAGAAGTTTCTTTTTTTACATGTATTCTTACTTTATTAAATCTTGCTAGCATTCTTTAAAGGAAAAACGCACAGATAAGTAGGTTACACTGAAGAAATCTAATTTTTATAGGAGAATTAAGAAGCGTTGGGGCGCCTAGGTGGTTCAGTCGGCTAAACGTCTGCCCCATGTCACGGTTGGGCTCCCTGCTCAGCGAGGGGCCTGCTTCTCCTTCTCCCTCTGTTGTTCCCCCTGCGTGTGCTAGTTCTTTCTCTCTGTCTGTCTCTGTCAAATAAATAAAATCTTAAAAAAGAAAGGAAAAGAAAAAGCCTTTAAGACACTTCCAGAAGTGTTTGAGTGTCTCAGTGGTTGAGCGTCTGCCTTTGGCTCAGGGTGTGATCCCAGAGTCCTGGGATCCAGTCCCACATGAGGTTCCCTGCAGGGACCCTCCTCCCTCTGCCTGTACCTCTGCCTCTCTCTGTGTCTCTCGTGAATAAATAAAATCTTTTAAATATATATATATAAAAAGACACTTTCAGGTATTATCTTCAGTGATACTTATCTTTATTCTGGGACTTCAAGTCATATTCAGCCCCTACAGCTACCACAAATGCAGCAAATCCCTATTTGAATAATGCACCAAAGGAAACATTGTTTGCAAAGCCAGCCAATGGTTGGCTCCAAGCTTCCTAGCAGCCCCATGGATCCCTTGGCCTATGTGCAGTGAGCTTCTCCTGGACAGATTGAAATGGTTTTCCTTCTGTCTTCCACTGTTTATAATCTGGAAGTTCCAGTTTAATAGGACAGCGTCTGATAGCAATCTGACCTCTTGTAGCACTTAATATTCAACCGTCCAGCCAGAACCAAAGGGAAACGGTGGTATATGAAAAGTTTTTGGGGTATCTGAGAATTATGGGACACAATCTGTCTCTAAAAGTCAATATAGGGACTCCTGGGTGGCTCAGTGGTTAAAAGCCTGTCTTTGACTCAGGGTGTGACCCTCAGGGTGCGATCCTGGGGTCCTGGGATTAAGTCCCACATTGGGCTCCCTGCATGGAGCCTGCTTCTCCCTCTGCCTCTCTCTCTCTCTGTATCTTTCATGAATAAATAAATAAAATCTTTAAATAAATAAAAGTCAATATGTTCCTTTTTTACTTCCTTCAAACTTAGTGTTCTACATACAAAACAATCTTACCTCTTGGATCTTTTCTTATATTTCTGCTTGTACATATCTTTATTGTATCTCTTCCTCCTTTTACGAAACCATTGCTTTATCTAAAAAAGTGAAGTTAGGGAAATGATGAACCAAGGAATAAGGCCACTGGTTTATATGGGTGATAGCACTACACAGGTGACTCTTTCAATAAAGAAACATGTTGTCATACCTGTTTTACTGTCATGTTAAATTCAAATGCCAGTGATTGGCTATCTCCTCTTGTGGGGCATTTGTTTAACTTAAACATTGCCCAGAGAGTGTCCATGAGGGGTTTGCTGACTAATCGTTCCTGGGGACATTGTTCTTCCTTTTCCTCTTCCTCTTCCAGTTTTTCTTCTACTTCCACTTCTTTTTCTTCTCCTCTTTCTCTCCATTTTTCTTTTCTCCTTTCATCTTCATGATGATTCCTATTTGATTGCTCTGGATTTTGACCACAAAGCATAGCTGGTTCTTTCTGTATAGCAAAATCTGTGGAATAAAATCAAACTGCAGCTAAATTTGACTTTTAGATCGTATTCAACATTCTTCAGTGAAAGAATATATTTGATTTTCATAAAGTAACAGTGTTGTCCATTGTTGGAAAAAAAGAGAGGAAAGGAAAAGCAAAGTTATTAAAATCAAAGATATTCATAAAAAGATCAGTTTAGGGCAGCCCTGGTGGCACAGTGGTTTAGCGCCACCTGCAGCCCGGGGTGTGATCCTGGAGACCTGGAATAGAGTCCCACATCGGGCTTCCTGCATGGAGCCTGCTTCTCCCTCTGCCTGTGTCTCTGCCTTTCTCGCTCTCTCTGAATGAATAAATAAATAAGTCTTTAAAAAAAATAAAAATAAAAAGATCAGTTTAAAAATAATTTACATTTGGATTTAAATATAGACTGAGTAGGAAAGGGGCTATGTATTGAAATTAATATGTCTTCTTGTGATGTTAGTAAAAAATAGGGACGCCTGGGTGGCTCAGCTGTTGAGCGCCTGCCTTTGGCTCAGGGCGTGATCCTGGTCCCAGGATGGAGTCCCGCACTGGGCTCCCTGCGAGGAGCCTGCTTCTCCCTCTGCCTGTCTCTCTCTCTCTCTCTCTTTGTATCTCTCATGGATAAATAAATAAAATCTTTTTAAAAAAAAGTAGGTTACCTTGGGGTGCCTGGGGTGGCTCAGTCAGTTAAGCATCCAACTGTTGATTTTTCCTGAGGTCATGAGATCAGAGTTGTGATATCAAGCCTCATGTAGAGGCCCTCAGGCTCCATGCTCAGTGCAGAGTTGGCTTGAGATTCTCTTTCTCCTCTCTCTACCTCTCCCCCTTCTTATTCTCTCTATACATACATATATACATACATACATACAATCTTAAAAAAAATTCACCTTGAAAAAATTATAAATGACCTTTCTTTAATATTTTTTTAAATGACCTTACTTTAAGGACTATCTAGGCTTTTTATTTTCTCTTGAGAGAATTTTGGCAAGATATATTGTTTTTAGAAATTTGTTCATGTTTCAGTTTTTCCCAGGATATTTCTGGCATGCACCCATAAACTGACATTATTATTATTATTATTATTATTATTATTAATTATTTTAAGTTAGGTTTATACTGAATGTGGGGCTTGAACTTAGGACCTCTAACTAAGAGTTGCATGTTCTATTGAACAAGCCAGCCAGACACCCGATAATTATTAATAAACCACTTTTTACTATAAAGTACTCTGGTTAAAACTACATATAATCCCTCTACTTATACTATTAAAGAAATCAAATCAGTAATTTAAAAATGACCAAGATAAGGCCTCTGGGTAGCTTCGTTGGTTAGGCATCTGACTCTTGATTTTGGCTCAGATCATGATCTCAGGGTCATGGGATTGAACTATGCATTGGCCTCTGCACTCAGAGTGGAGTCTACTTGTCCCTCCCCTTCCTCCCACTCTCTTCCTCTCTCTCTTTTTCTTTTGGATAAATAAATAAAAATCTTTTTTAAAAAGGAAAAGAGGAGGGATCCCTGGGTGGCGCAGCGGTTTGGCGCCTGCCTTTGGCCCAGGGCGCGATCCTGGAGACCCGGGATCGAATCCCACGTCAGGCTCCTGGTGCATGGAGCCTGCTTCTCCCTCCGCCTGTGTCTCTGCCTCTCTCTCTCTCTCTGTGACTATCATAAATAAATAAAAAATTTAAAAAAAAAAAATAAATAAAAAGGAAAAGAGGGTACCTGGGTGGCTCAGTGGCTGAGCATCTGACTTTGGCTCAGGTAGTGGTCCTGGGATCCTGGGATCAGGTCCTGCATCAGGCTCTGTACAGAGAGCCTGCTTTTCCCTCTGCCAAGGTCTCTGCCTCTCTCTCTGTGTCTCTCATGAATAAATAAGTAAAATCTTTTTAAAAAAATAATAAAAAAGGATAAAAATAACCAAACACATCAGAAAAAGAATATATTCAATAACTTAGTAGAAAGCAATAGTCATTGAGATGGTAAAGTGTTGTACAAATGGACAAATTAACTACTGAAACTGAAAGGGAGTCTAAAAACAGATCCAGGGGATCCCTGGGTGGCTCAGCGGTTTAGCGCCTGCCTTTGGCCCAGGGCATGATCCTGGAGTCCTGGGATCGAGTCCCACATCAGGCTCTCTGCATGGAGCCTGCTTCTCCCTCTGCCTTGTGTCTCTGCCTCTCTCTCTCATTCTCTCTCTGTCTTTCATGAATAAACAAATAAAATCTTAAAAAAAATAAAAACAGATCCATGTATATAATCAAAAGTTGATATATGATAGAGGAAAATTACAGCTCTGTAATGGGCCATTTAATAAGTACTGCTACAGGGACGCTGGGTGGCTCAGTGGTTGAGTGCCTGCCTTCCGCTCTGGTCATGATCCCGGAGTCCTGGGATTGAGTCTTGCATTGGGCTCCTCTCGAGCAGCCTGTTTCTCCCACTGCCTGTGTCTCTGCCTCTCTCTCTCTGTGTGTCTCTCATGAATAAATACCATATATATATATTTTTTTAAGATTTATTTATTTATTTATTTATTTATTTATTTATTTATGATAGACAGAGAGAGAGAGAGAGAGGCAGAGACACAGGAGAGGGAGAAGCAGGCTCCATGCCGGGAGCCTGACGTGGGACTCAATCCCGCGACTCCAGGATCGCACCCTGGGCCAAAGGCAGGCGCTAAACCGCTGAACCACCCAGGGATCCCAAATAAAATACTTTATTTATTTATTTTTTAAAGATTTTTACTTGTTTATTCATGAGAGACAGACAGAGAGGCAGAGACACAGTCAGAGGGAGAAGCAGGCTCCATGCAGGGATCCCGACATGGGACTCGATTCTGGGACTCCAGGTTCACACCCCGGTATGAAGGCAGGCAGTAAACCTCTGAGCCACACAGGGATCCCCCAAATAAAATATTTTATTTTATTTTATTTTATTTTATTTATTTTTTTCAAATAAAATATTTTAAATAAATATATACTGCTAGAAAAGATTGATAAAATTTATATTAAAATTAAGAACTGCTGTGCAAAAATCCCATAAATAAAGTGGAGAGAAAAAACATAAAACTAGAGAAAATATATGTAATAGATTTATGTAATTTATTTCAGGCACCTGGGTGGCTCAGATGGTTGAGTGTCTGCCTTTGGCTCAGGCCATGATCTTCAGATCCTGGAATCCAGCCCCGCATTAGGCTCTGGCCCAGCAGGGTGTCTGCTTCTCACTCTTTTCACTGCCTCTCTCTCTCTCTCTCTCAAATGATAAATTTTTCAAAAACTTAAAAAAAATAAATTTATTTATTTAGAGAGACAGCACAAGTGTGAGGGGCAGATGGAGAGAATCTCAAGCAAGCCCTGCACTGAGCGTAGAGTGCCACACAGGGCTCAATCCCTACGACCCTGAAATCAGAACCTGAGCTGACACCAAGAGTCAGAAGCTTAAAAAAAAAAAAAAAAAAAAGAGTCAGAAGCTTAACCACCTGGGGTGCCCATATGCTCCTGTTTAGAAAACAATTTAATGCATTCTTAGAGAATTTTACATTCTGGGCAGCCCCGTGGCTCAGCGGTTTAGTGCTGCCTACAGCCCAGGGTGTGATCCTGGAGACTCAGGATCAAGTCCTACATCAGGCTCCCTGCATGGAACCTGCTTCTCTCTCTGCCTGTGTCTCTGCCTCTCTCTCTCTCTCTCTCTGTGTGTACTCTCACGAATAAATAAATGAAATCTTAAAAAAGAAAATTTTACATTCTCTTATCCTTGATATATATACATAGAAAATCTCTTGCAAATGTGCATCAGGAGATGTAGGAATGTAACAGCAATGTGAAAAAATAGAAGTAGAAATAATCCAATGTCTATTGTCACAGGAAGTTAGTGAATTAAAGCCACATTCAACTACAGTTAATTGTAGAAACATAACTTTGGTTTTTTTTTTTTTTTTTAGATTTTATTCATTTATTCATGAGAGACACAGAGAGAGAGAGAGAGAGAGAGAGAGAGAGACGCAGAGACGCAGGTAGAGGGAGAAGCAGGCTCCATGCCGGGAGCCCGACGCGGGACTTGATCCCGAGACTCCAGGACTTTAGGGGCACCTGGGTGGCTCAGCAGTGAAGCATCTGCCTTCAGCTCAGGGCATGATCCCAGAGTCCTGGGATCGAGTCCCACATTGGGCTCCTTGCAGGGAGCCTGCTTCTCTCTCTGCCTGTGTCTCTGCCTTTCTCTGAGTCTCTCATGAATAAACAAATAAAATCTTAAAAAAAATAAAATTAAACAAACACACTTCATATATTATACTATGGAATATTATACAGCAATAAAAGTATTCAGTCGATCAATAAATACTAACATGGAAAGATCGAAGTCCCAGATATATTTGAAATAAAAGAACCACTTTAAATTAACACATACGGGCATCCCTGGGTGGCCCAGCGGTTTAGCGCCTGCCTTCAGCCCAGGGTGTGGTCCTGGAGTCCCAGGATCGAGTCCCACATCAGGCTCCCTGCATGGAGCCTGTTTCTTCCTCTGCTTGTGTCTCTGTCTCTGTGTCTCTCATGAATAAATAAATAAAATCTTAAAAAAAATAAATTAACACATACAGTAGAACACATTTATTAGAAAAACAAATTTTTTTTTTTTTTTTAAATACAGAGAGAGAGAGAGAGAGGCAGAGACACAGGCAGAGGGAGAAGCAGGCTCCATGCAGGGAGCCTGATGCAGAACTCGATCCCAGACCCCAGGGTCACGCCCTGAGCCAGAGGTAGAAGTTCAACCACTGAGCCACCCAGGTGTCCCTACCTCAGCTCTACTCTTAAAACCTTAACTGATTGAATTAGGCTTACTCAGTCTATCTAGGATAATCTCCCCTCCTTCAAGTCAACTGATAAGAAATTTAAATTAGATTTATAACTTTAAAATACTACCAATACCTACATTAGTGTTTGAGTAACCGGGATCTTTAGCCTAGGTAAGTTGCACATAAAACTGACCATCACACCCTGATGCTAAAACCAGACAGATATTTTAAGAAAAGAAAACCAATTTTTTAAAGATTTATTTGAGAGAAAGACAGAGAGAATGAGTGAGAGGGGTAGAAGGAGAGAATCCCAAGCAGACTCCCTGCTGAGTGTGGAGCTGGAAGTGGGGCTCAATCTCACGATCTTAAGACCTGAGCCTAAAACAAGAGTCAGACATCCAACCGACTGCACCATCTACATTCCCCTCCCACCCCCATCTTACCTGAAGTATCAGGAGCTTTCAAAGTGTCAGGAGTCCTCTCCACCTTGAAAAGCTTTCTTCTCATAGCTTCCAGCACATCATCTTTTTCTGAGTTTCCTTTTAAATCAATGGCTGCTCCCTCAAATTCTCTTTGGGGTGCCTGGCTTGGTCAGTTGTAGAACACACAACTCTTGGTCTCAGGATAATGAATTTGAGCACTGCATTGGGTTTAGAGATTATAAATAATTAAACTTTAAAAGAAAAAAACCACAGTTTTCTTTGCTCCTTCTCTTTCCTCCTACCTTTCCCCAGCCTTGGTACTATTGAGTCACTCAAGGCTAAATCCCTAGATCTCTTCTCTCCTATTTATTCATGGTCCTAGCCTCAGTAATCCATTCTGAAGGATTTAAAGCCATCCAAATGGTGGCTGCAGATTTTTATCCCTAGGCTCATATATCCAGCTCCTAATTCAATATTTCTGCCTTGATGTTCACCAGGTAACTTAAGTCAAACTTAAAATTCCCAGATTTGGAGGCACATGGGTGGTATAGTCAGTTAAGCATCTGACTCTTGGTTTTGGCTCAGGTTGTGATCTCAGAGTCATGAGATCGAGCCCTGCTGGGGTTCCTTGCTGAGCGTGGAGTCTGCTTGAGAGTCTCTCTCCCTCTACCTCTCCTCTTTGCCTATTCTCTCTTTACCTCTCTCTGAAATAAATAAGTAAATCTTAAAAAAAAAAAAAAAATTCCCAGGCTCAGTCACAATCCCTTTCACTGAACCCTGACCCACTTTCAGTGCCCCCCACTTGAGCAACAGCCAAGTCCATTTGTCCAGCTAATTGAGTTAAAAACCTTGGTGGTATCTTTGATTATTTTCCTTTTCTCATAATCCAAACTCATTTGTCAGAAAAATCTTGCTTTTCTTCCTTCAAAATTCTTAGAATACTACCACTTCTTAACCACCATTTTCTCTAGATATATTTCATAACTCTCACTTTTTGTCTTTGCCCTTCCCACCTCATAGTCTGCTTCCAACATAGAAGAATAGTCCTTTAAAAATATAAACTAGGGGATCCCTGGGTGGCTCAGTAGTTTAGCGCCTGCCTTCAGCCCAGGGCTTGATCCTGGAGTCCCGGGATTGAGTCCCACATTGGGCTCCCTGTGTGGAGTCTGCTTCTCCCTCTGCCTGTGTCTCTGCCTCTCTCTCATGAATAAATAAATAAAATCTTAAAAAAAAAATAAAAATAAAAATATAAACTAGGTAATACCATTACTCAAAAGTTGACAATGCCTTCCTATTTTTTTTTCAGAGCAAAAGCCAAAGACTTTACAACAACTTAGAAAATCCTATAGAAAAAAAAAAAAAAAAGAAAATCCTGTAGGATTTGATTTCTTGCTACCTTTCATATTTCTACTACCATTTCCCTTCACTCCCTTTGCTCCAATCCCCTCTGGTTGCCAGGCTTTTTAATAAACAAGCCAAGCACAGTCTCAGTTTAGGGGGCTGCTATTTCCTTTGCCTACAAAATTACTTCTCCAGATAAAATCACAACTTTTTCTCCTACCTTCAGTTTACTCTTCAGTACATTTATTGGTGAAACAGTGACCAGAAATGAGACTTGAGTCAGTATTTGGTGAGACACTTAGGGCTTTTGGATTAGGGTCAGAGGGTAAATGGAAACTACTGGCGAGTTTTAATCTGGGTTGCGATCAGGTAAAATTTATATTGTAAAATTGATTAGAGCTATTCTAATCTGAGGACCATCAGGAGGCTGAAGTCTTTTCCAACTCAGGCTAAGGGTGTTGTGCTGAATATTTAAGACTACTGAATACCATTGAAGAGTTTTAAGGGATGAGATAAACTACAGAGTAAAGAATAGATTGGATTAACAACAATTAGAGACTAGTTTATTCCCGGGTAGTAGAGATTACAGTGATAATAGTGACTAGAACTAAGATAGGTATCATCTGCATCTTGGTTTGTCAATGGGTTGCAAAAAATGAACAGCCAGTGATAGAGTGGGAAAAGTATATATACAAGTTTAAAAATGAGTGCATTTCCAGTAGGTATGTGAAAAATGTTCAATTTAATCAAGATGTAAAGAAACTAAATATGGACACCTGGATGGCTCAGTGGTTGAGTGTCTACCTTCAGTTCAGGTCATGATCTCGGGGTCCTGAGATCGAGTTCACATTGGGCTCCCCTGGGGGAGCCTGCTTTTTCCTCTGCCTATGTTTGTGCCTCTCTCATAAATAATAAAAATTATTTATGAATAAATAAATAACATCTTAAAAAAAGAAACTAAATCTTTTTTTTAATTGAGGTTTTTTTTTTTTTTTAAGACTTTATTTATTCATGAGAGACACAGAGAGAGGTAGAGACACAGGCAGAGAGGGAGAAGCAGGCTCCATGCAGAGAGTTTGATGTGGGACTTGATCCTGGAACTCCAGGATCATGCCCTGGCTGAAGCCAGATACCCAACTGCTGAGCCACCCAGGTATCCTAAAAAAGAAACTAAATCTTAATAATGGGTATATGTGTATAAATATGAAAAATTTTGCAATATGATGCAATTTTTATTAAAAATTATATTAACAAATATTTACTGACCACTAACAACGTAGATGGCAAATATGTGTATGAGCAATCTAGAATATGTGCCAAAATATTAAAATAGGTTTTTTCCTGGCAGATGGGAATGGAAGTGATTCTTTTAATTTTTTATTTGTTTTGCTTGTTTCTAGTTATTAAAAGTTCTGTAATGTGCAGGACTATTGGTGTAATAAAAATAAGTAGAAAAAACAGACAATGCATTTAGGGGATTCAGCATACCCATTTATCCAATTCTTTTAGAATTTCAAGGAAAAGAATGAAAATAATGTCTAGGGTTAGATTTTTTTTAGCTAAGTAGTTTCCCAGCAAACAAGGGATATAAAGTTGTTTTGTGTGGCTCAGTCCATTGAGTGCCTGACTTCAGTTTGGGCCATGGCCCCAGGATCCTGGGATTGAGTCCCACCTTGAACTCCCTGCCCAGCAGGGAGCCTGCTTCTTCCTCATCCCACCACCCCCATGCTTTCTCTCACTATCTCTCTCTCAGATAAATAAAATCTTAAAAAAAAAAAATTGTATTAATTGGAGATGCAACCATTGTACAGATTATCTAGTGACTTTCTAGGTAATCCAAGCAACAGACACTCATATCCACCCTAGACACCCCACCTATAACAACAAACCATCTTTATACCAGTGGGTCTTAACTCTTTTTTTTTTTAATATATTTTTTTAAATTTTTATTTTTTTATTTATGATAGTCACAGAGAGAGAGAGAGGCAGAGACATAGGCAGAGGGAGAAGCAGGCTCCATGTAAGGAGCCCGACGTGGGACTGGATCCTGGGACTCCAGGATCACGCCCTGTGCTGAAGGCGCTAAACCGCTGAGCCACCCAGGGTTGCCCGTAATGCTTGATACTCATTAAAATCACCTGGGAGAGCCTGGACTACACCTTAGAGCAATTTAATCAGAAACTCTGTAGGGCAGGGCTCAGGCATTAGCAGCCTCTAAAGTACCTCAGGTGATTCCAATATGCAATCAAGAATAAGCCCACAGCTTTCCATTCATCGCTCCTCTTTTGATTAAATCACAGAGAGATGTTGAAAATGATGATTGTATCAACACACAATTTTTGGTAGGTATAAATCTGGTTCTCAGAAAGGATTTATGCCTGTTTGAAATATTTTAAAAAATAGTAAGTGTGAACTGCTTGGTATACACCGCCCAGGTTAAGGCAACATTGGAAATTAATGTCATCTGCTCTTGAGCAAATGAAAAGAAAAAAATAGTGTTGGGAGTATAGTACTTATGGAAGAAGTTTCAGACAAGGAAAGATAGTGAGTGTGTCTGAAGTATAGATTGACAGTGGAAAGACATTTGAAAGTTTGATACTTTGGACAATGGGTTGATAAAGGTCATGTGAAATCATTAGACATTTTGTGCTCTTGTTGATGTTATTTGCCTCTACAGTGGAGATTTTTTAAATGGTGCACAATCTATCTATAGTGATATATATTCTGGTGATTTTTAAAAAATTAATTGATCATTGATCAATTAATATTAATTTATTTTAGAGTAAAATAAATTTTACTCTACACCCAACCTGTGGCTCGAACTCATGACCCTGAGAGCTAGAGTCACATGCTCTACTGACAGTCAGCCAGACTCTATTCTGGTGAATTCTTAAAATTCCAGAAAATGGGCAGAATTAGTTATACATCTTTTTTTTTTTTTTTAAAGATTTTAATTTATTTATTCATGAGAGACACTGAGAGAGGCAGAGACACAGGTAGAGGGAGAAACAGGCTGAATGCAGGGAGCCGGATGTGGGACTTGATCCCCGGACTCCAGGATCACGCCCTGGGCCAGAGGCAGATGCTAAACCGCTGAACCACCCAGGCATCCCACTTTTTTTTTTTTTTTTTTTTTTTTTTACTATTTATTTATTTATTTGACAGAGAGAGAGAGCACAGAGGGAGAGGGTGAAGTAGACTCCCCACTGAGCAGAGAGCCTGATGTGGGACTCAATTTCAGGACCCTGAGATCATGACCCAAGCTGAAGGAGGACACAACTGACTGAGCCACCCAAGCCTCCTAGTTAAACATCTTTGTTGGGAAAAAAGATATAAATTTAATTCAAAAAAAATTTTTTTAATTTTTTTTTAAATTTTTATTTATTTATGATAGTCACACACACAGAGAGAGAGAGAGAGGCAGAGAGAGAAGCAGGCTCCATGCACCAGGAGCCCGACGTGGGATTCCATCCCGGGTCTCCAGGATCACGCCCCGGGCCAAAGGCAGGCGCCAAACTGCTGGGCCACCCAGGGATCCCTTAATTCAAATTTAAATTAATTTTTAGGGCAGCCTGGGTGGCTCAGAGGTTTAGTGCTGCCTTCAGCCCAGCGCATGATCCTGGAGACCCGGGATGGAGTCCCGCGTTGGGCTCCCTGCATGGAGCCTGCTTCTCCCTCTGCCTGTGTCTCTGCCTCTCTCTCTGTGCGACTCTCATGAATAATTAAAGTCTTTAAAAAATTAATTTTTAAAAGGCATTAAATTCATAATACCAGACTTCTCCACAACATGAATTAATGTCAAAAGGTGAAGACACTGATGTCGAGTGACTAAGTTTAGAGATTCTTATTCAGTAAATCTGGGGTAAGGACTGGAATTCTGTATTTTTAAACCTCACTGCAACAAATCATAAAACATCAAGAGAAAGTGTCTTGACACAAGATACGGTGTTTAAATAATTGAGAAGATATCCTTAGGTCTACATTTCTGAGAATTTTTGAAACCCAAGATACAATAAAAGAAAAAAATAGAACAAATATTCTATGAAGAATAGGCACCGAGGCAGCCCCGGTGCCCAACGATTTAGCGGCGCTTTCAGCCTGGGGTGTGATCCTGGAGACCAGGGATGGAGTCCCACCTCAGGCTCCCTGCATGGAGCCTGCTTCTCCCTCTGCCTGTGTCTCTGCCTCTCTCTCTTTCTGCGTGTCTCTGTGTCATGAATAAATAAATAAAATCTTTAAAAAAAAAAAAAAAAGAATAGGCACCGAGGATAAGAACTATCCAGAAGGAATTGGTTATAGTGATAGAACTGAGGCATGTCATTGGTTTTAAGAAACAATCCTCCAAAAGTTCAACCAATCTCACACTGTAAAGACTAGGAATTGGGGTGCCTGGGTGGCTTGGTGGTTGAGTGTCTGCCTGTGGCTCAGGACATGATCCTGGGGCCCTGGGATCGAGTCCTGCATCAGGCTCTCCACAGCGAGCCTGCTTCTCCCTCTGCCTATGTCTCTGCTTCTCTCTCTGAGTCTCTCATGAATAAATAAATAAAATCTTTAAAAAAAAAAAAAAGACTGTAGGAATTAAACTACTATTCTTGTCTCTGAATTCTCCCAGACAAATTTGGAAGCTCTAAGCTTTCTCTGATCTCTGGAAAATGATTCAAAGGTAAGTTTGAAACAATTATCATATTAATAATATTATCATATTTCATCATTAGTATGCACCAGCATCATAGTTAATAGAGTTTGGATTAAATATTCCCCTGATGACATTATTCCCAGTGGGCTGACATTATACCTGTTTTACATATGAGTAAACTGGGGCTTAGAAAAATTGAGTAACTTGCTCAAAGTCACATAGATAGCAAGTGATAGAGCCAGGCTCAAGACAAGCTGTCTGATTTCAGTGCCTACGCTTTTAAGATTACACTGTATTTCCTCTCACTAAAGGTGATGGATATTTCCAACTTTGGGAAAGGGCAGAAGTGGAAAGTGTGATATGCATGTGAGACTTCTAGGAGAAATAATTTATTTGAGAGGAATAAAAATGTGAAGAGCAGTATTACAATTTAGACATTAAAGAATATTGATGTCAAGAGGTGTGTCGGTGGCTCAGTTGGCTAAGCATCTGCCTTCTGCTGGGGTCATGATCCCAGAGTCCTGGGATGGAGCCCTGTGTCCAGCTCTCTGCTCCATGGGGTGCCTGCTTCTCCCTCTCCCTCTGGCTCTGCTCCCCCTGCTTGTTCTCTCTCTCTCTCTCTCTCTGTCAAATAAATAAAATCTTTTAACATTTAAAAAAATTAATTTCAATTTGCTATTTTACATATACCAATCATGGTAAATGATTTAATCAATCATGCCTATGTGATGAAGCATCTGTAAAAACCCTACAAGACAGAATTTGGAGAGCTTCCAGGTTGGTGAACCTGGAACATATCACATGTCACTGTGTGGGGCCCCAAACCCATTAGACAGAAGCTCCTTCATCTGGGGCCTTGACATGTGTATCTCCTCATCTGGTTGTTGATTTGTATCCTTTAATATTCTTTGTAATAAACCAGTAATCCAATAAATAAACTGGTTTTCTGAGTTTTATGAGCTACTCTGGCCTATTAATCAAACCCAAAAAGGAGGTCATGGGAACCTATTACTTGTAGCCAGTTGGTCAGAAACACAAGTAACAACCTGGATTTGTGATTGACATTAGAAAGAGAGGTAGACTTATGGGCCTGAGTCCTTGACTTGTGGAATCAGATGCGAACTCTGGGTAGATGGTGTCAGAATTGACTTGAATAAGACAATCAGCTGGTGTTCAGATAATTGCTTGGTGTGAGGGGAATAAAAGCACCCATCAGAATTGGTGTCAGGACTGTATTAGGTATGCATTTTTGGTGTTTAATGTTAATTTTATGCTCATTTGCATACATGAAATCAGAGAGAATTGAAATTTGTCTGGAATGTGTGACAGATTTTGTGAGAATATTTTCAGGTGGCAAGTTTAAAGGTATAATGCTAAATACACTGTAACCAGATGCAAATTTGATTCTTTCTTTCTTTCTTTCTTTCTTTCTTTCTTTCTTTCTTTCTTTCTTTCTTTCTTTCTTTCTTTCTTTCTTCTTTTTCTTTTTGAGTTTTATTAGCATCTGCCCAAACTATAAATAGGATGTTCTGTATAAAACATGCTAAGAGATTATAAAACAGGGGTGTCTGAGTGGCTCAGTCAGTTAAGTGTCTGCTTTTGGCTCAAGTCATGTCCCAAGGTCTTGGGAGGAGCCCCACACTTTCCCCTCAGCAGGGAGTCTGCCTCTGTCTCCCTCTCTCTGCCTCTCCCCCTGGCTTGTTCTCTCTCTCTTGCCCATTCTCTCTCTCAAATAAATAAATAAATAAATAATATTTTAAAAAGATTTTATTTATTTATTCATGAGACACATAGAGAGGCAGAGACATAGGCAGAGGGAGAAGCAGGCTCCATGCAGGGAGCCCGAGGCCGGTACTGGATCCCAGGACCCCTGGATCATGACCTGAGCTGAAGGCAGATACTTAACCACTGAGCCACCCAGGCATCCCAATAAATAAAATCTTTTTTAAAAAAAGGGAAAGAGATTATGAAACAGATTTTGCTATTTATTAGTAGCTTATCACCCACCAAAGTGTTTCTGAGGCAAGGAGGATGATCAATAAAGGTAATCAAATTTCCCTAAAGAGTTGGTGGAGAGCTGAGCTAGCCTTCCCTGTCCACACACCAGCCTCACGCTCTGGTGGAAGAAAAAAAGTTGCAGCTTTGTCAATCCCGGTCAAGTAAAGAGAGTGTCTCAGAGTCACTCACAGAGCTGGACTTTTGTCTTTGGAAATGCGCAGGGCCTGACACCTGACTCAACCCCGAGAATGCTTGTGTGAGGCACAGTTGGGAGCTGTCCATGGTGGCCAGAAGGTCCTGCTGGCAGCGGCTTCACTAAGAAGCTGATCAGGCGGTGGTAAGCCATATACATAACCATTTGACAGGGTCTGGGCTGGGCCTGACATGACAGGGCTGCTTTCTCTGGCTTCCCAGGTCATCTATCCTAGCAGCCCCTCTTGAAAGGGACGCTGACTACTGGAAGGCTGGTTCTGAGGAGGAAGACCCCTGGGACAAGTCTAAGAGGTACAGCCCTCATATAGAAAATTCATGAAAAAGGCACCCAGGGTGGAGATATTTTAAAAGACAATAGAAAATGCCTTGGGAAGACAATCCTGAAGCAGGATCTCTGCCATGTCTAGAGGGCACACTTGGCAGAGTTACAATCATACCAGTAATGTAGGACTTTGTCCTTTTTCTTTAATTTGCCTATCATCTAGCTGAGTCAGACCTTGTTAGGCTGGGGAGATGCAAGCTTTCTCATAATTTTTTTAAGGTTTTATTTATTCATGAGAGACACACACACACACAGAGGCAGAGACAGAGGCAGAGGGAGAAGCAGGCTCCCTGTGGGGAGCCCAATGTGGGACTCGATCCTGGGATCCTGAGATCACACCCTGAGCTGAAAGCAGACTCTCATCTGCTGAGCCACCCAGATATCCCTCTCATAATTTTTAGATTTTTTAAAATTTATTTATTCATGAGAGATGCACAGAGAGAGGCAGAGACACAGGCAGAGGGAGAAGCAGGCTCCATGCAGGGAGCCCGAAGTCAGACTCGTTCCCAGGTCTCCAGGATCACACCCGGGGCTGAAGGCAGCGCCAAACCACTGAGCCACCTGGGCTTCCCCCTCTCATAATTTTTAAAACATTTCCAATGATATATTTGAAATTGTTTTCAATTAGAAAATGAGTTTCACCCCATGGCTGATTTGTCTATTATTTGAAGAATATGTTTTATTTTTTTTTTTTTTTAATTTATGATAGTCATACAGAGAGAGAGAGAGAGAGAGGCAGAGACATAGGCAGAGGGAGAAGCAGGCTCCATGCACCGGGAGCCCGACGTGGGATTCGATCCCGGGTCTCCAGGAACACGCCCTGGGCCAAAGGCAGGCGCCAAACCACTGCGCCACCCAGGGATCCCTGAAGAATATGTTAAATCCTAGACAGATAACTCTTTTGACAATCTTAAGCCACTGATTTATTTATTTGTTTATTTATTTTTTTATTTTTATTTATGAGAGACACACAGAGACAGAGGCAGAGACACAGGCAGAGGGAGAAGCAGGCTCCATTCAGGGAGCCCGACGTGGGACTCGATCCCAGGTCTCCAGGATCACACCCCAAGCTGAAGGTGGCACTAAATTGCTGAGCCACCGGGGCTGCCCAAACTAATGTCTATTTTGTTCGGACCTGTGTCCGGGAGCATCAGGCAATCTGCAGCAGTATCATGAGTGTTATTGTGCATTTAATTTAAAATGTCTATTTTTTTAAAAAAAAATTATTTGTTTATTTGACAGAGAGAGAGAGCACAGGAAGGAAGAGCTTCAGGCAGAAGGAGAGGGAGAAGCAGGCTCTCTTTGGAGCAGGGAGTCTGATGCAGGGCTCAATCCTAGGACCCCAAGATCATGACCTGAGCCAAAGGCAGGCACTTAACTAAGCCACCCAGGCGCCCCTCTATTGTTATCTTCTAGGGAAACTTTGGGGAATATCTTAGTCCTCTCAGGTACAGACACTGAATAAACCCAGTTCTACTTAGTGGTTTTCCATATCAGAGAACTTACTTGGAAAGTGACATGAGGTTGTCTCTATTCTCATATCTCACAAAAAAGGGGAATCCCCTCACATTACCAAGTCTTGGACTTTGTTTAAGATTATACATTATACTCCCATTATACTCTTGATGTGCTTCAGGAGATACTACTCCAAAATACAGCACTTTGATATATCGAATATTCTAAGCTGAAAGAGTTTGAGAAAACTGCAGGAACAGGAAGATCACTCTGACCCCACGCCCCTTCTCCCTTGAAATAGGCCATAAAATCCTCTTGTGAAAGGTGCTCTTCCTATACCCAGAGGAAAAGAAAACATCCTTATCTCTGAAGACAAAGAGATGCCCAGAAGAATCCTAACAAACAGGCCTGGCTGGGTTTCTCCTAGTTTACCACAATTAACTCAAACTCTTTGATATATCGTATTTCTTCTCAACTGTCTGCTGTTCATCATACCTAGCATAAAAATACCCAGGTTTAACCATTTCTTTGGGTCTTCATTTTCTTATTTGTTTATTTTAAAATTATTGGGCGGCCCGGTGGCGCCCCGGTTTAGCGCCGCCTGCAGCTCAGGGTGTGATCCTGGAGACCTGGGATCAAGTCCCATGTCGGGCTCCCTGCATGGAGCCTGCTTCTCCCTCTGCCTGTGTCTCTGCCTCTCTCTCTGTGTCTCTCATGAATAAATAAATAAAATCTTTAAAAAAAATTAAAAAATAAAATTATTTATTTATTTATTCATGAGAGACACAGAAAGAGAGGCTGAGACACAGGCAGAGGGAGGAGAAGCATGCTCTATGCAAGGAGGCCGATGTGGGACTTGATCTCAGAAATCTGGGATCATGCCCTGAGCCTGAGCCAAAGGCAGACAGAGACTCAACCACTAAGCCAGCCACCCAGGCATCCCTAGGTCTTCATTTTCTTATGAAGTCTCCAGTGTCACATCAAACTTATATGTTAAATGAATTTGTATGCTTTTTTTTTCCTGTTAATCTGTCTTTGTTACTTTAATTTTCAGACCCAGCCAGGAACCCTAAGCAAGTTAAAGAAAACTTTTTCCTCCCCTATACTCTATAACGTAGACTGTAAACTCCTTCCAATATGTGAAAGGGTCTTTGACCTACACATGGTAAAGAAGAGAGGAACAAAGCTAGTTCCATTTAATTTTTTTTCTTTAAAATCTTTTGTGTCTTTTTTTTAATCTTTTGTATTTTTAAAAAATATTTTGTGTCTTAAACCAGATTGCACACTGTGGACTTAGGAGCCAAGAACTTGGACACTTTTGTTGTCTGATTTTACCATGCCTGGGTATAAGCAAGTGAACTGGTGCTGAAGGGATCCACAGGAGAAGAGACACATCTGTTAATTCTTTGCAGAATTATCCTACCTCAATGGAGTTAAGGACCATCCTCTTATCATCCTATTTCAGTGGAGTTAAGGATCATCCTCCTATTATCCTACCTTAGTGGAGTTAAGGATGGAATTCTTTGGTTTTTAGCTGATGAATGATGATTCCAACAGCAGAAACTGAAAATTTTGGAGAGAAATAAGTAGGTGTGTGAATTAGTTTCAGACAACAGGTATAAATGAAGAATATCCCCACCAGTTGAAGATATGACTTTAAAGACCTCAGGAAAGGTCAGAGCTAGACAGTGAATTGGGAGCCATTAACATGGTAGTGCAATGATTCATTTAGATGAGATGCATCCAGAAATTGCTTCAAATGGCAAATGGATTTTTAGAAGTTACTTCAGGGTGAAAAAAAAAAAAAAAAGAATCATCACCATTTCCACCTCAACTAGCCAATGACTTCTTTTTTTTTTTTTTTTCTATCTAGACAGTTGTTTCTTCAAATTATATTTTCAAGGCCAAAAGTTTGTCCCTCTAACCCCTTATGAAAACCTGATTGTTCAGAAGATGAATATTTTGGGAACAACAAAATTAAAGGGGAAGAATTAATCAGCTATATGATGATAATCATTGATGATCTTTTTTTTTTTTTTTAATTTAAGTAATCTCTACACTCAATGTGTGGCTCAAAATCACAACCCCAAGATTGAGAGTCATGCATGTTCTTCTGACTGAGGCTCCCAGATGCCCCTCTGTCAGTCTTAATGTAACTATTTTATGTGGCAGGTTGTAGGGAGGTGTGGGGGGGGGAATGGCAAGGAAATATGGATAACCCTTATCAGAAGTTTGAATGGAAAAAGGAAACAGGTGGGTGAAGCTATTGTCAATTGTCAGACCAAGTTTTTTTTTTTTTTTTTTTCAGACCAAGTTTAAAGGACAGAGGAAATGGCAGCAAACGTCTCTGGATTAAGCAAAAGGGTCAGAGTTAAGGACTCAGGTGAGTGTGGTTGGCCTTGAGTAGAATGAAGACAAGGAGGAGTCCCTCAGCTTTTATTCTTAGACCCCAGAAGTGACAGTGACAGGTACCAGGTACCTTTGTGAGATGCTTGGGCGGGAGGGGGCATTCCTGGGGGGCAGGGAGGAGATTGAAGAAAGTGGCTTACTGGTCTTAGTTTTTGTCAATGAGTTAGGAGAGAGGATATCTGCTTGGACAAAGGGGAGCAGGGTTCCATGGGGGCTATGAGGATTGATGAATAAAAATGATATAAACTGTTTATTGAATACTTTCCATTTAATATAAGCTAGTAAGATAAGAATATTACATAATTTTATTTATGTAATTATAAAATACTTGATTTTATTTATGTAATTATGTAATTACAAAATACTTAAAACAACCCTATAAGATGGAAACTACTAGCTCCTCATTTTATGAACAAGGACGCTGCTGCTTAGAGCAAGTCAGTAGCTTGTCTTAGATCATGGTTTATTTAGTGAGTGGTAGAGCCTGGAGAGGAAGAAGGACTGCTGGATTCCAAATTTCGAAAGTCAGGATGCCATCCAGGAAAGCTCAAGAGATCATCCCCAGGGGATCTGAGAGTCATGAGGTGAGATATCTCTACTCTGATCTGCCTAGCTGCTTGAGAATAATAAGCATCTGTACTTAAAACATTAACAGAAGTCTTGTGTTTCCAGAGTGAAAAAGAACAGGGCAGGTAAGCGATAAAAAGAGATGTGTCAGAACCTTTCTAGCCGGAGTGCAATCAGCAAATCTGAAAGCTCTGCAGGGCGCATTTATCCAAAGGACAAATCTGCTTAACAACAACCCGGTTAAAGTGTGCTGCAGAGGCCTTGTATACAGGTTCTCGTACATTTTCTCCTACAAATGCTCCTTATGGCAATTTTATTGAAGAAGCCACATATGAAATGAGATTAGCAAAACCCCTTTGGCAACATTCCCTGGCGCCTCCACCTCTACCCTGCCAAAGGCTCTCAAATTTTGGCATGCATGATAATCCCCAGGAGGCCTTGTTAAAACAGAAGCTCCTGCTGCTCAACCCCATAATTTCTGATTCTGTAGCTCAAAGGTGAGCCTCCAGAATTCGCATATTTGACACACCCCCGGGTGATGGCCACTGGTGGCCACGCTGCTCCTCCTCCGGGGAGCACACTTTGAGAATCCCCACTCTGGCGTGCTACACATCCATGCTCAACTGAAGGATTACAAAGGGTAGACCCGTGGGTTAGATTGGAAGTCCTGGTGCACCAACTAATGCCTGAAGGAGAGCTGACCTTCCCGCTCACCACAAGGGACTCCCCATGGTTTGCTCCAGAGGACAGAGCAAAAAAATTAGGACTTTCAGAGCACTAGCTAAAACATTAGAGGGATTACACAGATAGCTGAGCTCATCTAAACTTTAACCAACCGAAAGCAGGTTTTTTTTTTTTTTTTTTAAGATTTTATTTATTTATTCATGAGAGACAGAGAGAGAGAGAGAGAGAGAGAGAGGCAGAGACACAGGCAGAGAGAGAAGCAGGCTCCACACAGGGAACCCGATGTGGGACTCGATCCTGGATCCCGGGATCACACCCTGAGCCAAATGCAGACGCTCAAACAGGAAGCCACCCAGGCATCCCAAAAGCAGGTTTTCACTACAGTCTTCTCTTACATCAGACCAGTAATATCTTTAAGAATCATAAAGAGCTGCTATTTAGGTATTTTCTACTAAAGAAATTTTAGGAAAACATGGTGCTTTATGACAGAAGACAGAGTCAAAAACTTCAGTGGTCTGTGCCCGATGCTTCTGATGGAAATTTTTTTCAAGCATTCTATTGCTCCATTTCTGGGAAAAGTTTTGTTGTTTTTTAAAAAAATTCAAATCACATTGATAATATGTTTTCGTGTGGACTTGAAAAATGTCCTGGTGTTTTAGATGCTGGCAGTTTTAAAATACGAAGTATAAATTCCCAGAGGGCCATTGGTAGAGAAGCACTCACCATATCATTATCTCAGAGACTTTTAAAATATTTTTTAAGAGGGACAATAATAGTATTTATTTTCAAAGTATGATTAAAAAAACAATAGCTTAAGACCTGATACATATTTTTTTTTACCTCTTTTCAATAAAGTTAAACTTGGTTTGTGTAGTAGTTTGCTAGCGCTGCTGTAACAAAGTATAACAATTTGGGTGATGGAGACGTTTATGACATAGTTCTGGAGGCTAGGAGAATAAAATTGAGGAGTTGAAGTAGTTGGGAAGGATCTATAATATTGTTTTTAATTTTTTTAATTTATTTTTTAAAAGATTTTATTTATTTATTCATGAGAGAGAGAGAGAGAGAGAGAGAGAGGCAATAGACACATGCAGAGGGAGAAGCAGGCTCCTTGTGGGGGGGACTTGATCCCAGGTCTCCAGGATCAGGCCCTGGGCTGAAGGTGGCGCTAAACCGCTGAGCCACCTGGGCTTCCCAATATAATACTGTTTTTTTTTTTTTTTTAATATATATATATTTTTAAGTTTATTTATGATAGTCACAGAGAGAGAGAGAGAAAGAGAGAGAGAGAGAGGCAGAGAAGCAGGCTCCATGCACCGGGAGCCCGACGTGGGATTCGATTCCGGGTCTCCAGGATCGCGCCCTGGGCCAAAGGCAGGCGCCAAACCGCTGCGCCACCCAGGGATCCCATAATACTGTTTTTTAATGGAGATATAAACTTTGCCATAGAGGAAATCTAATGTCTCAGATTAACAACAACAACAACAACAACAACAACAACAACAAAAAAAAAAAAAACAAAAAAAAAAAAAAAAAAAAGGAAGGGGAGCGGAGAGGGTAAAATGTTGTCAACTTGTTGCTTGAGAAAAATTATTGTTAGGTGAAAGGTACTGGACTATCATCTGAATGCCAAATACAACTGTTCTTTATATCCCCAGGGACAAACATAATGTTCTTTTCCACCTTGGGACCCACTTGCTGGGAAGCTTCTAACTTTGTTTCTTCCTCAGGTACAAATGGATTGTCCAGATCAGGACTCTAGTGCTGTAGATGTGCCTGGGGCAGTCTCATTTCTTTTTTTTTCTTTTTTATTTATTTTTAAAATTTATTTATGAGAGACATAGAGAGAGAGACACACACAGGCAGAGAGAGAAGCAGGCTCCATGCAGGGAGCTCGATGCGAGACTTGATCCCAGATCTCCAGGATCAGGCCCTGAGCTAAAGGTGGCACTAAACCACTGAGCCACCCGGGTGGGGCGGTCTCATTTCTAACTGCAGGCCTCCCTTGAAAGCTCAGAGAAGTATGTGATGTATAAACATTACATTGTATACTTATGGATAGTAAGACTGGGAAGAAACACAAAAATGTTCAGGCTGATTCTTTCTGAGTAATTCACTTGCAGATGATTTTTATTTTCTCTTTTCACTTTTTGTATTATTTAAATTCTCCAGGATGAAAATGTGATACTTTCAAAGTTAAAAGAAAATACTGTTGTTTTTTGTTTTAAGGCTATGACTTATTGATTCATATTAGTGCTACCGCTTCTGATAAATATTTATTGCAATTTGGAAGGGCCATTTATTTATTTATTTATTTTTAAAGATTTTATTTATTTATTCATGAGAGACACAGAGAGAGAGGCATAGACACAGGCAGAGGGAGAAGCAGGCTCCTTGTGGTGAGCCCAATGTGGGACTCAATCCCAGGACTCTGGGATCATACCTTGAGCTGAAGGCGGATGCTCAACCACTGAGCCACCCAAGCATCCCTGGAAGGGCCATTTAGACAAAATATAAACACTGACACATCCTTGGTACATCTCAGTTCAGTAAAAAAGCCCTTATCATTTTTACATGATTGTTAAGTCATCCCACCACCCCCCACACACACACGTGAATGTGTCCATGTACTGCGTCTGATGTCTCAGTGAGCACTACTGCCATGATTCTTCTGAACCCATAACCACCCAGATTTCAGTACTAAGAATAACCTGAGAAATATTAAAACAAGGAAACAAATAGCAAACTATTGACCACAAATGACATTTATATAATTCAAGGGACTTCTAGTTAAACAGCAGCCAACCGAGGATATTTTTGAGTAATTGCTGAATTTCTTTCTGCATCTAGAGAGAGCGAGTTGCAGTAGAGCTAATCCTCATCCCAAGCAGCAGACTGGGCAACTGAGATAGGAAGAACTTGCCAGGGAGAAAGCAAAGCTGCCTCCACCAGGCCAGTTAGAGATTTTCCAGGACAGATTAAAACTACTGAGAAATCTGACCCGATGGGACTTCTCACTCTTGTGTACTTGCTCTGTACGCATGAACTAGAAGATAATTAGAAAATGGGGCCCAGGGGCACCTGGCCGGCTCTGTCAGTAGAGCTCGGAACTCTTGATCTCAGGGTTGTAAATTCAAGCCCCCACACTGGATGTAGGGATTACTTACAAATAAAATCTTAGGGGGCAGCCCAGGTGGCTCAGTGGTTTAGTGCTGCCTTCAGCCCGGGGTGTGATCCTGGAGATCTGGGATCGAGTCCCACATCGGGCTCCCTGCATGGAGCCTGCTTCTCCCTCTGCCTGTGTCTCTGCCTCTCTCTTTCTCTCTCTGTGTGTCTCATAAATAAATAAATAAATAAATAAATAAATAAATAAATAAAAATCTTAGGGACCCCTGGGTGGCTCAGTTGTTGAGCATCTGCCTTTGGCTTAGGGGATGATCCTGGGTCTGGGGATCGAATCCTGCATCGAGTCCCACATCGGGCTCCCTGCGAGGAATTTGCTTCTCTCTCTGCCTATGGCTCTGCCTCTTTCTGTGTCTCACATGAATAAATAAATGAAATCTTAAAAAAAAATTAAAAAATAAAATAAACCTTTTTAAAAAGTGGGGCCCAGAGAGGAAGGAAGCAAGGAAGCCTACTGTTTCCTAAACCCTGTGATTGTACATTGCTTTTTATCCACTCACCAAAAAAGTAGAAGGTTTTTTTTCAAGATTTTATTTTTAAGTAATCTCTATACCCAGGGTGGGACTCAAACCCACAACCTCAAGATCAAGTCACACGCTCCACAAACTGAGCCAGCCAGGCATCCCTCCCTTTTTTCTTTGTCTTGCTAAAGGTTTGTCAATTTTATTTATCTTTTTTTTTTTTTTTTAAATAGCTCTTAGTTTTGTTAATCATTTTTGTTTTTCTGCTATTTCATTTATTTCTGCTCTGGTCTTTGTGATTTTCATAGCTTTTTTATTTAAGAAAATTGGATGGATTTGTGATATTGAGTTCTAATCTGGAGCAAAAAGAATCAGACGATCACTCAAGATAAGAAGCTTGTGACGGTCATATTATGATCACTGTTTTACAGATGTGGAAATTGTGTTGATAAGGTCACATAGCTGGTGTGGGGGGAGGGGATGGGGGTGGGGGAGAAGGAAACCTTGGTCTAACCACCTCATGGTCCAATCTTCAGAAATACTCTTTGGAAGTTAGGAGGATGTCTTTTCCAGCCAAAGCAAGTACCTGATAAGATATCAGCATTCCAGAAAAAGTCTATTTTTTCCTGGAGTTATCATGACTTCAGTCATTTTTTCTGTATAAAGAGATTACACCAATAGTCAACCACCTAGGGAAAGAAAAAGTTTTACTTTAGTGGCTCAAACTGGTGTTAAAATAAGAAGCTTTAAAAATACTAAGCCCTGCACTCCATCCTTAGAGATTCTGATTTAATTGGTTTGGGGTATGTCTTAGACATTGGGATTTCTTAGAGCATCTCCATGATTACAGCTTTGGAAGCCACTGGTCTAGTTTGGTGCTTTTCAAAGTTCTGTAGCACCTAGGAATCTTGTTAAAATGGAGATGATTCAGTAGGTGTTGAGTGGGACCCAAGAATCTGTGTTTCTAATGACCTACTGCTGTTAATTCACCTTTTTAGTGTCAGGTGTGCAAGGTGACAATTATTTTTTTAGTGCAAGGTGACAGAATTATTTTCCTATAACTTAACTAGAGGTTGATGAGCAGGAAGCAAGTTGTAGTGTAAAAAAAATGCAACTGACTTGAACAAAAGGGGTAGGGGAACTCCTGAGGGAACCAGACTATCAGGACAAAAGCATAGGGTGGCAGGAAGCAACAGGTGGCCATTAGGGTAGTGAAGTTCTCTGGATTTCAAAAGTTGAGAAAGGGGTTTTGCTGAAGGATCCTATATCAGTCCTCATTGTCCCCCCCTGAGGTGCAGGCTAGGAAAGCACCAACAATTCAAGCTACCATTCTGAAATTTGGGGCGTGGGAGTAGGGAAGTGAGTTGAGTGGCTCACTGGGTGGCTCAGTCAGTTGAGCATCAGCCTTTGGCTGAGGTCATGATCCCAGGGTCCTGGAATTGAGTCTGCCTTGGGCTCCCTGCTCCATGGGGAGCCTGCTTCTCCTCTGCCCCTCCCCCCACTCATTCTCTCGCTCTTTCAAATAAATATATAAACTCTTCAAAAAAATAAAGTACATTTGGTAATGTGGGGTGGGAGAATCTCCCTGAGTTATAGGGTTCACTGTCCTAAGAAAGCCCAGAGTAGAAGAGGAACACAGCAAAGACTGAGCATAGGAACATGTGTGTGGAGGGGGCACTGGGCCTTTGAGCAACACACATGTAGGATTTGCTGGGAAGCTCGCCTATTTTTCACTGTAATCTACCTACTAGTCTAAGCCCAATTCTTGGGGAGCCAGGGATGAAAAGGAGAAGTAAAAGGAAAAAGAGAGCTTTTATGTACATAATGTTGACACTAAAAAGTGAAGGAAAGTCCCAGGAAAAACCTAATGGGTTGATGGTGCCACTTTTGCAAATTTCTAAATTCAGCAAGAAGGCAAGAGTGCATTAGAGGTCATTATTGATGAATTCATTTATCGAGTCCTTACTGAAGGCCTGTTATGTGTTCAGTGGTCTTCTAGGTCTTTGGGATACATTAATGAACAAAGCAGACCAGAGACAGAACTAATTGAGCTTTCACTGTGGTGAGGAAAGGGAGATATTTGCAAGACTAGAAGATTTTTCTCCAGGAAATGAGAAGCATAGAGGCACAGTTAACCTTTAGAAATTGGTGAGAAATTTCTTTTTTTTTTTTTTTTTTTAAGATTTTATTTATTTATTCATCAGAGACACACACAGAGAGAGAGAGAGGCAGAGACACAGGCAGAGGGAGAAGCAGGCTCCATGCACCGGGAGCCTGACGTGGGACTCGATCCCGGGTCTCCAGGATCGCGCCCTGGGCCAAAGGCAGGCGTCAAACCGCTGCGCCACCCAGGGATCCCCTGGTGAGAAATTTCTAAGTAATTTTTAAACTAATAGGTGAAATTTGTTCCTAAAAAATTGTCAGCATTTTGAATGTGAAACCATGAAAACATTTCTCTCTTCTGTTTCTCCGGCTTATTTCTTATTTATAGCCATCACAAGTCTTTTTTTTTTTTTTTTTTTTAAGATTTTATTTATTTATTCATGAGATACACAGAGAGAGAGGCAGAGACACAGGCAGAGGGAGAAGTAGGCTCCGGGATCCCGATGCGGGACTCGATCCCGGTCTCCAGGATCACGCCCTGGGTGGAAGGCAGGTTCTCAGACGCTGAGCCACCCAGGGATCCCACCATCACAAGTCTTTACTCTGTGGGTAAATAACAGAGAGGAGGATTTCAGACTTGAGCGTTGGAGGTGCCTACGTGGCCCATTTGGGCAAGCATCTGTTTTTCGCTTAGGTCGTGATCCTAGGTCCTATGTTGGACTCTGCTCAAGGGGAAGCCTACGTCTCCCTTTCCCTCTGTGCTCTATCCTCCCCCTCAAAAACAAACAAACAAACAAAAATCTCAAAAAAAAAAAAAAATCACACAATACTTGAGCCTGGGAAGAACTTTGTTTGGGATGTGCTATTTTTTTCTTTCTTTTTTAATATTTTATTTACTATTCATGAAAGACACAGAGAGAGAGAGGCAGAGACAAAGGCAGAGGGAGAAGCAGGCTTCATGTAGGGAGCCCGACGTGGAACTGGATCCTGGGTCTCCAGGATCAGGCCCTGGGCTGAAGGCAGATGCTTAACTGCTGAGCCACCCAGGCAGGTGTCCCATGCACATCTTGATTCATTAGAAAAATTACTAAAAGAAATAACTGCCTGACGGTTGATATGACCAGGTTGTTGTTGCAGAATGGGGTGTGTTCAGTTATGCAATTATTTTGGTAGAGGGCAGCCTGAGTGGCTCAGGGTTTAAGCACCTGCCTTCCACCCAGGGGGTGATCCTGGAGTCCCAGGATCAAGTCCCAGTCAGACTCCCTGCATGGAGCCTACTCCTCCCTCTGCCTGTGTCTCTGCCTTTCTCTCTCTCTCTCTCTCTCTGTATCTATCATGAATAAATAAATAAAAATCTTAAAAAAAAAGAAATTATTTTGGTAGAGACCAGGTTTAAATCAGACAAGAGCCCTAAAAAAATGAAAAAAAAAAAGTAGTAACATATTTCTGGCTAATAAAATCATAAGTGGGTATTAAAGGAAACGGGGTTTGGGATTGGGGAGAACAAAATGAACAGAAAATCATATAATCACCTTTACCCTACCAGTCAGATACAAAAATAATAATTTAGAAGCTCCTTTCTTTTTATTATTTTTAATATATATACATACTTGTTTGTATGCACAATATAAACAAAGTTGTGAAAACTATATATATGCTAATTGATATACTGCTTTTTTGGGGAAAATTTTATTTTTTTTATTTTTTTTTTTTTAATTTTTATTTATTTATGATAGTCACAGAGAGAGAAAGAGAGGCAGAGACACAGGCAGAGGGAGAAGCAGACTCCATGCACCGGGAGCCCGACGTGGGATTCGATCCCGGGTCTCCAGGATCGCGCCCTGGGCCAAAGGCAGGCGCCAAACCGCTGCGCCACCCAGGGATCCCTGGGGAAAATTTTAATTCATTTTTTAGGAATACTAGTGAGTGCTTATTTCTTTACCTTCTTAAACCCTCTAGCAGTTTCCTTTAGAAAGGAGTATACTTGGGATGTCTGGGTGGCTCAGTGGTTGAGCATCTGCCTTCAGCTCAGGACATGATCCCGGAATCAAGTCGAGTCCCACATCAGGCTCCTGCATGGAGCCTGCTTCTCCCTCTGCCAGTCTCTGCCTCTCTCTCTGTGTGTGTCTCTCATGAATAAATAAATACAATCTTTAAAAAAAAAAAAGGAATATACTTTTCACATATTACATCGAGCATATTCTCTTCTATTAAACATTTTTCAAAATATGAGTTTTAATGGGTGCATAATAATTTACTCTATGGCTCTCCAGCATCATTCATTAGTTCCATATGATGACATTTGTGTTTTCTACAATGTTTTTGTTAGAAGTAATATAATTACCTATCACATACATCACTGTCTATATTGTATGAATTTATAATTCATTTTTATAAATATTTTATTCTTTTAAAGATTTTACTTATTTGAGAGAGAGAGAAAGAGAGCATGAACAGGGTGAGGGCAGAGAGAGAGAGGGAGAAGCAGACGCCATGCTGAGCAGGGAGCCTGATGTGAGAATAGATCGCAGGACCCCAAGATCATGACCTGAACTGAAGTCAAATGTTCAACCAACTGGGCCACCCAGCCACCCAAAGATTTTATTTTTTAAAGTAATCTCTGTAACCTGCAGCTCAAACTCACAACCCCAAGATCAAGGTTGTCACGCTCCAACTGAGCCCCTCAGGCATTCCTGTATGAATTTACAATTCATTGTATTTTATTATTTTTTAAAAGATTTTATTTATTTATTCACAAAAAACACACACAGAGAGAGAGAGGCAGAGACAGCCAGAGGGAGAAGCCGGCTCCAGGCAGGGAGCCGGAGGTGGGACTCGATCCCTGGTCTCCAGATCACACCCCGGGCTGAAGGCGGCGCTAAACTGCTGAGCCACCAGGGCTGTCCTCATTTTGTTTTTAAAGATTTTATTTGTTTATTCATGAGAGACACACAGAGAGAGAGAGAGAGAGAGAGAGAGGCAGAGACAGGAGAAGCAGGCTCCTGCGGGGACTCCAACGCACAGCTCACGTCATTGCACACCGATGTTTCCTGGGCTGAAGTTAAAACCACGGAGAAGCCCAAGCATAAACCAGACACCAGGAAACGTCCTGCCAACCAGGAGTGTCAGTGTGCACAGGCCTTTGCTGCAGGTGTTGGCTGCCTGATTATGATTGCTTTATGCTTCAGGAAGGTGCAGGTTATCCTCTGCACTAGAACTTTTTTTGCAGTGTTTTATTGTCTAGATTCTCATTCCTGGTAGTGTGGGCAGTGTGAATTATTATTATTTTTAAAGATTTTATTTATTTATTCATCACACACACACACACACACACACACACACACACACACACACACACACAGGCAGAGACACAGGCAGAGCAAGAAGCAGGCGCCATTCAGGAGCCCGACGTGGGACTCGATCCGGGGTCTCCAGGATCACGGCCCTGAGCTGAAGGCGGCGCTACACCGCTGAGCCACCCGGGCTGCCCCTGGCAGTAAGAATTATGATGAACACTTGCCCAAGCAGTGAGGATCCTGCAGTTCGTTTATATGAAGGCCTTGATTGGTCCCGGTAGGTTGGGACTGGGGACGCAATGGTGCGGGCTCCACAGGAAGGAGGACTTGTTCTGCGGAAGAGCAAGTTATAAACGGCAGGTAAGAGTCTGACAGCATGAGATGCTATCACTGGTTGCTCATACTATAATTTGATGAAAATCACGGAGTAGGAGCAAGCGATTTCATGTCTATAGTTTTTAAATAAATCTTAATCCAGTTTTCATATTTGATGTGGCTTTCCAAATCGTTAGTACGGAAGTTAAGCCTCAGACCCTTAACAACCTTAGTGTTTATTGGGGCAGCTGGGGGGTTCAGGGGTTGAGCTTCTGCCTTCAGTTCAGGGCGTGATCCTGGAGTCCTGGGATGCAGCCCCGCATCAGGCTCCCCTTTCTCCCGCTGCCTGTGTCTCTGCCTCTCTCTGTGTCTCTCATGAATAAATAAAATCTTAAAAGAAGAACATTAGTATTTATTAAGAGATTTTAGCTATTATATTCTTTAAAGTCTTTTTGTTTTTCTCAAATGTGCCTTTGTACTGAGTATAAAAACAACAGTGCACAAATTATTTTACACTACAATTTACTGAGTTTCTTACTCTGAGACATTTTCTTCTCCTCTAAGTATGAAAAGAGGCAGTCTTTAAAAAAAGAAAAGAAAAGAGGCAGCCTTCAATGAGAAATTAGTAATTAAAAAAAAAAAAACAGGGATCCCTGGGTGGCGCAGCGGTTTAGCGCCTGCCTTTGGCCCAGGGCGTGATCCTGGAGACCCGGGATCGAATCCCACGTCGGGCTCCCGGTGCATGGAGCCTGCTTCTCCCTCTGCCTGTATCTCTGCCTCTCTCTCTCCCTCTCTCTGTGACTATCATACGAAAATAATAAAATAAAATATTAAAAAAAAAACAAAAAAACAATTAGATCTTCTGTAAGGATAGACATTTAAAAAAATTTTTTTTTAAATTTTTATTTATTTATGATAGTCACAGAGAGAGAGAGAGAGAGGCAGAGACACAGGCAGAGGGAAGCAGGCTCCATGCACCGGGAGACCGATGTGGGACTCGATCCCGGGTCCCCAGGATCGCGCCCTGGGCCAAAGGCAGGCGCCAAACCGCTGCGCCACCCAGGGATCCCAAGATAGACATTTTAAAAAAATATTTTATTTAATTATTCAGCAGAGAGAGAGAGAGAGAGAGAGAGAGAAAGAGAGAGAGAGAGAGAGAAAGCATGAGCAAGAGTGGTAGCAGAAGGAGAGTGAGAAGCAGACTGACTGCAGAGCAGGGAGCTTGATGCAAGGCTCAATCTCAGATCATGACCTGAGCTGAAGGCAGGTGCTTAATGACGGAGCCACGCAGGTGCCCCTAGAATATGCTTTAAAAAAAAATTTTTTTTTTTTTTTAGCTAGGTTCCATACCCAATGTGGGGGTTGAACTCAAGACCCTGAGATTAAGAGTCACATGCTCTACCTACTGGGCCAGCCAGGTGCCCCAAAAATAGACTTTTATTTTTATTTACTTATTATTTTTTTCTTTTTTTTTTAAACTTATTTTTATTTATTTATGGTAGACATAGAGAGAGAGAGGCAGAGACACAGGCAGAGGAGAGGGAGAAGCAGGCTCCATGCCAGGAGCCCGACCTGGGACTTGATCCCGGAACTCCAGGATCACACCCTGGGCCAAAGGCAGGCGCGAAACTGCTGAGCCACCCAGGGATCCCCTATTTTTTTTTTCTTAAAGATTTTATTCATTTATTCATGAGAGACACACAGAGAGAGGCAGAAACATAGGCAGAGGGAGAAGCAGGCTCCCTGTGGGGCGCCTGCTGTGGGACTTGATCCCAGGACCCCGGGATCACAACCTGAGCTGAAGGCAGACATTCAACCACTGAGCCACCCAGGTACCCAAGAATAGATTTTTATATCCACAAAATAAACACATATTTATTAGACAATATGAATGGATCCATGTGGATTTTAAATTGAATGAAATTCATGTAAAAAGTGTGGCCATGGGCAGCCCAGTTGGCTCAGCGGTTTAGCGTCCTCTCCTGCCCAGGGTGTGATCCTGGAGACCCAGGATCGAGTCCCACGTCAGGCTCCCTGCGTGGAGCCTGCTTCCCTCTCTGCCTGTGTCTCTACCTCTCTCTGTGTGTCTCTCATAAATAAATAAATAAATAAATAAATAAATAAATAAATAAATAAAATCTTAAAAAGAAAATAAAGTGTGGCCTTTTGGCCTCACTGCTGTATCTACCTTACCAAGGTTTCTAGAGTGTGACTTTAAGGCATAGCACATTGTGTAAAACTGGGGGCAAACCAGCTTTATCAACCCTACTTTACTCACATATACAAAGAACATGTATAGAATGGGGAGCTATGGGCAGCCCCGGTGGCGCAGTGGTTTAGCGCTGCCCTCAGCCCAGGGCGTGATCCTGGAGACGGCGGATCAAGTCCCACGTCAGGCTCTCTGTATGATGCCTGCTTTTCCCTCTGCCTCTCTCTCTCTCTCTCTCTCCTCTCTCTCTCGGTCTCTATGAATAAATAAATAAAATCTTAAAAAAAAAAAAAAAAGAATGGGGAGCTATAATCGAGGGCCACCAAAGTACTGTATAACATTCACTACAGATTGTATCATCACAAAAGTCAGGAGTTTTTGCCCATTTTTTTCTGAGTCCAGATTCGCCCTAATATGTTTTCTACATCCCGAGGAAAGAAATCGGGGAAAATGTTTTTTTTTTTTTTTTTTTTTAGATTTTATTTATTTATTCATGACAGACACAGAGTGGGGGTGGCAGAGACACAGGCAGAGGGAGAGGCAGGCTCCATGCAGGGAGCCCGATGTGAGACTCGATCCCCGTCTCCAGGATCACACCCTGGGCTGCAGGCGGCGCCAAACCACTGCGCCACCGGGGCTGCCCTGTTTTTCTTTTCATTAGAAAACAGTCAATTGGAAGAGGTATTAAAGAGTGAAACATTGCTGGTTTGGCTACAGATAAGCCGATGTCTTTCCTTTCAGACCACATTGTGAATTCTCTTTAAAAACAATTGTAATCTAGGGGTGTCTGGGTGGCTCAGTGGTTGAGCATCTGCCTTTGGCTCAGGGCATGATACTGGGTCCTGGGATGGAGGCCTGATCATGCTACCCTCGAGGAGCCTGCTTCTCCCTCTTTCTATGTCTCTGCCTCTCTGTGTCTCTCATAAATAAAAATAAATAAATAAATAAATAAATAAATAAATAAATAAATAAATAAACAAACATAAATATAAATAAACAAATCTTTTAAAGAATTGTAATCTAAATATTTCGGAATTAAGTTTTTATAACATAGATCCTGCTGAAACTTTTCAGTATGAATGGTATCAGTTATCTTAAGAAGAGACAAGGGCACCTAGGTGGCTCAGTTAGTTAAGCATTCAACTCTTGATTTCAGCTCAGATCATGGTTTCAGGATCCTGAGATTGAGCCCCGCATCAGGTTCCCAGCTCTGCTTGTCTCCCCTCTTCCCCTGCCCCTCCCCTCCTCCTCTCCTCTCTCACAAATAAGTAAATCCTTAAAGTAAAAGAGCTACTTAATAAGCACATTAGTTACATTTTTTTAAAAAGATTTTATTTATTTATTCATGAGAGACACAGAGAGAGAGAGGCAGAGACACAGGCAGAGGGAGAAGCAGGCTCCACGCCGGGAGCCCGATGTGGGACTTGATCCCTGGTCTCCAGGATTACTTCCCGGATTGAAGGCGGCGCTAAACCGCTGAGCCACCTGGGCTGCCCCCCCCCCCTTTTTTTTTTTTTTAAGATTTTATTTATTTATTGAGAGAGAGTGAGCAAGAGAGAGAGCAGGTGCAGGGGGAGGGGCAGAGGCAGAGGGAAAAGCAGGCTCCCCATTCCGCAGGGAGCTTGATCCAGGACTCAGTCTCAGGACCTGGGGATCCCGGGATCGTGACCTGAGCTGAAGGCAGATGCTCAACCAACTGAGCCACCCAAACGTCCCTAGTTATATTATTTCAATGCTATTTTTATTTATTGCCTTAGATACACTTAGGCACTTACACTTAGATACGCTATTTTTTATTTAGTGTAACAATGTTAAAACTTTAGTTACAACTTTTTATAGGCATATATTTGATTTTAAAAAGTTTATATTTTTTACTTATGCACAAACATATACAGTTTTGTTTATTTTATCTGACCATGTAAAACTACCGACTATTTAATGGCTTATATATTTGTTTTAATGCAGAATTTCTCAGACATACTGCATTTGTGCACCTGTCAAAGTTTTTTTACTCCTTTATGAAGAATCTCACAAGGAGATAATGGGCTCTACCCATTCACGGTGACTTGGGAAGTAAGAAGGTTTATACACTTTAAGTAAGCTTCCCCACTAAGTACAGATTATTATTGACTGCTGCTGTTTTATTTTTTATAGTCATAAACGTCATGTTTTTATTACCTGACATGAATTAAATTTAGGACACAAGTTGGAGCTATCTTCCCAGAAATACCATTAACAGAAACAATAAATAGTGTATCTGAGATGCAAACTGTAAGCAAATTGATCTGTGGATATTTGTCAGTTCCAAGCAGCAAAATTTGATCCCTGTCCAGGTGCTTGTTTTATTTAATTTTTTAAAAGATTTTATTTATTTATTTGAGAGAGAGAGAGAGAGAGAGAAAGCATAAGAGCATGAATATGGGGGAGGAGCAGACTCCCAGAGAAGGAGAAACAGGCTCCCAGCTGAGCAGGGAGCAGGACAAGGGGCCGACAGGGATCGATCCCAGGATCATGACCTGAGCCAAAGGCAGACCCTTAACCAACTGAGCCCCCCAGGCACCCCCAGGTGCTTGTTTTAGCTAGCAGAGAAGCACCAACTGTTAAGGAGAATTCTGTTTGCAGAGGAGTGGGATCGTCCTTTTTTCTCAAACAATTATCTATACTTTCAGCATTCAATTTCAATTATTCAAAGATTCTCTTAGATTTTAATTTTTTTCATATTGTCAGTGTTGAGTTTCTCAGAACTGCTTCTTTTCCTGTGTTCAGCTTTGAGAATACAGGTTTTCCTAACAGAAAAATGTTAGTAAAAAGAATCTTAGAAACAAGTATTCTTCTTCCCCTGAAACTACAAGCAAAGGCACTCTAGTTCTGCATCATAAAACTGTCCTTGAGTGAAATATCCACGCTCTTTTCTAAGGCCAGTACCTCTTGCCTGATGCTTGAGCTCATCCTCTCAGATTGCTTCCAGCTGTGACTCTGGGAAATCTTGCGGCTGTCTGGTGCGTCATCACTCTTTCCCTCAGTACTTGAGCTTTCCCCTCAGCATACAAATATACTACTAATGCAGAATTCTAGAGCCATCTGGGGACATCTGATGGTAGACTATTAAAATTCCTTAATCCATTTTTAAAGACTTTTCCAGCTGCCTCTAAAAAACAAGAGAATTGAACTTCTTGACATAATTGTGTTCATAAAAGACTCAGTCTCAAAACTGGGTTGCCCCTCCCCAATAGCTACTGAATCAGAATCTGCATTTTTAGCAAGATCCCTAGATGCTACATAGAAGTTTGAAGAGCACCAAACTCAACCAATGACTCCCAACGCTAGAATCTGATGTCCAGGGCACACCGCAGAGCAATTAACTCAGAATCTCTGGGGGTGGGGGTGGAGTCCATATATATATATGCATTACAGGCTCTATGCCCAATGTGGGCCTTATACTCACCACCCCAAGATCAAGAGTTGCATGCTATACCAACTGAACCAGCCAAGGGTCAATTTTTTTTTTTAAGGATTGATTTATTTACTTTAGAAAGAGAAAGAGAGCATGAGAGGGGTAAAGTTTGGACAGAGGATAAGGGAAAGAATCTCAAGCAGACTCCCCACTAAGCAGGGAGCCCACAACCCTGAGTCGAAACCCAGAGTCAGACGATTTAACCAACTGAGCCACCCAGGTGCCCCAACAATATAAAATAATTGATGCCTATTTATATAGCTTCACATCAGGACAAACATAAGTTCTACTTGTTCCACAATAAATGTGGCTAAGATTGACTGCTGGATTGGTGAGATTGCAGTGTAATCTGGAGTAATGGATTTTTATATAGTGGAAATGACTAAAAGAGGAAGGCCAAATGTATGTATTTGCAAGAGTAATTGTGACTATGGACCATGGCTAAGAAGGGAAGTGCAGCAAGAAGATATGAAAGGGTAGACAGAAATTTAGGCGTCAGAGGATTGGAGATTGTGCAAAAGTATGGAAAACTGTCGCTCCACAAGAGTCTTGCCCTTTTTAAAGTATCCTGGATAATGGGAATAAGAGACCTGGTGTTAATATTCACCAGTATCTGTGTTTCCTTTCTCTTTTGGAGGACACACCTTTTCTGCAGTTAAGAATAACCATATAATTGACTTCTGGCCAATGCAATGTGAGTGGAAGTGACAGGCACCACCCCCAGTCTGGCACAATCCTTTCTCTCTTTTCCACATCTATCGATTGACTGGAGAAGATGCTTAAGACCTAGGAAATGGCAGCACATATGATGGAAGGAGTCTAGGTCTAGATGCTATGGACAGCCACCTAGCCAAGCATGTTCACATTGGGCTGGAATATGAGCAAGAATTACTGTACTCTTCTGAGGAGTTTGCTGTAAGGAAATTAGCTAAAGACACAGGAGAGTAGCTGATGGTGAGAGTAGCTTTAAGAGAAGGTGTATTTAAAGTGGGGGAAATGAGGACAATTTTGATGCTCATGGACATGATCCACAGGGAGGAAAAAGAAATGTTGAATAAGGAGAGAGGGGAGAATTGCTGGAGCAACATCCTAGACTAAATCATGGGGATGAGATTTTGTGCACACATGCTGAGTTTGGCATTAGTTAGACGCATAGAGAGGCTGTCTGTTGTAATAGGAGAAAAGGCAGAGCATGTGGGTGCAAGTGCTAAGTTAGAGGCAACATTTTTTTTACTTTTTTTTTTAAGATTGTATTTTTAAGTAGTCTCTATACCCAGTGTGAGGCTGGAACCCACAACCCCAAGATCAAGGGTCACATGTTCCACCAACAAAGCCATCCAGGTGCACCTGACTTACTTCTTAAAAGCATTTATGTATAGTTTTAATTTTATTTACTTATTTTTAAAATATATTTTAAAAATTTATTCATGAGAGAGAGAGAAAGGCAGAGACATAGGCAGAGAGAAAAGTAGGCTCGCAGGGAGCCTGATGCGGGACTCGATCCGGGACTCTAGGATCACGCCCTGAGTTAAAGGCAGATGTTCAACCACTGAGCCACCCAGACGCCCCTATGTATAGCTTTTAAAAACCCAGAAATACAAATATGGATAGCTCCAGTTAGTCCTGGAAAGTCTAACTCATTTCTACAAGGTCAGAAAGTAATTTCATAATATAGAAATACTTCATTTTGTTAAAAAAACATGCTCACCCTATAATATTCTGTGACAAATTATGCTGATATGAACATACTTGAAACATAAATTCTTTTGCACATATCTAAAATAGTTTTCTGGAAGTAACACTGCTTCCTCAAATGGCACGCATGTTTTACATTTTGATAGGTTCAGTTGTTCTCCAAAATAGTTTTATTTGAAGAGTAATCAATAGTCACTGGGTAGATGGCAGTTGTCCAAGGTGTTTGGTGTTGATGGGGTTGGGTTGGGGGTGTTAGGGCAGGTGTCAAGGTTGATGGTAAAGTAAGCATGGCTACAGAATTAGTAATGGGTTATTGGTGGCTGCCAAACATCGATGGATCAAGATAACTTTCCCATATTAAGGTTTGGTGTGTAGTTGCTTTTGAGTTCCTTTCTGATGTTTCTCTGTCTTTGTCCTTTGATATTTCTGTTTGCCTTAGACATCTAAGTGCTTTCCCATTCATAGCCTATCATGGGTTTCTTCCCTTGTATCTAGTCAATCCTACATCCCACCAACAAAGCTTTCAGCTCAAGCTTCTGTAATAGTTGTCATCAAATTCATCATCAAGGAAGATCAATAGGGGTCCGACCAACATATCTAAAAACTCTCATACCTTACTGAGTAAAATATTATTGTCGTCCAGTTATTGATCTAATGGCCCAACCATCCAGACATTTTTTTCTTTTCCACTTCTGGAAAATATCCACATTCTATCAAAAGCAGAGTTAGTTGCAACATATTGCTAAAAGCTTTTGAATAATAATAAGTTTGTTGAGGGCAAAGATCTCATATTAGAGTAATTATTATCCCACACAAAAGCAGTTGGTGCTGGGTAATGAACATACACTTAATAGTTTCAATGTAACACTTCAGCACCATGTTGCTGGCCTCTTCCATGTGGTCATGCACTTCCCTTTCCATCAACATCATCCCGTGAGTCTCTCTAATCATGATCCTTTTCAACTTCCTCCTTTCTTGATGTGCCTGTTTAAGCATGGGAGTCAAAGTTGAAATGCCCTATACAGGATAAAAATCTATGTATGCTCAGAATGATTGCAATCTAGTTAGAACACTGACAAAAGTAATAAATTTTTTTTTCCCATGAACTGATTCTTTGATATTCCTTGTATGTTTTCATACGCAGGCTTATAAAGTCTCTGCTTAACAGCAGTATGTGTGTGGAGGGAAAATGGGGTGGTGGGAGGGGCACAGAAATCTTTCAGAGGGGGCACCTGGGTGGCTCAGTCAGTAATGCATCTTACTCTTGATTTTGGTCAGGTCATAATCTCAGGGTCCTGGGGTGGAGCCCTACATTGAGCTTCATGCTGGGCATGGAGCCTGCTTGGGATTCTTTCTCTCCCTCTCCCTCTCCCCACCCCATTCATGCATTTATGCACTCTCTCCACACCCCTGTCCCCCACAAAAAGGAAAAAATCTCTCAGAGGAATACTGACAGCTCCAAATCCTACAGCCTCAGAGTATAATGAGCATAAACTGCTGTGACATTCAAATTTTCCTTATGGAACCCACGTTAGCCAAGATACAAGGGAAGATGGAAAGAAAGAAAGAAAGAAGAAAGAAAGAAAGAAAGAAAGAAAGAAAGAAAGAAAGAAAGAAAGAAAGAAAAGAAAAGAAAGAAAAGAAAAGAAAAGAAAAGAAAAGAAAGAAAAGAAAAGAAAAGAAAAGAAAAGAAAAGAAAAGAAAAAAGAAAAGAATAAAAGAATGGGGGATGCCTGGGTGGCTTAGTGGTTGGGCATCCGCTTTTGGCTCAGGATGTGATCCCCAGGGTCCTGGGATCGAGTCCTGCATCACACTTCCCATGAGGGGTCTGCTTCTCCCTCTGCCTGTGTCTCTGCCTCTCTCTCTCTCTGTGTGTCTCTTATGAATAAATAAATAAAATCATTAAAAAAAGAAAGAACTAATTAAATGTATCTGATGCTGTTTTTTTTCAAGTATTTAATTCCTATTAGTCAACTTATATTAGTTTCTGATGTTTAATTTTTAATAATATTTTATTTAATTATTCATGAGAGACACATAGAGAGAGAGAGAGAGAGGCAGAGACACAGGCAGAGGGAGAAGCAGGCTCCATGCAGGGAGCCTGACGTGGGACTCGATCCCAGGTACCCAGGATCACGCCCTGGGCTGAAGGTGGCGCTAAACCGCTGAGCCACCCAGGCTGCCCCTGATGTTTAATTTTAATGTTTTATTTATACACACTTATTTGGTGCTGATAACTACAGTAGCATTGAGAGTCTTCTTCCACTGCTAATCTTTGAAAAATAATATTCAGTAAAAAAGCATAAAATAACAATTTCTCAAACTATTATATTAAATTGTTAAAAGGTACCATTCTCTACATCATCTTTATCCTTTACATTCTTCTGTACTTTTGCTTCCCATTTTCTCTGATTGGTTCAAATTATTCTTTGTTTTGTTTTGCTCTTGTTTGTTCTGTAATCCCATGGGTGTGAGGAACATCTTGACTCTGTCTTGACGTCATTCCTCAGTTTTATAAAATCTTGGCCATTTCATCTTCAAAATTTTCTTTTACCTCATTCTTTTTAAATTCTCCTTCTGGAACTCAATTACATATGTTAGACCTTCTCACAAGGACCCATATATGCCACTTAGGCTCTCTCCTGTTGTTTTGTCTTTCTGGTCTTCTGTATGGATTTTTTTTTAAAGATTTTATTTATTTATTTATTATGAGTGACACACAGAGATAGGCAGAGACATCATGCCCTGAGTGAAAAGCAAATGCTCAACCGCTGAGCCACCCAGGCATCCCTGTATGGATATTTTCTTCTCACTTATCTTTCAGTTAACTAAATTTTCTCTCTCTTTTTTTTTTAGGTAACCTCTGTGCCTAATGTGGGTCTTGAACTCACAACCCCAAGATCAAGAGTTGTGTGCTCTACCATGCCTGCCAGGAACCCCAACTAATTTCTTTCTTTCTTTCTTTCTTTCTTTCTTTCTTTCTTTCTTTCTTTCTTTCTTTCTTTCTTTCTTTCTTCTTTTTTTTTTTAAAGATTTTACTTATTTATTCATGAGAGACACAAAGAGAGAGAGGCAGAGACACAGGCAGAGGGAGAAGTAGGCTCCATGCAGGAGCTTGATGCGAGACACGATCCCGGGACTCCAGGATCACGCCCTGGGCCGAAGGCAGGTGCTAAACTGCTGAGCCACCCAGGGATTCCCCCCCCAAATAATTTCTTATTCAGCTGTGTTTAATCTGCTGTGAAATTCACCTACTAAGTTCTTAATTTGGGACGCCTGGGTGGCCTAGCGTTTAAGTGTCCAACTTTGGCTCAGGTTGTGATCCTGGAGTCCTGGGATTGAATTCCACATCGGGCTCCCTACATGGAGCCTGCTTCTCCCTCTGCCTATGTCTCTGCCTCTCTCTGTGTCTCTCATGAATAAATAAAATAAAATCTTTTTTTTTTTTTTAAAGTTCTTAATTTGTGGGACAGCTGTCTGGCTCAGTGGGTAGAGCATGGGACTTTTGATCTGGGGTCATGAGTTTGAGACCCACATTGGGCATGTTTTTTAAAAAAAATTCTTAAAAAAATAAAAAGATAAAAAAAGTTATTAATTTGTTACTTTTTTCCAAATATATATATGTATACTGGGACACCTGGGTGGCTCAGGGGTTGAGTGCCTGCTTTCTGCCCAGGGCGTGGTCCCCGGGGTCTTGGGATCGAGTCCCACATCAGTCTCTGCCTCTCTCTCTGTGTCTCTCATGAATAAATAAATAAAATCTTAAAAAAAGAACATGTATGTATATATACACATATGTATATATATTTTTTAGTTTCTAGTGCTTTGCTGAAATTTTTCATCCTATTACTTATATTCTTAAGCATATTAATCATAGGTATTTTAAGTCTGATTCTAATAACTCTAATCTCTGGACCTGGGTTTTATTTTATTTTCTGTTTAAGTCAACTCTTGTCTTTTTGTATGTCTAATATTGTTTATTAAATACTAGATATGGGATCCCTGGGTGGCGCAGCGGTTTAGCGCCTGCCTTTGGCCCAGGGCGCTATCCTGGAGACCGGGATCGAATCCCACGTCGGGCTCCCTGCATGGAGCCTGCTTCTCCCTCTGCCTGTGTCTCTGCCTCTCTCTCTCTCTCTCTCTCTCTCTCTGTGACTATCATGAATAAATAAATAAAATCTTAAAAAAAAAAACTAGATATTATGTATACAAACTTAAGTTGGAGCATAACTCCCCATCCCCCCCCTTTTTAAAATCTCCATCCCTTAAATGTGGCTGTGCATAGGACTTCTTTCCAAAGGGTACAATACAAAGGAGGATAAAAGAGTAACTTTACAATGGAGAAAACTGACAAACATTACCTCAGCCAGGTGATCAAGGTCAACGTTAATAGCAATAAGCATGTTGATAGTATGTATCCTTGATATGATGAGATGACAATGGGACTTTACCTCTGGTTTTGCTCTGAAAAACCCTCAATCCAATTTATCATGAGAAATATATCAAATTTCAATATGGGACATTGTACAAAATATATGACCAATATTCCTCCATCAAGGTCATCAAAAACAAGGAAAATCTGAGAAACTGTCACAGCCTGAAGAAATTTAAGACTTGATGACTAAATGTATCCTGGTTAAATCTGGAACAGAAAAAGAACAGTAGGTTGTAAAATAAGAAAATCTGAATAAAGTATAGGCTTTAATAATGCATCATTATTGGGTCATTAGTAGTGATGCCCATACCATACCGATGTTAATAGTAGGAGAAACTAGGTAGGTAGTATATACAGGAAACTCTTGGTACTATCATCTCAATTTATTATTATTATTATTATTTATCTTTTTTTTTATCATCTCAATTTAAATCTAAAACTATTTGGGACACCTGGGTGGCTCAGTCGTTGAGTGTCTGCCTTTGGCTCAGGGTGTGATCCCAGGGTTCTGGGATCGAGTCCTGCATCAGGCTCCCCACAGGGAGCCTGCTTCTCCCTCTGCCTGTGTCTCTGCTTCTCTCTGTGTCTCTCATGAATAATAATTTTTTTTAAAAAGATTGTATTTACTTATTCATGAGACACACACACACACACAGAGGCAGAGACACAGGCAGAGGGAGAAGCAGGCTCCCTGCAAGAAGCCCGATGTGGACCACAGGATCGTGACTAGCCGAAGGCAGACACCCAACCACCGAGCCACCCAGGCATCCCCCAAATTTACTTTTGCAAATGTCAGTCTTTATGAGGTCAGAATCTATTTTTCGCCCTCCAATATTCCCTGAGGGCAGCTCAGGGTGGGTCCTACACTTGTTTCTCCCTCTTAACCTGTGAGATTCCTGAAACTATTCAGATTCCCAGCCTCTGAATTGCCACGTTCAGGGCGGATACCTAGTCTTTCAGGCACTGCTGAGTCAGCAAGAGGCAGGTCCAGGCTTCCCTTCTCTGATACCTTGGCTTCTTCAATTCCTTACTGCATTGAAAGCTCTCTGATGCTTTCAAGTAGTAGTAGTTGTTGTTGTTTTAAGATTTTATTTATTCATGAGAGACAGAGAGAGAGGCAGAGACACAAGCAAAGGGAGAAGCAGGCTCCCTGCAGGGTCTGATATGGAACTCGATCCCAGGACCCAGGGAACACAACCTGAGCTGAAGGCAGTCGCTCAACCACTGAGCCACCCAGGCATCCCTCAAGTAGTTTTTGTGCTTATCCAGCTTTCCCTGATCTCAGCAGAGAGTTGACCTGACACCAGCTATTCAGTCACAATCCAAACCGGAAATTTCTGCTTCTCATTTTTTAGATTACTTTTCATTTCCTCACCGATACCAAAATACTGAAAAACACTTCTGCTTTCCATGAATCCTGGAGCTTCTTCTTTCAGCCAGCCAGTAATTTAGTAATAAAATTTTTAAAAAGATTTTATTTATTTATTTATTTGTAAGAGAGAAGGAGAGCAAATGGGACAGCACAAGCAGGGGGAGTGGCAGAGGCAGAGGGAGAGGGAGAGGGAGAAGCACGCTACCCACCGAGTGGGGAGCTTGCTGCGGGTGGAGCTCAATCCCAACACCCTGGGATCATGACCTAAGCAGAAGATAGATGATTAATCAACTGAGACACCTAAGTGCCCCTAGTAATAGCATCTTAAACATCAGTCAGATTTTTTAAAAAATTACATAGATGCTAGAAATGATTAATAACTAATTAAGGAATAAAATTAGAGAGTCAACAGGAAAGAACCAAGTGACATGACTAAAATCATCTTCTAGGAAAGTAAAAGGTACTGGTATCTGTGCTTGCTTCAGTAGTTAAATTGGAAAGGTACAGAGATTAGCATGGCCTCTGTTCAAGGGTGACACATAAATTCATGAAGTGTTCCATATTAAAAAAAAAAAAAAAGTACTGGCATCCGGTCTGTTATTTTGATAAATCCCCTAGTGATCGAGCTCTCTAACTGCACTAGCAGGACAGCAAAGTTCCAAGATAAGAACTAACACAGATGAATTCACTTTCTTTAATTCCATATAGATCAAAGGATGAGCCTGGAATATTTTGTGGTACCAAAAAGTAAGGAAATACTTAAAAGAGTGATGGCCACATGTCAAAAGGATGTAGTATGAAGGCTGAACTAGCCACATCTAGGAGAATTTGAATATATTTCCCTAAATATTTATAAACTATTTATATTACTAATAAATTATGAAGTTATGCTACCATCAATTGAATTTCCACCAAATTAATCAGCTCTTATTTTTTTATTTTTTTAAAGATTTACTTATTTTTTCAAGATAAACATAGAGAGAGAGACAGAGGCAGAGACACAAGAGGAGGGAGAAGCAGGCTCCATGCCGGGAGCCTGATATGGGACTTGATCCCGGGACTCCAGGATCACGCCCCGGGGCCAAAGGCAGGTGCTAAACCACTGAGCCACCCAGGGATCCCCATCTCTTATAATCTGATATGTTAGACTAACATAATTGCTTGAATATTATTAGAAGGAGATTCATAATCATATGATCATAAAGCTGATCAGTAAACTTACACTAAAACTAGTTAAAATAATTTTATTTTTTTAACTTTTTTTGTGTGTGTGGCACTGGGCTGGCTCAGTCGGTAGAGTATATGACTCCTGATCTTGAGGTTGTGATTTCAAGCCCCATGTTGGCTGTAAAGATGACTTACAAGTAAAATATTGAAAAAAATAAAAATACTTTTTTTCTTTGTGTTATCTTTTTTTCTAGAGTGAGAATTAGGGGCAATAAAGTCTAGATCTTTTCTAGCTTTATTTCCCACTCTCTTCTGCATTCAGAACATCATCAATCCTTCATTCCTATGTTCAAATCTTTTTTTTTTTTTTAAGATTTTATTTATTTATTCATGAGAGACACAGAGAGAGGGAGAGAGGCAGAGACACAGGCAGAGGGAGAAGCAGGCTCCAGGCAGGGAGCCTGATGTGGGACTCGATCCCAGGACTCCAGGATCATGCCCTGGGCCCAAGGCGGCGCTAAACTGCTGAGCCACCCAGGCTGCCCCATTCCTATGTTCATATTAAGATTTTTGCATTTGGGGAGCCTGGGTGGCTCATTCAGGTAAAAGTCTGACTCTTTAAAAATTTTTTTTTTTTTTTTTTTTTTTATTTATGATAGTCACAGAGAGAGAGAGAGAGAGAGTCAGAGACATAGGCAGAGGGAGAAGCAGGCTCCATGCACTGGGAGCCTGATGTGGGATTCGATCCTCGATCTCCAGGATCGCGCCCTGGGCCAAAGGCAGGCGCCAAACCGCTGCGCCATCCAGGGATCCCAAGTCTGACTCTTTAAATATTTATCTGGAATACTAAGTTTTGAAGTGCCCTCTCCATGTGTCCTGGCCTTCCTTGTCCCATCCTAGTCCCTGTCCTTCCTCTCCTATGGCCAGTAACACCCATTCCCTTATTCCACAAACATTGGTAGATATTGCCAAATGACCCTGGGGTGGGGTGGGGGAACTGCCCCTAGCTGAGAACCACTGCTCCAATGGTGTTAAATATCACTTTCCTGGCTCACACTGCACCCGAGTTCCTGTCAGGAATTCTGATTCCCTTAACACTCCCCTCTAGGAGTCCCTTTCATCTGGATCAACCAGGTTTTTATCGCTAGGAACTGCTTCTCTATTTGGTCCCAGGATTAGAAAAGGTAAATACGTTTTCAGCTGCTGGAAGATGGCATTCGAAGAATGGACAAACCCTTTTAATTTCTAAGAAAGAGAATTCTTGGCATAGCCTACTAATCGCAGAAGCAGTTGAGATCATGTGGTATTGTGATCCTAATCTAGACAAGATAGTGCCCGCACAACCCATTTCCTAACTTCCAAACACACATTCTAGAGGTTGTCTCAGAGAATGAATTTGTGCAGCGTAATTTTTAACAGTCATATCTGGTTTTAGATTCTCTACTTCCTGGCTTGTGACTTAAGTCAAATATTCAGGTTTTCTGAGACTTCCATCATAGGGATACTCCTCTGTGTAATGAGCATCATGACACCCACTGCACAAAGTGTTGCAGATAAAAAGATGATCTAATTTTTAAAAACTTTTCTGGACTTGCCATGAATGAAAATGTTGCAGGAGCACCCGAGTGGCTTAGTTGTGAAGCATTTGCCTTCAGCTCAGGTCATCATCTCACGGTCCTGGGATCCAGCCCCCCCCAACCACCCCGTGTCAGACTCAGGGAGTCTGCTTCTCCATCTACTCCTTCCCCTGCTCTTGCTCGCTGTTTCTCTCTGAAAAGGTTGTAGTTCACCTGGCCCTTGGAGCCTCTCTGCAGGCTCCTTTCTTGCCTGTGGACAGGCTCCCTGGTGAACATCATGTTCATGTTCCCCCCGCATAGGAGTGAGACATGCTCTCTAGCCATAGATGTCAACAGGCATGAAGGTGGCTTCACTTTTAAGATCTCTTCAGGGACAGATCCTGAAACCTAATAAAACCCCTGCTTCTGGGTAGGATGTACAATGTACCCCAGCTTTTGGGTGCCTTGGAGCTGGACCAACCGGGATTGAAAACTGCTACCAGGTTTGGCACATTAGAGTCAGGAGCTTGGCTGATTTCAACGAGGAAACGTGCATCCATCTGTTAAATCATCGTAGAAGGTGGTCTGTGGTGTCTTTAGCTTTTTTTGCGGCAAGTTGTACATGTCTCAATGGCTCCACCTGCTGTCAGAAAGAAGAACGTGACTTCATCCCTCACATTTTTAGATTTGGGGTCAGAGCCAAGTTAGTGGGGGGATTGGGAAGGATGGGACTCCTGCTACTGTTTTATCAGAACCCTCCTGGACTGAGGACTTGGTGAGTAGCATTCTGACTCAGGTTTGTTTATATTTTAAGTCTGTCGCTTCTGTTATATTAATAGTACTCCAATCTATGTTTTTCCCTTTGTGACAAGGTTTTACTTAGAGCTGATGAAAAATGCATATATAACTCTTCAGATTTCTTCCTTCTTCAGATATTATTGGTGTGTTGTGATTTTGTAGGAAATTTTTAAGTAAATTTCAAATTTATCAGGGTAAGGATTTACCTACTTTTTTTTTTTTCAGTTTTACTGAGCTATAATTGGCATATAACATCATGTAAGTTTAAGATGTACAATGTGGGGATCCCTGGGTGGCGCAGCGGTTTGGCGCCTGCCTTTGGCCCAGGGCACGATCTGGAGACCCGGGATCGAATCCCACATTGGGCTCCCGGTGCATGGAGCCTGCTTCTCCCTCTGCCTGTGTCTCTGCCTCTCTCTCTCTCTGAGTATCATAAAAAAAAAAAAAAAAAAAAAAAAAAAGATGTACAATGTGATGATTTGATACATGTATATATTGCAAAATGTTTATGACAACAAGGTTAATTACATCCATCCCCTCTCATAATTATCATTTCATTGTTGTTGTTGCTATGGTGGGTACATTAAAGTTTTACTCTTATAACAACTTTCAAGGATACAATAGAGTATCACTAACCATAGTCACTGTGTTGTACATTAGCTCTCTGGAACTTACTCCTCTTATGACTTACATTTATTGTAAGACTCATCTTATTGATGAACATCTCCCCATTTCTCTCCCCATGCCCAGCCCCTGGCAAACACCATTCTACTCCGTTTCTATAAGTTTGACTTTTTTGGATTCCACATGTAAGATCATGTAGTATTTGTCTTTCTCTGACTTTATTTCACTTAGCATAATACTCTCAAGGTCCATCTACATTTTTGCAAATAATAGAATTTCCTTCTTTTAAAATTTTTATTTATTTATGATAGTCACACACACACACACACACACAGAGGCAGAGACACAGGCAGAGGGAGAAGCAGGCTCCATGCACTGGGAGCCCGACGTGGGATTCGATCCCAGGTCTCCAGGATCATGCCCTGGGCCAAAGGCAGGCGCCAAACCGCTGCACCACCCAGGGATCTCCAATTTCCTTCTTTTTTTATGTCTGAATATGACACTTTAAAAATTTTATTTATTTTTCTTAAAGATTTTATTTATTCATGAGAGACACACACAGAGAGAAGCAGAGACCTAGGCAGAGGGAGGAGGCTCCCTGCAGGGAGCCCGACTCCACCCCCGGACCCCGGGATTACCACCTCAGCCAAAGGCAAACAGTCAACCATGAGCAGCCCAGGCATCCCTATTTCCAAATTTTTGAAGAACCTTCACTGTTCCACAGTGGCTGCACCAATTTACATTCCCACCAACAGTGCACGAGGATTCCCTTTTCTCCACATTCTCACCAACACTTGTTATGTCTTATTGTTGGACCCTTGCTCACGGGTGCCAACGTGTCCCGGTGGACGCCCCAGAGACTCAGACCCCAGACAGGCAGATGCAACAAGCAAGAGGGTTTATTGAACGTTTGCGCAAACGGGCTCTCTGCCTCAGAGGTGGCAGAGCGCCCTGATTAGCAATTACAGGCATTTTTTAAAGGCAAAAAGACCACGGGAGTAGCATAGCATTGTGACATGATTTATTTCTTTGAAGGTCAACATGACCATGTTCAGGGACTTTTCCAGTCAGGGCAAGGGGGGGATAGTTTTCCTATCTCGGAAAAACAGAATGTTTTTGTTGCTTGAATTTATGGGAGGCACCTGGATGGGCTGCCTCAGGGTTAGGCCTGGTCCCACTCACGGGTGTGTGTGTGTGTGTGGGGGGGGGGTTCTTCATTATCTTGATAATAGTAATTTTAACAAGTGTGAGTTTCCCTTATTATATTTAGAGCTTTTGGAATAAACAGGAATGCCATGTATTTTCATTCCTAAAATCAGAATGTGTGCCTTATCTTTTTAAAATAATCAAGTCTTTCCAGATTTTATCAAAATTGTTTAAAGATTTTGTTTTTTAAGTAATCTCTACACCCAATGTGGGGCTCAAACTTATAACTCCAAGATCAAGAGTCACATGATATAACTGAGTCATCCAGGTGCCCCCAGAATTTGGTAGACCTTTAAAATCTTGCATTGGATTTGTTTATTTTTTAAGTGAGTCCGTTCCATTTACCCCTCAATTGCTGTTGCTCCTGAGGTTATAGTTCTGTGGCTTTCAAGGTGGAGACACACTCTCTGTGGCTCTTTGTCAGGAGCTGAAAGTTGCTCTCCTAAGTAGAGCCTTCTAAACCAAGCATGACTCATTTTCCCTAAACAGCCTATCCATGTATATGACTCCTATTGGGATGTAATGGGAGAAGCAGGCTTGAAATGCGTATGTATTACCAGGGGCCATGCTATTAAGTCTATTCCCGTATTATACCATCTTCTCTAATAAAAGAAAGACAAAGGAAGCGAAACACACTCAAAAACCTCTATGTCAGGGTGACTGGGTGGCTCAGTTACTTAAGCATCTGCCTCCTGCTCAGGTCAGGATCCCCGGGGTCCTGGGATTTCACATTGGGTTCCCTTCTCAATGGAGAGCCTGTTTCTCCCTCTCCCTTGGGCCCTCCACCCCACACCCTGCTTATGCTCTCTCTCATAAATTAATTAATCAATTAATTATTTTTAAAGATTTATTTATTCATTCATGAGAGACACACACAGAGAGAAGCAGAGACACAGGCAGAGGGAGAAGCAGGCTCCTTGCAGGGAGCCTGATGTGGGACTTGATCCCAGATCTCAGAATCACGCCCTGAGCCAAAGGCAGATGCTCAACCACTGAACCATCCGGGTGTCCCTCTCATAAATTCTTAAAACTTAGTTTCCTCCTTTAAAAACAAAAAGACAAACAAAAAACCCCTCTACATCTACCCACTAACCTGGGTAGATTGTATTGAGCAGATAAATTCCAGACCAAGACCTTAACAGTCATCCAGAGCCCGCTGTCTGTTTAGCTACACTGGGCCATTTCAAACACTCTATCCGTCAGGGTGCAGACAGGAAAGCCGAAACCACACCAGGTATTTCAAACATCGCAAATCTATGAAGAGGAATTGTTATGAAAATATTTGAAGGGATCCCTGGGTGGCGCAGAGGTTTGGCACCTGCCTTTGGCCCAGGGCGCGATCTGGAGACCCGGGATCGAATCCCACGTCGGGCTCCCGGTGCATGGAGCCTGCTTCTCCCTCTGCCTATGTCTCTGCCTCTCTCCTCTCTCTCTCTCTCTCTCTCTCTGTGACTATCATAAATAAATGAAAAAAAAAAATATTTGAAGAGCTCATGGAGCAAACTGAGAAGGGCGGGTAACCCGAAGTGTAGTGTTTGCAGGTGTTGCTCCACACCCAAGGCAGGGAGATCTGAGCACAGAACACACTCCCTGCCAACAATATTGCCAGAACCCCTAGAGTCTGCTGCTGAAACTGCCCAAGCCTGTATAGCCTGCAGCATTGCATTGTTAGAGGGGAGCTTTCCAGACACAGAACAATGGCTTCTCCCATTTTCCTGTCTTCCAGTCTCCCCCAGGACTTCCTCTTTGGTCAAACACAACCAGAACCCAGCTGCCCACGGATTCCAGGAAGTACAATTTACAGGGGTCTAGTCCTCTGCAAAACAGAGCAGAGCACAAGGATAGATGCTCTGTTTACATTCCACTGAAGAATGGAAATGGAGCTGAGGACAGGAAAATAATTGGACCACTCACCTTTTGGGTTTGTCTTTATTTTTTGTTTGTTTGTTTATTTATAGCAGGGGAGAGGGAGGGGCAGAGGGACAGGGGGAGAATCTAATGCAAGTTCCACACCCAGCACAGAGCCTAATTTCAGGATCCTGAGATCATGACCTGAGCTGAAATCAAAAGTCAGATGCATAACTGACCCAGCTACCTAGATGCCCTTAGATCTTTTTCTTAAAGATTTTATTTATTTGAGAATGAGAGAGAGAGAGAGAGAGAGAGAGAGAGAGAGCGAAAGCACACAGAAGAGGGATAAGCAGACTCCCCACTGAGCAGGGAGCCTGATGCAGGGCTCAAACCCAGGGCCCTAACCCAGGGCCCTGTGATCATGACCTGAGCCAAAGGCAGATGCCCAACCATCTGAGCCACCCAGGTGCTTCTAGATTGATTGATTGATGATTGTATTTATTCATGAGAGACACACAGAAAGAGAGAGACAGAGACACAGGCAGAGGGAGAAGCAGGCTCCATGCAGGTAGCCTCATTCGGGACTCGATCCCAGACCCCAGGATCATGCCCTGAGCCAAAAGCAGCCGCTTACCTGCTGAGCCACCGAGGTATCCCTAGATGGTTGTTTTTAAATAAAATGAGACAAGTATCTGTCTCCCAAACTCTAGAGAACACATGTTAGCTCTGATTGTCCAAAGCATCCCTTTATTTGGCTTGAGATGGGCAGTGAGCAGCAAAGCACAACAAACTTCCATGTTGCTGAAATCGAAATACTGAATAACCTTTTTTTTAATTTCATGGTTATCCTGTAACAATTGTGTCGATGTTTTGCACTGAGGATGCAAAAGCAGAAGTGGGGAAGACGCTGGTGCCTTCCCATGACTGGAAACAGTGGTACCAAACTTTACTAATACTTACTGTATAGTTTGCTACCATGCCTGCACAGTAAAACTAAGTGCCACTGTCACTAAGGAACGTTTTTGACTGTAGTAAATGGAAGGATGTGTAAAGTGCTCTAACTCCAGGCAGCTCCAACCCGGGCTCTGGTTAGCCTTATCTTATTCTGGACCCAGATACTTAAGAGAACAGCAGGTTTGTTTATCTGTGAGAGTAAGGCAACTGAAGACCTCTTGTACCACCTATAAAATCAACAATGCCTCATGGATTATGTCTTTTTTTTTTTTTTAAGATTTATTTATTGACTCGAGAGATAGACAGCAGAGAGCATGTACTCAGGAGGAAGGGCAGAGGAAGAGGGAGAAAGAATCTCAAGCAGACTCTGCAGAGCAAGGAGCCTGCCCTGGGGCTTGATCTCAAGACCCTGAGGTCCCAACCTAACCTGAAATCAAGAGTTGGACACTTAACTGGCTGAGCCCAGGTGCCAGGGGTCATCTTAATAAGGGTCTAATTACCATGTAGAGGGAGGGTCCCTCAGAGCTCCTGCTCATATGATAACAAAAATGATTATAGGGTGAGTATAAAATAAAGGTATTCCAGATAGGCAAGTTTCCTTTCATAGAAAGCTGCAAAGGCAATATTTATCAAAATAGGGAAGGAACTCCCCCGCCCCAAAAGGAAATGAGCATGAGCTCAGGAGAAGGCAACAACTCATTACCTGAAGATGGTGAGGAAAGTAGCTCCACAGTGACAGGTATACACAGGCATAGAGAACAAAAAATCCACATGCATGCCCAGAAAGCTTCAGGAAGGAATTTGGATAACTGGGAAAGAATTCAGAGTTAAATTACTGATCAGTACTGATAAAACAAAGTGTGCAGAAAAAAATTAATCCCTGAGAAGATAGTTATGCAGAAAAGGAAAAATAATTTGATACATCTTTTTTTATTTCCTAATACTTTTTTTTTTAAACATTAAACTTTAGAGAATCTTTTTTTTTTAAATTTTTTAAATTTATTTATGATAGTCACACAGAGAGAGAGAGAGAGAGAGAGAGAGAGAGGCAGAGACACAGGCAGAGGGAGAAGCAGGCTCCATGCACCGGGAGCCCGACGTGGGATTCGATCCCGGGTCTCCAGGATCGCGCCCTGGGCCAAAGGCAGGCGCCAAACCGCTGCGCCACCCAGGGATCCCATACTTTTTTTTTTTTTTAAAGATTTATTTATTTATTCAGAGAGAGAGAGAGAGAGAGAGAGAGAGAGAAGCAGAGGACACAGGCAGAGGGAGAAGCAGGCTCCATGCAGGGAGCCCGACGAGGGACTTGATCCAGGGTCTCCAGGATCATACCCTGGGCTGCAGGAGGCGCTAAACTGCTGCGCCACTGGGGCTGCCCTCTAACACCATTTTTCTTTTTTTAAGTTTTAATTTAAATTCCAGTTAACACACAATGTGGTATTAGTTTCCAGTGTATGATCTACTGATTGATTCAGTATTTCCTTATGTCACCTGGTGGTCATTAAGTTAATGGTCGTTCCAGTTGGAACTCCTTTTTTCCTCACCTCCCTACATTTTAGTTATGTTATTATATTTCACATCCCTTGGTATGTGTGAAGTTCCTTCACTGATTTTTTGAGGTTTTATTTATTGATTGATGAGAGACACACAGAGAGAGGTGCAGACACAGGCAGAGGGAGAGGCAGGCTCCCCGCGGGGATCCTGATGTGGGACTTGATCCCAGGACCTTGGGATCAACCTGAGCCAGAGGCAGATGCTCTACTGCTGAGCCACCCAGGTGTCCCCCTTCACTGATTTTTATGTAAACATTCATTTTCACTGCTTTTGTGTTTCCTCAAGGTGGCCTCTTCTCTCCCCTTCAGCTGTGGAGTTTGTTGTCCGCCTTCAGGTCGACTTCTGGGGTATTGAGGATGGTTTGTTAGTTTTCTAGTTGTGTTGGTGGGAGGAGGTGAGCCTAGGGTCCTTCTCCACCAAGGCCATCTTCCCGTTCCTATGTATTTCCGTTTTTAATAACTTTCAGAGTCTTGATAATCAGAGTGGGAGTTTAATGTACAAGGCCTCCTGCCGAGGAATCAAGAAACAGCAAGACAGGGGCACCTGGGTGGCTCAGCGGTTGATCCCGGAGTCCTGGGACCGAGTCCCACATCAGGCTCCCTCTGACCATGTCTCTGCCACTCTCTCATGAATAAATGATAATTTTTTTTTTTAAATTCTGGACTTGAAGACACTGGAAAACATGGTCAACACTATTGACCTTTTGCTTTGGGGGCTCTCTGCACGGCGGTCAGCATACCGGGCTTTTACCCCCTCTACCCACTAGATGTCAGTAACACTCCCTTATTTGCCAAACTGGGGAGAGGAGGAACTACTGGCTGTTTATCATCTGTCTTAGCTTTACAAAGTGCAGCTCTCAACATCTTACTGATTCTGTCTTCTCAGGTTGAGAGGTAAAAAGAATTTAAAGATTTTAAGAAGGTTTTGGGGATTGAGATATGTGAACTACATACAAGGTTTTCCCCTAGAGTTGCTTTTCCTTTCCTGAGAAGGAAATTTAGACAGGAAGGTCTTTACAGATACTGTCAGAGAATCATGGGCAGTAATTACCAACTTTGGCCATATGTTAGAATCAGCTGCGGGAGAAATGTATGCATACTTCCTCCTCAACCTCAACCATGCCCGGGAAAACATTGGTTTGGAGATGGGCCCAGAATAGGTATTGTTTAAAAGCACCTTGGGAGACTCTACTTGCAATCTCTGCAGAGAAGCACTGATCTAGGAATGAGATGAAGCCCGGGTAGCAAACAATGATTAGGCTGAACAAAAAAAAATTTTTTTTTCCCATAGAAAATACTTGATGGGGCAAAGAATGATTCTCAAAGGGGAACAAAGTGATTTTTCCAGCAGCTTCAAGTATCTGAAACATGGATGCAGCTTGTCTGAATACAGACAAGAGAGTTTGGATTTCTTTCCCAAGTATCTGGGGGGGAAATCTTCAAAATTTAAGATATTAATCATTAAAATCCATTTCCAAGTTGAATTTGATGTGGTTTCATTTTTTTTTTTTTAAGATTTGTTTATTCATGACAGACACACACACACACAGAGAGAGAGAGAGAGAGAGAGAGAGAGAGAGAGAGAGGCAGAGATACAGGCAGAGGGAGAAGCAGGCCCCATGCAGGGAGCCTGATGTGGGACTTGATCCCAGGTCTCCAGGATCACGTCCTGGGCTGAATGCAGGCGCTAAACCACTGAGCCACCCGGGGATCCCTTGAGGTGGTTTCAAATAAGTCAAATATCTGCAATAAACCAGTTTAAGTCGAGAGAATATTTTTACCTTGAAAGAGATAAAAGCAAATATTCTATCTCTAGCCAATGATGCTTGAACATTAAATCCAGCACCAGGGCAGCCCCGGTGTTGCAGCGGTTTGGGGCCGCCTGCAGCCTGGGGTGTGATCTTGGAGACCCGGTATCAAGTTCCACATCGGGCTCCCTGCATGGAGCCTGCTTCTCCCTCTGCCTGTGTCTCTGCCTCTCTCTCTCTCTCTGTGTCTATGAATAAATAAATAAAATCTCTAAATAAATGAATGAATAAATAAATCCAGCACCAATCCTCCTTGTCTGCAGGGCAAAAAGGGCAAGAGTAACTTATTCATTATGCTGTTTCATAAGAGAACTTAATAATTCAAGAAAATTAAACTTTATTCTGGTAGCAACTTAAAACAGGAATTTATTACCAAGAAATCTGATTTTCATCCATCTCATTTTTTCTTTTACAAACCCATACTTTTAGTTTTTAATGCTTAAATTCTCAAGGGGTACACCATCACATCCACTGTGTTCAGTGGTCTTAGCAGGAATTTGGCGTAAACCATGCCACTGTCACATGCCTGTTACCTCTCCCCAAATTATTCTGGTTTTGTTTAGTTTGCCACCAGGAGTCAGTGTTCTTTGCACGTATTTAAGCATGTCTCTCACCTAGATAGAATTCAGTTTCATGTCTAACATAAACACCTTCAATTTTCTTTAAAGATTTTATCTATTCATGAGAGACACAGAGAAAGAGTCAGAGACATAGGCAGAGGGAGAAGCAGGCTCCCTTGATGTGGGACTTGATCCCGGGACCCCTGGATCAGGACCTGAGCTGAAGGCAGACTCAATGACTGGACCACCTGGGTGCCCCACCGTGAATTTTTTTTTTTCCTTTATACCTTCAATTTTAAGAAGAGCTGTGTGATTCCTTTGGTTTCAGAGACACCAGTTATAGTCAGCAAAAATGGCTTTAGAAGTCCTTTCGCCAGCATCACTACAGCCTCCAAAATGGCAGGAAAGGGCCTTAGGTAAAAACTGAGGATTTATATTCAAGCACAGCTCACCTTGTACTTTCTGTCCTCCTTCACGCAGCATTGTCCAGAATGCACTACTCAAACACAAAGGTAAACCTGGAGTATCTGAGAAGTGTTATTTTTCTTCAGTTATATTTCTTTGATGTTTTAGAAACAGTGGGATCTTGTGCAGTCTAATGAACAATTTGGAGTACTGCTGTTTTGTTGTTTCTGAAATGTGGGCTGAACAAATCCTCCTTAGGGTAATTATTTCTTTTTAAATCTGTGTTCTTAAAGATAAACGAACTAAACAGCTTTTTTTCATTCACAGAAATTGGGGCATGAAGATAAGCCTTAGTAATTCAAAACTGAGGGGCACCTGGCTGGTGCCATCAGAAGAACAAGGGACTCTTGATCTCAGGGTCATGAGTTCAAGCCCCATGTTGGGCAGAGATTACTTAAATCTTTATTTTTAAAAAGTAGAATAGGGCACCTGGGTGGCTCAGTGGTTGAGTGTCTGCCTTTGGCTCAGGTCATGATCCTGGTGTTCTAGGATTGAGTCCTGTATCAGGCTCCCCATAGACAGCCTGCTTCTCCCTCTTCCTATGTCTCTGCTTCTGTCTCTTATAAAATCTTTTAAAAAATTAAAATTGAAATAAAATGTTAAAAAGTGGAATACCAAGGAAGAGGAAAAGGATTCCAGAATTCACTATCCTGAGCACTGAATTCTGTTCTGATGTCCAGGTAACTCCTTTCGATACTATTCAAATATTCTTTAATGCATTTGTGACAGACTAAGAGTTGCTTTTCAAGTCAGTTTTCTGTCTCCTTTGGTAAAACTTTAATTTTTTGCTTGGCATATTGCACCCTCAGCTAAATATATAGGTTTCCAAACCACTCTTATGATTAGTATGGCTACAGGATTGAATGCTAGCCAAAGAGGAATAAGCAGAGGTGTTGTAGGAAGCCTCCCAAAAGGATCCCTAAAAGATTCAATAAGCTAATTGTGGCCTATACATGCTACAATGTTTGAACCGGAAAACATGTTAAACAAAATAAACTAGACATAAAAGGACAATTCTATGATTACACTTATATGAGGTAGGTAGGAGATGCTGATGGCTGCACAATGGGAATGTACTTTATGCCAGTGAACTAATTACCAATGGTTAAAATGGTAAATATTATGCTGTGTATTTTGACCACAATAATGACACAAGGAGTTTGATTTTTGACAAAGGTGTGGAATTCAATGGAAGAAAGATGGCCTTTCAATAAATGCTGCTAGAGCAGTTGGAAATCTATGCGCAAAAAACAAAAACCCCTCTGCTTCATACCTTATACAAAAATTAACTGAAAACGAGAATCATGGACTTAAATTTAAAACAAAACTAAACATCAGAAAACATCTTAAAGATCTAGGGGTAGGGAACACCTGGGTGGCTCAGTGGTTGAGCTGGTCGTGATCCTAGGGTCCTGGGATCAAGTCCCTCATCGGGCTTCCAGAAGGGAGCCTGTTTTTTTTTTTTTTTTCTTTTCTTTAGATTCTTATTTATTCATGACACACACACACACACACAGAGGCAGAGACACAGGCAGAGGGAGAAGCAGGCTCCCCTCTGGGGAGCTCTGTCGGTCTCTTCATGAATACATAAAATTAAAAAAAAAATCTAAAGGTAAGCAAATAATTCTCAAGAGTTGACACAAAAGCAGGATTCCACCCCTACACCCCCACCCAAAAAAGCAGGATCCCTAAAAGGAAAAATCTGTAAGTTGAATTTCATTAAAATTAAGAACTATTGCTCCATAAAAAAATTTTAGGAGCATAAAAATAAAGCAAAACAAAGGATAAAAAAAAAAACCAAAGTGGGGAAAAATATTTGCAAACCATGTATTTTCAATGTAGATGAAACAGGCCTCTACTGGAAGATGCCATCTAGGACTTTCATAGCTAGTGAGAAGTCAGGCCTGGCTTCAGAGCTTCAAAGAACAGGCTAATGTTAGTGGATAATGTCACTGGTAACTCTAAGCTGAAGCCAATATTCATTCAACATTCTGAAAATTCTAGGGCCCTTAAAATTATGCTAAATGTACTCTGCTTATGTTCTATAAGTGAACAGCCTGCATGACAGCACGTCTGGTTACAACATGGTTTACTGAATATTTTAAGTCCACTGTTGAGTCCTACTGCTCAAAAGATTTCCTTTCACATATGACTGCTCATTGAAAATACACCTGGTCACCCAAGAGCTCTGATGGAGATGTCCAATGAGGTTCATGTTGTTTCTTGGCTGCTAATACATCCATTCTGCAGCTCATGAAACAGGGCTTTCACCTTTCAAGTCTTATTTTTAGACTTGAGTCTTATTTAAGAAATACCTTTTGTAAAGCTATAACTGCCATTGATAGTGAATTTTAATAGATCTGGGTAAAATATATTGAAAACCTGGAAAATCATTCTTGATGCCATTAAGAACATTATTCAAGGTAAGAGGTCAAAATAAATATTAACAAGTTTTGAAGTTGATTCCAATCCTCATTGGAGGATTTTGAGGAGTTCAAGACTTCAGTAGAGAGTTACGATAGATGTGGTTGAAACAGCAAGAGAACTAGAATCAGTGGCAGAGCATTAAGATGTGACTGAATTGCTGCCATCTCATGCTCAAACTTGAATAAGTTTTTTTTCTAATGAAAGAACAGAAAGAGCAAAGAAAGTTGTTTCTTGGGCAGCCCAAGTGGCTCAGCGGTTTAGTGCCATCTTTAACCCAGGGTGTGATCCTGGAGACCCGGGATCAAGTCCCACGTCCCTGCATGGAGCCTGCTTCTCCCTCTGCCTGTGTCTCTGCCTCTCTGTCTCTCATGAATAAATAAAATTAAAAAAAAAAAAGTTGCTTCTTGAGATGGAACCTACTTCTGTTGAAGATGCTGTAGAGATTGTTGATACAGAGGACTTAGAATAGTACATTAACTTAGTTGATAAAGCAGCAGCAGTTTGAGAGGATCGACTCCAATTCTGAAAGTTCTGTGGGCAAAATGCTATCAAATAGCATAGATGGATGCTACACAGAAATTGTCCTGGAAAGGAATTGATGAAGCAAACTTCATTGTTGTCTTCAACATTGGAGGCCAGACCATTGGCCAGTAAAAGTATTACCACTGGCTGAAAACTCAAGTGGTTAATATTATCAAAAAAGCATTTAAGGCATAAATATTTTTAGACATGTTTTTTGCACATTTAATAAAGTATAATGCAAACCTAACTTTTATAGGCACCGAAAACCAAAAGATTCATTTGACTGGCTTTGTTGTGAGACTTGCTTTATGACAGTGGTCTGGTCCAAACTCACAACTCCAAGGTATGTTTGCAAATAGTAGAAACAACAAGAAAATTAAGTGGAAATATTTAAAGGATGCATAGGAAAAAATATAAAGATAAAGGCAATCCAAAATACACAGGACTGGACTCCCCAGGGAAAACAAAAGGAATGGAACAGGACAATTATGAGGAAAGCCCTCAGGAAACTAAATGAAACAAAGAACACACCAAGTTCGGAGGAAATGATCCAAAATGGTCCAAACAGAGAGCTATTTGAGGAGCTATCTTTAAAGATAAAAGACCCTTTTGAACCATCAGGCAAAAAGAGAAACACGTGAAGGGGTGGAGAGGGGGAAGGGGGAGCAAGCTGGCCTCAGCTCTCATTAACACTCAGCATTTACAACATTTCAACAATGCTTCTAATATCCTTGAGCAAAAGGAGACGAGTGGTCAAGAAAAAAAGAACAGTTTGAAATATTAAAGACTTCAGGGCACTGAGTCCTTTCTGAAGAAAGCACTAGAGAACAAGTGAGGAGTAACTGCAGGAAAAAGGACTTAAACTTTTTTAAAAAAAATTTTTAAGGAAAAAGGACTTTAAAAAAGGACAAAAATGGGATCCATGGGTGGCGCAGCGGTTTAGTGCCTGCCTTTGGCCCAGGGCGCGATCCTGGAGACCAGGGATCGAATCCCACGTCGGGCTCCCGGTGCATGGAGCCTGCTTCTCCCTCTGCCTGTGTCTCTGCCTCTCTCTCTCTCTCACTGTGTGCCTATCATAAATAAAATAAAAGTTTAAAAAAAAAAAGGGGGACAAAAATGGATATACAATAGTTGTTTCCGGGGATCCCTGGGTGGCTCAGCGTTTTAGCGTTTTAGCGCCTGCCTTTGGCCCCGGGGCGTGATCCTGGAGTCCCAGGATCAAGTCCCACATAGGGTTCCCAGCATGGAGCCTGCTTCTTCCCCTGCTTGTATGTCTGCCTCTTTCTTTATCTCTCATGAATAAGTAAAATCTTAAAAAAAAAGTTTCCTATGAAAACTTGAGTTCAGCAAGACAAAGCTGAATATATAATTTAATGGACTCCAATTCAAATTAAGAGGTAGAGAAGACAGAAGGGTAAGAGGGGAAAATGTAATAATCACTGCATTAGGAAAATAGGTACTAAAAGTAAAAATGTTAATGAAGTTATATGATATTTGAATTCTCCTAAATTCCCAAACTATTACACACATACAAATATAGCTGGCATGATAGAGGGAAAAAAAAAAAAAAATCACCCACCGAAACATTTTCAGATCGTGTTAGACCACAAAACCTAAATCTTTGCTGTGTAAGTCATAAGTCACAAGAATGATATAGAAAGGCTGAATATAAAGGAATTGTATAATTTTGCCTAAGTCTCTTAAATGACTCATTACATAATACTCTTGCTCAAGTTACAAGTACTTGAGGTTGAAGGGTTGTAACGTCTGAAATTTACTTCCAAATACCTCAGTAAAAAGTGTTAAGCATGGCTAACATCTAGATGAGTTGTGTACATAAGTTTATTGCTCTAGCCTTGGAAATTGTTTGAAATTTCTTAAAAAGCTAAAAATAAGTGTAGGGGCAACCTGGCTAACCCAGTCGGTGGACTTTTGATTTCAGGGTTGTGAGTTTCAGCCCCACTGAAGTAATAGTTTACATTGGGTGGAAGTTAATTTAAAATATTTTAAGACTATATTTGAGAAAGCTAGTGAGAAAGGACAAGCAGCGGGGAGAGGGAGAAGCAGGCTTCCCGCTGGGCAGGGAGCCCAATGAGAGGCTCATTCCCAAGATCCCGAGCCAAAAGCAGGTGATGCTTAATTGAGTAACCCAGGGACCTGTAAAAATAAGGCAACAACAAAAAAGTGACACCTGTTCTATATTGCAATCAGTGAGGAAATCTAACATAAAATCCCTTAACACCTGATAAATGAACTTTTTTTCATGATAAAAATCTTTTTAAAAACTTCCTTTATTTATTCATGAGACAGAGAGGCAGAGACACAGGCGAAGGAGAAGCAGGCTCCCTATGGGGAGCTCGATGTGGACCCGATCCCAGATTCCAGGATCAGGACCTGAGCCAAAGGCAGAGACCCAACCCCTGAGCCACCCAGGTGCCCAAAGAAAGGTACTTAAGAGGAAAGATGAAGAGGCACACAATAGAGCATTTGCTTTAGGCACAGGCAGTATTTCCATCTCACATCAGCCACTTCTTACGTGGTCTTGAATGGGCTTAATGAATACGGAACACATACTGTGTAATCTTGTTCCAAGTTTAACCTAACTTCAAGCCTGCCCACACTTACCATGTTGGTAGACTAGGATAGCCCGACTGGTTTTAGGTAGAATAACCCCTGAAGACCTACCTTGGTAGCAAGCAGGGGCTAACATTTAATATCCCAAGACATCACTGTTGCACTTGCCATTTATTGCAGCCAGTCCTCTCAAGTTCGTGCTTGGTTTCTGCCTCCACTCTGTTCTGAAGACCCACAGATCATCATTTCTTACCTATGTATTTATCGCATGGGATTTATTTCTTCAGCCTAGGTCTTTAGTGGCTTCTCTTATGTACGGTGTTCTTGTAAATGAACAAAACTCTGAACACGTGCTCCAATTCTATCTCCCTCCCAGTTGAGAGCTCTTCCAGAAGTTGGTATGGACAAGTATCTGTGTCCCTTAATTTCTAACCTTACCCACAAAGGTATCAAATTCCTTCCCAACAGGACAATATCACACATTAAAATGTCAGGTTACATTATAGCAATGTCATGAGGGTAAGAACTATTGTTCACTGAATACACAGCTAGCAAAAGCAATATAAAAAAATAAGATTTTTACTGCTATCACGAGGAGAAACAGGGGGACCAGCAGAGGGAGAGGGAGCAGGCTCCCCGCTAAGCAGGGAGCCTGATGTGGGGCTCAATCCCAGGACCCTGGGATCACAACCTGAGCTGAAAGCAGATATTTGACTGAGCCACCCAAACACACCCCAATAACAAGACTTTAAGTATTCAAATAAGTCTCAATTTTAATAAGATCCTCTACATACACATTTGCTACTAAAAATTGAAATAGCACATCAAGAAAATTACAATTTCTGAAAACCAGAAAAATCTACCTTATGCACACCCTCCCCTAATTATACTCTAACCAAACCACCCCAAGTTTTCTGTGTATTCCTTCTGCACAAGTTACTTGGCTTCCAATTTTTTGATGTTAGGTTTTATCTTAATGACTTTAGGCTTCTCAAACACTTAGGCACACTCAACCTAGTAGTGCTTCCTTAGGTCAAATTGAAAAGTGGACATAAACTGAAACCATTCAAATGCAAACTACAGGAACTGAAGTCATTCAAATGAAAACTACAGGAATCCTCACAAACTAATATCAAACTGGAATAGATACAAGACAGTTTATATCATAGATTATTAAAATATTACAATTTGTCTTAACATAGAACAGCTTTCCCGAGCTGCTGCATAACGATCCTAGAATTATTAATCAGAGGAAATAGTACAAGTTTATGTTTACATTGGCTCCGTGTCATAATTTTTCTCCATGCTGGTATCCTCAGAAACATCTTTATGATACAGGCAATAATGACAGGTACATCTAAATCTTTCCACTCTGGATTCACCCTGGGGGGAGGGGAGTGGAGAAATGGATTAATTGCACCATGAGCTGTAAACAACCCTCAAATCTAGGCTTGGTTTTTATTAATAACCTTTTTTTTTAAAACATTTTTTTAAATCTTTATTTATGATAGTCACAGAGAGAGAGAAAGAGGCAGAGACACAGGCAGAGGGAGAAGCAGGCTCCATGCACCGGGAGCCCAATGTGGGATTCGATCCCGGGTCTCCAGGATCGCGCCCTGGGCCAAAGGCAGGCGCCAAACCGCTGCGCCACCCAGGGATCCCTATTAATAACCTTTTTAAGTAGACTACACACAGAGCATGGAGCCCATGCGGGGCTTGAACTCACCACCTAGATCAAGACAGGAGCTGAGATCAAGAGGCAGATGCTTAACCAACTGAGCCACCCAGCAGAGCCACCCCTAGAATAGCCCTTGGAATACACCTTTTTTAGGGACAATGAGGCAGGATTGAAACGTGGGTACAAAAGAATGCCATATTGTGGGTCATTATGTGATGGTAACAGCTGATTGTCCAACAAAAATATATTCTGGTGTCATTCTCTGAAGGTCTTAAATGGGAGTGATTACTTCTCAACACTGAACTCAGGTTGTATGCCCTCTTACTACGGAGTATTATCATGACCGTTTTTTGAGAACATTTTATTGGGGGATCCCTGGGTGGCGCAGCGGTCTGGCGCCTGCCTTTGGCCCAGGGCGCGATCCTGGAGACCCGGCATCGAAACCCACGTTGGGCTCCCGGTGCATGGAGCCTGCTTCTCCCTCTGCCTGTGTCTCTCCTCTCTTTCTATCATAAATAAATTAAAAAAAAAAAAAAAACATTTTATTTAGGGGGGGGGCGGGCTCAGTGGACAGAAACAGAGGGAGAAGCAGGCTCCATGAAGGGAGCCAGATGTGGGACCCAATCGCAGGACTCCAGATCATGCCCTGGGCCGAAAGCAGGCACCAAACCGCTGAGCCACCCAGGAATCCCTCCATGACCATGTTTTTGACAGCACTTCAAGTACAAATATAGCACACCAAGAGTTGGCCTTAATGTAAGAAATAGACTGGAGGTGATGTCAGTGTAGGTTCATCAACTACCAATTTATCATCCTGGCATGGAATGTTCACAGTGGAGGAGACTGTTCAGGAGGTATGTGGGAATGCTCGACTTTCTGATCAATTTTGCTATTAACCAAACTACACTAAAAATTACAAATATGAATGGATTTCTCCAGAGCTGTGCTCGCTTCGGCAGCACATATACTAAAATTGGATTTCTCCAGAGTTTCTGGATATTCAGAAAAATCAAAGTCAATTTACCTTTCCTTCTCTCAAAAAGAAAAACCAAGAAATAGGGTGCCTGGGTGGCTCAGTTGGTTAAGCGTCTGCCTTCAGCTCAGGTCACTTTCCCAGGGGCCCTGGGACTGAGACCCGCGTCTCGGGCTTCCTGCTCAGTGGAAAGACCGTTTCTCTCTCTCTGTCACTCCCCTTGCTTATGCAGTCTTACTCTGTTACATGGATAAATAACATCTTTTAGAATACAAATCAGATACCCACCCACATGTATCATTTGAAAAAAATCTTATTTTACCTCAATTTCCTGCTCTGGTAGATCCTTTTGAAGCTTTATGGGAAGAAAAAAAAAATGATTGAAAGTTAGATTACTAATATTATATATCTACTGGAAGATAAAAATTGGAGAATGTTAAGAATCCAAGTCTTGGGCAGCCCCGGTGGCGCAGCGGTTTAGTGCTGTCTGCAGCCCAGGGCGTGATCCTGGAGACCCAGGATCGAGTCCCGCATCGGGCTTCCTGCATGGGGCCTGCTTCTCCCTCTGCCTGTGTCTCTGCCTCTCTCTCTCTAAATGAATAAATAAAATCTTAAAAAAAAAAAAAAAATCCAAGTCTTATTCACACCCTGCGCTCACCAGGATAGTTGAGTGACTGCTGCTCATCATTCTTAATTGCTTGTGCACCTCCACTCCCCCACCCCCACCCCCATGGGGAAACGCTGTCTAGATCACAGGAACCTACCATGGACCGCTTGTTGAGGTAGCGCTGGTACTGAATCAATCGAATCATCCTCTCCATCCTTTCTTTCCTAGCAGTTAACAGAGTCCTCACTCCACTCCTCTTCCTGTTGTTGCTGAGGATGCGGTCAACAAGCCCCTGTGGTTTCTTCTCTCTCTCCTGCTGCTGGGGTGGATAATCTGGTAGCGGGGAAGGGAGTTTGATACTAGGGTCGAGAGTCAGTTTGCTAAGGTTCTTTACTAACACTTCGGACATGGTTTGAACAGCTGCTGAAAGAAAAGAGAAAGATCCATTAGGATGCATTCCATCATCCAGTAGTTACTGGTCTCAGGCTGCAAGTAGGTCTGCTCTTAAGCAGATCAAGGATGGACAATGGGAGGTTTTTCAGGGTGGAAGATCACATAGCACGTTACCTACTGTGCCATCTAACACACTGCACATGGTGAGAGGGTTTGAGAACATGCTTAAGAATCTGCTTTGATAAAAAAAAAAAAAAAAAAGGGATCCCTGGGTGGCGCAGCGGTTTGGCGCCTGCCTTTGGCCCAGGGCGCGATCCTGGAGACCCGGGATCGAATCCCACATCAGGCTCCCGGTGCATGGAGCCTGCTTCTCCCTCCGCCTGTGTCTCTGCCTCTCTCTCTCTCTCTGTGACTATCATAAATAAATAAATAAATAAATAAAATAAAATAAAAAATAAATAAAAAAAGAATCTGCTTTGAGGGGATCCCTGGGTGGCGCAGCGGTTTGGTGCCTGCCTTTGGCCCGGGGCGCGATCCTGGGGACCCGGGGTCGAGTCCCACGTGGGGCTCCCGGTGCATGGAGCCTGCTTCTCCCTCTGCCTGTGTCTCTGCCTCTCTCTATCATAAAAAAAAAAAAAAAAAAAAAAAAAAATCTGCTTTGATGGGGGGCACCTGGGTGGCTCAGTTGGCTAAGCAGTTGACTCTTGATCCCAGCTCAGGTGTTGATCTCATGATCTCAGGGTCCTGGGACAGATAGAGCTCCCTGTCCAGCTCTGTACTCAGTATGGAGTCAGCTTGTCCCTCTCCCTCTTGCACTCTAGCTCTAAAAATAAATAAAACCCTAAAAAATAATCCATTATGATGGGAAACAGTTTGTTCTTTTTTATTTATTTTATTTTTATCTTTTTTGAAACCGTTTGTTCTTAAAAAAAAAAAAAAATCCACCCCCTTCCTATTTTGGTAGTTCTGAAGGTTATTTTTCCCCTACAGGGACAAAGGATACCTAAGTGTATGATTCCAATTGGAATAACATGGGACCCCCCCCTCCCCAAAAAATTCAGGTATTGGCAGTTTTTCCATTTTCACTTCTGTTAATTTGTAATAGAAGGTGGGGGCGGACAACAAAGTACCAATGCAAGTCAAAAAATCAGTAAACAAGTTTCAGCAGCTCAACTTGGTAACAATTATTCCCCTCTTTGGGATACCTGAGTAGCTCAACACTTGAGCATCTGCCTTCCACTCAGGGCCTGATCCTGGGTCCAGGGATGGAGTCCTGCATCGGGCTTCCTGCAGGGAGCCTGCTTCTCCCTCTGCCTGTGTCTCTCTCTGTGGCTCTCTCATGAATATATAAAGTCTTTAAAAAATTACACACCTCTTCAGTTTTCTTAGGCACACACTGTGAAATAGACAAACCCCAAATACAACAGTCCTTATACAAAACTAGGAAGCTGAACTGGCTGTTACCCTCTTCACTTATATCCAACCATTTCATGGTATGAACTCAAACACTCCTTTGTTTTGGGATGGGAGATCAGCCACTCACTTGCCTCTCTGATCCAAACCATTATGCATACCCCATACTCATATCTCATATAAAGGAGTTAACATTAATTCTTCCTGATGAAAGCATTAAGAGTCAGGATCCATTTCACTTCTAGGGACTTGTGCACAAGTAATAAAGTTCCCTAGTTGTGAAGCCATTAGGTACTAAGAGTCAAGGAAACGCAGAGATAGAATTATACAGATATTCTCTTCACTAATCTTCCCCCTATATATACCCACCCAGATTCTTTCCTCAAAGGAGGTGGGTGGGGTGGGCAGGTCTGGATTGGGAAGGGGATGCTGCCGGAATATTAAATATCAGTAAGCTTCCCACCCAGCTTTCTAGCTGCCCAGTGAGGATTGGCTCGGGGTTACCTACCACCACCCAGCCCCACCATTAGTCAGGGTAGTGAGGTTTCAAGTCCATTGGTTTTCTGTGGCCAAGCGTGGGATTGGGTAAAGCTCCAAGAAATAAGTTTTGGTACAGGTGGAACCCAAGGAGAGGACCCCGTTAATATTTCTGGAGCACTGTTCCTAAGAAAGCCCTCCAGAGTTTGTCCTACTAATTTACATTATAGAGCACATTCACTGGCTTTTTTAAGTGTGTCCCTTGGATTTCCTCTGAAGAGCCACTTGGTTTATTAACATTCCTAAAGGATAAATTCAGCTGCAAAACCAGTCCAGAGAAGTTTGGGGAGATGAAGAAAAACTTTAGGTTATTCTGGAGTTCAGGTTTCTTGTATTTTGTTCCTTTTTATCATTCCTGATCCGTATGGCTAATAGGCAGACATTTTGAGCCAGGACCTAGAAGGATTCCAATTGCTCTTCCCCAGAAGCTGGGTTGGAAACATTTAAGTGTTCCTGAGTGTAGAAAGCAGAGAATGCAGGCCTCAACCCTCCTTCCCCAGTCTTCCTTTGCGTTGTTTATCACTGGGGGTACCCACACGACCTAGGCCCTCCTGCCTGGATGGAAGAAGTTTTTCACTTCGCTGCATTCCTCCTTAAGACTGAAGTCAACTTAAGGAAGGCAACCTCTTCACTCGAATAAAGGGTACATCCGACTTACCTGAACCTTCCTGAGAGTGCTCTTCAGGAAACATCTGAGAGGATCCCGGGGCCCAGGCTGGGTGCAGCTGCTTTGGTGAATCCATTGAAACCCTAGTTGTGGACTGAAGCTCCTGGATCTTCGGGTGCCAGTGGGAGGTGATGCTCAAGACTCAAACTTGCTAGCCTGGGAAGAACTTTAGAGCCCAGAAAGAGCAAGAAAAAAATCCAAATTCCAACAAAGCCTGGCGTGGCAAGAGGAAGAACAAACCTCAAAGTTTCGGTCGGGTTTCCTCTTAAAACGAAAGATAAGCCAATGAGCCAGCCTATTTTAATGTAAATGCTAATGGTTAAGGGGATAAGGTGAGTGGGCGTAGTAGTATTAGTGGACTAATAGGGTAATTCTTCATCTGCTCTGCATCAAAACAATCATACTCTCTGTCACGTAGGCTGGAAAATTGTAAAAGAGCCTCGGTGCTTGTGTCTCCCAAGGGCTGCCTCAAAAATCAGTTTTTCTCGAACTACTTCTGGAGATGGTTACAGGTTTGTGGACTGGGCTTTAAAGTGTTATAGTGCGGAGATGAAGGGTGGTCCCCCCCAACTGTTAATTATTTCCCAATTAAATTAACTGAGAAAGGGACAGCTGGGTTGCTCAGTGGTTGAGCATCTGCCTTCAGCTCAGGTTTGGATCCCAGGATCGAGTCCCACATCCCTCTGCCTGTGTCTCTGCCTCTTTCTGTGTGTCTCTCATGAATAAATAAATAAAATATTTTTAAAAAAATTAACTGAGAAAGTCCCTAAAAGTTTTCCTTGGGGACGCCTGTGTGGCTCAATGTTAATTGAGCGGTTGCCTTTGGCTCAGGGCGTGGTCCTGGAGTCCCTGGATTGAGTGAAAAGTTTTTCTCATCTCTGACACATTTAAACCTGTGGATGCCAGTAAGGGAATGAGAGGAGAAATGAAGTGTCTTTTCAAATTTTTTTTGGAAGTGTGTCTTACAAATACTTTAATAGCTTGATGTTTTATGGATGTGTACTTTGGATCTATAATCTTAGTTTGTCTTATGGACAAGTAATTGAATTGCAATTAACATTTGTGAGCAGCTGAGATTAACTAAATGTATAAGCTCTCACCCCCACCCCAATACTGTACTGAACTCGGGCAAAGAGCACCCACATTAACTGCTGATTGCCTGCAGGAGGTGGGAGAACAAGTTACCCCCCAAACATGTTTTTCCCATCTTCTATGTGCAGTTTTCCTTAAACCCCCTGTAGCTGGAAATCATGAGAAAATACTCAAAGGCAATCTTGCTTCTTTTTACTAAAAAGCAAAAGTCGAAGTTATGATCAAGAGATATTTTGGAGATGGGGAACAGCCATAAAGGGATTTGAGGTTGCAATTTTTTATTCACGTGGTTCTCAAAAAGTATGGCCTTCAGACAGCATCAACAGCACCTGGTAACTTGTTGGATTCGATTAGAAAGCAGTGAGCACCAACCCAGATCCAAGGAATCAGAGCCGGCCCAGCAGTTTGGCAGGGCCTCCCAGGTGATCCTGCTCTGTGCTAAAGTTTAAGGAGCACTGCTTTATGGCACTCTTAACTCTCCACGCCTGTTGTGTTCTCAGATGTTCTCCCCTTTGCCCTGGGTACCGGTCCTGCAGCAGTGTCTCAGAATTTCGTTGGAGAAGTAAGGGCAACAATCAGACTGAAGGAGATGTGAGATGACAAGCGTGAAAAGGGCTGGCATAGACTCTCACTCAAAAGATCCAGACAAAAAAAAAAAAAAAACAAGATCCAGACTTAGAGGAGAGCCATTGCTACTGGAAGGTGTGGGATGTGGATGGTGGAGATTCAATTTGCTTCAACATAGAGAAGCTGAGCCAAAAGAAGGTTAAAAAATATGAGAGACAAGAGGATAGTTGGGGAAACACTCCCTAAATATGCTTTAAAAAGATTAGATCTTAAAAATCTTTAAAAATTATAACACTTTTCTAGTTAACCTGTTTTTTTCTTTATAGTATGAAAGATGAGGTTAGAGGCCAAATGGATTGAAACAACTTGAAAAAAAATCCACAAAAACAAAACCCAGACTGTAAAAGAACACATCAAGAAAACGATCCCTAGGGGCAGCCTTGGTGGCTCAGCGGTTTAGTGCCGCCTTTAGTCCAGGGCCTGATCCTGGAGGCCCGGGATCGAGTCCCACATCAGGCTCTCTGCATGGAGCCTGCTTCTCTCTCTCTCTCTCTCTGTCTCTCATGAATAAATAAATAAAATCTTTTAAAAAAAAAAGAAAACGATCCCTAATTTCTCCAGAGATAAGAAATCCTATGTAGTATTTTTGAAACAGGATGCACCTTCTAGAACAGGAAAACGGAAAAAAAAAAAAAAACCCTGGAAATTAGAAGTTTGGTATTAGAAACAACAACAAAAAAATGGTTTAAAGATAAAATCAAAGATATCCCCTTAATAAAGTAAAGCAGAACCACAAACATGTAAAATAGAGCAAATATAAGAAAACGAGAATTTTAAGGGACGCCTGGGTGGCTTAATGATCGAACGTCTGCTTTCAGCTCAGGGAGTGATCCCAGGGTCCTGGATCAAGCCCTACATCGGGCTCTCCTCAGGGAGCCTGCTTCTCCCTCTGCATACGTCTCTGTCTCTCTGTATGTCTCATGAATAAAAAAATAAAATTAAAAAAAAAAAAAAGAAAAGGTGAGAATTTTAAGATTCGGAATATAATGGCTTCAGATTCCCCAACAACACTGAATGTTAGAGGATAGTGGAGAAAAACCTTCCAAATTCTGAAGGAAAGTGCTTTCCAACCTAGAATTCTGTATATAGTCAAAGTATTGAGCATGTATGGAACATTCTCGGATACTCAAAAATGTCACCACCAGGAGAGATTCCTTTGTCTTGTGGGAAATGAACTGGATACAAGAACACTACCAGGTAAGTACTCTTAAGGTCATGAAACAGAAAGGCTCACCAACCACATTAAAAAGCTCCTATCAGGCAGGGCAGCCCGGGTGGCTCAGTAGTTTAGCGCCGTGTTTATCCCAGGGTGTGATCCTGGAGACCTGGGATTGAGTCCTACGTCAGGCCACATGCTTGGAGCCTACTTCTCTCTCTGCCTCTCTCTGTGTCTCTCATGAATAAATAAATAAAATCTTAAAAAAAGAAAAAGCTATCTCACTATATTTCAATTTAAGGTGCACAGCAAAAAGCAAGTGATGAGGTAAACAGATGGATTCAGAATGTTAAAAACTAGATAACAGGCTCAAAATGGAGTTGTTCCTGCTACGCTCCATATCACCAAATTGATACTGAATGTAATTAGTTTTGGCTCTCCCAGAAGTGAAATCTGAAGCCAGGAGTCTCCTGATTGGCGAGTTAGGGAATCTGCCAGTAGACCTCTGCCATTCCCAACAGGAAAGTCCCCTTGTATTAACCAATCTACTTTTTCACCCAGTACCACTTCCTTACTCCTACTCCCTTCTGCCTATAAAATCTCTTTTCTTGTTTACCACTTTAGAATTCCTTTCTACCTGCTAGATTGGATGTTGCCCAATTTCTGAATTATTGAATAAAGCCAATATGATCTTTAAAATTGATTCCACGAATTTTGTTTTTTCGGGAAATAGGATACAGTCGAGACGGATCTTAGTTCCCAAGCTAAGGGATATGCAGTCGATAGACTTCAATACATAGTCCCCTAAAATATGACATCTTGGCTGATCAAATATTTTAAGCTGAGAGTTGCCCTTCCCATACCTGCAAGAAATGAACATCCTCATCTCCAAGACAGAGGGACACTGATAAGAATCCAAATGAAGGGGCACCTGAGTGGCTCAGTGGGTTACGTGTCTGACTCTTGGTTTTGGCTCAAGTCATGATCTCAGGGTCCTGGGACCAAGCTCCACATCAGGCTTGTGCTGCAGAGTCTTCTTGAGATTCTCTCCTCTACCCCTTCCCTGCCCCACACCCAGCACTCTCTCATATAAATAAATAAAATTTTTTAAGGTTTTATTTATTTATTTGAGAGAGAGCACAAGCATGGGGATCAGAAGAGGGAGAGGGAGAAGTAGGCGCCCCACCAAGCAGGGAGCCCAATGTGGGACTCAATCCCAAGACCCTGGGATCATGACCTGAGCACCCCAGGTACCCCTAAATAATGTTTTTTGTTTGTTTGTTTGTTTTTAAGAACCGAAATGAACAGGCCTTGCTAAGTTTCCCCTTTCACTATAATTACCTCATACTCCTTAACCCATGACTGTCCACTCTTCATCAAATCTAGCATAAAAAGATTCAGCTTACCCACTTGTTCGGTCTTCGTTTCCTTATGAAGGCTGCTGTAAGTAAAATTTATACTGAGTGAATGTGTATGCTTTTCCCTTGCTAATCTGCCTTTGTCAGTTTAAGTTTTAGACCCAGTCAGAGACCTTAACAGGGTCAGGAAAGCTTCTTCCTTCCTCACACACTGTTTATATATGTTCATCTCTTGACTGCTTCATCCTTCACCTTTCATGGGGTTGTCATGAGAACCAAAGCTGAGGTTTGAGGAAAGAGCCCCTAAACAGAGAGTGCCAGGTACCAAGAACGCACCCTGTTTCCACCAGTGGCCATAGCTGTAGCTGGCCAATTAGCCTGGTGAGCAATCATGAATTTTGTTTGCATTTCAAGCGCAGAGCCTATGTGGTCCCACAATGAGATAATAGTGGGTACCACTAATGCGTTACTGACCGTTGACATAGTTGTCACTCACAGGTGATATGATCATGACTTGTTTTTTCCATCCTTTTCTTTCTGTAAGTAATAACTTTTTTTTTTTTTTAAGATTTATTTATTCATGAGAGACACACACAGAAAGAGGCAGAGACACAGGCAGAGGGAGAAGCAGGACCCTGATCCAGGACTCAATCCCAGGACCAGGATCCCAAGACCCTGGATACACAACCTAAGCCAAGGGCAGATGCTCAACCACTGAGCCACCCAGGTGCCGCTTGTAATATTGATTACTATTTTACTTACTGGATATATATTTTATAACCTACTGTATGTTTAAACACACATAATGAAATCTGCCTATATCGCATGTGCTAGTTATTTAGTGAGCATCCACACTTAACTATGAGTTTCATCTTTGTCTCATAAGCTGCTAGCTTAAGGGTATCATCCATCCCATTTCTTTTTTCCCTCTATTGCAGAATTGAATACACTCAAATAACATTTTATTTTATTTTATTTATTTATTTTCAAATAACGTTTTAAATGCACATTATATATGGTGCCTGAGTGGCTTAGTGGTTGAGCATCTGGGGTTAGTGGTTGAGCAATCCTGGGATTGGGTCTCACATTGGGCTTCTTCCAGGAGGCCTGCTTCTCCCTGTGCCTATGTCTCTGCCTTTCTCTCTGTGTCTCTCTTGAATAAATAAAAAAATTTTTTAAATCAAAAGAAGAAAAAGCACATTATATATACATCAATGAGAGAAAGTTATATGATCTCACTTATATGAGGAATTTAAGAAACAAAACATAGAAGCATAGGGGAAGGGAGGGAAATATAAAACAAGATGAAATCATGGAGACAAACCATAAGAGACAATCATAGGAAACAAATTGAGGGTTGCTGAAGGGAAGGAGGAAGGAGGGATGGGACAACGGGGTAACAGGCATTAAAGAGGGCACTTTTTTTGATGTGATGAGCAGTGGGTGTTATATGCACCTGATGAATCACTGAACACTTCTCTCTCTCTGAAACTGCATTAGGTGTTATTTAATTGAATTTAAATTTTATAAATAAATAAATACATACATTTTATAAATAAAGAAATAAATACATGCACCTTATACCTTTTACTAGGAATGCTGATCTAACTAAAACAGAAAATAACCAAATTAGAAGGAAAAGGAGATTTGAAATTTGTGAATGTGTGGTAGAGGAGAAGATAAAGCTAAATCTCTGTTGAAAGTCATTAATAATGCCCAATACCAAAAAAAGGAAGGAAGGAAGGAAGAGAGAGAAGGAGACAAATATATAAAATCAAGAAATATCATTATAAACATGCTATTTTGAAATATGGAGATAAACACACACACACACACACACACACATACACACACAGAAAATCCGCCAAAAAAATTTAAGGTCGGTGCTCCTCAGAAATAAAATGGAGAGGGCAGCTGAAGACAGTCTTCACAAATCCACAATTGTGGGCTACTTTACAGAATATGCACATATAACTTTTTAAAAAATAGAAAATAGGAAATATTCAGAAAATAGGAAGTATTCAGGAAACAAGAATGAACATGTTTCACGCTTAGGTTAGGAAAGGTGGGGTTTTTAGGGAGAATATGAAAAGTTTGAGGAGATTCAAAATGTGGAAAGGAACAATATAATTACAAAAACGTTGCCAGATTTCATACAGAAAATCAAGAACCATGGGACGCCTGGGTGGCTCAGCAGTTGAGTGCCTGCCTTCCGCCCAGGGCGTGATCCTGGCTTCCTGCATGGAGCTGCTTCTCCCTCTGCCTATGTCTCTGCCTCTGTCTCTCTCTTTCTCTCTCCATGTATCTCATGAATAGATAAATAAAATCTTAAAAAAAAAAAAAGAAAAGAAAAAGAAAATCAAGAACCAAGTTAGATTTATTTTTTTTATTTTTTATTTTTAGATTTTTTTTTAAATTTTTTTTTAAATTTTTTTTTTTTTTTTTTTTAATTTATGATAGTCACAGAGAGCGAGAGAGAGGCAGAGACACAGGCAGAGGGAGAAGCAGGCTCCATGCACCGGGAGCCCGATGTGGGATTCGATCCCGGGTCTCCAGGATCGCGCCCTGGGCCAAAGGCAGGCGCCAAACCACTGCGCCACCCAGGGATCCCTATTTTTAGATTTTATTTATTTATTCATGAGAGACACAGAGAGAGAGAGAGAGAGAGAGAGAGAGGCAGAGACACAGGCAGAGGGAGAAGCAGGCTCCATGCAGGAAGCCCAATGTGGGACTCGATCCTGGTACTCTGCGATCACTCCCTGAGCCAAAGGCAGATGCTCAACTGCTGAGCCACCCAGGCGTCCCCCAAGTTAGATTTAAAGGACAAATAATACAGTAAAAAAAGAAAGAGAGAAAGAAAGAAATTGCAGCATATATGACAGATAAAGAACACAATAATACTAATGAATAATGAATAAGAATCCAGGGGGCAGCAGGCTGGCTCAGTCTGAGGAATCTGCAACTCTTGATCTTAGACTCCTAGGTTCAAGCCCCACATTGGGTGTAGAGATTACCTAAATGAATAAAACAACAACAAAATCTATTAGATGAATTTCAAAAAAACCCAAAGATTTCTCATCTGAGGAAGTATGAGTAAACTAACGTGTAAAATATTTCACTTCTACTCAAGTTCTAAAACCCTAATTCAGATAGCTTTTAAACTATTTCATGGAAATTTTAGAATAGATAATACTAGGAAAGATGTATTGTGAGATTAGCATTTCCCATAGTTGGCAGCTGTGAATGAAATCTTTGAAATATTGTCTAACAATAGATATTAAGAGCTTTAAAATACATACATGCAAAACACGAGATTTGAGACCAGGTAAACTCTTCAATTATCTCTAGTACCTAACACATTACAGATTCATAGACATGAAACACTTGCTTGTTGAGTGAATTAACACTTAAGACCAACATCTCTACTTAGAGTATTATTAAAAACCAAATTCAACTGAGTACATTTTAAAGATCTATATTGGCTTTCTTCAACGATCTATGAATGGGACGGCAACCCATCTAGTGGATAGATTGGAGCTCCCAGGACTGCACAAAATGAAGGGAGACGGGAGCATCAAGGACATTACACCAGGTAAAAAAGCTCATTGGAAAAAATAAATAAATAAATAAATAAATAAATAAATAAGCTCATTGGTTATTGCAAGGTCACTTTCCTTTAGGGGATGTTGGGATTCCATCAGGCCGACTACCTAACTAGTGTTGATCAGGCGATTCCTGATTGATTGGTTTAAGATATCATCTCTGGGAGAGCTGAGACTATAATTAAGTCTCAGTTTGATGAAGTGTGTCTTAACATAAGTGAGTCATCTTGGGCATGTTACCTTGGTTCTAATGCTATCAAAATGGGCACAGATGTCCAAGGGAATCTCAGACACATAAACATATGGTGAACCAATGCATACCATTTACATTTTCCATTTTTGAAAGTTGGAAATATGAATTATCTTTTCTTAGTAAGAACTAATAGCTAGGATTACAAAATAGAGCTGGGGGAAGAGAGCTTAATAGGAAGAAGGAAAAGAGGAAAGAGAGAGCAGCTGGGAAGCTGTTCCAACCCATGTAAGGGCTTGAATTCTCTCAGATGTTGGGGCTCTTTTCCAGACATCAAGAACTGTTGATGTTTTCAAGGGATAGTGTTATTTAATTAAATAGAAGGAAAGGAGAAACCAATGTATCAAACAATTTGCTCATACAAGTTACAGTTCCATGGATATATTATTTTTAAAGTAAATTAACGTCACAATTGCAAAATATATGTGTAACTAATATCTTTTTGGGTTCTGCATGATTTACTATTTTGCAAGGAGAGATGTTAATGATGTAGTATTTTAAAAAATGTCTTGAAATATAATTGACATGACATCACGTAAGGTTAATAAAAATGGTGTGTTCATTTGATTCATTTATATATTGTAATACGATTCCACTTTGGGGTTAGCTAACACCTCTATCACATCACATAATTATTTATTTCACGAGGAAGAAATTAAAATCTAGTCCTTTAGCAACTTTCAAGTTTACAACATGGTATTGTTGTCTATAATCACTATTTTGTGATCAGAGCTCCAGAACTCATTTATGTACTAGTTGCACGTGATTTATTCTTCTACTATCCCTAGTGCTTTGTTATTTGTTTCTTCCTGTTGTTCTCCACTACCCTCAACAGAAGACAAAGTAGGAAACCCACAGGAGGTGAAAGAAGTGTTTGACAGGAAAAGCTTCAGAGAACTGGTCCCAGTTAGCTCCAAATTTTTCTGTTGGGGAAGATTGCCACTATTCTCCCTTTTGTCCTATAATACACAGGCCTAGCTTGCAAAGCAGGGTGGATTTTTAGGCAATCTCAAAGAGATACAACTAGAAAAGATAGGCTTTTTTTTTTCTTTTTTTTTTTTTAAGATAGGCTTTTTAAATTTTCCAATAGAATTGTGGAAGTTGCGGTTTTGTGAGAGAATAGAATTGGAAGCATATCAGTTCTAATTCAATCTCAATACCCACCCACTTAATTCTTTCAGTCAATGGTTCATTTCTTTTTAAATGGACTGGCAGATGGGTTTATTTGATAGGCTAAAAAGGGGTAAGAGCTGAATTTCTAGGCCAGTCCCACCTACCATTTTATTGGAAGTCTGCTGTAATTGAGCTAAAGTTGTTTTTCAGATCAACTTGAAGCAAAATATCGCCTCTCGGACAGACCTCTGGGAGAAGGTCAGATCTAGATCTGTTCAGATCTAGGTGGAAGTTCAAGCTGTGACTAGAGAGCTCCATGGACCCGCCGAAGAAGTTTCCTTTGAACTTCAGGATTCACAGATGGGCAGGGGAGAAAATTAAGGGGAAGACACAGATAAGCCTGATAACTCCCTTCTTGACAATGGGTAATTTCAGATTCCTTGTATTAATTTCCAGGCCTTGAAGGAGGAAAAAACTAAGTACACTTCCTCAAGCCAGAAGCAGAAAGCTTGTAAGTTCCTCCTGTGGCAAAACAGGAGGGCAAAGGGAAAATCTGTTAAGGGTGAACTACATTATTGAACTATGTTAACAATGCATTGTTAAAAACACACACACACACACACACACACACACAATGCATTGTTAAGAACAAGACAACAGGGATCCCTGGGTGGCGCAGCGGGCGATCCTGGAGACCTGGGATCCAATCCCACGTGGGGCTCCTGGTGCATAGAGCCTGCTTCTCTCTCTGCCTCTCTCTCTCTCTCTCTCTCTCTCTCTCTGTGTGTGACTATCATAAATAAATAAAAATAAAAAGTAAATAAAAAAAAGAACAAGACAACATGTTGGCAAATTGAATTTAAATTAAAAAAAAAAAAAAAAGACCACAGGCACGAAATGGAGTCACTTGCACTAAGCCCCACCTCACCAAACCTAGAATTAATTACAACTTTGGCTCTTCTAGAAATGGAATCTCAAACCTGCCAATCAGGGATCACCTGATCAGCCAGTGCTAGGTAGGTAAGCTGATAGATTACTTTATTATTCCCTAAAGGTAAGTAACCTTGTCAGAACCAAGCTGCTTTTTTGCCTAAGTATAATGTCCTGTTCCTGTTCTCTTCTGCCTTTAATTTTGTACAGCTCGCAGGAGCTCTTTTCTATCTGCTGGATTGAATGCTTCCCCATTCCAACTGATTTTTGCTCAAGTAAACTGACAATTTTTAATATGTCTAAATTCATCTTAAAAACTTTTTGGGAGGGGCAGCCCAGGTAGCTCAGTGGTTTAGCGCCGCCTTTGGCCCAGGGCTTGATCCTGGAGACTCGGCATCCAGTTCCATGTTGGGCTCCCTGCAAGGAGCCTGCTTCTCCCTCTGCCTGTGTCTCTGCCCCCCCCCCTTAAAAAAATAAGTAAATAAAATCTTTAAAAAAATTTTTTTTTTTTACTAAATCAGTTCATACCATTTTATTCATATTGGAGCTCCACTGGAGTCAGGGATGAAGTGTCCTCTTTCTAAGAATGAAATCTTGAAGTAACATCTCAGATGCTCTCTGAGAAGGCAGGATCCATAATTTCTCTGAATTACTGGTTTCTCTTTTCTGGAGGCATCGAATTAATCATCATGCTGCCAAAATCCGAACGGAGCCAGTCATCAGTGTCCTTCCCTTCTCTTAATATGAGGCAAACTTTTACATCTCAGGCATTTGTGCATTTTTTTTCTTTTTCTTTCTTCCTTTTTAAAGACTTTATTTATTCATGAGAGATACAGAGAAAGGCAGAGACATAGGCAGAGGGAGAAGCCGGCTCCCTGCGGGGACCCCGATGCGGGACTCCATCCAAGGACCCCGGGATCATGCCCTCTGCGCCATGCAGGCTCCTCTGCGCTTTTTCACGACCTGGTGGGTAGGCCACGGCGCTGGGGGCCTGGCGGAAGCTGCCTACCAATCACAAAGTAATCTGTATATTTCATTTCTGTTGGAAACTTCATCTCACAAGTCTTGCATTTTCTATTTTCCAAAGGGAAACCAGCATATCGATGTGTCAACGTTAGGGCCCGAAGGCTGTGCCACGACTGACCAGGCGCCTCGGCGCCAGCTGCTCCGCGGTGGGTTGGGGGGACCGCGGCCCGTGCACCTGCTGAGGCCCGCGGCGCACCAGGCAGCCCGGCCAACGCCGCAGCCAGCAGCCCCCGGCGCCCCGCCCCGCCCCGCCTGCAGAAGCTTATCGCTTAACCGTCCAGAAGCGTCCAGTACCCAGACTCATTTTTGGAAAAGGGAGTGTTCAACAGTGAAATAGCTTCAACTGGAGGCTGGAGGAGGCGGGAAGTCTTTTAAGATCAGATGAAGGGAATTTAAAATTCTAATCTGCCCCAGGAGTTTAAACTGATGGAGCCGGCGCCCTGGCTGTACTTTCTCTCTTATCTGGTGGAGCCCACCTCTTCCCTCCAGGCGGCTTCTCTAGCTCCGAAAGCTTTTCCGTTGTCTGCTTGGTTTCAGGTCAGGCAACAGAGCCACAGGCGAGATAAAAGCTTTGCCTCCGAGGGACGCCTGGGAGGCTCAGCGGTTGAGCACCTGCCCCGGACTCAGGGCGTGGCCCACGGTCTCAGGATCGAGTCCCCCGTCGGGCTCCCTGCCTGGGGCCTGCTTCTGCCTCTGCCCGAGTCTGCCTCTCTCTGTGTGTGTCTTTCATGAATAAATAAATCTTTATAAAAAAGAAAAGTCTTGCCTTCGGGAGCAAACATTCTGGTGGATTGAGACAACAAACCATAGATCCAAAATATAGGGTGGGTCGTGAAAAGTATTCCAAAGAGAGGGAAAGCCTGGTACGGGAGAGGCGGAGCTGCTGCTGGGGACGATCTCTCAAACGCGGTTTCTGCGTTGCCTGCGCTCCGCCCGCGGTCTGGGCTGGGTTTGGCTGGGCGGGTCTCCCCCTACACGCCTCTGCTTCTCCCCCCTTTCTCCGGCCCCTGCCTGGGTCCCTCAGCCCAGTGTGTCCCCTTTGCGCTGGTTCAGGTTGTCCACTGCATCTCGAGTGGAGAAGCCTGTTTCCCCCGGTGTCCAAGGCCATCTGCCCTGATAAGGCCCGACACGCGTCAAGTGGGGGGTAAGCAGCGGGGCTCCCGGCACCTGCGCCCACCCGGGCACCGAGGCCTCTGCAGCCCCGGGCGCCCGCCACACCCGACCGCTCCAGGCTTTGCCTCTTTTCTTGCCCGCACCGCCTGAGGCTGCTTTCCTTTCCGCGAATCCACCTTAATTCGTGAAATTCCACAACGAAGAATCAATATTCCCCGGGTTCGAATCCTGGGTCTGTCAATGATTGAAAGGCTTAGTGGAAAACACTTAATGACTTTACAATAGGAGAGCCGGCTAAAGAGCGGCCTGCGGGGCAGGGCTCTGATAGGAAGAGCTCAGTATGGGGGTAAATGTCCCAACATCTGCGGTTTGAATGGAGATCCTGGAACCATAAGGTACTGCCTAACTAGTCAATTAGGCCGGGGGAGCGCCTGGGTGGCTCCATCGGCTAAAGCATCTACCTTCCTCTTATGTGATGATCCCAGGGTCCTGGGATGGAGTCCCGCATAGGGCTCCCTGCCCAGTGAAGAGTCTGCTTGTCCCTCTACCTCTGCCCCTCCCTCTGCTGTGATCTCTCTCTGTCTTAAATAAAATCTTTGAAAAGAAGAGGGAAAAGAAAAAGAAAAAAGGAGAATGGGCATAATTCCCCCACTCCTTTTTTTTCTTCTTTAAAGATTTTATTTATTTATTCATGAGCGACACAGAGAGAGGGAGGCAGAGACATAGGCAGAGGGAGAAGCAGGGTCCATGCAGGAAGACCGATGCTGGACTCGATCCTGGGAGTCCGGGATCACATCCTGAGCCAAAGGCAGATGCTCAACCGCTGAGCCACCCAGGCATCCCAACTCCCCACTCCTTAAGTGTGGGCTGGACAGCCTCGTTTCATTTCAAAGTGTACAGTATGGAAAGTGGGGGTTGGGGGCACAATGGTGGAGAAAACTACCAAACATGATGACCTCAGCCAGGTGATCAAGGGCAACGTCAAGAGTGATAAGTCACATTGGTAGCACGTACCCTCCCTTGATCTGAAATGATGAAAATGACACTTTGCCACTGTGGTCTCCTTTCAGTAGTCTGTAACCCTGATCTCTTCACAAGAAAAAAAAATAAGGATGAATTCCAGTACTGCAATATAGTACAAAATGCCTCACTAGGACTCCTCCAAATTGTCAAGGTAGTCGATAACAAGGCAAGTCTAAGGAATTCCCCAGCCAAGAGAAAGCTAACGAAGACAGGACTGCTACATGTAATGTGGTGTCCCGTGTGGGATCGTGGAACAGGAAAAGGACATTAGGTAAAAGCTAAATAAAGGAAATCTAAAATAAATTTTGATTTTAATAATATATTAATATTGGTTTATTAATGTTAACAAATGTACCATTCTAAAGTAAGAAAATAATAGGGGACACGGTCATATTTGCTTCTCTATTTTCCTATAAATCTAAAGCTATTGGCAAAAAATGAAGTGTATTCCATCAAGGGCATAGCTCCTGGCAGTTTGACCTTTTATCCTTTATATACAGTCAGCAGCTTCAGCCTTTTCTACCTTTGCTTCCCTCAGGCTACCTTTACATTTATTAGGAATTTTGTATATCTTTCTTTCTTTCTTTCTTTTTTTTTTTTTAAAGATTTTATTTATTTATTCAGGAGAGACACAGGCAGAGGGAGAAACAGGCACACTGCAAGGAGCCCAATGCAGGACTCAATCCCAGGACCCTGGATCAGGACCTGAGACAAAGGCAGACGTTCAACCACTGAGCCACCCAGGTGACCTAAGATTTATTTTGAAGTAATCTCCACACTCAATGTGGGCTCCAACTCAGCACTCCAAGATCAAGAGTTGAATGCATTACCAACTGAGCCAGCCTGGTGCCCCTGTTTATATTAGAATTCCTAATGTTTTGTGTAGTTGCATAGATTTTGAGTGTTTTTGTCTCTTTACCCTATATTCTCCATAATGACTGCATGTGTGTTTCTGTTTGTGAGCATATGCACACACACAATTTTGCAGGACATGAGACTTTTCTGAAGTTGTATGTGGCAGGCTGAATCATGGCCCTCAAAAGGTGTCCAAATTCAGTTCCCTGGAACCTGCGAATATGTTACTTTACATGGTAAAAGAGACTTTGCAGATGTCATTAAGATTCAAGACACCAGAAGATGATCCTGGATAATCCAGGTAGGCCCAAGATAATAATAAAGGTCTTTGTAATAGGGAGGTTGAGGGGCCAGACAGACAAGCTTAGAAGAAACGAAATACTGTTTTCATTTGGGTTACAGAACAGTAGCAGATGAGAGACAAGGTCATAATGACCCCAGACTCAGCTTCCTATTAATATCTCCCCCTGGCACAGGAGAGAAGCCTACCTATGGGTATCGATGAAACTGGACCTGACATTAAGTGCTTGGTGCTTGCACACCATATTGGTGTGCAAATTTTTTCATCCACATTTTAAGGGAGGTGTCTCTACCCTGTGTGCAATGAGAATACTTCCATCTATGTTCTGGATTTCAGCCCCCTCTTCCTCAGGGAAATGGCTTTTCCTCTTGCTTTCTGTCTTCCAACTCTGGTTCCTTCCCATGAATATGTTTGAACAGGTCTAAGTCCCTACCTACAAAAAATACCACTTTCTTTTCTTTCTTTCTTTCTTTCTTTCTTTCTTTCTTTCTTTCTTTCTTTCTTTCTTTCTTTCTTTCTTTCTTTCTTTCTTTCTTTCTTTCTTTCTTTCTTTTCTTCTTTTCTTTCTCTTCCTTCCTTCCTTCCTTCCTTCCTTCCTTCCTTCCCTCCTTCCTCTTTCTCTCTTTATTTCTTTCTTGATTTTATTTTTAAGTAATCTCTACACCCGACTCAGGGTTCAAACTCACAACCCCAAGATCAAGAGCTGCATGCTCCACTGACTAAGCCAGCCAGGTGCCCCCCAAATACCTCTTTCTTTCCTTCTCTCCTTCTACTTCATCTCTTATCTGCTGTTCAATGCCGATTTCTCAATATCAGCCCTTTCCTTTTCTGGTCTCTCATCCCTCAATCTGGAGCCTACCTGCTCCCTTGAAGAGCTTTCTGTAGCTGCTCTGTATATATATATATATGTATATATATATATATTTAAAGGTTTTATTTATTCATTCATGAGAGACACACACAGAAAGAGAGAGAGAGAGGCAGAGACACAGGCAGAGGGAGAAGCAGGCTCCATGCAGGGAGCCCAACACGGGACACTTGATCTCAGGGTTATGAGTTTGAATCCCACATTGGGCATGGAGCCTACTTAAAAAGAATTAAAAAGAAAGATAAACTGAGACGTATTGAAATTTTTTTAAGAGTTTATTTGAGCAAAGTTTATTTCTTTTTTTTTTTTTTTAAAGATTTTATTTATTTACTCATGAAAGACACATAGACACACACAGAGGCAGAGACACAGGCAGAGGGAGAAGCAGGCCCCATGCAGGAAACCTGATGTGGGACTCGATCCTGGGTCTCCAGGATCACGCCCTGGGCTGAAGGTGGCGCTAAACCGCTGAGCCACCCGGGCTGCCCGAGCAAAGTTTATTTCAATCAGACAGCACCAAACTGGAAGTAGTTAGGAGCACTGCAAGGACAGGACCAGAGGGAAAGACATACAAAGTTTAGAAGAGAAGCAAGAAAATTATTTGGTTGATTGGCTATTGCTTAAAGCCTTGGTGGCTATGCTGGTTGTCCCTAGCATTTTGATTTTGTAATATTGAAGCATTCATGGGCTTAGATTTTGGTTTATTTATGTAGGCTCCATGGCATTAGAGTCACATCAGTCTAATGGCCTCCTTGTCTAATTAATTAAACAGTTCTTTCTGTGGATTCTGCGCTGTGTCCATGATTTTTCTCACGGTACATTAGATGTCGTCAAGGATTTCATGGATGTGATTTAAGAAGTTAAAGAACTCCCTAAAAATGCAATCAGGGTTGTGAATATGTTTTCTCTGGGAAGCAGATAGATTACTTTCATTATATTTTTCTAAGTGTCCCTGACTCATAAAAGATAATGATCCATTGCTCTGAGCAAGCTTCCTGGGCAATCCAGTGACACCTAAATTGGCGTATGCAACTCTCCACTCAACGTCTCTTTGGACATTAAGGCGGCAGCTGAGCTTTACCCCCAAACCTGCTCTACTTCCTCTATTTTCTACCTCAATGATTGGCACCCTCATCCATCCAGCTGCCCAGGTCCAAAGCTTCACTGCCATATAGAATTCCTCCTTTTCTTTAGCCTAGATACTCAATCACTAATTCTGTTTAGTTGTATGTATTTATTTTCATGTCTCTCCAATCCTTGCTGCTAAAACCACTGTTATTTCCAGTCAGAATTACTGAGCCAGTCCCCTGGTTGACCTCCTCCTATTACTTAGTTCTCTGTGATCCATTTCTTTTCCCATTGAGGGTATGTTTTGCTGAAAGGTTATGGGGAAATCCAGCCCATGCCCTACTATGGGGCTTTATTAGTCCAGAAGAGACTGTGTCTAAATGACTGTCTAGAGATGAAATTAAAAAAAAAAAAGTACTACAGTTGATGTGTGCTATCAAGCAGATCCTGGCCTCATGAGAGCCAGGGTGATGACAAGCTTGCTTTTAAACTCCTCAAAGCCAAATGCCAGCCAAATGAAGTCCACATTTTTCATATGGTTTACAGGGCTTCTCCTGCTCTAACCCCTCTTCTATTTTATCATCTTATCACTTCTCCCAGGGTTTGGTTTAGGCTCTGCTCAATTCTCAACCTCATCCCAAGTCCTGTGTGCCTGCAAGCCCCAGATGTCAGGCACATGTGCAGCTCCCTGCTGCCCCACCTGTCCCCCAAATCCCATGATGGTAATGGTGAATACTTGTTAAGGCTGAGTCGGGCTGAGCGCTTTGCTTTAATTATTTCCTTATTCTTACAACATCCATATAGGAAAAGTACCTTTTTTTTTGGATAAGGAAACTAAGACATAGAAGTGAAGTAACTTGCACAAAGCCACATGGGAAATAGTGATGGAGCCCTGGAAAGATCCAGGCAGTTGGCCTTCAGAGTACATGTCATAACCACTTCTCTAGCCTTACTGAAATGGCATTTCTTCCAGGAAGCACCTCAGATCCCTCATTTCTAGGTAAGGCACTTTTCACATTGCTGCCTCCGGATGCTGTACTCACCCTATTACATCATCATTGTTGGTTTTCTTACTAGTCCCCTGACCAGAATACTAACTCCATGAAAGAAAGCAGTTGTTCAAAAATGTCATTATGGTGGCATTCACACTGCCTTGCCAGGGACCCATATTAAGAAATATACCCAGGGTGGGACACCTGTGTGGCTCAGCGGTTGAGCATCTGCCTTTGGCCCAGGGCATGAACCTGGAGTCCCAGGATCGAGTCCCACATCGGGCTCCCTGCATGGAGGCCTGCTTCTCTCTTCTTTTGCTGACTATGTCTCTGCCTCTCTCTCTCTCTCTCTCTCTCTCTCTGTGTGTGTTTGTCTCTCATGAATAAATAAATAAAATCTTTAAAGAAAGAAAGAAAGAAAGAAAGAAACAAACAAACAAACAAACCCAGGGCATCTGGGTGGCTCAGTCCCTCAAATGTCTGCTTTCTGCTGGGGTCATGATCCCAGGACCTTGGTATCAAGCCCCAAGTTGGGCTCTCTGCTTAGTGGGAAGCCTGCTTCACCCTCTCCCTCTGCCTCCCTCTTCCTTTCCCTTTGCCTTCTGCTCCCCCTGCTTGTGTGCACGTGCTCTCTCTCTTTCTCTCTCTGTCAAATAAATAAAGAAATTTTTTTTAAAAAAGAAAGAAATATACCCAATATAGAGGTGGGTGCCTTGAGGACTCAGTTGGTAGAGCATGCAATTGTTGATCTTAGGGTTGTTAAGTTTGAGCCCTACACTGGGTATAGAGATTACTTAATCTTCCAAAAAAAAAAAAAAAAAGGAAGAATAAATATAAACACTATAAAATTTAAAAAATAAAATAAAAAAATTAACTCCCCTCCCAAAAAAAAGAGAAAGAAATATACTAAGTAACATATCCAGATAAATATTAATAGCTAAAATTTTCAGGAAAAAATTAGCCATTGCGCAATGCACTCTGATATTATCTACAGGGTTTTATTTTTTTAAGATTTTATTTATTTATTCATTCATAAGAGACACACACACACACACACACACACACAGAGGCAGAGACACAGGCAGAGGGAGAAGCAGGCTCCACACAGGGATCCCAACGTGGGACTCGATCCCAGGTCTCCAGGATCAGGCCCTGGGCTGAAGGTGGCACTAAACCACTGAGCCACCCGGGCTGCTCTCTACAGGGTTTTTAAAATATATTATATTTATTTATTCATGTAAGACACAGAGAGAGAGAGAGGCAGAGACACAGGCAGGGGGAGAAGAAGGCTTGCCCGAGGGAGCCCAATGCAGGACTGGATCCCGGACCGAGGGATCACACCCTGAACTGAAGGCAAATGCTCAACCGCTGAGCCACCCTGGTGTACCAGTTTATTTTATTTTATTTTTTTAAGATTGTATTCATTTATTCATGAGAAATACAGAGAGAGGCAGAGACATAGGGAGAAGGAGAAGCAGGCTTCCTGCAGTGAGCCTGATGTGGGACTCGATCCCAGGACCCTGGGATCACGACCTGAGCCAAAGAAAGATGCCCAACCACTGAGCCACCCAGGTGTCCCCAGTATTTTTTTTTCAATGCCGACACACAAAATTTATTTCGATATTCATTAATTAATGAGTTAAAACAAAGGTTGAAAAACACTCACCTAGGGCCCTTGGGTAATTCAATTGGTTAAGCCTCTGCCTTGGGCTCATAACATGATGGGGGGGGGGGGGGGCCTGGGATGTCCCTACATCAGGCTCCCTGCTCTGCAAGGAGTCGGCTTCTCCTTCTGCCCCTCCCCCCATTCATTCTCTTTCTCAAATTAATAAATAAAATCTTAAGAAAAAAAGAAAAGCACCCACCTCGTGCATTGCCTGGAACACCTCGTGCATTGCCATAATATCTGTTTAGTCATTTGTTTGATTGCTAAATCAATGGGCACGTATATTTCATACTCATCTATATAGTAAGTCACATTTAGTCAAAGAATGAGTGCATCAGTTTTCAAGGTTGTTTTGGTTTTTGTTCTTTCTACCTCAACCTTAAAATTTGTTAATTCTGCTACTGCTTTTAACAGCAAAAATAAACTTGGAGCTCCTGAATCTCAACAGAGGTTAAAGAGGTTAATCCCAAGGGTAAAGGTCAAGAGCAACATCTTTTCTATTATCTTCCAACCCTTTAAAACAAGAATAACTTTTAAAAATTTGTTATCTAAGAATGCGAGGCTTACAAAACACTGTTATCTAAAGTAATACAAATGACCCCACCAATCCTTATCAAGGGCTAACTTCTACCCTTGGAGGAAAGGAGGACTACTTTTTGTTTTCTTTGCTCTAGGTCCAGACATTCAGGGTAACCGGTTTAGATAAAATAAATGGCTTAAAATAGCATTAATATTTTATTTCCCTTGCCTTCAGAAAAAACTAAAAGATTCACACACAAGCTGTTATCCAGAAGAGAGATTGTTCATAAACATTTAAATTGCCATTCAAGTAATTTCTTAGTCATAATGTACAAAATATCAAATATGACATTTTATCATGAAATATTATTTTATCTTTCATCTAATTTTTATTTCCAAAGTTATTTGGGCAGCCCCAGTGGCTCCGTAGTTTAGCGCCGCCTTCAGCCCAGGGCATGATCCTGGAGACCTGGGATGGAGTCCCATGTCGGGCTCCCTGCATGGAGCCTGCTTCTCCCTCTGCCTGTGTCTCTGCCTCTGTCTCTCTCATGAATAAATAAAATAAAATCTTAAAAAGAAAAAAGTTATTCAATTCTGTGTTAAATATTTATCCTATCTAAAATACATAATTGACTGTTGCTCTATGTATTTATTTATTTATTTATTTATTTATTTATTTATTATTTAAAAAAGATTTTATTTATCTATCCATAAGAGACACAGGGAGAGGCAGAGACATAGGCAGAGGGAGAAGCAGGCTTCCCACGGGGAGCCCGATGTGAGACTTGATCCCATGACCCCAGGATCACGACCTGAGCCAAAGGCAGATCCTCAACCACTGAGCTACCTAGGCGTCCCAGCAATTCTATATTGTATAAAAACCTATAATATGCATATTCCTTGACCCAATAATTCCATTTCTAGGAAGTTGTTCTTTAGAATTACTTGAAGTGCCCAAAGATATTTCTATTTATTTATTCAACAAGTAATATTTACTTATTTATTATATTTATTGAGTAGTGACTGTCTTACCCCACTAGAATGTAAGTTGTTTGAGGCCAGGGATTTTTATCTGTTTAGCTCACTCGTACATCTCAAATGTGTAAAACAATGCCTGGCACAAATATCCATTGAACAGATTAATGAAATTATTTGTATGTTAAAAAATACATGCTGTGAAGGATGTATTTTTGAAAGTAAAGGAGACTGCAAGTGTGAGAGAAGAGCACAAGTTGGAGAGTAAAATGGAATGGTAAGACTACACTTTAATGAGAGAGTGAGGAATGTGTAGAGACTTGGAGGTGAGAAAGTCAGACATGGGGACATCTAGTGAAAGTTTTCCTGGCAGAGGGAGCTGTGAGCACATAAAAAATTTAGAATAGCACCAGTGGAGGAGAGGGAAGATTTCTCTCTCTCTTTCTCTCTCTCTCTGTCTCTCTCTCTCTCTCTTCTCTCTCTCTCTCTCTCTCTCTCTCTCTCTCTCACACACACACACACACACACACACACACAAAACAAATTGGAGTAGCAGCCAAATCACTGTGCTGGAGCCAAGTGAGGAAGGGGCAAAATTAGTAGATGAGGCAACTGGGATAGGATCTTGTAGACAATGACTTTTCCTTTGAGTAAAACCGCCACTGGAGGGTTTATGAGCACATGAATGAATGAGTTAACTGACCTTTTTAAAAAGAATTTGGCTGATGTAGGGTGCCTGGGTGGCTCAGTCAGTTGAGTGGTTCAGCATCCAACTCTTGATTTTGTCTCAGGTCACGATCTCAGAGTTGTGGGTTGGAGCCACATGTCTGGCTCACCACTCAAGCAGGGAGTCTGCTTGAAATTCAATCTCCCTCTCCCTCTGCCCCTCCCACCTCTCATGTACATGCATTCTTTCTTTTTTCTCTCTCTCTCAAATAAATAAAAAAATCTTTTTTTAAAAAAAGATTTATTTATTTATTCATGAGAGACACAGAGAGAGACAGAGACAAAGGCAGAGGGAGAAGCAGGCTCCCTGTGGGGAGCCCAGTACGAGACTCAATCCCGGGACTCCAGGACCATGCCCTGGGCCCAAAGCAGGTGCTCAACTGCTGAGCCACCCAGGCGTCCCTAAATAAATCTTAAAGAAAATAATTTGGCTGATGTGTTGAGAACAGACTGGTGGGGATGGGGATAGGCCAAGATTGGAGGCAGAGATCAATTCAGAGGTTACAGTAGAGAAGAAATAACAGTGTCTCAGATTAGAGTGGCTGCCGTGGAGTACAGATTCTGAAAGTATTTTGAAAATTGAGCCAGGAGAATTTCCTGATGAACTGAATATGGGGTATGAGAAAATGGAGTCAAGGAATTCTAAGGGTTTGCAGAGGGGTAGGGTACACAGAGCAGACATTCCAGTTTGAATAACATAAAATTTTACAATGAATTTTAGACACCCCAGAGGAGATGAGTAGATAGCTTAGTAAAATGGTTCTGAAAGAAAGAGATGATCTGAGCATACAAAAAGTCATCAGGATATATCAGGATATATATATATATATATGATGTTTGAAGCCATAGCTTAGATGAGATCAAGGTGGTGAATGCAATTAGAAAAGAAAAGAGACCCGAGACCTGAGACCCAAGGTTGGGATACCCCAACTATAAAAGACCAGTGGGAAGAGGAAGCAGAAAAGGAGCTTGGGAATGAATGACCAGTGAGATAGGTGGTAAACCAAGAGAGAGAGCACACTATCCTGGAAGCCAAGTAAGGGTAGGAAGTGGGAGAAAGTGATCAACTGGGTGAAAAGCTGCTGAGGGATAAAGTCAGATGAAAGTCAACAACTCAGTATTAGATTTGGTTGGTGCCGTGGACAAGAGCAGCGTTGTAAAATGAAAGAATAAAACAGGGTGCCTGGCTGGCTTAGTTGGTGAGCATGTGACTTTTGATCTGTGGTCATGAGTTCAAGCCCCATTTTGGGTTTAAAAAAAGAAAGAATAAGACAGCAAATATAATGAATTATTTCAAGAAGTTTTCGGCAAGGGGCACTTGGGTGGTTCAGTGGTTAAGTGTCTGCCTTTGGCTCAGATCGTGATCCTAGGGTCCTGGGATTGAGTCCTGCATTAGGCTCCCCCTGCTTCTCCCTCTGCCTATGTCTCTGCCTCTCTCTATGTGTCTCTCATGAACAAATAAAGTTAAAAATAAATAAATACTGCTTCTCCCTCTGCCTGTGTCTCTGCCTCTCTCTGTGTGTGTCTCTCATGAATAAATAAATTAAAAATCAATCAATCAATTAATTAATTTTTAAAAATGCTTAATAGTAAAAAAGTGGTGCCTAGGTGGCGCAGTCAGTTAAGTGTTGGACTCTTGGTCTTGGTTCAGGTTGTGATCGCCAGGTTGTCAAGTGAACCCCAGGTTGGGCTCTATGCTCAGCGAGGAGTCTGCTTGGGATTCTCTCTCCTTCTCCTTCTGTTCTGGTGTATATCTCACTTCAAACAAACAGACAAATCAAAAAATCAAACAAAATGAAAGGTCAGATTCTTTCCAAAAATATATTGTTAGTGTGTTGGCTTTGGAGGTGCCCTCAACAAATTCTTATTCTGCCTGTTTGGGTAATCCCTTATTGCCTGTGCTCATTCCTCTTTTCTCTAAAAATTGCAGGAGAGATGTCTATGGTGACCAGGGTGTGGGTTGTTGTAAGTAGTATGGAAAATCTTAATGAGTTTTCCTTATTCCTGAAGATCCTTCTCAACTTTTTCTTAAATTTTTAAAAAATTTATTTATTTATGATAGTCACAGAGAGAGAGAGGCAGAGACATAGGCAGAGAGAGAAGCAGGCTCCATGCACTGGGAGCCCGACGTGGGATTCAATCCCGGGTCTCCAGGATCACGCCCTGGGCCAAAGGCAGGCGCCAAACCGCTGCGCCACCCAGGGATCCCTGAAGTTCTCCTTACTTCTTAATGTAACTACCAGTTCTTTCCCTGTAGGACTTTGTATTGTCACTTCTATACCTTAGTCCTTAGAATGGTTTTCTAGACAATCAGTAAATATTTGTTCACTGACTGGCAGAAGCATCTGAATCACTCTGTGCTTTGGTAGTTATGACTATGCTGGTTTTAGTAACTTTTTTCTGATGATAAAACTAATAAATATTTAGTATACAAATTTTGAAAACTATAAAATTTACAAAAGTTATAAGAAATAACAACTATTAACATATTGATACCAATCTTCCAGACTTTTTTCTGTGCCTATTTGTGTAAAATTGGCTTTTCTATATATTGTTTCAAAATCTGCTTTTTTTGCTTAATAATATTCATGGCTATGCTTCTATAGCATTAAGTATTTTTTTCAACATTACTTATGGTTGAATAATATTTAATTTGTAGATACTCTATAATGTATTTACCATTATACAGTTAGGGGGGCAACCCAGGTGGCTCAGCGCTTTAGTGCCACCTTCAGCCCAGGGCCGAATTCTGGAGACCTGGGATGGAGTCCCAGGTCGGGCACCCTGCATGGAGCCTGCTTCTCCCTCTGCCTGTTTCTCTGCCTCTCTGTGTCTCTCATAAATAAATAAAATCTTAAAAAAAAAAAAACAAAAAAAACAAACAAACGACCTGAGCCATTATACAGTTAGGTTATTTTCAAATTTTCTTGATAAGAAATAATACTAAAATGAATAAAATTATAATTCTTTGTCCACTCCCATTAATTAATTCACTCAACCAATATTCATCAAATGCCCATCATTTGTCCCTACCCTCATGGAGCTTATAGTCTAGTGGCTTAGAATCATATTCCAGAATCAGAATTGCTGATCAGAGGATATGAGTATTTTTTTTTTTTAAAACTGTGGTAAAATGTACATAACAAAATTTATCATATTAATCATTCTTTTTTTTTTTTTTTTTTTAAGTCATCTCTATGGATGCCTAGGTGGCTCAGTGGTTGGGTGTCTGCCTTTGCCTCAGGTCATGATCCTGGAGTCCCAGGATCAAGTCCCACATCAGGCTCCTTGCAGGGAGCCTGCTTCTCCCTCTGCCTATGTCTCTCCCTCTCTGTGTGTGTCTCTCATGAATAAATAAATAATTTTTTTAAAAAAGTCATCTCTACCCCCTACATGGGGCTCAAATTCATGACTCCAAGATCAAGAGTCATACCCTCTACCCACTGCCCCAGCCAGGTGCCCTGCTATTGTCTTTTCTCATCTTCCCAGTTGATAGACATTTTATTGCTTTAATCTGCTTTTTTTTTTCCTAGTGAGGATGAACATCATTTATACTTATGATCACAGTAATTCTGGTGGACTGATATATTTTGTTTGTTTGCTTTATTGATTAGAAAACCAAAGATCAGAGAAACAACTTGTGCAGGACTGCCCAGACAGTGAATGATAGACCTGGGGTTTTAATCTAAGTCCATGACTACAGAACCAGTTCTGTACTATTTAGCCATATTGCCTCCCTTTTTGAATTTCTGATTTGGGCTGAAAATCCAGAATCACAACGTTTTTGTTTGTAAAATCCTTAAAGACAATCCAATTCAATCATGTGATTTTATAGGTAAAGAAAGTGAGGCCCAGGCATGCCTGGGTGGCTCAGTGGTTGGATGTCTGCTCAGGGTGTGATCCCGGGGTGCCGGGATCGAGTCCCATGTCAGGCTCTCTGCATGGAGCCTGCTTCTCCCTCTGCCTCTGTCTCTGCTTCTATCTCTCTCTGTCTTTCATAAATAAAATCTTAAAAAAAAAAAAAAAAAAAAAAAGGTGAGGCCCAGATAGGTTAACCCTTTGTGACATCTCAGACCATTTAAATCTTTCTATTTAAAAAATTTCCAAAAATAAAAAAAATAAAATAAAAATAAATAAATAAATAAATAAATAAATAAAAATAAAAAATTTCCATGCCTGGGTATGTATCATAAAACACTGACACTGAGTGAAATAACCAAGATTACACAGGCCATTAGAGGAGCTGTGATTAACTTAGGTTTTCTGACTCTTGCTTGATTTGGTGCTTTTTCTTGCTATATATAAATTGCTATATTGCATACTCTCAATTATTTTCTTTCCTTGATTATGTCCCCTTTCATAAGTAAAAATGATAACAATAATTAATACCAGCTAATTTTTATCCAGTAGGTCAAATGACAAAACTAAAACAGGTTAGTAACAAGTTTGATGTCTTTTTTTTTTTTTTTTTGATGTCCCTTTTTTAAGAGAAAACAATCAAGGATTGGGAGAGTACAGTGCTTCACAGCAGAGGGACACTCTTCTCTAGGGATTGGTTCAAGTGTCGGGTTTTTTGTTTTGGTTTGTTTTGTTTTAAAGATTTTATTTATTCATCAGAGACACACACAGAGAGAGAGTCAGAGACATAAGCAGAGGAAGGAGAAGCAGGCTCCATACAGAGAGCCTGATGCGGGGCTTAACCCTGGGACCCCGGGATCATGCCCTGAGCCAAAGGCAGATGCCCAACTACTGAGCCACCCAGGTATCCCTGCAAGTGTCGTTTTTATAGAGCTTTAGAAGAAGCAATATGAAAACAAGGCGTGATTGGCTAGGAGGTTGGGGATTTCCTTAGAAGGCTAGCAAGTTCTACTTTCAAGGGTAAGGTGTGCTAGCTAGCTAAAGCTGAGTTGAGGATTGTGATTGATGTATGTTAAGTTTTCTTTGATAGGTGTTTCCATAAACGCAGGCTAACTTAGATGTAGGTTTGTGATGTGGGCACCAGGCCCCCGGGGTGGCCTAAATTTCATGGGTCCCAATATACTAATGAACTTTATCAAGTGCTTCAATGGCAGACATTGAACTGAGCATTGAGTACACATCATCCCATCAGATTTCTTCAGCACCTTAGCAAAGAATGTTTTATTCTTACTTTACAGTTGAGTGACTTGGTCATGATCACACAACTTCTAAGTGATGGAGCCTGAATTTAAACCAGTTTGTCTGATTCTGACTTTAAGAAAAGTTAAACAAGGAAAAACAAAATGCAACTGACACTTATTGTTGAAAACAGGTAGAGATTATAGATGAATTTAAAAGTGCTAACTTTTCACTTTTTAGGATGCCAGCAGGAGGAGATAGGAGAAATGGAAATGGAGAAAACCTGGCTATCCAGAAGACGACGACCTCTGGAAATAGCACTGATCCATTTGATCATTTATTTATTGCCTAGATATCTACTGAATGTCTACTACCTGCCAGACACTTACATGGGCTGTGGAGATACTTAGAGAATACTACACAGTGAAAATACCTAGATGGAAACACATGATTCCAATTCCCCAGAAGTATATCATCTGGGAGGGACAGAGGTAAAAGACACAGTGAGATGCACTGTAGGAAGCGCTGTAACCAGTGCCCACTTGAGGTTCAGTGGGAGAAAGAAACCTCTACATCTACTTTGGTGAGTCAAGAGGTTTTTGCAGTGGAAATAAACTTTGAACTTGGTCTGGGGCAAGGCTCTCAGATGAAATGAGCTCACATGGGAACGACAAATAGATCAATATCATTATAGCATTAACACTGCCGATGGTGGGTGGGAGGAAATGAGACTGGCTGGTGATTGTGATGTGGGAAACAAAGGCAAAAGAGATGTAACTTAAATGAAAATCTCCTTACAGCTTGCAGCCCACTGATAGGTTCCTGGAACATGGACCAGGGAATCCAAGGCTGCCTTAGTGCCTTCAAGTTTATTTTATTTATTTATTTATTTATTTATTTATTTATTTATTTATTTATTATTTTATTTATTTTTCATGAGAGACACAGAGAGAGAGACAGAGACACAGGCAGAGGGAGAAGCAGGCTCCATGCAGGGAGCCCGATGTGGGACTCGATCTCGGGACTCCAGGATCACACCCTGAGCTGGAGGCAGACAATTAACTGCTGAGCCACCCAGGAGTACCCCTTCATGTTTAAAAGTAACCTGATTGGGGGATCCCTGGGTGGCGCAGGGGTTTGGCGCCTGCCTTTGGCCCAGGGCTTGATCCTGGAGACCCCGGGATCGAGTCCCACGTCGGGCTCCCAGTGCATGGAGCCTGCTTCTTCCTCCGCGTGTGTCTCTGCCTCTCTCTCTCTCTGTGTGACTATCATAAATAAATAAAAATTAAAAAAAAATTTTTTTTTAAAGTAACCTGATTGGGGCACCTGGGTGGCTCAGTGGTTGAGCATCTACCTTTAGCTCAGGTCATGATCCCAGGGCCTTGGGACCCAGTCCCACATCAGGCTCCCCGTGGGGGGCTCTGCTTTTCCCTCTGCCTATGTCTTTGCCTCTTTCTCTGTGTCTCTCATGAATAAACAAATTAAATCTCTAAGAAATATAATAAAAGTAACCTTATCTTGGCACAGCCCACCCCTCAAAGTCCTGAGAAACTTGCTTCCAGATTCCTTGGAGACTTGTGCTATCCCTCACCCCCACTAATTAAAAAGTATACAGTCTGTCACTCCTCACAATCCCAGGACAGTTCTTTCTGCCCACAGGTCCCGTCCCATGAGCAGGGAAGGGGTGAAGGTCTAGACAGGAGAGATAAGAGGCCCCTGACTCCTGTGACTGGGTTCCAGAACTATTTCTGGCAGGTGGAGATGTCAAGACTCAGCACAACAAGAGGTAAGGGGACAGACTAAGACGGCACAAGAATCTCAAGGCCACGAGCTTCCCAACTGGTTCTCAAGAAAAGACTGCCACTAAAAGCCCTCAGTGGCAACCCTTTCAAGACCCTCTCACTCCAGAGAGCTTTTTCTTTCCTTTCTGCTCTCACCTCCACTTGATAAACGTTTATTTCATTTCACCCTTTTGTGTCTGCGAAATTTATTCTTCACTCTGTGAGACAAGAACCCTGGAATCCTGCAACAATATGGGTGCCAGACAAATACAGTCTTTGAATGCCAAGCTAGAGTTTTGATTTTATCCTGTAGATGATGGGAAACTATTATTATTACTTTAAGATTTTATTTATTTAAGAGAGAGAGAGAGAGGGAGCAGTAGAGGAAGAGGGAGAAACAGACTCCCCACTAAGCAGGGAGCCCAATGCGGGGCTCGATTCTAGGACCACAGGATCATGACTTGAGCTGAAGGCAGAAGAGACATTTAATCAACTGAGCCATCCAGTCTCCCATCTAAATGGGAGACTATTATATATTAGACACAACATTTTGTTTTTCCTTTGAGGGAAACAAGTTCTTAGAATAGGTGGTATAAAAGAATGTAAAATAAAGTTCGTGTTCTCAAAAAGCATGAAAATTAGTTTGGCAAGAAAGCAGCTAATTCTTCTATAGCATTTGGAAATCTCCTAAGGGGTTTGTAAAATGACAAAATACAACACCAGAAATTGATGTATGCTGCCATAAACTCAGTAACCTCCATGCCTTTCCACGGTTGTTCCTTCAGCCTTGAATACACGATTGTCTTGCTGAAAAATGTCTACCTCATCTTTGAAGCTCTCTCCTCTGGGAACACTCTATGCTTGCCATTTGGCAGGCATTGTGCAGAACGTTTTAAAGACATCATCTTTTCAGAGTCCTATAACGAATCAGAAGGTCAGCTTTTCTTTTCAGGTGAGAAAACAAAAACTTCAGAAGGTGAAGTGGCATGCCTAATTTCATATAACGAAAAAGTAATGGAATCAAAATTAACCCAGTCAGTCCGATTTTTGACTTTTAATCAGGAAGGGCCAAGTTAGGGGCGCCTGGCTGGCTTAGTTGGAGGAACCCCTTGATCTTGGGGTTGTGAGTTCAAGCCGCATGTTGGGTGTAGAGATTACTTAAATAAAACTTTAAATATAAAGGAAGGGTAAAGTTAGGTGAACAAAATTCAATCCCTCTTAGAGCTGAAAACAGTGTAGATTGAATTCCTTGGGTGAAGTTTTCTCCTCCTTTTTAAAAAAATATTTTATTTATTTATTTATTTATTCATGAGGGACACACAGAGAGAGGCAGAGACAGACAGAGGGAGAAGCAAACTCCTAGTGGGGAACCTGATGTGGGACTTGATCCCAAGACCTGGGATCACACCCCGAGCTGAAGGCAGATGCTCAGCTGCCGAGCCACCCAGGCGTCCCAAGTTGGGTTTCCCACATCGTTGTGGATATGGTCTAATGGAAATCCACCTATGTATTTGTCAGTGACAAGACTTTGCATTTTTCATTACTATTCTAGCACCTTACCTCAAAGCCTTACACATATAGATGCTTAATCAATGTTTGTTAAATGAATAAATGCATGTATCCTTTCCACTCTGTCTACCGCTGACAAACCTCAAATTTTTGTAGTGAGGTCTCTGCATTGGTAATCTTTGTTTTGTGAACTTTTGAGGGGAAAGAGTAGAGCAAAAGAAGAGAAAAAAAAAATTCGATGTCCTTTCACATCCAATTGCCTTTGAGGAGCTGGGAAGAGAGCAATTCACACTTGATAATCTTACATCAGATAAAATTAGCAGCACTTGAATTGCCAGGCAGTCAGGCACTAAGGCTCTCTCCATCCCAGCTAGCAAGCTTGGTCTCAGTTCAGAGGCCATGATTCCTTCCCGGACTGTCTTGGCTCTCCGCCTCCTGTTAACTCTGGCTTTGGCCCAAACATTCCAATTTCAAGAACATGTCTTTCTCCAATTTCTGGGCTTAGACAAAGTGCCTTCACCCCAGAAGTTCCAACCTATGCCTTCTATCTTGAAGAAAATTTTCCAGGATCAAGAGGCAGCAGCGATCAATGGGGACTCCCAAGATGTATGCTACATAAAGGATCTTGGTATCAGTGGGAACATACTCCGACTTCTCCTGGATAAAGGTAAGGAAATTAGAGTGCTTTCTAGACAAAGGTGTGGCAGTAGATGGAATGAAGAAGAAGGACAAGGTCACAATTACCAGGGGGTTTGTAGAAGGCCTTGTGCTGGTAGTTTACATATTTTATCTCATTTAATCCTGACCACATCCCGAGATTCAAAAGGTAGGTTTTCTTATCAGCTTTTTAACAATAAGGAAAGTAGGTCTCAGACAGTAGATAACCTGTAAGCTATTCAAGATCATACAGCCAGTGCGTGAGCAAAGTCAGGGTTCAAAACAGGTTTTTTCTGAACCGACCCTTTTGTACTACAGGTAAGGGGGTTGGAGTGAGGGTGCAATTATGGCTCAGGTATCACTCTTCAGGCCACAATTTATGCATTGTGGTGCCTTTGATATGGCAAGCAGGGGGCGGTGAGCATTTGGAGTCCAGTTTGCCTTGGGGACTCTTGCTTCCGGTCTCCACACCTCCCCACTACTTTTAGATAGAAATGGCTTGTGATTTGTGAGTACAGAGCACTGATATATATGCCATTGTCATGCCCTTCAGATGAGGATCTGATTGACATTCTATAATTTGTCAAACTGACACCACCCACCAAAATTGCCTAGGCTGACTGTTAAAAGTAGACTCTCTAAATAAATAAATAAATAAATAAATAAATAAATAGTTGGTTCTCCTTACCGGTTCCTGAGCCTCACTCTCCCACCCAATTCTTATTCAAAGCCAGAGATGGGTGTTGTAATCTGCATTTCTGTAAAGCTTCCCAGGGTCGGGGGATGGGGATCAGAAGAGGAATGGAGAACCCCGATTGGTTGGTTTTACAGTAACTGGAGAGAAAATTTGGAAAATTTGAATACTTATTTGTCCTGGAAGCATTTCTGGGATACCTACTATGTGCTGGGAACTGTGTTTGGCTATGCGAATATAGAAATTAAAGATAAAGTCTGCCTTTTAAGAGTTCATAAATGATAGAAGAAAAAAACTTGTAAAAAGGAGATAGAAAAACATAAAACTGCCACACTTTATGCTAAGTATTATTATGTTAAAGACTCTAGGCCTTGGGGGTGGGGGTCCAGGCACAATTCCAGGAGGAAGGTTAAAAGGGATGGGAAGCTAGTTGAAGAGTTTTCCTTGGAAAGAGTAGAAAACAGCCATGCAAAAAACTATGATTTTTGTGGTGACCATAATCCCATCAAATGATACAGGAAAGGGCGTAATTTTGACATTATCCATCCCTAACCTCCACATAGAGAAAACCATTATAAATAGTTTATACATATATTATTCCAGACTTTTTTCCTTTGTGTATATTTATGATAGAAGCTTTTATTTTTTTAATAAATGGGGTCATACTATGCATTACTCAAGTATTATGACTATCTCATACAAATCAGAACTAAAGGTTATAATTATCTCACTTTATTTTTTTATTTCTTAAAAACTTTATTTATTTATTCAATGAGAGAGAGAGAGAGAGAGAGGCAGAGACACAGGCAGAGGGAGAAGCAGGCTCCATGCAGGGAGCCCAATGCCAGACTCGGGATCCCGGGATCACGCCCTGAGCGGAAGGCAGACGCTCAACCGCTGAGCCACCCAGGCGTCCCGATCCTTTTTTTTCCACCTAGAACGTTCTTAAACATTTTTGTGTCATGGGTCCCTTTGGCCTTTCTATTGAAGCTGATGGACCCCTTCTCAGAGTAATGGCTTACATACCTAAAATAAAATATTTAGAATTCCCAAAGAAATCAATTAAATATTACAATACATTTATAAAAATATTTGAAACCAAATGTGTGTATAGTAACATACATGGATGCTAGAGTTCCGTGAAAATAAAGAAGTAATTCTTTTTCCCATCCAAGTTCATGGACCTTCTAAATTCTATCCAGGACCCCTTGGGGACCTGTGGGTGTGAAGATAAGAAACTCTGGTCTCAAGTGAGGAGTGAGAGAAACAAATCCTTCCAATGGTAGGGTTTGAGTAACTCATCATTTTCTGCCCTTATTTTGTATATGTAGATATCATAGAACATCTGACACTTCTATCATATAGGTGGATATGAAGTCAAATATGTTATGGTGACTCTCACATCTCTGTTCCAATCCAGGTCTCTTTCTTTACTCCAAGAAACGTCCCCAAGCCTCCTCGTGCTTCCAGAAATTCCTCTACTTTAACCTCTCTGCCATTAAAGATAAGGAGCTGTTAACAATGGCCCAACTGGGCCTGGATTTGGGGCCCAACACTTACTATAAGCCAGGACCGGAACTGGAGTTGGCTCTGTCCCTTGTTCAGGAGCCTCACGGGTGGGGCCAGTCCATCCCTAAACCAGGTAAAATGCTCGTATTACAGTCAGTACCATGGCCTCAAGGTGTCGTCCACTTCAACCTGCTGGATGTGGCTAAGGATTGGAATAACAACCCCAGGAAGAACTTAGGTTTGTTGCTAGAGATACTGGTGAAAGGAAACAGAGACTTTGGGGTGAATTTTCAGCTTCAGGACACCTGTGCCAGACTGAGACAGTCCCTTCATGCTTCCCTGCTGGTGGTGACTCTCAACCCTGAGCAGTGCCACCCTTCATCCCGGAAAAGGAGGGAAGCCATCCTTTTCCCTAAGGCTTCTTGCCAGAACCTCTGCCATCGTCACCAGCTATTCATCAACTTCCAGGACTTAGGTTGGCACAAGTGGATTATTGCTCCCAAAGGGTTCATGGCAAACTACTGCCATGGAGATTGTCCTTTCTCACTGACCACCTCCCTCAACAGCTCCAATTATGCGTTCATGCAAGCCCTGATGCATGCGGTTGACCCAGAGATCCCCCAGGCTGTCTGTATCCCCACCAAGCTGTCCCCCATTTCCATGCTCTATCAGGACAATGATGACAATGTCATTTTACGACATTACGAAGACATGGTGGTTGACGAATGTGGATGTGGGTAGGCTGTTAGAAATAGAAGGAGTGCCCTTACAATAAATCTAATAAAATTAGAAACTTGGTTTATGACTTCTTGGATCTAAAATAACAATATATTAATGTTTAAAATTTGTCTTCTTGGAAAATCCATCATGATTAATGATCTCCCTAATTACATACACACACGGACACACACACACATTCAGCCCTAATGATCTAACAGTCATGATGTAAATAGGGAGATATTAAGCATAATTTATGCTAATAAATTAGAAACTGTCTTCCTAGAAAAAAAAAAATAAGTAACAGTCATGATGCACTTGACAGTATGTTAGACTCTAGATAGGAGACTGAAAAAATAAAAATAAAAAAAATAGATAGGAGACTGGCATTTATTGGTGGCCTATTATGGGCAGGCATTATCCTGTGTGTTACCTATAAACATCATTACAGGATGTTTCTTGAGGTAGGCCTTATTATTTATACTTCATAGATATTGAAGGTGAATAACAAATTTCCCTAAAGTCATCAACTTTCCCTGGCAGATCTCACAGGCTAACAACGTTACTTTTTTTTTAAACAATGTTACTTTAAAAAAAAATTATTTTGATGAGCACCTGGGTAGCTCAGTTGGTTAAGTAGTAGACTCTTGATTTTGACTCAGGTCGTGATCTCAGGATCCTGGGATTGAGCCCAGAGTCTGAATCAGTTTCCACGCTCAGGGGGGAGTATACTTGAAGATTCTGTCTCCCTCTTCCTCCGCCCCTCCCCCTGCTCATGTACACACGCTCTCAAATAAATAAATCTTTAAAAAAATTATTTTGAGACAATACAAAATTATAAGAAAAATATTATCAAAACTGTACCTGATATCTACATTTTGTTCTTGTCCTTTATTGTTATATATGATTATTTTTAAAAGATTTTATTTATTTATTCATGAGAGACACAGAGAGAGACAGAGATACAGGCAGATGGAGAAGCAGGCTTCTCACAGGGAGCCTGATGTGGGACTTGATCACCGGACCCAGGATCATGCCCTTTGCCAAAGGCACATGCTCAACTGCTGAGCCACCCAGGTGTCCTGTTATATATGATTTTTATAGCTCAGATCACACTGTACATATAATTTTTTTAAAGATTTTATTTATTTATTCATGAGAGACACAGAGAGAGAGAGAGAGAAGCAGAGACACAGGCAGAGGGAGAAGCAGGCTCCATGCAGGGAGCCCGATGTGGGACTTGATCCCCGGGACTCCAGGACCACGCCCTGGACCGAAGGCAGGTGCTAAACAGCTGAGCCACTGAGGGATCCCCTGTACATATAATTTTCTATCTTCCTGTATTCAACATTATCATAGGACTTCTTTTCATATCACCAACATCTTATGTAGATGTAGTTCTTTTAATAGGTGTATTATATACAATTAGATGATTATTTAGATACATATTTTACTTAAGAAATTTTATCATTGGGCATTATTATATTGTTTACAATTTTCATGGTGGAATACTGTTATGATTCTTTGTATATCATTGACCATATCTTGTCCCCACTTAGAAAAATTTTAGACATGGAATTACAGAGTCAAAGGCATAAATTGATTTCCATAATTAATAGAAAATGTACTGATATTAAATATGCATATGATGTAGGGTAAAATGCAAAATTCACACAGACTTCAAGTACAAAACTCTAGACTTGGTAGGATACTTGGAGTTGTAGCAGGAAGTAGGAGTTCACTCATCTTTCTTGTTGAGAGAACTAAAGCAGAAGTTTGTGAATCACTGCTTCATTTAGTCCCCCCCTTTTTTTTTAAGATTTTATTTATTTATTCATAGAAACACAGAGAGAGAATGAGAGGCAGAGACACAGGCAGAGGGAGAAGCAGGCCCCATGCAGAGAGCTTGACATGGGACTCATCCAGGGTCTCCAGGATCATGCCCTGGGCTGCAGGCGGTGCTAAACCACTGCACCGCCGGGGCTGACCAATTTAGTCCCTTTTTTAATGCCATTTGTCACTATCTTATGTCAACTTCACCACTCTCACCTGGATTATTGCCACAACTTTTAACTGAATTGTGGTTTTATTTTTAAGTTTTTAAAAATGTCAATTATTACAATTTAACTATATTACAAATACACGTATAGATGCCCACATAATATTCCCAGTCTCTTTTCCCATTCTCGTAATGAAACCACCATCCTGAAGTTGATATATTTTTTATTTATTTATTTATTTATTTATTTATTTATTTATTTATTTCAGAGAGAGAGAGAGAGCACAAGCATGAGCATGGGGAAGGACAGAAGGAGAAGCAGAGTCCCCACTGAGCAGGGAACCTGAGGTGGTACTCAATCCCAGGACCCTGGGATCATGATCTGAGCTGAAGGCAGATGCTTAACTAACTAAGCCACCCAGGCACCCCACTGAAGCTGATATGTCTTTCCCATTCTACAATTTGAATACATGTATTTGAAATCATAAATAGATAAATCATTGCTGCATAAATATGTAAACTTTATAGAAACAATATTGGAGTATATTTTTCTACAACATTTTTTCCCTCTACTATTTCACATATAATTAATTTTTCCCCCTCTGCTGAGTCATAATCCATTACATGTATATTTCACAATAGATTTATCCATTATTGAACACTGGAGGCATTCAAACAAACTGCTATAATCATTTCAATAGGATGGACACAAAGTCTCTTTGCAATCTCCTTGTCCAGCTGGGACTTCCTTGTAGCACAGCAGTGAAGGGGTAATTATAAGGAGAAGGGACTACAGAACTTGTAGCAACTCTGAATGCATATCCTTGAACACAAATAGAACTGATCGATAAAAAGCACCTTGTCAAATGCTGTTTGAACCAGGAACACTGTTCTGACAGGTTTTGGGGAGATTGGCTTTAGACATACCATTTAGAACAAGTTAGTGGAACAATCAGGATGTTGCCAACAATAGTAACTATGTCAATATGTTTACAGAAGTACTTTCAAATTATATATATTTTAAAATTTTATTTATTCATGAGAGACACAGAGAGAGGCAGAGACACAGGCAGAGGGAGAAGCAGGCTCCATGCAGGGAGCCCAATGTGGGACTCATCTCGGGGCCCTGGGATCATGCCCTGAGCCAAAAGCAGACGCTCAACTGCTGAGCCACCCAGGTGTCCTGCAAGTTATACTTGTTGAAGAAAGAGCTAAGATCACTGTAACAGAAGACGGTTGTTTTGGTAAAGGTGGCAATGGTTTGGTGGGGCTTCTGCGGTCCCAGCATTCTTGGTAGTCCATTCAGGCTTGAACAAGTGAATATGATTGGTATAGACAAAATTCATAAAAATTCACCTGCAAACCAGTCATCAATATATGAGTTTACAATAAGATTCCAAGGGAAGAGGATTAGCCAGCATAGTATGTTTGATTGAAAAGTGCACATGGAAAACAAGTTATCGTAATATTTATTTTGGAAATCAGAGGAAGGGAATTAGCTAAATGATCTAAATGGTGAGATTTATTAACCTCCAGGTGCAAACAGTAGAGGAATTGTAGTCATTTCAGATCATACCTTCCTATTAACATTCTTTAATCAGTCTACATGTTTGCTTGGATAATGGCTTTCTTATTTATAATATCACATGCTAAGCTTTGTTGATTGAGTAAATAAGCTGCTCATTTGATTGGGGTGATCCCAGATTATGTTGGACAAACATTATAAATCATCTTGTAGGGCAGTTTATTTCTGAAGTAAATTATCTGTTTTATTTCACTGAGGGACGCCTGGGTGGCTCAGTGGTTGAGCATCTCTCCTTTGGCTCAGGGCGTGATCCCAGGGTCCGGGATGGAGTCCCACATCAGGCTCCCTGCAGGGGGCCTGCTTCTCCCTCTGCCTGTGTCTCTGCCTTTCTGTGAATAAATAAAATCTTTTTTTTTTTAAGTTTCATTTCATTGAAGTGATATTTATTTTTATACACTATCATTTTTTTTTTAAATAACATTTTTTTTTTTTTTTTTTTTTATGATAGTCACAGAGAGAGAGAGAGAGAGGCAGAGACACAGGCAGAGGGAGAAGCAGGCTCCATGCACCGGGAGCCTGACGTGGGATTCGATCCCGGGTCTCCAGGATCGCGCCCTGGGCCAAAGGCAGGCGCCAAACCGCTGCGCCACCCAGGGATCCCCACTATCATTTTTTGATGATATATATTTACTGAACTTTAGGATCAGCATAACAATAACTTCTTGAACAGTATGTTTGAGGGCAGCCCTGGTGGCGCAGCAGTTTAGTACTGCCTGCAGCCCGGGGTGTGATCCTGGAGACCTGGGGAACTGGGATCGAGTCCTGCGTGGGGCTCCCTACGTGGGGCCTGCTTCTCCCTCTGCCTATGTCTCTATGAATAAATAAATAAAATCTTTAAAAAATAAATAAATACAGTATGTTTGGGGGAAAAACCTGGTTATTCAATCTTCTCCTTGATTGAGTTCTAGGTAAATAGAAATTTACTGTAAATGGCACACCTGGGTGATTGAGTCAGTTAAGTGTCTGCCTTTGGCTCAGGTCATGATCCCAGGGTCCTGTGATTGAGCCCTATGTGGGGCTTCCCCACTCGGCAGGGAGTCTGCTTTTCCCTCTCCTCCCCATCTGTGCTCTCTTCTCTGTTTCTCTCTCTCTTAAATAAATAAAACCAAGAAAGAAAGAAAGAAAGAAAGAAAGAAAGAAAGAAAGAAAGAAAGAAAGAAAGAAAGAAAGAAAGAAGAAAGAAAGAAAGAAAGAAGAGAGAAAGAAAGAGAGAAAGAAATTAAGAAATTTACTGTAAGGACTAGTTTTGGTAAAACAGGTAATCTGATCCGAAAGTGCTTAGTAAAAAAAACCACAAAACGCTTAGGAGATATTGAATTTGAGATTTTTTAAAAAAAGATTTTATTTATTTATTCATGATAGACATAGAGAGAGAGAGGCAGAGACACAGGCAGAGGGAGAAGCAGGCTCCATGCAGGGAGCCCGACATGGGACTCGATCCGGGACTCCAGGATCACACCCTGGGCCAAAGGCAGGTGCTGAACTGCTGAGCTACCCAGGGATCCCCTGAATTTGAGATTTTAGAAGAGAGATGGACAAAATCAAAATGGTTTCTTTAAATCAACTGGCATTAAAATATTAGAACAGAAATAGGTAATTATAAAATGCAATCATACCACTGTTAGTGGTATTTTTTTTTAAGATATTTATTTATTTATTTATTTATTTATTTATTTATTATTTATTTGAGAGAGACACAGAGAGAGGCAGAAACATAGGTAGAGGGAGAAGCAGGCTTCATGCAGGGAGCCCAATGTGGGACTCCATCCCCGACCCTGGGATCACGCCCTGAGCCAAAGGCAGATGCTCAACCCCTGAGCCACCCAGGCATCCCTGTTAGTGGTATTAATCAAAGTATTAGAACAGTGAAAATACTAAAGAAGGAATACTTTCAGACTAGAATGGGGGAAAAAATAGTAGGTGTGAATAAAATTTAAAGTAAATAATAAACAATTGGGTCTATGTTATGGTAATTCTTTGACATGGAGCATGTAATTAAGTAGAGTCATATCTGCAGAGAATCCTCTGCATTTAAGGGAAGAAATTCAATCTCTCTCAGAACTCCTTGACTTCTCATTTCTCTGGGGCATTTCAACTGCCTTGGGCTGCTTTATTGGTAGGAAAGTGAGGGCTGACCTTGGTGAGTTATTGTCACTAGGGGTGGGGTGGCAAAAGAGTGTGGCCTACAGAAAACCACAGAGCGGTTGGAGGAACAATGCTGAGGTTGGTCAGCTGTACAAAAGGCCAGTACATCAGTTCACTCTTATACATATACATTCCAGAATTTCTGTCTCTGTCCCCACACCTGTCATTTCGATGAGGAGAACAAAGGTGAGAGAAATGGAGCCAAAATCAATCTCCTTATGAAGCAGGAGAGCTTGGTTCTTGTCTCATGGAGTTAAAGGATGAATCTCTCAGACAAAGGAGAGTGAGTAAATCGATAGTTTATTAAGTGAGGATATAGAGAACACTCTCAGGAGTGAGAAGGGTCCTGACAGGGTTGCCACTGTAGGTTTTTTAGACTGGTCTTTTATTGAAAACTTGACCAGGGAGCTTGCGGCCTTGAGATTCTTGTGCGGTCTTGGTTTGAGCAAGGACTGTTGAGAACACCCTTACTGACTGTGGTCTGGTCGTTTTCTGTGATTACACTGTAGCCACCAAAGAAAAATACACCCTAACATCTGGGGTCAGGTGGTCTGGTTTATTCCCTTATCTCTGGTTTTCTTATATCAGCATTTTAGAAACTTTGTTGTGTGAGCCTGATTCCATGGCCCCCTATCCATCTCTCCCTGCCTAGTCCTGTCTCTTACCCACTTACAGCTTGCAGCCCAGTGACAGAGACCTGAAATGTGCAGAATGTGACCTTCCATAAAGAACCCATGGCTGCCTTAATGCCTTCATGTTTATGTTTTTTTTTTTTTAATTTTTATTTATTTATGATAGTCACAGAGAGAGAGAGAGAGGCAGAGACACAGGCAGAGGGAGAGGCAGGCTCCATGCACCGGGAGCCTGACGTGGGATTCGATCCCGGGTCTCCAGGATCGCGCCCTGGGCCAAAGGAAGGCACCAAACCGCTGCGCCACCCAGGGATCCCTCATGTTTATGTTTTATTAAAGACTCGAAGAAACCTTATCTTAACAGCAGCTGGCCCCTCAAGGTCCTGAAGGCCTTGCTTCCAAATTCCTTAGAGACCTACACTATCCCTAACCCCGGCTAACGAACATATAGTCACTTCTTACAATCTCACTGCAGCTCTTTCTGCCCATGGGTCCTGTCCCCATGCTATAATAAAACCACCTTTTTGCACTCTAAAATATCTCAGGAATTCTTTCTTTCTTTCTTTCTTTCTTTCTTTCTTTCTTTCTTTCTTTTCTTTCTTCTTTTTTTGGGGGGGCGGAGGGTTAAAGATTTTTATTTGAGAGAGAGAGAACATGAGCAGAGGGAGAGGGGGAGGGAGAAGCAGACTCCCTGCCAAGCAGGGAGTCCCACCTGGGGCTTGATCCCAGGACCCTGGAATCCTAACGTGGGCAGACACAGATGCTTAACCAACTGAGCCACTCAGGCACCCCAAGAATTCTTTCTTGGCCATTGGGCTCCTTGATCCCGCATCAGTCCTTTCCCTGGAGAACGCTGGTCCTGGTGCAGAAGACCCAGATGGCCAGGGGCGCGCCAAGAGCCTGGTCACTTGAGGTCAGTAGGGAAGGGCACAGGCACTGTGACCACGCAGCGTCTGTCCTGTTAGCCTGGCAGCCTCAGAGCAGCTGCTGCAGCAAGTGGCCAGCCAGTCCAGGAGAAGCCCAGTTTAGAGCAGATTGTTCATGCAACACTGGTGCTCTGGGTCGCAGGGAGCAGCACCTGACACTGGCCACCAGGCCTTATTTCCCAGGACCTAGTGCAGTAATTGGCATGTAATAAACAATAACTATCGGTTCTGGGGGACAGGGGGTGGCCACAGCCCAGAGAACTGGTGACCCCTGCCCCCTGACTCCCAGAATAATCATTTCAGCTATTTAAATTTTTTTTTAAAAGATTTTATTTATTTATTAATGAGAGACACACAGAGAGAGGCAGAGACAGAGGCAGAGGGAGAAGCAGGCTTCCCACAAGGAGCCCCATGTGGGACTTGATCCCAGATCCTGGGATCATGCCCTGAGCCCAAGGCAGATGCTCAACCGCTGAGCCACCCCGGTGTCCCTAATCATTTCAGCTATTATCACAGAGTTTTCTGTGCTTTGCCTGTGAGTAGAATACTTGGAGTCGCTAAGCTCAAAATAAGATGTTGGCTGGTCCCAGAGACAGAGGGTAGCCAAGGTTGCAACTGAAAAAAGGTTTGGAGGGAGGTCAGAGAATGTAGAAGGGGTGTCTCTGGATTTGTTCTGTCCAAACACAGTTGAAGAGATAGATCCATGGGACTGCCAGGAGCACTGCCTTCTCTTACTTTTTGTTTAATTGTTTGCTTAGCAATATTAAACAGCAAGCTGGTACAATTATTTTGGGATAAAAATTGTATCACATATTTTGCAACCATTACCTTTGCCATGTTGCAGTGATGTGAAATTTATCTTTCTGAGAAAGATGCGCACAGATCTTTTGGAACCTTACTTGAGAATGGCTGGTTTAGCTATAATCTATATTTTCATCTTTCAAAAAAATAATAATTATGCAGTGATTAATACAGGTAATTGCCCAAGGTCTCCTGGAACAATAATTAAATCAATAGTTATTTTGAAGGGAAGAATATGATAACTGCCAAAGATATCAACAGAATACACACGGAAACTGAAAGGTGGGAGCAAATCTACCTAAACTTGACTCTTGATATAGGGGTCATAAGTTCAATTCCCATGTTGGGCATAGAGTTTACTTAAAAAAAAAAAAAAAAGCTAGAACAAAGGTAGGAAATAGATGGCAGAAATTGAAGATTTATTTACAGGGGGTTGAATTTGTTAATTATATTGCTTTTCTGCCCTCTGCTGATTAAAACAGGGAAGAGTAAGTTATTAAAATACATGATTCCTAATATCTGGAGGATCAAGGGTGTCCTTGAGAACATGATAAGACATATAGACTCTCCTCCAGAATATAATACACATAAATACAGAATATTTTGCAAATAATTTCAGTTGTTTCATGGAATCCCTGAAGTGTAAACTATAGGATTGTGAAGAACACATTCTTCTTGAGGTTTCTTTCTTCTTTGTTTCATTATTTCATTCTTCCTGGTTTCCTTCCTTCCTTTTTCTTTTTTTCTTAAAGATTTTATTTATTTATTTTTAAATTTTTATTTATTTATTCGTGAGAGACACAGAGAGAGAGGCAAAGACAGAAGCATAGGGAGAATCAGGCTTCTCGCAAGGAGTCTAATGCGGGACTCCATCCCAGGATCCCGGGATCATGCCCTGAGCCGAAGGCAGATGCTCAACCGGGAAGCCACCCAGGCGTCCCAAATTCAGTGGTTTTAATAACTATATTCACAAGTATAAATCCATTACAACTGTATAACTCCAGAAATTTTCATTAACCCCTAAAATAAATCCCATTTCCATTAGCACATAGTCCCCAAGTCCTCTTACCGCCTGCCCCCATCCTCTGGCAACAGTAAAGTACTTTCTATCTCTATGGATTTACCTCTTCTGGAAATCTCATATAAACAGAATCAACACGTAGTCTGTTGTGACTGGGTTCTTTCACCGAGGATAATGTTTTCAAGCTTCATCTGTGTTGTAGTGTGTATCAGTATTTCCTTCCTTTTAATAGCTGAATATTATTTCACTGTATGGATATGCCTCAACTTATTTATCTGTTTATCAGTTGATGGATATTTGAATTGTTTCTGCCTATTGACTAGTATGATCTTTTTTTAAGATTTTATTTTAAATTGTATTCTTTTTTTTTTTAAGAGAGAGCACATGGGTGAAGGGGGGGAAGAGGGAGAGAATCTTTTTTTTTTTTTTTAAAAGGTTTTGTTTATTTATTCATTAGAGACACAGAGAAAGAGAGAGAGAGGCAGAGACACAGGCAGAGGGAGAAGCAGGCTCCCTCAGGGAGCCTGATGTGGGACTGGATCCCGGGACTCCAGGATCAGGCCCTGGGCCGAAGGCAGGCCCTAAACTGTTGAGCCACCCAGGCATCCCTCTTACAAATAATTATTGTCATGACAGTGTATCATATCTGATAGTTCTGAGTTTTCTTTATATATATAGATATAGATATACATATACATATAGAAATAGATATAGATAGATAGATTTATTTATTTGAGAGAGAGAGAGAGACAGAGTAAGTGGGGGCAGAGGGGCAGAGGGAATCTCAAGCAACCCACCCCTACCCCCCACCGCCCTGCTGACACACAGCTCCATGCAAGCCTCAGTCCCACAACCCAGAGATCACAACCTGAGCTGAAACCAAGAGTCACCCAAGGCGCCCCGATTCTGAGTTTTTTTTAACACAAAATCTAATCAAAAGTACCCTTAATGACAAACATTCGATAAGAATTCTAATAGAAACAAACTCGAATTATACTTTGCCTTAACTATCGCGTATATGCTTTCCGTGACTGTGTCATATTAGTATCTTCGTGCTGCTATAACAGATTATGACAAATTTAGTGGGTAAAACAATATAAATTATCATATAGCTCTGGAGGTCAGAAATACACAATAGGGCATGCCTGGGAGGCTCAGCGGTTGAACGTCTGCCCTTGGCTCAGGGTATAATCCCGGGGTCCGGGATGGAGTCCCCATCCAGCTCCCTGCATGAACCCTGCTTCTCTTCCCTCTTCCTGCGTCTCTGGCTCTCTTTCTGTGTCTCTCATGAATAAGTAAATAAAATCTTAAAAAAAGAAAAGAAAAGAAATAGACAATAGGGTCTCACTGGCTAAAATCAAGGTGTCATCAGGCCAGCGTTTCTTTAGGGAGGCTCTAGGGAAAAATCCATTTTTCCAGGCCCTTCCAAGCCTAGAAGCTGTCCTCATTCCTTGAATCATGGCCCTTTCCAGTCTTATCTCTGCTTTCATATTTGCACGGCTTTCTCTCAGTCCGATTTCTTTTGCATCACTCTTATAAGAGTACTTTTGATTAGATTGAGACCACTCATAATAGAAGTAAGATTACTTCTTACCTCAAGATCCTTAACTTAATCACACCTGCAAAGTCCTATATGCCCTTGTAAGGTACTGCACTTACAGGTTCTAGATATTAGGAAGCAGACGTCTCTGGGTGGCTGTTATTCTACTTACCATAAATATAACTTTGAAACATTTGGCTTCTGAAGGACCTTCGTTTATGATGTGGCACTTCTGCTCCTTCTTCAAAACTCTCAGCTGTCACTCCAAACTGCTTTCCTTGTGGGAGTTGCAGCTTATCTTTCATAATTAAGGAATATCTTTTATTTAGGGCTCCAGTATAGGGTTCATGGTACTTGAGATTCAAATTCAGGAGCTCTAGATCTGAGACCCTAGAGGGAGGGAGACTTAGGTCTTGAAAATGACCTCAATTCTGGGAGTCTGTACTGAAACTCAGAGATGTTTGAGCCAAAGTTCAGACAACAGGAGGCAATGGTAATCTGGAACACAGTTTTCACTGTAGTCTCAAGAAAAATGAAAAACCAGAAGTGGACTTGGCCATACACTTAACCTTGGCTTCAAAAAGGAAGGAAGATCATGTGAAACTTGTACATTAATTGCCCAACTCAGAGGCCGAAGTCCTACTGATTTTGCATCTAACAGCGCCCTTCCCCATTCCAACAGGATTAAGGGCAAAGAGCAAAATAAGAGGAAGTTAGAAATAAATAATAGTTAAAAGGCAAGTCCACAGAATCTTCACCAGGTAACATTGAAAGTCTTCAGGTTTTTTGTTGTTGTTGTTGTTGTTGTTTTTTTAGTCTTCAGGTTATACAAACTGGTTAATGCTCTCTTCCCTTTGTTCTTCCTTTGTGCTCCCTAATAAGGAATGATGGGTCAGTCTTCTCTCAGCCTTCACTCAAAGGAAAGGGAAAAGTTACCAAATTCAGATGTTATCGGGGAAGAACATAGAAATTTGGTTCTCCTTAGTGATTTACTCTACAGGATTAATTATTTGAATCACAAGCTTTGTTATCAAAACATTGATGCAAATCCCCACGCCAATGTCCTTCTTTAATCTGCTCCTTGTTTGTACAATCTAGGTACCCAGTAACTGCCTGACTTGGGACTGAGTCATCCTCTGCTCAAGCCAGGTAGCAGTGATCACACCTGTGACGTTCAGGCATGTTGTTGGTAAGAGCAATCAGCACAATATATAGTTCCAGCGGAAATGTCCGGTGACAGAGCACCATGGCTTCTGACAAAGGTAAACTGGACCCAGAGTCTGGCAAACTCTCTATTCTTGAAAAGGGCAAAAACTGTGTGCGTGTGTGTGTGTGTGTGTGTGTGTGTGCGCGCAAGCGCGCTAGCAAGTCTCCTGCCTGTACTTTTGTCCTTAGGCATTTTTCAACTTTTCTATTTCTTAATATATTGATATTATTCTTAAACAAGGTTTATTATTATTAATACTAACTTTTCACATCCACAAATGATTTTGATCAAATGACACAAAATCAGCAATGCTTATTTCACCATAATATAAAATAAAAAATATAACTGTTAATATATATGTATAACTGTTAAGTAACAGTTTAAAATAGCAACAGAAATGAAAGAACAAGCTCATATTCATTGATAATTTAAGATTCAGTTACTTAATGTTGGAGAAATTCGTGGGAGAGAGAGGACACTTCAGGATGTGGAAGGAAATGATTTTCAGCTGAAGTGAGATTTGAGCTGGATCCTAAAAGGGTTTCAGAATTTGGTTTGGCAAAAAGGAAGAGAGTCTTGACTGATACAAAGAGCTTGAGAGAATTTATAAAGATCATGTGTGGAAATAAAAGAATAAACTGGTTTTGGCTGAGGTTGTGATCTCAGGGTTGTGAGATCAAGCCCTGCATTGGGCTCTGTGTTCAGCTGGGAGTCTGCTTAAGGATTCTCTCTTTGCATTTTCCCACTACACTGTCTCTCTCTCTCAAATAAATAAATAAAAATATAAAAGTATAAAAGAAAGAAAGAGGAATTTCTGGGTGGGTTGGTGCTTGGGTGTCTGCCTTTGGCTCAGGGCATAATCCCGGGATCGAGTTCTGCATTGGGCCCGCTTCTCCCTCTGTCTGTCTCTGCCTCTCTGTGTGTCTCTCATGAATAAATAAATAAAATCTTTAAAGAAAAAAAGAGAAATCTTTAAAGAAAGAAAGAGTTCAAAGAAAGAGAGAAAGAAAGAAAACAAACCTGGAGTGATATTATAGATGGCTTTTGAGTGCCAAGCTAAGGAAATTGAGCTTGATCTTTTTAGAGAAAATTTTGGAGAATTTGTGAATAGCATAGCCATGACTAAAATAGTGCTTTATTTTCTTTTATTTTTTTAGAGAGGGAGAGGGAAAGAGAGAGTCTTAAGCAGGCTCCATACCCAGCATGGAGCCCAACATGAAGCTCCATCTCACAATCCTGAGATCACAACCTGAGCCAAAATCAACAGTTGAACTCTTAAGCAGGTGCCCCTAAAATAGTGCTTTAGACATACTTAGCTGGCATTTGGCGCCTTTGTGACAACAAGCAGAAAAGACTTGGAAGCAAAGAAACCCATTGGGAGACTTTGCGGGAATAGGAGCATGATGATAGCAGAGGATATATATATATATATGTATCAGTCTTAGATTTTAATAACAATATTTTTTACTCCATTATGCTTTTCCTCTACTAAAATTCTCTTGTGTGTGTTGGGGGAAAGACTAAAAGCATTATTTATTAAGTGTCTGGGTAATATCCCTGGCTTTCCTCTGAAGGTGGTCTGTTTTTTCCTCTCAAACCATCCCAACTAATGTGACTGCTATTATTGCCTTGCATCAAAGGGGTATAGATTCTGAAAATATATCTCACTCTTTCTTTTTCTTTTTTCTTCTTTTTTTATAAGATTTTATTTATTTATTTGACAGAGAGCAATAGCACAAGCAGAGGCAGCAGCAGGCAGAGGGAGAGGGAGAAGCAGGCTCCCTGATGAGCAAGGAGCCCTATGGCGGGCTTGCTCCCAGGACCCTGACATCATGACCTGAGCTGAAGGCAGACACTTAAGTGACTGAGCCACCCAGGTGCTCCTCTCTCTCTCTCTCTCTCTTTTTTTTTTCTTTAAGATTTTATTCATTTATTTGAGAGAGAGAGAGAACACAGCAGTGGGAGGGACAGAGGGAGAGAGAGAAGCAGACTCTCTACTGAGCAGGGAGCCTGATGTGGGGCTTGATCCCGGAGGGATTTTGACCTGAGCCAAAAGGCAGACACTTAACTGAATGAGCCACTCAGGTTCCCCTATCTCATTCTTTCTTTCTGAAGTTCTGACTACTGCTTCACCCAGAGTTCTCCCACCATCAATATGACCTTCTTCTATAGGTATGGCCTCTGTTTCTACAGGGCTCCCTCTGAGTGGACCTGCTGCTTCAAAGGCCCCAATTTGGATTGTCTGAGATGTATCCATTCTAAGATATTAGCCACCTTCTCCTTCCTCCATCTCAGTGCTTAAATTCCCTGTACATCCTCTTAGGGATAAGAGGTTTACTCTTCAGGTCACACTTAGGATAGTGTTTCTTGACTCTGTCCTTTTTCTAGATATCTGGTTAATTTCTCTTTTTATTTTTAATTTTTTATAATTTTTTATTTTTTTAAAAGATTTATCTATTTATTTATGATAGACATAGAGAGAAAGAGAGAGAGAAGCAGAGACACAGGAGGAGGGAGAAGCAGGCTCCATGCCAGGAGCCCGATGCGGGACTCGATCCCAGGACTCCAGGATCGTGCCCTGGGCCAAAGGCAGGCACTAAACTGCTGAGCCACCCAGGGATCCCCTAATTTCTCTTTTTAAAGGTCTCACACTCCAGAGACACCTGGGTGGCTCAGTCGATTAAGTGACTGACTCTCGATCTTAGGGTTGTGGGATCCAGACCTCTCTCACCCACAACATTGGGCTCCATGCTGGACTTGCAGTCTGCTTAAGATTCTCGCTCTCTCTAAAAAATAAAGACAAGACAAGAGAAGAAAAAGAAAAGAAAAATGTCCCACACTATAGCTAGAATTATAGCTCCCCTCTGGGTAACTTTCTACTATAGTACAAATGCACAGAGAGTGGCCACACACATATGCAGAACTGAGGAGGAAAAAACTTTTCCTTTACCCTCTTAGATTATGTTTTGGGGCCCCTGCAGATTTAAACTACCAAAAGACAGATTAGCAAAAGAAAAGACAAAATCATGTACAAGAGTTCACAAAAATGGGACTCAAAAAGGTGGGTAGTGTTTAGGGCTTGTATACCATCTTCATAGGAAAGCAGAGAGTCAGAAGAGCACTTATGGGAACACAAATAAACTTTTAGGAAATAGAGATGGGCCTTTAGGAGAATAGATAGCCATATGATAATTTTGTGACAATATCTGTGTGGGCGTGTATCTTGAGTGGTAAGAGACAATCTCTTCTGGTTGTTCCAGGGAATGGGATTTATGACAATTGATTTATTTTGAGTTTTTTTTGAAAGCCTCTGCTTGTAGGAAAATAAGGGATTTCAGGGCAAGGCAGTCTCTTTTCAAATGTTTTCAAATCCAAATTATTTTTGTGCCTAAGTGGCACATTCTGGACACCTCAACACGTGCACGTGCGCACACACACACACACACACACACACAGAAGGCCTTGGGCAAAATGCCTCCTATTTTGGAGGAAGTGTCTTCCAGGTCTTATGACTCTTCTTGGCTTAAAAACATCACCACAGGGGCACGTGGGTGGCTCAGTCGGTTAAGTGTCTGCCTTTGGCTCAGCTCCTGATCCCAGGGGCCTAGGATCGAGCCCTGCATTGGCCTCTTTACCCAGTGGGGAGTCTCCTCCTTCCCCCCTCCTGCTTGTGCTCTCTCTTTTTCAAATAAATACATAAAATCTTAAAAAACAAAACAAAACACCACCTCAGAGTTAAGGTTTGCCAGGAGGATAGACTGAATGTCCTGCCTGCAGCTCAGCATAGCCACATCACCCTCAGAGGTGGCAGTGATGTATGTACCTCTCTGGCCCACTGAGGAAGGGTATCATGTGGGGGGAACCATCTGCTCTGTGTCTCCTCTTTCTTGGAAAAGAGACTGGTGGGATGCCTGGGTGGCTCAGCAGTTGGGCATCTGCCTTCAGCTCAGGGCGTGATCCTGGAGTCCCAGGATAGAGTCCCACATCAGGCTCCCCAGAGGGAGCCTACTCCTCCCTCTGCCTTTCTCTCTCTGTGCCTCTCATGAATAAATAAATAAGATCTTAAAAAAGAGAGAGAGAGACTGGTAATAATGACAATTGAGCCTTTTGATTTATTGGTCCTTTTATCCCATTTCCACAAATTTTATCTTTCAAATAACCAGGGAGCAAACACTTACCATGAGTTCTCGTTGAAAAAAAAAAAAAAAATCCATGGGCTTCCAAAAAAAAAAAAAAAAAATGACTTGCATTTCTGTTCTCAAAGTTTTAGTATTCTGTGCTGTGAATACTCTGAATTCAGGCGAGGCCAGTGCTCATTTTATCTCTCCCAAGCTCCGTTTTGAGAGGCATGGGCCTCTAAAATCCAGGACTTGAACTTGAATCATCCTTATAAGCTCTCATGGTTCCCAGGACACTTTGAGAATACAATCTGTGGCTTAGAATATAAACTCCACGAGCATAAAGATAGGGATTTGCTTTGGTTCCTGTTCCTGTCCTTCAAAGGCCTACATTTCGTAGGCCTGTCATCAACATTTGTTGAAAGGATGGGGCACCTGGGTGGTTCAGTCAGTTGAGCTTCCAACTGTTGATTTTGGCTCAGGTCTTGATCTCGGCTCAGGTCTCCATCTTAGGGTTGTGAGATTGAGCCCTGAGTCAGGCTGGGTGCAGAGCCTGCTTACGATTCTCTCTCTCTCCTTCTGTTCCTCCACCCCCTCTAGAAACAATAACAACAACAACAATGAAAACCTAAAAAAACTAAACAAAATCCCAAAAAACATTTGTTGAAAGCTTAAATAAGTGAAATCCCCACTTTCCCTACACAGACTATAGTTTGCCAGGTTTCAGGGGTGACTTACCTGCTGGTCACCAGTAGGCTCTTCTTGGCCATTCTTGATGTCATGGCCCTATGTGACAGCAAAAGGATGGGCACAGGAACCAAACAGGGCTCTTGGCTGTTCCATGGAGTCTTTTGACTAAAGGAGGATCAGGATTATCTCCATTCCCTGAAACCTTGTGCACTGGGATCTCAGATGACTGGTCATGGCCATGTTGACTCAACTTTTACTTCCTGGCTCCCAATTCCCCTGTTAACATTATTGTTCTTTTCTTTCCCTAAGGGCACTGGTTGTTGGTTCTTGCTCTTCCTCCTTCTGTGTTAGCATGATTCAGAGGGAGAAGTTTGTCACCCTTGAGATCCTCTATGCAGCAGCATTTTGCGGTCAATGCCTTCAGTACCCGCTGGGCTCCAGGTTCTCTTCTATTGGTTCAGTAATATCTTTCTGTGTGTTCTTTGCAAATATTTTTTCACTCCTGTCACTTATGCAGATGCTTTTTCTCATTCCTCTTGATTTGTGGTTAAATAGGCTCTATCTATGCTCATGACCCTGAGATCAAGAGTCTCATGCTCTACCCACTGAGCTAGCCAGGTGCCCCCAAAGTACACATGTGGTGCCACAACTTCTCTCCACATTACCAAATACTCATTCCTGAAAACTGTTACTTTGAGGGCACCTGGGTGGCTCAGTTGGTTAAGCATCTGCCTTTGGCTCAGGTCATGATCCTGGGATTCCGGGATCCTGGGATCCTGGGATCAAGCCCCACATCAGGCTTCCTGCTCAGTGAGAGTGGAGAGCCTGCTTCTCCCTCTCCCTCTGCCCCCTCCCCCACTTGTGCTCTCTCCCTCTCTCTTTCTCTCAAATAAATAAATAAAATCTTTAAAAATAAATAAATACATTGTTATTTTGAGATAATCATAGTTTAAAACATGCAGCCTTAGGAAATAATAAGAGAGATTCCTTATACACTGCTCAGTTCCCCCCAGTGGTTACATCTTGCAAACTATAGAGTAAGATCACCACCAGAATATTGACATTGATACAATCCACCAGTTTTATTCAGATTTCCCTAGTTTCATTATAGTCTTTTGTGTGTGTGTGTTTAGTTTTATACAATTTTGTCACCTGTATAGGTTTGTGTATCCACAACCACAGTCATATCTGAATGTTCCAACAGTACAGAGACCTCTCATTGCCCTTTTATAACCAAACCCTCCTTCTTCTTGCCCTACCCCTGTTCTTAATTCTTGGGAATCACTGATCTGTCCTTACTTCTAAAATTTTGTCATTTCAAAATGTTATATAAGTGGAATCATACAGAATGGAACCTTATGAGATTGCTCCTCCCTCCTCTAGCATAATTCCTTGGAGATTCAGCCAAGTTCTTACATGTATCAATGGTTTGTTCCTTTTTATTGCTGGGTAGTATTCCATGGTATAGTCATACCTCAGATCATTTAACCATTCACCTACTGAAGGTCATCTGGGTTGGTTCCAGTTTTTAATATTACACAACAAGCTCATATGAACATTTGTGTACAGCCTTTATGGGAACCTGTTTTCCTATGTCTAAGATAAACGCCCAGGGACCGAATTGCTTGGTTTTATGGTGGTAGCATCTTCAGTTGTTTTCATTTTAGACTAATTCTTAAAAAGTAATCTCTAGGGGATCCCTGGGTGGCTCAGTGGTTTAGCGCCTGCCTTTGGCCCAAGGCATGATTCTGGGGTCCAGAGATCAAGTCCCGCATCGGGCTCCCTGCATAGAGCCTGCTTCTCCCTCTGCTTGTGTTTCTGCCTCTATGTGTGTGTGTGTGTGTGTGTGTGTGTGTGTGTGATGAATAAACAAATAAAATCTTTAAAAAAAATGTTATCTCTATACCCAACATGTGGCTCGAACTTACAACCCTGAGATCAAGAGTTGCAAGCTCTATGGACTGAGCCAGTCAGGCACCCCCATGCTGCTGTTGTTGTTGTTTAAATATTTTATTTATTTATTCCTGAGAGACACAGAGAGAGGCAGAGGGAGAAGCAGGCTCCCCTTGGAGAGCCTAATATGGGGCTCAATCCTGGGACCTGGGATTATGACCTGAGCTAAATGTTGGTAGCTAAAGGTAGCTAAAAGACGCTCAACCACTGAACCACCCAAGTGCCTCTCCATTTTGTTGTTTCTAATTGAGAAACTGCCAAACTGTTTCCTAGAGTGGCTGTACCACTTTCTTTGCATAATGCTGTTCTCCACCACCCCCCTATATATATAATGGATAGTAGTGAGATTCATTCAGTCATTTGTTTAATAAATACCTATTGCTAACCAACATGTTTCAGGCAGTGTGATAGGATCCGGAACAAGATACACATAACCCATATCCCACATAATTTACAATTCAGTGTTATTATAGGCATATAAATACCAATCAAAATATAGCATCATTGCTATGTTGAAGGAAGTACAGAATGCTATGGAAGCACATAGAAATTACACAAGAGCCTCTGAGGAATGACTTTCTCATTGCACTTAATCATTCTTGTTGGAGCATTAAGGAGGATTACTTGGTTTGGGATTGGGTAAATAGATTTCATCAGAGCCCTTAAAAACTTGCTTTTCTTGGTAGTCCAATCCAATTAATACTGGAGAGAATTTTTTTTTTCTTGAGAGAATCTTTATTTATTTTTTTTAAAGGTTTTCTTTTTTTTTTTTTAATTTTTATTTATTTATGATAGTCACACACACAGAGAGAGGCAGAGACACAGGCAGAGGGAGAAGCAGGCTCCATGCACCGGGAGCCCAACGTGGGATTCGATCCTGGGTCTCCAGGATCGCGCCCTGGGCCAAAGGCAGGCGCCAAACCGCTGCGCCACCCAGGGATCCCTGGAGAGAATCTTTAAACTCCATTTTCTGATTGCAGGTTTGGAAGAGAGAGTTTTTGTTTTTAGCTAAATTTGTGTGTGGGTGTTCTTTGACATAATCATCTCTTGGTCAACAGGTCCTTCAGCTGGAGATGCCACCTTGAGGTAAGAATAATACTATCATAGTGACCATTTTTTTAGAAGATTTTATTTATTTATTCATGAAAGACACACAGAGAGAGGCAGAGACATAGGCAGAGAGAGAGTACTTTACTTTTGTTTTAATAATTACCTTCCAATGGGGCACCTGGGTCGCTCAATGGTTGAGCATCTGCCTTTGGCTCAGGTCATGATCCCAGGGTCCTGGGATTGAGTCCCACATTGGGCTCCCCACAGGGAGCCTGCTTCTCTCTCTGCCTATATCTCTGCCTCTCTCTGCGTGTCTCTCATGACTGGAGAAATAGAATCTTATAAAAAAAAAAAGTACCTTCCAGCTTTGTTCCTTTATTGCTTTACCTTTGTTTCTTCTCTGTTTAAATCATATGATTGTATAACTACTAGTGAAAAATCCAGAGAACTCATCTGTCACTTTGATTTCATCTTTTTGTTTCATACTATATACCCATTTTCAAACATAGCATTAAAGCAGGGGGTCATCTGTCAGGGAATATATTATCTCATGATGGGTGGGAGGATTGATCTATGTAATAAATAAATGTAATACTTTAGGGATGAGTGGAAATATTAGGATGTAATAAGCTGATGACTCAACCATATTACAAAGAAGAGCCCTTAGCACAATCCTGAGTGTCCCCCGAGTTCCAGCTTTGACGCATGGAAAGTATTAAATCTAAAGATGTCATTGGGAGGGGTGCCTGGCTGGCTCAGTCAGTAGAGCATGTGACTCTTGATCTCGGTGTTGTAAGTTTGAGCCCCACATTGGGTGTAGAGATGACTTAAAAATAAAAGCTTAAGAAAATAAATGAATAAAGATGTCATTGGGAGCAGTTTGAATTTTTTTCTTATGAGGAATTAGTATACAGAATTTATTGTGGAAGAATCCTGAGTCTGAATCTCTCTCTTCTTACATTTGGCAACAGAATCTTGTTGGCAATTTGAGGCTTCTATGCCCAAAATCTAGTTAGAGTCCACTATGGCATGAAGATTAACAATTGGGACATGGCATTTCTATGGTGAGACAGAAAGATTAAAATATAAAGAGAAGGCTTATTTTTAAAATTTTTTAAAAAATATTTTAGTTATTTATTTGAGAGAGAGACAGAACATGAGTGGAGGACAGAGAGAGAGGGAAAAACAGACAGTTTGCTAAGCAGGGAGCCCAAGTGGAGCTTGATCCCAGGACCCTGAGATCATGACCTGAGCTGAAGGCAGATGCTTAACTGACTGAGCCACACAGGTGCCCCAAAGAGAAGCCTTTAAAAGAGCAACAAAGACACCTTTATATCTGAATTCAAAATTACCAAGTAATGGTATAAAGAGAGTGATAACCAAATAGCATGAGTTGGGAAAAATCTCTTCACTATGCTTGTGAGAGAAACTTTGATAATTCAAAAGGACCTCCTGAGGTAACTGAGAAATAGAATAGAAAAAAAAAAAAAGTTTTCTGAGATGTCATGTTTTAGATCTGCCTGGTAGAAGAGGGGAACAGGAAATGATTTCTAAGGTCCCTCCAAAGATAGCATGACCACATGCGAGTGCTTTTTGTGTTTCAGGAGGAGAATTGAACCCTGGGAATTTGAAGGCTTCTTTGACCCCAGAGAACTCCGTAAAGAGACCTGCCTCCTCTATGAAATCCAGTGGGGCACAAGCCATAAGACCTGGCGAAACTCAGGCAAAAACACCACCAACCATGTGGAAATCAATTTTATAGAAAAGTTTACTGCAGAAAGACAGTATTGCCCATCCATTCGCTGCTCCATCACCTGGTTCCTGTCCTGGAGTCCCTGTTGGGAATGCTCCAATGCTATTAGGGGATTTTTGAGTCAACACCCTAGTGTGACTCTGGTTATTTATGTGGCCCGGCTTTTCTGGCACGCGGATCCACAAAACCGGCAAGGACTCAGGGATCTCATTAATAGTGGTGTGACTATCCAGATTATGACAGTCCCAGGTAAACACAATAAACAAAGAGTCTTGGGTGTTGATGAGAGACTGTGGTACTGGCATGTTTCAAGGCCAGGAGCTTGATTATCCCACTCTGGAAGTCTCAGAAGTAAAAGTCCAAAATAACATGAGAAAGGACCAGGTCTGATCTTCATAATAAGGAAAATATCAAAAAGAGGACTCCTTTCTCCATTCCTGCCACTATAACCTCTCAGCTGTCTTCAAATAAACTACCTTGTCCTATTTTAGGGATTCTGGGGAGAGTTTAGCCTATATCCAACAGCAAATAGACTACTGGGCTTTATCTAAACTATATAAGTAAAAAAAAAAAACTATATAAGTGAGGCTCTCTTTAAAGTAACTTTCTGCTGTATTTGTTGAATGAACCAAGATTTGTGTTTCCTTAGAGTATGATCACTGCTGGAGGAATTTTGTCAACTACCCACCTGGGAAAGAAGATCACTGGCCAAGATACCCTATTCTATGGATGAAGCTATATGCACTGGAACTTCACTGCATAATTCTAGTAAGTTACTTTAAGGGACGAGATTCTGATGCCAAAAGAAGCATCCTTCTTCAAACTTCTTTTCTGATAAATTGACATGTACACTCACCATCTGTCATTTATATTGAAATCTGGTTATTTAACTACTTGATCCATCTGAAAAAAATGTGAGAATAAAATGATCTCTTTGTAGGAAGTAAGTGGGAGAAGGAAAAGGATAAACTGGTCTGTGATATATGTGGACTCCATGTTAATTTGATATTACTATTATCATTATTTTTTAATTATCATTATTTTTTAAAATGATTTTATTTATTTATTTGTGAGAGACAGAGAGAGAGAGAGGCAGAGACACAGGCAGAGGGAGAAGTAGGCTCCATGCAGGGAGCTGGATGTGGGACTCAGTCCGCGACTCCAGGATCACGCCCTCGGCTGAAGGCAGGTGCTAAACCGCTGAGCCACCCAGGCATCCCTACTATTATCATTATTATTACAACACTTACTGGCTTTAAAGAATGGCAGATATTCTCCTTTCCTATATTGGTGTGTGTCATCCTATTGAAGAAATGGAGGTGTCTCATTTGTATTCTCTTCAAAGTTGTTCAATAATCTTTCAACTAATGTTTTAAAATGTTTGTGGTAGGGGCATTTGGGTGGCTTAGTTGGTTAAGTGGCCAACTCTTTTTTTTTTTTTTTTAAGGTTTTATTTATTTATTCATGAGAGACACAAGAGAGAGGCAGAGACATAAGCAGAGGGAGAAGCAGGTTCCATGTGGAGAGCCCGATGTGGGACTCGATCCCAGGACCTGGGTTCATACCTTGAGTCAGAGCCAGATGCTCAACCGCTGAGCTACCCAGACACCCCAAGCGGTCAGCTCTTGATTTTGACTTGGATCAGGATCTTGGGGTCCTGGGATCCAGCCTCCTGTCAGGCTCTACACTCAGTAGGGAGTCTACTTGAAGATTCTCTCTCTCCCACTGCCACTCCCCCCCCCCCTGCCTCCCCGCTTCAACTTTTCTCTTTCTCTCAGATAAATAAATACATCTTAAAAAAATAAAATAAGAGAAAATAAAACAAAATGTTTGTGGTAATAATAGTATCAAGAAAAATATTATTCTAACTTTTTTTCTTCCAGAATCTCCCTCCCTGTTTAAAGATTTCAAGAAGAAATCAGAATCAGCTTACATTGTTCAGACTTACTCTTCAAGACTGCCATTACCAAACAATTCCACCTCCTATCCTTTTAGATATGGGGTTGATACAACCTCTTGTGACTTGGAGATGAATAGAGTGGTTCCTTGCATGACACTGTTTCTGTAGCAGACACTAAAACCCACGGAAGAGTGAATGCTTTTGGAATGTAGAAATTTTCAGTTTATGTTTCTGTACGTCAAAAATGAATCATCCAAAAAAGAAATAAAAAAAAAATCCTAGTCACAAGAGCATCAAAAATAATAAAATACCTCAGAATAAATTTAACAAAGGAAGTGAAAGGTTAGTACTGCAAAACCCAGGACGTTGATGGAAGACATTGCAGAACATGCAAATACATGAAAAGATAACCCGTGTTCATGGGTCAGTAGAATTAATATTATTAAAATTTCCATACTACCCAAAGTGATCTGTAGAATCAATGCATTCTGTATCAAGAAAATGGTACTTTTTTTTTTACAGAAATAAAAAAACAATTCTAAATTTCATATGAAACTAAAAAAGAGGGATGCCTGGGTGGTTCAGCAGTTGGGTATCTGCCTTTGGTCAGGGCCTGATCCTGGGATCAGGGATCAAGTCCCCCATTGGGCTCCCTACGTGGAGACTGCTTCTCCCTTTGCCTGTGTCTCTGCCTCTGTGTGTGTGTGTGTGTAAATAAATAATCTTATAAATTATTTATAATTTAAATAATAAATAAATAATAAATAAATAATCTTTAAAAATAATAAATAAATAAATAAATAAATAATCTTAAAAAATAAAAAATAAAAAGCTTCTGTATAGCCAAAGAAACAACCAGTAAAATGAAAAGGCAACCTATGGGATGGGAGAAAATATTCGCAAACTACATATCTGATGAGGGGCAAGTATTCAAAATATATAATGAACTCATACAACTCAAGAGCAAGAGAACTAAACAATCTGATTTTAAAATGGGCAAAGGACCTGAATAGATATTTTTCCAAAGAAGATATTCAAATGGCCAACACCTATGTGAAAAGTTGTACATTACTAATAATCAGGGAAATGCAAAACTACAATGAAATATCACTTCACACCTGTTAGAATTTCTATCATCAAAAGCATAAATGATTGGCAGCCTGGGGGCCCATCCAGTTAAACTTCTGCCTTTGGCCAGGTCATGATCCCAGGGTCATGGGATCAAGCCCTGCATCAGGCTCCCAGCTCAGTGGGAAGTCTGCTTCTCCCTCTCCCTCTTCTTCCTTGCTCATGCTCTTTCTCTCTCCTCTCTCAAATAAATAAATAATATGTTAAAAAATAGGGATCCCTGGGTGGCGCAGCGGTTTGGCGCCTGCCTTTGGCCCAGGGCGCGATCCTGGAGACCCGGGATCGAATCCCACATCGGGCTCCCGGTGCATGGAGCCTGCTTTTCCCTCTGCCTGTGTCTCTGCCTCTCTGTCTCTCTCTCTATCATAAATAAATAAATAAAAATTAAAAAAAATATGTTAAAAAATAATAAGTGATAACAAATGTTAGTGAGATTGTGGAGAAAAGGGAACAGTTGTACACTGTTGGTGGGAATGTAAATTGATAGAGCCACCATGGAAAACAGTATGGAAGTTTCTCAAAAAATTAAAAATAGAAATACAATGGGGTGCCTGAGTGTCTCAGTTGGTTGAGCATCTAATTCTTGATCACAGGTCTTGATCTCAGGGTCATGAGTTGGGTGTGGTGCCTACTTAAAAAAGAAAAAAGAACTACAATATGATTCAACAATGTTTTTCCTGAGTATATATCTGAAGGAAACAAAATCGCTATCTTGGGGTTCCTGGGTGGCTCAGTAGGTTAAGCATCTGCCTTTGGCTCAGGTCATGATCCCAAAGTCCAGGGATTAAGCCTTGAGTCAGGCTCACTGCTCAGTGGAGAGTCTACTTCTCCCTCTCCCTCTGCCTGCTGCTCCCCAAACCCCCGCTGTATTCTCTCTCTCTGAAATAAATAAAATCTTAAAAAAAATGAAATCACTGTCTCAAGATATTTGTACCCAATGTTCATTGCAACATTGTTTATAATAGTGAAGACATGGAAACAACCAATGTGTCCATCAATAGGAATGAATAAAGAAAATGTGATGTATATTATATACATACCCACATATATACATATATATGTGTGTGTATACACACACGTGAAGATTATATAGCCATAAAAAGGAGGTAATTCTGCTATTTGTGACAACATGGATGAAACTTAAGGGAATTATGCTATTTGAAATAGAAAAGACGGATACTATATGATCTCAGTTATGTGTGGAATCTAAAAAATCCAAATTCATAGAAACAGAGAAGATTAGTGTTTGACGGGTAGGGATGAAGGTAGTCAAAGGGTACAAACTTCCAGTTTTAAGATAAATAAGTTCTGGGGATATAATGTACCACATGGTGATTATATTTAACAATACTGTATTGTATACTTGAAGTTTGCTAAGAGAATGGATCTTAAATGTTCTTACCACACAGTCTCACACACACACACACACACACACACACACACACACACAACTATAACTATGTGAGGTGATGGATGTGTTTACTCACTTTATTGTAGTAATCATTTTGCAATATATATTATATCAAATCACTATGTTGTACCCCTTAAACTTATACAATGTTGTATGTTAACTATGTCCCAATAATGCTAGAGGAAAAAAAAAAGAGATTAAAAAAAATCTAGAAATTTTAGCAAACAGAGGTGTCATGGAGCATGTCATCTACTGCCCTCTTATAAATTATTCCAGTCCATTGTGGCTTTAAGACAACAATAAATATTTATTGTGTCAGCTTCATCAGGAATTCATGAGTAACTTATCAGAGTGTTTGTGACTCAGGATCTCTCAAGAGGTTTCAGTGAAGCTATCAGCCAGGGATGCAGTCATCTCCAGGCTTGATTGAGGCTAGAGAATATGCTCCCCAGATGGCACAGTCACAAGACTGGAAAGTAGGTGCTAGTGGTTGATGGGAGGTCTGTTTATTGCCAGGATGCCTCTCCCCAGGCTGCTTAGGTGTCCTCATTTAAAGCAGCCAGCTCTCTACAGAGTAAGTTGCCTAAGAGAGACCAAGTTGGAAGTTGCCCCGTCTTTAATGACTCAGTATTGGAATCATACACCACTTCTTCTGCAGTGTTATATTGGTAATGCCAGACAGTCATGATTCATGTGGGAGGGGACTACACAAGGACTTGAACCCCAGGAGGTGAGAATCACTGGAGGCCATCTTGCATTTTAACTGTAGGGACTTTTGCCATGTGTTTGGGACAAATAATTACATGGAACCAATTTCTAAGATGCTAAAGGGAAACAAGGAACAGGTCATACTTATTTCTGACTCAGGACATCGTAAGATTTTTTTTTTTTTTTAAGATTTCATTTATTCATGAGACACAGAGAGAGAGAGGCAGAGACACAGGCAGAGGGAGAAGCAGGCTCCATGCAGGGAGCCCGACATGGGACTTGATCCCGTGACTCCAGGATCACACCCTGGGCCAAAGGCAGACACTCAACCACTGAGCCACCCAGGCGTCCCAGGACATCGTAAGATTTAACGAAGATTTACTAGTCAGAATTTATAGGATGATTTACTCTCGTAATTATCAACATCTTAAACTTTGAGTGGCTAAATGCAAAAAAACCCCAGTTATTTCTTCCTCACACTGCAGCCTAATGTAAACTGGGTGAGAGTGTCGTGGATCTGTGCAGTTTTTTGGGACCCAAATTCCTTCCATGTCCTATGGCCTTCGGAGAATTCTGGAGTTCTCCACATTCAGCCCCTCATAGGAGAAAGAGCACACATGGGAGAATAGAGAGACAAAGACAGAAAGCATTAATTTGCGTGAAAGAGTGTTTTTTATTTTATTTTATTTTATTTTATTTTATTTTATTTATTTTATTTATTTATTTTTTTTTATTTTAAAGTAGGCTCCATGTCAGGCAGCCTGGGTGGCTCAGTGGTTTAGTGCCGCCTTCCGCCCGAGGCATGATGCTGGAGACCCAGGATAGAGTCCCACATCGGCCTCCCTGCATGGAACCTGCTCCTCCCTCTGCCTGCGTCTCTGCCTCTCTCTCTTTGCCTCTCATAAACAAACAAACAAACAAACAAACAAGCAAACAAACTCCATGGCTAGCATGGAATCCAACACGGGGCTTGAACTCATGACCCTGAGATCAAGACCCAAGGTGAGATCAAGAGTCTGACACTCAACTGACTGAGCCACCCAGGTGCCTTGAAAGAGTACTTCTAGAATCAAGGACTGGAAATGACAAACATCACTTCTGATTCAGTTCCACTAAGCAGAAGCAGTCATGTGGCTCCACTCAACTCTAAGAAAGACAGAAACATGGTCCAGGAAAAGAAGAAAATGGAACACATAAAGTGCCTGCCACATGAGGAAACTAGGAAATGGAAAGATTATGCAATTTAGCCAGGGTCAGAAAAAGAACACCATGGGACTAAATAAAGCCAGTGTGCTTTTTAAAAAAATTATTTAATTAAAAAAATTTTTGTTTGGGCATTCAGAATATGCCAGTAACCAACATCTCACCAACTTTCATAATGGAGGGACGCCTGGGTGGCTCAGTGGTTAAAATCGGCCCTCTGCTCCGGGCATGATCCTGGAGACCCAGGATCGAGTCCCACATCGCGCTCCCTGCATGGAGCCTGCTTTTCTCTCTGCCTCTCTCTCTCTGTGTCTCTCATGAATAAATAAGTAAAATTTTAAAAAGAAAAAACAACTTTCATAATGGAGTCAGACTGGCTCAGATACTTGCTTTGCTTGCCCTCCTGGGTTGGCATGGGAATGTAAATCAGTTTTCTGGGTGTGTGTGTGTGGGGGGGGGGCATAAATAGAGGCTGGGAACTTTTTTTTTTTTTTTAAGATTTTATTTATTTATTCATGAGAGAGCCAAAGGCAGACACTCAACTGCTGAGCCACCCAGGCATCCCGAGGTTGGGAACTTATGGAAATGTCCATATGAAAATTATATGCATTTTTTATTTTATTTATTTTATTTTTATTTTTTTAATTTTTATTTATTTACGATAGTCACAGAGAGAGAGAGAGAGAGAGAGGCAGAGACACAGGCAGAGGGAGAAGCAGGCTCCATGCACTGGGAGCCCGACGTGGGATTCGATCCCGGGTCTCCAGGATCACGATCCTGGGCCAAAGGCAGGCGCCAAACCGCTGCGCCACCCAGGGATCCCCTATATGCATTTTTTAATTTAAAATTTTTTAAAAGATTTATTTCTTTATTAGAGAAAGAGAGTGAAAGACATAGAGTGCAAACTGGGGAGAGGGGAGAGAAGAGAGAGAGAAAATCTCTAGCAGATTCCCTGCTGAGCTGGAGCCCAGAATGGGGCTGGATCCTATGACCCTGAGATCATGACCTGAGCTAAAATCATAAATAAATAAAAATAAAATATTTATTTGTTTATTTTTTTTAAAGATTTTATTTATTTACTCATAGAAGCACAGAGAGAGAATGAGAGGCAGAGACACAGGCAGAGGGAGAAGTAGGCTCCATGCAGGGAGCCTGAGGTGGGACTCAATCCAGGGTCTCCAGGATCATGCCCCGGGCTGCAGGCGGCGCCAAACCACTGCGCCACGGGGGCTGCCCAAAATAAAATCTTTAAAAGAAATAGTTTATTTTTAAGTCATTTCTATGCCCAGTGTGGAGCTTGATTAATAACTCCGAGATCAAGAGTCATATGCTCTACTGAGCCAGCCAGCCACCCTGCCTTGTCTTGTATATTAAATATATCCCTCCATAGTCCACACCCCCAATCACTTACCTTTTGTCATTTTATTCTTGCTTTAAAAGTTTTTGCTAGGGACAGCTGGGTGGCTCGGTGTTTGAGCATCTGCCTTTGGCTCAGGTCATGATCCCAGGGTCCTGGGATGGAGCGTCCCTGCAGGGAGCCAGCTTCTCTCTCTCTCTCTCTCTTTCTCTCTGCCCCCCCCCCCCCCCGTGTGTCTATCATGAATAAATAAAATCTTTCAAAAAAATAAAAGTTTTTGCTAACTATGAGGCTCCTGGGTGACTCAGTCAGTTAAACATCTGGCTCTTGATTTCAGTTCGCGTCATTTTTTAGAGTTGTGAGAACCTGTTGGGGCTCCATGCCCAGCCCGGAATCTGCTTATGGTTCTCTCCCTCTCCCTCTGCTTCCACCCTCCAACCCCTTCTCTCTCTCTCTCTCTCTCTCTCTCTCTCTCTCTCTTCCTCTCCCTCAAAAAAAATAAAAGTTCCTGCTAACTTGATGGGACACCTGGCTGGTTCAGTCCATAGAGAATGTGAATCTTGATCTTGGGGTGATGATTTCTTTTTTTTGGGAGGGGTGATGATTTGAAGCCTCATGTCACTTGTAGACATTACTTAAAAATAAAATCTTAAAAAAAAAAGGTTTTGTTAATTTGATTTGGGAAGTTGGTAATGGATAAGTCATTAAAGTGTGAATCATAAGTAACACAAGAATTACATGACAAAGTTATAGAACAATATGGGAAAGACTTAAAACTCTAAATAAACACATAACATATTAAGAAAGGATATACCTATGATCATCACATTTCTTGAAGAAAAATAAGTTTAGATTGACCCTTAGTGAATCTCTGAGGTCAATATAAATTTTTTCAATTTTGAAATCTCCATCTTGCTCAAATATACTCAATCTGGTTGTTTAATTTCTGTTGTGTGTCTGAACCTTTTCACATCCACTACTCTCATCAAATTTTTCCCTGTACTTTTCCTTCATCTCACCATTCTACCTTATGCAAAATCCACTTGACTTGCCTCACTCATCTTTATTTCCACAGTGACTAGGTCAGTGGCAAATATAGGACCTCCCTGTCTATACAATCATTTCATTAGGGAAAAAAAACCCAATAATTTAAAACTACTAAAGGCGACATGAGAGGGTACAAGGAACACTGTATGTCAGAAAACCTAAAAATGTTCATAGCTCTGTCACTTAAACACTGTAACCTTGAATAAGTATATTAACTCGTCTGGGCCTTAATTTAATCATCTATAAATTTTAGTGATCATGGCTTAAGGAAAAGATTAAGACGATATATGGCTTAAGGAAAGGGAAGATTGAAGTCAGAAACTTCTATTTCTCTACTCCATTAGTCATCTATTGCTATATAATAAATTACCCCCAAAACCTTGTGGCTGAGTCAAGACACACTTTCAGTTTCTGTGGCAAGAACTTGGGAGTGGCTAGGTGGGTGGTTCTTGGTGTGGGTTTAGAATTTGACTCTAGTACTTTAGCACTTGTAATAGATCTGCCATTTGTCAAACATTTGCAAATTTTGTTAATATTTCAAATCCACAGGGCTCCTGGGTGACTCAGTTGGTTAAGCATCAGACTCTTGATTTCAGCTCAGGTCATGATCTCAGTGAGGGTTGTGAGATTGAGCCCTGCCTGCCTTAGGCTTCTCACTGGGCATACAGCCTCTTTAAGATTCTTTCTCTCTCTCTCAGGGCACTTGGTTGTCTCAGTGGTTGAACATCTCCCTTTGGCTCAGGTTGTGATCTGTGGGTCCTGGGGCTGAGTCCCGCATCAGGCTCCCCACAGGGAGCCTGCTTCTCCCTCTGCCTTTGTCTCTGCCTTTCAATCTGGGTCTCTCATGAATAAATAAATAAAATCTTAAAAAAAAAAAAAAAAAAAGATTCTCTCTCTCCCTCACCCTCTGTCCCTCCCTTCTCTTCCCTTCTCTTAAAAAAAATAAAATCTACATCATTTCTGCAGGAAGTAGGTTTTCTTTCCAGTTTTTTAAATTTCCTTGCCTGATTTACAGAAAACTGATAGTATCGGAATTTTCTTATATGTCATGGCGGGGGGGAGGCTATTGATCAGAGACTGTCATATCAACCTTGGGAACTTTTGCCAGATGTATTAATAGGAAATCCCCAGGTTGGTTTTTTCCTACAGAATGGGCTGACTTGAATTTTGTTTGTGAGACAGGAATAATATTGTCTGCTCAGGAAAATTTCAAGCACAGAAGAGAGAAGAAAAAAATTCCCAGGGCTCCCAGGGTAATAGTAGACTCAGTAAGTAATTACATAGTTTTGGGCATGAAGTCAGTGGTCCAGAAAGAATGTATCTAAGAAAAAGCGTGAACTTCCAGTTTTCCCACATTCTTGCCAACACTGGGTAATGGAAAAACAGTCCCTCTAGGAATTGTCTGTTATTATTCTTTGCCTATTTCTCTTTTGGTTTTTGTCATCTCTCCTCTATTAATTTGTTTTATTTTTTATTTTTTATTTTTATTTTTTTTTCCTCTATTAATTTGTAAGAGAGCTTTGTACATTAGAGAAAACATCCATTTCTGTGATATGTATTTTTCCCTTTTGATTTTGTTTTTTCTGTGCTCGCTTCAGCAGCACATATACTAAAATTGATTTTGTTTTTTCTTCCCCTTAGGAGAAATGTTAATTTTATGTAGCCACATATATAAATTTCTAGTTCTATATCATGCTGCGAAAGGTAATTTATGTATCGGAACTGTGCTATTGTGAATTATAATTTGAATTGTCATCAATATATATTTGGTCTTCACCCATATTTCTAGCACAGAGCTTCTAAAACCCTTGGAATTTCCTAAGTGGCTGGAGGGATGAAGGATTAAAGCCTCTTTTGTTATGTTAATGAGGTAACTTTTGGAATGCCCCAAGTCTCTTAAGAAAGAGGGGTGGTTGCCAGGGGAACTGACCACGAGGTTAGAGGGTTGGAACTTTCAGTTCCAAGTTGCAGGAGGGGAGAGGAACTGGAGGTTAAATGGATCACCAGTGGCCAATAACTTAATCCATCATTGCTGAAGCACCGGAGCCATCATTCTTAAAAACCAAAGGGACAGGGTTTGAACAACTTCAGGGATGGTGAGCAGCTGGAGATTTCAGGAGAGCTTTGTGCTTGGGGAGGGTGTGGAAGCTCCCATCATTTCCCCACACTTTCCTTAATGTATCTATTCTGATTGTTCCTCAGTTATATCTTTTTATAAGATGCTGGCACTCTAGGAAGTAAAATGTTTCACTGAGTTCTATGAGGCCCTCTACCTATTGCAGGGAGTTGTTGGAAACTTCAGTTTGTGTCTGGTCAGTCAAGACACAGGTAATGAACCTGCCATTGGTGTCTGAAGGCAGGGATTGGGGTATGGGAGGTGTGTGACAATCTTCGTGAGACTGAGACCTTATTATGTGGAATCTGATGCTATCTCCCAGTAGATAGTGTCAGAAATGACACCAGCTGGTGTCCTAAGCATTGCTTTGTGGTGTATATGGGTGTTACCTTCCTTTCCTATTGGAATTGGGTCCAGAACCTCATTTAGGTACCCACAAAATGGTGGCCAGTCCATGTCACAAAACTAGCTGAAACCTAAGTCAGCTCCTACTTATAAGACATGCTCCATTGTGGGTTTTTTTTTTTTTTAAGATTTTTATTTATTTATTCATGAGAAACACACAGAGAGAAAGAGGAACAGACAGAGGCACAGGGAGAGGGAGAAGCAGGCTCCATGCAGGGAGCCTGACGTGGGACTTGATCCCAGGTCCCCAGGATCACACCCTGGGCCGAAGGGAGTGCTAGACCTCTGAGCCACCCGGGCTGGGCTGCCCGACATGCTCCATTGTTAAAGAAACATAACAGACTAATCACTCTCCTCCCTGCTCAGCTTTAGCTCACCTTGCCCTAGAAAATAGCTTTATAAGGAAATCCCTGACATCCTAGTTAATCATGCCACGTTTTCAAGTTGTGTCTTCTAAATGACTTATAAAACTCACTCTTGGCCAAACATCCCTGAGAAGAGTGCTTCATTGCTTATGAGGGACCATACTCCCCTAGTACTGGATGATTTTCCCTTGAGTGAAAGACATCAAACTTGTTTGTTTTACTTTCATCTTTAAGGATGCTTATTAAGGGACGCCTGGGTGGCTCAGTGGCTGAGTGGCTGAGTGGCTGCCTTTAGCTCAAGTCCCACATCAGGCTCCCTACAGGGAGCCTGCTTTTCCCTTTGGCTGTGTCTCTGCCTCTCTGTGTGTTTCTCATGAATAAATAAAATCTTAAAAACAAAAACAAAACAATGTATATTAAGACTCTTACCTCTTCCAGAGTATAAATATATTCACTCAGGGCCCCTGGATGGCTCAGTGGTTGAGCATCTTCCTTTGGCTCAGGTAGTGATCCCAGGGTCCTGGGATCAAGTCCCACATAAGCCTCTGCTCAGCGGGGAGCCTGCTTCTCCCTCTCCCTATGTCTCTGTGTGTCTCATAAATAAATAAAATCTTAAAATATATATCTATAGATATATATTCACTTATCTCCACCTCCTCCCACCCAAGATGGGGGGAGAGAGTTGACAAGAAAAACCAAGTAGACTCACCATGCTCTACAGCTATAGGGGCCCACTTGGGACTGTGATCTTAAATTCAGTCTTTAATCTACCTTTTGTGTGTCCTTCTCCAGTTACACTGAGCTGCTAAGGTGTAGGCACGGAGAGTGCAGATGGAGTTTTAGCAGATGACAGCAATAAAGTGAGGAGCAAAATAGTTTCAGGTGAGTCGGAGTCTGAGCTGGATAAGAAAGAAAATAGAGAGGGCTGGTGGGTTGGGAAAAGTCAGAAAGGTCAACCAGCTAGAAATCTTGATAAGATCATTAAATAGGTCTCGTGGGTGTATTTAAACAATCAAGCTTGAAGAATGGTATGCTATAATCAGAAACAGGATGGATTAACTATTTTGAAAGCAAAGTACCTACAATTGATAACATAGCTGAGGGTGTGACCCAGGAAGTCTGTGGAGAGTTCCAGTAAAACATAGAAAGGAGGAGGAGGTCAAGTAACTAAGAGGTAAGCCCCATGACTGTCTTGCTGTTGTCTTGGTGTTCTTAATAAGTTTCAGAATTTTCCTTGGTGTTCTCACATGTTTCTTTTCATAGATGAACTTTGGAATAATTTTATGGGATTCTGAAAGGTCTGTTAGGATTTTCAAAATGTCTGGGGCGCCTGGGTGGCTCAGTGGTTGGGCATCTGCCTTTGGCTCAGGGCTGATTCCCAGGTCCTGGGATGGAGTCCCACATCGGGCTTGTCTCGGGGAGCCTGCTTCTCCCTCTGCCTGTGTCTGTGCCTCTCTGTGTCTCTTAATAAAATCTTAAAAAATTTTTTTTCGAAATGTCACCGTTGAGGCTGTAAATGGCAGACGAAAAAAGGCAACTTTTCCTCTATTCTCCAAAAATGTGGTCCTGTGTCCATTTCTTCCCAGCCAAGTTTCTTAAAATAATAGTGTATACTCATTATTTTATTTACCTATCTTTTGCTCCTCAACTCCTTCAGAAAACCTATGCTAAGGACAGGTAAACTCTCTTCAATTTTTATCTTCACGTATTTGCAGAGATTTAGTAAAACCAATTTGGGAGATAGCAGTGACTAAAACAGAACCCACCTTGGCTTTCATGGTGCTCAAATACTAGTTTACTCATTCGATAAAAACACACTTCTCATAAGATCTCATTCATGTCCATGGCTTCAACTATAATCGGAGGTGATGGTCATAAGATACTAACAATGGATATCATCCAAGCGCCAACTAAATCGGAACAGGGCACCAGCCAATCAGACAGCTAGCCTGGTTGCACTGTTATGTTGGCTGAATATCAGCCCAACCTACAATATTAAATACTATATGATATTATGATGTCTGATAGTTAAGAGAACAAACTGGAAAGTCCAGACTGCTCAAGTTCTAGCTCTTAGTTCCTGCTGTGTGACCCAAGGGCAAGTTACTTTACCTGTTCCACTTTCTTCCTCTAAATGGGGATAGTGGAATCACTATCATGGGGTTGCTAGGAGAATCAAATGAGATATACATGGAAAGCATTTAGAACGGCCTGGGATATAATAAGCACTCAAAAAATGAAAGCTATTATTATTCGGTATTTTACAACTATGTCTCTAATCCTGACTCCCTGCTCCCACCCCAGCTTCAACGTTATAGATGAAGTGGCTTTCTTCTGCTCCCAACTATACCATGGATGCTTGGGAAACCTACAAGTCTCAGTATAATTAGTAGATGCAGCTTTGTAAACAAATCGGGGAAATGAATTTTATACGCCCTTGATTATAGGTACTAGGTTGAATGGGGAAAAATAATACAAACAGTAAATATAATAAGATACTTATCATATACTGGGTACTGTTAAAAGTTGGTCATGTATATGGACCGATTTAATGTTAGCAGCTGTCCCATCAAATAAGTCCTGTTACTATTCCCACTTTGTAAATAAGAAAGCAAGCACAGAAAGTTCACATGATTTGACCAACATCACATACCTATTAAGTTTTAAACGTCTCTGCTTCCAGAGTTTAAGTTCCTTGTCATGCCACTATACTGCCTCACCAAAGAGGAAGCAGTTATTTGTGACAAAAAGAGCATTTCTTATAACTTTCTCTACATATCAGATCTATTTCCCACTGGGTACTGTACCAAAGAAAGAGTAACAGTAACTCAAAGTAAGATTATGGAACAGATGAGCCATCCTGGGACACAGGATACAATTCTGAGCTTAAGCTGTTATTGCCATATAAGTCATTGCTATATTTAAAGTATATACTTAGAAAATCTCTTCTTTGAGTGAGCCAAAGTGAAAACATTTCATTAAGAATAATATTGTAACTTAAAAAAAAAAAGATTTTATTTATTTATTTGAGAGAGAGAGAGAGAGAGAAACAGTGGCAGGGAGGGGGAGAGGGAGTGAAGCAGGGAGCCAGATGTGGGGCTCGGTCCCAGGACCCCAAAATCATGACCCGAGCTGAAGGCAGATGCTCAACTAACTGAGCCACCCATGTGCCCCTGTAACTTTCTTAGGAAAAAAAAAAAAGTGTGAGAGCTTGTACTCTAAGTAGATGATCACCACAGGTTCCTCTAATTTTGTCATTCTATTCTTGATAGATTTTGTGTTTTTAAGACTCTGGTTCAACTTTACCAATCTTTATGAAGGCCCTTGCAAATTTCTGTAGCTCACTGGTTTCAACATTCTTTATCCCTCTTGGCTTAATTTTGGGTTTGGATCTCATCTCTGATAAAGGGTACATGAAGGCCTCATGGGATTTAAATCAGAAGGAAAAAGAAACCAAATTTCACGGACCATGACAGCTTTAAAACCCTAGGGGAAGGTTTTATTTGATTAACACTCAAAGGTGGTTATTTGTGCTGTGCAGATTTCATGGTCCAAAGATTAGAACAGCTTGCTATGCATCAACCTAGCCAGGCTTTGTACCTATCTCTCCAATGGTGTGTGACTTCAGACAAGTTCTGTCCTGAGCTGGCCTTTCTACAGCTAACCTGTCCAGATCCTGATAATCACACCTTCCCCTTTCCTCTCAGCCACATGTGGGATAGCTCCTGAGCTGTTAGCATCCCCAGGACACTTTACTGTCTCTTTTTGGCTCCCTTAAGCCCTATTCTCACCTTGTAAATAGTGAAAGTATGCCATCTGTTGCTTCCAGGATTCTGACCATTTTTATGAAATCAATGGGAAATATATTCTTGATTTTCCCAGGTTTGTGGGCATTGGCAATATTCGGTAATTGTTTTTTGTGAACCACCACATGGATGCATGTATTAGTTTGTTGTTTTGGCTTAGAAAATCAGGAATAAAGGAGACACCAGCCCTCAACTTGGACACCTGTATGGAATGGGACCTAAGTATGCCTCTTGTTTTTTGTTTTTTGTTTTTTTTTTTAAAGATTTTATTTATTTATTCATGAGAGACAGAGAGACAGAAAGAGAGAAAGAGAGAGGTAGAGGGAGAAGCAGGCTCCATGCAGGGACCCTGAATGCGGGACTTGATCCGGGGACTCCAGGATCACGCCCTGGGCCAAAGGCAGGCGCGAAACCGCTGAGCCACCCAGGGATCCCCTAAGTATGCCTCTTGTATACCCAACTGTGCAGTGCTAGCAACCAGATCCTGTCTTTGGGTCACATGCTAGACTCAGAAAAAGGTGGGCAATTCCTCAAGCATCTACTTTTCTTCATTTTTATTGGAGTTGGATGCTGGTTTGTGAGCTAGAAATTTCAGTGAGGGTATATCTGATTAGAGGGAGGTTGTTGGAGAGAGAATCTAAAGGATTTATTAACTGTCACTATAGTAGCTTTAAGAGGAGGGGGCAGTCTTCAAAGCTTGGATTGGAGGTAGGGGAGACATACCAAGAAGCAAACCAGTCAACTTCTCTAGCTTGGATTTTCTATTAGTACTTGATGCTTTTGCTTTATGCTACAACTTGTCAAGTATCTTACACAAGGGGCACCTGGGTGGCTCAGTGGTTGAGCATCTGCCTTCGGCTCAGGGCATGATCCCGGATCTGGGGATCTAGTCCCACACTGGGCTCCCTGCGAGGAGCCTGCTTCTCCCTCTGCCTATGTCTCTGCCTCTCCTTCAGTGTCTCTCATGAATAAATAAATAAATTCTTTAAAAAAACCAAACATATCTTAGACAAGCTGGTGGATGGTGTGTAGATCTTCCTGGGCTTTTGACAAATGCACAGAGGTTTGAGCAAGTTCATAGGATAAAGCCATTGGATAGTTCCTAGGGTAAAGCCAGAGCCAAAGATAGTTGCTGAAAAATGGTATACTCTTAGAGGAGTAAATTATTCTATGGGATTTCTGTGAAGGTAAGGTTGGTGAGCCAATCATATTCTTTGAGAGATAAATGGCAGAGACACTCTCCCAGGGTCTGACTAGTCATTAAGAAGAAGACTTGCACAGTATTTTTTAGAATAATGATCTAAAAGGAGAGCCATATGGGAGATTATATAGCCAAGTAAGCAAAAGAGGTAGAATAATCTAGTCTTAAAATAATAAGGAAAACTGCCTCCTTTTATCTTCTTCAACATTCAAACCCCTAATGAGGGACATGTTTGTACAGTTTTCTTTTCTTTTTTTTTTTTTAAGACTTTATTTATTCATGAGAGAGGCAGAGAGAGGCAGAGACATAGGCAGAGGGAGAAGCAGGCTCCCTGCTGGGAGCCCAATACAGGACCCAATCCCAGGATCCCAGGATCATGACCTGAACTGAAGGCAGATATTCAATCACTGTGCCACACAGGTGCCTGTTCGTACAGTTTTCCCAGCTGTATCCCAAATTATATTTCCATGGAGAGTCACATGCTTCCTACGAACATCCTTATACCACAAGGTAATAAACTTCTCAGCCTTCAGTAAAGAGTTATATATCACTTCAAGGCATTTTTTCCCCCGCAAGGAAACAAGTTATCCCCTATATGATAAAAAAAGAATAATAAGACCATGCTGAAATATAGGTTCTATGCTGTCAACTTCCTTTGCACCAGCCTTAGAGTTCATGCACAAATTTTTTTTTCATGCACAAAATTAAAAAAGTATTGCAAATCATAGAAACTGAGTCTTCTAAGGAAATAATAAAACCATGTAAGAATGGAAAGATAGGGATCCCTGGGTGGTGCAGGGGTTTGGCACCTGCCTTTGGCCCAGGGCGCGATCCTGAAGACTCAGGATCGAATCCCACGTCAGGCTCCCGGTGCATGGAGCCTGCTTCTCCCTCTGCCTGTGTCTCTGCCTCTCTCTCTCTCTGTGTGACTATCATAAATAAATAAAAATTAAAAAAAAAAAAAAAGAATGGAAAGATATTCCATTCTCTGTTTTTTGTCTAGTCTAATAATTAAATTGACATAAGAGATTAACAGGAAGAAAACAAATTTAATTTTATATGTATAGGAGCCCTGTAAAAATATAAGACTCAAAGAAGTGACCAAAGAAGGAAGCTTTTAGAAAGAAACACAAATTTATAAAAAATTGGCAAGACAAAGGGGTTTGGGTTTGGGGTAGTAAATTGTTGCATAAGTAACAAGTTTTGTTTATATAGCCTTCTTGGCCCTGTATTCCCTCTCTCTGGTGAGCAGGATGCCTTCTACTCTCCCAGTACAAGGGAGGTAACTTTCACATGGGAGATTTATGTACTGCTTCCAGGAGGACAAAGGAGGGTCAGAGTGTCCTCCTTGCATCAGCTCTTTCTCAAGTACCTTTGATTCACAATAATCAGTATGAGGCATACTTTGAGGTGGTATATTCTGTTCTCCTTCAACCTGAAAACGTTAAACCTGAGAATGACAAGCATCTACCACCTATGTTTGATAAAACAAGAGACTCTGTCAGGGATTAAAGGGAATACCCAGGGCAGTATATGACTGGGGTGGGGGGTGAGGGCATCCTCAGGTTCACCAACTAGATGCACTCATGGACTTAGGAAAGAGGCAGGTATAAGATACGATCATGAGTGATGGATCAAGGAGATCACTAGGAACTATCTTAAGACCTGCCATGTTGTGGCGTGCTTTATATTCTTTTATGAGGTGATCAGTCAAGTGCAGCCATAAGAGGAGACTGAGATACTCAGGGAAAATTTATTATATTCACAGGTTCTAGAGACAGGAGGCACAGCATGCCATACAGGGCCACATGAAAGAACATCAGAGTGGTCAGTGAGCAGAAGCCTGGAGGGAGCAGAACGTTTAGGGGAGAGCATTGGAGTTTCCAGGGGGAAAGGCAAGGCAGAGTAGGGTAAATAGTTTAGGACTATCTAGCTTGATTAATTTTGTTGGGCTCTAACCTATAGTGGTGGTCTCTACTTGCCTGGTGCCTGGTCCTGGGATGAATAAGGGAGAAGAATTTTGCTTCCTGGGGATATCGGCCAAATAAGGAGGTATGGCTATGGATTTGTTAGTTTGCACATCAAGGACATGCTGAGTCCTTGCTATCTCTACTACTGAAGGTGGTTGTGTTGTTTTTTTAATTTTTTTTTTTTTAAGATTTTATTTATTCATTCATGAGAGACACAGAGAGACAGAGAGAGGCAGAGACACAGGCAGAGGGAGAAGCAGGCTCCATGCAGGGAGCCCGATGCAGGACTCCATCCCCAGTCTCTAGGACCACACCCTGGGCCAAAGGCAGCGCTAAACGGCTGAGCCACCTGGGCTGCCCTAATTTTAATTTTTTTAAGTAATCTCTATGCCCAACATGTGACTCAGACTCTATCAACTGAGCCAGCCAGATGACCCTTTCTAAGGTGTCAAAATATAATAATATACAGAAAAAGCTTTAAAATATGTACAGCACAGGGGATTCTACTATGTATCAGTTGCATATATGTAACATTAAATTTATACATAAGTTAAGTAACTTTGGCCATTTGGCACATTATATTTTGTTGGTATTTATTTAAACATTTGTTTATGTTGCTTTTCAGCAGTTTGGCAGTGGGTAGCTGAGTATTTTAGAGGTGTTTGCTTTTAGATCTTAAATGGTTTTTAGACCTTTGAAAAGTTTATAAGGCCTAGGGTAGCTCAGCCTCCAGGCCATAACCTAGTTTACCAAATCACCTGATGTCTTTTATTTATTTATTTATTTATTTATTTATTTATTTAAGATTTTATTTATTTATTCAAGAAACAGAGAGGCAGAGACACAGGCAGAGGGAGAATCAGGCTCCATGCTGGAAGCCGGACGTGGGACTCAATCCTGCGTCTCCAAGATCATGCCCTGGGCCGAAGGCAGCACTAAACCTCTGAGCCACCCGGGATTGCCCTACCTGATGTCTTTTAATCTACCTTCACATTTTTCAGGAGTGATGGCTTGTGGTGGTGATCTCAAGTTTTGATGGGTATCATATCATCCCTCCACTCAGTAAGACCAGGCAAATTCACCCTTGACTAATGTACTGTGCAAACGTTGGCCTGCTATAATACCAAGCATCAACTGATCTGAAACACTACAGAAAAGATAAAGCCATCCTGCCCCCCATCAAAACAGAAGATATTATTTGTGCCTCCCAGGCAAGAGAAGTAGCCTGATTGCAGGCAATCTCAGAAGAATTAAGACTCTGCTGATTAGTTTGACCTGTAGCTCTGCTTAAGATGCAATCAATTGGGCCCCTGGGTAGCTCGGTTGAGTGTCCAACTCGTGATTTCAGCTCAGGTCGTGATCTTAGGGTCATGAGATTGAGCCCCATGTCAGGCTCTGTGCTAAGTGTGGAGCTTGCTTGGGATTCTCTCTATATCTCTACCCCTGTCCCCCTCCCCCTACAATGTGCACACAAGTGCATACTCTCTCTTTTTTTTTTTTTCTTTTTTAAACTATTTTTTTATTTATTTATGATAGTCACAGAGAGAGAGAGAGAGAGAGAGAGAGAGGCAGAGACACAGGCAGAGGGAGAAGCAGGCTCCATGCACTGGGAGCCCGACGTGGGATTCGATCCCGGGTCTCCAGGATCGCGCCCGGGGCCAAAGGCAGGTGCCAAACCGCTGCGCCACCCAGGGATCCCCATACTCTCTCTTAAAAAAAAAAAAAAATCAGTCAGAACAACACGAATCAGGGTGTACCAGGTTTCAGATTATTTTCTAAAAACAATAATGGACAAAAGAATACAAATCCTATAATTCCCTCTCATACTGTCAAACTTTATGAAAGAACAATTTCCTACTGTTGCTCCCAATCCCCAATTCTTCCCTGCTTATTGTTTCTTCACCCTGATGTAGTCACCTTTTCACTGAAGCCCTGTTGTTCACCTTTACATCATTAAATCCAATCAGTGCTTTTTTTTTTTTTTTAAGATTTTATCTACCTAATCATGAGAGACACTGAGAGAGGCAGAGACATAGGCAGAGGGAGAAGCAGGCTCCCCACAAGGAGCCCGATGCCGGACTCAATCCCCACCCTGGGATCACGCCCTGAGCTGAAGGTAGTTGCTCAACCACTGAGCCACCCAGGTGACCCAGTACTTAATATCTTATCTGCTTCTAACCACTCCTTTGTGAAAATTCCCTACTCCTTTGCCTCCATGGATGCTGCTCCCTTGGTTTCCCCCCTTTTTTCCCCTGGATGTCTCTTTTGAGACCCATTCTTAGATTCTTCTTTCCCTTTCTACACCTTACCTGTCTGTGATCCCCAGTTATCCCTCTCATTTCTTTGCATTTAATATCTTTTCTTCTTGGGGACCTCCTATACATGCATGAATTCATTTAAGAAGGCACAAGCCTGGAGTGCCTGGGTGGCTCAGTCAGTTAAGCATCTGCCTTTGGCTCAGGTCATGATCCCAGGGTCCTTGGATCAAGCCTTGCACCTGCTCCCTGCTCAGCGGGAAGCTTGCTTCTCCTTCTCCCTTTGCATGCTCCTCTCTCTGCTTGTGCTCTCTCTCTCTGTCAAGTAAGTAAATAAAATCTTTTAAAAAAGAATATACATGTAAATATATATATTTGGGGACACCTGGGTTGCTCAGTGGTTGCCTTCAGCTCAGGGCGTGATCCTGGGGTCCTAGGATGGAGTCCCACATCGGGCTCCCTGCATGGAGCCTGCTTCTCCCTCTGCCTGTGTCTCTGCCTCTCTCTCTGTGTTTCTCATGAATAAATAAATAATCTTTTCTTAAAATTTTTATTTATTTATTTATGATAGTCACAGAGAGAGCTCAGAGAGAGAGAGAGAGCGGCAGAGACACAGGCAGAGTGAGAAGCAGGCTCCATGCACCGGGAGCCCGATGTGGGATTCGATCCCAGGTCTCCAGGATCGCGCCCTGGGCCAAAGGCAGGTGCCAAACCGCTGCGCCACCCAGGGATCCCAATAAATAAATAATCTTAAAAAATATGTATGTGAAAGCATAAGGCTGATGACTACCAAATCTATTTTTCCAACCGACATCTATTATTTACAACCATTTTCCTGCTGTTATGCCTCAACGTAAACCTGTAGTCCTCAAGAAACAACAGATGTTGGCAAGGATGCAGAGACAAGGGAACCCTCTTACACTGTTGGTGGGAATGCAAATTGTAGCCACTCTGGAAAACAGTATGGATGTTCCTCCAAAAGTTAAAAGTAAAAAAACAAAACAAAACAAAACAAAACAAAAAACAAAAGTTAAAAGTAGAGCTACCAACAACTCAGCAATTGCACTACTAGGTATTTACTCCAAAGATACAAATGTAGGGATCTGATGGGGCACCTGGACCCCAATATTTATAGCAGCAATGCCCACAATAGCCAAACTATGGAAAGAGCCCAGATGTCCATCAACAGATAAATGAATAAAGAAGATGTGTTGTATATACACAGTGGAATATTACTCAGCCATCAAAAAGAGTGAAATCTTGCCACTTGCAATGATATGGATGGAACTAGAAAGTATTATGCTAAGTGAAATAATTCAAAGAAAGACGATTATCCTATGATTTCAATCATGTGGAATTTAAGAAACAAAACATGAACATAGGGGAAAGGAAGGAAAAAGAAAATAAGATGAAAATAGAGAGGGAGAGGGCCCCTGGGTGACTCATGGTTGAGCATCTGCCTTTGGCTCAGGACATGAGCCTGGAGTCCTAGGATCGAGTCCCACGCTGGGCTCCCTGCAGGGAGCCTGCTTCTCGCTCTGCCTGTGTCTCTCAGGAATAAGTAAATAAAATCATAAAGAAAAGAATAGGGAGGTAAACCATAAGAGATGCTGAACTCTAGGAAACAAAAAAATGAGGGTTGCTGCATGGGAGGTGGGTGGGGGATGTAACTGAGGGATGGGCATGAGAGGGCATGTGATGTAATGAGCACTGGGTGTTACACACGCAACTGATGAATCACCCCTCAACCATACCTCTTCCACAACTAATTAGCTAAGGCAGATGCCACTCCTTAATATTCACCAGTGCCCTCCCTCATCCGTGACTCTAGTCCTGCCTTAAAGTCTTCATCCCTTTTATCCAGGCCTAACTGCTGTAGTATTTTAAGAAACCTTCCAGTCTCCAGTGGATCCTGTCTAATTCATCCTCCAGCCCACTGCCAGAATGTTCCTAAATGGCAAGATGTATCAAGTTAGGCCCCCCCTTGGAAAAAAAAATCCTCCTGGATATTCTCCATAGCCTTTAGTTTTAAAATTAAACTCCTCAACTTAAGACAAGGGTTTTCATGATCAGGCTTCTGCTGATAGAGGACCTCAGCTTTATCTCCAATCAGCTTGTTCTCCCACTGCTGAGTCACACCAATTTATACCTTCTGCACTCCTTAAACCTCTCCATCTTTAAACGTGCTATTCTTCCTGCCAAGTGTATCCTTATCACTTTTCACTCCTAACTTCTTTTTTTTATTCTTAATGATTTTATTTATTTATTCATGAGAGACACACAGAGAGAGGCATAGGCAGAGGGAGAAGCATGCTCCCCATGGGAAGTCCGATGTGGGACTTGATCCCAGGACCTCAAAATCATGACCTGAGCCAAAGGAAGATACTCAACCACTGAGCCACCCAGGTGCCCCTCACTCCTAACTTCTTTTAATGTAAGCAAGAAGACTGGGAGGAGGCATAAGTGGAGCTCTGGAAGGATAGTAGTGTTCTACTTCTGGATCTTGGTGTTTGTCATACATTCATGAAAATTTTCAGTGTCATTTGTGATTCATGCACTTTTCTCTATGTGCATAATATTTACATTTTTAAAAATACTTAAAACTTAAAAATATTAAGATCCTGGCTATTCTGCTCTGGGAAGCCTTCTTTGGAACTTTAATTAAAACAACTTCCTCCACATGTCTGCGTGTTTGAGTCAAATTGTATGTAATTGTGGATTGGTAGCCTCTCTTTTCTAGGAGTTTTTTTTATTTTTTTTTAATATTTTATTTATTTATTCTTGAGAGACAGAGAGAGAGATTGAGAGAGAGAGGCAGAGACACGGGCAGAGGGAGAAGCAGACTCCATGCAGGGAGCCCAATGCAGGACTCCATCCTGGGACTCCAGGATCACACCCTGGGCCGAAGGCAGGTGCTAAACCACTGAGCCACCCAGGGATCCCCTCTAGGAGCTTTTTAAGGGTAAAGACTATTTCTCATTAGCCTTGTAGCATGATCACCCACCACAGTGTTTGACAAAATAGTAGGTGCTCAAAAGATAGATGATACAGAAACAGATGACTCTTCTCCTTCTGCTTTGAAGGAGACATGGCCACCCTGACCAGTCATAGTCAATAGAAAATGGAGCTCGATTCCAGAGTTTTGAGATAGAGCTCTGATCCTACCAAAATCAGTGATTTTTACTAGACTACTGAAGAGTTAAGCTAAGATTGAGTAGAGGAGAATCAAGATGGAAATATCAAGAATGAATAGACACAGATTCAAAGCCTAGAACAACAGAGATTAGAACTGAGATGATTCAATGACACTGAATTTAGAGCACAGACAGGACAGAAATAAGCCAAGGGGGGTCCTGGTAATGGTGAGAAACACAAGCTGGCGTTGGGCTTTGAGTGTAGAATTAAAGTGTTATTCCTGCATGAGTCATGCTGGCTTATGGGATCATTGGATAAAGAGACAGGAGGTTAGGCAAGGATGGGGCCACTGGGTGAGACCCTGGGGCCCAGGTATGATGTATTTCTCTCAAATACAACTATTTTTGAAGAGCAACACTCCAGTCACTGTAGAAACCTGTGATTTGCTTTTCATTCACTCTTCCTTTGCAACATTCATATCTAATCACTTGTCTCTTCAAAGTCTACAGACTGGTTCATGCCTCTCATTTCTAATTCCTATGGACAGCACCTTGGTAGGAACATGTTTTAAACAGCCCAGGAGATAGTTGAGGCAATTAAATTGTCCCTCTTTGGGAAATTTGAAAATATTGCCAAGTAGCCATAATGTTTATGAATAAAACAAACAAACAAACAAAAAAAAACAAAAACAGAAGATGGAAGCATCCAAGAGGGATTGTATGCAAGTTCAAGTATTATGGAACAGAAACTTGGAGTAGAGGAAGTAAGACAATTAGAGAGGTGAACAGGGGTGCCTGGCTGGCTCAGTCCATGGTATGTGCAGCTCTTGATCTTGAGGTTGTGCGTTCAAGCCCCACCTTGGGTGTAGAGATCACTTAAGATAAAAATCTTAAAAAAAAAAAAAACATAAATAAGGGAGATGAACAGAGCGAACCCTTATGGGGGAAAAAGGAGACTCTGAGACAGAGGCCATGTGTTCCCTGAAAAAGAGAGAAAGTAGTCAGTCACTAGAACCCTATCAGTTGCTAGTGAAACCATCTCACTTTTCCAGTTAGCCTACCTGTGACTGAAATAAATCTCCTTTTTATGTGTAAATTGAGCTGGTCTCTGCAACTAAATGGGTTATATTAATACAAGTAAGCTTCAGAGTCACAGGTACCTAAATTTGAATCTACTTTGGGGGACACCTTGGTGACTCAGTTGGTTAAGCATCTGCTTTCAGCTCAGGCCTTGATCCCAAGTACTGCATCGGGCTCCCTGCTCCATGGGGAGCCTCCTTCTCCCTCTGCCTCTGTGTCTCTTATGAATAAAAAAATCAACCAATCAACCAACCAATCAATCACTTTGGTAGCTGACCATGGGACTATAATGTAGTGACCGAGGTAATGTGTAAAGCAATTAGAGCCACTACAGGTTATAAGGTCTGCACTCAAAGATGGTAACTGTGGGGGTGCCCGAGTAGCTCAGTCAGTTAAGCATATGACTTCAGCTCAGATCATGATCTTAGGGTCCTGGGATAAGCCCCCACACTCAGCAGTGAGTCTGCTTCTTGTTTCTAATTCTGTCCCTCCCCCAGATTGTGCACGCTCTCTCTCAAATAAACACATTAAAAAAAAATCTTTAAAAAACTTTAAAAATGGTAACTGTGATATGTGTTTTTTTGTTTGTTTGTTTTTGTTCTTTACGTATACATCCTGTGACAAGTTTTTGTGAGTCAATTTGGCTTGGTCCCAGTTATTCAATCAAAGACTAACCCTGGTGTTACTCTGGGATATTCTGTTGATAAGCCTAGAGTCCATAATCAGTGGACAGTAAGATTCCTAGATAATCTGGGTGGGCCTAATTCAATTAGTTTAAAGGATATAAGAACAGAACTGAGGCTTCCACAGAGAAATTTACCTGAGGACTAAAGCATTGGTTTCTGCCCTAAAGCTCCTGCTTGTCTTCGTGGTGGCCAGCGCAGATTCCAGATCCCAGCTTCTACAAAGGCCTGCAATCACGTAAGCCAACTCCTTAATGTAGATCTCCTTCTCTTTCTCTTGGCGAGCTCCAACTAAGATTTGTACAGATCGCTGAACCCTCAAAACATGTTTCATAAATCACTGGTAGTAGAAGAAAGCTTTTAGACGTTGAAAGACGCATGCCTCTCCTAGACTTATTTTATTGGAATTATCTCAATTCCTTAGTGGTGGAATAGTCTATGTTAGTAGATAAACATAGGAGAATATGAAGTAATAAATACGCGTCCTAAATTTTATTTTTTTTGAGTCCTAAATTTTAAATGGTATTCTCCTCGCTTCAATTTTAATTATTCAAACTTTAGAGTTACATTTCTTTTGTTGAAATATACAAAATAAAAGTGAAAGTTCCCTCTCCCCTGCCTTCCCATCCAATTTTTCTCTTTGGATGTAATCACAGCTAATAGTTTGGATTTTCTCTATGCAGCGCTTTTGCTAACCAAGTATCTATATAAATATATGTATATATGGAAGTTCAATGTATACATATATGTATATTTAAGCATAAATGAGATCAACCTATACAAAGTGTTTTAAAACAATTGTTTTTTCACTTAGTAATGGTGCTTTGGATATTTTTTTATGTCTGTTTTACTGGCTGCTTGGAGTTTATTTTCTACTTGGTGCAGGGCACATGGTTACAAGGTGTCAGAAGAATTTTGTGTGGCTTGGATAGTAGAGAGTACAGTTCTCTCAACTCCCTTTTTGGTATTTAGCTGTTTTGATATAAAAGGACTCAACTGCTTCTGCTGGCTGCAGCCTGCCTACTCTACGGGGAGGGGAGCGGTGGGGAGGAGTTCTGATAAGCCTAGCATCTTCTGAAACCTAGTGGCTGGTCTTGGCCACTCAGGACTGGGGCCCAGCGTTGGCCTTGTCAGGCTGGCCACTGGGCCGCTTCCTCATGGCTTCCAGAGCCATGTCACAGGTGATGGAACCACTGGAGGCCTGGGAAGAGTCTTCAGCCTTCTGGGTACCTCAACACTAGAGCCACGAATGGGAAAGTGAACTTCTGGTAAAAGAAGCTTGTCCCCAGGGACCCTGGTCAGCATAGGGAGATGGGAGTGGTGAGAGATGGCTTCTCCAGGATGCCCTGCCTTCCGCAGGAGCTGTTAAAGGAAGTAGAACCCTCCGGGCTTGGGTAATAGTCCGGGGTGGCCATGATCCAGATTCTGGAGTCGGGGCTGGATGACATACGGTCCCTGTGCACTGGTGGAAATCTTAGGCGACCCCTCGTGGGCCTTTCCTCTGGATGGCAGGTGGTGGGGACCAGGAACCAGGACCCTAGGACACAGCCCACTTGCAGGGAGACAGGAAAAGACTGCTGGATCACCTAGGTTTAGGCAGGTCCTGTCTTTTTCTATATACATTTATGTAGCTTTACAGTATTCTTTAAAAATATATATATATTTTGGGCCCCTGGGTGGCTCAGTGGTTGAGTGTCTGCCTTTGGCTCAGGTCGTGATCCTGGGGTCCTGGGATCTCTGCCTCTCTCTGTGGCTCTCATAAATAAATAAAATCTTTAAAAAAAATAAAATCTTTATTTTATTTTTTTTTTTTTAAATTTTTATTTATTTATGATAGTCACACAGAGAGAGAGAGAGAGAGAGGCAGAGACACAGGCAGAGGGAGAAGCAGGCTCCATGCACCAGGAGCCCGATGTGGGACTCGATCCCAGGTCTCCAGGATGGCGCCCTGGGCCAAAGGCAGGCGCCAAACCACCGCGCCACCCAGGGATTCCAAAAATAAAATCTTTAAAAGAAAAAAATTATTTTATTTAGAACACAAGTGAGGGAAGAGGAAAAGAGAGAGGGAGAGAGGCTCTCAAGCCCACTCCAGACACTGCAGGAGCTGCTAGGGGTTAGATCTCACCGCCTTGATATGGAGACCTGAGCTGAAACCAAGAGTCTGGTGCTTAATGGACTGAGCCCACCCAGGGAGCCTCACAGTATTGGGACTCTAAATTGTAGACTCCTCTAAGTATGGATGTTCTATGCTTACACATTCCACTATTGGCTTTGTTATTTACAATTTCTCCCTACTACAGGGTTGGTTTGTACATATCTTTGTATATATAATCTTGGGTACATCTAGGAGATTTTTTTCAAGTTAGTTTCCTAGGAATGAAATTGCAAAGTTAAAGGTAATAGGTATTTAAAATACTATATAAGTTGCTTCTCCCACCAAAAGTACATAGGATTAACAACTTCATCATAGTGATATCAATGTTTAAAATATGTAACAGAATTTATAAAGGTCACTTTTGAACCATTCATCACTTTATTCACAGAGATTTTTGGAAATATACTAAAGTATTTAACGTTTCCCCCCACGGTCCTGGTAAATTTCAACCTCTTCTATCAATTTTTTCTTATTTATTCAACCTACAATGATCTCTTCCTTCTAGAAATCCAAACCATTATTGTTAACACTTATTTGTCACTAAGTCATACAGTGACTGGCAATTTCTCAAGCTGCATTGTAGTTGCACCGTTTAACTTCCAAAAGTTAGAACAACTATAGAATTGTGCCCAAGGGTGGTTCAGTGGGCTGTGTTGGACTCTTGATTCTGGCTCAGGTCATGATCTTGGGGTCGTGAGATGGAGCCCTGCACTGGGCTCCCCACTCACTGGGGAGTCGGCTTGAGGTTTTTTCCCTCTCCATCTGGCCCTCCCCACCCTCAAATAAATAAATAAAATCTTTTTTAAAAATGTGGCCAAGACTATGGGGAAAAAAATCAGTCAAATTAGCGAGGAGATTAGTTAAATCCAATCAAGTAGTGAAGGAGGTTAGCTGCAACAGGATATCAAATTCCATCTACCCAAATTGGGTAACTACCATTTACTTGCTGAGAGTACTTAGGGATCTCCTGTTGACAAATCAACACTATAAAAGGGCTGGTGGGCCCATTCCCCCAATAGAATAAACTTGGAGCTTTGTAGTTCTCGAGATTCCACTTCTCAGTGAAATTACTGAGAATTAGTGAATATCATGACTATTACAATAGACTAAGATGTTGGTAGCTCCAACTAAGATATGCCAATGGCCTCCATCCAAAGACAATAAATAACACGTCTCTTGTAGGTGAACAAGTGGGATTTATTACTCTTGCCATGAAGAAGAATCCACATTATGGGGAGCTATTAGCCATAAAGTGTCTCAGTAAGAGAAACACCCTCTCATTGAGACACTTCATGACTATGAATCTTATTACAGAATTTGGGTTTTGGTTTGGCGATTTGAGGGAGAGGCTAGGAAAATGGGGATTTGTTAGATTAGAAATTGTGAGAGAATTAGGTCAGTTCTATAATTGGGTGTGTCCCATCTTTCTGGAGGGCTGACTAGACAAGGATAAAACTGTAATTGGTAAAGAAGTAGCAATTTCTTTCCAGCCAAGAGAGGTGGTGTTTGGTATTTTGCCGGTGGCTCAGACAAATTATGAAATGGTTTTGCTCTCTCTCATTTTATCAGTCTGAGTAATCTTGTCTGAGGTTGGTATTTTATGAGATTGTTTATGTCCATCAGAAAAATAACAATGACCTGGTTTCTAGAAGTGTCAAGCCAGCTTTAAACTATTAGGGGCTTTTTTTGTTTTTGTTTTTGTTTTTTTCTTTCTTAGGTACTAGTAGAGGGGAAAGAGAAAAGTAAATAAATTCAAGAAGTATTTAGCCTACAAAGTCAATAGGACCATATACGGGGGCGCCAAGGGTGATGTCAAGGGCGATTTCTAGGTTTCTATCCTGCAAACGAAAAGGGTAGCAAAGCTAATCACTAAGTACCAGCTTTGTGTTATCTTCTAATTTAATACTTACCAAAAATATGTGAAAAGTTCATATTATCATACCCATATAGAGATCAGAAATTAAGGCTATAAAGGGGTTAAATATATCTTGCCCACTGTTACATAGAAACAGAATTCAAATTCAAGGTCTCCTGACTCAAATCATACCGACTTGTCTTAATTGAGATAAGATTCACAGAACATAAAATTTACATTTGTTAAGTCCTTTTATAAATTCACACAGGTGTAAATTTTAGCTCTCTAAAATACACACAATTTAGTGGGTTTTAGTACATTCGGAATGTTTTGCAACCGTCACCACCATTGAATTGCATTGAATTGTAGACCATTTTCGTCACCCCCAAGAGAAACTCCATACGCGATAAGTAATTCCCATACCCTTCTCCCTCTTGCCCCTGACAACCACTGATCTTTCTGTCTCTGTGGGGTTACGTGTTCTGGACATTTCATAGAAATGGAGCCATGAAATGTGGCATTTTGTGTCTGGCTTTCCTTCCGTTGGCACCATGTTTTCAAGATTCATCCACATTGTGGCATGTGTCTGCTTCATTCCTTTTTATGACTGAATAAAATAGTGTTGTATGGATATAGCACCTTTGTTTTATCTACCCATCACTTGACGGACACTTCATGTTTCCATATTTTTGGCTTTTAGGAATACTCCTGCTGTAAATATTCATGTATGAGCTTTTGTTTCAAAACTCAGAGTTTAATCTCTTGGATATATATACCTAGAGGTGGAACTGCTGGGTTATATAATAATTCAATGTTTAGGTTTTGAGGAACCATGATAGCAGCTGCACAGCTGCACATTTCCACCAGTAAATATATGGAAGGTTTCAGTTTCTCCACATTCTTAATTGTTTTTGATGTTGTTGATAGCCTCCTAATAGTAAGAGTGGAATCTGATTGTGGCCTTGATTTGCATTTCCCTAGTGACTAAGGATGTTGAGTATCTTTCATGTGCTTATTACCCATTTGTATATTTTTGGAAAATGTGTATTCAAATCTTTTGGTCATTTTTAAGTTAGGTTGTTTTTTATGTTCTAAGAGTTCTTTGTGTATTCTGTCTACTAGACTCCTACTGGGTATATTATTTATAAATATCTTCTCCCATTTTGCAAGTTGTCTTTTCACTTCTTACTACTGCCTTTGTACAAAAGCTTTTAATTTTAACGAATCCAATTTCTCTATATTTTTCCTTCTGTTGCTTGACTTGTCCAAGGTTGTGAATATTTTCACCTATGTTTCCCTCTAAGGGTTTTATAGTTTTAGTTCTTAAATGTAGGTATTTGGTAAATTTTGAGTTAACTTTTGTATAAAGTATGTGGTAGAGATCCAAAGTCATTCTTTTGCATATAGATATCCAGTTGTCCCAGCACCGTTTGCTGAAAAGGATTATTCTTTCTCCTATTGACTGGTCCGGGCACCCATTTGAGTGAATGCACAACACAACTGTGTATTTAATTTGTCCTGTGGATCTACTTATCGGCATTGCAAGAGTTGCTAGGTAATAAGTGCACAGTGAGGGTAGCCTGGGTGGCTCAGTGGTTTGGCCCCACCTTCAGCCCAGGGTGTGATCCTGGGGACCTGGGATCGGGTCCCACATCGGGCTCCCTGCATGGAGCCTGCTTCTCCCTTGCCTGTGTCTCTACCTCTCGTCTCTCTGTGTCTCTCATGAATAAATAAATAAAATCTTTAAAAAAAAATAAGTGCACAGTGATGGTTATATTGACTATTTTTCTCACAGTCAAGGACAGTTGTTACGAAGTTACGAATAGGCACTCTCTGCCATACTGGCTCTCTACATTTTGCTGGATAAAACACTATTTCTTTGCAATGTTCTGCCATCCTTCCTTTTCAAATCTTTTTTTTTTTCTTTTATCATACTCTCTTACACAGTGAACATTTCTTTGAGAGAAGCATCACATACATACAAAAAATAGGAAAGGTTGGCCTGGTTGACATTGTTCAAGTCAAGAGACCCACTGAAGAGAACTTATTTTTCTCTTCTCAACATTGAAACAACTCCTTTCCAAGTGTTACCTAATCTTATATGTGAAATTTGTGGTTGTGGTTTCTGACCTACTGACTTCTTTAAAGGGATTTATGTTTCCAGATGTGTCAGTTGAGGCATCAACTAATTTTAGAGTGTCTTCTTCACAGTCCTCATATTCATTTCAAGAACCTTTATTATAAAATAGCCTGAAGGTGATCATGCATATTTTATACCAAGAAAAATTGTCTTACGTACAAACGAAAACATCTCAGACAATGAAAACATACAGCACATGCTTATATATTAATGCCTTGGTTAGATGTTTTGGGATTACGATCCCCCAGGTCCTTTCATTAGGAGGTCTATATAGATCATGGACTGGTAAAAGTTTGTTCACTTGAAAGCGAGCTCCAAAGGAAGAGTAGAAAAATCTATCACTAATATTGAGAACTCCGTCTGAATCAAATAACAAAGGATACATATTATAAAAACACTTGATCTTCTCACCATGCTTTTAAGGTTTGTTTCCTCCCCACCTAAGAGTCTTAGAACAGGACACTTTCGGTGCTCCCCGACCCTGCAATTCGGTCGTTTCCCAGTAGGGGACGCTGTTGCATCAAAAACTGCACCACTTGCAGCATATAACCCTGTTGGGCCTCAGTTCCTTCTGTACTTTCAAGACTTGTTTCTTTTTTTACAAAGTCCTGTATATGAATATTTTCCTCTCTAGACTTTGAGAGAGTTGAAGAAAAACAGAATTCTTGAGATTATCCTTTTACCCACTGTCCTCAGAGATGGTTCACTGTATGTGACATTCTTGGAGGTTGGTATCAAAGTCCCAAAGTACGAAATGCATCTCGTAAGTCATCAACCTCATACAGGGGCTGTTGAGAAAGAGAAATAAACTGAGTAGATGAATTTGTAACATTTTGTTGGGCAGTAAATTCTGGGGAATAGGGAAAGGAGAGGCTAGAATCCTACCAGGAGAAAAACACAATCCTGCGGGGAGTCTAAAGGAGACGCTGGTGGGTGATGAGAGGGGAACCGAAGGGCCTGTCGGCAGAGGGCTCTGAGTCGTGAAACAACAGATGAGCAAACGCAGAGGTAGGAGAAATGACTATAAGGCATACAATGAGGCTTTCATCAAAGGAAAAATAAGAGTGATACCCACACACTCATGCACAGATGACAATGTAAAAAATGTAAGAGGGGAAAATAGAAGTAGCTCCAGGAAAAGATGACTTTGGAGAGAGAAAGAAAGCGAGAAGCAAAGTAGCCTCTTACCAAAAGAATGCGTCGAAGCTGTCTGGATAGTCGAACGGAATTTTCGTGCAACCCCTCCCAGGCTTTGAACGTTTTTTCACGATTTTCCACAAAAGTATTCCAGCAATAAAAATAATCTTTAAAAGGGTAGGGGAACGGGGCAGAAGATAGTTCAGATCCCAAACGTAGAGGAAAGAAAGAAATCCCTGCCCCAACCCCTTCTAAGTCGCATTTCCCCCAAAGCCTAGTACCCAAGCCCTTCATTCCCTTTTGTTCCCGTCCGGTTTGGGGCTGAATGCCGCGCCCCCGGCCCCCCATTTTCCGCAGTGCGAATTGCGATCCCCGACGGGCCAGGTCCCCCTCGCACCCTTGAAGGTCATGATGGCGATCTGGACGCCCGCCCGGTGCAGCCGCCGCAGCCCCTCGGGCTCCGCCTTGCGGTCCTCGCAGAAGTAGAGGCGCGCGGCGAAGATCCTCAGGCTGAGGTTGGGGTACCCGCGCAGGAAGTCCGCCACGTGCCGCGCACAGTCGTAGCAGGGGCTCCAGGACGTGAACCAGGTGACGCGGTAGCACCGGCCGGGGTCCAGGTCCCAGTCGGAGATGTAGCGGAGGAAGAGCAGCTCCACGTGGCAGCCCGACTGCGGACAGAGCAGAGGTGGTGGCGTTTACTGGCCTCGCCGGCCGCCGGCCGTGCCTGTGGCTTTAGGGTCACTCGTTCCTCTGCCTCCCACGGTCGCCTTTTCTAGGGTGTCTGCCCTTTGGGGGGCTTTAGGTTACAAAAGGGGTATGCATTTTCTGTGGAGCAGAAAAGCAGGAGGATGAGGTGCGTCTGTCTCAAGTAGCATCGCACTGTCCCGGAGTTTGGAGTGCTGGCCTGCCACGTGTCCCCCCCCCCCCCTTTTTTTTTTGCGCCTTTTTTTTTTGCGCCTTTGAGGAGAAAGAAAATGTTCTGGAAGGGCCCAGGGCTGTATACCATTGCGGAAATACACCAGACCACTGGTGGAGGCAGGAAACAGGCTGGGAGGACTGAAAGGGGTAAAGTAGGCCATGCTCAGGCCAACAGAGGGGTTTGTAAGAGAAGTCATAGGCGCTGCTCTGGGTTCAGAACCAATTAAATAAGGTGTTTGCTATCCTGTGATCCCTGGGATTGTAATCTAATCGCGCAATAGTGAGCTGTAGCAAGTCTGCTTAGTATTGCAGAGAAGTCGTCAGTCCTAGAATCTGAAGATCTAGGTCCATTTCCTTGGCATCACCACTCCAGTGAGTGGGACAACTCACCCAACTCTTGAATCTTCTAAGTCCTCACCAGTAAAATGGGCTAGTATCGTGGCGATTAAATGAGAAGGATCAAAGGGTTGGTAACAGCAAAGCCTTCTCTACTCAGAATGTGTCACCAGACAGGAAAGAGATTAGAATGTGAAGCAATTGCAGTGAGCTAATTTACACAATACAACTGGGGGCAAAGGAAATTGAATAGTAAGATAAACACTTTAAGAGTAGAGCCGGACAACGTTCTTCTACCTATGGATTCTTCCCTGGATCCCACCAAAATCAGATGTCACTGCCTGTTTTGAGACAGAAAATATTTATTGGCAGAAGCTTATGGAAACCCATCTGAATATGGTGAAGTCGCTTGAAAATGTAATTCTCTGATCTCCTAGATGCTGAGATTGATTTAACTAATTAATCAACCAGTTGCAGCTTCCGTGGTATTCTAGGTCTCACCATACTGAATGTACTCCTTGGCCTACGGTCTATTTGAGCAGGAGGGACTGGAAATTATTTGGAAAACAGAATTGAGTCATTAATTGCTCCTTTTCCTTAATTCTCAAAAATTCTAAAAACTTGTTTTTACATTTAAACTTCAGCTTGAATGAGCTGATAACATTTTTCCAAACCAAAAGGCCCTTGCACTTGATTTCCTTAATCTCAAAGGTAGTTTGGATGCTGGGGAAAGGGAAGGGAAATTTGGGGGCAGTTACTCTTGGCACTGATGCAAGGTATGGCAGACGTGCCAACATGATTGGGGAGGACATAAGATGGCATGCTTTGGGGCATACGTAATGTAATTTCATGGACATATAAAAAACAAAGATTTGAGGAATCTAGTGGAGACCTAAACCTGAAACCAGCTGCGGATGGTTCTGAAAGCGTCTGCAGTCTAGCTTGGAAGCAAATAACTGATACCTTGTTTCGAAGGTGACCAAAGTCCAGAGAAAAGGAGGTGGCACTATCCCGCCGCTTCACCACGTAGCACAAGTAAGTCTCATGGCGACCCTTGGCCCAGCGGACATTCTTGAAATGGTAAAGAAACTTCCTCTGCTTCATCAGGAGGCTGTGGATGAGGAGAGGGAGGGACATGCAGAAGCACAGCTCATTCTCTGGTCACTCCTGGCTTTTCTTCAGCTTTTTAAAAAAAATCTATGATGGCTTGAGCCAAACCAGAGAAGATTCTCTTCCTTACTTGGCTGGCTGCGTGAGACCTACTGAACTTGGAACCATTTTTGTGCTGATATTTAAGACCAAAGGACAGGTAGTCAGAACCCCCAAACCATAGGAACTCATAGGACCGTCTGCTCCCACAGCTGTCCATTAGATGTGGACAACTTGGACACTTCTGAACTTGGTCCTCGGTTCTATATTTTTTCAGAGATCTCCCCCTCCCCAACTCTACCTAAATGTCCAATAGGCACTTCAGACTCAACATGGTCAAAACAGTAGTCCTAAACTGTCCCCTGTCCTGACCTTCCTGTCTCCTTACTTTTCCATCTCAAGTAACCAGGCTCAAAGCTTGGGGTCATCTATGATTCTTCTCCTTCTTCATTCCTCATATTTAAGTAATGATCTAAATTTGATGCAAAATTCCAAATATTTATTTTTTTCTAGTATTTTTTTTTTACTTTTATTTTTTTAAGATTTTATTTATTTGAGAGCATGAGAGAGGGAGTATGAGAGGGAGGAGGGTGTGAGGGAGAAGCAGACTCCCCATTGAGCAGGGAGCCCGGTGTGGGGCTTGATCCTGGGACTCTAGAATCATGACTCAGGCTGAAGGCAGATGCCCAACTGACTGAGCTACCCAGGTGCCCCAGTATTTTTATTTTTTATTTTATTTGAGTTTTAAAAAGATTTTATTTGAGAGACAGTGCCCACAAGCAGTGGGGAAGGACAAAGGGAGAAGGAGAAGCAGACTCCCCGCTGAGCCAGGAGCCCAATGCAGGGCTCCATCCCAGGATCCTGGGATCTCACCACCTGAGCCACACAGATGCCTCAGTATTTTTATTTTTTAAACGTCCAAATATTTCTTGAGTTTGTACCTACACTATTTCCTGTTTTCTGCTTCCATCCAAGCCCACACCTTCTTTCTATCTCTTGTCCTGGCCTCTCAGTTGATCTGTCTGCCCCTAGTCCCTCAGAAAGAATATTCTCCATGCTGTGCCAGAGTGATCTCACAAAAACCCAGGAGTGACCATGTTATTTCTATGCTGAAAATCCCTAGTGAATTTCTTCTGCTCACAGGATAAATCCCAAATTCTGATGTGGTATTTAGGCCAGTTTTTACATTTGATCGTCAATCTGCATTTCTAGCCTCCTTTCCCACTACTTTTCCCCTTCCCGTCCCTGTCTGCAAGTGGCTGTACAGCCGAATCCCTGGCACTGGTGTCTGATTCTGAGGCTTTTTCTTTCCAGTCACCTTGTTGCTGTACTTGCTCTCAGTGAATGCTTTCCTACCTTTTTCCACTGGACAAAACTCAGATCCTTCAAAGCTGGCTCACAGTTCAACTCCTCTTTCTCACTTCTACTATTCCAAAATTTCTAGGCAAAAAATCAAACACTAGTAGCAACAAAAAACTCTCCTGTACTTTTTGTTTTCCAGGTTATCCCTATCAAAGCCCTCATGTTCTGTCACAAGTTGATCACTGACATCTCTATCTTCCCAATGAGACTTTCTGTGTTTTGAGGCACAAAGTGTCACTTTATGAGAAAGATTTCTTTTAATATAAGAGTAATACTTGACTGTTGTTAACTTGTATAACACAAAAAGTTGGAGGTTTTATGTGTAAGAAAATTTTTTAGAGGTTTTATTTATTTATTCATGACAGAGACAGAGAGAGGCAGAGATACAGACAGAGGGAGAAGCAGGCTTCCTGCAGGGAGCCTGATGTTGGACTTGATCTCAGGACTGGGATCACGCCCTGAGCCAAAGGCAGATGCCCAACCTCTGAGCCACCTGGCATCCCTATATGTAAAAATATTAAAGAATTAAATTTAGGGGCATCTGGGTGGCTCTATCAGTTAAGCATCTGACCCTTGATTTTGACTGAGGTCATGATCTCAGGGTTGTGAGATCAAGCCCACATTGGGCTCTCCACTCAGTGGGGAGTCTGCTTAAGAGTCTCTCTCTTTCCCTCTGCCATCCCCTCCCACAACTGGCGCACACACACACACACACACACACACACACTCTCAAAACCTTTACAAAATTTTATATTTAAAAAATCTAAAATTTAAGATACAGTGTCTAAAGATATTTGGATGTATCTAATGACAATTACTATTAAAATTTTTGTTTTGCTGGGAATCCCTGGGTGGCTCAGCGGTTCAGCACCTGCCTTTGGCCCAGCGCATGATCCTGGAGTCCTGGAATTGAGTCCCACATTGGGTTCCCTGCATGGAGCCTGCATCTCCGTCTGCCTGTGTCTGCCTCTCTCTCTCTCTCTCTCTCTCTCTTTCTCTATGATGAATAAATAAATAAAATCTTTAAGAAATTTTTTTTTGTTTTCCTAATCTTTTTATAGGCATGTTTACATGATTTTGATTATACTGATTTTGTATGCAATTTTTTGCATTCTGGTTTTTTTTTTTTAATATTTTATTTATTTATTCATGAGAGACACACACACACAGAGAGGCAGAGACACAGGCAGAGGGAGAAGCAGGCTCCGTGCAGGGAGCCCAATGTGGGACCGATCCTGAGGCCCCAGGATCACACCCTGGGCTGAAGGTGGCGTTAAACCGCCAAGCTGTGGGGGGCTGCCCACATTCTGTTTTTTAACTTGGCAACATAATCTAAATATTACTCTGTGTTGCTCACATGCAGGGACTGGTTGCTCTAGCTTCCTCATGCCTAACAGTGTTTTGCATGTCATATGCACTAAACTGAACTGAATCTGTGGCAATACTCTCAACTAACCAAAGTTTCTTTACAGTTGTGGATATAACAACCTATACAGTGTGGTTGATACCAAAGCCCTAATGATGTCTCTGGTGTTTGTCCCAGGTCTTTTCCAGAAATGTATTTATCAAGTTGTGGAGGTAATGCTGCCACCTAATGGCACTGGCCAGAAGTGCAGTAAACTTGTAAAAGTGAAGACCTAAGAAGGATTTGAATACGGTTTGCTGGCAAGAGAATTGAAACTTTTTTTTACCTTTATTTATTTTTTTAACATTGAGGTATAATTTACATATGCCACCAATTTAAAATGTGTGATTTTATGAGTACTGGCAAATGTAAACACCCAAACTGCAACCACAGAACATTTCCAGAGCACTCCTCCCCACAGTTTGCTCATTCACCTTTTCAGTCAGTTCTTCCCCACTCCCCTAGGCAACCACTAATCTGCTTCTTGTAACTGTACATTACTATCCACTTCCTAGAAGTCATTACAAGTCCTACATTATCTCTTCCTTTGTGTCTGACTTCTTTCACTTATGATAATGACTTTGGAATTCTTTTATAGTGTTGCACGTGTCAGTAGTTGGATCCTTTTTACTGCAAAGTAATATTCCATTACATGGTTATTGCACATTTATCCATTCACCTGTAGATGGACAGTTGGGTTGTTTCTACTTTGGTGCTATTGTGAATAAAGTTTCTACAAACAGGAGCAGCCTTAGGGCATACATATGTTGAGAATTAATTTTTATGTACTGCATGTGATAGGCCCTGAATTTAAAAGTTAAATACCCAAGCATCCACCTTATTAGGTAAGCAAGGATGAGCTTTTTATAGCTGTCTCAATTTAAATGTCGCGCTTCACACACATGAAGCTTATTGAAATACACTTTAAGTCCTCAGGTAGAGAACTAGATTTTGTCATCAGCATACACATATCAAACATTATAGAAATTGTTTAATCATATTTTTTTAGAATTAAAAATTAGCAGGAATCTGAAATGAATGCTAACAAAGATCTAATAACTATTGGCTTTAATTTAAAATGATAATTTTACTGCTTGCTTTGGCAGCACATATACTAAAATTGGAATGACACTGAGAAGATTATCATGGCCCCTGTGCAAGGATGACATGCAAATTCATGAGGCATCCCATATTTTTTGACCAAGATCATAAGTTTTGATGGTGAAAACATGACAATAAATTTTCATATACCAAAATATAAAATAAAATACAACAAATTGATACTTTTGTAGTAATCATCATAGCACTTACCACCATCACTATTACTGTTGTGACATAATTAGCAAATAATCCTTAGCATATATAAACCGAATACATATTAAGTGCTTAATACAGCAGTAAAAGGGAACAGAATCTCTTGGAGCTCAGTTTTAAGTAGATTAAGCATCATTCCTTACTGATAAATTTCTTTAAACAGGTAATCTACCCTCCTAGGCTATATGGCGAGAAAGGGATGGAAAGGGGTACTGTATAATGCACACCAGGCCATACGAAGAGGATCTACTACTTGGAGAAAGAAAAGGTGTTCTGGGAGTATAGGAAAGGACATGGCATAGGTCAGGGAATTCAGATGGACTTTTGCCTTCTGCCTTACATGAAAATATGTAGGTATTGTTTCTATCAGAAGTGATCAGTCACAGTGAAGCAGATTGGTTGACTATGATCCTTTAATTAACTTCCTTGGTCCAATCACTTTCCTTCAACTATAGCTAGGAGCCGGGTTTCAAGTACCCTGTTCTCTTAGTTTCTCTTTTGGGTACAAAGGACTTTGTAGAGGCAGTTTTTCAAGCTCACAGGTTGACAGCTGCTCTAGACAGCTGTGTTCTGTGAGGCAGAACATTGCCGCATCCCCAGCAACGCAGACCAGAGACAAATGGGTTAAAAATAATCGTGACCAAGTCCTCTCCTGTGGTGTGCCATCACTAATGCCCTCTGTAGGTCTTATTTTCCCTAATCATAATTATGTATTTCCCTTTTTCTCCTGTTGAATCTCATCTTTTTCCCTTTTGCCTTTGAATTCCAACTATTAATCATTGCTTTGCATTTCATTAAGTACAAATATTTTCATTGAACCCTTTACCTCTGATTTATACCTCAGATTAATTTTCAAAGTCTCAGTGCAAGCTGGGCAGACATTTAACATTTTTACCCAAGAAAATTTTCTGAAGAAAATTTAGACTTCCATTAAAAAATCATAATTCTGGTGGCACTTGGCTGGCTCAGCCAGTGGAGCATGCAACTCTTGATCTCAGGTTTGTCAGTTCGAACCCATCTGTTGGATGTACAGATTACTTCAAAATACAATCTTTAAGAAAAAAACACCTTAATTTAGTAGTGTAAATTCTTTGTGAAGGAGTTAAATTGAGTTAAAGCATATGGATTAGATAGGAATCATAAAAGCAGGAATAAAATAAGTTGTGATAATTGTCATAAACTGCATGTGAAAATCTTACAAAATACATTTTAAGAAATAAGTTGAGGGGATGCCTGGGTGGCTCAGTGGTTGGGCGTCTGCCTTCAGCTCGGCGTGGGTGTGATCCTAGGATCCAGGTTCGAGTCCTACATTGGGGAGCCTGCTTCTCCCTCTGCCTATGTCTCTACCTCTCTCTGTCTCTGATGAATAAATAAAGAAATCTTTTTTAAAAAAAAGAAATAAGTTGATGTCTGAAGAACTTGAAAAACTAGGTAGATAGTAAAAATGCCATTAACTGCCTAGCAATTGTACCTATAATGTTAACTTGCTTGCCTGAGGTCTCCTTCCTGTAGTAGATACATTGCATCATAGAAACTTGTAAGCAGTTTTTAATATTGGCATTAAAAAAATAATTTCCTTATTTATTTGTAAGTAAATGATTCAGTAAAGGCTCCCTAGGAAAGTTTACAAGTCCTTTTGTGGTAGAATATTTACAGAATTATTATTATAACTTCCACTACTGTTTTTAGTATAGACATTCTTGCTATTACCTTTCACAATTTGAATCTCTAAACACTTGCTATATTAAAAAAAAAGCATTTACTATGTTAATATTATTATCATAAATTAGTTCTAATTGCAGAACATGGCCTTACATGGCACATAACTGTTCTTTTGAATATGGAAGAGAGACAGAACCAAGAGAATTAAGCAGAGAGCTTGTAAGATCTGAACAGATGAGACAGATCCTGAAAAATGAATGTGCATATTGACCAAGCAGTGAGTCAGATAGTGAGAGGAGAGAAAGGGACCCATCTGAAAACTCAGATTTGCTCTGAGAGAAAAGTCAATGCCACCACCCGTGAGGAGACTGCTTTACCTGTCCATAGTGGATTCCAGAGTGTCTTTCTTAGTCTTAGGCCAAGGAGGGCTTGCCTCAAGTTCTGCTGCTTCACTGATTCTGTCTGGCAAGGCATTGGCCCCACACATTCAAATTTGAGCTTGCCCTCTTTGGCTCCTCCCCCCAAGGCATCATCACCTCCAGGTACCCCAACAGCCTTCCTCCTGTTTGGGTCAAAAAAACATAGGCGGGGCTGTCATAGGCAGAGTCATGTAAGTAAGTGATTGCTTAATGTATAGGTTCCTTTAAGGCTGCATCTCTAACAATCCAGTCTATGCTCCACAGGTAAAAAAGATCAGGAAGGAGATCGCAAAAGAGTAATTTTTGCTGGGGCACCTGGGTGGCTCAGTGATTGAGTGTCTGTCTTTGGCTCAGTTCGTGATCCTGGGGTCCTGGGATCGAGTCCTGCATGGGGCTCCCCCCCAGGGGGCCTGCATCTCTGCCTGCATCTCTCTGCTGCGTCTCCACATCTCATGAATAAATAAATAAATAAATACAATTTTTTTTTTAAAAAGAGTAATTTTTGCCAAAGCTGTCTTTTCCATGAAAGCCATATGTTTTGAAGTCAGAAGGAGCAGCATCCCAAACCATTAAAAAGAATGTTCATTTCATTAGACAGAGTCGACATCTAAATGACTGCCTTGAACTTGGAAAAACAGTTTGGGCTTTTCAAATGAAAGGTTTTAAATTCCTACCCTTGGGATGCCTGGGTGGCTCAGCGGTTAAGCATCTGCCTTCATCTGCCTTCAGCTCAGGGTGTGATCCTGGAGACCTGGGATCGAGTCCCACGTCGGGCTTCCAGCATGGAGCCTGCTTCTTCCTCTGCCTGTGTCTTTGCCTCTCTCTGTATGTCTCTCATGAATAAATAAATAAAATCTTTAAAATTAATTAATTAATTCCTATCCTCATACGATTTGGTCTATTAAAGGTTTTGCTTCTCCCTCCTACCTCAGTCTACATGTGTTCTATTACTTCATTCGGTAGAAACTTAATACCTAAAAGAAAGAAAGAAAGTTACTACGTCACTACATGGTAGAAATTGTGGTTTCCATACACTGGTAATACAATGGTGAGTGAAGCAGCTAGGGTCTCCTCCCTTCCTGCCTCAAGGCTGTAAACACCACCTATACATTGATCCCCAAATCTCTAGCTCCAGCTTGGACCACTTCCTTGAACTCAAGACAAATGCACACCACTTCTGCCTCAGCATCTTCATTTAATATCTGATGGGCATCTCAAACATGCCTCAACCTGAGCTCCTGTTCTCTCTCTCAACACACCTGTTCCTTTTGCCACCTTTCCTATCTTGATGGCGATGTCATCCCTCCCACTGCTCAGACCAATGTGGCAGCCTTCCTTGTTTGCTTCTCTTCCTCTTAATGTCTTAATTATCAAATCCTGCTAACTCTACTTGCAGAATAAATCCAGAATGGACCACTTTTCAACACCCCCAGGTCCAAGCAACCCAGATTGCTGCATTTAGCTTCCACACTGGTTTTCCTGCTTCATCCTCCTTCAATTATAGGCTGTTCTCCACACAAGAGTCAGATTCATCCTTTTGAAACCCTTTAGATTAGGGGTGCACAGGTGGCTCAGTTGGTTGAGCATCCCCCTTCAACTCAGATCATGAGATCAGGGTCCATGGTATTGAGGCCCGTGTCAGGCTCTGCTTCTCCATCTCCCTCTGTGCTCTCACTCTCTCTCAAATAAACAAAATATCGAAAACCTTTAGATCATGTCACTCCTCTATCCAAACTCTCCCTGTCTCCCCATTCTCTCAGTTATAGCCAATATCCTAACAGGACTCATAAGACCCTCTGCCATCTGCTCCTGCTTTACCTCTAAACTTTCACCCTTGGGGAGCCTGTCTGGCTCAGCTGGTAGGGCTTGCAATTCTTGGTCTAGGGGTTATAAGTTTGCTTTCCATATTGGGTGTAGAGATTACTTTAAAAAATAAAATCTTAAAAAAATTCACCCTCATCTCTCCTTTCCTTACTTACACAAAGAACACACACTCCTACCCCGGCCTTTGCACATACTGACCCCCTGCCTGGAGTGCTCTTTCCTTGTATATCATTATGCATTAAAAAAAATTTTTTTTTAAATTTTAATTGCAGTATAGCAAATATATAGTCTATTCATTTCAGGTTTTTAAAAATATTTTATTTATTTATCATGAGAGAGAGAGAGAAAGAGACATAGGAAAAGAAGCAGAGAGAAGCAGCCTCCATGCAGGGAGCCCGATGTGGGACTTGATCCTGGGATTCCAGTATCATGCCCTGGGCCAAAGGCAGGCGCTCAACAGCTGACCCACCTAGGAGTCCCCATTTCAAGTGTTATATCATCAAAGTTTGATTTCCTTATTTACGTCTTTACTCAAATATATCTTTGTAGTTGAGGCTTTTCCTGGTGACCACATCTAAAATGCAAGGAGCTGGATGCAAGACTCGAATCTGGATTCCGGGATCACTGAAGTGTTAGAGAAATCCAAGGGAATAATACTATGTGAGAAGTCACAAATAGGCTAATTTTGTCTCTTATAGTTTAGGAAAGAATTTTGAGGGACGTCTGGGTGGCTCAGTGGTTAAGTGTCTGCCTTTGGTTCAGGTTGTGATCCCGGGGTCCTGGGATGGAGTCCCCATCAGGCTCTCCACAGGGAGCCTGCTTCTCCCTCTGCCTATCTGTGTCTCTCGTGAATAAATCAAATATTTAAAAAAAATTTTTTTTGAAAAAACTAGTTTCTTCACAAGGCTCTGCTCAAGACCACACCTCATTCCTAGTTTTGTTCTCCTGCTGTCCAGTCTACTCCTCTTGGTCGAAAAGCCTCTTTTTCTCACTTCCACGGGGAAATTCTACCTTGTATTCTCCTGGATTATTCTTACTCATGAGTCCATTTCCTATCTAGACATTTGTTTCTCCAAATCTTTATTTCTGAAACAGATTCTGAGGGCACCAGAAAAATTATAACCACTCACCTTTGGCACTCTGAATTCCATAGAATGGTTGAATGGGGAAAGAAGGGGAGGGCACTTCACAAATTCCTCTGCAGAGACTACAGTGAGGCACAGCCATGGACAATCTGATCCCTTTAAGTTAAGTTGTCTCCTCAGATATGGGTTGGGCCTTTACCCTATTTTCATCCAATTATCCAGAGAATTATGCACACATACACACATCTTACTAAAAGATAAATATTAATTTTTAGAGGTGGTGGTATCTCTAAATCCAAAAAATAGAAGAGAAAAAAATTTCCCAACTGCACAAATGATATTGCTGCTTGCACTTCTCATGATTATGCAAAGCTGTATTAGTTTCCTTTATATATTATGTCCCTCTGAGGGACGCCTGGGTGACTCAATGGTTGAATGTCTGCCTTCGGCTCAGGGTGTGATCCTAGGATCCAGGATCAAGTCTTGCACTGGGTTCCCTGCAGGGAGCCTGCTTCTCCCTCTGCCTTTGTCTCTGTCTCTCTTTCTATATCTCTCATGAATAAATAAATAAATCTTTAAAAACAACTGTATCCCTCTGTTCCAGCCAGAAATAAGAAAACTAGCCTATTGCTGATTCACATGCCTCTTTGTTTGGTTTTGGTTTGATTTGTGTTCACTTTGGGCAATTCTAATCATTGCTAAGTGTATGGTTCAGTAGCATTGATCACATTCACAATGTTGTACAACCATCACCCCTATGTGTTTCCAAAATGTTTTTATGACCCAAAAAGGAGCTTCATATCTATTAAGCAATAGCTCAGCATTCCCTCTTTCTACATCCTGGTAACCTCAAATCTGCTTTCTTAATGAATTTACCTGCTCTAGATATTGCATATAAGTGAAAAATATTCAATGTTTGTCCATTTGAGTTTGGTTTATTTTACCTTGTATAATGTTTTCAAGATTCATCCATGTTATAGCGTGTATCAGAACTTCATCCCTTTTTGTGGTTTATACATTTATAATGTTCCATTGTATGTATGTAGCACATTCTAGTTATCCATTCATTTGTTGATGGACACTCCAGGTATTTCCATCTTTTGCTTATTGTTCATAGTGTTGCAATGAAGATTTGCCTGAGTCCTTGTTTTCAAAACTAGAAGTGGAATCACCTTCTTCTTCTTTTTTTTTTTTTTTTTTGTGGAATCACCTTCTGAATGACAACTCTGACACACATGTAGGCACTTGTGTACACGTACACACATATACATGCACATACAAATTCTGGCCTAAGGGCCCCTGGCTGGCTCAGTCAGTGGAACGTGGGACTCTTTTCTTTTTTTAAGATTTTATTTATTTATTCATGAGAGACAGAGAGAGAGGCAGAGACACAAGCAGAGGGAAAAGCAGGCTCCATGCAAGGAGCCGGATGTGAGACTTGAATTGGGATCCCGGGATCACGAACTGAGCTGAAGGCAGACGCTCAACCACTGAGCCACCCAGGCATCCTGGAATGTAGGACTCTTGATCTGAGCATCGTAAGTTCAAGCACCATGTTGGGCGTAGGGGTTACTAAAAAAATTAAAAACCTAAAAAAAATCTGCACCAAACTATGAAGTTATAGTTTTAAAACCCAATGGTTCCTCACATAAGAGCCCTCTTTTCTGCTCAGCCTTTTGCCGGGGAGAGATCTTCATTCTTTTCATAATGTTACATGTCTAACAAGCCCAGCCAGTAGCTGGGAAGTAGAATAACTATACCTGAGATCTGAACTCAAGTCAGCCCTTTCTTCCATAGTATCCATGCAATACTGTCATAGTGGTTAAACCAATCCCACAGGCTGTAATCAGATTGACCATATCAACTCAGCTTTCTCAGAGCTACAGAGAAGGATTTTCCCCTGTATTACTGTGTCACTTAGAATTGGGTTTGGCTATATATATGTCAGGCAAACTCAATGAATTACTTATGGAAGATATAATTTCATGAATTACTTACAGAAGATATAATTTCTTTCCCACATAAAACATGTACATGACTAGCAAGTAATTTAATCTACATAAAACATGTACATGACTAGCAAGTAATTTAATCTAAATCTAATTGAAATATGTTTGGAGCTCTTTATTTTGTCAACAGAGTATCTGTGGGTCTCATTTTCAGCCGGAGTGTTTTTCCCATCTCAGCTCAATGATGAGGCTTGAGTCTCAGCCATACCAAGGGGAAATGAAATGCTGTGTATCAGGAACCAAAGAATAGGGGTTGTGGGAGAGAAAATAGAAAGGTGGCTATGGGGGACACCTGACTGGTTATATTTTGAAGCATACAACTTGATCTCCAGTCTGGGTTTTAAATTTGAGCCCCACGTTGGGTGTGGAGATTACTTTTTAAAAGGTAGAGTCAGGGATCTCTGGGTGGCTCAGAGGTTTAGTGCCTGCCTTCCGCCCAGGGTGTAATCCTAGAGTCCATGGATCGAGTCCCACATCAGGCTCCCTGCATGGAGCCTGCTTCTCCTGCCTGTGTCTCTGCCTCTCTCTCTCTCTCTCTCTCTGTGTGTGTGTGTCTCTCATGAATAAATAAATAAATAAATAATCTAAAAAACAAGCAAAAAGGTGGAGTCAATTCCTCCAAACTGGTTTCTGAAGCAGAATTATCTGTGGATATTTATTTATTTATTTATTTCATCTGTAATGTAGATTTGATATGGTGTTGGCAAATCTATTAATACAACATGAGTATATTCTTGTATATCTTGCATTTGAATATCATACTTTTCACTGTATAGACTAAAGATTTTCTCCAAAAGATGTAAATACTTTAAATATTTATTACTTGGAAATGAAGGTGGTGGAGAGAAAAAAATCTGTTTTGATGTTCTGCTTTGGGGCAATTTAGAAAGTGCTCTTGTAAGTTATAAACTGAAATTCATTTAATTAATTTTTGTTAAAGATTTTATTTATTCATGAGAGAGAGAGAGAGGCAGAGACATAGGCAGAGGGAGAAGCAGGCTCCCTCTTGGGAGCCTAATGTGGGACTCGATCCCAGGACTCCGGAATCACACCCTGAGCCAAAGGCAAATGCTCAACTGCTGAGCCACCCAGGCAACCCCCAATTAATATTTATTGAAAGCCTACTATGAGAAAACATAAGGCTGAGCTTTGAAGGGGAACAATGATGCATACTGTAATTCTTCAAGGAATTCATTTTCGTTTAAAGCTTCAAAAATAGATAATGAGATGACAATATGAAAGAATTAAATGTCAATGAAAGACAAATCTGAAATTACAGAATCAGGGGTGCCTGGGTGGCTCAGTCCATTGTGGGTGGTCATGGAATCCCACCCCCCCACCCAATCCCTCTCCTTCTGCTCCTCCCCACACTCTCTGTCTCTGTCTCTCTCTTTCAAATAAATAAATAATCTTAAAAAAATAAAAATTATAGAATCATAGTATCTCAGAGTTGGAGGAATCTTAGTGTATATCTAGCCTTATGCTTCTCGAAATGACATGCATATTTGGAGATATTCCTAAATATGAGTGCATGACAGGATATTAGGGAGCAGATCAAAACTGTAGGATAAATATGTCATGCTATCCTAGAACACAAAAGGTTTCCAAAGACTAGCGGAAAATAGCATTATTATTTTATGTATTTACTTATTTTTTCCTAAGTGGAAAGAATGTACCAAACATACTTTGTGCTTTTCTTAAGCAAATGACAAAGACCTAGTTTACCAGCTTTAGTTTTTTAAACTGAAGCTTAATATTACTTATTTATTTTATTTATTTATTCATGAGAGACACAGAGAGAAAGGCAGAGACATAGAGGGAGGAAGCAGGCTCCTCACAGGGAGCCCAGTGTGGGACTTGATCCCCAGAAGGGGATCTTACCCTGAACCAAAGGTAGATGCTAACTGCTGAGCCACCCAGGTGCTCCTTAATATTACATATTTAAACGACTGTCAAAACTTACTAAGTTGCCAGCATTAAAGAGCAACTGGAAAAACATCCTCAGTTTGTATTAAACGAGAAATGTATTACCATTAATGCTTTAATATCTCTCACTACTAAATACTGAAAAAATTGAAATTATTTTGTGGAAGATTCATCTTGGCCATATTTTTTTTAAAGATTTAAAAAAATGTTTTATTTGTCAAAGAGAGAAGGAGCACAAGCAGAGGAGAGGCAGGCAGAGGGAGAAGCAGGCTCCCCGCTGAGCAAGGAGCCAGATTCAGGACTTAATCCCATGACCCTGGATCATGACCCGAGCCGAAGGCAGACACCCAACCAACTGAGCCACCCAGGTGTCCCCATCTGTTGATGTTAACTTCACAGCAGGCTGGCTCTACTTGGCTCATGCTGCAAATACAATGGAAAAGCAGGTCCATATTGGTGCTAGTGTATGGAAGAATCCTGGCCACATTGGATTACATTTAATAAAAAAGCAAGGATTATTTGAAGTAGAATATAATATGCACATTTGTTTTTCTTATATTTATAGCTTTTCCTCAATATGTAAAATGTAAAAGTTCTTAAAACATGGAGGATTTCAGAGATGATTATTCTCCCTTGTATGTATGTAGAGTAAGCCCACATCTGGCAGGCACACAAGTGTGACAGCTAATATAACATCATGTAAATATTAAGAATTAAACAGATCCCAGGGAAATTTCAGCCTAATATGGGTTGTTTGGGATTGGATCCTCAGATGCTCAGCATTTATTTGCTCTTTTATAGGATGTTTGAATGAGGGGGGAGATTTTGAGGAACAATGGTTCTCTAATTCTCCATAGGAAGCATGAATCCTAAAGCATCCCAAACAGTGGTCTCCTAACCTCTTGTATAATTCTAGTCACAGGACATACATCACCCACTTAGCTGTAGAAAGTGAGCTCAGATACCTACTGTGTGTGAACCTGAAAGTGAGATACTTGGAATTTGTGGAATAAGCCTGAAAAAAACTTTTCATCCTCTCTCCAGGTAACAGAAGCTCCATGAGCAAAAGCAGGGACTATTTTGATGTATTTCATCTGTTTTAGCAACAATGAGTAGCTTAGTTTGGTATGAATGATGGCTCACAACAAAATAATGATCACAGGTAAAATTGAGATGTTATTCATATTTCATGTAATCTTCTTAAGGAATGCTTTTGGGTATTTTTTTTTAAGATTTTATTTATTGGGATCACCAAGGTGGCTCAGTAGTTGAGCATCTGCCTTTGGCTCAGGGTGTGATCCTGGGCTCCTGGATCGAGTCCCACATTGGGCCTCCTACATGGAGCCTGCTTCTCCCTCTGCCTGTGTCTCTGCCTCTCTGGTCTCTCATGAATAAATAAAATAAATATTTTAAAAAATATTTTATTTATTCATGGGAGACACAGAGAGGCAGAGACACAGACAGAGGGAGAAGCAGGCTCCCCACGGATCAGGGAGCTAGGTGTGGGACTCGATCCCAGGACCTCGGGATCACGACCCAAGCCAAAGGCAGATGCTCAACCACCAAGCCACCCAAGTGCCCTTTTAAGGAAAGCTTTTGAACAAAGTGGAGAATTATATACCTTGCATAATGGCTGTAAATCAAAAGCTACTATAGAGGCATGACTTGTCCAGCATAAGAAAATAATTTTTTTTTCTCAGAAAGCTGTATTCCTGCTTCCCTTTCTTTTAAAGGAAGGAAAATGACATCTCTTCTAAGTACCATAGCATTTTTCATTGGCATTTGGAGCTGGTGCAGTTAAAAAGACAATTCTGCAGGGTTTCATTTTGCTATTTTTAAAACTTTCCTTACTAATTACCCTCTTTCCTCACCAACTTCTCTTGAAAAACCACAGGACAACCTGGTGAGTTTATTTTTGACAAAAACAACAAGATTTGGAAATTATGCCTCTGACTGGGTGAAGGTTTGGACATCTGGACTTCACCACCACTGATCTTCACCATGGGAAGCCAGAGGTGAAGTTTCATTCTGGCCAGCACAGGAGGCCAAAAGGCCCCCTGGGAATCCTCCAGGGCACACATTCCTGGGTCTGTGAGCCAAGATGCTCAGATAATGACTCCCCAGGCCACTATTTTTGGACACCAGGTAGATTGTTCAATATGATACTTTCTTGTTTTTGAAAAAGCCCAAAAAAGGGATCCTTGTGGGTAAAGTGTGGGTTTTGGAGTGCTTCAACTTCTGCATTTCCTGATTTTTGTTTTTCTCAGTTGAGTACCAGACACATTACTGAATTTCTCTGGGGTATCAAGAAACTGAGGGACAGATCTTTAAACATATACAGGAATTACTCACTCACCTTCTGCTGTGCAGCTGCCCAGGTCTCATTGAGGTTGAGAGAACCAAAAAAACAAGTATTCATCAAAAGCCTAGTGCTGGGCAAAGGGCTGAAGAAAAAGTTATTTTTGATGGGAAAAGTCACGGAAGAAGCTTCATTGATCATGCACATAATGAAAAATAGTATAGGGTAGTGGGAAAAGTTAGGTTTTGAAATTAAGTACATTAAGAGTTGAATTGTCTCCACCACTTCCTAGCAAAGTGTCTGAATGTGTTTCAGTTTCCCCACGTGTAAATGTGAACAAAAATAGTAAAAACAGCTAACCTTTATTGTGCACATACTTTAGGTCAGGTTTTGTGCCAAGTATGTTACATATATTTTACTTTAGTATAGGAGATAGAAACTATTATCCCAACTTTCAGGCATGAGCACTGAAGCTCAGATTTGAAACTATTATCTTGCAGGATTCTTAAATATAATATAAAATAGGGACTCCTCCTGTTGCCTATTGCATGGCAGATAATCTATAAAGAACACCTGGTTTTATAAAATATTATAGAATGGATATATTTAGAAGGCCAGATCTTTCAAAATATCAATTGTGATCGTCAGCACGTTATGGGAGAACATGGTTTTCTGATTAGTAACAAAGTATGAGTGAGGAGTTTTGTGGTTCTCACACTTCAGTGTGAGTGAGTGTATAAAACTGCAGATTCCAGTATTTAATCCCTGAAGAGTTTATTCAGTAAGTCTGGAATGCAGCCCAGGTTCTCTGCCTTCCTGACAAGCAGCCTTTCATTCCAAAGCAGGTGGTCTGGTTGGACCTAAATTTGAAAAATATTGGCTGAGAGGAGCTCAATTTTCTCCCAACTCTAAAATTCTGTTTGTATGACCTCACTCTAAAATTTTGTGTTTGTATGACTTCAGAGTTTTGAAAAATTAGTGTGTGTTTGCTTCATTGCTTTCTAGCCATTTGGAATGCCAGGGAAAATTAGAGATGCTCCAAATAACATGGAGATCTTTTCTCTTTTTGTGGGTAGGTGCATTCCAAAGACCAAATTCCATGTTATTTGTTTGCTCAGTGATATAACATAAGGAAGGATAATTGCAATCATGACAAAATATCTCTAAAGTGGATAAGGGACAGTCCTAAAGAAAGTATGACATATGATAAACAGTATGTTACCCAGAGAATTGCCATTTTCCTATTTCTCTTTTAACTAGTCTGGGACACTTGAAATAAAATCACCTTCTGCTCTAAGGAAGTCCTGGCACCATATTTGCACATTCTTCCTCTGTTTTTATAGAGTCTGTGCTGATCATTGCCTTTCTTCTCAATAATTGTTCTGTCACTAATTAAATCACAACCCTCTTGGTTTTATTATATTGTGTTCTTTAAAAAAAAAAAAAAATTTATCCATGAGAGACACACAGACATAGAAACATAGGCAGAGGGAGAAGCAAGCTCCCTGCAGGGAATTAGATGTGGGACTCTATCCCAGGACCCCAGGATCATGCCTCAAGCCAAAGGCAGACACTCAACCACTCAGCCAACCAGTCATCCCTATTATATTCAGTATTCTTGATGAGATTTGAGAAAGAACTGCTTGATATCAGTAGCTCCAAATTGTGTTACCTGGTTTCCTTTTCCCCCATGACCCTCACATCTTTCCTCCTCCTCCACTCAATCAACATGTGGCTAAAAGTACCAACAAAGATCTCTTCACTTTACCAGAGGGGAACTGGAAGAGCTAACTACATCACTAATACTAGAAAAAAACATGACTTGTACGCTCAGCATTTTCATTAATTCATTCAGCATGGTCCTGGCTCCCACACATTCTGGTTACTTTAGACCTCCATCCACAGGTTCCATAGAGGAGGTATGGCTACAGATTGAAAGAAGTAAAGTCAAAGTTCTCCCTATTGGGACAGTTATTTTGGATATGCTCTTTAATTAGTTGCTTATGCCCTATACAGACAATCTTTTTAAAAATATTTTCTTTATTTGAGAAAGACAGAATATGTGAGTGCGTACACATGCAAGCAGGGAGAGGAGCGGAGCAGAGGTGAGGGAGAGGGATGAATAGACTCTGCTGAGCTCTGAGCCTGATATGGGTCTTATGACCCTAGCTAAAACCAAGAGATAGATACTTAAATGACTGAGCCACCCAGGCTACAGATAATCTTAACAAGCAGGGTTATGGCAGATACAATAGGTCACAGCGTATATGATTCCATTTTTTAAAATTTTTATTTATTTATGATAGGCACACAGTGAGAGAGAGAGAGGCAGAGACACAGGCAGAGGGAGAAGCAGGCTCCATGCACCGGGAGCCCAATGCGGGACTCGATCCCGGATCTCCAGGATCGCGCCCTGGGCCAACGGCAGGCGCCAAACCGCTGCGCCACCCAGGGTTCCCCTATGATTCCATTTATATGAAATATTCAGTATAGGTGAATCCTGAGAGGCAGAAAGCAGAGTGGTGGCTTCCCAGGGACTAGAGGGAGGAGTAATTGTGTAATGGATATGGAGTTTTTCTTTGGGGTGATGAAAAAGCTTTGGAAATAGAGGCGCACCTGGTTGGCTCAGTCAGAAAAATGTGCAACTCTTGATCTTGGGGTCGTGAGATGGAGGCCCATATTGGGTTTACTTAAATAAGTAAACTTAAAAAGTTTTGGATGTTTTGGAAGATATGTACAATTTGCATACTAAATGTTGCTAAATTGTACACTTTAAGATAGTTTTATGTTATGTGAATCTCATAAATTCTTGATTAATTCAGAGACTTCTGAATAAACAGCCATAAAAAGGAGGAGATGATGACAGGGCTATTCTCATTATGCATGATGTTAGTCATTAGTATGTATACATGGAAGAGAGTCTAGAGTAAGGGAAGCAAAGGTGATATACACCCTGGGACAAAGGAGAGGATAGTAATGGGAATGGGAGGGATGAACTGAGATATAAATGACAAATTCACTTGACCAACACTTGGGGAGCAGGTGCTAATGGGGAACTGAAGGCTGTGGTGCGGCTGTACAAAATGAAGGGCCTCTTTGTTTCTTAACAGGAGGAAACACAATACTTTTTAGTATAAATTAAAGCATTGCTTTATCTCTAATCAAAAATTAAACCCGAAAACAAGAAAACGTATGCCATTGTAGAATACCAAAGGTGCTATTCAAAGCAGAAACAGGTTGAGTAACAAAGAAGTTACTCTAATCTCATTGAGGGAAAGACACCATGTCTTACTTGACTTTGTATTCCCAGCACTGTGCCAGGCATTGGTAGTCAAATGTTGCTGCTGATCAGGTCCTCTTCTAATCATCTAATTCACTTAACCTTACAATGGCCATAGGCATTTGGTATCATTGAGTTCTTCTGAGGCACAGAAAGGTTAGGATCACAATGGTGGAATTAGGCTTTGCACCCAGGTAGTCTAGCTTCTGTTTGTGTTCTGAAACACTTGCTATATTTCCTGAAAGAATCAAAGAAATAATAATTAAAAGACTGACTAGTCAACAAACATATAGCTTCTCTTTTTCCTTCTGAGGAGAGGAAAAAATCTGAATGTCTTTGGCACTTCCCATGTTATTTCTCTGGCCAGATTCATTGCTCTCGACCATTGGCTGTGTGCAAAAAATTTCCGAGTAGCCTAGTTCCTGGGTAGTCTATGGCAGCATGTGAAAGCAAGCCAACACCTGCTTTCCACCTTAATTTTAATAAGGGAGCACACATCACATTCCTCACAGGGTAAAAAAAGCATTGGGCACCCTGAGATAATTAAGGAAACAAATAAGTAGTATTGTATCATCCAGTTCTAGTCTCCAAAATTAATAAAGCCTTCAGCCTGTCCTGTAAAATTAGTGACCCCTAGCAGAAACAATTGTATACGTATCTTTGGCAATGGTGATGTCTGAAACTAGCCTTTGACGATATGCTAATAATGTGGAAAAAATTGCTGTTTTTCCATCAGGAGTGGACTAGTAAATTTGGTTATCTAAAGAGTCTAATTTTGAGGGACGCCTGGGTGGCTCAGCGGTTGAGCATCTGCCTTCAGCTCAGGTTGTGATCCCGGGGTCCTGGGATCAAGTCCCACATCAGGCTCCCCGTGGGGAGACTGCTTTTCCCTCTGCCTATGCCTCTACCTCTCTCTCTCTGTGACTCATGAATAAATAAAATCTTTTTTAAAAAATCTAATTTTTATATTTAAGTATACTGTATTTTTTGTACCAATTTTTGAAAAGTCTAAACTCTCTTACAAACCTTTGGCAACTCAAATACTTCTGACTTTTAAGTACTTTTGTCTCCGGGATCCCTGGGTGGCTCAGTGGTTTAGCACCTTGCCTTCAGCCCAGGGCATGATCCTGGAGTCCCGGGATCGAGTCCCCCAGTGGGCCCCCTGCATGGGGCCTGCTTCTCCCTCTGCCTGTGTCTCTGCCTCTCTCTCTCTCTGTGTCTCTCATGAATAAATAAATAAAATCTTTAAAAATAAATAAAGAAACAAACAAACAAATAAATAAATAATTTTGTCTCCAAATCTTCATTTTGCAATGGAAGGAACATTAAGTTTTAGAATTCATGGGTTCAGCCTTCTTTCCACTGTGCTACATTTTATGAAGTCAGCAGTACTTCTTCACTTCTCAAAACCTTATTCTCTGTCCCCAAAATAGAAGCAATGATCCCCTTAAACTTCTCACCTTGTGGATTGTTCTCAGAATGAAATATGAGGTTCCTAAAATACAAAAAACAACCTGATAAAAAAAATTTTAAGTGAAATGTAGTCTGGGTTAGTTGGAGTAGGAGGTGGCATCATGTGAGTCACCATCCACCACAAGTTGAGTGCCAGGACTCCAAGAGCTGGGGCATCTACCAAAGGCTAGGCAGGCTGAACAGGTTTCTGGCCAGATGAGCCAATTATACCTTCAACCAAGTTGTGCCAAAAATGTTGAATCACACCAGCCAGCCACCTCGGTTCCTTTCTTGGACCATTGGAAGATGAAGTTTCCTGGCCCAGATGACAAAACAGCTGTGTTGTAGGGACAGTATCAGATGATGTTGTATGTCCCCTACATGCCAAACTATCTGTTTGCACTGGCACACCCAGAGCCACAGGCTCAAGAGCAGAGACCTGATCAGTACCTTAGACCAGCTGGCCCCAGGGTTCCCCAAGGGATGTGGTGCCATTGTGACCTGCACTCCCATTCTCCAATGGGCCAAGAGGTGTATGGGCATTTGGGCAAGGTCTTGCAGAACGGGCATAGCCAACCAGACCCTAAGTGCTCTCTAAGGGCCGAGCATGCCAGAGGTGGAGGACATCTGCCAGGGCCTGCAAAAACTCACCCTGGATCCTGCTCTCTCATTAAGATTTTAGATGTTGAAAAAAAATTTAAATTAGAAAACTTGAATTAGAGAGAAACTAGTATTGTACACCTTTTGCAGGTTTCCACACCTGTCTGCTCAGTGCCTAACCAGAGAGGGTTACCTCATTTTGTAACAAGAGAAGGAAGAGCCAACCTACTCAAGAATAGTTAGGGAGAAATCAATCCATTTTAGGTAGAAAAAAAATCTTATTTTATTAAATATGTAATATTACAAGTGCTAACCCTTTTGAATACATGATCTTGTTAATTCTCAGAACCACTGCTAAAGTAGATGTATTTCCATAAATCTACAGTTGAGCAGGAACATACAACTACTGAGTGCTATGTCAGGACTGGCCCTGAAACAAACACAGATTCCTTTATGTTAAATTGAACAGGATGATATAAATATATTTTTTGTTTTTTCTTAAAGATTTTACTTATTTATTCTTGAGACACAGAGAGAGGCAGAGACATAGGCAGAGGGAGAAGCAGGATCCCTTCGGGTAACCTGATGTGGGACCTGATCCCAGGACCCTGGGTCATGACCTGAGCCAAAAGCAGACAGTCAACCACTGAGCCACCCAGGTGTCCCTAAATATATATTTTATTATACCTAGAACCATGTTGATTTGAGTGTAGGTGCCCCATGCATAGATATTTTTTAGTTGCTATGAGGCAAGATAAATTATTCCTGCCCTATGTCATTACAACATCCTGTAATTCTTATGAATTGTACTTACACATTAAATCTATAATTTATGAAATATTGTACTTTATCACTTATCACACTGCCAGATCTTTCTATCCCACTTCCTGTGAGATATTGGCAACATAAGAGCATAGTTTAACATTACCGAGTTAATGATTACCTTCCAGCAAACTAGTTTCTCTGAGTAACCAGTTGAGGAGCTGTCATTCATGATTTTATATGAACATTTTCTAAGTAATTTTTGTTTTAAACACATTGATTTTGAGGTTAACATTACACATTTTCATAAACTTATTTATATTAATAATACTTTGTTGGGGCGCCTGGCTGCCTCAGTCAGTGGAGCATGCTACTCTTGATCTCAGGGCTGTGAGTCTGAGCCCTGTGTTGGGTATAGAGATAACTAAAATAAATAAAATCTTTTTTTTTTTTTTAATAAATAAAATCTTTAAAAAAATTGGTTTCCCTTCCTCCCCAAATCTCATCCCTTTTGGAATGGATGGATAGATATATGGATGTAATTTTATACAAATGGAAGAAAACTTTTTCTGTGCAGTCCTCATTATCCTTTATTGTAACTCCTTGCATTTGACCTTTAGGGACAGAACAACGTATTAGGACACAGTGTATAATGACGTAGTTGAAACTTCAATGCCCATCAATCAATCCCTTACGGATCATTTGGGTTATTTTCTATTAAACTGTCTCTTTAAATTTGCTCAGATTTCATCTGTTCATTTTTTTTCCAGATTAAGGGAGGAGGTGAATCTCACACAAATTTAAGAGATCATCCTGAATTCAATCCTCATGGATTATCATCTAAATTTAACAATATACTCCATAAAGCTACACATATGGTAGGTAAATCCGCAAAAGAAAGGAAAAGGGAGAGAAAAAAATAAATTAGCAGAGCTAGAGAAAAGGACCCCCTGGTTTAGTCAAGAAAAAACCAGAACCTTCCTGAAAGTGATTGGACAAATTGAAATTAAAAAAAAAAAAAAAAAAAAAAAAACACCTTCATCAGCTATTTAAAAAAAAAAAATGAAGGTTTGAGGTGAAATGAAGCTCAATTTGTCAACAGGAAGCTATGGGCTCTGCACCTCTATTTATATAAATAGCATTTGCTTTTTCCATCTTTGGTTCTGCCCAGAAGTTGTTGTCTGACCGCTGCTTCTGGCTCTGCTTGACTGGTTTTTAGAAAAAAAGAAAAGAAAAAGAAACTGTGGCCACATGTTCCTTTCTCTACCACACACAACCTCTACAAGTCACTTTCCCTGAAGTTTGGTTAGTGAAAATGCTAAATGATACAGGATTTCAGTGTTTATTGGAATGTTGTATTTTTAACCAAATCTGCCTCCCCGAGTTGACAAAATTATAAGGACAGTCCTGACTTCTTTCTGCTGTGCTCTTGAGGTCTTTCCATTCTACCCTGTAAAGTTCCAGGTCTCTCGGGACCTCTTTGCCACACTTTCCAAATTCCCTTTTCCCATCAAGTCTGTGAATTGCCGTCTTCCAACATTCTGGTCTCCTACCTTGATGCCAACCTGTCATTCTCTCCCATCTGCTAACTCCCCTTGTCTGGGGTCTGGGAGTTTCTTCTCAGATTTCTTTCTTCACTGGGTTACAGCTGCTTCGGTACTGAAGGCAGGGTAACCCAAGAGGCTGCACCTAAGTTGTTTGCACCTCTGACCTGTGTAACACATTTGGTTTGACACAAACACCCTGAGGCAGAGGAGGGAGGGGCTTGCGGCTAGCAACATCCACTGATTGATGTCATCAAAAGTAAGGCCCAAAAGTGGGGAGACCAGCTGGGGTTTGCACCATCTGCCTGTGAGTCAAAAGAATACTTAAGAGAAAGTGTGCACCGAACTATATTTAGAGTATAGTGCACACGTGAATTTCCCATTCAAGGAGAATTTTCCTAAGCATGAAGTGTGGAAAACATTAGGCTCAGAGCAGGAGCAGTTCAATTGTGGAGGAGGAAACAAGAGATAACCTCACAGGTGGGCAGATGAAGGTGCCATCTTTCAAAATACCAGGGGGACGCCTGGGTGGCTCAGAGGTTGAGCGTCTGTCTTTGGCTCAAGGTGTGATCTCTGGGTTCCAGGATCAAGTCCTGAATCGGGCTCCCTGTGAGGAGCGTGCTTCTCCCTCTGCCTATGTCTCTGCCTCTCGCTCTGTCTTTTCATGAATAAATAAGTAAAATCTTTGAAAAAGAAAGTACCAGGAACACATTCAATCTCAAAAAGATACTCTCCTAAAAATACTTTCACCAAATCCTTTAATTCCAAGGCTAAAAATGCACTGATATGTTTCCAAATATTTTTCATCAAAATATAAATGCCTTGGGACACCTGAGTGGCTCAATGGTTGGTTGAGCATCTGCCTTCGTCTTAGGGCATGATCCTGGGATTAAGGATCAAGTCTCACATTGGGCTCCCTACAGGGAGCCTGCTTCTCTCTCTGCCTGTGTCACTGCCTCTCTCTCTGTGTCTCTCATGAATAAATAAAATCTATCTCTCTATATATGTTTATTAATAAATTCCTTGCTGAAGAGCGATATCAGTTGTGCTCACCAGGAAAGGGATAGTATTAATGCCTAAAAGAGTAAAAAATTTTCAAAGCTTTTCGTGGGAGGAACAAGGAATGAAAACTAGAACATCAGAAATGGGGCAAAGATGAAAAACAAGGAGGTAAATGAAATTCTGCCAGTGGACAAGAGAACAGAGGGAAAGAACAGGACCGTGGCTTCTGGCTGGCCCAGTTGGTTGAGCGATTGACTCTTGGTTTCAGCTCAGGTTGTGAATTGGAACCCCACTGTTGCCCCCCACCCCTGTGAGGTCCCCTATTCTGCTCTATACTCAGGGGGGGAGTCCACTTATGGTTCTCTCCTTCTCCTCCTCCTTCTGCATTCTCTCTCCTTCTCTTAAAAAACAAAAACAAAACAAAAAACAAAAACAAACAAACAAACAAAAAACCCAGGACCAGGCACCTGGGTGGCTCAGTGGTTGAGCAACTGCCTCTGGCTCAGGTTGTGATCCCAGGGTCCTGGATTTGAGTCTCGCATTGGGTTGCCTGTGGGGAGCCTGCTTCTCCCTCTGCCTATGTCTCTGCCTCTCTCTCTGTGTCTCTTATGAATAAATAAAATCTTAAAAAAAAAAAAACAGGACCAATACAATATCCTGAAACTAATCTGGGACTGTCTTTATGAGAAAGTTGTGGCAGAAAATAAGAATCTCTAAGCATAAGGAAAGAAAGAATGGGCAGCAAGTTAGAAATGTTGGTTTACATTTCAAGAGTTAAAAAGGTAGAAAATATAAGAACAATGAGAACTAGGAAAACACTGAAATGCAGAAGAGAAGTGAGAATAAAGCGTGAAGCTTTACCTAGGAAGACTGTTGGGACTGAAGGGGGCAAAAAGAAAAAGAATTCTCTGAATTGAATTTTCTGGAGGAGAGTAGATTTGATGTGTTGGAGAACCAATGGCAAAGTTGTGGAGTGAGGAAGGATATAATAGAGAATAGTGGAATAGAGCACTACTGGTGCTCTATTTGCAAAGTGGGATAAAACTGTAAATTGAGGTGGGGGTGCACCTGGGGGGGCACAGTTGGTTAAGCCTCTGACTCTTGGTTTTGGCTAAAGTCATGATCTCAGAGTTGTGAGACTGAGCCCCAAGTTGGGCTCCACAGTCAGTACAGAATCATCTTGAGATATTCTCTCCTTCTGCTCTTCCCTACTACATGTGCTCACTCTCCCTAGAATAAATCCTTTTAAAAAATGCATATGGACACCTGGGTGGCTTAGTCATTGAGTGTTGGACTCTTGATTTCACTCAGGTCATGATCTCAGGGTCATGGGATCAGGCTCTGCGCTTAGGATGGAGTGAGTCTACTTGTCCCTCTCCCTCTGGACCCACTACCCACTCGTATACCCTCTCCTCAAATAATATCTTTTTTTTTAAGATGTTATTTATTTATTCATGAGAGAGACACACACACACACACAGAGAGAGAGAGAGAGAGAGAGAGAGGCAGAGACACGGGCAGAGAGAGAAGCAGGCTCCACGCAGGGAACCCGATGCAGGACTCAATCCCAGGACTCCAGGATCACACCCTGAGCCAAAGGCAGATGCTTAGCCACTGAGCCACCCAGCTGTCCCTCAAATAATATCTTTAAGAAGAAATTTAAAAAAAATTCTTTAAATGAAAAAAGCATAAATTTTGATCTTTCTAGACATATAAGAGAACAAAGAAACAGATCAAAGACCACTCTCCTGAAAAGGAATGAAGAAACATTTATTTTAAAATATTTAATTTGAAGTATACACAATACTGGGAATTGAAGTGCTTTGTGGTGGGAATGCCACTTCATTCAATATAAGGTAGGAGGGTCATGTTCATGGTGAGATTCTTAAATGATTCTTGGAAATTCTGTGCCTATGAGATTTCTTTACAGTGGGTATAATATTCACTTAATAGATATATCTATACAGAAATACTTTTAGAGGATGTGGAGCAGAGATTACATACTTTGGGTCTTTTCCTAGCATTTCTCTTTAATCAGTTGTGCAAATCCCATTAAACTAAATTGTTTCTTAATAGCAAGAGTCTGATGCACATTAATATAGTTGAATTCTTTCAATATGAAAAGAATCTAACCCTACCAAGCAGAGTGGATTTTTTTTTTTTTTTTTTTGTAACTTGCCTCGAATTCCCTGACTTCCTAATTAAATTCCACTGGCTGTTTTGGAATGTTACTAAGTTATTCAGATAGAAGGATCTGTGTAGTATGTAATTGGTCACTTATAACGGGAATTTTGTCTATTATGTTGTAGACTGCTGTCTTCATAGAGGATATTTCTCCCGTTATAAAGCAGATGAGGTGGTTGTGAATTAGACTGCTTCTAGGCTTCAGGAAATATGAATGATGCATTTAAACCTTGAGAATCACAGAATGGAAAGAAACTGTAGAACCAACATAAAATTAACTTTGTTGTGTAAAGATGGGAAATTAAACCTAGTTTACTTGTTTCTTGGTTTACCTGATTACTGCTAGAGCCAGGATAAGAATGTAGTTGTCGGAATATTGTCTTTCTTTAACACTTTTTAAATAAACTATTAGGTAAATTTGGTCTGCCTGCCTTTAAGCCCCAAATCAGGCTCTTCCAGGCTTGTCAATGTGGTTCCAAGAGAAAACCAGCAGGGGCATTAGTTTCAAGCGAGGCAGCTCCCAGATTTAGAGATTAATTTTTTTACCCCCTAAGGAGTATTCACTCAAAGACATGGAATGGGAGCTGTCAGTACCAGCTGTACTTGAGTTTCTGACCGAAAATGATGAAGAATGGACTTAATTATGCTAACAGATTGAAAATCTAGACATACACTACCCAATACCCAATTAGAGATATTTTCTATATAGATCATGAGCGTTACATGTGTACAAAAAGGTTAACGTTAGGCTGTGGTAAAGTAACCATTTAATGCTGAGGCTCTATTTGGGAAATACACTACAAAAGTTAAGATCCGTGGCTGTCATCTCATGACACCAGTAGGGCAAAAATTAATCACGTCAAATTAATTCTGTTACACAGTGTGATCTTTTTTTTATACTAACCATTTCTTATGGAAAGCAAGTCCTCTTGGACGATCCTCTCGCCAGCCCATCACAGGCTCTACATATACATGTACCCAGTGTGGACTGAGAAGTATTACTTTGTAGATGTATTTTCAATAAAGAAAAGAAATTAGTTTTACATTAAAAAAAAAAAAATCAGGCTCTTCCAGAGCCCATTTGCATGGTTATCTCTACAGATCCTGGTTATTGATGAGGATGAAAGAAGTAGCAACAAATCAAGGAACCTCAGACCAATGCTATGATTTCACATTAAATTGTCTAACTTGTGAGGGTGGGCCAACCTCCATATGACCAAAAATGAGTAGGTAAATGGAACTTTGCACCTCTACTTGTTGTACAACTGCATGAAAAAGTGAATAGGAGACCACGAGTCCAAGTTCCATACTTGGTCTACTCTTCTCCTTTATCATTGGCCTCCAAACTTAGCAGATGTCATCTTGGGTCTTTATATATTGCCAGTAGGATTGTATAACTTGGTTCCAGAGAATTCTCTAAGACTACAGAAATTACCATGACTCTTCTCAAAGAAGACCTGCCAGGCAAATCCCAGCAAAATAGTTAAAATAAGAGTAATGAGGACTATGTAAATGAGTGGGGAGTTAATCTAGGAAACTCTTCTTAAATAAATGGAGTTCTATGACTAGTTAAATAGACAGCAATAGGTTCTTCCACCCTAAGATCTATTTCAGACAGATTCAATAGTAAATATTAACCTAAAGTTTATTTTCCTTTGAAATTCTATGTAGAATGTTTGTATATAAGCCACATGGTTATCATTAATCTACTATGTCTATGATATTGAGAAGCGGTGAAACCATGCAATAATATAGACCTTATGTTATCAGTCTGGGTGAAAAATCAGGGAGTGGGGGCAAAAGCTAGGTACTGCAAAGGGATTGGTTTAAGAAATACTAATGTCTATGGGTTAGCTGACAATGATTGGACAAGGAGTTCCTTCTTGTTGAGCGTTTTCTTCCTCCCTCCCACACATTCTTCTTTCTGCTTGACGATCACAGACCACTGGGTCTCTGCAAATTCACACTTTCACAGGGAGGAAGTCGGAAGTAGTTGGAGCGACGGAGTCGCCTTGGGGGTAAACCAGCCATCTGACGGCAAAGTTCGTCTAGAAGAGAGACAGAGCATAATGGAATGGGAATGCAAAAAGATAAGGGGTCCTCTTTTATGAGAAAGAGAAGACTATAGGTGCTGTAGTGAAAGATCAAAGAGAAATAGATCTGAGCTAGAACCCCAGATCTGCAGATTCCTGGTTATTTATTACTTACTAGAAAGTTTAACTTTTCTCAACCTCACTATCCCTTCCAAGTATAGTCATGCAATACCTGCCTCAATGGTGTACTTGTGGATATTAAATTCAAATAATGTATGCAAAGTACCTAGCACAGGTGGCCAGTCAATTTTAGGTTCCTCTGTATACCTCGCTCCCAATTCTTAAAATCATGGATTTATTAAATCTCAAAAAAAAAAAATGAAATTCAATCATTCCTTGTATATTTAAGTGTTTACTGTGCAAATAGCTAACTTTAGCAAGTCCCCTGAGACACTTGAAAGTGCCTAGAGTCCCAAATACTCATCTTCAATCTCAAGGTGCTTCCCTTGCAGGTGGCTTGCGCAAGGTTGATGGGGGCAAGCAGCAAGTTTCCTTCTGCGAAGTTAACTACAGCTCTTACTCAGGAGCTCAGTGCAAGATAGGCTGCTGAGTCAGAAGGGGCTGTGTCTGTGGTGCCTTCACCAACCGCACTTATCGTTTGGGGCTGGCCGTGGGGAAGGTGAGAAGTATCTTTGTTTCCACAATGCACGGTTTATAACCACATGGTTTGTACCCTTGTAATCGTTCTTATAAAGTTTTTCTACCCTCTTTTACTTCTAAAATTTCACAATAAGTCATGTAAATGGTTCCTGGAATTGGTAGACTGTTTAAAATGTTGCCAGCTTCTAAAAGTCCAGTCTTTCTTTTTAAAGATTTTATTTATTTATTCATGAGAGACACACACAGAGAGGCAAAGACATAGGCAGAGAGAGAAGCAGGCTCCCTGCAGGGAGCCTCATGTGGGACTTGATCCCAGGGTCCCTGAGCTAAAGGCAGACAGACGCTCAAGCACTGAGCCACGCAGGTGCCCCAGGCTGGGGTTTATTTGTTTGTTTTACTTATAGGACCTATCTAAACATCAATATCCGAATTAGTGGAGTTATTATTACTATTTTTTAAGTAATCTCTATACCCAACCTGTGGCTTAAATTCATGACTCCAAGATCAAGGGCTACATGCTCCCCAGACTGAGCTAGCCATGTGCCCCTGACTTGGCTTTTCACCTAGAGCCTCAGTGAATGATCTTCAAAGCAGCAAGAGCTTCAGAAAGCTCTATGTATAGGACAGGTCGGGGGTTGCAATCAAGCTGGAAAGAGATCCAACTGTACTTGTCTTAGGGTTGTGTTAAGCATACTTCTTTATTTATATTGCTCATTTAAGAGCATCTGGGTGACTCAGTGATTGAGCATCTGCCTTTGGTTCAGGTCATGATCCCTGGGTACTGGGATCAAGTCCCATATCAGGCCCCCTGTAGGGAGCCTGCTTTTCCCTCAGCCTATGTCTCTGCCTCTCTCTGTGTCTGTCATGAATAAATAAAATCTTTTAAAAAATGGTTATTTAGCAGGGCACCTGGGTGGCTCAGTCAGTTGAGCATCTGCCTTCAGCTCAGGTCATGATCTCAGGGTCCTGGGATCAAGCCCTGCATCCCATCAGGCTCTCTGCTCAGCGGGGAGCCTGCTTCTCTCTCTCCCCTCTGCTATTCCCCCCACTTATGCTCTCCCTATCTCTCAAATAAAATCTTAAAAAAAAAAATTGGTCATTTAGCAACGACCAATCTTAAAACCCAGACATCATCTTACCTTTCATAACTTCGTGCTCTTTACAGACAAGACGGGAGCAGATCTCATTGTTGATGATATACATACGTCGTAAACTGCCATGGTCCCAGTAACATGGTTAAGGAAGGAGATAGAAAAAAGCATTGATGGAGAACTAGCCTAGGCTGAGCGTGCCTCCTCAACTTCCATATTCTCCACTCTCCCCTATCTGTTCTCCTCTTCTGGATTTCCTTAATTATTTTGGATTGCTTTTTTTTCTCTCCCAGAGGAGTAAAGGGGATAGACTGGAATTAATCCTTCTTCTTAGTGAAACTTACCCACTCCACCTAGAGTCAAGTTTAATGCTCCCTGCTAGTTTTTACCTTTAAGAGTTGGATCTTTTACTTTGGCCTTTTTCTATGAAGTAATAGATTCACTGTACCAGTCAGTGGTACATGACTGTCTTTTTCTCAGCCCTCTCCTCACTTGCCTACTAGCATCTAGTCTTATTGGTCAGTCTGTCCTCCATATACCTCAATTTAAGCTCTAGGTTCTATTTGGCACCAGCAGGAATAGCAAGGGGGGTCACCTTAAAAACTTCTGTGCCACCAAAGATTGAAATTCCATAGTGAGTGCTCTTTAAATAGTTACTGACATGAAAACACTATAGAAGAATCTGCATCTCCTGGGATTCTTTTACCTTGTGAAACATAGCTGATGAATGCATTGCTTGACTGGCCGGTGCACAGAGTAGAGTCTCGTGCAAGCAAATTTTTCATCCCGGCAATCTGAAGAAGTCCAACATAGAAAACAGAGGCATAAACAAAGGATTCAAGAGATGGAAGAAGATAGATAGAATGGGGAAAAAATATAAGTATTCTCTACACAGGATCTTTGTAAGTTGGAGAATGCCCTCCTTGTTCACAAAAGCAGAACAGGAGGAAATTGGCTAAAATAAAATTTAGGTGCTTTCCTACTTGGAAGCAGAAGTAGGTAAAATAATCTGTAAGAGTTCTTCTAGGAAAGTCTTTCTAGGTTTATCCAGGTGGCAGTATGAAATACAAAATTGAAATGCTGCTGCTTACCCCATTCTATAGAATAAGAATTCTTAAGTGGGTCATAGTTTCCGTTTCAGTAGTTTCCAGTTTTAGATGCACATCAGAATCATCAGTACAATAGAGAATGCAGCTTTGGCCATGACAACTAGAGTAATATTGAGTCCTTGCAGTCACTCCCTGACTCACTAACCATCACAGAAAGTCCATAGGTAGTTTAAGAAGAGGACTGTTACCAGACTATCCAAGAGTGCTTCCATATTTTCTCCCATGAGTTTGAAGATAGGAGCTCATAAAAAAAGGAGGGTACTGGGATCCCTGGGTGGCGCAGCGGTTTGGCGCCTGCCTTTGGCCCAGGGCGCGATCCTGGAGACCGGGGATCGAATCCCACGTCAGGCTCCCGGTGCATGAAGCCTGCTTCTCCCTCCGCCTGTGTCTCTGCCTCTCTCTCTCTCTCTGTGACTATCATAAATAAATAAAAAATTAAAAAAAAAAAAAAAAGGAGGGTACTAAAAATATTCTTTAACAGAGAATTGGAAGCTGGACAGCCCAGGTGGCTCAGCGGTTTAGTGCCGCCTTCAGCCCAGGGCGTGATCCTGAAGACCCGGGATTGAGTCCCACGTTGGGCTCCCTGCATGGAGCTTGCTTCTCCCTCTACCTGTGTCTCTGCCTCTCTCTGTGTGTATCTCATGAATAAATAAATAAAATCTTAAAAAAAAAAATAATCAGAAGCAAGCTGGAAGGTATACCAAGTACCCTCCAAAGAATAAGAAGGTATATGAATCCCCAAGAAGAAAGCTGAAGAAAAAGACATGCAAAAGATAATCATACCTGCTGTGGTATTTTTATCATTGGGTGAAGCTGGAAGGCAGAAATTTCATTGAGTTATTACCAGTTCTAGAATTCATTACTTCTGTAATTGTCAGGTTGCCTCACTTGGGACCCATACGGGGCAACCATAAATAAAAAACAAGTGAGTTGGAAATGCTTTTAGCAACATCTAAAAACCCATAATGGGCTGTTTTGACCCACAAAATTGTGGAAATTTATAAGTTAGAATGGGAAATTTGATATTGCCTTTCTCCTTTCTCTTCTAGAATTGAAAACTGCACGGTTGTGTTGTTGACAAAAAACAAATTTAGTAGGGACACAAGGCAAGTAGCCATATGCCCAGAAGGGCTTCCTCCTACAGCTAAGGAGAGAAATGAATGTTAACCTGTAGAAGCTCATTTTCATAAAAGAAAATCACCTCTCTGTAAATCAGATACATCATCATGGGATCTTAGATAAAAGTTAGCAAAGAATAGCAAAGGTCACAGCCATAGCCAAACCTAACCTATGGTCAAGCTAAATAGGGACCTAGTTTGTAGAATGAATAATAAGTTAAGGATCAAGATGAGTTTTGGGAATACACTAACCATGGGAGTTATGTCATAATGCCATTGGAGGAGTTGCTGATAGATAGGATAGATACAAAGTGTAATAGGTGATCTCATCTATCCCCTGGTTTCAATTGCAGGCTTACATGCTGAGAAGTCTCAAACTTCCAGCCCCAATCTCTTCTAAGCTCCAGACCTATGAAGCCACCTGCCATTTTATGGAAGAGTTTGTGGATTTTTCAGAGATCCTTCAAATCCAACGTATCTTAAACTGTCTGATCTTTCCCTTCACCAATTAAAACCATTCTTCGGTGAATGGTACCACCATCTACCCAACAGAACACTAGATATCATCTCAATAGTCCTCTCACACAACTCACACTTAATTCTATCTCTACCTTAGTTCAGGCCACCATCTTTTACTGGAACTAGTGCAATAGCATTCTGGCTGAATTTCCAGTTCAAAAATCTGATGGGAATCTTTCTTTGTCTAATCTAGTCTCTGATGCTTTTTTATTTTCATCCTAAGCCTTTGGGCATAGTGTTTTCTTTACCCAGAAGCTCTTCTGCCTGTTTACTCGATTCACTGTTTTTTGTCTTTCAAGAAGCAACTTAGTCAATGTCCCCTCCACAGAAGCCTGTTCTGACCCCCAGCCCTGAATATTCTCAAGGACTCTTTCTAGAGCTTCCACAGCTTCTTTTGTTTATCCTGATCATGGCATTTTGTGAAACTGAATAAAGTTATCTTTCTTTACCTTGTGTATTACACAACAAATATCTAGTAAAATGAATCGGCTTCATATTCCTGGCATTTAATAGTAGGTTTTCAGTAACTATTTCTTCAAAATCATCTAGTTTTTGTCTCCTTTTCTCACATCCTACCACTGTTTCTTGTAGATTTTGCCTTAATCATTTAATAAACCTCGTTTCTTCAATGTGCCAAGCACTATTTTGTGTTGACACCTTTGAACATACTGTTCCCTCTTTGACTGCCTGGCCGCCTCCAATATTTCTTTCAAGAATTGATTTAACCATTTCTTCTAGAAAGTTTCCCTTTATCTTCCCAAATATTGATCTGTTTATATATTTGTCTTGCCTTTACCCATCCGGTCTTGGGATCTTTGAGGGAAAGATCACATGTTGGTATTTTGTATATCAAACACCCAGCACAGTCTCTGCTTGTTAAGGAATCAAAAATGTCATTAATATAAATTGAACTATTGGAAGAATGTGCTACATAAACTGTAGTCCTATCTATTTAGGATCCTTCACCAGCTGTAACTGCCTTCCATAATGGGTTCTGGGGAAAGCCCAGAACGGCCCCAGTGGCCCTGGGATCCCACATCTGAACTCACCCAGGTCATCTGTGGAAGGCTCGATATCGGCCAGAACTGAAAAGGCACAAAACAGCAGGTGTGAGGAGGGCTTTGAGTTGGCAAGGGAGAAGGCAGAGGATAAAAAGGGAGAATGGAAGGGTGCCTGGGTGGCTCAGTTGGTTAAGCGTCTGACTCTTGGTTTTGGCTCAGGTCCTGATCTCAAGATCTTAAGAGAAATCCCAGCATGGGGCTTTACACTGGGCCTGAGCATGGAGTCTGCCTAGGATTCTCTCTCTGCTCTTCCCTGCCCCCCCCCTCCAAAAAAAATGATTTAGAAAATGGGAGGATGGGGGTATCAGGCAAAGTCAAGGCTATGGCTGGAATTGTGTATTATATCCAAGGAAATAGAGTTAATTGAAGAAATTATGAAATTTTTTTGGTACTGTTTGGCCTACTGACAAAATTATACTTTATTATGCATGCCTTATTTTAGTTATGCATCCACTTTGTTTCATCTATTTAGAGGACTGGGGGACTCTGTTTCCTTTTATCCCACTGTCACTGAACAAAACACCCCCAATCCCTTTATCCCTTTCTCAGAGATAAAAGCACAGGATTAATTAAAAGCTGGAATGAATATTGTGAATATCACAAAGAATCATGCCATTGTAAAAGAACGGTAATAAAATTTACCTGTTTCATCTGTAGAGGGCTCATTCACCAGATCTGCAAAGATACAATATAGGTAATAAAAAAACATAGGCAGGAAAAGTTGTAAAGGGAAGCAGGATAAAGGGGTGATCTAAAAGGAGGCAAGAAAGATTGAAGTGAAAGGATGTAGTTTAAGGGACTTCCACAGAAGGAAATAGGAGAGAAAAGACTGGGCATATTCACAGCATCAGTGGCATCTATGACAGATACTAGGGTCTGCATGAGCTCAGAGCGCCCACTAATTTCTGTTCTACTCCTTGTTTATCTTTGTTGGACATCACCCTCAATCCTTCTATTCCCAGTACAAAAGCAAAGAAATAAAAAGGGTAGCTTACTTGGATCCTCTGTAAATGTTTCTGGTGTCACTGGAGTCACATCATCTGAATGAAAAAACAAATCAGAAAACATTATTTTTTTAACAATTTGATTTGTTCAATTTGAGAGAAGGGGAGAGAGAAAAGATAAGCAGGGAGAGAGAGAACAGACTCCCTACTGAGCAGGGAGTCCAACATAGGGCTGAAATATAGGACCTTGGGATCATGACCTGAGCCAAAGGCATATGCTTAACCGACTGAGCCACCCAGGCACCCCAGGAAAACATTTTTTTACATTTAGTGCCTCCCATTCTTGCACTCCCAGTAAGTGGCTAGCACAGCTGCCAGCCCACAGCAAGTATCCCACAACCCAAACAAATTTCCATTTCCCACTTCCATGAATATACCTATGAGGTCCTAACCTAGAATGTCCTTTTCCCTTTGTCTCTCACATGCCCATCAGATAATCCTCCACAGGCATCCACTTTCCTAGTCAGACTTTGGTTTAGGAAGAGAAGAATAACATATTTAATTGTCCTACAAAATAATAATGTATGTCGCTAATTTGAGTTTACTATGTGGCAGGCACTATTTAAATATGTTTGTACAGATGATAAAATTGAGCACCGGCTAAGTAAATAATTTACCCAGGGTCATAGAGCTGTGATAAGTACAGTGGATTGATGACCTCTTTGTAATACTTATTTTAAGTGAAAATTGTCTTTCCCAAAGACCCTGATTTTGATAATTACAATTTTGAAATAATTGGATATCACTTTGCTGATATACTTACATACAAGCATATTCACCAAAGATGATGTTATTTTTTTTTAAGATTTTAAAAAAAATTTTTATTCATGAGAGACACAGAGACTGGCAGAGAGAGAAGCAGGATCCCTGTGGGGAGCCCGATGTGGGACTTGATCCCAGGACCCTGGGATCACTACCAGAGCTGAAGGCAGATAGATGCTCAACCACTGAGCCACACAGGTGCCTGATGTTGATTATTTTCTGGTGCTTAGTGAGAAGTGAGGTGAGGAGAAGGGAGGGGATACTTGTAGAGAATACCTTGCAGTTGTTCATTGGAAAATAAAGGCAGGAGGACTAAAAAAAAAAAAAGGGTTCAGGTCTTAAGGTGGAATCTATTATGATACATTAGAAAAATGTATCTGAAACTATAAATAATAGCACTACCTGAAACAAATTGTCTCAACCTTAAGAAGCAAAATGACAGGGCAGCCCTGGTGGTGCAGTGGTTTAGTGCTGCCTACAGCCTGGGGCACGATCCTAGAGACCTGGGATCAAGTCCTGCATTGGGCTTCCTGCATGGGGCCTGCTTCTCCCTCTGCCTGTGTCTCTGCCTCTCACTCTCTCTGAATGAATAAATAAATAAATCTTTAAAAAAAAAAATAAGAAAAATGACAAAGCAGTGTTCACATCTAAATATTTAATAAATATTCCATCTTCAATTATCCTTTATTGCACACGATTTATCATCATAATCTAGTTTGCCCACCAGGGGTCAGCAAATTCTTTCTGCTTTGACTTTTTTTCTTAAACTGGTGTCTAAATGCCATGTTTAGTCTGGAGAGAATAGCATTTTTAGAAAGCATGCCAGAGCTATTGATCATTGTGGCAGAAGCAAAACACAAATAAAACATTGTGAAGCAATTTCCCTGGCTTACTACTTACATCATCCTCTTTTTTAAAAATTCAGGTAGAAGGGGATCCCTGGGTGGCTAGGCAGTTTAGTGCCTGCCTTCGGCCCAGGGCCTGCTCCTGGCGTCCCGGGATCAAGTCCCACGTCAGGCTCCTTGCATGGAGCCTGCTTCTCCCTCTGCCTGTGTCTCTGCCTCTCTCTCTCTGTGTGTCTCTCATGAATAAATAAATAAAATCTTAAAAAAAAAAATGCAGGTAGAAAGTCATGAGATTTGACCAAAGAGCCTTTTTATATTTAACACTCAGCATTAGTTTTCATATTTCAAAACAAATTTTGGTAAAAGAAATCCAAGTCTGTTCTAATCCCCCAGGACATATTTAAAAAAAAAAACCATTAACCCTAGTCATTCTGAAAACCATAAGAGGGGAGTGGAGCCTCTCAGGGTGTAGCCTGGTCTCACCAGTTCCCTTCCTCTCTAGCTACATTCCAGGCCAGCCACTCACAGAAATGGAAGTGAAACAGTGGGAGAGCAGAGGGGTTGAAAGTGATTCCTTGCTGTCACCTAAGAATTTCTGGATAAAGTACTCTATTTCGGTATATTCCTCAGATTACCTACCTTTTCCATGAGCTACCACTGTGTAAATCCTTATCTAGAATTCATGAATGTTCTCTGAAAAGAAATCTTAAGTAGACATTTCAGAAATCATATATTCCTGCTAGGAAAGCATCACAAATATGTAGACAAGGACCTGACCATAACCAACCCAGAGAAATGAATTCAGAATTTTTTTGCTAATGCTGAATGCTGATATAGGCCCAGAAACTTAGGGATTTGGATCCCTTTACCCACAGCAGGAAAAAAAAAAAAAAAAGAATTGTTTCTATATTTTCTGTACCAGGATGCAAAGAAAGAAATGATATTGTGTCCCAATGCACACATAGAAAATTGAAGCAAGTATAATAAGGTAATCTTTTAGTCTTGGAATGTACTAGTAATGTACTCCATTTTTATTTTAGTGTATACTAATTCATTAAAAATACCCATTGTGATCTGCTAATTTGATTTTATGGCCCTTTAATGGCTTATATACTGCTCTCAAGGGTCGGGAAAAGTAGGAGATAAGTTGTAATTATATTGAATGTCTGGAGGCAGAGTGGAGATGTTTATTGGAGTTTCTGTCATCGAACCGAAGGAAGCCAAAACATTTGGGTTTGGTCCATTAGTGCCAGAATTTCACTGTAGCACTGAGATGACTTCTTTTTCTGCCTGCATGTTAGCTTCTCCATTGTTATATGGAGAAGAAAATGCTGTTAGGATTAGTGGCGTTTTCTGAGTGAGATAAGGGCTGTATTGGAGAATGGGAAAAACAGATGGGCATAGTGGATGTTTTCGGCAAGGTATTTCAGTTGTTAAAAGAGGTAAAGTTTTATGAACTGGATAATAGGATTGTGGAAACTGGTGAATTAGAGCCTATTTTCCACACATTGGCACTGTGTCCCTCTGTTATATTATACATTCTTTAACTCTGAACATTCATCTATACTATCCTGATAATCCCAGCAGATAGGGTGCCTGGCTGTCCTGTCAGAAGAGCATACGACTCTTGATTCACAGGGTCTTGAGTTCAAGCCTCACACTGGGGGTAGAGATTACTTAAATATTTTTTGAAAACACAGAAGAGCCCAGATCCAAGAATTTACCTACCTCCTCGTTGACCACTGACTCCTAGTGGTGTCCACTCTGTACCAAAGGACAGAGAAAAGGGTTAAATGACTCCAGCTCCCCACCCCATATGGTTTTTATTAGATGAACCAGAAAATGATGAGAAACTGGTTGTACTTGATTTTTCTGCACTGTATTTCTATATGGTTCAATACAACATCACTCAGACCATTAATGACATGGAAGTACTCAAGAAAAAGAAGTTCCTGAGAAGAAAGCCATGCTTTGCCAAGCCCTGACTCCAGATGCCCTGTTACCCCCTTTCCTAGCAGAAGGAGTGGGATCTTGTTCAGCACCTGGGGCCAGCAGCCTCTCTACTGTGTCCTGTAGTATCCCCACAGCCATCTTACTAGCTACACTACTGAACAAAGCGCAAAATGATTTTCTTACAGTGTGTATCTGGCAAAATGAGAAAATAAAGCAGGATTTCTCTGCGGTCCGAAGATTCACTTTCTGTGGCCAATCTCCTAGCTCCATTCTGTGAAACCTGTGATGGCTTTTCTTAGCTTACAGCCTGGCACATGTTTTCATGTGTGCCTGTGAATACATTTGTGTATATGCTGGAGCTAGTATGGGTTAGGTGGGAGCATATATTCCTCCACTGTGTCCCTTCATGTATTGAATTTGGCCCAGTTTATTAGTTGTCTCCATATCATGCCATTGTGTATCAGCTTCTTGCTCCTCTGTTTACTTGTATCTTTCATTGTGTGTGACCCTCTTTTGGTTAATAGGCCTTTGTGTGGATCTTCTACTCAGAACTCAGGATATGTCCTCCCAAGTCTGAGGTCATCTCTGATTTCATCTCAGCCCCTGCTTCTCAGAACCAAATCTGTCCTTTTCTTTAATGGCGATCCTAGAACTCAGTAGCAAGCTCTGAGTAGCCTCTGCTGCCAGTCTCCTTCACCATCCCTCAATCCTGCCCTCTAACACACACATCCACACACACCGAGGAGCTGGCATTGCAGGGAGAAAAGATTCAAGGTAGGGACTCACCAGAGGGGATGATGAGCACGGTGAGATACAGCAGCACCTTGGGTCCCGTGAGCAACATGTCTAGTGGGAGTGTTGGGAGAGTAGAGACTGTAATGCTCGCAGACACATCAGCATTGAGGTCCAGGCAAGGGTACCTGTAGGGCTCCTGTCTCTTTGTCTGCCCAGGGCTTTCCCTGGTCCCCCCTCTGACTCCAGGCCTTTCTCTCCTTTCTTTCACTGAACATTTATTTTCCTTCAAATTATCTTCTTTGCCCACTCACCGTTATTCTCATTCTCACTCCTCTTTTCTGCCAAGTCAGAGGATACTTTCCATTCTAACTGGTATCTTTGCTCATGTCCTGTGGCCGCTTTCAACCCCCAGTGTCTTATAGTCCTTTTCAATATCTGTGGCTTCTTAATATCATCTGCTAACCTCAGTGTCTTATCTCTTGAATTCCATGGATAATTGAGATATTCACTCAATTCTCAGTCATTGTCATTCCCTATTGCCCCACTCTGGCCTTTCAGTTTAACACACACACCCACACATACCCAACCCATCCAACACACCCTCTTTCTGTTTAGGGTTTTATACAATCAAACAACTCACTGTGTATTTCTCCTCTGCTCTTTTCACCGAGTCCGTTGTCTGCCGAAAATGCGGCTCTCTCCTTCTCACGCTGTTTCTACTTTGGCTGGAGAATAAGATGAACAGAGCCACTCCCTGGGAAGGACTTCAAATTTGGCCTACTCTGAAACAATGAGATGAGGGAGAGCGAGGGAGAGAGAGAGAGAGAGCACACGCGAGACAGAGAGAGAGAGAGAGAGAGAGCGCGCACCAGGCTAGAGGAGTGTGATGAGACTGGAATGAGAAGGGGGCTGGGGATTTGCACTCACTCACACCCTCATTCCAAAGGTTATGACCACACCAGTGAGTGATACTGCTGCTCCCTAGGAGGCCTGGCTCCCACTCACAAATGCCTTTCTTCCATGAGCCTCTTTTCCAAACTCTTGCAACCCAGCCCCTGGCCCACCTCTGCTGTGGGTTCCTTCTTACCTAAATAGTTCCATTTCATGCTTGGACAGCCTGCCCCTTCTCTGGCCATCTTCCATGTTTGCAACCTCCTCCTTTCTCACTTTCTTTTTCTTTCTTTTTTTTTTTTTCTCACTTTATTTTTCGACATTCATTTCTTCAACTCTAACAAATTTCTTTTTCTTTCTTTCTTCCTTCCTTCCTTCCTTCCTTCCTTCCTTCCTTCCTTCCTTTCTTTTTCTTTCTTTTTACATCCTTCTTGACCCACACACTCAAGAATGTGGTTTTTTTCCCCCTCTCAGGGAATTCTATTCATTCCATTTTCAAACACAGATACCACCTGAGTTTTGTCTAAGGTTGGGTTGGCTGTTGTTAGGATTAGGAAAAACTGAAAAATACAGTACCCTTTGAATCCTTTTGAAATGTGGAGGAGTTCTGTGAGAAGACCCGTTAGCCTTCTTTTTGTCTTTTGGCTTTAAGTTTATGCTCAGAATCTTGGTTGCTGGCATCTTGAGGATAAAATGCCATTGGAAGCCCAAAGAACATTGGGTGCCAAGTTCATTCCACTTGCCTTATTTTCCAACAGTACTTTTCTTCATATCGTGGAATATGTAGATAACATGTTCTCTGATCCAGAAGTTTTAAAGACTTTGTATTTGCTCTTATTCACAGAAACATAGTGGTTTAGACTGGTAAAAATACCTCCACTTTGGAAGGAATAAATTAGAATTACAGAAAGTCTAGTCTAAGGAATCAGTGACCATGTGTGCATTTAAAAGTGTATTAAGTTTCAAGTTGTCTCTTAGCTCCCTGAGTCTGCATCGTGTATCTCCCTGAGGAGAGTATAGGTAGAGAGAGCAGATCTTGTTAATAGAATACAGACTAGACAAGGAAAAAGAGTTAGAGAAAGGAAGGAGGGAGGGAGAGGAAGGAAGGAAGGAAGGAAAGAAGGAAGGAAGGAAGCAAGCAAGCAAGCAAGCAAGCTGGTTAGTTGGGAGGAAGGGAGAAAAATGGACATAATCAGAAATAAGGAAATAGCACCTTTGGCTCCTCCAAAGGAGCGATACATGTTCCATCTCTGAGATACATGGGTGCTGATCAGTCTCTAGAACAAATCTGAGTACCAAACCCAGCTCCTCCTCATCTGCCTGGACGAGAACTTGCTCTTCGCCCATCTGTTCTGCAGTGAGAATGTAGAGGCTGGAAAACAGATGTGATTCTAATCTGGTGAGAGTCAGGGAAAGAAAAGGCAGGGAGGTGGGGGTAGGGAAAGAAACAACAACAAAAAGCCAGATGCAATTCAGAGCTAAGGCAGGACATATAATAGAGAGCTTAGAGCAACAATCATGTTTTCCATGAAGCTCAGACAGATGGACAAACTGAACTCAGGCCAATCATTTGGCAGCGAGAGCAATGACCTCAACGTGCTGGCCCAGCTCGAGACCATAGCATAGGAAAGCCTCCCCAGGCAGTAGGAGGGGGTGCTCTCCTGGGGTCGCAGGAGGGAGTCTGAAGCTGGGGCAGTGAAAATGGAACAGAATGTTCAGAGTAAGGCAGAGGGAGAAGGCAGGGAGGGACCAGGGGCTTAGAAGGAAAGGAGAGGAAACCGGCAAGCACTGGGGAAAGCAAAAACTTCATCTGTTCCTGCTGGGCTTATAGTCATTCAAGAATGCAGTGTGTTTTGAGGTAGTCTGATTAGTGTTTCTCCCTTGCAGCTATGGTGGCCCCTTTATCCTGGCGTTGTTCCCCCATTTGTTTTCAGAGTTCAGGCTTGGATGCCCAGGTTTGGAGAACCTCAGATTAACTTTTCTCAAGGTGATTTGGTCAGCACCTGTTCTATGACGCCATCAGTTTATCACTGGAGTATGTGGAGTCACGATCAGCACAAATAGTCAAAAAATGAGCAACCATGAGGTGCCAGGGTGGCTCAGTCAGTTGGGCAACTGCCTTGGGCTCAGGTCATAGTCCTGGGGTCCTGAGACTGAGCCCTGCCTCGGGCTCTCTGCTTGGCAGGGAGCTTGCTTCTCCCTCTCTCTGCTGCTCCCCTTGCTCATTTGCACACACTCTCTTTCAAATAAATAAAAACTTTTAAAACAAGAAGAAAGAAAGAAAAGGAAAGGAAAGGAAAGGAAAGGAAAGGAAAGAAAGAAAGAAAGAAAGAAAGAAAGAAAGAAAGAAAGAAAGAAAGAAACGAAGAGCCACCATCCAGAGCTGTGAGAGTATAATTTTCAGTTCTCACTGATCCTGGGGAAGAACTCCCAGGGCAGCAGCAATCTATGCTCCCCTCAACATAGACTGATCCAGGAAGCCCAGGTGGCTCAGCGGTTTAGCGCCACCTTCAGCCTGGGGCGTGATCTTGGAGACCTGGGATTGAGTCCTGAGTCAGGCTCCTTGCATGGAGCTGGCTTCTGCCTCTGCCTGTGTCTCTGCCCCCTCCCCCTCTGTGTGTGTGTGTGTGTGTGTGTGTGTGTCTTTCATGAGTAAATAAATAAAATCTTTTAAAAAGAAACAAAAAAAACATAGACTGATCTCCTGTGGGTAGAGAGAACATTCTCCAGCAACAGGAAAGTCCCGCATGGAACTGTCTGAAACCATCTGGCAGGTGCAGAAGCCATTTAAAGCAGGCAAGGTAATGTTTGAGTTACCTAGGAATTTTTTCCTTTTCCAAAAGGGTCTCCAGTCAATGGAAGTTGGTTAAAGTGCAAAGAAACAGAAGGGAGGCAGACAAGAGAGCTCAGCAAGCTGGCTCTATTCATCTGTTTATTGGCCTGTAAAGAATACACCCATTAGCTGAAGGCCTCTGGGCAAATGTACAGAAACGTTATTACTACAGTCCAATCTAACTAAATTAAATCCAGGGCCTAAATGAAAAAAAAAACAAAAAACCAACCATAAAAGGAAGGCAAGAAGGGGGGAGGATTATACGAGGTGGGGAAGGAGAAAACACAGAAAGCCTGTGTGTGTAGAGGAATGAAGCAATAAACTAGTAATAGCCAAACTTAAAAGATGGACTCAGTGTAGGAGTTAGAAGCTAGCAAACATATGTCGTCAGACAACTGCCCACTTCTTAGTAGCCCAGACGTGCTGTAACACACTCCATCCCTCTGTGCTTTGCACTGTGTGTTCCTTTCTGACCTAATTCCAATTCCAGTAAATAAATGCTCATATATACATCGAATCCCAGGTTAGATGCTATGCTATCTCTTCCCAGAAACCTGTCCTAGTATCCTCTGCTTCTGGAGAGTTTTGTTTGGGTTTTTAAAGTAAGCTCTGCACCCAATGTGGAGCTTGAACTCACCACCCTGAGATCCAGTCACATGCTCTACTGACTGAGCCAGCCAGGTGCCCCCTGCTTCGAAAGAGCTTATCAGGAACAGCCTGGGTGGCTCAGTGGTTTAGCACTACCTTCGGCCCAGGGTGTGATCCTGGAGACCCCAGATCTAGTCCCACATTGGGCTCCCTGCATAGGGCCTGTTTCTCCCTCTGCCTGTGTCTCTGCCTCCCTCTCTCTGTGTCTTTCTCATGAATGAATAAATAAAATCTTTATAAAAAATAATAATAGAAATAAAGAGCTTATAATTTTCTTGATTGAGCTACCTTTTTATTTTTTTTTTAATTTTTTTTTTTATTATTTATTTATGAGAGTCATACAGAGAGAGAGAGAGAGAGAGGCAGAGACATAGGTAGAGGGAGAAGCAGGCTCCATGCACCGGGAGCCTGACGTGGGATTCGATCCCGGGTCTCCAGGATCGCGCCCTGGGCCAAAGGCAGGCGCCAAACCGCTGCGCCACCCAGGGATCCCCCTTTTTATTTATTTTTATGATTATGTCCTCAATGATGGGGAAACATAGGGCTAGCTGAGGACAAGGCATGAGCCCAGAGCAGCACATTGACAAGTCCTTGAACAGGCAGAGGGACATTCCTCTACGAACTCAACTGCCTCGATACATTGCTAAGGGCAATAGGCAATCTTAGCCTGCCCCCCAGGATCCTGTAAGTCTACATTAATGGATAAAAATTCCTTTAGAAATTCCCTTTTTCGGGCAGCCCGGGTGGCTCAGCGGTTTAGCGCCATCTTCAGCCCAGAGCCTGATCCCAGGATAGAGTCCCACATCAGGCTTCCTGCATGGAGCCTGCTTCTCCCTCTGACTATGTCTCTGCCTCTCTCTCTCTCTCTCTCTCTCTCTCTGTGTGTGTGTGTGTCTCTCATGAATAAATAAATTAAAAACCTTAAAAAAAAAAAAAAAAGAAGTTCCCTTTTTCTCTACTCCCAAGATACATGTTGGTAATCATCCCTCAAGCATATGACCTATGGGTATACATCTGAAGGGTCTCATGACTAAGGTTTTATTAGACGGTAATGAGGGACCTATTCCCAACAATAGCTAGCCCCCTCAAGGTCCTGGAAACCTGGCTTCCAAAATCCCTTAGAGAGTATGCTATCCTCAAACCCCTCCCAAGTTCCAGGTATATAATCAGCCACTCCTCCCAGGCCCTGGGCAGCAGCTCTTCCTGTCCATGGGTCCTATCCTCATACTTTAATAAAACCACTATTCTGCACCAAAGATGTCTCAAGAATTCTTTCTTGGTCATCGGCTCCGGACCTCACCTATATTCCAAAACTTCATCATTCAACTCTATTATATTCTTTCATTTGCATGTCTGCATTCCTGATTAGACAGAGTTCTGACATTGCAGAGGCAAGCTCTTACTCATCTCTGGCTGATATTAAGATTAGCACTAAAAAGTCAAAATTTGGTCATTCGAGGTGAGTTGAGATGAAGACTTAAAGTAGGAACTTGCTATTTCCAAGTAGAAACTTTGAAAACCTGAGTCAACTGCAAAGAAGTACAGGATAGAATTCTAGAGAAGAAAGTAGTTTGAGAATACACAAGGAGTGTAGCCTAAGTGGAACAAATATCCAGTGTATTGAAGTGACCTGAGATGAATAGAGCAAAAGGAAATAGTTATTTAAAAAATAACAATAATTTTGTTATTGTTCAGAAACAAAGGAATTCTGGCAGCAAGGCTGTAAAATCAGTGCATGTAAAACATGTAATCTAAATCTACAGTAATTAGTACTTTCGTCCTACTATTTTGTTTGCGTAAATCTGATTGCACTGGTGGTCTTGCACTGTATACCCACACGCCCTTGGCCATGCAAATGTAAAATGCTCCATCCAGTTTCAGGATTTTTTTTTTTTAAGATTTATTTATTCATGAAAGACACAGAGGGAGAGAGGCAGAGACACAGGCAGAGGGAGAAGGCTCCATGCAGGGAGCCAGATGTGGGACTCCATCCCGGGACTCCAAGAGCACACCCCGAGCCAAAGGCAGATGTTCAACCGCTGAGCCACCCAGGTGTCCCAGTTTCAGGATTCAATTAAGATTTCCAAAATCCACAACAACAATAACAAATTTAGCTGATAAAACTGGCTATAAACAAAGTAGGACAAATACTAGAAATTTATTAATGGGAAGGAAATTTCTATCTTCCCTGTCTACTCATTAGAAAACAAAACAGAAAGTCTGGTCTTTGCAACTAGGGGGGGAAAAACAGGAAAATTCAATTGTATATAATTATTAACAATAGCTAACATAATACATTTGTAGATGTGTATGATACCTATTTATAAGCAGCCTGCAGGAGTGGGGAGGCATGATCACCACCTCCTTTTCTTTAACCACTTGAGTGTGGGCTGGATTTAGGGACCACTAGCAAATAGAATGCAGCAAAGGAATGGTGTGTATCTTCCCAGATGAGATTACAAAGACTGGCTTCTAGAATTAGTGCTCTCTTTTGATCTCTTGCTTGCTGTTTGCTCTGAACAAAGCCAGCTACCAGGCTGTGAGCTACTCTATAGTAATGTTCATGTGAAAGAAGGCATGTCTTTAGCCAACAGTCAGCAACCTCAGGACAGCAAAAAGCCACGTGAATGAACTTGGAAGTAGATCTTCCCTCAACTGGGCCTTGAGGAGACTGCAGCTCCAGCCGACGTCTTGAACCATAGCCTGAGACTGAGCCAGAGATACGCGGCTAAGCTGTACTTGCAGTCCTAATCAACAGAAATTTGGAAACTAAATTTTTGCTGCTTTAAGCTGCTAAAAAGATAACTAATATGTCCTATACTACATTACAAACTATTTTATCTATTATATAAATAACATATTTCTAACTGTATATGCTATATAATAATGTAATATAATACTGATACAATATATGAAAGACTAAATTAGCTATTATGTGTTAGCTATTTATACATATATAAATATATTCTAGTTAGTGGTGATGACTAATGTTTATGGAATATTGACCATATGCTAGACACCGTGTTAAAAAAATATGATCAGGGATGCCTAGGTGGCTCAGTCAGTGGCTTAGCGTCTGCCTTTGGCTCAGGTTGTAGCCCTGGGTCCTGGGATGGAGTCCTGCATTGAGCTCCCTGCGAATAGCCTGCTTCCCCTCCTCTGCCTACGTCTCTGTCTCTCTCATGAATAAATAAAATCTTAAAAAAAAAAGTTATGGTTATGCTACTTCACAGTAAAGCATAAAGAGGGATGCCTGGGTGGCTCAGTGGTTGAGTTTCTGCTTTCAGCCCAGGGTGTGATCCAGAGTTCTGGGATTGAGTCCCCCATTGGGCTCCCTGTGAGGAGCATACTTCTCCCTCTGCCTGTGTTTCTGCCTCCCTCTCTGTCCCTCATGAACAAATAAATAAAATCTTAAAAAAAAAAAAAGCATAAAGAAAAGAGAAAGATGGGGATGCCTGGGTGGCTCAGTGGTTGAGTATCTGCCTTTGGCTCAGGGCATGATCCTGGAGTCCCGGGATCAAGTCCTACTTTGGGCTCTTTGCATGGAGTCGTCTTCTCCCTCTGCCTGGGTCTCTGCCTCTCTCTCTATCTGTGTCTCTCATGAATAAATAAAATCTTTTTTTATTTTTTTTCCTTTTTAATTTATGATAGTCACAGAGAGAGAGAGAGAGAGAGAGGCAGAGACACAGGCAGAGGGAGAAGCAGGCTCCATGCACCGGGAGCCCGACGTGGGATTCGATCCAGGGTCTCCCGGATCGCGCCCTGGGCCAAAGGCAGGCGCCAAACCGCTGCGCCACCCAGGGATCCCAAATCTTTTTTTAAAAAAAGGAAAGATGAAAGGAAACAACAGATAATGGAGAAAGGAAAGACACAGATAGGAAGAAAAAAAAGAAGAGAGAAAAGAGGATGTGAGAGACAGAATTCATGTGGAAACCACAAAATTATCCTGTAATATTGAATATGAATGATTGGCATAATTCAGTAGTATAATTTACTTGAAATGTAGACCATAAAAAAAAAAAAAACCAATTTGAGGCACCTGCCTGGTTCAGTCTGTAGAGCATGTGACTTTTGATCTCAGGGTTGTGAGTTTGAGCCCCATACTGAGTGTGGAGATTACTTGAAGTATTTTTAAAAACATTAAACAATCACAAAATCTGGTTTGTAAGAATGAGCTTAAGGAATTTAAATAATTTTGCCTGAAGAAAAAACCTAAAAGAGGAACTTAATAATTTTTAAATGTGCTAGTGAGGATTTGGGTAAAGTTTTTTATTTACCACTTCCATAAATATTAGGACACAATAAAAAATGAATTTATTCTGGCATTTAGTTAAATTATATATTGAAGTGACATCCTGCATAAATGAGTGTAAATGTTTTATACTTATTTACTGTGCCTGAGTGGCTCAGTGGGTGGATTTGTGCAACTTTTTTTTTTTTTAAGATTCATTTTTTTTTTAAGATTTTATTTATTTATTCATGACAGACAGAGAGAGAGGCAGAGACACAGGCAGAGGGAGAAGCAGGCTCCACACAAGGAGCCTGATGTGGGACTCGATCCCAGGATCCCAGGATCATACCCTGAGCGGAAGGCAGACACCCAACTGCTGAGCCACCCAGGCATCCCAAGATTCATTTATTTTAGACAGCCCAAGCACGTGTGAGTGAGGGAGGAACAAAGGGAAAGAGAGAATCCTAAGCAGACTCCACCCTGAGACTCACATGGGGCTCAACCTCAGGACCCGGATATCATGACCTGAGCCCAACCCAGTTATGATTTAACTGACTGAGCCACTGAGGGATCCCAAGTGTGAGATTCTTGATGTTGGGGTTGTAAGTTTGAGCCCCACTTTAGTTGTAGAGATTATGTAAGAAAATATTTAATTAATAAATAAAATGTTTATTCAACAAGCATGAAGAACTTCCAATACTCCAGCCATTCTGTTATATACATTTGAAATATAGTGGTAATAAAATAGACAATATTTTGCCATTATATTGCTTACATTTCTTAAGAAAGGCTACAGAAATTCCTTCTTTGGAGATAAACTTCTTTTTTTTTTTTTTTTAAGATTTTATTTATTCATGAGAAATACAGAGAGGAGAGAGAGAGGCGGAGAAGCAGGCTCCATGCAGGGAGCCCGACATGAGATTCCATCCCGGGTCTCCAGGATCACGCCCTGGACTGAAGATGGCACTAAACCACTGAGCCACCCGGGCTGCCCCTGTAGATAGACTTCTTTAGTGACTTAAGGTGGATATATTTCTAGAAACAGCATGATGGATTGGAAAATCATTAAAGTTGGAACTCTTCATAAGTAGGCTCCACACCACACTTAGTGTGGGGCTTGAACTCATGACCCTGAGATCAAGAGCCACAGCTGAGCCAGTCAGGCTGTCCATGATTTTTTCTGGTAGAAGAGTGAAGGAGACTCTTAGAGCTGTCCCAAAGATGGTGATGGGCAGGACTACAGTGCCACTCTTAGAAACACTGCATACTGGTTGGTCGATTTTTTCCTTGATTTTGTGTGTCAATCAGGCAGAAATTCTGCTTTACATGGTGTTGTCTACAGGATCCAAAGTGGCCTTGCTCCAACAGCTAGCTGGCCCTAGCTGCCCACAGGAATCCATGACGGGGTTGCTGGCAATGGTTCTCTTCCATTAGTGTTAACTCATTTGGGTTTTGACAGTGTAGCCATGGGTTGAGATGGAGCATTCCAAGAACCAAAGGAAGAAGTGGAGCTTTGTTAAGACTCAGACTTCATTACCCAGCATCTCTCTCCCACATCCTATTGGTCAAAAGAAGTCTCCATGGTCAGTCCTAGTTTTAGGGGAGGAGCACCAGACTCCCTCCTGATGGGAGGAGAGTCAAAAAATGTGCAGCAATCTTTAATCTACCACAGTGCCTCTGAGGTTAAAGTGAATCTTTTCAACAGCCTAGGTAAGTGCCAAACAGACAACATTTGTATTTTGCTCTTTCCTGGAAACCTCATTCACTGCTCTTGCCAATGCTAAGCACAGCTGTCGTACAAGGGCCTCTTTGATGCTCAGTATTATAGATGAACTGTACTCTCATTTTCTTGTTTTCTGCAGCATTGGGCACTGTTGACCAATCCTCCTTGTTGACGTATTCTCTTCCCATGCATGGCATCTCTGACACCTCATCCTTCTTTCCCTCTCTGCTCCATTCTGTGTTCTTTACAGTTTTTTTTTTTTCTTCTGTTCATGCTTAACATGCTGGTCATTGTCAAGGTACTCACACCAACATCTCTCATTAGTACATTCTGTCCCTCATTAGTCATGTTCACTATCATGTTTGTAGGCTTATACTCCCAGATCCACACCTCAGTCTAATTTACATCTGTTTCTCTACCTCTGAATGTCCCACACATATCTCTGTTTGGAATATGTCCCACAGGCACCCTGAGTCAGTCTAGAGTTGACCTGAGCAAGGAAGCAAGCCTAAGAGCAGACTCTGGCTGAGCTTTCAGGAGTGACAACCAAGAGACTCCATTGCCCCTCCTACCATCAGAAGGCTCCCTTCCAGACTGAGACATCACCACTCAAGCTCTAGAACTACCCTGGCTCTGCCACCATCCACACTAGCAAAATGGACCCTCACTTCCTGCCTTTCTCCTCACTTACTGTGGTTTTGACTTCAAGTCTTCTACTAGTGCAAATGGTTGCTGGGACTTAACTAACATCCCAACTCCAGCTGTAGTAGAGTCTCGGGTTTGTAGTTTGTAGTTTCCCACCCTATAATGCAGAAAGGTACCTTAGAAGGAGGTTTGAACAAATGTTGGGTAAGCTAAATTATGATGTCTTAGTGTCTTAGGTGGCATCGCCTTCTTCCCTGCACAGTGTCATCCCCCCCTCCCCCAAACCTCCCTTAGGACTGTGCTGCTACTAACTGCCCAGCTACTGAATTGAAATATGGTGAGTCATGCTCAGGCTCCCCCCATTTCTTTTTCTTTCCACCTGAGTCCTTTCCCACACACCTTTTGTCATCAGAATTCTATTGATGTTATATCCTTTATCTTTCACATCCATCCATTCTATTATTCCCATCACCACTTGAGTTCAGCCCAGCTATTACTCTCAGTTTCAGCGTTTCTCCACCCTTACAACACAAAGCATCAGGAGTACTATTTCTAGCAATGGTCAGATTAAGTCACCTGCTGGCTTCAAGCCCTTAAAGGTTCCTTATCCTTAGGGTATGGATGGAATTCTTAGTATGCATACATGGCTATTTATAATACTTTTATCTCTCATCACCAGTGCTCCAACCCACCCAGTCTATCTATATCTAGGACATTTGCACCTTGCTTTTCACCTCTACTGAATTACTTGCACTTCTGAAAAGCTGCAACCTCTCTTTTGCTTCTAAGCCACTGTACATGCTATGTTCTATTTGCCACACCTCCACCATAATCCTCACTTTCCCACAATCTTTTTGTTCAGCTGGCTAATTTTTAATCATCCTTTTTAATTCAGCTTGGGTAATAATTCCTTTGAATTGTTATCCAGAGCGTCTCCACCACAATGAGTGGCTCAGTGTGGATAGATGGTGTGTGCCCGAAACGAAGTGTGGAGACTCAGTCTGCGCATCGGAAAGAAGTGTTGAGTGCGAAGGGGAGAGGATGTACTTCCTAGAACTGGTCACAAGAGGGCAGCAAATAACTGCTTTAGGTCACCTAGGCCGTTTTGCTGCCTTTTCTTGCATCCCATACTCCAACTGTCTATTGATATTTATGTAGCACGACTCTGGAGCTATGCCTAATGGGATGGAAAATTTCTAATGACTTAGAATCGTACTTCATTTATATTCTGATCGGTTTCTTCATGCCAGCCACTTCACTGCGTACTGGTAACTACAAAAAGATGAATCAGCAGCACCTGGTTGGCTGAGTTCTTATAGTGTAGGACTCTGTGAGTTCAAGCCCCATGATGGGTATAGAAATTACTTTTTAAAAAAATGAATCAGTCACAGTTCCTACATTCAAAGAATCAATAATTTAGTGCAAAAGAGAAGTGTTTCTGAACTGTCTTTATTCCTGGACATATGAAGAAACAAGTGACTTGACCCATTTTCATCAGTAGCAAAGACAGTTTCAGATGGTGGCACAATGGCCAGTTTCAGAGGGTACCTGGCTAGCTCAGTGGGTAGAGCATGCAACTCTTGATCTCTAGGGTCATGAGTTCAAGTCCCATTTAGCCTACAGCTTAGTTAAAAGGATAGTGGGATGGTTGGTTATTGGGTTCAAGTAAGATAGTCTCCTTAATGACTGACATGTTTGAAGACCACATTACCAGGAACCCAGCTAATTCCACCCAGGTAATTCTCGGGTGGCTGGGAAAGCATGCTCCATCCCAAGCCCCCTGTTTTTCTTTTTGTCTTTAACAGACTTGAGCAGTGTTATGTTCACAACAAAAATGAAGTGAAAAGTACAGAAAATTCCTATATAACCTTTGCTCTCCACACCCACATCTTCACCTACTATCAGAGTGGTGCATTTGTTAGAGCTGATGAATCTACACCTATGCATCATTATCACCCAAAGCCCAGAGTTTACCTTTTTTGCCTTTGTTATGACAATGTATGACAATGTATCATGACCTGTTCTATCATTAGAATGTTATACCAATTCACTACCCTAAAAATGCTTTTTAAAAAAAAAAAAAAAAAGTAAGCTTTATGCCCAACATACAAGCTTTATGCGGTGTGAACTCAAGACCTTAAGATCAGCAGCTGCATGCTCCTCCAACTCAGCCAGCCAGGTGCCCCCAAAATGCTCTATTTACCCCACCCTCCCCTCTAAGCTCTGACAAGTGACTCTACTGCCCCATAGTTTTGCCTTTTTTTCTGGAATATATATAGTTGGAATTTTTTTTTAAGTTGGAATATTTTATACTATGTAGCCTTTCCAGATTGGCTTCTTTCACTTAGTAATATGCATTTAAGATTCTTCCATGCTTTTCAATGGCTCGATAGCTCATTTCTTTTTAGTGCTGAATAGTATTCCATTGTCTGGATAAAACAATTTCATTATCTGCTCACCTACTTACTGAAGGACATCTTAGTCTCTCCCAAGTTTGGGTAATTATGAATAAAGCTGCTCTAAGCATCTGTGTGCAGGTTTTTGTGCAGACATAAGTTTTTCCTTTGGGTGTATATCAAGGAGCAGAATTAATAGATCCTATCTTAAGAGTATGTTTGCTTTTACAAGGAACAACCAAACTGTCTCTTCAAAGTGGCAGTATCATTTTGCATTTCCTCCGGCAATGATTGAGAATTCCTGTTCTTCTGCATCCTTGCCATTCTTTCATGTTATCAATGTTTTGGATTTCAGCCATTCTAACAGCCATGTAGTGATAGCTCATTGTCTTCAGTTCATAATTCTCTCATGACATATGATACCTCCAGAGTGTGTTTTTGTTTAGGTTTTATTTATTCATGAGAGACACAGAGAGAGAGGCAGAGACACAGGCAGAGGGAGAAGCAGGCTCCCTGCATGGAGCCTAATGTGGGACTCAATCCTGGGTCCCAGGATCATGACCTGAGTCAAAGGCACAGGCTCGGGGCAGCCCCGGTGGTGCAGCGGTTTAGCGCCGCCTGCAGCCCGGGGTGTGATTCTGGAGTCCCAGGATCGAGTCCCATATCGGGCTCCCTGCATGGAGCCCGCTTCTCCCTCTGCCTGTGTCTCTGCCTCTCTCGCTCTCTCTGAATAAATAAATAAATAAATAAATAAATAAATAAATAAATAAATAAATAAATCTTAAAAAAAAAAAAAAGGCACAGGCTCAACCGCTGAGCCTGAGCCACCCAGGCGTCCTTCCAGAGTATTTTTCATATGGCTATTTAGCGTCTATGTCTTTACTGGTGAGGTGTACAGGTGGGTCTTTTGCCTTTTTTTATTTTTTATTTTTTATTTGGGAGGGAGACAGAATGAACTATGGAGAGGGCCAGAGGGAAAGAGAAGCAGACTCCTTGCTGAGCAGGAAGCCTGATGTAGAGCTCTATCCCAGTACCTGAGCCAAAGGCACAGGTTAACTGCCTGAGCAACCCAGAAACCCCCACCCCTGTTTTGTTTTGTTTTTTAGTTTTTTTGTTTTTTGTTTTGTTTTGTTTTTGCTAATTTTTAAATTAGGTCCGTTTTCTTATTGTTGAATTTTAGGGCTTAAAGACTTTGTGTGTGTGTGTGTGTGTGTGTTTTTTTTTTAATTTTTTGTTAACTTTTTTATTTATTTATGATAGTCACAGAGAGAGAGAGAGAGAGAGGCAGAGACATAGGCAGAGGGAGAAGCAGGCTCCATGCACCAGGAGCCCGACGTGGGATTCGATCCCGGGTCTCCAGGATCGCGCCCTGGGCCAAAGGCAGGTGCTAAACCGCTGCGCCACCCAGGGATCCCTGTGTGTGTGTTTTTAAGATTTTATTTATTTATTCATGAGAGACACAGAGAGAGAGACGGGGGCAGAGACATAGGCAGAGGGAGAAGCAGGCTCCATGCAGGGAACCCAATGTGGGACTTCATCTTGGGACTCCAGGATCACGACCTGAGCCAAAGGCAGGCGCTCAACTGCTGAGACACCCAGGAGTCCCATGGCTTAAAGACTTTGGATAACAGTTCTATATCAGATGTGTTTTGCAAATATTTTCTTTCCTCTGTGGCTTGTCTTATTCTCTTGACATTACCTTGTGCTGAGCAGAAGATCAGATTTTTAATGAGGCCCAGCTTACTATTTCTTTCATGGATCATGACTTTGATGTCATATCTAAAAAGTCATCTACACACCCATGGTCATCTGCTATCTTCCAGGGTCCTTCGCAGTTCTGCTATCTTTCAGGGGTTTTGCAGTTTTGTGTTTTAGATCTATGATTCCTTTTGAGAAGGCTGTGAGCTCTATATCTAGATTCATGGATTGTTTTTTGGGGTGGGGGGGCACATGGCCATTGGGTTGTTCCAGCATGATTTGTTGAAGACTGCCTTTGATCCATTGTATTGCCTTTGCTCCTTTGCCAAAGATCAGCTGACTATATCTATGTGGGTCTATTTCTGAGCTTTCTATTCTGTCCCTTTGATGCATTTGTCTATTCTTTTGCCAATGTTACACTGTCTTGATTACTGTGGCTTTCTCAGATTTATACATAAGTATTATATTTTGATGGGTACTGTGACAATGTAAGGTATATATATTGAGTCTTAGCTTACCCACAAACACTTCCTAAAACCCTAGGAATTGACACGTGTCTTTTTGGATGTTAATGAGATGACTGGTGGTTGGGGACTCCAGGATAGCCTCGGGATGGGTGCTGGTTGCCAGGGGAACAAACCAAATAATTGGAGGGCTGGAACTTTTGAGTCCTACCTCCTGGGATGCAGTAACTGCTAATGGACCATGATGATTGAATCTACAACCCCCATGTAATGAAACTTCCATTAAAAAACAAACAAACAAACAACAACAACAAAAAAAAACCCTAACCAACTGGATTTGAAGAGCTTCTGTGAACACATTCAACTGCTGAGAGGGTGGTGTGGCCTGAGATGACATGGTAGCTCTACACTCATCCCTCATACCGTTCCCTATGCATCCCTACCATTTAGCTGCTCCTAAGCTGTAGCCTTTATAATAAATGGGTGATAACAGGAAAGCACTTTCTTGAGTTTGGTGAGCCATTCTAGCAAATTACTGAACTCAAGGATGGACTCCTGATTTATAGCTGTTAGAAGAGAGGCAGGATGTACAATTGATAGATGGGAGCAGTCTGTGGGACTGAGCCCCTAACTTGTGAGATCTGAGATTAACTTCAGGTAGATAGTGTTGAATTGTAGGATGCACAGCTGGAGTTTGAGATTGATCAATGAATTAAACAACCCTATTTGGTGTCAAAAGTGTTGTGAATAGAGAAGAGACAGAAGTTTTTCCTTTCAGGTGATAATGTACTTTTTTTTAAAGGACTTTTTAATTTATTTATTTGAGAGCTCAAAAGCAGGGGGAGGGGCAGAGGGAAAAAGAATCTCAAGCCACTCCATACTGAATGCAGAGCCCAACACAGGGCTCCATCCCATGACCTGATAGACATGACCTGAGCCAAAACCAGGAGTTGGACACCCAAACAACTGGGCCACCCAGGTGCCCCATAAATGGTATGTTTTAATGCCAAATTCCGCTTGTTCTTTGCTTGCATTTGGAAAAATGTATTTTGTACAACTCTATATTCTGCAACTTTGCTAGTTTCAGGAAGGTTTTTTATTTTTATTTATTTATTTATTTTTGGTCAACTCCTTAAGATTTTCTATATAGATTATCAAGTCATCTGTAAATAGACAATTTTATTTCTTCATTCTCAATCTGTATACCTCATCTTTGCTATTCTTATTGCATTAGCTAGACTTCCATTATGCTGTTCAAGAGTAGTGATGAGATGATACATCCTTGCCTTGTTCATGATCATAGTGTGAAATTGTCTAATATCTCACTATTAAGTATGATATTAGGTAGAGATTTCTATCTGTCAGCTCTGCAGCAGTGATGAAGTTTTGGAATATAGGTAAGGTCCAGAGCTGACGACCAAGAAAGAATTCTTGATGTCTTTGGTGCAAAATGGTGGTTTTATTAATGCACAGGGCAGTACCTATTGGCAGGGAGAGTGGCTGCCCCAGGCTTATAAGGAATGGCTGACTATATTCTTTCAAGTTGGGACAGTTTTGGGGATAGCATACTCTATAAGGAATTTTGGAAGCCAGGTTTCCAGGACTTTGAGGGGGCTAGCTATTGTTGGGAAAAGGTCCCTCATTACCGTCTAATAAAAACCTTAGTCATGAGACCCTTCAGATGTATACCCATAGGTCATATGCTTGGAGGATGATTGCCAACATGTATCTTGGGGGTAGAGAAAAAGGGAATTTCTAAAGGAATTTTTATCCACTAATGTAGACTTACAGGATCCTGGGGGGTGGGCTAAGATTGCCTATTGCCCTTAGCAATATATCGAGGCAGTTGAGTTCGTAGAGGAATGTCCCTCTGCCTGTTCAAGGACTGGTCAATGTGCTGCCCTAGGCTTGTGCTTTGTGGTCAGCTGGCCCTCTCTCCCCCAACAGCAGAACAATGTGATCCCAGTAAAGACTGAGTAGTTCCCCTTAACATAGGAATGCAAAGTATCCCAGTGGGATGTCCCATTGCAGATCCGCAGTAGATAATTCCTTTCTCTGGCAGGATGAGGCTTGGTATTTTCAGCAGCACCTCATGTTGATCCATGGTGAGATTTGGAATGATGGATGTTTTTTGCATCTTCCATATCTTTACAGTATGGGGTGCCTTGACAGGGTACCCAGTCTGGCATAGGAGTCAACAGGCCTTACTGGGTGATCTTTCAAATGTATTAAAGCCTAGGACAGGAGTGCCTGTCTGGCTCCATTAGTAGAGAAAATGATTCTTGATCTTGGGATTGGACATCAAGCCCTATGTTGGGTGTAGGGATTACTGTAAAAAAAAAAACTAAAATAAAATAAAAATTTCACAGTTGTAGAACCCCTCGTTCTTCTAAGAGAAAAGACGCTGTCTTTTTAAGTAATCAAAGACTTGCTAAAAGCCCAGGGTGTGATCCTGGGGTCACGGATTGAGTCCCACTTCGGGCTTCCTGAATGGAGACTGCTTCTCCTCTGTGTCTCTGCCTCTCTCTCTCTTTCCATGCCCCCCATGCATAAATAAATACAATCTTTAAAAAAAAAAAAAAACTTGCTAAAGACAAAACATAGCCTTTTTATCTTGGTAGATTACATTAAATTTTTATGTATTGGAGTGCCTGGGTGGCTCAGTCAGTTAAGTGTCTGCCTTTGCCTCTAGTCATGATCCTAAGGTCATGGGATCAAGTCCCTGCTCAGCAGAGAGCCTGCTTCTCCCTGTTTCCCTCTGCCTGCTGCTCTGCCTTGTGCCCTCTCTCATTCTCTGACAAATAAGATCTTAAAAAAAAAAAAAATCCTTTTCTTTTTTAACTTAAATAAATCCATTCTGATCTTAGCTTCACTACACATAAAATTCCTTTCTCAATATTCCTTTCCACAAACTTTCTGTAATTTTCTGTATCCATTCAGCTTTACTCTATCTTATTTTTTTCATCTTGGAACAGTAATTTTACTTGAGGATAAATTCACTCTCCCCCTTTACCAAAAGAGAACAACCCCCCTCATGTCCTTCACATCTTTCCTTACTCCCTTAAACTCCACCACATTCTACTTGCCTTATTTTCATTCATAGTCATTTGCTTCCACCCTTATTATTTCTAGTAATTTTGTGGAAAAAAAAAAAAGCTTGCCTGTTTTACAAATCAATGGTGGTAGTACCCTCCAGAGATTTATTTTTTTTAAGATTTTTTTTTTTATTTATTCATGAAAGACACAGAGAGGCAGAGACACAGGCAAAGGGATAAGCAGGCCCCACGCAGGGAGCCCAACACAGAACTCGAACCCAGGGCTCCAGGATCACGCCCTGGGCTGAAGGCGGTGTTAAACCGCTGAGCCACCCGGGCTGCCCCCCTCCAGAGACTAAAAAAAAAAAAAAAATCACATATACACAACATACATCTACACAGATCGCTTTTATTTCACTCTCTTGGCTACAGCTTTTTACTGAATATTTGTGATCTTTTGGAGGGTACCGAGTAGATTGGGGCAAGGGAACTTATACAGCACTATATTATAAAAACCTTTCTGCTCCTGGTCTTTTCTTTGTATGCAATGTTTTGGTTATCTCCTAGGTGTTTACATTTCAAAGACATGATAAGATTTACAATTTCAAGGGGGGCAAAGAAACAATGTTAAGTTTTTGCCCTCGGCATTTTTGGCTAATTGCTACTTAAAATTGCTTTTGTAGGGCAGCCTGGGTGGCTCAATGGTTTAGCACAACCTTTGGCCCAGGTCGTGATCCTGAAGACCCGGGTTCTAGTTCCGGTAGGGCTCCCTGCGTGGAGCCTGCTTCTCTCTCTGCCTGTGTCTCTACCTCTCTCTCTGTGTCTCTCATGAATAGGTAAATAAAATCTTTAAAAAAAAAAATTGCTTTTGTAGAATGCCTGGGTGACCCAGGCTCAGTGGTTGAGCATCTGCCTTAGGCTCAGGGTGTGATCCCAAGATCCGGGATCTAGTCCCATATTGGGCTCCTTGTGGGAAGCCTACTTGCCCCTCTGTGTCTCTGCCTCTCTGTGTCTCTCATGAATAAATAAATAAAATCTATTAAAAATTAAAATTGCTTTTGTTTTGGGAGTTGACAGCGTGGGGGATTTCATCTCTTTCCCCATCAACCATCACAACATCCTCTTCATTCCCATCACTTTCTAGGGATTCCACCCCTTAGCACCCCAGTCAGGCTTTGTCCCAAACACTCAGACCTTTATCTGTGCCCATCTAATTTTTGAAAATGGCCCCCTAGGGGATCCCTTGGTGGCTCAGTGATTTAGTGCCTGCCTTTGGCCCAGGGCGTGACCCTGGAGACCCGGAACAAGTCCCACATCGGGCTCCCTGCATGGAGCCTGCTTCTCCCTCTGCCTGTGTCTCTGCCTCTCTCTCTCTCTCTCTGTATTTCATGAATAAATAAATAAAAATTTAAAAAAAAGAAAGAAAATGGCCCCCTAAAGTTTCCAGATTATTCTGCTTTCCTACCTTGTCAGCCAGCCCCAAAACTAGAAGAACAGTGGAAACCTTCATGCTCTTCTTTCAGTTTCCCAACTCCAGCTGCAGTGTCTGGTTGGACACTTGTGCCAGCTAAACTGCCCACAAGTAGGAGCCATTACAGCAGCCATGTGTCCCTCCCCCCCTTTTGTACAGTATACTATGCAGCTCCTCAAATACGCACATCAAACCAGCCAGCGTTTTCAGGATGTCTTCATACTCATGTGTCAATCTGCAGGCATCTAACACAGAAGCCACCTCTTTCGCTGACAGGGAAGTCAATGGCCATCTAGGATCTCTTCTGTAGATACCTCTTTCCTGGGGCCTATTCCTTTGCTTTCCTGCTGGGTTTACCAATTTTTAGCTTGCAAATTGGTCCTGTATTTTGTCGGCAAAGAGATACTGAAGAGGCAGACCTTTCCAGATTGGTAAATGGCAAGTTTTATAAGCTAAGGAACTTACTTACAAAGCTTGTCTTAGGTGGTCTCAAGATGAGATCTATGCTCCTGCCTGCCAAATCTTAAAAGTTTATATAGAGGCCTTAACTGTGTTTAGTCACATCTATTGTGCAGATAGTCTCAACAACCCATTTCTATCTCAAGGCTGTCTCCTTGGGGCAGCTGCTGGGAATAAGGAAGGCAAGCAAAATGCATATTCCAAAGACTGCATGAGGGAGAGAGGCCCTTTAATTGTCCAGATCTACCTTGCCAGTCCAGCTGGGGGTCATGCTTTCTTGATGATCTCCTCCAACACTAAGTTGGACCCACTTCAATTCTGGCTTGTTCCTGAATCCAGTCTGGAAAAAAAAATACTCAAATAAAGCTCCTAACACAGAAGCTGCAGAGCTAGATCAGTGAGGCACCAGACACAGGGAAAAAGCAGTGAGTTCATTGGGCAACTTGGTGTCATTGGGTTGCTCATTGATCCTGGGGATTATCAAAAGTCTCCTTTGGTTCCCTCTGCTAACACCAGGACTATTAAAAAGATAAACAGAGACATATTAACATTTTTAGGAGTTTATTTGAACAAAAAATTTATTTGAATTGGGCAGCACCAGACTGGAAGTGGTTATGAGTGCTCTACCCATAAGAACTCTGTGAGAGGGACCCTGGGTCACTCAGGGGTTGAGCATCTGCCTTTGGCTCAGGTCGTGGTCCTGGGGTCCTGGGATCAAGTCCCACATTGGGCTCCCCTTGAGAGCCTACTTCTCCCTCTATGTTTTTGCCTCTCTCTGTGTGTCCCTCATGTCTTTCAAAATCTTGAAGAAAAAAAAAAAGAATCCCCTGATTGGTAGATAAGATACAGGATGGCCCAATAAATTTGAATTTCAGATAAATAGATAAATTTTTAGCATATTTCAAATACTGCAGTATTCGCAAGAAATCTCATCTGTTTTAACTGAAATTTAGTGCACTTTTTCTCCAACCATCGATAAATACTTTCAAATTGGTTGTTTGAATCTTCCTTGTGTCAGATACATGTGATGGGTGTCTATTTTGTTTTTTTAGGAAATTTCAAAGTACATAATCACATGAGTTGATTCTCTTTATCACGGATTTTCTGTTTTTTAAGAGAGAGAGAGAGAGAGAGCAGGGGAGGGGCAGAGGGAGAAGGAAAGGGAGAGAGAGAATCTTACCCAGGCTCTGGGCCCAGTACCAGTACGGAGGCTGATGCAGGGTTTGATCTCAAGAGGCTAAGATGATGACCTGAGCCGAAATCAAGACTCAGATGTTTAAACAAATGAGCCATTCAGGAGCCCCTCAGTGATTCTCTTTTTAACCATTTGTAATCTCTCCTACTACTAGGGTTACCTTAGTGACTTCCTGGGTAACAAAAAGCTTGAGAAACTGTTATAACTGATCTGTCATACTTTTATCTCATTTGTTTCTCCTTTTTCTTTTACACCTGCTCCATTTCTCTCTCCTCCTCCCTCTTGTCTTTCCTTCTTAAGTCTGTTTCTTTGCTTTTGTTCGAGTTGTCTTTCTTGAAATTTCTACCATGGCTTTCTCTTTTCTGCTTCCTTCTCTCTTTTCTTTCTTTTTTTTCCTTCTCTTTTTCTCTCCTCCCTGCCTTCTCTGAAAGCCTTCCATGTCAAAATCAGGCTCAGTAAGAACAAGTTAGGTCAGTAGGAACTGACCTACGGTGTTGTGTTCCAGAAGGAGATTCTGTTCTGACAATCCCTTTGCCAGAGCAAGTTCTCGGCTGGGAGAACAGAGAGCTTCAAGAAATAATTCCTTTGCCTGAGGATCTGTTGGGAGGGTGATGGATGGCACTGCAGTTACTACTTCGGGAACTGCAGGAAAAGGAGGGGAGCCACTGCCAGGCAGCGGGGAGGAGGTGGCTGGGAAAAAGAGCCAGTCAGGAAGAGCTTATGAAAGGGGAGGAGAATGTACTGGCTGTGTATGCTGCATGCAAAAGACCTTTCTGCAGATATTGTGTCTTTGTGAGCTGACTGCAGAGGCCATGTGCATGCAGAATGTGTGTGAATGTATGTGTTGCTGATTTCAGATCATGGGTCTGTGCGAACTGCTGAGTACAAGAATCAGGAATGTATTGTTGAAAGGATTTTGCAGTCAGAGTGCTTGTTTGTGGTTGTATGGTATGTGTGACTGACTTTTTGCCAAATGCACTGTTCTGATTCCAGCTCTGAAAGTTTAGTGGAAGTCTGGCCGACTAAGCCAAGACACAACAAAGTCCGAAGGAAACATGGGGGCAAAGATGAGCTGGAGATAGAGAGCTGTTGTAAAAAGAGGGGGAAAAAGATTTGAAGAAAGAGGGAATGAGAAAACAGAAGATTGAACAATAGAAATTCCATTCTTAGAAATTTTAGAGGAGGAGGGAAAGAAAAGTAACATTCTTCCAGATATAGGCATTGTATTTCCCTAATTCTTCCTGCACCTTGTTGAGATTGTTCCTAATTTTCCTCTTTCTTTCTAGACAAGTCTATCTAAACATATATGCTACAGGTATATTTTGAGTATGCCAGGAGATGTTGTAAAACTTAAGTTATCCAAACAGGAGCATTGATAGTCTTAAAAGAGAAAAAAGGTTTGTTTTATTGTTGCTGTTAGATAGGAAAGCTACTGGACATAATGGAAGGACATTCATTCTTTTTAAAATTTAGTTTCTTTTTTTAAAAAAAGATTTTATATATTCATTCATAAAAGACAGAGAGAGACAGAGAGAGAGAGGCAGAGACACAGGCCAAGGGAGAAGCAGGCTCCATGCAGGGAGCCCGATGTGGGACTCCTGGGTCTCCAGGTTCACGCCCTAGGCCAAAGGCAGATGCTCAACTGCTGAGCCACCCAGGCGTCCCAAGGACATTCAGTTTTGATCAGAGATTAATTGAACAGCATCAGAGAATTATCTTCGTGGTGATTAATAATGTGAGGTGCAGAAGCACGAGCATTGAAACATACTCTATCTCCACATTCCAGTGGTGGTTATTATTACTACGGTTATTAACAAAATTTAACAAGTACTACTTACACCTGGAATGAAATACTTAGTCCTAAGAACTTGTAGATCTAGACAGATAAACCTAGAGGCATCATAACCTTGCACTTGGATGTGGGCCGTGGAGGGAAGTTTCAGTTGGGAGCATCCCAGTTTTGCTTTGTTGCCAAAACACTAATTACATATTTTTTATTTCAAATCATAACCATTACAGTGTCTTTCTCATCTCTTCACTTGCATCATTTTTGAAGTATAAGAGGTTAGAAATTATTATAATTACATTTGCAGTGCTACTTTTGCCCCATCATTAATAGGTCTTTTGTTTCATTCAGCCATCTTTTCCTCCTTTTCTTTGTTATGTCTTCCTCTTCATCATGGTTCCCTGGATTTGATTAAAATTCTCTTTAACTTCTTGCCTCACCTGTCTCTCCTTTATCAAAATAATTATTTATCAGGCTTGTCTTTCTCCTCATTCCTTTCTCTGGTGTCTTTGTCTCCAGCAGAGGGGGTCTGAGGGTGATAGGAGGTAGGGATGAGGCCTGGGAGAAGGCAGGCTGGAAGGGGGAGGAGGAAGTGGTGCTTCAGCTGTTTCTGCAATCAGCCTATGAAAGGCTGATTTAAGCTCGCCTCTGTAAATTCCTAGCCTCCCGGCCCACAGATCACCCTTCAAAGAGTCTCTCTACTTTCCCACCTTAAATTCCACCTCCCCTTCTCCCCACCACATTTCTCGGGTGACATCACTTTCTGCCAGCTGTGACTGCCAGGGACGCTGACCTACTTTTGCCCTCTCTATTAGGCACCAAACCCTGGCTTCTTGGCTAAACTCTGAATTTCTGGTAACCACTTGTTTGCCCCAGTGTGTCCGTTTGGTCCCTTTTAAACCATGAAACATTTCATGATCTCTCATAAGGCAGTAGTTTTATTTTTAGTCTTTAAATGTTGAGAAAAAGCATAATGATGAAAAGCTTTCATGACTGGAGCAAATTCATTTATTACTTAAATGGTTGTTTCGTTCTTTTTAAAGATTTTATTTATTTATTCATCAAAGACACAGAGAGAGAGACAGAGAGAGGCAGATAGAAGCAGTCTCTGTTCAGGGAGCCTGATGTGGGACTCAATCCCAGGACTCCAGGATCACAACCTGGACTGAAGGCAAGGGCTCAACCGCTGAGCCACCCGGCATCCCTACTTAAATGGTAGTTAATCAAAATGGAATCTCTATAGTTGGAGAATAACAAGTACTGGTAATTTTTTAAAAGATTTTATTTATTTATTCATGAGAGACACAGAGACAAGAGAGAGGGAGAGAGAGGCAGAGACATAGGCAAAGGGAAAAGCAGGCTCCATGCAGGGAGCCCGATGTGGGACTTGATCCCGGGACTCTAGGATCACATCCTGAGCCAAAGGCAGACACTAAACTGCTGAGCCACCCAGGGATCCCCACCAGGGATATGTTTAAGACCCCTAGTGGATGCCTGAAATCACAGGTAGTTTATAGTCTGTTTTTTCCTGTACATACGCACCTATGATAAACTTTAATTTATAAATTGTGCATAGTACAAGATTAGTGATTAAGCTAATAATAGAATAATTATAACAATATACAATAATAAAAGTTATATGAATGTGCTATTTCAAATATCTTTGCTGTATTCCCGCTTCTTCTGGTGATAATATGGGATGACTCAATGTCTGTGTAATGAGATGAAGTGAGGTGAATGACATTGTGACGTAGTGTTAAGCTATTGACAAGGATCATCTGCTTCCTGACCGTGGTTGACTGTGAATAACTGAAATCACAGAATGCAAACCACGGACAAGTTGGGCTACAGTAATAAGAAATGGGGGATATTGGAGAGAAAACCAATTTTAAAGCCTTTGGAGGGATTAGAAGAAATAGTTAAGAACATCTAGTTTGGGGACGCCTGAGTAACTCAGTGGTTGAGCATCTGCCTTTGGCTCACAGAGTGATCCTGGAGTCCCGGGATTGAGTCCCACGTGGGCTTCTTGCATGGAGCCTGCTTCTCCCTCTGCCTGTGTCTCTGTCTCTCTCTCTCTCTCTCTCTGTGTCTCTCATGAATAAATAAATAAAATCTTAAAAAAAAAAAAAAGAGAGAGAGAGCATCTAGTTTGATGCTTGGATTCAAGTTATGGTTGAGTCATTTGCTAGCTGTGTGAATTTGGATAAGCTACTCAGCCTCTCAGTGCCTCCATTTGCTTATTTGAAAAGAAGATACTGAGGGTTGCCTGGCTGGCTCAGTGGTTGAGCGTCTGCCTTTGGCTGTGGTCAAGGTCCTGGGATACTGGGATCAAGTGCCGCATTCTGCTCCTCTGGGGGAGCCTGCTTCTCCTTTACCTATGTCTCTGTCTATGTCTCAGTGTCTTTCATGAATAAATAAAATCTTTTAAAAAATGTTTGCTATATATAATTCCATATTATAAAACATTTTAGGTGTATTATGAGCCTGGGGACAAATAACTAAATATGCTTCAAGTATTTTTTTTTTAGATTTATTTATTTATTTATTCACAAGAGACACACACACACACACACACAGAGGCAGAGACCCAGACAGAGGGAGAAGCAGGCTCTATGCAGGGAGCCCGATGTGGGACTCGATCCTGGGACTCCAGGATCATGCCCTGGGTCGAAGGCAGGCTCTAAACCGCTGAGCCACCCAGGGATCCTGTCAAGTATTTTTTTTTTTTTTAAGATTTTATTTATTTATTCATTACAGACACAGAGAGAGAGAGGCAGAGACACAGGCAGGGGGAGAAGCAGGCTCCATGCAGGGAGCCCAATGTGGGACTCGACCCCGGGTCTTCAGGATCAGACCCTGGGCTGAAGGCAGATGCTCAACCGCTGAGCCACCCGGGCGTCCCTGTCAAGTATTTTTTTTGATAATTCTCTCATACCTATGTTTTCATTCTTCATTTCTCTACTAGTTAAGCCAATATTACAGATCCTCTATCTAAGTCTAGGTTGCCCATGCTAGTTATCTAGAAAAGTTCTGGGAAACAAGAAGGATTGGACCTGTATATTAGAGATTTGTCTAGCAATTGCATTGTCACTCAACGTGGATTTTTCTTTCCTCTCTTTACTCTCTCTTCTGATTTTTTATCATGCCGTTGGGATAAAACTCAAGTTGCAAAACAGAGAGAAAGAAGAAAAATCAAGGAGTTGGGAATTTAGGTGGAGTTGGCAGGAAGAAATGTGATTTAACGGCAAGGAAGTTAATAAAAAACGAACTCAACAATTGATATGGGGTTTGAAAGCCAAGAAAGCAAAAGTGATGTAAAAACAAAATAAAAGGAGCCTCTGGTTAGCTCATTTGGTTAGGCTTCCATTCTACTCAGGTCCTGTTTTAGGTTTGTGGGATCTGATCAAATCCTGCATAGGGGCTCCACACCCAGCCGGGGGTGGGGCATGGGGTGGGGTGTCTAGTTGGGATGCTTTCTCTCTCTCTCTCTCTCTCTCTCTGCCCCTCTCTCTGCATGAGTACGTGCTTTCTCTCTTTAAGATCTTTATTTTTATTTTTTTAAATATTTTAATTTTTATTCATGAGAGACATAAGCAGAGGGAGAAGCAGGTTCCATGGAGGAAGCCTGATATGGGACTCTATCCCAGGACCCCGGGATCATGCCCTGAGCAAAAGGCAAATGCTCAACAGCTGAGCCACCCAGGCATCTCTAAAATAAATATTTAAAAAAAATAAATAGAAAATAATGCATAGGGCAAATAAGAATTTGGACAGAATACATAAAAATTATTCTGTTTCTTTGCACTAAGGACAACTACATAAACTTAGACTCATGAACAGGGCTCCATAGTCTAATTTCTTTTTCAATGTGCAAAAGACAGCAAAGCAGACCAGGGCAATCATGGCAGTGCTAGGTCACAAGAATACTTCTAGAATTTTTATTCAATATGTAAATGTTTGTTCATAATTTGGGGCACTGATAGATGAATTCTGACTGATCCTTATAGACCTTGTGTGGTTTAAATATCAGCATTTCTGGTGCCTGGGTGGCTTAGTTAGTTAAGCCTCCAACTCTTGCTTTTGACTCAGGTCATGATCCAGGGTTGTGAGATCAAGCCCCATGCTGGGCTCTGTGCTCAGCACTGAGGGATTCTCTCTTCCTCTGCCCACCCCCTGCTTGTGCTCTCTCTCTCTCTCTCTCTCTAAAATAAATAAGATCTTAAAAAAAAAAAATAAACATTTCTATTGTTGAAATGTCTGCTAATTCATTTATATTTCCCTGTACTGAGGGTCTTTCTTGTTTTTTTTCCTTTATTATTCGAGGCTTGCTCTATTCTGTAGAAGAAAACACACTGCTTTCCACATTTACTTATTCCATTCTATTTTCCTTTATTCTTCCCAGATTGATACCCTTTAAAAAAATTGTCAAATTTTACATTTTATTTAAATTCAATGTAGTTAACATATACTATATTAGTAGTTTCAGGGGTTGAATTTAGTGATTCATCAGTTGCATATGACACCCAGTGCTTAACTACATTAAGTACCCTCCTTAATGCCCATCACCCAATTACCCCATTCCTCCACCCACCAAATTTAAACATTTTAAAATTTTATTTATCTTTTAAAGATTTTATTTATTATCCATGAGAGACACAGAGAGAGGCAGAGACCAGGCAGAGGGAGAAACAGGCTCCCTGCAGGGAGCCCGACAGGATCACGCCCCCAGCTGAAGGCGGCGCTAAACCGCTGAGCCACCCGGACTGCCCTAAACATTTTTTAAAGTAATCTCTACCCTCAACATGGAGCTCAAAATCAATCCTGAGATCAAGAGCTGCATTCTCTACCAACTGAGCCAGCCAGGTGCCCCCAGATTGATACACTTTTAAGATACTCCAGTGAACAGGGAACAGGAGACTAGGAAATTACCACCAATGATTTAATCTCATTGCTTCAATTTTCTGTCGGAAGGGACTAGCAGTATTTGCTTAACCTTACTAAATTGCTTGAGGCTAAAATTAATTTAAATGTTGAAGGCTTTAAGGAACATTTACAAATGGTTATTTTTCTCAAACTTTAATGTGTCTAAGAATTACTTGGGGTGCAAATTAAAAATGTAGAGTCATGGCTGGTTCTGTAAGCTTTCAGTTTGGCTCAAAAAATGCAGATACACAAGCTGATTCAGAAGGTCAGAGATGAGGGCCTGCATGGAATCTGCATTTTAAACAAGCATTCTAGGTTATTTTTATGTGGTAGAGAAAAAGAAATATTCCTTGCAACCAGATACAATTACAGGAGGGGGAAACCTACATTAGTCCTCTAAGTCTTATTTTTCTTTACATTGTTTCCTCCTGATTCAGCAAATCCAGGACTTCACTGCCTCCCCTCCCATCCTCCTTTGTGTCTGGCATTGGCATTTTCTTAGCATAGTTAGAGAGACGCTCAGTTTAATGTGTAGAAATGGAGTGGCGGAAAAGGAGGAGGGATGTGGGTGGGGAAAGGCTAGATCAGTATTTAGCTATTCTAACTGTGAAGACTGTTGTTGTCGGGCTGGTTCTAGCCGGCTGGTTCAGGGAGAGGAAGCGGTGGGGAGAGTTAGATCTACTGCAGCTGCTGTTACCATTTCTTATTTGCTAGTGTAGGTTCTGATGTGACACCCACTACCTTTTCCCCACCAACATGAATTTTACAGTAATCACATTAGATATGCCATAAAGAATACTATTTTAGGTACTGATAATAATCCTGGATTCATTCCTGTTTACAATTCTCTTTACTACTTTGAGGACTTTAATTTTGATCAAATCCCAGCTTGTTTTCTTGTGTAAACCGGGAGGAAAAGATTTGCACCAGATGGTGTCTATGGGGTACTTAAATATTTTTGTTTGACATGCATCGTAGGTAATAATATGTGCATTATGTTTTTCTGCCTGATGTAGAGGATACACCACTGCAACACAAGTCAAATCAGCGGCATGGGATTGGTTGGACCCGGACAACTTTGTTAGGGGAGCTTTTATTTTCATCAACTCCTCGCATTTTATGTGCCTTCCACCTAGTATATCCATATTGTTTACCGAAGAGCTTGTATTTTTCTTTTTTTTTTTTTTTTTTTTTTAATTTTTTTTTAAATTTATTTATTTATGATAGTCACAGAGAGAAAGAGAGAGAGGCAGAGACAAAGGCAGAGGGAGAAGCAGGCTCCATGCACCGGGAGCCCGATGTGGGATTCGATCCCGGGTCTCCAGGATCGCGCCCTGGGCCAAAGGCAGGCGCTAAACCGCTGCGCCACCCAGGGATCCCCGAGCTTGTATTTTTCTTAAGGATTTTATTTATTTGAGAGAGAGAGAGTAAGTGCACATAAGTGGGGGGGGGGGGGTAAGGGGGTGCAGAGGGAAAGGGAGAAGCAGATTCTCTGCTAAACTGGGAACCCCATGTGGGGCTCCATCCCAGGATCCTGGATCATGACCTGAGCCAAAGGTCATGACTACCCAACTTAACCAACTGAGCCACCCAGGTGCTCCTACCAAGAACTTTTAAAAGTGCTTCTTGCTGCAAATCTAGCCATCATATTCTAACCAGTTAATACGATTAACTGAAATGTGTCTAGATAATGTACACATTTCAATACAGTCATATGTAGTTAATTCTAAAATCTCTGTTGTCAAAAATAAAATAAAATAAAATCTCTGTTGTCTAAACCTGGTCCAGCTTGGATGCATAATAGAATTCCCCAGAGAGCATTAAAAAATATTGGTGCTTCCATCCAAATCACAGATATTCTGATTAAATCAGTTTTTAAAAAGCTCTCCATTGATTATAATGTGTCTAGGGAGGAGAGCACAAATAGGGAAGTGTTTTTGTTTAGGTAAAAGATGCATTTCAATTTAGTCTCAAATATATTACTTATACATTGGGACATGCAGTAAATGTGTGTAACTATTTGTACTATTACACATATTTAAATATTGTATAACTTGGGATCCCTGGGTGGTGCAGCGGTTTAGCGCCTGCCTTTGGCCCAGGGCGCGATCCTGGAGACCTGGGATCGAATCCCACATCGGGCTCCCGGTGCATGGAGCCTGCTTCTCCCTCTGCCTGTGTCTCTGCCTCTCTCTCTCTCTCTCTGTGTGACTATCATAAATAAATAAAAATAAAAAAAATAAATATTGTATAACTTGTCTTAGATATTTGACTTTTTTTGGTATCTGTCTTGTATAATAATGGCCTATATCTATCTTACCTATATTTAATCAATTTTTATTTTTTTATTTTTAAAGATTTTATTTATTTATTCATGAGAGACACAGAGAGGCAGAAACATAGGCAGAAGGAGAGAAACAGTCTCCATGCAGGGAGCCTGATGTGGGACTTGATCCTGGGACTCCAGGATTAGGCCCTGGGCTGAAGGCAGGTGCTAAACCTCTGAGCCACCCAGGGATCCCCTATTTAGTCAATTTTTAAAGTAGGTTCCAGGCACAGGAGAGAGCCCAAAATAGGACTTGAACTCAGAGCCCTGAGATCAAGAGTTAAATGCTCAACTGACTGCCCACCCAGCTGCCGTATATACATATATATTTAAAGATTTTATTTTAAATAATCTCTACACTCAGTGTGGGGCTCAAACAATCCCAAGATTGATCAAGAGGTACATGTTCTATGTACCGAGCCAGTCAGTTGCCCCAATAGCTAATAATTTTGGGGCACTTACTATATAGTACATTATATTTAAGTTACCTCAATCTTTATTTTGTTGATGAGGTAACTGAGGCTTACAGAGTTTAAGCAACAAATCACATGCCACTAATAAATAAAGCTGGGATTTCAAATCAAATTAATCTGATTCCAGAGATGCTAGGCTCCTTATATATTCTCAAGGGATTCACCCAGCTGAGGAATATTAATTGGCTAAAGAATATTAATTTTATGGTTAAAAATGAGTGGTGTACAAGCTACTTAAAATATTTATTTATTACAGGTTTTGTTTATTTATTTATTTTTTTAAAGATTTTATTTATTTATTCATAGAGACAGAGAGAGAGGCAGAGACACAGGCAGAGGGAGAAGCAGGCACGATACAGAGAGCCAGACATGGGACTCGATCCCGGGTCTCCAGGATCACGCCCTCGGCTGCAGGCATTGCCAAACTGCTGCCCCACCGGGGCTGCCCGGTTTTATTTATTTATTCATGACAGAGAGAGAGGCAGAGACATAGGCAGAGGGAGAAGCAGGCTCCCTACAGGGAGCCCCATGTGGATGTGATCCCAGGATTCTGGGATCATGCCCCAAGTCAAAGGCAGATGCTCAACCACCCAAGTATTCCTAAAATACTTTTTTATTTTAAGGTACTCTACCCCCAATATGAAGATCAAACTCGGGACCCAAGCCTAAGTCACATGCTTTACCAATTGAGCCAGTCAGTTGCCCCAAAATACTTTTGCATATATTGCTACCCAAAGGAGATGTGAGTCCATACCTGTCTAAACATAGCAACCATAGGGCACCTGGGTGGCTCAGTTGGTTAAGCAGCTGCTTTTGGCTCAGGTCATGATCTCAGGGTCCTGGGATGGAATCCCACATCAGGCTCCCTGCTTAGTGGGGAGTCTGCTTCTCCCTCTCTCTCTCTCTCTCTCTCCCCCTCCCTCTGCCCCTCCCCACTGCTAATGCTCATGGTCTCTCTCTCTTTCTGGCTGTCTTAAATAAATAAAATATTTTAAAAAAAACCATAGCAACCATAAAGAACAAAGAATATGACTGAGTCTAAGGAACTGAACCTTTTTGGACCTTGCTTTCTATTATAGAAATGTCAAAAATACTTTCTTCTCACTTATTACTTCATACAAAAATATAAACTATGATTTTGATCATTCTTCTAAATATTATCTTATATAGTGATGCTTTAAAATGAGCCATATCCTTGGCTTTCCTTTTTTTTTTTTTTTAAGATGTCATTTATTTTAGAGAGTACATGCACATGAGTGAGGAAGGGGCAGAAGGAGAGAGAGAGAGAGAGAGAGAGAGAGAGAAAATCTCAAGCTGACTCCATGCTGAGCAGGAGCCTGATGCAGCAGCCACATCCTTGACCTGGAGATCTTGATTTGAGTCAAACTAAAGAGTATTGCTCTATTGACTGACCCACACAGGCACCCCTCCTTGGCTTTGTATTTGTTTGTTTGTTTATTTATGAGAGAGCAAGAATGAGCAAAAGGAGAGGAACAGAGGGAGAAGGAGAAACAGACTGCCTGCTGAGCAGGGACCCCAACGCAGGGCTTGATCCCAGAACCCCAAGATCATGACCTGAGCTAAAGGCAGATGCTCAGCCGTCTGAGCCACTCAGGCACCACTTGGTTTTGCTTTTAAGAACATAGTTCTGTTTGGGGCACCTCAGTGGCTCAGTTGATTAAGTGTCAGATTCTTGGTTTTGGCTTGGGTCATGATCTCAGAGTTGTGAGGTGGACTCTGCCTTGGGCTCCGTGCTCAGAAGGGAGTCTATTTGAGGATTCTTTCTCTCTCTCTCCTGCCTCTCCCCCTCCCCGTGTGCCCATGCACATATTCTCTCTTTTCTTTAAAATAGATAAAACCAAAACAAACAAACAAAAAACATAGTTCTTTTTGTTTGTTTGTTTGTTTGTTTCTGACTACCTTAAGTGGAAAGCAACGTTGTATACATTATGAATTTCTTTGGATGTATCTGGCACATAATGACAGTACATGAATAGATAGCATTAAAATTTTTTTTTATTTTTTAATTTTTAAAAAAAGATTCTATTTATTTATTCATGAAAGACCCAGAGAGGCAGAGACAAAGGCTGGGGGAGAAGCAGGCTCCCTGCAGGGAGCCCAATGTGGGACTCAATCCCAGGTCCCTAGGGATCAGGAACCTGAGCTGAAGGCAGATGCTTAACCACTGAGCCACCCAGGTACCCCGATAGCATTTTTTTTAAAGGCAAGTGGTCAGTGAATTAATAGTCTGATACTCCCTACCCACAGTTTCATCCTTTTTCTGGGTGATACATGGTTACCCCAAGTTGAGTTTCTTAAAATTAGGACTGAAAGATAGGCTACGTTTTATTGATAATCTGCGGGGCCAATCATGCAACCTTCTCTCTCTGTCAATTTTCCCATTTATCCTTGACCAGATTCTCATTGTATTAGTATCTCTGTGATCAAGGAAGCTTGATCACAAAATGCTTCTCTTTTGTCTTTAGGTTGAATATACTTTGTTTCAGGAGACTGAATATCAGGGTGGAAATAAATAGCAACATTTTAGCTCTGTAGACTTTACCCCCTTTCTTCTTTAGGTAGTGTGTCATGTAGCACATTTATTTCTCTAAATGTGTCCTTTGTGAAACCTGTTCACTATCCTAGGTTACTCTTGGTGGCAAAATATAGCAGTAGTATACACTTCAAATACCGTTTGCTTTGTGCTGAGCATTAAGTCCTATACACTTACTGGGTCATTTACTCCTTATCAATTCAATGAAGTAATTAGTTCTATTTTTTTTTTTTTTAAGATCTTATTGATTTAAGAGAGGGAGCAACTACAAGCAGGGGAGAGGAACAGAGGGAGACGGAGAAGCAGACTCCTACTTGAGCAGAGAGCTGTAAGGGGGTGGGAAGTAGGGCTGGATTCTGGATCCTAGTGACCTGACTGAGCCACCCAGGGCGGTGACTACTTTTAAAGTTTCTATCAAATATTTTTATAGATAACTTGTGTAATCAAGTATATTAAGATACAGAGAAGTCAGGGTGCTTTTTTTTTTTTTTTAAAGATTTATTCATGAGAGACAGAGAGGCAGAGACATAGGCAGAGGGAGAAGCAGGCTCCCTGTGGGGAGCCTGGTGCAGCAAGACTCAATCCCAGGATCCTGGGATCACCACCTAAGCCAAAGGCAGATGCTCAGCCACGGAGCCTCCCAGGTGCCCCGAGGTCAAGGTACTTTAGAAGATCACATAAGTAAGTGAAACTACAAGTCTGGTCCAGTCCCACAAGTTACCGCTCTGGGTTATGCTCTATCTCTTAAAGGACTAAGTACTGAGTGAAATTAGAGGGGGGGGGGGGGGGGGGGCAGACCAAAAAGATTGGGAAAGGAGCGCTGAAAGGAATTTGTTGGCTGAGGCTGCTCAGAATGGAATGTGACTCAAGAAGGCAAACTGGTTAGGACATTATTGTATCTCCTATCTGGGATCTGGGGCGATAATAAATGAATAAGGTTATTTGGAAATGAATTTGCCATGTAAAGTATCACGGTCATCTGTTGCATGGCTTCATTCTTCCTGATCTAGAAAAACCAACAGTAAGTAACATAGCTGAACATACTCATTGTTAGCTTCCTTTGGACTATCAGTTTATTTTTATAGACAGCTTGGATTTTCAAAATGCTCCTAAATATATTTCGTTCTCACAGCAACCTTGGAACAGACTCTTAGCTTTTTATAACAAAGGCTCAGAGGAAGTTAAGGAACTGATTTGCCCGAGGTCAGTGCTGGACCACACTACCCTGTCTGTGCCTCTTAACCTCCTTCAAGCCCCGAACATACGATGTACTGTGGCTCCACGATCTGCCCCACATCGTACAGAGGCAAGGTCTTTATTCCGCACACGGATAAACGGACCTTCCAGGTATTGATCTTTGTTCCCCGGCTTGCCTCCGGGAGCGGGGCTCGGGCGCCGCAAGGGCTGCGCGGGAGGTGGGCCGGGCCGGGCCGGGCCGGGGCCCGAGGCGGGGCCCGAGGCGGGGCCCGCAGGCAGCACCCGGTCCCCGCGAGGCTTGAGGGTTCAAAGTGTGGATGGATGCGGCCCCCGGAGGGAACGTGAGGGCGAGGAGGGTGGGCAACGGAAGGGACCAATCTCGCGGTTCCAGCTGGGAACAAACCTCGCCCCCCCACCCGTTTCCTTTCGTCGGTGAGGACGGTTTGGCGGCGGGTGGGGAAAGCGCGTCCTCGAAGCGCTCTCGCGCTCCCATCGCCCTCCCGGCGCGCGCGCTCCATCGCGCCTCCACCACCCGAGAGGCCGGCGATGGCTGCGAGAGGGGACGCGGAGCCCGGGGGGCGGGTCCCGCCGCAGGTGTCGGATCCGCTAGGCCCGGCTCGGCTGGCTGGCCCGGCCCCTCGGCCCGCCGGCCGCCGCCCCCTGCCCGCCGCGCCGCCGCGCCGCCGCGCCTGGGGGGCGGGGCCGGGCGCGCGAGGGTCCTCCGCACGCGGGCGGGCGGCGCGCGGCGCCTCGGTCTGGGGAGCGCGAGGCGGTCTCCGCCGGCGTCGCGCGCGCTGTGTGAGAGCGGGGTCGCGCGCGCGCGCACCACAGGCGAGTGAGGGCGCGAGGAGCGAGGAGCGAGGAGCGGCCGGGTGTGAGTGTGTGTGGGGGCGGGGGCGAGTGTGTGTGGGGTGGGGGCGACGGAGAGCCAGACCGACCGCGAGGCTGTGAGAAAGTGGGCGAGTGTGCGAGGGCGCCCGGCCTGGCTGCGGGAGCCGCGGTGGCGGAGGAGAAAGGAGGCGGCTCCCGGCATCCCGACCCCCTCCCCCTCCCCATCTCCTCGTCGGACTTCCAGCCCGCCCGGCAGCCCGCGGTTCCCTCGGAGGCCCCAGCCCGGCTCCGCCGGCCGAGAGCGAGGGAGGAGCCGCCCTCCCCAGGTGAGCGGTGCGGGTGGCTTCCCTCCCCAGGTGGAGCGGCGTGGGGCGGAGGCGCGCCCGCCCCCCGCGCCCCTCCCCCCAGCAGGCGACTGCAGCCGGAGGGACTCGGCGACGAGACGGGGCTCGGCCGGGGCCGGCGGAGGCCGGGGGTCGCGGCGCGGCGGGAGGCGGCGGGAGGCGGCGGGGAGCCCGGCCGGTGCCTGTGCGGGGCGGAGGCTGGTGACGGGAGAGCTGTGGGAGCGAGGCGGCGACCTCGGGCGTGAAGTGTGCCTCCCCGGGTCTGAGGGGGTGTGGTGGCCCTGCGAGTGCTTGTCGGAGTAGAACACGCGTGCTGCCAACCTGTCCTTGAGACTGTGGTGATCTCTCCTACCCCTGCCTCCATCAGACATTCCTGCGGTGTGACCGAGGGAAGAGGCTGTGCTGCCGTTTGCACTGCGCTTAGTGTGGCTTAAATGCCCTGTTCTCCTCCTGACACGTAAGATTTTAGAAAGTGTGACAGTCATTCCTCTTTCTCTTTTGACAGTCCTCTGAGTGAGAATGAGCTGACCAATAATCGCCTATTTGAATCTTTTTTTTTTTTTTTGCAAGCATTTGACCACGATGCACATCTTGCCTCTCCATCCCCTCCCTTAAACCCCAAATAGAAGATAATAACTTCAGATTTGCCTTACTAATGTATCCTTATCTCTGATTGCAGATTTGTAATCCCCAGTATTTTATCCCATTTGTGGGTTTGAAGAGAGATGGGGCCTTAATTGTATTCAGTGAGTGAGGTTATTATGCTAACCGTGTTGAATGTGACTTCGATGTAAATTCTTTCAGCTTGCTGTTATTTTCCCATTAATTACATAAATTGTTCCCCCATCTTTCTTTCGGGAGTTGGGCTAAATTCTAAACCTGTATGGAAAATACATGGGGCAGCCTAATATGGGAGACACTCCTTTTTTGTGGACTTGATGTTTATTATATTTAACGAAACTCTTTTTATTTGTTAACCATTAGAATTTAAATGCTCTGTAGATCTCATTTCTTTCACATTTAAAGGTCACTTTTTTCTGTTTTTTAGAGAAAGAATTGATTGTCAAAACACTTTAAGGTATTTATTTGGAACAAAACAGTCTGAAATTCCAGTCATAAGGATTGAGCATTTATTCACTAACTTTTAGAATGACAATTTGTAATTTTAGAAAGTCATAGTTTAATTTCCTTTCTAATGCTTACCGGGTTATTTGGTTAGTGTGTTAAAGGGGAGGAGACCTATCTTGTTTAGAGGTAATTTTATTTCTATCTTTGTCAGTGCAATTAATTTCCTTCTTTTATGCAGTACATTTAGTTGTTAGTTTGGCAAGATGGCTGTTGGTGTTTTCATCTTTTTCTGTCTGCTTTTTTTCCCTCTCTTGCTTTCCTCTTACCCCCATCAGGTGTTGGAGTCTGCTTGTCGGGGAGGGGGGCATTCTGTGTTTCTGAGAACAGAGAGCCAAGAAGGGGAGCAGCAAATTCAGTCACTTAGAATCCTCCACTCAGTGAAGATCCTTTTTTCTGTTCCCGCCTTTCCCCCTGCAGGGGGTAAGGAGTTGTTTATTTCTAATCTTTACACTTTGGGCTACCAGCTAAAATTCCACTTATGTTTCTGGTAAATATCTTTAATATTTTTTTTCATTTTCTTTGATTGTTTATTGAATTCAGTAGCATCTGAGGATGGAGGGGAGAGTGACAACAATAAATTTCCCTTTTTTCCTTTCCCTTCTCATTGAGTCCCCTTTTCCTCTCCAGAGGGAAATTACTAGCAATGTTTTATAAATCCTTTACCCTTTTTAGCCATATCATGAAGAAACAAACTAAAGAGAATATATATATATTTTTAACTCAGACCAATGAATGTCAACCAGCCTTCAGTCATTAGTGTGTTGGAGCACAGGATAAAACATGGCTTAAAAAAAAAAATCTCACTCAATTCTTGATTTCCTCAGTTTGTATCCACCTGGGATTTGCTACTGGGGTAAGTCACTAGCCGGATTTCTCAACTTCTCCCTTCCCTGTGAGCTGAAATACCGAACATCATAAACACTGGATGGGGTTGGGGGGGAGGAGAGAGATCACAGCCAGTTGTTCCACAGTTTGAGAAGTAGCTTTTATCATCTTCCTCTGGGAAGCAGGCAAAGAGTCCTAAACTGAGTGAAAATGGGTGGAGGAAGAACTTCTGTACCCAGGAACATGTGAAGAGTGAGAAAAACACACACACACACACACACAAGAAGGGGTGAGTTTTGTGTTTGTTACTGGGGGTGTAGTTTAGTGATATGTGGATTTGTAGAGTTTATGGCATGTTAGCTTACAGAATATTCTCTGCAAGTGAGATTAAGTCATAAGCATATGGGAAAAGAGCCTTGAGAAATTAGAATCTAATGTTATTTTAAAATCTGGGAGTAGATTGTGATAAGAATAATGAAAATATTTTAATGTTAACTGTACTGGCATGTGCAGTTTCAAGAGGTTGAATAGGAGAGATTAGGTACAGATGTTGAGGAAATTGTCTTTCATTATTTGGGAATTTTCCTGCTTGTCATATTAAGAGCTGTTAAATGGTAACACACTACCTCAAAATACCTGTGCATAGTATATTTTAGATTCATGTACCATATGCATCTGTGTACATATTAGGTTTGCAGAGAAGAACTGACTTTCTGGCTTCATAACTCCTACTATGGTATTTTTACAATGTTTTCTTTTCCAATGTTTTTTTCCTTTCAAAATTGGCTTGAAGGACAAAAGCTACAGAGCTAGTCAGCTCTACTCCCTTAGAGCCTGGTCTGCATAGAACCCATCTGCTTGTATCTTTTTTATTCCTTTTACTAAAATTATAAGTTTTTTTTTCCCCTCTGACTTTGTTAGCAAAACTAATTATTTAAGGATAAATTGTATAACAACAATGGAAAGTAGCATTAGGCTTTTTTTTTTTTTTTTAAGATTTTATTTATTCATTCATGAGAGACACACCACAGTGAAAGAGAGAGAGAGAGAGAGAGAGAGAGAGAGGCAGAGACACAGGCAGAGGGAGAAGCAGGCTCCATGTAGGGAGCCTGATGTGAGACTCCATCCTGGGTCTCCAGGATCACGCCCTGGGCTGAAGGTGGCGCTAAACCACTGAGCCACCCAGGCTGCCTGGGTTGTTTTTTTATAAGAAATTGAAAAGACAAATTAGGAATTTAAAACATTTTATATATTTGAGAGAGAGAAAGTGGGGGGGGGGGGAGAGTAGTGGGAGAGAATTTTCAAGCAGATTCCCTCCTGAGTGCAGAGCCCAGCTCCTGTCTCTATCCTATGACCCATGAGATCATGACCTGAGCTGAAAAGCCAAGAGTCACCAATCAAGCCACCCAGGCATCTTGATAAATTATGAATTTTTACAGCTGTGTTTAGATGGTGATACACATTGGCCTGGTATTAGATATTGAAAATAGCTATGATTTTTTTGATACTGTCTTACGGTTCAGTGTAACAGACTCCTTTAAAATAATTTCTAACCCCTAACCCTAACATTTGTCTCTCAAACATGAGGTTCTATGTTACCTGCTAAGGATAATAGAGAACAAAATGGGGATTCTGTCTTCATGGAGTTCACAATCTAATTTCATTGATCGTTGTTCTTTTCATCTGGTGGTGTGTTCTCCCAGCAGTGTCTGGTGGAGTCTACTAGATTCTTCTAAAATGTGTACAATTTGTCAATTGATGAAGTAAAATTTGTATAAGCATTGATACGCCTAAATAATTTTTGCAACCCTTTCAAAAGTGGTAGTAAATCATCAAGTTGTGACCAATAAAAATAAAAATTCTACAATTGTTGAATCACTCAGGTATCTTGTAACACCTGAAACTAATATAAAACTGTGTGTTAACTGGAATTAAAATTAAAAAAAATTCCAAACATACCCCTTAAATGTTTTTACTTTATTCAGCTCCTTACTTTCCCTTTCTCTCTCCTCTTCCCTTTTTAACCTTTTTGATATTCGCTCTTGGATTCATGTTCTTAGGAATAAAGAGATAAGATCTCCAAAATGGAACATGGATTTCTTCTTTTTTTTTTTTTTTTTGAACATGGATTTCTGTGTTAGATCATAGCAGTTCTCTTTTACTGCTCTGCTGTCCCATATTTGGCAGCATTTCAGACGTTGATGTGTTTTTGTTTTATTTATTTATTTATTTATTTATTTTTAAATGAGTTTTTTTTTTTTTTTTTTTTTTTATTTATGATAGTCATACAGAGAGAAAGAGAGAGGGGCAGAGACACAGGCAGAGGGAGAAGCAGGCTCCATGCACCGGGAGCCTGATGTGGGATTCGATCCCGGGTCTCCAGGATCGCGCCCTGGGCCAAAGGCAGGCGCCAAACCACTGCGCCACCCAGGGATCCCGTGTTTTTGTTTTAAAGATTTTATTCATGAGAGAGGGAGAGAGAGACAGGGGCAGAGAGATAGACAGAGGGGAGACAGGAGCCCTATGCGGAACTGGATCCCAAGACCCTGAGATCAGGACCTGAGCCAAAGGCAGACAAACTCTACCACTGAGCCACCCAGGTGCTCCCAGACATTGATAGTACATCTTGGAAATTCATGCAGGTTTGTCTAAATAACAAACTTGAAATCTTCCTGAGTTCTTAGTTAGCTTATTCCTTTGACATGTGATTTAGCTAGCCATATCTATAAAGTCTTCAGCTTGAGTATATTAATCTGTTTCTCAACTCCTTCTTCTTCTTTTTTTTTTTTAAAGATTTCATTTATTCGGGATCCCTGGGTGGCACAGTGGTTTAGCGCCTGCCTTTGGCCCAGGGCGCGATCCTGGAGACCTGGGCTCGAATCCCATGTCGGGCTCCCGGTGCATGGAGCCTGCTTCTCCCTCTGCCTGTGTCTCTGCCTCTCTCTCTGTGTGTGTATCTCTGATGAATAAATAAATAACATCTTTAAAAAAAAAAAAGATTTCATTTATTCATGAGAGGCACAGAGAGGCAGACATAGGCAGAGGGAGAAGCAGGCTCCCTGCTGTGCTGGGAGCCTGATGCAGGACTGGGTGCCAGGACCTTGGGATCATGACCTGAGCCAAAAGCAGATGCTAAACCACTGAGCCACCCAGGTGCCCCCCAACTCATATTTCAAAATAAGGTCCAGAAAGAAAATATGGGAAAGAAGGCCCAACATTTAGCATGTTAAGCATGATGAATTTTTTTTAAAGATTTTTTTTTTTTTTTTAAGTAATATTCCAAGTTGGAGCTCTAACCTCACAACCCTGAGCTCAAGAGTTGCATGGCCCACTGACTGAATCAGCCAGGCGTCCCTAAAACATGGTGAACTTTGAGCGAGCCACACTGCATAGTGTATCTCAGGACAGTTTTGCAAATTTTGTGCCATATTCCAGAGAGAGCTACTTTGATTTAACATTCCTGTATTAAAAAAAAATAGCATTCCTGTATTAAGTGAAATCATTAGAAGTTTTATTTGGATTCCAGAGAAAACTTTTTTTTTAAGAGAAAACATTTTTTCCAGAGAAAACTTTTTTTTTTTTAATTTTTATTTATTTATGATAGTCACAGAGAGAGAGAGAGAGAGGCAGAGACATAGGCAGAGGGAGAAGCAGGCTCCATGCACCGGGAGCCTGATGTGGGATTCGATCCCGGGTCTCCAGGATCGCGCCCTGGGCCAAAGGCAGGCGCCAAACCGCTGCGCCACCCAGGGATCCCGAAAACTTTTTTTTTTTTAAGATTTTATTTGGGACACCTGGTGGCTCAGTGGTTAAGTGCCTGCCTTCAGCTCAGGGTATGATCCCGGATTCCTGGGATTGAGTCCCAGGTCAGGCTCCCTGCGTGGAGCCTGCCTGTGTTCCCTGCCCCCCCCCCCCCCCCCCCCGGCTCTCATGAATAAATAAATAAAATTTATTCATGAGAGACACAGAAAGAGGCAGAGACATAGGCAGAGTGGGGAGAAGCAGGCTCCATGCAGGAGCCCGACATGGGACTCGATCCTGGAACTCTAGGATCATGTCCTGAGCTGAAGGCAGACGCTTAACCGCTGAGCCACCCAGGCATCCTGAGACAACATTTTTTATCTTATTTTATTTTATTTTTTAATTTTTTTAAAGATTTATTTATTTATGATAGAGAGAGAGAGAGAGAGAGAGAGAGGGGCAGAGACATAGGAGGAGGGAGAAGCAGGCTCCATGCCGGGAACCCGACGTGGGACTCGATCCCGGGACTCCAGGATCGCGCCCTGGACCAAAGGCAGGCGCTAAACAGCTGAGCCACCCAGGGATCCCCGAGACAACGTTTTTTAAAGATTTTTTAAGTAATCTTTACATCCAACATGGGGCTCAAACGCACAATGCAGAGATTAAGAGTGTCATGTTCCACTGACCGAACAGCCAGGTGCTCCATCCAGAGAAAACGTTTTAAAAAAGTTTAATCAGTTTTATAGAGTGCTCGCTTCGGCAGCACATATACTAATTAGTTTTAGACCACAAACTATTTTGGGAAATTTAGTAACAGAACTACAGGTAATCCAAGGTAACAGTTTTCTGATCCTTTAGATGAATATGTGTTAAATTTGCATGTTAATTTGCTCATGACATTTGTCTTATCCAGTTTTCTTTATTTTTACTGTCGTAAAATACACATAGCATAAAATTTACCATCTTAATCATTTTTAAGTATGTAGGTATTAACTATATACCTGTTAGTGGTATTAACTATATATTCTTGTGCAACTGTCTACCATATTCATCTCTAGAACTCTTCATATTGCATAAACAAACTGTTTCCTAATAAAACTAAGTCTCGATTCCCCCAACAGCCCAACCCCTGGCAACCACCATTCTATTTTCTGTGAATTTGGCTTATATACTGATGCATAATGTCCTCCCAAGTTCATCCATGTGGTGTAGTATGTATTGGAATTTTTATTTTTTATTTTTTTAAAAGATTTTATTTATTTATGAGAGACACAGAGAGGCAGAGACACAGGTAGAGGAAGAAGCAGGCTCCATGCAGGGAGTCTGATGTGGGACTTGATCCTGCGTCCCCAGGATCAGGCCCTGGGTTGAAGGTGGCCCTAAACCGCTGAGCCACCCAGGCTGCCCTGTATTGGAATTTAATTCCTTTTTAAGGCATTATATGTATATTCTGTATTTTACTCTTTGAGTCATCTTTTGATGAACACTTGGGTTGCTTTTACCTCTAGTTATTATAATGCTGCTTTGAACATTTGTGTGCAGACCCCTCTTTGTGAAGACTCTGCCTTCATTTCTTCTGGTTATATATGTAAAACTAGAATTACCAGGTCAAATGGTAATTCTGTTTTTAAGTTTTTTTTTTTTTTTAAGATTTTATTTATTCATGAGAGAGAGAGAGAGAGGCAGAGACAGGCAGAGGGAGAAGCACGCTCTATGCAGAGAGCCTGATGTGGGACTCGATCCCTGGGACTCCAGGACCACACCGTGGGCTGAAGGCGGCGCTAAACCACTGAGCCACCCAGGGATCCCAAGAGAATCCCTTTTATAAACAATACCACTACTTGCTGATGTCTGCAAACTTTGATGTTAAGGGAATAATTTCCTATAACTTTTGGGCAAGGTATGGTAGACTACACTTGTTAAGGTAAAGTTCTATGGCCTACAATAAAGAATTACCAAATATTGACATAAGCAAAAGAGGTTGTAGGTGGTCCAAGGTTATGGCACCACACAATTGTCTGGGATTCAAGTTCTAACAGGTAGCTGTGCTTTTCTTAGGGTTCACTCCTGTCCTCATAGTCCAGGTGGTAGTTAATCATGACATTTACATTCTAGATAACAGGATGGAAGAAGGGCAAAGGGGCAGCATATCTCTCAAATATGCATTTTTTAAGAGATTTTATTTATTCATGAGAGACACATAGAAATGCAGAGACATAGGGAGAGGGAGAAGCAGGCTTCTCATTGAATAAAATTTACTTATATGACCACATCTTGTCGCAAGAAAGCTTAGGGAATTCAGTCCTTTAGTTACTTGGCCTGTGGTTAACTAGTATCAGATATCTTACTACTATTGAGTCAGTAGAAATGGTTATTGAAAAGGAACAGGCATTCTCTGCCATGGAGTGTATAGAATTTGAATTCACTCTGGACTTTATCACTTTGTAATTTTGCAAATTTAGACAAGGTTAACATCTCTCCTGGAACAGCCTCACTTGCCAAATGAACACAATAATGCTTCAGGGGATGGTTGTGAAATGAGAAGCTACAAATTGCCTAACACAATATTTGGTATTATATGATCACTTACAATCTGGAATTCTTATATTTTTCCAGATTCCTTTCAGTGTCTTTAGGCATGGTAGAAAAAAATAGAAATCAGAAAACCTGAAACCTATTTCTGGCTTAATTATTGTGGTAATTGTCCCCTCTCAGTCTTTGGATTCTAAGTTTATATGCTGTGTCTTTTTTTTTTTAAATTAATTTTTAATTTTTTTTTATTGGAGTTCAATTTGCCAACATATAACATATCTATATGCTGTGTCTTACCTGGAATAATTTTCCTAGTAGTAAGAGGTACCTTAATATCTTCAAATGGTAGATTGTAATTGTGCTTTTTTTCCCTAGCGGAATAATTACCATTGGGAAGGGTTCTCATGAGATAAATGAATGAAGTACTTTATTTATGATTCCCATTTAATTAGCCCTGCCTAGACTATTGATAGATGACACTGACTTTGTTTTTTTTTAAAGATTTTATTTAATTATTCATGAGAGACACAGAGGAGAGACATAGAGGGAGAGATGACAGTGACTGTTATTGGTGTGTGTATCCAGAAGTTTGCATGGGAAAACTATCTCAAATGTAAAAGTGAATTTTCTTTGAATGTCTCCTTGTAAAAAACAAAAAACAAAAAACAAAAAACGAAAGAAAAACAGTAGCAGTTTATCAGTAGCATTTATTTATTTATTTGTTTATTTTTTGTAGCATTTATTTAGTATCTGATATTTGCACATTGTTTTCCTTGATACTGTGGTGGAAATGAAGAAACAGAGGATGAAAATTAGTTGATCTGAGTTTACATTACTCCTTTGTATATGTGGACATTTGCAAATGCTGTATTTTTCTGACTTACACTGTTGGAGAATGAACTCTTTTCTTAAAGATATCTTACTGGATAACCAAACCTATTCCTTTAGGTGTCATGGGGACAAAAAAAGAACCATTTTACCTTTACAAAGGAGTCTTTAATGGCTTTTATTTTTTTTGTTTTAATTTTTATTTATTTATTTATTTATTTATTTATTTATTTATTTATTTATTTATTTATTTATGATAGTCACACAGAGAGAGAGAGAGGCAGAGACATAGGCAGAGGGAGAAGCAGGCTCCATGCACCGGGAGCCTGATGTGGGATTCGATTCTGGGTCTCCAGGATCGCGCTCTGGGCCAAAGGCAGGCGCCTGACCGCTGCGCCACCCAGGGATCCCTTTAATGGCTTTAAAACGGACTGTAATCTGAAGTTTTTTATTTTTAAGAATCAGGACTATCATTTTATTGGTGGATTTTTGGTCTCCTGGACTGTGTAGATTTAGCGTTATGCTTTTGACTCTCATCAATGTTTTTTTTCCCTCCCCCCCCCCCCCCCCCCGGGTGTTCATGGATGGGATAAATAGAAAAAATAGATATGTTGGAGGAGGCACTGGCCTACTGGTTTCCACCTGACCCACAGGAAGGTGGCCTCCCAGGAGGGCCATAGATTGGGGGGGGGAGGGGAAGGGGGAGGGAACGCAGAGCCTCTGCCTTTGTGGTTGGAAAGTCTTTGTTTGTTGTTGGTATTCTTAGATGTGAATTCCAGTAGAGCAGCCTGATAAAGGCAAGCAACCCTGGGTGCCTGAGGATGGTCAGCTGCTCCACTACCTGTTGAAATAGAAGAGGACCATTGGGTAGCGAGAGTTGTGCTTTTTTCTTTCTCTGGCAATAAACTGGTCTTTGGAGATCATTGTAAAATTATACTGGATAAAAAATTGGATAGGTGTCTCTTGAAGATACCAGCACCAATGAGATGGTAATTAACAAGCTGGAGGTTGTTAAGCTGACTTGCCCTTTTCAAGCTGGGGATGTCATCTACTTGATGTACATTGGAACACAATGTGGCATACCTCTGTGATTCTTTATATGAAAAGCAAGACAAATCTTTTGAAGCTGATAAAAATGTATTTCAGGGGCACCTGGGTAGCTCAGTGGTTGAGTGTCATCTGCATTTGGCTCAGGTTGTGATCCCAGGATCCTGGGATCGAATTCTGCATGGAGCAACCCACAGGGAGCCTGCTTCTCCCTCTACCCATGTCTTTGCTACTCTCTCTGTGTTTCTCATGAATAAATAAAATATTTTAAAAACTTGTATTCCGTATGAACAAAGGTATCTTGGTACAGGGCAACAAGGTCATGATCCCCAGATCTTGTCATATTGGCTGCCACTAGGTGGGCTTTGAGGAATCACAGTCCTTGACATTGATACTGGAACTCTTCAAACTGGTGTCTACCTCTTTCATAGAGTTTTCTGCAGGGCGACAGCATTTCTTTAGTTTCAGATCTGGTTGTGCGGGTATCTCCTATGAAAGTATGTAGTCCAGTTGTGTCAAATGATGAGATCTCTAGCCTTGCTTCCAAATCATGAAGGCGAGAAAGAACATTATTTTCTTTGTTAGAATCCCAGGGTCAAGAGGATTTGGAGCCCATTAAAAAGAAAATGAAAGGAGGGAAACCTGGGTGGCTCAGTCACTTAAGCATCTGCCTTTGGCTCATTCATGATCCCACAGTCCTGGGATCGAGCCCCCTGTTGGACTTCCTGCTGGACAGGGAGCCTACTTCTCCTTTTTTTTTTTTTTTTAATTTTTATTTATTTATGATAGTCACACAGAGAGAGAGAGAGAGAGAGGCAGAGACACAGGCAGAGGGAGAAGCAGGTTCCATGCACCGGGAGCCCGACGTGGGATTCGATCCCGGGTCTCCAGGATTGTACCCTGGGCCAAAGGCAGGCGCTAAACCGCTGCGCCACCCAGGGATCCCTACCTACTTCTCCTTTTTTTGCCCCTCTCTCCTGCTCTTGCTCTCTCTGTAAATAAAATAGAAAATATGTATTTATTTTTTAAAAAAGATTTATTTATTCATGAAAGACCGAGAGAGAGTCAGAGACATGGAGGAGCAGGCTCCTTGCAGAGAGCATGATGTGGGATTTGGTCCCCGCACCGGGATCATGTCCTGAGCCAAAGGCAGACGCTCAACCACTGAGCCACCTAGGGGCCCCAGAAATCTGTAAAAAAAATAAATGAAAGGAGATAGGGAGGCTAACCTGAACTTGGCTGTTGTCAGTTACATACTAGTGTGGAAACACCCAAAGATTATGCAAGGGTATTAGAGCTGCAGCCATGAAGCCAGACATGGTGATGCTCACGTGCATGATCTATCAGGAGTTGCTGCACAACTACATGAGACTGTAGCCCAGGTGTGTGTTTGTCTGATTATAAAATGATTAAAAAACATCATGTATTACTCTTGTGGCTTGGGCATTTTCTATGACTTGTCACATCAGTATTGGCAAGCATTTCTGCTTCCCAGTTGCCAGTGGTTGTAACATCCTATCCTGATTTCTGTTGGGGCCTGATTTCTGCTGTACTCATTCAGTACACATTCACGCAGTAAAATTCAGTCATACTGGTCAACAGATGATGTTTAAGACCCAGGTGTCAGGGAAGGCACCAAGATGGCTCCAGAGTATTGGAGGTCATTGACAGGGTGTTTCAAAAACAACTCAGTCTAAATGGGTCATTTTTACAGTGCCCCTTTCAAGGGAAACTGGGGATCTCTACATTAGGTACTCTGGTGCGACTTTCCTTTTGTGGAGCTTTTCCTTTGAAACTTCTCAGTGACGACATCTTCCACAGATGCAGGTCACACTCATGTGTGTATCTCCCACGTTATTTTATTCCTTCCCTGCTTTCCCGTGATTGATGCCTTTGAGACACTGGGTTGTGGGGCAGATTGGGTGAGTGTTGTAGTCATAGCAGGCCAGGGTTGTGGGGGGGGGGGGCTGCTGTGTGTGTGTGTGTGTGTGTGTGGGGTGGGGGTGGCTCATTTGGCTTATGATGTTCTAGTCTAAATGTGTGCCTCATGTTAAGGGTGGAGCAGGCCCTTCTGACTGAAACCCTGGAGAATGCATGACTGGTGTATGAGGGACCACTTCTAAGTTCTGTAATGCTGGAAGCTGTTCATCTGAATGGCCGTTGCTTCCCTTAGTTCTTAGCCTTGTTGTTTTTTCTATGTTACATTTGCCATTAGGATTTTTTTGAGGGGGGGCGGGTTTTGTTTAGGTAGGCTCCTTGCCCAATGTGAGGGTTGAACTCACAACCGAGGTCAACAGTCACATTCTTTACTGACCAAGCCAGCCAGAGACCTCGGGAATTTCAATTTTGTAAAAAGTTTTCTTTCTTTCTTTTTTTTTTTTATTTTTGGGTTGAAATCACCTGTTAGTAAAACTTTTAACTTTTTGCTTCTTAGGAAAATAATTTTCAACTGTTGTCTTGTTCATGATACAAGCTCTTGCTCATGATGTAAACTCTGAGAAGCAGCACTATTTCTGGAAGAATGTCCTTTTTTGTATTCTAGTAAACAATCTGTGTTTGTTTAAAAAATTTAAAGTAAGCATAAAAACATTGAGTAAGAGCATGCTATCCCCTGACTGAAATAAATTTTAGTGAATGGACCCCAACGTTTATTTTTTTAAAAGTTTTTTCCTATATTCTTGAACTATTAATTTTTATTAAACTTGCTATGTAAATGACTTTAGTGTTGCTACTCCTCTAATAACACAGGTGTTGCTGTCTCATTATTTCATACATTCTTGGGGGTGCTTGGTTGGCTCAGTTAGTTAAAAGTCTGCCTTCAGCTCAGGTCCTGGGATCGAGCCCCACATTGGGCTTCCTGCTCAGTCTGCTTGTACCTTTCCCTCTGCTCTCTCAAATAAATAAAATCTTTTTTTTTAAATTTTTTATTTATTTATGATAGTCACACACAGAGAGAGAGAGAGAGAGAGAGAGAGAGAGAGAGAGAGGCAGAGAGGCAGAGACACAGGCAGAGGGAGAAGCAGGCTCCATGCACCTGGAACCCGACGTGGGATTCGATCCCGGGTCTCCAGGATTGCGCCCTGGGCCAAAGGCAGGCGCTAAACCGGTGCGCCACCCAGGGATCCCAAATAAATAAAATTTTAAAAATTCCTGTAGATATGTTTGTAATAAAATATACATATAACAAAATTGAATAAACTATAGATGTATGAGTATACATAAATGGAGTTTATCATAATTGAAGGGATGGAGATGTACTGATGATTACAATCTCATCTATTTTATATTAAGGGATTTGCATTTTGGGGGAAGGAATAAATCAGTCAAAAGTAGATGATAGGATTAAAGTACATTCCTAGATAGTATATATTAACACAGGGATTGGCATTGAATATATAATATAGAAAATCAGACTTTTACTAAGAGACATGCTGTAATTATAAAACTACAATGCTAGCTTCCCTGGTGGAAGATGGAGAAATTTTGTTTCAGGGGAGGTTGTGAGTTTCTGTATTTCTAGCAGTATAAAAGTTTGATTTGAATGGAAGGGAAGTCATTAATTTTGTGTGTTTATATAGTTAATATATAATCACAGCATTTGTGTGAAAGCCAAGAATTAAGTAGATTTTTATAAACATTAATGTAAATGTTTTTAAAGATTTTATTTATTTATTTATTTATTTATTTATTTATTTATTTATTTATTCATGAGAGATACAGAGAGAGACAGAGATACAGGCAGAGGGAGAAGCAGGCTCCCCATACGGAGCCCGATGCGGGACTATCTGGACCCCGGGATCATACCCTGAGCCAAAGGCAGACGCTCAACTTCTGAGCCACCCATGCGTCCCATTAATATATTTTTTTAAGTGATCTCTAAGCCTGATGTGGGGCTCTTAATCATGACCCCAAAAGAGTTGCACATTTTACCAACTGAGCCAGCTAGGTGCACCAAATCTCTTTTTTCTTTTCAACAGGAGAAAATCAAATTTAATTTTATATGTAAGGGGGAGTCACAGAGACATGAAACTCCTTAGGTTGAATTCTTAATTTACCCTATATGTGAATTTTGTTTTTCTGTGTAGAAAGAATCGGCATTCAGGAAGAAATAATCCAGGAAAAAGGAAGAGCAAGCAGATCAAGATGTGTAGCTCTGTGGCTGCAAAGTTGTGGTTTTTGACAGATCGTCGAATCAGGGAAGACTATCCCCAAAAAGAAATTTTACGAGCATTAAAGGCCAAGTGTTGTGAGGAGGAATTGGACTTTAGGGCTGTGGTGATGGATGAGGTGGTACTGACAATCGAGCAAGGAAATCTGGGTAAGTCTATACTAAGTAATTTAAGATTTTTATCTTAGAATATATTGTAACTACCTTTTTAAGGAATAATTTGGAGGAAGGAATTGTTAATAGCCTTATTACTAAGTATCATCTAATCTTAAAATCTAGCATATGTTATGGAAGTAATGAAAATACCAGTATTTATTGAACCTCTTAATTTATTATTTAGGAAGTAGTTGGGAGAGAAATTAAAAATGATCTAGTAATTTTTTTCCCATTATTGCTGTCTTCTAATTTTTTTTTTAATATTTTATTTATTCATGAGACACAGAGAGAGAGAGATAGAGAGAGAGGGAGAGACACAGGCAGAGAGAGAAGCAGGCTCCATGCAGGGAGCTTGATGTGGGACTTGATCCTGGGTTTCCAGGATCAGGCCCTGGGCTGAAGGCAGCACTGAACCGCTGAGCCACCCGGGGTGCCCACCTGTCTTCTAATTTTAAAATACCTTATTTATAACATGCTCCTAAGAGAATTTGCACCTCATGGAGGTCCTTTTAATAAATGCATCAAATTCCTTTTTTTTTAAACTATTTTTTTAAAAACACATTTTATTTATTTATTCATGAGAGACACACACAGAGAAAGAGAGAGAGAGGGAGAGACACAGGCAGAGGGAGAAGCAGGCTCCATGCAGGGAGCTTGACGTGGGACTCTATCCTGGGTCTCCAGGATCACACCCTGGCCTGAAGGCAGGTGCTAAACCGCTGAGCACCCGGGCTGCCCATAAACGCATCAAATTCCACATATGATTTCTTTTTTAAGATTTTATTTATTTTAGAGAGAGTACAAACAGGAGGAGAGGCAGAGTGAGAAAAGACACCTCCCCACGCCCAGCAGGGAGCCTGACGCAGGGCTAGATCCCAGGACCCTGATACCATCATCTAAGCTGAAGTCAGATACTCAACCGAGACACCCAGGGCCCCTTCACATGTGATTCTTAATGTTTTTTCCTGTATATTTTATATAAATAGTGTAAAATAATAATACAATTTTTTTTCTTTTACTGGATAGAAGTATCCTAATGATTTGACTCAAATAGTGATGTCTGTTAATTTTTAATATTTCATGTTTAAGGGTTCCAGTGGGAAAATATCTTAGAAATATAGAAATTCTTAGAACTGAGGAGTCTTTACATCTTTGGAAAGCTATGACTTGTAGCTAAATTGGTCATTTTTCTTAGCTTTATATGGTGGTGGCATATATGTGGCATTTTTAATTTCAGAAAATACTTTAGAGTTTACTGATGGAATTGGATAAGGGTATAAAATACCCAAAATAGATTCTACATCACTTTTCTTGCTTTGTGTCTAGATCATGAGGCCAAGTGTTTTAATTCCCTCATCAATAAAATGGAGAGAGATGGTTATTGTGAGAATTTATAGTATTAAGTCTATAAATCTGTTATTAGGGTAATTTCATACATAGACCAGTTAATAGATCCAGAATATTACCTGATTAATAACATGATACTGAAGGGACATGTGGATGACTTAGTGGTTGAGCATTTGCTTTTTTTTTTTGTTTTTGTTTTTGGTTTTTTTTTTGAGCATTTGCTTTTGGCTCAGGTTGTGATCCTGAGATCGAGTCCCACATTGGGCTTCCTGTATGGAGCCTGCTTCTCCCTCTGCCTGTGTCTCTCCCTATCTTCTGTGTCTCTCATGAATAAATAAATAAAATCTTTAAAAAAAATACATGATACTATAGTTTAGGTAGAGTCTCTTAGCAAATAGTTACTCCTTACTGTGCCCTCTTGACATTTATTTCATTCTCATTACCTCTCAACAGTTTTTTTTTGTGACAGATTTTTCATATGTAAATTAATTTACATAAAAGAGTTAATAGGTAGAAAAGCAGAATGAGCCCCGTTTTAGCACAAATGATTCTCATTGCTAATGTAGAATCAAAAGTAATTGTTGCTTTAGAGGTAACTTATTTAGAACTGAGCTGTTTCAGGACGCCTGGGTGGCTCACCAGTTAAGCCTCTGCCTTTGGTTCTCCCAGGATCAAGTCCCGCATTGGGCTCCCTGCATGGAGCCTGCTTCTCCCTCTGCCTGTCTCTATGCCTCTCTCTCTCTCTGTGTCTCTTATGAATAAATAAATAAAATCTTTAAAAGAAAAAACCAGAACTGTTTCTAGATTGTTTCACTTGAGTGTGTAAGTAGTTAGTACTTTTATTTTTTTTATTTTTAAAGATTTTATTTATTCATGAGACAGACACACACACACACACACACACACACACACACACACACACACACACAGAGGCAGAGAGAGGGAGAAGCAGGCTCCATGCAGGGAGCCCAACATGGGACTCAAATGGGACTCGACCCCGGGTCTCCAGGATCACACCCTGGGCTGAAGGTGGCGCTAAACCACTTAGCCACCAGGGCTGCCCTAGTAAGTACTTTTATAGAAAAGATGCACACTGTTTTCAGTCAGGTTTTCTTTTTTTAATTATAACTTCCTAGGTCCAGCAACTAGTTACTCAGATTCCAGAGATTTGGGATACAGCATACTTCATTCCTAAACATAATTTGAGTACTTACTATGTGTTAGTTAATTGGTATGTTGTGTAAAATGAGACAAAGTAAGATTAACATTAATCAAGTGATTATACAAATAAGTGTAAAATAGTTACAACTTTAAAATGGACGGATGTCACTTTGCACCCCCCTGCCCTGCACCTATGACAGATACTCCTGATCAAAGCAAGGTAAATCTTTTTAAAATCCTGAATCTAGGGGCACCTGAGTGGCTCAATCTGTTAAGCATTTGACCCTTGATTTCAGTTGAGGTCACGATCTCAGGATCCTGGCATCTAGCCCCTTTGGACTCTGTGGTCAGCAGGGACTCTATTTAAGATTCTCGCCCTCTGCCCTTCCCCCCTCCTCATGTGCATGTATGTGCTTGGTCTCTCTCTAAGTTTGGCGCCTGCCTTTGGCCCAGGGTGCGATCCTGGATTCTGGGGATCGAGTTCTGCATTGGGCTCCCTGTGTGGAGCCTGCTTCTCCCTCTGCCTATGTCTCTGCCTCTCTGTCTTTTGGTCTCTCTCATGAAAAAATAAAGTCTTAAAAAAAAATACAAATTTTCTCTCTAAAATAATTACATCTTAAAGAAAAATAAAATCCAGAATCTATTACATGCTTTTACAGTATACAGCTTTTCAACGTAAGTGCATGTACAGTTGTTGAGATTGGAGTCAGAGAATTGGATGCTGTATTATGTTAGGAGCCATTCTCTCCAAGTATGTGTGAAAAGGGGATTAAAGGCCAATGTGGTACATAGCTCACTAACACCACTTCCACAAACTTATGGTGTATGTTTCTGTGTTTTAAAGGTTGGAAAAGGGATGCCTGGGTGGCTCAGCGTTTGAGTGTCTTGCCTTTGGCTCTCTCTGTGTCTCTCATGAATAAATAAATAAAATCTTAAAAGAAAAAAGGTTGGAAAACCAAAAGCTGCAAAAACAGATATTGGCAAGGATAATAGAGAAATTGGAGCCCCCTCCTATATTACTAAATCGAATATAAAATGGTACAGTCCCTTTGGGAAACAGTTTGGCAGTTCCTTTAAAGGTTAAATGTAGAATTACCATAGGATCTATCCCATTCCTGCATACTACCTAAGAAGAATGACAACATATGTTTGGGAGAGTTTAAGATGGGTTGGTGTTAATTGTTCTTTAAATGTTTGGTAGAATTTACCAGTGAAAACATCTGATGCTATGCATTTCCTTGTTTGGAGATTTTGGATTACTGGTTAAATATATCTGTTCTGAATTTTTATTTCTTAATGATTCAGCCTTACTAGGTTGTATATTGCTAGGAATTTACCCATTTTTTCTAAGTTATCCAGTTTGTTTACATATAATAGTTCATAGTTGTCTCTTAGAATCCCTTTTATTTCTGTGATATCCATTGTAACATCTCACTTAATTTCTAATTTTTATTAAAGTCCTCTCTTTTTTTAAAAAAAGATTTTATTTATTCATGAGAGACCCAAAAAAGCAGAGACACAGGCAGAGAGAGAAATAGGCTCCCGATGGGGGACCCCGATGCGGGACTTGATCCCAGGGCCCCGGGACTGCGACCCGAGCCAAAGGCAAACGCTCAACCCCTGAACCACCCAAGTGCCCTAAGTCCTCTTTTTTTCTTAGTCTAACTAAAGGTTTGCCAATTTATTGATCTTTCCAAAAATCTGTGTCTTGATTTTTTTTTCTCTTTTCTGTTTCGTTATTTGTGTTTTAATCTTTATTTCTCTCTTCTGTTAATTGTGGGTTGAGTTTGTTCTTCTTCCTCTTATTCATGGTGTTAGGTTGTTGCTTTGAGATTTTTCTTTTTTTAACGTGCATTTTTTGATGTGCATGTTTATAGCTTTTCCCTTCCCTCTTAACAGTGTTTTCACTACATCCCATGAGTGTTTCACTTTTATCTTAAGATATTTTCTTTCTTTCTTTTTTTTTTTAAGATTTTATTTATTTATTCACGAGAGACAAAGAGAGAGAGAGGCAGAGGGAGAAGCAGGCTCCGTGCGGGGAACCCAATGTGGGACTTGATTCTGGGACTCCAGGATTACGTCCTGGGCCGAAGGCAGGTGCCAAACTGCTGAGCTGCCCAGGGATTCCCCTATCTTAAGATATTTTGTAATTTCCGTTGTGACTTCTTTTGTCTTGCTTGTTTATGAGTGTGTTATTTCGGGGTGCCTTCGTGGCTCAGTCCGTTAAGCAGGCAACTATTGGTTTCAGCTCAGGTCCTGATCTTAGGGTTGTGAGATGGAGCCCTGTGTCGGGCTCAGTGCTGGGCAACGAGCCTGCTTAAGATTCTCTCTCCCTCTCCCTCTGCCCTTCCCCACCCTCAAAAAAAAAGTGTTATTTTCTAATTTCCAGATATTTGTAAAGTCTGTTTCCTTTTGTTAATTTCTAGTTTCATTTCATTGAAACTTGAAAAGATAACTTGGTATTATAACAGTATTTTTAAATTTGTTAGGTCCGTTTGGTCTGTATTATTTTCTAGTTATTTTGTTTCCTTTTTAGAATTTTCTCTCTTTATCCATTGTTAAAAGTAGGGTGTTTCATGATTTAGTATTAGTGTCTATTTCTCTTTGTGGTCTCTCACTGTTTCATATATGTGGGTGCTATATTAGGTGCATGCATATTTATAATTGTTATAGCTTCCTGGTAAATTGACTCATCATTATAATGATGATTATCTCTTGTGACAGTTTTTCCTCTGAAAGCCTGTTTTGTCTCATAAGTAGGGCCACATCTACTCTCTTGCTAATAACCATTTGCACAGAGTATCTTTTCTCAGCCTTTCACTTTCAGGCTTTGAGTGTCCTTACATCTAAAGTGAGTCTCTTTTTGATAGTGTATAGGTGGATCTTGTTTTTTGGTTCATTTTGTTCTTCTGTATCTTTATTTTTTTTAAAGATTTTATTTATTCAGGAGAGACAGAGAAAGGCAGAGACATAGGCAGAGGGAGAAACAGGTTCCCTGAGGGGAGCACTTGATCCCAGGACTCTGGGATCAGGTGCTCAACCACTGAGCCACCCAAGTGCCCCCCCTCTGTATCTTTAAAAAAATCTTTTTTTAGGCACAAAGGGAGGGGCAGAGAAGGAGAATCTCCAGAGGACTGTCCCTACTGAGTGCAGAGAGGGAGACAGAGCTTGACCTCATGGCCTACAAGACCATGACCTGAGCTGAAACCACAAGTTGGATGCTTATCCAACTGAGACACCCAGTCACCCCTCTTCCATTGACTTTTAATGTGATTACTGAAGGAGCAAGACTTATTGTTTCTGTTTTATTTTCTATATGTCATAAACCCATTTTGTCTCCCTTTTCCTCTTTTGCTACCTTCCTTTGTGTCTTGTTAATTTGTTGTACTGCATTACTGTGAAGATTACATAATACATTGTATAGTTTTAATCTATTTTAGATGATAAATTTATTCATATATAAACTCTACCCTTATAAATTTCTCAAGCTTTTTATATTTATATTTTATTTTATTTATTTATTTTTTAAAGATTTTATTTATTCATGACCGACACAGAGAGAGAGAGAGAGAGAGAGAGAGAGAGAGGTGGAGACACAGGCAGAGGGAGAAGCAGGCTCCATGCAGGGAGCCTGATGTGGGACTCCATCCCAGGTTTCCAGGATCACACCCCAAGCTCTGAAGGTGGTGCTAAACCGCTGGCAGTTTTTTATATTTTTAAAATAAGCTCTAGGGATCCCTGGGTGGCGCAGCGGTTTGGCGCCTGCCTTTGGCCCAGGGCGCGATCCTGGAGACCCGGGATCGAATCCCACGTTGGGCTCCCGGTGCATGGAGCCTGCTTCTCCCTCTGCCTGTGTCTCTGCCTCTCTCTCTCTCTGTGACTATCGTAAATAAATAAAAATTAAAAAAAAAAATAATAATAAAATAAGCTCTAGGCCCAATATGGGGCTTGAACTCAGGACTCTAAGATCAAAATTTGCATGCTATTCTGACTGATCCAGCCAGGTGATTCTTTAACGCTTTTAACATTTAAATGCTATACCAGCAATAACACTGATTTATGCACTACCATTGGAGTATTTTAGGCTTCTGTTCGTATTTATATATTTACCTTTATCCAAAAGCTTTATTTTTTATGCCTTTGTGTTGCCTTCTAGCATTCCTTTTTTTTTTTTTTTTTTTCCTAATTTTATTATTCACAAGAGACACAGAGAGGGGCAGAGACAAAGGCAGAGGGAGAAGCAGGTTCCATGCAGGGGCCCAATATGGGACTTGATCCCAGGACCCTAGGATCATGCCCTGAGCCAAAGACAGACACTCAACCGCTGAACCACCCAGGGGTCCCATAGCATTCTTTTTTTTTTAAGATTTTATTTTTAAGTAATCTTTGCTCCCAATGTGGGCCTTGAATTTACAACTCTGAGATCAAGAGTTGCATACTCCACTGATGGGAGTCAGCCACAATCCCTGCCCTATAACATTCTTTTTCAACCTGGACTCTCTTTAGCATTTCTTTTATGGCCAGACTATTGGTGAGGAACTCCTTAGGTTTTCTTTATCTGGGAAAAATCTTTATTTCTCAATTTTTGAAGGCCAATTTTATTTGAAAGATTTATAAAAAAATTTATTCATGAGAGACAGAGAGAGGGGCAGAGACATAGGTAGAGGGAGAAGCTGACTCCCCATGGGGATCCTGATGCAGGACTCAATCCCAGAACTCTGGGATCACAACCTGAGCCAAAGGCAGATGCTCAACCACTGAGCCACCCTGGCGTCCATTGAAGGACAGTTTTGCTGGATATATTGTTCTTAATTGTTACTTTTTATTTCAGCTCTTTGAATATGTGATCTTACTATTCTGGCCTGTGATTTCTTTCTTTCTTTCTTTTTTTTTTTTTTAAGATTTTATTTATTTATTCATGAGAGGCACAGAGAGAGAGAGAGGCAGAGACACAGGCAAAGAGAGAAACAGGCTCCATGCAGGGAGCCCAATGTGGGACTTGATCCCGGATCTCCAGGATCATGCCCCAGGCTGAAGGCAGGCACCAAACCACTGAGCCATCCAGGGATCCCTGCCTGTGTGATTTCTACTGAGAAATGTTTTAATACTGTTATGGGAGCTCCTTTGTTTAGGATAGATTGCTTTCCTTTTTTAAGATTTTATTTATTTGAAAGAGAGAGAAAGAGAGTGAGCAGAAGCAGGGGAATGGCAGGAGAAGCTGACTTTCCACTGAGCAGGGAGCCTGACGTGGGGCTTGATCCCAAGACCCAAGGATAATGATCTGAGCCCAAGGCAGATCCTTAACCAACTGAGCCACCCACCCACCTCCTCTTTCTGATTTCTAGATTTTTGGTCTTTGACTTTCTTTTTTTAAAGAAAGATTTGTTTATTTCAGAGAGGGAGTGCACTGGGGGACAGGCAGAGAAGGAGAGTAAGAGAGTGTGTTAAGCAGACTCTGCTGAGTTTAGAACCTGATATTGGCGCAATCTTACAACCCTGAAATGAGCACCTGAGCCAGAACCAAGAGTTGGACACTTAACTGACTGTGCCAGGCAAGTACCCCTGTCTTTGACTTTTTAGCTTGATTTTGATTCTCAGTGTGAGTCTCTTTAGGTTCACCCTACTTGAATATTTCTTTTCCCAGATTGGGGTACTTTTCAGTCATTATTTTGTCAAAAAATTCTCTGCCTTTTTGTCTTGCTTTTTTCCTTCTGGGAGTTCTATAATATCAATATTGATCTGCTTGAGGGGTACCTGGGTTGCCCCAGCAGTTAAGTGTCAGACTCTTGATTTCAGCTCAGGTCATGATCTCAGGGTTGTGAGATCCATGCTGAGCATGGAGCTGCTTAAGATTCTCTCTGCCGGGAAGCTTGGGTGGCTCAATGGTTGGTGTCTGCCTTTGGCTCAGGGTGTGACCCTGAAATCCCGGGATTGAGTCCCATGTCAGGATCCTTGTGTGGAGCCTGCTTCTCCCTCTGCTTGTGTCTCTGCCTCTCTCTTGTGTCTTTCATGAATAAACAAACAAAATCTTTAGAAAGAAAAATGACTCTCTCTGCCACCCAACCCCCAAAAGAGTTTGGAAGTGCTCTATACGAAGGCAATCCATAGAGATTGAGAATGATGGTTGTTTTTTCAAATGTTGAAATACCAATAAAAAATAATAACACATAGAGAGAAACATGGTACAATCAGAGAACCAAAATAAATATCCAGAAATGACCCTAAGGAAACAAAGATCTAGTACAATTGAAACTAATGGAACATTGTATGTGAAATATACTTCACTAAAAAAAATGTTTTTAAGAGTTCCTAGGTGGCTCAATTGGTTAGGCATCATACTCTTGATTATGACTGGGTTGTGAGATTGAGCCTTTTATGTCAGGCTCCATTCTCGGAGTCAGCTTCAGATTCTCTCCCTCCCTCTGCTCCTCCCCTCTTATATGCTCACTCTGTCTCTCGCAGATAAATTTTCAAACCGTCTACTCCATTATAGCTTTGTCTTTCTTTTATTTGTTAGTGTCACAAAATTATATCTTTATACATTTTGTTTCAAAAAACATCTTTTATCTTTTATTTTTAAAAGATTTATTTATTTATTTATTTATTTATTTATTTATGATTTTATTTATTTATTCATGAGAGATACAGAGAGAAGCAGAGACACAGGCAGAGGGAGAAGCAGGCTCCACACAGGGAGCCCGATGTGGGACTCGATTCCAGGTCTCCAGGACCACGTCCCGGGCTGAAGGTGGCGCTAAACCGCTGGGCCACCCAGGGATCCCCAGATTTTTTTTTTTTTTTTTAATTTTTATTTATTTATGATAGGCACACAGTGAGAGAGAGAGAGGCAGAGACACAGGCAGAGGGAGAAGCAGGCTCCATGCACCGGGAGCCCGACGTGGGACTCGATCCCGGGTCTCCAGGATCGCGCCCTGGGCCAAAGGCAGGCGCTAAACCGCTGCGCCACCCAGGGATCCCGGATCCCCAGATTTTATTTATTCATGAGAGACACACAGAGAGAGAGAGAGAGAGAGAGAGAGAGAGAGAGGCAGAGACAGGCAGAAGGAGAAGCAGGCTCCATGCAGGGAGCCTGACGTGGGACTCTATCCTGGGTCTCCAGGATAATGCTCTGGGTTGAAGGCAGTGCTAAATCGCTGAGCCACCCAGGCTGCCCATAAATAATCTTTTAAAATGCATTAGTATCCTAAGTTTGTAGGAAACAGGAATTGGGAGTTAACAACCAGTGACTTGTTTTCACATTAATGACTTTATTTTTTTCTTTAAATGTGTTAATTGCCATTGTCATGTAGAAACAAAAGGTATGGTTAGACTGTTATCACAATAATACTAGCTTTTTAAATTGCACATGTATTTACCTTTATTGAGATCTTTATTTGTCTGATTTTGAGTTAATGTCTAGTATCCTTTCACTTCACCTTGGCAGGACTTCTTTGAACATTTATTGCAGGACAGGTCTAGTGGTCATTTACTTTTTCAACTTCTATTTTTCTGGGAATGTCTTAATTTCTCCCTCAATTTTGAATGACAGTTTTATTGGATATAAGATTTTTGGTTGATTTTTATTTTTGCACTGTGAATATTTTGGCCCCTGATCTTTTGGCCTCCAGTATTTCTAATGAGAAATCTGCTGATAATTCCATTGAAGATCCTTAGTATGTGATGATTTGCTTCTTTCTTCATTTAAGATTCCTTGTCTTGGGTTTTAAAAGTTTGATTATTGGGTCACCTGGGTGGCTCATTTGGTTAAGCATCTAGCTTCAGCTCAGTCATGGGTCCTGGGATCAAGTCCCACATTGGGCTCCCTGCTCATCAGGGAGCCTCCTTCTCTCTCTCCCTCTGCTTCTCCACCTCCCCCCCCCCCCCCCGCCCCCGTTCTCACTCCTGCTCTCTCTCTTAAATGAATAAGAGTTTTTGTTTTTTTTTTTTAAGAAAAAAAAAAGGTTTGATTGTAGTGCATCCTCAGCATGAGTCTGAGTTCATTTTACTTGGAGATTGTTAAGGTACTTGGATGTTTCTATTCATGTCTTTCATCAAATTCTTGATGTTTTCAGCCATTATTTCCTCAGATACTCTCTCTACCCTTTTCTTTCCCTCCTACTCCCCATCCCATTCACTCTCTGGTTCTCTACCTTACTTCTGGGACTCCTACAATACATGTCTCTTCAAGTTTAGTGATTCTTTTTTCTGTCTGCTCAGATCTGCCTTTGAATCTGTGTAGAGAATTTTTCATATCTGTTATTGGACTTTTCATTTTCAGCTCTACAATTACTCCTTGGTGTCTGTGTTCTTTTTTTTTTTTTTGTCTATATTCCCATTTGTTTCACCCATGGTTTTCTTGATTTTCTTCTCATGTTTCTTTAGTTCTTTTACTATCGTTGAGACAGTTGTTTTAACATCCTTGTCTAATATATGTGGTATTAGCACTTTTTCAGGAACTATTTCTATTGATTTATTATTCCTTTGAATGACTATACTTCCCTGTTTCTTTGTATGCCTTGTGAGTTTTTGTTGAATATTGCATATTTGAATCTAATAATGTAACTCTGGGAGTTAGATTCCTGTCCTTCCCCAGGGTTTGTGTTTTTTACCTTTTTTTTTTTTTTTAATTGTTACAGGCTCTTCCATGTCCTGAGGATTAGCCTGGGCTGTAAATTTAATGTCTTGTCAGGACTTTATAAATCTTTACTTAGTTGTGCACAGTCATTTTGTAATTTTTCCCATATGTGCAATTGTTTATTGCTGTAGTCCTAGTCTTTCATGTCTGGTTCCTGAAAGGGGAAAAAGGATAAGACATAGGGAAGCAGAGAGGATATTTGAAGAAACAAATCCTTGAAAGTCACTTCACCTGGATGGGGAGGGGCTTGTAACAGTAGGTGGGGGTAGTACAACAATAATGGCTACTGGCTCTTTGTCTGCAACTCTGTGATCAGAAGCTACAACCAGCATCAGAGGAGAGATCTCTAATATTTGCAGGACAGGATCTTTTTAGTGAATTTTGGCTTCTGCAAGCTATGTCAGCTGCCTCAGGAACAGGTGCACAGTTGTGCATTAAGGGTGGGAGATGGATAGTGCTACTATGCTTAGAGGGTGAAATTGACCAAAATTTGCTGAATTTTCCATTCTAGTCATTTCCTGAAAGTTAGAATCCTTCAACAGACTGCGGGGTTCTAAAACAATTATATCTGACAGGTTTTGCCAGTGCAATAAATGTCTAGGGGTGGGAGACAGATTCCTGGTACACCCTACTCCAGAAGAATTTATTTATTTGAGAGTGTGCATGAGTGCATGTGAAGAGGGGAAAGGCAAAGGGAGAGGAAGAAGCAGACTCGTGGCTGAGCAGGGAGCCTGATGTTGGGCTCAATTTCAGGACCCCAGGATTATGACCTGAGTTGAAGGCAGGCAACTAACTGACTGAGCCACCAAGACACCTCTCTGTTGTCATTTTTGATTGTGGTTCTGTTTGTTGTTGTTGTTGTTGTTGTTGTGTTGTTTTGTATTTAATTTTGGGAATAAATCTCTTATTGGTTATACATATTGTGAATATTTTCTTTCACTGGTTGGCTTGCCTTTTCACTCTGTTAATGGAATCTTGGTGGGTAAAAGTTGCCAATTTTAGTTAGGTTATTGTATTTCTACTTTTTTTGGTTAGTGCTTTTTGTGTTCTAGTTAAATATTTATGTACCTAAGAATTCCTTTGAGATACATACTGAGATATCTACTTGATGAAGTATGACATTGTTAAGGAAAATTATGATGTTGGAGAAAAGGACATACGGTATGGAACCATTTTTCTAAAGAGAGAGTATATGCAATTATAACCTTTGCTGGGATCCTAATGATTTTTTTTTTTTTTTTGATCCTAATGATTTTATACTTTACCTGTGAAGACCTTTGTTGTCTTATTTTTCTAAAGAGAGAGTATATGTATTTATAACCTTTGCTGGGATCCTCTGATTTTATACTTTACCTGTGAAGACCTTTGTTGTCTTATTTCGGAAGAGATTGACAAGAACTCAATTTTTGTTTTCCAAAACTCATTTCATACCTGAAATAATCTGTAATCTCCTTTTCACACCTTGTTTCTGAAGAGATGTTGAGTCTGGAAATTTGAGTCTGTTTTTATTCTTTTTAAAAATGAGTTTGTAAGAAGAAATCAGTTTGCTTTTACATATACCGTATTACTTTGGTGTTTTGGTTTTAATTTCTAGATTTACAAATTGCTTACTTTTAATATAGGCATACACTTTGTTGTTGTGTCCCTCCCCTCCCCCCTTCCCCTTTAATGTTAGAGTTCTCTTATGATAGTTGATGATTTGATTAGTTGAAGCAGTTACTGTCAATGAGACCTTAGCTGCTCCTAATTTATTGGGCCAATCCTCACTCTTTGGTATTTTTTTTCCCATTGTTACATTAGTAGATAAACCTATCCCCAAATAACACTTAAGTAATTGAAACATTTTAATTTATTTTCAACATTTTCCTTAAATATTCCCCTAGAAGTTTCCTCTTAGTTAATTGCGAAGGAAAGAGAAGGGAATAATTTGAGAGCAGTACTACATACAAAGCATAGCACTAGGCATATGTATCTTGTTTTTTTTCTCTTTTTAAAAACACGAATAGCTTTATAATTTTTACTAATTACAAAGTGACACAAATAGTACTGAAATATAAAATTAAATATCATTTGAAATTTTATCATCCATAAATTGATCACTGCTAAACACACATATAAATGAATTAAAGCATATATACTGTTCTTTAAATCTTTTTGCTTATCAGTGAGTGTCACTTGTGTGCCAAGATATTTTAGGTACTGGAGATACAGAGTTTAGCAAAAAGACATGTTTTTTTTTTTTTTTTTAAAGACATGTTCTAATAACTGGTTTATGACTTTTTTAAGGTAAGTGGGAAACATGGACATTATACAAAAGCCAAAGAAATAATTACATACTAAGTGGTATAAAAGAAAAATACAGTGTGATTTGAAAATCAAATGGAATCTATGGACTCAATAGAATCAAATAAAACCCATGGAATCTACTTTTATTTCTTTTTAGGATTTTTTATTAAGTAATCTCTATGCTTAGCATGGGGCTTGAACCCACAACTCCGAGATCAAGAGTCACATGTTCTACCAACTAAGCCAGCTAGGTACCCCAATGGAATCTAATTTAGACTGAGAGGTTAGAAAAGGCCTCTTTAAAGAAGTGACGCTAAAACCTGAAGGATAAGTAGGTGTTACCCAGGTGTACAGTGAGAGGAAAAGTATATGCATTGCTCTTACGTAGTTCTAAGTTCTAGAAGAGGAGTCACTGTTCACTGCCGGACTGTCCTCCAGAAATTGATACTACTGTGTCCTTTTCCAGTATGCTCTCCAGTGTGATTGTTTGCATTTTAATGTTAATTAGATGACAAATGGCCCTGGTTGAGTCACTTTTCTGCTTAATCTTTTAGGAACTTGGACTGTGATTCCAAACCCAGCTGGACAGTGAGATTTACAGTTGAGTATTTCCTTAAGTCAGAAAATAAGTTGAGTATTCAAAGGAAAAACCTTTACCAATTTCAGTCATCAGGAAGAAATTTCTTTTATGAACTCAGGCTCTCCCCGCCGATTATCACAATAGTTGGGAGCTTTGATTATACTTAGTCTCCATGCTAAATTGGTCTGCATTTTTATTAATTCCCCAATGAGATACTTGAATCAAATTTATGTTTTCTGCAGTACTGAGTGCCTATACCAGTTTATCAGAGCAATTGCGTATCCGTTTCCAAAGTAGTTCAGGAAAGTGAAACAATTGGATTAGTTGTACCTATAATGCTTTAAACTTTTTCTCATATAGGGATCAAATTGCTCATGGAAATGGTTGTAGTTTTTATATACAATGTTGAATATTATAAATTAAGGTATGAATATAAAATGTATGTTCATATGAATACAAGTTACAATGATAATTTATAGACAAGAAATGAGATAAATTAGGAAATGTGATATTCTTGCAAATAAAAAGAGTAGTTTTTTTTTTTTTTAAGATTTTATTTATTTATTCATGAGAATACACAGAGAGGAGAGAGAGAGAGAGGTGGAGACACAGGCAGAGGGAGAAGCAGGCTCCATGCAGGGAGCCTCACATGGGACTCGATCCTGGATCTCCAGGATCAGGCCCTGGGCTGTAGGCGGTGCTAAACCGCTGAGCCACCCGGGCTGCCCAAAGAGTAGGTCCTTAATTATAGATGCCATGTCAAAATAATTTCTTGGTAATGCTTTTGGATAATTTAGAGATAAAGACCTTGATTATCTCTGGTCTATGTATGCCCCCAAAATATAGTCATTAAAGTTAACCAAAACTGTCCTAACAAATATTATTAAATAGTGTGGACTGCATAAAAGGTAGATAAAGTTGATAATTCAGTTCTTGGCTTTTAGTCTTGGCCTTCGGTATCTATGCCCCCATTCCCCTGTCCCGCCTTTTAACTAACAGCACCTGGATTTCATTTTGAGAAATCTCCTCTTCCATATTGTGCAATCTTGGTGAGACTGTTGGTCATCAGTGCCCTGCCCCCCTTGATAGTCAAGCTAGGCCATAGGTTGGAAGTCTTTGTCTCTTTCCCTGTTGTTGTTTTAAGATTTTTTTATTTTAGGGGATCCCTGGATGGCTCGGCGGTTTGGCGCCTGCCTTCGGCCCAGGGCGTGATCCTGGAGACCTGGGATCGAGTCCCACGTCGGGCTCCCTGCATGGAGCCTGCTTCTTCCTCTGCCTATGTCTCTGCATCCCTCTCTCTCTCTGTGTGTGTGTCCCATGAATAAATAAAATCTTTAAAAAAAAAAAAAAGATTTTTTTATTTTAGTGAAGAAGAAAGTGCAAGTGGGGGTAGGGACAGAGAGAGAGAGGGAGAGAATCTCAAGCAGAGTCTGCACTGAGTGTGGAGCCTGACTCTGGGCTCCATCTCACAACTGTGAGATCATGACCTGAGCCAAAATCAAGAGTTGGGTGCTCAAGTGACAGAGCTACACAGGTGCCCTCTCTTCCCTTTGAATTCTAGCAGTTTGACTCAAGGATAGGAGAATGTTTATTTAATGATGTTGATGTGGAACCTAGAGATTCTGGGTTATTTCTTGGTCCTAGATTCCCAGAATGGCCCTAGTCTTTTTTCTACGCCTGTTTTTGTTATCGTTCTTTTTAGTGCTAAGTACAATCCTATATCCATCCATTAATTTTTTTCTTGCTCAACTTAACTAGAGATATTTTAGTTGGTTATAAATCAAATAACCTTAAACCAATTCAGAAATTAATTCCAGAGAGCTTATTGCAAATGGTAGACCTTCAGAGAACTGATTAGTTGGCATAGACAGGACAAAAAATCAAATTTGGACCTTCTAGAACGAGGAGTTCAAATCTCAGTTCTTTTTTCAAAGCAAATAATAAAAATCAGGAGCTTTCTAGTATCTGGGCCTATATGTCCAACTTAGCCATTAAGAGTACATTACTGAAGAGTCTTCCAGCTGTCATGCTGCTTAGGAAATTAGCACAGCTAGAGATTTGTAGGGAATTCATGTGACATAAAAATAGAGATTGGGCTTTAGAGCTAGCTAGATCTAATTGTCCTGGCTGTTCTAGTTATTAAACCTTTTGCAGTTGGTCAGACTGGTTGTCTGGTTTTATCTACTTACTGAGAAATTAAATCTGTTGGTAAATTCTCTTTCCAACAAGGAGGAATAAAAATTAAAAGGCCTACTCCACAATGTTGTGCTCAGGACTACTTGAGATGTGTAAAAAATTCCCTGCTTGGCATCTTACATATAGTAAACATACATTAAATGGCACTATTATTAATTAGGAACAAGAAAACATAATATGCAAATTACTTTTTAAAAATGTAATTATTTATTCTCTAAGTATGCTCTACATCCCATGTGGGACTTGAACTCATGAGCCAGGTGCCCGTTTTGCACAGTACTTTCGGTAGTTGTGAAATTAGGTGATCTGATTCTAGAAGACTCTTCTGTGAGAGGTACCCAAGTGACAAGTCACCAGAGAACTTAGAGTAGTAGTGAATTTACTCAACTGAGTTAGGCAAAGAATGTTATTAGTCTGAGGTCTTAGAATTCAAATTATAGGGACACCTGGGTGGCTCAGTGGTTAAGTGTCTGCCTTTAGCCCAGGGCATAATCCTGGAGTCCCAGAATCAAGTGCCGCAGAATCAAGTCCTGCGTCGGGCTCCCTGCATGGATCCTGCTTCTCTCTCTGACTAAGTCTCTGCCTCTCTCTCTCATGAATAAATAAATAAAATCCTTTTTTTTAAAAAAAAGAATTCAAATTATAAAGTTATATTTCTGTTACAAACACTTAACAATATTCAAACGTTATTACAAATATCAACTCATTTAATCCTGGCAATAATCGCATGAGGTTGGTACTGTTATTGTTTGTTTTACAAATAAGAAAATAGAATCCTAGATTGGTTAAATGTTTTTTAACCTACATCATAAAGCGGTAGATGGAGGAGCCAAGATTTAGAATCTGGCAGTCTGTCTTCCGATTTTGGAATATATTTGTATTTCTTCCCTTTTCCTACATATAAAGTGGTATACTATAAATAGTCTTCTGTCTCTTCGTTGTTTCCTCCATTTGATTCTATATAGGATGTCTTATGCAAATAATATCTGCAAAAGATGACAGTTTTCTAGTTTCTTTGCCTCTTATTTTTCTTAGTTTACTGGATTAAGTAGAAACTCTAATACAATGTTGAATAAAAATGATGGTGAGCACACTTTTCTTCTGCTTGATCTTTTTTTTTTTTTTTTTAAGATTTTATTTATTTATTCATGAGAATACGCAGAGAGGAGAGAGAGAGAAAGAGAGGCAGAGACACAGGCAAAGGGAGAAGTAAGCTCCATGCAGGGAACCTGATGTGGGACTCAATTCCAGGTCTCCAGGATCATGCCCTGGGCTGAAGGTGGCGGTATACCACTGAGCCAGCCAGGCTGCCCATCTTCTGCTTGATCTTAAAAGGAGTATTTTGAGTTTGTTCCAATAAATAAAACTCCCATTTGCTGCAGATCGTTTTGGCAAATACGTTTTACCAGAAAGAAAAGGAAATTTTCTGTGAGCAAAGAAGTGTTTCTTCTTAAACCATGTACTCCTCAAAAGTTGTTTATGGTCAGTTTGGTTTTAGCTGTTTTAGTGGGTATAAAATGGTGTCTAGTTGTGATTTTGTATCCCAGTGTAGTAATAATAATAAGGTTGAGTATCTTTTCTTTTCTTTTCTTTTTTTTAAGATTTATTTATTTTAGGGAGAGAGAACATGAACAGGAGGGGGGCAGAGGGGGGAAGGAGAGAGAATCTCAAGCAGAACTACACACTGAGCATAGAGCCAGATGTGGGGCTCTATCTCAGGTCTCTGAAATAAAGTCCTGAGCAGAAAACCAGAGTTGGACGCTTAACCAACTATGCCACCCAGGCACCTGTATATCTTATTGATTTTTTAAAAAGATTTTACTTATTTATGCATGAGAAACAGAGAGAGAGAGGCAGAGACCTAGCAGAGGGAGAAGCAGGCTCCCTGCAAGGAGCCTGATGTGGGACTTGATCCTGGGATTCCAGGATCACGCCCTGAGCTGAAAGCAGATACTCAACTACTGAGCCACCCCAGGTGTTCCCCCCCCCCCCCCCCCGGCATCTGTATTCATAAATTTTATAATGAGCTCACAAGTTCCACACATAGAACACTTGGAATTTTTATTAGGATTTATTTATTTTTATTTATTTATTTATTTATTTATTTATTTATTTATTTATTTATTTATAAAGATTTTATTTATTTATCCATGAGAGATGAGGGGGTGGGGGGAGAGACACAGGCAGAGGGAGAAGCAGGCTCCATGAAGGGATCCTGATGCGGGACTAGATCCCGGGTCTCCAGGATCATGCCCTGGGCTGAAGGCAAAGCTAAACCTCTGAGCCACTGGGGCTGTCCTTTATTTTTTATTTTTAAAAGACTTTATTTATTCATGAGAAACACAGAGGCAGAGACACAGGCAGAGGGAGAAGCAGGCTCCCCGAGGGGAGCCCGATGTGGAACTCGACCCCAAGAGCCTGGCCTGGGATCGTGCCCTGAGCCAAAGGCAGACGCTCAATCACTGAGCCATCCAGGTGTCCCTAGGATTTTTTTTTTTTTTTAATTTATAGATCAGTTTTGGAAGAGATGACTCATACTATTGAACCTTCCAATATGAAAGAATTTGCATGTGCTCTTATACTTGTTCTCTCTATTGTCTTTAATGTTTCTATGAAATTTTGTGATTTTTATTCCCAGAGAACTTGTACATCTTTTGTTAGATGTACTTAATCCTATGAATTTTATACATCTGTTGCTATTGTAAATTATAACAATAAAAGTTTTCTTTTTTCTAATTCATTGCTGGTTGAGTTTATTAATATTGACAGGTGGGGAATTCCCGGGTAGCTCAGTGGTTTGGCACCTGCCTTTGACTCAGGACATGGTCCTGGAGTCCCGGGAATCCCGCATCTGGCTCCCTGGGTAGCTTGCTTCTCCCTCTGCCTGTGTCTCTGCCTCTCTCTCTCTGTATCTCTCATGAATAAATAAATCTTTAAAAAATAATATTGACGGGCAAATAACTCACTTCGATAATTTATGATATTTTTGATTGCTTTTAAAATTGTATCATATACAAGTAATAACAATTTTATACTTCATTTCCAATCCTTATATCTTACTTCCTTTTCTTGACAGCACAGGGCAGGACCTTTGGGACCATATTGGATTAAATAGTTACAGTGAACATTCTAGTCTTACTCTTGATCTCAGAGGAAAGCTTTCAACATTAAACCAGTAAGAATGATGTTGTCGTAGGATTTTTAAGATATTCTTTATCAGATTAAGGAAATTTCCTTCTATGAGTATGCCAAAAGATTTTTTAAAATCCCGAATGCTTGTTGCATTTTATCAGTGTTCATACATCTACTGAATGGTTAAACATATTTTTACCTATTGCAAATTACATGATTGGTTTTTACAAGTTAAACCAACCTAAAAATTTTAGAATAAACCTAACTTGCTTATGATGGTTATTGTTATTACAGTGGTGGGTTTAATTTTTTAATATTTGAAGATTTTTATATTAATATTTATGAAGGAGATTGGCTTGTAACTTTCCTTTTGTGAACTTGTCACTGTCTTTTTCTGCTAAGTTGTTTGGCCTCACAAAAAGGGCTGGACAGTGTTTGTTTTTAATTTATTTATTCATGAGAGACAGAGAGAGAGAGAGAGAAATGCCAAGACATAGGCAGAAGGAGAAGCAGGCTCCATGCAGGGAGTCCGATGTACTTGATCTTGGGACTCCGGGATCAGCCCTGAGCCAAAGGCAGATGCTTAACCGCTGAGCCACCCAGGCGTCCCTGTTTTAGATTTCTATTTACAGTTTTGGTAAATTGTATTTTTCTAGGAATTTTTGTACATTTTTTCTAAGTTTTCAGATGTGTTGTTAACAAAATCATTATCTTTTTAATGACCACAGGGTATATGGTGAAGCTCCCGTTTTATTCTCAACTTTATTTGTTCCCCTTTTTTTCCTTCCTCTATATCAGTCTTGCTAGGGACTTAACACATTTTTTATTTTGGGCGGGGGGCCCCCACAAAATTTTAATTTGGTTGTATTTTTTATTTTTGTTTGCTTTGTATTCAATTAATTTCTGTTCTCTTAATTTTTTTTCCTTCTATTTACCTTGCATTTTTTAGATGTTAACATGATTTCTTGTTGGTCTTTCTGAGTTTGCTAGTTTTTCTAACACAATTGTTTTTTTTTTTTTTTTTTTTTACACAATTGTTTTTTAAAATATTTTATTTATTTATTCATGGGAGACGGGCGGGGTGGGCGGGCAGAGACACAGGCAGAAGGAGAAGCAGGCTCCATGCATGGAGCCTGATGTGGGACTCGATCCCGGGACTCGAGGATGAGGCTCTGGGCTAAAGGCAGGGTTAAACCGCTGAGCCACCCGGGCTGCCCCTAACACAATTTTTTTTAAGATTTTATTTTCTTTATTTATTCATGAGAGACAGACAGAGGCAGAGACACAGGCAGAGGCAGAAGCAGGCTCCATGCAGGGAGCCCGATGTGGGACTCAATCTCAGGATCAGGATGACGCCCTGGGCCAAAGGCAGACGCTCAGTCGCTGAGCCACCTAGGCATCCCTTCTAAAACAATTTATAAGGGACAATTTTGTTTAGGCAGTATAGCTTCAGACTCATACCTGGCTTTAAATCCCTTTTGATGCTTCTTGAAAACTGGGAGATAAGTTTAAATTTCAATAGATAATAATTGAGCATTTACTGTATGCCAAATAGTGCTGGTAGACATTAGCTGTTAAAAAGTTAGTCAGATTCCTACTCTCAGGGAATTTACTTTCTGCTTTCTTCATTTCCCAGCTGCAGGAGGGGATGGTGGATGACAGTGATGATTAAGTGTGTATTATGTGCTGGGTACTTTTTCACTAATGTAGACCAACCTAATCCTCAGCACAACTCTATAAAGGAACTACTCTTAGTGTTCCCATTTTACAGATGAGGAACTTGAGTCACAGAGAAGTTAATTTGTCTGAGCTTACACAGTGGGCAAGTGGCTGAAGTAGGTTTGAATCAGATGAAGGGTTATTGTTACAGGCATGCCAGCGAAGACCTTGCAATAGATCTCTTTTTGCCTTTGCTATTCCCTCACCATTATTCCTTGCTATTTGGGGATCTAAACAAAAATGTTTGAGGGAAAAGCCTTAATTCCCTATAGTTTTCCTGGGAACATTCAGTATTCAAGAGTTTGATATAGTTCTCCTCCTTTTGTTATTAATTATCCCATAACCTTTAACTTATTTTTAAGATTATATAAATATTTATATAAATATGTATTTATATTTGTTTTTACTTATATATAGCTGAATTTAGAAAGTTCTAGTTATCATTAGTTGTGTAAGCTGCTATTGATTTCCAAAATATGGGTAAAACAGATTAATAGAAATATTTTTCTTTATCCTGGAGCCACTGTTACAAAGAAGTTTGCCCTTTTAAAAGTGGACAGAGGGGGCTTTGCCTACATCACAAGGAAGCTTTGCTGCCTGTCTCCTTTCTTCTGCAGCTGCAGTTCATTTATGTCTGGCTTCATTAACAGTGACTTGAATTATACATTTACCCACCCATGTCCTATACAGCTTCTCTTACCATTTCAGGAAATCTTGCTATTGGGGGGGGGGGGGGGGCTTAAAATAATTAGGTTAGATATAGTATTTCAACTTGTAATTTTTAAATTAGGGTAATAGTAAAGGAAAAAACTTTATAAAAGGTTTTCCTGCTAAATTAGCAAAATAGAAGTATATCTTGTTTCTAATAGTTCTTGTGCGTAAAATATTAAAAATATTAGATATAGTTTTGATTGGGATTGGGGAAAAAAAGATAAACAAGTTTTATTGCTATTAATAGATATTAATAGATATCATTTGTGCCATTAACCTACCCTCCCCAGCATTGTAAACTGAGGGTAATTGATAGCCACTAACAATTATTAAGCACTTACTGTATGCCAGTCATTTATTAGGTACTTTACATGCATTTTTTCCCTCTTGTCTTCATCCTTAAAAACTCTCAAGTGGGGTTAGAATTTTATCCCAAAGCTCAGTGTCTTAAAGAGGGTGTTCAGCAAATGTTTTTGAATATATATAAAAGAAGGAATACATAAATGGAAGAGGCCCTTATATGCATTTTGTTTTCTTGTTTATCAATTTCAGTATTTCTCCTAGATAATTTTTTTAAAAAACTATCCATGGAAATGCTGATGAGAATGTACTCAAGCCTTTAGAGCTTGAATGTTGGCATTTGTAAAATTTTAAGGAAATGAATAATTTTTTTTGTTAGGAGATGAATTATTTTAGTTAGTGACATTACATTTCTGTTTAATTGATGTTTCCTTTCTACCAATTTTTGGGGTAGAGTTGGTTATATTGACCTCAGATTCTTTGGTAAAGGTACTTGGAAAAGTAGCCAATCAATCACTACCTTCAATAAAGATGCTTTTATAAAATGGACAGTGATAATCTGATTGCTTGTTTACCTGCTTTCCTTCTCTTTCTTTCTTTCTTTCTTTCTTTTCTTTCTTTCAAGATTTTATTTATTTATTTATGAGAGACAGAAAGAGAGAGGCAGAGACACAGGCAGAGGGAGAAGTAGGTTCCATGCAGGGAGCCCAATGCAGAACTGGATCTTGGGACCCCAGGATCCCTCCCTGAGCCGAAGGCAGACGCTTAACCGATAAGCCACCCAGGCATCCCATCTTCTTTCTTTTTTAAAACTTTAATTCAATTTAAGGGGAAAAAAAAAAGACCACCAATTCACCCATTTTCTCTCTCTTTTTGTTTTTAAACACATGACTGTCAGCTGCAGTGTAGCAGTGCTCAGTGATAATGAGGTACACTGTTACAGTTGTCTTCCTTTTCTTTCATTCTATGCCACTGATGAGGGATCTGGAAAGGAATTTTATTGGTTCCTTATCATATCCAAAGAGGCTTACCTTTGAAGAAAATAATTTTGTTTTTACCTGGGATTACTAGCTAAGACTTGGAAACAAATTGGAGGGGAAAAGGATTGTTGAGGAGGGCTAAAGAAAGATATTTTGATAGGAAACAATATATATCCTGTTAGGAAGCAACTAAGCAGATAGGAAAGACATCATATATATATTTATGAGAAAGGATTCTTTTAATTTTTTTTTTAAAGATTTTACTTATTAGATCACTTGCTTGCATGAGCGGGGGCGGGGGGGGGGCAGAGGGAGAGGGAGAAGCAGACTCTGCTGAGCAGGGAGAGCCCAATTTGGGGCTGAATCCCAATCCCTAGGATCTTGATCCTGAGGATCATGACCGCAGGCACACACCCACTGACTGAGCCACCCAGGCACCTATGGATTCTTCTTTTTCTTTTCTTTTCTTTTCTTTTCTTTTCTTTTCTTTTCTTTTCTTTTCTTTTCTTTTCTTTTCTTTTCTTTCCTTTCCTTTTCCTTTTCCTTTTCCTTTTCCTTTTCCTTTTCTTTTTTTCTTTCTTTTTCTTCTCTTTTCTTTTCTTTTTCTTTTTTCGATTTCATCTATTCATGAGAGATGCAGAGGGAGAGGCAGAGACATAGGCAGAGGGAGAAGCAGGCTTCCTAAGGGGAGTCTGACATGGGACCCAATCCTAGGACCCTCAGGACCCCTGCCCTGAGCCGAAGGCAGACACTCAACTACTGAGCCACCCAGGTGTACTGGCACCTGTGGATTCTTAATTTTATACTTGTTTTAGGTATTTGATAATTATTAGCTGTTTGAATTCTTACACACCCTTATTAGAAACCTTATAGTGTTTTATCTGTCTTTAGTACATAAATACCCATTATCTGATTGTCCTATCAAAAATACTTCATTTTGATTAGTTTGGAACCTAGTAAGGGAAACAAGCCAGTAATTAAAAAAAAAAAAAAAAAGTTTAGGAGGACATTTCTTATGTGTTAGATATACATGAAGACAGATTTGCCCTTTGCATTTAATGGTAGGCATTAGTTCTGTCTGAACAATTGGAAAATAGGTTTATAGTGACGGAGTATCTTAATGTTCAGAATTATTTGGTCTTTTTTTTTGGTGATAAGATTCTTGAGATTTTAGAATGTGGGGAATACCACTTTTTGGTAAATTTTTAATAGTTTTGTTGGTTAAGTAATGGATCAGTTTCCTGAACTATTGACCTAAACAACTAAATTTTGTTACTTGAATTTAGCTGGGGTGAATATGGAGCTCAAAGTTGTTAATCTCTTATACTGCCAGCTTGCTCTTTCTTTTCTTTTCTTTTCTTTTCTTTTCTTTTCTTTTCTTTTCTTTTCTTTTCTTTTCTTTTCTTTTCTTTTCTTTTCCTTTTCTTTTCTTTTCTTTTCCTTTTCTTTTCTTTTCTTTTCTTTTCTTTTCTTTCTTTTCTTTCTTTCTTTTTCTTTCTTTCTTTCTTTTTCCAACTTGTTTTTTCTAGCTAGAACTCTGGGAAAAAAACATTTCTGGACCTAGATTTGGTTCAGATTACCTTTAGCAAGTTATTCTGTGTTTTAGGTTTTCCTTCTCACTCCTTCCAAGATATGAACTAATAATTTTATTGTGTTAATTAACACTTACAACATAAATGGCAGGGGAAGTAGGGTAGTGGTAGAAAGTAAATGGGGTTTTAATGTTCGTGAAAGCATGAGAAACCATTAAAAAACAAAAGAGAAAAAGCTCAGCAGCAAACCCTGGAGATTTAGAAATAGGAATGACTAACATCAGTTTTCTTTGGGTGAATTTGATATGATGTCTTGGTTTCTGCCCCCACCCCACCCGCACTTTGTATTTAAAATTTTGAGTAAATAAAATAAAATTTTGAGTGAATATATAAGTTAAAAGAATAGAATTATGGCTAGCTATATTCTTGCTGTCTATATGGAGTGTTCAGTAATAAGCTTTTGTTTTATGTCTCTTTCTCCTTATATACATTACACACAGCTTTTTGAGAGTTGTTAGTCTTTCATGACAGGTAGCTGTACCTGTTTTCGTGTTACCCCTAAATTCTTCAATATCTGTAGCCAAAAAATAAAGACACTGTCCTATAGAATTTAATACCAGGGGATCCCTGGGTGGCGCAGTGGTTTGGCGCCTGCCTTTGGCCCAGGGCACGATCCTGGAGACCCGGGATCGAATCCCACGTCGGGCTCCCGGTGCATGGAGCCTGCTTCTCCCTCTGCCTGTGTCTCTGTCTCTCTCTCTCTCTCATTCTCTCTCTCTCTCTCTCTCTCTCTCTCTGTCTCTGTGTGTGTGTGACTATCATAAATAAATAAAAATTAAAAAAAAAAAAAAAAAGAAGGGCTTACTTAATAAATATTTACTTAAAAAAAAAGAATTTAATACCATTAGCATACCTTAAGAAATGAATAATTCTTTAATGTCATCTAATAAATACTAGAGTCAGATTTTCAGTTAATTCTAAAATATCTTTATCTTTTCTTTATTTTATTTTATTTTATTTTTTTAAGATTTATTTATTCATTCAGAGAGACAGAGAGGCAGAGAGAGAAGCGGGCTCCACTCGATCCCGGGTCTCCAGGATCACGCCCTGGGCTGCAGGCGGCACTAAACCGCTGCGCCACCGGGGCTGCCCTCTTTACGTTATTCTTTTCAGATCAGGCTTTCTTTGTAAAAGTGTTCATGCAAGGGTATTTGGATGTAACGTCCACTTAGTCTTCCTAACTCTAGAACTCCCATCTTTATTTCTTCAGTGACATCAACTTTTTGAAGTAATCGGAACAGTTATCTTAAATGTCTCATTCTTTGTTTGTCTAAGAGTTCCCTTGTGGTGTCTGCCTTCTGAAGTTGCTAGTGAATTGGTATGATTACATACGTTTTGAGCAAAAAATTGCTGCCTAGGTGGTGGTAGTTACTTCAACCAGGAGGCACAAAATGATCGTCTGTGTCCCACTGGTAGTGATGCTAACTTTGATCCCAGGGTAATATAGTCTGTCTGTTACAAAAACTTGTTTTTACTTTTGGCTTAGCAAATCAGATATTTTGGCATTATACAAATATCCCATCAACCTTTTCTTAATGCTTTTTTTCTTCCTTAATGCTTTTAACATCTTTGATCCTTGCCTGAATCACTTACTGCATTGGGCTTTACAAAATGATTATATTTCAACTTTAGTTATTCTTCTATGTTAATTGGCATTTGTCTCTAAGGAAGAGCTTTTCCCACCTTTTCCTGGTAAACTGTAGTTCCTGCTGAAATGGTAGGATAAATGTAATTTTTTCCTCATTATTTACTGGTTTTTAGAATAAGGAATTATGTTGTAGTCCTTTCAGTGATAGTAGATGAGGTTTTTTTTTTTTTTAATTGCCCTGTTTCTATAATTATGAATTCATGAACTTTTTTGCATTGAATGTGTTATTAGTTAATTGGCCTTTTTGATGGTCAAATCATCCAAAATTTGGCTAATGGGAACCCCTCCATATTGTCTCCTATTTCAGTGACACATCTCCGGTAGTCTTTGAGTGCGTCCTTGATCTATGGAACAGAGATCGTGTGGGTTTTTAATTGTGTACAAATAGTACCTTCAATTGAAACTTTCAGTTAAAATTCTTTCAGTTCCCTCCCCCCCCTTTTTAAAGACAAAACATTTAAGAGCTAAAATAAATAAATAAATAAATAAATAAATAAATAAATAAATAACATTCTTAAAATTCTGTAAGGTCTAAATATTCAGAAATCTTGAAGGATCCTCTGGAACAATAGCAAGTGGAGGGAAAATATATCAGCAAGGGACCTGTTTCTTTCTTTTCTTTCTTTTTTTTTTTTTGTTTCTTGTTTACTGAGGACAAAAACACTAGTATTTTTAGTGCTGTGGCCAAATTCTACTCTCATAAAGCACAAGGTTACAGTAGGGCTACATAAAAGATTCTCTACCTTAATTATTGGCAAGGAGATTTTTAAAAAAAATTTATTTATGTATTCATGAGACAGAGAGAGAGAGGGAGAGGCAGAAACACAGGCAGAGGGAGAAGCAGGCTCCATGCAGGGAGCCCGACGTGGGACTCGATCCCGGGACTCCAGGATCGTGCCCTGGGCCAAAGGCAGGCGCCAAACCGCTGAGCCACCCAGGGATGCCTGTGTAGGAAATTTTATACACATTCATGTGCACTTGTGTACTGAATAACAGGGATCTAAGCAAAGAGTTATTTCTTGTGTTTCAGTTTTATAAGCTGTACATCATATATACTAGTACCATTTGCTAAGAGTGCCTAAGAGGTCAGTAACACGGCAGAGTTGTGAGAAATGTTGCTTTGCCTTTTTAGGCTCACATTGATCTGTACCTGCCCTTCTTTCTAACTGTAGTTCACCTTCTGCTTGTCTAAAATAACAAAGTGTTTCTGATACAAGAGGTATTGAATTTCTTTCCATCCTCAGTAATACCCGCATATGTTATATGCAGATCTGCACTTTGGGGTAAAGTACTCCCATGCTCCTGATTTCTGGTGACAGCAGATAGGTGGTTTCTATTGTTGGTGTGTAGACTAAGAGTGGAACATTTCTATTACTATATGATCTGTGTACATACATTTGATTATTATTCAACCATTAAAAAGAAGGAAATCCTGCCTTTTGTGACAGTACGGATGGACCTTCTGGGTACTATGTTAAGAAAAGTAAGTCAGACAAGGAAAAGCAGATACTGTATATGATCTTACTTATATGAGGAATCAAAAAAAGCCAAACTCGTATGTACGGAGAATAGTTTGGTGGTTGCCAGAGGTGGGTGGTGGGGTGGGGAAATGGGAGATAGTGGTCAAACGTTACAGACTTCCAAGTTATAAGATAAATAATCCTAGAGATATAATATAATGTTCAACATGTTAACTGTGACTAATAGTGTATTGTATATTTATTTATTTATTTATTATATATTTTAAGAGAGAGCAGGGGTGGGAAGGAGTAGAGGAGAAGGGGAGATACGGATATCTTGTTCCTTTATTATTTAGGACCTCTTTAGATAGAATGGAAATGGATAAAATCCAAGGAACTTCTCCTTTTATTTATTTTTTTAATATTTTATTTTCAAGTAACTTTTAGACCTAGCTTGGGGCTAGAACCTACAACCTTGTTTTTGTTTTTGTTTTTTGTTTTTGTTTGTTTTGTTTTTTTTAGAACCTACAACCTTGTGATTAAGAGTTGTACACTCTACCAACTGAGCCACCAGGTGCCCTAAGATTTGCTTTTTAAAAAACATAGTATTATGTATGTGGACATTTTTCTGTCTCTCAACAGAGAGATTATGAGATTCTTTTTAATTTTATTAAGTAAGTTCTACACCCAGTGTGAGACTTGAACTCACACCAACTGAGCCAGCCAGGTACACCTATGACATTCTTTTTAAAAGGCTATGTGGTATTTCATTGTATTGACGCACATACCATAGTTTTTTTGACCACTGCAGAAATTTTTCTCATTAAATTTTTTTTCTTGTAAAAGAATATAATTTAAGTAGGAATGTCTCTTTGTTCCGGTGAAATCTTAACAAAATGGTACATTTAGTTTTGTGACCCAAGCTTTTGTATATTTTGGTATATTCCCTTTTAATGGTTTTGGCTTCATTCCTATATATTTCAGGTCTACGGATCAATGGAGAACTAATTACTGCCTATCCCCAAGTGGTGGTAGTGAGAGTACCAACCCCTTGGGTACAAAGTGATAGCGACATCACTGTTTTGCGCCATTTAGAGAAGATGGGATGCCGGTTGATGAACCGACCTCAAGCCATCCTGAACTGTGTTAATAAGTTCTGGACATTTCAGGAGTTGGCTGGCCATGGTGTTCCTCTGCCAGATACTTTCTCTTATGGTAAGTTCACCAATAAGAATTTACAGTCTAAGTTTTACAGCACTTACAGTTTTGAAAGCCATACTAAATTGAGTTATGTGATAAAAGAAATTTGTAAATATAAAGATACTTCTTAAAAAAATAACTTACACGACGCCTGGGTGGCTCAGAGGTTGAGTGTCTGGCTTCTGCCCAGGACGTGGTCCTAGAGTCTCAGGATCAAGTCCCAACATCAGGCTTCTTGCATGGAGCCTGCTTCTCTCTCTGCTGCCTATGCTCTGCCTCTCCCTCTGTGTGTGTCTCTTGTGAATAAATAAAATCTTTTTAAAAAAAAAGGAAAGAAATAATTTATAGGGGTTCCTGGGTGTCTCAGTTGGTTAGGCATCTGCCTTAGGCCATGGTCATGATTTTGGGGTTCTGTATTGGGAGTCCTGCATTGGCTCTGTGCTCAGCAGGGAGCCTGCGCCTCTGTCTCCCTCTGAATGCTCTGCATACTTGTGCACTCTCTCTCTCTGTTCAATTAATACATAAAACTCTTAAAAAACCTTTTCAGTTTTAACAAACTGGGCACGAGAACTATGAATCCTGTGTTAAGATTTAATTCCATGATATTGGTAGAGTTGATTTAACAAACTTTTCTTGTAAAGGGCCAAAAAGTAAATATTTTGCACTTTCAGGGCCATAAATTCTCTCTTGTGACTCTGTAATGTTGTTGTATTGTGAAAGCTGCTGTCGACCACACTTAACCAATAAAACTTTTTAAGATTTTATTTATTTATTCATGAGAGACAGAAAGAAACACAGAAACACAGACAGAGAAGAGGCAGGCTCCATGCAGGAAGCCAGATGTGGGACTCGATCCCGGGGCTCCAGGATCACACCCTGGGCCGAAGGCACATACATGCTCAGCCACTGTGAGGTGCCTGGGTGGCACGGTGGTTGAGTGTTTGTCTTTGGTTCAGGTCACGATCCTTGGTTCTGGGATGGAGTCCCACACCAAGCTCCCTGCAGGGGAGCCTGCTTCTCCCTCTGCTTATGTCTCTGTGGATCAGTACTCTCATAAAGAATGATAAAAATGTCTGAGCAGTGCCAGATTTCTATAGAAGTTTCCAGTGCTTACGCTTATATTTATCTGATCACATCAGTAGCAGAGAAATCACAGATAGGCACAGGTTACTGGACAACAGTTTTGAGTAGCACTGGTATAAATAATATTATGTTAATATATTTCCTGCCTGTCCAGTTCCTTTGTTTAGAAAAGATCAAGCTTACTATAGATCATTACAATTTTCCATAAAGACAGTTATTCAAATAAATGTTAAGTGGTGTGCTTGGAGAGTTAATGAGGCATTCTTTTAAAAAAGATTGATTTATGAGAAAGGGTGCACACACGTGGGGAAGAGCAGAGAGAGAAAGGGACAAGCAAAGTCTGCACTGAGTGTGGAGCTCAACTCAGGGCTCAGGCTCATGACTCTGAGATCATGACTTGAGCCGAAATCAAGAGTCTCATGTTTAACCGACTGAGTCACCCAGGCACCCCAACTTGAATATTTTAAAGAAATGAACCAAGTCTCCAAGTCTGTAGGGCATGTGTGGATATATTGCTATTTTTAGCAATTGCACAAGAAGAGACTATATGAATAGTTTGAGAATTCTGTCAGATGCTTTTGGGGTATTTTAGCTTATATCATGGGTCTCCACTTCTGATTTCAAGAGAATGGAAAAGAGAAAATGGGGCAGCCTGGGTGGCCCAGCAGTTTAGCGCTGCCTTTGGCCCAGCGTGTGATCCTGGAGTCCTTGGGATCAAGTCCACATTGGGCTCCCTGCATGGAGCCTGCTTCTCCCTCTGCCTGTGTCTCTGCCTCTCTCTCTCTGTGTCTCTCATGAATGAATAAATAAAATATTTTTTAAAAAGAAAGAAAGAAAGAGAAAATGGTTACCAAATTAACAAATGTTACCTATGCTCTAATGTTGAAGGTTTATTTTATTTATTTATTTTAAAGATTTATTTATTAATGAGAGAGACAGAGGGAGAGAGCGAGAGAGAGAGAGAGAGAGAAGCAGGTTCTATGCAGGGAGCACAACGCGGGACTTGATCCCGGGTCTCCAGGATCATGCCCTGGGCTGAAGGCGGCACTAAGCCACTGAGCCAACTGGGCTGCCCATGTTGAAGGTTTAAAATTAGGTGACTGAATCATCTTAATTTCTCTAAACTGCAAACCTATCATATTGCAGTTACTTAGAGAACTTTTTCGTGGTTTAATTTTTTTTATATCACTATGCTGATTTTTTACAACTATAGTTCATTTTTGCTGTAATCTTATTACTGTATCACTTGTTCATAGGCAATAAAAACAGTAAAGAACAAAACTCATTGATACTGGGTGGCTCAGTGTAGAAAGAACTGATGAATACTGGAGATTATAAAAGTTAATTTGTGTTTGAGAGGGAGAGAACACATGTAGGATCTTTTCAACCTTGGATGAGTCTTCTAAACAGATTCATTCTTCTAAACAGGGAGATAAATCTACACTGAAGTAGATCTTGATGCTTCTGTTTTTTATGTAGTGGAAGAATAAGGGATAAAAGTAGAAAATATTGTATAGAATTAGGAAACTTTTAGCTGAAAGATACTTAATTTCTTGAAGTTAGATGCTAGCATATTTATAGTTTAAAATGGCTTTCATCCATTTTAAAGGGCTTGTTTTTTATTTATTTATTTATTTATTTATTTATTTATTTATTTTTTAAAGATTTATTTATTCATTCATTCAGAGAGAGCGAAGAGAGAGGCAGAGACACAGGCGGAGGGAGAAGCAGGCTCCATGCAGCGAGCCCGACGTGGGACTCGATCCTGGGTCTCCAGGATCACACCCCAGGCTGCAGGCGGCGCTAAACCGCTACGCCACTGGGGCTGCCCTAAAGGGCTTGTTTTAAAATGGTATTTGACTGTACTTTCAGCTTTTTTTTTTTTTTTTAAGATTTTTATTTGTGAGAGGCACACACACACACACACACAGAGGCAGAGACACAGACACAGACAGAGGAGAAGAAGGCTTCATGCAGGAAGCCCGATGTGGGACTCGATCCTGGGACTACAGGATCAGGCCCTGGGCCGAAGGCAGGTGCCAAACCACTGAGCTACCCAGGGATCCCAGCTTTTTTTTTTCTTAAAGTAGCCTCCATGCTGGGCATGGGGCTTGAGCTCAAAACGCTGAGATCATGAGATCAAGACTTTAGCTGAGATCCAGATTCAGATATTTATATTTTATTTTTAAGATTTTATTTATTTATTCATGAGAGACAGAGAGAGGCAGAGGCACAGGCAGAGGGAGAAGCAGGCTCCATGCAGGGAGCCCGATGTGGGACTTGATCCTGGGTCTCCAGGATCAGGCCCTGGGCTGAAGGCAGTGCTAAACCGCTGAGCCACCTAGGCTGCCCCAGATTCAGATGTTTAACTGCCTGAGCCACACAGGTGCCCCTCAATTTTTAATTACTTTCTTTAGGAAAATTTAGCCATCATGTTCATAACCTTCTACCTCCTCTGTTTTGCTGACTTTAGTATAGATAAAACTTAACACAAAACACCTTTGTTACTGTTCTTAATTTCTTTTTTGCTCATGTCAGGTGGTCATGAAAATTTTGCTAAAATGATTGATGAAGCAGAAGTACTGGAGTTTCCAATGGTAGTAAAGAATACACGAGGTCATAGAGGTGTGTATGAATTGCTACTATGGAATATCATTTTGACTTTACTCTTAATAATTAATAAGGGTGATTATACAAAATACATTTCTAGTAATTTGATTAATGCTATTATTATTCTCTTTGTATTTTCTCATGGTTATTGACTAGATAGTAACCTTATCAATTGAAATATATACCTTTCGAAGCAGGACTTTGGGAAAATAGAAGGAAATTGTTGGTGCATGGTACTTGATACAGAAGTCTACTGTGAGTTCAGTTTGGCTAGAAGTGATTTCTGTTAATTTAGTGGTTGTCATAGAAAATTTAAGATGCATATTTAATTTAGACCAACTTTCAAATTGTATCTTTATCTTCCTTTTTAACAATGCAAGGACCTTAGATCACTAACACCAGTCATCTCTGTCCCAATTTACATAGTTTAAAGACTTAAATATATAAAGCAAAACTATGAAGCTGTAGAAGAAAGTATATAAAGATATCTTAAATGACTTCAGAGTAAGGAAGGATTTCTTAAGGCATAAAATATTCATGAATCCAAGTACTTCATAAAGCTTAATGCCTTCACGGGGATAGTTGGATCGGGGTCCAGCTGGGGCTGTTGAGTGTATTGTTTATAATTGGGTCTCCAATATGGCAGCCAGGAAGTCTTAGGGCTCCACAGAGAGGCTCCAGTGAACACAGAAGCTGCATGACCTTTTCTGAATTAGCCTCAGAAGTCATACAGAAAAGCTTCTCCTATGTTGAACCCTCCTAGATTCAAAATGAAAGGACAAAGATTCCCCCTTTTCTTGATGGGAAGAATGTCAAAGGATTTATACTCATGTTTTAAAAACAGCCTCTTGTTTTGGAACAAAAATTGACAAATACAGCAATGTAATTGATAGTGAACTCAAATAAGACTAGGTATGTAGTAACATACTTCTATTTTACTGTATGCATGTGTTATATATATTGTATAATAATATGTAAGACACATTTTTTACTTGGAAATGTTTTCCAGTAAATGAGGCTGGCATTGTTGGCTTACCTGGAAGAATACAAATCTTAGACACTTATTTCATGACATATAACAAAATAAATTATGGATTACTGTAGGAATTCAGGGAGTGGTAAGAGATTATTAACTTTAAACACATTTTTGCATTGTTTTACTAATTACCATAACTGTTACTTTGGTTAAAATGTAATGGATTCTCAAAGAGCAGGTTGAGACCCAAGAAGAGGCAGGTAATACATACAACTGCTGTCAATATGATGACTTAATATTTTTTAAATTCTTTTTCAATATCAGGCAAAGCTGTTTTCTTGGCTCGAGATAAGCACCATTTGGCTGATCTAAGCCATCTTATTCGCCACGAAGCTCCATACCTGTTTCAGAAGTATGTTAAGGAGTCTCATGGACGGGATGTGCGTGTCATTGTTGTGGGAGGCCGTGTAGTTGGCACCATGTTACGTTGTTCAACAGATGGAAGGATGCAAAGCAACTGCTCACTAGGTAAAAACAATGCAGGTGTCTTTCTAGTATATATAGTATTACAATAGCTTGTCCAGTGAGTATTCATATATAACTACTACAGATCTTTTTACTTAATAGGCTGAAAAACTCGTAACTATATCAGTAGACTTGTAACGAATATAATAAGTACAGTTTTGAATTGTTTTTCTGGTAATAAAATTGGATTTTTCTGAATCATAAATTTGTTTCTACCTGTGCTCAATTTGTAACCCAATTCACATTTGTGTGAAATATCTGACCAGAGTTAAAGATTCCATCTTCGGTGATATACTGATTTTGTATGTAATTGGAATTCATTCAAACTGTTTCCTAACCTATTTTACCCATCAGTTCAAACAAGATTATTGATTTTACTTTAATGGTGTATTTTTTGAGATCTCTTATTGTTAAAGTGCCTTAGAACTTAGTTGGTTTTTTTCTTTTCTGTGTATTTCATTTTCTTAGTCATGTGATCTGGATTGCGTCTTTAAATACTATCTATGGGGGATCCCTGGGTGGCGCAGCGGTTTGGCGCCTGCCTTTGGCCCAGGGCGCGATCCTGGAGACCCGGGATCGAATCCCACATCGGGCTCCCGGTGCATGGAGCCTGCTTCTCCCTCCGCCTGTGTCTCTGCCTCTCTCTCTCTCTCCGTGACTATCATAAATAAATTAAAAAAAAATAAAATAAAATAAAAATACTATCTATGTTTTTATTTTCAAGTTTATATCTCCATTTTAGGCTTTCTCCTTGAACTCCAAGTACATATAAATAACTGTCCACTCAGTATGTCCAAGTAGTTGTCTAACATATTTTAATCCTCTCCAAAACTGGACTTCCAATCTAATTCCCCCTCTTAGTGTGTTTCACCTCATATTCTCATCATTTAATGGCAACTCTTGTTGAGTCTCTTGTTGAGACTCCTGTAGAGTCATCTAAATCTTTTTTTTTTTTAAGATTTTATTTATTTATTCATAGAGACACAGAGAGAGAGAGAGGTAGAGGGAGAAGTGGGCTCCATGCAGGGGTCCTGACATAGGACTCGATCCTGGGTCTTCAGGATCACGCCCCGGGCTGCAGGGCGGCGCTAAACCGCTGCGCCACTGGGGCTGCCTGAGTCATCTGAATCTTATACCACGTATCAAAACTGTCAGATTTCAATTTCTTGATATTTCTGCTCTCTAAATGTATCCAAATCTGACAGTTTCTCATTATCTCTGCCAGTAACATTGTCTTACCTTATTTGGATTACTTGTTGTATCCCCTGATTGGTCATCTTGCTTCCATCCTTACTTAGTCTCCTACAGTGTCTTCCTAACACAGCAGTGATGTGATCTTTTTAATATACAAGTGCAATCAAGTCAAGCTTTGTTTAAAATCCTCCAGTGGTTCCCTGTTTCATTCAAAGTACACTAGTCTATAGTCTTACAGTAGACTAACAGGCCCTGCATTATTTGCCCCTGTTACCTCTAAGAAATACAAACACAGGGGTAAATCTCAGAAACATAATGTTGAGAAAAAATTAAAGTCACCGAAGAGAGTACATGTTGTATGATTCTATTTATATAAAATATAAATATATGCAAAAATCTATAATAGTTTGCTGGGAATATAAATTTATGCAGTAAACTATAAAAAAATATACTGGGGGGTGCCTGGGTGCCTCAGTGGTTGAGCATCTGCCTTGGCTCAGGTCGTGATCCTGTGGAACTGGGAATGAGTCCCGCATCAGGCTCTCTGCAGGTAGCCCACTTCTCCCTCTGCATGTGTCTCTGCCTCTCCCTGTGTATCTCATGAATGAATAAATAAAATCTTAAAAATATATATATGTATATTAGTATATATTTGTGTGTGTGTGTGTGTATATGCACATATATATTGATAAATTTGAAATTCAGTATAGGGGCATAGAATAGGAGCACAGGGGATTTGAAAGCTAACAGTGGTAAATAGCCTCTTTTCTACTCTTAAAAAAAGGATTTCTGAAAAAAGAAAGCAAAAAAAAAAATGATTTCTGCCTCCTGGCATTAGTTCTTCATATCCCATTTTCCATTTTTCATCCCATCATAATATGCTTATTTGCTGCTACAGAGCTGCATGGCATCTTTTCATTTTTGGGACACTTTTTTTTTTCTTTTAAGATTTTATTTATTTATTCATGAGAGACAGAGAGAGAAAGAGGCAGTGACACAGGCAGAGGGAGAAGCAGGCTCCATGCGGAGAGCCTGATGTGGGACTCGATCCTGGGACTCCAGGATCATGCCCTGGGCTGAAGGCGGCGCTAAACCACTGAGCCACCCAGGGATCCCCTTCTGGGACACTTTTACTTTCTTACGTTTCTACTGTGAGATTTAATTAACAATTACTTTTTATACTTTGAGCAAAAGAAATTAAAAAGGTAAGTTAATTTTACATAAAGAAGTGATACTTTTAAAATTTTGAAGTAACTGAGGCTTTTCCTAGGAAAGTATGTACCCATTAACCAGCTTGAGAAATAAGTTATCAATTGAATTAAGTTCTCTGTTAACCCCCCCCCCCCCCCACCGTGGTTATTTCTCCTTTTCCTCCCCAAGTTCTGAACTTGTTTCTCTTTCCCTTAAAAGTGCTTTCAGTACTTCTGTCTTGATAAACAACTATACCTCCCAGGTGCCCCCATGACATTACTGGAAGTCTGTACCTCTTAATCACCCCCTTCACCTATTATAACCATCCCTCCCACTCTGGCAGCAGGTTGTTCAGAGGCCTAAAAAAAGACCTCTGAAAATAGGAATTTTCTTATATTCAATATTTACAGTAATGGCAACTACCATCTCTTTAGCACTGGTACTGTAGTAAGTGCTTTATGACTATTGCTGGATCAAAATGTATTTACTTTTAATTTTTATAGATGTGGGCAAGTTAATTTCCCAGAAAACTATATGTGTATTTCTACTTCTGACATATTAAAATACCCTTTTTTCCTCCCAGCCCACAAGCAGTAGTGTTACTTTTTTCTTTCTCAGGTTTTTGCCAATCTAACGGGAGTTAAATGCTATCTCACTGTTTCTTTCAGTTTATTTCTCTGTTAATGATGGGAGTATCTTTTCCTGGCTTGTTGATAATTTATGTGTACTTATATATGAATTACTTTTATTATATTTGTCCTCTTTTCAGTTAGGTAGTTTGTCATTTTTGTTCAACATTTCTGACCTATAATAACCAATAAATGCTACCTATAGAGCAGCTATCCTCAGTTAAACAGCCCAGAATGCCTCTATTCAGTTTCTAAATTCTTACCAGTTGAGAATCACTGCTTTAAAATCTCCAGTACAGTGTTATGTAATGATTGCAAGTATCTAAGTTTCTGATTTTCATTGAAATTGCTTTAATGAAAATTAAAGCTCACTTTGGTAGCATATAAACAATACAGAGAAGATTAGCATGGCCCCTGTACAAGGTTGTCATGCAAATTCGTGAAATGTTCCCTATTTTTACAGTGGAATATTACTCAGCCATCAGAAAGGATGAATACTTACCATTACTTCAATATGGATAGAACTGGAGGGATGCTGAGTGCAATAAGTCAATCAGGGAAAGACAGTTATCATGTGGTTTCACTCATATGTGGAATATAAGAAATAGTGAAAGGGATTATAAAGGAAAGGGAGGAGACTAAGTGTGGATAAATTAGAGAGGAAGACAAACCATGAGACTCCTAACTGGGAAACAAAGGATTGCAGAAGGGGAGGAGGGTGGAGATGGGGTAACTGGGTGACGGGCACTAAGGAAGGCCCGTGGGATGATGGGATGAGCACTTGGTGTTATATATGTCATACTATATGTTGCCAAATTGAATTTGAATGAAATATTTAAAAAATAAAAAAATTAGCAATTAAATGGATTTAATGATTTGCTATTTCGGATATTTAAGTACCTTTACTAGAGTTTTTTTTTTTTAGTAGGAATGAATTCTATCTAGTGCTTTTGGCGTCCTTGTATTGATAAGATCATTAGTGTGTTTTTCCACCTTTAATTTCTTTATGTATTGCATTATGTTGATAAATTTTAGATTTAAAACAGTTTTTGAACTACCCTTGCAATTGTAGAATAAACCTTCTTTAAATGGTAATAGCATATTTTTGACTGGAATTCCTTTAGTATTTCATGTAAATATTTACATCTATTTTAATAATTAAAGATTGGCCCATAGTGTTTTAAAAGCATCGTGATGATTTTTTATATCAAAGCTATATAACATTCGTTCTTTGAATGTATTGGGGGAATTTTTATTCTTTTCCTAGGGCATTTTATAGGTAAAGTAACATTGGAATAAAGGATAGCTAAACAAAACTCCTCTTTGAACCCATTTGGTCCTGATTCTTTTTGTAGAAGTAACTTCTTTTATCACCTTTCCAGTCTCTTCTGTAATAACAGTTGGCCTCTTTAAGTTTGCTGCTTCTTGGATCAATGTTGATAATCTCTCATTTGCTTAGAAATCAACCATTTGTTTCAGGTTTTGATACCAGTTTGAGATAATTGCTTACGCTTATTTGAACCTCTGCTTTGTCTGCAGTTCTGTCTTTGACATCATTCATAATCTTGTCAAAGTAACATTTGGATTTCTTTTGTCCTATTTTTTCTATTCTAGTCATTCAACTTTTTGTTTTTATTAAATCTTTCTTCTCAGTTCCTTTTTCTAAGAATACTTAATTTCTTATTTCAAAGTAAAAGTTTTGGTATGAAGTGTTTTTACAGGTGGGTTTCATTTTCCTTTAGGGGATTAGTGTTGCAATTTGAGTCCTTAATAATCTTTCGGTTACTTAAATCATTAATTTATAATTTCTGAAATTCTTGGGGCAGCCCGGGTGGCTCAGTGGTTTAGCGCCGCCTTCAGCCCAGGGCATGATCCTGGAGACCCTGGATCGAATCCCACGTCGGGCTCCCTGCATGGAGCCTGTTTCTCCCTCTGCCTGTGTCTCTGCCTCTCTCTCTCTCTCTCTCTCTCTCTCTCTCTCTGTCTCTGATGAATAAATAAAACTTTTTAAAAAATATTTCTGAAATTCTTGGGTTATTGTCAGAGAATGTTGCCTATGAAAAGTGTTTTACAGTTTGTTGGGGCACCTCAGCCTGGTTGGCTTGCGTGTCTAACTCTTGATTTCAGCTTGGGTCATGATCTCAGGGTTGTGAGGTCCCACAGTGAACTGATTGTGGAGCCTGCTTGGGATTCTTTCTGTCTCCTCAGTCTGTCCCAGCTCCCGCGTACAAGCTCTTTCTTTGTCAAAAAAATAAAAATAAAAAAATAATAATAATGTTTTGTTTGTTTTGGGCCAACACATGATTGATTACTGCCAATATTTGATAAAAGAAAAATGTGTATATGAATATATACTAATTCAAGAGATATAAGGCTATAAAGTGAAGTTTATTTTTGACTTCGTCCCTTATCTCTTTGCCCATTCCTTTAGTTTTCAAAAGTTTTTTCCATTTAATACAGGATATAGATAAACTTTGTCATTCATACCAATCTGATCAGTTTCCACCTTTTCCATGGGAAATTTGAGTTTGTTTTTAGTGTAATTGCCAATACAATTCATTTTATTCCTTCAGTTTTATCTTGTGTGTATTATTTAAATTGTTTCTTCCTCTTTTTTTCTTTTTTCTAATTTTTGGTGGTTTGTAAGGTACCGTTAATTCCATTTCCACCCCTGTTCCCAAACTCCTGTCAATCTGCATGCTCATTCATGTTTTAACATTCCATTAATGGCTAACCTCTTTTCCTATGCTCAAATCAGACATATTTCTTCCTATTATTTGGAAAGGTAACAGTTTTCCCTGATATTCTTTTCTACTCTCCTGCCTTTATAAAACTATGAACTCTTCAGGATAACTTCCCCTCGATCCATATTATTGCAAGTAAGATAGGTTTCTATGAAAGTTTAATGCTATGTTCAGAAAAAAATAGCATTTTGAAAAAGTACTAAGTTATTTCTTTGAATTGGACAAGGATTCTCTAATGAAGAAAACTTAGACTTCAAAAGCCACAATTTTACACCAGAATGGCATCTTTGTTATCATTACTGATTTAAGAGTTAACGTTAGAGGCAAGCTTTAGTTTTACTTCAGAAATTTATCATTTTGGTAACTTATCTTGTTTCTTTTTTGCCAGGTGGTGTGGGGATGATGTGCTCGTTGAGTGAACAAGGAAAGCAGCTAGCTATCCAGGTGTCTAATATCCTAGGAATGGATGTGTGTGGCATTGACCTATTGATGAAAGATGACGGCTCCTTCTGTGTCTGCGAGGCCAATGCAAATGTAGGTTTCATCGCCTTTGATAAGGCTTGTAATCTAGATGTAGCTGGTATCATAGCGGACTATGCCGCCTCCCTCCTGCCCTCTGGCCGGCTCACCCGGCGTATGTCCCTGCTCTCCGTGGTGTCCACGGCCAGTGAGACTAGTGAGCCGGAGCTGGGTCCCCCAGCCAGCACTGCTGTCGACAACATGAGCGCAAGTTCCAGCTCTGTTGACAGCGACCCTGAAAGCACGGAGCGAGAGCTACTCACCAAGCTCCCAGGGGGCGTATTCAACATGAACCAGCTGATAGCCAATGAAATCAAACTCCTGGTGGAGTGACTCCACCGGTAAATAATTAACCAACAAAACCCTTGTAAAACTCACTTTCTTTTTCTTCTTTTTTTTTTCTTTCTTTCTTTTTTTTTTAACCAACTTGCAATGCTGTTCATGGAAGGTACTCAGGAAGATGAGAGAAAATTGATTAGGATTAGTTAGAAGAGAAGAAAGGGGAAATAGACTAGACCTCTACTGTTACTGACTTTCATTTACAGATACTACAGATAGAAAGGCAGAAGAGGTGAGATTCAGAAAAACGTCAGGCTCTTATAGTTAACCTTTTCCCCCCCCGTATAGTTACCCTTTTAAATTAATCAAAAATATGTAGCTCTCAGACCATGAAAAACACAGTTTTTTTCATGGTCCCTTGCTTTTGCTTTTGTACAGTTCCTACAAATTTTAGCATAGCATAACTCACATTGTGTTGCAAAGATGTAACGAGTGAGGAAAACATCTACCTAAATTACAGAAATTTTTACATGCAAATCTGAAAATTCTGACTTTACCATATTAACTAGCAACTTTATGTTCATAGTTTCTGAAATCTTGAGCTCTTTTACTGGATTTATGATTTTTGGTTTTTGGTTTTCCCTTAATTTGGGTGGGAGGGCAACATTAATATGACCCAATAAAGGTCTTTTAATGACAAAACTGGCATTTTTGCATGATGGGGAAATGAACAGTATTGCAATGTCTGGTACACAAAATGACATTTACTCCAATGTAGATAAAATTACACTAGTTTAAAATATGTGCATTGACTTGTATTTGTTAGTGTTTTAATCTTTTTTGAAAGATATATGCTCTGTTAATGTTGCAAATTTTTTTTAATACATGCTAGTCTAACATTCCCTGAACTATGCCTGCATCTTTAACAATGGCCAAAGTGAAGAAAGTGCTACCTTTTTTGTTAACAAGACACTGACTTGAAACATGTGCATTTAAAGCCTTTTCCTTTTTCCTTTTTTCTTTTGGTGGTGGGGCATTTAAAGTATAAGGACAAGGAAGAATATTTTTGGGGAGCAGATCAAGGGCCTATAAGTTCTTAAGCATAAAATTGAAGTGATTTATAATACCAGCGTTATATATTTGCATTTTTCACATTTTAGGAAGGAGTATATATGTGTGTGTGTGCACGCATGCATGTGTATGTGTTTTGCTTTTTGTTTACACCAACCGATCAAAAAGGATAGATTCTAGAAAATGGAGCATGATGGGGAAACAGTTTTACTTTAAATAACAAATAACTTGTTTTAATAACTACACTGGGGTAGACGTACTCACTAAAGACATAGAATAGATGCTTCTTAGGGTTTTTTATGTATATGTATGTTGTTTGGTTTTTTTCTTTGGTTCTAGACTGTTCAGTGTATGATTTATTCAAGGCTACATGCTTTTCTCTGCTTCTGGCTGTGCATTTTCTATTACACGTAGGTTTTAGGGGGGTGGACTGGATGTTTTTGTTTGGGGACTTATTTTGCAGTGTTAAGTCTCTTATAGCCCAACTCTGAAGCCTTCAATACTGTCCACTCTTTATATTCCTTTAATTTCTGAAGTTATAAAAGCCCCAGAATGGCATATAACACGAGCCTTTAGAACATGGGTAAATCTATTTAAATAATGGTTTAGAAGGTGTGTTAAGAAATGGAGATGCTCCAGAGCTCAACGTAATTTTTTTAAACAGCAAGTTCCATCTCACTACAATCCTCTGAAGCTTTTACCCGAGTCCTTTCTTGCCTCTCCAGTGCTTTTTTCCTTCAGATGGACCTTAAACATAATTTCTTGGACACTACTAGAGAGACTTCAAGGCAATAATAAAAGAGCAGTATTAACCAGCTCTAACAGAGGTTTGATCATGCTTGTACAGTTTTCCCCCGTTTTAAAAAGGAATGTAATAAAATTTGTTTTTTTCCATAGAATTAAATAATATTAAAATTGAGTGAAAGGTTGATTGCTGGCAAATAGAATAGTACCTCTAATCTGTGCAGTGTCTCATTTCACCTCAGAAAAAGATGATAAGAGGATTTTCTAATTTATTTTAAGATATTCTAATCTCATTTAAAGAATTTGACTTGCATAGGGTTATTGTGGGCCTTACTGTGTGTGTGTATATATATATACACACATATGTATGTGTATATATATATATACATATATGAAAGTACCTCTGACTCATTAACAGAAAGAAACACTTGGTACTTCTTTCACTGAATGATCATAGGAGGATGCATAATATTTGGGATAGAGAAATAAATGAGGGAGAAAGAAGTGCTTAATTAAGTCATAATTCATATGTTTGTGTAGAAACCATCTGGTTGTCACATAATGATACATTACTTGCATAATACATGCATATAGATTTACCAATTTTTAAAACATAGAACACATACACTACTTTGATGAAAAACTCAGGGTTTCTGTTGGGTGGGATAAGGTGTCAGGAAAAATGTAGATAGCCTTTAAAAACATTTTATCAAACTAACCAAATATAAGAATTATTGGAGACTATTTCACCTTTAGTTTTATTCACTACTGATCAATATTTTGTGCATTCACACTATATTAAAACATAGCTTTACGAACCTATTTCTGGATTTGCACTCACATGTTAGAATGAGAAGGGTAGGAATGGTCATCTTAGGGTTTAAAACATGAATATCTTCTTGAACTCCCTCAAAAATTAAGGTAAAGAATATGAACAAATCATTCTGGAAGAACCCAAATGAAACACCCCAGATATTTAAGTGAAAGTTAAATATATTTTCATATTGTTGAATAATTTTTGTATAATCTTCATTGCTATTATGAGAGGTAAAAATGTATTTATTAAATATGTATAATTTCTATCATGCCCAAATCTGAATTATTGTAAAATTGTATATTGTTAAAATTGTAATTTTTAATTGTATTTTAAAAGTAATTCTTTCTGCTATTGTTTTTATGTTACCTATGATGAAAATTGGACTACACACACACACACGCACACACACACTATTCAATTTAAAATTTTTAATAGTTTTTTTCTTTTTTTGGTGCCTAATAATTGATTGGTCATTTCTGCTGGCTTTTGCTCCACTGAACTTTGAAATCTTTCTGTACATGCTATCAATAAGAAAATATGCTGGAACATTAGAAAAAAACCACCAAGAGACTTGATTTCATCAAGCACTTTATCAGACTTTTGAGAAGGTATCGAAGGCATTGAGAGAATTGACTTTCAAAATCATCTTTTTCTCAAGAAGAAAACAATGGAAAACAAATTCTCTTCATTCAGTGAATCCTCAGTTTGGGGTCTGGGGAGCTTAGAGACATTGTGAAATCAAATCTTGTGTTACATTTTTCTCCTGGCTCACTCTTTTTGAGAAGGTTTATGGGCTATATGGCTGGTGAGACACGATCCCCTCCTAAGAAAATGTAGGTGCTCAGACAGGTAACCTCTGCTGCTACTGTTTTTATTTGTTTGTTTGTTTGTTTAATTTCATTTCAAAATTTGTTTTTGTTATACTAGGATATTCTTTAATGTAATATATTGCAGGATTTATAACCAGGTTCACTGCTTTCTTTCTTTCTTTCTTTTTTTTTTTCTTAAAAAAAAAAAAAACAAAGTTTCATTTAAGATACATTTAGGCGCCTTTGAAGCTTGGATTTTGGAATGTTTCAGTAGTGGACAGAAATCTGCTGTTGGAATCTTCTAGTCTTCCAGGTTTAATTTGAAATGTTTTTAGTTTTGTTTTGGATTTTCGTGTGGTATTTTATTTCCTTTATATCAGTGCCCTTTTGCCATGCTGTTTTGGGGTGGCTGCCTAACTCTAGTGAAAATTCTTCTATATTAACGAAAGTTTGGTGTTTTAAATTCCTTAATGTTTTGCATTTTTTACAATTGTTTTTAAAGAAATATTCTAACTGCTTGCACTGTTACTGTTCTTTGCCAGCCTTTTCAGGAGCCAAAAAAACAAAAACAAACAAACAAAAAAATACCCAGAGAAAAAACTTTCCTTCTTCCCCCTTCCTGATGATGAGTGAGAAGTATTGAGAACTTTCGGGGTCAGTGCCCTTCTAAACTCCCCTTCCCCCAATAATGCAGCTGTATAATGAATGGTAAATGCAGCGGTTTGGATTCAGGCACAGCCCCAGCCTGCTTGCAGGTAATTTGACTCTCCTTTCTTTGCATCGCAAGGCTAACTTTCTTTTTTAAAAATTTTCTTTCTTTATGTACTTTAAAGGCAACCATGGGTTTGTAAAAACTCTTGTTTAAAAAATAACGCATAAGTAAATCTAACAAATAATTTGATTAAAGAAGAACTTTTGGGGTTAAAGTTTGAATTGGTTGGGATGAACTCAGGACTTTCTTTGGGGATTTACTTTAGCTATTTAGATAACTCCATTCCTTGCATATATGTCTATAATTAAGTATTTCAGAGTGTGACTTTTTTTGGCTTTGTTTTCGTTTTGGGTTTGTTTGTTTCTTCCATTGTGCTACTCTGGCTTAAGCTTTTTCAGGGGTTGGTGTTCCGAATACACAGTGAGCTCACAGTATAAAGACATCAATTAGGAGTTGACAGGTATGGAAAACTAGAGTTTTGAAAAGGTAAAATTAGGTTCTAGGATATATATGGTAAAAACTCACCGTAGTGTTGAGTTGATCTTAGTGCTTCTCCTTGACATAAATTATAAGGAATGATGAGACAAAGATAATAGAAAGCATTTCAGTTATTTTAGGAACAGTATGATTTCAGAACTAATCATTTTAGCATTTCTAAGATACTAGATCTAACAGAAAAGTACAAGGTTATCATAATGGTTTAAGCATTAAAAAATTACAGGTTTGAACAGATTGGAGGGCATTTCTGAAGCACAAATCAGTAAGCACGTTAACCAAGGCTATAAAATATAAAACAAAGTCAGTGGCAGGAATGAGGAATACAACTTGTCCGTTGTAATAGCCTTTCCATTAGTTAGTTAATGTAGTATCCTCTGCTCTGTCTACCCTAGTCCACCTGCCCTTTCCTCCTCTCTTCTGTCTTTCCTAAAGTTTTAGTTCTAATATGAGTTATCAATGGGAAGATATCCTTTTTCTGCTAGGTAGAATTTTAGTGACAGTGGTCAGGACCACTTCAAGATATACTTCTGCATAATTTTATTCGTTGGCTTTAGATGTCCTCTCCGAAGTGGCTTAAAGTTCACTAGTTAGCTAATAAGATATCCTTGTTTGTAATGCATTTTATAGCTGAAGGCATAACATAATTCTTTAACCTTTTTTGTGCTTCAGTTCACTTGTTTAAGATGGGGCCAGTCTTTCCCCTAAACATCTTAAGACAAAAATATTTATGTGTTGAGCTAAAATTTACTAACAGAGGAATCCCAACTGCCTCCTGCAGGAATTTATAACTTATACTAAAAAAGGCTTGAACCAGAGAAACTTGTCCTCTTGCTAAGAGTGGCCAGCATTAGCATGTGTGGACTATGCGATTGCATGGGACATGGAGGATTTAACAGTCTCCATTCTGCTGTCCCCATGAAGATTACTGACTTGTTAAGAATGACCTTGCTTTCAGATTTCACCATATTCAAACTTACTAGCTGGGCCTTATATAGCATATATACCTGGCTGCAATTGTTGGGTTTGGGAACATGAGGGGTGGGGTGAATTGTTGTTGTTTTAGGTTTCAGTCAGACAGACATCACTGTGCCCCAGTTCCCAGAAGCACAGCAGGCCTCTAGAAGCATCCGTGGGAACGGCGCAGTCCTGACATCACCAACTCTCCTGCTCAGGCTCATCCCATATACAGAGGTCAAAGGGTGGGGTTTGAGATCGGGGGAAGGAATGAGAAAGTAGAAACAATGTCACTGCAGTGCCACTGTTGACTAGCCTTTGGTGCTTATGTCAGTGTTTGTTTTATTTTTTATGTTGGCAAAATACGTATTTTGGGGTAAAGTTAATGGGAGGGTGGAGCAAAAACAAGCCATTACTATCGTTAGTAGTTCATTATTGGATACTGTTCTTTAGTAACTACTATGGAATAAACTTGAAACTTAGACCATCAATGACAAAGAGAATGGGAATAGAAATGAATCTCAGGAATTTAACAAACAGAAAACATTTATGTTAGTTTCCAGTTCTACAACTGCTATTACATTTGTGCCTCTGTCTCCCCTTTTCACCCTAATTTTTTTGTGTATGTATATAGTTTGAGGAAATGTGCATTTGTGATCAGTCCTTTTAAAAGGACTTAATGACTTTATTACTCTTGCAAAAGATATACCCAATGCTTATATGGGCATACAAATGCTACCCTATTTTAAATGTAGGTGGCGTATGTGTTCGTGTTTTAATGTATTCAGAGCCATTGGGCAATAAGCAGTCCAGAACATTGAAAACTCATGCAGGTAAAGCACCTAACACCTTTAGTTTCTAGATTTACTTTTAAAAACTCCTTTATTGCTGCATCTTCCACAATTCTTTAATAGTCCCTGAACTTAAAATTTGCAGGAGTTGTGGACTACCTCATTAAAATTTTAAGTTGCACACTTATAAGATTGTAGGGATAGGTGAAAAAGGAAAGTGTAACAAAAGAAATGGCTCCCTGCGATGGCAACTGCTGAGTGTCTAAATCTTTCCAGTTTAAAATAGGAAATTGCCAGCTTAGCATGAATATTGATCATACATTGTTTGGTTTTCTGTGATTGGGATTTTTGTTGTTTTGACTTTGGCGGGGAGGTCTTGGAAAATCAGTGAGAAAGCTCATACACATGTGAAAGTATGAAATGTTTTAGGAATTTTTCCATTTTATCTGAATAATAAGCAAGAACTTTTTCTATATACCCTTCTGCTGCAGCAGAGAGATAAACTGGTAGGTGGCAGCAGAAGAAGGAATTCTTCAGATTGATGGCTACTGAAAGGATCTACATAGGAGAAGAGATAGAGCATAACATATCAAGTCAAGCAAAGGGGGCATAAAGTGGAAACAGGACTAAAATTTTTGGATTTTGACTAAATGGTAAGTTATTTTCAACTAAGAGTCTGTGATCAGTCTGATAGTGGTGTTATAGGCCATTGTGATATGAAATCACAAATGGTTCTGTAAGTTCTTGCATTAGGATGAATTTAGCCTAACTAGGGTACTATCGTTTTTTAATTTGGAAAAAAAAAATCAATATGTAAAATTAGGGATCTTTCCCCAGTATGTTGATATATATGAACCTTCTTCCAGCTTTATTGAGATACAATTTACAATTATAAGATATTTAAAGTGTACAATATGATTTGATAGGTGTATACATTGTAAAAGAATCCCCCCCACACACAAGCTATTCTGTAACATCCAATATGTGAATCTCAATGATGACAAAAATTATGCTTCTCATAGTAAATCTGATTTTTAAAAATCTGCAAGATAAATGAAATATACATTGTCTAACTATTTGGAAGAAATAAAAGTCTGTGTCCGTTTCATTGGCAGTACTGGGGGGATAGCAACAAAAAAGTAGGTAATTGGGAAAACTTAGGGGGTGAAAATGATTTTTTTTTCTTCAACTGTCTCTTACCTAGTCCTTTTTCTTGTCATTGTGTCTGCCCATCAGTTCCATTCTGTTCACTTCTCTTTGTTGCTTATCTGTCTCTGCTCACTTTCTTCCATTTTCTTTAGTTGTGTTTTTGTCTCCCTGTCTTTGTATCTCTTCCTCACCTTGGTCTCTTTGTATGCCTCTCAGTTCATTACCTCAGAAATTAACTTTTCCAGTGTTGCCATTTTTCACCTCTGCCTTCCATTTTTACTGTGTGTGTCTCTCCCCCACACACTTTTTGTCTCCCCCTTTTCATTTGCATTCTCTTTATCTGTATCTGCCAGGGTAAACAGTTTCATTTTCTTTGCATCAACAACTGCCTTAAGACATTTTAATCAGAGTATCAACATTGTGATTATCTATTTTAGAATTTGGTGAGAAAAATAAAAAATAAAAAAGAATTTGGTGAGGCTGAATAGAAGAAATTGGGATTTTTTTTTAAGTCCCTGAAGTTAAGATTAAATTTCAGAATTGTAATTGATTGATTTATTTACTAATTTATTGAAAAATTTTATTTATTTATGAGAGAGAGAGAGAGGCACAGGCACAGGCAGAGGGAGAAGCAGGCTCCATGCAGGGAGGCTGATGTGGGACTTGATCCCCGGACTCCAGGATCACGCCCTAGGCCAAAGGCAGGCGCTAAACCGCTGAGCCACCTAGGCTGCCCTCATCTAGACTTTTAACTTCAAATGGATTCAGTCAGATATCACTGCCCCAGTTCCCAGAAGCACAGCAGGCCTCTAGGAGCATCCGTGATTTTTAAAGTTTTTGATTTTTAAAGTTTCTAATGAAATCAGAAAATGAGCAGAGCAGTTATTATTTTGTAGATTTTTACTAGAGAAAATAAATTTTTTTTTTGAGAAAATAAATTTTTTATTGAGCTATTTGGCATATACTCTAAGCTTTAGATGTACAACACAATGATTTAATATTTATAGACATTGGGAAATTATCACTATAGTAAGTTTAGGTAGCATGCATCATTATACATAATTAGAGTTTTTTTTCTTATGATGAGGACTTTAAAGGATCTACTCTCACCAACTTTTAAATACGCAGTACAGCATTATGACAGGTATTTTATAACTGGAGAGAAAATAAACTTTTAGTCTTTCAGATAAAAGTAAGCTAATAAGTCTTTTCTAGAATACACATGTGAACATTTTAGAACTGTTAATTAGCTTCCTTAAAGTAGCACACAAGTAATTGTTTTCAAATTTTTTTTTTTTATAGGTCAGGTTGTTTTTTTTTTTTTTTTTTTTTAAGATTTTATTTATTTATTTATTCATTTATGAGAGACACAGAGAGAGAGAGAGAGAGGCAGAGACCCAGGCAGAGGGAGAAGCAGGCTTCATGCAAGGAGCCCGATGTGGGACTCAGTCCTGGATCCTGGTATCACGCCCTGAGCCAAAGGCAGACGTTCAACTGCTGAGCCCCCCAGGCATCCCTGGCATCCTAATTTTATAGAAATTAAAAATAGGATATCCAGAGGACAAATTAGTATTTAAAGAAAAGGAGTGCTGATTCCTATTAATATATGTAGTAACAGATTGAACTACCAGCATACAGGTGCCCTCCATAGAAGTTTAGAATTTTTAAGCTGGAAAACGTAGAGGCTATATATAATAATCTTGAATATGCTAGTAAGGAAACTAAGGTTCAGAGAAGTTAGTAACTTTCCCAAGATTATAGAACCAGAGCACGGACCTAAGTCTCCTACATGCTAATAGAGTGCTCATTGCATTATATATCACGTATCTTTGAAAATATATTGTAGGAACTGAAGAAATGGAATGCTCTGTAATAAGAGCTGTGATATACCAGTAAGAAGTTAGCAATGGTTATCTAATATAGGGTGGGGAGTCTATTCAAATAAAGGATATTAAGGCAAGCTGTGGGTGACTATTTTAGATGACTTATATGTAAAATTAAAGAGTACATCATTTACAGGGTTTGGTAAATGAAAAGGTGTCCTGTGTTAAGACACAGAGGCCTTCAGGCTCTTTGCAATTTCTAGTTAAGGGAGAAGAGGATTGGATTCCTTAGACCTAGTATATCATGGTTGAATAGTAACATGAAGCGATCTTTTCTAACAGTTTTGTCTTTATCACAAATTCTGGTTCGTTTATAAATGTCAGTGCTTTAGAACTGAAGGAAAATGACCAACTTGAATTTTTATCTGAAGCAAAATTTATTGTTTATTGTGTAACTTACTGAAAAGGTAACCTAGGGATGCCTGGCTGGTTCTGTCTGTAGAGCATGTGACTCCTGATCTTAGGGTTGTGAGTTCAAGCCATACATTGGACATAGAGCCTACTTAAAATAAAAATTAAGAAAAAAATGTAACCTAGGGTAATAGAGTAAGAGCATAACATCTAAATATAATTTTGTTTGTTTAGGCATTTTGGTATAATTTATGTTTTATTTTATGTTTTGTGTGATATTGTGCAAGGATTATTTTTGCCTTAAGGTTTTCCTCTTAGTACAGTTATTTCTAACTAAAATCACAGTTGTCTATAGTAATATTGCAGATGCATCTTTATATGTCAAAATAACAGACTATACCTTAGTATACTTTGTATACCTTTTGCAGCTGAGATCCCAAAGGTAAAGTGTGATAATCACAAACTAGTTGTAAATTTTTTTTGATAATCTAGATAGTTGTAATATTTTATTGTCACATTTGTTTTCAATATTTTCTTTTTCTTTTTTCTCATCTTAATTATAAAGACTGTTTAAATCTGATTTAAGTGAGCTGTATGTGTTTTTCCCCTCTAGGTTCTTTTGAAGTAACCAGTGATCGTTTTTGCTTATTACTTCATTCACAGAATGGACGAAGATAGATTTGACTGTATGTCTTTTGAAATGGAGGATAGAAATACCCAGAACAAGGAAGCAGTAGCTCTAACCTGTTTGATTCAGTGTGTTTCCTAAAATAAAAATACCAGAACTGGGAATTAAATAGTATGGAGTATGATTTGTTCCTTTGGCAGTTATTCCTGCCCGCTCCATCATATATGAATTCACTTTAGACTGTATGGCTAGACTTGAACTCTAGTTCCACATGTATCATTCTCTTTATTCTTTTCTTTTCTCCACTTTGTGAACTCCTTTGGTTCTTGACATACTAATTTTTCTATAATATATATTCTGAAATGATTACTTCTCCTCTTAGAACATAGGCCCTACAATATGTATAATTTTACATGTAAATATGTATTACATGGATTTACCCCTGCCTCTCTCCATCCCATTTTATCTGTCCATGCTGAGTAACTGTTTCAGTGTTTTTTATTTTCTGAAGAAATGCAGCCTTTTTTCTGTTTCACTCTGACAGGACTCTGGCATATGCTTATCACAGCATCACTCATTATATTTTAATCTTCTTGTGACTAGAGGCCGTATCTGACCCACTATATTTGAACTATAGAAGATCTGATACATACATGTGTATACAGAGGCAATCCTAGTACTTAGGACAAAAAATACTGATATTCTTTGTAGTCAGGTATTGATACAAATTCTAATTCCATTATTTACTGGTTACATGGCCTTTGGACGAATCACCCTCTTCAAACCACAAGGGAGTATTTGTAAAAATTGGAAATGAATGTACCTACATTACTAGATTCATGTGTAAGTACAGTTTTGCTATAACACATGTGTAGTGCTTAGCACATACTTGAATAATAAATGCTGACCTTTAATTCTATCAATTTTGGGTATGGATATCTTTTTCAAGAGCTACTGAATCTTTTCATTTGGAGTCCATGAGATTTTCTTTCTTTATTACTTTTTGGTTTTCCTGTTTAAGTTCCTTTCATAAGATTTCATGGTTGGAACATTGTGTATGCATATGTATGTGCATGTACACATTTCTGGCATTTCTCCTAATCTAGACTGATTATTCCTTATCTCCATACCTCATTGACTGAGGAATTTTATATAAGAAACCTTTTATCTTCTCTATTTTCTCCAGTTTTTCCCTGTCAGCTCATAACAAAAATACTTTTTCTTATAAATCAGCAGAACAAAACAAGTGAGGAATATGCATACCATGCACCATAAGGAATAATTTAGGATAATATGACTTGTTTTCCTAAAAATAATTTGAAATGACTTAAAACAGAGATGTACTAAAACAAATGGAGAAGCCAAAATAAAGGGCAAAAATATGGTGAAACAAAGGTTAACATCATGCAAATGCATACTCTCAGGTCTTATATATTTGCTTAGAGGTGGAACAAAATTGGCAAAGAGTGGAATAAGATAATTACAGGGGCACCTCAATGGCTCAGTTTGTTGGTCGGCTGACTTGATTTCTTCGGCTCAAATCAGTCTGCTTGATTTGAATCCTGACCCTGCTACTTAGGAGCTGTGACATATTGGACAAGTTACTTAACCTTTCTGTGCCTTAGTTTCCTCATTAGTTTTTTTTTTTTTAATATTCTATTTATTCATGAGAGACACAGAGAGGCAGAGACATAGGCAGAGGGAGAAGTGGGGCTCAATCCCAGGACCCTGGGATTACAACCTGAGCCAAAGGTAGATGCTCAACCATTGAACCACCCAGGTGCTCCAACAAATAGTCTTTAAAAACTAAAAGTTTATTATTTAAAGCATCTATGCTAGTGTCACTTTGGATCCTCCAACAGGCAGACACTAAGATGGAGTTAAATTTGCTAAAGGTGTTTTGAAGACGATGCAAGTGAAGGTTATTAAGAGAGAGGGAACAGTATGTGACACCTATGACAGAAGAGAAAAAGATTGAATGGAAAAAGCATCAGACCTAAGCTGCTCTGAGAAAGCCTCTGCCAAGCTGATAGAGGAATGTTAGACCAGATTACCCATTATGGCAGTTCTGTATTGGGCAGAACTGGCCTGGCTAGTATGTTAGGAGTAGCCTTAGAAGAAATCATGGCCTCCATACAAATGCTGTGACAGATCAGGAGTTGATGCTGGAGGCTGCTTGCATCAAGTTTCCTTTTTTCCCCAGCTTGACTAAGATATAATTGAAATGTAACATTGTATTAATTTAAAGTGTATAGCAATGATTTGCTATGTATATATACCGCAAAATTATCACAATGAGTTTAGTTAACATCCATTACCACAGTTATAAATGTTTTTTCTTATTATGAGACTTTTAAAGATCTACTTTCTTAGGAACTTTAAAATACTTGATATAGCATTCTTACCTGTGGTCCACATGCTGTATATTATACCCCCCAGATCTCTTCTATCTCATAACGGGAGGTTTGTACCTTTTGGCCACCTATACTTATCCTGGTCCTTTCTGCAAATCCACCTCTGACAAATCTGATCTTTTTTTCATATGAGTTTTTGTTTTTTAGATTCCACATATGAGCTCATTACAATATTTGTCTTTTTCTGTCAGACTTTATTTCACTTAGCATAATGCCTCCAAGTTCCATCCATGTTGTCACAGATGGCAAGACTTCCTTTTTTATAGCTGAATAATACCCCATTGCTTCTAGTTTGCATCTAGATACCACATTATTTTTATCCAGTCATTCATTGATGGACACTTTAAGTTTCCATACCATGGCTATTGGCTATTGTAAAGCTTAGTGAACATGGCATTGCAGATACTGGATCACATAGTACTATTTTTACTCTTTTGAGGGGTCTCCATGTTTTTCATGGTGGCTGTCCCAATTTACATTCCTACCAGCAGTGTACAAGATTTTCTTTTACTCCACATCCTTGCCAGCATATTTCTCTTTTTTTTTTCTCTCTTGTCTTTTTGATAATAGCCATTCTAATAGGTGTGATATGATAGCTCATTGTGGTTTTGATTTGCATTTTTCTGATTTGTGATGTTGCTCTTTTTCATGTGCCTGTTGGCCACTTATATCTCCTATTTGGAAAAATTTCTATTCAGGTCCTCTATTTTTATTAACTATTTTCAGATATGTAATTTGCACATATTTTCTCCCATTCCATGGATGGCCTCTTCATGGTTTCCTTCACTCTGTAAAAGCTTTTTAGTTTGATGTAGTCCTTTTGGTTTTGTTTGCCTTTGCTTTTGGTGTCAAATCCAAAAAACTATTGCCAAGGTCATTGACAAGGAACTTACCCTCTGTTTTCTTCTAGGAATTTTATGGTTTAAACCCTAATGTTCAAGTCTTTGATTTATTTTTTGTCTTTCATTTATTTTGAGTTAATTCTTATATATGTCTTATGGTAAGGTTCATTTTCATTCTTTTTGCATGTGGCTGTCCAGTTTTCTAACACCATTTATATTATAGTATCCTTTACTCATTGTATATTGTTGGCTACATTTTTAATTAATTGGGCATATAGGTGTGGGTTTATTTCTAGGCTCATATTCTGTTCAGTTGATTTATGTGTCTTTGTATGTCAATGTCATGCTGTTTTTATTATAGCTTTGTTTGTTATATTGTTTGAAATCAAGAAGTATGAGGTCTCTAGCTTTGTTCTTTGCATCAGGTTTTTTTTTTTTTACACTACATTTTAATTTTTTTATAAATTTATTTTTTATTGGTGTTCAATTTGCCAACATATAGAATAACACCCAGTGCTCATCCCAAGTGCCCCCCTCAGTGCCCATCACCCAGTCACCCCCACTCCCAGCCCACCTCCCCTTCCACCACCCCTAGTTCGTTTCCCAGAGTTAGGAGTCTCTCATGTTCTCCATCAGGTTTTTTTTAAGGGATTTGAGAGCACACCTCTGTGGCAACTCCATTTCACCCCTTACACTGCACAGATTTGTTCCACATACTTTTGGGGAGCAGCTCCTTTATAATTCCATGAATCTCTTACATAAAAGCTGTATCATATCTTCTCTCACCACTGACACACATCATACTATAGATCTGGTGGATCATATGGCCCAAGTTGTAGGGTTGCTTGCACCCCAGCCTGAGTCTTCTACAGATCCCTTTTCTGATCCAGGTCCTACTCAACCTGGATGGACTAACCTTTTATGTCCTCCAGTCTGTGGGTTGGAATGCTGTTTCTAGGTGGAATGTGTTAGCTCCATAATCCAGAGAGAGCCACCAGGTATTGTGCTTCCTGTCATGAAACAGGTGATGCAAATGTAGCAAGGTTTAACTTTATAGGGGTGTTCCAGCATGCCCTTTACCACTGGGTCTTCTAAAAACTTCATAAGAATAGTAGACCCTCAGATCTTTATAGAGTTTACCTCCCACCCTCTGAAACACGTATCTCCACAAGGCCTTCAATGTGGTAAACTTTCGCGTTTCTTGTCTAATCAGCATGATGTCATTGATGTGATGTTCTGTGGAATGTCCATTTGACCTGTAATGTAGATTAATTCATCAAAGGTGCAATGGTTAACATATCCCTGGAGCAAAACTATGAATATTTTCTATTCTATGTACATACAAACTATTTTTGGTCCTCTTCTGTTCAAGATAGAAATTTTTTTTTTATTTACCAGATCAATGGCTGTATATTAGGCATCTGAGATCTAATAGCACTGCTGTGTGCAGTCATTGGCTAGGAGTAAGCCAAGAAGACAGTTGGCTTGAATGCTGAAGTGGATCCAAAAGAGGAGCAGCTGGAGACTGGCCAGTCAACTACATTTTTCACAGCACTTTAGGAGAGATCTGATTGGTAAACCTCATTGGTAAACAGATGAGTCTCAAGAAGAAAAGAAACTGGAAAGATCCACCAGTATCCCCACCCCTCCTGATCTTACTCCCTGGAGGGAATTATTGTTAACATTTTCTTGCAAAAAAAAAAAAAAAAAAAAGCATGCATTTTTTCCCCCTTAAACTCAATGGGACCATGATATAAAGCATCCCATAACTTCACAACAATACTTTAAGTATCTTGCAATACAAATAGGTATACTGCTACCTCAGTTTAAGCAGCTACATATTAAAGATTTTATTTATTCACGAGAGACAGAAGCAGAGACACAGGCAGAGGGAGAAGTGGGCTCCCTGCAGGGACCCCCATGCAGGACTCAATATCCGGACCTGGGATCATGCCCTGAGCCTAAGGCAGACACTCAACTGCTGAGCCACCCAGGCATCCCTCCAGTTTTGTTTAAATGAAATTTCTCTTCTTAAAAAAATTTTTCTATTAAAAATTTTTTTTCTATTATATGCCACCAAACAAGTCTAATACAAGAAAAGAGAATGAGAAAAATAGAAAATAAACTTTGACAAAATTTCTTAGAATAACCAACTGAAAAATTTTTATAGAGAAATTGAGCTTTGCATTTGTTTGCTGTAACAAAACAAAACAAAAGGTGACTTAATTCTGTAATCCAGAAGGTTTATTATACTGACCTGAGTGGCACTAGGTCTAATGGAGGATAGCTGGACCATAATAGGGATGTAGTAGGATTAAAGAATTGCCAGGTCTAATTAACATCTAGGGACTATGCAGTGCCAGCAGGAATAGTGAAGCCATTTCTACCATTTCAATAAAATCAATTGAGTATTTAAACACACACTCGGGATATATTCAAAATCCATATTTGGCCTAATTAGGGTAGAGGATCATAAAGCAAAAAGAAAAGAAAAGCTGCCAATCCAATATTTCCAAAACAATTTTTATAGTCCTCAATTTTATTTTCATATATACTCCATCTCTAAATCTACAGGAAAATCCTTTTGAGTGAAAACATGACTAGACAGAAACAGTACATATTTGGTGGGCAAGTAATAAACATTGTACATCCATTTTATAAGCAGAGGAATTAGCATAATTCTAGACCACTTTATGTGAAGCATCTGTGCCAAAGAGCCTGAAATAGTATATAGTAGGCCTAGTCTGGGTTAAAGAGGCCTGACTTGATATCATAAATGCATTATACCTAAGTGTAGATCTATACAGGTTTCCCAGTTCATGGAGTTTGCAATGAAGTCAACTAATAAGAATAATCAAGTTCATTACATGCCCAATAGTATCTAATAACCCTAGCCTAATCATTTGACAAGTATCATGCATAGTGAGCAAAGAAGTTAGAAAAGACTCTAAATTTCACCTGCTCCAAATACTAGTTTGTGGACAAATTAAACTTTTCTATGCACCAATTTTTTTATCTGCAAGAGATGATCAGTGATAAGTTTTCCTTTATTTGGAAGTAATCCTAATAACATTTGGTACACAATTGATATTAAATAAATGGCTCTCCTAGAATTTCTCCCCTTTGCACTGAACAATCAACAAAGATACGGGATAATGTAGGTCTTCCGTGAGCCAGAATTCTGCTGGGATATGAAGAAAAGGAAATACCTGTAAACAATTAAAAACATTTATGTGGGGACACCTGGTGTGAGCATCTGCCTTCCGCTCAGGGCATGATCCTGGGTCCAGAGACCCGGTTCTGCATTGGGCTCCCTGCAAGGAGCCTGCCTGCCCCTCTATGGCTCTGCCTCTCTCTGTCTCATGAATAAACAAAATCTTAAGAAAACACATTTGCATAATAGCAAAAAAGCAAACAACAGAATGCAAGAATGTTTGCAAATCATGTACCTGATAAGAAATTAATATCCAGAATATTTAGAGAAAACTCAGCAATAGAAAAAACAAACCAAATTTAAAAACAGGCAGACATATCTCCAAAGATGTGCAAATGGCCATTAAGCACATGAAAAAGACGCTCAACATTAGTAATGAGCGAAGTAACATAATAACATAAGTAACATTAACGAAGTGCAAATCAGACTATGTGACATCATCATTAAGTGTTAACAGGATAACTAATAACAAGTGTTGGCAAGATAGGTCAGCCCCTCCTGATACACATAGTTTCCCACAACAATAAAAGGGAGTGGTAGTTTTCTTTCACAGAAGACAGAGGAGGTGAAGAAGGAAACGAAAATGGTTGAAGAATGTTAATATAGACTTGTCTTGGGGCTCCTGGGTCACCCAATTGGTTGAGCATCCAACTCTTGTTTTCAGCTCAGGTCATGATCTCAATTGTGAGATCAATCCCTGCAGGGGCTCCCCAGTCAGTGGGGAATCTGCTTAAGAATCTTTCCTTCTGCCCTTCTACCCACACTCTCTCTAAATAAAATTTTCTTTAAAAGACAGTATCATCTTAATGGAGAAAAATAATAATTGAAAGATTAAGGCATAGATTTGGAGAAATTACGTACCTTCCAATGATCACATACTAACAAACCCAAGATACAGAAACACTAGCCTTGGGCAGCCCTGGTGGTGGGGCGGTTTGGCGCCTCCTGCAGCCTGGGGTGTGATCCTGGAGACCCGGGATCGAGTCCCACATCGGGCTTCCTGCATAGAGCCTGCTTCTCTCTCTGCCTTTCTCTCTCTCTCTCTCTCTCTGAGTAAACAAATAAATCTTAAAAAAAAAAAAATAAATAAAACAATAGCCTTTTGTTAACTCATAGTCACTACTATCAGAGTAGGGATTTCAAGGATTTTGGTCTGTTTTATAATGATCTGGTAAAGGAAAGTTAGTTGGAATAGTTCCGGATACTCAGGAAGCAAGAATGAAATATCTTCCACTAAGTATTGCAGTAGGCAAAATTCTAAAACAGCCCTCAAGATTCCTATCTCCCAGTGTACATGCCCTATATAGTTCCCTCTCCTTGAATGGAATCTTTGAATATGATGAGATATTCCTGTGATTAGGTTATCTTATATGGCACAGGTAAAGGGATTTTGCTGTTAGAATTTAGGCCTCTAATCAATTTACTTTAAGTTAATCAAAAGGTGGGTCTTGGTAGGTCCTACCTAATTAGGTGAGCCAATTAGAAGATCTAGAGGACAGGGACAGGAGAAATCAGATTTGAAGCAGCAGAGACTTGTTGGCCTTAAAGAAACAAACTGCCATATGGAGAGGTCCATATGGCAAGGAAAAGTAAGTGAGAGTCAAGCCTAAACTATCACCACCAACCAGCCAATCTTTTGGTCCTGCAATCACGAGGAACTGAACTCTACCAACAGCTAGTCAACTTGGAGCCTCATGAAATTGCAGCTTAGGTAAGAACTGAGACTTGTGTCCAGATTCCTGACTCATGATAACTCTAAGATAATAAATATATGTTTCAAACCACAAAAACTTGTGGTAGTTTGTTATACAGCAATGGAAACCTAACATAACTATCTTTATAGTAAAAATATTTATAAAATAAACATTTTAATATTTTTATGTACATGTATTATACATTACATAAATATATAAATATGTTTTATACTATAAAACATAGTATGTAGACTGGCAGATTTGTGCTGCGTTGTCTCTGATGGTGGGGTAACAACATAGCTTATAGGTTCACAGCCATAGGGATCTAGTATATGATTTAGGGCAATAGCATTATGTGATGGAGAGAGTGCTGGATTGAGAGACAGGAAATAGTATTGTGTACTAGTTTAGCCATGAGTAACCCTAGATAAATCATTTAATTTGGGGGAGCTTCAGTTCCCTCATCTGGAAAAGGAAGGAATTAGACTGGTTGGTGGTGATAGTTGTACAACAATGTGAATGTACTTAATGCCGTTGAACACTTGAAAATGATTAAAAGGGTAAATTTTATGTATATTTCACCACCATTTTTTTTAAATGTTTGGAACACAATTCTGCCATTAATTTCTAAGGTGCTCAGGTCCCTGGGTGGCGCAGCGGTTTGGCGCCTACCTTTGGCCCAGGGCACGATCCTGGAGACCCAGGATCGAATCCCACATCAGGCTCCCGGTGCATGGAGCCTGCTTCTCCCTCTGCCTATGTCTCTGCCCCCCCCTCTCTCTCTCTGTGACTATCATAAATAAATTAAAAAAAAAATTTAATTTCTAAGGTGCTCATTTTACCACATCTCTATCATCAAAAATGTTGAGAAATTGAAAAAAAAGAAAAAAAATGTTGACAAATTTTAAAAAGATGGTGATACTGTATCATAAGTCTTCAATGAATCCTAATAGGAATATTAGACATTTTGCCCTTTGAAATTATGTTTATGAGGCATTTCAAGTCGAGCTTAATATCAGATCTTCTTCTTTTTTTTTTTTTTTTTAAGATTTTATTTATTCATGACAGACACAGAGAGAGGCAGAGACATAGGCAGAGGGAGTAGCAGGCTCCATGCAAGGAGCCCTATGTGGGACATGATCCCAGTACCCTGGGACCATGATCTGAACCAAAGGCAGATGCTCAACACTGAGCCACCCAGGTGCCCTCAGATCCTCTTTCCAGAGTCTGAGTCCCTTTATTCTCATCTCAGCCAGATTTTGGGTTAATTACTGATCATTAGTAAAACACATTAAAAAACTAATTAAATAAATAAATAAAAATCAAAAATAAATAAAACACATTAAATATCTCTTGTTCAACAATAACACTTAGCATCAAATAACCTTTGTTATTGGCAAGACACACTCTGATATATTACATTTTTGGTAATTGGATTTCTGTTTTTGTCTCCTATAGGTGGATACCTATTTTTTAACCTTCCTAGTATCCTAATTCTCTATGACGTTCATTCAACAAATACTTAAAGTGTGTACTGTGCACTATTTTAGCTGCTTAGGTTAGAATAAGGAAAAACAAAAAAAGCCTTGCCATTATTTACTTTTTAGTACAGTAGAGGAAACAGTAAATTATAAATGTGTTTAAGCTGAAAATACTCCTGGAATGTTTGAGGAACAGCAGTGAGTATGGATGGACAGAGCAGTAGTAGGTCAGAGAGGTAATGAAGAGACAGGATAACTGTAGAGACATTGTTTTAATTTGAGGGAAATTGAAAGGCACTGCATACTTTTTAACAGAAAAGTAATAGGATGGGGCACCTGGGTGGTTCAGTTGGTTAACCGTCTTCCTTTGGCCCAGGTCATGACCCGAGGGACCTGGGATGGAGCCCTGCTGAGCAGGGTGCCTGCTTTTCCTTCTCCCTCTGCTCCTCACCCTGCTTGTGCTCTCTCTCTGTCAAATAAATAAAATCTTTAGGAAAAAAGAAAAGTAATATAATCTATATTTTAAAAGACTCAATAAGACTCCTTTTAGCTACACTGTTGATCATAGACTCTGGACAATCACAGGTAGAAACAGGGAGACTATGGAAATAATATAAGCAAGAGGATTTCTACTTCTTGCCAATATGGGGTAACAGAGATTAAATTTTTTTTTAAGATTTTATTTATTCATTCATGAGAGACACAGAGAGAGGCAGAGACAGAAGGAGAAGCAGGCTCCCTTCAAGGAGCCTGATGTGGAACTCATTCCTAGGACTCCAGAATCATGCCTTGAGCCAAAGGCATACACTCAACCCCTGAACTACCCAGGCATCCCAACAGAGACTAAATTTGCCCTGCCATCTGAAAAAAACTAAAAAAAAACAGGACATAATATATAAAACAAATATTGAATGTCAGCAGAAGATAATGATTCCTATAGAGAAGGAAAACAACTCAGGTGAGCCCTGTGATTGCCTGCATACTACATGGAGATTTTCCTCATCACAGTGCGGGGAAAGGCAGACAGGGGCCTAGTGGACTTACTGAGTTGAAGATACGGAGTTGAGAAGTAGAAAACCAGCACAGGGATCCCTGGGTGGCGCAGCGGTTTGGCGCCTGCCTTTGGCCCAGGGCGCGATCCTGGAGACCCAGGATCGAATCCCACGTCGGGCTCCCGGTGCATGGAGCCTGCTTCTCCCTCCGCCTGTGTCTCTGCCTCTCTCTCTCTCTCTCTGTGACTATCATAAATAAATAAAAATTAAAAAAAAAAGAAAAAGAAAACCAGCACTGTGGGAATTCTCAGAGCAGAGTCCCAGAGAAGAAAGAGCTGCACAGATGAGTACAGAGTTTGCAGAATATCTCCCTGAGTTTTTGGATGAGTACTGTTCAGCACATGTGTATGAAGACACTATGTAAGGACAGGAAAAGAACTGCCTGAAATCACTAGTGGGAACAGTCCCTGGGGCTCACAAGAGATTTGGAATAGTACTCCCACCAGCCAGAGTGGAAAAACTAAGTAGATCATGGGGGGGAAAGTCGAGAACTCCGAAGGGTATTGCTTCAGGCGTAGGGGAAAAAAATTGCCCTAGACTAAAGGCTGCTCCATCATACCTAACAAGCTTAAAAGAAAGCCTCCATCACAGTTGGGGCAGACAATAGATTAGCCAAAATTCTTTAAAAGGAAAAGGTGAGGAATGAGATGGGCAGATAGGCTTTGCAAACTCCAACATATTCCTGGGATCTAAGGGGCCACATGCATGAGTAGGGCTGTACACATGCTCAGGAAAGACCTGAGAAGGTCCTAAGCTCTTACTTTTGACTGGCCTTGTGAGTACAGAAGCAGGAAATAAAAGCTAAGATAAAGTGTAAACTGCCTGGGTCAATGTAGAAGATGTGCTCCAACATGTACAAAGACCTCTCCACAAAGACGAAGATTTACTGGCTTTAGGATATAAGGGGAAAAAAAAAAAGGATATAAGGAAATTTCTCTCCAATTATTAACTGACCATTGAGCTGAGGAGGGGCATGCGCGCGCGCGCACACACACACACACACACACACACACACAAATAGAGAATTTACAGAATCAATCCAGAAGACTCACTGAACAAACAACTACAAGTAGCAACAACAAACCCTGGGAAGGGGAGAGAATCTGATTTCCAGAGTTGCTTAATTATATTATTTGAAATGCCCCATTTTCAACAAAAATAAGCACATATGCAAAGAAACAGGAAAGTATGGTCCATACATAAAAGGAAAGAAAGCATTCAGTAGAAATTGTACCTGAGGAAGAGCAAATGATTTACTAGACAAATATTTTAAATCAGCTATTTAAAATATGTTCAAAGAACTAAGAGAAAACTATATCTAAAGAATTAAAGTTTGAGAACAATGTCTCATCAAATTAAGTATTGATAAAAAGTATGAAAAGGATCCAGATAAAATTTTTGGAGTTGAAATATACTATATCTGAAATGAAATAAACACTAAAGGAGTTTTGAGCAAGAATAATTAAGAATCAGCAAACTTGAGGATAGGTCAATTAAGATTGACAACATAAAATGGGAGGAGGTGTGGAGCCATAAATAAATATACAGTTTTTGTAAACTATCAAAATTAAATTTGTATTAATTGAAGTTAGAGTGCTATCAATTAAGATGTTAATCCACAGAGCAACCACTAAGAAAATAATTTAAAAATATATAGTAATATGATAAGGAAATGAAAATGATACCATAGGATCATCTATTTAGCAGAAAAAGATGCAGGAATGAAAGAACTGAGAAATGATAAGCCATATAGTAAATGGCAAAATGGCAGACATCTATCCTCCTTTATCTGTTAACATTAAATGTAAGCAGGTTAAATTCTCAAACAGCAGAAATTGGCATATGACTACATAAAAGGAAAAAAATACTCAATTTTATGTTGCCATTTTAGATTCAAAGAAAGAGAAGGTTCACAATAAAAGGATGGTAAAATATATGCAATGAAATAGTAGCCAAAATAAAACTTGAGTACTGTACTAATATCAGAAAATATGGATTTTAAGGCAAAAATTGTTACAAGAGAGGAAAAAAAAGGATAAAATAATAAAGGTTAGTCTATCAAGAAGAAATAACATATATGCACCTAATAACAGAAACTCAAAAAGCAGGGTGCCTCTGTGACTCAGTGGGTTAAGCTTCTGCCTTGGGCTCAGGCCATGATCCCAGATCCCTGGGATGGAGCCCACATCAGGTTCCCTACTCTGTGGGAGAGCCTGCTTCTCCTCTTTCTCTACCTGCTGCTCTACCTACTTGTGCTCTCTACCAAATAAAAAAGAAAATCTTTTTTAAAAAAATCAAAAAGCATGAAGCAATAAATAAATAAATAAATAAATGGACAAAATTGACAGGAGGAGAAAAAATACCAACTTTTGATAATAAAATCAGGCAGAAGAGTAACAAGTAAATAGGAGGCTTAAACAGCAGTAAAAACCAATTAAACCTAATACTTCAATACCCAACAGCAGCAAAAGACGTATTTCTCTCTAGCACATACAAAACATTCTCCAGTATACAACATATGCTATACCATAAAAAAACTTCAACAAATTTAAAAGGATTGATATTATACAAGTTATATTCTCTAACCACAATGGAAGAAATTACAAACCAATAACAGAAAGAAATTAGGAGAATTCACAGCTATGTGGAAATTAGACAACATCTAAGTAATCAATGGACCAAAGAAGAAATCACAAGGAAATGGGGAAATAATTTGGGATAATAAAAATAAAGATGCTGGGATCCCTGGGTGGCGCAGCGGTTTAGCGCCTGCCTTTGGCCCAGGGCGCGATCCTGGAGACCTGGGATCGAATCCCAAGTCGGGCTCCCGGTGCATGGAGCCTGCTTCTCCCTCTGCCTGTGTCTCTGCCTCTCTCTCTCTGTGTGACTATCATAAATAAATAAAAATTAAAAATAAAAATAAAAATAAAGATGCAATACACAGAAATGTATAGGATACAATGAAAGCAATGGTTAGAGGTAAATTTATATTGTAAAAACCTATATTAAGAAAAGAAGAAAGAACTCCAATTATTTACCTGAACTTCTACCTTAGGAACTGAGAAGAGAAGAGCAAAGTAAACCCAAAGCAAGTGGAAGGAAGGAAATAATAAATGTTAGAGTAGAAATTAATGAAATAGAGAATACAAAAACAATCCAGAAAATTGAAAAAAAAGATGGTTCTTTAAAGTGAACAAGAAGTGCCTGGGTGGCCTCAGGCAGTTAAGTGTCTGCCTTTGGCTCAGGTCATGATCTTGGGGTCCTGAGATTGAGTCCCACATTAGGCTCCCTGCTCAGCATGGAGTCTACTTTTCCCTCTCCCTCTCTCTGTTCAGTCTCTCAAATAAAATGTTTTAAAAAATAAGAAAATAGGGGCGCCTGGATGGCTCAGTGGTTCAGCATCTGCATTTGGCTCATGACATTATCCTGGGATCAAGTCCTGCATCAGGCTGCTACTCCCCACCTCCACAGGGAGCCTGCTTCTCCTTCTGCCTATGTCTTTGCTTCTCTCTGTGTGTCTTTCATGAATAGATAACATCTTTAAAAAAATAAAATAAAATGAACAACAAAATGGATAGACCATTAGCTAAACTGACCAAGGTGGGAGTGATGTGGAGAGAATACTCAAATTATTGAAATTATGAATGAAATAGGGGATATTACTATTGACTTTACTGAGGTAAAAAGGTTATAAGGCAATATTATGAACAACTGTATTTCAACAAATTAGATATCTGGAAAAAAGACAAATTCCTAGAAAAACACAAACTATCAAAACGGACTCAAGGTAATATAGAAAATCTGAAATAGATACATAAAAATTAAAGATATTGAGTTAGTAATAAAAATTTCTTACAAAGAAAAACACTGCCCAGGGAGCTTTACTAATAAATCCTACTAAATGTTTAAGAATTAACACCAGGGATCCCTGGGTGGCGCAGCGGTTTGGCGCCTGCCTTTGGCCCAGGGCGCGATCCTGGAGACCCGGAATCGAATCCCACGTCAGGCTCCCGGTGCATGGAGCCTGCTTCTCCCTCTGCCTGTGTCTCTGCCTCTCTCTCTCTCTCTCTCTCTGTATGACTATCATAAATAAATAATAAAAAAAAATTGTTTAAAAAAAAGAATTAACACCAATTCTTCATGAACTCTTCCAAAAACTAGAAGAGTAAGAAATACTACTCAATTCACTCTGTAAAGCCAGTATTACCATGAAACCGAAACTTGACAAATCACAAACTATCAGAATCTCAAAATCAGAATTCATAAATCATGAATATAGATGAAAAAATCCTCACCAAATACTAGCAAAGTGAATGTAGCTTTTTATATAAAAAGGACTGTATGCCATAGCCAAGGAAGATTTATCTTAGGAATGCAAAGTTATCATCCAGAATCAGTGAAATAATGTAATATACCATTATCAATAGAATAAAGGTCAAAACCACATGAATATCTCATTATGAGTGGCAGAAAAAGTTTTTGACAAAATCCAATACCCTTACATGATAAATAAATTAGGAATAGAAGGAAACTCCTTTGATTGGACAAAGGACATCTGGCAAGGTTGAGTCAATTCAAACATTAGTATAATCCATCACATCCATCATATCAAAATATATCAATAGATGTAGAAAAGGCAAAATCCATCCCCCATTTTTGATTAAAAAATTTAAAAATAAAACAAAACAAAACCCCACAACTAAACAAACTAGAAAGAGAGGGAAACTCCCAACTTGACAAAGAACGTCTACCCCAAAAACTTATAGCTAACATCATAATTAACAAGGAGAAATCATATGCTTTCCTTTTAGGCCAGGAACAGGGCAAAGATGTTCTCTCTCACCTTGCATGTAGCAATAGTTCATTTCTTTTTATTGCTGAATAGAATTCCATGTACACTGTCACATATTCCTTCTATTTTCTGGAAAAGCTGGTGGAGAATTACTATCATCCTCTAAATATTTGTAGAATTCATCAGGGAATCCATATGAGCCTAGAGTTTTCTTTGTGGGAAGGTTTTCAAATATAAATTTGATTTCTTTAATGTAAATAGGACTAGTTACATTATTTTTTCTTGAAAAAGCTTTGTAGTCTGTATTTTCTAAAAATTTCTCCATTTATCTCAGTTGTCAAATGTGTTGTCATAACATTGTTTATATTTCCTCATCTTTTTGATGTCACTAGGATGTTCTTAGTATTTTGTACTTGCCTCATTAGTTAACTTGGCCCAGTCTTTTTCTTTTTCCCCTAAAGATTTTATTCATTTATTCATAAGAGACAAGAGGAGAGGCAGAAACACAGGCAGATGTGAGGAGCCTGATGTGGGACTCAATCCCAGGAACCCGGGATCACGCTGTGAACTGACGGCAGAGGCTCAACCGCAGAGCCACTCAGGGCCCAATCTTAAAACTCCCCAGCTGGCAGAGAAACAAGCATACTTAACCAAAATTTCAAAATCTCTACTAGAGTTTTCTCTGAAAACATTTAAAATTTCTTAATTGCCCTTCAATTACTTCTTAGGAGACTGGGTGCGTTTGAAACACTGGTCAATCATTGAGAAGATTAGAGATGTAGAAGATATATAAAAAGATTGAATAAAATCAGTGAAATGAGGGGCACCCGGCTGGATCAGTCAGTGGAGCATGGGACTCTATCTCGGGATTGTGAGTTCAAGCCCCACATTGAATGTAGAGATTAATTTTTAAACAATTAGAGAAATGAAAAGAATCTGAATAAGTCACTTCGGTCATCCTTCTGCCATGAGTTAAGTTCATGTTTGAACAATGTGGGCCAATTACATTTTAGCTTAGTTTCTTAAAACTTCTTTCACAAAGATTGTTACCTCCTTTTAGCCGTCTAGTCCAAAGGTAACAATCTGTCTGAAAGTATGTTTCCTACTGTCTGTGCTAATATGACTGTCCATTTCTGTTCATGCCTATCAAAATAATTGCTTTAGGGGCACCTAGGTGGCTTAGTGATTGAGCATCTGCCTTTGACTCAGGTCGTGATCCCAGGATCCTGGGATTAAGTAACATGTCAGGATCCCCGTGAGGAGCCTGCCTTTCCTTCTGCCTATGTCTGCCTCTCTCTGCGTCTCTCATGAATAAATAAATAAAATCGTTTTAAAAAATAAAATAATTGGTTTGTCCTAGTCTAAAGCCCTCGCTCCCTTGAATGGGTCCCTTGTACTCTGATTCCATCTACTGGTTGGAGCCAGAAATTACAATGGATTTCACCATCAGTCCTCTTTATTTTACTGCTGTGAATATGGAACTTGTTATTGATAGAAACAGACATCTCTTTTAGGAACTTGGTGACATTCTTTGGATTTTTAAATATCTTAATCTTGGGGCGCCTGGGTGGCTCAGTCGGCTAAGGGTCTGCCGTTGGCTCAGATCATGATTCCAGGGGCCTGGGATCCCAGGGGCTTCTTGCTCAGCAGAGAGCCTGCTTCTCCCTTTCCCTCTGCCTGCCACTCTCCCTGCTTCTGCTCTCTCTGTATTTCTGTGTCAAATAAATAAAATCTTTTTAAAAATCGTGTTTAAAAAAATAAACATCTTGGGGCAGCCCGGGTGGCTCAGTGGTTTAGTGCCACCTTCCGCCCAGGGCCTGATCCTGGAGACCCGGGATGGAGTCCCATGTCAGGCTCCCTGCATGAAGCCTGCTTCTCCCTCTGCCTGTGTCTCTGCCTCTCTCTCTCTCTCTCTCTGCATCTCTCATGAATAAACAAAGAAAATCTTAAAAAAAAAAATCAACATCTTAATCTTTCATCTTACCCCTTCAAATTCCCACCAAATCTGTCCAAAGACCTTAACAAGGTCAGACAGAAGCAAAGGCATTTTTAGAAGTCATTTTTACGATGCTTTTGGAATTCTTATAGAATCCTATTATGCCTACTTGTTAGACAAGTCTCTGAAGATAAGTCTCTACTGTTAATTTTTCAGTTATTGGAGAAGTAGAATAAATTCAAGATAAGTTCCATGTAAATGTCTAATTGATATTTGATAATAGGTCAATGCTAAATTTATAATTAGACTTTTTTTTCTTAGTGGTTTTCCTAGGATTACCATTAATATCTTAATTTATAACAGTCTAGTTTGGATTAATGCCAATCTAACTTCAAGAGTACATAAAATTCTGTTCTTATGTAGCTGTGCCCCCTACCATGCTGTTATTGTTGAAAATTACATCTTTATACATATATGCCCAACATCTTAGATTTGTAATTATTGCATTATGCAGTTTCTTTTTTAAAAAAGATTTAATTTATTTATTTGAGAGAGAGAGAATGAGAGAGCACGAGCATGGGGCACAAGAGCAGGGGGAGGGGCAGAGGCAAAGGGAGAAGCAGACTCTGCTGAGCAGGGAACCTGATAAGGAGCTAGATCCCAGGACCTGGAGATCATGATCTGAGCCAAAGGCTAACAACGGACTGAGCCATCCCATCGACAAACACGTTGTACATTTATCTCTATTTTTACATTTATCTTCATAATTGCCTTTACTCGTGCTCTTTATTTTATTCATGAGGCTTTAAGGGGCGCCTGACTGCCTCAGTTGGTAGACCATGTGACTCTTGATCTTGGGGCTATGAGTTTAAGCCGCACACTAGGTGGAGATCTTACTTAAAAAAAAAAAAGTGAGGATTCAATTACTGTCTAAAGTCCTATTTCGAGATGCCTGGGTGGCTCAGTGGTTAAGTGTCTGCCTTCAGCCCAGGGCATGATCCTGGAGTCCTGGGGTCAAGTCCCAAATCAAGCTCCCTGCATGGAGCCTGCTTCTGCCTCTGCCTCTGCCTGTGTCTCTGCCTCTTTCTCTGTGTCTTTCATGAATAAATAAGTGAAATCTTAAATAATAATAATAATAATAATAATAAAAGTCCTTTTATTTTAACCTGAAAGATTCCCTATAGGATTTCTTGTAAGCAGAAATCTGTAAGCAGGTCTGTTACTAAGGAAACCTTGAAGTTCTTGTTTATCTGGAAATGTCTTTTAATTTCACCATTTTGGAAGATATTTTTGCTGGATAGAGAATTCTTGAATGAGGGACGCCTGGGTGGCTCAGCAGTTAAGCCTCTGGTCCAGGGCGTGATCCCGGTCTGGGGATCCAGTCCCGAATTGGGCTTCCTGTGAGGAGCTGGCTTCCTCCCTCTATGTCTCTACCTCTCTTTGTGTGTCTCTCATGAGTAAATAAATAAAATAAATAAATATGTAATATTAAGCTTCGGTTTAAAAAAGTAAAGCTGATAAACTAGGTCATTTGCTTTAAAAAAAAGCACAAAGTATGTTTGGTACATTCTTTCCTGAGTGGAAAGAATGTAAAAAATAAATAAGTAAATACATAAAATAAAAATGCTATTTCGGGGATTCCTGGGTGGCGCAGCGGTTTAGTGCCTGCCTTTGGCCCAGGGCGCGATCCTGGAGACCCGGGATCGAGTCCCACGTTGGGCTCCCGGTGCATGGAGCCTGCTTCTCCCTCTGCCTGTGTCTCTGCCTCTCTCTCTCTCTCTCTCTCTCACTGTGTGCCTATCATAAATAAATAAAATAAAAAAATTTAAAAAATGCTATTTCCCCTAATCTTTGGAAACCTTTTGTGTTCTAGGATAGCATGACATATTTATCCTACAGTTTTGATCTGCTCCCTGATATCCTGTCATGCACTCATATTTAGGAATATCTCCAAATATGCATGTCATTTCGAGAAGCATAAGGCTAAATATACACTAAGATTCCTCCAACTCTGAGATACTATGATTCTATAATTTTTATTTTTTTTAAGATTATTTATTTATTTGAAAGAGAGAGACAGAGACAGAGAGTGTGGGGAGGAGCAGAAGGAGAGGACCGGGGTGGGGGGGGGCACGGGATTCCATGATCACCCACAATGGACTGAGCCACCCAGGCACCCCTGATTCTGCAATTTCAGATTTGTCTTTCATTGACATTTAATTCTTTCATATTGTCATCTCATTATCTATTTTTGAAGCTTTAAACAAAAATGAATTCCTTGAAGAATTACAAGGTGCATCATTGTTCCCCTTCAAAGCTCAGCCTTATGCTTTCTCATAGTAGGCCTTCAATAAATATTAATTGGGGATTGCCTGGGTGTCTCAGTGGTTGAGCATCTGCCATTGGCTCAGGGTGTGATTCCGGAGTTCCGGTCGAGTCCCACATTAGGCTCCTAGGAGGGAGCCTGCTTCTCCCTCTGCCTATGTCTCTGCCTCTCTCTGTGTCTCTCATGAATAAATAAATAAAATCTTAAAGAAAAGAAAAGAATTCAAGAATTCTTGAATGACAGTTGTTTTTTTCTTTCAGTACTTTAAATATATCATCTATTTGGTCTCCATAGCTTCTTTTTTGCTTTATAAAGATTGTATTTTTTAAGTAATCTCTACACCCAACAAGGGGCTCAGACCTACAACCCTGAGATCAAGAGTTGCTCATCTAGCAACTGAACCAGCCAGGCACCTCTCATCTACATGGTTTCTGAGCAATCAGCTGTTAATCTTATGGAAGATTTCTTATTCATAATGAATTGTTCTCTCTTGCTGTTTTCAAGATTCTTTCCTCTTTTCAGAGTTTCTAATACACCTGGGTGTGGAGTTCATTGCACTTAGTTGTGTAGATTAATGTGTTTTTTAAAAATCAAATTTGGGGGGATCCCTGGATGGCTCAGCGGTTTAGTGTTTGCCTTTGGCCCAGGGCACGATCCTGGAGTCCTGGGATCGAGTGCCCCATCAGGCTCCTGGCATGGCGTCTGCTTCTCCCTCTGCCTGTGTCTCTGCCCCTCTCTCTCTATCATGAATAAATAAATAGAATCTTTTTAAAAAATGAAATTTGGGGAATTTTAGACAATTATTTTTTTAAATGTTTTTTTCTGGGATCCCTGGTTGGCTCAGTTGTTTAGCGCCTGCTTTCGGCCTAGGTGGTGATCCTGGAGTCCGGGGTTCGAGTCCCATGTCAGGCTCCCTGCATGGAGCCTGCTTCTCCCTCTGCCTGTGTCTCTGCCTCTCTCTCTTTGTGTCTCTCATGAATGAATAAATAAAAATCTTTTTAAAAAAATGTTTTTTTCTGCTCCTCTCCCTTTCACCACTTCCATAATGAGTATGTTGGCATGCTTGATGGTCTCACAGGTCTTTAGGGCTCTGTTTATTTTCCTTCATTCTTTTTCTGTTCCTCATGCTAGGTAATCTCAATGGACATATCTTTAAATTCACTGATTTCTTTTCTTTCTTCTTCTTCTTCTTTTTTTTTTTTTCTGCCTGCTCAAATTTGGTGTTGAACCCCTGTAGTGAATTTTTCATTTCAGTTCTTTTATTTTTCAACCCCAGAGTTTCTACTTGTTTCCACTTTTATTTTTTAAATATTTTATTTATTTATTCATGAGAGGCACAGAGAGAGAGAGAGGCAGAGACATAGGCAGAGAAGTAGGCTCCCTGTGAGGAGCCGATGTGGGATTCGATCCTGGGCCTCCAGGATCAGGCCCTGAGCTAAAGGTGGTGCTAAACCGCTGAGCCACCTGGGCTGCTCTGTTTCCACTTTTATAAATTGCTATCTCTCTATTGATGGTCTTTATTTAGTGAAATATTGTTCCCATACTTTTTATAATTTTTTAGACATTGTTTTCTTTAGTAATTTAAACCTAATTAAAATAATTGATTTAAAGTCTTTGTCTAGGGCAGCCCCGGTGGCTTAGTGGTTTAGGGCCGCCTTCAGCCCAGGGGGTGATCCTGGAGTCCCAGGATCGAGTCCCACATAGGGCTCCCAGCATGGAGCCTGCTTCTCCCTCTGCCTGTGTCTCTGCCATTCTCTCTGTGTCTCTAATAAATAAATAAAATCTTTAAAAAAATAAAAATAAGTAAAGTCTTTGTCTAGTATGTTCCAGGACTTTAGGGACTATTTCTATTGATTTTTCCCCCCTGTGAATAGGTCAAATTTTCTTGCTTCTAGTATTTTTTTGTTGAAAACAACATTTCAAATAATATAATATAGTATCTCCAGAAATCAAATTCTTCTGCTTCTTCAAGATTTACTATTGTTGCTGCTTTTTATAGTTGTATTTTTGTTTGTCCAGGGACTTCTGAACTAATTCCATAGAATTTTTCAATGTGTCTATGGATCTCTCATTCCTCAGTGTTTTTTTTTTTTTTTTTTTTAAGCATTTTGGTTAGTCTATTATTTATGCCATCATCTAAGGCAACTATAATGTTAAAATATTCAACAAAAGCTCTTTCTCCATTTCTCTGGGGTGTTTAGCAGTAGGCAAATTTGTGTGAGGTTGCATAAAGAAAAGACTTTCCAGTAGTCTTCCAGGGAACCATTAGCAAATGGGTCAAATAATGACATTTTTTCGGGGAATGAGATTCTTTCCACATTCCCCCCTACCCCCATTATTAGAAAAGCATGCTATTATTTTTCAAGGTTACTGTGGTACTGGGGAGTGAGAAATGGACTAAGGAGAGGAAATGTCACAAAGTTCACTGCCCTTACCAGGATTCAGATGTTTTTCTTAAATGTTCTCTGGATGCTGCAAACCTTTAGTTGATTTCGAGGTTCTAAAGCTGATCCTAATGATTTTGCCAGGATTTTTGTTGTTTTTAGAGATCCTTACTGCATTTTTTTTTTTTTTTTTGCTAAAATCACCCCAATTCAACCTTTTTGCTCTCATTTTAAAAATTCATTCAGCAGAGTCTGGGTGGCTAAGTCAGTTAAGCATCTGATTCTTGATTTCAGCTCAGGTCATGATCTCAGAGTCAGGAAATTCATGCCCAGCACAGAGCCTGCTTAAGATTCTCTCTTTCCCTTTCCTTTTGCTCCTTCCCCCACTAAAAAATAAGTTAACAATAATTTTAAAAATAAACAAATATTCATTCATATTTATTAAATGCCTACCATAGGTAGACACTGTTCTAAATGGACTGAGGATATAGCATGATGGTTCAGTTGCTGTCTGAGTTTGGGTGTGGTTGGGTGGTAATTTCATTTGCCACCCAACCACATGCATTCATGTTTGAACTTTGACACATGGTGTAGTTTCCTCAAATGGATTTGAAGAAGAAATAGTGAAGCCTATAATTAGTAGAGAAGGGTGGAGAAGACACAGAGGCAAGCAAGGTGTGTCCCTAACTTCAGCTGGTTCATCCTTTCCATTTCCCCAAATTATAACTTGATTTTCTTAGCTCCTGACTTTCTAGTAGTAAAGTCTCAAATCAGTAGTTCTGGAGTGTGATGAAAATAGGCCCTTGTATTCTGGCCTCCTCTGGAATGAGAACAGAAAGCTGGCTTGCTAAGAATACTATTCCTTACGGGATAGTATTCAAGATGTCTTGTAAGAGATTACTAAATAAGGTGAGCCAGTGGCTTTTGGAGAACAAAGTATTCACAGGAAATGTTAGCAAGTGGAAGACTAAAGACTGTTTATGAAAAAGTAGAAATAATCTGGACTTGAAAAAAGAACATCGCTGAGTAAAATGGTGTGGGACTAAATATGAAATATATTTTTAAAAGGATCAAGAAAGTTGGGATACTACAAATAAAGAAGCATTCCAAGCACACCAAAACAACTTTTTTTTCCCTTAGCTCTACTGAGTCCTTATCACCAGGAAGTTTTTGGTGTGTATGAATGGGAATTTTATGAGTACCCTCAAATAAATATTTTATACATTATATAACTATAATATAGTTAACTTAGTTATGCATAAAATAATAACCTATTAGGATAAGATGATAACAATAAGATAATATGTAATACATATAATTGTTATTCCAGAAATACTTTTATTATTTACAATAAAGGTCCACGTGCAAGAACCCTTTCAAGTAATATATTATGGTGTTTATTCAGGGTTAAACCCTCAAGTCAGGGGACACCTGGGTGGCTCAGTGGTTGAGCGTCTGCCTTTGACTCAGGTCATGAACCCACGATCCTGAGATCAAGTCCCACATCGGGCTCCCTCAGGGAGACTGCTTCTCTGGGCCTATGTCTCTGTCCTCTCTCTGTGTCTGTCATGAATAAATGAATAAAATCCTAAAAAACAAAACAAAACTCTCAAGTCAGGATTCTGATACCTAGAACAAAACTAAGCAGGCTAACTCTTTACAGAATAACTATTAATGTGGCTATTTCCTCTGTATGTGCCATGTGATGTGCCAGCAATAGAATTTTATGCAGCCTAAAATTTGGAGATTGTTAAACCCTGAATATTTTTCCCCACCAAATTCCAGGCAGATTATCAGACTGATAACTGCATTAAATAGATTTTTAAGGATCCCTGGGTGGCTCAGTGGTTTAGAGCCTGCCTTTGGCCCAGGGCGTGATTCTGGAGTCCTGGGATTGAGTCCCATTTCGGGCTTCCTGCATGGAGTCTGCTTCTCCCTCTGCCTGTGTCTCTGCCTCTCTCTCTGTGTGTGTCTCTCGTGAATAAATAAATAAATAAATAATCTTTAAAAAATAGATTTTTAAATGTATCAGAAGAGATAAAAATATTTGACTGAAAGGATAGTAAAGAGAAGTAAACAACTCCTAATGTAAAGTCAGCTAGCCTCCCACAGAGGAATTGGTAATACTAGAGCTAGGTTATTCTCCTTATATAGAAAGCAGAAACAGGATGATGAGACGCCTGGGTGGCTTAGCTGTTGAGCGTTGCCTTCAGCTCAGGGCATGATCCTGGGATTCTGGGATTGAGTCCAGCTCAATCCCCTCTGCCCTGTCTCTGCCTCTCTCAGTCTCTCTCTCTCTCTCTCTGTGTCTCTCATGAATAAATACATAAAATCTTAAAAAAAAAAAAAAAGGAACAGGATGATGGGACAAAGGAGAGATAAGACTGGCCAAAATCAAGCTTATATCATATTCTTATAACATGCCAATGTTATGGGCAAATCACATTCTTGGGGGCCTCAAGGAGTGTTCATGCTCTGGAGTTTATTTCAAAAGCAGTTTAAGTTGAGAGCAGATATGGAGAGATTTCCTGATTCTAAATCAAAATAGGTATTAGATAGATCAGTAAGTATAATTGGTAGGAATGTATTTGGACTAAATTAGTATAAATATAATACTTAACTAGTGAAGCATGTTTGAAATATCTTCCCCCTGCTGCAGGATTTCTTGAGATATAATCCACAAATAACACTGTGTTAGTTTAAGCCTAAAACACGGTGATTTGATATATGTGTATGTTGTGAAATGATTTCCATACTAAGGTTAGTAACTACATCTATCTCTTCATAGAGTTATAATATTTGTGTACTAAGAACATTTAAGATCTACCATCTTTGCAAATTTCAAGTATACAATACAGTATTGTTAACTACAGTCACCTATGATGCACATTTGAATCCCTGAACTTATTATAACTGAAAGTTTTTTTAATAAAGATTTTATTTATTTATTCATGAGAGACAGAGAGAGAGGCAGAGACACAGGCAGAGGGAGAAGCAGGCTCCCTGCAGGAAGCCCAGTGTGGGACTCAATCCTGGGACTCCAAGATCATGCCCTGGGCGGAAGGCAGGAGCTAAACCGCTGAGCCACCCAGGGATCCCCATAACTGAAAGTTTATACACTTTGACCACATCTCCCCATTTCTCCCTCCATCAGCCCCTGGCAACCACCATTCTACTATGTTTCTATGAGTTCAAGTTTTTTAGATTCCACATATAAGCAAGATCATATAGTATTTGTCTTTTTCTGCCCTCGAGATTCATCCATGATGTAGGATGAAAATAGTAGGATTTCCTTCTTTTTTTATGGTTGAATAGTATTCCAGTGTGAGTGTGTGTGTGCGCGCACGCATGTGCGCACGTATGTGTGTGTACATACCATACTTTCTTTATTTATCCATTGACAACAAGATTGCTTCCATGTCTTGGTAATTGTGAATAATGCTAAATGAACATGAGGATGCAGCTATATCTTCAATATAGAGATTTCATTTCCTTTGGATATATACCCAAAAGTGGAATTACTGGATCATATATGGTCATTATATTTTTAATTCTTGAAGAACTTCTATACTATTTTTCATAGTGGCTGCCCCAGTTTACAACCCACTAACAGAGCACAAGAGTTCCTGCTTCTCTTCATCTGCACCAACATTTGTTATCTTTTTTCTTTTTAATAATAGCAATTCTAACAGGCCGTGCGATGCTATCTATCTCACTGTGGTTTGATTTTTATTTTTTAGTACAGTTGACATACAGTGTTGTTAGTTTCAATGTACACATGGTGATTCAACATCTCTATATACTATGTGCTATGCTCACCACAAGTATAACTACCATCTGTCACCATACAAGGCTATTACAATATCACTGACTGTATTTCCCTATGTTGTGTCTCTTATCCCCATGACTTATTTATTCCATAACTGGAAGTCTGTACCTCCCACTCCTCTTCATCCATTTTGTCTATCTCCCTACCTTCTTTTCCTCTGGCAACCATCAGTTTGTTCTCTATATTTACAAGTCTGATTCTGCTTTTTGTTGTTTATTCATTTGTTTTATTTTTAGATTTATATATGAGTGAAATCGTATGGTATTTGTCTTTCTCAGTCTGACTTATTTTACTTAGTATGTTATCATAGGTACCATAGGTCCATCCATGTTGTTGCAAATGGCAAGATCTCATCCTTTTTTTATGGCAATGTAATATACAAGTGTGCACAATGTACACAGTTGTGTAAAATCACATTGTACACAAATGTGTGTATATGTTTATGTACACACAACATCTTTTTATCCATTCATTTGTCTATCGGTGGATTCTTCAGTTGCTTCCATATCTTAGCTACTGTAAATAATGCTGCAATAAACATAGGGATGCATATATTTTCTTGAGTTAGTGTTTTTGTTTTCTTTGGGTAAATACCCAGCAGTAGAATTATTAGATCATATGGTACTTCTATTTTTAATTTTTTGAGGAACTTCCATACTGCTTTCCATCATGGCTCTACCAATTTACATTCCTATCAACAGTATGTGAGAGTTCTTTTTTCTCTACATCCTTACCAATACTTACTATTTCTTGTGTTTTTGATTGTAGCCATTCTGACAGGTGTGATATGATATCTCATTGTGTTTTTTTTTAAGATTTTATTTATTTATTCATGAGACACACAACGGAGAGAGAGGCAGAGATACAGGCAGAGATAGAAGCAGGCTCCATGCAGGGAGCCGGATATGGGACTTGATCCTCGGACTCCAGAATCATGCCCTGAGCCAAAGGCAAACACTCAACTGCTGAGCCACCCAAGGTGTCCCAGTCTTCACATTTTGTCTAAGTCTCTGTGCCTGTTTCTGTATGCTAGGAAATTCAGCTATGTCTCCTGTTCTTAAGGGTAATGGTTTTATGAAGAAGAGGTCTTGAGTGTCCTGCAGTGTAATATCACCTTGGTCCCCAGGACCTGGTTCTTCTGGGAATGTCTCCAGTGTACACTACATGTGCTCTGCTGTTGTGTCCTGCCTGCTTTATCCTTCAGGCCAGTTGTCTGCAGAGGCTCTCTTTACCTGTTAAGGTCAGCGTTTGGCCCCTGGCCAGAATGTAATGCATTTTAACTAGGTGTGCTCTGGTCTGCTTGTGAAGTGAGACCTGTTGCTGTTGCCATCAGAACCAAGGCCTTGCAAAACTCCTGGGGCTGGAGATGTGGGGTTGGCAGGAGTTTGGGCCAGTCTTTTAGGATGGGGCCATTATACTGGGGCTGAGGCAGGTGTGACTGGGAAGGGTAGTTCTTCAGAGAGCAGGGGACAGGGCATAGTGTAAGCAAGTTAAGGTAGGTAGTGAGTGCCAGTGCTGTGCTGGTTGCCACAGGTGGCTCTGTGTTATGCTGAAGGGGAGGGAAATGGCAACTGCCAGTTCCTTTTTTTCCCCTGGAGGGATCTTTTCATGAATGCTGCCTCTCTGGAATGTGCTCTGAGATGAGCAAATAACCTTTCCACTGTGTGCTTCAGACACTCTTAAGATCGCTGTTTCCACACTGTATGTCCACAGGCTGTCTGACTGCCTTTTCTCCAAGAGTAGCCTCAATTTCTTCTGATTTCTCCCGGATCCAAGCATGCCGACCTTTAAAACTCCAGGCTTTAAGTCTAGCTGGTTGCAAGAACGGACAAAATTTGGATTCTGTTGCTTTCTAAGCCAATTGCTATGGGTAATCATTTACTCCATAGGCTCTTCTGTGTGCTAGGTTGTCTCTCCCCTTTCTCTGTGTCTGCAGCAGCTCCCTCCCCACCGCAGCAGCCATGATCCTCTTCTTTCCCAAGTCACATTTCTGAACTTCTTACCTTCTTTTTTTTTTTCACACCCTCCCCAACTTCCTTACCTTCTTTGATGTGGTCTCTTCTCTACCTTTAGTTGTGGATTTGTTCTGTCAGTCTTCAGATCAATTTCTGGGGTATATAGGATGATTTGATAGTTATCTAATTCTATTCATGGAATCAAGTAAACCTAGAGTTGTCCTACTCCACCATTGTCTTCCTCTCCAATTCTAGCACCATACTATTTGGATTACTATAGATTTCTAATATAGTTTTACATAAGTGTAATGATCCAGCTTTATTATTCACAAGATTGCTTTGGCTATTTGGACTTTTGTGGTTTCATATGAATTTTAGTGTTTAGTTTTCTATTTCTGTGAAAAAAAAAAAGCCATTGGATTTTTTTTTAAAAAAAGATTTCATTATTTATTTATTCATGAGAGACACAGAGAGAGAGGCAGAGACACAGGCAGAGGGAGAATCAGGCTTCTTGCAGGGAACCTGATGGGGGACTTGATCCCAGGACCCCAGGATCATGCTTTGAGTCAAAGGCAGTCAACTGCTGAGCCACCCAGGACTCCCGTCATTGGTTTTTTGATAAGGATTGCATTGAGTTTATAGATTAGCTTGGATAGTATGGACATTTTGAAAATATTATAACCCATAAACTTGAGATATCTTTCTATGTATTTGTGTTGTCTTCATTTTTTCCATTAATGTCTTATAGTTTCCACATGTACAGATCTTTTACCTCCTCAGTTAAATTTATTCCTAAGTATATTATTGGTTTTAATGTTATTGTAAATGGGATTTTTACAAGTTTCTTTTTCAGATAGTTTATTGTTTGAAGTATCTATAAGGTAAGACTATAAGGTAAGACTGGCTTACCAGTAGTTGAAAGCTACCTGACACTCTTCATGGTCACTTCAGGGAGAGACAGATAGAAAGGAGAGGGATAATATAGGATAGAACCATGTATTTAAAAACAAGTAGTAGGGATGCCTGGGTGGCTCAGCGGTTGAGCGTCTGCCTTTGGCCCAGGGAGTGATCCTGGAGTCCCAGGGTTGAGCTCCCTGAATGGAGCCTACTTCTCTCTCTGCCTATGTCTCTGCCTCTCTCTGTGTGTCTCTTAGGAATAGATAAATAAAATCTAAAAAAAAAAAATAATAATAAAAACAAGTAGTAAAAAAAATAATAAAGTTGAGTAGTTATTAATAATATAAAGAAAATGGAATATAATTTAGAATATTTCAAAATTCTGGATTTCATGTTATCTAAATTTGTGTTCATTTTTATATAACCTTTCTATAGACTGTGAATACACAGTATAATAAAATTGATTTTTAAAAAGTCAGGGGCAGAGATACAGTCAGAGGGAGAAGGCTCCATGAAGGGAGCCTGATGTGGGACTCGATCTTGGGACTCCAGGATCACACACTGAGCCAAAAGCAGATGATTAACCACTGAGCCACCCAGGTGCCCCTAAAATTGATTATTTACTTAAGAATTTATTTGATGTAGGGGCACCTGGGTGGCCCAGTGGTTGAATGTCTGCCTTTGGCTCAGGTCATGATCTCAGGGTTCTCAGATCAAGTCCTACATCAAGCTCCCCTCAGGGAACCTGCTTCCCCTCTGCCTATGTCTTTGCCTCTCTCTCTATGTCTCTCAAGAATAAATAAATAAAATATTTTTTTAAGTTTTTTTTAAAGATTTTATTTATTTATTTATGAGAATAATGAGGCAGAGACACAGGCAGAGGGAGAAGCAGGCTCCATGCAGGGAGCCCAACATGGGACTGGATCCCGGGTCTCCAGGATCACACCCTGGGCTGAAGGCGGCGCTAAACCACTGAGCCACCAGGGCTGCCCCAGAATTTTTTCTTAAAAAAAAGAATTTATTGGCAAATTGAACACCAATAAAAAATAAATTTATAAAAAAAAAAGAATTTATTTGATGCAGACTAAAATTAAAATTGGACATACTGGTTTTCCCTTGTATCCGTATCAGTCGGATCCCCCAGAGTCAACCACAAAGGGTTCCATACCTAGAGAAGGGAGCTTTGCCGTGTACATGTATATGTGTACCTATTGTGTATGTTTGTCATGGGAATGACAGAAACAGGCAGGAATTATCTTAAACTGTAGAAACAAGTTTCCTAGTGTATTTCCAACAAGGCTCTGATGGGATATTTATGGAAGATCTAATCATGATCTTGTTAGTACTCACCAGTGTTCACTGTTTGACTGAAAGCTTCCTAGGTGGCAGGTACTATATTAAATGCAGAGATAAAATAATTAGCAAAATGGAGTTCCTGTCCTCAGAGGTTAGAGTCTGTGCACACCAGAGAGGTTTCCAAATGAATGTAGACATGTGTTTTATATTCCGGGCCTTTGAATGCTAACTAACTATGCCATGGTGTAGATTAACATTCACTGTTTTACTTACATGTTACTGTTTTATGGGTATATATTAAAGAAAATGATAAACAATAAAACACAGAGGCAGCCCTTCATATTTTCTGAACAGCTCTCCTTTCCCATCAAGGGAGAATTGATCTGGATTCATTCCACCGAGAGCTCATTAGCGTTGGCATCTTATTTCTTCCACCTCATATGGTTACCAGGTCCATTTTATTCCATGTAGCAGAGTACCAAACTATAATTGCTGATAAGTTCAGAGAAGTGCTGGGAAAAACTGACTACAAGAGAAAAAGAACAAAGAGGGAAAGGCAGACAATTTCATGACCTCTTTCTATTGGACATTGGTGTGGGAAGTGCAGAAGAGAGTTGACTTTCTGCACTTCTATTATCAGAGCCTTGCTCTAACTCCAGGAAACTACTCTTAGACCTAGCATTACAGCAGCTATCCTCAAAGTATGGTCCCTGGACCAGGACCCTAGCATCCCCCTGAGAATTTGTTCAAAATGCAAATTCTCAGGCCCCGCCACAGATCAATGACTCAGAAACTCTGGGACAGGGGCCCAACAAAAGCTATTTCAACAAACATTTTTATCATGTCTCTCTTATGAATAAATCAGTTGAGACAAAAGATAGATTCTTTGAGGGCACCTGGCTGCCACAATTGGTAGAGTGTGTAACTCTTGATCTTAATGTTGTGAGTTCAAGCCCCACCCTGAATGTGGAGCCTACTTAAAAAAAAAAAAAAAAAGAAAGAAAAGATAGATCCTTCTTCCTAGTATGTGAAATTAGCTGAAGGAAAGAACAATTAATTAATGGTGCCACTAATTCCACTAATCATAAAATCATACCAATCAGGAGCTACACACAGGGAAGAACATTGAAAGAGTGTGAAGAGCAGGAGCAGAGGAAATTAATTTGAAGTAATTAAGAGATGGATAAGATGTGAGATAATCTGTGCCTTTTGCTCCTTATTTATGCATTCACACTGAGTACCTAGACTAGGGGAAGAACTAGCATAAGCTTTGACTCACTAAAGCATCTCGCAGAATGGGTTGAGAAAGAAGAAGTAAAGAAGTAAAGAGTGAGAAGACAAGATGGCTGGTGCTATGGTCAACCTAACTAGGTACCCAGGTTTGGAGGCACAGGAAAAAGAGAAATTAGTTCTATCTGGAGCAGTGGAGACTATGAGGTAGGGTAGAAATGCCCTCATGGAAGTATTAGATAAATCTGGAAGGATGATGAGAGATTCTCCAGGTAGAGGAGGAGAAAAGGCAATCCAGGCAAAGGGAATAGCACAGATGAAAGCTACACATATAAAGTCTTGTCCTGTCTGCCTTGCTATGTCTCTCTTTGTCTCTCTCTTCTGCTGATCATGTGGAACCCTCAGTGTAGCCATACAAAAGTAAACATCTATCTACAGATCTTTCTCTATTTATTTATTTAATTTTTGAAAAGATTTTATTTATTTATCCATGAGGAACACAGAAATAGAGGCAGAGACATAGGCAGAGGGAGAAGCAGGCTCACTGCAGGGATCCTGATACAGGACTCCATCCCAGGACCCACGAGCCCAATATTTCTCTTTTTAATGGAAGTTGCAAGTTTTTCAGTTTAAAAAATACTGAAACTAGGGGTACCTGGGTGGCTCAGTTGGTTAAGCATCTGCCTTGTGCTCAGATCATGATCTCCAGATCCTCTGACTGAGGCCCTCATTGGACTCCCTGCTCAGTGGGGAGCCTGCCTCTCCCTCTGGCCCTTCCCCATGCTTGTGCTCTCTTTCTCTCTCTGTCAAATAAATAAGTAAAGTCTTTTAAAAAAAATACTGAAACAAATTTACTTTTGTTGTTTTTTTCCTAATCTCCAGATCTTTTTATTATTATTATTTAAAACATTTTAAAAAGATAGTTTATTTAAGTAGGCTCCGTACACAACATGGGCTCAAACTCACAATCCCAAGATCAAGAAGCACATGCTGTACTAACTGAAGCACCCAGGTGCCCCTATTTTCATTTTTAATTATGGTAAAAAAAATGATATAAAATTTACCCTCTTAATCAGTTTTAAGTATACAGTTCAGGAGTGTTAATCATATTCACATTGTTGTGTAACAATTCTCCAAATCTTGCTTATATCATTCTTTAAAATGCTGATTGCGTGAAAGTTGCTAACCCTGAGAAATCTGTTCCACCATAATCTTTAATAATATTAAAGCTAACATTTGTAGGAAGCTAAGTATGTGTCAGGCACTGTTCTATATACTTTCCATGCATCAGATCATTTGATTCTTACACCAACTGTGTAAGATTTGTGCTATTATTTTTCTCATTTTATAGATGAAGAAACCAAAGCACAGAGAGGTTAATACCTTGTCAAGAGTCACACAGCTAACAAATGGCATTCAGTATACAGATGCTTTGCACCATTGTCTTTCTTCTGCAAGACTTACTATATTACTGGATGCACAGATAGCTCCTATAACTAGAACCATTCCTATTTTTCTTTTTTTTAAAGATTTTATTTATTTATTCATGAGAGACACACAGAGAGAGAGGCAGAAACACAGGCAGAAGGAGAAGCAGGCTCCATGCAGGGAGCCTGATGCGGGACTCGATCTGGGACTCCAGGATCACTCCCTGAGCCAAAGGCAGGCACCCAACTGCCAAGCCACCCAGGTATCCCAACTAGAACCATTCCTATATCTGTCCTAGCTTCTATTTTAGATCCACAGGATTGGAAAATATTCAATACTATCCCAAAGTTAACCAATCTTATCTGCTAGAATCAAAGGGCCAGATAAAAGAAGACTAATGGCTGAAGAGAATTAAGGTTTCTTTCTCTCTCTCTCTTTTTTTTTTTAAGATTTTATTTATCTATTCATGAGAGACACACAGACAGAGGCAGAGACATAGGCAGAGGGAGAAGCAGGCTCCCAGAGGGAAGCCTGATGTGGGACTTGATCCCAGGACCCTGGGGTCATGACTTGAGCCAAAGGCAGAGGCTCAACCACTGGGCCACCCAGGTATTCTGAATTAAGGTGTCTTTATGGACTTTTGGAAAAGCTGAGAGAAGTAGACATAGTAGCAGTGGGCCCTGAAAAAGTTAGAAAGGGAGGAGGAGAAAAATTTCATCAGAAAATTCAAAATAGGAGAAAAGGAAAAGGTGCCAAAGAAATTATGCAGAGTAGGTTCCTCAGTGTTTCTTCTTTTTTCATTCCCTTTGTCTTGACATGTAAAAAATGCCTCATCCCTATGATGTAGCCCAGAATGAACTATTTTTTGCTTTAGGCAGTCATTTATCTTTTAGAGTGATTAAAAATGGATTTAAAAAATATTTTATTTATTTATTCATGAGACACAGACTGAGAGAGAGAGAAAGAGAGAGAGAGAGGGAGAGAGAGAGAGACAAAAGCAGAGGGAGAAGCAGGCTCCCTGCAAAGACCCCGATAGGGGACTCGATCCTGGACTTCCAGGGTCACGTCCTGGGCCAAAGGCAGATGCTCAACCGCTGAGCCACCCAGAAGTCCCTAAAATTGGATTTGAATGGATTTTATGTTTATTTTATTTGATACAAGTTCCAGAGATCTTCATTTATTTGTGCAATTTCTGTCTGGTATCTTGAGAGGAGTTAGCTAATTTTCTGTAAATGATCAGACAGTAAATAATGAGGCTTTGCATGCCAAATGGTCTCTTTAATCCCTCAAGTCCACCAGGATAACACAAAGGCAAATGAGTATTACTGTGCTCAAATAAAACTTTATTTACAAAACTTGTAGGAGGCTGGATTTAACCTGCAGGCTATAGTTTACCTCTCCCTGTCATATCTGCGGCCTTAAGAACTTCCTTTATTTTTTAATTTTAATTTTTAAAAAAGATTTAATTAATTAATTTTTTAAAAGATACTTCTTTTAATGAGAGAGAGAGAGAGAGAGAGAGAGAGAGAGACAGCATGTGCACAAGCAGGGGGAGGGGCAGAGGGAGAGGGAGAGACAGGCTCTTTGCTAAGCAGGGAACCCAATGCAGGGCTTGATCCCAGGACCCTGAGATCATGACCTGAGCCAAAGGCAGATGTTTAACCAAGGAGCTACCCAGGTGCCTCAAGAACTCCCTTTAATATTCCTTGTAGCACAGATCTGGCAATACATTTTCTCAGCTTTGGTTTCTCTGAAAAAGTCTTTTTTCCCTTCATTATTGAAAGATATTTTTGTTGGCTACAGAATGCTGAATTTGGCATTTTTTCCTTCAGTATTTTGAAGATGTCAATCCATTATCTTTTGGTTAACATTGTTTCTCATGAGAAGTTTAGTATAATTCTATATATAATGCAGTTTTTCCATATATAATGTAGTTTTTTCCTCTGACCATATTCAAGACTTCTTCTTTATCTCTAATTTCCAGCAGGTTGAAAATAAGGTGATTAGATTGTGTGTTTTTGTTTTTAAGTAGGCTCCACACCTAGAGTGGAGCCCAGTGTGGGGCTTGAACTCACAACCCTAACATCAAGACCTGAGCTGAGATCAAGAGTTGGATGCTTAAGCAACTGAGCCACCCAGGTGCTCCTAGGTGTGTTTTGTTTTGTTTTGCTTTATTTTCCCTCCTCTAGGTGTGTTTTATTTTGGCATTTATCCTGCTTGGAATTTCTATGATTTTTTATTCTGTTTTTAGAAGTCTTTTATTATTTTTGGAAAATTCTCACCTGTTATCTCTTCAAACATTTCTTCTACTTGTTCTCTCTCTCTTCTCTTTCTAGGATTTTTTTTAAGGTTTTATTTATTTATTCATGAGAATACACAGAGAGGAGAGAGAGAAGCAGAGACACAGGCAGAGGGAGAAGCAGGCTCCATGCAGGGAGCCCCATGTGGGACTCGATCCTGGGTCTCCAGGATCACACCCTGGGCTGAAGGCGGCGCTAAACCACTGAGCCACTGGGGCTGCCCTCTAGGATTTTTTTTAAAAAAATGTTTTATTATTTATGAGAGACAGAGAGAGAGAGAGAGGATCAGGGACACAGGCAGAGGGAGAAGCAGGCTCTGTGCAGGGAACCTGACATGGGACTCGATCTTGGGTCTCCAGGATCAGGCCCTGGGCTGAAGGCAGTGCTAAACCGCTGGGCCACCGGGGCTGCCCCTCTTTCTAAGATTCTAATGACATATATTTTATTTATTTATTTATTTATTTATTTATTTATTTATTTATTTATATTTTATTTATTTATTCATGAGAGACACAGAGAGAGAATGGCAGAGACACAGGAAGAGGGAGAAGCAGGCTCCATGCAGGGAGCGTGATATGGGACTTGATCCCGGGTCTCCAGGATCATGCCTTGGGCTGAAGGTAGCACCAAACCGCTGAGCAACCGGGGCTGCCATGACATATATTTTAAACCGTTTGATATGTTCCTGTAGCTCTTGGATATGCTATTTGATTTTTTTTTTCCAGTTTTACTGAGAAATAATTGACATACATCCCTGGATAAGTTTAAGGCATACAGCATGATAGTTTGATTTACAATATTGTGAAATGATTACCATAATAGGTTCAGCTAGCATTCATCTTCTTATATAGATACAATAAAAAGGGAAAAAAAAAGAAAAAAATTCTCCTATGATGAAAAAGAACTCTTTCCTAATTGGGGAGCCTGGTTGGCTCATTTAGTGAAGGATGTGATTTTTGATCTCAGGGTCATGAGTTCAAGCCCTCTCTTAGGCATGAAGCCTACTTAAAATAAAAATAAAATAAATTTAAAATATAACCTCCTATAAATCCTACAGCAGTGTTTGCTAGAGTCATCATGAAGTACATTACGCCCCTAGTATGTATTTATCATATAGCTGGAAGCTTGTACCTTTTGACCACCATCCTTCAACTCCTTTTCCCCTCTATCTTTGGTAACCACAAGTCTGATCTTTCTTTCAAAAGATTTGTTTGTTTGCTTGTTTGTTTGTTTGAGACAGAATGAGTGTGCATGTGGTGTGGAAGTAGAGTGGGGGCAAGGGACAGAGGGAGAGGGAGAGAGAAAATCTGAAGCAGGCTCCATGTTCAGCATGGAGCCTGATGTGGGGCTTGATTTCCCAATCCTGAGATCATGACCTGAGCAGAAATCAAGAGTTGGATGCATAATTGACTGAGCCACCCAGGCACCTGTTTTGTTTTTTAGATTCCCACATAAAAATGAGATCATATAGTATTTGACTTTTTCTGACTTATTTTGCTTAGCATAAGGCCCTTAGGGTCCATCCATGTTGTAAATTGTAGGAGTTCTTCTTTTTTTTGGCTAAAAAATATTTCAGTGTATGTGTGTGTGTTGTGTGTGTGTGTATTCATATATATCACAATTTCTTTATCCTTTCATCCATCAGTGGACACTTAGGTTATTTTCATGTATTGTCTAAATAATGTTGCTGTGAACATGGGGGTGCAGATATCTTTTCAAGTTAGTGTTTCATTTCCTTTGTATATAGTCCCAGGAGTGGAATTGTGATATCATATGATAGTTCTTTTTTTAAGTTTTGAAAATCCTCCATACTGTTTACCATGGCTGCTGCACCAATTTATAATCTTATCAACAGTTCACAAGTGTTCTCTTTTCTCCACATATCAGCTAGTATCTGTTACCTCTTCCCTTTTTTGAGGAGATTAAATTTTTTTCCACTTTTTTTCTTTGTTTTTTAATTGGATGATTTCTATTGAGCTATCTATAAGATAGATATTGGTTATTTTCTGAACTGTGTCAAGTTTACTTATGAGCCTGAAGAAGGAACTGCTTATTCTTGATACTTTATTTATTTATTTATTTATTTATTTATTTATTTATTTATTTATTTTTTAGCACTTCTAATCGACTCTGTCACTTCCATCTTTCTGCTGAAGTTTCCCATCTGTTTATGGATGTCGTCCACCTTCTTCATCACATTTCTTAACATATTACTTCTAGTCATTTTATTTATTTATTTATTTTAAAGATTTTGTTTTAAAGTAGTTTCTACATCTAATAAGAGGCTCAAACTTAGGACCCTAAGATCAAGAGTCACATGCTCTACTGACTAAGCCAGCCAGGAGCCTCTCTTCTAGCCACTTTAAAGTCTCATTTAGGTAGATCTAACACCTATATTATCCCTGAGTCTGGTTCTGTCAGTTGCTTTGTATCTTCAAAGGGTGTTGTCACCATTGTTGTCTTTGTCATCATCAACATCATCATCTTTTTGTAAGTCATAATAATTTTTTTCTTTTTAAATAGAGCTCTACACCCAACATGGGGCTTAAACTCACAATCCTGAGATCAGGAGTTGCATGCTCTACTGACTGAGCCAGCCAGGCACCTCATCATATAATTTTTTTTTTTCATCATATAATTTTTGATTGAATGCCAGACATCTTATGTAAAATGGGAAATTTAGGTTAAGTAGCCTTTATGCCTGAAAAGGGACACATGTCTTCTCAGGCAGTTTAGCATGATAGATGGGAGTCATTCTAGTTAAAAGATGAGGTAGATTTAGGGTTTGCTCTTTCAGTGCACCATAGGCTTCAAATTCTTATGGTGCTTTATACTTAGGATAGGGTCTGGAATGCTGGGGGGTTTTCTCAAGGCTTGTTTTCCACTTTCAGCTCTCAACCTTCTCTATATACAATATAGGCACCACAGAGATGGTCTCTCTCTATATTCTTGCTCTGCCAGGGGTGAACTGCTGCTACTTGTTGTGTTTTGCTAGGGTGCTGATGAGAGGGTGTAGTAGTTCTCTCTTGTCCTTTTCACCTTCAGTCTTAGGTAGTTTATATGCCTGGGCTTGGAGGATAAGATTTTCTTAGGATTCCTGCCTCTACTCCCAATCAAACTCTGCCTTGTGTGTGTGTGGCAGGTCTTATGTGGGAAATATTTTTCTGCCCTTCCTTCAATCTTAGAAAACCTCTGAAAGTATGGGTATAGAATTCTAGGCTGAGATCTATTTCTTTTCCCTCCCTGTGGGATAGATGTATATATATATATATAAATGTATATATATATATAAATATTTTTTTCTTCTTCTTTATCCTTCCCCTGGCAACAGTGGGTCTTTACCTGTGCAACAATGGGGCAACAGTATTTACTGCCACTCCCCAGAACTTTAAGCCTTTGGAAGGACCCTGGGTAGCTGAGGCCTTTCCTACAGGATAGATAATACTGCCCTCTATGTCTGCACTACTATGGGAGGCTCTTTTTAGTCTCATTCTTTTGCAGTCATTTTTTTTTAAGGTTTTATTTATTTATTCATGAGATACACAGAGAGAGAAGCAGAGACATAGGCAGAGGGAGAAGCAGAGACATAGGCAGAGGGAGAAGCAGGCTCCTCGTGGGAGCCCGATGTGGCACTTGATCCCTGGACCCGGGATCAAACCCTGAGCTGAAGGCAGACGCTCAAACGCCGAGCCACCCAGGCATCCCTTTTGCAGTCTTTCTTATGAGCACCTGATAAAGGTCTTAGAAGACATCCTGTAAATAAGTACAAGCTTCCCATGTGGCACACAGAGAATTTTTTGTAGTTACTCTAGCTCACACTAGACCTTTAGTAATTCATTAAAAATTTAGCTATGTTCTTACTTGGTTCTATGATGGCTTAAATACCTCCCATGTTCTGGCACAGATGAGACGATTCAACACTCAGTCTCTTCTTAGAAGGAACTGTGCCTTCTTGGATTTCAGGCTACTTGAGTTAACCTGCACCTTTCAACTTTTTGGTTCAAGAAAAGTTATAGTGATGCCTGGGTGGCTCAGTGATTGAGCATCTGCCTTTGGCTCATGTGATGATCCCAGGGTCCTGGGATTGAACCCCACATCAGGCTCCCCACAGGGAGCCTACTTCTCCCTCTGCCTATGTCTCTGCATGGCTCTCTGTGTCTTTCATGAATAAATAAATAAATAAAACCTTAAAAAAAAGTTACAATTTTGCAGCTTATCTATTTTTTTCTCACTATCAGGGACAGAAAAATGCTCTTTCCAGGTTTTTTTACATCCTAAGTGGAAGTGAAACTTCCTACATATTGGTTTTTTTTTTCCTACATATTGTTTTGTATCATATTCCCTCTTTCCCACCCTGCCATTCAATTAGTATTGCAAACAATTCCCCTTGTCATGGAAATATTATTTTTAATGGCTGTGTATTATTGCTTGATATTAATATAGCAAAATCTTCAACCAAATTTATATTATTGGGCATTGTAACAGACCTAACATTTGATTTTCTCAGAATTTTATCCCAATATACTTACTGTAGCAGTGGACTCCTTTCTTTAGAGAACCCCCATGTCCAATTCATGTGTCTTTTTGGGGTTGCCAAACATAGGACTTTATTGTACTGGCCTCTGGGTGATAAGAATGACCCAGGTCCTCTCTGTTGTAGTATCTTGGCTACAATGATCAATTCAGAAGTGAACATGTGAGTAAAGGAGGAACAAAATCCTTCTCAGACATTTCTCTGAGTTGGATAAGAAATTTCTGTCTCTTGGGATCATAGAGTTGGAAGGATTCCCAGTTCCCTCTTCTCCACTACTTGATGGAAATCCTGTGTGCAAGGGGACTGAAAGATTGAGAGAAATGAGTCTTGGCAGTGTCAATGCCTAATTTCAAGCCATAACATTTCCATTTTCTCTGGTTCCTTCAATTCTTCATGTCTGATCCACCTAGTTACCAAAAATTCTTTTTTGTTTAAGTTGGTTTGATTTGGGTTGTTTATTGTTCCAGAAAGTATCCTCACAAATTCATATTGAAGGTAGCATTCAAGTCTTGCCATTATAAAGAATACAGTGAAGAAGCTTAGGGTTGATAGATCTTTTGCATATATTCAGGCTCTCTCTCCCCATTAAGAAACATTTCCAAAATAGGAGTTGCTGGGTCATAGAAATTGAAAAGGGTTTTGACGTGTGTGAAATTGCCTTCAGAAAAGTTGTCCATTTATACTTTTGTAAGGAGTATATATGTCCCTATTTCTATATAGTCACTCAAATACTGAGTATTATTAATTTTTTAAATTCCCAACTAGAGGGATCCCTGGGTGGCGCAGCGGTTTGGCGCCTGCCTTTGGCCCAGGGCGCGATCCTGGAGACCCGGGATGGAATCCCACGTCGGGCTCCCGGTGCATGGAGCCTGCTTCTCCCTCTGCCTGTGTCTCTGCCTCTCTCTCTCTCTGTGTGACTATCATAAATAAATAAAAATTTAAAAAATAAATAAATAAAATAAATTCCCAACTAGATATATACTGCTTTTCTATTGATACTGTTCCCATATCTGTGTTCCCAAGTATGTCTTAATAGAATAATAAAAAGAGAACAAAGATCAAGTGTGGATGGAAATTTGGAATGAAACCAGAAAAAAAGGGAGGAGTCCAAAATTTGTTCTGAGAGATTTCCACTGTGAATACTCAGCCCTGAGTTTTCCTCAGAATAGGTATTAAGGACTGGCTGAGCCAGTATGAATGTATCAGGGAGAAATAAATTTGAGGAAGTGAACAGAAGTCCTACCTAGGGTTACCACCCTAGCCTGAGGCTCTGATAGGAGATTGGCTGTAGCTTTAATCAAAGCTCCTGTGGGGTTGTATATATGTTATAGCATGGATGCAGACTTCTGGTTCCTGCTCTTGAGGAAGTTCACCCACAAGGATGTGGGCTCAACTCCTTCTAGGAATATTGACCCTATCACCAGCCATTGCAGAAAAATATCTCCCGTAAGTGTTTGGTATCAGAGTTGACTGAAGGCAGAGGGCAGGTGGCTTCTTTATTTTTATTTTTTTTTCAGATTTTACTTATTTATTTATGAGAGAGAGAGAGAGAGGCAGAGACACAGGCAGAGGGAGAAGCAGGCTCCATGTAGGGAGCCCGACATGGGACTCGATCCCGGGTTTCCAGGATCACACCCTGGGCTGAAGGCGGCACCAAACCGCTGAGCCACCCAGGCTGCCCAGGGCAGGTGGTTTCTTTGTCTATTTTTCTCAAGTGTAAATATGGGAGAGAACTGATAACCTCTGATTTAATTTCCTCCTCATCTGTACCTTCTTTGGATCCATTTCTCCTTTATCCAGAGAGAAAAGCAGAGGTACCAAAAGGAAGCTTTAAGAAAGATAATGTATAAAAAAAAAAAAAAAAGATAACGTTAAAATATAGTAGACTCCTCATACTCTGGTCTCTGTAACAAAATTAATTTCCTTTTTGGTCCCTAGGTGTAGGTTCTCAGTGATGGCCTCCTAAATATGGTTGGTTTAAGGCTGTATACTGAGTTATTTGTTATTTGTCTGTTTCTCCATTATAGAAAATAAGGTTCACAAAGGCAGAAGCAGTCTGTTTAATTCACTGCTATATGCTGAGGGCTTAGGAGAGGGCTTAACTTTTCATTGAATGAATGAATCATTATTGCCCTGAAATCCTTTTGCTTCCTTAATAGAAACTACCTGGTGACATTACCAGCCCGGCTTAACTTCCCCTCTACCCAGAAAGTTTGTTTGGATCTGAGCCCTGGGTCCCATGATTTAAAATTCACTATTACTCTGGAGACCAAGGACAAGACTCAGAAGTTGCTAGAAACCTCTGGATTGAAGAAGAGGCTCTTACGCTGCACTTCCTTTCCGGTAAGCACACATTCAACCCCAGCTCTGCTTCCTTCCTTCTTATCCTCCTTCCTAGGGACATAGGCAATCTAACTTTAAGTATGATTTCCATTATTTTACTTCTGCCACGGTTTTTAAACCTGTCTCCCCTAAACCTAAACTCAACTCCTGGCTATAATTTATTCACGATTTCCTTGACCTTGGATTTCTTTTTTTTAGCTTTTGACTTTAACCTCTAAATACTGTTTCCCTTCTTCCTGGCAATTTGTTTTATGGCCCTACCCTTGCGACTCCCATCTAACTCAGTTGATTCCATTCTCAATATCCTAATCTACAGAGCTCCTTTCTCTTGTCCAGGTACCACCTCCTGCTGGTGGCACAGAAGAAGTTGCTACAGTCTGGGTGTCCGGGACTGGAAATAATATCAGCTTTGAGGAGAAGAAAACAGTTCTAATTCAGAGGGAGGGGAATGGCATCTTTATACAAACGGACAAACCTATCTACAGCCCAGGGCAGGAAGGTAAGAGACACACATATGGGATTAGACAAGACAAGGCAAACCGCTGCACATATTCAGAAAGAGGAGCTTTGTGGTTTGGTGGTAGGTCTACGGGACAGGCAGCAGGGACAAAGGTCTGCAAGGATGAAGGGTCACAGATGTTGTATACACGCTGTGCTACATAAGCAGGAGTTAGTGGGTAGAGTTGCTAGTGTGTGTGTATCCAAAACAAAAGTACACATTTTTCCTGGGCTGGAATTTGGCAAGTTTAACTGGGCTGCTGGTCTTAGAGCAAGCTGCTTGTGTATGAATATGAAAGCATCAAGGGCATGTGGCTTGAACCCCTCTTATTTGTACTTTGTGCCTTCTTCCTTATTAGAAGGGCATTCCATTCTAACATTTCCAAGTCAGGAGCCTTGAAGAGAGACCCTTTGGGGGCTTGGCTTTGATCTCTCAGACTAAGTTTTTTTTTTTTTTTTTAAGTTAAGCCTGATGGGGTTTTGCTGACTCAGAAGTGTGTGTGGGGAAGTAGAAAGGGTGGAAGAAAGATTCCAAGAGGGGGAAATCCCCTTTGTTAATGATGTCTGTTCTGTCCTAGTGCACTTCCGCATTGTCACCCTGAAAAGCAGCTTTATTCCAGTGAATAACAAGGTAAGAATTAAGTTGGGAAGAGTGAAAGAGAGAGGACTAGGGCAGCCTGAGAGTACTAGAGTAGGCAAAAGAAGAGATTCTTGTAACAGTGTGATGAGGTGAAGTCCTCTGAGATGCAGAATGTTTGTGCTAACTTCAGGGTAAAGTCTAAACCCTCCTTGTCCTTGCTCCTAAAAACAGACAGAGATGTCCAGTTCTCAGGTTGATAGCTGAGAACATCAATTAGGTTAACATTCCTGAGAGATGCTCATATCCGTTGTCATTTTATTTATTTTTAAAAATATTTTATTTATTTACTTGACAGAGAGAGAGAGAGAGAGAGAGAGAGAGAGCGTGCACACACAAGCAGGGGAAGAAGGAGAAGCAGAGTCCCCACAGGGCAGGGAGTGCGATTAGGGACTCAATCCCAGGACCCTGGATCATGAGCTGAGCTCAAGACAGACGCTTAACTGACAGAGCCGCCCAGGTGCCCCTCCACTATTGTTTTATTAAAAGGATTTTTACAAACTTGAAGGCTTTCTCTCCGGGAATGACACCACATGGCTTTGCAGTTCAGATACTAGAAATAAATCAGGAGTATGTTTAACAAAAAGAAGAAATAAGGGCAGCCCGGGTGGTTTAGCGGTTTAGCGCCGCCTTCAGCCCAGGGTGTGAACCTGGAGACCTGGGTTCGAGTTCCGGGTGGGGTTCCCTGCATGGAGCCTGCTTCTCCCTCTGCCTGTGTCTCTGCCCCCTCCCTCTGTGTCTCTCATGAATAAATAAATCTTAAAAAAAAAAAAGAAGAAATAAGAATATCCATCCCTACCATCTTTTTTTCCTTCTTAAAATTTGTTGTTGTTTTTTTTTAATTTATTTATGATAGTCACACACACACACACACACACACAGAGAGAGAGAGGCAGAGACACAGGCAGAGGGAGAAGCAGGCTCCACGCACCGGGAGCCCGATGTGGGATTCGATCCCGGGTCTCCAGGATCGCGCCCTGGGCCAAAGGCAGGCGCCAAACCGCTGCGCCACCCAGGGATCCCTCCTTCTTAAAATTTGTTTGACAGAGAGAGAGAGGGAGAGAACAAGCAGGGGGAATGGCAGCAGAGGAAGAGGGAGAAACAGGCTCTCCCAGAGCAGTAGAGCAGGGAGCAAGATGCAGGGCTTGATCCCAGGACCCTGGGATCATGACCTAAGCAGAAAGCAGATGCTTAACTGACTGAGCCACACAGGCACCTCTCCCTGACCCATCTTTTTTTACTACAAGGCAAGGTGTTTGATAAAGTAGGCAATTCTCTTAAGACTACATTATGTGCCAAAGGTAAAAATGTGGTAACATTTGGCAATTACTTAAATGTTCCTTGAATAACTCAATCCCTAGGATCATAAACATTACAATACATTTAATCTCAGTTTAGGGTTTGTGTCATTTTTACTTTTATGAAATACCTCTTGGAGATCCCTGTTACCTTCTTTCTCTTTGGGTCACAGCCCGTGATACATGCTGTGTCATGAAGCTTTTAAAGATAATGATAGGGCAAGCATTATTTTTATTTCCATCTCCATGTTCTCAGAGCTCTTTCCTTTCCCTACAGACAGTGAAGCGATCAGCTTATTGATTAGTAGCTTCCTCCACCACTACCTTCTTCCCCAATTTAGAATTCTTTTTAGTTGCTCCTTCCTATCACCTGTGTGCTTTCTTTATCAATCTGGTTTACTATTGTCTACTTATTTCTCAACAGACTGTTAATCCCAGAGCTGAAAGGAGGAAGCACTAGGGCGGAGCATGACCACAATTTAGTGTTATTTTAGACTACTGCTCCCTGAACGTGGATCTCATTAGTTACCCTTGTTACACTATTTTTCCTCTGCTCAAATTAGACCCCATTACTGATGATTGTTCTGATTTCCATCATTATTCTCTATTTCTATTGTAAAATTACTCCTTTCTCCTCATGCCACTTCTTTAGCCAGCACCCACTCCAAGTTCCAATTTGAAACACTGAAAATTTGAAATTCCAATTTGAAACCCTGAAATAAACTAAAGGAATTTTACTAAGGAACCGAGGAGAAAAATTGTGAGGTTACAGAACACAATATTTTATCCTTAGGCAACTGAAATACATGTTAGATTAACTGAGCCAATCTAATTTGGTTGCTACAACCATTTACTCAGAAATCTCAGCCTGCTTACAGTTGAAAATGCTCTCTTCCTAGCATTGTTGAACTCTTGTTTTTTTCCAGAGCCTACTTCTGGGTAATTGGTGTCCTCCCTGCTTCTTGACTCTGTGAGAAGAGTACTTTGTCATCTGAGAAGTGTTCTTTTTCTGTAACTTTTAGCAATCCATAGTGGTGTTATGTCTGTCTCATTTATTGAATAAACTTCTCCATATCTGCAATGATAAGACAACATTCCCCCATGATTTTCCTAAATTCATTGCCAATTATGATAGTAAAAAGCTGAATTACCATGGCCAGATTCCTTAATCTCTCTGTGGCTCAGCCTCTTTGCTTATTGTCAATATATCTCCAGTTTGTGAAAGTTTTGTCTCCCCCTTGATCCTAAAAGGCAGCAGAATGTGCCAGCCCAAAATGCACAACTTTGCCATGTGGATTATTTTGAGCTGGAGGCAATCAAGAGCCAGAATACTCAAGAAATTTTTTTTTTTTTTTTACCTCTCCCTTAACTGAGCCACCCAGTGGGTTAAGTGTCTGACTCTTGATTTTGGCTCCGGTCAGGTCTCAGGGTTGTGATATCGAGCCCTGCTTTGGGCTCCATGTTTAGCATGGAGTCTGCTTGAGATTCCCTCCCTCTTTTTCTGCCCCTTTCCCTGCTGTGCTCTCTCTCTCTCTCTCTCAAATAAATAAAACATATAAAAAAAATAAAACAAAAGTAAGTTGCAGACATCTTTACATGTTACTCCTGAACATTTTAGCATGAATCTTTTTAATTTTTTTTTTTTAATTTATGATAGTCACACACACAGAGAGAGAGAGAGAGAGAGGCAGAGGCAGAGACATAGACAGAGGGAGAAGCAGACTCCATGCACCGGGAGCCCGATGTGGGATTTGATCCCAGGTCTCCAGGATTGCACCCTGGGCCAAAGGCAGGCACTAAACTGCTGCACCACCCAGGGATCCCAGCCTGAATCTTTTTAAAAGTACATCTTAGGGGTGCCTGTGGCTCAGTGGGTGGAGGGTATGAGCTTGATCTCAGGAGTGTGAGTTTGAGCATTATGATGGGTGTAGAGATTACTTAAAATTAAAATCTTAAAAAATACATCTTAAATAATCATGATATCATTTTCAAACCTAAGAAAATTAAAAATAATCATTTAACATCATTTAATACCTAGCCTTAAATCATTTTTTAAAATGACTTTACAGTTTTTTTTCTTTTTTTTTACAGGTTTTTTTTTTTTTTATTTTCAAACTAGGATCTGCCCAAATTCATGCATTACATTTGATTAGGTCTTTTAAATTTCTCTTAATTTAAAGTAATCTTATTTTCTCATTATTTACTTCTCTTTTTTTAGAGAGAGAGAGAGAGAGAGAGAGAGAGAGAAAGTGATCAAGCTAAATGACTTGTAGACTTTTGAGGAAGCCTAGTTGTCTTATAGAATATTCAACATTGTTGATTTGTCTGATTTATTACTTTCTTGTGTAGTTGAACTTGTTCTCCTATCTTCTGGAAGTAGTTCTGAGGTCTTAATTAGATTAAGCTAAACATATTCAGCAAAAATGTTTATTAGGTAATGCTGTGAACCTCCAATGTATTCTTCAAGAGACCCATAATGTCAGGTTGTCCCATTATTAGTGATGGTGAGTTTGATTATGTGCTCAAGGTGGTGACAGCCTAGTTTCTCCAGTGTAAAGGAATGTCTTCTTCTTCTTCTTCTTCTTTTTTTTTTTTTTTTAAGATTTTATTTATTTATTCATGAGAGACACACAGGGAGAGAGACAGAGACACAGGCAGAGGGAGAAGCAGGCTCCTTGCAGGGAGCCTGACTTGGGACTCCATCCCGGGGCTCCAGGATCACGACCGCTGAGCCACCCAGGCTGCCCCGAATGTCTTCTTTTTAAACATTTTTTAGTTCTATGCCCAACATGGGGCTTGGACTCACAACCTCAAGATCAAGAGTCACATGCTCTACTGACTGAGCCAGCCGGCTACTCCTGTCTTCTTTTTTTCTAATTAGCGAGTAATTTTGGTGACACTTTGGCACCTAGCCCAATAACCTATTCACCACTAACTGCGTGGTTTTAGCATCCATTTTCTTGAAATCCTTTGATGGAACTCTTTTAAACAAATTTTTTTTTAGAAATTAAATTTATGATGCTACCAGTGGCATTCAGATAGCAGAGGAGGAGACAAGGAGATAGTTGGCTCCCAAGAAGAGGTTTATTTTTTTATTTTTTATTTTTTATTTTTTTTTAAGAAGAGGGTTAAACGTCGGGGAGCCTCCAGATGTTAATACTTTCTTTTAAGGCATGTTGTGGTAGAGCTCGGTCCTAGAGCCCTAAAAGATGCTGAAGGGTCGGAAGCCTCATTTCTTCATATTTTCTGGAGACTGGCAATCCCTTTGAGGAAATCTCTTCCCCCTCCTCCCTTAGCTAATAAATGTTTGTTCCAATGTTACCTGTATGAGGGCACAAAAGAGTCATTTAGGAAGAAAGAAGTGAATAACAGAGAAAGAAAGAGTCCCTTGTGAACTTTTTGCTTTCAGCTTATTCTTAACACTGCCCCAGCTTTAACTCACGTTATCTGATTTTCCTTTTCAGTACTCCATGGTGGAACTGCAGGTAAGTAGAAGTTTCCTTTTTTTTTCCTGTCAGTTGTGGAAAAGGGGAAATGAATTTGGTGCTAAACCTTGAAGCCAGAAACAGCTCTGAGATCTTGGCCCAGAGCCCAAGACTCTGCCCCAGTACGAAGCACCCAGAGTTGTACCCAAAGCCATGCCTGTTTTCTTGCCTGTGTCCCCCCCACCCTCTCAGTCCTGAACTGCTGAGATAAGAATACCAGGCTTGGTTCAGTACTCCTCTTATTCTAAGAGCTATTGTCATAGACACTCAACAGTTGAATAGGGCAGGAATACCTGTAGGAAGTGCCAAGAAGGAGAGGGACTAGAAGGGTGAATAGGCCACAGCAACCTCTCCCCTGTTCTATTAAACCATCTTTCAAGTATCTTAGATACAATAAACTCCCTCAGCATTGCCCCTAAATAGGTAGGAAGAACAAATACTCTTTGTAAAGGACATCCTAAAGCTCACTTTCTGAAATTGACAATAACACCTTTGAGGACTCCGTCTGATTATTTGAATCCACAAGGATGCTTTTTGTCCCAAATGGGATCGGAACTATAGGAAAATTTATTTCCTTTAGTAATAGATTTTTTTTTTAAGATTTTATTTATTTATTCATGAGAGGCACACACACAGAGAGAGAGAGAGAGAGAGAGAGGCAGAGACACAGGCAGAGGGAGAAGCAGGCTCCCTGCAGGGAGCCTGACGTGGGACTTGATCCTGGATTTCCAGGATCATACCCTGGGCTGAAGGCGGCACTAAATGGCTGAGCCACCGGGGCTGCCCTCATTTAGTAATAAATTATAAATGCAACAGAGAGCCCTTCCTGGGCTCAAACCATGGGGGGCATGAACACGGAGTGGGATTCTTTACCTGTGCTTTGCATCTTTACCTGCTTTTTGCAGTGCAGAGTGAGAAACAGGCAGGTACATCATGAGTTTCTTTCTAATGACCACAGGATCCAAATAGCAACAGGATTGCACAGTGGCTGGAAGTGGTACCTCAGCAAGGCATTGCAGACCTATCCTTCCAACTGGCACCAGAGGCAATGCTGGGAACCTATATGGTAGCAGTGGCTGGGGACATGGCCTTTGGCACCTTCAGTGTGGAAGAATATGGTAGGTGGGAGAATTAACAGGTCAAAAGGTGGGACATAATCTTGTCCCCAAATTAGCAGAGGTAAAATAAATCTACTATGGGAGGGATTTTTTAATTCCTATTGAATCCATGCTAAACCAGCTAATAACTTTAGGAGCATTTTACCTTAATAATACCCCCTTAATTTAATTAATTTAATTTTGACTGTTTTTATATCCCTCTGCCCAGTCCCTATATGGTCAAATCCTCTTCCTATTTCTTTCCCATTTCGGTTTCCACCCTCTCTAGTGTTGCCTAAGTTTAAAGTGGATGTGGTGGAGCCCAAGCAGTTATCAACAGTGGAAGAATCCTTCTTAGTCAAGATTTGTTGTAGGTAAGAGTAAAGCTCTGGCTCTGGTGGAAATTAAAGCTCTATTGAGAAGAGTGACAAGGCAATGTTTTGAGGAAAGAGATTATGGGTGCAGTGGTTAAGACTTGAGATATTTTATGTGGTCCAGAATCATGACTTCTCCAAGAATACATTTTCTAATTGTGTTTCTGCCCTTACTTACTTACTTTTTTTTTTTTTTAAGATTTTATTTATTTGACAGAGAGCAAACACAAGCAGGGGGAGTGGCAGAGGGAGAGGGAGAAGCAGGCTCCCCATGGAGCAGGAAGCTGGACACAGGGCTCCATCCCAGGACCCTGGGATCTTGACTTGAGCCAAAGGCAGATGCCTAACTGACTGAGCCACCCAGGCACCCCCTGTCTGCTCTTACTTCCCCTGCTCGCTCAGTCAGCATTATTGACTTAGTGTCTACCTTATGCAGAACACAATATTGAATCCCATGGAGAAATAGGAGTAAGGAGAAAGAAAGACACTATCTCTGTCCTTCAGATGGTACTTATTGTGTAGTGGCAATATTGTAAGGCTTTGAGTGAGGCAGGGACGTGAGCAAGACTAGTGAAGGACTGTCATTTCTTTCAGAAGTTAGGGTATAGAAAAGAAGGGAAAGTGGTGTTTAGGAAAAGGAGGGTTGGATCTTAAGTGGAATCTCCCAACTCTGACTTCTCATGCTTTTCTGGGTTAGGTACACCTACGGAAAGCCCATGCTAGGGACAGCACAGGTATCAGTGTGTCAAAAGCCATATAGGTACCATTTTCCAGAGCCAGAACAGCAACAGCTACCTGACAGATGCACAAACCTTTCTGGACAGGTGAGTAAATGGGATGTGGAAAAGAACCTTATTCATATGTCCTAATGGGTAACTAAGCACCTGTATAAAAAAATCAAGAAAGGAATTTAAGAAATGAAACAGATGAACATGGGGGTAAAAAGAGAGGCTTTTAACTCTAGAGAACAAACTGAGGGTTGCTGGAAGAGGAGTGGGGGAATGGAGTAACTGGGTGGTGGGCATTAAGGAGGGCACTCGTGATAAGCACTGGATGTTATATATAAGTGATGAATCACAAAATTCTACTAGTGAACCTAATATGTTAACTAACTGGAATTTAAATAAAAATTTTAAAAAGAAAAAGGAATTAAAAAATGGTAAAAAAAAAAAAAAAGGGTGGTAAAAAACCCAAAGTAGAAATCATTTCATGCAATTATTGCCCTAGTTCCTTTTTCTTTTTTTTTCTTTTTAAAGATTTTATTTATTCATTCATGAGAGACACAGAGAGGCAGAGACATAGGCAGAGGGAGAAGCAGGCTCCCTGCAGGGAGCCCGATGTGGAACTTAGTCCCAGGATCCTGAGGTCATGACCTGAGCCAAAAGCAGACGCTCAACCACTGAGTCAACCAGGTGCCCCTTATTGCCCTAGTTCCAAAGAACAGAGCAGTCTTCTTTATTCTAAACAGATGAATTTTTTTAGAATTCTATCACAGACTCAAGAAATTAACCTAAATCCTTGGAAGGTACGATTTTCCTTCCCTGCAGTTGGTTCTTTGCCCCCTTTCATATCTTGGACCTTCAAAGTTATTCATGATTGTATACATGCAGTTGTAGACTACGTTATAGTTGAGTTTTTCTGTTTTAAAGGTGGGGAGACTAGAGCATGGAGATAAGAATTTCTTTCTTAGGGATGCCTGGGTGGTCAGTGGTTGAGCGTCTGCCTTCAACCCAGGTCATGATCCCGGGGTCCTGGGATCGAATCCAACTTCGGGCTCCCTGCAGGGAGCTCACTTCTCTGTCTGCCCATGTCTTTGCCTCTCTCTCAATGTCTCTCATGAATAAATTAAAAAAATCTTGGGGGGGGGGAGAATTTCTATGGTACATTATGAAATGGAGTAAAAGTAGGTTATTCATCCTCTTTCTCTCTCCCTGATTGCGTCTCTAGACTGACAAAGCAGGATGCTTCTCAGCTTCTGTGGACATGTCTACCTTCAACCTCACTGGGTATATGTACAGCCACAGCATCAATATTGTGGCTATTGTGGTGGAAGAAGGAACAGGTAAGTGGGATATTCCTTGGTTCATTAAGAAAAGAGAAAGGAGAAGGGCTATTCCAGACTTACTCAGAGGATTTAAGACTTACCCTCATTAGTGTTTGGAAATGACTGTTCCTAGTTCATAGTCAAAGGAAAATGCTAGATTCCAATCTGTCATCCATTACCTATTTCCCCAAAAGTTTGAGGAGGAGGAGTTTGGATCTTTGGCCAGACATATGTTCAGCTTTATATTTCCAGTAGCACCATCCTTTCAGGGATTTTTATGTTAAACATGAAGATGAGGGTATGAGGTATTTAAGTTGTCTATGTCTGGTTTCCCTCTGCAGGAGTAGAGGCCAATACTACTCAGGATATCTACATTTCTTCACAAATGGGATCAATAACCTTTGAAGACACCAAAAATTTTTATTACCCCAATTTTCCCTTCAGTGGGAAGGTATGTTAAAATTTGGTCTACACAAAAAAATGCTTTACCATCCACCGTTGTCTTCTTCCTGTAGACATATAATAATGTCTAATTTAGCATTGTTTTTAGTACTTTACACATTTACTTATCTAATCTTTATTAGAATCCAATGAGGTAGACACTACTATTAGCCTCATTTTACAGATGAAGAGACTGAGGCACAGAGAAGTTAAGTGATTTTCCAGAAGTTATATAGCTGGTTAGTGGCAACTAAGATCAAACCCAGGCAGCTTGCATATAGAGTATATACTCTAAATTCCTTAGGCTGTGCTGCCCTTAATCTCGCGAGATGTGTTTTGAATATTAATGTGACGTTATTGCCTTTCCCAATGCCAGGGGCTCATATTCTAATGTTTAAGTTTTTGAATTTGGGACTCCTGGGTGCCTCAGTGGTTGAGTGTCTGCCTTTGCATCAGGGTATGATTCCGGAGTCCCAGGTTTGAGTCTCACATCAGGCTTCTGTGAGGAGTCCACTTCTCCCTCTGCCTATGTCTCTGCCTCTCTCTGTGTGTCTCAGGAATAAATAAAATCTTAAAAATCAATCAACCAATCAATCTGAATTTTAGACCTGCAAGGAGGGTATCTAAAGAAATCATCTAGTGTGGCTCCTCATCTAAACAAGATTAATGTTAAATTTTCCTCAACAGAGAGCCATTTATAGCTCCATTTAAAAAAAATTATTTATTTATTTGAGACAGAGAGAGAGAGAGAGAGAAAGAAAGAAAATGAGTGGGGATGGAGGAAGGGTAGAGGGAAAGGGCAAAGCAGACTCCCTGCTTAACAGGAAACCCCACGTGGGGCTTGATCCCAGGGCTCCAAGATCATGACCTGAGTCAAAAATAGACGCTTAATTGACTGAGCCACCTAGGCACCCACCATTTACAGCTCCTTAAACTGTTTTTTCAGAGACTTAAAATTTTGTTAGTGTCTTCTTTCTTTCTTTTTAAAAAAATATTTATTTAAGTAATCTCTATGCCCAATGTAGGGCTTGAACTCATGACCCCCAGATAAAAAGGTGCATGCTCTACTGACTGAACCAGCCAGGTGCCTCTCCTGTCTTCTTTCTGATACTTAAAAAATCTATCCCTCTCTTCAGCTTATATTTTTTAACTTCCAAATAACTGCTCCACAGAATAACCTTGTATATTTTTAGATACATTTAGATCCATCCTTAGTCATTTTTTCTCTAGACCAAGACTGATCCACATTTTCTTAGGGCCTACGGATTATACAATTTGGGAGTAAAAGGGGACTCTCTTTTAAAAAATTAAAGCAAAATAATGTACAGAGAGCCTTGGAAGGGCCCTGTGTAAATCAAGGGTCCTAGAGTTTCATTAGCTACATGGCAAATATCCAGGCTGAGCTATTTCTATTTGTTCTCCCTTCTTCATAGATGTTAGTTTCCAATGCTTGAATCACATTTACCTGTTTCTGGGCTCTTTCCTGAAATGTATTTTTTGAGTTTCTTTTATCACCTCACTTTACTTTATACTTGCACCTACTTCAAACCTAACTCTCTAATGCCCTGATAATCTTTATGCCCAGGTAAGAGTTAGGGGCCATGATGGCTCCCTTCTCAAGAATCATCCAGTATTTTTGGTGATTAATGGCATAAATGGAACCATCAACCAGACCCTAACAACTGACAATGATGGCCTTGCTCCCTTCAAGCTGGATACAGTAAATTGGAAAGGGGGAGATATTTCTCTGGAGGTAAGGCTTTCCTTAGGGAAAACTTCAGACGTTTCCTGTTTCTCTCCCCTCCCCCCTCTTTTGTAATTTCATCTCCATCACTTACCAGTCCTGCTTCCCAGTTGACAAAAGGATTTATTTATTTATGTGTTAATTTTATTTATTTATTTATTTATTTATTTATTTATTTATTTATGAGATGGGGAAGGGCAGAGGGAGAGGGAGAGTCTCAAGCAGATTACCCGCTGAGGATGGAGCACAGAGCCCAACACCAGGCACAATCCCAGTACCTCAAGATCCTGACCTGAGCCAAAACCAAGTCAGTGTGCACAACGACTGAGCCACCGGGGTGCCCCAGGTTTTGTTTTTTTTTTTTAATGTCAATCTAATAAATGACCCTTCAGATAAAAATTGTTATTTCTACTAACTCATCTTACAACATATCCCCATCTATTTGATCCTATATTTAAAATCAGAGTAAGGAGGGAAAAATAATTCAAAGTCATTTTCCTCCTTCTATCTTCCTCCTCCCACCTGCCCCAGTCTATTACTCATAACTATGGCAAAAAAGGGATGCCTGGGTGGCTCAGCAGTTGAGCATCTGCCTTTGGCTGAGGGCATGATCCTGGGTCAAGTCCCACATCGGGCTCCCTGTGAGGAGCCTGCTTCTCCCTCTGCCTATGCCTCTGACTCTCTTTCTGTGTGTCTCTCATCAGTAAATAAATAAATCTTTAAAAAAATGACAGAGAAGAAAACTCTAGGTTTTGGACAACTTATAGGGAAGGCTACTAACATCGGTTATCGACTGTGACACAATGCTGCTCAACAAACAACTACAAAACTTTAGTATGATACAACAAGCATTTATTGCTCGTGCATCTGGGGTAGTCAGGCCACTCTGCTTATCTTGGTGGGCTTTCTTACATGTGTGCGGATCAACTGACTGAAGGCCAGTCTCCCATGCTCTGGCAAGCTGTCCTGGGTATATATATATATATATATATATGTATGTATGTATTTTAAAGATTTTATTTATATATTTATTCATGAGAACAGAGAGAGAGAGAGAGAGAGGCAGACATTGGCAGAGGGAGAAGCAGGCTTTCTGCAGGGAACCTGATGTAGGACTCGATCCCAGGACCAGGGATCATGCCCTGAGCTGAAGGCAGATGCTCAACCACTGAGCTACCCAGGCATCCCTGTCCTGAGTATATTCTTATGGCAACAGTGAGATGCAAGAGTAAAAGTGTATACTCCCCAAGGATTTTTCTAGGCCTCTACTTAGCTTGCTTATGCTCACATCCCATTCCCAGCAAGTCACGTGGTGGGCTTGCAGTTAGGCTAACAGGGCATTCATTGTAAGATTATATGATAAAGGACATTAATCCAAGGAGGGAGGAATTGTGCTGTTAATGCCATCATTCAGCCATACTACTTAAGCAAACACATACAATTTGTGTTGTGGCTAATTTAGTTCTTTACACGAGGTTCTCACTCTACTTAGAAATAACTACCTCTAAGTTATAATAATCTTGTTGTCCTTTATGCCTAGTTTTATTATCCATAGGATGTATTCTTTAATTTCTATGTAATCTTAGTCATGCTTATCTATATCCTCTGCATCAGTCCATGAAGGTTTATCATCCATAATTGCCCCTTACTTCATAGCTATAATTCAGCCCTTATGTCACTCCACTATATACCAAAATTCTGCCGTGAGGAGTTTCTCAACCATCCTTGGTTGGACCTATTGTAAAATATCTACATGCCATTCTTAGGCAATGAAGATTTGATTGAGAGAGATCTGTTTAAAAACCATAACAAGTCCATGGGCTTAATATGGTTGGGGTATATGTTAAAAGCCTTTTTCTATCTCTCTTTTCTTAGGCCAGATTCCAAATGGAAGATTTGGTATATAATCCAGGAGAGAGGCCTCATTACTACCAAAATGATTATCTGCACCTGCAGGCCTTCTACAACACAACTCAGAGCTTCCTTGGCATCCACCCGCTAAGTGGACTCTTGGCATGTGGCCAGCCCCAGGAAGTGCTGGTGGACTATAACATTGATCCAGCTGATGCAAACCCTGACCAGGAAATCATCTTCTCCTACTATGTGAGACAGGGAAATGAGGGCTGGTGAAAGTGCACTGGGGAAGGAAAGGAAATGAGGAGAGTGAGCTGGAGAGGGTGAATAGACTGTCTAGAGATGTAATGCAAGTCACATAGGTAATTTCAAAATGCTTAGAAGCCATATTTAAAAAATTAAAAGAATAGGTAAAACTAATTTAATCTATTTATTTAAAAAGATTTATTGGGATCCCTGGGTGGCGCAGCGGTTTAGCGCCTGCCTTTGGCCCAGGGCGCGATCCTGGAGACCCGGGATCGAATCCCACATCGGGCTCCCGGTGCATGGAGCCTGCTTCTCCCTCTGCCTGTGTCTCTGCTTCTCTCTCTCTCTGTGTGTGACTATCATAAATAAATTTAAAAAAAAAATTTAAAAGATTTATTGATTTATGAGAGAGAGTGAGAAGACATATGCACAAGTAGGGGGAGGGGCAGCGGAAGAGGGAGAGAGAGAATCCCAAGCAGATTCTCCACTGAGCATGGAGACTGACCTGGAGCTCCATCCCAGGACCCCAAGATCATGATCTGAGCCAAATCAAGAGTCTGCCACTTAAAAAAAAAAAAAAAAAAGAGTCTGCCACTTAATTGACTGAGCCAGCCAGGCACCCCTATGTAAAACTAATTTTAAAAATATATTTTAGGGGCACCTGGCTGGCTCAGTTGGGGGAATGTGTGGCTTTTGATCTTGGGGTCATGAGTTCAAGCCCTATATTGGGTATGGAGATTCCTTAAGTAAGTAAACTAAAAAAAAATTTTAAGTATTTTATTTAACCAATGATCATATATACCTAACATATGATCATGAAATCCACATCAAAATTATTAATAGATATTTCACATTTTTTGTTTCAGCTGAGTTTCAAGTCTTTGAAACTCAAAGTATGTATTTTATAGTAGCCACATATCAAAGGCTCCAGCAGTCACTTGTGGTTAGTGGTTAGCATATTGCACAGTGTAAGTGCAAAGGATGGGGGGAGATGAGAAAAAAGAAATTTTAAACAGGAAAATTGTGTGGGAAGATAAAATGAGGAATTAAGGACAAAACATTGCTGGCCAGGGTTGATTGGGAGCTGGGTAGGTGAGGGAGGGAGAGAGGGAGGAAGGTATGGGACTCAGAATAAATTTCATGGTGTTTCATTGGTCAATATTTTAAAATAGATGATAAAAGTTAAAATTAATATGAATAGCAGCTTTGTTGTGGAAAGCTATAACTTGTAGCTTGAGGGAAATGTGTAAAGATAAGCAGCTTTATTGGTCACCTTGGTGATAGTAAGGAATTAGATTTGTGTAAATACTGGGTTTGATGACACAGAATCTCTCTTCTCTTATCATCCTCTCAAAGTTTCTGAAGGATTTTTCTCCCCATTGACTCATTTCAGTGTCTTCATCAAGCTGAAACAATCAGCCTGACACAACAGAATGAGGAGTCAGGGTGATAGAACACGTACTACCTTCTAGGACAGGGATGTGGTGAGGCCCAGGAGAAGTAGCCAGGCTGATTAGTATAGAAGGGCTGAGTGTCAGCTGGGAGTCTGAGGAGCTGGCTATAAAGCTGTTGACAGCAGTCTGAGGTGACAGCCCTGCTTAGAAAGTTTCACTGAATTTGGTTTCAAGGGAGTGAACAGGAAGGAAAAGGAAAGTCAGAGGATTTCTCTTCCAGAGACTCAAATGTCAGAGAGCTCAAGGTAGTTTAAAGGATACTCATTTCCGTTGAATTTTTAATTAAGTGATCATCAGAAAAAAGGTAATGAAGATGGATTTTAGGTAACTTAATGTTATTAAAATTACAAAAGAATAAAACCTGAAGACCTTCAAGAATTGATGGATAGCAATCTGTTGTGAAGAGTGGTTTCTCTTCTATTTGGGCTCAAGGTACTAAGACCTTTGTCTCCTCCCATCTACCCCTGTGGTTCTCAGGCAGACCCCCAGGAGGAAGAGTCATCAGGACTGTTGGCACCATCTGACATTTGACAAACTGATGGACACTGCCTGAAGTATTGGCCCAGGCACTGGAGCTATGAAAGGAACCTCTCCTTACAGAGGGCAGGGATACTCCAGAGTAGGGTCAAGTCTAAACTCCTATCATTTCTGTACTGTTGAATTTTTCCCCCTTCTTTTTTTAGTTAATAGGGAAAGGGCACTTGGAGATGGAGGGGCAGAAACACCTGAACTCTGAGAAGGAAGGTGAGTGTTCATGTTTCTGTTGAAAGACCAAGGATATTTTGAACTTCCAGGAAATATTGTTATACTAGAAGCAAAAGAAGAAGCAACAAGAACAGGACACTAGTGATAACCACAGGAGGACAGGAAAATGGGAAGTAACTTGTACTACAAGGCCTATAGCTGCCCAATGAGAAGAGCAGGCATGTGGTTGGAGATTATTGGTCGACGAGTGTGCATTCTCATCTCTGTGTATTCTCTTTTCTTTTTCAGGAATGAAAGGCTCCTTCTCTCTCTCACTGACCTTCAATTCCAGACTAGCCCCTGATCCTTCCCTAGTGGTCTATGCCATTTTTCCCAGTGGAGGCATTATAGCTGACAAAATTCAGTTCTCAGTAGAGATGTGTTTTGACAATCAGGTAAAATGGCAGTTGAGGAAGCTGAAGAAAAGGTCTGGGCATAGAGATCTCATGTATGCTGGGGTTGGAAATCAGGCAGATGCAGGGAAATAAGATCATATTGAAGTTAATGTCATTATTTTTTTAATGTCATTATTGTATTTATATTTTCAGTATGTTTTGCTGAAATCTATCTCCTGCTTCTTTTTAAGAAGTCCTGCGAGGGGGGGGAGGGGGGAAGAACTCCTGCTGGGAGAGGCATCTGGGTGGCTCAGAGGTTGGGCATCTGCCTTTGGCTCAGGGCATGATCCCAGGGTCCCAGGGTGGAGTCCTACCTACATCAGGCTCCCCTCATGGAGCCTGCTTCTCCCTCTGCCTGTGTCTCTGCCTCTCTCTCTGTGTCTCTTACGAATAAATAAAATATTTAAAAGAAAAAAAAGAAGTCCCTGATGGGAAATTGTATATTCTATTTGGCTATTCTTTCTTTTTTTTTTTTTTTTTAGTTATTTATGATAGTCACACAGAGAGAGAGAGAGAGAGAGACAGAGACAGAGACACAGGCAGAGGGAGAAGCCGGCTCCATGCACCGGGAGCCCGACGTGGGATTCGATCCCGGGTCTCCAGGATCACGCCCTGGGCCAAAGGCAGGCACCAAACCACTGTGCCACCCAGGGATCCCTGGCTATTCTTTCTTTCTAGTTTTTGTCTCTTAAACTTTCTATATTATTCTGTGCTATGCTGCTTACTTTTTCCAATTGTACCACAAGATGTGTGTTCCAAAAGGGCTAGACTTTACAAAAAAAAAAAAAAAAAAATCAGTATAAAAGTGAGTGAATGGTCTTGAACACCGGAGTTGGGGCATATTGGCTGATGATCCAGATTACATTGTTTCTCTTCCTCTCCAGGCTGACCTCATCCACAAGTTATAATTTTCCTTTCTTCAGGTTTCCCTTGGCTTCTCACCTTCGCAGCAGCTTCCAGGAGCAGATGTGGAACTACAGCTACAGGCAGCTCCTGGATCGCTGTGTGCAGTCCGGGCTGTGGATGAGAGTGTCTCACTGCTTAGGCCGGAGAGAGAGCTAAGCAACAACTCTGTGAGCAGTCTGCTAATGGATGGGGAAGAGGGATTTGGCAGAGAAGACAGTTTGATTGAATTAGAATAGAAGATGGATTTCAGGGAGTGGGAAAGAAAATCTGAGGGAAATAGTGTACCACTATAAGGTGGTAGGAAAGCTGGTGTGGAAGTGAAGGTAAAACAATAGTGAGAAAGGCATGGTTCATGTGGACATAGAGGTAGAAAAGGTGTGATAGGGGATAAAGGTGAAATATTATTGAAAAAAGTAAGAGAGAGATGAAAATTTAAAAGATAGGGAAGGGGTAGGGTGCCTGGGAGGCTTAGTTGGTTAAGTGTTCAACTCTTGATGTCAGCTCAGGTCTTGGTCTTGGGTCTTGAGTTCAAGTTCCACCTTGGACTCCATGCTGGGTGTGGAGCCTACTTAAAAAAAAAAAGTAAGGAAAGGATTATGGTGGAACAAATACAGGAAGAATTCTGGAGTAATGAAGAGAAATAATACAAGAGCGGTGAACTATGGCACAAGACTCAGAGAAATTTTTCAACTGATTTCACTTTGTCAGTAGTTTATTTCCTTTTCCTCTCGTATTTCAGGTCTATAGGATGTTCTCATTCTGGTATGGCCACTACCCCTATCAGGTGGCTGAATATGATGAGTGTCCAGTGTCTGGCCCCTGGTATGCTCCTCAGCCCCTCTCAGCTATGTGGAGGCCTTGGTTCTCTGAAGGCATGGACGTTTTCCATCTTTTCCAGGTAGATGTTCTCACCCATTGTTCTTATAGAAACAATGGTGGTGGGGTGAGGTGAGGAAGGAAAATCCATATCTAAAAAAAATGAGGGACTCATGTGGGCACTGAAGGATAAAATCTTGGAAGAAACTCCTGATGTGTGAAGTAGCTTCCCTTGGTCCTTATGCTTGAACAAGGGTCCCATTTGTGCAATTGCATTGGAAGAGAGCCACTGTGAGAGGCTGTGTTCAGCCTCTCTCTGTCCCTAAGCAAACTGATTTCCATGGGATCAATCAAGAAGGAAAAATGAGGAAAGGTAGACCAGGGGTCTCTTAACATTATTATAAAAAATACTACATGAGTAGAAATTGAGTCCTTTATGTGTGAGCAGAAGTTGGGGATCTATGGCCCAAAGCTGATCAGGAAGTCTTTGAAGGAACCATGTCTTGTTCAGCTTTGTAGTCTCTCTAATGACTGATCCTTCCTAACACTCAATGTATTTTTGTTGAATTGGCTGAGTTGATTTGACGCCTGCCCTCAGAAAGTTCAGTCTAAATTAAATAGTAAGGACACAGTGACTAATATTTGGAAGAAGCATTAAACATATTTGACAATAAAATAAGTGGAATACTATTCAGCCATACAAAGGAATGAAATCTTGCCATTTGTGACAACATGGATAGATCCTGAGCGTATTCTGCTTAAGTGAAAAAAGTCAGAGAAAGACAAATACCATACAACCTCACTTATATGTGGAATATAAAAATCAATGACAACAACAGCAAAACCAAGCTCATGGATACACAGAATAATGTGGTGGTTGCCAGAGGCAGGGGGCCTGGAGTGGGCAAAATGAGTGAAGGTTGTCAAAAGGTTCAGACATCCAGTTATAAAAGAACTAAGTCCTGGGCATGTAATGTACAGCATGGTGACATCATGGTTGACATTGCACTGCATATTTGAAAGTTGCTAAAGAATAGATCTTCAAAGTGCTCATCACAAGAAAAAAATTTTTTGTAACGATGTATGGTGATGGATGTTAACTAGACTTTTTGTGGTGATCATTTTGCAAAGCATATATTTAAAAAATTGAAAGCCTTTCACATTAGCTGACAGAAGTGAACACACCTTGGTGGCTGAGTATTGGGTATTAACCACCAGTCTCACAATTAATAGGAAAAGAATATCTTGGCTCAGTCCTCGGGGAGTGGAATTCCTAGGCAGTTGCCCTGGTGGTAAGGGAAGGGACCACCTTAACACTTCACTCTGGTTTCTTTGGTGCCTATCAGGGCATGGGCCTGAAAATACTGTCCAATGCCAAAATTAAGAAGCCAGTAGATTGCATTCACCAGCCTCTGAGATACGGCTTTTCAATGGGTGAAGGTAAGCTACCAGTGTGACCTGTGGATCCTCTGAGATGTTTTTTTTTTTTTTTTCTCTGAGATGTTTAAATCATGGCACTTGACAATCTGTCCCTGGGGATCCCTGGGTGGTGCAGCAGTTTGGCGCCTGCCTTTGGCCCAGGGCGCGATCCTGGAGACCCGGGATCGAATCCCACACCGGGGGTGCATGGAACCTGCTTCTCTCTCTGCCTCTCTCTCTCTCTCTCTCTCTCTGTGACTATCATAAATAAATAAAAATTTTAAAAAAGAAAGTAAATCTGTATTTAAGAAAAGAAAAGAAAAGAAAAGAAAAGAAAAGAAAAGAAAAGAAAAGAAAAGAAAAGAAAAGAAACTCTGTCCCTGCACTGAGCCTCTAGCTTCAGGACAGCAATGGGCTGTGGGTCATAGAAGCAGGTAGGGAGATCTCTCTCCCAGGGGAGAGCTTTTGAAGACTGAATCCCTTACTTCTTCATCCCCTGGCCAAATCTCCTCATCTGTCACTTCCCCCTGATGGCCTTATGACTAGTCAGTTCCCAGAGGTCCTTCCCTCTTGTCTCTGACTGGATGTTCTCTGTTTTCCTCTAAATTTCTTCCTAGTAGTTTGGACTCAAGTTATCTTACAACAGAAGTCTTCTGTTTCCCCCCAATTCCCTTATTTTTGTTTTCCTTAGCAAATTATAATATTGGTGCAGTGAATTCTGAGTCATCATCTTCTTCATCACTTCAGTCAGAGGACTCTCAGGTCCGCCAGTACTTCCCGGAGACCTGGCTCTGGGATCTGTTTCCTATTGGGTAAGTGATGCATCAAAGGTACCGCAGAGAACTCACACTCAGATCATTTCTAATGAATCTAAGTCTTAAGCAAAGAAAGTTTAATGGTGATATGGGAAATTGCTTCTTTCCCTGAATTCTTAGGGAATTATAGACAATCCTTCAAAACAAACTCACATGTCTCCACATTTACACAGTGTAGACAGCACATTCTGAGTCCAGGTCCAACAAATATAAAGGCACATGTTGACATCAATTCCTGCTCACTGCTTACCTGATTTTTTTTCTCTACAATTTTATTTATTTGAGAGAGAAAGAGCACAAATAGGCAGAGCAGCAGGCAGAGGGAGAGGGAGAAGCAGGCTCCCCACTGAGCAGAGAGCCTGATGTGGAGCTCTATCCCAGGACCCTGGGATCATGACTGAAGCTGAAGGCAGACTCTTTTTTTTTTTTGAAGATTTTATTTACTTATTCATGGAAGACACAGAGAGAGGCAGAGACATAGTCAGAAGGAGAAGCAGACTCCCTGCAGGGGACCCGATGCAGGCCTTGATCCCAGTACTCAAGGATCACACTTTGAGCAGAAGGCAGTCACCCAACCACTGAGCCACCCAGGCGCCCCTTACCTGCTCTTATCCATGAACGAATGACATAATGACAAGCCCCATTTCATCCCAAGGCACATGTGTCCAGCAGCCCCATGAAAAGATGCTCAATATCACTAATCATCAGAGATATGCAACTCAAAACCCCAATGAGATATCACCTCACAGATTCAGAGGGCACTGGCCTCTTTCAGATATGTTTGCACACATGTGCCCACCTTTACTCACTCACCCCCTCACATACTCAAGTATCCCCTTTCTCCATATTCCTAGCCACCTACTTGAAGGTTCACACTCTGAGATTTGCATGTTCCTCAGTTCAGTTGGCTTTTTATATCCCTCCACCATCAGCAACAACAAAAATGACTTTGGCAGTGAATATCTATAGCTTCATTCACAGTGTTCTCCTCCTGCTATGTACCTCACTCGGGTTCTTGTGTCCTCACAGTGACTCAGGGAAGGAGGCTGTCCATCTTACAGTTCCTGATACCATCACTGAGTGGAAGGCCATGACTTTTTGTACCTCCCAGTCCAGCGGCTTTGGTCTTTCACCTACTGTTGGACTGACTGCTTTCAAGCCATTCTTTGTTGACCTAACTCTCCCTTACTCAGTAGTTCGTGGGGAATCCTTTCGCCTTACTGCCACCATCTTCAATTATCTAAAGGACTGCATCAGGGTAAGACCTGGGGATACAGGAAGCAGATGTCCCTGGAAAAGAGATGAGATGTGTCTCCACCCCCACATTTTCCTAAGCCTCTGTGGGTTGTTTTCTGTACTCAGACCTTTTATTTCTTAAACATCTGTAGGTTCAAACTAATCTGGCTACATCAGATAAATACCAGGTGGAATCGTGGACAGATTCTCAGGGATCCAGCTGTCTCTGTGCTGATGAAGCAAAAACGTATCACTGGAATATCACAGCTATCAAATTGGGTAAGAGAAGGAAGTGGTAGAGGAATAAAGGAAAGCATACAGCAAAAGCTCAGTGATTGAGAACTTTACCTTTTCCTGTCCTGCATTTGCTTTGTTCTTTCTTCCTCATTTGGTTTACCTCTATTTTTTTCCCTCCTAAGTCTATGCTATAAATAAATAAGCAGATGTTTTTTGATAGATCATGAAAAAATTATCCAAACAAGATTATTATGAGTGTGAAAGGGGAGCTTTTAGGGTGTCTGAATGGCTCTGTCCATTGAGCATCTGCCTTCTGCTCAGGTAATAATCCCAGGATCCTGGAATTGAGTCCCACATCGGGCTCCCGGTTCAGCAGGGAGTCTTCTTCTCCCTCAACTTCTCCCTCTTGCTCGTGCTCTCTCTTACTCTTGCTCTCAAATAAATAAATAAAATCTTAAAAAAAGAAAGGAAAAGGGGAGCTTTTGATATTTATGCCAGGACAAGGGATATATAGTCATGTTACTAATTAAATAGTTACTACGAGCCCACCACTATTCTAACTGCTTGGCATGTAGTAACTCATTTAAAACCCTGGTTTTCAGAAGTATTATTTATACTTCTAAAACTATCTATAATATAAATATTCTATCTACTACGGCTTGACAAATCACCCTAAAACTTAGTGGCTTGGGGCGCCTGAGTGGCTCAGTCTGTTAAGCATCTGCCTTTGGCTCAGGTCATGATCTCAGGGTCCAGAGTCATGCTCAGTGGGGAGTCCGCTTCTCCCTCTCCCTCTGCTCCCGCCACCCCCTGCTCATGCTGTCATTGTCTCTCAAAGAAATAAAATCCTTTAAAAAAAACCCAATAATTTAAAGGCTTAAAAGAGCAAACATTTATAATCACCCAGTTTCCATGGGCCAGTAATCTAGGTGCAGAATGTAGCAGGGTGCTTCTAGCTCAAGGTCTGTCATGAAATACCAGTCAAGCTGTCAGCAGGGCTGTGTTCTTATCTGGAGACTTGACTAGGAGATGATCCATTTCCACACACCTTCCAAAGTCTCTGTCCCTCACAGGCCACAATTTTTGGCCTCAGCTGTGGGCCAGTAGCCTCATCAGTATCTCATCACATGAATCTTTCCACTGGACTGCCTCAGAACAGGACAGCTGGCTTCCTGCAGAGCAAGTGGCCCAAGAGAAAGAGTGCACCTGAGACAAAAGCTATATTCTTTTTTATAACCTAATCTCAGAAATGGCATCTCCTTGCTCCTGCCCTATCCGCCTCATTAAAAGTGAGTCACGTAGTCCAGCCCATGCTCTGAGAGGAATTTACACAAAGTGTAAATATCGGGATGCAGGATCACTGGGGGCCCTCAGAGGCTGCCTGCCTCACTGGACCACCATTTGGACTTCACCTGGAAGCTTGTTAGAAATGAAAAAAAAAAAAAGGAAAAGAAATATCAGTATAGGTCTTGCCCCAGATGTACTGAGTCAGTTTGTATTCTAAAAGATCCACAGGTCTTTGCATGCCATTAAGTTTAAGAAGCATTGGTCTAGAGGGGAAGAGACCTCTTTGGTACCTCTCGTAATAGGGCTAATGCCTTCCTTTCTCCTTCTTTCTTCCAGGTCATGTGAACTTTACTATCACTACTAAGATTCTGGACAGCAGTGAACTCTGTGAGGGGGAAAAGGGGTTCATTCCAGCAAAGGGCCAGAGTGACACACTTATCAAACCAGTTCTGGTCAAGGTGAGTTTTCTGCAGGCCCAGCTTCGGAGGTGGAGATAGCAGTCACCCCAGGGATGTTGTGTGTGTGTCTAGCTATACTGTGAGTCCCTCACAGGTGTCTCATTCCCACTTCAATCAGGTAGCTCACCTTCCTTCTTCTGTGGTGCCTTTTTGCCTTTAATTATTTGCTTAACCCATTCCAATGCTCTATGATAGTGCCTAATAGGGGGGATACCTGGGTGGTGCAGCGGTTTAGCACCTGCCTTTGGCCCAGGGTGCAATCCTGGAGACCCGGGATCGAATCCCACGTCAGGCTCCCTGCATGGAGCCTACTTCTCCCTCTGCTTGTGTCTCTGCCTCTCTCTCTCTCTCTCTCTCTCTGTGACTATCATGAATAAATAAAATCTTTTTTAAAAAAAGTGCCTAATACAGTACCTGGTACTTTATTATAGAGATGCACTAAATGTCAGTTTCTCTTATTAAAATCTCTAATATCATCATTAATTGCTTTTTTTATCCCATTATGAACACCATTGTCAGTCCTCCCTCTTAGAAGTTTTCTAAACTTGTCCTTAGCTCTATCCCATTCTCAGAAAGAATTTTATTGATAGGCCCATCCCGGCACTGAAATAGAGTTCTCCTGAGTTTCAAAGAGAAACTCTGTTCTCTCCAATTCTAAGAAGCCCTGGAGGCACAGGGAGGGCTTCTCCCCATTTCCCTTCCGCTTCCTGTTCCTTCATTGCCACCTGCCCAGACATTCATCTTCATTGTTTTTACCCTATGTCTCTCTTCATGTCAGCCTGAGGGAGTCCTTGTGGAGAAGACATACAGCTCATTGCTATGCCCAAAAGGTGGGTGAATACAGAGAGGGGTTGGTGCTGAGAATTTCCCTAGGCAACAAGAGATTTTTGTAGGCTAAGGAAGGAATATACAGACTAGAAGAGATAGGAGAATCTAGAGTGCTATCCCTAGTAGGGCGGATTAGCTGAGAGACACGATGAAGAAGAAAATATGTACAACACAATTATGTGTTTTGGGGGGATTTATTTTCAGCAGAGAGCACTATGGGTAGGTTAAAAAAAAATTGCCTCCATCCCATGGAAAGCACTGGGTACAGAAAACATTAGATTATAGACAGTTTTCCTATGGTTTGGGCTTGAACTCCCAGTACTCCTACCTTCTATAGTTTCTCCTTTTCTCTGCTTCTCGCAGGACAAGTGGCTTCAGAATCTATCTCCCTGGAGCTCCCTGTGGATGTTGTTCCTGATTCAACCAAGGCTTATGTTACAGTTCTGGGTAAATAGCCAGAGATCCTTGTTCAAAAGAAAAAAAAAAAATGAGACTGAAATCTGCCAAAGCATGAAGTGGTGTGGGCCATGTAGACTTATCTGAAGGAAGGCATGTTAGATTGGAAGTGACAGAGAGCTTATTTTATAGTTGGTAAATACACTCTATAAGTAACAGTACACATGGGATTAGATAGATGTATGTGATAGTTAAAAACAGAAAGGAGCTGGACAGAGGAAGTTAAAGGTCAAGGAAGCTTCATATGTATTTAGGTTCACCAACATGGTCTATAAATTGAGTAGAGGAGAGACATAGTGTTTGTAGCAGCCATTTAAAAAATGAAGACTTTATTTGAGTATAGTTTAGGGAAGATAAAACTATTTACACAGATGGGACACTTCACTCTGGGCAAGGAGAGGGATTGAGTAGAAAAGCATGAGCTTGAAAATAATATCTGAGTTGGGATCTTAGTTCTACCATTAATGGCCATGTGACCTTGAAAAAATTAGTGGATAGTCCTGATCCTTTTTTTCCCTCTGTAAGACAGTGATGATAACCTACCTCTAAGATTGGTATAAAAATTAAATATAATATAAAGTTTCCAGGAATCCCTGGGTGGCTTAGTGGTTTCGCACCTGCCTTTGGCCCAGGGCCGATCCTGGGGTCCTGGGATCGAGTCCCACATCGGACTCCCAGCATGGAGCCTGCTTCTCCCTCTGCCTGTGTCTCTGCCTCTCTTTCTCTCTCTCTCTCTCTCTGTCTATCATAAATAAATAAAAATAAATCTTTAAAAAATATATAAAATTTCCATATTGTATCTAGCATATAGTAGGAGCCCTGGACGTGTTAGATTATTTCTTTATATTTATCCCTACCAAAATCCTTTCCAGGTTAAAATTTCTCTATTTTTGAAGGTATTAGATTCATACTTGTCATATAGAACTCATTGTAGTATATAGCTTACTCTCTAGGCTTGTCTTTCATACTGCATTGTGGGCTCCTTGAGGACAACAGCCACGTCTTTTTAATTTCTATTTCTAGTACATTTCCTGCCACATAATTGACATTAGTACATGTTTAGATTTGAATTGAACTTAATGGCTAAAGTGCATTAATGGGTCACTTATGTCAGGCTTACTGGTTTCTAAAATAAATATATGGCTAGGTCAGTAGCTATAACTGGAAAAGGTGCCAGGATTGTGTGTGCTTGAGGGGAACACGGCAATTTGGAGGATAATGTATTTATATGTGGTGGAGGACCTTAGCAATCGGGTCTAAGTATTGTGGGTTTTGTTATGTCACTACCAGCCCCAGTGACACGTCCTCTTAAAAACCCCGAATTCTCCTAGGTAGCCTATGTACTTCTCTGTGTATTCCAGTACCTTGTGTGAACCCGATATTATAGTGCTATATTATAATTGTTTATAATGAATCTACTTATAATGTTCTGTCAGTGTTTACCTCTCTGATTGTGATCTGTTGAGGTAAAGACTGTATTTGACTTATTGTCTCCTAGGCACAGTGTAGGTACTCACCTAAGTGATAGCTGGTACATGTTTGTTAAGTGAATGACGTAACTCACAAGGGCTCCTTCTATCATCAACTTTCTCCTTTTGGATCTCAGGAGACATTATGGGCACGGCCCTACAGAACCTAGACAATCTGGTGCAGATGCCAAGGGGCTGTGGGGAGCAGAACATGGTCTTGTTTGCTCCCATAATCTACGTCTTGCAGTATCTGGAGAGGGCAAGGCTGCTGACTGAAGAAATCAAGTCTCAGGCAGTGGGTTTCCTGAAAATAGGTGAGTTGGTTCAATCTTTCTTCTTGGACAAATTCTCTAGGGCCCATGATAAGTTAATAAGATACAGGGGAGTTCCCCCTGAAGTGTTCTGCTCCCTTGAAAACCTTGAAAGGCATATTTTTTGAAGTTGTCCCTGTGATCTAACATCATATCTGGCTTCCCAGGGTACCAGAAGGAGCTAATGTACAAACACAGCAACGGCTCATACAGTGCCTTTGGGGAGCAGGATGGAGATGGAAACACATGGTAATATTGCCCAGTTCTCAGTGTACTCCAGAGCATAATTCCTGGGTCTAAGGAACAATTCCTCTATCTCTCCTCTTAACCCTATTTCTTCTTCTTTTTTTAAATTTTATTTAAATTCAATTAATTAACATATAATGTATTATTGGTTTCAGAGGTAGAGGTCAGTGATTCATCAGTCTTATATAACACCCAGTGTTCATTATATCACACGCCCTCCTTAATGTCCTCACCCAGTTACCCCATCCCTCCACCTCCCTCCCCTCCAGCGAACCCCGTTCCTTCTTATATCTATCTTCTCTACCTCTTTAATATTGTTTATTTCAGCCTCATGTATGGTCAAGCCCCTCACCTTTCTCCCTGACCTTGTGACTCTCCAATTCTTGTCCCCATTAATGCCCAATAATATCTCCCTTTTCTAGCCTCCTATGACATTATGTTTTCTTAATCCTCTTCTGGAACCATATACCAAAATAAAATATCAAACTATTGTACCCTTGTTGGGGAATCCCCCTTCATGCCACACTTCTGTCTTTACCCATATAGGCTGACAGCGTTTGTCACCAAATGCTTTGGCCAAGCTCAAGAATTTATCTTCATTGATGACAAGAATATCCAGGATGCTCTCAAGTGGATGGCCGGAAACCAGCTCCCCAACGGTTGCTATGCTAATGTGGGAAACCTCATTCACACAGCTATGAAGGTGCAAATCTGCCCTAGGGTCTTCAGCCCACTGTCAGGTCTGGGAGGAATTTGCACCTCTGACTAAGCAGAATCAAAAGAGCATAAGCCTGGGAGTCAGTGTTCTTTAAGGTCTGAGTCCTAGCTCTAAGTGACCTTGCTCAAAATGCTTAACCAATCTGAGCCTCAGCTTCCATATCTGTAGAATTAGAAAATGTACTGACGCATGGCTCTCACATCAGCAGCTCCTGAGAACGAGTTTGAAATGCAAATTCTAGTCCTACCCTGGACCTACTCTGAGAAACTCTGGGGATGTGGGCCAGCAATTTGTATTTTTAACAAGCCCTTGAGGTGGTTCTGACATTTGTGAAAGTATGAGAACCCCTGGACGAGACATTCACTGAGTTGTATACTATCTCCCTAAATCTGGAGCAAGACCATTTTGGTGAGGACTGATAGACAGCCTAGTGTTTTTTGTTAAGAGGTTTACTCTGCGCCGGGCACTGCTCTAAGCACTTCGTTTATTTGATATTACTTAATGTCTACAACAAATTAATGAGCTAGCTGCTGGTATGCCATTATTAATCCCATTTTACAGATGAAGAAATTTAGGTGCAGAGATTAAGTGAACTGCCCAAGGTGAATGCTAATGCAGGGTAGGACTGGAATTTGAATCATGGGGGATCCCTGATCGCAGGGTGGCGCAGCGGTTTTGGCGCCTGCCTTTGGCCCAGGGCACGATCTTGGAGACCCGGGATCGAATCCCACGTCGGGCTCCCGGTGCATGGAGCCTGCTTCTCCCTCTGCCTGTGTCTCTGCCTCTCTCTCTCTCTCTCTCTCTCTCTCTGTGACTATCATAAATAGATTTAAAAAAAAAAAGGAATTTGAATCATGGCCTCAGAACTCTACAGGCACTGCCCTTGCCCATTCACTGCATTGCTGGTACCCCTCCTGAACACAGGATGAGGTGTTGCGATACATCCGGAGAATTTGTTCAATTCAGAGTATGCCCAGTGAAAGAAAAGAGTTGTATGTATGTTACTAGAGAAATCATTTACATTGCTGTTCCAGGGCTTGGATTACAAATCTTGAGCATTAAAAAAAAAGTCTCTATAAAGGATTCATTAGTTTTCCTTATGCAAGATTTTATTAGTGCCCCCAAGGTGCTCTCCTCTTACATACTGTGTGAAATACATGTGGAAGTAGCACAAACCAGGGCTTGACTCCAACAAGATCCCAGAGGTCTTCCCTTTTCCTCCTTTACCAGACCCAGCCAGTCTATTAAGAAACCCATCACCAGTATAGCAAGCTTAGTGGTGTAGTGCGGGAGCTCCATAATTAAACTCCCTGAGTTCAAATCCTAGTCCCTGTTTATTAGCTGTGTAATCTCGAGCAACCTGTTTAATCTTTTTTTTTTTCTTATAGAATTCCTTATAGGATGAGGATAACAATTTAGATTAGCTGTTTTTAAAAACTTGCTATTATCTTTCCATGAAAGGGATTAAACAGGGCAGGTGTCACCTTATCTCTCCTGGAGAAGAGGCTGGGCCTTTTACTTCTGGACAGGATGTCCATTTGAAGAGGCACAGGTTCAGTAAGAACCTGAGAATAAGAGATTTTTCTCCTTATCCCCTCCACTGTGTTTGTTTGCTTATTTGTTTAAATAATCCACCCATTAAGAAGGGATGCTTTTTTGCAAATTGCACATAATTCTTGCATATGCTGTGCTGTCTGCTGCCCTGACGTGGGGTCCCTGTACCCTCTAGGGTGGTGTTGAAGATGAGATTTCCCTGACTGCATACATCACAGCTGCATTGCTGGAAATGGGAATGACCACACATGTAAGTATCTCTAGCTTTTTCTCTTTATATCCTTCTTATTGTGCCTAGTTGTAGAGGAATTCAACTACTTTTAATCCCTGTTCACCCTTATAAACTCAAAAAGGATACAATGAAGGGCACCTGGATGGCTCAGTGGTTGAGTGTCTGCCTTCGGCTCAGGCCATGATCCCGGGATCCTGGGATCCAGTCCCACATTGGGCTTCCTGTGGCAAGCCCGCTTCTCCCTCTGCCTCTCTCTGTGTCTCTCATGAATAAAATCTTAACAAAACAAAACAAAAAGGATTTGATGATTTCCTTATCCCTTCCCATTTTCCCAGGAATGCCTTATTAAGTCAGTTCTTTATCTTACTTTTCAGGACCCAATGGTGAGTCAGGGTCTGAAGTGCCTCCAAGACTCTGTTTCCTCTACTACCAACCTCTACACACAGGCCCTCCTTGCTTATACTTTCTCTCTGGCTGGGGAGATGGACATCAGAAACGTTCTTCTTGAAAAGTTAGACCAGCAAGCTATCATCTCAGGTATGTTAGCCATGTTAGGAGTTCTCTGAAATTATGAAAATATGTTGTGAGTTATCTATAGTTTTCACTAGTCCCCATGGTCCCACATATATTCTATCATATCTAGGATTCCTTTTAGGAAAAGTTGTGAAGTCATTAGATCATTGTTGAGAGTTTTGTGAGAAAGCCCATGGAAGTCTTTAAACGCATTGTTATATTTTAACATGAAGAGGAAAGAGATGGTAGAAGCTAATCAGAAGACCTATGGGCATTATAGAATCTCCCTTTTATAAAGGTCTTTAACAATTCTTTGTATGAGATCACTGAGGTTGATGGGGTAAAACTCAAACTTAGAGATTTCTTTCTTATTTCTTCTTTTTTTGGAGGAGAGAGGGGTAGGGAATGGCAGAGGGAGAGGGAGACAGAGAATCTTAAGCAAGCTCCATTACAGTTGGTGGGACCGTACTCTTGGTTTCAGAACAGATAATGATCTCAGGGTGGTGAGATCCAGCCCTATGTCAGGCTCCATGGTCAGTGGGGAGTCTGCTGGGAATTCTTTCTTTTCTCTGTCCCACCCCCAACTTGTACACACACACACACACACACACACTCTCTCTCTCTTAAATAAGTAAATAAATCTTTTCAAAAAAAAAATGTTAAACTTGGGCTGCCTGGGTGGCTCAGTGGTTTAGCACTGCCTTCAGCCCAGGGTGTGATCCTGGAGACCCTGGATTGAGTCCCACGTCGGGCTCCCTGCATGGAGCCTGCTTCTCCCTCTTCTTGTGTCTCTGCCTCTCTCTGTTTCTGTAATAAATAAATAAATAATCTTTTTTAAAAAGTTAAACTTTTGATTAAATAAAATAAAAGCTGAGGGACACCTGGGTTGAATGTCTGCCTTCAGCTCAGTGTGTGATCCTGGAGTGCCGAGATCGAGTCCCACATTGTGCTAGCCCACTTCTCCCTCTGCCTATGTCTCTGCCTCTCTCTCTGTGTTTCTCATGAATAAATAAATGAAATCTTTAAAAAAATAAAATAAAATAAAGGCTGAAAAATTAAAAATGGAATTCCATAAGTCAAAAAAATGCCCTAAAACACATAAGATTCTTGTAAGTTTCTACTTACCTATATCTACTAGCATTAGAATTTATAAATTAATGAGAGTGGTTTTCATATAATTACTGGAAGCATTTACTGATATTCTCAGCTTCACCATGGGTAATTTCGTATGACTCTACACACACACTTATGCACACACACATCTCTCTGTAAACATAATAGCCAAAATATCAAAAGATTTGAAAAATATTTTTTTCTACCTCATGATTAACTTTTGGTTGGTACTTGCTCTGCTCTAGAGTGTAGCATTTACAAATTGAATGTGAGAAACCATTTCCTAATTATGCTTCTTTTTCCATAGGAGGGTCTATTCACTGGAGCCACAAGCCTATTCTGTCATTGGAAGACAGACCTTGGTCTCAGCCTGAGGCTGTAGATGTGGAACTTACAGCATATATATTACTGGCCCAACTTAGCAAAGCCAGCCTGACTCAAAAGGAGATAGCCAAGGCCACTGCCATAGTGGCTTGGTTAACCAAGCAACGTAACGCATATGGGGGCTTCTCTTCTACTCAGGTAAATAGCCTCCTTTCCAACTGTCACACATCAGGTAGGATTAGGTCCTGTGTGGAAATAGAAAACAAAACAAAACAAAACAATAACAACAAAGCTATTGCCCTTGACTTCTAGGTCAAGGGACTTCTAATTCTATATAGAGAGAAAAAGCAAAATAATATTGGATCATATGAACACATAAATAGTACAATATGCATTTAATGCTCTTTCTTTTTAGAGTATGAAACATCATGAGATCAGTGTTTTACATGTGAATAGGACATATATAATTATGGTGAAATTATATGTTAAAAGCTTAGAAATCGGGATCCCTGGGTGGCGCAGTGGTTTAGCGCCTGCCTTTGGCCCAGGGCGTGGTCCTGGAGACCCGGGATCGAATCCCACATCAGGCTCCCGGTGCATGGAGCCTGCTTCTCCCTCTGCCTATGTCTCTGTCTCTGCCTCTCTCTCTATCACAAATAAATAAAAAAAAAAAAAATTAAAAAAAAAAAAAGCTTAGAAATGAGTTGGAAGCATAAAAGCAAGGTTTTATGGGTATCCTTCCTTCTACTACTGGGAGGTTAGTAAGATATATAATCTCTACTCTAAAAAAGTTAACAAACTAGAAGTAAAGTTAGGAAAAGTGTGGGACACCTGGGTGGCTCAGTGGTTTAGCACCTGCCTTTGGCTCAGGGTGTGATCCTAGAGTTCCCGGATCAAGTCCCACATCAGGCTCCCTGCAGGGAGCCTGCTTCTCCCTCTGCCTATATTTCTGCCTCTGTCTCTCATGAATAAATAAATAAAATCTTAAAAAAAAAAAAAAAGTAGGAAAAGTTCTAATAACTACAAAGCAGGATTTGGTTATATAACATAAGATACAAAAGATACAAAATAATGCATTTCAAAAGGGAGCAAGACCTTACATCAACATGGAGGATAAGAAAAATCTTCAGGAGAATGACATTTGAGGTAGATCTAGAATAATATGTAGCAGTGCCTGGCTGACTTATTCAGTAGAGCATGTAACTTTTGTTCCTGGGGTCATGAGTTCAAGCCCCACATTGAGTGTAGAACCTACTTAAAAGATGACAGATAGATAAATAGATAGATAAATAGATATATGATAGATAGATAGATGATAGATAAATAGATTAAATAAAAGGGTATGTAAGATTGTAAGATTTTGGGAGGCAGTTATTGAAAGGAAGGGGAAAAAAAAGGAAAAAAAATGAAAGGAAGGGGAAATGGCTTGAGCAGAGACAACAGTTTGCAAAAGTATAGGATGACTCTCGGGAAAACTGGGTTATCTAAAGCATAATGGGACTTCAGTTTAGAAAGTTAGGGCAGCTTTATACTATGAAGGAGGCCCTTGCATAACAGACTCAAGATTTTGAGGAGATACTGATTTTTTTTAAAACTTTGTTTCAGGAAGATTGACCTGTTATTTGTATAGCAGGTGGTTTAGAGGTGGAAGACACTGGATTTGAAGAGATAAGGACAATATTTCATTTGTCTAGGTTAGGAGTAAGGTAATTCAAGAAAATTGAATTAGGTGGCAGTGAGGGAAAAAGGGATAGAATTGCACGATAAATTCTAATAGCATCATAAAAATTGTCTTAGATGATCATAAAGAGAGTAGTGATTAATTCATTTGTTCTGCAAATGGTATTAAATACATACCATGTCCAATTCACTAAGGATACAAAATAATCAAGAAAACATTTTGCTTACCCTTGTAAAGATTATATTCTGACTTGTTGAAATTAGGGCCAGATTCACTGAAGATGTAACATGTACATTAGACCTGGAAAAGGAATAGATTTTTATTGATACAGTGTTTGGTAAAGATGTTAAGAGCACTAAGCTTAAAAAAAAAAAAAAAAAAAGAGCACTAAGCTTGAATATAGTAAAGACTTAATTGAGGGACGCTTGGGTGGCTCAGTGGTTGAGTGTCGGCCTTTGGTTCAGGGCATGATCCTGGACCCAGGATCCCAGGATCGAGTCCCACATCAGGTTCCCTGCATGAACCTGCTTCTCCCTCTGCCTGTGTCTCTGCCTCTCTCTCTGTCTCTCTGTCTGTCTCTCATGAATAAATAAATAAAATCTTAAAAAGACTTAATTGAAATCTTAAAAAATTATATAGTACTATATACTTCCTTACTTCAAGGCCAAAGATCAGGAAGGACTTCTTGCTGAGCCCTAAATAATTATGACATACAATTTTAGAAAGCAGTGAGTGAAATGTTTAGAACTCTCAGCGACACATATGTCAAAATTGTTTTTGAATAAAATCCTTAGCTATTACAAGAAGTCATATAGCACTTAACACTGGTTTTCCAGCTAATAACGAGGTCTCATTTCTTGAATTGTTTCCACATATTTGAGTAATAAGGACCTCCTTGGATCCAGTTCACAGAGAGTAGACAAAAAGTTGTTTGTAGATGGTCAACTGCACAGCTATCACTTATTCACAGATTTCCCAGGGGGGTGACCTGTCTTCCTATTTTTATATGACCATGTGATGTCTACAACTGTTCTTTTAAACTTGGGTTAGGAAGAAAGTGGGGTTCCTTTATTCTGTAGATATTGCACTAAGTGTCAAGCATATAGACATACTCGTAGCAGTAAAATATAACAATTTTCTGAACATTTCACTCTCTTTTTTCTTTACTTGTAGTTTATATAAATCATGTTTTCAGAATAAACAAGTTCCAACTACATGATGCCATACTCTCTTAGTGGCAGTTTATCTGTCTTATACCCGAATGCTGAAAAGATTGTCATAAGACACAGTGGTGAAGAAGCCTTGGCTTGCAAGATAGGATCCACTGATACCCTCTCCAGCTGTGCCATAGAAGATCATTACACAGCTAAACAACTGAAGAATGTGCAATTTTTAGGGCTATCACTGCTTGTTTCCTCTCTAAATAAGGAAACTGCAAAATACATACTAAACAGTTATCCACTTGTTTATAACTATAGCCCGTTCTGAAGCTATGTTTGGTTGAATATGAGTATGAGGGATGCCTGGGTGGCTCAGCGGTTGAGCATCTGCCCTTGACTCAGGGAGTGATCCTGGGGTCCCAGGATCAAGGCCCACATCAGGCTTCCTGTGTTGAGCCTGCTTCTCCCTCTGCCTATGTCTCTGCCTTTCTCTTTGTGTGTCTCTCATGAATAAATAAAAATAAAATCTTTAAAAAAAAAAAGAATATGAATATGAGATTAGCCTAGTGACCTATAGGCCTATAGTTTAATACTAGCTTGATGGCAATTTTCTACACAGGCAAGATATGGTTTCTATGTCAGCTTCCACAGCATTAATGAATGTGGTTCTTAGATACTTAGAAGAAGTGTTGTCCAAGCTGATGAACAACAACCAGATATATAGGTTATGGGGTTGTTTGAGGCTAATGCCAGTGGCTCACAAAATGTAAGCATATGCTTGATTGTCTTCTTTAGGATACTGTAGTTGCTCTCCAAGCTCTTGCTAAATATGCCACTGTAGCCTATGTAACATCTGAAAAAGTCAACCTGGCTGTAAAATCCAATAAGAATTTCCAGCACACTTTCAGCATTCAGGCTGCCAACCGGTTGGTGCTTCAGCAGGAAACTCTGCCCAGTATCCCTGGAGTGTACACCTTGGAAGCCTCAGGCCAGGGCTGTGTCTATGTGCAGGTAAGTAGAGATCCATGAGAACAAACATGCACTGGGAAGGAGAGTCCAAGGGCATCTTTGCCACCAGGAGAATCTTTACTCTATTTCATTTATAAAGAGAATAGTTTGGACTGTGTGATAAAGTTCTTCCCAGTTCTGATTTGGTTATCTATTTCCCTCTGCTAGATGGTGCTGATATACCATATTCCCCCTCCTAAGTTTGTGGACACCTTTAGTCTTAGTGTGGAAATGGGAAAAGCTAGATGTGAGCAAGCTACTTCACCTCGATCCTTGATGCTCACCATACACACCAGGTAAGAAAAGCTGGTGGTGGGGGCACCTGGATCATAGAAGCATAGAGTTGTGTGTGTGTATTTGTGTGCATGTGTGTATATGTGTGTGCTGGGGATACAGAGTATGCTGAGAGGGAAAATAATGGGTTCACACTGATGTGCTTCTTTCTGCCCTTAGTTACGTGGGGAGTCGCAGTTCTTCCAATATGGCCATTGTAGAAGTGAAGATGCTTTCTGGGTTCAGCCCCAAGGAGGGTACCAATCAGTTAGTAAGTCTGTTCTATTTTCTTCATTTAACTAACTCCAAGGGGACCTAACATTATCCCTAAAAAACTGGTGAAGTGGGCTTTATGGTATATACATACAACTCATGATTGTATTGTTTTGGTGTGCTACAACAGTGCATCAGATACATAAAATGGAAACTGGAATAGTCGTGGTTCTTTTTTCTTACTTTCTCCACAGTATATATTGTCTCCTTGATCATGACAGAGCTTTGGAATATTACCCTAAGGGATACGAAGACTCTGGATCTTAGTCTGTTTTATTTTTCCCTTTCTTATTCAGCTTCTCCAACAACCTCTGGTGAAGAAGGTGGAATCTGGAACTGATATCCTGAACATTTACTTGGAAGAGGTAGGTATTCAGAAGTGAACCTAAGAGTTTGATTGCTTATGAAGCTTTGCAACTTCCTAATATTAATAGGTTAGTATATATACTCTATATACTAGTGTCACATACACAGGGATAAGAGAGAATGAGTCCACAGCCATGAAATGAATTCTACCTCCATGCTGGTATACTATATCAAATATTCTTATTCACTTCCAGTGCAGTACTGTCTAACAGATATGTAATATGAGCTATCTATAACATTTAAAAATGTGGAGGCCAGGGGTGCCTGGATGGCTTAGTTGGTTATGCATCTGCCTTTGGCTCAGGTCATGATCCCAGGGTCCTGAGATAGAGCCCCATGTCAGGCTACCTGCTCAGTGGGGAGCCTGCCTCTCCCTCTCCATTTGCCTCTCCCCCAGCTCATGCTTTTTCTAGCTCTCTCTCAAAAATAAATAGACAAAATTTATTTATTTATTTATTTATTTATTTTATTTATTTTTTAAAGATTTTTTAAATTTATTCATGAGAAACACAGAAAGAGAGAGAGGGGCAGAGACACAGGCAGAGGGAGAAGCAGGCTTCTTGCAGGGAGCCCGATGTGGGACTCAATCCCGAGTCTCCAGGATCACACCCTGGCCCAAGGTGGCACTAAACCGCTGAGCCACTCAGGCTGCCCCAATATATATATTTTTTAAATGTGTAAGCTAGAATGTGACCATTTTAAGATAAGGTGGTCAGGGAAGGCCTCTCTGAGGAGATATTATCTGATAGGAGACTGGAATGAAGAGAGAAAACCAAAAGGGAGAGTAGAACTGTTTAAATAAAATGAAAATTTGTTTCTTTGGCCACTTCAATTAACCATGGGTTAGAGTAGACCAAGAATGGAGAGAACCAATTTATAGAAGGGCCAGAAAGCTATAAGATCCTAAGAAGAAAGAGCCAGGAAGTCAGCAGAAGCCAGTATCTCTAAGACTGGTATGGGGCAGAAGAGTTGGTAGAAGGGTTTCAGAAAATTTATGTGAAGACAAAAGTCTTTTAGCCTCCACAATATACAGAGTGTTATTTTCACTTTAGTTTTAGTATGATGTTTTGTCTTTGTTCTCCACAGCTGAGCAAGAAGACTCAGACCTATTCCTTTACCATCAGCCAAAGTGTATTGGTCACTAACCTGAAACCAGCAACCATCACAGTCTATGACTACTACCTCCCAGGTGAGGGCTAAGAAGATATACTTGTGTCTCCCAACATATTTCTGCCTCATTCTTCATGACATCTCTCTTAATTTTACAAATACTCCTTCCTAAACCAAGTAGCACATAATTACATTATTCAATCTCCTAAAACATCATAATTTAATTATGTCATTCTTAAGTCTTCTGTGCTAGGGATATTTTATAAGATGAGGTCTATAGACCAAAAGAACAATACAAACCACGGTTCTTTAAGGACTATTCTGAATATTTTTTCTGTGATTAATAATTTACCACAATATTAGTATTTGGAACTTTCCTATAATTCTTTTTTTTTCCCCTATAATTCTTAATATGCTTGTAACCTAAATGGATCCTCTGAAAAAGGCTAAAGCGGTAGTTTTCATGGAGTATTTTCTCTTTGAATGTATGAGGCTTATAATGTAATGATTGATACATGTCATTTCATTTTACAGATGAACGGGCAACAATTCAGTACTCTGACCCCTGTGAATGAGGTAAAGGTGAGCTTTAGGGTAGGCTGACCATATTTAATAGTTAAGGAGATTTTCTTCTGAGTTACTATTATTGTATTTTGGAAGTTAATTTTTTATAGAAAGTGGGCTTTCTTTTTTTTGTCTTAAACTTTTCTTTTCTTTTTTTTTTTTAAGTAAACTCTACACCCAATGTAGGGCTCAAACTCACAACCCTGAAATCAAGTCACATGCTCTACTGAGCCAGCCAGGCACCCCACTTTTCTGTCCCAAACTCTGAAAGAAAGAATAATAATCTCCATAGTTCACACCAGAAAAAGTTAATAGTGGCATCTGATTGAGGGCTTCTATGTGATTTTTATTTTTTTAAAGATTTATTTATTATTTTAGAGAGAGAGAGGCAGAGAGATAGAGCATGAGTGGGGAGAGGGGTAGAGAGACGGGGAGAGAAGCAGACTCCCTGCTGAGCTGGAGCCTGGATGATAGGGCTTGACCCTGATATCATAACCTGAGCTGAAATCAATAGTTGGACACTTAACCAACTGAGCCACCCAGGCACCCCTCTATGTGATTTTTAAAAAACAGTATTTTTTTCTTTAAAAAAAAAAAAAACTAATTTTTTTCTGATTGAAATTGATGAATTTTAAAAATTATTTTTTAAAATTCTACATCTTTATTTTATAAAAATACTAAGGGAAAAGTAAAGATTACCTGATTCTACTCCCCTGAGATAACACTATTAATAATCTCATCATGCATCTGTGAGATTTTTTTCCAGATAGGAAAAAACTGAGGACATGTCTAGCTGGCTCAGTTGGGAGAGCATATGAATCTTGATGTCAGGGTTGTGAGTTTAAACCTCACCATTGGTACAGAGATAAATTTTTAAAAATATTTTTTTTTAAATTGATAGGAAAAAGATCCTCTATACTTGTGAAGATTTCCTGAGTGTAATGATGTCTTCCTTTTTTTTTTCCCTCTCCCAGGATAGAAGTTGTAACGAGACCAATTTAATCCTTTGTGACATTACTGGACAGCCTTCTTCTGCCTCTTAAAGGAAAACTCATTTAATCAAATAATATGATTTCTCTGATTGATAGTAACAGCTGAGCAGGTTTGAAGCTCAGCTACTTTCTACTACTTCACAGATGCATAGGTGCTAGAATAAAGGGCTGGAGGAGATGAGAGGAATTATATGGAAAAGACCACGGGGGGGGGGGGGGGGGTTGGATCCCTGGGTGGCGCAGTGGTTTAGCGCCTGCCTTTGGCCCAGGGCGCGATCCTGGAGACCCGGGATCGAATCCCACATCAGGCTCCCGGTGCATGGAGCCTGCTTCTCCCTCTGCCTGTGTCTCTGCCTCTCTCTCTCTCTCTCTGTGACTATCATAAATAAAAAAATAAAAAAAAAAAATTTAAAAAAAAAAAAAAAGGAAAAGACCACGGGGAGAGATGTGGTTTAGCCATGTAGGGAACTCTCCAGAGATGATATGGAGGTAGAGGGTGATCCAAGGAAGATAAAAATGTCTTCTTGGAGGTTAAATCTAAAAGAGGATATAATTTAGGGCTTTGGGAATAGATTAAAAAAGTTTTTTTCTTTGAAAATAAAATCTGTGTCCTTGACTTTGTGCGTATTTCTATGGATACCAAAGATTCTACTTCAAGATGATGATCATCCCTTAACCAAAACTCACATTTTGGCTTCTTCTTTAAACCTTTTGACCCAGGAATGCCTGGGTGGCTCAGCAGTTGAGCCTCTGCCTTTGGCTCAGGATGTAATCCCGGCATTCCTGGGTTGAGTCCTACATCGGGCTCCTACATGGAGCCTGCTTCTCCTGTCTCTGTCCCTCTGTGTCTCTTATGAATACATAAGTAAAATATTTTTCCTTTTGACCCAGACATGTCAGAGAATCATATTACGGATTCAGAGAGGGGTCAGAGTAGAGAACCCTAATAAAGGGGCTGACTGAGTTCAGCCAGCCAGCATTGCAGGGCAACACAGTGATTGATAGCAAGAAGAGTGGCTGGCCAGGATTCCCTATCTCTGCTTTTCTCCTTCAGGATTCCTCTAGGCTTTTTCTATAGGGGATACCTATCTTTGTGTACTCTTTCTTGGGCAATGTTTTTGTTTTAGAAACAGGATTGGAGGGGTGCCTGAGTGGCTCAGTTGGTTAAGCTTCTGCCTTTGCAGAAGGGTGCTGGGATCAAGCCCTGTATCAGGCTCCCTCTCAGTGGAGAGCCTGCTTCTCCCTTTCCCTCTACCTGCTGCTCCACCTACTTGTGCTCTCCCTTTCTCTGTCAAATATATGAAATCTAAAAAAAGAAAGAAAGAAAGAAGAAAGAAAGAAAGAGAAAGAAAGAAAGAAAGAAAGAAAGAGAAAGAAAGAAGAAAGAAAGAAAGAGAAAGAAAGAAAGAAGAAAGAAAGAGAAAGAAAGAAAGAAAGAAAGAAGAAAGAAAGAAAGAAAGAAAGAAAGAAAGAAAGAAAGAAAGAAAGAAAGAAAGAAAGAAAAAGAAACAGAATTGGAGGCAAAGGTATGGGAGGAAAAAAAGAGATGAATGCTATTTTTTTTTTTTTTTAGATGAATGCTATTTAAACAGAGAAGATCATCTAGGTAATCACGCCTTTTAACCCTGGATAGTCACTCTCTGATCTTGTTCCTCTAGATTTTATTTTATTTTATTTTTTTCCTCTAGATTTTAAATTTTGACCAAAAGAGTCAAGGGAAAGTCAGTCCATGATGTAGAGAGATTTTCCTAAGCCCCGGGCCATACTTGAAAAACTATTTGTTCCCTGTCTCCCCCACCCTAGATTCTGCCCTGGACCTCTTAGGAGTTCCCAAAATAAGAGAAAATGGAGAACAAGTTCAAAGGAGGTCATCCCCAAGCCTGCCTTACTCTTTGGGCATAACTGGAAGAGAATAGAGAGAACTCTAAAGAAAAGAGGGCACTTATGAATGCTCCTCCCACTCCCAAACACTCTACACTCTGTAGCATTGGCTCTGTAGCTCCTACCAGAGCATCCCCTTTTTTGTAATGGAGGAGAATGGTGATCCTCAAGACTTAAGTTGTATCTGGATAGGACATTTTAAATAAATACAGAAACTATTCTTGTATCTTTTGGGCTTCAGATTGAAAAAGAATATTCTTACAATTTAAATTATCAACTACACTAATAGAAGGATATAAATGAAAAAATGTACATTGTTTGGGACACGTGGGTGGCTCAGTCAGTTAAGCATCTGCTTTTGGCTCAGGTCATGATCCTGGGGTCTTGGGATGGAGCCCCAACAAGGGAGCAGGGAGCCTGCTCCCTCTCCCTCTGCCTGTGGTTCCACCTGCTTGTGCCCGTGCTCTCTCTCTCTGTCAAATAAATAAATAAAATCTTTAAAAATTTTACATTATTCAGCTTACTGAAATATAAACATTTCTGCATATCTGAGAAGCATGGTGATTGTAAGGATTAAGTGACACTTGGCATTATTATAGTACTTATAGTACTCAAGACATGCATTTATTAATTTATTGATGTTAAAGATTTTAAAGATTCTGCCTCCCACTTAGGCTTTTTTTTTTTTTTTTTTTTTTTTTTTTTTAAGATTCCATTTATTGGGACACCTGGGTGGTTCAGCAGTTGGGCGTCTGCCTTCGGCTCAGGTCGTGATCACAGGATCTGGGATCAAGTCCCACAATGGGCTCCCTGGGTGGAGCCTGCTTCTTCTTCTGCTTGGTCAATAGTCTTTTTTTTTTTTTTTTTTTTTTTTTTTTTTAAGATTCCATTTATTGGGACACCTGGGTGGTTCAGCAGTTGGGCGTCTGCCTTCGGCTCAGGTCGTGATCACAGGATCTGGGATCAAGTCCCACAATGGGCTCCCTGGGTGGAGCCTGCTTCTTCTTCTGCTTGGCTCAACTACTGAGCCACCCAGCCATCCCATGGTATCAGTCTTTAAATTTAATTTCCTATTTGTTTTATCTTTGGACTTGAATCCAGCGACCTTTCTAAATCCACTTATTGTCTTGACTTTTCCTTAGACTTTTAGATTATTTAGATACAAGACCTTGTTATCTATATAACAGTGCAGTGGACTCTGTGGCATACCACCTACATCTATTCCTGTTCAGGTTAGAAGTACTTATTTCCTCCAGCTACTGAAAGCGTTAACAGCTGACAATTTACCATGGTGTTCCTTCTGGATTACTGCCCTCAGCTATGATCTCCCATTTCCCAGCGACAAGCTCGTAATCAATAACTGGCCAGTGTGGGGAATAAAAATTCTACCTTTTTGCCTCAATTCAGGAACACTCTTCACAACCATCTCAGCTCTAGGGTTCCTCATGAGATTCGTAGTGACAGAATTAATTGCAGCCCAGCTTCTCCCTTCACCAACAACAGGCATTGGTCTTGAGATCATTCCTAATAAATTTCCTACATGCAAACCTACATCTCAAAGTCTGCTTTCTAGAGAATCTGATTTGAAACTGTGTTATCAGAATTGGTCCAGGAAAAAAGACTAAATTGTGCTTTTGTTGCTGAATCATCAATGGACCATCTGCTGAAGAGGACCTCATCACTGCAGGCAGGTGGAGCATTCACGGCCCCTGGCATCTCTGGCAGCACAATTGTTAAAATTTTCATCTGCATTGGAGTGAAATGGCATATCTATAGAAGGAAATTCAGGAGACTGGGCACTGTGTTAGGTGTTTGAGAAGTACAAGGAAAATAGTATTTATAATAGTATAGTTTAATATAGTGGTATAATATAACAACATATTAACATAGAATTGTATATTATATAATATCACATCATATCATGTATTAATATATAATCATACATCAACATATCAATCATTAATAGTAATTAATATATTAATTGATATATTCTATATGTGGCACATATAATACTATAATAGTGTTCTGGTATTAAAATAATAGTATTTATTAGGACAATGGAATTGGATGACTTTTGACAAGGATCATAGATACTTTGGAGAGAGAGAATTACATCTTGAGAGTTTAATTAATAAGCAATTAAATGTGGGGCACCTAGGTGGCTCAGTGGGGGGAGCATCTGACTCTTGATTTCGGCTCAGGTCATGATCTTAGGGTTATGAGATCAGCCCCTGGAGTTGGGCTTCTTGCTGACTGTGGACTGTGCTTAAGATTCTCTCTGTCTTCCTCTGCCCCTCCCCCCAATTCATGCACTCGCTCTAAAAAAAAAAACAATAAAATAAGCAATTAAATGCTAAATATGAAAGCAGAGGGCCTCTTGGCAAAATATGAAAATTGTCAACTTCTGCAGCCACAGTGCAGGAAAATCTGAAGACAAGGCAAAACATTTTGCTATAAGAGGAACAGCTCCAGAGAAAGTTGAATTCTCAGCCATTGCCAGACTGCTATGCCAAGGTCAAAGCACTCTTTGGGAAGGACTTGGACCCTAGATATTGGGATGGGGATGTCACAATTGATGCACTCGTGTTTTTTTTTTTTTTTTTAAGATTTTATTTAGGGATGTCTGGGTGGCTCAGCAGTTAAGCATCTGCCTTTGGCCCAGCGCATTATCCTGGAGTCCCCGGATCAAGTCCCATATGGGGCTCTTGCAGGGAGCCTGCTCCTCCCTCTGCCTGTGTCTCTACCTCTCTCTCTATCTCTCATGAAAAATAAAATCTTGGGCAGCCCCGGTGGCACAGTGGTTTAGCACCACCTGCAGCCCGGGGCATGATCTTGGGGACCCTGGATGGAGTCCCATGTCAGGCTCCCTGCATGGAGCCTGCTTCTCCCTCTGCCTGTGTCTCTGCCTCTCTCTGTCTCTATGAATAAATAAATAAATAAATAAATAAATAAATAAATCTTTAAAAAAAGAAAAAATCTTTATTATTTTAAAAAATATTTTATTTATTTATTCATGAGACACAGAGAGAGAGAGGCAGAGACACAGACAGGGACAAGCAGGCAGGCTCCCTGCAGGAGCCCCATGTGGAACTCGACCTGGGATCTCACCCTAAGACGCTCAACCGCTGAGCCACCCAGGTGTCCCAGATGTACTCATGTTTCTGAATTTTCAAAATTCAAAATGAATTCAAAATGGAAAATGGCCCACTCCTCCCTATTAAATGCTAGAATTTCTTGCTTAAAGATGAGGCAGAGGCTTCCACCTTGCAAGATGGCACATGATCCCCTCAGGATATGTCCCTTATTCCTCTCCTGTTCATTACTTCAAAAAGTGGTGATGAGGGTAAAATAATATATTCATATGAAATACTTACATACGTATCCAGAGGGACGGAGAGATGAATTACAAATTAGCATGAAAAAACTTTTGGGAGTGATGGATATGTTCATTATCTCGATTGTGGTGATAATTTCAGGGTTGGATACATATGTCAAAATTCATCAGATTGTACACTTTAACGGCACTTGGCTGGCTGAGTCGATGAAGCGTGTGACTCTTGATTTCAGGGTTGTGAGTTCAAGCCCCACATTTAGTGTATAGATTACTTAAATAAATATAATTCTAAAAAATTGTACACTTTAAGTATGTGGGCTAGTTATACTAATTTTACTTTAAAGCCATTTACAAAATATTATTTGGCAGTTAGTAAGTATTCAATAAACATTAGCTATAATTGTGTGGAGAGATCCTGAACCCTTTTTTCCAGGAATTAGTTTCCATGCCTATTTAAATCCTCTGCCATGTAACTGAGACTGTCCTGTTAATCCAGCACCTTCTTTCTACAGCCTCAGGAAAGGGTGGAAGCAGCTTGTATCTAGGCAAGAAAGTGACACCTTCTGGCCGGAGAGGAGAGTACACAATGGTATCTTTTGCTTTTAAGTGTTCAGATTTTACTTCGTTTTTGTTTTTGTTTTTATCATTTATTTTGGAATAGATAAAACATCCTGATGTAAAATTCAGGGGTACCAAAAAAAAAAAAAACCCACCCTACCTTCCCCGTCTCTTTCCTCAGTTTGATCCTCATGAGTAACTCCTGTTAATTTTGTCAAATGCTAGCTCCTTGAAAATACTACTCAGGGGCCCCTGAGTGGCTCAGTGGTTGGGCATCTGCCCTCAGCTCAGGGCATAATCCTGGAGTCCCCGAGAGGATGGAGTACCTGGATCGAGTCCCGTTATCGGGTCTCCAGACCACTCCTCCGGCTGAAGGCGGCGCCCAAACCGCTGAGCCACCCGGGCTGCCCAGCTAAGCAGTTTCAAATGGTTTTCCTGGATGTTCCTGAATTGAACACTACAATTATTTGTAACTTTTATTTTCCGGGCAAGAATTTCCTGGGATACTAAATTCCTGTTGATAAAGACGGTGGAATAGTAAAGTCAAATTCATGTAAACAGCACACTGTGTGGGTGTAGAGCGTTCTCAGTTTCTTGTATATGTTTTCAGAAATATTCTGTGCATGTTCAATACACATGTATGCATTTAAGAAATGTCATTTAAAAAAAATATTTATTTATTTATTCATGAGAAACAGAGAGGGAGGCAGAGAGACATAGGCAGAGGGAGAAGCAGGCTCCCTGCAGGGATCCCGATGGAGACTCAATCCCAGATCCCAGTATCAAGCCCTGAGCCAAAGGCAAAGATGCTCAACTGCTGAGCCACCCAGGTGTCCCAAGAAATGTCATCTTTAAAAAAAGTTAAGGGGCAGCCTGGGTGGCTCAGCGATTTAGCACCGCCTTCAGCCCAGGGCCTGCCTGATCCTGAGACTGGGGATAGAGTCCCCTGCAGAGAGCCTGCTTCTCCCTCTGCCTGTGTCTCTGCCTCTCTTTCTCTTTTCTCATGAATAAATAAATAAAATCTTAAAAAAAAAAAAAAAAAAGCATCTGCCTTCTGCTCAGGTCCTGATCCCAGGAGCCTGGGATGGAGCCCTGCATTTGGCTCTCTGCTCAGCAGGGAGCCCGCTTCTCCCTCTCTGCCATTCCTCCTTGCTTGTGCTCTCTTTTTCTCTCTGTCAAATAAATGAAATCTGTAAAAAAAAAAAATTGGGTATAAGATATTCCTTAAATAATAGCTATCCAATAGCATTTGCTCTGTAGTGATACATGATGTACTTTTTTCAGAATATGCATGTTTTTATCTCTTTATGTTGAGTGGAATTACTGTTGGAAGAATTCTACTAGCATTTTTCCCCTTCAACAATTTGTCTAACAGATGATGGTTTTGGCAAAACCAGAGGGACACATTTTCTTTTATTCCTGTTTTTTTGTTTTCCATCTTAAAGTGCAGTTATAAGACTATACGACAGTGGAAGCAAGAATTATTCCAAAGCACTGAAATATGAAGGCAACTGGAGAGGGCTTTATTAAATACATGTTCATTGGGCATCTACTCAGTTCCAGGTGCTGTGCTGGCACAGGATGAAAATGATAACTACACTCTCTGCCCTTGTAGGGTGTACTTACGGCTTAACGAGGAAGATAAACCCTGAACAAAAATTATGAGTTGAATGAATATAACAAAGAGCAAGAGGTATGGGAACCTAATCTAATCTTGGGACCAAAGTAAGGCTTCCCAGCTGATGCTGGTGCTGCATGCGGAGGGATAAGCAAGAATAATATAGGTATAGAGGTGAGGTGTGGGGAAAGTTCCATACAGAGGAAATAGCTTATGCCTTCTCTGAAAACTGAGGCTATTTTTTTCAATTTCCCTGTTTTCCGTGTCTAGCCATTTGTTCTACCATCTTGTGATCTCCTTTCCAAATAATTTGAATAGCCGTGAGTATGTAGATTTTCTCAGTTAAAAATCATCATCCTGGAGGTGCCTGGCTGGCTCAGTCAGAAGAGCGCGTGACTCTTGATTTTAGGGCCTTGAGTTTGACCCCCACATTGAGTGTAAAGATTACTTAAATGAAACTTAAAAAGAAAGTCATCATTCTGAACACATAAGAATCTATTCTGTGACTAACATCCCTCATCAGTGCAAGCCTCTCATGTTAGTGATCCTAGGGAAAGACAACACTGTACTACTTTTTAGTTTTTAGATGCAATGAAAAGCATTTTCTAAATCCTGCATAAAGTTCAAGAATTGACCACCACTAGCAGAAGAGAGAATTATATTTTTTTTAGTACGAAAAGGGTCTCTAGAAATCACCTAAAATGATCTCTTTCTTTTTTTATTTTTTTAAAGATTTTATTTATTTATTTATTCATGAGAGAGAGAGAGAGACAGAGAACAGGCAGAGGAATAAGCAGGCTCCATGCAGGGAGCCCAATATGGGACTAAATCCCGGGACTCCAGGATCACGCTCTCGGCCAAAGGCAGGCGCTAACCCACTGAGCCACCCAGGCTGCCCTAAAATGATCTCTTTAAATGAAAAAGTGGAAACTGAGACCCAAAGTACAGAATTCTTTATGACATTCAAGACAAGCAGTACAGGAGACCTGAGGGCTGCAGAAATTGAACAGGTTATATAATCTCACAGAAAATCTGATGTGCTGATATGTTTCCCCAACAATTAGTCTTCTGTGATGTGTGGAAGGTGGAGATGATTTAAAATAAAAGATAAGGAATCCTGGGCTTCTTTTTAAAATATTTTAAATTAAATATTAATAATTAAATATTGATAATATTATTTTAATAATTAAATATTAAGGATTTTATTTATTTGAGAAAGTGAGAGCAGAGTGAGAATAGAGAGAGAGAAAGAGAGAGAGCATGAGCAGGGGTGAAGGGGAGAGGGAGAGGGAGAGGGAAAAGCAGACTCCCTGCTGAGTGAGGAGCCTTATGCCGAGCAGATCCCAGGACCCCAAAATCACGACCAGAGCTGAAGACAGATGCTTAACCATTTGAGCCACCCAACCGCCCCTTCCTTCTTTTTAAACTAGAAAATTGTTGCTCTGGAGAAATTCTAGACAAATGTTCAGAGGGTATCTTACCAAGGGGATGAGGAATTTTCTTAATTAGACTTCAATTTTGTTTTCCAGGTAGGACTCACCAGTGTATGTTCTCTGTGGTTATGGCTCCACCTCTGGGAGATCTCTTTGCCATTATTGTCCTTGGCCACTTCTGAAGAAGACATTAGATCCCTGAGGAGGGTTTACAGCTTGCTCATTGCCTACAAAAGATTAAGCATCTAGGAGTCATTTTTTTTTTTTAATCTAGGAGTCATTTTTAATTTCCCATAGTTACAGTTTTCCTAATTCAGGTTCATGGTTTCAAAGTTAGTCAGCTTGTTATCTCTCTTATTCTTGTCAGCTCTGTGTGTCATTAGCCACATCAGTAATTCTTTCAAGACTTATATCTTTCTTAATCTGTGGCTACTGTAGGTCTATGTAGCTTTGGTTAGGAGAGCTATACTCTAATCCATTGTTTCTAGCTGAAAGAATTTACTGGGCAATATATTAATCCTTTCTGGTTTACTAACTAAGGGGGTTATCATACTTTGATTTGATCTTTGCCACAAAACTAAGGTCTGATTGGCCTCTATTATTCAAAAGCTTTTTTTTTAGACTTTATTTATTTATTCACAGGAGACAGAGAAAGAGAGAGAGAGAGAGAGAGAGAGAGGCAGAGGCAGAGACACAGGCAGAGGGAGAAGCAGGCTCCATGCAGGGAGCCCGATGTGGGACTCCATCCCAGGACTGGATCACAGGACTCCAGGATCACACCCTGGGCTGAAGGCAGGTGCTAAACCGCTGAGCCACCCAGGTATACCCCTATTATTCAAAAGTTTTATCACAAAGTTGCCTCTTCCAATCCCATTATATGCCCAGAGTTTTGGATTCTCTTTTCCCTTATACTCCAGATTGAAGACTGGCCAGTTCTTTGCAATGGTCATCTCTTGTAGTACCTTTTCAATTTCAGTTGAATGCAGTATCCAAACCATGCTATCAGCAATATTCTATTTTCCAACTTCTTCAAGAGCTATAAAATGGTCAAACATATTTTTGACGTTCAAGTTATTATAGACAGAATAACAATATATTGTTCCAGACTCTCAGTTCTCCAGTTGGTTTCCTCATCATCTGCTGACTAGTTCTTAAGTTAAAGTTACATATTTTAGGAATTTAATGAGAACAGCACCACATTTCCAGTTCCAATGAGTCAGGATTTGTTACAAGTTGCCAAAGTAAACAAACTTAAAACTTAGTGTTTAAAGACATTTATTTCTCATTTTTTATGTCTATGGAGGGTTGGATCTGTGCTCCATGTTATCTTTATTCCAGGGCCCAAAGTGACTAAACAGCTGCCATATTGAGTATTGCTATATTTTGTGGCAGAGGAAAAGGGAACAAGGTTAATTGGGTGCACCAGTCCTTGAGGCTTCTGCTCAGAAGTTATACACATCACATCCACTCACATTTCACTGGCCAGAGCAGTTCACATAGCCATACCTAACTTCTAGTGGGCAGGGAAGTACAGTCCTACCATATGCCCAGAAAGAGAAAGATCTGGAACATTTGTGACACTAGTGATACTAGTGACATTGTGATACTAGTTTTCTTCTTTTCTTCTATTCACTGTCCAGAGATAATGTATCATTTCGTTTTTATTATTAAAAAAAATTTTTTTAAGGTTAAAAAAATTTATTTGAGAGAGAGAAAAAACACAAGCAGGGGAGAGAGAGAAGCAAACTCCCCGCAGAGCAGGGAGCCCAACCATGTGGGGCTCGATCCCAGGACCCTGAGATCATCACCTGAGCTGAAGGCAGACACTTAACTATCTGAGCCACACAGGCACCACTATCATATGGTTTTGGTATTTTCAGTAAAGAAGAATTTGTACATGTTGGTTGTCTGCTGCAATTTACATTAAAAATTTTCTTCTATCCTACCATATTACAAACTTTTTAAGAACAGGCATGTTTTATAGTTCTTCTGTATCTCTTACATTGCATAGCAGTGTTGAAAACATAATACAAGCTAAAATGTATACATATTATTTTCTCCTATAAAGTGTCTTATTTCTATGGGACTGAGTTAACTCTCAAATGAAGCTTTCGACAAATTTCAATTTTCTTTCCTAGAACTTGTAACTTGTTTTACAGCCTTTTCTAATTGATTATTTTATTTTATACTTAACAAATATTATGATGACTCAAAGGAGATGTTACACTCATTTATAATTAAGTAATAGAAATCAGGGATATTCATTATTTCACTCCACAGCTCACCTTTTGGCACAACAGCCTTAGTGGCTTTACAACCCAAGAAACCATTGACATAATTTGGACTGTATTTGCCAAGGGAAAGCAGGGCCAGTAGATTGGGAACATGCTACTTATTTGCAGTCGTTTCTGTCTAGGTCTGGCTGCTCTCTAAAGCCTTCCAGGAAACCAGACTAAAGACAGAGTTTAAAGGCAGCCCAGGTGGCTCAGTGGTTTGGTGCTGCCTTCAGCCCAGGGCCTGATCCTGAAGACCAGGGATTGAGTCCTTCATCAGGCTTCCTGCAGGGAGCCTGCTTCTCCCTCTGCCTGTGTCTTGCCTCTCTCTGTCTCTATGTCTCTCATGAATAAATAAATAAGATCTTAAAAAAAAATTGTCTTTTGGTCAGTTTGATCCAGAAAGGATTCTTTAAGAGTTTCCCTCTGACCAAACTCCATATGGAGTTTCCTCCATATTCTGACCAAACCCTACTACAGATATTATTTGTCTCTTTATCGTAGGAAGAGCAACTCTTTTGGAGACCAGATTAGGGGGACATTAATATCTTGAGTCTGTACAATCTTAGAGAGTCCTTATCACAACCTGCTTTACACTCTGGTTGTTAATAATAACCACAATTCCAATATTTTTTTCAATGCTTACCAAGGATAATCAACGGGCTATCTGAATTGTACTCATTATTCACTTAATTTTCATAACAACCTTGAAAGTAGGTAGAGGCTTCATTTAACAGATAAGGAAAATGAGATTTACACAGGTTATGTTACATGCATAGGACCAAGTAAGTGGCAGAGCTAGCAAGTAGCAGAACCAGAATCTGAACCTAGATTTCAAAGTTCATGCCTTTTAATTTTTCTTATTAAAGTCTTTTATTTGATTCTTTTTTTCACACTTAAATTTTGTTAGTTAACATATAGGGCAATATTGGTTTCTGGAGTAAAATTCAGTGATTCATAACTTGCATACAACACCCAGTGCTCATCACAAGTGCCCTCTTTTAATACCCATCCCTCATCTAGCCCATCACCCACCCTCCTTCCTCTATCAGCCCTCAGTTCATCAAGGGTCCCTTATGGTTTATTTCCCTCTCTCCTTTTTTTCTGTTCCCCTTTCCCATATGTTCATCTGTTTTCTTTCTTAAGTTCCAAATATGAGTGAGATCATATAGTCTTTGTCTTTCTCTGACTGACTTATTCCACTTACCATAATACCCTTTAGCTCCATCCATGCGTTTGCAAATGACAAGGTTTCATTCTTTTGATGGCTAATATTCCATTATATATATATATAATATTCCATTATATTCAGTTATATTCCATATAATTTATATATATTATATATATAATATTCCATTTATATATATCCATGTTTTAATCTTTTTTATCTATTCATCAGTCAGTGGACATTTGTGCTCTCTCCATAGTTTGCTATTGTTGATAATACTGTTATAAACATCAGGATGTATGTATCCCTTCGAATCTGTGTTTTTGTATCCTTAAGGTTTATGCTCTTAACTGCAATAACAGACTTAAATAATGTATATCCCTGACTTTGTTACCCAGTTATATTAATTCCTTGAAAGGAATGAATATTTTTGTTCATCTCAGTGCATCCATAATGTTTATAGCACAATACGTTGAACAAAGTAAATAATTAAATAATGGGAAATATCTATTAATTTTCTGCAGGTCGTTATGTTTGTGCAAATAATTACAGGTTTAAAAAAAAAAGAATTACAGGTTTAGGTATATGAACCCAGGTTTTATGAATGATGCACCTGAAGTGAATTAGAATATACCTATACCACTCCAAAATATGCCACTTTGGCATAAGAATTATTTTGAGCTAAAGGCAATTTAGAAAGAGCAGATGCAAGAAAAACTTTCTACCCTTCCCCTCTCCCTGTCTAAAATCAAGGCATAAATTTCCCTTTGTGAAGGTGTCTTCCTCCCCTCTCCCACACCAAGAAAAGGAGAACAGATGTTTAACCACCAGACACAATAAGAGAGATGCAGCACTGAGATACGTTTGCACAAACAAGCCTCGCTAAGGTCACCTTTATTTTCCATTAGTTCCCTCATATATTTATCTTCTCACAGTTTACCAGTCCTAGAAATCTTAACCCTTTTTTTCTTTGTCTTATCACTTCTCCACAAATTTTTTGCCCTTTGTTAAAATGGTAGACAGAGTCACATTTCTAACTGCTTTTGGGGATTTTCAATTCTTTCCTATGATGCCCGTTCCCTCTGTGTGTATGAAAAAAATTTTTTTTTCTTCTGTTAATCTGTCTTTTGTCAATCTATCCACAGGCCCCAACTACAGAACTTAATAGAGTAGAAGAAAGTTTTTTTCCTCCCCTACACATTTAAAAGTTAAAAAATCAGACTACCTTTGTGATAGTAAAATATCCCCATTTAACAAGACTTAACAAGTTGTTAGGCTACAGAAGCCACATCTCACATAGGATCGACAATGTTGCTTTCTCTACTTGAGTTACTTTAAATTGTTCTCAATACAAAATGAAGGACAAATGACTAATCACATGATATCATAGTTTATGGCTTCAAAAATCTAAACTTAAAAAAAAATCTAAACTTCTCTTTACTTATATGTCCAGTTTAAACTTTTGGAGAAAATGGTTGAATCTATCAATAAAGTGTAGAATTATTAAAGCTGAACACACCTAGATACATCCTGGAGGCAATACTTTCAAATTTCCCATTAATATTCTTGATGCTAGAATCCATTCAGGCTTGCTTTTTCATTCAATAATTTCACATTGGGGTGCCTGGCTGGCTCAGTCAGAAAAGCATGTGACTCTTGATCTTAGGGTTGTGAGTTTGAGCCCCATGTGGGATGTACAGATTACTCAAATAAATAAAAATTGAAATTTTTGGTTTATGTGCAGAAAATTAATTTATGTTCAAATAATATACTTCTAACCCTAGCCATCATCTTATAAATATATGATATTGACATAAGTTCAGCATAAATTTATTGCTACAAACAAAAACATCAAAACTGTGTATTGTATTGATAATAGGTCATCTTTCTATGGGAACTACAGCTTATCTTTAGTTAACAAGAGTCCATAGGAGACATGTTCTGTGTTGTGTGTGTGTGTGTCTGATAGGTGAGTGGATAGGTACATGTGTGTATGGAGGATCGGAAAGGCAGAAAGAAAAAATTTAAAAGATAGAAAAAGACAACTATAAAACCACAAGGCAGGCCTAGATAAGAAGTCATCTAAGTAGAAGTTTTTAACCATTTTACTGCCACAGCATGAATGACATTTTCACATGCCATCCCTACCCTGACTCATCTCTATAAAAGGGGTCCAGGATTATGTCTAATTCTGGCTGCCAGCATTAGTTCACCCACTTAAGAACATACTGGGATGCCTGGCTGGCTCAGTTAGTAGAGTGTGTAACCCTTGATCTCAGGATTATGAGTTCAAGTCCCCCCTTAGGTATAAGGATTACTTAAAAAAAATAAAATCTTTAAAAAAGGAAAGAAAATACAGACATAACTGTTATGGATTATAGTTTTACAATAGTCATTGAAATATAAAACATACACATATTTTGACTGAATAGCAACACATTAAGGAACTTATTTTATAGTTATGCTTGCATCTATACATACTATACATGTTTTTTTTAAAGATTATTTATTTATTTATTTATGATAGACATAGAGAGGGAGAGAGGCAGAGACACAGGCAGAGGGAGAAGCAGGTCCTATGCTGGGAGCCCGACACGGGACTCGATCCCGGGACCCCAGGATTGCACCCTGGGCCAAAGGCAGGTGCTAAACCGCTGAGCCACCCAGGGATCCCTTGTACTATACATGTTTAAGGCTATTGTGATTATAAAATATTACAAATAACTAAAATGTTCATCAATATATCTATATTGTATAATAACAAAAATGTCCATTCAATATATATACACAAGGGAATACTATGCAGTTCTACATATTTTCTTTAGGATAATCACTAGGGTCTATCTCTACACAAAAAAGCTTGGAGGTGGACATGGATGACTCAGTTGGTTGAAAGAGGGACTCTTAATTTTGGCTTAGGTCATGATCTCCAGGCTCTGCACCAGCACGGAGGCTGCTTATCTCTCTTAGGGTCTCTGGCTGGGTCTAAAAGCCAAAATGACAAAGACAGAATAACAGAAGAAAGGCAGATAAATTTATTTAATTTCATTTTGATGTGCCAAAGGAGCCTTCATAAGGAAATGAAGACCCAAAGAAATGGTTAAGCTTGAGTATTTTTATGCCAGGTGTGATGACGAGCAGATAGTTGAGGAGAAATATGGTATGATCAAGAGTATGAAGTAATTGGGGGAAACTCAGCAAGTGCTGTTCAGATTCTTTGTGCCATTCTTTTATCTTTGGAGCTAAGGATGTTCCTTGCCTCCACGTATAGGGAAGGCACCTTTCACATTAGGCTTTTATGACTTATTTCAGGGAAGAAGGTTCAGGAGAGGGTCAGATGACATTTCTATTTCTGCTGTTCCCTCTAACTCCTTCAGCTGAAAATAATCAGTATGCCAAGGTGCTACATTTTGGGGTTGAGGACACACATTTTCAGTGTGTCCTGAACTCCATCATTCCTCTAATGCACTGGCGTATGATCCCTCTGCCTAGAGGAAATAGACACAGGACTGCCTCTCACTCCCTTCAGATCTTAACTACTATCTTGTCTGTGAGGTCTTCCTTGACAATGCTACTTAAATTCTAAGGTACATCCCCCCAATTCTCCCAACTGCTCTCTATTTAATATTTTTTCTCCTTTGTACTTGTCATCATAACATTCTACAGATTATGGATTTTACTTATGTTTATTATTCCCCTTGCGCCCCCTCCCCCCGCACTAGAGTGCAAGTTCCATGAGGGTAAGAATTTTTGTCTGTTTTGTCTACTAATGGATGTTCATGGCAGAAAGAAATGGCTGTCTCATTGTAGGCCCTCAAACTATTTTTGGTGAATACTGAATACACAGATGAATTAGATATAGGGTATGAACTAAAGAGAACAGTCACGGATGATTCTAAAGTTTTTTGCCTTTTACCTAGATAACTGGGATTGCCATTATCTTAGCTGGGGAAGTCTGAGGAGCAGATTTCCTGCGATTATTGGTGGTCTCTCATACATATCTCTAGAATGCAATCAGGAAGGAAACCCAGGCAGAGTGTTTTGTTTTTTTTTAATAAAGATTTTATTTATTTATTTGAGAGAGCATGAGTAGGGGGTGGGGGGGGGGAGGAGAAGCACAGGGAGAAGTAGAAGGACAAGCAGACTCCCCACTCAGTGCAGAGCCTGATGTGGGACTTGATCTCAGGACCCTGAGAACATGATAAGAGTGCTTAACTGACTGAGCCACCCAGGTGCCCCAGGCAGAGTGCTTTGACAGGGAGATCCATTCTCCCTGATTCTGACAACTCTAACAATTTCTTACTCAGATTTATAGATGTCAAAAAGATTACCCAAAAGTTAGAAATGAAGGAAGAAGTTACTATGTGTCCTTTCAGCTTAGGACTGGGTTTGTGTCTCTGATTTCCTATTGACTGGGTTACTTTACAACTGTAAAGAGGCAGAGATTAACTCATAAATGCAAATACTTCCGATCTAGTGAAGGAAAAAATAATCCTTAAGGCTATGGTTCATGGTTCAATAGGAACCATTAACCAGTTTTGTGGATACAAACCAACCCAGCAATCTTCTCTAACATTCCTTTATTAAATTGACTGTAAACACCCAGCTTCTCAAGTGAACTTTGAGCTGATTTTAATGTCTTATTGGTTCTTTCATCACTTAACAAGTTATACAAAACCTTTGACACATGTTCACTTTACATTTATAGTAGACTTATGATTCTACCTTTTTGAAAATTATACTTTAATATCATTTTCACAGAATTGAAAAGCTGCCACTGAAAATGATTCCTGGGCACTTATTCATTGATTAGTCCAAGCATGTGATAAAATACATTCTCCTGTTGTTAGCATACAAAGGAGTAATGAAGTTGGCAATTGGCTGGACTTCAGGCAGCAGAAAAGGCCTAAAATTAGCTCCTGCGTTTTGAAATATTGGTTACCTTATGTGTTAGTTTTCTACTGCTGCTGTAACAATTTACCACAACTTAGTGGTTTAAAGCAACACAAATTTATTACCTCACAGTTCTAAAGATCAGAAGTCTGACATGAACCTCACTGGGTGAAAATCCAGGTGTCATAGGGCTGTGCTCTTTTCTCGAAACTGTAGGGGAAAATCCATTTTCTTGTTTTGTTTTTTTCTCCAACTTCTAGAGGCTTCCTGCATTGCTTAGCTCATGGTCCCCTTCCATCTTCAAAGCCAGCAATGACAGGATAAGTCCTCATGTGGCAACATTCAACCTGTCTATTCTGCCTCCCACTTAGGCTTTTTTTGTTTTTCTTAAGATTTTATTTATTTATTCTTGAGAGACACACACAGAGAGATAGAGACATAGGCAGGGGGAGAACCAGGCTCCCTGTGGGAAGCCTGATGAAGGACTCGACCCCAGGACCCTGAGATCACAACCTGAGCCAAAGGCAGATGCTCACCCACTGAGTCACCCAGGTGTCCCTGTGCTATGCATTTTGAATAGATCTTTTACACTATTTTCATGGAACATAAGATGTGATGCAGTTATGAAGTCAGACAGAACTGAATTTAAATTCTATGACTTGCAATCTTCATGAACTTTGAGCAATTTCCCTAACCTTCCTAAGCTTTAATTTTCTCATCTATAAATTAAGGATTAATAATAGCTAGTGAAAAAAGCTATTGAGAGGGTTGAACATAATAGTGTATGTGAAGCCAAGAATAGAGGCTTTAAGTATATTTTAAATAATTTTTTCCTTCTTTTTAGATTTCTTCCTGGGAGATTAGCTCTCTTGACCTGTGGTATGTAGCCCCAAAGGGTATAAATCTAGCTCTTAATCTCAATATTGATTTGTACCCAAATCCTAGGAAAGTAGACCAGAAAACATAATGGAAGCCTCAAGGAGGTAATTTTTGAAATTATTTTATTTATTTATTTATTTATTTAAAGATTTTATTTACTTATTCATGATAGACATAGAGAGAGAGAGAGGCAGAGACACAGGCAGAGGGAGAAGCAGGCTCCATGCCGGGAGCCCTATGTGGGACTCATCCCAGGTCTCCAGGATCAGGCCCTGGACAGAAGGCAGGCTCTAAACCGCTGAGTCACCTGGGGATTCTGGTAATTTTTTTTAAAGCAATCTCTACACCCAACCTAGAGCTTTAACTCACAACCCCAAGATCAAGAGGTGCATGTTCTTCTGACAGAGCCAGGTAGCCCTCCAAGGAGGTAAATCTTTTATACAGGGAAGGGAATATATTCTTTTCTTATGATAGTAATAAAGGGGAATATGCCACCCCAAAATATACACATTGGCATAAAGATTATTTTGAGCTGAAGGTGAGTGAGAATTAACAGATGCCAGACAAGTTCTTCCCCTAATAAATTTCCCTTTGAGGAAGATCCCACCTGCACAGTTTGGTTTTGGGCACAGGAGACAAGTGAGCAACTCCCTGCAATTTAGCATCCCTGAAAGCCCAAATCCTTTTTCATTTATTAAGAAGGGTGTATAAGCTTCTGAGTTGAGGTGGTTTTTTGACTTTTACTTCTTTTCTGTGAACTCGCATACAAATAAATATTAATAAAATTGTGTGCCTTTTCTCCTGTTAATCTACCTTTTGTGAAATTCATGGGCCCCCATTAGGAGACTAAACATTTTTCCTCCTCAACAGTAAATTCATTAACTGAACTCATTAATGTATGAACCCATTAACTCAATTAGTTAATAAATCTGTGATGTATGTTGAATAAAAAATAGTGATTTAGGGGGCACCTGAGTGGCTCAGTAGTTAAGCATCTGCATTCTGCTCAGATCATGATCCGGGGGTCCTGGGATCCAAGCCTCAAGCCTCGAGCTTGGAGCTTTCGTGTGGGGTTCCCAGTCCAGCGGGGAGTTTGCTTCTCTCTCTCCCTCTGTCCCTCCCCTCTCGCTTCAATTTACTGCTCTTGCTGGCTCTCTCCAATGAACATATTTAAAAAATCTTTAGGGCAGCCCGGATAGCTCAGTGGTTTAGTGCCTGCCTTTGGCCCATGGCGTGCTCCTGGAGTTCCGAGATCGAGTCCCACATTGGGCTCCCTGCATGGAGCCTGCTTCTCCCTCTGCCTGTGACTCTGCCTCTTTCTCTCTATGTCTATCATGAATAAATAAATAAAATCTTAAAAAAAAATATTTAAAAAATAGCGATTTAGATACATCTGATTATGACAAAAATATATTGAGTTACTAAAGGAAACTAATAATAGATGTGTCTGACATCGTATAAAATAATTTATGTTACACTTATCTCCCATTTTATGAAATGCTATTCCCATTTCACAAAAAGAAAGTCAAGGCTGAGAGAAGGTATATTATCTGCCCTTAATTACACGCTAACAGTCTAAACTGGTGAATCCTATGTTATTGTCAACTTTGTTACTTGAGGAGGTGGGCGTGTATTCTTTTGATGGAAATGCTGGATGCAATACTGAGCAGAACCAATCAATATGGTGATTTTAAACTTCTACTCTACACCAAATGTATTTTTTTTTTTTTTTATATGATAGTCACACACACACACACACAGAGAGGCAGAGACACAGGCAGAGGGAGAAGCAGGCTTCATGCACCGGGAGCCCGATGTGGGATTCGATCCCAGGTCTCCAGGATCGCGCCCTGGGCCAAAGGCAGGCACCAAACCGCAGCGCCACCCAGGGATCCCTAAACTTCTACTCTAAAGGAAGTATGGCCAGTTGATTAAGTTTTGGAATATAGGTGAGGTCTGGAGCCGATGACCAAAAGAGAATTCTTGAGACGTCTTTGGTGCAAAATGGTGGTTTTATTAAAGCACAGGGGACAGGACCCATGGGCAGGAAGGGCTGCTGCCCCTGGCCTGTGAGGGGTGGCTGATTATATACCTGGGAGTTGGGAGGGGTTTGAGGATAGCATACTCTCTAGGGAATTTTGGAAGCCAGGTTTGCAGGACCTTGAGGGTGTTAGCTATTGATGGGAAAAGGTCACTTATTACCGTCTAATAAAACCTGAGTCGTGAAACCCTTCAGATGTGTATCAGTGGGCCATGTGCTTGGGGGATGATTGCCAGCACGTATATTGGGGGGGGGGGCGGTGGAGGGTTATAGATAAGGAAATTTCTAAAGGAATTTTTATACATTAGACTTACAGGATCCTGGGAGTCTAAGATTGCCTTTTGCCCTTAGCAAAGTATTAATATCGAGGCAGTTAGGTCCACAGAGAATGTTACTCTGCCTGTTTCAAGGACTTGTCAGTATGGTGCCCGGGGTTGTGCTTTGTCCTCATCTAGTCCTCTGTTCTCTCATCAAGTGTAGTAGAGGAAAAAGTTTTCCTTGACCCTCTTAGGGTCCCTGGCTGAGCCTGAGAATTAAGTTGACAAAGACAAATTACCAGGAGAAAAGCATACGAAATGTTTCAAAATGGTTAAAGAAGACAATTTAGGTGACATAAACAAATTTTATTTAACACCTTAAGTAGTGGACAGTTTTCATTCAGAGAACTGCAAACTGGAGCAGGAGGCAGGAAGCATTTATGGGATAAACAATAAAGAATGAGGAAATATGTAAAGAGCTCAGGTTTGGCTTGGTGTTTGGGGATTGGCTGATTGGATATATTGAGTTTGTGGCCTGGTGAAGCATTTGCAGGGACATGAAATTTATCTAAATTTCAATTTACTGGCCCAGCTTCCTGGGCAGAAGAGACTCCATCTTGGCCCTACGAATTTATTTCATCAAAATTTATTTAATATAATTTTGATGTAACTTGGGAGCCTTCATAAGAAAATGAAGACTCAAAGAAATAGACCAGTGTGCTGTTGTGCTAGGTTTGATAAAGGGTGAACAGTTGTAGAGGAACATCCTAAGTTAAGGAGTATGAGGTAATTGTTCTAAATTGGGAGAAATTTAGCAAGGCCTGTTAGGATTCTTCTTGGTTGCCCTTTGTAAACTTCACAGATAAGGATGCTCCTTTCCACCCAGGGCACTTCTCACAGGAGGGTTTTATGACCTGTTTTAGAGAAGAAGGAAGAGAAAAAGAATAGTTTAGAATGACTTTCCTGCTTCTGCCATTTTCTCAAACTCCTTCAGCTTAAAATAGTCACTATTTTAGGTGCTATATTTTGGGGTAGTGTGCCCTGAGAATTCCATCCTAGGTATTTGTAGTGAGGAATAAGAGGTATTTTTTAATCTTTTAATCCCATTTTTCTTTTTTTTTTTTTTCAGTTGAGAGAAGGGCAACCATCTAGGAAATTAATTCAGTTAATCTTTATTGGACATGTCCTATTTGGTAGAGATTATGAAATTTCCCTCTTTTACATTCATCTTTTAGCCTACAATTTTCTCCAATTAAAATTGAGGGGCTTAGATAATTTTAAAATTCTTTTTTGCTTTAAAAACTTAAAAGAGTCTATAAATCCTTTTAATCTCCATCTCATTTTTCTCCCAACTAGACCTTAAAATGGCATACAGAACGGTAGGATGGGGGTGTGACGTGTATGGTGGTTCACATTTGCAACTGGTTGTGGTTAGAGTAAAGGTTAGGATTTTCTATTTTCCCTACTTCATCCAGTCCACATTTGCATAGAATGATTAAAGAAGACGATTTAGAAGTGGTGATCATATTTGTTTACCTACTTTGTTACCTGTAAACAGACACATTCCAATGATACCAACACCTCTAGGGTTGAGGGCAATCTCTTCCTCTACAATTCATTGTGGAATTCTGGGCTTGGAAGGTTTGAAGAAAGCTTATTCAATGTTCGGTTGATATGCAAAATTGTATTGGCCAGCCTACTATCCTATTTACTTTAGTTGCAGCCAGTTGAGTTCCTTTCAAATCCTGATCTTTCGGTATTTAGGTATGTTTGCAGGAGGAGGGCTTCTACTTCTCAACAGCTAGAATGCATTTCCTTTTCACCTGTTTAGGCTAATGACTTTCAGTGTTATGCAGAGTAAAGAAATTATTTAGCTTCCATTCAGGAGAACTATTTCGTTTGAAAAAGAAAAGACTAATTCCAGCAGAATCATTAAATGAAAATGAGAAAGCTTAGCAAAATTCTAAAAAAAAAAAAAAGTCAGTTAAGGATTTCCTATGGATTACAAATTGTTTTGCTCTGTTTAGATCTAGCGAGACAAATTCTTTAGTACCTCTTTCCAAGCTGATTTAGTCCTCAAGAATGATTTTTCTATGGATGGAGTTTTCCCAAACACTTCACTTTATTATTGCTCCATTTCCTTTTTATCCTGAAATTTTCTTTGGAAAATTGCTTAGACCCAGGTCTGTCTTAGAGGGAAATGAAGCTGAAAAGAATTACTGTGAAATACAGGTACAAGCCTTTAGGTCAGAAAATTAAACTGCTGGTTCGTATCAATAAGACATGACCTGTGACTAGATTTATATCATTCAACAAAATTACACATCACCACTCTCTTCTTCCCTAAGATCATCTAAACGTGTAACTTTTAGTAGATGTAGGGGCCGGTGACCAGAGAATACAAAAAGTCTTTGGAGGCGGGATATGCATCTATATGTACATAGATACCGCAGCTGTGATTGGGCTTCACTTTTGACGGGGCTGGGATGGCCATGTTCAAGCAGGTATGCAACTTCCACAGGCTTTTGAAAAGTTCTCTCTGGCACCTGGATTTCTATCCAGGAATATATTCCTGCGATGTATTACAGGCCTTCTCCAGGCACTTCAGAGCAACAATTCTCCCGTGGAACGGCAGGAGTAATGTGAACGTTGTTATCATCTGAAAATTATGGACACCAGTTTTCCATTGGGGCTAGGAGATTGAGCTTAGGCTGTGAGCCTCCGCAAGAAAGCTTTCAACTTCTTTGACATGCCAGAAACCCAAGTTTGAATTAAATGACTAATGCTTTACCTAGTTTTTACCAGCAGCTCTCTGCCAGAATCTTTTCAATTCATCCTCTGCCAAAGCCTGTCAACCATCCTGGCAACATAGCCTTTCACCTCCCCACACCTCCTGCCTCTCTGCTTTTGCAGGCCTTTGGCTGCCCCCCGGGTTCCTTCCCTCACAGACCCGTCTGGCTGGTTCCTAGAAGCCTGGCAGGGATTTCTCTGGGACATAAATCTGGCTATCCCACCAACTAAGGGCCGGGAGTGCAAACACACCTCTCTCCGTGCAAATCGAAACGGATCTCATTTACGAACAAAGAGGACACTTGGAGGTTTTTCCTCTGAAAGCAAATCACGCGTTGGCTTTTAAAGGAGAGCATCGGGGGGGGGGGGGGGGTGGACAGAGAAAATAACGGAGAACAGAGCTGAAGGGGGAAAAAAGGAGGTTAAAAAAAAAAAAAGTGACTGGCCGAGGAGGACGGCAGAGAAAGCGGCAGCGTCAGTAAGGGGCTCACAGGGGGTCCCCAGCCGCGCGCCGGGAAACGAGGGCGCTCAGCTCCCGACACAGGGGCGGCACCCATGGGTGCTCGGCTGGTTCCCACGCTAGGACTGCACGCTGGCAAGCCGCTATCGGAGCTAAAACGAGGAAGGCCACGGCCGCCGCATCCCGTGCAGCATCCCCAGACCCGGCCCCATTGTTCTACGGCCTCGTCGTCCTCCCTCGCACCCGGGACGCACACGCACACGCACACGCGACCCCCGGAGGGCACGCGAGCGTGCAACCCCCGGCACGTCGAACCGGGCTGCAGCTCGGAGGCGCGCGTCGGCGCCCTGCGGGGCAGCCCCGGCGCAGCTGCTTTCCCGCCTTCTCCGAGGCGAGGGGTCAGGACCAGCGGCCTCCTCGGCCTTCCCTGCCCGCGCTCGCCGGCCTCGGCCGTGGCCGCTTCCCAGCCTGTCGTTCCTCTAGGGTCGCTGCTTCGCCTTCTCCCTCTTGGCGCGACCGTCCCTTTGATCCTTTCTTTCTCTACCTTATTCCCAGAAGCTCCTGAAAAATACCTCCTTTTTTTCTCCCCCCTTTTCACGTCACTTCCCTCCCTTCGCCCCGGTGAGCGCGCCGTCCCCACTAGAGGCCAGCACTTCTCAGCTTCGTCCCTCCAACCGGCGAGCAGAACTCGGAGAGAAAGAAGGAGGGAGGAAAAAAAAAAAAGAGGAGAAAGAGCGAGCGAGCGAGAGAGGAGGGGGGGAAACAAACAAAAAACCCACCAACCCCGAGGCCCGAGAGCGCCGAGGCCCGGGAGCGGCGTCGTCATGGCAACGGGCGCCGGCAGGAAGCGAGGGACGCGCGGGAGGGGGCGGGGAGGGCGCCGAGGGGAGGGGAGGGGAGGGGCGGGGAGGGGTCCGGCTGCCCCGGAAGCACCTCCCCGCCAGCCCCCTCCTCCAGCCCGGCCCGCAGCCCCCGGCCTGCAGCCCCCACCCTCTCGGCCCGGCAGGAAGTGACAGGCCCCGAGCGAGCCCCGGAGGCCTGGCAGAGCCGCGGCCGGGCCGGCACCCGGAGCGGCGGGAGGGGCGGGGAGCGGCGGCCGCGCCGGGCCCCTCCCACCCCGCCCTCGGCGCCCCCGCCCCTCCAGGAAGGGGAGGAGGCGAGGGGAGCCCGCCGCGGAGGCCGAGCGAGCCCCCCGCCCAGCCCGGCGACTGGGGACCCCGGCACATGAGGTGGACGCCCCCCGGGAGCCCTCGGGTGCGGAGCCGGGCGCGAAGGTAACCGTGCGGCCGCGGGCCGGGGAGGGCAGGACCTCTGGGGGCTTGGCTGCGCGGGGATGTGCCTGCAGCCGCCGGCGTCCGTGCAACGCCCCAGGTACCTCCCCCAGCGCCTTCCCTGCCTACCTCTGGCGCTCCGCTCTGCGGTCCTGGCTCCGTCCGTCTGTCCCAGTCCCCCGCTGTTGGTCTCGCCGCGCCGAGTGCCGTCTGTCCGTCAGCCCAGTTGCTTCTGACTGCTCGTCTTCTCATTCATTCTTCCTTCTCCGACTTTGGTCCTGCCATCCGAGCATGCTGTCTGGTCGGTAACCCCCCTGCTTTTTTTCTGGTCCGCTTGGTGCCTCAGTCTCCAATTCCGTGGCTCCTGTCTGTGTGTCTCCTGCTTGTCTCCCTGCTCTCGGTAAGCACATCTCCCCGCGCTTGGGTCGCTTCCCTCCAGGCCCCGCTGTCTGCCCCTTCCCCCGGTGCCTTTGATTCCTCCGTGGAACCCCGTTCTCCAGGTTGCGTGTGCAGCGGAGCCTTGTTGGCGCTGACTGCGCCCGTTCCCGGACCACTTGCATTCCTTGGGCACGGTCTTCCCCCGACTCCCGTCTGTGTCCCACACTTTCTACGAGACAGAGTTTTCTGTTTAGGGAGATTTGTTCCCTCCGGCTCTTGGCTGTATGGACCCAGTACCAGGTACACCTCACTGTCTTTTCTAGGAGCTCCCTTCCGAGATCTGTGCTCCTTTCCCAAGCCAGCCCAAGCCGTACACCCTCCAATACCACCTTTGAAGATGACTGTACTTTAGCTATTGTGGGGACCTCCGCGGATCGGCGTCTTGCACTTTCTCTTGTGGCGTAATTTTGAAAATGGAAACGCACTGTGCCTCCCAAACTTTTTATTGTTTTCATTTTTCTGTGTTTCATTTTGCGGCCCCAACATTGAATGCGAGTGAATAGATTATGTGCCCGGGAACCAGGAATTCTGGTTTTGAGGTCACTTTCTCCTGATTTTATTACATCTCTATCTTCATTTCACGGTCTGGAAAAAAAAAAAAAAAGTTACTAAGATTTCCATTTTAGAGGACGTGAGGGGTCATATGGTTAATTAGCATTTTCACCTGTGAAGGTAGGAATTAATGTCTCCTCTAGCTAGTAAAGGGGCCTCATGTCTCTTGAGTCCAGTGAACTAAGTCCATTGATCTATACAACTGTGCCATGCTGCCTCTAATCCTTACCCACTTTTTTTCTTCACATGCTGATAATGAGGATTCATGGGTCTGTATCTGTTTAGTGCTTTCATATTGTGGCAAAAGATGTGGGAGAAGATAATAACTAGAGTTGAAGCTGATGTGATTTCTCCTGTGTACTTCTTGGGGTATATCCATGTTTGCACTGACATTTGCTATACCTGAATAAAACTGAAGAGATGGGTTGAGTTGAGTACTTGGGGGGGTAATGATGGCAGTCAGGTAATACCAGGAAGGGAATAGTAAGAAATCTCCCCAGCTCTGTTTCCAATGCCAAGTGGTTTGATTTTACTTACTTTTGTCTTGGATGTAATCATGATAAATCCATTTTAATAAAACTGTTGACAAGCCTTAGCAGAAATTCTGGTTTGATGTTTACATTCCTAAACCAACTATTGCTTTGCTGACCTAATATTTCTAGTGGCCCCATGCCTCCAAACTAGAGAATATAGTGTCTAGGCCTAGCAAAAGAGAGGAGAAAAAAAGAATGAACAAAAAGATTTTATTGTCATTTAGTGGTTTTTGGAGCATATTTCTTCTCCCTCATCTCCTCTCTCTGCTTAGTTCTTAGCAACGTCTTCATGACTTTTTGCAGATTTTAGTGTAGACCCCAGAGGGTAAATTCTGACTGCTAAAATGAACTAAACAGTTGAGTTTTACTTTCTTGAAGATTTTCATTGCTGTGTATTTAATACGTTTAATACCTGGCAGTCATTCGTTAAAATGGTACATTACCTTCAGTTGTGAAGGCTTTTCTGCAAATGGGGAAATGAGGTGCCAGCAGGGAAAGTGACATGCCCAGGGTGTTTTTATTAGTAGCCTGAGCTGGAACCAGGCACCTATTTGGACTGTAGACTGTTTTACCTCCTAGTTTTTGTTTTGTTTTGTTTTAAAATTTTATTTATTTAAGTAATCTCTACACCCAATGTGGGGCTCGAACTCACGACCCGAAGATCAAGAGTCCAACGCTTTTTCACTGAGCCAACCAGGCGGCCCTCTACCTCTAGTTTTATGACTTTCTATGATGCATTTAACATATCTGCATCATAAACCGCTCCTCCATAAAATGAGGACGGCGATACTCAAACCAAATGATACTGCCTTTATCATAGATTTGTATTTATTTATTTTTTGGTTTGAGGAAGTAGCCTGTGTTAATATATAAAGACTCGATACTAGGATAACTTCTTTACCCTCAGAAAACCTCATTTCTACAATTATAAGATGGGGATAATTGTATTTACCTTAAAGCACTGTAGGGTAATGGAGATGAAGAGCCTGGTCCAGTAAGAGGAGGCACCTGGTGGCTTCTCGGTAAATGGTGACCATTGTTAAAGTGATGCTGGTAATGAGGTCACAGGTGCAGATGAAACTGAGAAAATAGCAACTTTTAAGTGGGAATATTTTAAACTGTTAAAAAATGCTATGGGAATGAAAGGTAGCCTTAGTATTATGAATCTGAAATTCTGGCCATTTGATATTTAATAGATAGTCATGAGGAAATATGTAAAGGTTTCTTTTGAGACATTGCATAGCTTCAGAAGATGGTATAGGAAACATATGGTTGTAAGTGTGTATTGCAGATTTGATAGTTGAAGAAGCCCAAGGAATCATGGCTGATGGAACGAAGAGGAAGAGCTTTAGATAACTTGAATAATAACGTGAAATAATAGCTTGAGATCAGGTGTGAATTTTAATCCTTTGTTACTTCCATCTAGGTCTTGAGTCAGAGCACCAGCTTTGGGGACCCTGGACCACCATCATGGAGACTGAGAGCGAGCAGAACTCCAACTCCACCAATGGGGGCTCCAGCTCTGGGGGCAGCTCTCGGCCCCAGATAGCTCAGATGTCACTGTATGAACGGCAAGCGGTGCAGGTGAGCCTCAGTCCTGAGGGGCTGTGCTCTGTGGGTATTGACTTTGGGTGGGCACGGGTGTTGGAAGATAATGCCTCTTAGTTCCTTTCCAGCAAACTGGGGGATTTGGATTAGGTGACAACTAATGTTCCTTCCAGCTCTGAGAATCTTAGGAGTTTACAACAGTTCGAGTAATCAAACAGAGAATGAGAGTCAGTCTTTAAATCAGGGTTTTAGTTCATGTAGCTAGATTCTTTTTTTTTCCAAAGATTTTATTTATTCCTGAGAGACACACACACAGAGAGGCAGAGACACAGGCAGAGGGAGAAGCAGGCTCCATTCCATGCAGGGAGCCTGATGTGGGACTCCATCCCGGGTCTCCAGGGTCACACCCCAGGCTGAAGGCGGCGCTAGACCTCTGAGCCACCGGGGCTGCCCAGTGAGTGTAGCTAGAGTCTAACTAAGCATTTCTCTTCATGGATTGTCAGGTTTTTAATCTTTGGCTTTTCTTGTAAATCACCCTGAGTAATGGAAGTCTGAAACTCATTGGAGTTTTATTTTTAGAAAACAGTAATTCCACGCTTTAAAAAATGTTGGGAATGGGCCATTTTACTCTAAATTTCTTGGTTGCTAAAATCATTCTGCACATCGGAAGGATAGTTCTAATTATTAAAGAATAAGAATACAGTAATATCCCAGAGGTAACCCTAAAACTGCATTACCAATATCATCTTTATAAATACCTACTGTAAATATTTGAAAATGCCAGTTAATTTGGAAATTTACCTGATGATAGGATCTTTCACAAGCCACTGTTTACTCTTTTTCATCATTTTCAACCATTTGGGGCTCTGTCACCTTAACTGTGTCCCTAGAATATGGTCTCTTGTCTTCTCTTCCATTCATTTATTTATTTATTTATTTATTTATTTTTTCATTCATTCATTTTTAAGTAGGCTCTGTGCTCAGCTTATAGCCCAACATGGAGCCCAGTGTGGGCCTTGAACTCAAACCCTGAGATCAAAGACCTGAGCTGAGATCAAGAGTTTGATGCTTAACTGACTGAGCCACTTAGACACCCTGTTTTTATTTATTTATTTTTTTAAAGTAAAGCTCTATGCCCAGTCTTGGGCTTGAACTCCCAAGCCCAGACCAAGAGTTGCATGCTCTACTGACTGAGCTAGCATGGTGCCCCTTTTTCTCTTTATATTAATCGACATCCAATTTATTTTCAAGTTGTTTAGTCTTAGTTTCTTTCCTTGCTATATCATGTGTCTCCACATTCCATTTTGGGAATTAAGAGTTCATGTGAGTTAGATTGCTTTACTTTTCTTTATATACAAGAATAGAGTGTAACAGAATTAATTGTTTCTCCACTTTTTGAAGACTATGTGAACTTACAAGTTCTAATATAAAAATGGACAAATCACATGTTGTTGATTTAGCCACACTCCCCATCTTCCTTTGTTTCTCTCCTTCCCAGTGGTCCCTTTCACCAGATCATAGTCATTTGCATAGAATAGGAATTAGGAGTGATTCATTCTAAGTGGGTTGATCCTCTCTTTTTCCTCTTAGGCTCTACAGGCTCTGCAGCGTCAGCCCAATGCAGCTCAGTATTTCCACCAGTTCATGCTCCAGCAGCAGCTCAGCAATGCCCAACTGCATAGCCTGGCTGCGGTCCAGCAGGTGAGAGGTCAGCAGTCAGCTGGCCCAAGAGGGAAGGGGATAGGCACTACAGGTGGGTCAGGGGGTACTGCCTCCTCCACTAAGTCAGGCTAGAAATGGTCTTCTGCCTCCTGTCCTCCCGTAGGAGGAAGAAAGGATCTTAGTTTTGAGAGTTGCAGTAGGAACTGGAAGGTAGAATGGCTATGTTCTAGAACTGCATTGTCCAATGTGGTGGTCACCAGCCACATTGTAGCTACTGAGCACTTAAAACGTGGCCAGTCCAAATGGAGATGTATAATCAAATTTTGGATTTCAGAGACTTAGTATAAAGAAATGTAAAATATCTCAGTAGTTTGTTGTTATTGGTTACATGTTAGACTTATTAGCTTAAATAAAATAAAGTTTATATCTCCAGTTTCTCTTCACTTTTTTTATTTTTTATTTTTATTATTTTTTTTAAGATTTTATTTATTTATTCATGAGAGACAGAGAGAGAGAGAGAGAGAGAGGCAGAGATGCAGGCAGAGGGAGAAGCAGGCTCCATGCAGGGAGCCCGATGTGGGACTCGATCCGGGGTCTCCAGGATCACGCCCTGGACTGAAGGCGGCGCTAAACCGCTGGAGCCACCCGGGCTACCCTCTTTTCACTTTTTTAAAAAATGTGCATACTAGAAGGTTATTTGTGTGGTTCACGTTGTATTTGTTCTGGACAGCCCTAGGTTAGACTTAGGAGTGACTCATGATAAGACCCGATCAAAGGTTCTTCTACCTAAAAGAAAGTGGGAGGAGGAGGAGGAGGACAGGTTACCCAATTGCCCCAGGAGGGTCGTGTGGGAGTTATTAGGTTGGTGTACGTGGTAATATAAGGGTTTCTGGGGATAGTGATTATACTTTTCCTTGCTCCAGTGTAGAGTCTCTGGGTTCTTATCTGAAATCTCTATTGCATTTTGTGCCTGTGATAAGATTGAGTCTTTTCCTTCGTTGTCTCTGCTCTGCTCCTGTTTCCTTACCCCTTTTATAGGCCACGATTGCTGCCAGTCGCCAGGCCAGCTCTCCAAACACCAGCACTGCACAGCAGCAGACTACCACCAGCCAGGCCTCGGTGAGGACCGACTCCATCTCCCCAATGAGAGGCTTCCCTCCCTGGGTCTCTGTCTCCAGGTGGAAACAGCTTTGTGTATTAAGCCATCAATGGCGATTATTGCTCTTATGTTAGAGAGTGTTAGTAGAAGGGAAACAACTGACCTGAATCTATATAGGAGTCTTAGGAGGTTTAAGAAAGGAGGAAGGAAATCCTGGGGAAGAAGAGGAAGTAACAAAGGAAAGGGACTGGTCTCTGGACCCTTTAAAGAGGAGTGAAGCCTGTTCTGTTTTGTTCCTTTTCCCTCTCAGCTGTTAATGCTAGTGGTTAGGGACTAGTTTCTTTACTTTGGTATGACCCTGCAGTAGCCAGGATGACAGTTATGGACAGGAAAAGTATTATTCATTTCCCTCTGACTCTGAAAATGAGATACTCTTCTAAAAAAAAAAAGAAAGAAAGAAAAAGAAAATGAGATATTCTGTTCTTGACTGTGTCCCCTCTGAATTTTGTCAGTGAAGTGCATTTATTTTTACCTCTCCTAAATCCTTAGTTCTGGTTGCTTTCTGTACCACACAGATCAATCTGGCCACCACGTCGGCCGCCCAGCTCATCAGCCGATCCCAGAGTGTGAGCTCTCCCAGTGCTACCACTTTGACCCAATCTGTGCTACTGGGAAACACCACCTCCCCACCTCTCAACCAGTCCCAGGCCCAGATGTATCTACGGGTAAGCCACAAACACAACCACCATCGTTCCAGGGGCATAATTGTTATGCCCCTGGCAAAGACTTGCGTGAAAGCTGTTTGGTTTAACCATGGTTGCCCAGATTACGTTAAGATATGCTGATCTACTTCCTAGGCCTTACTTACCTCTAGAAGTGATGCTTAGTATTCACAGGTAGCCTGCAGATTACATTGAGATCCTAAGAGAGAAGATGTTCGCCTTAACATTTGACTGAAGTAGTGTCACATATAGTCTAATCTTTAAACCTGTGGCTCGAGTACACAAATTCTGAGTGTTATCTCTTAGCCTATCTACTTACTGTACATGAGTACTTGTTCTAAAATCCTCATTGTCTCAACTTCTTTGATGTTTGACTCTTTGGTGTCAATCTGTAGTTTTATATACATTTTAGGTTTCCTTCTGGATGATTCATCGCATATGGAGAATAAGGGTCTCCTGGGTTGGTGTGGAAAGGGGCAGGGCTTAGCAGTTTCGTATCTTCTGTTTATTTTGTCTTGTGGTCCTTCCCTTCCATTTCTCCTGTCTTTCTTCTTCTCCTCTTGTTCTCTTTCCTTTGCTCTTCCTCTTCCTCCTCTCCTTGCCAGCCACAGCTGGGAAACCTATTGCAGGTAAACCGGACCCTGGGCCGGAATGTGCCTCTAGCCTCCCAACTCATCCTGATGCCTAACGGGGCAGTGGCTGCAGTCCAGCAGGAGGTGCCATCTGCTCAGTCTCCGGGAGTTCATACAGATGCAGACCAGGTCAGTGGCAACCACTTGACCTGTGGATGGGCACTGGGGAGGATGAAGGGAACCACCACAGACCAGGGCCTACCCTGCTACTCCGTGACTACTTCTCAGGATTCTTATTTTTTCTCCCCTTTTCTTAATTTCTGTAGAACTTGAATCCCTTGTAACTGTTGAGTTATTTGAGTTAGGAACGGAAGTGGTTGTGACTCAGAACAGCCCTGCAGGTCTGGGAAGCTGTATTCTCCATGCAGGGCAGATTTCCTTACATTCTTTTAGCCCTCCACGGCTCAGCTTTATTCAGGAGTTCTCATTCTCTTTCTTGGCGATGCACTCCAAAAGATAAGGGACGATCGAGGGACTTCTGTAGTTAGGTAAATGTGAAGCTAACCTGGCTGACTTGCTGAAAGAATATTTGATTCCCTCTCTTTATGAGTTACTGTGGCTATAGACTTTCAGCAGTTACTGTGGCTATAGACTTTCAGCATTCTGTTTCTACTCCCGGGGTGCCCAGGAAAGTCTTCCTCATCCCCTAAATATGTTTGTTTCAAGACTGAAGTTTTCGCTTCTTATGGATGGAATACAAATTGAGGTTTCATAGTAACTTTTTCCACTCTCTTAGTTTAGCAGTTGGCAAGTAAATATTGAGGTTGAGCTTTTTCTCCTGATGTGCTCAGGTTATCCTAGAAAATTTGGAAGATTGAAAAGGAAGACAAGTCAAATCTTCAAATATCTTAGAGCACAAAGAAGTACAAAGGAAATGGTACTAATTTGGGGTGACACTTGAGTTTAGAGAAGAGTTGGCTGCATTCCTGCTCAGTGACTTTTGGGATATTTGAGCAGATTCTTGAAGGATTGGTTGGATTCGATTTGCAGTAGGAAGAAAACTGGAGAGAGAACAGTATGTGTAAAGGCATGACTTATATGTGACTGAGTTAGGGATGAGTGGATAAAGTGGAGACAGCACGCTTGATGGTAGAAAAGGTCATTGTCAGGGAGAAGTCTGAAAGCCAAGCAAAGGTAGCAGGGGTCATGGCTGACTATTGAATAGCACATTAATAGGATAAGGAAAACACTTTGGAAAGAATCACCTAGGAACATATGCCTGGAGAGGAAAGAGAAGTTAACCTAATAAGAGACTCTTGGGGGTCATTTAGTTTACTAGGATAAGACCTTTGTTTTAGACTACGGTAACAGCAGTGGGAAGAGAGGATGAGGTTGAGACTGGTTTCGTATTCAGTTCTTTCATTTATCTGTCTCTTTATTCATCAAATACCTCAGTGCCAATATGTGGAGGGGCCATGGTAGTGGTTGAAAATATGGATCTTCTTAGATTTTATTTATTTATTCAGACACAGAGAAGGCAGAGACACAGGCAGGGGAAGAAGCAGGCTCCTCGCAGAGAGCCTGATGTGGGACTCGATCCCGGGACTCCAGGATTATGCCCTGAGCCAAAGGCAGATGCTCAACCGCTGAGCCACCCAGGCGTCCCGAAAATATGGATCTTTTATTAGGGTCAGATTCCAAGTCCATGATTTACTCTGTGACTGAGGCAGATGGCCTAACATCTTTTTTGCCAGTATCTTCGTATATAAAATAGCTATTGTTAAATACCTACCTTGAGGTGTGTTGAGGATTAAATGAATTATAGGTGTAAGTGTGCGAACACTGGACTGGTAGACATTACAAACCATTGAAACACCAGACATTAAGGAAAGAATCACCTGGATGGTTTAATAATTGCTTCATTAGAAAGTACAGAGTGCCTTGAAAACACAGAAGGAGACCTAATTCAGCCTTGGGACTCCGGGAAAGTCAAGGCTGCCCCGAGGAGGTGACATTTATCATTTTTTAAAAAAGATTTTATTTATTCATTCATGAGAAACAGAAAGAGAGCGCAAGAGAGAGGCAGAGAGAGAGAGAGAAGCAGGCTCCATGCAGGGAGCCCAATGTGGGACTCAATCCTGGGTCTCCAGGATCAAGCCCTGGGCCCGAAGGCAGGCACTAAACCGCTGAGCCACCCAGGCTGCCCGGAGGTGACATTTAAATTGAGTATCCCAGGAAGATGTGGATGGGGAGTGGTGAAAGCAGGGAAAATCTAGATTTGAGAAAAACTTAGAAGATCTTTGAAAAAGGAAAACTGATTTTGAGGGAGGTGCTGGATACAACAGTGAGGTGGCTGTTTAGTGCTACTTTTGAGATGAATGTTGGAGAAGCGGATTTAGGGTGAAGTTTAGTTTTGGATATACACCAGATCATGTGGTCAGCAGTTTTATATATCTGGTACTTGAGCTTAGAGGGAAGGTCTGCGTGGGGGATAACATTAAGAGTAGTGGACACAGAGATGATAATTGAAATCAAGAGAACATTTGGCATTGCTGAGGGAAAGGTATGGATTGACAAGAGAAAAGCCTTTAAGATGGAGCCCTGAGGGTTAGATCTGTTCCTTAGAAAATGGAATAGTTCAAGGTCGAGTAGAGGCTGATGGACTGGCAGAGGGGAGTATGAAAGAGTGACAGGGACACAGGACAATCTGGATTGTGTGGTGTCATAAAGAGAAGGGAGCAAAATGTTGGAAGTGGCAGGGAGTCTTTTGTCTAATACAGTAGGGATGACAAGAAAGGTAGAGTTTACTCTGTTACAGATGGAGAACCGTATCAGTGGAGTTCAGGGTTGTTGAAACCAAAGTAGTATGACTTGAGGAATGGCTGGATGGTGAGACTAGATGCAGTGAATCTAAATAATCACTACCAGTTTAGTGATAGCAGGAAAGGAGGATGAAGCTGGGGTTGGGGAGGTGGGGTTCAGGTGTGATGGGAGGGCACCATTAGCAAAGAGGTTGAAGAGACAGGAAGGAAATGAGAAGGAAGCTCCTTGAGAAGGAAGAGGAGTGGGGCCTTGAGTGGGGAAGGATTTGATCAGGAGGGAGGAAAGAAGGGAGAGCAGGGAAAAGGAAGTGGTGGGTGTTTATGAGGGGAATGTGTAGATTTAGTGATGGAACTGCTGAAATGTGCTCATGTAGTGGTTTTATTGTCTCTGCAGGGGTGATGGGGAAGAGCAAGTGGTTCTGAGGTATATCGGGAGATGAGGAAAGTTTTATTTTATTTTATTTATTTATTTTTAAAGATTTTATTTATTTACTCATGAGAGACACAGAGAGGCAGAGACACAGGCAGAAGGAGAAACAGGCTCCACACAGGAAGCCTGACAATGGGACTCGATCCCGGGTCTCCAGGATCGCGCCCTGGGCTGAAGGCGGCGCTAAACCACTGAGCCACCTGGGCTGCCCCATGAGGAAAGTTTTAAATCGCTATTATGGAAAGCTGATTAGAAAAACCCTATTATGTAATTGCCGGATCACATTAAGTGCCCCGGCACCCAATCCTGATAATTCTTGTAAATCTCTCTCAAAAGCTGTCACCTCTTCTTTACTGCTTGTCTGAACTCAGGTTCTTTTTATTTTTTTACCTGAATTACTGTACTGGTTTTCTAAATGGTGTCTTTGACTTCCTCCTTGTCTACCTCTAAACATCTTCCATATTACTATCAAAATAAGTTTTTTAAAAGAAAATATATGTTGTTACTAACATTTTAAATGGTACTACTGGTATGCCGAATTTGATAAATCATAATCCTTGGTTCATGACATCCTCTCCACAGTGGTCCATTTATTGGACCACTTTTATTTACTTACTATATTTTAATGATGTAATAAGCAAACCTCAGTTCTACCCATTGCCTGCTGCTACCCATGGTAATAACCATTCTGATTCCTAGGTTCTTCCTTCCCTGTGTTCCTTTTTCTACAGTTTTATTGTGTTTACATATATTTTTAAACAGTATTGTATATTATGGAAAATTTCAAACTTAATGCAAAAATAGAAAAAAATACGACTCCCTTTGTACCTACCAACCAGCTGCAACATTTATCAACACATGGCCATTTTAACCAGGCCACTTTCCTCCACCTGTGGACTATTTAGAAGTAAATTCCAGATACCATATTTTATACACACACACATATACACACACATACACACATATGTGTATATACACACACACATATATATGTATGTATTTGTATTTGTATTTAAATTTATAAGGTTTTTGTGCTGTATATAATTTGGGGAGAACTTTCTTAATAGCTTATTGTCAAAATCCATCCATATTGTTGCATGTTACTGTATTTTATTAGTTTTGATTTCTATGTAGTATTCACCTGTGTGAATATACTGTAGTTCCTTCCTCTCTTCTGACAATGGCCATTTAGGTTGCTTCCAGACTTTTGTTAACTATGAATAGAGCTGCTGTGGCATTCTTACACATGCCTCCTGTTGTATACAGCAAGAGTTTCTCTTGTAGGATTCCTGGATTTCAGAGGAATGTGTGAATGTTCAACTTTAGGACGGGATGCCAAACTATTTTCCAAAGTGGTTGTGCCTCCATCAGCAATGTTTACAAGAATGGTTTCAGCTGTAGAGTTGATTATGTTTATTCTGATTAATATTCTTCAGTGGCTTCCTGTCATCAGTTAAGTGCTCATCAGTCCTCTCTTCATATTTTTGAGTACTTACTATGTCAGGCACTGTGCTAGGTGCTGGAAATATTAACAACGGGGGAGATAGATAAACTTCTGTTTCTGAACTGAAGTTCAGACTCTCCTCATTTTAATACACCAAGCCCTTCCTGGTCTGGTACCTTTCTATACCCCCAGCTTCAATCTGTCTTCCTAGCTTAATTTCTTTCCATTCCCTCTAACTCACCTCAAACATAATGAAATATTTATCATTTCCAGAAATGCTATGTTCTTTCTTGGCTCTATGGTCTTTAAGATATTGTTACTTTTTCTTCACATTTCCACCTTTGCTCTCACCCATGGAGTCACAGATCAAACAAAAGACTGTTTTGGGAAGTCTTCCCTAATCTCCCTGGTCTGAGTCCATCTTCCTTCTCTGTGCTCCAGTAGCATTTGGTGCATGTCTCTGCATAGTAGAATACGGTTATTAGTGATTTTCTCGTCTGTCTTTTCTGGTAGAAAGTACCCATTAAGAGCAGAGACCGTGACTTTCGTTCCTGCATTTCCAGTATCCAGTGTAGTGCCTGAAGCATAGTAGGTATTTGGCCGATGTTGAAGGAACGGAGGGAGAAGAAGGAAAATCTGAGCCATCTCGAAGGAATAAATGAGCAAACTTGCAGATAGATTTGATAGTGAATAAAGGAGACTGAAAATCAAATAGGATTCAAGAGTCTCTCCCTGGGTGACTGGAAGGACTTTAATGTATATGATTGTAAAGGTTGGGGGGGATACCCTGTGGAGAGGCTGGGGAATATCTGTAACTGTCTTCACTGCTTCTGAACTAGTCACAGAAAGCTCTGACCTCAGTGCCTCCTGTTCCCCTTTTCTCAATGTATCTTTTTCTTTTATCTTGCAGGTGCAGAATTTGGCAGTGAGGAACCAACAGGCCTCGGCCCAAGGACCCCAAATGCAAGGCTCTGCTCCGAAGGCCATTCCTCCTGGAGCCTCCCCTGTCTCCAGCCTCTCCCAGGCCTCCAGCCAGGCCCTTGCTGTGGCTCAGGCTTCCTCTGGGGCCTCAGGCCAGTCCCTCAACCTCAGTCAAGCTGGTGGAGGCAGTGGGAGTAGCATCCCAGGGTCTCTGGGTCCCGGTGGAGGTGGCCAGGCCCCTGGGGGCTTGGGCCAGTTGCCTTCCTCAGGAATGGGTGGGGGTGGGAGCTGTCCCAGGAAGGGCACAGGAGTGGTGCAGCCCTTACCTGCAGCCCAAGCAGTGACTGTGAGTCAGGGAAGCCAGACAGAAGCAGAAAGTGCAGCAGCCAAGAAGGCAGAAGCAGATGGGGCTGGTCAGCAGAACGTGGGCATGAACCTGACACGGACAGCTACCCCTGCTCCCAGCCAGACCCTTATTAGCTCAGGTAAGCTGTCACCTCTCAGAGTATCCTTATTCTCTTAGAACTTGTTTGAAATCTTCAGAGTACATCTCTTTGCCATTGTTCTTGCTTTTTTTAGTCCTGGAGTAGTGGGAAGGAAAGGAAAATCATATCAGCCTTGATCATATTAGTCCAGGGAGAGAGGAGGACCAGTAACAGATACATCTGTATTTCCACCAGGCAGCAGTCAGTTTACAAACTACTTTGTCCCCATCTTCTTAGGCCCTGAGTTTGTCAGTTTTCTCATCCTACCCATTCATTTACCCAGTTCTTACTGAATTGCCTACTGTGTTGCAGGAGGTGTTAGGGATGCATCTTTGAAAAAAAGATTCCCGTCCTCATGGAGCTCATGATTTATCTTGAGAGGAGATGGCTTTTCCCCTCACTCCTCATCTTGATGATGATGGTTTGCATCAGGGTAGAGTGGAGTTGTTTTAAGTGCCTTGGAGCACTTAGGACTAGCAAATAGAGCCACGGTTTAATATAGTCAACTTGTGCTCATCTGTATCAATGATAAGGATAAAAAAAGGGATGCCTGGGTGGCTTAGTAGGTGAGCATCTCTTTGGCTTAGGTTGGGATCCCGGGGTCCTGGGACTGAGTCCCATGTCAGGCTCCCCACAGGGAACCTGATTCTCCCTCTGCCTGTGTCTCTGCCTCTCTCTGTGTGTCTCTCTTGAATAAATAAATAAAATCTTTTTAAAAAGTATAAAAAAGAATAAATAATAATAACCCCAAATGGTTTATAGTTGTTTTTGGACTGTGGTTCCGTATAGTTAGGTGGGTGCACCTTCTTTGGTAATGTTTATTTTTGCCTGCCTTGTTTCTAGCACTTTAGTTGTTGCTTTATTTGGATGATTTACTTCTAAAAAATTAAGAGTTCGGGTGCCTGGGTGGCTCAGTTGATAAAGCGTCTGCCTCCGGCTTAGGTCATGATCCCAGGGTTCTGGGATTGAGCTCTGCTTTGGGCTCCCTGCTCGGTGGGGAGCTTGCTTCTGCCTCTCCTGGCTCGTGCTCTCTCACTGTCTCTGGCTCTCTCAAACAAACAAACAAAAAAATCTTTAAAAATATTAAAAAATTAAAAGAGTTAATCATCAGGCTGTATTACTACTACCTGTGTTTACATACCATAGCACTTCTGTTTCCAAAGTGCTTTCATCTCACATGTGCTCTCTGGACAATCTGAGGCATAGGGGGTGGGGGAGATTGTAGGTTCCACCTACAGTGGAGAAAATTGGGTCAAGTCTGAGCCTAAATAGCAGCTGACTCTTAAGACTTCTCATAGGTAGTGACCTAAACTGATGTTTCTGAAAAATCGAGCCTTTCACAGGAAGATGTTGGAATCTTTACCTCTGTGGGCACTTACTCTCTGGGTGACCATTAAGTCTTTTTCTTGTGCTGGGCACTGGGCTGGGTTCTAGGGATGTAAAAATAAATAAAGCAGGGACTGAGCCCTTGAACTTAGTCTAATCACACAGAAGATGGGCCAGCCATTCTCTGCTGGGTCAGACTAACAGGATTTAGTATAACAAAGGAAATAAAAGTTAGATGGCTGCCAGAAATGATTGAGGACTGTGAAATGATTGGGCAAGGGAGTTTCTTCCCTTAAGGTCTTGAACTGTGGAGAGAGAGAGTTGGTAATGTCTGGCTCAGAAGAAAAAGTACAAATGAAGTGATCTCTAGGCCCTTCCAGGCTAGATCTTCATTCACTATGTGATACCAAAGCTAAGAACACTTTGAAAAGAGCGGCCTGGGTGACTCAGTGGTTTAGCGCCACCTTCAGCCCAGGGCATGATCTTGGAGACCTGGGTTCGAGTCCCATGTTGGGCTTCCTGCATGGAGCCTACTTCTCCCTCTGCTTTTGTCTCTGCCTCCCTCTCTCTGTGTGTCTCATGAATAATAAGAAAATAAAATCTTAAAAAAAAAAAAAAAAAGGAACACCTTGGAAAGGTCATTTTAATTTCAATTTTAAAGGCTGATTATTTTCTGCTCTTGTCTGTTCTGTGCCGGGCTTATTCCTCTAGCCACCTACACGCAGATCCAGCCCCATTCCTTGATTCAGCAACAGCAGCAGATCCACCTCCAGCAGAAGCAGGTGGTAATCCAGCAGCAGATCGCCATCCACCACCAGCAGCAGTTCCAGCACCGGCAGTCCCAGCTCCTCCACACAGCCACACACCTCCAGTTGGCCCAGCAGCAGCAGCAACAGCAGCAGCAGCCACCACCGCCGCCGCCGCCACCACCACCACCACCGCCACCACCGGCCACAACCCTCACTGCCCCTCAGCCACCGCAGGTCCCACCTACTCAGCAGGTCCCACCTTCCCAGTCTCAGCAGCAAGCCCAGACCCTGGTTGTGCAACCCATGCTGCAGTCTTCGCCCTTGTCCCTCCCACCTGACCCAACCCCTAAGCCACCCCTCCCCATCCAGTCCAAGCCACCTGTAGCACCTATCAAGCCGCCTCAGTTAGGGGCTGCTAAGATGTCAGCCACCCAGCAGCCACCACCCCATATCCCTGTGCAAGTCGTGGGCACCCGGCAGCCAGGAACAGCCCAGGCACAGGCTTTGGGCTTGGCGCAGCTGGCGGCTGCCGTACCTACGTCCCGGGGGATGCCCAATACGGTACAGCCCGGGCAGGCCCATTTGGCCTCCTCACCGCCTTCGTCCCAGGCTCCTGGTGCGCTGCAGGAGTGCCCCCCAACGCTAGCCTCTGGGATGAGCCTGGCTCCGGTGCAGGGGACCGCACATGTGGTAAAGGGGGCTACAACATCCTCCCCTGTTGTAGCCCAGGTACCTGCTGCCTTCTACATGCAGTCTGTGCACCTGCCGGTGAGTGATGTTAGATGGCTTTGAAGGCACAGTCCCCTTTGAGTGGACCTGGGGCTCAGTGGACATATAGCTTAACTTAGGGAGCAGTGAAGAGTTGAGAAGCTTGATCTACTGATATTTATCATGTTACCTTAATTACTTTCTTAGAAGCCCCATCTCCAAATACAACCACCCTGGGACTTATGAATCAAGAGGGGAGGGTACCACAAACATTCAGTCTGCAACAGATACAAAGTTACTATGTGTGAGTGCCTGTGTGTGAGAATATGGTATCACATCAGCTGCTCTCTTAATCATTGCATTGCTTCATCTGTGACAACTATTTGTTATAAACTGTACAACTTAAAAGATACTGGTATGTACTTCTTTAGTAAGACATTGATGGAAGGTTAAGATACTGGTACTTACTTGTTTCTTTTGTAAGAGAGAGAGACATTAATGTATATAATCTGTACTTTATACTCCTAAATTTGCTACTGAAATCATTCTGGGTTTCTGGATCTGTACTAAGTTAGATCAAGATGTTCTTAATCATCCAAATCAGTCTTTGGAAAAACAGCAATTCTTGGTTGGGCCATAACGAACCCAAGGTCACAAGGTCTAGGTCAGGACTAAATGTGACATTTTCTTTTGTACTGATGTAGGAGATAATGCTTCTTGGCAATGACTTGAGAATTTTAGTGTGCCCTGGGAAGTAGACAAATTGGAGAATGTGGAACTAAGAAAATTTTCACCGACAGAATGGGAGTAATGGAGGTTCCTTATTATTCTTCACTCATAAATCTTGGTTTCTCTTCTATTCTAAACTTTATAGAGCAAACCGCAGACGTTGGCTGTCAAACGCAAGGCAGAGTCTGAAGAGGAGAGAGACGATGTTTCCACATTGGGTTCAGTGCTTCCTGCCAAGGTGTCTCCAGTAGCCGAGAGCCCAAAGGCCATGGAGGAGAAGAACAGTCTTGGAGGTGAGGAACTGACTTCTGCAGTGCTATTGGAGTGCAGAGATTAGAGACCTGTTCTGAGAGAGCTCAAAGCTAAGTCTCGTTCTGTAGAATATGGGCCTAAACTTGGTAGATGAATGGGTGGATCCAAAAACCAGGACTCCAGTGTTAATGATCAAAGGTGAACGTGTATTATTGTGGAAGATCAGACTGGCTGGGCTAATAATAAATGAGTCCATTGCATCATCCCCTATCTGTTCCTTAATCTGTTCCAGAGAAAGCTGAACCAGTGACTGGTGTGAATGCTAATACTCCAAGCAGTGAACTAGTAGCCTTGGCTCCTGCCCCATCCGCACCGCCTCCTACACTAGCCATGGTGTCCAGACAAATGGGTGACTCAAAACCCCCACAGGCCATCGTGAAGCCTCAGATTCTCACCCACATCATTGAAGGCTTCGTTATCCAGGAAGGAGCAGAGCCTTTCCCGGTGAGGGCAGGGCCATAAGGTGGGACTTTCAAGTGGGGACTTGGTCTGATTATTGTCTTTCCAAGTCCACTAAAATCAAGTCTCAGAACTATTTAATTATTAGAGGAGGGTTCAGTGCTACTGTTTGTATGGTTAATTGTAAAGAAGGAAGGGAAGGGGGAAAGGAAAGAATATGTGTAGACCACCAAATGAAAATGTTGAGAAGAGGAGAAGAAGCTGTAGTGTTTAGTTACACAAATTAGGCTGTATTAGAGTGAAGAAATTTGTGGTAGAGAAACTAAGGGACTTTACTAAAGCCCAGAAGTTGCAGAACCAGGACTAGAACACAGGTATCTGCAACATTGGAAGGAAAAAGACAAGATAGGGAGCCAAGGCAGGACGCTGTTTTCCAGTGGCTTATCTGAAAACAGCTAGTGAGGGCCTCTTGATTGCCATGTTGAAAAATGTTTCTTCTCTAAACCAAACTTGGTCATTAACTCAGAGAACCAGGTAAAGATATGACAGTAAGAATTGCCGGGGAAGGCTATAGAGAAGCAGAAAGGAATTAGGTTAACTTAACTGTAAACTTTTTCTGGCACAGGTGGGTTGTTCTCAGTTACTGAAAGAGTCTGAGAAGCCATTACAGACTGGCCTCCCGACAGGGCTGAATGAGAATCAGTCGGGGGGCCCCTTGGGAGGGAACAGCCCATCTGCTGGTAAGTATTTATTTAGAGACCCATCTGGGGAAGGAGGCTCCGGGAGAGGTGTTTGAGGGCTAAGTGTAAAATAGTAATTATTTAAAGTGGGAGTTATACAGAATCCATCTTACATATAGGAACTCTATTAAATATCAGAATGTGTAGAATCACACAAAAGGAGTTCCCATAGGATTAGGGTAGTTTTATCAAGCTAACCTCTTGAATTATTTACTGTAAGGATATATTTTTCAAAAGATGATCTAAAATAGGATATTTCTTATATTTTCAGTTCTCCTTATTCTAGAATTTATAATCTTTATTAAGAACTTTTTTTTTAAGATTTTATTTATTTATTCATGAGAGACACAGAGAGAGAGGCAGAGATGTAGGCACATGGAGAAGCAGGCTCCATGCAGGAAGCCTGATGTAGGACTCGATTCCGGGACCCTGGGGATCATAACCTGAGCCAAAGGCAGATGTTCAACCACTTAGCCACCCATATGCCCCTATATTAAGGACTCTTGTTTACATTTCTCCCACTGCTTTTGTAAACTCTTATTGGAAGAGGGATCCTATATTTTCTAATTAGTAATTAGTTTCTCTCTTCTATTTGAAAATGCAGTCTTGTCTGCAGTCTGAGAGTATAAATTGGGATAAAGTTAGTCATCGAGAATGGAAACTAGTCTGGCTTAAGTCAGGAAGACCATGATGTTCTTGAGGCACGTGTCTTTGTGTTTTTGGATTTTGAACTTTATGTTTTAGGGATTCTGAATTAGATTGTTTAGGTCTTTGGGGGGCAAACCCTGAGAGTAATTAGAGTCAGCTGTGGGCCTAATGATGGCCTGAGCAGCAGCAGAACCAGTGACAATTCTCCAGGGATGCCTTGTTTTCCAGAGCTCGATAAGAAGGCGAACCTCCTGAAGTGTGAGTACTGCGGAAAGTATGCTCCTGCTGAGCAGTTTCGAGGCTCCAAGAGATTCTGCTCCATGTCCTGCGCTAAGAGGTACCATGGGCACCCCTTCCTCACCTTCAGCACCAGTTCCTCCATCTAATAGTGTGCCCCTTCTCTAGGACCACCTCACAGCTGATGTGTAAGGTCTTCTTCTTTGCTTTCATGTTCTCCCCCAAGTCAGTTCCTACAACACTAGTTCCCAGGAGGGGTAGCAAGGTAGTCTTCTAGAGCACCTCTGACATCCCATATATGCCCTACCTATAGGTATAATGTGAGCTGTAGTCACCAGTTCCGGGTAAAGAGGAAAAAAATTAAAGATTTCCAAGAAGCCAACTATGCTCGTGTTCGTCGGCGTGGGCCTCGCCGCAGCTCCTCCGACATCGCCCGTGCCAAGATCCAGGGCAAGCGCCACCGGGTGAGCTTCAGTCACAGAGCCAGCTACCTTTAAAATGGTCTCCTTTCCTTTTTCTTTCCCTACTGGGCAATTCCTTTGCCCAGGTGAAAGAGTCTGAGACCAAAACTCTGAGTCGTGTACTGATGGTATCACTCCCCAATTCCAAGAGATCCTGACTCCTTGTCTTCTTTCACCTGATTACTGGCTCATGTATCCATGAATCATTGCATTACATTATATTTCAGAAAATCTAGATTGATTGTTGGAAGAAGGGAAGAATCAGGAAAGTGAGTTTACTTGAAAGTTACTTGAGAAGTGGACTGGTGACTCTGGGCATTTGCAAACAAAGTATAGTTTTTTCACTTGCAATACTAGTTTTTCCTCAGTATTAACCCAAACCCAGTTGGCTCAGAAGGGGCGGGGGAAGCCTCCCAACACTTATTCACAACTCACTGCTTTGTAATGTTCTCCATAGGGTCAAGAGGACTCTAGTCGGGGTTCAGATAATTCCAGTTACGATGAAGCACTCTCTCCAACATCTCCTGGGCCTTTATCTGTGAGAACTGGGCATGGAGAACGTGACCTGGGGAACCCCAATACAGCGCCCCCGACACCAGAATTACATGGCATCAACCCTGTGTTCCTGTCCAGCAATCCCAGCCGTTGGAGTGTAGAAGAGGTGTATGAGTTTATTGCTTCTCTACAAGGTATTGAGGGCCTATCTGGTAGGACCCAGATCACATAGATGTTTACTTTTCTTTAGGTCATCCCATATGGGCCATAGGCCTTTGTGACAGGGAACAGAACTGACTTTTAAGCAGTAGGCACTTTTAAGTATGGTATGATGAAGGCTCTATTCTTGATATTTACTTAAGGTACTTGCCCACAGCCTGGTTTCTTAATTTCTTTCTGGGCTGTCCTCTACTATGTCAGCAATCTTGCAGTGTTTGATTTTTACTATTATATTTCTTACCAATAATTTTTGGATAAAGTATATTTTATTTATATGTGATTGTGATACCTGTCATGGATAAGACTTTTTCCACGAAAGGGATTAGAAAGTTAGGAGCATTGTTACCCCACATTCTTCCAGGTAGTATTGTTTATAAGCTGTTCTTAACAGAGGATGGTTTTCTCCAGAAAAGAAAATCACCCTACCTTTTATTGCCATTTGTCTGGAGTCTGGGCCCTTTTTTGTTTTTTTTTAAAGATTTTATTTATTTATTCATGAGCAACACACAGAGAGGCTGAGAGAGAAGCAGGCTTCCTATGGGGAGCCCAATGTGGGACTCAATCCCAGGATCCTAGAATTACAACCTGAGCCAAAGGTAGATGCTCAACCACTGAGCCACCCAGGAGCCCTTGAACTCTGGGCCCTTAAACAAAAATGTCATAAGGGCTCTGAACGTTTTTTTTCTAGTGTAACTAAGAAGAGGTACAGATCTTGCTCCTTCCCTTTCCTCCCTCTTCAGGCTTTTTGAATGAAGTTATTTCTGTGGTCAACTTTTTCTTCCTCTTGGCTTTTTTCTAAAGATTTATTCATGAGAGACAGAGAGAGAGAGAGAGAGAGGCAGAGACCCAGGCAAAGGGAGAAGCAGCCTCCCTGTGGGGACCCGGGTATGGGACTAGATCCCCAGACCCTGGATCATGCCTTGAGCCGAAGGCAGATGCTCAGCTGCTGAGCCACCCAGGCGTCCCCCTCTTGGCTTTTTGAAATAGCCAGTTTCTCTCTGGTTTCATTTGACTTTCCAAGCTCACCACCTCAGACTTTTATGTTCCTGACTGTAGGATGAGAACCTTGGGAGGAACCACTGCTGGGTCTCCATGTTTTCTTTCTTTCTTTTTTTTTTTTTAATTATTTATTTATTTATTTATTTATTTATTTATTATTTATGATAGTTACAGAGAGAGAGAGGCAGAGACACAGGCAGAGGGAGAAGCAGGCTCCATGCACCGGGAGCCTGACGTGGGATTCGATCCCGGGTCTCCAGGATCGCGCCCTGGGCCAAAGACAGGCGCTAAACCGCTGCGCCACCCAGGGATCCCTTTTTTTTTTTTTTTTAATTTTTATTGGTGTTCAATTTACCAACATACAGAAAAATACCCAGTGCTCATCCCGTCAAGCGTCCACCTCAGTGCCCGTTCCATGTTTTCATCTTGAGTTTCCCCCTCCTATCTTCTGGTGCTACCATGTAATGTTTCTCATATGTATCCCCACCATTTCCTTATAGGCTGCCAAGAGATTGCAGAGGAGTTTCGTTCCCAGGAGATTGATGGACAGGCCCTTTTATTACTTAAAGAGGAACATCTTATGAGTGCCATGAACATCAAGTTGGGCCCCGCCCTCAAGATCTGCGCCAAGATAAATGTCCTCAAGGAGACCTAAGGTGGCCCTCTTGCACAAACGAGCCTAAGGCAGACACTCTCCACTGTCCAGGTTGTAACCTGGTATCAGCAGACTTTACAGGGAAGAAAGAGCTGTTCCAATTACATAAATCTTCTGTAGAGGGGATTACTGAGACAGGGAAGAAAAGTGCAAGAATTGGTTGCTGGTGCTACATGGCGGCAGCTGTGACATTTTCTCTGGTTCTACCTTATTTTTTAAAATCATTACACTTCTCACCTACCCTATCTAATCTTTATAAAAGAGGCAGTCTCAAGAACTAAGACTGCTCAGCCTTATCCTGGAGTGGAGTATCTAGCCAGGGTCTCAGTTTTCCCAGAGGGGTAGACCGTATGGTAAGGTAAGGAAATGGGTGGGACGTAGGTGTGCCTCCACAATGGGAGGTAGGGTTCTTCTAGCTCGTGTGACACAAGGAGTAAAATCCGGTACTCCCCCTCTTCCCTCTGGATCGCCCAACTGTGGCCATGGCCCAGTCTTTGTTGTCACTCTGTTAGTATCCATCGTTCCTCCTGTGTCCATGGCAGGGTCACTAGCCGGTGCAGATTCGGTTGGCATCATTCTGATTCGCTGCAGGGGCTAGAATGTGTGTGGCACATGTGTGGCTGTCATTCTGCATCCCCCTGCTCCCTTTGGTTGATCTGTTGTGTCTTCTACCCTGCCTTTCTTTTCAGTTCCAACTCTGCTCTGTCCTATAGCTTTATTAAAACGGGAGTGTGTGGGACTGAGGTCAGGAGTATAAGTACCTGCCTTAGGCGCTATTCCTTATACAACAAAAATATTAAATATTTTTTTCCTCCTCAGTAAAAGGATAAAAATTGGTCTCAGTTGTCTCTTACTCCATTTCAGTGTCTCTACTCTCCTCTTTCACACAAAAGACAAGGGCAACTGTTTTTTTTTTTAATTTTTTAAGTGTTTTTGTACAAAAAAATGTAATTATTTTTCCTTTTTTGTTTTTGCATTTTTAAAACACCAGTGTGGGGAGGGAATGCAAACAAATAACAAAAAAGATGCTTTTATATAACATTTTCCCTGTTTAGAAAGAAGAAAAAAAATCATTCCAATAGTATTTAAAAGTCCAAAGATGAAATAATTTCATTTTCTTCCCTAAAGGCTATAAAAAGCCCCTGCCTATTGATTCCACCATCCTCTTGTGTCCAGTGGAGCCATGTTACTCTTCAATGGCCCAGGTTCACTATTACAGAAAGACTGGGCCAGGCTTCTTGGGCACGTGGCCTATCAAAAAAGTGGAAGCATCAGAGGATTCAGAACCTCTCCCCACAGAAATGTTGTGGGCAAGAAGATACTTCCCTGAGCCAGAAGGGACAGGTACAGCAGCATTCCACACCCAGAGCACAGGATGGCAAAGCCCTAGATGCCCCACCTCTGCTTTCATTCCCTTTCCAGAAGATTTGGGGGGGGGGGGGGGCAAAGGGGAAGTCGACATGCCTGTGAAGAAAGTGCAACATATTTAGAAATACTAGTAGAGGGAAACATCTTAGAAGAAAAGCTTGGGCCAGTTTTTACTGCAAGTGGGAGAAGAAAGCCATTGAGGAGATTCTACTACAGGTAAAGACTTTTCTGGAACCCCTGTAGCACAGGAGGTCCAATTCACCTTCCCTTTCTGAAGGACTAGACTTCTGGATAAGGCATTTTGGCCACATAATGGACTAATGACCATGAGCCCCCAATCCAGGGCCCAGTTCCACAATAAGGTCACTCCAAGGCCAACAAATGATGCGATGGTATTTCATAATCCTCTGAGTGGGAAATTATTTTCCCCATCCTAATCCCAGAGGTGGGACAGCAAGTCTGCAACATCTCCAGGCTCTGACCAAATGGCAACACTTGGAATGCAACCAAGTATTACACTGTAGAGTAGTTCAAGCAGCAAGAAATTACATCCAGGTTCTCATGGAGACTACTGTAGAGTACAGAGTAACAGCATGAAAGCAATCAAACCTTGTATATAAATAATGTTTCTTTGCCTTTTTTTTTTTAATTAAAGAAATCCAGTGTCTCAAAAACTTGTGAAAATGTGTTTAAAAAAGAGTCAGGGAGCCTGCCACACTTTTTTTTTGTTCACTGTAACTATCCTACTTGTACCTTCTGATAGCAAGAGATAGTGTGATGGCCTCTTTTGCACAGGCCCTATTTATCTCTGTCCTACAACTGTACCTCTCTAGAGGAACAATAAAATAAGGGAATCAAGGGAAGGCATTTCTACTAGTAGGAGAGAATGCAAATCAACAGCAAACTGAAAAGCAAGAGCAATGTTAAGGGTGGGATGAGAGACTGGAGTGGAGACTGCTTAAGAAATCTGGCTGAGTATGCTTTGGTTTGGGGGACTGAAGAAGCAGCTGGGCATTTAAAGTGCAATCACATTGGTAATAAATGATCATCCCTTTCTTCTGACTCCTCCCCCAGCTGATCATCCCCCACACCACGATACGCAGCAGGCACATTTCGGGGTTTAGAGCGGCACACAAAGTCACAACCATCCTGTAGAGAGAAGCAAAGGAAGGAAATGATAATTTGGAATAACCAACTTCTAGGGTGAGGCAAAATGTACCTGTGGCCTAAGTTCAAAGATAATGGAGAGAAAACCCAGGACCAGCCAAAATTGAATTCAGGGCTAACAGGAGAAAAATTCTCCTTAGGTCTTTCTTTCTCCCCATCAAGGCCCCTTAATAGCTTTATCAGATTCCTCAATTTAAGCAACAGCATGTCTCTTCCAACAAGTCTTTAGCAAGGCCAGACACTAAGATGCTATACTACTTGTTACTTTGTATTAGGGCCAATGAGTACTTTGTACTTGGTTTGCTGGGATGTCTGTTTTAGCACCCAAAGTCCTATGTCCCCAGAAATCCCTCAGTCTGGGTCCAAACCAGGATGGTTGGTCACTCAACCCTACCCGCAGGCTCCAGACTCAGCAGGTAGTCCTGTTACTTACTGCTACCAGGTTGCCAAGATCTTGCCAGAAGGCTAAGTGGGGAAACTGCTCCATTCCTTTGGCTCCCACCACCAGTCGCTGGTATAGGAACCCCCCGATGATGTAGACTGCGACCAGTGATGCAAACCTATGGAAGAGAGACCTCTCTACTTAAATAATTGAGGGATGGTAAAACTTCAATAATAAAGATAATCTTTCTATTCATTAGCTGTTTCCTACAGTCCATAAAAACAGAAGGAAAAAAACCCTGGGGAGGGTACCTTCTTAAACTAGTTGGAACACTGTCTAAAAGCAAAAGTTCAGGAAAAAATAAGACCTAGTGTGTGACTCTGACTTCTAGCCAAGGATAGGTCCTGTTAGCTATACAGTTTCATTTCTTTAAAAGTTCTTATAATCTAATAGAATGGTATTAAAAACTGTCCGGTCCTCCAGTAATGAGATATAAAGCACCTCTAAATGCAAATATTTATCAGGGGTGAAACATACCTAATTTTTAAAAACTTGCATAGAATTCAGAGGATTCTCACACAAAGCTTTGCCCCCTCCAGTTATAGCATAGCACACACAATTTGAGTCTAAACATCACCAAGTAATTGAGTTTAAAGAAAAAAAAAAAAAAAAAAAAAGGAAGGTTTGGATTGATAAAGGGAAAAGCACTCACGTGACTAGTAAGATAGAACCCACACTGAGGTGGGAGGTCTCGGGGGAACAGGCCAGGCTGCTATCCATTTCAAAGAGGTAGAAACAATCTTGGACTTTGCCTCGCTCCTCAGACACAGGGTTAAAATTGTCCTGATGATGAAAGGACATAACACTACATTTAGTGTACCATTTCCTTCTGACTCCTATTTAGAAAAAGAGAAAACCCACAAGCTAAAAAAACATTTGCTTTCTCCTGGTTCAACAACTTATTTTCCATGTATGATGGCAGATAGGTGGTCTATGGCAGAGGGAAAAACTGAACTAGTTTTCCCTTATCCATCCCAATGTATCTTGTTCCCTCTGGAAATTCTCTCCCACTTCAGGTCAGTCCTTTCATCTCCTCTCTAGGCTAGTGTGGCCCAGGATGCCTCACCGCTAGGGTGTGTCGATTGCAGGAGATCATCACCACCGCGCGACGCTGCTCCATGCCACAGTGATTGTCATATTCATCACCCCCTTTATAGATCAGCATGATCCAATTACCTGAGGAGGGACAATGAGAATGTTGCTTTGGGGTGGGGGAAAAGCAGAGGCAGGCCTGGGTACTATGGTAGAAAGGAATTGAGGAGTTCAATGAAATTGGCTTTAATTCAAATAACCCTTGTCAATATGAGCTCTGGAACCAAGAAATACCAAGCTAAAACTTGCTTTTTTTTTCTAATAGCTTTGAGTTCCCTTAAGATAACTAAAAATCAGATATTCATGTAATAATCTTAATTTTCCACAATAAAGTTAGGCAACCGATAGTGCAAAAACAATTATGACCCATACTTTGACACTGATTCACATTTTCTGAACACCCACTAACATCGAAAGAAGAGGTTCCATAAAATTCTTAGATCAGGGATAGCCTAAGATTTAAAATTAGCCACAGATAAATTCAAGGTGGAGGATTTTTAAGATTGGGAGCCATTTCTTCTCTCATATTTATTGCATTCAAGTTTCTTTTGCAAAATATCCTTTGATTCATCAATCACAGGAAGTAAACAAAGATGCTGCTTCTAATCTTGCATATGAAGAAACACAATGACATGGGTGCCGCCATGTTGCTTGCGGTTAAAAGAGTCAGTGGCGGGGGAACCAGGTGGCCCCAGTTATGCGCAGGCATAGCAGAGGCTCAAAGGCAGCTCGCTGAAGTGATTTTTCAAAGTCACAGGACAACTAAACATGAGCTCAGTCAAAAATCCAGTCTTCCAACCCCTATTCCCAAACTCTTGATGTTATTTTTTATTATATTATTGATATGAGCAAAAATCTGCACTGGAAAATACAGTTATCTGCTTAAGGAATTGAATTAGGTCACAGGTGCTCATAGTCCTTTCCAGCAAAATGATTATATGGCTTTTGAGAAACATAATAGCACAAGTCAGTAGGAAAATTTTTATAGACTGGCTTGCAAAAAAGCTTAATCTCTAAAGATGTAACTGGCAAAGTTGGACTAATTCCATGAGAAATGGTCGTGGTTGATATTTTTAAGTCTAGCTTGAAAAACACATTAAGCAACAGAATCCTAGCTAGATTCTTCTTTTTGCATAAGTTTTTCATTAACTTTAAAACAAACATACCAAGGTCCTAAGTCATGGCTCCAGAGGAGCTGTGGAACTATGTATCTTGTGATTTATTGTCTCAGGTGAGCTGAAGCACGTGCACCTTATGATACTCTGAAGAGAATGAGAAAGGCTGACACATACAGGACTGTCAGAGGGATTGACTCGGGGTCAGTTAACAGGGAGAGTCTTACTTCCATTGAAGATGTGAGTCTCGTTGAGTCTCCCTACCACTGTCTCCTTCCCGTTACTTTTGTTGATCTGCACCAGGCCTGCCCCAGAGGTGCGGTTGCCAGCTTCCCGGCACACCCTGAACATGTAGATATATGTGTCTGGGCCCTGGCCCACAGTGCTCTGAAAGCTGTAAGGAGAAGTGAGGAGAAAGAAGGAAGAGAAGAGTTACTGGCTATCAGCCTTAGGAGAAGCAGCCTCTCTTCCTTTACACTCCTTCCCCATTCCCCATCCCAAGAGTGATCAATTTACCTGATGTCACAGCTAAATGTAATAGTGAGTAAATTTGTTGATCATGAGATATCCATCTACTAGTGAATAATTTTTATTTGTTGAATCATGAGACAATCCTAATTGTTGATTGATGACAGATTAAAACACAACATCCCAGACAGCTAGATATTCTAGAATACCTGTTCCAGACTGTGCGGAGTGTCAGCTGCTATTTCCCTGTGAATAAGGATTTACATTCACGGGAAGTATCCCATGGTCCCTTGTTCCTTGAAGATCATCTTCAGATTTATGTACCTAAAGAGTCCTGACATGATGTTTACAGGCCTCAATGTTTATCTGATATTTCTAAAGTCCTATTATATGGAGGTACCAAATAAGGCTTTTAGATTCCTACAAGCTGCTCCTGAATCCAGTCTTGGAAATAGCTATTTTTCTGCATAAGAGAACTCACATTGCTATTAAAAACTGGGCTGAGAATTTGCTCTATAGCATTAAAAAAACAAAAACAAAAACGGTAAGTAGGGATGCGATGCCTGGGTGGCTCAGTAAGTTAGGTGTCCGACTCTTGACCTCTAGCTCAGGTCTTGATCTCAGGGTTGTGGATTCAAGCCCTGTGTTGGGTATGCGGCCTACTTAAAAAAAAAAAAAGGGCAAGATATCATGGACAATGAGATCAGTATTACGAACATTCAGATTACAGCCATCTCCCAGAGGTTATTATACACATAGTCCCTCCACATAGAGTAGAAATACTAAAATAAATTCAGTAAGTAGAAGAAACTTTTTTTTTTTTTAAGATTTTATTTTTTTAAAGTAATCTCTGTGCCCAGTGTTGGACTCAAACTTATAACCCCACGATCAAGAGTCAGATGCTCCACCGGCTGAGCCAGCCAGGCGCCCCAGAGGAAAAGATTCTTTAACAAAGTTATTTTCTGAAGCCCTTCAAAGCTCTTTTCATTTACCTTTTGTTATACAGTGGTTGTAGCCTCTTCAGAAGAGCCAACTCTTTCTCTGACTCTCTACCCTTTTCTCCTACCAGGTCACAGGTTTTTTCTTCTGTCTGCCAGGATTCTCTTACTGCCACAGCTAGGAGCAGTGGCAGGAGCAGTCCAGTCCTCCAGCGGCTGAAGAAGGGGAACATCCTTTTGGGAGAGGGTGTGTGTGTGTTGAGGAAGCAGGGAAAGATCAGGAGAGAAGGGAAAGAGAGAAAGCACATGAATGTGTAAGTTTTACAGTTTTATCTTCCATCCATCACTTATTTTATCAGTTTTCCTCATTATCATGTTGGGTTTTATTTTCTTGCGTCTATTTTAGCTTTCATCCATTATTTTTTCCTGTCCTTTAATATTCAGAATAGGATTTTTTTTTTCCAGAATAGGATTCTTAATCTCTAGGTTTCTCTTTTTCTTTTATTTTTAAAGTTTTATTTCTTTTGAGAGAATGTGCATCTTTACTGTTTTGTAGAAAGTTAGACTGTGGTATCTCATATTTAAAATTATTACTAGTACATAAAAGCTGCTCCAACCTGTGGCCCTCCCTAAGATAACACCTAAATTATAGCTTAACACTTGATATTGTCTAGTTGAAAGTTATGGAGAAATATGTAAAATAGGGAAAGGGACTTCAGTACTTTGGGTCATAACTTCTGTCAACAGTCAGGAGCATCCATCAGTCTTTGTTCACATTTACCATAAGAAAGATGACTAGAGATACACATAGCCACAGCATTACAAACTTGACATTTATCTACTTTAATGGCTCATCTCAAAAGACATTCAATCATTTAAATTATCGGAAGAAGAAAATTCACTAGGTCCAAGTGAGCGGTTTAAAGAAGTCTTCCAAAACCCACCTAGGGCTCTACATGTCACAAATCACAAGAGTTTCTAAATTTCCAGTAAGCAGAACTGTCTTTGTACACTTCTAACTGCTGACAATTCTTGGGAGTCAGTAAGTTACTTTCCAATTCATCTGCCTCTTGTATTGCTCTAGGAATGGAAACACATGGTTCCATTTCCCAGGCTCATTTTCTTTTCTCTAATCCATCTTCACACCAAGGATATACCGATTTACCCTTGCAAAAGACTTCACTCTGGTATCCAATAATGGTCCTCCAGTCCATTGCTACTTGTTAATTTCATAACAGTGTTACTGCTACAATACAGAGATCTAATTCTTCCAAACTTTTCCCACTTATAATAACATGCTTCCATCCTACAAGCCTGGGCTTTGGTTAATACTCTTTAAAATCCTCTAATTCTTTTCCAGGCTGGTTTATCAACTCCAGTGCATTTCTAGAATATAAAACTAGGCAGAGTTTAATGGGTACTAGTAAGTTTAAAGATAGGAAAATGGAAGCTCTGAGCCCTGACTGAAATCTCTCCTAACTAAACTTACATTTGACCTTCTGTTTTCCACACTCCACTAGAGCAAAAAATGCTTGGGAAGTTGTCTCCCTGACTTTGTGTGTTTCCAAAATCAACTCACTATAGTAGTATTAATAAAATGTTTCCAGAGAATAATCATCACCAACCATAAAGGGTAAGGCCCCCATAAACATATTTAAAGCAGTAATAGGAAACTTAATAGAGTGCTTGCTTTTTACTGTTAAAAGTACTTAACATGCATTAACTAATTAATTCTTACAAAAACTCTATGCAGTAAATACAATCATTGTCCTTAATTTACAGATGAGAAAACTGAGGCACAGCCAGTGGAGTGACCCAGAACGTCTGGTTCCAGAGTTCATGGTCTACACTTAACCACTACATGTATATTACTTTCACATTACTTTTTTGGGGATCAGAGTAGGCAGCCAAAGCCTTGCTTTCTTTTTGACAAAGCAGGGGGAAGTGACTCCTCACACAGATCACTGAATAGGAGGTGGAATAAAGAACTCAAACCTCAAACTCCTATCTTCCCTAAATTAACTCATTGCTCAACACACTACGTGACCAGCTGCGTTCCTTAAAAAATATTAAGAGATTCCTTTTATTAGATTGATTTTACACATGCCATATTCCTTATATTTTCTCAGGATCTAATTTAAAATTTCAACATCCTGGACTTTACTACATGTGCTGCCAAAGTGAGCACTTAACATCCTGGACTTTCAAGCTTTTTTTTTCTTTTTTTTCTTTTTTTCCCAGGACCAGTTTTCTGGAGGAATGCTCATACAGAAAGCTGTGTTCTTTGGCTTCAAAGTTAGTTTCTTATCTGTTAACAGTTGATTTCTTTTCCCAAATTAAAACAAAGAATCTTACAAAATTGGGATAGGATAAAGGGTTAAACACCCTGCAGTCTGCATTAGTTGAGTTTAACGATCTTTCATTTGCTAATTGGTTCAAGTTAGGATGAGAATCAACTTATATTCTTTTCTCTTTTCTGCTTAATGTTTGTCTATATGTTTGACTCAGTGCAAATGCTCTAAGTGCTTCATCTAGATTACATTAATTTTCACAGCCCAGAAAAGTAGGTATCATTTCTCTCATTTTACAGATGAGGAAGCTGATGCTTACAGAGAGTAAATTATTTGCCCTAGGTTATACAAGTATTAAACATGTATGAAGTTGGTGGGACAACTCGGATGATTCATGGAATACAGCTATTTTCTGGAAAATTTGTAATACAAGGGTGCAAACATCTCTTAGGGAGAGTATGAAACCGAAGGGCTGCCGTAGTTCCCTCTTAAGGTGCTAAAATTAGGTGCAATAGTTTGTCTACGTACTTTGGAAGTAAAGGGCAGGACTTTAAGATTTTGAAATATCCTCTTCAGTTTTCTTGCTCTGGAACAGACCGATTTTGGTAATGCTAAACGTTTCTCTTCAATGGGACGACCAATGACCAAGCCAGGGATTGGGAAGCAGTTCACACTACTGGGCGTCTGCACCACTCTTTCCCACCCCTCAAGACGAGCCATGAACGTTTTCCGCTTTTCAGTGTAATTTCTACTTTCTGCTGTCTGGCTCCTTTCTGCGGTAGCGGCCCTTATCTCCGGTCTCCAGCAGCCTCCACTTTTAGAAGAGCAGCCTTAATTAGCTAGACCGCCCCAATGCTGGAAAGCCTGAGAGAAGTAGCTCTAGGTCGAGGGGCAGAAGCTCCCTACAAAGAGAAAACACTAGAGAAACCCTCTGTTAGCTCCTCCAGACCATCCACGTATCCCCTCCAGACTTCTTCCAGGATTCTGGAAATTCTCCTTCCGTCCAGTCTCCTGATTTCCCAATCACCTAGGGCCGTATCCTCCCCAAATGATGCCACTTTACCTTCCTTCACGCTGCAGATCAGAAAGTCCCCCTACAGGTATCCGGTAAGCCCTCAAACGACTCCATACCCAGGGTCCCTCCTTTCTCTGCTTTCCGAGTGCACGTCGATTCCCTCTCCGGGCTGGGGCGGTCCGTCCTCCCTCGCTCCCTTCGGGGCTCTAACCACGCCCCTCGCGCCTAGGGCTCCGGGGCCGATCTCGGGCTGCACCCCCGGCCAAGGAGCCTGAGCGGTCGCAGCCCCCGTTCCCGGCGCCGAGGCGTGAGCGCGCTCAGCTCCCCTCCTCCTCCACGCCCCTCATACTCACGTGTCACGGGCAAAGGGAGCAGCCAAGGCGCAGAATCCCCGGCCGAACACCCGTCTGGGGCTGGGCGACGGGGCCAGCGAGGGGCCAGCCGCAGAGCCCGGACCCGGGACTCGTGTTAAAGGCCAGCGTTCCCCAAGGCGCCTCGCGGTGCTCCACTCGGGGAACCGGAAACAGGAAGCGCCGGGCGTCCTCCGGGCAACTGCTCCTCCCACCAGACCCCGCGGCATGTGACCACAGAGCCATTTCGCCCCTTTCCCCTTCCCGGTCTCCCGGCCGATCCCAGACGCTGATTGGCCAGGAGCCTGGGCATGTAGCCCCGCCCCCGTCCCATCAACTCCAATCACTACCGACATTTTCAAGTCGAAGTCCACCTTTTCGGGGCGCCTTTCTACCAATGGGGTCTCGGAGTCCCGCCTCCGGACTCCGGGCTCTCGGAGTCACGCGCGGTCACGCGCGGGGTCACGCGGCGGGTCGGCTCCCCGGGAGGTCCCCCTGAAGGGGGTACGCGGAGGCGGAGGCGGGCGGCGGAAGCGGAAATAGGGAAAGGGGCCGTGGGCCGCGCCGCGCCGCGCCTCGGTGGGAGCTGTAGTTCTTACCCCAGCTCTCTTCCTCCTCCCGGCGCTGCCCCAGGCCGTTTGCCGCCTGCGGGGGGCGCCGTTTCGCCGTCTGCGGGCCCCGAGGCGCGTTGTCCCCAGGTTCGGCACCTGGAGGATAGTGGACAGCGATTGGGCCCCGGGCGGGAGTCGTGCCCTTCTGAACGACACCTCTGTTCTTGATTTCCTTTCTACATTTTAGGACTTGGAGCCCGTTGTTACCGATACCGTTTTCCGTCACCTCGCCGTCCCAGTCATTTTGCGTGAAACACGGCAGCCAGTTCCGTTCACCGGAGGTCTCCAGGCGTTGTGCGTGACGAAGGCTCCGTAGCCAATTCCGTTCGCTCCCTCGGGGCGGCGTTTCTGGTGTCCTGGGGGAAAGAGCAGTTCCGTTTTAGCCTTTGTGCCTTGGCCAAGATCCTCTGCTTTTCCAGCTGAGGTCTGGCTCGCTCGTCGCTTGTTGGAGTCTGCGCCTTCCTAGAACTCGGTTCAAATGCTTTTGCTCCTGTGAGCGTCTGGATTAACTCTTCGGAATGAAGATCTCTTTCCTCTAAACGCCCGACAGTTGCCTCTACCTGGTTCTAGCCCGATTTTCTAATGCTTTTTACTCATACGAGGCTTTTGCATGCCCCCCCCCCCCCTTTGCGGGTGGGGACTGGATTTTGATTCATGGTTCTCATCAGAGCTAGTACAATATTTTGAATCCAGTAACAATAGAAGCTATTAAGCACGTAGTTTTGTGGTGCCGGCATGCTTTAAGCGCTGTATTTATTTATTTTTAAAGATTTTATTTATTCATGAGAGAGAGGTGGAGACATAGACTGAGAGAAGCAGGCCCGCTGCCGGGGGAGCCCAATGGGGGCTCAATCCCAGGACTGGGAAGTCACGACCCGACGCGCTCTACGACTGAGCGCCCCCCCCCCCCAGGTGACCTGTTTTAAGTGCTTTATTTATTTAATTGATTTTTTAAAAAAGATTTTATTTATTTATTCCTGAGAGACACAGAAGGAGAGGCAGAGACAGAAGCAGGCTCCATGCAGGGAGCCCGATGTGGGACTCGATCCCAGGTCTCCAGGATCACGCCCTCCGTGGGCCGCTAAACCACTGGGCCAGTGGGGCTGCCCTTCCCACTTGAATTTTAAAGCTCATGGAGGCTAAGTAACTTACTCAGGGTCCCACAGCTATTAAGGTGTCAGTATTCAGGTTTCTTATTTTAGGTGTTATATATGCATATAGTTAGTCTTCAGAGTCCAAGCTCTCAAGCGATACCTATGTTCACTTTAGAGTCTCCTGCATTTGTTTATTAATAGGTACATTGAATGCAGCCAAAGTGGTTATCATGTCTGGGTTGGGTTTGGATGTGTTCTCAAGAAAAAAATAAGAAAATTACAAGGTGAGTTTCTTTCTGATAATAAAAGTAATTTGTAATCAGAAAATACAGAGAAGGACAAAAAAAAATCCATAAACCCACCAACAGGTTGTGTATTTCTCTTAGGAATATGTTACCTGTTTCTTTTCTTTTTTTAAAAAAGATTTATTTATTTATTCATGATAGACACAGAGAGAGAGAGAAAGGTAGAGACACAGGAGGAGGGAGAAGCAGGCTCCATGCCGGGAGCCCGACACGGGACTCGATCCCGGGACTCCAGGATCACGTGTGGGCCAAAGGCAGGCGCTAAACTGCTGAGCCACCCAGGGATCCCTTACTGTTTCTTTTTCTTTTTTAATTTTTATTTATTTATGATAGTCACAGAGAGAGAGAGGCAGAGACACAGGCAGAGGGAGAAGCAGGCTCCATCACCGGGAGCCCGACGTGGGATTCGATCCCGGGTCTCCAGGATCGCGCCCTGGGCCAAAGGCAGGCGCTAAACCGCTGCGCCACCCAGGGATCCCCCTTACTGTTTCTTTTTAAAAAACATTTAGTATCAAGTATTTCTCCATGTCACTAACTTTACAAATAAACTTTTTAAAAAAGATTTTATTTATTCATGAGAGGCGGAGACATAGGCAGAAGGAGACACAGGCTTGTTTTCGGGAGCCCCGTGCAGAAATTGATCCCAGGACCCCAGGATCAGACCCGAGCGGAAGGCAGCCACCCATGTGCCCCTAGAGTTAGGTTTTTTAAGTTATTTCTACAGAATTGCTTTTATTAATTCATTCAACAAATATTTACTGAGCAATTTACACTCTTACAGATTTTTGGAGATCCATGAGAAAAAGGACAAAAAAAAAAAAAACCAACCCTTTTACATTGAACTTTCATTCTACAATTGATACATATTTGTTGGTGAATTCAAATTTTAACTTCAGAAACCTTGCCCTTTGGTCATTGCCTAGAGTAGCATTGGGCTGGAGGGAAGGTGGGTGCATGTTGGAAGTGGTGAAAGGTCCAGCAAAGCAGTGGAGTAGGATGAATAACGTCATATAGGAGTGAGAAGGAGGGAGACAGTTCCCTTTCCATCCACTTACAGATAACCTGGGTTACTTACCTGCTTCTCAGACTTCAGTGCCCATTGTGGAAACCTTCTGTGTCAGGGGCAAAAACTGAAATTTAGTGGGTTTTTTGTTTGTTTGTTTGTTTTTACCTTTCTGCTCTCTCTCTCCAGCCACATCATTAACAGGGACATTATACCCATAACCCACACCCCCCTCATGTACAAGGTTAAATCGCTCACTTTGTTTAGAAAGCAGTTCTGTGAGTTTTGTCCTAAAATCAAATGCTGAGGATGCCTTTTGTTTAGTATAAGCAGAGGAGAGAAAGGGGCTTGAAATAGTCCCCCCACCTTGTCCAACAGGGATATATTCCAAGACCCCTAGAAACCACAAACAGTACTGAAGCCTAATATATACTGTATTTTTTTCTTATACATACATACCTATGATAAAGTTTGTGAGGCACAGCAAGAGATCAATAATAATAACTACTAATAAAATAGAATAAATTATAACAACATATGAGTGTGGTCTCTGTCAAAATAGCTGACTATACTGTACTCACCCTTCTTGTGATGGTGGGAGATGTTAACATGCCCACATGATGAGATGAAGTGAGGTGAATGACATAGGTATTGTTTAACATTAGGCTGCTATTGACAGGTAAGTCAGAAGGAGGATCATCTGCTTCCAGGATGTGGTTGACCTTGAGTAATTGACACCATAGAAAGCGAAACTGTGGGTTAGATGAGACTACTGTATCCTGAATTCTTCCTTCAATTCGTTGCTTTGATGACCTTCTCAGATCTGCTTTTTTGTTAACTCTGAGCTGGGAGTTTGGTTGGGAATGGCTTTTTAAACCTCTCAACAGCTTCCTTCTGTATGTGGTACAGGTTTTGCTTTTCACCATCAATCCTCCCTGATCACAATTTCTGATCTGCTGAGGGATCTTTCAAAATTTGTTTGGTAGTTTCTTTTTTTTTTTTTTTTAATTTTATTTATTTATTTATTTATGATAGTCAGAGAGAGAGAGAGAGAGAGAGAGAGAGGCAGAGACACAGGCAGAGGGAGAAGCGGGTTCCATGCAGGGAGCCCGATGTGGACTCTATCCCGGATCTCCAGGATCATGCCCTGGGCTGCGGGCGGTGCTAAACCGCTGAGCCACCCAGGCTGCCCTGTTTGGTAGTTTCTTAATCTTGTTATACATGTATTTAATTTGCCGTCTTGAACCAGATTTCAGTTTTGAATTTTGATTGATGCTTTCCTTTTAAAATATTTAACATATTTCAAGGACTATATATATATATATACATATACACATATATATATATATTTGTTTTTGGTAATTTTCAATTTTAATATGAGTTATCATTTCTAGAATAGATGCAAGAATAGTATCGTATTCACCTTGTATTCACCTCGATTTGCCAGTTGTTTATAAATTGTCCCATTTGCTTTATTAGTCTCCCCCCCTACACACACACACACACACACACACACACACACATGCACACACGCACACATACACACACTAGTTTATTTTGAACAATTTGGAAGTTGCGCATCACTGTTAAGTACATTAGTGTGTATTTCCTAAGAATAAAGACATTCTCACCTTATCACAGTGTAATTATCCAAAATTAGAAACTATAACATTGATAGAATATTATTGTCTAATCTATGGTCCATATTCAGATTTCATCAATTGTCCCAGTAAATATGCTTTATAATTTTTTCCCATTCCCCAACCACTGAAGCCAAGCAGGAGTCACACATTGTAGTTAGTTGTCATTTTTCTTCATCTTATCTGTCCTTCAGATTTTGAAAAGTACAGGTCACTTAATTTGTAGAATGTCTCTCATTTTAGGTGTGTCTGATATTTCCTCATGATTATATTAAGTATGCATTTTTTGATAACACTAAGAAGTGGTGTGTTCTTGTATCAGCCAGGACCCAGTTGGAAGAGAGATACTGTATCAGTAATTTTTAAGGAAAATTTTAATACAGACTTTTTTTATTATTATTTTTTAAAATATTTTATTTATTCATGAGAGAGAGAGAGAGGAGGAGACACAGGCAGAGGGAGAAGCAGGCCTCCATGTAGCCAAGCAGGCTCCATGGGACTTGATCCTGGGTCTCCAGGATCAAACCCTGGGCTGAAGGCAGCGCTAAACCACTGAGCCACCTGGGCTGCTCTACAGACGTATTTTTTTTTACAGACGTAAAAAATAATTAGAGGGGATAAACAAGAACTCTAGGTTATTCAGAAGTTACACAGAAATAACAACTACAAAATGTAGCTACTGCTTCTGGGCTGAAGCAGAGTTAGCTAGGAAGTACCTTAGAAACTTGAAGGAAGAGCTAGCTTCCCCAACCACATGGTAGAGTCAGACCTCAGAAGAGAGGGTATAGTTCCTGCCACAGGAACAAGCCACCTACTGATGAGGTAAAGATAAATCGCTGGAGGGTGTGGGTTGATGTTAAACTGCCAGTGGGAGCCTTCCTTTGTCATTTTGACACGTTCCCATCATTTTTTGAGCAAATTCTTTACTCTTGGGTACACAGATGTTCCATGTTTATCTTGCATTTTAATTACCCTAGAATCAGTTATTTCTCCAAGGGAGCCTGGTGCCTTAGTGGAGAGTAGTGTTGAGAGACCAGGATGTGATTACAAGGTGTGTTTGTTGCTACTTGTGGGCCACTGCTTTAGAGCCCCTCAGCAGGCAGAGTTAGGAAATCTATATATCTTTCTAAGAATGAGAAACCACGCTCTCATTATACTCAATATATTTATGTTTGTTCACACATGAGAAAACGCAGGAAGTAGTTTTATAACTGACAAACCATGCTATCGTGTAAAGTAAGCCTACTAATTAGAGTTCAGTATTTGCTTAAAGTTTCATTTTTTTTGTTGGTGAGATGAAATTTATAAATAATGAAATACACAACTCTTAAGGATATAATTCAGTGAATCTTAAAAAGTGCATCATAACTGTAACCACCCTGTAATCAAGATTTGGTAGATTTTCATCGCCCAAGAAATTTCCTCATGTCCCTTTGCAGTCCTGTCTAGGATTTTCATTACAGTGTTGGATAGAAGTGGTAAAATTAGACATCCTTGGTCTGCTCCTGGGATAAACCACACTTTGGCATGATGAATTGTCTCATATTTTTTCTGAATTTGATTTGCTGATTTTCTTTCAAAGCTCTTGTTGTCTATTTTCATGGTTGGAGTCTAATATTTTTTTCTTGTAATTGTCACTTTTGATATCAGAGTCATGATGGTTGCCTAAAATAAGTTGAAGAGTATACTTTTATTTTCTATTTACTGAAGGAATTGTGTTGTTTATTCTTTGAAATTTGATAGAATATGCTATTGAAGTCATCTGAACATGAAGCTTACTTAACAAGATTTGTATTAACAAATTCAATTTCTTTTTTTTTAAGATTTTATTTATTTATTCATGAGAGACACAGAGACATAGGCAGAGGGAGAAGCGGGCTCCCTGCAGGGACCCTGATGCAGAACTCGATCCCAGAACTTTGGGATCATGCCCTGAGCTGAAGGCCGATGCTCAACCATTGAGCCACTCAGGTGTCCCAACAAATTCAATTTCCTTAGTAGGAAGAGCTGTTCAAAAATTTCTGTTTTTTCTCGTGTCAGTTGGTAAACTGTGTTTTTCAAGGAATTTTTCCATTTTATGTAAATTGTTAAATTTATTGGCACACAAATATAATATCCCCATATTATCCTTTTAATATCTTTATAGTAATATACTCTCTTCATTCTTAATATTCGTAACTTGTCTTCCCTTTTTGTTTCTTGGTAAGTTTTTTAAAAAATGTTATTTATTTATTTATTCATGAGAGACACAAAGAGAGAGAAAGGCAGAGACACAGGCAGGGGGAGAAGCAAGCTCCATGCAGGGAGCCTGACATGAGACTGGATCCCAGGTCTCCAGAATCAGGTCCTGGGCTGAAGACGGTGCTAAACTGCTGAGCCACTTGGGCTGCCCAGTAAGTTTTGTTAGAAGTTTGTCAGCCAGTAATCTTATCAAATAACCAAATTTTTACTTTGTTAATTTTTCTGTTGCTTGTGGTTATGTTTTTAAAATTTTACTGATTTAGATTTAAAAATTTCTGACCTTTCTTCTGCTTGCTTTGGTTTTAATTTGCTACTCCTTTTGTATCTTCTTAAATTAGAAACATTATTTTAAATTTTTTTCTTTTGTATTCACTTAAAGCTCTAACATTCTCTCTAAGCCACTGTTTTAGCTGTGATCTATACCTTTTCATGTTGCATTTTCTTGATTATTTAGTTTTTAAATAATTTCTAATTTTGATTATTATTTTTTCTTTGACCCATGGATTATTTAGTGTGTGTGTGTGTGTGTGTGTGTGTGTGTGTGTGTGTGTATTTTAGGCATACAAAGAGTCATGTTAATTATTTTAACAGAACTTAATTTTTTTCTCCCTCTTTCTAATTATCTTTATTATTACATCAATGAAAAAAATCTCAAGTTAGTTCCAGTGGGTTTTTAACACCTCTCACCTCTCTAATGCTTTTAAAACTTTTTTTTTGCTTTTAAAATTTTTAAGAAATTAATTGATTAATTTATGTTTTTTTGGGGGAAAGATTTCTTTTGGAAAGATTTTTATTTTATTATTTATTTGAGAGAGAGCAGGCACAGAGGGGGTGAGCAGGAGAAGCACACTCCCTGCTGAGCAGAAAGCCCAATGCAGGGCTTGATCCCAGGACCCTGAGATCATAACCTGAGCTGAAGGGACACCTAAGTGACTGAGCCACCCTGGTGCCCCTGTAACACTGTTTTTAAATTGAGATATAATTAACATATATGTTTTACTTTTGAGTGTACAGTGTAATGATTTGATATATGTATACATTTCAGAATGATTAGCACAATAAGTTTAGTTAGCAGCCATCACCACAGTTACCAATTTTTTTCTTGTAGTGAGAGCTTTTAAGATCTACTCTCTTAGGAGCTTTCAAATATGTAATACAGTATTGCTAACTATAGTCACCATTCTGTACATTACACCCCCATGATTTATGCATCTTATAATTGGAAGTTTGTACCTTTTAACTAACTTTACCTATCTCCTCTACTCTTACTCCCTATGTCTGGCAACCACCAATCTTTTCTCTGTATCTATGAGTTCAGGGTTTTATTTTGTTTTGTTTTTGTTTTTTAGATCCCATATATAAATGAGATCATACAGTATTTGTTTTTCTCTGTCTGATTTATTTCACTTAATAGTACCTTCACGGTCCATGTATGTTGTCACAAATGACAGGATTTTCTTCTTTTTTTTATGACCAAATAATATTCCATTATGTATATATACCACAATTTCTTTATTCAGTCACTTATCAGCAGACAGTTTGTTTCAATGTGTTGGCTATTGTGAATAATGCCACAGTGAACCTGAAAATGCAGATATATTTTGATATAAAAGATATGATAGTGATTTTGTTTTCTTCAGCTGTATACCCAGAAGTGGAATTATTGGATTATATGGTAATTCTATTTTTTAAGATGCCTTCATACTGTTTTCCATAAGGGCTGCACCAATTTCATTCCCACTAATAGTGTACAGGGTTCCCTTTTCCTCATATCCTCTCTGTTACTCTAATAACATTTGGTATTTCTTATTTTTCTTTGGCTATTTTTTTAAAAAAAGATTTTATTTGTATATTTAAGAGAGAAAGAGTGTGAGGGAGTGAGGGGCAGGGGGTGAGGGACAAGCAGATTCCCCACTGAGCAGAAAGTCGAATGTGGGTCTTGATTCCAGGACCCTGAGATCATGAGCTGAGCCAAAGTACCTAGGCTTCTCTGGCTATTTTTAGAAGTACCCATTCTAACAGGTGTAAGGTAATACCTCATTGTGTTTTTATTTGTATTTCTCTGATGATTATAAGTGTGTTTTAAAATTTTTAAATAGGGGATCCCTGGGTGGCACAGTGGTTTGGCGCCTGCCTTTGGCCCAGGGCACGATCCTGGAGACCCGGGATTGAGTCCCACGTCAGGCTCCCTGCATGGAATGGAGCCTGCTTCTCCCTCTGCCTGTGTCTCTGCCTCTCTCTCTCTCTGTGTGTGTCTCTCATGAATAAATAAATAAAATTTAAAAAACTAAAATTTTTAAATATTTAGGAACTTTCTAGGTTTTTGATTCCACTCTACTGGTCAAATCTTCAAGATTGTAACATATTGAAATTTATTAAAGCTTGTATTATTATTCAGTATGTAATTTACTTGGTAAATATTTCATTTACATTTAAAGGCATGTGTATTCTGTAGTTGTTTGGTGTCATTTTGTTGGATAAATTTCAATTCGTTCAAGACGGTTGATAGTATTGTTTAAATCTTATATTCTTACGATTTTTTTGTCTGTTTTATCAGTTATTGAGAAAGGGGTGTTTAAATTTTCATCTATGATTATGGATTTGTTTTTTTTTCAATTCAGTGAGATTTTGTTTCATGTATTTTGAAGTTGTATTATTAAGTGCATACTCATTTACAGTTGTTACATATATTTGATGCAGTGATTTATATAACTATGAAATGTACATCTTTACTTGTCAGTTTTGTCATATATTAATTTAACCACTGTGGTAGGCTAAAAAAATGTTCCCCACTCCCACCTCCAAAGATGTCTGTGTCCTAATCCCTGGAAGCTTTGAATGTATTTCCTTACATGGCAAAAGAAACTGTAGATATGCTTAAATTAAGAACCTTGTAATAGAGATTATATTGGATTATCCAGGTAGATCCAGTATAATCACACTAAGGTAGTAGAGTAAAAGTTAGAAAAAGGGGATGTAATGATAGAAACAGAGATTGGGGTGATGCACTTTGAAATGGTGGAAGTGGCTTCAAGCCAAGGAATTCAGCCTATAACAGCAGGAAAATTGGGGTGCCTTTGTGGCTTTGGGGTTAAGCCTCCAACTCCTGGTTTTGGCTCAGGTCATGATCTCAGTTGCGAAATCAAGCCCCATGTCGGGCTCTGTGCTCAGTGCAGAGTCTGCTGGAGATTCTCTCCCTCCTTCTCCCTTTGCCCCTCCCCCTCCTCATGCTGTTTCCATCTCCCTCTCCCCCTCTCTAAAACAAACAGACAAACAAATAGAATCATTAAAAAAAAAAAGTAGCAGGACAAATCAAGGACATGAATTCTTCCCTGAAGCTTCCAGAAGGAAAGCAGTCTTCTAACACCTTCATTTAAATTTTTTGACACCCAGAACTGTGAAAGGATAAATGTACATTGTTTTAAGTCACTGTTTGTGGTATTTGCTACAGCAACAATAACTAATATTACCACTTTAGGTTTTTTTGTTTACTGTTTGTATGTATCTTTTTCTGTACTTTCTTTCAACCTATTTCTTTCAACCTGCAGTGCATGTGTTATAACACAGCATATAGTTCATTTTCCCTTTTTCTCTAGTGTTACAATCTCTGCCATTTATTTGATGTGTTTAGTCTATTTATGATGAATTCAGTTATTGATATGGTTGGCTCTAGGTCTGTCATTTTGCTATTTGTTTATAGTTGTCTTGTATGTTATATTTTCCTTTGTTTCTTCTTTTAGAGAAATTAAGAAAAACACCATCTTGTATATGTTCCTATGTATTTACTCTTTCTGTTTCTTCTTCAGTCTTGTAGGTCTAAGTTTTCATCTTGTGACATTTCTTTTCAGTATGAAGTGCTGCTTTTAGCATTTCTTATTGTGCTGGACTGCTAATGACAATTCTATGTTATTTTTTTCTAAATAAAAGTCTTTTTTTCCCTCTTTATTTTTGGTGGGTGTGTTTGCTAGATACAGAATTTTGGATTGGTAGTATCATTTACCCCAAACAGCAGATTTATTGAAATATAATTGATATATAGCATTTTGTAAATTTAAGGTATAAAGTGTGATGATTTGATATATGTGTATTTTGTAAAATGATTACCACATAAGTTTAGTTGCTACATTCAGCACCACATATAATTACCTTCGTGTGTGTGTGTGTGTGTGTGTGTGTGTGTGTGTGGTAAGAATGTTTAACATTTATTCTTAGCAAATTTCAGGTATACAATATAGCATTGTTAACTGCAATCACCATCTGGTATATTGCGTCCCCAGAACTTATTCATTTTTTTCAATATTTTATTTATTTATTCATGAGAGACACACACACACAGAGAGGCAGAGACATAGGCAGAGAGAGAAGCAGGCTCCATGCAGGGAGCCCCATGTGGGACTCGATCCCGGGACCCAGGATCACGCCCTGGGCCCAAGGCTCAACCACTGAGCCACCCAGGCGTCCTGAACTTATTCATCTTATAACTGGAAGTTTATACCTTTTGACCAATATCTCCTCATTTGTCCCACCCTTCAGCCCCTGGCAACTACCATTTTTTCTATTAATATGAGTTTTTTTTTAAGATTTTACATGTAAATGAGATCATGTAGTATTTCTTTTTCTCTGACTTATTTCCCTTGGCATAATGCCCTTGAGTTCCATCCATGGTGTCACAAATGGCAGGATTTCCTTCATTTTTGTGGGTTAATAATATTCCATTATATCTGTATACCACATTTTCTTTATCCATTAATCCACTGATGAGCACACAGGTTATTCCCATGTCTTGACTATTGTGAATAATGCTGTAGTGAACAAGGGGGTGCAGATACCTCTTTGACATTGTGATTTAATTTCCTTTAGCTATAGACCCAGAAGTGGAATTGCTGGATCATATAGTAGTTCTATTTTTAGTTTTTTGAGGAACTTCCATGTTGTTTTCCATAGTGGCTGAACCAATAGTATTATTATTTTGCCTTTTAAAAAACAGTATTCTGTTGTCTATTCTGATGAGACTTCAGCTATCATTCATGTCATTGTCCCCCTCTGTTAATATGTTGTTTTTTCTGGCTGCTTGCAATATTTTCTATCTGGTTTTCAGCAGTTTTGTTATGATGTTTTTAGGTATGATTTTCCTTATATTTATCCTGAATGGGGTTCACTGAATTTCTCATATCTGTACATTTTGCACTAAATTTGGGAAATATTTGATCATTAATTCTTCAAATTCTTTTCTTTTTCCATTATTTTGCTCTTATGTTTCTGGGGCTTCACTTATAAGCACTTGATAATTGTCCTGTAGGACAATTCCTACAGATCACAGAGGCTCTGTTTATAAATTTTTTCTCTTCTTTATATTGGATAATTTCTAGCAATCTATCTTCACATTCCCTTGGCCTTTTCTTCTATCCTCTCCAGTTTGTTGTTAATCCCATTCAGTTGGGTTTTTATTTTTAAATTTTTAAAAGTTTTTATTTTTGGGGTTTTTTAATTTTAGTTTTTAAAAATTCTGGATATTACTCTTTTCTGATTAAAATTTTTACTTGATTTTTTAAAATAATTTGTTTCTCTCCTAAGATTCTTCATCTTCTTACTCATTATGACTATATTTTCCTCTTGTCTATAAGCATATTTATAGCTGTTAATGTCCTTGTTTGCTGATTCCAACGTCTATGTCATCTTAAGTTTCTTTTCTAGTTGCTTACTTACCTCTGGGCTGTGGCCCACATTATTTTATTTCTATGCATTGTAATTCTTTTTTATTGTAGGCTGGAGATTAAATACATTACAGGGAGTCTGCATTATGTTGTCTTTCTTTAAATAAAGTTTTTATATGAGAATAATGTAAGCTTTATAGAAGAGTTTCGAAGGTAGTACATAGAATTTTTTTCATACCCATCACCTCATTTCTTCTATTTTTTTTTTCTGCTTGCTATGGCGTTTATTACAGCAAGCAAACCTCGCCGCCTCAACCTCACAGCTATAAACTAGGATGTGAACCCCCGAAAGCCTATATAAATAGCCAAAATAATGGTTATCAACCCTGGAGACTGAAGCTCTCCAGCCAGTCTTTTAAATGTTTAGAACAGGGACGCTGGGTGGCTCAGTGGGTGAGCCTCTGCCTTTGGCCCAGGGCGTAATCCCGGGGTCCTGGGGTCGAGCCCTACGTGGGGTTCCCTGCGGGGAGCCTGCTTCTCCCTTCTCCCTCTGCCTGTGTCTCTGCCTCTCTCTGTGTCTCTCATGAATAGACAAATACAATCTTTGAAAACTAAAATAAAAGGATAAATGTTTAGAACACTTCTAAAAAGCCCTGTTAGCTGGTGGCCCAGCCTATTCGCAGGCAACCACTGGGAAACACCAAGAAAGTCTCTCAGAAGGCGGCGTAAGCATCTCACGAAGCGTGCAGCGTGCAGCGGCGAGGCGGCAAGTTGCAAACGCTCAAAAGGCCCCGAGGCACACGGTAGAGGCTCGAGGCTGGTTGTTGCCCGAACCACGAACCACAGAACGGGACTGCGGGCGAGGCCACGCTCCAACGCGCTCAGGCCCGCCTGCCCCCTGCCGCAGGAGCCTCGGGGCCGCCGGCCGGGCCTGCAGACCTCGGCGTCCGCGGCCGGGAAGCCTGGTTTCGTTTCACGTCGGCTGCCTCAGGTTGCGAGGGCTCGCTTGGAAAGAGACGGGAGAGGGACTTAGAAAACCTCCCTACGCCGAACATCTAAACGTCCCGGTGCTTCCGTAACCCGGGAAAATCCCGTCGGAGGAGGCCTGGCGAAGGCGGCGGGAATTCCCGGAGCAGACTCTGGAGACGAATTTCCTCAAGCGCAGCGCGTCCCGGGCGGGCGCAGGCGGTGAGCCCGGTGCCCCGGGGGGGCGGGGCCGTTTCCACCGGTGTTAGCGTGTTAGGTGGCCCTGGCACCGGCCTCAGAGCTAAGAATCCGTGACTGCCCCGCTAGTACTGATTGGCTGCAGGGTTTCTTTGAACTTCACCAGTTTTTCACTCGCGTTCTTTTCTGTTCCGGGACCTAGGATATGCCGTCGTGCGTTTAGTGCTCCTATTTTCTTGATCCCCTGTGGTCTGTGGTAGTGCCTCAGCGTGTTCTACTGTTCATGACCTTGACACGGTTAAAGAGTACGAGTCAGGTATTTAGCGGAATACTTTTCAATTTACAGTTACTTGATTTTTTTTTTTTTTCGATCTTAGACTGAGATTATGGGTTTTGGTAAAATACACCACAGTAATTAGTTATCTTATTGCACCGCATTGAGGGTACATGGTATCAGTAAGACTTATTACTGGTGGTTTACATGATTGACTGTGTATATGTAAAAGGTTGTGCTTGATGTATATATAGGGTATATATATAGGGTATATATATAGGTGCGTGTATGTATACATATGTATGTTGTGCCCAAGATTGCGAATCCGAGAAACCACCAAGGAGCCGACACCCATGCAAGCTCGAGCTTGGGTCCAGGTATACCCGACACAGCCGAGCAGGGACTTGGACCCCCAAGTGGGTTACAGCTGGGTTTTTTACGGGCTGGTCTAGGGGATTTTCAGGAGTGGAGGAATTTCTCAAGTTCTGTTTACATTCTGATATGGGGCTTAAGGGCATTGAGCTCTGTTCGCATTCTAATATGGGATCTAATATGGGCTAGGCTCTGTTGTCTTTGGGGTATGGGATTTCCCTGCCAAGGACATTCTGCAGTTTTTCCTGTAAAGTTCAGCTCTTACTCCTCTTATTCACAGGGGCCTAAGATGGCTGTACTTGTGCTAATGCTAACCTTGAGGTGGAATGGCCTTAATTTTTCTCGGCCTCCACAATATATAATGGAAAATTATTCAGCCTTAAAAAAAGAAAGAAATCCTTCTATTTGCAACAACGTAGATGAAACAAGAGGACATTGTCTATGTGAAATAAGCCAGACCAGAAAGACAAATTTTGCATGATCTCACTATGGAGTCTAAGAAAAAAGTGTTGAGTTCACAGTAACAGAGTAGAGAGGTCATTGTCAGAGGCTAGTGGTGGGGGGAAAAGGGGAGATACTGATCAAAGGATATAAACTTTCAGTGAAAAGGTGAATAAGCTCCGGAATCCTAGTAGACATACAGCACGGTGACTATAGTTAACAAGAGAATGGATAAACCAACCAGTCTCTCCATAGAGTGGAATATATTCAGCAATAGAAAGGAATGAATTATTGATATACCCTACACTACAACATGCATGAGTCTCCTTTTATGACAAACTTGGGAAAGATAGAAACTAATCTACAGTGTAAAAGGCAAATCAGTGGATGCCTAGAGAAAGGTGAATGGTAGGCCCAGAAAGGCAGTAGTACAGAGTATAAAGTAACTTTCGTTGGTGACAAATACATTTATTTTCTTGATTGTGGTGATGGCTTCACTGGTACATGCATGTATGCTAATTATATCTCAATAAAGCTATTAGAAAATGATATATACTTGAGGGGCACCTGGCTGGCTCAGTCTGTAGAGCATGTGACTCTTGATCTTGGGGTTGTGAGTTCAAGCCCACTGTTGGGTGTAGGAGCCTACTTAAAAGAAAAATGTATATTTAAAATTTGCTGAGAGTAGATTTCAAGTATTTTCACCCCCCCAACACAAATGGTAACTGTTGAATATATTAATTACTTTGTGGTAATCATTTCACCATGTGTACTTATATCAAAAATTCCACATTATATGCCTTAAATATATACAATTTTTTTCAATTTAATTAACATGTAGTGTATTATTAGATTCAGAGGTAGAATTTAGTGATTCCTCAGATTCATATAACACTCAGTGCTCATCACATCACATGTCCTCCTCAATGCCCATCACTCAGTTACCCCACCCCCACCATTCTCCCTACTGGCAACCCCTCAGCTTGTTCCCTGTTGTTCAGAATCTCTTATGGTTTGCGTCCCACTCTGTTTTACTTTTATTTTATTTTTCTTTCCCAATGATCATGTGTTTTGTTTCTTAAATTCCACATATGAGTGAAATCATATGGTATTTGTCTTTGACTGACTTAATTCACTTAGCATAATATCCTCTAGTCCCTCCATGTCTTTGTAAATGGTAAGATATTATTCTTTTTGATGGCTGAGTAATAAATATACACAATTTTTTAAAGCTTTTTTTTAAAAAAAGATTTTACTTATTTATTCATGAGAAACACAGAGAGAGAGGCAGAGACACAGGCAGAGGGAGAAGCAGGCTCCATTCAGGGAGCCCGATGTGGGACTCGATCTGGGACTGCGGGATCACACCCTGAGCCAAAGGCAGACACTCAACAGCTGAGCCACCCAGGCGTCCTAGTATACACAATTTTTTTTAAATTTTTTTATTTTTTTAATTAATTAATTTATTTATGATAGTCAGAGAGAGAGAGAGAGAGAGAGAGAGAGAGAGAGAGGCAGAGACACAGGCAGAGGGAGAAGCAGGCTCCATGCACCGGGAGCCCAATGTGATTCGATCCTGGGTCTCCAGGATCGCGCCCTGGGCCAAAGGCAGGCGCCAAACCGCTGCGCCACCCAGGGATCCCAACACAATTTTTTTTAAAACAAACTTTGCTTTTTAAAATTTTATTTTATTTTTATTTATTTTTTAATTAAAAACATTTTTTTAGTATACACAATTTTAATTAAAAATGCTGCAGGTAAAAGTCAGTATGAATTCATAGCTTTTTAAAAATTCCTGAGTTGTAATCCAATACTATTATTTATTTTGTTGCTCTAATTGTTTCATTTTTAGACAATGGGAACTTTGTCAGACTGGTTCCTGTGTCTTTCTGACATGTCCTCATCTTTTGTTTTGTTTTAGTTTTTGAGTACTTCCTCATTTTCTAGCAGTAAAAGGTGCCCAGGCTCTTCTTGGATTTTCTGTGCCCTGACCCTAGATTTAGTCATTTCCTCAAAGAGTTCTGGTTCTTATGCTGCCACCACTGCCTCCGTCTCGTCCTCTTCCTTCTTCTTCAGGTCATCTTTTTTTTTTTTTTTTTTAAGATTTAATTTATTTATCCATGAGAGAAACAGAGAGAGAGAGAGAGAGGCAGAGACACAGGCAGTGGGAGAAGCAGGCTCAATGGAGGGAGCCCGACTTGGGACTCGACCCCGGGTCTCCAGGATCACGCCCTGGGCTGAGGTGGTGCTAAACCACTGAGCCACTGGGGCTGCCCTTCTTCAGCCCATCTTAACTGTCCCCCACCCCCGTCTTAACTGTTTTTAAGTATACTGCTAAGTAGTGTTAAATAGTGTTATGGACTTAATATTTGTGTCCCCTTCCCTCCCCAAAGTCATATGTTGAAAGCTTAACCTCCAGTGTGGCTTTATTTATTTTATGACAGGGCATTTATTTATTTATTTATTTATTTTTAAAATATTATATTTATTTATTCATGAGAGACACAGAGAGAGAGGCAGAGACACAGGCAGAGGGAGAAGAAGGCTGCCTGAGGAGAGCCCGATGTGGGACTCGATCCCAGGATCCCGGGATCAGACCTGATCCAAAAGCAGACCCTCAACCACTGAGCCACCCAGGTACCCCTGTGATGGGGTCTTAAAGTGGTACAAGAATTTCGTCCCCTGAGTGCCCAGGTTCTTGGTCATGCCGTTTTGAAGAATGAAGAGTGATGGGCAGCAGAGTAAAGTTTATGAGCAAGAGTATAAAGCTCCCAGAGAGGGAGGGGGGCCAAGTGGGTTGCCCCCAGAGTTTCTAAGTTTAGGGGTTTTTATGAGCTCTTTTAAGCAAAACTTTCTTAAGCGATCAGGGTGTGCTGAGTCATGCCAATCAGAGCTTTGGTCACGTATCTGTCTCCCCGTTAGGTTAGGTTACTGTCTCTGCGCTGATGGTCTTTTTTTTGTGGGTATCTGGGGACTTAGGTCTTAACTGCTTCTTGCCTGTGATATTGACAAATGCTTTTGTGATTGTCTTATTTTAGGACATTTTGGAGAACTCATTTCTGCAAAGGCTGCAAAGCAGAATGCTAGTGTGTTTCTAAGATGCAGAACAAGACATCAGTGCTATTTTATTTCAGCTGTCCTGTCCATATTTTCTTATTGGGGACCCTAGCCCTGACTACCTGTCCAACTAACTAACTCCTAACAGAAGAAAGTAACTAAAGTTAATGAGGTCATTATGGTGGGGTCCTGATCTGATAGAATTAGTGCCCTTATAAGAAGAGCTACCAGAGAGTGTGCAGGCTCCCTTTCTTCCTGCAAAAGTGCGCTGAGGAAAGGCTACGGAGCACCATGGTGAGAAGGCCTCTGCAGCCCAACGGAGGAGTTCTCACCAGATACCAACCCTGCCAGCAGCTTCATCGTGAACTTCCAGTGTCCAGAAATGTGAGCAAATAAATTTCTGTTGTTTAAGCTACTAGTCTAGGGTGTTTTGTTACGGCTGCCTAAGTAGACTGGTACAAGTATATTCACCTTGTTATAAAACATAGCTCCAGGAGTTTCTCATCTTGTAGCACTGAAGCTATAACCATTAAATAATTCCCCATTTCTCCCTCTCCCCAGTTCCAGCAATCACCATTCTATTTTTTGTTTCTATGAATTGACTGCTTTGGATACCTCATATATGCGGAATCACAGAGTATATGTCTTTTTGTGTATGGGTGTGTGTGCCTGCATGTGATGGGCTTATTTCTTTTGTCATAATATCTTTTTTAAAAAGGATTATTTATTTGTTTATTTATTTATTCATGAGAGACATAGAGAGAGAGGCAGAGACACAGGCAGAGGAAGAAGTAGGCTCCCTGCAGGAAGCCCCATGCAGGACTTGATCCCAGGGCCCCCTGGATCACGACCTGAGCTGGAGGCAGACACTTAGCCACTGAGCCACCCAGGTATCCCTCATTTATCATAATATCTTCAAGGTCCCTCCATGTTGTAGAGTGTGACACAATTTTCTTCCTTTTTAAGACTGAATAATATCCCATTTTTGGGGGGATCCCTGGGTGGCGCAGCGGTTTAGCGCCTGCCTTTGGCCCAGGGCGCGATCCTGGAGACCCGGGATCGAATCCCATGTCGGGCTCCCAGTGCATGGAGCCTGCTTCTCCCTCTACCTGTGTGTCTGCCTCTCTCTCTCTCTCTCTGTGTGACTATCATGAATAAATAAAAAAAAAAATTAAAAAAAAATCCCATTTTTTGTATAGACCACATGTTATGTTGTCTTTTTTTTTTTAATTTAAAAAGATTCTATTTATTTATTTGATGGAGAGCATGCATAAGCAGGGGGAGCAGGAGAAGGAGGAGCAGGCTCACCACTAAGCAGGGATCCTGATGTGGGGCTCAGATCCCAGGACCCTGGGATCATGACCCCCAGCCAAAGGCAGATGCCCACTGACTGAGCTACCCAAGAACCCCTGTTGTCTTCTTTGTAAGGGCATCAAAGTTTGTTCTTAGAGGCAGCTAAGTTATTGGTAGATCTTTTTGGTTCTGTTGGGTTTTACTTATTTTTTTCCTCTGGGCATACTGGTCAGCATTGTATCACCTCTGGTCTGTATTCAGCTGTCTGCCCTGCAGGGGGCCATCCCAACAGGGGCTTTCAGGGGCCTGTCCTTGGCCTGTGCAGCCTAGCTCTTAGCAAAGGACCACGGCGAATTCCCATCTAGTTTTTGGACACCTCTTGTCAGTTACCCTGCCTGTAAGCTCCAGGCACACAAACAGCTCAAAACTTGCATCTCTGCCTCTTAGTGAGCAGCTTAGTGAGACTTAGTGAGACTGCTGTTCTATTTAGGATTCATTTTCCTACTTGTGCTGGAGAATGGCCCTAGGTAGAACACCAGGTGACCCTGGTGCTCACCTTTGCATATTCTGTTTTCTTAGGGATCACAGTGCTGCATGTATTTCTGTGCCTGAAAACAGTTGCCTCATGTATTTCATGCATTTTATCATATATATAGTTTTTTTCTGTCTGAAAGGTTAAGTCCAGTCTTACTCTGTTATGGTGGGAAACAGAATTCTATTAGGTTTTTTTTTTAAATATATATATATTTTAATGATTATCATTATTTTTTAAAGTAATCTCTGTGCCCAACGTGGAGCTCAAGCTCATGACTCTGAGATCAAGAGTCATGTGCCCTACCACCTGAGCTAGCCAGGCCCCCCAGAGCTATCCTTTTATTACTATACTCTCCCCGTTTTTCAGCTCTTTCTTATCTTGAACTTATAGAGAGTTTTAATTTTGTTTCTCTTTTCCTTACTTTAACTTTTTATTAACGGTTCACCTATTTAGAAATACATTATTCACACTTTAGTATGTATTTATTTAATTCGTTTCCCTTATAGGTGTCTTTGCACATAAAAATGAGAGACCAAGGAGAGAAAATTTAGTGGAATGTCTTACACTGTGAAGTGTAAAGATTAGAACACAATTGGGAAGATGTTTGGGGGAACATGGGAGTACAGCATATTCACAAGCCATATATATGAAATAGTTCATTTTCTCCATGTTGCCAGGCACAGGCAGCCAACAGTCCATTTCTTTCTTTCTTTCTCTCTCTCTTTTTTTTTTTTTTATTTTATTTATTTATTCCTGAGAGACAGAGAGAGAGAGAGAGAGAGGCAGAGACACAGGCTCCACTCAGGGTGCCCGACGTGGGACTTGACCCCAGGTCTCCAGGATCAGGCCCTGGGCTGAAAGGTGGCACTAAACTGCTGAGCCACCCGGGCTGCCCCAACAGTCCATTTCTCTTGTTTTACATATCATCAACTAACAGCTCCAAGAAACAATGAAATTGGTCCCATTGGACGTGCACCTATTTTCTGAAAAGGAAACAAAGCAAATATAAAATCTGAGATAAATTCATAGCTCAGAACCACTGTCATTTTTATTCCAGTTTCCTTAATTGAAATTGCTGGACTTTAGAGCACCTTTTCCTTGCTCAATAGAATTAGGTGAGATTGGAATCAATTTAACATGTATTTAATGAGTATCTATGAGAGAGTGTAGTGAGGAAAAAAAAAAAATCACATTTTAGAGTATTAATTTCTTAATCAACTCCAGATTTTGAGTCATTTCCTGAAAAATTACTTCTGTTTTTATCATGCTGGACCATTAAAAAAAAAAAAAAGAACTTGACAACCTTTAAATTTCCTGCCAGCAGTTTAGACATTGTGTCAGTGTTTCCTCACAGACTCTTCATACTTCTGTAATTTTACTCTCTCAGCTGAATGTGAATGACATTAGATAAAGATGATTGACAATGATATTTATTCTGTATGGCAGTGGTCTACTGAACCCCAAGCCCAGAATGACTACAGACCACAGCCAAAAGGTGAGTTAATCAAGTTCATGTGCGAAACTGTGCATAGTGGGGGATGAATGGGAGGTAGAATAAGTTTGGAGTACAGGATGTAGAAAAATTGAGGGTACTTTGTTTTGTTTTGTTTTTTAAAGAATTTTTTAAAAAAGATTTATCTATTCATTCATTCAGAGAGAGCGAAGAGAGAGGCAGAGACACAGGCGGAGGGAGAAGCAGGCTCCATGCAGGAAGCCTGATGTGAGACTCGATCCCGGGTCCCCAGGATCACACCCCAGGCTGCAGGCGGCGCTAAACCACTGCGCCACCGGGGCTGCCCAAATTGAGGGTACTTTGAAGGAATACATTTAGTTTAGTTTGGAGTCCAGATTTGGAATATGAAAATCTGGTATATGTTCAAGGATCTGATCTTAGGTCTCAGGTAAAATCTTTTGTAACCATTCACTTCTATGAAACTCAAGCTAAGGCTGTTTTAATTCTAAGTATCTCTCTTTTTCAGACTATGAAATGGGGAAAAAAGATACCAATACCTTTGTTAATGGATAATAGTAAGAGTTTGTTAGAAAAGAAACGGATTCACATTATCTAGGTTTCCCTCTCACAGTATTGCACTGGAGTGTTTTAGAAATGGGAAGAAGGAAAACAAACAAAAAAAAAAGAAATGGGAAGAAGGTATGAAGAATACTACAAATAAGTGTTCCTGGTGATTTTTTTGAGATTTGAGGATGAAAAAGACATTTTTATGTGGACTTCTGAGAGAACACTTCCTGAGACAGGCAGATCATAATTTAAGAGCTAAAATTAATATTTAATTTTATATCTTAAGCAATAAACTCCCATAAAGTATATTCTTCAGTGTGGCTTTATCAGCTTTCTCTGTTTTTGCTACATACTCTTATTATTATGATTTTTAGTGTTGTTCTTTGAAAGCATTGCTATAATTTACTATATCATTCCAGTATACTCGGACATTTGGCTTTATTTCTATGACTATAAATTGTATGGCACTGGCTATTTTCATTTATATATAGATTTCTTTCTTTTGGATAATATCTGTGCCAATTTCTAAGCAATAGAAATGTTAAGTCAGAGGAATCTACATTCTAAAGTATAAGTGCAAGGTCAGACAGCTGGCACTAAGCTGGAACTTGAATATAATTATTTTGATTTTTAGGCAAAAGGCTTTTTGTATTTATATACAGTACACTTTGCACATTCTTGTTTACTGCCAGGATGCTCATTTCCACCCCAGCTTTCCAGGGTGCTCTACTTGGGAATAGGAAAATAGACTAGGAGCTTTAAAATTACATTAAAAATCTCTTCACAAAATTATTACATGTTTATTATAGAGAATAGGTTAACTATGAAAGCTGATATAAGAAAATAAAAATCACTAATAATTTTACAATGTGATGATTATTACTCTTACTATTTTGATCTATTTTTGCCTGTCTATGCCAACTGTACTTTATGTACTCTACTAAGAGGCTTTTAATATGTATATTTATTTTTTTAAAAAACGATTTTATTTATTTATTTGAGAGAGAGAGAGGGAGCATGAGCCAAGGCAGGGAGAGGCAGGGGGAGAGTATGGGAGAGAAGCAGACTCCCCTGCTGAGCAGGGAGCCAGATTCAGGACTCCATCGCAGGACCCTGAGATCACCACATCAGCTGAAGGCAGATGCTTAACCAACTGAGCCACGCAGGCGCCCCATGATATGTATATTTCTAAAGTAATTTTTTAAAAAGATTTATTTATTTATTCATTCAGAGAGAGAGAGTGAAGAGAGAGAGGCAGAGACACAGGCAGAGGGAGAAGTAGGCTCCATGCAGGAAGCCCGATGTGGGACTCGACCCGGGTCTCCAGGATCATACCCCAGGCTGCAGGCGGCGCTAAACCGCTGTGCCACCGGGGCTGCCCTCTAAAGTAAATTTTTAAAAATTTAAAATTTCACTTAATTTCTTGAATTGGATTGTGGTTACAGAAATACAGTTAAGCTTTGATACCTTTTTTCATTTTGTATGACATCTAAAATCAATTATTTCATTAAATAGTTTACTATAGTGAAAATGTAGTTTTTTATTTAGGTCACTAGAAATCTAGTGTTTTTGGATGTGCTAGTCCAAATATTTATCAAGCAGAACTCTCTCATTTTAAAAATAGCTCTCATTACACCTAACTCTGGGAAATGAACAAGGGGTAGTAGAAGGGGAAGTGGGCGGGGGGTTGGGGTGACTGGGTGATGGGCACTGAGGGGGGCACTTGGGGGGATGAGGACTGGGTGTTATGCTATATGTTGGTAAATTGAACTCCAATAAAAAAAATAGCTCTTCTTATAAATTTCTTTCCTTTTTTTATTTTTTTAAAGGTTTTATTTATTTATTCACGAGAGACAGAGAGAGGCAGAGACACAGGCAGAGGGAGAAGCAGGCTTTTTGTGGGGAGCCTGATGTGGACTCAATCCCAGGACCCTGGGGTCATGACCTCAGCCAAAGGCAGATGCTTAACCACTGAGCTACCCAGGCGTCCCTCTTTTTTTTTTTTTATTTAATTTAATTTATTTATTTTAGAGAGGGAGAAAGAGAACATGAGCTGGGGAGGAGCAGAGGGAGAAGGACAAGCAGACACCATATGGAATGCAGAGCCCAATGTGGGGCTTGATCCTGAGGCCCTGAGATCATGAGTCAGAAATCAGGAGTCAGACACTTAACCAACTAAGTCACCCAGGTGCCCCTCACTATGAATTTCTTTTAAGAAGTTCAGAATGAGGCAGCTTGGGTGGCTCAGTGGTTTAGTGCCTGCCTTCAGCCCAGGGTGTGATCCGGGAGACCAGGGATCGAGTCCCACATCGGGTTCCCTGCATGGAGCCTGCTTCTCCCTCTGCCTGTGTCACTGCCTCTGCCTCTCTCTCTCTGTGTCTCTCATGAATAAATAAATAAAATCCTAAAAAAAAAGTTCAGAATGCTAAAATAAATTTAAAAATATAAGGAAGTGGCCCTGCATGGTTCAGTTGATTAGGCGTTTGACCCTGATTTGGACCTAGGATCATAGGATTGAAGCCCTTGTTGAGCTCCATGGTGGGCACGGAGCCAGTTTAAGATTCTATCTCCACCTCTCCCTCACTTGTAGAAGAAGAAGTTTAGAATACACACATGTCTACAGTATAATTTATCTAAAATTTAAGTAGTCAAGTGAGACTCCAGATAGTCAGAATTTCCAAATTAAAGATTACCAAATAAAGGGGTCAAAACCAGCACTTAAATTATTACTTTATACACTTTTGTTCTTTACACATAACTCCTACATTGTCAGACTGTGAGACCACTGTGATTTTGAAATAAAAGTTTGGATTAAGAAAAATTTCCATTTTCTAAATGAAAGAAAATAGTATTCTTATATGTAACATAGTTAATATGAAGTAGTGTTCCATCCTTAAACATATCAACTAAAACTCATTATTCTTTCAGCAATGACAGTTTATAAAGTATTTCTGAGGTATAGGTTATTTTATTTCAATTAAGTTGTAGTTATTTAAATTTTGAATAGGTAATACCCCACGTGGTTCAAAATTCAGAAGTGCGAAAGAAAACAAGTATCCCTCCTGTTTTTGTCTTCAGTGACCTATTTCCTCTCTGCAGAGGCAAACAACACTATCAGATTTATGTCTACTTTCAGAGATACTAGCGTACATAATTTTGCAGGATGTTTCTTTCCCTGAACTGCCTATCATGAAAATCAATCCGAATCTGTTAAAAAAAAAAAAAAAAAAAAAGCATGTCTTTATTCTTTTGTTAGAAGTTACATATTCACTTTATAGCTATATCAAAATGTATTTGACTGGTCTATAACATTTTCTCCTACAAATACTGTTGCCATGAATTGCCTTATAAATATGATATTTTGCATATGGGTATCTGTAGGAAAAAATCCTCAAAGAGAAATTGCTGGATCAAACGATAAATGCCTTTGCAATTTTTGCAGGCATTGCCAAATTGTCCTTCAAAGAGATTGTACCAATTAATATTTTTACCACTAAAGCATGAAACTGTGTAAGTCAGAACTTCAAAAGAAAAAAAGTATATATATATATATATACTTAATATATATAAATATATATATATATATATTTTTTTTTTTTTAGAAATTTGGCCATTTGATGCAAGTGACTTTTCAAATCAGTAGTATTTGACAAGATACTGTTACTCTTTTTTTTAAAATTATTTTTTATTATTTATTTATGTAGTCATACAGAGAGAGAGAGGCAGAGACATAGGCAGAGGGAGAAACAGGCTCCATGCACCGGGAGCCTGACGTGGGATTCGATCCCGGGTCTCCAGGATCGCGCCCTGGGCCAAAGGCAGGCGCCAAACCGCTGCGCCACCCAGGGATCCCAAAAAGTATATTTTTAAAAGATTTATTTATTTGATGAGAGAGAGAGTGAGGGAGGGGCAGAGAGAGAGAAAGAATCCTGAGTCAGACTCCCTGCTGAGTGAGGAGCCTGACATGGGGCTTGATCCCAAGATCCTGATTTCGTGACCTGAACCAAAATCCAGTCGGCTGCTTAACAGACTGAGCCACCCAGGTGCCCCAAGAAAAAGTATTCTTAACTTGATAAACATAGGATGTTCCTTAATAAAGATGTGGGTTGTTATTCTAGACTTGAGAGCAAGTCCCTCATATCCAGCAAAGAAAATTTTAGGGCCTGGGTCTCAGTTCTCATTAGACCGTATTTGTGCAAGGCTCCAGCTATCCTTCCTTTGCCTTTTCTTTCCCTTCAACTTTTTTTTTTTTTTTTTAAGATTTATTTATTTATTCATTTAGAGAGAGCGAGAGAGAGGCAGAGACACAGGCAGAAGGAGAAGCAGGCCCCATGCAGGAAGCCCGATGCGGGACTCCATCCCGGGTCTCCAGGATCACACCCCAGGCTGCAGGCAGCACTAAACCGCTGTGCCACCAGGGCTGCCTTCCTTCAACTTTTATTGTAACTTTTACTGTAACTCAGAATTTTATTTTGGATTCTGTTCTTGCAGTTTCTTCTGGCAGATCCCCTCTCTCACGCCATGTGGCAATAGCTTTGGGATTTCTGAGCACTATTCTTGTGTGTTTCCTGCTTGTTCAGTGGATTCTCTGCCAGGGTAAGTACTAACTTAAATCAAAATCTTTTATTTCGCCTATTTTTTAAAAAAGCTTATTCATTTAAGTAATCTCTACACTCAATGTGGGGCTTGCAGGCTTGCACTCATGACCCTGACATCAAGAGTCACATGCTCTTCTGACGGAACCAACCAAATATCCCTATTTTACTTATATTGTGTTATAAGAGCAATAAAACATAACAGAAAATTTGAAAATTGAAAAATAATGCCAACCGGGACGCCTGGGTGGCTCTGCAGTTGAGCATCTGCTTTTGGCTGGAGTCATGATCCCGTGGTCTCAGGATCGAGCCCCACATCAGACTCCCTGCATGGAGCCTTGCTTCTCCCTCTGCCTCTGTCTCTGCCTCTCTCTCTCTCTGTCTCTCATGAATAAGAAAATAAAACCTTTTAAAAAAAGAAAAATAACGCCAACAAAATAACTCACCACTTGTATACATTTCCTGGGTATAGTCTCTTGGGCTTTGACTACATGCATTTGTGTAAGTATTATTTTAAAAAAGAATATCAAGTCCTCTAAAATCTTCCCCACTTTTTTTTTAAAGTAAGGCTGGGTATAGTTCTGATCATTATATGCTTATAATTTTGTATATGGCTTTTTAATTATATTATGTCCTAAACACTTTTCTATTTACTATCATATTTATCATGATAATCAAATTATAATTGCATTATTTGTGTGTTAATTATGTTTAGCTTTTCATATATAGATATATAAAAATATATTCTGATTTTTTCCAATTAGAGTACTTTCATATTGTCTAAAGTGAAATTTTCTAAAAAAAAAAAAAAAACAAAAAAAAACCAAAGTGAAATTTTCTAAATTTAATTCTTCTAGGTCATTAAATATCCAAAAAGCACTCAGTTTATTATTTCACAACCCAGAGTCCTGACTTAAGTTTATGTTATCTGGAAATAATTGTTAGTAACAGATGATTGTTATACAGACTTTATTCATTTGGACTCTAAGAGCTCAGCCCTAGGACCTCTACCTCGACCCAAGTCCTTTGACAGAAAGAAACTCCAAGGAAGTTGGGAATTTTTCATTCAGCCTGGGTAATGTCACAGTTGTATGGAAAAAGCACAAATCTATAAGGTGTCAACATTGTAACTTGATCTCCAGAACCCTATGTTGGTCCCATGCCAAGCCACAGAAAAGTTGTCTAATTTTGACATTTTCAAAAAGGACTGCCTTCACTAACTTTTAACTCCCAAATCTACATTAGGTATATACTCTATTATGCAGTCATTTATCCACACCTATGCTTATTTGATATAATGGCTCATACTCGCCTGTTGTGGAATTGTGCCTATGAGGAGTTTATACAAATGTATTTCATGGCTGAGCAGGGAGCCCGAAGAAGCAGGGTTCATCCCAGGACCCTGGGATCATGACCTGAGCCGAAGGCAGACACTTAACAAACTGAACCCCTCAGGTGCCCCCTCCCTTTTAAAAGATACAATCCAGCCATTTTAAAGGAATGAGAATGTTCTGTATTTAAAGGAGCCCCGTGAAGAAATTGCATCACTTTCACTTTAGCATCTAATATCCTTCTCTGTTGGAAAGTTTTTGTTTGATAAATTCTTTCTGCTGAAATATAAGTCTTTTATCTAATATCTAGTGATGGCAGATAATCACATTTGCGATAAAAGATAAAACACCTATCTTTCACTCTAGTTAAGTTTGCTTTTTCTAGTTTCTGTCTTTTTCTTTTGCACTATCACAGGGTGTCAGGTTGAGGTTGGACATTCTGGAAAATTCTTCCTGATTTCAGTAATGTATCTATGCAGTTATGTAGTATGTGCATGTGCACTGAGCCTACATAGACAGCGGGCTGACACATACAATGCAGATGCTTGGTTATCTTATCTGGTAGGTATATAGCATATGTGTGTAAAGACCTAGCACTAGTGATGCGCTCTGTCCACAGTCCTCAGCCTCATTGTGTCCGTTTCCTTACTGCTGTAGTCATAGTCACATGCTTGTGTAGTGGAATGTACAGTAGTGATAAAGTTGGACATTATGAAGTTTTTATTTTTACTATTTATTTATTTTTAAAGATTTTATTTATTTATTCACGAGGGACACACAAAGAGAGGCAGACACAGGCAGAGGGAGAAAAGCAGGCCCACCACAGGGAGCCCGACGTGGGACTCGATCCCAGGACTCCAGGATCACACCCTGAGCCAAAGGCAGATGCCCAACTGCTGAGCCACTAGGCGTCCCCATTATGAAGTTTTTTTTTTTTTTCATTATGAAGTTTTTAATTTGAGGCCATGAATTGTTGTGCCTTTCTCTAAACTTTAGTCTGAAAGGTGCTGGGACAGGGAAGACTATGGGGCTGCCATAAGCTGTTTACCTCCCATTTCATTTCCAAGACTAAGTGGTGCATAAAGATGTGACCAGTCCTCTTCCTTTCTAGGTTCCAAGTGCAACACGTGTACCAGTTGTTATAGTTGCCCTGACCTCTGGATGAGGTATGGTAACCATTGTTATTACTTCTCAGTGGAGAAGAAAGACTGGAATTCTAGTCTGGAATTCTGCTTAGCTGAAGACTCACATCTCCTTATGTTCACAGACAACCAAGAAATGGTAAATGCAAACATTTAGCAAATGTAGGTTGTTATGTCGGTGAATGGTGTTCCAAAGTATCGTGTGTTCTCTTTTGAGGAACAAAAGGAACATTCTTCTCTTTCTCTCTCTTTCTCTCTCCTTGTTCTTTCCTTTCCTTTCTCCTCCTCTACCCCTGCTTCCTTCCTTCTTCCTAGTCCTTACCCTTTCTCTGCCTGACCCAGCAATCTTCATGTGTAGAAACCTAGATGTTTGCATACTCTGGAATGTGTGTACATGTGTGTGCTGGAAATGGAAGGGTGGTGAGTATTACACATAGGAATTAGGCCTGAAATACAGGTCTAATTAAAAGAAAGCATTAGATCTAGAAACATAGGAGTTCAACAACAAGGAGACAGCAGATTCTTGCGCAACAGCTGGTGGAATTTGGGAAGGAGGGGAAGAGAGATATCTTGGGGACAAAGAGACTGTGGTAAGGGCTTAAATGTCTTTCAATAATTTCCCTTCATTCTTTGGAATCCAGCAAGTCTAGACTAGGAAGCAATTGGGATGGGGGATGAGAGAGAGGCATGAGAAGGAAGAAATTCCAGAAAGTTGGGAAAGAAGAAAAGAAAGTGTGCATGTATGATCGTCTGTGTGTATGTGTGTGTGTGTGTGTGTGTGTGTGTGTGTGTGTGTGTGTATGTGTGAGAGAGAGAGAGATCTTAACTCCCTTGCAGGGCTAAGTTGGTGGGCTCCACTTCCTGTAAGCTTCACAGATCCTTTCTGTCCACCCAGCAGTCTCCTGGAGGAGAGCTCTTTATCAATCCTAGAGCATCTCAAGGTAATATAAGGAATTGACATCCTGAATACAAAAATCAATCAAATTCTAACTTGTCAATGTAAATAACATATACAAAGAAAATAAATTCTAATTAGGTTTTTAGTGCTAATTGCATGCTGATTTTTGTGTGTTGATACTGTTTTATGTACTCTTTTTTGGTAGAATCAAGTCATAGAGAACAGTTTGTTAAGAATTTTTTTTTAATATTTTTTTTATTTATTTATGAGAGAGAGAGAGAGAGAGAGAGAGAAAGAGAGGCAGAGACACAGGCAGAGGGAGAAGCAGGCTCCATGCACCGGGAGCCCGACGTGGGATTCGATCCCAGGTCTCCAGGATCGCGCCCTGGGCCAAAGGCAGGCGCTAAACGACTGCGCCACCCAGGGATCCCAGTTTGTTAAGAATTAAACTATTAGAACATTGTATAGTGACAGATGCTACCTACTTTTGTAGCACAGCATGCCCAGATTTGTCCAATCACTATGTTGTACATCTGAAACTAATGTGACATTGTGTGTAAACTGTTCTTCAGTTTAAAAAAAAAAGGAATTCAACTATATTAACATTCTTTGGAGAAATTCAGAGATAACTACTCTGAAGCTGTTGAGAATATAAAGTCCCTAAGTTTTACAACTTCCTATTTTAAGAAAAGATTACAGCATCTAGATTTCTTATTTTCTATCAAATGAGAAATTCCTTTGAAATTCTCCATAGAATCTAATTCCAAATCAGCCTGTCCCTGTGACTTCCTTTTCTTTTATGCCTTCCCCAAACTAGGTGGTAGAATGCATTGGGGTTTATTCATTAGATATATGAAATCTTGGTTTCATGGAATCTGATCATAATAGCCTCGCTTTCTGGGTCTTTTGCAGCAACTCCTATTCTTACTCTGCTGCAGTTGCCTCTGAAGACTTGAGCTGACTAAAGTCAATAGCAGAAGTGAGCAAAGAGCTTGAAACATTGCAGGACAAATACTGATAAACAGAGTTGTGAGTCATAATGTAAGACTGTACCACAGAGAAGTGTGGTATAGTGTCTATTATAAATGAGGCCAGGTGACAATGAAAGCTAAGGAGGAAAAGAGCTAAGGCACAGAATATGTGGGGCTTGGCGGTATTTCTGTTTCTCTGTGCTCCCCCAAAGGAATGGAAGGGTATTAGAGGAATGTCTTTCTATCTTTCTTTACTTTCCCTGAATCCTGCCTCTGCTGTTGAATAAGCCGAACAGAGTTAGATTGGCTATATTGCCAAAACCAGTTTATTTTCTCATCACGGGGTCTTATGACCCCTTCTGACATTCCTGTGGAGTCTTTCTGGATTCTCTGGTCTAATTCTTTTTCTTGCCTCCAGCTTTTGTCAGATTCTATTAGAACCAGCTTGACTTATATCTGATCTCCTGAGCCTCTTGTTACTAGCATTGTTATTCTTTGGTTCTCAAGGCAAGATTTACATACTATTTTAAGGTATGCTTGATATTCTTAGTATCATACTTAGGACTAAACAGCTACTGCCCACCTCCCTTTCCACCACCCCTTGTTCGTTTCCCAGAGTTAGGAGTCTCTCATGTTCCATCACCCTCTCTGATATTTCCCACTCATTTTCCCTCCTTTCCCCTTTATTCCCTTTCACTATAAAATAGAAAGTTTTCAAATTGGCATTCCACTGGTAGAGAATACTGCTAGAGAATTAGTTTGTTATATGCCAGAGGCTATAAAGGTATGGGAAAGTATCTCTCTCATGCTGTTAAATAGTTATCTGTCAGTAGGATACATAAATGTAGCCCACTTCTTAGTTCAGTTACATCAAAATATAATAATAATAATAAATAATAATAATAATAAATAGGAAACTAATATATATGGAGCACCGACCATGTGCCAGGTATTTTATGTATATTATTCTCAATTTTCACAGCATATCCTATGAAACAGGATTCAACATCTCCATTTACTGATGAATGAGTGGTTAATGAACAAGAGTTAGTGAACAAATGTAAGTCTACAAATCTGGCAGAGCTAGACTTTTTTTTTTTTTTAAATTCAGAGCCAGATTTTAAACTATATCAGCCACGTATAGAAATACTGTACTTGTTGGCTTCCTGATACATCTTGTGCATGCTGAAAAACAAGACAACACTTACTATTAATTGCCTTCTGTGGATTTTCTATTCTTTTTGTTTTGTTTTTGTTTTTGATGCCTTTTCTGTTCATGTTTAAAAAATTATTTGAAGTTGAAATCTGGAATGTACATTATAGGATTCTTGGGGTTTAAATATATTTAAAAAGTAGTGAGATGCTCACTTATTATCTCTTTTTTCTTTCCTGGACTTAAATATTTATTTTATTTTTGAGAGAATAATAAGAAAATTGATAGGGTGCCTGGTGGCTCAGTTGGTTAAGTGTCTGCTTTTGGCTTAGTTCATGATCTCACTGTTCTGGGATCCAGCCTTGTATCGGCTCTCTGCTCAGAGGGGAGTTTGCTTCTTTCTCCCTCTCCCTCCCACCACATGTGCTCTCTCTCTTACTTTCTCTCAAATAAATAAAATCTTTAAAAATAATTAATAACAAAATTAAAATTGAATCACTCCATTACTTTTTTAGTTTTTTTATGACATCTACTCTATTGTTTCTCTTGTCCTTTGAATTTATCTTTAGATCTTTAGATATATTTAAGTTCTTGATTTTTGTTGTCAGATTTTTCTATTAGGCTCAGTTCATTTAGTATATTAGCATTTGTTTTTTGTTTAGTTTATTTTTTAGGCCCACTCCACTGTCCCAGAAACCAGTGCACTTCTGCTCCCTCTCTTCTCTTAGCATTTGTTTGTTATAGTTGTTGGTTTGTTATTTTAAAATGTATGTTGACCAGAGAGTTCTCTGGAAAATACTTTGGTTTCTTTAAATCTATCACGATGCTCCTCACCCTGTAACATCTTTCTTCATTATCATGATGTGAAATTATATAATCTGACTCTTGTTTTAACAACCTCTCATTCAGCCTTAACCCATACTTAACTCTCTATCAGAGTTTATGACTTTGGGACTGTCCTAGTCTTCCTCCTGAACTTTTGATATTGGCTTTTCTTGTTTTTAGGATTTATATCTAAATATACTCAGGGCTTCCTTCTTTGGTTACTGCAATACAGACATTACAGTAACATGGTTACTTTCCCCCATATTTTGAAGTAACAGAAAGGACTTTTTTTGATTTCTTTCAGATAGTCACGAGTTCATTTTACTACCTTGTGCACTAGCTATGTGAACTCGAGAAATTTTCTTAACCTCTTTGATTCTCAAGTTTCTCACGTGTAAAGTAGAGAAAATTCTTTCCAGTGTTCTTATGATATTAAATGAGGAAATCTGTGTGGGAGTTCCTTTAACGTAGTATGAATCACTTAATTTTAGTTTTTCTTCTTTTCCACTTTAATTCTCCTTGTTGCTCAAAGTAAAGCCTAGAGCCAAAATAACTTGCTTTATTCTTCTGTCTCCCAAGACATGAAATTCATGAAGTATATGTCATAAAATAAGTTATGACTTGTTGAATTGGGTATTTTCCTTATGAGGAAATCTGAAATATGTTAGAAGTTTCAAAGAAATGCCTGGAAACAGAGGGGGATGGTAGCAGAATTGTTTCACTCTGGAGGTACTTATTGTCTGATAATGTCTGTGTTTTTTTGTCACCCTTTCTTCATAAGTAGATCAAAGCAGTGTCTGTGACCTTCACACCAAGAGTGCAGGTGTGTAAATAGGTTAAGATATCTCTCACTTTTTTTTTTTTAACATTTTGCAAAATTGTGGTAGAACATATGCATAACAAAATTCACCATTTCAACCATTTTCAAGTGTACAATTAAGTGGTGTTAAGTACATTCATGCTGTTGTTCAACTGTCACCACTGTTCACCTCTAGAACTTTTACATCACCCCAAACCAAAACTCTGTACCCACTAAACACTAACTCCTCATTTCCTCTTCCCTCCAACTCTTGGTAACTACTGTTCTACTTTTGGTGTCTCTGAATTTGCCTATTATGTCCTTTTGTACCTGGCTTATTTCGCATAGCATGTTTTTTTTTTTTTAAGATTTCATTTATTTATTCATGAGAGACACAGAGAGGCAGATACATAGGCAGAGGGGGAAGGAAGCAGGCTCTTTGAGGGGAGCCTGATGTGGGACTTGATCCTGGGACTCTGGGATCACGTCTTGAACCAAAGGCAGATGCTCAACTGCTGAGCCACCCAGGGGTCCCTCACTTAGCATGTTTTTAAGGTCAATTCATGCTGTAGCATGTATCAGAATTTCATTCCTTTTTATGGCTAAATAATATTCAATTATGTGGATATACCAATTTTGTTTATTCATTTATCAATGGACAGTCTCACTGTTTTCTTTTTTTTTTTTAAGATTTTATTTATTCATGAGAGACACAGAGAGAGACAGAGACACAGAGAGAGACAGAGACACAGGCAGACGGAGAAGCAGGCTCCATTCAGGGAGCCTGATGTGAGACTCGATCCAGAACTCCAGAATCATGCCCTAAGCCGAAGGCAGACACTCAACTGCTAAGCCACCCAGGCGTCCCTCTCATTGTCTTTTAAAGAGAGTGTTCTGGTTTACACAGTAAGTCTTAATTGACTTTTAGTATTGTGCACATACACAAAATTATAAGGGACATTCATATCAATGTTAAACTCTAGAAATTTGTAGCCTGTCAAATTTTCCTTTGAAATCTCTTAATGTAGCTGCATGTTTTTATATGATAGTAATTACAGTTTGCATGCTATAAAGTATCTGAAAGTCTGAAAACATAGGATAAACCTATTTTTACATAGAATATTTGTTACATTTTCAAGTAATATGCTCAATATGTTTTTATTCAACCTAAAGATATATTTTCAGGCAAAATTCCTCTAAATTTAAAGATCTAGTTGATTTTCGATGTTATGGGTGCTCTGTATTATTATTATTACTATGTAATAATACAGAGTAACTATTATTACTCTGTATTATTATTACTATTATTACTCTGTATTATTATTATTACTATTGCTCTGTATTACTTTTTTTTTTCAAGTTAGTAAGTACATCCATTGCTTTAAACACTTCACCTGAAAAGGTATCCGGAGGTTGAAGAAAAAAATATTGATGATGTTATTAAAAAATATAACAGATACATTTATTTATTTATTATTATTATTTTTAAACATTTTATTTATTCATGAAAGACACAGAGAGAGAAAGACAGAGACATAGGCAGAGAGAGAAGCAGGCTCCATGCAGGGAGCCTGATGTGGGACTTGATCCCGGAAATCCAGGATCACGCCCTGGGCTGAAGGCAGATGCTCAACCGCTGAGCCACCCAGATGTCCCCAGATATATTTATTTAAAACAGATATATTTATTAAAAAATACAAGGGCATCAGGGTTAAGTGTCTGCCTTCAACTCAGGTGATGATCACAGGGTCCAGGGATTGAGCCCCACATCCTGCTCCCTGCTGCACAGAGCATCTGCTTCTTCCTTTCTCTCTCCCTCTGCCTCTCCCCCTGCTTGTGCTCATGGTCTCCTTCTTTCTCTCAAAGAATTAAATACAATCTTTAAAAAAAATACATTTATCCTATGTTTCTAGTTTTTTGGACACACTGTGTTTATATATTCTGCTTTTATTACCTAACATTATTTCATTCCTGTTTTTTCCAAACATTACATTATTTTAGGTTTTATTTTTAAGGTTCTGTATTATTCTATTATTGCTTATCTATTTTTTATATTTCAAGATGAAGTTTTACTTATTTCTAATTTCTGTGCAGTTATATGCATATTTTTATGACTTATTTTTCTTGAGGTTATTTTTTAGGATATAATTCCTAAGAATAGATGAGCCCAAGTAATTTTGAGATATTATTAATTTATTTCCATAGGAGTTGAAATAACTTAGATATATCCCACAAACCATCTTAGTTTAGAACTTTAAGGAGTATGTTCTATGCCTTAATAATATCTAAATTACAATTTAAAAATATTACTTATAGAACCATGTCTATGTGTGTATAATGCATAAATATTGACCTATAGTATGGCACCGAGTCATGCTGTATCTGATTTTATCTGAGTTCTGTCTCCATTTTGACTTTAGGTTTTGCATTTTTTTCTAAAATATGACAGAACATTACAAACTCTAAAGTAAATAATTTCATATATTTTCCTAGGTGGCGGGGTTACAGTAATAATCAAGAATTCTTGCTGTTAGGGTGCTTACATTTTAGTCAGAGGAAAGACAGACATCCACGAAGTAATTAACATGGTGATATATGCTTTGAAGAAAGTGAAACAGTAAATGTAGGTACTACTTTAGATTGGCCAAGGATGTTGGCCATCTAAGGAGGTAACATGGGAGCTGGAACCTAGGCCTGAATGACACCCATAGGAAAATCTAGGGAAAGGGTATTTCAGGCAGAGGAAAAAGCTATGTAAAGATCATAAAGTAAAAATGACCTTGGCATGTTAAAAGAACTGAAAAAAGGGTCATATGACTGGAAGCTAGTAAGTGAATAAAATGGTTGGCAAGGTCTAGATCATGTAAAATCTTATAATATACATAGTGGAAACTTTATATTTTGTTCTGTGTGAAAGAGGAAACCATCAGAAAGTATTAATCAGGGGCACAATATGATCTTATTTATCACTAGAAGGGGAGAGCCTCATATATGAAAGCTTAGCACTGGGAGAGAAAATTTAGATGCTTATTCAATGCAGAGCCTTGGGTAAGCCTTTTGACCAAGGTGAACTTTTTTACTCCTCTGTAAAGAGGATGATAGAACTTGTGTATCTTTCAGAGTTTTTTTTTTTTTTAAAGCTTCAAGTTTGTATTTAAGTTCTAATTAACACATATGGTAAAATTGGTTTCAGGTATAGAATTTAGTGATTCATCACTTACACATAACACCCAGTGTCATCACAAGTGCCCTCCTTAATACCCATCACCTACTAGCCTATTCCTCACTCATCTATCTCCATCAACCCTCTGTTTTCTATTGTTGAGACTTTTGTGCTTTGTTTCTCTCTCTCTCTCTCTTTGCTTCCCCTATGTCCATCTGTTTTGTTTCTTAAATTCCATATATGAGTGAAATCATCTGGTACTTTTGTCTTTCTCTGACTGACTTATTTTGCTTAGCATGATACCCTCTAGTTCCATCCATGTTATTGCAAATGGCAAGATTTCATTCTTTTGATGGCTGAGTAATATTCCTTTTATATATATGTGAATATGTATATTCATATAAACATATGAGAATCATTTATATATATATGTATATATATATATATATGCACACACACACCCCACCTCTTCTTTATCCATTCATCAGCTGATGGACATTTGGGTTCTTTCCATAATTTGTTTTTTAATTTTTAAAAAATATTTTTAAATTATTTTTTTATTTTTTAATTTATGATAGTCACACACACACACACACACACAGAGGCCGAGACACAGGCAGAGGGAGAAGCAGGCTCCATGCACCGGGAGCCCGACGTGGGATTCAATCCCGGGTCTCCAGGATCGCGCCCTGGACCAAAGGCAGGCGCTAAACCGCTGCGCCACCCAGGGATCCCGGTTCTTTCCATAATTTGGCTATTGTTGATAATGCTGGTATAAACATCAGTGTGCATGTGCACCTTTGAATCAGTGTTTTTGTAACCTTGGGTAAATACCTAGTAGTGCAATTGCTGGGTCATAGGGTAGTACTATTTTTAAGTTTTTGGAGACAATCCATATTGCTTTCAAAGTGGCTACAGTAGTTGTTGGTGGGTTTGCATTCCCACCAACAGTGCAAGAGGGTTCCCTGTTTTCCACATTCTCATCATCATTTGTTGTTTACCATGTTGTTAATTTTAGCCATTCTGACTGGTGTGCAGTGGTATCTCATCATGGTTTTGATTTGTATATCCCTGATGATGAGTGATATTGAACATCTGTTCATGTGTCTGTTAGACATCTGGATGTTTTCTTTGGAAAAATGTCTATTCAAGTCTTCTGGCATTTTCTTAACTGGATTATTTGTTTTTTGGGTGTTAAATTTGATAAGTTCTTTATAGATTTTGGATACTAACCCTTTATCAGATATGTCATTTGTGGGGTGCCTGGGTGGCTCAATCAGTTAGGCAAATACCTTTAGCTCAGATCATGATCCCAGGTTTCTGGGATGGAGCCCTACATGGGGCCTGCTCAGTGGGGAGCCTGCTTCCTTTCCCTCTCCTACTGCCTGTTGCTCCCCTCTCGTTGTGCTTTTTCTCTGTTAAAGAAAGAAGAAAGAAAGAAAGAAAGAAAGAAAGAAAGAAAGAAAGAAAGAAAGAAAGAAAGAAGACAGACTAAAATAAAAAAGATACATCATTTTCAAATCTTCTCCCATTGCATAGGTCATCATTCAGTTTTATTGATTGTTTCTTTAACTATGCAGAAGCTTTTTATCCTGATGAAGTCCCAATAGTTCATTTTTGCCTTTGTTTCCCTTGCTTCTGGAGATGTCTCTAGTAAGAAGTTGTGTGGCTGAGATCAAAGAGGTGGCTGCCTGTATTCTTTTCTAGGATTTTGATGGTTTCCTGTCTCACATTTAGGTCTTCCATCCATTTTGAATTTATTTTTGTGTATGAAGTAGGAATGTGGTCCAATTTCATTCTTCTGTATATTGCTGTCCAGTTTTCCCAACACCGTTTGTTGAAGAGACTGTCTTGATTTCTCTTTCTGCTGCTTCATTATTGGTGTATAGAAATGCAACAGATTTCTACACATTGATTTTATATCTTTGCTGAATTTGTGTATCAGTTCTAGTAATTTTTTGGTGGAATCTTTTGAGGTTTCTACAAAGTATCATGTCATCTGTGGGTAGTGAGAGTTTGACTCTTCTTTGCCAATTTGGATGCCTTTTATTTCTTTTTTTGTCTGATTGCTGAGGCTAGGACTTCTAGTACTATGTTAAATAATGATAGTGGGAGTGGACATCCCTGTCTTATTCCTGACTACAGAAGAAAAGCTCTCAGTTTTTCCTCATTCAGGATGATATTAGCTGCAGGTCTTTCATATATGGTCTTTATGATGTTGAGGTATGTTCCATCTATCCCTACTTTGTTGAGGGTTTTTTTTTTTTAATCAACAATAGATGTTGTATTTTGTCAAATGCTTTTTCTGCATCCATTGAGAGGATCATATGGTTCTTATCCTTTCTTTTATTAATGTGGCATGTCATGTTGATTGATTTGCGAGTATTGAACCACCCCTAAAGCCCAGGAATAAGTCCTACTTGATTGTGGTGAATAATATTTTAATGTACTATTGGATTCCACTTGGTAGTATCTTGTTGAGAATTTTTGCATCAATATTCATCAGGGATATTGGCCTATAACTCTCCTTTTTAGTTTCAGAATCAAGCTAATGCTGGCCTCATAGAATGAATGTGGAAGTTTTCCTTCCATTTCTATTTTTTGGGGCAGTTTGAGAAGAATAGGTGTTAACTCTTCTTTAGATGTCTGGTAAAATACCCCTGGGAAGCCACCTGGCCCTGACTTTTGTTTGCCAGGAGATTTTTGATTACTGATTCAATTTCTTTGTTGGTTTTGGGTTTATTCAAATTTGCTAGTTCTTCCTGTTTCAGTTTTGGTAGTTTTATGTTTCTAGGAATTTATCCATTTCTTCCAGATTGCTCAGTTTGTTGACATATAATTTTTTTTTTAATTTTTATTTATTTATGATAGTCACACAGAGAGAGAACGAGAGAGAGGCAGAGACACAGGCAGAGGGAGGCAGGCTCCATGCAGCGAGAGCCCGACGTGGGATTCGATCTTGGATCTCCAGGATCGCGCCCTGGGCCAAAGGCAGGCGCCAAACCGCTGCGCCACCCAGGGATCCCGACATATAATTTTTTTTGATATGCTTTTATAATTGTTTGTATTTCTGTGGTGTTGATTGTGATCTCTCCTTTTTGACTTGTGATTTTATTTATTTGGGTTCTTTCTCTCTTCTTTTCGATAAGTCTGAATAGGGGTTTATCAATTTGATTAATTCTTTCAAAGAACCAGCTCTTAGTATTTTTGATCTATGGTACTGTTTTTGCACCAAAGGCAGGTGCCAAACCATTGAACCATCCAGGCGTCCCTCAATGAGTTTCTTTATGTTTGTTATTAATTGATTTATATATTTGGGTGCTCCCAAGTTGGGGCATAAATATTTACAATTGTTAGATCTTCTTGTTGGATAAACCTCTTACTTATGATATAATGCTCTTTTTTATCTCTTGTTACAGACTTTGGTTTAAAATCTAGTTTGTCTGATATAAGTATGGCTACTTTGGCTTTCTTTTGATGTCCATTGGCATGATATATGGTTCTCTATACCCTCACTTTCAATCTGGAGGTGTCATTACACTTGTTTAAAATGAGTCTCTTGTAAGCAATATATAGATAGGTCTTGATTTTTTAATCCATTCTGATACCCTATATCTTTTGATTGGAGCATTTAGTCTACCTCCATTCAGAGTAATTATTGATAGATAAGAATTTAGTGCCATATTATTACCTGTAAAGTTGCTATTTCTGGAGATTTTCTCTGTTCCTTTCTAGTCTTTGTTGCTTTTGGTCTTTCTTTCCCACTTAAAGGGCCCCCTTTAATATTTCTTGCAGGGCTGGTTTAGTAGTCATGAACTCTTTGACTTTTTGTCTGGGAAGATCTTTATCTCTTCTTCTAATGACAGCTTCCTCAGGTAAAGTATTCTTGGCTGCATATTTTTCCCATTCAGCATGTTGAATACATCATACCACTCTCTTGTGGCCTGCCAGGTTTTTGTGGAGAGAGCTACTGCTACCTGATTTATCTTCCCTTATAGGTTAGGGATTTATTTACCCTTACTACTTTCAGGATTCTTTCCTTATCTCTATATACTGCAAATTGTACTATGACATATCTTGGTGTTGGTCAGCTTTTGTTGAATTTGGTGAGAGTTTCAGTTTCCTGTGCTTCCTGGACTTGAATGACTGTCTCCTTCCCCAGATTAGGGAAGTTTTCAACTATAATTTGTTTAGATAAACTTTCTGCCCCCCTTCCCTCTCTTTTTATTCTGGGACTCCTATGATATGAATTTTATTATCCTTTATGGAGTTGCTGAGTTTTGTGAGTCTACATTTGTGATCCAATACTTTCTTCCCCTCTTATTTTCCGTTTCATTATTTTCCATAATTATGTCTCTGTATCACTGATTCATTCCTCTGCTTTGTCCATACTTGTCATTGCATATAGTCAATTTTGCATCTCAGCTATAGCATTTTTTTATTTTGGCCTGACAAGTTTTTAGTTCTTTTATCTCTGCAGAAAGGGATTCTCTGGTGTCGTCTATGCTTTTCTCAAGCCCAGCTAGTATCATCATGATTGTTGTTTTAAATTCTAGTTCAGGCATGTTTATATTTGTTTTGATTAGTTCCCTGGTTATCACTTCTTGTTCTTTCTTTCTGAGTGAATTCCTCTGTCTTGTCATTTTGTGTAGGTCGCTGTTTTTGTGTGTGTTAGGAAAGCCTGTTATGTTTCATGCTCCTGAAAGTAATGGCTGTATTAAGAAGAGGTCCTATACTGTCTGGGGCCTGGTGCTTTTTTTTTTTTTTTTTTTTAAGATTTATTTATTTATTCATGAAAGACACAGAGAGAGAGAGGCAGAGACATAGGCAGAGGGAGAAGCAGGCTCCTTGCAGGGAGCCTGATGTGGGACTTGATCCAGGATCCCGGGATCATGCCCTGAGCCAAAGGCAGATGCTCAACCGCTGAGCCACCCAGGCATCCCGGGCCTGGTGCTTTAGGAAATGTTTCAGTGTGTGCACTGTGCTGTTGTGTTTTGGCTGCTCCTTCCTTCAGGTCAGTCCTCTGCTGAGTTTCTCCTTGCCTGCAGTAGGGAGTGTTTGGACCTTGTCCACAGTGCGGCAAGTTTTAAAGTTTTAACTAGGTGTGTTTTGGTCTGCTTTTAAAGAGGCTAGATCTTATTTCCCCTAGAGCTGAAGCTTTGCAGCACTTCTATGGTCAATAGACTTGGTGTGTGAGGGGTCTGTGCTGGTCTTCTGGGGGAAGAGCCTGCTGTGCTGGTTGTCAGGCTGACTTACCCTAGTAAAGATGCACCTATAGGGTGCAGGGGTGCAGAGCCTGCCACTGTTCAGGAAGCCCTCACAGAAGAGCAAACAGTCTCTCCTCTTGTATTACTGGTTTCCGTCAGATATCTGCCCTCACCCTGTCTGTGGCCAAGCCGTCTGCCCACCCCATGGCATGGTACTTCTGTGTTTTATCCCAGGCTTATGGCTGGGTTTCAAAACTCCAAATTTTAGGAGCCCCCAGCAGCACAGAATGATGCTGATCCTCTGGGGGAAGGTCTTGCCACACTGCAGTTGGTGCCCTTTAGTCCCAGAAAAGTAGTCACATGATTGCACAGTGGCTTGGAGTTTATGGTAAAGCTCAGCAAAAGCCAGCATCAAGATTTGCTGCCCTCAGCAGGTGTCTCTGTTCCTGTGCTAATGAACAGGGCAGCACATTGGTGCCCACCGGCTCTTTTGTCCCCTGAGAGGCTGAGCCTCCTCTCCCAAATGCACTCCAAGAAGAGGAACTGTCTCTTCCGGTGCAACCAAGGGGATCCTCAAACGATGCTGTCTGGTCCCAGGTCTTTGCTTTCCTTCCCCATAGAAGCACTGTTATGGCCGACAGGCTCCACTGGTGGCTAATGGACTTCTGAAGCTTCAAACTTTGGGCTTCCCTGATTGTAAAAACTTAAGATAGTCAGCTGCTTTAGTTTTCCCAGTCAGTGGTTTGGGGGAAGTGTTTCTCTTGTGCAATTCCCTGTGTACTACTTTCTCTTTCTCACTTTCTGTCTCTTTCTCTCTCTCCTCTCTCCAAGATCAAGGCTCCATCTCCTTTGAAGCACCTGCATTTCTTTTCTCCCCAGAATCATGTCTCTGTGCTTCCTACATCCCCTGGTGTGGTTTCTTTTCTCCCTCTAGTTCCGCAGTTTGTTCTCTTAGCATTCAGATCAATTTCTTGGGTATTTAGAATGGTTTGATATTTATCTAGCTGTGTTTGTGGCACGAGGCAAATCTAGGGTCCCCTTCTGCTCCACCATGTTAATTAGGGTTTTATTTTATAACTGGAAAAAAATCCTTGAGAATATCTGTACTAAGTCCTCTTAAGAAAATTAAGGCTAAGCCAGATTAAGCAATTTTTTAATCCTCAGATAGTGGTGAAGAGTTAGTGATAGATGGCAGTATATTGTTTTTGTTTTGTTTTCCTAAATGCCATACTTTTCAGATGAAGTTAGGAATGGATACAAAGGTATTTTGTAAACCTTAATGTAAAACAAATATAAGACATAATTGTTTTCAGGATACCCTATCTTGAGAGAACAAAGCTATAACAGGAAGGAAGTATTGATACGCAAGTTTTACAGATTTTTCAAATGTTTCATTTAGAAGCCACTGCAACCATGTTTCTTCCGTGGAAACTAAGATTGAAATTCAATGAAGAGAAAATAGAAGTAATTCTAAAATGGGAAGTAGCACGAAAGACTTGTTCTTTCTGTTATGGACTACATGTTCGTGCTTTCCAAAATTCATATATTGAAATCCTGATCCTCAATGTGGTGGCATATGAAGATGTGGTCCTTGGGAAATTAGATCATGAGGGTGGGTCCCTCATGATGGGATTAATACCCTTATAAGAGGAGACATGAAAGCGCTTGTCTCTCTTCTCTCTGCCATGTGAGGATACAATGAGAAGATGGTCATCTGCAAATCAGGAAGTAAGCTCTCACCAGATACCAGATCTGTCAAAAACTTGATCTTGAATGTCCCAGCCTTCAGAATTCTGGGAATTAAGTGCCCATAGTTTAAGTCACCCAGTCTATGGTAATTTGTTATAGCAGCCAGAACTAAGACATCCTCTTTTAATGTCTTTCCTGGGAATGCAAAGAAGCTTTATGCTTCTCTTTACTTTAGGAGAAATTCTTTATTCATACCAATGATAGTCTCCAAGTAAGTAAAGGGAACTAGTCTAGACATAGTTAAGAGAAAAGTCCTTGAATTCTTATTCTTTGGTAACCATCTTCCAATAAAAACAATGTAAAAACTAATATCTTAGTGGTTGCTGGATTAAAAAAAGAGTATGTTCTTCAAAAAGTATTCAACTAAAAAAAATAATAATTAGAAAAATAAATAAATAAAAGCACAATAGGATGTTATGAACAACAACAGCAAAAAAGTATTCAACTAATTAAGCCATTATTAGAAATTATTGATATGTTTAAATGAACAAAAATGTATAATGTTAGAGGAAAATTAGGAAGTTTAAAAACATTTTTTCCTGAAACTTGAAGAAGGCAGTAATTTTCTTTGATTTTTCAAAAACCTCTAGAGGAGGTTTTTCAGATGGCCTGAGGAGTCCCAAGAGTACTCTGCCATGTTGGGTCTTCCTCGCCCAGCCTCGGTTTTAGAATATCTAACCTTGGATATAATGAGAGACAAATGTGATGTTTTAGCTTTAGTAGATATCCTTATTCATATGTCAGCCTGATCTGTGGCAACACTGGGACCCCAAGAAAGTAAATAATATTGGAATCTAATGTTCTAATATAAGCGTAAGCTGTCTTCTTGGTGTGTTTCATCAAAGAGAATGTAGTCTCTTAGCTGAATGTGCATGTTTGACATATTCTAGGAGTCTCATGATTTTTTCAGAGCTAGAGAAGCGCAGTTTATTTTATTTTATTTAAAAAAAATTTTATTTTTTAAGTAATTTGTACACCCAATGAGGGACTCAAATTTATAATCCTGAGATGAAGAGTTGCATGCTTTACAGACTGAGCCAGCCAGATGCTCTGAGAAAGCATAGTTTAAAGAGAAGTAGGTTGCAGAGGGATGGACTATGTAGAGACAAGGCCTTGGGTACTAGGGGAAGACGTTGGGTTCTACTCCAAGTCTTACCACTAAATTACTGTGGATTAACATATATCACTGCTATTTTTTGAGTTTCCATTCCTCCAAACAATAATTTTACAGAGTGAGAAGAGAGATCAAAACAAGTTCACCGAATTTGAGAATACAATGCTCTCATGATGGCCACTGCCAAATGAAATGCCTGGTTGTCTCAAAGCATTAATGTAGGGAGGAGGCTTGAGACAAATGGTCAGGAAGTATATGATCACAGAAACAAATTATGGCCTTTTTCAAATTATGGCCTTGATCTATCATGTCAAACTCTAACTCAGAGAAAACCAAACCAACCAGGCAACCAAACAAAACAATTAACATACGGGATTCCTGGGAACAACATAGGAGGAACGGGGATATAATTTAGATGCTTTCTTATTTTCCTTTTTTCTTTCCATAAGGGATTTACAGTGACATCCAGGGTTAAGAATAAGAAGTATTGAGAAGATGCCAGGCATTAATTATCTCATTAATTATACATACAGTATTTGCTGGACACACAGAGACATCAGTTATTAAATGTTCACAAATGCTACTGTACATGTGCATACTTACCTACCACTTGTAACCCAAGGGTTTTGGTATCTGTTAAGACACATATGGATACCTCTAAACATTCATTTGTACTCTGAAACATATACAAATAGTGAGCTTCTTAGTTTATGTAAGTATTTTCCGTCAATATGTTGATCTTCAGACTTACAATTTTATCCTTCGTACTCATGAACAAACACATTACTTGTTAACATTAACATCACATTGAAAATTCAGCATCACAAGAAACGTCTCTGCTATGAAAGCAATTTTCAAAGCTGAGGTGATGTTTATTGTAAACACCAAATCCTACCACAGAATTAATCTTCTGGGATTTATCCTTTATTTTATTCCAGTTACTAAGGCAATTGCCTTAGAGTATAAACTCCTTCATTTGAATGTCAGACTCTACAGAGCAAAGAATCTGTTATCTCTCTTCTAGTGGTAGCATGGAATATAGAGGTGCAGACAGCTTAACTTTATCTTATGCTTGCTTCCCTAAGAACTGTTTTTATTTTTCTTGTCATATTCAAGATTGATGAGAACGTGGAAAATGAGAGTGTAGTACTGGGAAAAAAACAAGAATTTTGCTACAGACTTAATAATAACTTATGTATTAAATGATAATGAGAAAGATGACTGCTTCTATAGTGGTATTTAGCTTTTTTTTCTGTAAAAGTTATTTGAATATTTACTAAGTACTTCATCTAATCAAGGAGGAACTTACAACGGAAGGCAGAGATGTAATATTTATCTATCTTTCACATTATAAAAATGCAATTATAGATAGAAAGTTCAATTCTAGGAAATGTTCCACTCTGCAATGCATCTCTAGAATTAGAGTTTAAAAGAGAGATTAAGGGGATCCCTGGGTGGCGCAGCGGTTTGGCGCCTGCCTTTGGCCCAGGGCGCGATCCTGGAGACCCGGGATCGAATCCCACATCGGGCTCCCGGTGCATGGAGCCTGCTTCTCCCTCTGCCTGTGTCTCTGCCTCTCTCTCTCTCTCTCTGTGACTATCATAAGTAAAAAAAAAAAAAAAAAAAAGAGAGAGATTAAGTTATTTGGACTAGGAGGTGGTTTTAATCAGCTTAAAGTGCTAACCGAAGTATCACTAGGTGGCTCATACCACAGACATTTATGTCTGACAGTTCTGGAAGCTGGGAAGTCCAAGATCAAGGTGTTGACGGGTTCAGTTGCTGGTGAGAACCTTCTTGGTGGCTTGCAGACAGCTGCCCTCTGGTTGTATTCCCTCCTGAAGAGGGAGGTTGAACTGGGGTCTCTTCTCACAAGGGCAGTAATCCCATCATTAATGAGGGGTTCATGACCTCATCTAAACCTAGTTACCTTCCAAAGGCCCCACCCCAGTTACCATCATGTTAGAGGTTAGAGCTTCAACATATGAATTGTGGGGAGAAATGAACATTCAGTCCATAATAATGGTAATGAGAGGGAGTGTAAGGAATAATTATTTGATCATGACACTGAATCTCTTCTTTGGTTTTCTACATTCTCTTAACCTTTTTTTTTTTTTTTTATCATCTTCAATCTCTCCATTAGAGCCTGCTTAAAAATTTCCTCAGAAAGGACTTCTACTGGATTGGTCTCAGGAACAGTTCTGGTTGGAGGTGGGAAGATGGATCAGCCTTAAACCACTCAAGGTAAGGGGATTCAAAACAAGGGAGGAAGAAAGAGAGAAGGGGAAGAGAAATGATATGACTGGGGAAATAGATCAAGGATAAGAGATGGAGAGGAGAGGAAAAGATAAGAAAATGAACTAGGGAACATGGGAGGAAATGAATGATGGATGAGAGGCCCCCCCCCCCCCAAAAAAAGATGACATTTTAAAGAGAGGCTCATGAACAGTTTTTATTCTGCTGGTTTGGAGCTGAGAGAAGTGGGGCCTGAAGAGAGAGAAAGAACTGCTCAGTTTTTATGCCTTCATGCCTTGCAGGTCCTTTATTCTCATGTTCCCTTAAGTGATTGACTTTTCTGATTTCTTACAGTATTCTCTCAAACAGCTTGATACAGAAGTGTGGTACCTTCAGCGAAGCTGGTCTCCGAGCCTCTAGCTGTGAAGTTCTTTTGCCGTGGGTCTGCAAGAGGGTCAGACGTTGATAGGTTGGATCTGTCATAAGGCTCCCTAGAAAGAGGGAGCAGGCCTCTGAGTGATGGCAGAGCCATGAGTGTGTATTTTGTGAATGCTGAACCTTCTAGGACATGGCATTTGATGTAAGATTAGTGCAATGTCCCTGGGATTGATGGTGTATTGCTGGACTCCCTTTGAGTGTTTGGATATTATGTTAACAGTTTAAAGATCAGATCTAGGGACATTTGTGAAATAAAACTTTTTTTTAGTACTTTTCACTCTAGTGACTGATGCTGCCTCCTTCACCCCATTCCCACCATCTCTGTCAAAAATGTACCTTTCCTCTATGTTATGATCTGATCTGATATAATCCATGCAGAAATATACTATTGCTAATATGTTACAGGGCTTTGATGTGTGCTAGTGGGTTCGCATGTTACTTATTCTTGATAATATATTTTTATCCTAATGGCGGCACTTCACAGATAAAGCTGTATCCTGAAGGATAATACTGATTGTGAGAATATAAGTTGTAGAAAGTGGATGAGAACAGGGTGGTGCTTTCTGCTTCTTAACCCTTCACCACCTAAAGACCTGGCCTTGGCTGAATTTAATTTTTCTGGGTGTGCATAGACATGATGGAATAAATTCATATGTGACCGTATCGTTTCTATGTTATGAACGTGTGATTTGCTTGTTAATTTCACAATGGTGGTCAATCTGAGGAAAGTTTACTGAAGCCATTTATGTGCTTGATTCTGCAATTATTTTAGGCACAAATGCCTCAAAAATGAGAAGAACTTTATTATTTCTGTTAAGTGGAGTTTGGACATAGATAAGTAGGGAGTACTGTTTAAAAGATATAGGAGGGAGCACTGAGGGGGACCATCATTCTGTACTGTTGATGACACTGGATTATAACGTCTTATCTTTTTCTAACAGCTGGTTTTTTTTTTTTTTTAGGAACATTGACTATATCTTATCCACCACTGTATCCCACATACCTAAAGTAGTGCTTGTATTAGTGAAGACTAAATGAATGTATGAATAAAAAATTTAAACCATTCTTATTCTTTTTTTTTTTCTGTTAGCCTGTGAGTTAACTAGAGGAATTAAGGGCAAGAAATACAATATTTTCTGATCCTTCCTAACCCCACCCATGTGTGCATTCAATAGCTACCTCTAAAAAGGCAAAGAACCAGTTTCATCTAGATGTGATGTTCTCAGAAGGAAGTGGTGGAAACAAACTCAACAAACTCCAATCTCGTCATGATTTCTTACCTTTGGCTCTGGAACTTCAGGGTGTATCTTAATCATAAATGTGATGGTAGTGATTCCCACGTGGTTAAGGATGTAATGATAATGATTCCACTTGGGCCATGGCTTGGCTGCTACAGCATGCATAATCTCATTTACCTATTCAAAGAGAAACAGAGGAGGATGCTACACTCCTGAACTCTCCCCTGAGCAAGTAGCTTGTGGGCAGCTCTTTTCTGTGGCCCAATGCAGGACTCCATCCCCAGACCAGGATCACGTCCTGAGCCAAAGGCAGATGTTCAATCGCTGAGCTACCCAGGCATCCCCAGTTCAGTCTTTTTGCAAGGACTTCTCACCACCTATCATCAGAATTGGATCTAGTTCTTCACTCTTCTTTCTCCCTTTAGGATGTTACAGTAGAAATAACTTATCTCCTACTTATTTATGTATTCCCTGGACTAACTCATTAGGGGCCAGGATCAGTTATTTATTTATTTATTAAAAAAATTATTTATTTATTTATGAGAGACACACACAGAGAGAGAGGCAGAGACACAGGCAGAGGGAGAAACAAGCCCCTTTCAGGAAGCCCCACATGGGGCTTGATCCTGGGTCTCCAGAATCACTCCCTGGGCCAAAGGTGGCACTAAACCGCTGAGCCACCCAGGCTGCCCCAGGATCAGTTATTAACTCAGCTTTTCTACCTTGCCTAGTGAAATAATGTTTATTTATTTTTGTGTATGGTGCAAGAAAGCGGCCCACTTTAATTCTTTTGCATTCAGCTGACCAGTTTTCCCATGCCATTAAAAAAAAATTCAGATGTTTTTTATTCAAAGGTTTTCAAAAGAGAGAAAACTGAAAAAACTAACAATCTGATTAAATATACAACTCATAAATGTCTGTTGGCATTGAGGAACAAGTCTTAGGAAAGAAAACTACAGTTTTCTTTAATCAGGCAAATAAGTTACCACTACCAAGTTTGTGGCACTAGTAAAACAAATAAAAAACGAACTCTCTTGATCATATAGATATCTCTATGAAAATCTTTTTTTTTCAGTCTGTAAAAAAGGTCCTTCTTCATGAATGAACTTATAAAATAATTTAATGGCTGTCTACTATGTGATGTATAACTAATTTGTTTTTTAAATGTACAGAGGTTGTGTTTCACAAATCTTACCAGACAAATATGGCACTTAGTCCTATCTAGCAGCAGGTTGCCCCTCCCCTCTAACTGAGCTACTAGATTTCTATCCTAATGCAGAAATCTCAAATAAAAAGAGACCCAGGTTTATAAATGTACGAGGTACAAGGAGGGTGCTGCGTTCAGTCTGTACTTTCACAAAGCAGTAATATTCCAAGGCGCTTAGAACCAATAATGGCACAACTTTTAAAAAAGGAAACAAAAACAAAAACAAAACACATTTCTCTTATGACAATGTAATTTTCACTAGACTCAACATTTCTAAGAGCAGCAAGGAATTTTCAAATAATGAAATGTCACTGACATCTATACTCAAATACAATCAGAAAATTTAAGAACCAAGAAGTACTGGAAAGAAGTAACTGCTTAGCCCTAGCTCCTGTGCCATTTGTTGAAGGGACTTTTCCCCTGGAAAAGGCATATTCTTGCCTCTCTGTTAAAGATCCACTGACCATATAACTGTGGGTTTATTTCTGGGTTTTCTCTTCCATTTCCATTGATTTATGTGTCTGTTTTGTGCCAGTACTATCTTGTTTGGATTACTACAGCTCTGTAGTGTATCTTGCAGTCTTGAATTGTGATACCTCCGGTTTTGTTTTTCTCTTTCGAGATTGCTTTGGCTATTTGGGGTCTTTTGTGGTTCCATACAAATTTTAGGGTTGTCTGTTCTGGTTCTTTGAATAATATCATTGGTGTTTTGACTGGGATTGCATTAAATTTATATATTGCTTTGGGTCATGTAAACATTTTAACAATATTTTTTAAAAAGATATTTTATTATTTTTAAGTAATCTCTAAACCCGATGTGGGGCTTAAACTTAGAACTCCTGAGATCAGGAGTCATATGCTTTACTGACTGAGCCAGCCAGACACCCCTAATATTTTTTTTTCTAATCTGTGAGCATGGAATATCTTTCTATTTGTTTGTGTTGCCTTCAATTTCTTTTATATGTGTTTTATGGTTTAGAATACAGTGATTAATCAAACTCCTCAGTTCATGGGTCATCATCTTCATCAGTCATATATGCCTCTCTCACAGTCCATTCACCTTTCCCTTGGCCCTACATCCCCGCTTTCATTTATCTTTTTTCCACAGGAACATACTTTGATGTTTGATATTTTTTTTCAAAAGATTTTATTTTATTCATGAGAGACACGCAGAGAGCGGCAGAGACATAGGCAGAGAGAGAAGCATGCTCCGTGCAGGGAGCCTGATGTGGGACTCGATCTCTGGATCCCAGGATCATGAACCTGAGCCAAAGGCAGACGCTCAACACTGAGCCACCCAGGCATCTCTTGTTTGTGTCCTTATAAAATATGTAGTGTTCTTCTTTGTTTCATATTTAATAAAATTTTTCTATATTTTTCATTGTTTTACTTTTTCCATGAACATGTTTTTTTAGTTCTATTCATGTTGCATTATGTACATGTAATTCATCCTTTTAGCTGCTGCATAATCTCCATTTTATGTGTCCATTCTCTTAATGATGAACACCTAGTTTGGCTTTGTTTCCCCACTATCACAAACAGTGAGGGGATGGATATTCTCTTCCGTATCCCTACTCCAAAGTCTTCCTCATCTTAGGGAATGACCCTATCTCCACTTAGTTGTTCAGATTCCAAACTGAAGCGCTTCTTGATTTATTTTTTTTTCCACATCAGCAAATTTTATTATTGCCACCAGAAAAGTATATTCTAAATCTCCTCTTATTTCCATTTCCACTTTTTTAAAAAAAAGATTTATTTATTTGAGAGAGAGAGCATGCACACTAGTGTGAGTGGGAGAAGGGGCAGAGGGGGAGAAACTCAAGTAGACTTCCCACTGAGCATGGAGCCCAGATTGGGCTCTACCTCATGACCCACAAGATCATGACCTGAGCCAAAATCATGAGTGGGATGCTTAATAGACAGAGTCACCCAGGTGCCCTCCTTTTCTACTTTTAGTTCCAATCCAAGCCATATACACTCATGAAAATGTCACCATAATCAAGATGGTGAAACAGCAATTATCCTGAAAAGCTTCCTCATGTCTTTTTGTAATTCCTTCTTCTCTCTCCTCCCTGTCACCCAACACTCTCCCATCCTTAGGAAGCCCTGATCTACTTTATGTCCCTGTAGATTAGATTATATCTTCTAGAGTTTTAGAGTACATAGAGTTTTATCATTAAGTATGTACTGTTTTTTTGTGTTCTTTCACTCAGAATCATTGTTTTGAGATTCATTCATGGTGTTGTGTGTATCAATGGTTTATCCTTTTTTATTGCTAATATTCCAGTATATGAGTGTGTCATGATTTGTTTCTTCATTCACTTGAGTGGCATTTTGATTGTTTCAGTTTGGGGCTATTAAAAATAAAGGTGTTATGAACATTTGGGTACAAATCTTAGTATGGATGTAGGCTTTCTTTTCTCTTGAGTGAAATACTTAGGAGGTGGAATGTCTGGATCATATATGGTAGGTATATGTTTAACTTTTTAAGAAACTGTCACCCTTTTTTTCCAAAGCATTTGTACCATTTTATATTCCAGCCAGTAGTGTATGAGAGTTCTATTTCCTTCACATCTTCGGTAATATTGGGTATAGTCAGTCTTTTCCTTTTTAGCCATTCTAGGAGGTACTCAGTGGTATCTTGTTGTGGTTTTAATTATCATTTCCTTAAAGATCAGTGGTGTTGAACATCTTTTCATGTATCCATATTTCTTTCTTTGATGAACTATCTCTTCAGATATTTTGCCTACTTATTCATTTTCTTGTTATTGAGTTTTCAGAATTCTTTATATTCTGGATACAAATTCTTACCAGATATACACTTTGTAAATATTTTCTCCCAATCTGTGGTTTTTCTTTTCATTCTCTTAACAGTGTATTTTAAAGAACATAAGTTTTTAGTTTTCTGAAGTCTATTTTATTAATCTTTGTATTATAGTTTGTGTTATTTGTATGTTCTCTAAGACATCTTTGTTTAGGCCAAGTTCATAAAGATTGCCTTTATGTTTCCTTCCAGAAATTTTATAGTTTTAGCTTTTGCATTTAGGTCTCTGATCTGTTTTGATCCAACTTTTATATATGGTGTGAAGTATGGGTTGGAGTATCTTTTTTCTCTATTTTCTTTTTAATTAAAACATTTTTTGAAAAAGATTTTATTTATTTATTCATGAGAGACACACAGAGTGAGACAGAGACATAGGCAGAGGAAGAAGCAGGCTCCCTGAGGGGAGCTCGATGCAGGGCTCAATCCCAGGACTTGGGCATCATGACTTAAGCAGAAGGCAGATGCTTAACCACTGAGCCACTCAAGTGCTCCCTTCTTTCTTTCTTTCTTTCTTTCTTTCTTTCTTTCTTTCTTTCTTTCTTTCTCTCTTTCTTCTTTCTTTCTTTCTTTCTTTCTTTCTTTTTTCTTTCTTTCTTTCTTTCTTTCTTTCTTTCTTTCTTTCTTTCTTTCTTTCTTTCTTCTTCTTTCTTTCTTTTTTTTTTTTTATAGAAGCCTAATTGTTCCTGCACCATTTATTGAAATAACTACCCTTTTGTCATGAAGTTCCTTTGGTACCTTTGTGGAATATCAGTGATTATATTGGCCTATTTCTGTGTTTTGTTTTTTGTGCCATTTATTTATATGTCTATGCTTTCATTTCTATACCACTGTAATTTTATCATAGGTCTTGAAATCAAGTAGCATAATCTTCCAACTTTGTTTTTCTTTTTCAAAATTGTTTTTGTTGTTCTAGGTCCTATAATATTTTACTGTAGATCTTAGATAAATATTCTATTCCTGTGTTATTTTGCAAATGTATGAATTTATCAGGGTGAATTGCTGGATCAATGGATACTTTGTTCAAATGAGCCTACTAATTTAAACTCTCCAGCAATGTATGAGGTAAAGTGCCTGTGGCTCTGTACCCTCCTCCTTATGATCATGAGTTTTCACTCCTGGTTCTATCCTCCTATGCATTTTTACTTAGAGGATCTTTTAGGTTCTTCACACTGGAACCTAGTAATGACAAAGTTAGTAATAACCTTTGCTAGTAATCATCTCTCAAAGCAAAATCTTGATGATAAATAGTCTTTGTTTCCATATTAGTAATGAGGTGGGGAAGGAAATAAAGTGGAGGGGAAAAAACTCTTAGCATACAGGAGAAAGTATGAAAAGAATGTGCTAAAAGCTAAGGAAGGAGTGATTTTGAAGGTGGAGGGAGCATTCATCAATATAAAATGCTAAAGAGACATAAGGTAGCATAATGACAGAAGAGTATTCAATGAAATGGACAATATGGAGTTCATTGTCCATCATTCTTTATTAGTGTTAGTGACAGATGTGAAATTTCAGTGACCTGACCCGTAGAGAGTAAGGAAATGGAAACAATGAGTGTAGATATTTCTTTTTAGAAGTTTTGTTACAGCAGGAAGGAAATAGATAATATCTAAATAAAGGGTTATATGTTGCACCAATGTATTTTTACATACAGATAAGACAGAGCAGCTAAGTTACACTCTCAACTTCGTTGAAAGAGACAGATTAAAAATTCATGCATGGGGGATCCCTGGGTGGCTCAGTGGTTTGGCGCCTGCCTTTGGCCTGGGGCGCGATCCTGGAGTCTCGGCATCGAGTCCCGCGTCCTCCGGCTCCCGGCATGGAGCCTGCTTCTCCCTCTGCCTGTGTCTCTGCCTCTCTCTCTCTCTCTATGTCTATCATGAATAAATAAATAAATCTTAAAAAAAAATTCATGCATGACCAGGATCCTTGAGGCAGTGGGTGACTATATGACCCATTGCACTGATGGAAGAAATAATTTTGAGTGGAAAGAATGTCCCCTTTTCCATGGAGGGGGGTACGATGGGAGAAGATTCTGATATGTTTGTCTAAGTGATAGCAAAGAAAATGTACACTGCTCTTGCCTGGTAAACTCTATTTTCTCAGTGAAATAAAGGACAAGGTTATATGCTAAGAATGAAGGAGAAAGTAATGTTTGGGATCTATGGAAAACAGCATTTTGGGATTTCTACATGGGGAAAAGAGACATCTGCCTAGAGACACATTGCTGATCAGCAGTGAGAGTCCAGGGGAGGCAGGAGGCCAGATATTTTTAGTGATTTCAGCCTGCACTATTGCCTGATTATTGGCAGCAACCCATGTCAGACTAATTGTTAAGAACTGACAAGTCAAAGGATGGGAATGATTAAGGGTGAGTGGTTTACAGCGTGGTTTCAGGGGAAGAAAATGGTGTCAGGAAATAGAATTAGCCAGAAGTAGGTAAGAAATCCAAAGAGTAGGAGACTCTGGAGGGAGGGACATGCTGGATGGGAAAAGATTTGGGAGTAATAGGGATATAGTTTTCGAACATAGGTGAGGTCCTGAGCCTATAGCCAGGAAAGAATTCTAGAGAGGTCTTTGGTGCAAAAAGGTGATTTTATTAAAGCCCAGGGGACCCATGGGCTGAAAGAGCTGCTGCTGCCCTGGAGAGATGGATAGGTGGCTTGGGAGTTGGGGGACATAAGGTAAAGGGTGGTTTTCAAAAGGATTTTCATCTGCAAAAGAGGAGCTACAAGATACTGGAGGCCTTGCCACTGTCAGGGTAAGGTTCTTTCCCTCTAGTAGCATTAACATTAAGACAGATGGGAGTTTCCTTCTGGAAGTTAGATTATTGATAAGAATTTTTTTTTTTTCTCGTAAATCACTAAAACTTTTGTAAACTAAGGGAGACTTCTGTCTTGCTGGACTGTGATATCTATTTGTTAACCATTTGTTTTCCCTTCCCTTAGTTTTAGGGCAGCCAGGAGTGCCTGAGGAATGTCACACAGATCCCACCTGGGAGTGGGGGTGGGGGGGTTTGCCCTCGGCTTCCCTTCTGCTCCCTCATTGATAGCACAGGAGATGAAATAAATACTACTGTGAACATTGTTATGCATATATCCTATTTCTCTATAATAATTTCTTAAAAGTGAGTCATGGGTCAAGATGTACACCAAATTAAAAATTTTAATAGGTACTATCAGACTATAAGACTGAAACAATTTTACTCCCGCTAGATGTGAATAAGAATACTGGTCCTTCTCAGGTGTTCTCAAATTTTAACTAATTATCATCATCATCATTATTACTATTCTTATTCTTGTGGCTGCGGGGGTGGGGGGGGAGGAGGAGGAATGGTATATCTCAGTTCTAGTTTGTTTTCCTAATTGCTAGTGTCTGAGCATCTTCTCAAATTAATTTGTAATTTGCATTTCCTTTGAATTAACTGTTCATATCCTTTGGCTATTTATTCTCTCATGGTTTTGGGTTTTTGTTTTTTTGTTTTTCTTTCTTACCAATCTGTAGGCACTGTATATACTTGGAATAACTTTTTGTTAGTTATACATGTCACAAGTGTTTCTATTATTTGAGTGTGTTTTTTATTTTTTATTTTTATTTATTTTTGTAAAGATAGATTTGTTTGTTTGTTTATTTATTTATTTATTTATTTATTTATTTATTTATTTATTTATTTATGATAGACATAGAGAGAGAGAGAGGCAGAGACACAGGCAGAGGGAGAAGCAGGCTCCATGCCGGGAGCCCGATGTGGGACTCAATCCTGGGTCTCCAGGATCGCGCCCTGGGCCAAAGGCAGGCGCCAAACCGCTGAGCCACCCAGGGATTCCCTGTGTGTGTTTTTTATTTTTTTTTTTTTATTTTTATTTTTTTTTTGTGTGTGTGTGTTTTTTAAATGCCACGGAGATTTTTTTTCTCTTTTCTTTTTTAAAAAATAATTTATTTATTCATGAGAGACAAGAGAGAGACAGAGATATAGGCAGAGGGAGAAGCAGGCTTGAGGGCAGATGCTCAACCACTGAGCCACCCAGGTGCCCCAGAGACGTTTTTTTTTATTCAAGCATTTTAAATTTTAGTAAGGTCAAATCTCTCATCTTTTCCCCCCAGTTGCAGATTCTGGTTTTTTACTTTGAAGCCCTTGCCTGGGATTTTGCATACATTTTCCATTTTTTTTTTGAATGAATTTATATTATTATTATTTTGTTTTACATCTTATTTTTTAAAGTTTTTATTGAAGTATTGTATTTATTCATTTAAATAAGCTCTATATTTAAGGTGGGGCTCTACCTCACAACCCCGAGATCGATTTACAGTTCTACTGACTGAGCCAATCAGGCACCCCTTGCTTTACATTTTAATAATTAATTCATTTTTGCCGTTTTGAATATAGACAGGTGTCACAGGTCTGGGCCAAAATCCTGGGTCACTGCGAGGGAGGCAACAGGTCTGGGGATGACAGTGGCAAGAAGGAATAGACTATGGGCAGGGGCGGGGGAGGGGGAGGGGTGTCAGCTGGCATGCATCTCAAAGGGCCATTGTTTTTTATTGTTGTAGAATATAGATAACATAAAAGTTACCATTTTAGCCATTTTTTTAGGCACACAATTCAGTAGCATTAATTGCATTCACAGTGTGAATCTATTCAAGGATCCAGTTTTGGGATGTCTTGGTGGCTCAGCTGTTCAGCGTCTGCCTTCCGCTCAGGGTGTGATCCTGGGGTCCTGGGATCGAGTCCCACATGGGGCTCCCTGTGTGGAGCCTGCTTCTCCCTCTGCCTATGTCTCTCTCTCTCTCTGTGTCTCTCATGAATAAATAAATAAAATCTTTAAAAATAAATAAAATCTTAAAAAAAACATTTGTCTCACTGCACGGAGATGTACAAAGACCTTTCTTACACTTCTACAATGGGAAAAGTGAGAAACGATTCACCTCTCCAGCAGTATTGAAATGATTAAATACATCACCTCACTTTTGCTTTCCTTCTGTAGAACAGACCTTGGAAAACGAAAATGTTTTCATCTTTTGCCTGCATGACTAGAGAACAACAATAATAGACAAAAAGAAACCAGTCTTTACCCCCCAACAAAAATCATCAAGGGAGAATGTTGGTGAAGAGTTCTCCCAGGTTCCATGGTGCTGTTCCCTCGGACTGCGGGCTTCTGCGGAGGATTGGTTTTGTTTGGCTCCTGTGGGAATGAAGAGTGTAGACTGCAGTCCTGTTGTTTCATGGTGCTTTGAGTGTTTAATGTACTGTCTCCTTTTGCTCCCCCCACCCCCTTTTTAAAAATCTACCCACAAAAGTTGCACTTTCTTCTTTTGCCCCTAAGAACAGGTCCTCCCTGTCTTCAGAAGGCCTATATTTTTTGGCACGTGGCTACAGAGTTAGTGACCTCACTCCAAATTTTATGAGGGATGCCAGGACTAAGGTGGTGGCCTATCTCGGCCAACAGGGCTGTTGTGGCCTGGGCTGCTCTTATCAATTTGGCCTCCAACCAGCTGTTTTATACATGATGTCTCTCCGCAGACTGGCTGGAATGTGGAATGTGCTCTGTAAATCCCTGGTAAGAACTAGAAGGTTTTTTGTTTGTTTTTGTCTTGTTTTTTCCCCCTTAGTCCTGGTTTTTTTTTTTTTTTTTTTTGCTAACATTTTCCTTACTGCAAGACCTTGCATGACTGGTAACGTCTAGTTGCCAATGCTCACTTTCCTGAAACCTATTAGTTACACTGGCTCTTTATATGGCTGTTATATGTGTGTGTGTGTGTTTGTATGTATGTTTTATATATGTATATATGTCACACATATATATTTGGACAATACCCTGTCCCTACTTGAGGGTGTGGAAGCATACTAGGAAGACAGGATGCTGAAGTTAATAGGACAAACCTGTATTCAAGTCCTTTTTTTAAATAATTACTGTGTGATTCTAGGCAAAGTGCTTGAGTTCTCTGAGCCTAGGTTTACCCACCCTATAAAGACCATTCCATCTAAAATACCCAACCTCCTTGCTCTCTATGACATCCACTTGTTTAGTTCCTTCAGAACTCTTGTCAAGTCTGATTCTTTTTATGTGTTACTACTTTGAAATGATTTTTTACTTTGTTTTGAAGGTGTGCATGTTCACAGTACAAAAATGCAAAAGCCACAAAGGGGTGTATCTGTGAAAACGGTCTGTTCCCACCTCTGACTGCTGACTCACTCACTCAGTTTTATTCCTTTTCCTGTTTCTTTCCAGATACAATCTTTTCATACACAGCATTTACTTATATGAGCACGCATGTGTGCACAGACACACAGGCTCAAGTTGTAGCATATATACATGCTGTTCTGAACTTTACTTCCCCCTACCTCCACAAATTAATAATATATCTTGTTATCTTTTTATGTTTATACTCATGTTTATACTCATAACTGTTTCTTTCTTTTTAATGGTTGGATAGAATTCTATTTTATGGATATGACAATTTATGTAGCTACTCTTCTATTAATGGAAGTTTAGATCATTTCCTCTTTTTTGCCTTTGCAAACAATGCTGCAATGACTATATTTCATAGCAGGCATAATTTTGTGCTTTTTGAGTGTTTGTAGACATGTCAAATTGCTCTGTGTAAATCTCCAGATTTATCTTCCCACCAGCAATGTATGATAGTTTCATTTTCTCTACATCTTCGCCAATGCAGTTTTTCATCAGTATGATCTTTGCTAATTAGAGAGGTAAAAAGAAAAAAAAATTCCCATGGTAGTTTTAATTTGTATTTCTTTCTCCTTTTTTTTTTTTTAAAAAAAAGATTTTATTTATTTACTCATGAGAGACACAGGCAGAGGGAGAAGCAGGCTCCATGCAGGGAGACTGCTGTGGGACTCAATGCTGGGTCTCCAAGATCATACCCTGAGCCAAAGGCAGCGCTAAACTGCTGGGCCACTGGGGCTGCCCTTGTATTTCTCTTATTAAGAACTACAGAGAGCATCTTTTCATGTGCTTAAGGGCCATTTGTATTTCCTTTTCTGTGAACTTACTGTTTTTCATAGCTTTTATCCTCTAAAAAAAATTGGATGAAAGGCACCTGGTTGGCTCAGTTGGTTAATTGTCTGCCTTAGGCTCAAGTCATGATCCCAGGATCCTGGGATCAAGGCACTTGAAACTCTCTGCTCGGTGGGGAGTCCGCTTCTCCTCCTCCCCTGTCCCCCACTCACACACGCTCTCAAATAAATAAACAAAATCTTTTTTTTAAATAAACAAAATCTTTAAGAAAAATTGAATGAGTGATCTTTTCCTCAATAATTTGTAAGAAAAAAGTTTTGTTTTTTTTTTTTAAAGATTTTATTTATTTATTCATAGACACACACACACACACACACACACACACACACACACACAGAGAGAGGCAGAGACACAGGCAGAGGGAGAAGCAGGCTCCATGCAGGGAGCCCGACGTGGGACTCAATCCAGGTCTCCAGGGTCTCCAGGATCACTCCAGGCGGCGCTAAGCCGCTGAGCCACCAGGGCTGCCCGAAAAAAGTTCTTTATATACTAAATAAATTAACCTTTTGAGTGTGATAAAAGCTGAAAATATTTTGTCTTAGTTTGTCATTTTTCTCTTGTATATGATGGGATTTTTTTTCCTAGTTAGAAATTTGAGATTTTATATATAAAATTTATCATTTTTAAAATAAGTTCTGGGTTTCGTATCATTTGAAATTTTTCATTCTCTATTCTAAGATCAAATTAGTTAAGGAAGAGTACAAGACAATTGACTTCTAGTGGAATGCATAATTATGGAAGCATTGGGAACTAACTGGAATCGGCACTGTTGTGGCAAGAAGGGTAGAAAACTGGTGTATCTGCCAGTGAAACATTGAAGGGTGCAATGATTGCATTATTGAAGGCTCATCTAGGAGGCTTTAAGAACCAACATAAGGCTGGACAGATACTCACTGACTCATGAACTCATCAAATATCTGTAGACTCAGAAACAGAACTGCAAGTGAAAAACATTGTTCAGACTCTAGAACAGCCCGGGGATGCTCTTTAAAAATCAATGTTCTGGATTGAAGTTTACCTATGAATAACAGCTTTTTGCAAGAGTGCAAAAGTTTACTCAGTAATGAGAGTAGTAGAATATTAGAGAAAGACTTCATTCTGTGGTTTCGAAATTTTGGCTGAAAGCTAAAGCTAAGAATAGTAGGGTGACAAGAAGTCCTATATTCCAAAGGGAGTCCTTGGACACACCCCATGGGTCTTTGTTAGGGACAATTACCAACAGATCATTACGGGAAATTAAAAACCAATTGCAGACAAGTACTTTGAAGGAATTTGTAGTTCAAGAGATTGCTGGGGTATTTTGCCTCCCACCCCCAAGCCAAGTGACAGCAAAAACTAGACTGCACCTGGGACAGACAGAGTGAGTGCTGCTCACTGGAGGCGGGAACAGAATCTAGCTCCCCAGTTCTGTGTACACTTCGGCTGCCTGGAGAACAAAAGAGAACTTGGAAGAATTTGACCCAAGTTCCCTGATATGGAAAAAAATAGAAACTTTTATCTGGGGGTGCCTGGGTGGCTTAGTCAGTTAGGCATCTGCCTTTGGTTCAGGTCATGATCCTGGGGTCCTGGGATCAAGTCCCACACTGGGATCCCTGCTCAGCAGAGAGCCTCTTCTCTCTCTCTCTCTGTCTCTGCAGCTCTCCCTGCTGTGCTCTTTCTGTCAAATGGATGAATAAAATCCTAAAACAAACAAACAAACAAACCAATTTTTATCTGAACATTGCTTAGAGATGCTTAGAGAGGTCTGATGGTTGTAGAAAATTTTGTAGAAATTGACCCTACAGATGAGGGAAGGAGGAATGGCTGCAGTGGATGGAAGCTGCAATTTTACTATTTGTTGAGTGGGTATATGAGCTCTGCTGAGGCCAGAGGAAGCAGAAGAAGGTAATGCGATTTGAGTACCTACAAAGGGCTTTATCCAAGAGGACTTCCTGCCAGGCAAAGGGATCCTAGAAGAAAGAAGTCTTGTGGAATGTTTCCCCATAAATTGAGAGTTAAGGTAAAGCCATAAGAGGCCTTCTAGAAAGCGTATCTATCTCCTGTATCAGGGAATGATGCAGGGCAGAAATTCCTCAAAGGTGTATCTTGCTGCATGCAGGATCTGCTAAAGCCCACAGAAGTGCCCCATGAAAGAGAACTAGTATCTCAGTATTGCATTTGGGTTCAACAAGAGAAGCAGAACGAGTAGGATACATCCATTAAGAGATTTATTGCAAGGAATTGGTTTATGCAATCGTGGAACTGACTTGTCAAGTCCAAATCCATTGGGCAGGCTAGAACTCCCCAGCGGGGCTGAAGCTCCCGTCCACCGGTGCAATTTCTTCATCAGGGAAGCTTCAACTCTGTTCTTAAGGCCTTTCAACTGACTGAATCAAGCCCACCAAGATTATCTAAGATAATCTCTCTTACTTAAAGTCAGTTGGTTATTGACTTTAATTACCTCTCTAAAATACCTTCATAGCAACATCTAGATCAGTGTTTTGACAGATAGCTGGGAACTGTTGCCTAGCCAGGCTGACACATCAAACAACCATCAAAGGTATCTTCTACACAGACCGATGGCCCAATAACATCAGTACCAATGAGCAGGATTTTGCCTTTGGAAGAAAGGCTGGAGGGCTGCCTCATTTCCCTACTGCTGGTCTGTGGAAACAAGGATTAGAACTGAGAGACATGCAGGTGAAATTTTTGAATTGGTTATAAGATTGACATTTTGATTTAGATCGGATTAAACTTTTCAGGTATCAGTTTGTACACACAGAAACAGAGGATTGACAAAGTGGTCTTATTTGATCTCTGCAAGTGTGTAATATTATGTTTTTGTTTTTAAACATGAAAACGGGATGCCTGGGTGGCTCAGCGGTTGGGCTTCTGCCTTCTGCTCAGGGCATGATCCTGGGGTTCCTGGATCCAGTCCTCCTGGGGCTTTCCGCGGGGAGCCTGCTTCTCCCTCCGCCTTTGTCTCTGCCTCGCTCTGTATCTCTCATGACTAAATAAATAAAATCTTTTTAAAAAGTTGAAACAACTTTTTTTCCTATCCCACTACTTTTTCCTCTGTTTCTTGACTTTATTTAATTTCTTTTTCTTCTTTCTTTCTTTCTTCCTTCCTTCCTTTCTTTCTTTTTCTTTCTTTCTTTCTTTCTTTTCTTCTTTTCTTTCTTTCTTTCATTTTTGTTTCTTCACTTTAAAAACCAATGTGTAACCCTCTCATTGTGCAATGGACAATTAAACCCTCTTGTGGTCAAAGCCAATAATGGTTGTGATAATACACTGCTAAAGCACTTAGCCTGAGGTCATGTTAGAGGATACTGAAATAAAGAGACCCCTTTAGGATTTGTTTGTTTTTAGTGGCCAATCATGGGTAGAATATTTTCAATCACTAGTGGAAAGAATATTTTCTTGTTACCTTGATTCTAGAAATATTCGTGCAATATTCTTACCTTACTCAGATACGAATAGTTTATTTGTGGCCAGTCATTCTCTTTGACACTGTACCTTTTTAAGAGAGATCTAAGATCATTTGATTAGCAAGGCTGCCTCTACACTGTATTCAGGTTACAGCCAGTTCTGAACACTAGTCCTAAATTATGAGTGAATAAGAAAGAAAAGAATGGTAACATTCAGAAGCAAAGAAATTGGAAATTTCAGGGGTAGGAGGTTCCATAATGAAGAAAGAACAAAAGAGGATAAAACAGGGACACATCATATTCTTAATAAAAGCTGACGTTGGATTATAGGAAATTAAACTTTCAGTAAAGCAGGAGAAAATGGAGAAGTGTAGTAGAATAAAGTGCTAAATCTTACTATCTTTTAGTATGGTTCATAATCCCACATACAAAATTTCAATATATGGCACAAAATCCTCACAGAGTCACAGTCACAGTATTAACTCCCCAGGCCTGTTCTGTCCTTGAAGTGCTTAGAGGGAATTTTATGCATTGAAGGCATGTGTTAGAAAAAAAGAAAATCTAAAATCAATAATGTACACTTCTACCTTAGGAAACTAGAAAAAGAAAACCAAAATAAATCCTAAGTAAATGGAAGAAAAGAAATAATAAAAATTAGAGCAGAAATAAATGAAATTAAAACAAGAAATCAATAGAAAAAATCAAAAGATCAATAAAATTGATAAACTTCTAACCAAGTTAATCAAGGAAAAAAAATGTAGACACAAATTTACTAATAACAGAAATGAAAGAGGCAACTTTACAACTGATTCTATGGGAATTGGCAGGCTAATAAAGGAATATTATGAATAACTTCCTGCCCACACATTTGGTAACTTACATGAAATGGACCAATTCTTTGAAAGATACAATCTGTCAAAACTCTCATATGAAGAAATTGATAATCTGAGTAGGTCTATATCTATTAAATAATTTGTTTTTTAAAAATATTTTATTTATTTATTCTAGAGAGACACAGATTGAGGCAGAAACACAGGCAGAGGGAGAAAGAGGCTCCCTGCAGGGAATCAAATTCAGAACTTGATCCCAGGACCCCAGGATCAAGACCTGAACAGAAGGCAGATGTTCAACCACTGAGCCACCCAGCTGCCCCTCTGTTAAAGAATTTGAACCAGAAATTAATAACCTTTGAAAACAGAAAGCATGAGGACCAAATGGTTTCATTGGTGAATCCTACCAAACATTTAAAGAAGAAATCATACAAATTCTCTACATTCTCTGCGGGAAATAGAAACAGAAGGAACATATCCTAACCCATCCTATGAGGCGAGTATTACCCTAATACCCAAACCAGAGAAAGACTTACAAATCTTTGTCAGAATTCTATCCCTACAAATGATAGGGAGGCCCCAGAGTAGTAGATCTAAAACAGTCATGTAGGCTATAGACAGATGATGGCAGTGCAGATGATGGATGTGACACCTTCATCCTACATTAGTTCCCCAGGATATCTGCGATAAACTTCTTGTAGTCCAATGGGGATAAGGCTGAAAGTCACATTTTGTTCATGGAAAACAAAGAAATGCAATATTCCTTGTAGAATATACTGATCCTAAGAACCATGCCCTTCCCCATCAGCCAACTATTTCCAGCATTATGACTGTAATTCTGCTCACAGATAAGGACCATTTGTTCTAGATATCTGATTTTGGTATCTTCTTATTTCAAGTTTCCATAATTACGTATTCCTTTTTTTTCTTTTCCTTTTGCCTAACTTGTTTATTTTTTATGTTTTTTATTTTTAAAAGATTTTATTTATTTATTCACAAGAGACACACAGAGAGGGGCAGAGACACAGGCAGAGGGAGAAGTAGGCTCCATGCAGGGAGCCGAATGCGGGACTCGATTCCGGGACTCCAGGATCACACCCTGAGTCAAAGGCAGAGGCTCAACTGCTGAGCCACCCAGGTGTACCTTATTAAAAAAAAGAAAAAGAAAAAATTAATAAAGCAGCAGTACTCACTTTTTAAACTTTGCTGCCACCCTCTGGCTCATTTTCATTACTGTACATGAAAAGAGGGCATCACAACGCTTCTGCTAAGCCACCAGAAGAGAGACAAGCATTCAAGAAAGCACATTCAAGAAAAAAAAATTGCAGAACATCCAAGATAGTTTTTCACCAGAATGCCCAGGATCTGAGGCATGAATCTCACATATGCTGGGTCTCTTAAAGCATTTGTCCTTTTACATCTTGTTAGTCTGAGTCTAACCGTGCTTTAGTAGTCTCCCATTCCTCATCCAATAACCAAGATGCATAATTACTCTGGGAACACATTAATTATTGATCTTGATTGGCCACTTAGTGTCAGTTATGGCTTTTAATGAGTCCAGAAAGCAAATTTCATAGAAAGCTGAACAGTAGGCCTGTATATTATTATTATTATATTGTTATTTCGGTAGGCTTTCATTTTGGTGTAGAACTTGTAGTATTGGTGCACAGCATTCTGGCTTTCCCTAAATTGTAAAAATTAAAGAATACAGTTTTATGAAGTAGAATATACTCACAGCCTATTTTCCAGGCACATTTTTCATGAGAAATAAGTACTATTGTAATAATCAACTTGCCACTTAGCCCCTTTCTGTCACTTGTTGCCATTCTAAACCAAATCTGATCATGTTACCCACCTGTTTTTAAAAGATTCCATTGGCTCCCTATTGTGGGATCAAATACAGACTTCTTTGAAGATGGTTGATAAATCAGCCCACTTGATCTCTGTAGCTTCGGTTTTTTATGTTTATTTTTATTTATTTTTAAAAGATTTTATTTATTCATGAAAGACACAGAGAGAGAGGCAGAGACACAGGCAGAGGGAGAAGCAGGCTTCCCGTGGGGAGCCCAATGTGGGACTTGATACCTGGACCTGGGATCACGCCCTGAGCCGAAGGCAGATGCTCCACCATAGAGCTGCCCAAGTGCCCCTTTTTTGTTTTTAAAACGGTTGTATTTATTTGAGAGAGAGAACAAGAGCACAAATGGGGGTGAGGGAAGGGCATAGGGAGAGGAAGAAGCAGACTCCCCACTGAGCACCTTTTCAACATCCAACCTGGTCTGACTCTCTCAGCACAGACTAAAATTGAAAGCTGCTTCCACTTTCTGCCCTAGGTCTTACTATATTTCTTTCACTGCAATTAGACAAAAATATCAGTGCATCAAGGATGGGAGGCTAGTCAGCAGGATTTTTCTGTTTCTTCCTCACCAAGTACGATGCTAGTAGTATTTGGTCATTTACCGGCAATGCTTCTAACTCATTGTGTGAGGCTGGGATTCTCCAACGTGACCATTTCTGGGAGGATCTCCACAAACCTGGGCTCTCAGCTCTGGTAGCTCTTTTGAGATTGGGGCCTATAGCAGAGTCACAGCATATGCCTTGGATCGGAGTGCCTGTGGGCATGGCCAGATCCAGTCTGAGAGTAGAGGTCCTCTGACCCTTCCATTGTGATCAGCTAGGGAAGGAACCTTGGATCCAACGATATTATCCCATCATAAGTCTGTTAGCTCTTTTGGAATACTGAAGGGCTCTTTCCTTCTGTCTTCTAGAAAGAAAAAGAGCAAACACAATGTCTAAATAAGGAGGCTTTAAGCAAGAGATTTTGTGGGTGTTACCTTGTCTCCTTCCCCAGTGAAGTTTGACATTGGGAAAAGGCCTGTTGCAGTGTCAGCAGCATTGGTCAGTCTGTCAATCCCACATGCTTCTTGCAGAAAGAGGACGATTGCTCTCTGGTGATGCCCACACGCCTCAGAGGTGAGCTTGCCTGAGGGTCTCCCCGGAAACTGTAACTTCTGCTTTCTCTGCCACATTTTTCTCACCTGTTCTCTGCTTGCATATACATTTTTCTTCCTTTAAACACATCTCTTTTTCTGCATCCAGCCTTTCACCATCCTTTGAAATCTCAAAAGGAGAAAGGACCTTTCTTTCCCACTGCTAAGTAATGGAGGGAAGTGGTTAAGGTATAGACTCTGATGATGGAATGCCCGGGTGCAAATTTTGCCTCCCTCAAAATACTTCGGATTTTGGGAAGCTTCCTAGCTTCTTACCTCTGTCTCCTCATTTAAAAAATGGTATTAATCATACTATGTACATCATAGAGTGATTGTGAGTATGGAATTATATAACAAACAAAATGCTGAGAACAATGCCTAGCAGATAGACACTCAGCACTGGGCTTGTTAAAAAATTAAGGTAACCCTTTATCTATTTTTTTGCTTCTACACTTTCTTATCTTCTCAGAACATTGCTACCATAGTTACTTATTACTTCTTAAATAACATCAGATTCTCTCTTATGTGTGAAATTGATTTCTAGACATTAGTTTATCCAAAGTCAATGCAGATGATTATTGGCAGATTTCATTTATTATTTAATATTTTAAAACAATTTTATTTTTTTGAGAGGGACAGACTGAGTGAGAACACAAGCGGGGTGGTGGTTGGAGGGACAGCAGAGGGAGAGGGAGAAGCAGACTTCCCGCTGAGCTGAGCCAGCTGGTGTGGGGCTGGATCCCTGACCTGAGCCGAAGGCAGATGCTTAACTGACTGAGCTGCCCAGGCATGCCTATTCATAACGGTTCTTTTTTTTTTTTTTTAAAGATTTAAAAAAATTTATTCATGCGAGACATACAGAGAAAGGCAGAGACATAGGTAGAGGGAGAAGTAGGCTCCCTGTGGGGAGCCCGATGTGGGATTCCATCCCAGGACTCTGGGATCAAGCCCTGAGCTGAAGGCAGACGCTCAACCACTGAGCCACCAAGGTGCCCATATTGGCAGATTTTAAACTAGAAGTCAAGTCAACCAATTTCTAATTCAGTGAAATTGCCATAATACTTTTCTGCCTTCTACCTTTAACGTAATGTATTAATTAATTAACATTTAGCTTCTGCAATATGAAACTCCCATCTGGTCAGGTCAGTCATACTACCTGGCATAAAGTATACTCTATGCCTTTTAAAAAGTGCTTCCACCCAGCTATACTTTATACTCTTCTTGTCACTAATCTACCCATCAAAAAAATTTGGCGGGTGTGTGTGTGTGTGTGTGTGTGTTAAATTTTCTCAAATGGTCAGTAGATTACTTTGAATATTCTGAGGTTCTGCAGTAGTAAGGCTGTTTTGAATTGTTCCCAGTTTTATAATTCACCTTCTCACTTCTACTAGAATGTCATTCTTTGTTCATTGCAAATACAGGATACAATGCAAGGCACTAAGTGATCTTGGAGTAGATTTGCATTGAATGAAGAAGGAATCAATGATAGATACTCTCAGAAATATATATTTATTAACCAAGCTTGTTCAGCCATATATTTTAGAGACAAAACAGTTCTCTTAGAGTCTGGTTCTGGGGACTTCAGCAAAGCCCTGTTTAAGGATACGGGCTGCAAGCATTTCCTCGCTCTGTCTTTGGAGAGAAGAGGGAAGAAAATAGGATGATTTAGTACTTGCCAAAGAGTGAATATAATTCTTCTTTTTTTTTTTTTGAAAAATTGAAGTGCAATTGACATACAATATCCTATTAGTTTGAGGTGTACATAATAGTGACTTGATATTTTTATATATTATGGAATTATCTCCACAATAAGTCTAGCTATGATCTGTCACCACACAAAGTTGTTATAATATTATTGACTATATTCCCTATGCTGCACTTTATATTCTCATGACTTATTTATTTTGTAACTGCAAGTTTATACCTCTTAATCCCCTTCATCTATTTCACCTGACCCATCACCTCTTAATGATATGGGAGAGCTTGGTTCTTGTCTCACGGAGTTGAAGAATGAATCTCGCAGATACAGGAAAGTGAGGAAAGGGATAGAAGTTTATTAAGTAAAGATACAGAGAAAGTTCTCAGGAGTGAGAGGGGTCCCGACAGGGTTGCCACTGAGGGCCTGTAGTGGCAGTCTTTTATTGAGAACTGACTGGGAAGCTTGTGGCCCTGAGATTCTTGTGCTGTCTTGGTTTGAGTTAGGACTGGTAATAACATCTTTAATGGCTTACTTCTTCTTTGGGGTCTGGTTATTCTTGGATGGTCATGGATGACTGTCAGAAAAAGATACCCTCCCTATCCACACCTAGGGCAGGGTGGTCTGGCTTGCTCCCTTATCATTGGTTTCCTTCCACCTCAGCATTTTTGGGATTTCTGTGAGTCTGATTTCGTGGCCCCCTACCTAGCCCTGCCTAGCCCTGTTTGTCCCTAACTCACTAACACCTTCTCACTCTGATAACCAGCAGCTGGTTTCCTGTATGTATCTATGAGTCTGTTTTTGGTTTGTTTTGATTATTCACTTATTTTCTTTCTTTAGATTCCACATGTAAATGAAATCAGACAGTATTTGTCTTTCTCTGGCTGACTTATTTTACTTAACATAATACCCTCTAGGTCCATCCATGCTGTCAGGGTAAGTATATAGTTCTCCACATCCTCACCAACACTTGCTATTTTGTTTTATTTTTTGTTACTGGCCAATCTGACATGTGTGAGGTGATATCTCATGGTGGTTTTCCTTTGTATTTCCCTGATGATTAATGATGTGTAGCATCTTTACATGTGTCCATGTATCTTTTGGCCATCTGTCAGTCTTCCTTGGAGAACTATCTGTTCAAATTCTCTGACCATTTTTAAAATTGGGTTGCTTTGTTTTGTTTTTGGTATTAAATTGTGTAAGTTTTTAAAGATTTTGTTTATATATTCATGAGAGACACACAGAGAGAGGTAGAGACAAAGGCAGAGGGAGAAGCAGGCTTCTGTGGGGAGCCTGATGCAGGACTCGATCCCAGGACCATAGGATCATGACCTGAGCCAAAAGCAGACACTCAACCACTGAGCCACCCAGGCATCCCAAATTGTGTAAGTTTTTAAAAGGTATTTTGGATATTAACCTGTTATCGGATGATTTGCAAATATCACAATAGAGGAAATATCTGTAAGTCCTATTCAGGTGGTTGCCTTCTCATCTTGTTCATGGTCTCCTTTACTGTGCCAAAGCTTTTTAGTTTGATATAATCCTATTCATTTATTTTAGCTTTTGTTGCCTCAACCTGAGGAGATTTGTTCAAAAAATATTAGTAAGACTGATGTCAAAGAGCATACTGCCTATGTTTTCTTCTAGCAGTTTCATGATTTCATGGATTACAGTTTATTTCAGTTTATTCTTGTGTATGGTGTCAGACAGTAATCCTGTTTCCTTCTTTGCGTGCAGCCTTTGTTAAGTAGGGGTATGTTCTGTCTATACTTGGCTTTGTTGAGAGTTTTTATCATAAATGGATGCTCAATTTTGTCAAATGCTTTTTCTACATCTACTGAGATGATCACATGATTTTATTCTTTATTAATGTTGTATACCACATTGATTGATCTGTGCATATTGAACTGTCCTTGTATCCCTGAAGTAAATCCCACTTGATCATGGTATGTGATCCTTTTAACGTATTATTAAACCTGGTCTGCTAATATTTTGTTGAAGAGTTTTGCATTTAATTTTCTTTTTTGTGGTGTTTTTGTCTGGTTTTGATATAAGGGTATACCTTGAGACAAATTAAAATGGAAACACGACTTTCCAAAATCAATGTGACACAGCAAAAAGAGTTCTAAGAGGGAAGTTCATAGCTATACAGGCTAGCTCAAGAAATAAGAAAAATTCCAAATCAATAATCTACCTGAAGGAATTAGGAAGAGAAGAAAACAAAGTCCAAAGTTAGTAGAAGGAAGGAAATAATAAAGATCAGACAGAATTAAATTAAATAGAGATTAAAAAAAGATCAATGATACTAAAAGCTTGTTCTTTGAAAAGATAAAATTGATAAACCACTAGCCAGACTCATCAAGAAAAAAAAAGAGGGCCCAAATAAATGAAATCAGAAATTAAAGAGAAGTTACAGTCGACACCACAGAAATACAAAATATTATAGGAACTATTACAAACAATTATATGACAATAAATTGGAAAGCCTAGAATATATGGATAAATTCCTATAAATATACAACCTTCTAAGACTGAATCATGAAGAAAAAGAAAATCTGAAGAGAACAATTATAGGTAATGATACTGAATCAGTAATTTAAAAAGTCTCCCCCAAAAAATCCAGGACCAGATGGCTTCATAGGTGAATTTTACCAAATATTTTTTTTAAAGATTTTACTTTTTTATTTGTTCATGAGAGACACAGGGAGAGAGAGAGGGGGGCAGAGACATAGGCAGAGGGAGAAGCAGGCCCCATGCAGGGAGCCCAAAGTGGGACTCGATCCCAGGACTCGAGGATCACGCCCTGAATGGAAGGCAGGCACTAAACTGCTGAGCCACCCAGGCATCCCTCCACTAAATATTTAAAGAAGAGTTAGTACCTATTCTTGAATATAATTCTAATTAGATATGAAAAATAAGGCTTGCTGAAGGAAAGCAGACTGGCTATGGCTAAGAATGGAATCCATCAGATATGCACTCTATAATAAATATATGCTCTACTGATAAAGGAATTAGAGAATTTTCCCAGAGAGTTAGAGAGTTAGTGCTCCTCTCCTAAGATAAATTGATCTTCTTCTTCTTCTTCTTCTTCTTCTTCTTCTTCTTCGTCTTCGTCTTTGTCTTTCTTTTTAAATATTTTATTTATTTATTCATGAGAGACACAGAGAGAGAAGCAGAGACATAGGCAGAGGGAGAAGCAGGCTCCTTATGGGGAGCCTGCTGCAGGACTCGATCCCAGAACCCTGGGATCACGATCTGAGCCAAAGGCAGATACTCAACACAGAGTCATCCAGGTGCCCCTGCCATTGGTTTTTAACCAATATGCAGAAGAATGTGAGTTAAAGATAAACCCATGCTGTAGTCCTGGTGTTCAAGCTAAGGCACACCAGTGTTCATACTTACTCATATTCTCGCTAACTTTAAGTTGTTCACATTTGAGATGAATTGGGTTATTTAATGTGATAATAAATAAGCACATATGCTAATCAAATAAAAAATATTTTGAAAATTATACTTTTTGTCTTCTTATATGTTTTATTTTATGAATTTAAATAATATTTATAGTCTTCACCAGAATGTTTAGTCAAGTATAATAAATGAAGCAAGACCCTTCACATGATCACGAATTTTCAGGGCACCAGACATAAAGAAGAGATCTTAAAATGTTCCAGAAAGAAAATACAGAACAAATACAAAGACTGAAATTTAGAATGGCATTGAGCATCTCAGTCATGATTTTGGAAGCTAGAGAGCACTGGAGCAAGTGCCTTTAAAGCTCTCAGTAAAAATGATTTTCTAACTAATGTTCTGTACTAAGTATAAAATATTAATTATTAGAGTAAATAGAGATACTCACAGTTCTAAAAAAATGTTTACCTCCTGTGTTCTTTCTCAGAAAGTTACTAAAGGATGGGCCATACCAAAAGGAGGAAGCAGACTAGTTAAGAGGTTAAAGGATCCAGGACACACAGTGAACCAAACCAGGGGAGAGATTTAAAAGGTATTTGCAAGAATGAGACTGAGCACCTGGCCTGGAGAGTAATCAGTCCAGAATAGAGCAAGAGGATGGAGGGATCCAATAGAGAGAAAGTGGAGTTAATAGAATTGAATACTATTTACAGATTTATTAGAGAATGTAGAGACAGACAGAAATGAGAGGGAAAAAATAAAAACAACCCTAGAAATATGCAAATAAGGCAATGACTAATCTCCAGGAGAAATCAAAAGCAAGGAGGGAAATATAATCATAACACACTAGTTAGCTTTGTAATGAACAATATTTATATAGTCACAATAAGAAAATTAACAATGACTTTTATCTGAATTATGACTATATTGGCAAGAGGAAAAGAGAGAGGATGAGTGTTAAGAAAGTTAAAACTTTGGGGCTCAGTCTGTTAAGCCTTCTGCCTTCGACTCAGGTCATGATCTTGGGGTCCTGAGATGGAGCCTCTTATGGTAGCTCCCTGCTCAGTGGGGAGCCTGCTTCTCCCTCTCCCTCTGCCTGCTGCTCCCCTGTCTGTGCTCTCTCTCTCTCTCTTTTTCTCTGAAATAAATAAATAAAATATTAAAAAAGTTAAAATACTACTTACTATAATAGGAATCAATAGATAATGTTAAAAATGATGAAGAATGGGCAATGGCTGTATGCTTATTTAGAAAAATGGAAGTAAATATCAGGAGGAATAATTAAAATGGTTGAAAGTGTAAGCCTCCAAAGAATAGAATGAGGAAGTGTAGTAGGAAGCCAGAAAACTTGTTGTTTTTTGGTTATAACACTTCTAACACTTCTAATACTATTGGCATTTTTAAACCTAGTGCATATATTTCTTGAATAGAAATAATTACTCATGAGATCTTTTATTACAAGCAAGTTTGGGGGAACTCAAACTATAAATAGCAAAACTTTAGTAATATGTTTTCCAAAGAACTTCCTACATATGAAACATAAACTCTCATTATTTAAACACTAGCTCAAGTTAAGCACTAGTTTAATTAATAAACTTAAACAATAAATTCTCAAACATCCTAGCTAAATAATTCTATTCATAATAAAATTTAATTAAACATTTAAGAAATTTGCATACATACCCTATGTTTTAAATTACGCTTTCAGCCAATGCCAATAATGATTCTTAAAAGTACCTTTTCAAAACTAGAGCTATCATATAGCTACCTTCATGAATGCTGATCATAACCCAGTACAATAACCAAATATAAAAACCGAGAGATTTTCACATTTTAACTAGCCGAGACAAGATTATTGAAAATAGTGTAGGATTTAATTTAATTTATTTATTTACAAATTTATTTATTTTAGAGAGAGGGAGAAAGAGAGAGAGTGCATAGGAGGGGGGAAAGGGAAGGACTGAGGGGGAGAATCTCAAGCAGACCTGCTGAGCACAGAGCCAAGGCTGGCTCCATCTCACAACCCTGAGATCATGACCTCAGCTGAAATTAAGAGTCAGATACTTAAGGAACTGAACCACCCAGGTATCCCTAAAATAGTGTATGATTTTAGTTATGCTTTTGAGAATTTTGAAAAGAGATTAAGAACCTCCCTCTTCATTTTTATTTTTAATTTTAAAAAATATTTTATTCCTATTTGGGAACTATTGAAATTTGTAAGAATCATTTTTATAAAAAGTTTACTTGATGCCTAAAGATCAACATTACTGAGGATCTTAAGGGTAAAAGCACTTAAAATATATGTTTGACTCACTGAGATAGCAGTAGTAAAATAAACCGCAGATATATAGACAATATCTGAAATCACATTTCAAGTTCAGGAATTTACTGGCTGTTCTTACTTTCATCTTGAATAAACAGCTATATTTTCCTGAGCTATATTTTTACATTTTATTTTATTTATTTATTTTTTTAGTTAAAAAGTTTTTAAAAATTTACTTACTCATGAGAGACACAGAGAGAGGCAGAGATACAGTCAGAGGGAGAAGGCTCCATGCAGGGAGCCTGATGTGGGACTCCATCCCAGGACCCCAGGATCATGGCCTGAGCCAAAGGCAGATGCTCAACTACTGAGCCATCCTGGCACCCTTATTTTTACATTTTAAAATTAAGATATATCTTTGGGATGCCACCAGCATTCAATAAGGCATGTTAAAGAACTTTGACAATTATTAACGTCCAAACAAATTGAAGAAACCTCCCCCCTTGTAAGTAGGGCCAGCCCTAATCCAGAGGCAGCCCATCCAGGCGCCTTCCTGAAATTTTAGCAACTAAAAGCATTCTGTTTACAATAAGAAAACCATTTCCCCCCACACCCTGATTGGAATGTCCCTGAATAGGTTCATGTTGACCCTCTGTGAAATCAATAACCTGAATGCTATGCGACTCCCGAGGTTCTTTTGTCTTTAAGCGTTTTTTTTCTTTTCCTTTTGCCTTTAAAAGATACCTGTAATTGCTAATCGGGGCTCTCTTCCTCCTCGGAGGCGGAGAGCCCGTTTGCGCAAACGTCCAACAAACCCTCTTGCTAATTGCATCTGCCTGTCTGGGGTCTGAGTCTCTGGGGCGTCCGCCGGGACGCGTTGGCACCCGTGAGCCAGGGTCCAACAAAATGTAAACTATTTTAAATTGTTATTTCTTTTTACTTGCTCTGAGCTTCTGACCCCTTCCTCACCCCTGGGGCTGCAGGGAGCTCACTGAGGTAGGGGACAGCTCTGCCTTGGGCCTCCTGAGCAATGCACTTTGGTCCATGACCCAGTGGGGCACAGGGACTGAGGAGAAGCTGACTCACTGGTGGGCGGTAGGTACTTTGGTCCATGACCCAGTGGGGCACAGGGACTGAGGAGAAGCTGACTCACTGGTGGGCGGTAGGTACTTTGGTCCATGGCCCAGTGGGGCACAGGGACTGAGGAGAAGCTGACTCACTGGTGGGCGGTAGGTGCGTGAAGCCAGGAGACTTTGTGCTGTTGGAAGCTAAAGTCCCCTGTGAAAGGGAAAGTCATCAGGTTAGTAAGCTACTTGGTGGGGTGACAGTCCTAAAGCTCCTCACATTTTTTGAGTCATCTGCATATTCAATACTCACCACTCCATTTTGCTAAATTATAATTGTCAGTTAGTTCTGGGGCTTTCTGCCTGTCTTTGCCTCACCAATGTTTTCTGAGTGATTAGTTTACAGGCCAGCTGTATTTGGAAACACTGAAGGAGTGCTTGGAGTGATTTATATTCTTATCACTTGTTCATAAGGACCATTAGGTACTTAAGCTATTGCTCCAGGTGCAATGTCAGTCATTCTAATTATAAGCAGATTTATCTACCTGAATACCCATTTAATCATCTGTCTTTCTCTCTACCTCTGCTTCTTATCTCCTTTCAGGGGAATGAAGTGAATGGCTCTGGACTGGGTTGTATTTTAAGGGCACTCAAAATGTGCTGAAGCAAAAGGGGGTAGAATGGTAAATGCCAAAAGCTGGAGAGAGAGAGAAACAGGAGATACTAATAAAATGGTACAAGGTTTCAGTTACATAAGATGAATACATCCTAGACGTATACTGTGCAGCATATAAACTGGGGTTGACAATATGGTATTTTACACTTAAAATTTTGGTAGGAGGATAGATTTTATTTTGTGTTATCACAAACAATACAATAAATGAAGAGTGTAGGACTAAAAAAAAAAAAAAAAGTTCACTGAACCAAGATTTGGGAGAGCTGGATCCTAGTTCTCTTTTTTAGATTTTATTTATTTATTCATGAGAGACAGAGAGAGAGAGAGAGGCAGAGACATAGGCAGATGGAGAAGCAGGCTCCATGCAGGGAGCCCGATATAGGACTTGATCCCGGGACTCCAGGATCACGCCCTGAGCCAAAGGCAGACACTTAACTGGTGAGCCACCCAGGCATCCCTTAAATTCAATTTAAATAGTTTTTTATTAAATTCCATTTAACATAACTTATTAGTTTTAAGAGTAAAATTTAGTGATTCATCAGTTGCATATAACACTGACTGCTTATTGTATCAAATGCCCTCCTTAATGCCCAACACTCAGTTACCCCATCCACCCCTCCCCTCCAGCAACCCTCAGTTTGTTTCCTAGAGTTCAGCATCTCTTATGGTTTGCTTCCCTCTCTATTTTCATCTTATTTTATTTTTCTTTCCCCTCCCCTATGTTCATCTGTTTCGTTTCTTAAATTCCACATATGAGTGAAATCCTATGGCATTTGTCTTTCTCTGGCTGACTTATTTTGCTTAGCATAATACCCTCTAGTTCCTGGTGAGGATAGGGTGGCAGTGGACACCTTGATATCTGGGAGTAGCAGAGAGAGAAAGCAATCATTGGATTGGAATACATTTGCTGGTATAAAAATTTTTTTAGTTATATTAATGATGAACGTCTGAAGAGTCATGAAAATACATGATAAGGATAAGAGTTAGCTTTAAACATCTCCCTGGCCCAAAGGATGCAGAACCATCTTAGGATAGTACAAGTCAAGGCAGTTAGTCTCTGCTTTCCTTACTTCTTCAATCCAGCTAGGCCAGAATCCCAAGATAGGGAGGGGGTAGGATATTTGCTTAAGGCTGAGGAAGAGGAGGATCAATCAATCCCTCTTGCCTGACTTTTCACCTGCAGAACAGTTCAGCTGTGAAAAAGAAGAGGATTTAGCTTTAAATTAAATTTGGAGTTTAGATGGACACACTGGACTTGACATTCCAGTTAATGTGATTTTAAAATTACTATCTGACAATGACAAGAAGATTGCCAGACTTTCCTTCTACAGGCAGAGATGAGTACATTTCAAAGAACTGTGAAAGACAAAGTAAAATTGTGTTCTGATTACATCCCTGGAATTATGATTTTTCAAAGGACCAGCTAGGGCAGCCCGGGTGGCGCAGCAGTTTAGCGCCGCCTGCAGCCCAGGGTGTGATCCTGGAGACCCGGGATAGAGTCCCACATCCAGCTCCTTGCATGGAGCCTGTTTCTCCCTCTGCCTGTGTCTCTGCTTCTCTCTCTCTCTCTCTCTGTGTTTCTCATGAATAAATAAATAAATAAATCTTAAAAAAAAAAAAAGGAAAACAAAGGACCAGCTAATTTATGATCAAGGAAGTTTATATACAACAGTTATTTGTTATAGAAGACAATAAAATTATAAATAAAAGTTTATGGAATATTGAATTTAAATTACTTTAGGGAGCCAATAAATGTTAAGAATAGTACAAAAAATAAAGATTCCAACAAGTGTGTTTTGCTATTTCCTAAAACAGAATTTGCTAGCATTGATTGTTTAAAACCACCTAGTGAACAACATTCTGATTCTATACTTTCACAAGTCAGGAAATGGAGATTAACACAGGTTCTTTTTTTTCCCCTCTTGGTTTAATTTCAAATAACATATGGCTTCCAGAATTCTTGGGCAGCTCTTTGTTTTTCAAAGTGTGGTCAGAGGACACTAGGACAAAACTAATGACCAGAATTTCTAGATTCAGGCAGGAGATATATATATATATATACACACACACACACACACATATATATAAAATTATATAATTATAATTATAAATTATATATATAAATTTATATATATTTTTTTTAAAATCATTTTTTTTTATTTATTTTTTTTTTTATTTATTTATGATAGTCATACAGAGAGAGAGAGAGAGAGGCAGAGACACAGGCAGAGGGAGAAGCAGGCTCCATGCACTGGGAGCCTGATGTGGGATTCGATCCCGGGTCTCCAGGATCGCGCCCTGGGCCAAAGGCGGGCGCCAAACCGCTGCGCCACCCAGGGATCCCAAATTTATATATTTATATAAAACTCTGAACTAGAGGTTGAGAAGAGAAAGAACAGCTAACATCTTTTTTTAAAATTTTTTTATTTTTAAATTTTTTAAAAATATTTTATTTATTTATTCATGAGAGACAGAGAGGCAGAGACACAGGCAGAGGGAAAAGCAGGCTCTACGCAGGGAGCCCAACATGGGACTTGATCCCAGGCCTCCAGGATCAGGCCCTAGGCCAAAGGCAGGAGCTAAACCACTGAGCCACCTGGGCTGTCCCAACAGTTAACATCAATTGTGGTTTTGCTCTCTGGGAGATATTTGAGGAGTGTCACATTCCTTGTTTAAAAAAAATTATTTGTTTATTCATTAGAGACACACAGAGAGAGGGAGAGACATAGGCAGAAGGGGAAGCAGGCTCCCTGCAGAGAGCCCAAGAGGGACTCGATTCCAGGACTCTGGGATCACGACCTGAGCCAAAGGCACATGCTCAACCACTGAACCACCCAGGTGCCCCAAGGACTGTCACATTCTTTATCTTGTTTAAGGTTCATTGCAATCAGATGAGTATTCATATTATCCCCATTTTATAGATAAGAAAACTGAGGCATTAAGAGACTAAAAAACTTGGCCAAGGTAACACCACAAATGGAAGATGGTAGAGCTAAGATTCAAACCTAAGCTGTCTGACTCTAGCGCTCACACTTTTTTTTTTTAAATTTTTTTTAGAGAAAGAGAGAGAGAGAGCATGAGTGGGCTGGGTGGAGCAGGGGGAGAAGGAGAGAGAATCTTATGCTGGGCATGGAGATTGGTGTGGGGCTTGCTTGACCTTACGACCCATGTTATCATGACTTGAGCTGAAATCAAGAGTCCAATAGTTGAACCGACTGAGCCAACCAGGTGCCCCCAGAGCCCATGCTTTTTTTTTTTTTTAATATACTTTTTTAAAAGATTTATTTATTCATGAGAGACACACAGAGAGGCAAGGACCTTAGGTAGAGGGAGAAGCTGACTCCCTGCAAGGAGCCCAATGTGGGACTCGATCCCAGGACCCCAGGATCACAACCTGAGCCAAAGGCAGACACTCAACCACTGAGCTACTCAGGCGTCCCCAGAGCCCACACTTTTAACCACAAATCTTACTAGCTAATTCTAAGTGGAATCCTAACACCAACAAAATTAAAAAAGAAATCAGGGGATCCCTGGGTGGCACAGCGGTTTGGCGCCTGCCTTTGGCCCAGGGCGCGATCCTGGAGACCCGGGATCGAATCCCACGTCGGGCTCCCGGTGCATGGAGCCTGCTTCTCCCTCTGTCTATGTCTCTGCCCCTCTCTCTCTCTCTCTGTGACTATCATAAAAAAATAAAAATAAAAAAGAAATCAAAACAACTCACTGAAAGTTCTCTTGTAGCAATCTGGGAAGATATCAAAGAGAAACAGAAGATTAATTAAAAATAATTATATGAAAGGGTGCCTGGGTGGCTCAAATAGTGGAGTGGGGAGGCCCAGAGAGAGAGGGAGAGGGCATTCCAAGCAGGCTCCATGTCCCAGAGCAGAGCCCAACGGGGAGGTGATCTCACAACCATGAGATCATGACCTGAGCTGAAATCAAGAGTTGGACACTTAACTGACTGAACCACGCAGGTGCCTCTAAACTATTTTTAATTTAAAAGGATCATGCACCATTATCAAGTGTGAGTAATTCCTGGGATATAAGTATGGTTTAACATATGCAAGTCAATTAATGTGATATACTACATTAATGGAGTAAAAGACAAAAATCATATGATCCCCTCAATAGGTATGTGAAAAGGTATTCAACAGCACTAATCATCAGGAAAATGCAAATCATAACTACAATGAGATATCACTTCATACCTATTAGAATGCCTATCATCAAAAAGTCAAAGATAACAAGTGCCAGTAAAGAGATGAAGAAAAGGTAACTCTTATGCACTGTTGGTGGAAAGGTAAATTGGTACAGCCATTATAGAAAACACTAGAGTTTCCTCAAAAAAAAAAAAAAAAAAAAAAAAAAAGAACTACCATGTGATCTAGCATCCCATGTCTGGGTATGTATCTGAAGGAAACAAAATCACTATCTTGAAGAGATATCTGTATTCTCTTGTCCACTGCAACATTATTTACAGAAGCCAATATATGGAAATCACCTAAGTGTCTATCAATAGATGAATAGATAAAGAAATACACACACATACTGAATTATTATTCAACCTTAAAAAAGAAAGAAATTCTATTATTTGTGACAACATGGATGAACCTGAAGGATATTATGCTAAGTGAAATAAACTAGACATTAGATACAGACAAATATTGCATGATCTCACTCATATGTGCAATCTAAAATAAATGAGTAAATAAATAGGTAAATAAATAAAATTTGAACTCATGGTAACAGAGTATAACTGTGGTTAACAGGGGTTGGAGGGGGTGGGGCAGGGTACAAACTTACAGTTATAAGATGAGTAAGTTCTGGAGACCAAATGTACAGGATGGTGACTATAGTTAATAATAATGTACTTGAAATTTGCTGAGAAGTCTCAGCATTCTCAATGTGCATACGCACCCACACTACACAGAATGCTAACTGTGGGAGGTGATGGATATGTTAATTAACTGGATTGTGGCCATTGTTTCACAAGCTTTGACACATCAAATGTATATATCAAATACATGTACATATATTATAATTTCCTAATGTGGGGCACCTGGGGGGCTCAGTGATTGAGTGTTTGCCTCCTGCTCAGGTTGTGATCCTGGGGTCCTGGGATGGAGTTCCACATCGGGCTCTCTGCAGGGAGCCTGCTTTTCCTTCTGCCAGTGTCTCTGCCTCTCTCACTGTGTCTCTCATGAATAAATAAATAAAATCTTAAAAAAAAACCCTTCCTGTTGTATACTTTAAATATGTCCAATTTTTAATTTGTTATAAATTTCCTGTTCATCAACAGGAAAATAGATAAATTGTGAAAAACTATTTACAGGAATATATAACAAGGATGGGTAAACTTGAAAAGTATAATATAAATGAAAAAACAAGCTACAGAACTATATATATATATATATATATATATATATATATATATATTTTTTTTTAAAGGCTGTTGGTTTATTTGTTTTTTTCTTTTCTTTTAAAAATTTTTAAATTTATTTATGATAGTCACAGAGAGAGAGAGAGAGGCAGAGACATAGGCAGAGGGAGAAGCAGGCTCCATGCACCGGGAGCCTGACGTGGGATTCGATCCTGGGTCTCCAGGATCGCGCCCTGGGCCAAAGGCAGGCGCTAAACCGCCGTGCCACCCAGGGATCCATATATATATATATATATATATATATATATATATATATATATATATATATATATATATAAACATTTTTAAAGATTTATTTATTTATTTATTCATGAGAGACACAGAGACACAGGCAGAGGGAGAAGCAGGCTCCATTCAGGGAGCCTGACGTGGGACTTGATCCCCGGGCTCCAGGATCATGCCCTGTACTGAAGGCGGCGCTAAACCACTGAGCCACTGGAGGGGTAGGCTTTGAGTTGAAATGTGGATACTTCTTTCACTGCAACAGAAGTAGAGACAAAAGAATACAGGTAAAGATGTGGAACACTTAGTAGAGTTGGGATTTACTGTTTTCTTTCTTTTTTTCTTTTAAGATTTTGTTTATTTATTTATGAGAGATATATATAGAGAGGCAGAGACATAGGCAGAAGGAGAAGGCTCCCTGTGGGGAGCCTGATGAGGAACTCGATTCCAGGACCCCGGGATCAGACCTGAGCTGAAGGCAGACACTCAACCACTGAGCCTCCCAGGCTCCCCAGTTTTCTACAAGTCTAAGTGGAAGGGTAAAGCAACGAGAGTATACAGCTTTTGAGGATTTATGTAATGAAATGATGTCAAAGGCCAACCTCTGTCTGTTATTGTCTGTGTAGGTCCCCAGCTATGAGGATATAGATACTTCTGAACAGTAAAGATACTTGACTGATATCTGGTTGATTAAAAAGTATGAAGGAAAAGAAATTCATTCTTCCCATTTGGTAACGCTTCATATGACAATCTAGTTTTCTGCTTGGGTTAAGGGTTGTTGCTGTTGATTTCAGGTTTGTTAGAGGCAAATGTCCTTTCTGGCATTTCTCTCCCCAGCCCTCATGGCCACTACTGTTTCCCAAACCATTGATATATACACAAAAGACTCATAGACTCTTGAAGTGGGTGAAAATTTTTGTCCACGGAGACAACTTGAAACGTAATTGGAGAAGGCAATTTTTCTTAGTGAGATCTTTTGGGTAACATGTGAAGGATATCTAATTTCTAAAGTTACCCCACTGTGGAGTGTCATATCATATTGTCCTGACACATAGGCTTGTTTGTATGTTTTGACAGAGATAAGCCTTTCTGTGTTCTTTGCCAGGGCTGTGATGTTTTCCCTGAATTCATGGTGTTGATCTTTTTATCTGGACACAGAGGAATACAGCATTCTCAAAAGATGAGGATCTTGGGAGCTGAGAACAAGAAAGAACATGAGAGCCTTCATAATCTCTCTCTGGAGGCCTCTGTATTTCTTACCTGTTCTTCTTCAGCATCACAGGAGGGTAGGTAAGAGGCATTACTTATTACTGAAACTTAAGGTAGAGGCGAATAATTCAGAATGAACGTAACAAATGAAACCCAAATTTCCAGGCGACTCCACAATAGCAATTAAAATATAGTCAGCTGTATGGAGTAAATATTATAATGTAAATTAAAAAGTAAATCTAACTCTGAAAACGATGGGAAAGGGAAAAATTCATATTGTGATGATGGTAGGAGGTATGTCTTGAGAGTGGATTGCCCCAAAAGGAAACTGGAAATTTCCTCAGGATATAAATTATATGTAGAGTATGGGGACACTTGTTAGTTCTAGTATTCTTTCAAAGTTTGTGCCCTACTATTAGAAATATCCCAAAGGGGACAGCCCCGGTGGCTCAGTGGTTTAGCGCCGCCTACAGCCCGGGGTGTGATCCTGGGGACCAGGGATCTCTCTGTGTCTCTATGAATAAATAAATAAAATCTTAAAAAAAAAAAGAAATATCCCAAAGTGTCTAACTTATTCTTTCTCTGGCTAATAGGACCATTTTGGGGATTCAATAGCAAATTTGCCTGTCTATAAGTAATGCCTCTCCCTTTTTTGGGGTGGGAAATATATACTTTCTTCCTTTGTTCGGTTGAATTTTCTTTTTAGGTTTTCCTTTGAAGTCATTGATGTCCTTTTATTTATTTTTATTTTTTAAACATTTTATTTATTTATTCATGAAAGACACACACACACACACACAGAGAGAGAGAGAGAGAGAGAGAGAGAGGCAGAGACATTGGCAGAGGGAGAAGCAGGCTCCATGCAGGGAGCCCAATGTAGAACTTGATTCCAGGACTCCAGGATCACGCCCTGAGCCAACGGCAGACGCTCAACCACTGAGCTACCCAGGCGTCCCTGAAGTCATTGATGTCCTTTTAAATTAATTTCCCTGTTCTGGAAAACCAATCTCCAGGCCGTTAGAATTATATTAAAAAGGAAGAAAACAAGTAAGACAGGGATATAGCAGTTAGTACTCACAGTGAAGGAGATACAGTGGAGTAAGTCCTTGTCACCTACAAAGTCATTAAAGAGGCTCCCTCTTCCCTTGATAAATTCTAAGGAAGCACCTACAATCACTGTTCTATTTGAGTGTCTCAGAAGGAGACATTCAATGCTCATGGTGAGAGAATATGCTCTCACTGAGCTTACTGAATAACTGCCAACTTCCCACAAAGGCCCTGGGAAAGTCTCCAGGTGTGGTTAGAGCTGCTATGGGATACAGGAGCCATGGCATTTCTCCGACCTGGCAAGAGGGAGAGAAAATGAGCAACATCACACACACCTAGTCCTGCCTGGTACCTGGCAACTACATGGGACTCGGGGGATCTGGGCATTCATAAAATAGATTGGATTATTCTAGCCTGCAGGTAGGGTCAGCCTGATGAGGGGGATCTCGCTGGGCACATAGACCCTGGGCATCTATAGAGAAGATACAACAAGTTCCTAGGAAGTCAGAGACGGGCCATCTGTACCCCTGTTGTTGAAAAGAAGATGGGAGTCCTGGTCTGGCATCTCTCTCCTTCAGTCATTTCCTCGTGTCTGAGTCTGACAGTGCTCTCTCCTTGGCCAATGTATGTGGTATGTACAACCAGGTCAAGTTCCTAAAACTGTCAACCTCCTTCTCCTCAAGGCCAGGTGGACACATTCTGTTTTCCACCAGTACCATCATTTGTCCCCTCCACTGGCCTGGAGAACATTTTAGCAGAGATAGGAGCCCTTACTAAATTCACCCAGCAAGCCTTGAATGATAGCAACAAAGTCTGTCCTTAATGAATACTGAAATGTCTCTAAAGGGAAAAGCTGTTCTTCAAATAGGCTGGCCATCATTGCGTCTCACAAGGAGGCACTCGTGCCGTTATCCAAACAAAATGTGTTCATACCTGATGAGTCAGTCTGCTAATGTATGATCTTCATTAAATCCTTGCGGACACAAGTGAACACCCCGAGTGACCTGATCCCCAGCCTAGGGGCTTTAAGAAATCAATGGTGTGGATCATGGGCTCTGGCTGGAAAAAGCTGTCACTGATTTCAGGAATCACTGTCTAAATCTGTGTTTTCTCTTCCATGTACGTGTATTGTTACTGTGGCATCTGCCTCCAGAGTAGCCAGAAAACGAGCCACCTCCATGATAATGAAACTCCCTGCTGACCTCTCAGAGCACACTGGGGAAGACAGCTAGTGGAATGTTGGAAGAGGTTAAGAGGATGTGACCACAGGTGACCCGTGAGCTTGACCTTGGCACTCAGAGGCTCCTTACCCATTCTACTGTCCTTGGAATACATTCTGCTTGCCTTTTCTATTCCCAGCGACTGCCCCTGGGACAGGGCCTGGAGATAGGGATGTGGTGATGAGAACACCTGCACGGTATATGTGGCTGAACCCAGGTAAGGCCTTTGTATACACTTTTAAGATTTGCCAGTTGGGATGCCTGGGTGGCTTCAGCCCAAGGTGTGATCCTGGAGTCCCAGGATCGAGTCCCATGTTGGGCTCCCTGCATGGAGCCTGCTTCTTCCTCTGCCTGTGTCTCAGCCTCTCTCTGTGTGTCTCTCATGAATAAATAAATAAAATCTTAAAAAAAAAAAAAGATTTACCAGCTGGGTGTGAGGATCTACTTGTTTTGCAGTCGCTGAACACAAGCCTCCTATGTACATTCCCTTCACTTATTTGACCTCTCCCTGCCCTCTGTATACAGGAGCTGGTTTCAGATTTTGCCTGGGAAGCTCCGAGGAGGTTATGAACCAACAGTGACAGACTCACAGGAAGGGAGTTTTCTGAAATAAAATCACATATAAGTTTAGTCATATGAATCACTTCTGAAAAAAAATTATACAAATTTATATAATATTAAAGTAGGAAGGGGCATTCAAGAAAACAGCTAGTGGCTTGGAGGGAAAAGTGGCAATGGAATGACAGAAGAGAAGAGAGATGGAAAGAAAAGGGGACGATATAAAAATAAGACCATGGGTGGTATTCATGGTCTTCCATGTACTGAGGTCAAGAAGAATTAGAACAAGACGTGACAGAGCATCGGTCTGTCCCCATGGTGTAGGAGATCCGAGAATATGGTATCTTCCTCCTTGCACTCTGCGTAGTCTCAGAAACTCCCCAGCTCACAGGCATTTATTTATGAGGGAGCTCTGTGCAAACAGAATGCCCCACCCCAAGGCTTCCAAGCAGAGTGTGTGGAATTTGGCAGGAACTCCCTGAAAGAGCTCATTGCTCTCAGCAGTGGCCGGAAGCAGTGTCAGAGCAGATGCTGTTAGTAAAGTGGCCAGGGAATGCAAATCACCCTCTCATCAGAACCCACCTCCTCATCTTAGAACTGAGTTTCCCAGCCTCAGCACTAATGACATTTGGGGTCAGATAAGTGTTTAAGCAATGACGTGTTTGAATCTGGCTTAGGATTCTTGATATGGTGGTTTGGAGGATGACTGAAAGCAGAGAGACTCATTTGAAGGGTGAATTTAGTTATCTAGAAATGTTGTGATCGGATTCTCAGCCAAGATGGAGGTGGTGGGAATGGAAAGAAGATGAATTTACACGGTATTTAGAAGGAAAATAAAAATCAATTAAATATTTTGATTGATTGGATATTTAGGGTGGAAACAAAGTTGGGGATGATTTCTAGTCTCTGTTCTAGTTGGGTGGATTATGATGCTTTCATTAACAGAAAGCACAGCAGTGTGTGTGTGTGTGTGTGTGTGTGCGTGTGTGTGATGAATGTGATGAATGTGGTTTAGACATGACGTGCATGTGGAGGTCTATCATTGAGTTGAATAGGAGAGGTTAAAGCTCAGGAAAGGGCTCATGGCTGGAGATACAAGTGTGGATCATCATATCTGGAGGACTTTACAGGGGAATGGATGACATCCCCCCCATGACATCCCCCATGTAGGATGACATACCCATGTAGAGTATGCAGATTATGAAGAAGTCTGAAAGAGGGCTCTGAGAAACAAGTACATTTAAGGAGACCCAGAAGAAATAGACAGAGGAATAGTAGAAAAAGCAGGGCAATATGGTGTATCATGGAAGTTAAGGAAAAAAACACATACATATTTAAGAGGTATAAAAATATATAAGGATTATTAAAAAATTAGGCAATTGTAAAATTGGTTATATTTGGCTTTTTTGACTCAAGCATAATGAAGTCTAATTTCCATATAGAAAATTCATCATTTGGTGTTTGGTTCTATTAATTTTTTTCTTCCTCCAGTGTTTTATTTATTGCTATTTATACTTTTTATTTTGATAAAATATCCAGAACTTTCTTGTAACAGGATGATTGCTTGCCTGAAATTTCACTCTGTCAAGTTAGATCCCTCTCCTCCTCAAGATTGGAAAATACAGTCCTCTGGGTACTGGAGTTCAGTAATGCACTGAACTGTGAGTCCAAATGGAGCTCTAGTTCTGGCTTCACATTTAACAGGTATATTTATTGAGCTCTTACCAAAAGCTGGGCTTTATGCTACCTCATTTAATCTTCCCAACAATATCATGGAGTGGGTACTCTTATCGTTCCCTTTTCACAGATGGCATACCCCGTGGTTAAGTAACCAACTGGAAATTTCACAGGTACTAAGTGGTGGATCTAAGATCCAAACTCACATGGTCTAGATGCAGGGGCCTAGTTCTTCATCATCACTACACTGCATGCCTAAGTCATGTCTTCCAATGAAATCATTTTTGGTTCTGATCCAAGCCACAGCTTTCTGAGCAGTAACACTGGAACGATAAGATTTTCTCTGCCTTGCCCTGAAGGTGGTATTTCATGAGAAGAGAAGCACATCAAAAGTGCAAGACTAGTGTCATGATTGAGAATGTCATCTTCATCAGATCCTGGCTTCTCTAGTTGACTTAGCATCTCTAAGCCTCATTTTCTCAACCTTGAAATGCAAATAATAATCCCATCCACTCGTGGGGGCACTGTGAGGGTGAGAAATAAAGCCATGTAATGTCCTTATCACCATGCAGGGCACGAGGTAAGCAACATCGTGTTGGAGCTCCTCTCTTTCCCCTACTCCTCATTATAATAATAGTCACTTATTATCACTGTTCCCAAGGGCTGATAAGGGGAATAATTTCAAGTCTACTATTGATATCAGCACAGGGAGGGAATGTGCCAACCTCTAGACAGTACAGATATTAGATAATCTTTGTAAGAATTTTCTGGGAGGGGGATCCCTGGGTGGCTCAATGGCTCAGCGCCTGCCTTCAGCCCAGGGCATGATCCTGGAGTCCTGGGATGGAGTCCCATGTTGGGCTCCCTGCATGGAGCCTGCTTTTCCCTCTGCCGGTGTCTCTGCCTCTCTCTCTGTGTCTCTCATGAATAAATAAATAATATCTTTAAAAAAAAAGAATTTTCTGGGAGAAGAGAGCCATTGTAACTTTGATACTGACTCTATAGCTTTGGAATACTTCATCCCATGAGTTTCTCTAATTAAGAGGAACAGAGAGAAAAGGTGGAAGGAAAGAAGGAAGAGAGATCAAGAACAAGAAAGAGGAGGAAACAGAGACAGGAAAATGAGCAACATTTTCTCACCTTTTATAGGTCTCTTCCTATAACATTATTTTTAATTTTAATTTTTAAAAATTTATGAGAGACACAGAGACACAGGCAGAGGAAGAGGTAGACTTCCCATGAGAAGCCTGATGTGGGACCTGATCCCAGGACTCCAGGATCATGCCCTGAGCTGAAGGCAGATGCTCAGCCACTGAGCGACCCAGGCACCCACAGCTTCTTACGGAAGTCTTTCCTGAGTTGCTACATAGAACTGTAGTCCTACCCCATTCCTACTTCCATCTTCCTCCCTGTCTTTCCCTCCCATATCAGGAAACATTTCTTGTCTGCAATTTAAATTTCTTGTTTATATTTTTGTTTTTAAAAAATCTTTCTCCACTTTCTAGAATACAGCTCTCTGAAGGTGAAGGTGGAGAGTGTTTTGTTTCCTATTGGGCCACAGTGTAATTGTTGGATGAATGCATGATTGATAACATGAAATAGCAGGAATATTTGAGATTGGACACAAATGGGGACTATGAAGTCAGATGCCTCAAGTCAATTGCATGAAATATTTGTTTCCTGTAACAATTACTATGTGACTGAATTAACTCTCCTATCTTCTTGCATTCTATCAGTCCCAGTGTTGTATTTGAACTCTACCCAATATAAGTTATACAAGAGTACATTAGTCGCACTTTGCCTGAGTCCTACAGGGGCTGAGGGACATTTTGTCGGGTTAAACAATAACCATTTTCAGACACATAACACCCAATAACTAGACATGAACACTTTCTTCTCAGAATGCAAGCCCAACTATTCTATGATGTTAACTCTTTGTACTTGTTTTTAATTGGAAGCTAATCAGAATATGAAGTAAAAAACTTAATAAACATTTTCCAGACCATTATTATCTGTCAAGTTATAATTAATTTATTTTTAAATTATTTATTTATTTATTTATTTTTGAATTTGGTAATTTAAAATGAATTTCATTCATTTCTAAAAGTGATGAAAAAACAAAATACTTTGGTAATCATGTCAACCTCTGAACATTAAAATCTTGTTTCTTTCATGCCATTCCCCAAATGACCCAAGCAATATACAAGGGTTACAATTTCTCTACATCCTTGGCAACAATTGTTATTTTCCTTTTCTTTTTTTTTAAATTATAGTCATCCTAGTAGGCATGAAGAGGTATCTCATTGTGTTTTTGATTTGCATTTCCCTGATGACTAATGGTGTTGAGCATCTTTCATGTACATATTTTCCATTTCTTATCTTCTTTGGAGAAATCTCTATTCAAGTGCTTTGACATTTTGAAACTGGGTTGTTTCTGTTTTTGTTGTTGACTTGCACAGGGTCTAGAGGCCCCTGGGAGGAGATGACCCAGAGCCCCCCGAGGCTCAGGCCCAGTGTCCCCCACCACCTGCCTAGTCATCTCCCCACTTCCTTCCCTGCTAGCAGAATGAATATAACAGCCTTATCCCAATTACTTGCATTTTCCAGTATATTTTTAAAGCCTCAGATTTCTATTAACTTTGTGTTCAGGAAATTGGAGAAAATAATTGGACTTCTAAATGTAATTTTTAAAATGGTAAGTTATTTCAGATTTGCTTTTTTTGTGGTAAATTGCTCTCCAGTGCATTGTTATTGTTCAGAAACAACCTTGAGCTCCCCTATTTCTGAACTAATTTCCCTTGAAGAAGTCATGTTATTACTGGCAGGCTTTAAAAGATATTTGAGAAATAGCTACCATTTAGTTACTGAGTGTTTATGTGTGTCAAGGACTCAATTCAGCAAGCACACTCCTCACAGCTGTCTCCTGAGATAGTTGCTGCTTCTATTCCCATTTCACAGATAGAACCAAGGTGGCCAGTGACTCCAGTCAGCATTGCTGTGTCTGGCGAGGTCCGCTATGTGCAGGGCCTTTGTCTTTTCATCCTTACACACACTTGTGGAGGTTGATAATATTCTCCTTCTTTACAGATCAGAAAATTGAGTTTCAAGAGGAGTTAAGTGCTGGGTAAGATTACATAGGTATTAAGTGGCAGAGTTGAATTTTGAGTCCATTCTATTTTCCACATCTTGGAAAGCACATGGTTTTTTTTTTTTTTAATAAATTAATTTTTATTGGTGTTCAATTTACCAACATACAGAATAACACCCAGTGCTCGATAAGTGTCAAGTGTCTCCCTCAGTGCCCGTCACCCATTGCCCCCCACCCCCGCCCTCCTCCTCTTCCACCGCCCCTAGTTCATTTCCCAGAGTTAGGAGTCTTTATGTTCTGTCTCCCTTCCTGATATTTCCCACCACATTTCTTCTCCCTTCCTTTATATTCCCTTTCACTATTATTTATATTCCCCAAATGAATGAGGACATACACTGTTTGTCCTTCTCTGATTGACTTACTGCACTCAGCATAATACCCTCCAGTTCCATCCACGTTGAAGCAAATGGTGGGTATTTGTCGTTTCTAATTGCTGAGTAATATTCCATTGTATACATAAACCACATCTTCTTTATCCATTCATCTTTCGATGGACACCGAGGCTCCTTCCACAGTTTGGCTATTGTGGACATTGCTGCTAGAAACATTGGGGTGCAGGTGTCCCGGCTTTTCATTGCATCTGAATCTTTGGGGTAAATCCCCAACAGTGCAATTGCTGGGTCGCAGGGCAGGTCTATTTTTAACTCTTTGAGGAACCTCCACACAGTTTTCCAGAGTGGCTGCACCAGTTCACTTTCCCACCAACAGTGTAAGAGGGTTCCCCTTTTCTCCGCATCCTCTCCAACATTTGTGGTTTCCTGCCTTGTTAATGTTCCCCATTCTCACTGGTGTGAGGTGGTATCTCATTGTGGTTTTGATTTGTATTTCCCTGATGGCAAGTGATGCAGAGCATTTTCTCATGTGCATGTTGGCCATGTCTATGTCTTCCTCTGTGAGATTTCTCTTCATGTCTTTTGCCCATTTCATGATTGGATTGTTTGTTTCTTTGGTGTTGAGTTTAATAAGTTCTTTATAGATTTTGGAAACTAGCCCTTTATCTGGTACGTCATTTGCAAATATCTTCTCCCATTCTGTAGGTTGTCTTTTAGTTTTGTTGACTGTATCCTTTGCTGTGCAAAAGCTTCTTATCTTGATGAAGTCCCAATAGTTCATTTTTGCTTTTGTTTCTTTTGCCTTTGTGGATGTATCTTGCAAGAAGTTACTGTGGCCAAGTTCAAAAAGGGTGTTGCCTGTGTTCTCCTCTAGGATTTTGATGGAATCTTGTCTCACATTTAGATCTCTCATCCATTTTGAGTTTATCTTTGTGTATGGTGAAAGAGAGTGGTCTAGTTTCATTCTTCTGCATGTGGATGTCCAATTTTCCCAGCACCATTTATTGAAGAGACTGTCTTTCTTCCAGTGGATAGTCTTTCCTCCTTTATCGAATATTAGTTGACCATAAAGTTGAGGGTCCACTTCTGGATTCTCTATTCTGTTCCATTGATCTATGTGTCTGTTTTTGTGCCAGAAAAGCACATGGTTTTTGCACCACATCAAACTGAAAATTGCGTAAAATGTGGAAATAAAGGGCACCTGGGTGGCTCAGTGGTTGAGCGTCTGGCTTTGGCTCAGTTCGTGATCCAGGGTCCTGGGATCGAGTCCCACATCGGGCTCCTCATGGGGAGCCTGCTTCTCCCTCTGCCTAGGTCTCTGTCTTTCTCATGAATAAATAAATAGAATCTTTTAAAAAAAATGTGGAAGGTAGATGATTCTCTGAAGAAGGAAACCCTGTCCTTGCTCCCTTCACCATTAGGATAATCATTTCTTCCCGGTGTTTTGACAGGGTTTTAGCCTGGCCCTGGTTATCAAGTTTGTGCTGAATAAATCTGGTGCTCTCTCAGCCTTGTGAGTTTTTGTCTGTGGGGCCTCTGTGGTGCTACTGCAGCTTTGCAAGAGATCTGGTAGGGTTGAGATGGGGAGACTTGGATGTGTGGAATTCAGTGATAGTTTTTATTTTTTTTACTTGTACCCAGTTCCAGAGATAGAGCTAAGAATGCTTAACTTCAAAGTCCTTTAGAGTTCTTAGTTTATACCATTGAGGCATCTATCAAACTAACCCAAATGAAGACATGGACTCCTATAGACTCCTAGGACTACTCCAAAGATCTCTATGAACTCCTGAGTCTTCTGCCCCTCTATCCATACAATAAATGATTTCAATACTTACCATGAAGAATGTGTAAAGACTGGATATTGTGCGGACACTTATTTCTGTGTCTGAATGTCTCCTTGAGTTTACACCTATCCTTTGATCCTGACTCAAAGTTCTGGGGAAAAAGTATTCCCATATAACACTCCTATTCAGACTTTTGAGTCATATACTTTCTTCTAAAAGAGTTCATTTTGTTGTTGTTTTTGTTGTTGTTTTTGAGAGAAAGAGAGAGAGTGTTGGGGGAGGAGCAAAGAGAGGGAGAGAGAATCCCAAGTAGGCTCCATGCTCAGCACAGAGCCCAATGTGGGGCTCGATCCCACTACCTCAAGATCATGACCTGAGCTGAAATCAAAAGTCCAACACTCAAACGACTATGCCACCCAGGCACCCCTATGGGAGCTTGCTTCTAATGTATCACCCTCAGCATTTTTTTTCTTTTTTTACCCTCAGCATTTTCCTTCTATCATCCTTTATCATCTGACACCCACGGTTAACTGACTAATTACTTGTATCAATGGCAGACTTGGTTCTGAGGACACATAACCCCAGTTCGGGTGAAGTTCCAACTAATTATGCTGCCTCCCAATATAACTTATCCAACACCGTATTTCATTATTTCTCTTTATTATGGAAAGTCTTTTCCATGCACTTTGGCTTTTTCTTAGGGGATTCCTGTAACCAAACATACTTCACATTCTTACAGCAAATAATCCAGTACTTTCCCTGCAACCCCTAATGAAGCCTACTTATAGACCACCATCACTGTAATGTTTTTCATTTTCTGAAGTCCCTCAACCCTTGATTGCTATGAATTTTTAATCTCAGAATTCTATTGGGAATTATATGAAAATGTAATAAATGTCTATTGTGTGAATGAGGAAGCAGTGATAACAACTGACCAGAAAAAAAAAAGTTTATTCCTCAAATCTTCATAGACACAAAAGTTCCTTAGTCTGTGGAATGAGGACACCAGCAAAGAGGTTTTCATTGACATGGTCTTCAAGCATTTCCATGATCTGTGATAGTGGAAAAAAGAGAGAATCAAGATGGAGTTGGGCTTCCTGAACAGTGAATATTCCTCCCCTTAGGTCTGGGTAGCATACTGCCTAAGGAAGCCTGATTAGCACAGTGGGAAATGAGATTTATTACTTATAAGTATCCAACAAATAAACCTATGAGCTATCTGAAATTTGCCCATCAGCGGCCCTTTCCCGGTAAATGCGTTTTTCTATAATAGGTTGCACTGTGAGCAAGATGATGTCTATGAAAAATATTTAGCCAGAATTTTATGGAAATGTGAGAGACAAGCCAAGCGGGTCTGACTGCATTTGGAAAGAGTGTGCATTACTTACCCTTGCTGCAAGGAGCATTGTACTCAGCAATTGCAAACTCATCTGAATCAAAACAAAACCATTAGGTGAAGTGAGAGGGAAAGAAAACATCTATGGGATGCAAGTCAGTTAAAAAATCTTTTATTATGGGAAGAATTGTATCAGAAACATAAGTATCATCCATTTGATGTGTTGCTTGCTGTCTTATATTGCTAACTCTTCAAATACAATATGTTGTATTTCTCTTTCCCCTAACTTCTGAAAGACAGTTCAAATGTTATACTTATTTAAGTCTCATGTTGTCTTATAGTTAACTAATCTGAAGAAAAGGGAATGAAACATCCCACAGGTGGTCTCTATTAGTAGTTGATGTATTTACACGATAAGATAGTTTCTACAATGAATGTATAGAAGACAGAGAAGAATCAGACTTGATGGAAACAAAATGAAGTAGTAAGAATAATTAGTGTAATAATTTGCCCCTACACATTTCTCAAATCTAAATTCTTGTGATCAGAAATTTAATTTCTAAGTGAAAGTTGTTCATACTCACCTGTCTCATAGTAATCATAGACTTTCACTATGGCTGGCTTCAGATCTCTTACTGGGACATCTTGCAAAACCATGAAGGACAAGCTGAGTGTCTGATTTGTCACCTAGAAAGCAAAAGGAGATGACAAGCTTTCTTCTCTCTTCTTTGAATGAGTTTAATTATTCATCTACTTCTGGGGAGAAAAAAACTTTTTTTTTTAAAAGATTTTATTTATTTATTCATGAGAGACCTCTCTCTCACACAGAGAGAGGCAGAGACATAGGTAGAGGGAGAAGCAGGATCCATGCAGGGAGCCCGACGTGGGACTCGATCCCAGGACTCCAGGATCACGCCCTGAGCCGAAGGCAGATGCTTAACCGCAGGCATCACAAGAAAAAAAACCTTTTTATCAACTAATGGTGTCCTTAAGTTTTATAGAAAGCTCCCAGGGTGCTTGAAAATTGAAATTCCCTAAATTTTTCTTAAATAACTCAAACAATTCATATACTCCTATCAATGCTGGTATGTGCATTCTATTTATAATGGGTGAATGATAATATGATTTTTGTTGGTTGAATGGCAATGGCAATGTTCATTTTTACAAATCCAGTGATTTTGTATAGTTTTACTCCTCTATTTTGTAGAAATACTGTGTTGACTTAAAAAGTAATGTAAAAGGTCGATTGTTACAGCCTTATTACACTTTCAAAACACTTGTAAAATAAAATGTCCATTAATATATGAATAAATAATGTTAGAACACATAACTATAAAATGAGATTGGTTTATTGGTCAACTCATCTTATCATTTTATGGTGCATCCTTGCTGAAATGAGTATTTTCCCCTTTTATACTGTTGATGTGCTGTTGAAATTGAGATGTCATTTATATAATTGATGTATTTGAAATATAATATATAATTGACATATCAACATCAACATAATAATTGATGTTGATATAATAATAGAAGGAAGAAATCATTGGATTTACCATTGGATTTCTTCCTTATATTACTCAAAGCTTCAAAATAGCTTATGGACATAACAAACACATTGTATAGAGAATTTTTTGCTTATAACATTCTGGAAGGATTTACACCCCAAAATTATAATAAGCTATTTCTTCCCATAGTTTCACATGAAATGTGAATAAAGGAGAGAAGAATATTTACTGGAATTAATATTAGAATGCTCAAATTTTTGCCATGGAGGTGATGTCTCCAAAATGCCTTCATTCACGTCCTTTAGAATAGGATTATTATAGTCCTCTTAGAGAGATTATTATCTGTATTTTTTTGCTACTAGAGTGGCAGGGCTCTCACCTTATCCAGATAAATCAACACATGGTTGTTGCTGACTTCTGTTCGACTCACATGGCTAGATCTCTCAAGCTGAAGAAAAGTAAGACATCACAAATGTTAATAAACAGATGAAACCTCTGGGAAAACCAGAGAAAAGAAGAATTGTTATTACCAAATTAAGCCTAAGAGGAAAGTTTCTTCAAGTGATTTTTGTAAGTGAAGAGGGTAATGTTTTCAAATTAAAAACTGAAAGATAATTGGGCTGCATGGGATGCAGGGTTTGATATTAGTATGGCACATGACTATGCATAAAGTTGATACATCTGAAGAAGAGTGAAATAAATATCCGAAACTTGGGAATTCCCCATATTTTGATGTTAAGTTTACATTTTATTCTTTTGTGAAGGGCTGTTTTTTATTAAACTTTATTTTGCTTTCTCTAATTTACAGCAATTTCATTTTTCTCCGAACTTCTGTAATAATTACAGTTAATGTCTATTTGTCATTTTCATGTTTTTTTTTTCTTCTACTGGTGCATAAACTTTATCTCATTTTTAAAAAAACGTTTTATTTATTTAAGTAATCTCTATACACAGCATGGGGCTTGGGACCATGATGAGATCATGCTCTTCCTACTGAACCAGCCAGGCGCCCCTAATCTTTATCTTCTTAAGAGTCTAAGCTCCATGAAAAGTGGGAACCTGCTGACCTTCTAGTAGATGTGGCTCATAGAAAAGCTGTTTGTAACATGAAACAGTCCCTTTAGGTGTATCAAAGCAATGGATGAAAGGGCTGCTGGAGCTGGCAAGATCACCACATCTGCCCAGAAGCTCAGGAGGCTAAATGAATATTATACCTAATATTATATTATCCCAGTCTTAACCAGTTGTGGAAGAATGACCACAGAACTCTGCCTCAATTGGACAGTTAAGTTTAAAAGGAAGACTGGTTAATGATGAAAATGTCTCAGAAAACCTTCAGAGGGAAGGGTGAATGTTTTGTGGACCATTTGTGTGTGTGTGTTTTAATTTATTAGTTTTTAAAATAAGTACTTTTTAATGGGAACAACTTGACCAAATATCTGTCACAGAATCTTGAGATTCATTAAAACAAAGTTTAATGAGGAAAAAAACCCACACCAAAAATCCTAGTATACAAGCATGTTAAATTATATTTCTCAGATTGGAGAAAGTATTATTTAAATCAGAAGTGATTTAAAGTATTTTAGTATTTTCTTAGTGTGAAGATACCTAAAACATCAAATAAAATAGAGCCTCCTGAACTTATACTAGACCTACCATTTTCACTGTTGGTTTCAGGGGAATGAAGCCAGATACCATCTTCACGTCAGTAATCACCATATTGGATTCAGGACGACTCCCGGTGTAACTGAAGAATTAGGGAAGAAAGGAATTAGGGTCTTCTCTGTTGTTAAATATTCTCTTTTTCTATGCCCGTAGCAAGCCCTTACAGCCTTCAAAGGTACATGGAAGTCTCCCTAAATATCCACCCTATGTGGACGACGGTGTGCGTTAGAGTCTCCAGGGAACTTGTTAAAGCCACAAAGACCAGGCTGTCCCCTAGACCTGATGAATCAGGACTTCAAGGGTGTGGACTCCAACCTCTGAAATTTAAGACAATAAGTGATGCATAGCTGGGTCTGAGATCTCTAACCTTTGCCACTTATTTGTTACGTATACTTTAACTTTTTTTTCCTGAATCATATCCCCATCAAGGCTAGAATACTCTTGTGGACAGACACATTTTTTTGGTAAGCCCTGGAGCTACTTGAATACTGCTGCATATATATGTATGTTCCCCCCAAATTGATTATTTTGTATATAACCTGAGAGTTATTTATTGCCAGTAGTAATTCTAACTAGAGAGTCACTACTTCCTTCTATTCATACTTTTCAGGAATTCTCCATCTCTGCCCTGGATAGAGCAAAGATAATATAGAATTTCATTACAATAGAATGAAATCAGAGAATGAATCGATTACATCAGAATTAAATCAGGAATTCAGGTCAGAGGCAAGGGCTAATATTCTTCTGTTTTTAGTTACTGTTGAGGGGAATTAATCCTTAAATAATGAGGTTCGACAATCATAGATCCTGGAGGCAGGCGATGTACGATGTATATAAACCCCACCATGGAGAAGTTCTGTATGAGCATGAGGACACATTGCTTTTTCAATAAATGTAGTGCAACCATTTATTGCCACACTGCTCAGCTTTGGGAGGAGTTCCAGTAAGAGGACTGGTTGTTATATCTATGAGATGATTAATTCAGAAGTCTCACCTGACATTCAGCGAGATATGGAAGCTGGTGTGGGCTTTGGGTCTGTCACAAGTTTGGGGCAGAGTCTGTACCTCCAAAGCGAATGGGGACTCTTCCCTTTCTGGAAGAATATTGTACTTCAAGGATGTCTGTGGAACATCAGAGACAAAAATCTGTGTTTCTCTCTTCACCGGCACCCCTCCCAACTTCCTCAACTCTTTCTCTGATTTGCCCTATCATTTGCTGAGTTAGAGGAGTTTTCGGTGAGAACAGTTATGTGGACACTGCCCCATGTCCCCAAGAGTCTCACCTGGAGGTAGACACACCCTCCTCCTGTCACCGTCATGGTGTATTCCTCAGGCACCTTTGGCAATGAGGTCTGCTGTAGTAACAGGCGGTTGTCATCGTCCACTTGGAATTTTGTGAAAAATGTCCCTGAATATTGGATGGTCACCTGGGTTGGCTTCCCAGTCCTGGTGAAAGTGGCTGCTCCGTATCTGGACAAGGACTGGAGAGCCACCACTGTGTCCTGGAAGAGATGAGGGAGAGAACCTGCATCGTCATGGTAACCTACTGAGGGCCCAAAGGCCCATGTTAGCTGATTTCCTCTTCCCTCACTACTTAAATATTGGAGTTCTAATTTCAAGATTGGTTATATTCCTTAGATAGATAGCAGACCCATAACATTCACATGTGTGCCTTGGACTGTATGCTTTGGAAGCTTACTTTATTTCTCAGAAAATTGATCTTTATTTATAAATATTGTGGGATATGGAATGTGGAAAATATATGTGAATGGGAATCATTTACTGGCATTAGCTATTTGCCTAAGAAGTGTTACTTGATAATCGTGGTCATATCTGCCACCACCCAACCATAGTTCAGTCTGGCTCTCACTCCAGATTAAACTCTACTCTGCTGCTGAGGTAAGCGCCTGAGAAAATCCAAGGTCCTTTGCAGTCATCATTGGGGTCATGCTTAATTATAATTATTTTCTTGATTTATGGAATTTTTTGGCTCTCTTTTTTTAAAAAAAAGATTTTATTTATTTATTCATGAGAGAGACAGAGAGGCAGAGGGAGAAGCAGGCTCCCTGTGGGGAGCCTGATGTAGGACTCGATCCCAGGACCCTGGGATCACAATCTGAGCCAGAGAGAGATGCTCAGCTACTGAGCCAGCCAGGTGTCCTTGGCTCTCTTTTTTATTGGAAGTCTGGATTCCCCGTCCCTGCATGTCATATTCTCAATTCTCGTCAGCATTCAAATCTGAATGACAGTCTTTAAATAATAGATTTCTAAGGAAGAATAGCTTTTAATAAAAGTATTCAGTTTTTTCCATTCATATAGAAAAATAAGAGATTAAGTACTATGGACAAAAGATGAGATGCCATTTTGTCATATTCTCTTTCTCTTTGAGGTTTACCCTATAGGCTAACCTCTAAATTCTCTGAAGAAGAAACTTCCTGCTGTCTACATACTGATGAATTTTTTTATATATAAGATTATATAGTTAGGCTTAGGATGTTGGTACAATAAAGAAAGTTCTTCATGCTCCTGGTGAACAGATGTTTGTATAGTAAGAGGTAACTAGTGGAAGCATAAAATGTGTCAGCTTTACAACAAGCCAGTTAAAGGGGACCTACAAATAGAGACATTTGCAAGGAGAGATTAGTGGGTTTCGAGTAGCGTTCCTGGGAACAGTTTGGAAGGTGCTCTTAGAACTTCCAGAAGATTCCAGAAGGTAGATTCTTTTTTTTTTTTTTAATTCATTCTGCTCTGACCATTGCATACAGGGTCCTGTTTCTTTAGAAAGATAAAGTTCTTATTGGGAAGAGGGGGCCATGATGATAACAGGGATAGGATGCCAGAATTGCAGGCATTTTTCCTTATTTCTCACCATCCCTGAATACTAATAATATTTTCATTTCATGTTATTCTCAACTTCAGGTTTTCTTCTTGCATGTCTTTATATCTTGTTCAAAACTTTGTTACCTAAAGGTGAAGTAAAAGGTTCTGGTAAACACAGACCTGGGTGGAGGAGAAGCCCCCCTGGGAATTCTGTTGCTTTGTGATCCACTTCACGATGCGAGAGGCAGAAGTCAGCTCCTCTGAGGTCGGGGCAGGTTGGGCCATGAGGTAAGCCAGGAGCACATAGGACGTCATCTCCACCTCAGCTGAGGGAGCCCGGGGTTGGTAAACACGCTCCACTGGTGCCCTGGGTTTCTGAGGTCGCTCCCAGTGGACGGAACTCTCTGGAGATGAGAAAAAGAGATGTATGAGTGACTACATATTCTTATTTAATTTAAGGTGAAAGTACCTAAACCAGAGCTGAAGTGAGGGATACATTCCAATCATATTCTCTTGAACCCGATCTAGATGCTTTTTCTTCTGTGTAAATCTGGACTTGGATTGTCTCAGCCAGCCTAAGGCAGATGATTTGCCAGAGTCAGAAGCCCACAGTCGTCCAAGTTTTCAAATGGTTGCTATGGTTGGGTTGTTGCAGAGAAATTGCAGAGCAAGTGCCCTCACCGATTGTGGTGATTTCCTCTGTCTGATGTTAGCCAGACCTTATCTGGGCTTTGCTAAATTTTCTATAAATTTTTCTATAGCGGTTTCTTGTGATGATCACAGATGACCCAAGGTCTAGAGTTCATCCTCGTTAGGCCAGAAAAAATAACTAATCCTTAAGATACCAAAGGCTGACAAAGGTGTGAAATAATGGGAACTGATTGACACTGCTGTGGGAGAGCAAGCGGGGAATATCCAGCAAAGGGCAAGATGTGCTTAGCCTACTAATCAGCAATTCACTTCTCGAAGGATAGTTTAGAGAAACTCACACATAGGCTCAAGGAGACATGTTGATTAAGTGTTCACTGCTGCATGGTTTGCAGGAGCGACAAAAAGAAGAAAAGATCCAGGTGGGGAGACTCTTTAATATAAATTATGGCTTATGTGTATATTGCAATATATCATGTGGCAGTGAACATAATGAACTACAGGCACTCATAGAGGGGAATCCTATTAGTACAATGTTGAATTTAAAAAAGAAAAGGCAGACAAGGAAACAAGATGCAGAAATACTGAAAGGTGTAATACTGATTATCTAAAGATGAAGAACACGTAAAAATTCTGAATGTTGTCTAGAAATGCATATGCAGTAAAAATAAAGAAATCCATGGAAATTGTAACGCTAGATTCCAGGTAATGGTTACCTCTGGGGGTGGGCGTGGTACACAGGGAATTTTTCCTGTACTGGTAATTTTGTATTTCTTCAGCTGGGGGGAAAGTATAAAGTGGTTTGCTAATGATTCTTTGAGCATTTTTATATATCTGAAATATTCCCAGTGCATTTTAAAAATGAGCAATTTTTTTAAAAGATTTTATGTATTTATTCATGAGAGACAGAGAGAGAGAGAGAGGCAGAGACACAGGCAGAAGGAGAAGCAGGCTCCATGCAGGGAGCCCGATGTGGGATTCGATCCCAGGACTCCAGGATCATGCCCTGGGCCGAAGGCAGGTGCTAAACCGCTGAGCCACCCATTTTTAGCATCCCTAAAAATGAGCAATTAATGGCACTACCAAGGGAAAAAGGTAGAATATGATTTATTTGGATAAAATATTATCATTTGCATTTTATTTTCTATTTCTTTGATCCGTCTGTGATCAGTGTATACATAGAAATATTGTGTGAATACAAATAGATTTGTCAGCATGATCAGACTTGTGAAATGAACATAAAATACCAGAATTTATTTGTGAGTGACTTCCTTCAGCCCTTTCTTATGTTTAAGATGATATGATGCACCAGGTAAGGATTGGGTGAATATTAAGAACAGCTATTGTGGAGGATCCCCGGGTGGCTCAGTGGTTTAGCGCCTGCCTTTGGCCCAGAGCACAATCCTGGAGTCCCGGGACCGAGTCCCGCGTCGGGCTCCCGGCATGGAGCCTGCTTCTCCCTCTGCCTGTGTCTCTGCCTCTCTCTCTCTCTCTGTCTATCATAAATAAATAAATAAATAAATAAATAAATAAATAAATAAATCTTTAAAGAAAAAAAAAGAACAGCTATTGTAATCATAATGGGTAATACTTCTATAGCACTTACTATGTACCATCATATAGTCTACTAAGTGCTTCACGTGTATTAATTTACTTAATATTGACAGAATCCTGTGAGGTAAATACTATTATTATCCTCACTTTACTGATGAAGGAATTGAGACACAAATAAGTTAAGTGACTTGCCCAAGGTCCCATAGGTAAAACGTTTTGGAGCTAGTCTCCAGAGGCTGAGCTTCTCACTATTAGAGTATACTGCCTCTTATCTTTTGATGTGTGACTTGCTTAAGAAATCACCGATTTTCAGGATACCTGGGTTGCTCAGTGGTTGAGCATCTGCCTACAGCTCAGGTTGTGATCCCGGGGTCCTGGGATCAAGTCCCACATCAGACTCCTCGCAGGGAGCCTTCTCCCTCTGCCTATGTCTCTGTCTCTCTCTGTGTCTCTCATGAATAAAATCTTAAAAAAAGAGAAATCCCCGATTTTCTAATGATATAGACAAAAGAAGAGGGGGTGCAAGGAATCACAGGAGGTAGGTGTGGGAGGATATAGAGAATGGGGGATGGGAGAGGATCTCAGATGTGTACTCACCTTCCTTCACAGCTTCCTCATTAAGTAAGGTGAGTATCTCTCTCCTCCTTTCCTGGTTACCTGCCAGGGCAAAAGCATAGGCCAACAGTGCCTTGGTGTAGACATGCTTTCCATGGGGTCCTTCCTTTGCTGACTTCCAGGCTGACTCCAGGCAGAACAGAGCACTGCGGACAACAGGGTGCTGAGGAAAGAGAAAAAAGGAGGCAACCAAGCTATGTGAATAGGGATGCTAACATTCCTAGGTAAACACAGATCATTTTTCAAATGCATGTGTCCATCTGTTCTCATTCTTTTGGATAGAGAGAAAAATATTTTTATCTATTATTACATTCATAGGGTGGACACACAGGCCAGATTTTTAGAATTCATTTTGCATGTGTATATGGCAGTAGTGGGAGGTCTTAGGGGAAAAATAGCTTAGAGGCTTCACTGGGATAGTGTAAATCTTTCTTAATGGATTGGCCAAATTTTCAGTTGACCTGGGAAACACCAGCATGGCATAAAGGGACATGATTTTCAGTAGGGTGATTGTTCTGAGCAGGGCAGCAGTTTCATTGCATCCAGAATGATGGCTCAGTGAGGGAATGAGGTGGTACATACAGTGGTTGAGAGAGGAATCTCCAGAAGGGCAATGGTGACGTAGGCAGAGAGGGTCACTTCGTCTTCCACTCCACCCTGTAACGGTGAACAAGAGAGAGGGATTTGAGTAATTTAACTTCTGAGAATGCTCTTGATCGGCTCTTTGCATTCTACTGTGTCCTGGAATTTATCCTTACTCATATTCATCTCCAGGGGACAAATGATCCCAATCAACCTAAGTTCTATCCCCTCTTTCTTGGTACTATCCAGGCTTTTAAAATTAATCAATTAATTAGTTAAGTAATTAATTAGTTAACTAATTAATTATGTTAGTTACCTTTCCTAAGGAATTCCTACATTATTACTTCTTCTCATCCCTGTAGACATCGTAAATGGACAAATCGAAACTAACTCTGAGAACACCCCACCTTAATGGCATTGTTGAGCAGAGACCCGGAACTCCTGAAACAGCCATTGTCCTTCTGCTTTTGGGAGAGCCACATGAGGGCTTGGGTGATGTGTGCTTCATCAATGAAGATATGGGTTCGAGCTTGGGCAAAAGTCTTTAGTACAAAGGCAGTGAGCCTGAGCAGGGGGAAGGAGATGATGATATTTCTGTTGTTACAATAGTTTTATAACTATGGCACAGTAAAGGCTTCGTATGACATGTTTATATTGATGTGAGTCACCTGACAGGCATTCCTGTGTATTTGGAACTCCTATCTCCTTTAGACTGCTTGGTTAATCTGCTAGATCTAGTATTTCCTTGCTAACTCATTTTCTCATTGCTACAGAGAGTCTAAGTACTTCTGATGTTACTTAGTTTTACTTATCTGAGTAAGGTTTGCCATTTTTCTTCTCTAGAGATTTCCATCTGTAGACGACAGAATCTTCTTATATTGAAAACTGAATAACTGTGAACCGCTTTGCTTTGCCTTAGCGATTTAATTTATTCATGTATTTTTAAGTAGGCTCCACACCCATCGTGGAGCCCAACAAGGGGCTTGAACTCATGACCCTGAGATCAGGACCTGAGCTGAGATCAAGAGTCAGGTGCTTAACTGAGTGAGCCACCCAGGTGCCCCATGCCTTAGGGATTTTATTTTATTTTTTAAAAATATTTTATTCATTTATTCATGAGAGACAGGAAGAGAGGCAGAGATATAGGCAGAGGGAGAGGCAGGCTCCCTAAGAGGAGTGTGTTTTAGGACTCAATCCCAAGACCCTGGGATCTCAACCTGAGCTGAAGGCAGACACCCAACCACTGAGCCACCCAGGCGTCCCTGCCTTAGGGATTTTATTTATTTATTTATTTATTTATTTATTTATTTATTTATTTATAAAGATTTTATTTATTTATTCATGAGAGACACAGATATATACAGAGAGAGGCAGAAACACAGGCAGAAGGAGAAGCAGGCTCCATGTAGGGAGCCTGATGTGGGACTCGATCCCAGGTCTCCAGGATCATGCCCTGAGCCGAAGGCAGCACTAAACCGCTGAGCCACCCAGGCTGCCCTGCCTTAGGGATTTTAAAACAATGTTTCATGTCACTGGGTCCTCCTCATTTCTTTCAGAAAAAAGGAATAAATTACTGAAGTTATTTGTAGTCAAGATGAGTATGATCTAAAAACATACTAAAAACTAAGTTAACATGGTTTACCTAGAAGTTATATGATACAGTCACTGGCCATATAGTAAAAAACTGGGAGCTATTTTAGAAAAAAATAACGATTAAAAAAATAGCTATTTCTGGGTGTGTGGGTGGCTCAGTCAGTTAATCACCTGAAATTAAGTGTACGACCCTTGATTTTGGCTTAGGTCATGATCTCAGGGTCATTAGATTGAACCCCAAGTCAAGCTCTGCACTAAACATGGAGCCTGTTTAAGATTCTCTCTCTCCCTCTGCCCCTCTTCCTGCTCATGTGCACTCTTTCTCTCTCTCACAAAAAGAAAACTATTTAGAAAGAATACCTTTTATTAACAAGATGAACTTTGGGGACCAATCTAACATACATGTATTTAAATGTCAGCTTCTCTGTTTGTTACCTTGCTACTCTTGGTATATTATTTATTATAACCAGCTATAGGTTTAATAATACATATCTGACAAGGTTACAAGGAATATAATTGTGAAAGAGCTAGTACAAAAATAGGATCTCAAAAAAACTGTCTGTTCCTTACCAAGTATTGCCCTTATTCTTGCCATATTGCTCTCCAAAGGTGCTATAGGAGCCATCACGGTGTTTGTACTTCAGCTGTCTCTGGTAACCTAAAATGGAAGGTTAATGAAACAATATGATAGGTTGTATGCGTTGTGGCCAGAGAAATTACTAAAATGCCTTGGTCTCTCTTATGATAGTTCTTAAATTTTGCTGTCCTATGTTACAAGGTTCTTAAATCTTTATTAGAGACTGGACACTGGATAATAACCACAAAATTAATTATTATAGCATTATCATAGTAACTATGGTCCTCTGATAAGCTAACATATCATAGAATTATTAAGTAATTCAAGTCTTTTGGGAAATCCAATCTATTGTTAAAATAACACCGAGAAGTCTTCACTCACTCATTTAATCACTCACCAGTATTGAGGTAACCAATGGCCTTGGACATGACTTCTGGAGTCAGCTGGTGTGTTTTATTTAGATAATTCAAGACATAGATGTTGGGAGCAAAGAGGACCATGTTCTGTTCTCCACAGCCATAGGGCATTTGGAGGAGATTCTGTATGTTTTGCATGGCAGATCCCAGTATGTCTCCTAGGGAATTGGAGAGATGGGAGGTCATGAGGCTTATATATTATAATCTATCAGAATCATTAAGAAGAAATGAATCACTTTAGGAAGATTGAAAAATGAAGATTTTTAGGAAGTGTGAGTTGTCCAGGGACAGAAGTATGATTGGGAGCAATCCAAAGCAGGAGAGGAGAATCAAGTTGACATTATAGTTGGGATTTCAAGTATTTATGGAAAAGAAATATAGTAAAAACTATCAATGTAGTAGAATAATTCACTAGGGCCAGAGCTTACCCAATACTGAGATGGAGGCTCGAGCAGATTCTTCTACTACATTCTTTGGCAACTTTAAAGATAATTGTTCAGACACCTCAGCATCTAGAGGAATAATGAAAATTATTTCCACCATATATATTCCTGAAGAGTTCCAAACCAAGAATCCAGAACTGTGTCTTACTTACACTTACACTTCTGAAAAGTTGTCCTCCTTACAATATTCCTGCATTCAAAAATATATGTATCTTAAATGTGTACCGACAGGATTCTGAGATTTCCAGAAATTCTCCTTCCTCATCCCTCTTTTCCCCTGCATGTAGAGTGCATTCCATAAGGCTACAAAGTGCCCACGAGGTTGACTCTGCTGTAGTCATCCTGTGACTGGCAGGAGATGTAAGGTGATCTGTTTAGTGTCTATCCCTAACCTCCTTAATCACAAGTTTTATGAAAAAACTCCTAATGTATACATAGGCAAAGGAAAAATCTCTGAAATTTCCTGAATTTTATAATAATGCTCTGCCTTACTGCCATCAAATTTCACCAGCTATGAAGGTAGTATTTCTATGGAAGCCCTAGACATGGAGTGGGGGTGAAGATGAACAGTGTATGACTTACTGAAAATAAAAAAAATTGCTGCTAATAGGCAAACATTTACTGTTATTTTAGTATTGGTAAATTTCAGGACAATGAAAGAAAAATGTAGTATTTTCATGCTGCATCCCCTTGCTCATGAAATTAATATTGATATTTTTGCCAGAGGGTACAAAATTTCGATTATGTTGGAGGATTATGTTGTAGAGATCTCTTTTATAGAACAATGCCTACTATTGACTTAATTATAATTCAATTAATTAACATATATTATATTTTTAGTTTCAGAGGCAGAGTTCAGTGATTCATCAGTTGTATATAACACCCAGTGCTCAGTACATCACGTGCCCTCTTTAATGCCTGTCACTCAGCTATCCCATCCCCCAACCCTCTCCCTTCCAGCAACCCTCAGTTTGTTTCCCATAGTTAAGAGTCTCTTATGGTTTGTCTCCCTCTCTGATTTCATCTCATTTTATTTTTCCCTCCCTTCCCCTATGATCCTGTGTTTTTTTTTTTTTTTTTTTTAAGATTAAAAAAATTTTTTTTAAGAGAGAAAGAGCAGGCACAAGCAGAAGGAGCAGCAAAGGGAGAGGGAGAATCAGGCTCCCCACTGAGCAGGGAGCCCCAAATGGGGCTTCATCCCAGGACACCTGAACCAAAGGCAGATGCTTAATTGACTGAGCCAGTCAGGTGTCCCCTCTGTTTTGTTTCTTAAATTCCACACAAGTGAAATGATATGATAATTGTCTTTCTCTGATTATTTCTCTTAGCATAATATCCTCTAGTTCCACCCATGCTGTTGCAAAATGGTTAAGATTTTATATTTCTGATGGCTGAGTAATATTCATATATATATACACCACATTTTCTTTATCTATTTATCTGTCGAGGACATCTGGGCTCTTTCTATTGTTTGGCTATTGTGGACATTGTTACTATAAACAGTGGGGTGCAGGTGTCCCTTTGGATTGCTACATTTGTATCTTTTGAGTAAATACCCAGTAGTGCAATTGCTGGGTCATAGGTTATCTCTACTTTTAATTTTTTGATGAACCTCTATACTGTTTTCCAGAGTCACTGCACCAGCTTGCATTCCAGAACAGTGCCTACTATTAACCATATTGTAACCTAAGCACTTGCCAATAGGATAGATTTCATATTAAGTCGTCTCATCACACAATAAAAATATGATAATAAAGAGAGTAAGAGGAAACTTTTGGAGGTGATGGATAGGTTTATAGTATGGATTATGGAAAGAGTCTTAGATGTACACTTATTTCCAAACTCATCAAATTGTATGCATTATGTTATTATGTTAATATATGCAATGTGTATTTAAATTTAACCACACAATTAAATACATAATAAAATTACTCATATATTATTTGTATGTTAAAAAACTCTCTTACATTACCTCAAAAAAACTTTTGTAAGAAAACAGATGCCACAGAGGTAAAAGACAAATCACCAAGTGAAAAAAAATTACAACTTATTCAGTAGATAAAGAATCAGCGTCATACAGATGAATCAGAAAAAAGACAAACCATTAAAACCTGAATGGTCAAAGAATATGACGATGTTCATAAATAGTAAAAATAAGCTCATCCTCACTTGTGATTAGTTTGAAAAAACAGTATATTTTTCATCCAAATTTTTCAAGGAAAATTTAAAACTTTGATGGTTAAAGATGATGAGGATGATGCAGGGAAATATAAAGGTGGGAATATTAACGTGTTAGGTAATAAAAAAGGTCTTTAAAGGTTTATTAAAACTTAATATACATGTCGCCTCTTAATTATGAATTTCACATTTGGTATCTACCTTAAATATACTTGCATCTGTAGATAAGGAGGTATTCAATCATTCAGTCTGGCAAATACTTAAAAAAATAGAGGAATAGCCGAAAAAAACAATCAGAACTGTAATATATTGGTAGTATGGCATAAAAAGGGACTTAAAGGGATTACCTAGTTCTGTAATTTAACATGGTTAGATTTCTAAGTCAGGTTGCCAAGTAGCAAGTTCTAAAATGTTACTTAGTTATAGACGTTATAGAATGAAACTTATAACATTTACATAAATCACATGTATATAAACAAATTCACCTGTGCATATTATTTCTAAACATATATGGATGATCATTCAAGTATTGAAAAATATTGCCAAAAAAAAAAAAAAGAAAAAGATTGCCATTAGTGTGAAGTTTTGTTTTGTTTTGCAAAGGAGAATGTATTTTTGTAGTACATGGGTAATTAAATTAATTTTAATAGAACTACTTAATGATTAAATGCTCTAGATACATAAGAAATAAATCAAAATAAATCAAAATGAAGAACTTAGGAATGGAAGAGAAGCCATGATAAAAGGATTTGGTGGTAAATTCACTCGAATGTTGAAATAAGGCTAAACAACCAGGCAATTAAGGTTTTAGAACACATTTTATATATTTGAAATCTTGACAGTACAATAAGCATAATAAACATAAATTAGGACGTAGACAGAAAGGCAACACATGTATGATGTTGATTTGACATTGTTTGAGTTGAGAATACATTGTGTTGTTAAGTATTTATTATTTAATTTTATTTGTGTGTGTGTGTTGTTAACTTTCTTAGTGTAGTAAGTTTCTGTGTTTTTGTTTAGACTAGAAAATTCTCCATCAAGATAAAGTTATATCTTCTGCTGTGAATTTCTTTAGTCTCTTCTCAAATGACTGATAGAGCATGAGGTACAAGGTAGAATCAAACAAATATTGATACTACAATAATAGTACAGACTAGGACAATTCTTTCTTCAGGACATAGCATGGTCCTGTTATCAAATGCTGTTAGCTATGCAAAACTGAATGTTGGGGTGGTTTGAATTCAGCTACTCATATATTGTAATACTAAATATTCAAGGAAACATTCCCTTTGGCAATATTCATTGATTCTACTTACTTTCTACATAGCCACATCATATACTGGTCAGAAAGATATTTGGGTGTTTGCACAGGTGCTATAATTGATAAAGACTCAGAAGCATGGGCTAGGGATAGTCTCTTGATCAAATTATGTGGCTTCTCTAAGAACCAGGTGCCTTGTTTATCAAATGGTTTGATGGTTCTTTGGGTCTTAAGTCATAGGGAAGTGTGGGAATAAGATACAAAATTCTTTGAACTTAAAATGTTACAGAAACTTTAGACAATACTATTTTAATTGAGATGAATGACTCTTACCTGATGCACAGAGCAGGGAGTTGAATGTTGTTTCCATCTCTAGTCCTTCAGGCTTTAGGGAAAGAAGGAAAAGGCAGAGATGAGAACAGACATGGTATATTGATAGCAGAACCAAAATTTCTTAATAGTGAAGAGAAGAATTGGAGCTGACTTCCAAATGCATTACATAAACAAATCTGTAAGTATAAGCAATATGAAGGAGACAGGTTGATAGATGAGAAAGTGAGGAAAAATTACGTAAATATCAAGAGAGAAAGATGGAGAAAGAGATAACAGATAGAGAAAGAGAGAGGAGAAAATATTGTGAAAAAAAAAGTAAAAAAAAAAAAAAAGAAAAGAAAATATTGTGAAAAATTCTGTGATTATTTAGCCCTTACCTAAAACTTGGAACCTTGACTCACCGTTGTTTTTATTGGCTCACCATGATCTATCAAATGGGTAGGCTTACTTACTTCAACCAGCAGGGATTTAATGATGGTGTCTTTCTTTCCATATTCAGGGACCACTGTCACCTCAGTCCCACATAGCTCTTGTGACTCCAGTGCCTCTGCACTCACGGTGAAATTCACATTTCCTAAAAAATGGTCAGTATAGATGAGCACTATCTCCTTTCTCCATGTCTCCAAACCTCAAGATTTGTAAGTGTTCAATGCTTTGTAACTTCTTTTTGTTTTATAAAACCAGAGGAACAGGAATGGGAGGAGCATCAACTAGAGACTAGTGATCCTAGAAATCCAAGGTGGCGATAGATGGAGGTAAAGGAAGTGAGGGTAGTCTAGACATCCTAGAATAAAAGACAAAGGACAAAATACTCTACCATGGTGTGTGTGTGTGTCTTTGTCTGAGGGAATTAGCACTAGATATAAGGATTCTACTGATATATACAATCCTTTTTTTTTTTTTTTTAAAGATTTTATTTACTTATGCATGAGAGACACAGAGGCAGAGACACAGGCAGAGGGAGAAGCAGGCTCCATGCAGGGAGCCCGACGTGGGACTTGATCCCGGGTCTCCAGGATCACACCCTGGGCTGTAGGCGGCGTTAAACCACCGAGCCACCGACCTGCCCTGATATATATAATCCTTGAGTAAAGAATTGTCCCTAGGAGACTGTCCCTTACCTAAAGCCTTTGGCGTTACTGCCCAGGACACGGTTTGCCGGCCATTCCCACAGATGCAATGAGACTCTTGTTCCTTCTCCTGTACTAGGAATGCAGGATTTGGGTCTAGTTGCACACTAACCTGAAACCACATGTGAGACAGAGACAGATCACAGGGAGAAGGTGACCAAAGGGAGAATGGTTTGAAATAATGTATATTGGGGGATTGATTAGATTTTAGGTTGCCTAATACTTCAGATGATTCAAATGGAGAGCGACTACCTTACAGTGGATCTGACATCAAAATCTTTGTATTTTTGGATAACTACTCTTTCATGGGGTGAGACAGGAGATGAGGAAAAGTCATGATGGCATGTTGCCTGTGAGGGCTGTACTTCTCTGGCCTGGGATCTTGACCATTCCCTCAGGTCTCCCAGGAGAGTATATAAGATTTACAAATGGTTATAGTTTTGGTGGAGATCAAATACTTACACATAACTTTTAAAGTAAGGCTTACTATAATTAATGCTATATGATATATGAAAGTTAAATATCTGAAATGTAGAAGTTTTTCAAAAGCTTGGGGGATCTAAGACATGAGAATGAAGTGCGCTGATTTTTTATCACTGTGTCGGAAATCTTCATCGCATAAGCTTCCTAACCTTATGGGGTTGGGGTAAGGGTCAGAAGTTTGTTTTAAGTTGCAAGTATATGGAAATATTATCAACCATAGCTTCTATACCATATGAATATCTTTGAGAGTATTACTTCTCGGGTGAGCACATCTTACACTTGTATTTCAAAAAATGCAATTTTAAATTTACTTGGCTGTTACACTTTGTGTTCAGTGTACAACAGAGAGGTATTTACCCGGATGCATTTGGAAAGGTAGTTGAGGACTGTGGCCTTGAGGTTGAAGGCTTCTCCACGGATCACAGAGTAGGGCATTGTGAGCTCCACAAAGAAGGGCTGGAAGGCTTGGAGGGAGGTGGGAAGAGAGAGACCAAGTCCAGTGTCGTTGGACAGACAGAGCGCCCCTGCCTTCCACTCCGTGATGGTATCAGGGACTGTCACTTCCACTTCAGCCACCCCTGATGAGCTGGGGAGGAAAGAGATGCGAAGAATAGAACATAAACAGTTAAATAAATCCTTTCCAGGAAGAGAATCCCTATAAATAATTCTATTGTCATGACTTAAATGCACTTAGTAGAAAAAGCAATGAAGGAGAGTATAACCAAGGCTTAAAGTTGGAAAATAGAAGGAGTCCTTTCCTTCCAATTCTGTTTTCAATTCTAGTTAGTATCGAAATCCTGTTTTGACATATAATTATAGCATTATCTATTGTAGACAATATCATTATGAACTAAATATGTAATCTGAGATTAAATTTTGCTCTTTGAAATACTTTTCCAATGAGAGCAGACTTATAAGCTTTAATTCTACTACTACAGTGTGTAGTTGGCCTGACTGATTCTGTATTTAACTCAAAATTGTTGGCCAGGGAAGGATCTCTTATAGGTGTTAGTCTGTATAGTGACTGGTCATATGTAGTCTTTATTCCCATTTTCTGGAAGTCTTAGGATTAAATGTATACAAAATTTCTTAGCTCTGATATAAATAGAATAGTGAGACTCTCATAGCAGAAGTGTTTATGTTAAACCCCTCCTGAAAACAGCAATATATCTAAAAGAAATACTTGGATATTGAAAAATTAGCTAAAAATGGAAAATGGTGAGAAGTCTGTATTGTTGCGTTTTACATATAAAGAAAGTTGCTTACTCTACCACCACCAAATCCCAGATCCACGTCTCAGGGAAGTACTTTCGCACAGTTTCGGTGAGAGGCTCGGAAACATGGACCATGTCTGTAAGCTCATGGGCTCTTTGCAATTCAGATATTACTGTGGTGGGTAAGAGAGGAGACAGAAATAATGAATATAAAGATAAAGAGATTGTAATAGATTTTACAAAATATATAGACAGGGTAATGGAATAGACAGGAACCCGGAGAGGATGCTTCGGTGTTCAGGCAAAGCTTCTTTGAGGAGGTGATATTTTAGGTGAATTCTGTATTCTTCGATTAAGTTCTAAGTGAGCTGTGGGAAGAGAATCACAAGCAGAGAGCAGACACCTAGAGGCAGGAAGAGTTGGGATTGCCTGGGGAGTAGAAAAGGAATCCTCTGCGGTTACTGTGCATTATCTCAAGAGAAGAGAGATAGGACGTGGGTTGGGAGGAGGGCAGGAGTCAGTGTCCATTTGGTGTGTTCCTCTGTGAGATCAAAGAAACACCGTATTCGGACATGATGACAATGGGTCTCAGAAAGTTAAAGGAGTGAAGGATCAAGGATAAAAAAATTCATTATTTCCACAATGTGCCAAAAGGTCAGTCAGGTTCTCTTGCCTATTTACCTTCTGTTAACGGTATGCCAGTAAATATTCAATAGCCGGCTCTCTGAAAAAAATTTGTGCATATATATATATATATATATATATATACATACTTGTATATACACAAGTTTTCTATAAATTCTACTCTAAAGGTGACAGACTTTAATTTATACATAATAAAATATATATAATAATATTTAAATTCCACATCATCAGTTAATTTTCATTGAATGTTTTCCTGATATTTGACAAATTTTAGTTTGTACTCAATCTATATTCCACCATGATTTGACAATATCAGACTAGAAATAATGTTTGGTTACAATCTGATTCACCAGTAAAGCAGCCATTTCACTGACAAATGGATGTGACTTTGACATGAATATTGGCTGATAATTTGGGGATGTTAAAGAGTTTCCTTACCTAACTGGTGAGAATGTAGTCCCAACTTGTGAACATTTCTGTTTTGGTTTATATTGATCCTCTGCCTGGACATGATCTTTCCTTCTCAATCTTGCATAGTGATACATCTCCATTTACCAGAGGCAGATTCATTATGAATGACTTTCCTGGTTGCTCAATCAGAATTAATCCTTTCTTTTATACTGCATCTCTCTCTTTTTTAAAAAAGATTTTTATTTATTTGAGAGAGAGAGAGAGAGAGAGAGAGAGAGAGAGCATGAGCAGGGAGAGGATCAAAGGGAGAGGGAGAAGCAGACTCCCCACTGATCAGGGGGCCTGACTCGGGTTCGATCCCAGGACCCCAGGGTCATGACCTGTGCCAAAGGCAAATGCCTGACAGACTAAACCCAGGCACCGCCCTCCTTTTTTAAATGGGAAATGCAGTTAACACACAACATTACTATACTTCTCAGAAAATTTTCCATAGCTGGCCTTTTATTCTTTTCAGCGTTGCTTATTGACACAATCAGAGTTTTGGGGTTTGTATTGCTTTATGATCTTGAGAAAGAACCTTACTATATCTGAATCACAGGGCCGTTTTTGTTAATTTTATCACATTTTATCTTTTAAAAAGTTCTTTTATTTGATTCAGTATATTAACTTTTATTAGTTTTTTACCTGGAGAAGCAAATAGTCTTCGAGATGAGTGCGCCATCTTGTGTTCAGGCTGTTCACATACTTTGGGTTTATGAATCTTTGTGTTGGTGAATACCTTTAAGCCCATATCCTGCAAAGGAAATTATTACCTAATCAGTACATAATTATTATAAAATCTATATAAGCACAGACTTCATTGAATTTCACAATCCAATTAGCTTAATGTGGAACTTTTAATGTTCATATCTGTAGAAGTGATATTGGTATACTTGTGGAGGTAATTTTATTCTGATGTTAAGACTCTTTTAACAGTAATATTTTATATATGTGATATTTATAAATGACACAAGGCAATGAATTTCAGGAAAAATTAAAAAAATTAAAAACCTTAATAGTCCAAAAAGTTCTAGCCTTGGCTGTGTTGCTATTAGTAGATCTGCTACTATTAGTGACCTTGAAGTCACTTGACCTCTCTATGTCCCATTACTCTCAATTATGGCATGAAGGCATTACAACAAATACTTTTTTATATATAATATTTGTAAATGTTTAGAATGGACCATCTCTAATATAAGGAGTTTACCTTTAGGAAGCTATACATATCTTTTTCATTTGTATTTGATACAGGGGAATACTTGACTCCATTGATATAGATATTATGGTGATGGACACAGTCTCTATCATCTTCCTCCTGTTGATTTAAGCTCCCAGGGAAACCGCTGAGGTCCTTCACTGGTAGCAGGTTATAAACCTGTACAAATGCAAATGACAAAAAGACAAATTTATTTGTGGCTTATTCTTCTTAAGGGCAAAGAGAAAAGAAAAAAATAATCACAACCAGTCTTTGTCTGAGCACCATTATTGCTTCAGTAATTTATAGAGATGATTTTTTTTAAGATTTCTCTTATTCATTCATGAGAGACACATAGAGAGAGGTGGAGACATAGGCAGAAGGAGAAGAAGGCTCCCTGCAGGGAGCCTCATATGGGACTCCATCCCAGGACCCTGGGATCATGACCTGAGCCAAGGTAGATGCTCAACCACTGAGCCACCCAGGTGCTCCTATAGAGATGATTTTGAACCTATTTCTTTTGAACAGTTTTAGAGGGAAAAGACAATTAAAACATTCCCATCTTTGTACCCAAGCATCATGATAGTTTGTTACACAGTTCAGAGGCAAACACTAGACTAAAACTAAAACTCTCTTGAGATAAGTTGATGTCTGCTATAGTTAAGACATGGTATAAAACTTTAGGATGATAGAATACAATGATAGTTTTGTCTCTCCTTGTGGTTAGCAGCTGACCCAGTGTGTACCAGAGTTATTGAATACTTGTTCTAAATTGGCACATCAATAAGTATATATCCTCTATATAGGACAGGACAGTATTTTCTTAGGTATTATTCATGCGAACAAAATGCTCCAGAGCTTCACCCAGTACATAAAATAGAGCAAAATGATGCTTTCAAATTAATTTGAAGGGGAAGAGTAAGACAGATGTAAAAATGCTGATAGAGCACAGAGAAATTATATTCAGAGAAATTCAAAACTGCTTGACCAAGTAAGTAGTATAATGAAATTAAATGCTTTTTCTCAAAAGTAGTTCCTTCTTACTATTCTCTATCTCCCCTGTATGTTTTTTTCTCCAAAGCATATTATGTATTATTGTTTATCCCATCTATGGAAATATAAGTTCCATGAGAGCATGGCTTTTTGTCTTTTGAGTAGTTCACTGCTAGATCCCCAGCAGTTCAACAAACAGTGGGCACACCTAGAGCACAGCAGGCACTAAAAATGTGTTGAATGGATGACTTATGTTACTGAGAGCAAAGTGTTTCATTAGTAAAATACTCTCAAGACTTGGGTGGATTGGGCTAGTCTTCTACCCCAGGCCTACTACTAATTACCTGAAAGCTTCTGCTTTTTTATTGACAAATGAATAAGAGAGTCTATCTTATCTATCCTTATAATTTAGAACCTCCCTGAGAACTACCAAATTATGTTGTATAAACATAAAATGTTATTTTTCCATGTATCCCTTTTGTTCCCACTATTGAATTGTATTTTTTAGAAGAATTCTTTTTTTAAAAAAAGATTTTATTTATTTATTCATGAGAGATACAGAGAGAGAGAGGCAGAGACATAGGCAGAGGGGGAAGTAGGCCCTCTGTGGGGAGTCTGATGTGGGACTAGATCCCAGGATCCTGGGATCATATCCTGAACCAAAGGCAGATGCTCAACCACTGAGCCACCCAGGTGTCCCTCTTGAGAAGAATTCTAATATTTTCAATTAAATTCCATTTGGAAGGACCAAAAAGTTAAAAGTATTTTCTTATAACTTCCTTTTTTAGGGAGTAAAATATAAATTTCCCTTTGTAAAATTTTGAGACTGAAAAAAATAAATCCTGTAAGTAAGAGGTTATTTCAGTTGGCTGCATATTAAAAATTTGAAGATACATGCAAACTGTTATTAGCATGTGTTGTTGTTTCTCCTCATTCCACTTGAGCATATGCTTGTGCTATCTCTTCTACTCACCCAACCTTTTAACAGATTTCACTCATCAATATAATTTATGATATCATAATTCATTTTTCCAAATTTTTATTCATCAGACAATGTATATCTTCCTTCAGAAATTGTTTTCATCTTGGGACATACGGTGTTTGATATAATTCTTATAAAAACAGAAATTTGATATTTCATATCCGTTTTAGTGCAGGTAAGTGCACCACTTTTGTTAGGCTTTTTCAAATATTGCAACTAGTTTGAAAATACCTATTACTAATTTCTAGAGCTCAAGGATTTCAGGGGCTTTGAATGGTGCATGATTGATTGATATTCATATATAAACACACATATACATATATATGTGTATAGGCATATAAATTATGTAAATACATATAAATCTTGTATTCAAATGTAATATATTTCTCATCAAAAAAGTGCCCATGAAGGAGATCAAATCTCTAAACTAGAGAAAGATAATTTTAATAGATCGTATCTTACTCAGGTAAGCATTTCTCCTCGTTCTGAGCTCTTGGTGCAGCCTCTCCTAACTCAGGGGAGCTGCGGGGAACTCACCGAGGCAGCGGACAGCTCAGCTTCTGGCTTAGCAAGCAGCACACTTTGGTCCACAGCTCGGAGCGCACACAGGGACTGAGGAGATGCTGAAATTTGCAGGTGGGCTTGTGAGGCCGGGAGACTTTGTGTTGGCCGGAAGCTCAAGTCCACCTGTGGAATTGGGGATGGTGGTAGAAAAAACAAAAGTCCTGATTTAACTGTGCATTCACAAGCATTTCCTGAGTGTTCCTCACATTCAATGCATATTCACTTTGTTTGACTTGGTGGTGGTTGGCGCTATGTGAGCCTTGAGGCTTTTTGTCCCCTACACTTCACTCTGATTCTCAAGAAGTAGTTGAACCATTATAATGATATCTAATTATTCTTATAAGTTATTACATTTGAGATGCCTTTTTTTTTTTTTTACCTTTGGCACATGGGAAGGTGTTTATCAAGTACAGGTGGAATGTAAATGGTTCTAGATGCTCTTGCATTTTTCTTTGGGCTCTTTAGTAGTCTTAAAAACTTGCTTACAGGTTTTCCAACATTTCATAGTGGGGGAGCAAGGTACTCTGAACTGTATCATATAGTAAGAGACAATGTATGGGAATTTTGAACTAGGAGTCAAATGATAGGGCTTCTTTTTTTTTTTTTTATGATATGGCTTCTTAGTGGGACTCTGCCATTACCTTGCTGAAAATTTCTGGAAAATTCATTTAACCCCTCTGGCCCCAGTGTTCACATACAGAAAATAATTGATAGTAATAGCAACTTTTAGTTTTAAATGTTGAAAATTTTATGATAAAAAAACCTACCTTGTTGGCTAGACAGTTTTCAACCTTATATTTTGCAGAATCCCCAACTACTTCCCCATCAGGTAAAATGGCATAGATGAGTAATCGAGCAACGGGAGCAATGTCTGACTCCACGGGGACTGACATGGAAAAATGGCCTTTCACTGGAGCACAGAGAGAATGAGGAAGTGATTATGGGTTAGACAACTCCCCAGGACTGACATGAAATTTCCCTGTTGCACAGAGCCACTTTTAGGAGCCTGGTCTGCTTACGGACTGTTTGTACTAATTGGTATAACAGGTATAAGAAAATGTAGATGTAATAAATAAATGTTTACCTCTAAGGATTCTACACCACTAAGAATTCTGGCTTTATTTTTAAAAAGGATTTTATTTATTCATGAGGGGCACAGAGAGAGAGGTGGAGGGCAAAGCAGGCTCCCTGCAGGGAGCCTGATGTGGGACTTGATTCCAGGACTCCAGGATCACAACCTGAACCAAAAGCAGATGCTCAACCATTGAGCCACCCAAGTGCCCCCAGAATTCTAGCTTTAGAAAAAACTTTATTGAAGGGCTTTCTTCTCTTACAAATCATATAATGGTTTCACACCAATTTTCAACTTTAGCTCATCTATATAAAGTTCTGATGCTATCTGAGGGTATGGAGACATCCACTTGGCTACTATTTGATCTAGATTTCACACTAGAGAAGGGAAATAGAACCTGAAGGTATGTGATATAAGAGTAAGAGTTTAACACATTGTATTTTTTAAAGATTATTTATTTATTTATTTATTCATGAGGGACACAGAGAGAAAGAGAGGCAGAGACACAGGCAGAGGGAGAAGCAGGCTCCATGCAGGAGCCCGATGTGGGACTTGATCCCAGGACTCCAGGATCATGCCTTGGGCTGAAGGCAAGCACTAAACCACTGAGCCACCCAGGGATCCCCCACTAACACATTGTATTTATCCTTATATTTTATTTAACTTTCTATGAACCAAATTTTGTATTTTTTTAAAGAGGAGTACTGTGCTCCTTTGATAATTGTTTTTTGATGCCCACATAGGTGTTTTATAAGTTGCATTAAGCTTCTGTAAGTAAATCTACGATGGTGCCTTTTCATTGCTATGAAGACTATTAAAAGACTAGCTCACTGATAGTTTTCTTGTAAGAAGTCTTTGAAACTTCCTTAGAGGGCGGTACCTGTGTGAAGAAGCTCCATGAATATTTATGGCTTGAAAATTTTGAAAATTTGGAATAAGCATAGATTCTAAAACAACAGCATCAGCATTTTAAGTAATCTAAACAGAAGACACTGAAGGAAAAGAAAATAAATATTTGATAAAGGGCAAAAAACCCAAACAAACAAAGACCAATTCTTTCCCCTTTCAACTTCTCATTTATTGGAGTCAGATGGAAATCATCTCTCTTTATTTGAAACTATTTCTGGTATTTCTGCAACATAACACTGAATATGTTGGAGTTGGGGCAGAAATGTGGAATTGTGGAAATACTCACTTTCTCCCTGTTCCACAGGCAGCACATGTGTCCCAGTCCGGACAATGCCTCCCTTTGCCATTATCTGCCGAAAAAGGAAAGGAAAAGGAATATGACTTGCCTGACAGAAATCTCATACCCCATGTCTTGCCCTTCATGTGTTATGCTTGTTTTATTGAGTTCCAGCTGGCAATAATTAGCCCTAAGAGAAGTCAAACTTTCAGGAGGAACATGGGTAATAAGTCAAAGTAGTGATGTCTAAAGAACTTCATAATTTCTTGCCCCACAGAGGGCTTTTGTCTACGGATAAGTCAATGGAGTGGCCTTCCTTCTCACCAGATAATAGAACACGAGCTCCTTCAGCTCCTGCAGGACCTGTCCATTCAGAATATAATGTGCTTGGATTGTCTGAGTTTGGCCACAGGGCAGTTCACGAGGCATGGGCTCTAGGTGGACAAAACTCTTGCTTAGGGAGAATACAAGATTAGCAGTGTGATCAGCTTCTTTGTGTTCTATCGACAGCCACTGGTAACCATAACAGGGACGAGGATCCTTGTGTCTGACCTAAAGAATTTAAAAGATGATATTATTTTCTAGATCACGTCATAGAGAATCAATGGTCTTACAAAGGTGCATTAGTTCACTGTCCTACCTTAACTAGTACCTAGAAAGCTTTTGCTCCACAGTAACAAGTGAGAACTTAACACTGCAGAGGCTCCTTGGGTTGGTATGTAAATTTCTGAAGAGCAAATTTCTGTGTACAGAGCATCTTTTGCTCTGTTTAATTTGTTCAACATTTTTTAAGCCACTTTACCTATGCAGACAGAGACACTGGAGCTATAAAACCTAATTGAGGAGACTAAATACTCTCCAGAAACTGAAGAACTACATTTCAGAAGCCTATTTATGATGGGTTCCAAATAGGTATTATGAATAAATGTGATATTGCTACCGTAGAGGTCAGAGAACACTTTCTGTCAACAGCTTTGGTTCAAAAGTTGAGTTGGTGAATTAGGTAAAATCGACCTCTCCTGGGATGTCTTAGGTTGATTATTTTTAATGCTTTTTTGGTTCCTGACTCTTAAGGTTCATAAGCTCTATTTGAGTTATAGTTTAACTTTTCTCTATGTGGAAGTTTTTCCTTATTCTTTCAGGCTTCCTCTACCCTCATCCTCACCTGCCAAGTGGTATGAATGAATCCTTGTGTCAGTAAAACACTTAATTTATATTTTAATATATGTTCTAGAGATAATTGGTAAATGATACATATTATTTGAAAATAGTATTTTTATTCTCAAGATGAAGACGTTGCCTAGCACATAGAAAACACTCAAGACATTTCTTGATTGAATAAATGAAAGAAAGCTCAATTTTTAATTACTAGGAGGTTTGGGCTTTCATGCCATCTATTTAAAGTGTAATCAATAAAATATATCATTTATCTCATTTATCATTGTTATTATGTAATATATATTGTGTATCTGTATATCTCTAGATGTGTATCTTCATCTCTACTGATGAATAGAGAACTCTATGCTATACCAAGCAAGTTATGTGGGTATAACAAAAATCTGAAGAAAATTAGAATAGCAGGACCAAAATAAAGTAAGAACAACAATTTATAGAGGATATATACTTGAAACTAAATGCTAGGGATGTTAAACTGCAGTTTTACAATAATAATATTCAAGCTAAAGGGGGCTTACTAAGTGCTGTAATATGTGTTCTTTTTTCATAAGTAAATTTTAATTTACTTTTATTTCAAAATAACACATCAACTGTTAAAAAAGAAATTAAACACATTTAATCCCACCACCCTGAAAATTAAATGATATTATATTTATTTATTTATTTACTTATTTTCCATTTCCATAGGACTAAATACTACTTGGAAATTTCATCGCTTTTAGGTTGCAACCTTATTTCCAAGTCTACTTCAGGTTGTTGGTAACTTCTTATCAAACTTACCCTGACAGTGAGAGAGGTACCCATAATGTTGGTGGTATTGATAGAGAACTGAACCAGGCCATGCTCATCAGTGGTAGCATTGGAATTATAGTTAGCTTCATTTGCTGTGATGAAGATGAGTTCATTTGACATGGGGACACCTTTCCCATCCATGAGTTGCACCTGAAGATTAAAATCTGTGGATCAGTTATATAGTTAATATCCAGTAGTTACCAAACATTCATTTTATGTCAAATACTTATTATGTCCTATATGTTGAACATAGTTCTGGGCATTGAGGTGGCAGCAGTGAACAAAGTTCCTGCTATCACAGAAAAGAGATAGATGTTAAATGCATAAATGATATATATTTATTTGTTAGTAATCGGCCCTAAGATGAATAATAAAGCATTGTGGGGGCACCTGGGTGGCTCAATTGGTTAAGTGTCGGACTCTTGATTTTGGCTTAGGTCATGATCTTGGGATTGTGAGATCCAGCTCCGCATCTGACTCCACACCTAGTGTGGAACCTGCTTAGGATTCTCTCTCTCCCTCTCCCTCGGCCCCTCTCCTCCTAAGAAATAATATAAAATAAAGGAGTGTGAAGGAATGGAGAATCATGGAGCTAATGATAAAAGAGTGACCTGAAAAAGGTATTCTGTGGATATTTTGGAAATGCCATGTACTATATAGAACTCTACAGAACTCTATAGAGATAGAGACTCTATAGAGAGTCACAGAGCACAAACATCAGATGTAATGAAAATTTTTAACCCCTGAGCCAAATTTAATTGAGCCTCAAACACTCATTTGTGGCCAACCCTTAACTTTCTATGGATTAGTATTCTAAAGTATAATAAGTGCACAAGTTAGCAATTGCTAATGCATTGCCCTGTGTACTTTTCTAGTTGTTTTTTTTTTTTTTTTAAATATCTGCTTCTCAATGTAGATTTTCAAATTTTTGGAAGGTAGGCAGATATTATTGGGCACTTCCCATGTGAAAAATGCAAAATTGAGGAGAATCATACAGTGTTACATAAGGGCCTAAGGGCAAATTACTGCTAATATTGAACTCAGTAGGTGAGTAGTCCAATTTAGATTGCAAAGATGATGGTTCTTTTTCAGTAGAGGCTACTTTTGGTAGAAAGAAACACAGCTGGAAGACTTGGATCAGTATTTGTAATTGATTAATAAAATCTGAGTTTGCCAATGAAATATTGGCTGCATTTACAATGATAAAGACAGGTACAATTCTGATTCTTTTTTGATGAGAGAGTCTTACAACTCATAGGGTAATTATTTAGCAGGAATGAAATATCAAAAAAAAGTAGTCTGAGAAATACTGAATATTGAAATATCAATATACTCTGAGAAATTAAAAATAAAGGGATTATTCTTTTTAGGAAGTGACTAAAGTTTCCCAAATAGTTTTCTGTCATAACATAATCAAAACATTCTAAAACATACTCCACCCTTCCTTAGTGGGGTCTAGTCCCTCCCTGTTTCTCAGTTTCCACACCTAATACCTCATAACATTTCCATTAAGAATATCATGCACAGTAATGATACATTGACAGACATACAATTGCCATCTCAGACTTCTGGAGTCAGAGAGATCCATTTACACATCTGCTTATAATAGAAAAAATAACAATACAAGATATTTTGTAGATACATGAGAGAATTTATATTTTTAAAATCTGGAAGTCTTAAATAGCAGTATTTTACCCTTATGTGTACTGTTTTTTAAAAATATATTCTGGTTATTATAGAGAAAATAATGTAAATATAATAACAATGAAAGGAACATTAGGTCCAGTAGATTCTTTTATAGTTCAAAATAAAAATTAAAGCTACCTACCCACTCATTTCCATACAAAGTTAGTGTTAGAAGGCTAACACAAGTGGCCACTATGAATTTTGAGATTCGTGTGAGAAAAAATAAAAATCTGAGACTACCAGTAAACCAAGAAAGATTGAGTGATATCACAACAATGCTGTTTCAAAGGTGAAAAAAAATACTTCTAATTTTGATGGTGCTTTAGAATGATTTTGTAGATTTCATTTATAAATTTACAGAGGGACAGGTTTATTTTTATGTGGTTTTATGCTTTTGGTTATACTAATCAATAGATAATAAACCAGGTCTGGTTTTAGCATAATATGATGTACTTATTAGGTGATAATACACAATTTGATTTGTGATTTAGAAAATACTCCACCTGCCCAAAGAAGGGGATCCCTTGTCTAAAATATGGGTCCACTTTCACGAATGAGAGTTTGGTTATGGTTCTTGTAATTTCAGCGGATCCTTTTCCAGTTAATTCTACCTCTGGAAAAAAGAAAAAGAAAATATGAGTTTTTTTTTTTTTTGAAGGATGATATCCCTGAACTTCCTATACTACTATTTCCCTTTCAGTTCATAGTTCAGGAAAGGAAATAAATCGATGTACATTGTTTTTTCTTCCATACCCATGAGGTACACAAACCTGTTCCTTCTTCTTGGATCTTGGCCTCCACTTCAAGTTTCATTTCATATCCTTGTCTTTTCATCTGGAAGATCTTGGTTTTTATTTGCTGAGAGAAGCAGCCCTGGCTGTTTAGCTAGGAGGGGATAAGATAAAATACAAAAACATAATACTGGGCAGATCAGTGGTCTTTTAATCTGGTAGGATTTTGGGGGCACAATATAACCTAGGGATTTTCTATGATAAGAACACTAAATATTCTCTAGGAATTAATTATGACTGTATTTCACAATTGTATCTGGTTTATCAGATGTATTTCTTAATATCTGATATTCCCTAGAGTTAATGAGATAAAAATGTCTTAACAATTTGTGGGTAATTCTGCTGTAGCAGGGAACTAACATTTCACCAAAGTCAGACTCCCCTTCCATAGCATGCACCTGCTGCTGGGAAGGGCTGCACATCTGGAGACTGTTTCCTACCTCCTTGACACCGGGGGCGGGGGGTGCTATATGACAAATTCTCACTCATGGAAAGAAGGCAAAACCTATGCCCTTCCCAGCCAAAGTGATTAATAGGTGTAATGCTTTTTCTTCTTCCTTCATACAAGTAGATGCCCAAGGCAGCTTTGGGGCCAAGTATTAGAGATTGCTCAACTTCCATTATTCTGGGGGCTTGATGAACCAAGAACACCCACAGTGGACAATTCCGAGAAATAAATAATTCCCATTGTGCTAAGTCACTATATAAAAAATTAGTACAATATCTCTTCTAGATTGCTCTCTTCTAGCTTGCTCTCTTCCTGAGTTAGTACCAGGTTGTAGTTCACTGCTTATCAACAATGTCTCCATTGTTAGACCGTAGAAGGAACAGTCTTCTACCTACCTGATGACTGAATTTCTCACAGACAGCCTGTGACTCTCCACTATAGCAGTTAGAAGGGTTACTGTACTTTCTGCACACTCTCATAGTTATATGTCCTGGGACGGGCTTCCCATATGTGTATCTGCCATAAGAACATTGCCAAATGAATCAAAGCAGACATCGAACATCCCCATTTTCTATCTATTTCTATTTCCCCTTTAGTATGTTTATTCTGTATTTCTCTCTAATCTCCGCAGGGCTCTCACAGTGTCGAAGCAAGTGGGCTAAGTTATGACCTTTTTAAAAAAATCTCCAGTACCACATGCTGAAATTGACTATAGCCTTCTTTGATCATATCTTTTTTCCTATAATTTTTATTTTTAATTTCATCTTTAAAAAGATAGATTTATTACCAAAGCTACATCTATTCTTAAAAGAAAAAGAAAACCCAGCACCAACAAAACGAAAATGAGAGAGAAAATGCCCTCAATTCTATCTAGGAATACAAACTATTAATACAATGATGTTTCCTTCTATTAACCTCTTCCGATGTGTAGCTCTATTTATATGACTTTTAACTTGTCTACTTTTTACAAAAATGGGGTTATGATTATACACACACATATATGTGTATATCTATCTTCTATCTATCTATCTATCATCTATCTATCTATCTATCTATCTATCTATCTATCTATCATCTATTTGTCATTGATGGTTGATGTGTTTTCAAGGGTATTTGTTTCCTTCTCTACCTAAAAATATCCTTTGTATCTTTATTTGCAAGAGTATTGGCTCACCAGTTATGTGGGATCAGGAACTCGGTGGCAATTACTCTGAGACAGTGCTGGAGCACGGACTCAGCTAAATCATGGATGCCTTACATGTGTGGCCCTTAGGCAGGGCTGGACTCTTCACTCTGTGTGCTCTATCTGCTAGTGCTACCACTGGACTACTGGGATGGGAGCATAAGATTTTGGAAACATGAATTTTTAAGTTGAAAAGGACCAAACTGGACCAAAGGTCCAGTCTCATCAGTAAAAACGACAGTGCTGACAAGGTGCCTGGGTGGCTCAGTTGGTTAAGCATCTGCCTTAGGCTCAGGTCGTGATCTCAGGGTTCTAGAATCAAGCTCCGTTTTGGACTCCCTGCTTAGTGGAGAGTCTGCTTCTGGATCTCCCTCTGCCCCTCCCCTCTTTTTCTCAAATAAATAAATAAATTCTTTAAAAAAAATGGCAGTGTTGAGAGGTATGTGACAAGCCTTAGGTAGACCAAAGAGTCAGCTGAGATTTTGGTAATATGCCTATCTTTACAAATTCTGAATCTAAGCTGTTTTCCCACTATGTATGCAAGGTCCGGTAAATGATCTGTTGATGACAAGAATTTCCTTTCCAACCTGGGGAGGGGAAAGTGATTATACCCTTTAACACTGTCCTATTTGCCTATGTGTGTGTGTGTGTAGCTTTGTCACTTTCAGAATCAATCCTAGTAGACAGCTTCCCTAGGAACAGTTGCTTGACCCATGATAGTTATAATAATGTTGATAAGGACAAGAAAGAAAATAAGAGGGAAAAATAGAGAAGCAACAGGTGAGGAAGGTTCCAGAGATGGGATGATCCCATGTTCTTTAAGTATTTGTGCTCCCACTGTTCCTAAAGAAACGAGTCAAAATATCACAAATGGTGAGTCTCCTTTAAATAATTTTTCAAAAGATTAAAAAATATGTAACTTACAGGCCACACACTGAAACATTCACTTCTTCTTCCAAGATAGTGATTATCCTTGGCATTGTTACTTTCACTTCAAACTTGGGAAGCACTGTTCATTGATGATAAAGGAAGTTAGTGATTATTTTTCAACTTTTGGGGAATTAGTATTTTCAGTAACAATTCCCTAAAAATATTTTAGGGTTCTGAAAAGGTAGCTATACTCTCCAATACAACTACCTTACTATCAAATGGATATTCTTTTTAAAAAGATTTTATTTAATTATTAGAGAGAGAGAGAGAGAGTGCACAAGCAGTGGGAGGAGCAGAGGGAGAGGGAAAGGGATAAGCAGACTCCCCAATGAGCAGGAATCCACACACCCCATCATGACCTGAGCCAAAGGCTGATGCTTAACCACTGAGCCACCCAGGCACCCCTCAAATGGATATTCTGATTGAAGGACTCTGACAGATCACTGAAGCCTTAATGAATTATGGAAGACTTCTCTAAAACAAAGATGTTTTACATTTCTTTGAGATTAAAAATTATTACAAAAAATAACCAAGGTATATGAAGTTCTCTTCACAGATCATTGATAATCTCATTGGAGTGAGACATAAATGACTCTATTCAAAGCCCAACCTCACACATAGGAAATGGAAGGACTCTAAATAAGCTCAAATTCTGGGCCCAGAAGTTTAGATATGAAGAAAAATGCTCCATGACTTTTCATAATCCATACCAAATTCTTCCACGGTGAAGGGGTGCTCTGTCGTTTCACCTGATTCCTTCTGCACCACCACCTTATAGGAGCCCTGAAAGGGCTCAGATGAGAGGGGAAAGCTCAATTGCTTGAGACCATTCTCTAATCTGAGTTTCTGCCATTGTGTGATGCGATTTCCTTTCGGGTCCTATGGATACAGTAATTGGAACTTACAACAGAGCCTAGAGCATTAGAGACAATAAAAGACATCTATAGAAACTCCCATGTTATCCACAAAGAGAACCAATGGTGTGGTGGTGAGGGGTGGGGAGGGCAGATGAGTCAGAACCATCTAGCACTATATGAGCTTGAAGGTTTCAGCCTTAATGTCAAGTTTCTGGTATATTGTAAAAACCTCTCAAAAATCAACACTTTCTCTACATTTATTACTTTAATTCTGATTGTGGAATGTTTCATGTTGCTTACCTGAATATATACTAGTGGAATCTGAAAGACAAAAGAGAAATAAAGGAATGTAGAATTATTCTCAACTATTCTCAATTCTGATTTATAAGCAAAACAGCTTTTTTTTTTTTTTTAAGCAAAACAGCTTTATGTAGAATAACTCTCTGTAGTAAAGTAGAAAGGAAATCCAGGTTAAATTTTACAAAAATTTTAATTATTCTATTTTAAGCAATTAATAAATAATATTAAGAATCTATTAGGCTATCAGCAACAAATATCCATGTGCACAGCCACTCATTAGGAATGGAATTTACTAATATTACTTAAATTCCAGTGAGAAATACTCCTTTCTTATGAAACTTTACAGATTAAAAAATGAACACTAACTATAAGAACCACACTCAGATCCAAATATTGAGATGTGTCACAGAATTCTCACTCCTAAGAATAAAGAGGAGGAATAGCTCCTCTACTATCAATATTTAGTCATTTTTTAAAAAGTAATATTTATTAAGTGCTCACCAAGTGCTATACATCATTCTAGGTGCTGGGAGTACAGAAAGGCACAAAAGAACAATATATCTGATTCTAGTAGGGTTGGATATATAAGAAACACACCTGCAGGGGATCCCTATGTGGTTCAGTGTTTTAGCACCTGCCTTCGGCCCAGAGCATGATCCTGGAGTCCCAGGATCGGTCCTGCATCCAGTTCCCTGTGTGGGGCCTGCTTCTCCCTCTGCCTGTGCCTCTGCTCCCCCTCACCCCAACCGCCTCTCTCTCTCTCTCTGTGTCTCTCATGAATAAATAAATAAAATCTTAAAAAAAAGAAACACACACGCATATATATATATATATTTTGGAGATAAATATTTTATATACTTAATATTTACATATTTATAATATGTAAATTATATGTAAATATAAACACATATTCATAAGTTGATATTCATTTTATATTCAGCATTCATTTGAGATATATATATCAATGATTCATTGATTCAGCATTCATTTTACATATGTATATAAATATATAAATGATATATATCTCAAGGGTGACAATATATGATAAATACACACACACACACAGACACACACACACACACACACACACACCTGATTTACATCAGGTAGTTAGATGCTGAGAAGAAAAAATGGTAAGGCTGCTACAGTGATGGATGAAGTGTTTATTTTAGATAGAAGAATGAAAGTAGAAACTAGAAGACCAGCTTCAAGGCTACTGCAACAGTCTTGTTTAGAGGTGATATTGGCCAGGATGAGATTGGCAATTAGGTTGTAATAAATAGAAATAGTCTGGATATATTTCAAATTAACATGATTTTCTGATAAAGTGGATGTAGGTATGGGAGAAAGAGAGAAAATGGATTATACAATAATCTTTTTTTTTAAAGATTTATTTATTTTAGAGAGCAAGAGTGGGAGAAGGGACAGAGGGAGAGAGAGAATCTCAATCAGACTCCTGCTGAACTGAAGCACAGAGCCTGACACCAGGTTCCATCCCAGGACCCTGAGATCATGACCTGAGCTGAAATCAAGAGCAGGTCAGTTAACCAACTGAGCCACCCAGGTGCCCCATGATAGGCTTTTGTTTTAGGAATTAGAAGAAAAGAATTGCATCTGAAATAAGATGTGGTGGAGCAGTAGATTTGGAGAGAAAAATGAGGACTTTCTGATTTGATCTTTGCATTAAAGTTGAAAAAGTTGTTCCTTATAAATATCAGGTGTTAGTCTCAAAGAACAAACACTGATTACATTCTTCCTTTATTGAAGAGGTTTTGGTAGGTGTGTTTAGAAAAATTCTAAATCTTTGAGAAGTTATTTGAATTTATAAAAATTCTAAATCTTTGAGAAGTTATTTGAATTTAAGTTATTTGATGATGTAGTATGTGTTTTTAATTTGCCTAATTTAACATACTTTTCTAATTTGCTTAATCGAAAACTTTATAAAGAGTAAGTTTAATTGTGTGACAACTGACTGATTACCAGTACTAAGATGGAAAGAATTAGCTACTTTCTTAACCTGGGATTCTGGTTTATTTTGTTTTATTTTATTTTTAAATCTTTTATTATTTTTTAAAAAAGATTTTATTTATTTATTTATTTATTTATTTATTTATTTATTTATTTATGAGGAACACACAGAGAGAAGCAGGGAGATAGATGCGAGGAGCCTGATGTGGTACTCTATCCCCGGACCAGGATCACTCCCTGAGCCAAAGATGCTCAACCGCTGAGCCACCCAGGCATCCCGTGGGATTCTGGTTTAAATGAGGATCTTGCAGTATTGTAATGCCAGAAATCACTGCTAGTGATACCAGATTCTTTCTCTCTCTGGTCCTCCCCCAGCACCAAAAATACACTCTCAGACTACACAGATAACAGTGATTCTATATAGATATTTAGAGACTCACCAACTCATTCAGGGGGTGAAAATTTTCATCCAATGAGACAACACGAAACTTCACTGAAACAGAAACATTTTCTGTGAGTCCTAGAAACTTTAAATCAGGATTAGTAGCCTGTAAATCAAACTTAAAGAACCAGAACTACAGAGTCTTTGGGGAAAATGCAGGGCTGGAAGGCCTTTCCTTTTTGGAGTTGTTCTGACTGTAGGGCCTTTTTGTACCTGTCTGGTCTGGTTTGTAGATGGGTTTGTCTGTCTGGACAAAGACCAGACTCTCTTGGTGTTTAACCACCACTGTGGTCCGTCTCTTGAATTCTTGTGTTGGTCCTTTCACTTGGATAGTGAGGAACATGACCTCCTCATTGGATGGAGATCTTGGCACCTGAAATATAGGATAGACCCCCAGAACCTAGTCAGTCTTGCAAGTTTCTTCCTTCATTCCCTGTTCCTCTCTTCCCTGGAGATCTGGCCCCTTCACTGCACCCCCTTCATTTTCATCAGGGGAAGATGGCATGGACAGGAATTACTTCTGTCATTTTACAAATGGGAAGACAGAACAGAAGATGGAGGAAAAGAGGTCATAAGTGAGATTCACATCTCCTTGTAGATCAGCTAATAGTCTTGATTCAGTTATATAATGAACTTTACCAAGTTGATGCTATGTGCTAACAGGGCATGGTAGAAGCATATGGGAAATAAGGCTACCATATTTTATTGGCCATAGGCTGTAAGCATTTTACATACGGGCAATGCTGAAGAGATTATTGGATATTTGCTTATGGTAATTTTACAATTTTCCCTCTTTAATATGGGCTGATGTGTTCTTGTCAGACCACCACTGTGCACTTATGTGGTGGGTTGGTCTAATTTGCCTTATTAATATTTTCTCCATTTTAATTTTAAGAAGTCACATTTTCCTTTTGTCTAGTACATACTGCTTTTTACCCCCCTGGCTAATAGAAATTTTCTTTGATCATTAAGTTGATCTTTAATATGCCTATACATATTTATCTCCTGCAGATTTCTTCTTGGAGTTTTTGCCAGGCTCTCAAAGCTATGTCTTGACTGAATTCTAGATGCCTATGACCCTAACCAATAGAATCAAGTATGTGAAGTCAAACAGGAATACTCACAGTGAAGGAGATACAGTTGAATAAGTCCTTTTCCCCCACCAGGTCAGTGAAGAGGCTCTTATTCTCCCTGACGGACTCCAAGGTAGCACTTACAGTCACTGTCTCATTCAGGTAACTCAGAATGAGGCAGCCCTTCTCAGGGATTTCAGAGTGGAGCAGGGAGGGGACCAGGACCATGTACTGCCTGGGAATGGGGGAATCCAATTAGAGGAGAGTGAAGGAGGAGAGGTATTGTTATCACCAGCACTATTTTCCATCACAATGATTATTACTCTCATTAGTTCTATACCAATTGATAAGACATATTGATTGATAAATATGACATTGATTACTGCTGTTGAATGGCATGCATGAGAATGATTTCTCGTTCCATCATCATTGCCATGGCAGTGAACATTTTGCTTGAAGTGAGCTTTAAGTAGATTAAAATCTGCTAGGATACCTTGAAGGAACTTGAAGGAACACAATATGTGATCATCTAAATTCAAATGAAAATATGTGAATTATATTTCTTCATGCGGTAAATCAATTCTACACTAGGATGGCAGTAAAAAGCAAGCAAAGCCTCAGGAGAGACACTACTAAAATCAATCAATAAATAGTACTTTCGTTGGGTAACAAAAGTATATATATTCAACAACCCTGTGAAAATGGTACGGCACATACTTGCTTCCACTTTTCAGAGGGAATCTGAGGAAAGTGAGTCATTAAAGTCTCAGTTGTGGTAAGTAACTAATGAAATATTCATATTATCTAACCCTGACTGTTTGCATTTTAAATATTTGCCTTTCAACTCATAGCTAGACAATGGATCCACCCAAAAATGGCCTTCTAGTGATGGAATTTGGGGTCTTGGTAACTCATGAGCAGAACAGAAACTTTGCCAATACCCTCATATATGATTTTATTGACTATGTAGTTTTCAAACATTTTTGCTCACAGAATTCCTAAAATAATTTTTAGACACTACGTATTCCTTACATGTTTCCAAGTAAACATCTATATTTTTATCACACATAGTACCAAAAGATATTATTTTGGATGACATTTTAAGGTAAAACTTACGTTAGTCTTCTATAGTTTTCAATGGGTTCTAAAATATAGTGATAAGTTACTCAGTATGATCTACTTAAAAAATACATCAAAAGATTCTTTTTGTGATGATCAGAAATTTAACATCTTTCCTTTTTTGCCCTCCTTAAACTTGAATTATCATGCCACTTACTACTTAGAAGTTTATCTTAAGATTTTTATGCTTCCAAATATTTTTATGGATAACTCTTGCTTCTTTATTAACTATATATATATATGTGGGCTATATATATGTATATATATGTACATGAACTCATACATATATAATATTATGTATGGGTGCTTAATTTAACTTTAACTCATAAAGCTGTACATGTTAAACATTTTCTTCTGGATTGAATTATTTTCAAGTCTTACTAGTATGCAACTGATCAAAACAAAATAAACATATTACAAATTATGTTTCAGCTATTTTTAATTTTAGATATAAAATCAAAATATTTTTGAAACACATCTTAAATAAGAACAATGAGCTGTTTTGTGTATCCATGGATGGATATATATATTTTTTATAATAAATTTATTTTTTATTGGTGTTCAATTTACCAACATACAGAATAACACCCAGTGCTCATCCCGTCAAGTGCCCCCCTCAGTGCCTGTCACCCATTCACCCCCACCCCCTGCCCTCCTCCCCTTCCACCACTCCTAGTTCCTTTCCCAGAGTTAGGAGTCTTTATGTTCTGTCTCCCTTTCTGATATTTCCCACACATTTCTTCTCCCTTAGATGGATATTTTTTAACTGCAGGAACTGAAGGAGGCTTAACATTAATTCTGTTGCTATTTTTAGTTTGTATGGACATGAGTGCCATGAGACATTGTTTAAAGGTAAATAAAATACAGATAAAACAATTATATCATTGTCATCAGTTCTTGCAACTCCTGCATTAGGTACCAAAAATCACTCAGTACCTATTATCAAGAATTGCTTCTAATCACCTATCAGCCGGTGTTTCAACTTTGTTTTTTTTTTTTTTTTTAATTTTTATTTATTTATGATAGTCAAAGAGAGAGAGAGAGGCAGAGACACAGGCAGAGGGAGAAGCAGGCTCCATGCACCGGGAGTCCGATGCGGGACTCGATCCCGGGTCTCCAGGATCGCGCCCTGGGCCAAAGGCAGGCGCCAAACCGCTGCGCCACCCAGGGATCCCTCAACTTTGTTAAACAAATAATTCATTACCACATAATCTGCAAATGAATTTTCTTCCTCACTGTTAGAATCCTTTGCTTTCTCAACATCAATATCAATATTTCAAATTGTTCCTTTAACAGTATTTCAAATATTTCTGCCCTACAGATTTTTTATACTCCAGGACAATGCTCCATGGTAATATTGAGCACTGAGGGAGAGGTTTGTCTCATAAATTGTGAGATGAGCAATTAAAAAGGAGAAGTAAGAAAGGATAAACAGCATGGTCTTGAGAAAATCAATCTGAATGTGAGGATCTAAAAATTGATTCTTTAAAAGTATCAATTGCAAATGCCCCTTCGAAAGTCTTTGTATATCCCTAGAAAATTTAGAAAGTGAGAGATCGAAAGAGTTGGAGAAAACTAGTTAAGAAGAAGGAAAGAATGAACAAACCAAATTTATGAACTCTGATAACTGGAAGAGATCTTAAAGCTAAGAAGGTGACAGTTTTGTGAGAAAGACAAATGAATCATCTAAATAAGAATCAGAAAGGATTCTCTTTAAAGGAAAGGATTCTTTATGTTCTCTGTGAAACTCACGGTTTTCCAGAGACTGAGGCATCTGCAGGCAGGAAGACCAGAAGGAGGAGAATAAAATTGGGATGAAGGAGTTTGTTTTTCCTCATGCTGCAGGGAGAAGGGCCCTGAGGAGACCAGACTGTATTGTACCCGGCTCCCTGCAACTGGTTTGATCCCAAACATTCCCCAGGGCAACTAGGCTTTATGCAGCTCCTGGTGCAAACAGGAAGTTCCACCCACACTTGGTGTCTAAACAAAGCAGAGGTCTCTGAACTTCTGTGGAAGGGTCATTGCTCTCAGGGGCCTAATTACAGCCAAGGTTATTTCCGGGTGGGCTGACTAGAATTCCTGGAGGGATAAAATCCACATTTCCATCAGTGCTCACTTTCTCTGGGTTTTACTGTAAAGCAGCTAATCGGCTTTTCTTTTCTTTGTTTTACCCCCGGCTTTTCAACCCCTTCTCTCACTCCCTCGTTCCACTTCCCCGCAGCTCCTTTTATGGCTTTCCTCACGTCTCTTGCCTGAATAGTTGGCAAGGGAAGCTACAGTTTAAGCAACACTGTCCAGGCTCAAAATAGCGATTTCACTTCAGAAGTCAGTGTGCCTGCGAGTCCTCCGTTAGATATGCCTGCTTAAATGTTGAAGCACATTCAGAACTCAGTAGTTCCCTATGGGAATGGTATTGGATTCAGCTAATAGGTTTTTGACCTTAGGGGTAGTACCGAATTGAGGATGAAAAGCCAGACCCTGGAAGGATGATAATAGAAAATGTTTTCCTGAATTAAGAAAGTGGAAAGATGAAAAGAGAAGTAGCAGAACCTAAAAAAAAAAAAAAAAAAGAAGCTTTGACTTACTGTGATAACAAAGAACCCAATTTATCATCAACTATACAAACAAATTTTGTTACTGCTTTCTAAATATGCTACTCCTCAACAACCTGTAATCAAATCAACTATTACACCCATCCATCTATCCATTTGGTTGTTTTGTAAGTATTTATTGAGCCTACTAAGACTATGTATAATGCAAAATTATGGAGTGGAATGGTCACATATGTAGAAACAGATAGGCACTGAAAGGTCTTAAGTTCTATGGGTGTGAAACCTGACAAACTAGCAGTAAAAATACAGTAGGCAAACATTATTATTATTTATTTGGGCCCCTAAAATATGCATATTTATTCATTTGATCCAGTCAAAAAGATTCTTTAACTTATCCTCATTTTTATAAACTCTTTTCTTGGGGTGCCTGGATGGCTTAGTTGGTTAAGCTTCTGCCCTCAGCTCAAGTCATGATCTCTGGGTCCTGAGATGAAGCTCAGTCAGGCTCCCTGCTCAGCTGGGAATCTGCTTCTCCCTCCCTCTCTGCCACTCTACCCCCCCCCCCCCCCCCCCCCCCCCCCGGCCCCTGCTGGAACCAATAAATAAAATCTTTAAAAAACATTCTTTTATTTTTTGCTCTTCAACTTGGGTGCTATTATTACCCGGGCTTGCAGATCTCTATGTTTTTCTGCATCTCCTAATCTATTCTTGATTTCCTCTAGGATATTTTTATTTGTTATTATATTCTTCAACTGTGATTGGTTCTTTTTTTTTAGATTTTCTATCTTCTTATTTTGAAATAGCAGCAAATTGAGTCATTCATGAAGCCAGCATTGTCAGAATCACCCTTTGAACATATTCCTTTTTTTTTTTTTTTTTTTTTAAAGGAGGGCTTTTCTTTTCTTTTTTAAATTTTATTTTATCTATGATAGGCACACAGTGAGAGAGAGAGAGAGGCAGAGACATAGGCAGAGGGAGAAGCAGGCTCCATGCACCGGGAGCCTGACGTGGGATTCGATCCCGAGTCTCCAGGATCGCGCCCTGGGCCAAAGGCAGGCGCCAAACCGCTGCGCCACCCAGGGATCCCTGAACATATTCCTATATGGAATGTTTAACATGCAGCACAAAGTGTTAAATACAGTGTCTTACTAAAAAATTGATGGCGTGATTTCATTCACTCAGACACCACTTCTACCAACAACTGTTGTGCATGTTTCTTTCAGGAGTGCACTACCAACACAGTGCACATGCTGCTGAGCAATGTGTACACTGAGATAAGAGCTCTATTGATTCTTTGAAGCATCTAGCACTCTGAGAAATATCTTTTGTCCATGTGCTTTTATGGAATGTTACTTATTTACTATTTAAGTATAGTTGACATACCTTGTTACATTTGTTTCAGGTGTACAACATAGGGACAAGTTTATACATTATACATTATGCTGTGACTACTGTAAGTGTCACTACCATCTGTCTCTATACATTGCTCTACAATATCATTGACGATATTCCCTATGCTGTACCTTTCATCCTCTTGACTTATCTACTCCAAACTGGAAGCCTATACCTCCCACTCCTCTTCACCCATTTTGCCCATCAAGTCATTCTTACCCACCGCCCGCCCTCCCAGTTGGTGAGGAGAATACAGTTTTTTTTCTGTATTTATGAGTCTGATTCTTCTTTTTGTTATATATATATGCATATATATATATATTAAAGATTCCACTTATGAGTAAAGTCACATGGTATTTGTCTTTTTCAGTCTGACTTATTTCACTTAGCATAATACCCTCAAGGGCCATTCATGCTGTCTCAAATGGCATGATCTCATCCTTTTAGTAGCCAAACAGTATTATTAAAGCTCAGGATGCTGTGGGAGTGCATAAGAGGGATGCACAATCCGCTCTCGGACTTTGGAAAGGCAATCTCTGGTAAAGCAAAATTTTCATTAAGCTTTGAAGTATAACTAGTGTTTAGCCAGAGGAAAGAAGGCAATGAAAAATGCATTCTAAGCACATAAGAAACGACATATACAAAGTCTCAGGAGGTGAGAATAATCATGACACATTCAGTGAAACGGACAATACTTGGTATTGAGAAAGTGCCCATGCACTCAGAAACGTGGTGAAACAAACTGGCTTCAAATAAAAAAGGAGCTTGTTGATACTAATAAGGTGCATAGGGAGTTATCAGTGGCATGACTTCTTCAGATTTGTTTCTTGGAAAGGTCACTTTTATTGAAATTTGGAAGACTGACTGGGAGGAGGCAATCCAGGAGTCAGAGAGGCCAATTTGGGAATTGATATAAGGTGAGATGATGGTATTTTGCACTAGCGTGTTCATAATGACATTAGAAAAAGATGGATAGGTTTATATCATATTTAAGAGGTAAAATTACAGTACCCAGTGTATATATGAATGTGATGGCATGTTCTTTTAAATTTTCCTGGCTGAATATGGAGTGAATTGTGTTGCCTTTGACTGGCTGAATGAAATGGAGGAAATACAGAGTGGGAAAGAGGGACAGAAAAGCTGAGGGCTGGGGGGACAAAGAGTCTAGTTTTAGAAAATGCTTGTAGGGGCACCTGGGTGGCTCAGTCGGTTAAGCGTCGACTCCTGATTTCAATTCAGGTCACGATCTCAGGGTCCTTTGATTGAGACCCCAGTCAGCCCTCCCTGAAAGTGGAGTCTCTTCCTCTACCCCTTCCCCTGTTTTCCAATGGGTTCTCTCTCTCTAAAAAAAATAAAAAGAAAGAAAAAAAAGGAAGTGCTTGTAGAATATTCAAGTATTAATATTCAAAGGGAGTTTAATGTTTGCATCTAGAATTTAGAGTGATATGCCTTAATAGAAACATAATGTGAGCCTCCTATGTAATTTTACACTTTCTAGTGACCACATTAAAAAACAAAAATAGGAGATTAAATTAATTTTGATAATATATTTTACTTAAGGTATCCAAAATATTATCATTTCAACATTTAATTAATATAAAAATTGCTAAGATGCTTCATGTTCTTTTTTTGTACTAAGTGTGAAATCTGGTGTGTGATTCTACACTTACAACACATATCAATTTAGACTAGCTGCATTTTGAGTGCTCAATAACCCATGTGGCTACTGGTTGATATGTTTGATGCAGTAGGCTTAGAGAAATGTTTTTCAGATTATGGTCATCATCTACAATGAGCTATGATATTATCAGTGAGTTATGACCAAGATTTAAAAAAATGTGCTAGAATATAATAAAATAGAAATTATAGTATAGTGAACAGAATAAGTAAAAATAATGATTTCAGGAACATCTGTTTGATATCCATGCAGCAGAAACTGTTGGTTGTATCCTATCACTGCTTCTCCAATTCTATCTTTCTATCCTTATCCTTAATAATAGAACTCCTGAGGGGCACGTGGGTGGCTCTCAGTTGGTTAAGCATCTGACTTTGGCTCAGGTTATAGTCTTGGGATCTAGTCCTGCATCAGGCTCCCGGCTCTTCGGGGAATCTGCTACTCCCTCTCCCTTTGTTCCCTCCTCCCTCAACTCATGCTCTCTCTCTCTCTCTCTCTCTCTCAAATAAATAGATAAATAAGTAAAATCTTAAAAAAAAAAGAAATCCTGAGTTTTAGCTGGGCACAATTTGCCTAGCTAAAAACTTTCATTTTCTAGCCTTCTTCCTTGAAGTTAAGTGTGGCATATGACTATATTCTGGTGATTGGAGTATAAGTGGAGTAGCTTTTCATGACTCAAAAGGAAGAGTTGTGTTTAGTGTTCCCCCTTCCTTCCTTACCATTGGCTGGAATGTGGGCATGGTGACTATACTCAGACCTTCTATTGTAGGCTCTAAGATAGAAGCCATGTGTCAAAGAAGGCAGAGCAACAAGCAAGATATAGTCTGAATTTCTGAATCATCCAAAGGCCACTCTAGCCTAGACTTTCATGTTATTGAAAAATACATTCTCTCATTGTGTTTTGATATCTCTTCGCTGGGGCAGCAAAGCTTATATCCTAACTAAATTATTTCTTTATCACTATGATTATTATCATGTCTATTCTTAACTGTGAGTGTCTTCATACATTGTGAAAATGTGATTATAGTGTTCCATTGTGAGCTGTCCTATGAAAACGTACAAAATTTGCTAGTGCAGGTTAAAGTTAAAGCAATTGGAACACCACCAGTTTACTGAAAGCTGGCCTACTTAAATAGATTAGAGATTTATCAGTTTGTTGGGAAAGCTGATGCTAGGGAAATGGATGATAATAGCCAAGTAGGATATGTTGGTGATAAGAGAAAAGAGCCCAGGACAGAGCCCCAAGGAACACCAGGGTCTAGATGAAGGGCAGGTGCGCCTAATGGAACAAGAAAAGACAGACAGAAAGAGAAACATGGGATGGGATCTCTATCTACCCATTCCCCCAAGCACATTTTTAAGAAAAGTATAGTCAGGAGAAGATTTTTACTAGTAAGGGTGATTGGTGCTTGATGCCAAGGCATCTATAAATGGCATACAGAATTAGAAAAAAAATTTCAAAAGTTTGCATGATTTTATTCATTTATTTTATTTATTTATTTTTAATTTGCATGATTTTATAATGTACTGATTCAAAATATAACAGAACTCAAGGTGCTTTTAAGAAACTAGAAATAACTAAAAACCTAGTCACAAGATTAGTTACTTAAAGTAGGAGGTATCAATAACATTAAGAGCATTAATTTGTTGTCTTATAACTTACAAAGATGGTCTGTAAACATTGTTATTGTTAAATCCCTGGCTATCCATGTCAAATACCACAGTGAAATCTAATAACATATTAAATTATCATCTTTTTTCCTTCTCCTAGATTTAGGCACAAGGAGAACAGGATCCAGCAGTTTCAGTGTCTGTGTTGAGCAGAAGCCCGATGGCAGCTCATGGAGTGAGAGGAAAACAAGCAACTGGAGCCAATTTCACAGTTCATCTGAAGGGAAGGGGGTTGCTAGGGCAGTACTTGGCAGACATGTTGGGTGATGAGTTTCTTTTAGAGAGAGAGAGAGAGACTTGAACAAATTTAAATGAAATGTTGCTTCTCCAAATGCTGAGTGGGAGGGCCAAATGAAAGGGCAGAGGTGGAGTATTGTGGAGAGAGAAGTGATAATTCCAAGAGAGAGGCTGAAGCTGTGTGAGGCAGATGTAACTGAGTAGGTGGAGGAGTTATCCTCAGGAGAAATGGCACCACTTCCATATAATCATAGACAAAGAGGTAAGTTTTATCAAAAAATGCTCCCTTCATCCAAGATAGAGCCTTCTCTTCTTGGGAAGAAGACAAGTGAGCTTAGGGAAAAAGTGACTACATCAGTTGTCAGGACACTGAGTCCTCTTTCTGACCCAGCTGTAAGTAACTCAGTTGACTTCCCTCAGTCTCAGCTTCCTCGCCAATAAATATGGGGATGGTGATGTATGCACTCTCAGCTTCCTGGGGGGTGGTTTTACACATGATGCTGTGTGGAAAAAGAGTTTTCAAAACTACAAACCTTAGTGAACCAGTGAAAATGGATATTTATATTTGAATATATTTTTTAAAATTTTATTTATTTATTCATGAGAGACACAGAGAGAAGGAGAGACATAGGCAGAGGGAGAAGCAGGCTCCCTGCAGGAGGCCCACTGTGGGACTCGATCCTAGGACCCCGGGGATCATGACCTGAGCGAAAGGCAGGCGCTCAACCAGTTAGCCACCCAGGCGTCCCTATCTTTTGAATCTTAATGATTGAAGAAGGGCTCTGGGCTTTGGTCTAGGATGGTATCCAAATAAAGAGAGTTAGGGGACCTGAGTAACACATCCTTGATAGAAAAGAGAACAAGTTTTCTAGAATTTTGAAGTAGTTCACAAATATTTAGTGTTAAAAAATTGAGGTAAAAGCATAATATAGGAAAGAAAGTAGGGGAAAGAAGAAAGGCCATTCCTCAAAAAGAAAGTAAGGGTGTGAAATGCAGGAAAACTCATGCCCTTAAGAACAAGGGAGGATTATTTGGGAATTGAGAAAAAATAGGATTAGGAGGTAGATGGGTTCCAACAGAAATACATAGAAAAAAAATGTTTCCATTGTTTTGGTATAGTGCTTACCGGGACTGAATATGGCTTCTCCAGTGGTAACAATTGTTAGACCCGGTTTACTTTGTCTAGGTGAAGAGAATGTTCAGGATAGTGTGGCCCCTGACAGTGAAATCAAGGACATTTCAGCCAGTTACATGTTAACCACATTCAGGGTCAGGAAGCTTAATGAACGGCATACTATATTCACTCTATCAGAGGGTGTATTCAGCACCCCTTGAGGAGAACCTTGGGAGTTCAGACCATATGTATCTCCAGAGATGGTCTTAAAGATTTGATTGTTTCTCATTTATGCTACTTCCTTAATTTTTAAAAAGATTTTATTTATTCATGAGAGACACACAGAGTGAGGCAGAGACATAGACAGAGGGAGAAGCAGGCTCTGCGTGGGGAGCCTGATGTGGTACAGGATCCCTGGATTCCCGGATCAGGACTTGAGCCAAAGGCAGGAGCTCAACCGCTGAGCCACCCAGGTATCCCTCTCTCTTAATTTTTGATGAGAAAAATATTTGAATGTACAAAGATAAAAAGCAAAATGAACTCTCAGATTGTTTCTATTCAAACGATATGCTTGCCCTAGTTTCTCAAAATTATCAAAAAGCTTAATGTTTTATCTTTTAAAGTCCACTTGTTCCTTTGTGCTTCTAAAGAGTACTGACATCCACAAATAATTTATTTTACTAGATTCTACATTGCCATACAGAGGAGTGAGTGCCTGAACTAAAGTGACTTATTACAAACAATGCAACTCAGTGATTGTCCTTACAATACTTTTGTGGGCACGTAGAAGTATTTTTTGTATGATGAATCTGTAGTGAATTTGCTAAGTCAATGAGCACATAACTTTAAAACTTTGTAGGGATACTGTCACATTCACCTTGTAAAATGACTCTGCTAATTATCATCTACCAGCAATGCCCAAAACTACCTTTCTACATCTTTGAAAAATTTCCCAATCTGGTAGAGAGTGGTGCATTATATATTTCTTTTCTTTTATATGTATATGATTACTAGTGATGTACTGCATCATTGTCCTTCCTAACTTATAGGAAGGCTGTTGCTTGTACATTAACTTTGTCTAAGCGTTTTATTTTCTGATTAGGAAGTCTTTTTGCACCCCAAAATTGTAAAAAACCTGCTATATTGTTTTTATAATTTAAGTATTTGTAGTTGATATTTTATCTTTAACTATATGCAGTTTATTTTTGAATATGAAGCAAGGTACAGGATAGGTTGCAGGGTAAATTTTCCTTTGGTGATTGAAAAATTCTGTGCATATGTGTGGGCACCTGTGTACACTGACACACAGGATTATTTCATCGCTTCACCATATGATCCACTTTGTTCTCTGAGGGCCTCATGTTCACTGTGGAGCTTTTTAGAGTCAGAAACTTCATTTTATTTATTTATTTATTTATCTATTTATTTATTTATTTATTTATGAGAGGGCGGGGGGGGGCGTGGTTGCTGAGAAGGAGAGAGAAAATCTTAAGCAGGCTTGGCTTCCAGTGCAGAGCCTACGCAGGGCTCAATCTCATGACCCTGAGCCAAAATCAAGAGTCAGATGCTTAACCGACTGAGCCACCCAGGCACCCCAGAACTTTTATTTTAGAGAGTTATACCTAGTCTAGGAGAAAACACTGGAGTCAGATTTTAAGAATAGGAAAAGGTGAAGTTATTTGTCAAGCTTTAATTACTTAGATGTTAACGATACTAACAACAACAATAGTGATGATACCTAGAAATTACATAGTACATACTAGATGGATGAGCTGAGTAATGATCTAAGAGCTCTAGATATTCTAATTTATTTGGTTTTCTGTGATGCCCAAAGGTTATTTAACTATTAGTTGAATTGTGGGTTATTTATCCCACAATTTCTAGTAGTACTATAGCAATGTTTAAGAAATAAATAATGAAATATATTTTGTAAGATATTATTAAAAACTGTTAAGTTTTAAAAGTCATTGTTCTTATAATTCATGTGTTTTCATGGCAAGCTACATATATGTAGTTTCCTATTACTTAATTTGAAATAATGCAGTATAATTTGGAAGTAAAGTCATGTTATTTACAAAACAAAGGGTATGAAAAAGATAGTATTCCTTTAATAACTGTGGGTGTATAAAATTCTACTTTTCCAGTTTTTAGCTTTTGGTAACTGCAATATTATGATTTATAAGAAAAATATATATTTGTTCATGCAAATGACCAAATATGTATTTCACATTTATATTTGATCCATGGCTCCTCCACAAACCCTTGGAGTTTCCTAAGTATTGAGAAGAGACAATTGTGTTTCTTATTATGTTTATGAGATTACTTTTAAACCCCAGCTAAGGATAGGGGGCTGGTTGCCAGGAGAACTAACCATGTGATTAGAGCACTGGAACTTTCAGTGCCCTACCCCCATCCCCTGACACTTGGTGAGGAGAGAGGGGCTGAAAGTTGAATCATTCACCAATGGCCAATGAATGGTTTAATCAACTGTGACTATGAAATGAAGCCTCCATTAAAAAAAAAAAAACCCAGGAGGACTGAGTGGGAGAGCTTCTGGTTTGTAAACATGTGGAGGAGCCAAGAGGACAGTGCACTCAGAGAGGGCATGGAAACTCCATATCCCTCTCTACATACCTTGCTCCATGCATCTTTTCCATTTGGCTGTTCCTGAGCTATATCCTTTGATAGTAAACCAGTAATCTAGCAAGTAAAATGTTTTTCTGAATTCTGTGAGCCCCTCTAGTAAATTAATCTAACCCAATGAGGAAGCCATTGGAACCTTCAATGTAGTCAGAAGCTTAGGTAACAGCCTGGGCTTGCAACCAGGGTCTGAAATGGTGGTGATGGAGCAACCTTGCAGGACTGAGCCCTTAACCTGTGGAACCTGATGCTCTCTACAGGTACTATAGTACTACTAGAAATTGTTGAATTGTAGGACACTCAGCTGGTACCTGGACACCTGCTTGTTGTATGTGCTGGACCGTGCCCTCCCCATTAAAATTGGGTCCAGGAGCTCAAAAAGAGCAGTAATTACAAATAACTCTATTAATTAATTAGATACAATGATGTAATTTTTCCATGTAATTAAAAAGTATGGTGTAGATTGCTAATGTATTTTAATTTTTGGTAACTATTCTGCAGTCTTTATACACACACACACACACACACACACACACTCAAAAGTGAGATTGCTGGATCATATAGTAGTTCTTTTTTTTTTTTAAGATTTTATTTATTTATTCATGAGAGACACACAGAGAGAGGCAGAGACACAGGCAGAGGGAGGAACAGGCTCCCCGCATGGAGCCTGATTCAGGATTCGATCCCAAATCGCAGGATCAGGACCTGAGCCGAAGGCAGACGCTCAACCGCTGAGCCACCCAGGCATCCCCATATAGTAGTTCTATGTTTTTTTTTTTTTTTTTTTTTTTTTTTTTAGTAGTTCTATGTTTAAGTGTTTGAGGAACACCATGCTAAGTAGGCTCTTCTCTGTAGCAGTTGCACTCTTTTATAATGCCACCAATAGTGGACAGTTTCAGTTTCTCCACATCCTCATTTTTATTTGTTTTTGATAGTAGCCATCCTAATGAGTATGAGATAATATATCATTATGGTTTTGACTTGCATTTCTCTGATGATTAGTGATGCTGACATCTTTTGTGGTTTATTGGCCATTTGTATATCATCTTTGGAGAAATGTCTATTCAAGCTTTTTTTGCTCATGTAACAAATCTGATTATTTGATTTTTTTAATGTTGAGTTGTAGGATTTCTTTCTTTCTTTCTTTTTTAATTTTTATTTATTTACGATAGTCACACACACACACACACACACACACACACAGAGAGAGAGAGAGACATAGGCAGAGGGAGAAGTAGGCTCCATGCACCGGGAGCCCGACGTGAGATTTGATCCCAGGTCTCCAGGTTTGTGCCCTGAGCCAAAGGCAGGCGCTAAACTGCTGCGCCACCCAGGGATCCCGAGTTGTAGGATTTCTTTATATATTATATATATCTATATGTAGATATTAACCCCTAATCAAATATATATGATTTAAGTATTTTTTTGCCTTTCTACAGATTTTATTTCACTCTGTTGATCATGTCTTGATGTACAAAAGTTTTTAAGTTTGATGTAGTCTCAATTGTCTATTTTTGCTTTTGTTGCCCGTGCTTTTGGTATCTAGCCAAAAAAATCATTGCCGTGTACAATGTCATAAAGCTTTTCCTCTCTGTTTTCTTCTTCTGGGAGTTTTATAGTTTTAGATCCTACATTTATTTTTTTAACCAAATTTGTGTTAATATTTGTATATTGTAAAAGATAAGCATCCGACCTCATTTTTTGCATTTAGATATTCAGTTTTCAAAACATCAATTGTTGAGGAGATTGCCTTTTTCATCTTGAGTGGTCTTGGTACTGTTGTTGAAGACCATTTGATCATATATGTGAGGATTTGTTTTTGGGTTCTCTATTCTCTTCCATTGATCTATTTGTCTGTCTTTATTCCAGGACCACACTGTTTTGATTACTGTAGTTTTGTAATATTTTTTAAATCAAGAAGTGTGGATCCTCCAAATTTATTCTTTTTTTTCAAAACCATTTTAGCTATTCAGGGTCCCTTGAGATTCCACATGAATTTTATTATGGATTTTCTTTCAAAAGTGTGGCTTTACTATAGTATACATTTTACTTTACATTTTTTCCATTAAAATATATCTTAAAGATAACTATCCATGTCAGCATAAATGTCTATATTGAGAGAGATATATTGATTTGATATATTTGATTTATTACACTTACATTGTAATTAATCAATGCCATATTGATATTCAATTTTTCTTTTTTGTTGTTATTCTAGTTATTGCATTAATGGGCATCTGTGTTTTTGAAGAGTAGTCTGTAAGGTAAATTACTAGAAGTAGACATACTGGATCAAAAGGTCAATATTAGAAGAGGTTTCACAAGGGGAAGGCTTTTATTCATTGCTATATCGTCAGAGCCTAGATTGCAACAGTACCTGGTATGTACTAGGTGTTTAATAAATATTCGTTTAATGATGAATATATATATATCTCCTAAATTCCTAAGATATAATTCTTGAGCTCTGTCTCAAAAATTGAGAAGATATTTGCCAAGCAGACTATTGCAGACACTGCTTGTTGGCTATTTACTCATATCCTTCTCTTTAGCCAGCTTCAGGCTATGAGTCTAGCTTGATCTAGTCTGACCAATGACATATAAGTGGAAAACTTCTGGGGAGTGGGCTATGGAAGACTTTTGCTTTCCTAATAAAAAGAGAAAGTTTCAGTAGTCCCACAGTGAATGCTTTTCCTCATTCTTCCTGTGTGGAAAATGGATGTGATGCTTGAAGATTCAGTGACCATCTTGAGATGATGAAGCAGCAGGAGGAGGATGAAGAAGGTCTGCTTACTAAGGAAGACCAAAAGATAGAAAAGGCCTTGTTCTCTGCCAGAATTATTGGGCAATTGTAGCAACCTTGAAATGTCAACCTATGGACTTTCCTATTTGTTTAAGCAACTAGTAGTTGTTTTTCTGTTATTTATTGCCAGAGGGATTCCCAGCTGATACAGACGCATGCAGAATATATTCTAAGTAGATAGGTCAGTGTGGTGAGAAACGTGGGTTTTGAAACAACATGGGATGTTAGGTAATCTGTAAGTACAAAAAGGGAGTTCAGCTTGGCTGGGGCTTAGGGATAAACCCAGAGAGTGAAGTTAGAGCTTCTAGTGCTTCTAGTGCCATAAGAAAGAATTTGGATTTCATTCCACAGGCAGCTGTCTAGAAATGAGTTAGGCATGGGAGGCACATGAGCACTCTGGTAGGAAGTTGGCACACATACTGGAGGAGAGCAATGTAGACAATGAGAAGACCAATCCGGAGGCTGTTTCAGTGTTGCAGTGAGAGAAAATGAGGGCCTCAAGTAAGGTTGCAATAGTTGGGGGGAGGGGTGAAATACAAATTCAAAGTATACAGAACATGACAATTACTATGTTAATGTCAACGAGCAGAGTGACATTACTCTCTGTCACATCTGAGACATCATTGATAGGACACCATTCTCTAAGGTACTATTTCAAGAAAAAAAAACTCATCTAATTAAGTTCTAATATACTACTGATTGTAAAACACATCTCTGATTTCAGAGATGTGAAAAGATGTGTATTTGAGAATCACCGAAAGGTGGTAATAGCAAATATTTGCAAAGTGCTTTGTGCCAGGCATTGTGCTGTGCGCTTTGCTTTAATTATTTCACTTAAGATGCTCAAAAAACTTGTGAATTGTTTCTGAGTACAGAAAAACAAGAAACTCAAACTTCCTTTTATGAACTGAGTATAACACTGATACCCAGATCTGGCAAAGATAGCGTAGTGAGGAATCTCACGCAGGAATATTGATAACATGTCTTAAGTGAAAAGTTAGTAAACGTGATCCAACAGCACATCAAACAAGTACTGATTTTATATCATGATCAAGTTGATTTCATTTCCACAGATGTAGGAAGAGATTGAAAGATATCCATTCTTTGTAAAAACTCAGTAAAAGAATAATGAATGATTAATTCCACAACTACATATATATATATATATATATATATATATATATATATATATATATATATGTCTTTTCCTGAAAGCAGATATCATGCTTAATAAGAAAAGATTAATGTATTTGCAATAAGGAAGAAAGAAGACAAAAATCCTATCTCTACTACTCTAAGTTTGTTCTACACATTTCAGCAAATACAACAGAGATATTAAGTATTAAAGGAAAAGGTGAAATGATTATTTGCATATGAGATAATTTATACCTCAAATATATAAGAGAACCAATTAAGAAACTACATCAAACAATAGAAGAATCAGTAAATTATCTGGACATAAAATTAGTGGCAATATTTGTCAATATAGAAAGCATCTATCTATCAAAACTAAATCACAAAAAAACCCTATAACTGCACAATTCATTTGAATCAGCAATTCTATTTCTAGGAATTCAGTCTGCTGTTTTATTAGCACTCTTGCAAAATGTTGTATGTTCAAGATTATTCATTGCAGTACTGTTTGTAGTGGTAAAAGACTGGAAACAGCCCAAATTGACATCAATAGGCAGCAGGTTAATAAGATGTGGGACATGCATACAATATAATGCTGTGAAGCTGTGAAAAAATCTCTATTGATACGGAAACATGTCTAAGATATATTGTGTGAAAACAAAAAGTGAGTTTATGCTACCTTTTTATGTTAACAAGGTGGAAAGAAGAATGAATAAGCATATTGGTTTGTGTATTGACCATTTTTTAATGAAGTTGTTTTCTTGTTAGTGAGTTTTAAGAGATTTTTAAGAAAATATTTTGGATAAGTCCTTTATCAGATACGTCTTTTACACATATTTTCTCCCAGTCCATAGCTTGTCTTCTCATTCTGTTGACAACATCTTTTACAGAGCAGATTTTTAATTTTAATGAAGTCCAGCTTTTCAATTATTTCTTTCATAGATTGTGAGTTTGCTGTTGTGTCTTAAGTCACCGCCATATCCAAGGTCACCCAGATTTTCTACTGTGTTATCTTCTAGGTTTTTATAGTTTTGTATTTTACATTTAGGTCTATGATACACTTTCAGTTAATTTTCGTGAAGAGTATAAGACCCGTGTCTAGATCCTTTCCTTTCTATTCTCCTCCTTTTTCCCTCCTTCTCCTTCCCCCAGATCCATTCTTCCTTCCTTCCTTCCTTCCTTCCTTCCTTCCTTCCTTCCTTCCTTCCTTCCTTCCTCCCTTCTTCCCTCCTTCCCTCCTAGTCTTCCTCTTTCTTTCTTTTGTTCATTCATTCGTTCATTCTTTCGTTCGTTCTTCTTTCGATTTTATTTTTTTTTATTTATTTATGATAGTCACAGAGAGAGAGAGAGAGAGAGGCAGAGACACAGGCAGAGGGAGAAGCAGGCTCCATGCACCGGGAGCCCGATGTGGGATTCGATCCCGGGTCTCCAGGATCGCGCCCTGAGCCAAAGGCAGGCGCCAAGCCGCTGGGCCACCCAGGGATCCCTCGATTTTGGATTAAGTAATTTTTAGATGTCAGTTATATCCAGTTAACTGATGGTGCTGTTGAGTTGAACTACATCCTAACCGATTTTCTGTCGGCTGTAACTGTCCATTTCTGATAAACGGTTGTTAATGTCTTCAACTATTGTAAAGCCTGAACAGACAAAGCAATCTTGAGCAAGAAGAATAAAGCAGGAGGCATCACCCTTTCTGATTTCAAACTATATTACAGAGCTACAGAGTTTTAGTAGCTCATCTTCCTCTTTCTGTGTCTCTCTTGAATAAATAAATAAAATCTTAAAAAAAAAAAGACATTCTGCTAAAGGAAATAAGCCAGACACAGAACAAATAATCTATTGTCTTATCAGAAATCAGAAACAGTGAAATTCATAGAGGTAGAGCGTAGAATAGTGCTTACCAAGGGTTAGGGGCATGAAGAATCAGAAAGATGTTGGTTAAAGAGTTTATAGTTTAGGGACGCCTGGGTGGCTTAGAGGTTGAACGTCTGCCTTTGGCTCAGGTCATGATCCTGAGGTCCTGGCATCAAGTCCCGTATCTGGCTCCCTACAGGGAGCCTGCTTCTCCCTCTGCCTATGTCTCTGATTCTCTCTCTGTGTCTCTCATGAATAAATAAATATAATCTTTTAAAAAAGAGTATATAGTTTTACTTACCCAAGGTGAATAAACTTTAGAAATCTGTATAGTATAGCGCATATAGTTAACAATATTGTATTGTATGTTTAAAGTTTCTTTTTATTTTATTTTAATTCAATCAAGTAACTTACAGTGTATTATTAGTTTCAGAGGTAGAGTTCAGTGATTCATCAGTTGCATATAATACCCAGTACTCACTATATCACATGCCTCCTTAATGCCCATTACCCAGTTACCCCATCCCGCACCCATCTCCACTGCAGCAACCCTGTTTGTTTCCTGTAGTTAAGTGTCTCTTATAGTTTATCTCCCTCTCTGATTTCATCTTATTTTACTTTTTCCTCCCTTCCCCTATGATCCTCTGTTTTATTTCTTAAATTTCACATATGAGTGAAATGATATGATAATTTTCCTTCTCTCATTGATTTATTTTGCTTAGCACAATACACTCTAGTTCCATCCACATCATTGCAAATGGTAAGACTTCATTTTTTGATGGCTGAGTAATATTTCATTGTATGTGTGTATACCATATCTTCTTTATCTATTCATCTGTTGATGGACATCTGGGCTTTTTCCATAGTTTGGCTATTGTGGACGTTACCACTATAAACACTGGGGTGCAGGTGTCCCTTTGGATCACTACATTTGTATCTTTTGGGTAAATACCTAGTAGTGCAATTGCTCGGTTGTAAGGTAGCTCTATTTTTAATTTTTTGAGGGACCCCCATACTGTTGTCATGTCTGCACCAGCTTACATTCCCACCAATAGTGTAAGAGAGTTTCCCTTTCTCCACATCCTTGCCAACATCTGTCATTTCCTGGCTTGTTAATTTTAGCCATTCTGATTGGTGTGAGGTGGTATCTCACTGTGGTTTTGATTTGTATTTTTTTTTAAAGATTTTTTTTATTTATTCATGAGACACACACACACAGAGAGAGAGAGAGAGAGAGAGAGAGAGAGAGAGAGGCAGAGACACAGGCAGAGGGAGAAGCAGGCTCCACGCAGGGAGCCCGATGTGGGACTCGATCCCGGGTCCCCAGGATCATGCCCTGAGCTGAAGGCAGCGCTAAACCGCTGAGCCTTTGGGCTGCCCTTGATTTGTATTTCCCTGATGCCCAATGATATTGAGCATTTTTTCATGTGTCTGTTGGCCATTTGTATATCTTCTATGGAGAAATGTCTATTTTATCTTCTGCCCATTTCTTGATTGGATTATTTGTTCGTTGGGCATATGTTTGATGAATTCTTTATAGATTTTGAATACTAGCCCTTTATCAGATATGTCATTTGCAAATATCTTCTCTCATTCTGTCAGTTGTCTTTTGGTTTTGTTGACTGTTTCCTTTGCTGTGCAGAAGCTTTTTATCTTGATGAAGTTCTAATAGTTCATTTTTGTCTTTGTTTCCCTTGCCTTTGGAGATGTGTCTAGGAAGAAGTTGCTGTGGCTGAGACCACAGAGATTGCTACCTGTGTCCTCCTCTAGGATTTTGATGGATTCCTGTCTCAGATTTAGGTCTTTCATCCATATTGAATTTATCTTTGTGTATGGTGTAAGAAAATGGTCCAGTTTCATTCTTCTACATGTGGCTGTCTGTAAAAAGTTTCTTAAAAGAGTATCTTATGTTAAATGTTCTTATCAAAAAAGAGGGAAGGAAGAAACTGATGACAGTTACATTTATAGCATTTATAGCATTGTATATGGCAACTCTTTCCTTCTTGCAAGAGACTTCTTTCTCTTCTTCAGGAGCACCTAGAGTAAGTAATTTGCTCAGTAGTCAGGGCTTTCACAAAGTTATCTTTAAGTAACCTCTGCTTCTGACCCTGACAATTCTTAAGGCAAAGGAACACAAGAGTCTGGCTATACTTTTGAAATAGCGGAGGGATAAACAAGGGATTATAATCAGCATAGATCACATTTTTCCTAAATCCTTTTTAGGAGTGAAAACAAAACACTAGTTGATATTTCAGTAAGTTATCTTTCCATGTTATTCAGGAAAGGAAGCAGGGAAACTGAGAAATATTTCACATATTTTGGGAAAAGAGAAATGAGCACGTATAGTTTCAGTTCAGGTATGTGTATATATGTGTGTGTGTATATATATATATATATGTTTTTTTTTGAAAAAAGATAAAGGAAAAGATAAAGGAAGGGGAGAACAGTGTAGTTATTATTTTGGTAATTTCCATTTTAATATATATACCTCCATAACCTCACATTGTTGGGTAAAAACATGCAAAGACTTTTGGTGCTAAACTCCCATGTATGATTTTCTTATACAGGAGTGGATAATTTACCCTCCCCCCCAATTTCTTCTTTAGCCTATATTTGATAATGCCATTACCGCCCACTCATATATTCTTCTTGCTTGTGCAAGCAGAAATATGATTCTAGAAATATGGAGTTTTAATCCCAGGATTTAATAAAGAGCACTAACATTAAAAGACTTAACCTCTTTTTCTGGGAATAGTGAAATGTTGGGAAAATGTGTTAATCTCTTTTTATTACCTCTCCCATTCGTTATGTATAAATGGATCAGCAATACTTGGCCTCATAAGAAAGGGATCAAAATTCATAGTGACAAATAGCACTGTCTGCATCATTTGAAAGAAGGGACTAATGCAGTTTATTCTCTTCTCTTTGGAAAACCTACGGTGAAATCAAAAAGTGGTCTGGATTAAGGAGAGGATTTTTTAGACTCCTAGTTGACCTGCCTTCCTGTCTTTCCTCTTGTTTTCCCTTCTAATCCCTGTGATTGAGAAACTTCTTGTTTCTGACAAAATTCCCACATTCATTTGGGATCATATCTTTTGGGTCATCTTTAAAGATTTCTTCTAAATTTTCCATTTTGAAATATGTTTTTGATTCTGAAGAAGACCAAGGAGAATGATTTTTCATACAGCTTCTTAGCTTTTACTCAGGAATAGAGAATTAGATTTGATTATTTGGGAGTGCTACTTCCTAGGAAATATTATATGCATCCCCCAATATGCACCTAATATCTAATTATTTCTCTCTTTGTGATGTTAGCAATTGTTGGTGTTCAAGACCTAGATAGGTTATTTTATTATGAGTTGCAAACTGGTTTAGATAATATGAGATATATAGAAAAGTCTCTGAGATGTTTAAAATGCTATGCAAATATAGAATTACATCATATTAGATTTTCTTGAGAAAAAGGAGGAGGAGGAAGATTAGTGGAAGAAGAGGGGTAGAAGGGGAGAAGGAGGAGCAGGGGGAGGTGGAGACCTTGGAGAAGGAGGAGCAGGAGGGGAAGAATGCAGGGCAGGGGAGAAAGAGAGGAGAGGTGGGGAAGGGAAGGAGGAAGAGAAGACTCATATAAATTAAAAATAAAAAGTAAATAAATTTTCTCCACAAAAATGTTTGTAGATTGAGAATTCTTTCACCAATGGGACAGCAACTGCAAGATAATTTGGCTTCTGAATAAAATGTAGGTCCATTTACCTCCTTTCCTCTTCCCAGTCACCCATTTAAAGGATGTTGAAGACAGCAAGAAACCTGCAGTAGGGCTGAAAATGAGAGGGGACATCATCAGGTAAGAATTCTGCACCATCACCCTACACAAAAATTGATTTTAGTAGTTATGGATGAGAGTACCCTGGGGGAGTTGGGGAGTCCAGTGGGGAAATCACAACACACTTGGGGGGATAATTCAAGAATAGATGCACCGAAGAGTGTAAGAGAAATACCTTTTTTTTTTTTTTTTTTTTTTAATGATAGTCACAGAGAGAGAGAGAGGCAGAGACACAGGCAGAGGGAGAAGCAGGCTCCATGCACCGGGAGTCCGATGCGGGACTCGATCCCGGGTGTCCAGGATCGCGCCCTGGGCCAAAGGCAGGCGCCAAACCACTGCGCCACCCAGGGATCCTGAGAAATATCTTTACTTTGCTTTCATCACCTTCCCCCAAGGTGGCACAGTTTGATGCCAGGACAGACCCTCATGGCCTGTGATTTTTTTCCCTGAGGGAAAGTGAGAATATACTGAGTGAGTGCCCCGTTAAAGTTTGGCTTGGTCATATGACTTGCTTTAACCAGTGGAATGCAAATGGAAGTTATATACTTTTCATTTTAGTCAAAACTAAAAGTCACTCTATTATTCCCGTTTCTTTGTGAGGAATCTGAAGCAGAGAGGTTAACTGTCCTCCTTATTCAGTTGGTGAGACATGGATGGAACTGAATTTGTCTCTAGGCAATCTGGCTTCAGTGTCTAGACTTTAACCATTGCACAATATTGCCTTTCTCCAGCACATTTTAGTCTCTTATGAAGTCTGTTTTTGATGTCTTAGCTTAGGGACAAAGACAAATGTTTTCAATATTTCAAATAATCAGTACTACTTACTTATCTGTCTCTAAGCAAAGGCTTCCTAGACTAATGGATGAGTTTTTTTCCTGAGGCCTCTCAGAATATAAACTATCACCATTTAATCCCTGTTTGACTTTATATGTAACATCCACAGCTGAACTATAAGCAGATTTGTTACACATTTGTTCTTCACATTATTTAAAATAATACAACTCTTTATGTGAACATGTAATTAACATTTTATAAGTGAACGACTGGACAAATGATAGCTTGACCAGAAACATATATTTATTCAACAACATGAGACTCGATCCCGAGTCTCTAGGATCAGGCCCTGGGCTGAAGGCAGCGCTAAATTGCTGAGCTGCCTGGGCTGCCCTTCATTTCTTTTAAATAGAAGTACAGGACAGGCAATCCAGCAAAATATGTAGCCTACATATGGTTCTCCAACATTGCCATGCTCTGCATCTATAGAGAAAAGAGAAAAATAGGAAGATTACGGGGTTTCCTCAGGAATACTCCCTCAGTTGAGCCTGGGCAGCAAGCCGGCTAGAGCAGAGTTTGGCATATGGCATTAGAGGCCATATGGTAAGTATTTTGGATGTTGCAGGCCATGTGACTTACGTCATAGCTACTCAACTTATGAAAGAAGCCATAGAAAAGAATTTAATGAGTATGGCTCTGTTTCAATAAAAGCTGCATTTACAAAAATAGAGGTTGGCTACATTTGGCAAGAGTATTAAAATTAGCTGACCCTTGGGTTGAAGGAAACGAATTAGTTGTGATGTAAAATGTTGCCTATTTGCGATAGCTATCCTACCAACAAACAAGCAAAACTTATTGACTTTACTCGTAAAGGTGTGAACATCTGAGGTCAGAGTCCACCTACAGAATAAGTGCTCTTCGCCATAGCTTTCTCTTTGTGTGAGAACGTGTCCTATGAACTGTCTTGGATCTAGGAAAAGACTTATAGGGAATTTTAAATTTAGGAGAAAGTTTCAGGAGCGTAGTTAATGTGGAATGATGATTGTCCTGGCATGTGATCTCTTACCTACGCTGCAGGGAGTGATGTACTCAGCAATGGCAGGCTCATCTGAAAGAATTGTTGAATGAAAGGAGACAAAAAAATTAATAAATCTATAAATTGGAGCCCATATTAAGTTTGTTTACTTTACTTTTGAAGAAATGTACATCATATTAGGATTGTCAAAACTGTGTAAATACACAAGTGCTGAACAGGATAGTTAAAATATCTCTTAACATTCATTTTTCATAAACTGCTTTTCCTCCTTATCTTTTTAAGTGTATTACATTCTCTATGTCTCTAAACTATTTGAGAGCTGGACTCAATATCTTTTTCAATTTCTCAATTTCTGACTCAGTAGATATTGATAAATCTGTTCTGTTAATAGTTTCTACAATATGTATCTCTGAGCAAAGAGACAAACAGATGTACTACTGACTGATGGATTAAAGCTAGGATCTACTGTAACAATAGAATCCACTTCTTGGCTCTGGGTTGAGATTCTTTAGCTGTTTCAGTTTCCTTTGACTTATCTGTCTCATAGTAATTGTAGACTTGAACAGTTGCTGGCTTGAGGTCTCTTACTGGGATGTCTCGCAGAACCATGAAGGAAAAGCTGAGTGTCTAATTTGTTACCTAAAAGACAAAGTGGGAGTAATGAAGAGGCTTGAAAACCTTCCTTCTTCCTTGAGTAAATTATACTCTTTATTGTTCTCTGATTCTTATGCACCTGGTGTCTTTTAGGTGAGCATTTATAAATGACAAGATGGGTTTTATTTTTTATTTTTTAAAAATATTTATTTATTTGGGAGAGAGAGCTCGCCAGCACATGAGCAAGGGAAGGGGCAGATGAAGAGGGACAATCCCAAGCAGACTCCCCACTGAGCACAGAGCCTGATGTGGAGCTCAATTTCAACCCTGATATCATGTCTTAAGCCAAAATCAAGGGTTGGGTTCTTAACCATCTGAGCCACCCAGGGGCCCCCAGGATGGGTTTCATTTATTTTTACTTTATTTTTAAAAAAGGATTTTATTTATTTATTCATGAGAGACACACAGAGAGAGGCAGAGTCATAGGCATAGGGAGAAGCAAGCTCCTGTGGGGAGCCTGATGTGGGCTCAATCCCAGAACCCTGGGTTTGCAGCCTAAGCCAAAGGCAGATAGATGCTCAACCACTGAGCCAACCAGGTGCCCCCAAGATGGGTTTTAAATACAACTTTGGAAACACTTTACCATGAACAAAATTCCCCAGATTTTCTCCTAAACAACTGAGACAATCCATATTTTCTTGTAGTCTTCTGTATGAGATTAACTCTCTGGGTCCATCTGAACATTTTCTAAGATGCAGAGACTTGTCTTTGTACCTTTTGTAATTATCAAACTATTCTTTTTGTGTGCTTATGTAAAACATTCTCTTTGCTTTCTAGTCAGATTTGAAGATACTCATGAGGTCTATATTTTATTTTATCTTATATAGTGATATATTAGAATGTTTACACTATCATTAACTAACCACTGTGGTATATTCATTATTTTGGGGAAGGTTTTTAAAATTAACAGATACAATCAACCTTTTGTTCTATTGTTTTCTACTTGAAATTTATGGAAATACATTCCAATTTCAACATAATTAAAGAGAGCAGAACATTCCATGGATCTAAAATGCGATTTTTTATTCTCTTAGAATAAAGGAATTTTCTGGAAGGATGCTATTAGTTACAGGTTTCCTCATATTACTCATTTTCTAGTGAAGAGACCCCATTAAGAGACCACCAATATGTATAGTGTCAGCCAAAATGTCAGAGCTCTTACCTGTTCTACATAAATGAGGATATGGTTGTTGCTTACCTCTGTCCTGCTCATATGGCTAGATCTTTCAAGCCGAGGAAAATCAGAAAAATTGAAAGCTAGAAAATGAGAGCAGATTGTAGTAAGAGTTGCAATGATGTCAGAGGTAAGACTCCTATAAATCATTTTCATGATTAAATAACTAGGGTACATTAAAGATATAAAAGATGAGAGAGAGGGAGGAATCATATTTGGATACAGTCTTCAGAATTGTCATGTTTTGACTGTGAAAAAAAATCACCTGACTTTCTATGAAGAGAAGGAAGCCAGGTATTTTCAGATCAGGATTTCTACCATGCTTCAATATCCAGGTAACACACTGCACCCTCTGGCATCTGTGATGATTCTAGTTCATACTGATTTTATCATTGTCAAATTTTTTAGGATATATCAGTCAATTTGGTACTTAATCATAGTCTGTCTTTCTAGTATTTTTTTTAAAAAGATTTTATTTATTTATTCATGAGAGACACACCGAGAGAGGCAGAGACATAGGCAGAGGGCTCCGCAGGGACCCCGGGATCATGACTCAAGCTCTCAAGCTGAAGGCAGATGCTCAACCACAGAGCCACCCAGGTGTCCCAGTCTTTCTAGTATTGTTATAGTAAACTAAAGTTACATGCCTGTGTGCTTTAAGTCCCCAGCTAGACTGTGAATGTCTCAAGGACAGGGACTCCTCTTGTGTTTCTCTGGTATCACACAAGTCCCTCAGCTTAGAGACAAACAATTATTGAATTTAATTTTCTTGGTTTGGGAAAAATATTTTTTGAGGCAGGCTGATATTGATAAGGCTTTGATATTGGTATGGTCTCAGTTGGAATATACAGAGCATCCTTTTATATGAGATCTGTTAGGCTTAAAATACACCTACCATTTTTACTGGTTTCAAGGGGATAAAACCAGACAGCATCAACAATCACCATACTGGAAGTGGGACAGCTCCCCATGTAACTGTAGTGTCAAAGGAAAAGGGAGTAAGGGCTTTGTATGTGAAACTAAGCCAGGCCCCTCCTCAAGACCAACCATAAATCTGCCTATCTTCATGAAGTTTTCTGTAACATTATAACTCCTAGAAATCTGTGTTACCTGGACATGTAGGACATTGATGTTTGGAACCCTGAATATACATCAGATCTATGGCTTATTACAATCACAGATATTTAAGTCCCAAAAATCAGAATCTTTGGGAATGGAGCTTGGCAATCTGCATTCATTAACACACTCCCAGTTTGGGGACACTCCATTTATACTATACATTTGTTATTTTGTAGGTATTACTTTTCTATTTTGAGTTAACTTGAATGTAGCATGTCTCCAGAGAGTCTCCAAAGTGTTGTGAGATCAGATAGGCTCTTAACACTTTATACTTTGAATAAATTGATGTTTACTAATTTGGTTGGTTGTCTGAAATACCATTTGTTTTACAATATCAATATCATTAGTAGTAGATACATAGTATCATATGCGGCTATGTTTTCTTAGGATTCCTATAAGTGTTTTTTTTTTTAAAGATTTTTATTTATTTGTTTGAGAGAGAGAGAGTGTGCAAGCAAGGGGGAGGGGTAGAGGGAGAAGCAGACTCCCAGCTGAGCAGGGAGTCACATTTGGGACTCAATCCCAGGACTCTGGAATCATGACCTGAGCTGAAGGCAGACACTTAACTGACTGAGCCACCCAAGTGCCCTGTGTTTTGTTTTGTTTTGTTTTTATTAAAGATTTTATTTATTTATGTATGTATGTATGTATTTATTTATTATTTTAGAGGGAGAGAGAGCACATGTGTGAGCAGGGGGAGGGGCAGAGGGAGAGAGAATTTGAAATGGTCCCTGTGCTGAGTGCAGAGCCTGACGCAGGGCTGGATCTCACACCTGCAAGATCATGACCTGAACCAAGAGTCTAATGCTCATCTGATTGAGCCACCCAGATGCCCAAAAATCCTATAAGTTTTTGATGGGTTATTATAAGGCAATTCTATATTTTTATATTTAATTTATACTTCTATTTATGATTAACATTTGCTATTTATGTATTTGATTAGAAAAATAATAAAAGAGAATTTAATTATTCAGAAAAGGTAAGGAAGACTTACTTCAACCTAAAGCATAAATCTCTGTGGAAAGTAATTTATTCTTCAGCAGTGAGTTGAACAAAAAGTAGTGTAAAAGTAGGAATTTATTAGAACGTTTGAATAATATACATTTTTTTTGAACAGTATACATTTTTATTTGACAGTTTGAGACCAGACTTTGCTTTTAAATGCTTCAAAAGTATTACTGAGGGGCACCTGGGTGGCTCAGTGGTTGAGCATCTACCTTTGGCTCAAGTCATGATCCCAGGGTCCTGGGATTGAGACCCCATGGGGAACTTGCTTCTCCCTCTGCCTATGTCTCTGATTTTCTCTGTGTTTCTCATGAATAAATAAACAAAATCTTAAAAAAAAGCATTACTGAAACTTTAAAACAAAAAAAATTGCTAGAGAAAAGGATCACTTTGTAATGATACAAGGGCCAACTTCATTAGTAGATATATCAATTTTAAATTATATTTGCCAAATAGCGTAGCTTCCAAATATATTATTAATTACTGAAGGTTCCAGGTAACATTTAAACTGAGGATTAGATGATTCAATCAGAAGTCTTACCTGACATTCAGTGAGATCTGGAAGCTGGTGTGAACTTTGGGTCCATCACAAGTATGGGGTACAGTCTGCATCTTTGAGGCAAATGGGTAGTCCTCCTTCTCTGGAAAAATATTGTATTTCATGGTGTCTGTGGAACACCAAGCACATCATCAGTTTCTCTCTTTACCTGGGACTCCTCACTGTTCCATCATTCAAGTTCTCTTGATTTGCCCTTCACGTGTCCAGGACGGAGAGATCAGAGCTCCCCTTTCATTTGGTGAGGTTAAAATTTCCAACATAACTGGAGTCTCACCTGAAGATACACACACCTGTCCCCAGCCACTGTTGCAACATATTCCCCAGGCAGCTCTGGCAATGAGACCTGATGCAATAATAAGGGGTTGTTGTCATCCACTTGAAAATTTGTAACAAATGTCAGGAATTCTGAATGGTTACCTGTGCAGCTTTCCCAGTCCTGGTGAATGTGGGTGTTCCATATCGGGACAAGGCCTGGAAAGCCACTACTGTGGCTCAGGAAGAGATGAGTGGAGGGCCCACCCACCCCCACAGAGTAAGTTTTGGAAGCAGGGATTTCCCCCCAAAGTCTGTGTTGGTTACCACAAGGGGACACTGGCTTTTTTTCCCCCTGAATTATACCCCTTTCATAGTTTTTCCTTTTTCTCTGCCTTTCAGGCATCATCAAAGTTATGCTACAGTTTCTGAAAATGAAATACAAGAGTATTGATGCCAATTAGCTTCACCATTTATTTTCCCTTATATTGGTTTTGTCCTAAGGGACAATTCTATCTATTGAGAAGTTGCAGCCTGATCTTTCTCATCAACAGTCCTCTTCATTACATCTTTCACAGATTGGGTTGAGAATTAGCAAGTTGGGAAAAAGAGTACTGTTGTTAATGTATACAGAAGAGTGAGATAAACTGGCTATGAGTGGTGATACATCTTAAAGGTCCAGGACAGCCCCATAAGAACAGTAATTATCTGGCCCAAAATGTCAAGAGCACTGATATTCAAAGACCCTAGAGTGTGGCCAATGACCTATGTGTATAAGCTTTATAGAGGAATGATGCTTATGGTAAGTAGCCAAATGTATATGATGTTAACATAGTGCTTAGGGAAAAATTTTGGGGAATGTCTTAGATCTTTTCATATTTCCACGGTCCTCAAATATCCCTAAATAATTCTCCCAAGATTTAACGGTCTTTTCTCTTTTCCTTGTTAACGATTGTATTTTCAAGCTTCCTGTGTGCTAAGTGAATCTGGAGGAGACCTAGGTGAAGGAGAAGCCCTCCTGGGAATTCTGTTGTTTGGTGATCCACTTCATGATGCGCGAGGCAGAAGTCAGCTCCTCTGAGGTCAGGGCAGGCTGGGCCATGAGGTAAGCCAGGAGCACATAGGACATCATCTCCACCTCAGCTGAGGGAGCCCAGGGTTGGTAAAAATGCTCCACTGGTGCCCTGGGTTTCTGAGGGCACTCCCACTCCCAGTGGACTGAATTATCTTAAGAGTGAGAAAAAGGAGAGAATCCTAATTATAAGTAGGTGATACTGAATACACATTTGTATCATATAGAGTTGAATATAATACAGAGATGAAGTAATGTCCTCTCTGTCATAAGCCCTGCAAATTCAGTAACATTTCCATGCTAATGTTGGTTTACTCCTATGGGGATAAGTTGAAGAATGTTCAATGCTTGGAGGCGGAAGCCTAGAGCATCCTTATCAGTCTCTCAAATTTTATTTTAATTGAATCAGGAAGAGAAAGCAACAGAGAGTTCCCTTATTGCTTGAGATATTTCCTGGAAACTGAAGGATAAATTGGAATATAAAATCCATCTATTGATCTCAGAGGACTTTTATGATAATCTCTGGCAAATAGAGATAAAAACACTTTGAGAATGTTATTGCACTTCCTTTAGTATGATTTTTGATTGTGCCTCTTTTTATCCAAGTAGGGAGACAGATATGTGAGATATATATATATGTAGTAGTTAGGAATATAATTCCATAATTTACTTGCAGCATTGTCTATTATGTTACACTCTGCATAACATATGAAATCACACAGAAGATATTTAAAAAAAAAGATTTTATTTATTTGAGAGAGTGAGAGCATTAGGGGGGAAGGGGCAAAGGGAGAAGGAGAATCTCAAGCTGACTCGCTGCTGAGCAGAGTATCCAACATGGGGCTTCATTCCACAAACCTGAACTGAAATCAAGAGTTGGAGGCTTAAATGACTAAGCTACCCAGGCACTCAAGGAGACATTTTTATAAGAGGTGCTCTGATTTCACAATATATGAGCTGGCTAAGGAATTCGGATGACGCTTGTTACTTTCAGTAGGAATATAGCTCCTCTCGTTTTGTAGTATCAGTGTAAGTGAAAGGGGAAATTTTTTGACCATTTGCTCTCACCTTCTTTCACAGCTTCCTCATCAAGAGACTTCAGTATTTCTCTTTTCTTATCTTGGTTTCCTACTAGGGCAAAAGCATAGGCCAACAGCGTCTTGGTAGAGCTATGGCTCCCATGTGTCCCCTCTTTTGCTGTGTTCTAGGTGGTCTCTAGGCAGAACAGGGCATTGTGGATAACAGTGTGCTGCAAAGAGTAAGTAGAGGATGGAGCAAACCTTGCGTTGGATATTGCTCGGCAGATGTTATTCATGGTTGCCAACCAGCCAGGGAGACAGCCAGATATCCACAATATTGAAATCGAAAAAATATTTTACAACTCTTAGTTTTATAGTTAAGCCTTAAAAGAATAAGGCTAGTGAGCCTGTGTTTTTAGGATTAGTTTTGGTACCTAGTCCAAGGGCATGGCCAGGCAAGTATAAGTTCCCCTTATTCAATTAACCAAAGAGCTCATCTAGCTGAGAAATGCCTCAGCATTGAGCAAAAGGAAAGTTGAGACTTGACTTTTAGTAGGGTGTGTTCCAGACATCAGGCCTGTGGTTTCCATGGTAGGAATTGGGGCTGAGATGAACCTTACACTGACAGCGAACCTTACAGTGTCCGGAAGAGGAATCTTCAGAAAAGCAATGGTAATATAGGCAGAGAGGGCCACTTCGTCTTCTACTTTTCCTTGTGGAGAGAGAGATAAGAAGAAATTTTTATTCACTCTACTCTCAGATTTTAATATATTCTCTTCTGTTGTTTCATGGAGACCCTCCTCAGTATCTGTCCCTATCAAGCAAAATAACATCCTCATGCAAAGCACCATTTCTTTCTCCTCTATGATTTTTGGGTTTAATATTATAGTCTTTCCCCAATGCCCTCTCACACTACTGGACTTCATCTTTGCAATTTCTCTGTGCCTTCTTTCTCTCCTCACTTTTGGAGGAACGTTAGAATCGGTGTATCACGAGGTTCAGGATAAGTACTCAGAACACCTAAACTTAATGGCATTGTTGAGCAGACACCCAGAACTCCTGAAACAGCCATTGTCCTTCAGCCTTTGGGAGAGCCTTTGGGCAATGTGTGCTTCATCAATAAAGATGTAGGTTCAAGCCTGGGCAAAAGTTTTCAGTACAAAGGCTGTGAGCCTGAAGGGTGAGGAAGCGTGGCGTGCTGTTTTCCATGCAGCACTCTAACACTCTGTTTTGCACACATAGATTCCTTCTCCCCCCAGTGTACCCTCATGACAGTCAGTGAGCTATTACTAAGAGTTTGGAGACTTTTTCTGTTAACCTGGCAGGTTCCATATCTGTTTTGTTTAGCTACATGCATTACCAGTAGGTAATACATTCTAAAGCATTTCTGTGTCACTTTAGAGATTCACGTGTCTCCCAGTGTTCTAGGTGGTTATGATATTTGCTCTCCCATCTTGCGCTTCCTGTCTTTCTTCTTTTCACAGGTTTCTTATCTTCTCTTTTGCAGCTAATGCTGTAATGAACTAACTCTTTTTAATGTCTTGCTTCAGTAAATATTTCCTCCACATCACCTAGCTCCTCCACCACTTCCTGGATCACTGATTTCCTCTTTTTAAAATTTTTTTTTTAAAGATTTTATTTATTTATTCATGAGACACACACACACACACACACACACACACACACACACACAGAGGCAGAGACACAGGCAGAGGGAGAGGCAGGCTCCATGCAGGGAGCCCGATGTGAGACTTGATCCTGGGACTCCAGGATCATGCCCTGAGCTGGAAGTCAGATGCTTAACTGCTGAGCCACCCAGGTGTCCCACTGATTTCCTCTTGTTTTCCTGTGTGGTCAGACTTATTCAGACAGATAGATAAACAGAGAGGTAGATGAGCAGATGGGTGGTCAGGCAGATAGATGGGATAGATGGGTGGACAAACAGAAACCAGACAGATGGACAGACGGATGGATAAACAGAGAGAGACAGACACACACATTGTCATTTAGTAGAAGGTAATAAAGTACACTCAGTTTTTCTAGCCTGTTTTTTAGCACTTTCAAGTGCTTGAGAGGGAAAATCACAAACTTACAATGGTCTCTTAGCAACATGAGACAGAAAAGATGCTTGGTGTATTAGATATAAAATGAATCAACTTCCAAGTTGATTATTAGTTGTTTATACCAGAGACGTAAATATTAATCCATGCTGAATGTGGTTTTCTCCTTTGTAAAATGAAGTGAATAGCTCTCACTTCACAGGATTGTTTAAAGAAGTAAAAAGACTAATATATGTACATGCTGTGAACTCATGGTCAAATCTCAGAATAGATTTTCTTTTCTCACCAAGTGTTACCCTGATTCCTGCCGTATTGCTCCCCAAAGGTGCTATAGGAACTATCTTGGTGTTTGTAGTTCAGCTGTCTCTGGTAACCTGGAATGAAAGATTCAACTAGTCAAGAAATGTTATATAGAAAGGCAGGCCACCCATAGGTGCAGGCTGATGCATCCAGAAGCCACAGACATTGTATGGTCTTCTGTGCATAGGATCTGACATAGTTTGAGGAATATTACAGATATGTCACAATATAACATCTATTAAATGGTTGGAAAATTGTCATTTCCACAAAAATCGCCATTATTAGCTTAATATCTGGTAATACAATTCAAGTTAAACCGGGAAAAGTCTCATTAGAGTAACAAAGTAAACTTTTGTCTCACCACTGATAAGATAACCAAGGGCCTTGGACTTGATCTCTGGAGTCAACTGTTGGGTTTCATTCAGATAGTTCAAGACATACATATTAGGAGAAAGCAGGACCATGTTTTGTTCTCCACAGCCACAGGGCACCTGGAGGAGATTCTGTATATTTTGCATAGCAGACATATTATGTCACCTGGGGAATATGAAAGATTAGATGTCAGAGTAATTAGATGTCAGCTCCTAAGTAGCCAACATTATTAAAGGCAAATTATTTTCATATTTAGAGTCACAGGCACTATCATTTAGGCAAGAGGAAATTTACATTTAGACAGTGAGACTTCCAGAATCCTGAAAGAAATAGATGCTATCGATAAGTGGAGATTTAAAACACAAGTATTGGGGTGCTTGGGTGGCTCAGTCAGTTGTACGTCTGACTTTTGGTGTCAGCTCAGGTCATAATCTCAGGGTCGTGAAGTGGAGCCCAGAGTCAGGCTCCGTGCTCAGCGAGGAGTCTGCTTGAAGATTGTCTCTCTCTGCCCCTCCCCCTACTTGCACACACACACACACACACACACACACACACACACACTCTCTCTCTCTCTCTCTCCCTGTCAAATAAATAAATAAATCTTAACCCCCTCAGATATGTAGATATATGTATATAGATATAGATGTATGATGACTGCTCTTTTGTCCAAAGTTTCCTGGTGCAAGATGACTTACCCGAAGCTGAGAAAGAGGCTCTGGCAGATTCTTTGACCACATTTGGTGGGAGCTTCAGGGATAATTGCTCAGATATTTCAGTACCTTTGAAAACAGACAACCCATATCAAAGTGCAACATCTCTTATAGCAACGTACTGTAGTGAGCCCTCCTGCCTGGGTCCAGCCCTGCCACTTACTAGCTATGTACTTTGGACACGTTACTTAACTTCCTCATAGTCTAACTTGCTCATGTGATGATTCAGTGGAAGAATGCATGTAAAATAAATGTGCTTTAGAACAGCATCTGCAACATCTTAAATCTCAATACATGTGAGCAGTTATTATTGTTGTTATGATTTTTTTTTAAAGATTTTATTTATTTATTCATGAGAGACAGAGAGAGAGAAAGAGGCTGAGACACAGGCAGAGGGAGAAGCAGGCTCCATGCAGGGAGCCCGATGTGGGACTCGATCCAGAGTCCCCAGGATCACGCCCTGGGCCAAAGGCAGGTGCCAAACCGCTGAGCTACCCAGGGATCCCCCTGTTGTTATGATTATATTTAGCAATATTATTATGTCCTCTAAATATGAAGGAGTTCAGGAATGCAGGGTCTGAGGAATAAGGACTTTGGCTTATGATGAGATTACTTTTTTTTAATAAATTAATTTTTATTGGTGTTCAATTTACCAACATACAGAATAACACCCAGTGCTCATCCCGTCAAGTGTCCCCCTCAGTGCCCGTCACCCATTCACCCCCACCCCCCGCCCTCCTCCCCTTCCATCACCCCTAGTTCATTTCCCAGAGTTAGGAGTCTTTATGTTGTGTCTCCCTTCCTGATATTTCCCAACATTTCTTCTCCCTTCCTTTATATTCCCTTTCACTATTATTTATATTCCCCAAATGAATGAGAACATACACTGTTTGTCCTTCTCTGATTGACTTACTTCACTCAGCATAATACCCTCCAGTTCCATCCACGTTGAAGCAAATGGTGGGTATTTGTCGTTTCTAATTGCTGAGTAATATTCCATTGTATACATAAACCACATCTTCTTTATCTATTCATCTTTCAATGGACACCAAGCTCCTTCCACAGTTTGGCTATTGTGGACATTGCTGCTAGAAACATCGGGGTGCAGGTGTCCCGGCGTTTCATTGCATCTGAATCTTTGGGGTAAATCCCCAGCAGTGCAATTGCTGGGTCGTAGGGCAGGTCTATTTTTAACTCTTTGAGGAACCTCCACACAGTTTTCCAGAGTGGCTGCACCAGTTCACATTCCCACCAACAGTGTAAGAGGGTTCCCTTTTCTCCGCATCCTCTCCAACATTTGTTGTTTCCTGCCTTGTTAATTTTCCCCATTCTCACTGGTGTGAGGTGGTATCTCATTGTGGTTTTGATTTGTATTTCCCTGATGGCAAGTGATGCAGAGCATTTTCTCATGTGCATGTTGGCCATGTCCATGTCTTCCTCTGTGAGATTTCTCTTCATGTCTTTTGCCCATTTCATGATTGGATTGTTTGTTTCTTTGGTGTTGAGTTTAATAAGTTCTTTATAGATTTTGGAAACTAGCCCTTTATCTGATACGTCATTTGCAAATATCTTCTCCCATTCTGTAGGTTGTCTTTGAGTTTTGTTGACTGTATCCTTTGCTGTGCAAAAGCTTCTTATCTTGATGAAGTCCCAATAGTTCATTTTTGCTTTTGTTTCTTTTGCCTTCGTGGATGTATCTTGCAAGAAGTTACTGTGGCCGAGTTCAAAAAGGGTGTTGCCTGTGTTCTCCTCTAGGATTTTGATGGACTCTTGTCTCACATTTAGATCTCTCATCCATTTTGAGTTTATCTTTGTGTGTGGTGAAAGAGAGTGGTCCAGTTTCATTCTTCTGCATGTGGATGTCCAATTTTCCCAACACCATTTATTGAAGAGACTGTCTTTCTTCCAGTGCATAGTCTTTCCTCCTTTATCAAATATTAGTTGATCATAAAGTTCAGGGTCCACTTCTGGGTTCTCTATTCTGTTCCGTTGATCTATGTGTCTGTTTTTGTGCCAGTACCACACTGTCTTGATGACCACAGCTTTGTAGTACAACCTGAAATCTGGCATTGTGATGCCCCCAGCTATGGTTTTCTTTTTTAAAATTCCCCAGGCTATTCGGGGTCTTTCTGATTCCACACAAATCTTAAAATAATTTGTTCTAACTCTCTGAAGAAAGTCCATGGTATTTTGATAGGGATTGCATTGAACGTGTAAATTGCCCTGGGTAACATGGACATTTTCACAATATTAATTCTGCCAATCCATGAGCATGGAATATTTTTCCATCTCTTTGTGTCTTCCTCAATTTCTTTCAGAAGTGTTCTATAGTTTTTAGGGCATAGATCCTTTACCTCTTTGGTTAGGTTTATTCCTAGGTATCTTATGCTTTTGGGTGCAATTGTAAATGGGATTGACTCCTTAATTTCTCTTTCTTCAGTCTCATTGTTAGTGTATAGAAATGCCACTGACCTCTGGGCATTGATTTTGTATCCTGCCACACTACCAAATTGCTGTATGAGTTCTAGCAATGTTGGGGTGGAGGCTTTTGGGTTTTCTATGTAGAGTATCATGTCATCGGTGAAGAGGGAGAGTTTGACTTCTTCTTTGCCAATTTGAATGCCTTTAATGTCTTTTTGTTGTCTGATTGCTGAGGAGAGGACTTCCAGTACTATGTTGAATAGCAGTGGTGAGAGTGGACATCCCTGTCTGGTTCCTGATGTTAGGGGAAAGGCTCCCAGTGCTTCCCTATTGAGAATGATATTTGCTGTGGGCTTTTCGTAGATGGCTTTTAAGATGTCTGATGAGATTACTTTTAATTGTCCAGCTCTTCTTGGTACTGTATGGCTTCTAAAGTCCTTTCCCCTCTCACTTTATTATGTTCTGTGAAGCTGTACATGGTGGCTTTCTAAAAGAGGCCTGGGAACTGGTGGGGGGCATATAGATCTTTAATTTGTTTATATAATTCTCCCATTATTTGTTCTCTGATTTTATACTCTAAATTGGTCCTTCTCAAGTGACAAAAACAGTGTCATATACACTATGGAGGTAGAACTAATACTAATGTGGTAATGTAATTTAGAAGCAACAGCTATTTCTTTCTTTCTTTTTTTTTTTTTTTTTTGCAAGAGCTATTTCTTAATGATATGATAAAATCCTAATGTAAAGTGGTAAGTTTTTTTTTTTTTGTTGCCATGAAACATTTTTGCAGGAAGATGAGTACAAAATGCCCCATGTTTTATCATTCTTTTAGAGAATATTACGGTCATTCAAACTTATCAATGATTCTGCTCTCTTTCTACCTAAACTATGACACTCTAAGCTACTATGTCCTGACTGATTCATGAGCAGCCACTGGGCTGTGGAGATAAAAGCTAAATGTGAACTGAGCAAGCCCCAGCACTAGTCTTGTCTGCACCCCTAAGCCACATTAATGCACTCTCTTGTGCTCAGTGTCCTCTTCTGTAAAATGCATATAAAGAAATACTTATTTCAATGCCAAGTTTAAGGGAACATTCTAAAAATAAGGGAGGCAAAATGTATGGACATGTATTGTAACTTGACATATATATCCCTGTGGGGCATTATTCTCACTATGATTATGAAGATGAACTCTTACCTGAAGTGCAGGTCATAGAGTTGAAAGTCTTTTCTTGCTCAATACCTTCAGGCTCTGCTGAAAAAAAAAAAAGGAGAAAAGGGATAAATGTCCAGGTTTTTGAAGGACAATCACAGATTCATTTGAAGGGTGGGGTTTACACTAAACGACCTTAACACCCTACTTACTATCAAATTATTATAAATCCATAAAACTGAAGAACCATGGAGATCAGCAGAGGAGAAAATGAGGGATAATAAAGAAAGAGAATCAATGGTAAACGGTGTAAGAAATAAATGGATCTTAGAAGAGATGGAGAGGTCAGGAAAAGGGAATAGCTCTGAAATAATTTGTGAGAAAAAGTATTTATGATAAGCTAAAAAGGTTAGCTAAAAAAGTTTACTATAATACTTTTAGGACAAGAAATTCCATCTGTCTTATCGGGTGGATTGTGGGAGTATGGTATTAATTATTCTTTTTTATCTCAGGAATATGGTCATACTGCTTTTCATTGTTACTATTCTTAGAGTCTCAGAAAAATAGTGAAGTGGTCTTGACCGACTTACCTCCACCAACTTACCTCCACAGCATGTCTTTTCTCCCAATCTCAGGGACCTCAGCAACCTCATTTCCACACAGTGCTAGGAACTGCACTGCCTCTGCACTTACTGAAAAGTTCACATTCCCTAAAACAGAGAATGTAGAAAAAAATGAGCATCCATGTTGATAGCAATCTAAGCCATCCCTAATAGTTGAAAATGGCTTTGTGCTCTGTAGTCATCCGAAGGGCTGCACTTTAACCTTACTGCTGGATAGAATAGGAAATAAAGCTGAAAAAGACCCTCAAGGCTAATGTACACTGAGTAATCGGTGTCCAAGCACAGTGATTGTGGGGCCCAGGTGCAGTGGGAGTAGTGGGAGGAGACCATTGTGCATAGAAATCAAAAGAAGAAAAAAAACCCCCTCACTTTATGAACTATATTTGTGGGAAGCAAAAAAGTGAATATGATGTAACACTAGTTCAGATATCAACCACCCCTGTTAATCCGAGAACCTTTTGCAGGGGATGTCACTCACCCAGAGCTTTAGGAGTTATCGTCCAAGACAGGGTTTCCTGCTCATTTGCACAGATGCAATAAGACTCTCTTCTCTTTTCATTTTGGGATTGTGGGAAGGCTAAAGAAGCTTTCAGTTCCACTGACCTATCATTCGCAAGTGAGGCATGGGGAGAGAGATTATCAGGATAGGGAGAGACAATGCATGCGCAGAATTGGGGCCACATATGAGATGCTACACTAAATTGGAATTTGGAAAATGATGTCACCTTAAGTTCATGCATGCTTTGTGGAAGTATGAGTGTGGTGATTATACAAATCAAAGATGATTAACTTACTGGGAGGATCTAGTCTTTTCTTCAGGGTAAATTGGAGAAACCTGCACATGTGGCAGCAGTGGGTAGGAGAGAAAAGCAGCAATGGTATATTGCCCTTGGGGGCACTAGCTACTGGTTTCTGCTTGTTGGCTCCTACCCTTCTTGTGGATTTTCTTCCTTCTTACCTTTTCCCACTTCCTGCAACATATATCACATGTCTACTATGTATAAGGCATAGCAAATTATGAAGAGTATGTGGGAATTTCTTGACCTCGAGGATTTTGTGTTACAAAGGGGATAATCTATATACAAAACTCTGGGGCACCCGGGTGGCTCAGTGGTTGAGCGTCTGCCTTTGGCTCAGGTTGTGATCCCGGGATCTGGAGATCAAGTCCCACATTGGGCTCCCTGCAGGGAGCCTGCTTCTCCCTCCGTCTATGTCTCTGTCTCTGTCTCTCTCTCTCTCTCTCTGTGTCTCTCATGAATAAATAAAATCTTTAACCCCCCCCAAACCCCTCTGCCATTATTTACAAAAAAAGAGAGAAATTATAAGCATATTGTGGGAGTTTAAAGATGGGAGAACTTTAAGAATGGCACTCATGGAATTAAGAAAACTTAGTTTGTGTTGGCATCAAGATTTTTCCTGGTAAAAAGCCTATCCCATGCTAGAGGATTCAGGAAATTTTTTTTAAAAAAGCATGTGATTTGGAGATCCATGATTTCAGTACCTGTGGCTTAAACGTCATTGTGTGATCTTTCTGATCCTGTCCTGCCTTGCTTAGCACAAGCAGGGCTAACGCAGAATTCCCAGAATTATCCACAGTCTTGAAAACAATCAGGAGCTGCCTGACCAAAGAAGTCTTGATTCTATCCACTCTTTCAAACCTCCCTTGTTTTCTTTACCCGGATGCATTTGGAAAGGTAGTGGAAGATGGTGGCCTTAAGTGTGAAGGCTTCTCTGAGGATCGCAGAGTAGGGCATTGTGAGCTCCAGAAGAAGGGCTGGAAGGCTTGGAGGGAGGTGGGGAGAGAGAGACCACGTCCAGTGTCATTGGACAGGCAGAGGGCGGCCGCCTTCCACTCTGTGATGGTGTCAGGGACTGTCACTTCCACTTCAGCCACCCCTGATGAGCTGGGGAGGATAGAGATGTGAAGAACAGAGAGGAAGCAAATGAAACATCTTTTCTCCGTCTTTTTTTTTTTTTTAAGATTTTATTTATTCATGAGAGGCACACAGAGAGAGAGAGAGAGAGAGAGAGAGGAGAGAGAGAGAGAGAGAGAGAGAGAGAGAGAGAGAGGCAGAGACACAGGCAGAGGGAGAAGCAGTCTCCATGCAGGGAGCCCCACGTGGGACTCGATCCCGGGTCTCCAGGATCACACCCTGGGCTGAAGTCGGCGCTAAACCGCTGAGCCACCGGGGCTGCCCGAAACGTCTTTTCTCAAGTGAGAATCAATATATGCACTTATGGACATTAGAGTATTACTGGGAAACCGAGTTGAGAAAACAAAAGGTACTAAATGCTGCCTCTTTTTCTTATCAGCATGTCTGTACCTTAAAGAAAAATATTTAAATGTGATTTGATTTGGTCCTTAAACTTCCCTCACTGTTGTAACGATCCCATAAACCAGCATACTTAAGAATCATGATCCAACAAGCAGACCATTACATTTACGTGGCCTGATGTGTTTATGTGCACTTTTTTTTTTAATGCAGATGCATTCCACTTTTTTTAAAAAAGATTTTATTTATTTATTCATGAGACAGAGAGAGAGAGAGAGGCAGAGACACAGGCAGAGGGAGAAGCAGACTGCCCACTGAGCAGGGAGCCCGACGTGGGACTCGATTCCGGGTCTCCAGGATCACACCCTGGGTTGAAGGCGGCGCTAAACCGCTGAGCCACCAGGGCTGCCTTATGTGTACATTCTAATCTTGTTTATGGAAGGTTTCCCAATGGCATTAGGCAATCTATCATTTGGATACATTTATTTATTTATTATATTTTTTTTATTGGAGTTCGATTTGCCAACATATAGTGTAACACCCAGTGCTCATCCTGTCAAGTGCCTCCCTCAGTGCCTGTCACCCAGTCATCCCCCGCCCACCTCCCCTTCCACCACCCCTTGTTCGTTTCCCAGAGTTAGGAGTCTCTCATGTTCTGTCACCCTCTCTGATTTTTCCCACTCATTTTCTCTCCTTTCCCCTTTATTCCCTTTCACTATTTTTTCTATTCCTCATTTGGATAATTTTAGCACCCATATCTGTTTTCTGGCAGTCTCAGGAATAATTCTTTTAGAATTGCTCATCTCTGAGACAACTTTACTAATAATAAGCATATATAATAAAAGCATTTTCTTAGGCCCATTCTGAAAGGATGAGAGGTTGAGCTTCTCAGAAAGATTATCTTGGAGTTGAAAATGCTGGAGGATCCATATTCCCTCACCCAAGGCAAATTGGAGGAGAGTGAAGGTACTTACTTCACCACCAACTCCTAGATCCAGGTCTCAGTGTTTCAGAGATTGGCTCTAGACTTTGCATATTATTTTTGGACATTATATTAGATGAGTGAAATTGAGGAATATATGGACTTGCTGCCATTCCTGCTATTAAAATAAGGTAAAATTACAATTTAGTTAAAGAAAAAGCATCCATTCATTTCATGGTGCACGTGCAAGGCTTAGAAGAGCAAATTTTCAGTTTTCCTGCTCAGATAGTCTCCTAAGAGTTGCAGAATTTTGGAAATAACTTGTTAAGCCCTTATTCTTTGAGCAGACAGGAGTCTTTGTTAAAGGTAGAAATTCCATGTATCCTAGAGACAGCATAGTTCTATGTTGAGTGAGGCTTGTAGGACAAGATAACTTGGAGATGCATTTATGGTTTGTGGGAGAGATAGTGGGTTTTCTAGGTCGCAGAGTATTGTTTCCTCCATAAGAAGGATTGAACAGAAAATGTAAAACTCTCTTTAGGCAACATGTGTTCAGTTGTTTGAATTACCAATGTGGTGAACAGAATTTAATAATATCAACTCTTTGCAGTGTATTGAAACTTTTAAACTCATTGTTCTCTTGATAACAAGGCTAGAGCATTAGATCTTATTCTCTTTATATCTTGGGAAGGAGGAATGAAAAATTCAAGATGCCAAAGAGAGACATTTCCATTTGGTATAGCTCTATGATGGAGATAGAAATTATTTACAAAAGTGAGGGGGGTAGAGATCTAAACATGAAGCCTTTTTGGTTATATGTTGTGCCTGAAATCATGCTTATAAATTAAGTTTGAGTGAGGGTTTCCATCCAAGTACCCCATCTGATATTTCAGAATTGCCTTTGTGACAGTATATTTATAAGGAAAAATATTGCCAGACATTTTCCCTCAATACCTTGCTCAACTGTGAAAAGCATCAGTACTAATCTTTTTAAATAAATATCATACAACTTCTTTCCCTCTTGTCCTTCCAAGTGGTAGCCATCTCTATCTCTGACTTTGGTTTTACAGTGATATTGCTCTATTGTCTCTGTCTTTACTCTTATGTTGAATATGTAAGTGGATCATTACTACTCAAGTTTATCTAATTGATGCATCTAAATAAACCATTTTCTCTTTCCTGCTCCAGATGTCAAAACCCTTCAACTTCTCTAGCTATTGCAGTTAATGATGGCTTAATGTGTTATTTTTAACTCCATTTATTGGATGATAACTATATTTTCCTTATCATCTCATTGTCAAGGTCAACTTGACTTTCTACTGATCCTTTCACAGTGTTGACATTAAAATTCGATTCTTCCTTATGTCACAACTCATAAACTCTACTGTAAATGCCTTTAGAATAATTTTCCAAGACAAAATGTTATTATAATTTTGCTTCTTTTTCCCATCTGACTTCATCAAAATTGTATTGATCACTGGCCACTCCCACTAATATTTTATTTCCTTGCTGATCACAAAATACTTTCTACTGGACATTCTGTTCATGGCTATTAAAGGGCCACTCAACCCAGCTTTGTAATACTTGTATACATTTTTTTTTTGGCCATTGCTACTTTCAAGCAAAAAAGTATAAAAACTCAAAGTTTAATTTTCTTCTAAATGCAGTATTTAGTGTGATCCTTATAAGATCCTTAGAGATCACCTCACCACCCCTTCTGAAAGTCTTCCCATCTCATGTAGAGTAAGAGTTCAAATTCTTACAATGACTGAGAAAGCCCTCCACAATTTGGCCTCAATTATTCCATTGATCTCTCTCTCCAATTGCTCTCCCTTTATTCACTGTTCCAACCACACTGGTTTCCTTATTCTTAGAACATTCCAGCCAAGCTCTCATGTAGAGCCTTTGAGAGACAGAATAGCATAGAGGTTAGAAAACATGGATCTGGAGTCAAACAGCCAGGATTGAGTCCATCTTCATTCCATATCTTACTGGCTATGGCATCTTAATGGCCTGAGTTACTTAGCCTTTTTGAGTTCAGTTTTTCCATTTGAAAAGTGGTGATAACCATAAAAAAGAAATGGATTGACTTATTTTGCTTAGCACTTATTCTCTAGCTCCATCCATGTTGTTGCAAATGGCAAGATTTCATTTTTTTTAATGGATGAATAATATTCCTAAGGCAGTCAGACAAAGATGAATTTCACTCATATGTGGAATTTAAGAAACAGAACAAACAAGCAAAAGAAAAAAAAAAGAGAGAGAGAGAGAGAGACAAACTAAGAAACAGACTTAACTGTAGGGAACAAACTGATGGTTGCCAGAGGGGAGGTGGTTGGGGGGATGGGTGAAATAAATAATGGGGAGTAAGGAGGGCACTTGTGATGAGTGCAGAGTGATGTATGGAAGTGATGAAATCACTGAATTCTACACCTGAAACTAATATAACTGTATGTTGTATTAGTTAACTGTATGTTAACTAACTGGAATTAAAATAAAAACTTAAATGGAAATTTTGAGGTGATGGAAATTTTAGTTAATGCTGCGGTGATACTCATTTTGCAATATACAAGTGCATCAAGGTGCACCTAGATGGCTCAGTGGTTAAGTGTCTGACTCTTGGTTTTGGCTCAGATCATTATCTCAGGGTGGGGAGACTGAGTTCTGCATTGGGCTCTGTGCTCAGTGGGGAGTCTGCTTGAAATTCTCTCCCTCTCCCTCTGCCCCCCCCTTAAAAATAAGTGTATCAGATAAGCACCTTGTACACCTTAAACTTATATATAAAATGTTATATGTCAGTTACATCTCAATAAGGCCATCTATCATCTGTCTACATCTCATTGGTTTCCAAGACAGAGTAAGCACTCCACAGGCATTTTCTGTTATTGGTGTTGCTGTCTAAGACTGAAATACTCTTCTTCCAGAGGAGTCTCTTAGTTGTCTCCCTTCAAGTCTTAGCTCAAATTTCACTCTCTTGGTGGGATAGTCACTGAGCACTTTATTGAAACTTACAACTACTTTAATCTCAATATTCTATTTTCTCTTTTAATGTTTCCCATAGCTTTTATCATCTTCTAATAGACTATATAATATACTTGCTTATTTTGCTTATATTCCTTCTGTGCCCATTAGGACATAACCTTCAAAAAGGTGAAGATTTTTGTTCTCAATATTTGTTATATGTCCGGAAAGTAGGTCAGTAAGTGTTCAGCGAATATTCATGGAACACATGAATGAATAATAACTCAAATTTTTATAATTTCTTAATTTTTGCAGTTTCAGGCTCTAATCATTTCTATCATTGTCTAACATGATTTTAGTGTCTTTTTTTAGATGAACCATGCTCTCCCTCTCTCTCTCAGTGATATTTACAAAGGAAAGTAGTTTTACTGGTTTCATGGTTTGGGTCATAGTAATTAATTGATATCACTAACTAGATGTAGGTTATATCATTGTGCCCTGAAGGTAGGTACAACTGGATACTTCCTTTTTTGTGAATTGCAATGTACTCTACCTGTCCAAAGAAGGGAATTCCTCGTCTAAAGTGCGAATCCACTTTCACGAACCTGAGTCTGGTTACAATGTTTGTGATTTCACTGGTCTCATAACCAGTAAATACTGGTTCTAAAAATATGTAGAGAAGAGTAAGTATTCTTGGAAGTTACTTTAGTCTTAAAATTAATTTCCTTCCACCTTCCTGTGACCCTTATTTTGTTATGGAAAACAAACAAATGTTTATTGTTTCACTCCATATATTAATTTAGAGTTCAAACCTGTTCTCTCTTCTCTGGTCTTGGCTTCCACTCTAAGTTGCATTTCATAACCCATATTTTTAATCTGGAGTAAGTTTGATTTTACTTGTTGGGTGATGCAGCCATTGCTGTTAAGCTGAGAGAAATTAAAAAAAAATTGATAAATACCATACTGATTAAGACAATAGTCACCAAATCTATTATTTTCTTTCCGATGCCGAGATGACTTCTTTGGGTTAAACATGTTAATTTATCTTCAGAAGTTTAATATTCACATCTGCTTTATAATCTCTAAGGGTTAGTCATCAAAATGAGAATTTTATTGATAAAAAATAGAAATTCTTTTTCCTTTTTGGTGGGAAATATTTTGGGACAAGCTTACTCCAATGTCTTCTTTCCATTTAGTAAAATGGGGTAGCTCAATGGTTGTCAACAATGATAGTGCCTAGAGAGAACACTAAACTAAACTGTTGACTGAATTTTTCGCAGAATCTTGTTTTTGACAGTAAGCAGAATGAAATAATTTTCTGCACATGCTTACAGTCGCAAGTCCTGGGACAGGTTTCCCATAGGTGTATCTGTCACGTAAGAAATAAATCAGGAACTGAGGAAAGGTATCTACATTTTCCACTACTAATCCACCACAGCCCAAACAATTTCTTTCTGCAGTTCCTTGCACTTTTTTATTATTTTGGGCTCATATCAGTTGAAATATATCTGGAAAATATCTTTATCAAGAGGTACTACTCATTAAGGCATTTTTGCTTCAATGTACAATCAAATTTCCTTCATGATTAAAAAAAATTCTTCCTCTTAAACTATTTATTTTTTATTCTTATTATCAGTCTTTTTATTCTGTCATTATAAAATAAAAACTTGTTGTTTATACCAGGTGAGAAAACTTAGGTAATAAATTGAACATAGATAAATAAATAATAGAAATAATAAACCCAACATAATAACATGCACACGCACAGAAAGAGAGAGAGAGAGAGACAGAGAGAGAGAGTCCTGATAAAACCTAACAACCATAAGGCATATAAAAAATTGTGTGTGTGTGTATACTCCATATTTCTCTTAGTTCTTTCTCTTAAGAGAACAATTAATAATTGGTTTGCTTTGGGCATTACTTTTCTCTTTGTAAATGCATCCAATATCACTTCAAATAAAAAACATAATCAGAGCAACTTATTCTGAAACCCTTTTCTAAGATACAGATATCAGTACTCAGATGCCATTAAATTAGACAAATAATTCCTTGGTCATTACTTCAAGACAGAATTGAGGCAGAGGTCCAGATGCTTTGATGCTTTCAGTATATAATATTTAGATGGGCATATTTTTTGTTTTGTTTTGCTTTGTTTTCTGTTTTTTTTTTCCCCTGATGATTTGTAGGAAATGAGTTTTAATTCTCAAAGCTGAAACGAACTATATAAGAGTTATTTGCAATTGCAAAAGGTTAAAGAAGGGAATGCTACAAGACAGAAAACATTTTCAAAACTAACATTAGTAAGTCTTTCACTATCAATAATTACTTTAAATGTAGCAGATTAAGTTATCCAGTAAAAAAATAGGGTAAATGGATAAAAATACAAGATCCAACAATATGCTACATACAAGAGAAACACTTTAGATTTAAGGACACACAGAAGATGAAAGTGAAGGGATAGAAAAAGATGTTCCATAAAAATGATAACCAAAAAAGATCAGGGGTGGTTATACTAACATCACACAAAATTGACTTTAAGTTAAGAACTATCACAAGAGACAGAGAAGAAATTATACAATGATAAAAGGGTCAATTCGCCAAAAAGATGTAGCAATTATAAATATATATGCACCCAGCATCAAAGCACTTAAATATATGAAGCAAACACTGCGGAACATAAAGGAGAAACAGGCAACAATACAATAATACTGCAGTATTTCAATAATAGACAAGACTATCCAGATAGGAATTCAATAAGGAAACAGTGAGACTGAACAACCTTAGAGACTGTATGGTTTTAAGAGAGATATTTAGAATATTATACCCCAGTGTTGGCAGAGATTTGGAGAAAAGGAATACTTGTGCACTCTTGGTGGAAATGCAAATTGGTACAACCACTGTGGAAAACTATGGAGGTTTTCAAAAAAATTAAAAATGGAATTACCATGTGACCCAATAATTCCACTACTGGATATTTATCCAAAGAAAATGAAAATACTAATTTGAAAAGGTATATGCATCACCATGTTTATTGCAGCATTTTCTTAAATAACCAAGGTATGGAAGCAACCCAAGTGTCCATCGAGAGATGAATGGATAAAGAAGATGTATGTATATACACAGTAGAATATGACTCAGCCATAAAAAAGATGAAGTTTTTTCATTTGCAATAGCATGTTTGAACCTGGAGGGTATTATGCTAAATGAAATATGTCAGACAGAGAAAGAGAGATTCTGTATAATTTCATTTATAAATGGAATCTAAAAAACAAAACAAATGAATAAACAAACAAAAGGCAGAATCAGACTTACAAAACGCAGAGAACAAATTAATTATTGCCAGACGGGATGGACAAAATGGGTGAAAGGAAATGCAAAATGCAGTCTTCCAGTTATGGAATGAATAAGTCATGGGAATAAAAGGCACAGCACAGGGAATATAGTCAATGGTATTGTAATAGTATTGAATGGTGACGAATGGTAGCTGCACTGGGAGTGAGCACAGCATAACATATCAATGTTGAATTCCTGTGTTGTACACTTGAAACTAATGTTACATTATGTGTCCACTCAACTCAACTCAAATAAAAAAAGAAACACATACCAAAAAACAAGTCATCCAAATCAGAAAAGAAGTAAAACTTATCACTCTTTGCAGAGGACATATTATATATAGAAACCCCTCTAATGACTTCATAAAAAAACTATTAAACTAATAAACAAATCCAATAAAATTTCAGCATACAAAATCAACATACAAATCCAAATATGTTTTTGTACACTAACAATGAGCTACATGAAAAAGAATGAAGAAAACAATCCTATTTATAATAGCAACAAGAAGAAGACTTAGTAACATACTTAACCAAGGAGGTGAAAGACTTGTTCACTGAAAACTACAAAACATCAATGAAAGTAATCACAAATAAATGAAAAGACATCCTATGTTCATAGTTTGGAAGACAATATTAAAATATCCATATTATGCCAAAGCAATCTCTATATTCGATACAATCTCTATCAGAATCCTAATAGCATTCTTTACAGGAATTGAAGACATCACACTTCCTGGTTTAATACAGTATGGTCCTGGCATGAAGATGGATATGTAGATCAATGGAACAAAGCCAAGAAATAAATTCATTTCTATAAATTAAATTGTTTTTTTTTAAATTGGTTTTTGATAAAGATGCCAAGAATACACAGTAAGGAGGAAAGGATAGTACCTTCAACAAAAGTATTGGGAAGACTGGATATCCACATGCAAAAGAATGAAATTAAACCCTTATGTTACACCATACACAAAAGTTGGTTCAAAATAAAGACTTAAATGTAAGATCTGAAATGATAGCATTTCTATCAAAGCTATGGGGGGAAAGCTTTATGGGGTACATATGAGTCATAGTAATCAAAAGCCAAATGAGTAAACACTATTCTTAGAAATATTGAGGGAACTTGAGTGTAAAATAAGGATTAGTATTGGAAAATTACTTTTAATTTTGTAAGGTGTGATAATGGCATCATGACTATGTAGGAAAATGTTAGCAATTTTTAGAGGTACATAGTACTGCATCTAGGGCCCACAATTCATGATCTTTGTAGTTTATCCTGAAATGTTAAAGCAAAAAAAAAAAAAAAAAGATACAGCAAATATAGACAGATGTTAATTGTTAAATCATGATTAGGATGCCTCTATTCTTTTGTGTATTTGAAATTTTTAATAATAGGCGGTCAAGATAAGTCATTGAAATAATTTTTAAAATTCTGTGGAAAATTGATTTGTATTATGTACCTGGCCAAGTAATCTCTCAAAATTGAGGCAAAATATGAAATTTCAGACAAAAGCAATTTAACTCACATCCTATGTACTGATACATTCACTTTTTCATCCAGGATATTGATTATCTTTGGCATCTGAACTTTGACCTCAAACTTGGGAAGTACTGTTGATAGAGATAATGGAAATAGGGAGGCTGGTAAACATTTAATGGAAATACAAATATCTCATGTCTATAACATTTCCCAAAATAATACCCTGAAATGCTGGATGCTTTTTTCAAGTGCCAACTTTAAGATGGTAAATTTTAACAATTCATGCAAAATTATCTGACTTTGTGGTCACAGCAGATCTTGATGACACTAACAAAAGATGCTGGCTCCACTGAAATAAGAATTTTGATACTTGGCAAAGTGTAACTCGCTACTGAAAATCAAGCTCTTGTGAGCTTCTGGTTATGAATTTCAATGGCTTTACAAACAGCTCAAGCTGATTCTAAGGGTCACCTGGGTGTCTCAATGGTTAAGCGGCTGCCTTCAGCTCAGGGTGTGATCCTAGAGTCCTGGGATCAAGTCCCACATCAGGCTCCCTGCATGGAGCCTGCTTCTCTCTCTGCCTCTCTCTTTGTGTTACTCATGAATAAATAAATAAAATCTTTACATAAAAATAAACCATGCTTAATATACCTATGGGAGATAGAGAAAGTCTAAGTGAGTGCATGGTATGAACCAAAAAGTTATGGCCTTTTCATTTTTCAGTATCCATACCAAATTCTACGGTAAAGGGGTGCTCTGTCCTTTCGTCTGATTCCTTCTGTACCACCACCTTATAAAAGCCCTGAATGGGCTCACATGAGAGGGTAAAGACCAGCTGTTGGAGGCCACTCTCCAACCTGAGACTCTGCAGTTGTCCAACTCAATTTCTCTTTTGGGTCCTGGAGGTAAACAAGGAGCATGGGGAATAGTTATGCAGCCATAATAATCCTTAAAGCAAACAAATGACTTTGGGGTTGGTAACTGGCATTGTCTTCAGAAGAGATAAACACAGAAAAAAGATAAAACAGAATAAACCTGACACCTGGGAGTTGGAAATTTTAGATCTGAAAGATTTTTTTAATAGTGATTCATCTGTAAGGAATGTCAGAACTTGTAACCTTATATGTGCTGATTTCCATTACAAGACTCTCCATTGCTTACCTCAAGGTATATCAATGGAATCTATCTGAAAAAAGGAAAGAAGAGATGTGATTAGAATTTCACCAAAGGCTATGATTTCAGACTTATGATCCAATAGCGTACTCAGGAAAAATAGTATCTGTAGTAAGATATAACAGAATTTAGCCTGAAATATTGAAGAAATAAAATTGCTTAGGGAAACCAGTAAATAGTTCTAAGAAAAGCATAAATAATGTATTTCCACAGCAATCATTGTGTTGCTATTTCTCTGGAAAATATTATTGGCGAATAACTTGTATTAATTTCATAATATTTATTAGCTTATTAATATTATTTACCAGTAATATATAGTAAAGAACATGACTATATTGTTTACTTATATAAATTAGGAAATTGATGTTAATAGATATTAATAGAGTGATATGTCATTATAATTTAGACCAAATAGGGATAGAATTCCAGAATGACTTGGTTAACAGTTAACTAAGCATATTTTATCTAACTTAAAAATTGCTTTTTAATTTAATTTAATTTAATTTAATTTAATTTAATTTAATTTATTAAAAATTTTTATTAATTAGAGAGAGAGAAAGAGCAAAGAGCACAAGCAGGGGGAATGGCAGGGGGACAGGAAGAAGCAGACTCTTCACTAAGCAGGGAGCCCAATGTGGGGCTTGATTCCAGGATCCCGGGATTATGACGTGAGCCAAAGGCAGATGCTTAACCAATTGAGCCACCAGGTGGCCCCTAAAATTGCATTTTTAAAGAAGCTTTGTTTCCTTGCTTTGTTGAAAGCTAACTAGAAGAAGGGACACTTGATCAGCAAAACCAAGATATTTATACATAATATATATTCTATACTATATCTATGTTACATTATATATTAATATACTTTATACAATCTGTTATGATATTGTCTATTGTATGTGTATATCTATATATCTATATATATTCAGAATCAGTGAAACTCTTTGTGCTTTAGTCATAAACTTCTTGAGAGTATGGGTATGGATAATCTAACTTTTTATTGTGTCTCTTCATTATGTTTAATGTATTGTGCTCATGGCAATAAATGTAGCTATTGTTGAATGATTAGTTAGTATTATAAGAGAAACAGCTTCCGCATCTCTCACCCTTCAATTATGCCTTACACAAGAATCTAATTCTGTGGTGCGGCTGGAGCCCAGGTTCCTAAAGGAATGTCTTGCTTTTCCTGGACCTTCCTGCACCCTTTTGGATGAGTACTCCCATCCTACCCCCCACCAAAACCATAACTCTTGAGATACTTACCAGTTCATTTAGGGGATGAAAGTTCTCATCCACAGAGACAATACAGAATTTTGCTGAAAAACAAATTCCCTAGTCAGACTCATACATGATAAAGCAGGTAATGTGAGTAATAAGGCAGGAGGCTCAGAGATAGGGATTTTGATGACTGGTTGCAAAACCTGCTGAGAGGTGGCCTTTCTTCCTCAGTGTTGCCCCAAATAGTGGAATGTCCCTACATACCTTTCTGTCCTAGTTCATAGATGGGTTTGTCTGTCTGGACAAAGATCAGATTTGAGTATTCTTTACCAACACTGTGCTCCTCTTCCTTAAATATTGTGTTGGTCCCTTTATCTGGACAGTGAGGAATGCCACCTCTGAAGAGGACAAGATCCTTGGGAGCTAACAAACGAAGAATATTGCTGAGGAATTACACAGTCTTCTCCCTCCAAATCTTTTATTCATTACTGTTTTTAAACTCTCTTTCAGCTTCACAAAGGGCTAGATTAGTAAAAATGTTTCTACAATATGACTGAAGATAATAATATAAGATATAGGGGAGATATATCAGTGAGAGCAGCCATAAGTGGGACCCATATCTTCAGAGAGTTTACCTGGAACTCTAGTTATTAAATCATAGTTTTATTTATATATATATATATATATATAGTTATTAAATCATAGTTATATATATCGTGAAGGAATGGAAAGAAGCCTCTGTAAAAACGTGGGAGAATATGATAGCTGAATATCTCGAGCTGGGCAAACTTCAAGAGGTACTGGATGTTTACCTTGAGCATCTTGCACCATTTATACATTCAGAGGACAAAGACACCTAATGTCTCACTACAGGAGAAAAGTTCTGCTACATACTGTCCTACCATGAGACTTTTGTATAATCTCTTTCTAGGTATTGGCCTACTCTGGCCTTAATGACATATCAAAGCTAGAAAATCTCTCTAAGTCATATGTTTTCTATAGCTGATAGGATTTTTTTGAACTTAAATTGAATTTTAGCATTAGAAAAATATTTGTCTCCTATGCTGGTGGAAAATCCATGCTTTGTTCCTTTGTAGCTGAAAACTCACTCTTTTTAGAAGTCCTCCCTAACATTCTTAAAGTCATTCTTTGGGATTCAACATCAGCTCCCCATGATTCAATATAATGTATCAAACAAGGACAGGCAGATAGGATCACAGTGAAGGCGACCCAGTAGAATAAGTCCTTTTCCACCACCAGGTCAGTGAAGAGATTCTGGTTCCCCTGAGGGACTCCAAGGAAGCCCTTATAGACACTGTCTCATTCAGGTACCTCAGAAGGAGGCAGCCCTTCTCAGGGCTCCCAGTGTACATTCAACAGGGAGGGGACCACCACCACATACTACCTGGGAAAAGAAGAAGGCTATATATCAGAGAAAAATGGAGGACAGCAAGCATTTTCAACCATAAATGTGTTTTCCATAACATTATGTATTTCTTGCTACGATTGGTTCTATACCAAATGTCAATGGTAAGATGGAAGTTCTATCATTGCCTGGTGTAAGAATTTATATTTTTTCCTCCTGAGTAGTGCCTCACCCACATAGTCAATCTGCCAGAAGTTGGCTTCAAGGATGTTACAGTTTTATGGGTATCTTCTGTGTTAAAGAGCATTAATATCTGAATATCTCAGTATACATATATATCCATAAAAGTGTACATATATAATAAATTGCTGGCGATTATTCACTTTATAAAAAGATTTTCATTAAAATCTGTCCAAATAAACATCATTTGTGCATGAACACCATGACTGAATTTATATAAATTCAACTGAAAAAATTTCAGTGAACATATATCCATTACATAAAATAACTCATATCTATATTGTAAAGTAATTTTCTTTATAACATATAACACTGAAAACATATTTGCTGTTTCTCTAAGTTTCCTCAGATATGCCTTAGCCAAAATAAATAATTTTTTTATCAACAAGTTTTTATTTTTGTCAATAATTTGAATGTATTTAATTATTCAGAGGTATGGGCAATCTGTTGTGTGAGGTTACTTTCATTTTTTTAAAGATTTTATCTTTAAGTAATCTCTACACCCAATGTGGGGCTTGAACTTACAACCCCAGGATCAAGAGTCATATGCAGCCAGTCAGGCATCCCTGTGAGTTTACTTTCTTGACTTCATTGATAAGTTTCCTTTATCTATTATATTCTCACATATCCTACTCTATCCCCCCCCCCACATATTTCTAGTCACAATTCTACCCATTCTTTGGGGACCACCCCAAGTGACACTTTTGACACAACAGGTGAAGCAGCCATCTTAGTATAATCTCTCCATATTCCGAATTCCTATGAGCTAAAAGAGAATCTGTATTTCCTATGTATCTTCTACTTGCAAGGAATTGTGTTAAGCAGCCTCTATATTAATCCTTCTAGCAATCCTAAATGATACTATACATCACATTCTTCATGTTCATGACAGCTAAAACATGGGGTCCTCACCAGACCCCAAATTCTAATATACAAGAGTAAGATAAAATCCCTGCTTACTTATTAGATCAGCATAAAATGTGACTGCTCAAAACTTTAATGATTTAATAGCTGCAGGCTTAAGTCATTTATTTATAGAGTTAATTTACAATTAAGAAAAAAAGAGAGCTATTGTTTTCTTATATTATTTTACAATCCTTTCCCTTCTACTCCCACATGGACACTTAAAGATAACCAGGCAATTTGACATATGAAAAACTATCTTATTATTTTTCAAAGTTAATAGGTATGAGACTAGTAGAAGAGAGTAACAGAGACTGTTTAGTTGTGGAATCTGGAAGTTAAGTTTGGTTCGAACATTCTTCAAGTGGTCTGCTCCAGCCCATTAGTCATGCTGTATGTGTTTTGAGTTGTGCCTTGGCAAAACTATATGCCATGAAATTAAAATCTCAGATTTTTTTTATTGCAAAAATGCTAAGGTTTTGTTTCAAAGCAGAGAAGCTCAGAGTAGTTAAATACCATACCCATAATCATTCATATAGTACTTCTCATTTAATCCCTTTCTGGCATCTAGATATTTTTTATCTGAATCACCTACTCTTTCAAAAATGGTAAGTGATAAAAATGATCATTTTTTTTACCTCCTCATCCATATGTTTTTCCCTCCAGTTCTTTGATCTTCATAGGAAAGAAGGCATCAGGGTATTATAATTTTATTCAATATACTATTTTTATTATTATTAATTATAAACCTAGTTGATATCATAGTTCAAAAATTAATTCCATGTATAGTAGATATTTCAAACAACTATTTCATGAAGATTTGGTTAGTATTCATTCAATAGATATTGAAATTGGAATTCATTAAGGTTAAGTAATTTGCCCAAGATTTCATCTGTAAGTGAGCAATTAAACTATTAAAATATTATTTAATCATGGATGTTTGCATTTTAAATATTTGCCTTTGCAGGAGTGACTAAATTTTGCAAATATTAAACAGATAACTTTTAATTTTCTCTTTTTCTTCATGTTCCCGTGCCACCTCCGTCTCTCTGAAGGCAAAAGGAGAACAGTTACTGGGTCTTTTGGGTAATATCTCACATCAAGGGATAATAATGCTGGAGGGATATAGGATGTTTTCTGCATAATGAGAAGATATATCTTCTGTTCATGACAACCAGGCCATGAAGTTTGTTGTTCTTTATCAAATGGTGGACGTGATGTAAAGATATAATTTTCAGTGGGCAGAATGATCATATGTTGTGTTGGACTGAACACAGTCCACTTAATATTTCCAACCCCAATAATGCCACTTGCTTCATCCATTTAGCCTTTACTCAGAAATCTGAACAGTGCCTATGTATTTCCAGATGCTCTCTGGGTGGAATGCAGTGGAAGGTGGTACCATCCACAGTTGTACATGAGGTAGGGGAATGATGGCAGAAAAATGTACCCCTACCAGTTACTGGGAAATTGTGCCTGGAAGAAATTTGAAGAAGAAAGGAAAGCAAGTTGGTTCTGATTTCTGCTTCCTGTACTTTGGCCTGGAGAGGGCCAAGTGGATTAAGTGGATTAAGCTAACACAGAGAGAAGGATCCTTTGATCCCTCTGCACATTTAGAACTCTGGAGTCTCCTGTATTAGTCTGGAATGTAGCTACATTAAAGTCAGGAATACAGAGTGGGTAGGGTTCTGAACTACAAACGGGACTCTCCAGTACAGGTTGTATTGGAATAGCCACAGGATTGGAGGCAGGCTGCTGTCACAAACTGGGGATTCTATAGGATAAAAAAGAGCTGACATGAGTGAAGGTCAGCCTGAGAGGACTTCTGGGACTTCTTGGTCAAGGGACCAAGCTGAGACAAATGGCTGAAGATTCAAATGATGAATGTTGGCAGGTAAGGAGAAGCCAGATTAACCGTGGCCAAAGAAGACCAAGGACTCTCAGACCAAAGACTCTGAGCCCTTTTCTCCACCAGGAAGAAATGGAGGTCACAACCTTCTAGCTCCTACTTTGAGGAGGAACTGGGGAGAGGTGGAAGAGAAGTCTTAGATTATTGGATTTCACGAACTTTACAACTCAATAGTTTTCAATTATTCCCTTTCCCCCTCCCTGGTTGGCTAGTTACTGGGGTCTCTGCTGAAGGCTCAGTCATTATCAAAAAACAAAGGAGCCATACTTCCTCTACCCGTGTGATCTACAACAGGAATTAAATTGCACCCCACTATACACTATAACTATTTTTATAGCCAATGCTTTCCATCCCAAAGAACAATTCTGTGAAGGTGGGATTTGAGATTTCAGTGTCTAATCAAATCATGCCTTCTAGTGACCACTTATTCTATTTCTGATTATGATGACCCAAAGGAAAAAAATTAAAGTGTAGAAAAAAATGAAAGAAATAACCCCATTTATGATTCATCTCTTATGATTGGAAGGTATCTTAAGAAATGGAAGGGTAGCATTTAATGGGAAAGTCAAAGCAAAGATATAAAGAAGAGAGGGAGATAAATCACAGACTCTTAAGGAGGGGACTTTATTTTTATTTTTATTTAAAATTTTTTTTATTGGAGTTCAATTTGCCAACATTTAGCATAACACCCAGTGCTCATCCTGCCAAGTGCCCCCCTCAGTGCCCATCACCCAGTCACCCCAGCCCCCCGCCCACCTCCCTTTCCACTAGCCCTTGTTCATTTCCCAGAGTTAGGTGACTCTCATGTTTTGTCACACTCACTGATATTTTCACTCATTTTCTCTCCTTTCCCTTTATTCCCTTTCACTAATTTTTATATTCCCCAAATGAATGAGAACATACACTGTCCTTCTCCGATTGACTTACTTCACTCAGCATAATACCCTCCAGTTCCATCCACGTTGAAGCAAATGGTGGGTATTTGTCGTTTCTAATGGCTGAGTAATATTCCATTGTATACATAGACCACAGCTTCTTTATCCATTCATCTTTCGATGGACACTGAGGCTCCTTCCACAGTTTGGCTATTGTGGCCATTGCTGATAGAAACATCGGGGTGCAGGTGTCCCGGCATTTCACTGCATCTGAATCTTTGGGGTAAATTCCCAACAGTGCAATTGCTGGGTCATAGGGCAGGTCTATTTTTAATTCTTTCAGGAACCTCCACACAGTTTTCCAGAGTGGCTGCACCAGTTCACATTCAAGGAGGGGACTTTTTAAATTTTATTTTATTTTATTTTATTTTATTTTATTTTATTTTATTTTATTTTATTATTTTATTTTATTTTATTTTATTTTATTTTATTTTATTTTATTTTTTTAAGGAGGGGACTTTAAAAGAGACTTAGGGTTTTGCAGGGTCTGAAGCATTGGTAGAGAGCAGGACAAGAAGTAGCATGAAACATGAATAAGGAAGTCTGCCTTTCTGCATAGCGAGGGACAAATCTCAGCAACTATATTGAGCCCAACTCCCTGCCCTCAGCCTGCTGCCTGAGACATCTTAAATTTACCAAGCTTTATGTGGCTGCTATTTGCAAACAAGCTCCACCCCAAGGCCGCCAAATGGAGCTCAGAATTGGGCAAAGCTTCTCCCAAAAGGCCATTGCTCTCCGTGATTGCCTCATTACCCTCAAAGCTCTGACAGGCTCTGAGGTGTTTCCAGAGGATAAAATTCATATTTTAATTAGAATGAACTTTTTATTACTTTGACAGCAAAGCTCCTGGTGAGCAGCTCCTTAGAAGAGATTCATGCATGTTATTATGTATATATTAAACCAGTTGTATTTTGTTAGAGTAGAACACTTCTTGGTTATAATCAACCAGATGTTATGTTTCCACTCTCCTAGTGATAGAATCAAGATTGTCTCCATCTCTCTGACATCACAAATAACTCTTTGATAAATATCTTTTTAGCATGTTTTCTTAGACACTTAGGCCAAACTTTTTGGAGGACACATACACACATGTGGGACTGCTGGATCCAAGGCGTGTACTCAACTGACTAAACACTGCCAGATTACTCTCCAGAATGGTTGTATTACACTATAATTCCACCAGTGAGTGCATGAGATTTTCATAGCCTCAAATTTCTGCTGACAGCTGATCTTTACATCTTGCTAAACAAATGGGTGTGAAGTGGTGTTGTATCACTGTTTTAATTTGTATTTGTCTCACTATCAATGACTTCAGATGTTTTTTTAAATATGCTTTTAGTTTGTAAATTGCTTGTTCATTTCCTTTCCTAATTTTTAAAAATTATAGTTGCTATCCCAGTCTTGTTGATTTCCTGAAATTTCTTTTTCTTTTGGGGATTTTATTCATTTATTTATGAGAGACACAGAGAGAGAAGCAGAGACATAGGCAGAGGGAGAAGCAGACTCCTTGCAGGGAGTCCATGCAGTACTTGATCCTAAGACCTGAGGATCAAGGCCTGAGCAGAAGGCAGAAGCTCAACTGCTGAGCCACCCAGGTGCACATTTCCTGAAATTTCTTGTATAAACCTAGATAGCAATTCCTTGCCATTTTAGACCTTCTGAACATTTCTTTCATTTTTCCATCTATAATTCTATCCATAGTATCCTTTATTTCTTAATGTTGACTGATCAACTTCAACTTCTTTTCCTTATGATTTATGCTTTCATATCTTGGTTATTTTTTATAAATCTTGGTTATTTTTATAAATATCTTGGATATTTTTTCTTGGCCCAAATTTGACTGACCCTTCTTTAAGTGTATCAGCAAACTATCTGTATTCTAACTTTGCATGTAGTTTTCTTTACAGATCCAAGTTGTGTGTGTTTTTTTAACCTTTAATTTTCCTAGCCCCTTGTATTAACGATCTTTTTAAATGCCATAGATTTGTGGTGCCACTTGTATGTCTGTTATAGTCTCACATATACATCAATCTATCTCTGAACTCTTTATTTCCTACCCGTTCATTCTTGCACCAGTATCCTTCCCCACCTACGTGTAACTTGAGCTTATTCATTTCATTATCTAAGTATTTGCTTTCTTGCTTTGTTTTGTTTTGTTTTCCTCTGCAGCATCTGTCAGTTGCTGAGAGGGACAGTTAATATTTATTTTGAATTTAAATTTATTTTCACTTTTGTTTGTATAATTTTAATGACTATGTATGGACAATGGGCATAGCTTCCTGCTTTGTATTTCTTTTAAAGTATATAATGTTCCTCATAGTCTCTTCTGATTTTATTTTTCCTTAAATTTAATTTTGATAGATATAAGATAAGATTGCTACCTGAGGTAGCTTTTCTTTGGTTCATATTTATTGCTTTATCTCATTGCACATTTTCTTTTTTCAAACTTTTTTCTTTTTTTAAGAATAGACAACAGATTGCTAAATTCTCCCCCCTTTTATCAGCTAGTTTAATAGTTCCTTCATTTAGTTGTTAGGCTTAATATATTTACAGTTATTGTAATTTCTGGAAGTTTTATTCATCTGATTTAAAATATAAAAATTCTGTTTTGTCTTAGGATTGTTGCTATTAACAAAGATGTATACTCATGTTTATTTATTCCTGTGGTAGCTTAGGCTTTCCATATCTTCCATCTAATAAGGCAGGTATTTTAGAAGTTTCCTATGTACATTTAGTCTCTTATACATCTATCCCACTTCCCATATACTTTTTAAAAAAGATTTTATTTATTTATTTATTTGAGAGAAAGAGATTGTGAGCATGAGCAGGGGGGAGGGGCATGGGGAGAGGAAGAAGCAGATTCTCTGCTGAGCTGGGAACGTGATGCACAATGCCATCCCAAGATTCTGGGATCATAACCTGAGCCAAAGGCAGACGCTTAACCAACTGAGTCACCCAGGTGCTCTCCTATATACTTTTTAAAAAAGTAATGAGTTATTGAAGTTTGTGCCAGTTACCAATTCAAAACCTTCCAAATCCATCCTTCATTGGCTACTTTCCTTTGTGGAGCTGGTATCTGAATTTTTATCCTTTGCCAGGATGTTAAACTTTTCTTCTTCTTCTTTTTTTTTTTTTAGGATGTTAAACTTTTCTAATAAAGAGTTCTAGAGGAACATTGGCAAAGGAAGAAATTTCTCTTCTTGGTTCTAAGGTACTCCTTCTGCAGGTGTGGTTTCTGCAGTCTCGGCCCGGCTCCTCTGGTGTGGTGGGCACCCATTTTCAGCACTGTGTTTGGCTTCTGCACTGCTACGCTTCTACGGTGTTCCATAGTCAGCAGCATGTGGCAACTTCCTGTGGGTGACTTTCTCCGACACCAACCGAGGTGTTTCATAGCAAGACTGCCACCAGCCCAGTACCTTCCCTTGTCATCTGGTTTCAAAGCCTTGGTGAACTTCTCTATCATCCAGTGAGCCAGGGTTGCTCCCTCTCCAACAAAGTTCAGTACTTAGCATTGAGCAGTTCCTCTGGAGGCACTTCAGTTCTGTCTTTTCCTTGGTGCACTATTTCAGCCCAGGAATAGTGTCTGCTCCAAATAATCTCTCATTATCCTGATCTGTTTTTGTTTATAACACTTTATACTAAATTCCCTCTCTTCAAATTACAATGCGGTTCTGATCCCCTGACTGTGCCTTGCCTGATACAAAATTATACTATCTCAAGTTTCTTTCTTACCTATTTTATTTAAAGAAATCCATAAATAGCATTAATACTTTAAATCATTATTGCTTTCATATCTTTTATAGCACACCTTGGTTTATTTATCTTTTTTGTCTGCAGACTATCTCTTGAATGCTCTTCATTGGAGGGCTCTTGTCTAGCAAAACTTCTGAGGCTGGGTATACATGAAAATATTTTTATGTTCTCACATTTAAGTCATGATTTTCTTGGACATAAAGTTCTTCATTATTTAATTTGTTTTATTATTTTATTATTTGTTTTTTGGATATAAAATTCTTGATGTGAAGTTTTTCCTTAGTGCCTTTTTCTCTGGAATTATTTAGAATTTATCTTATAAAGATAAGTTTTTCTTTATCTTATAAATTTTAAAAGTTTAGTATATGTCCAGTTTTGTGTTTTTTTTCATCTCTTTTATGTTGTTATTCATATTTTTTTGATTCTAGGAAACTTATTTCTATTATGTCTTTATATTTTTTTCCTTTTCACTTCTACTTTCATTTCACCTCAGAAGTCTAAGATGTAGATGTTCATGCTTTTTCAATCTTTCATATTATTTAGCTTTCCATGAGCATTTTCTATGTATTTATTTAAACTTTTCTGCTGCTTTCTTGCAAAGTTCCTCAACTGCATCTTCAAGCTCATTATTTTGTTCTTGTTATACACATCAGAATATTAATCTCATAAATGTTGAACATTGTGTATTTATATCTAATGTTCTCATTTTTTGTACTATGATTTCTTGTTTTTGATATTTTGTATACCTTTTATTATCTACTTTAAATATTAGGATTATTTTATGTTATGTTTATTCTGGTAATTCTTCTTTAGATAATATATGTTGGCCAGTTTGCTGTGTTTCTTTTATAGGACTTGAACAGCCAACATTTGTTTAGTTATTTTGGTCTGTGTGCCCATTATTAATGGGTTACTTTGTCCAATAATATATGTAGGGGAAGAGCCAAAGATAAGATCCTTGTCTGTGATCATGCTAGTGACTTTAAAGTATAGGGAAGGAGAGTCCAGGGAGGAAATCCTCAGTCACCAAGTGATCACTTTTACTTGCTATGTTTTTATATTTGTAGGAGACAACAGTGAAAAGAGATAATCTCTGGAGTTTGGAGGGCTGAATAGGGGACAGAATGGAAAAGTGAACGCCTGACGTACCTGGTTATTCCACATCTGATTTCATTTTCATACTTGCAGAGCTTTTTGTCTAATAAGATTTTACTATAGGCTTTTGCTGCTGATTTCTGTGGTGAAGAGATAATGATCATCCCAAACCAGTTTGAAAGAAAGTCAACAGCAGAATTTAAATAACTTTCTTTTAATGTACCAAGTCAGCTATTTCCCAAATTCCTTTCTATTTGACTACCTCCTCCACTGCCACTTTCTTATCAGCTCTAGATTGCTTTCATATCCTACAGTTCTTTTATAATATTTTGTTGGTTCCTAAAACTTATGTTTCTCTCTTGCTTATATTGTTTCTCGAGGGTTATCTGGAAGAAGGAAGAAACAGTCTGTACTAGTTTTTTGTGTTGGAATTAAGTGTTAACTCTATTCTCTGCTTTTTGTATTTTTTTTACTTGTTTTTGATATTTCATTTAATTTTCTTATTCTCTTCTGCATTATGAGTAATTTCCTCAGATCTTACTACTAATTTATTAATTTACATTTTTTCCTCTGTCAGATCTACTGCTTAAACCATTAGTTGATTTCTCTCTCTTTTTTTTTTTTTTAACTTTAAAAAAAAAATAGGCTCCACACTCAGCCCAGAGCCCAATGGGGGGTCTGAACTCACAACCCTGAGATCAGGACCCGAATTGAAATCAAGAGTCGGACTTTTAACCAGCTGAGCCACCCAGGCACCCCTGATTTCTTTTTTATTTCAATGAATTAATTTTTTGTTTCTTGAATTATTTGCAGTTGGTGTTTTTTCAAATTAGCCATGTTTTCCTTGTGTTATGTGTTCTGTTGCTTGTTTTTACAACTCCAAACTGTGAAAAGTTGTGAAAGGGATAGGTGTGGCTGGCTGCAGAAAATTGGATTATATGTTTTCTTCAGAACTTTATTAGCCTGCTAAAGTAAAGTATGGAGATACTTCTCAATGATCCCTCTTCCAGTTGTCTTTCTGTATGTACAGCTAAAAGCTTTAATTATGAATAAGGAGAGATTATAGTGGGAACAGAAAAACACAATTTTGCAAAGTAATAGGCTGTTTCCCAAGGTTAAATGAGAGTATTTTTATTTTAAAATGCCTGGTTCTTTCATAATATGAAATGGAACAGTGAAAGAGAAAACCGGAATGAATGTAGAACAAGGTCTGCAGGAAATGCTTTTTTTTTCCTCTTTCATTTCCCCCCCTTCAATGTTTATTTATAACAGTGAATCTGGGAAGAAGCAATACATCTTTTTCCATAGCTGGCACATTTTGGGAGTAATTTTTCATTTAAATGTAACTCAAATAACACAGAAGTCGTTTTCCAGTGTAAATTAAGTGACTTTAGTATATTCATAGTGTTAGGCAATCATTACCACTGTCTAATTATTAAATATTCCATTACTCCCAAAAGAAATGTATTTGCTCCTAATTTTTTCCTCCTCAGTTTTGGACAATCTTTAATCTATTTTCTGTCTCTATGAATTTGTCTAGTTGGACGTTTTAAACAAATAAATGGAATAATACCTTATGTGGCTACTTGTGTCTGGCTTTTTCACTTAGCATGGTATTTTCAAGGTTCATCACACTTGCTGCCTGTATCAGTATTTTACTTTTTAAAAAAATATTTTATTTATTTGTTTGAGAGAGAGAGAGAGGGTGCAAGAGAGAGTGAGCATGAGTGGGGTGGGGGGCAGAGGGAGAAGGAGAAGGAGGCTCCCTGCTGAGCAGGAAGCCAATGCAGGGCTTGATCCCAAGACTCCAGGATCATCACCTGAGCTGAAGGCAGACCCTTAGCCGACTAGCCACCCAGGCACCCCAGTACTTTACTTTGTTATATGAATGAAAGATACCCTTTTGTATGGACATATCATATTTTATCTATTATTCAGTTGATAAGACATTGGAGCTATTTCCATTTTTTGGCACTATGAATAATGCTGCCATGAACAGCTGTGGTAAAGTTTTTGTGTGAATATATGTTTTCAATTCTCTTTGGTGTGTAAGTAGGAGTAAAATTGTTGGATCACACTGGAACTCTGTTTAACATTTTGGGGAACTGCCAAACTGTTTTCCAAACAGCTGCAGCTTTTTACAATGCTGCATTCCATAAATGAGGCTTCTCTTTTCTCCACACTTGTCGTTTTGTTGTTGTTTGTTTATTTTATTATCACCATCCTCCTAGGTGTGAAGAGGTGTCTCATTGTGGTTTTGATTTGCATTTCCCTAATAACTGACAATGTTGAAAATATTGTTATGAGCATGTCTTCTTTAGAGATGTTTCTACTGAATTCCTTTACCATATTTTAATTTGATTGTTTGTTTTCTTATGGTTATTGTCTTTCTTATGTGTTCTGGATCCTAGATCCAGTTTTGGAAATAGTTTTGAAATAGAGAAATAATGAGTCTGTCTTCTTCTTTTTCTTTTTTTTTTTTTTTTTTGCTGCAAAAAGCTTTATTGTCTCCATTTGGTCCACGTTTTGGGAAAGGGCTCCAGAATGGTTAAAAAGCTGCCTAGTGGCTGCATGGGAAAAGGTTCAGGCACAAGCCCTGGCACCGAGGGGTTGCCAGAGGAGCCCCTCAAAGGCTGCTGGTCTCCAGAGGATCCTAGTCGTGCTTGAGAGTGAGCCTTTCGAAAAGATACTCGCCCAGCCCAGCCTGGGGGGTGGCCAGCCTGCGGAGGTTAGTCAGGTGGTCGCCCATCTTCTTGATGAGTTTTACCTCCTCATCTAGGAAGTGGTTCTCCAGGAAGTCACAGAGATGAGGATCCGCGCGAGCAGAACCCAGGGCATGCAGATCCAGAAGGGCCTGGTTCAGGCTCTTCTCCAGAAGCAGGGCGGCTTCCATGGCGTCCAGGGTCTTCCCCCACTCATCTTGGGACGGTTTCTGCACGTCCTGGAAGAGGGCGCGGCCGCCGCGCTGGTTCTGCATCTTCAAGAAACGCTCGGCGCCCTCGCGCTTCTCCTCAGCCAACTCGCGGAAGAAGTGGCCCACACCCTCCAGAGCCACATCGTCACGGTCGAAATAGAAGCCCAGAGAGAGGTAGGTGTAGGAGGCCCGCAGGTGCATGTTGACCAGGCGGTTGACGGCGGCCTCCACCTCGGTAGAATAATTCTGACGAATCTGGGAGCTCATGGTTGATCCTGGACAAGGAGTTAAATTCAAACTTGGGTGTTCGCTGCCGGTGGCAGAAGATGGCCAGGAAGATGGCTCCGAAGGTTGCGACTGGAAAAAAGGTTGGAGGGTGGCCGTTGGCTGGTAGAAGGGGCGTCCCTGGGTCTGTTCCGTCCAAACACTGTTGAAGCAAGAGACAGATCCGCAGGACCGCCGAAAGCACCGCCCTGTCTTCTTCTTTTTCAATATGGTTTTGGCTAATTTAGGTTCCTTGCATCTCCAAATGAATTTCAGGATCAACCTGTCCATTTTTGAAAGAAAAGCCCTTGTAATTTTGGTTGAGCTTGCACTGAATTTATTGCACTGATCACTTTGAGGGATATTGCCATCTTAAGAATATCAATATATGAGTACACTAAAATTTAAATATTTCATTACTCTATGTCATATATTTTATATTAATCTATGTCTTTCAATCCATGAACATTTATTATTTTGGAGTTCCTTACCCTACACTTTTGCTGATGTTACTCTTGGCTCAATTTTGATGGGTTTATTAATTTTAAAAAACTTATAAAACTTTTACTGCAAAATGTTATGTTAATGCAAAACTAATTGAGTTTCTTTGTTAATGGCATATTGTTCTTATAAATTAAGTTGTGGTTAGTTTCTTGGAATATAGTACATATTATTATAAATACTGTGTTTTTTAAAGAATATAAGAAAACTTCTTTTTTTTTTTTTAAGATTTTATTTATTTATTCATGAGAGACACAGGGAGAGAGAGAGAGAGAGGCAGAGGGAGAAGCAGGCTCCATGCAGGGAGACTGATGTGGGACTTGATCCTGGGTCTCCAGGATCATGCCCTGGGCCGAAGGCAGGCATTAAACCACTGAGCCACCCAGGGATCCCCAGAAAAGTTCTTTTTATTTCTTTTTATGCTATATCTAACTCAATTTAGTAGGTTTTGCTCTCAACAGTGGTTGAGATTATTATTTATTTTCTTTTTTAATGTGTCCAGATAGCAACTATTTAATTTTGCACCAGAATATTTTTCTTTGCTTTTCATTAACTTTACAATCATGTTATCTTTCTTCTCTTATGTTAACTTTAAAATATTTTCACTTTGATTAAGCAATAGGTAACAAAATATCATTTTCCCTATTTAAGCTAGTCACCAGGTATAATTTGGCTCCTTTCTTTGGATGGAATCCTAAATTAAAAAAAAATTATAAAGTCAGGATATTTTTCATTATATTTATTAATTATCAGTGTTGTAAAATCTACTAAAATTCAAAGAATGATCCAATTGGAAGATATAGTCAGCTTTCCCTAGGTTAAACTTGCACAGGCAAAATGTCAATATAAATATTTCAGAAATCGTACCTTTTATATGAAGACACTGGGGATTTGTCAATGTCTTCACTGTTCATAGTATATTCTCACTTTTTTTCTTAAGATTTATTTGTTTATTTGAGGGAGAGAAGGAAGGAGAGCACAAGAGGGAGGGGCAGAAGGAGAGGGAGAGAGAATCTCAAGCAGATTCCAGGCTGAGTGCAGAGCACAATGTAGGACTCAATCTCATGATCCTGTGATCATTTCTTGAGTCAAAACTAGGAGTTGGTTGCTTTAGCTGAATGGGCCACCCAGGCACCCCTATAGTTACTTCTAAGAAAACATTGATCAAACCCTTGTGAAATAGCTCTGTATAGTATGTCTATAGAGAAATTTACCCTCTTTTATTGTGATGTTATTGGTTATTGTTATAAATTTTAACCAATTTTGCTATAAAGCAGGTATCTACTTTTTTTTTTTTTTAATTTTAGAGTCGGGGGAGGGGCAGTGGGAGAGGGAGAGATAATTTCAAGCAAGCTCCGTGCCCAACTTGAGCCCATGTGGGGCTGGGTCTCACAACTCTGAGATCCTGACCTGAGCCAAAATCAAGAATTGGACACCTAACCAACTGAGCCACCCTGGTGCCCCAGGTGTCTATTTCTTGATTCTTGCTGAATGCTTCTGGAAAGTCCTGTATTAGATACTATGAACATTGATACTTCTTGGATCAGTTTTCTGAGCTGTTCTTCCTTAGACAACTTTCAGATTGTGCTAATGGATTAGCCAAGATATCCTGGACTCTTTTTAGTTTAGAAGCAAATATATTCCATGAAAGAAGAATGCTTAACATAAGATCAAGCAGAATAAAAATTACTAGAATTGAATAAACCAAGGAGGAAATTAAAATGTCTAACGACATTTAATGTCTATTTGGAATATGGTAAGTGTTATTTTAAATATTGTGTTTTTAACAAATATAGGAAAAGTTTTTTTTTCTCATTCTCTTTATATTGTATCTAATTTAGTAGATTTTATTTCTTTGGATGCAAATAAAACATTTAAAAATGATATTTGACTCCCACTGATTCCTTAGAGTTCAAACACATACTTTCATCAAATCTATATACTTTTCAAGGCAAATATTGCATGGATTAATAAGAATCTGCTATTTTCTTTTAAAATGGATGTAATTGGACAGGTTGTGTAATCAAGGAGAAATGATATTTGAAGTTAATTCTCATTCAATCAGACATGATAAGTTCACTATTGAGAAGTATTGGTGGAGTCAATGTGTACAAAGTTCTTTTATGAAATTGACCTGGTACCTGACTTACAAGGCTTCAGTCTCACAAGTATAAGTAAGATCGTTTCCTTGCAAGCCAAGGACCCTAGAATTGGGGGACTTTTACATGAGAGACATTCATTTAACTTTGTGGGTACTATAGGTGAAATAGTAGGTCCTAGAGGGTCTTAAAGGTCTAAACCAAGATTCCTCATGAAAGTTGCTGGACAGAAGGTAATTATGTGGCTTTGGTAGTTGTTTAATACTGAAGGCTCAAGATTTGCAGACAAAATCCAGGAGGCCTACATGGTCGATTAACCCTCCTAGCACTTATGAAAACAATTAGTACAGACCTAATGAGACTGCCACTTATCTTTTTTTTTAAGTCAAGAATGATCTTTGGAGAGGGGAAACCATCAGAAACTCAGCAATAAGGCAAAAATAGGAGGTTTCACATTCTTTCAGTACAACTTGGGGGCAAGGGTCACTTAAAGATTATCAGGGAAAATATACTTAATTCATTTCATTATTTACTACAAATGAAAGGCTCCAGACTCCGTGAAGCTACTTATTGATTTTTGTCAGGTACACATGCAAATAATTTCTGTCTTGTGGAACAAATAACCCCAAAGGTTTTATGGCATATTTTATATTGTTTAATTTTATACCTAACCTATCCTTCTTATCTTAATAGTTTTTGTTAAGTTGTCTGTAAATATCTGAGCATTTTGGATGTTTTTTGAAATAGTTATAACATCTTAGTGGTTAATGGGTTAAATAAAATCTTTGACATGTGTTCACTTTATGTTTGCTTGAGAATATAAAGTAAATATGTATATATATGAATATATATTTTCTTTTTGAAAATTATACTGTGATGAATAATTTGTTAAAATAAGATACCATAGTTAATAGTATTCATCTATGAGTCCTACTATAAATTTTAAAAGATTTTACACAAATTGGCAAAGGCATTCTCTTTTATTTTTAATCTTTTCTTTTTTATGCCTGATATCAAGAAGCAATTTGGGATCCCTGGGTGGCTCAGCAGTTTGATGCCTGCCTTCAGCCCAGGGCGTGATCCTGGAGACCTGGGGTCGAGTCCCATGTCGGGCTCTCTGCATGGGGCCTGCTTCTCCCTTTGCCTGTGTGTCTGCCTCTCTCTCTCTATGTGTGTTTCTCATGAATACATAAATAAAATCTTTTTTAAAAAGGCAATTTAATTTTCTATTCAGCTGCTTTGTATCTTTGGGATAGAATTTCTGAGCCAAGTGATATCCAAGTGTAGTGAGGATGAAAATCTTTTGTGTGGCTTATATATTAACAGAGTTTGGGTAATCAAAGATCACTTACTGGACATGACAAGTTTCATTTTGTCAGATTAAACACACGTTTGATCTTAGCATGGATTTTCTGAGGCCAAGCTTTGTTCAACAATAACTTGAATCCTTGCAGACCTTTAGCATTTAGTGGCTTGAGTATTCTTTATTTTAATATTATCTCATTAATTCTGATTCCTAAATGTTATAAGAAAAGGGCCTGAGAATATTAAGTGAAAAGCATAAAGATATTTTCATACTGTTATTTAAGTAACAATGACTACTTTTATATTTTTAAAATCACTAAGAAGAAAGGTCTACAAGAATACTTCTACTTTGTATTAAGTACTAAACAAATAGTCCTTGAAGGAGGTACTAGCACAGATAAATATCTATAGATCAGCATTTTCCCCCAAATGTACCTTGAAGTTCAGCAATATTAATGACTCATGAATTTATTTATTTGTATTATGAATCGTTTTGTTTTCCTTATGACCAAAGGAGAAATATATGAGAAAATTCTCCTGGAGAATTTTAACAGCAAGAAGAGATTCTTCTTTTTTGAGATAAGCTATAAACATGGCAGAAGACTAGATGTGAAAACTAGACCCCATATCTCATCTTAATTTTTGTTTAAGTTATGGAACAAGATATTTAATTATTAAACTGTGTGGGAATATATAAAACAAAAAGAAAATTTCTTGGCTTCTCCTTCCACCATTCAATCATTTGGAATATGCTCATTTATTTGTTCTTATTTTATTTTTTAAAAATATTTTTATCATTTATTTATGTGTGTGTGTGTGTGTGTGTGTGTGTGTGTGAGAGAGAGAGAGAGAGAGAGAGAGAGAGAAGAAGGGAGAGCACAAGTGAGGGGAGGGGCAGAGGAAAAGAGCCTCAAGCAGACCCGACAGTGGGCATGGAGCCTGACGCAGGGCTCCACCCAGGATCGGAGATCATGACCTGAGCCAAAGTTAGACGCTTAACTGACAGCCACCCAGGTGCACCTATTTGTTCTAATTTAAAAGACAAATAAGAATGAATTAGGTAAACTGGGCCAGTAGTGAAAAGATTATTATTATTATTTAAAAATTTTATTTATGTATTCATGAGAGGCACACAGAGAGAGGCAGAGACATAGGCAGAGAGCGAAGCAAAGACCCTACTTCCAGATAAGGTCACATTCACAGATACCAGGATTTGGGACTTCAACATATCTTTTTCTGTGACACAGTTGAACTCACAACAGATATAATGTGTATTTACCCTTTTGATGATTGCTGACAGCTAGTTTTGCAAGACAGAGGCAACAATTTTCCTCTTAGAGCTTGGTGAATATATAAAATTACTTTTAAACAAGTTTTGCTTAAAGTGCCAATGAATAACCAAAATTCTGTTTCCTCCTCATTTATTTGACTTTGGAAAAGTATGAATATCTTTCCCATAAAATATTTGTGAAGCATTAAACAATTTGACTGAAATGGTGTTTCTAGCTCATTTTCTTTTTTTTTTCTATGTTCTTTTATTTTTATTCTTTTTTAGTTTCAGAGGTAGAATTTAGTGATTCATCAGTTGCATACAAACACCAGGTGCTCATTACTTCAAGTGCCCTCCTTCATGCCCATTACCCACTTAGCACATCCCCCTATCTCTTCCTCTCCAGCAACCCTTGTAGCTCATTTGCTTTATTAGTGTATTCCAACACTTTATGTTCATCCATTTCTCCTCTACCTAGCTACCTGTGGGAATACATTCACTTGACCAGTGACCCATTCAGCCACTCCTTTGTTTCACTGAGTGCCTACAATAGTCACAGTGCTGTGCTGAGTGAACAGGCGGCAAATGTGATTAAGATACAGGATTGGTTTTCAAAGATGTCTCAGTTATAGATGAGAGGAAAATAATTTTTTAATTACTCTTTTTTAAAATAGATTTTAGTTATTTATTTGAGAAAAGAGAGAAGAGCATGAGTTGGGGGGAGAGAGAGAAGGCCAAGCATACTACCCGCTGAGTGGGGACCCCTACATGGGGCTTGATCCCAAGACCCTGAGACTATGGCCTGAGCTGAAGGCAGACAATTAACTGACTGAGACACCTGGGTGCCCCAGAAAACAATTTTTTAAAGTGTGGAATTGTATAATGTGGAAGAGAGATAATGTGCTAAACCATTTAATTATGTATAAAGAAGAAAGCCCAGCTCTAAACAAATGGTTTGTGTATTTGGATATCAGCAAAAATTTCCTTCTTCCCTTTGCCTAGAAGGTGAACTTTTATTTTTTATTTATTTTTATTTTTAAGCAACCTTTATTTCCCCTGAGGTGGGTGCACCGTTCCTGGAAGTACTGCAATACCAGGTCGATGCTTGGAGTGGATGGAGCAAGCTCCTATTCCATCTTCTAATTCCAAAAATCCATTTAATATGTTGTCCTCGGATAGAGGATGTATCAGATATTAAACTGATAAGAACAGATACTACACTTGATCTTAGCCAAAAGGCTGAGAAGCAATTGAATTATGTAATCTTATTATGTAATCTGATGAAGTCCCAATAGTTCATTTTTGCTTTTGTTTTTCTTGTCTTCATGGATGTATCTTGCAAGAAGTTGCTGTGGCCAAGTTCAAAAAGGGTGTTGCCTGTGTTCTCCTCTAGGATTTTGATGGAATCTTGTCTCACATTTAGATCTTTCATCCATTTTGAGTTATCTTTGTGTATGGTGAAAGAGAATGGTCCAGTTTCATTCTTCTGCATGTGGATGTCCAATTTTCCCAGCACCATTTATTGAAGAGACTCTTTTTTCCAGTGGATAGTCTTTCCTTCTTTGTCAAATATTAGTTGACCATAAAGTTGAGGGTCCACTTCTGGATTCTCTATTCTGTTCCATTGATCTATGTGTCTGTTTTTGTGCCAGTACCACACTGTCTTGAGGACCACAGCTTTGTAGTACAACCTGAAATCTGGCATTGTGATGCCCCCAGCTATGGTTTTCTTTTTTAAAATTCCCCAGGCTATTTGGGGTCTTTTCGGATTCCACACAAATCTTAAAATAATTTGTTCCAACTCTCTGAAGAAAGTCCAGGGTATTTTGATAGGGATTGCATTAAACGTGTAAATTGCCCTGGGTAACATTGACATTTTCACAATATTCATTATGCCAATCCATGAGCATGGAATATTTTTCCATCTCTTTGTGTCTTCCTCAATTTCTTTCAGAAGTGTTCTATAGTTTTTAGGGTATAGATCCTTTGGTTAGGTTTATTCCTAGGTATCTTATGCTTTTGGGTGCAATTGTAAATGGGATTGACTCCTTAATTTCTCTTTCTTCAGTCTCATTGTTAGTGTATAGAAATGCCATTGATTTCTGGGCATTGATTTTGTATCCTGCCACGCTACCAAATTGCTGTATGAGTTCTAGCAATCTTGGGGTAGAGGCTTTTGGGTTTTCTATGTAGAGTATCATGTCATCGGCGAAGAGGGAGAGTTTGACTTCTTCTTTGCCAATTTGAATGCCTTTAATGTCTTTTTGTTGTCTGATTGCTGAGGAGAGGACTTCCAGTACTATGTTGAATAGCAGTGGTGAGAGTGGACATCCCTGTCTTGTTCCTGATCTTAGGGGAAAGGCTCCCAGTGCTTCCCCATTGAGAATTATATTTGCTGTGGGCTCGTAGATGGCTTTTAAAATTTTTTTTTTATTATTTATTTATGAGAGTCATACAGAGAGAGAGAGAGAGAGAGAGAGAGGCAGAGACATAGGTAGAGGGAGAAGCAGGCTCCTTGCACTGGGAGCCTGACGTGGGATTCGATCCCGGGTCTCCAGGATCGCGCCCTGGGCCAAAGGCAGGCGCCAAACCGCTGCGCCACCCAGGGATCCCTCGTAGATGGCTTTTAAGGTGAAATATTCTCTTGCTTCAAATCTTTCAATGGTTTCTTTTTTTTTTTGAAAGATTTTATTTATTTATTCATGAGAGACACACACACACAGAGAAAGAGAGAGAGAGGGAGAGAGAGAGAGAGAGAGAGGGAGAAGCAGGCCCCCTGTGGGGAGCTTGACGCAAGACTTGATCCCAGGAACCCTGGATCATATCCTGAGCCAAAGCAGACGCTCCACCACTGAGCCACCCTCATTGGCATCCCTCTTTCAATGGTTTCTATCAACAAATGAAAAATATTGTTCTAGTATTTCATTATCTTGTAATCTTATTCTTGCACATATTTTTTAATTTGTCTCCGTGTATACATTGTTTTATGCTTTCAACTTAGCATACTATGTATATTCATGAAGTTAACCTTCAACTTTGTAGTTCAGTCCAAATTCAGAAAGTAAATCAAATTTAGAATTCACTTCATGTGACTTGAATAAATGAAAATAAAACTATATCTGAATAGGGAAGGCTAAATATTGTAAACTACTGATATTCATAATCATTATAACTTGATTTATATTCAGTGCAACACTAAACAGTACCCAGTATGATTATGGGGATAATTAACTTGATGAAAGATTTCAAAGTTTATTTTCAAAGAAAATAATAAACAGCATTGCAGGAAAAAAAAAAGATAAAAACAGAGAGTTGGGAGGAACCAGCCATAGTAGTTTCTTTTTTTAATTTTTCAAAGAAGATTTTATTCACTTATTTGAGAGAGAGACAGTGAGCATGAGGGGGTGGAGGGCAGAGGGAGAGGGATAAGTAGACTCCTTGCTGGGCAGGAAGCCTGATGGGGGGCTCAATCCCAAAACCCTGGGATTATGACCTGAGGCAAAGGCAGATACTTAACTGACTGAGACCCCCAGGGGCCCTGCCTTTAGTAGTTACTAAAACATTTTATTAAGCTAAAGAAAAGCAAATATTTTACTTGCAAAGAAACATATGCAGGACTTCATCACCCCAAAGATCTCTCTAAAGTTATCCCTTTATAGTCATGTCAATCTCCTCTTGCCTTACCATCCCTAATCCCTGAAAATCACTATTTTTTCTCATTTCTGTATTTTTTTTCATTTCAAGGCTGTTAAATAAAAAGAATAATACAGTATGATCTTGGAAATTGGCTTTATTTTCACCAGGCATAATATTTTTGAGATCCATTCAAATAGTTGTGTAGATCAACAGCTTGTTTCTTTTTATTGTTGAGTCTTATTCCATGGCATGAATGTACCACTAGTGTCACCATTCACATATTAGGGGACATTTTGATTGTTTCCAGTATTTGGAAACATTGTTATCTTTTGCCTATCTTCCTGTGGGTTACTTGAACATATTTTGGAATTCCATTTTGATTAATCTGTAGTGTTTTGAGCCAGTTTTTCATATAGCTTTTATAGTGTTTTTAAAAATACTGAGGGAAATAGATACATGTTTCAGAAGGGAAATATCACATTGATAAAAAAACAAAGGAAATGGTAGAAGTGTATATGTCATGAATTTATTCAACATATAAATTTTTTATATATCCAATTCCTGTCCCTTGTTTCTCTCACTATCTTCTCTCCTGATGAGTCCTTTGCAACTGGAGAAGGTCATTTGATAAGGTCCACAAGCTTCCATTTTTAAACAGTTCTGTGTTCAGATTCTAAACAGTAGAATAAAAGGTGGGGAAATTAGGAAAATTCTATCATCTACTAAAGGAATGATTTTTTCATATTTCAGTTGTGAATATTTGAACTTAATAGAATTTATTTTAAACGTTAAGTATGTTCTTGTTTTTTGTTTCCTATTTTAGAATGGAGAAGTGAATGTCTCATAGCAAGTGCTATACTGTCAAAGATGAACATTGATTTTCCTTTGCCTAAAGGAAAATCTTGTAGATCACATCTCTCATGCTGTGCTACATGGAAAATTACAGGGAAAGCTTTCCTTACCCTAACTAGTATAAGTTTAGAAACATCCTAAAAAGGTCATAGGTGATAAATATATCACCACTAGGGATAGACTATAAACTAAATATTAGATGATTTAGTTTTTATACGTGGCAAATTTCTGGGTTCATCTGCAAACGAGTCACCCCAGGCCCAGTAATTATACTTCACATGCATTCTTTTTTTTTCTTCACATGCATTCTTTTCCTACTGAGAAAGTCTATAATACATTTTAAATAGTTTAATTTCCTAAATGATACACCATGGGCTTTTATAATATGACAAGGATATGGTCAAGAAGCAAACTTATACAGACAACTGATGTTTTATTTATTTTCTTTATGTTGGCATTGGGCTTTACTGTTTATACTTTACCAGCACTGCAGGGATCCCTGTACTCTTCAATAGTGAATTCCTCTGAAATACAAAATGATAAGACAGCAAGGGTGAAGACATTCAGTAGTAGGCATATGAGCAAGTAATTACAAATATACTGTATAAGCTAGGAAAGAAAGTATAAAGACAATTATGGAGCCATTGAAAGCAAATGACTTCTGTACTAAACCATGCAGGACTGGTGGAGGGGACAGGAGGAGAATATTGGGCTTGGGGAATTCAAGAATTCAGGGGCAAGTTTCACTTTTATAGTGAAAGACTATCTATCTATAGGATAATGTATGGCCCACTCCATAGCTGTGTTCTCTTTATTGGAGAGTTAAACAACTTCCTCTCTGAACTCTTTCACACTCCAGGAAGGAGTCAAGTTTTAATAGGATCAGCTGCTAAGACACTGGTTTCTAGTTCAAAGTCATGAGCAAAAGGAAGAATTTACTGATATATTACAGTTTCCCAACTTTTGTGAGACTACTCAAGGCACAAGTCAAAATGAATCAAATTTGGAGCTCCCGGGTGGCTCAGTTGGCTAACTGTCTACTTTTGGCTTAGGTCATGATCTCAGGGTCCTGGAGTCAAGCCCCATGGTGGGCTCCCTGCTCAGCGTGGAGTCTGCTTCTCCCTCTCCCTCTACCCCTCCCCTCTGGTCATGTTCTTGCCAGTGCACACTCTCTTTCAAATAAATAAATAAATAAATAATAAATAAAATCTTTTAAAAACTGATCAGATTTTAAGTCTCATATCACAAATCAATATTCAGATGCTTTTTAGTTAGTGCTACTCTACTTATATTTCTGGAATAATTCAAACCAGAACAAACAACTTTATAGGAGAATTTAGAAAGAACTGATACTAATATTGCTTTATGATTGATCTAGAAGAATGCTTCTAAGACTAGTTTAGGAGGCACATGATTATCCAGTGTCTGTAAACTCACTTTCTCTTCCAGTGAAAGATTGTGGAATTTCGATTTAGTTAAGGTGAACTTTTACCAAGTTAGTCAGTTTTTTTCTTTCAAAGCACATCCTGACCCCAACACTGTCGTGCTGTACTCCCCTGGAATCTCACTCACCTGTCTCATAATAGTCATAGGCTTTTACAGTAGCTGGTTTTAAATTGTCAACTTGGATGTCTTGTTCCACTGAGAAGGAGAAACTCAGAGTTTGATTGGTTAGCTGGAGAGACAGGAAAATGGGATTGGAATCAAAGATTAACATCATGAATAGTTACCATCCTGTCTTCCTATGGTTTTATCAAATCTTATGGTTATGCTATCCATCTGCCCCAAAACCTATGGAAAGGATGGGACATTTTGAGACTGAGGTCATACACTCAGTGGCAGATACAAGGAGGACAAAAGAGATGATTTTATGAACAGTAAATTGTAGTAAATTGAGCCTCGTTGACTGGTCCAGTCTTCATTTCCCTCTATGGCTATTTTCTCTTCCCTCACCTATGTGTGTGTAAAACATTATCTGGAATCTGGATTGGTGTGTTGGAACCTCCAGCAGTTTTCTCAGGTCCAGCAGAGTCACAGAATCTTACCTCTTCAAAGTAAATCAGAACATGGTTGGTGCTCACTTCAGTCCTTTGAATCTGAGGCTTTTCTTGGAGCTGTTGGCCAAGAGGATAAGCCAGACATATGGATGAGGAAATTACCGGCTGAGAGCCCGTTTTATGTACTTATGATCTAACTGGTTGCTCAGAAACATCCAAACTGCTAATTGTGATTTCTTCAAGGTTAATAGCAATATTTATTAAACCCTTTTTCTATTGTCTATCATCTCTATCATCTATTTATACTTATGTATCTCTATGTATCATCTATGTGTACCTGTATCTGTCTGTCCAGCTGCTTATCATCTGTCAACTTACCATCTACCTATCCAATCTATCTCTAACATATATATTTTCATGCATATAAGAGAGAGCATTAGCATTTATATATATATATATATATATATATATATATATATATATGAAGGCTATATATATATATATAAAGAAACAAGGAAGAATATCATATATCATATATGTGTGTATATATGAGTATGTGAGATATATTTTTATATGATACATATGTGTATATTATATATTTTCCCTTCTTAAAATGTATGATAGGAAGATAATTCAGTACCTCTCCACATATTTAGATGTCTCAGGGCTTGCTGGAGCATTTTTAACCATGTCTATGATTTATGTCTTACACTGGAGACTGCATAACAGGGCTATCCACTATTAAAATAATGAAGACACTCTAGAGAAGTGAGTTTGAGGGAGTAAACCTCTTGAAAACCCAATCAGTGAAATAAAATTGACAAGCATAAATGTCAGCATTTATCATTGCTTTGCTATCCATAAGATATTTAAGGTTTACCTTTCTCACTGATGATTTCACAGGTATGAAGCCTGATACCATCTTCACGTCAACAATGACCATGTTGGAGCTTGATCGTTCCCCAGTATAACTATGAAGTCAAAGCATAGGGACAAGGTATTCAAACAAAATTCTTTGGAGTTCAACAAAGACAGAAATCCATCCCTCTTCTCTTTTATTTCTGGTGTTCCTGATCCTTAACTACCACTCAGCGTCCCCATCCATTCTATTTGTTCCGCTATGCTTGTTACAAAAACCCATTATTTTGAACTCACACTGCCAGTATGGCAACATCACACACTCAATGTTAAGGTTTTTTTCAGTAAGAGTGAAGATAATTTTCTTGTTAGTAAATTTTGCAAGAATTCCATATTCATATTCATATTCATATTCATATTCATATTCATATTGTGTGCCTTTGGACAATGCAGTTTCCCAGCAAAGGAAATAAATTTCTCCATATTAGGAGACATTAGGATTTACCTAATGTTGATGTGAATCTGGAATTTCCTGTGAGCGTCTACTCCATCACAATTCTTGGGGAAAGTATCAACCTTCAGATTGAAGGGAACTTTGCCTTCTTTCTTGGGCAGGATGTTGTATCTCAGGGATGTCTAAAACAAATTGAAAAAAATTTTTTTATCTTTGCATGCAAATAGTCTGTCTCTTCTAGATGATTCATATCTCTCCTTAGTTCATATTTCTTCTGCAACTTGGAGATTCATATGTAGTTCCTGAGACCTATTCTCTCATTTGCAGCATTCCCTAAATCCCAGAAGTCTCACCTGGAGGTACACACATCCTGACCCCGACACTGTTGTGCTGTACTCCCCTGGAATCTCTGGCAACCTGACTTCCTGTAGCAACAGGCGATTGGCATCGTGTACTTCAAATTTTTCGGAGAATGTCTCTGAAGACTTGACAGTGACTACAGTTGTTTTCTCCCTTTTACTGAAAGTTGCTGCTCCATATTTGGACAGGGCTTGGAGAGCTACCACTGTATCCTGAAAAAAGATGGGGCAGAAATCACAGGAGAGAAAGTAACAAAATCATACTAGATGTAAATCAGATCAACGGTATTTTCTCTGAGTTATTTCATGACAAACACAGCCCTCCCTGCTCTTAACCATAAACTACTCTATGTACTTGAGGGGAACATGAAAAAGTCTCCCCATTCAAATAGTTTATACATAATGGAGATTAGACTCAAACAGCTGACATAAACCAGAGGCTGTTTCAATAATTTATAAATTTATGTAACAATACACAATATTTGTTGTAAATATTCAGAGAAAGGAGAAGAAAGCAGAACTAGATTAGTAAGAGAAAACTTACTAATGAGACGGTAAATAAGAAGACTTACTGAAGAAGCTACCATGAAGAAGAAATAAAATTATGTATGTTTCATGAGAAAGGTTTATATGGATAGAAAGAGAGGCATCAGGAACTACCAGGGTGGGAAATATTATGTGGAGACAGAGAAAGGAGAGAGCCAATTCCAGAAAAAGGGTTGGGATTAGCCTCATTAGATAGGAGTATCCGTGTTTACTGGGGGAGAGGAAATATTTTGAATAACATGTTAGATAATTTTAGTCTTTGTATGAAGAAAAGATTTACTTTATCAGGAAATTAAGTTTATGAAATATTGCTTTAGGAAGATTGATCTATTTTATATTTGAGAGTTGATTAAAAAGAAAAGATATTAGCGACGGTACAGAGAACAGAGCAACAATGAATATATAAAATAATGAGGCTGGAATCTTTCCGGTGGTGGAGGAATGGAGAAAGTATGAATTAGAAAATATTATCCAATTATTCAATTCCTAGAATATAGTTGTGTTTATGTATTAATATATTTATTTTTCTTCCTAGCGTCTCTTCACAGACCTGAGTGGAAGAGAAGCCCCCGTTGGCGTTTTGTTGCTTGGTGATCCATTTCACAATACGTGAAGCCACAGACAGGTCTTCTGAAGATGGGGCAGGCCAAGCAGTAAGATAGGCAAGGAGCAGGTAAGAGGTCATCTCCACTTCAACTGAAGGAGCCCGGGGTTGATAGAATGTCGTAACTTCTTCAACTTTCCCAGGACGCTGCCAGTGGATTGAGTCCTCTTTGAAATGGAAAAGAATATGCTCTTAAATTTAAAGAATGGTTTAAAAATCTAATTCATGAATGATCATTACAATCAGAGCTCACCTGGTAAACTGATGTAAAAATATCACATAAATCTTTGCCAAAAAAGGAAATTAATTTTCTAGCAAATCACATTTTGTCTTTGTGTCTATTACATTTTTGTGTGATATTAGAAGTTGGGCTGTATAGTTTATAATGTGTGAACTGAAAAAATGATCCATGTTAGTAACAGAATTAAAGTGTTGGATCAATGATAATTGTTTTTTTTGTTAAAAATTTTTAAAAAAGATTTTATTTATTTATTCATGAGAGACACAGAGAGAGAGAGAGAGGCAGAGACATAGGCAGAGGGAGAAGTAGGCTCCCAGTAGGGAGCCTGATGCAGGACTTAATCCCAGAACCCTGGAATCATGATTTGAATCAAAGGCAGATGCACTGAGCCACCCAGGTGCCTCAGTGATAATTGTTCTTATCCTTATAATAATATAATATGATATGATATATGATATGATATAATCATGATGGATCTTCCTTCTTCTTTCAATCACTGGTGATTTTGGAGGTAAATTTTGCAATAGCAGCCCTTACCTTCTTTCACAGCATCTTTGTCTAGTGATTTAAGAAGCTCATTTCGCTTGACCTGGTTTCCTGCTAGGGCAAAGGCATAAGCCAATAATGCCTTCGTATAGACAAGACTTCCTTGGGCCTCTGAGATGGATCCCCAGGCACTTTCCAGGCAGAATAGAGCATTGCGGACAAGAGGGTGCTATAAGGAAGATAAAAAGAGATCTTTAGGTAGCAGAACCAGGCTAATGAATTGTTGGTAGGCTAATACCAGATTAAAAGGCACAATGTATCATGTAACATCATGGTTCTGACCAGAGAATAATTTCCTCTGCAGTTTCCAGAAGGATCTAGTCTTTTATGTTCCAGTGAAATATACCAAAATTAAATAACATAAAAACCGCACCTCATTTTACTCATAGTTTCAAGATTTGTATTCCTTGTGTTTGTGAGGGACTGTGCTGGTACATACAGTGACAGGCAGTGGCATCTCCAGCAGAGCAATGGTGATGTAGGCAGAGAGCGTCAATTCATCATCTACCCCACCCTGTAAAGATCAGAGGCAGAGATATTCAAACACTTCAATATTCATTAGCCGGAGTTGGCTAATTCTACTTTCCCCCTGCACACTCCTCACCAGAAAGCATTTTTTCTTGTGCAACATTATTGATTTTTCCCTCTTTCTCCTCCACCCGAAAATTCTTGAATCTGTCTCACATCATTTCCTCTCACTTTCAGTAATATATTAGGGTTTTTGCATGCGGTTTTATAATTCAATAAATAACTACTAATTTATTGTCAGATTTCAGAAGCTTTAGAGATTACCATCCTTCCTCAAAGCTATGTCGCCAAGACGTGAAGAATCAACAGGTGTATCTTTGCTCTTACACCTCACTATTTTCAGGGACCAGAACAAAATTAATGGCACCACCTTAATAGCATTGTTTAGTAGTGATCCAGAGCGTTGGAAACAACCATTTTCCTTCTGTCTTTGTGAGAGCCAGGTGAGGGAACTCGTGATGTGTGACATCTCCACAAAAATGTGTGACCGGGCTTGAGCAAAAGACTTGAGCACAAATGCAGTGAGCCTGTCCAGCACAGAAGAGACAGATGTGAGGACCATCTCACATTTAAAGCTCACTTTGGACAACTAGTGAGCTAATATACAAAGCACTTCTTAGCTTAGTGCTCTTCTCTCAGTCATTGGTCTTTGCCATCCAGTAGAGGAAATTCTTGGGAAGAATTGGTGGGGAAATGACATTTATCCCCTAAATATTCATTTGTTTGTCCAGCAAATATGAGCGTCTTTTAAAAAATCTTAACTTTATTGGTTTCTACAGAATTAATGCCTTTTACTCTTTTTTTCTCTCATGAAATGTTTGTTTGGAGCCTCCAAACCTTTCCATCACCCAAAATGCCAACTCCTGAATGATTTGATTTAATTTTATTATTTATTTATTTATTTATTTATTTATTTATTTATTTATTTTTTAAAGATGCTATTTATTATTTGTGAGAGACATTAAGAGAGAGGCAGAGGGAGAAACAGGCTCTAGAGTGGGGAGCCTGATGTGGGCCTCAATCCCAGGACCTCCGGGATCATGACCTGAGCCAAAGGCAGATGCTCAACCACTGAGCCACCCAGATGCCCTCCTGAATGATTTTAATATCATCACAGTCTCTTTCTGTCCTTTCCCTTAATGCACAATATAGAAGCTTCTCTTACTACCATTTCACATTATAACACTTTCTGCCTTATATTTTCATTTCGAGCAATCTTTATTTTCCTGCTATTTACTGTGCTCCCACAGCTGGTGTGTATTCATACACAAAATGGTGATATTACACAGTAGAATGACAGACATATGGATTTTTAAAGGATAACACATTTCCATGAAAGACCTTTCCAGAATTCCAGATTAGAATGGACCCATAGCAAACATATGGAAACAACGATCTTACCAAGTGTTTCCCTGACTTCTTCCATCATGGTCCCCAAAGGTGCTGTATGAACCATCACTGTGCTTATAATTCAACTGCCTTTGGTACCCTAAAGAGGAAGTATTCATAGATTTATGAAATAGCAGAGACTTTGGAGAATTAATCAGTTTTTTCCCTAAAAACTTGGTTAGGAATCATAGGAAGGAAAACTATTATTTTATTAAGATGTCTCCATGGCTTGATAATGCCATTGAATTTCCTGGCAGTAGAGTCAGACATTTTATTGGCTATGGAAGCAACAGTGATTATGAAATCTTAACCAAACAGATGTTGATTTGAGGTCACTGAAAGAGATATTTAGGGAATCAATTAAGATTTCTCTTTTTGGAGTTATCTCTCACCACTGATGAGGTAGTTGATGGCTTTGGACTTGATAGTCTCTGTCAGTTGTCGTGTCTCATTCAGGTAGTTCAGAACATAGATGTTAGGGACGAATAGGACCATATTTTGCTCTCCACAACCATATGGCATCCGGAGAAGATTCTGAAGATTTTGCATTGCAGAGCCTAGAATGTCACCTGGGGAATGAAAGATATTAAAAAATCAGAGGAGGGGTACCTGGGTGGCTCAGTCAGTTAAGTGTCCAAATCTTGGTTTCCGGGATGCCTGGGTGGCTCAGCAGTTGAGCGTCTGCCTTGGGCTCAGGGCGTGATCCCAGAGTCCCAGGATCGAGTCCCATATCAGGCTTCCTGCATGGAGCCTGCTTCTCCCTCTGCCTCTCTCTCTCTCTCTCTCTCTCTCTCTCTCTGTGTATCTCTCATGAATAAATAAATAAAATCTTAAAAAAAAATCTTGGTTTCCACTCAGGTCATGATCTCATGAGTGCAGGATCCAGCCCTGAGTTGGGCTCTGTGCTCAGTGGGGAGTCTGCTTGAGGATTCTCTCCCTCTGTCTTTGTCCCTCCCCCCACTCCCTAGTTTGAGCTCTCTAAAATAATAAATTAATCTTTAAAAAAATCAGAGCTGGTTTCTGTTGGGATAGGAAGATAGATTACTAGCTAAATGAGAGGTCAAATCACTTATGGAGGGAAGGACAAGAGTGTAAGAGGTGAAGAGAAACAGGAAATAGAAAGGATAGAAAAAAGTGGGAAAAATAAAGTTGATGATTCCAGGATGGGAAAAATAATGGCAGGGCACATCTTTTCTGATGAACTGCATGTCTGGGAAAAGCTAACTGTTTTCAAAACTATTAGGAAGCATCATCACCTAGTCTAACTCTTGAAGATGAGGGCAGAGAGGGGTGACCCTTCTTATTCCTTCAAGTATGTCAAGGTAGAATAAATAGCACAACATCTATCCAACCCCCTTTCTGACTAATATACAAAGCAATTCTTAGCTTAGTGCTCTTTCTCTCAATCCAGTGCCTACACCCGAAGTCTTCATTAACCGTGGATGGTGAGGCTACATGCACTAGAATAATGAGATGGACAGCTGCTTGCCTTGGGCTGGCCGACTCACCCAAAACCGAATATGTCGCCCTGGCAGATCCTTCAACCACATCTGAAGGAACTTTTAGTGACAACTTTTCAGGTACATCAGTTTCTAATGAAAGAAGACAAAGATATATAAGAGAGGGAAAAAGAATGAGAGAAATGTTCTATTTTTTTTTATTTTTCCCCCTTGTTGATCAAATTCCAACCTGTCATTTTTCTTGACTATTCTATAATAATGTAACCCAAGTTACATTATTTGATGTAACCTAAGTTTCTCCTAAAGTCATGATTCATGTCAGTTAAGTTCATAATAATATATGTTTGTGCTAAATTTTTATAGATTTCCTTACAGTAAATAAGCATATACCTTATGTTATGCTTATTTCTTTTCCTTCATTGTTTATGTCAATATTTATTATTAGTGTTTTTTAAAAATAATGTTCCTGGGGTGCCTGGGTGGCTCAGTCTGTTAAGTGTCTGCCTTTGGCTTAGGTCATGATCCCAGGATCCTGGGATTGAGCCTCACATCAGGTTCCCTCCTCAGGGGGCTCCTACTTCTTTTACTATCTCTCTTTCTCAAGTAAATAAATAAAAATAAAATCTTAAAAAAAACCACTCATGTCATAAATACGTATTAAGTGCATACTGTATGCCAGGTTCTGTTTTAAGTGCAATGATAAAACAATTTTCAAAAAAATTTCCTGAATTCCTAGAATTTTTATTTTAATGGGAGTAATAAAATAACAAATAAATATTTATTATGATAGATGTTAGAGATATAGTTCTACAGAGCAATATATAGTTCTATATAGTAATAATATAGCTCTATAGAGAAAATTAAAGCAGAGAGTTAATATGGGTGAGCTAGTATGACAAAATAAATCAGGAAGTATAGGGTGTGGGAATCGGGCTCCCCTCTTTGATAAAACAAAATCATAGGTGATTGAAGACTTCGTATGTGTCAAGGAGTAAGATTTATAGATATCTGGGGGAAAAGACTTCTAAAAAGAAGGAACAAAAAGTGAAAATACTCCAGAAATTTGAGCATACTGGTTGTGTTGCAAGACCACACTAGGAGTCCACTGTGGCCAGAGGAGGGTGAGGGAGAAAGTAACAGGATATGAAGTTATGGCAGTAGCAAGGCTTTGGATGGGACATTGAAGATATAGGCTCTAACTTTCAGGTCATGGGAAACTCTTGGAAGATTTGAACAGAAGAGCCACATGATCTGACATGTGCTTTAAATGATCCCTCTTGCTGTACAGGATCAAGGGAAGATGACCAGGAGATCAGTTAGGAGATTTTTGAGATGATCCAGGAGCGGAAAAACTAGAGTAGAAGTGGACTTGGTAAGAAATGGGAAGATTCTGGATATAATGTGAAGGTGGAGCTAATTAGATTTGAAAATAGTTTGGTTGTGGAGTCTAAGAGAAAGAACATAATAAAGGGTGACTACAAAGATTTTATCTAAAGTAAGTAGAAAAAAATGGAATTTCCATAATCTGAGATGGAGAAAACCATAGGAGGAGTGGGCCTGTGGAGACCAGCAGAAGTGTAGTTTTGAACATGCTGGTTTTGAGATTCCTATTAGCCTCTAGGCCTGTTAGTGCAGATGATTAGTGGGCAACTGAATAAACGAGTTTGAGTTAGGAAAAGGGCATGGACCCAAGTAGTACATTTTGTTGTCTCCAGTACAAAGTTATTCGTTCAAGTTCTGTGACTAAATGAGATTATCAGGGGATGCTGATAGAGAAGAGAGATCTGCACACTGAGCATCATCCCAAGATGATTCTAGATGGTGCAGAGTGAAACATTTTAAGGATAATTTTTATATGATTATATTAATGGTATTAATAAAACATTGGTTTCCTATATATGTTATTGACCTGAAGTTCTTCTTCAAGTAACTTACATAAGTTAAACTTGAGTATCCTTAAACTATTAATTGAATAATAAATAGTACTATTGCCACACAGATATTTTAACACTTTGAAAATTGTTTAGGAAGAAGCTTGAGTGTTGGAAAGAATCCTGTTCTACGGTCATCAGCTTTAGTTCTCATTGTTAGTCAGGAGCTTTTAGATAAGTTTTTTTACTTCTTTAAGCCTTCATCAGGAAAAAATTGTTCTGAATCAAAGATTTTTAGATTTGCACATGGGAGAGTATGCTAATTTTTTTCCAGAGGAAAATATACCCCCAAATAGCATTCTGCCACTATCCACTTTGGCAAGTGGCTTAACATGAGAATTTTGTTTGTTTTTGATACTCACCTGCTGCACAGAGGAGTGTGTTGAAAGTTTCCTCCTTTTCTATTCCTTCAGGCTTTATATTGAAAAAAAAAAGGTGAAAAAGTAAGGTAATACTGAATATATAGGAAAAACATCAACCACTTTAAAGTGGAAGAGAAAATGTTAGTAAGAAACTGAGTTGTAGACACATCTATATTTTTGGGAAATGAAATGTGATTGTCCCAGACATAGTGGGTAATGCTATATAATATGATAAGGCCCCTGAGAGTCAGAGAAAGTATACCTGCATACCTCAACTAATAAGGGCTTGACTACAGTATCCTTCTGTCCAAGTTCTGGGACTCTTGGCACCTCATTGCCACACAATTCCTGAGACTGCAAGGCTTCCACAGTAGCTGTGAAATTCATCTTTCCTGGGGAATAAGATTCTTAAGGAGTTAAACAGTGATTCCATATTGCATGGCTTGCCTTTTGAAGATATATTATATATATATAGTTATGTATATATAAAATTTCTTTCAGCTCATCATTGTTGAAGGAAGAGAAAAAAAAAAGCACGTATCTGGGTCATAGTGGAAAAAAATCATTACAACATAGGAAGTAGGATTTGTTAACAACTTTACCACTTACCCAGTGACTTTGGGGTCACAGCCCAGAACATAGTTTTCTGGCGATTTCCACAGATACAGGGAGTTTCTTCGTTCTTTCTCACTAGGTCAGCCGATTTGTCAGGAGAGGCTTCCAGCTGCACACTGACCTGTCCCCCACACCCACCCACAAATCTGAGAAAGAACACAGGCAGAGGGACAGTAACAGGGGAAAGGAGCTTCAAAGGACAATGTGAACCAACTGAGAGGCTTCGAGGAATTGTTCAAATGAGGTAAATCCTGTCCCACGCTTTGTAGTATAGCTGTTACCCATAGGAAACTGAAAAGCCAATGAAATTGAGATATTCCCAGGGCTTAGGCTTTCATGCCAACACAAGGAGGACATGTATGCTTTAGTCAGAGTGAAAAAAAATAATAAGGTAATCAGGTGGCTGTTAATGTCTGAATTTAGGAAACAGCCCTCAGTGAATATGACCTTATCACCTTGGATCAATCAGGGAGCTTTGCTCTTAACACCTATTCCATTCCCCAGTTTGGCTACAGCATTCTTCAGCTACCATCCCTGGGAGATGACCCAGGAGATCCAGATATTAAGTGGCGGTCATGTGTCTTCTTTGCACTTTGCTCGCTCCCAGAGGAGTGTCCTTACCCGAATGCAGTGGGACAAATAGTTGAACACGGTTGCTTTGAGTGTGAAGGCTTCTCCTCGCACCACAGAGTAGGGAAGAGTGAGTTCCAGGAAAAAAGGCTGGAACACTTGAAGAGAGATGGTGGGGGAGAGGCCTAGCCCTGTCGTTTCCGACAAGCAGAGGGCACTGGCCTTCCACTCTGTGATGGTGTCAGGGACCTTCACTGCCAGCTCACTTCTACCTGATAAACTAGAGGAGGGAAAGAGAGGGAGACTTGTGAGTCAGCATTTTTTTTTTTTTTTTTTTTTTAGCACAGACCCTAGCTGATTATGGAGCTTGGTAACCTAGTCACCTAGTGTGGTCAACACTAAACCTGATACAAGGTTGGGCACTTCTAGCAAAGTCTCTGAAAGTTCACCCTTTCCTTTTAGGGGCAAAGGTAGTCTCCTACTTTCCATGATTTTAGACCTATCAGGACCAAATTAGGAAAAAACTGCATTTTAAGCTCTGAGATCAATGAACTATGAACCTAAATGTTTACCAGGAAGAAGTGGAGCAGAACCAAAAGGCTGAGGAACACCAGAATCATAGAGGATGGGTCGCATCTTCTCCTGAACTAAATTCTGGGCAATACACAACTTACTCGACTGGTACCAAGTCCCAGATCCAGGTCTCAGGGAAGTACTTCCGCACTGTCTCTTTCACTTCCACGGCTAGAGAACTGTGTCTCATGACCACCGGATAAACTGCTCCTGCACTACCACGTGCTAGAGGCAGGACTGTGGAAAGACAGTACAAAGGGCCCAATGTAAACCTCATTTTTATCATGAGTTGCTTAGAGTTGCCTAATTTCTCAAATAGAATAAGGTCATTTGCTCAGGGAAGGTTTATTATTGGAACAACTTAACACACCAGCTTGTTACTTTGTACATTTATCTGTTCTGTCCTCTAGGAAAGCTAATCCTCTTCTTCAAAGAGTCTGGACATAAATGTATTTTTCTCAACAAGAACCATATGATCCTTTCAATAGATACAGAGAAAGCATTTGACGAAATACAGCATCCATTCCTGATCAAAACTCTTCAGAGTGTAGGGATAGAGGGAACATTTCTCAACATCTTAAAAGCCATCTACGAAAAGCCCACAGCAAATATCATTCTCAATGGGGAAGCACTGGGAGCCTTTCCCCTAAGATCAGGAACAAGACAGGGATGTCCACTCTCACCACTGCTATTCAACCTAGTACTGGAAGTCCTCGCCTCAGCAATCAGGCAACAAAAAGAAATAAAGGGCATTCAAATTGGCAAAGAAGAAGTCAAACTCTCCCTCTTCACCGATGACATGATACTCTACATAGAAAACCCAAAAGACTCCACCCCAAGATTGCTAGAACTCATACAGCAATTTGGCAGTGTGGCAGGATACAAAATCAATGCCCAGAAGTCAGTGGCATTTCTATACACTAACAATGAGACTGAAGAAAGAGAAATTAAGGAGTCAATCCCATTTACAATGGCACCCAAACTCTAAGATACCTAGGAATAAACCTAACCAAAGAGGTAAAGGATCTATACCCTAAAAACTATAGAACACTTCTGAAAGAAATTGAGGAAGACACAAAGAGATGCTCATGGATTGGCAGAATTAATATTGTGAAAATGTCAATGTTTCCCAGGGCAATTTACACGTTTAATGCAATCCCTATCAAAATACCATGGACTTTCTTCAGAGAGTTGGAACAAATTATTTTAAGATTTGTGTGGAATCCGAAAAGACCCCAAATAGCCAGGGGGAATTTTAAAAAAGAAAACCATAGCTGGGGGCATCACAATGCCAGATTTCAGGTTGTACTACAAAGCTGTCGTCATCAAGATAGTGTGGTACTGGCACAAAAACAGACACATAGATCAACGGAACAGAATAGAGAATCCAGAAGTGGACCCTAAACTTTATGGTCAACTAATATTCAATAAAGGAGGAAAGACTATCCACTGGAAGAAAGACAGTCTCTTCAATAAATGGTGCTGGGAAAATTGGACATCCACATGCAGAAGAATGAAACTAGACCACTCTCTTGTACCATACACAAAGATAAACTCAAATTGGATGAAAGATCTAAATATGAGACAAGAGTCCATCAAAATCCTAGAGGAGAACACAGGCAACACCCTTTTTGAACTTGGCCACAGTAACTTCTTGCAAGATACATCCACGAAGGCAAAAGAAACAAAAGCAAAAATGAACTATTGGGACTTCATCAACATAAGAAGCTTTTGCACAGCAAAGGATACAGTCAACAAAACTAAAAGACAACCTACAGAATGGGAGAAGATATTTGCAAATGACATATCAGATAAAGGGCTAGTTTCCAAAATCTATAAAGAACTTATTAAACTCAACACCAAAGAAACAAACAATCCAATCATGAAATGGACAAAAGACATAAAGAGAAATCTCACAGAGGAACATAGACATGGCCAACAAGCACATGAGAAAATACTCCGCATCACTGGCCATCAGGGAAATACAAATCAAAACCACAGTGAGATACCACCTCACACCAGTGAGAATGGGGAACATTAACAAGGCAGGAAACAACAAATGTTGGAGAGGATGTGGAGAAAGGGGAACCCTCTTACACTGTTGGTGGGAAAGTGAACTGGTGCAGCCACTCTGGAAAACTGTGGAGGTACCTCAAAGAGTTAAAAATAGACCTGCCCTACGACCCAGCAATTGCACTGCTGGGGATTTACCCCAAAGATTCAGATGCAATGAAACGTCGGGACACCTGCACCCCGATGTTTCTATCAGCAATGGCCACAATAGCCAAACTGTGGAAGGAGCCTCGGTGTCCATCGAAAGATGAATGGATAAAGAAGATGTGGTCTATGTATACAATGGAATATTACTCAGCCATTAGAAACGACAAATACCCACCATTTGCTTCGACATGGATGGAACTGGAAGGTATTATGTTGAGTGAAATAAGTCAATCGGAGAAGGACAAACATGTTCTCATTCATTTGGGGAATATAAAATATAGTGAAAGGGAATAAAGGGGAAAGGAGAAAAAATAAGTGGGAAATATCAGAAAGGGAGACAGTACATGAAAGACTCCTAACGCTGGGAAATGAACTAGGGGTGGTGGAAGGCGAGGTGGGCGGGGGGTGGGGGTGACTGGGTGACGAGCACTGAGGTGGTCACTTGACGGGATGAGCACTGGGTGTTATTCTATATGTTGACAAATTGAACAGCAATAAAAAATAAATTTATAAAAAATGTATTTTTATCTATACATGAAAACAATTGTAGCTCTCTATAAGCTGATTATTCAATGGGTAAAGGAAAGAATAAAGAGTAATTTAATGCACCAAATGCTGCTTTAACGCTGAAAGCACGTGATCTCCATTTGCAGTGAGAATCAAACAAGAAGAATGAAGAGTAGCTACAGCAAGAGGATTTCTGAAATGCTTTTTTATTTTACAATGAATAAGATATGGACACAAACCCTAGGAAACAGTTAAGTATGTGTTATAGAGAGTAGAGATTCAGCAAAGGACCAAAAGTGAAGTTTAGATTAGCCAGAGAAGACTTCACCAAAGTAGACTTTTAGATGATCATTGAAGAATGAGAATCAGAGGAACATGGAATAGGTATTTGATGGAAATGGCTTAACGAATACACACACCGAAGTCAGAAAGGATGCTCCATAGGGAAAATGGAGTAGGATGTCTATTTTAGGGCTGTGTTGAGGAAATAGTAGGTGTAATTATATAATGAAACACCTTGAAGATTAGGGCAAATAAATTAGATCCTTTAAAGTAGGAGTTAGCTTGATTTAAAAATAACAATACTTCAGAGATCAAAAGATATATAAAGATTACAGGTATAAATATATAAATATAAATGTGATAAATATATACATTTATATTTTATATACATATATAAAATAATAACATGGGACATTCTTTTTTCAAACCTCAAGGACAGTAATTTTATGAATTCTGGAAATAGTGACTGTCTATGAAAAATAAGTGACGTGATAAAAGCAAAGTTTAAGGGTGATGACACCTTTCACAGTATTGAGGACAGATTGAAGTGGAAAAGGACTGGAGGCAAGAAAGGTAAGTTAGGATGGTTTTTATTTATATTTTATTTTTTTTAGGATGGTTTTTAAAATCATTTCTTTATGAAATAATGAGGCACAAGACTAAGCTGGTGTTACTGAGAATAGAAAGGAAAGAATGGATAGGTGATAAATACAACTGCAAAATTTGCATAGAGCCTTACAGATTATGTGATAAGAATGTAATGATGGGGGCCCATGGGTGGCGCAATTGGTTAAACGTCCCACTCTTGGTTATCGCTCTGCTCAGGTTGTGATCTCAGGGTTGGGATTGAGGAGTGAGGAGTCTGCTTCTCCCTCTCCCTCTACTCCTCCCCCTGCTCACATGGGCCTCCTCTTTTTCTCTGTCTCTTTCTCACAAATAAGTAAATAAATCTTTAAAAGAAAAAAGGAATGCAATGAAGGTACTCTGTTTTCAGGTTTTCTTGATCATTCTATGACCATGTTTTCTCTTAGGATTGACAAGAAAATACCTACTTGGTATTAAGAGGAATATGAACATAAAGTAATAGTGCTTTACAATTTTTTTAAAAAACATACTATTCATGGAATCATAATTCTATTTTCTTCATCTATGCTCACATATATGCTCAGTGACTTTATCACTCTTAATTTAGGTTCGAAGAAATTGAGCCTTTGATAGCTTATGAGTCTGTGAATTTTTGAAGTTCCATATATCCTACCATGTTGGAGTATAATGAGAATATGTCCCTTTACTCTTAGCACAGTGCTCTTTTTCCATACACAGAATTTTCTTTTCTTTTTTAAAAGAAAAACTTATATTTATTTATTTATTTATTTATTTGAGACACAAAGAGAAAGGCAGAGACATAGGCAGAGAGAGAAGCAGCCTCTATGCAGGGAGCCTGATGTAGGACTCTATCCCGGGACCCTGGGATCATGCCCCGAGCCAAAGGCAGATGCTCAACTGCTGAGCCACTCAGGTGCCCCTGTACACAAAATTTTCTTTCTGTTAAGGGAATATTCTTAGTTACTTCTCTGTTGTCAACTAGAACTTTATTCTTTGTCTTCTTTGGTAACTAATTTCTACTGTGTTAAAATATGTGTTTATTTTTAAGAAACACTTTTTACAGCACATTTTTTATTAGGAAGTAGGATTAGTAGTTATACAAACATGCAGTGAGAGACTTCTCTCTAGGCCTGACAGAAACAGAAAAGAATACTCAGAATCTTTCCAACTTTCCCTCATTTCCCTTTCCAGATACACTTGAAATACACAAGGAGACTAGTAGTATATCTGCTGAAAGTTGGATTATTCTATTTTGTCCAATATGTCAAAATCACTTTGGTTTTCTCTCTCTTTTTTTTTTTTTTAAACATTTATTTATTTACTCAGAGAGAGAGGCAGAGACACAAGCAGGCTCCATGCAGGAAGCCTGATGTGGGACTCGATCCTGGGTCTCCAGGATCACACCCCAGGCTGCAGGCAGCACTAAACAGCTGCACCACCAGGGCTGCCCTCACTTTGGTTTTCATAAAAGAATGTGACACAGACAATTCGTGTCCTTCACATTTCTCAGCCTCCTTTGCAGTAAGGACAGATGTAATATATGCCACTTGCACAGCTGGCCAAAAAAGGCCTGTGCAAACCAACTCCTTTCCCATGATCTTAATTGTTGCATTGGAGATGGAGTCACAAGATGAAAGCAGAATGGATATCCCTGACTCACTGTTTGGCAAGAAGCTGCTCTGGACAGCTACTGGACTCAAAAAGCAGTTTTATGTGAGCAAAAAATAAACTGTTATATGCTTAGCCACTGAGATTCGGGGTTTCTTTGTTACTGTAGTACAGTTTCTCTTATCCTGACCAATTTAGGTGTTGAAACCACCTTGGATAAGAAGGACTTGAAATAGCGACTATTGAAGGCTAAGTCAAAAAGGCAGTCAAATTTGATTTCAGACAGAGACAGTAAAAAAGAAACAATAATCTTTTTAAAGGTCCTATTTTTTTGGGGGGGGGGTGGAGATGTTATTTGGGGGAAAATTTACTAAGAAATCACTCCAGAGTCATCACATTCAATACACAGAAAAACATCATTTTTTCCCATTATCCTACCTGGCAAATAAATCTCACCGTTAATTCCTGCATGGGCCATAGGCACTCCCGGATACGGCTGTGGCAACTGACAAAAATTCGGCTTGTGGATTTTTGAGTTGGTAAAAATATATAATCCTGCGGACTGGATGAAAATGAATGATTAAAGCATATTGGCAATCCAATCGTAAGAGTGGAATATTGTCTTACATTTGTACTGTAAGAGGCCAAGAGCAGGCTGCCCCAAAATGAACCACATGGCATATTGATTTTTTGGAATTGAAGCTACTTGAGAAACAGTTGGTACTAGGACACTAAGTCCCTCCTCTGTCCTTTCAGAGCAGGAAACACACCCCCCTGTGAGAAATACCCTCCCTGTAGTAAGAATGAAAAAAAAAATTCCTTATCAGCAGAGATAGAAACTTTAAAGCCAAGAAAGCTATAGAAACGAACCCTGTTATTTTTTTTCTAATCTATGACCTCAGCCCAAATTCCATTTAGAATTCTAGAGTTCCCAACATCTGCTTTCCTTATCCTGTCAATTTCTCACAAATGTATTTGTCTTTGTCTAAAAAGTGTGAGAACTGCTTGTTCATTTCTCTAGGTCTCAATTTCATTATTGGGCTTGCATGAGTACATAAAATTGTTTTTTTCTCTACTTAATCTGTCTCATGGAAATTTAATTCTTAGTTCAGCTGGAAGACCCTGAGGAAGAATATTTCCTTCCTGACACTATTATACTTTCATCATTATTATGTACTGAGTTCATAAGATCTTCATGAAAATGCCACACAATAGGGAAGAGACCTATTTTTTTTTAATTAACTTTTATTGGTGTTCAATTTACCAACATACAGAAAAACACCCAGTGCTCATCCCGTCAAGTGTCCACCTCAGTGCCCGTCACCCATTCCCCTCCAACACCCATCCTCCTCCCCTTCGAGACCTATTTTTAAAATATGAAAACAGTCACAGAAAGTCCAGTTCACCCAGTTAGTGAAGAGAAGTTGGGATTCGAACTCATGTCTTCTGATTCCTATTTCTGAATTTTGTGTGCTATATGCTGATGCCCCTTTAATTATCTTTTGCATCAAAGAAACTAAATATTTTACACTTGGATGTTTATGCTTCCTTTCTTTTCTCCCTTCAAACAAATATAATGTGGGTGTGCCGGTGTGTGTCTGTGTGTGTAAGTCATGGTCTTACGGCACAGAGTACTTTTTTTGTTTCTTTTCATTTGAAATTATAGGGTTGCATAGTGGAGATTTTTCTTCACAATCCTAGTAAACTTTGCTTTCTTTATGTTTTGTTGGAAAATATGCCTTTCCCTGAATCTCTGTGCTCAACTCAGCTCTTTCATAATTTATTCTTATTTCTTTTTCTCCCTTTCTTTTAAGTATCTTGAATCTTTGTATCCAAAACAGACATGCAGATGCCTGCAGTCACCTGGTTCCTACAACCCACCTGGTCTCAGCTGCCTTTTTTTTTTTCAATATTAGCCACAGGTAAATATTATTTGCTGTCTTATTTCAGTGTAGTGAGAGACTGTGAGAACTGAGGCACAGCTGTCAGTGGTGGTAGTGACATGAGATAGAAAGAAGTCAGAAATACATGTTTAAAGATTAAACAATAAGCTAGGAAACCTAAGAAGTCCTCTTCCTTTTCCCTACCACCAACTGATTTATGATTCTGGAGGCTCCAGAAGAGACAGATTTAAATTGCTGTCGGCTACTCTGCAGAATGACATATTTTCCTCAAAGTGTAAAGAGAGTTGACAGTCCTTCTGGTGTGATAAGGTTTAATCTCACAAACTAGATAAACTCTCCTTTCACAACACTGCCTAGTTAATCTCAAAGATAAATATTTTATCTAACATACCTGTAATACTAGCATTACTACCCAAATTTTGTGAATCTTTTCTTCATGAAAGATTACCTTCAAGTTTTCCTGAAATTTTGTTGCACTTGCTGAAGATGATGAAAGTATCATACTTGTATGTTCAGTCATGTATTCATTCAATATGTATTTATTGTGCATCAGACTGATATGATGGCTGCCAATAAGGAATTCACCTTTCCAACATATGGGAAATGTTTTGTTATCCTCACATACTAGAATCTCTGACAGTGGCTGAGAGGGGATATGACAGTAGTGAATAGCTTTGGGATCCACTTGGTTGAGGTTGTGAACCCTAAAAGTACACCCCTTGCTCTTTAAAGAGCCAGATAAATTCGTGATGGAATATCAGTATGTGTACAAAGTTCTCCATGCCTCTGATGTTTCAGTATTTTTCTATTAATTTTAGCTTTGTTTTAGGGAGCACAGGACCAGATTCTAGAGCTCAGAAGCCCACTTATTCTCCATTTTAGTAAAGACTTGAAACTCAGTTTAGTTATATTTTCAGAAAGATGAATTACCTCAAAAATACTGTAAATGTCATCATTATCCAGGATCTGCTTTGGCGTGTAAATGATCCCCTTGTGAATTAAGTCTTCTGCGTGGATACATTGCTCACCATCTTCTCTTCTGAAATCTCCATAACCAACACTAAAGATACCCTTTACTGGTAGCAAATTATAGACCTGCAAAATGGAGAGAAAGAGGGAAAATTCGTTTTTTTTTTTAAATTTTATTTTAAGTGTGATAATGTTCAACCTGGGATTTAGAAGATCATGGTGTTTGTTTAATACTCCCATGCTGATGTTATAAAAAGCAACACAGATAATCATGGGGAAATAATAAGAGTTATGGATCCTAATCCTCTTATGCAAAGGAAATTAATACGTAGAGAAATCAAATTAATTGATCAAAGTCTCACAGCCCATTTTGGTTAAAAATAAAACTCAAGTTTCCTATGTCCTAGCCCAAATGCCTTCCTTTAAAATGAAGCAGAGGGGTGCCTGAGTGGCTTAGTTGGTTAAGGGTCCAATTCTTGATTTCATCTCAGGTCATGATCTTAGGGTCATGAGATTGAGCCCCTTTTGGGCTCCACACTCAATGGGGAATCTGCTTGTTATTCTTCCTCTCCCTCTCCATCTGTTCCCCTCCTCCACTTGCCTGTGCGGTCTTTCAAATAAATAAATAAATAAATCTTAAAAAAAAAAAAAAAAGGAAGCCAAAAATGTGAACAGTACAGAGAAGTGAGATGAAAGAACAGAAGCCACTCATAATCCTATCACTCAGAAATAATCATTGTAAATTCTTGATTAATTCCTTTCCCCACTTTATATAACTGTTTCCAACTCTAATGAAGTTTTTTGTTTGTTTTAGTCTACTATTTTGGGACGATGTCTAGTTTGAGAAAAAACTAGGTGCATAGGCAACCTAGAAATAAACCATTTGCAGTTCAGTCTTTGCCCAGAGCCTAGTGTCAGGTACCTGCTTAGTCACATGGTATCCAGGTCATTAAACAAATACTGGCCTCTGTGCAGACAGTTTAATCTGGCTGCGTTCATCTCTTATCTATGCTACGACAACAACCTACTAACCCTTCCCATTCTTTCAATTCAGTTCTTATCCTCTCAGCAGCAAACAGCATCTCCTTAACAGAGAAATCTGAATTGTCATTCTTCTGTTTAAAACTCTTCAGATTCCAGGTTCATCAGGTTCAGGTTCCTCAAAGAGTTAAAAATAGACCTGCCCTACCACCCAGCAATTGCACTGTTGAGGATTTACCCCAAAGATTCAGATGCAATGAAACGCCGAGACACCTGCACCCCGATGTTTATAGCAGCAAGGTCCACAATAGCCAAACTGTGGAAGGAGCCTCGGTGTCCATCGAAAGATGAATGGATAAAGAAGATGTGGTCTATGTATACAATGGAATATTACTCAGCCATTAGAAACGACAAATACCCACCATTTGCTTCAACGTGGATGGAACTGGAGGGTATTATGCTGAGTGAAGTAAGTCAATCGGAGAAGGACAAACAGTGTATGTCCTCATTCATTTGGGGAATATAAATAATAGTGAAAGGGAATATAAGGGAAGGGAGAAGAAATGGGTGGGAAATATCAGAAAGGGAGACAGAACATAAAGACTCCTAACTCTGGGAAATGAACTAGGGGTGGTGGAAGGGGAGGAGGGCAGGTGTTGGTGGTGAATGGGTGATGGGCACTGAGGGGGGCACTTGATGGGATGAGCACTGGGTGTTATTCTGCCACCCAGGTGTCCCCTGTTGCTTGTTTGTTTATTTTAATACCTCATAAGACTGTAAGTCTAAGATGGTCAAAAACCACATCTGGTTGTTCACCAATAGAATGCCTGTTCCTAGAGCAGGATCCAGCCCCTGGTCAAGATATAGCTAACATTTGTCGCTTTGTCACAAAGCGAACATTGTCCCTTTATTAGGGGACAATGAAAGTAAACCACAAGGCCTTTTTGAAAGTGCTTCATTACTAGTTTGAATGGAAACTCTCTTTTGTCCATATTTCAAACCAATGAGTAAGTGCCTAGATTTTTAGAGCAAGCTTAAAAATCAGGCATTTCACAAACTACCTTGAAACGTGGTACATTAAAGGTAGCATTGAATAAGAAATCTGATTCCAAATTCCACATTTAAAATATATTTTTGGCCTGCTCCTTTTGTAGTGGTTTTATCTATCCTAGCTATGTTTTCTTCATTCATAAAATTAAGGTAATAATACCCATCTGAAAGAATTATTACTCATGTATTCATTCATTTGCAATGTACTAGCATCTTTGTACCTACATAAGGTACTGGGCTAGGCAGGGAATGCGGTGGGGAGCCATGTTGCTCCCTCAATGAGAATATATTATAACAGAGAATGAAGTGAAGTGAGACATGGAAAGCATTTGTGCAAAACGTCTTTTGTGGAACTGAATTATATTCCGTTTCATACATAACCTACTACACCATGCCTGACACTTAGAAGAACACATGTCCTTTCAGCTATAACCTCCAGCTTCCTGAACTGGTCTTCTCCTGTGTGCGTGCTCTGACATGCAAGACTCACCGACTGAGGGGAGAGCTCAGTTTCAGGCTTCATCAGCAGAACACTCTGGTCTACTGCTCGGAGGGCACACAGGGAGTTAGGAAAGGCCCTGACCTCTAGGTTGGTGTGTGAGGCCGGCAGGCTCTGGTCTGAGGAGAAGCTCAAATTTACCTGTAAAGAGAATACAATTATGGCAGCAAATTTTCTAAGTGTTACAACCTCAACACTCTCTTCTACCCCAGGCTAGGGCTAGCTCTTTCCTCACTTGGCTTTTTTTCATCCGTTTTAGACCAGGCTTAAGAGATGTGTACACTGCGGGACTACCAGTTAACGATCTCAGGAATGAACTGGAAATGTGGTTCCAGTTAACTCAGGTTTCCTGCTCCTTTAATAACTGGTGAAATTGGGATGCCTGGATGGCTCAGTGGTTGAGCGTCTGCCTCCGGCCAAGGGCGTGATCCTGGAGTCCCGGGATCGAGTCCCACATCGAGTTCCCTGCATGGGGCCTGCTTCTCCCTCTGCCTTCATATCTCCCTCTCTCTCTCTCTCTCTCTCTTTCTGGGTCTCTAATGAATAAATAAATACAATCTTTTTAAAAAAATAACTGGTGAAATGTAAATTGGTTTCGGTCACATTGAAATAGAATCCTGAGTGGGAATGAGAACACATCCACTAACAAAGATACATACCTTGCTGTAGTTGACTTCTCTCTGTGTAGGTTTTTGTGGTGAATGTGTGTAGTTTGCATGGTGCCCTGAAAAGTCATGCTCGGCCTCTGAGACCAGCCACCTGAAGTCTCCTCCAGGGGGCAGTCTTAGTCATCTGACATTCTAGAAGGGTGCTTTATTATTTATCAGGATCCGGGATTTATTGGGTCATTTAAAAAATTGAACATCTAACATGCATCCTGAGAGTTAACTGGCTGAGATAATTCAAAGAACTGTGAATAAAGAATAAGAACTACAAAATAATGGAAAATTGTGCAATAATTTTTTCAGATTTGATTCTGTTTTGGCCAGTAGAAACTCACTGATAAGTGAGTCTATCAGTTCCCTATGTTTATGTAAACATTTCTTGAGTAGAATCTGAGTTTTATTTTATTTTGAGTAAATTTTGAGTAAAAATTTGAGTATATTTTGAGTAAAATATAAAATAAGTCATTTAGAATTTAGATACTTTAGTAGCATCAAGTAATATCCTCAGTTTATAACTTTAATAACTCTCTTTTCTAACTTTTAGTGGTAAATAAAAATAGTCAACTTTCTTCTAAATACTTTTCTTTTTTAATAGCTTTCTCTACTTTTCTTTTCTTTTTTTTTTTTTTTTTTGAGAGAGAGAGAAAGAGAGAGAGCATGCACCCACAACCCTGAGATCCCGACCTAAGCCGAAAGCAAGAAATCAGTCACTTGACAGTCTGAGCCACCCAGGTGCCTCAGCATTTCTACTTCTGATGACTAAGTTACAAGATATTTAACATGAAGAGATTGAGAATAACGTCCAGGGACTTATGCTTCTGCGTGAAAGTTTTCTGATGTTACTCAGGAGGTGTCACATGCTTTGTACCAGAGAGAAACCACTGCTGGAATGAACAAAGTGTGACAAAAGCTGTAGCATAACGTGGCCATTCGAGAATTTAATGAATAATTAACTACCCATGATTAGCAGTAAGGGCATTGAAGTTTGAGACAGGAATCTCCTCTAGGTTCACAAGGAACACACGGTACATTCAAGTAGAACAGAAACTATGCTCTTGGATACCTGTCCAGGTTTAATCTTTAATAAGATGGAATTAAAATTAAATCAGCATCCATTGTGTTTTTTTCTTGGATCATTATTTATTTATTTAGACCTTATATATTTAAAGAGGGATAATCTAATATAGTTTTCATTGCAGAAATGCTCATTTGCTGTAATGCATAGTTTAAATCTCCATAAAACTCATGCTCTATAAGTATATTTTAAAAAAGATATGAAGCTGGTGAATGCTATCTGATTGTAATGTTATGACTATAGCACAAAACTCTCTTGAGATAAAGCCTTATATTTCAGTAGGCTTCTTATTACAGCTATGTATTCTTTGGAAATATAAGATTCCATTTGCAAGTTTGGTTTTTCTCATTAGAGTGCTCAGGTTATGTTTCTCAAAATGGGGCACACACACATATACCTCTGTTCTGTATTATCAGAATTTAACTCACAGTGAGTTGCTGGTATCAAATAGTATATGGAGGTATGTCAGGGGGGATGATGGGATAAAACTGTCAGGTCCTTGTGAAGCATCATTTTTAATGAAACATTGGGGAACAAATATTTCAAAATTAACACTATGAAAGCTTTATAGCAGAGCATATTTTGAATTCCATATGAATTTTAAGATAAAACAAGAAACTTTGAAAACATTGGACTTATGGCCACCTGTTCCAGATTTCTCCACTAACCCTCTCAGGCAGGGTATGGCATCATTCTCTGCCTTTGGAGGTCTTACAGAGGGTAGTTTTAGGAGCATTCTATGGCAGTTTAAAAAATGTATACAATTTCCTTCTTTTCCATACTTCAAAAGGGGAGATGAATAAAAGAACTGCTTATACAAAAGACCCACCTTATTGGCAAAACAGTTTTCAATCTCGAGTTTCTCAGTATCGGCAACAATTTCTCCATTGGGCAAAATAGCATAAATGAGCAGCTGGGCTACAGGAGCAATGTCTGATTCCACTCGAAAGGAGAAGGAAAATACCCCTTTCACTGGAGAATAAAGAAAGTTCAAGATAACTGATTAGGAAGAAGGAAGAGTTCTCAATTTTATAAGGAAGAGGCTCTCCAATTATTTCACTTATTCACAATCTGGAGCACACTAAAGAGAGGATTTGCATTTATACCATTGTGCATGTAGTAGTGTCCAACACCTACATGCCAAACCATCAATAGTTTTCCTCAAAGATGTAGGATAAATTATTTCCTTTGCTTAAGTAGAAAAAATACATTTCATACACATTTCTGTTTTACAATTGAAAAAAGGAGGTTGGGGGGGATCCCTGGGTGGCTCAGTGGTTTCGCCCTGCCTTTGGCCCAGGGCGTGATCCTGGAGTCTCGGGATCGAGTCCCGCGTCGGGCTGCCGGCATGGAGCCTGCCTCTCCCTCTGCCTGTGTCTCTGCCTCTCTCTCTCTCTCTATCATAAATAAATAAAAATAAATCTTTAAAAAAATAAAAAAAATAAAAAAGGAGGTTGGGGGGGCCCCGGTGAGCCCGCGGGACGGGCCTCAGGGGCGGGAGCAGGGCGCCCGGTACTCCTGCCCGCCCCCCGCCCCCCAAAAAAATTAAAAAGGAGGGTTTTTTTTTGTTTGTTTCTGTTTTTGTTTTTAAAGATTTACTTGAGAGAAAGAACAAGCAGGGGGAAAGCAGACTCCTCGCTGAGTGCAGAACCCAACTTGGCTCTATCCCAGAAACCTGAGATCGTGACCTGAGTTGAACTCAAGAGTTGGACGCTTAACCCACTGAGCCAGCCAGGTGCCCCTAAAAAATATTTCTCAAGAAAAAAAGTCAAGAGAGAAGAATCTCTAGACGTCTTTAATTATCTCTATCTATGATCCAAATCAACACAATTCCTGTCATATGCATGAGGATAATTCAAAGAACGCAACACAATCTCTAACTTCAGGCCATTTTCAATACTGCAGAGATATAGGTACAAATAATCATATACAAAACATGCCATGTTTCTGATTTTTATCAGAGAATTTCCTGCATTTGGTGGTTCCTTTTTGTGTGCATACGCAGTGCTTATAGTTATGCCCACTTAATTTTCTCATAAATGTTCTAAGTTTCTTGTATCATGAAATTATTTAAAAATTATAGCCATCCTATATCTATAGGAAATTTGAAGAAAGGTTGTGGTGAAAATACATAGAAATAGGAGGGTTGAAATAAACTTGAAACTTCTCACTTATGTCACTTAGCATATTACCCTCTAGAGGCCATCCATGTTGTTGCAAATGGCAAGATCTCATTCATTTTTTTATGGCTGAGAAGTACAGCATAGGGAATGTAGTCAATAATATTGTAATAACATTGTATGGTGACAGATGATGACTATACTTATCATGGTGAACACTGAGTAATGTATAGAATTGTCAAATCAATATATTGTACACCTGAAATTAATATCCCATTATATTAACTATACTTCATAAAATAATTTGAAATGATAATACTAAACCATATAATGGGCACATAAAAAAACATAATATCCTGAGGGCATCTTGAAGGCAAGGACCATATTTTATTAATATTTTTATCCAAAAGCCTTATTATAGAGATATATGAAGAAAGATATATTATCTTCAAATTCAGTTCTCTTCAAGTATAGTTCAAATATATAAACTTCAAATAAAGTTTAGCTATCACAAATTGTAAACAAAGAGATATCCTTCACTGATGAATTAGTTTAAAATATTTATTATGTACCCACAAGCATGCCAAGGACTAATAGAAAAAATGGGGTTTCGAAGATAAAGGACAAATACATTTTAATTTTTGTAATAGGTATTCTTCATTTTTTCCTAGATATTCTGACTTACTTTGGGTAGGTGAGCTTTTTGATCTCCCTAAATATGCTCTATTAATAAAAAATTTTATTTTGCCTTAGCTAAATGATAGCCTATAATCATTCAAATGAATAGAAAAAAGGGAAGCTAATTATGAGATTTAGACTGGGGACATGCAATAAATAAATAGACCAAATGTATTCATCTTTTTGTAACAGATCATTTTTTAAAAAAGTTATTTATTCTTTCATTAAGAGATGTTAATGATTCAAGAAAATCCAGAAGGAAAGTATTATCTAAGATATAGAAATGCTGTGAATCACTTGACTTAAATGACATTTAGAAAACACTCTGCTTAAGAGCAGAAGAATAGAAATTCTTACATTTACCAAGATAGATCATATGTGGGGCCATAAAATATGTCTCACTAAATTTTTAAAAAAATTCTTTAAAAAGATTGTATGTATGCATGTACGTATGAATCTATAGAGCATGCAGGAGCAGGGAGATGAGGTTTGTGGGGAGAGAATCTGAAGCCTACTTCATGCTGGGTGCAGAGCCGATTTGGGGCTTAATCTCACCATCCTGAGATCATGATCTGAGCTGAAACGAAGAATTGGACACCTAACCGACAGAGCCATCCAGCCAGGTGTCCCATGACTTACTAAATTTTAAAGAAATAATCACAGCAGCATTAAATTAGAAATAAATAAGAAAAATCTCTGAAAAATATCTTGGTATTTGGAAATTAAATAACATTTATTTTATGAATCACCCATAGTCCAAAGAAGATATTAAAAGGGAAATTTGAAAATGTTTTGTACTGAACATAAATGAAAATATCACATGCAAATAATTGTAAGATGTAGACAAAGCAGTATCTTGAAACCTAATGCTGTTTGTCCAACTGCTTTCAAAATTTCTTCTGACTGATGACTCTGTCATCCTAGAAAGGATTACACCCAAGGCCCCATCAGTATCTAATTTAGATAATTGAGATGATGATATTTGGGCCTTTCAAGCTGATGAGACTTACATGAGATTTTGGACTTGAGTTAATGCTATAAAGGATTGAGGCTTTTAGGGTTGTTGGGATGCGGTGAATGCATTTTGCATATGGGATGGATGTGAATCTCTGGGGCCAGGAGGCAGTTTGTGGTATGCAGAATAATGTCTCCCAAAGATAGATCTCAAAAACTTTGTTATGTTACATAGCAAAAGGGACTTTGCAAATGTGATTAAGTCAAGGACTTTGAGATGAGAAGATTATCCTGCATTATCCAAATGAGCCCAATGTAATCACAGTAATCTTTAAAGAGGGGGCAGAAATGAAAGAGAGAGATTTGAAGATGATGTATTTCTGTTGTTGAAGATAGAAACTGAAGGATGTAGGAGGTCTTTAGGAAAGGAAATGGATAATTAATTCCTGAGAGCTCCAGAAAGCCTGCAGTCTTTGGACACCCTGATATTTAGTCCAGTGTGACATCTGACCTACAAAACTATAGGCTGATAAATTTGCATGGTTTTAAGCCAGAAAGAGGGTGGCAATCTATTACAGCAGCAATAGGAAACGAATAAAAAGACCTACACAGTAAGATTTTTCTTTAGTGATTTTCTGTGCTTTTAAATTATTTTATGCATCTTAAGACATTTAATTATAAAATGAATATATTTTACTTGAGGAATAAAATTTAAAATATAGAAATGCTATAAAATGAAGAAAAGATACTAAATGGACTAAAATGAGGGTGCCTGGGTGGCTTAGTCAGTTAAGCATCAGCCTTTGGTTTATGTCATGGTCCTAGGGGCCTGGGATAAAGCCCTGAGTTGGGCTCCCTGCTCAGTGGGGAGCCTGCTTCTCCCACTCCCTCTGTTCCTCCCCCTGCTTGTGCTCTCTCACTCCCTTTCTGTCAAATAAATAAATAAATAAATAAATAAATAAATAAATAAAATCTTTTAAAAAATGAATCTAGTATGCCATGTTTTTATATTAGCTTCCTCATCTCTGGTTGATGGAAGAAGATTGGTGACCATTGCCTCTGTAAAATGTACATGTAAAATGTAAGATGTAAAAGTAACTCCATCTTGCTAAAATGTTTAGGATCTGAGTATATGAGAGAAAAACAAGGAAATCCTGGAAGTACTTACAGTCTCCTTGTTCAATGGACAGCACATGGGTTCCTGATCGGGAGATCATTCCTCTTGCTTTGATCTGAAGAGGGAAATACATCCATTATCATCTTAAAGAGCACATAGTAAACTTACATAAACATATTTAAAATATATAAATAATCTCACTACTCCAACCCAGAAGTTTTTTTTTAATATTTTATTTATTTATTAATGAAAGACACAGAGAGAGACAGAGAGAGAGAGAGAGAGAGAGAGAAGAGAGAGAGGCAGGGACACAGGCAGAGGGAGAAGCAGGCCCCATGCAGGGAGCCGATGCGGGACTCGATTCCGGGTCTCCAGGATCACGCCCCGGGCAGAAGGCAGGCGCCAAACCTCTGAGCCACCCAGAGATCCCCCAACCCAGAAGTTTTGAATATTTTTCAGCATTTTCCTGTATGTATAGTTACACACTTTAAGTAAGAAATATATATTTTGCAATGTTTTAGTGTTTTACTTAATATTTGCTACTTTTCTTGAATATTAATACTTCAAATTTACATATTCTTTCAATAAATATTTTAAACATACACAAAGCAATATGCAGTACAGGAGGATATAAAGTACATGTAAGTTTTCTCTATTGTTAAAAACCTAAATGTATTGACACTCTGTATGTGCCAGACGTTGAACTAAATAATTTGGTTTTAAGATTTTATTTAATGTGCACAATATTCACATGAAGTAGGTATAAATCCTATCCCTAGTATTTAAGAAAGATGACTGATATTTGTCTTACAAATGAGATTATATAAATTGCCCAAAGTCACATAACTAGGAAGCAATAAAACTAAGACTCTTATTGTCAATTTCTTTTTGCTTTTTCATAGATTTTTAAAAAACATTATTTATAGTTAATCCTACCTAGTATTTCCTACACATTGATTTTTCTTAAAATGACTTACTTGAGTAACTACCAGTTTTGGATCATATTTTTAATCTCAGGGCACAAATAAGTTTATTGACCCCAAAAGTATGATACCGATTTATAATATGCCCGTCAATGTCCTTTTTTCCTTCAAATGCACTATTAAGAACTTTGTAAACTATTCAGAAGCTTTATAGGTGTAAAATGTTAGTTACTGCTTTACTGTTTTATTTTCACTTCTCCAATTAATGTCAAAATTGAACATTTTTAGAAGATTGTTTATAATATATATATTTTTAAGTCACTCCATACCCAACCCAGAGCCCAACATGGGGCTTGAACTCACAACCTTGAGATCATGACCTGAGCTGAGATCAATCAAGACTTGGATGCCTAACTACCAACTGAGCCACATAAGTCCCCAAATGTTTATAATTTTTATTTCCTATAGTTCTTGATTTCCTTAGTTCTTGATTTCTTATACTTTGCTTATTTATCTGTTAAGTTCTAAGAAAAACATTCCTTTTGACTAAGAAGGCATTTTTTTCTTAGTCTTTTTCCTCTCATTCAATAATTTTCCATTGGAACTCATAAAACTAAAAAGTTTCAGTAGGGACCAGAGCATAAGTAAGAAATTAAAGCATTAGGAATTTTATTAGGAAGTAACTTTTCTTCAAAAAAAAAAAAAAAAAAAAAGGTGCACACTGATACCTAGCACAGCACATTACTTAGATAGGAACTCAATCTCCACATGATTAGAAAGAGCTATAGTGGTTTCCATTCTTACCAAATAATAGAAGGTTAATTCTTTTTCATCCTTCAGAATCTGTCCATTCAGGATGTAGTGCGCCCGGATCTCCTGGGTTTGTCCACAAGTTATGGTACCAGCAACAAGTTCAAGGTGAACATAACTCTTGCTCGGGGAGAAAATATGCTTTGCAGTGTGATGTGCTTGGTTATGAAGTTCTTCAAGCCACCAATTATCAAAACAGTGGACATTCTGTTTGTAAGTCACCTAGTGTAAAGGATAAAAGGTCTTAAAAAGGCTATTTGTTAATGTACATTATGTATATCTTGGTCACCCTGAAATGTCATGTACTGAAGATTTTATGTGAACCAGGCCTGTTTGATTCCATCATAGTCTGCTGTCCCAAATAAAGCATAATCTGTGACTTTTCCTTAAGTTTATTTAAGGTTGTGCTATACTGATTTAATAGATAATATTCCCTCATAGTCGAGATCAATTACTTTTTCTTAATACTCTTAAGCCTCTAAACTGCATAAAGATATTTAAATTTTTTACAAAAATAAAAAATGGTGGTAACACCAAAGAAACCAAATAACATCTAAGCTATAATAATGTTGTAAAAATATTGAATTTTATATGGGGATATCAAGATGATCTAATAAGTGTCTCCTGACACTAGACGATGCTAGAGTAAAAGTTTTCTGGCAGATAATTTTTTTCTTATAACTTAGGTCTCTGATTTGCTTAATTTCTATTTTACTCTTTATTGCCATTTCTTTCCTTCCTAGAATTTATGTGCTTCCCGGATATGTTTAAGTTATGTGGCCTCAGCAATGTCTTTTCAGTCCCAGATGGCCCTTCCCACTTACCATAACTGTAAAGAGAGAAGATGTAAAGTTGGTGGTATCAATGTAAATGTTCACCAAACCATGTTCATTCGTGGTAAGGCTGGATTGGTATGTGGTTACGTCCACACTGACGACTACAGTTTTATGGGCCATTGGCTGATCCTTCTCGTCAACTAGAAGAACCTAGAAGTGGAAGTAATAGCTGGTGTCAAGGGTTACATAGCAATGACATCTTCCACTCTCTCTTGTGTTCACCTCTTGACCTATTGGCCACTGTCATTTACTAAAGATCTTAGAATCTGAAAATAAGATTTGTTTTTCTGGGCTCTAAACTATTTTTCTTTCTGACATTTCTATTTAGATGTTCCGTGAGCATATAACAATTAAGAATATGCAAAAATGAGTTCAAAATATCACCTTTCTCAATTTTCTTCATCCCTGTGTGCTCTATCTCAGGATACAGTGCTTCTATCCATTCCCATAGATTATCCAACAATATCATTTCCCCTCTTTTGCTGACTACATCTAACCCAAGGCCAAGTGCTATCTCTTACTCTGTTCAACACATTTTATTTACTTCTCTTCAGACCCATTGCTATCATTCCAGTTAAAATCTGTTTAAGGTGAAATAAAATGAGATCACTTATCAAAGGGTTTACAGTGGAGCTGAGAGGAACCATGAACTTTTGAATTGGGCCAAACTCAGCCCAAATGCCTGTAACCTGCTACAGAAGATTTTGCTCAGTGAAAGCCTTAGCAACCAATTATATTCAGTCAAGATTAGATTTCTTCCACCAACACCAATCAAAATTCCTCGTGAATAACATGTACAAGAATCCTCCTTTGTCTTTAAAACCATTGATATCTGTTCTCAGGGAGAAGATACACTATGTGGATTGCTGCCCAAATCCATGTTTTTTGAATTGCAATCTGAGGCTCCAAATAGATGTCTTGTTTTTATTTTAGCTCTATTTCTTTCCTCCACAGACAAAACATAATATTTTTCCCCCATCTGATTTCCAACAGCTTTTTATTTAATCTTCCACGGTTCATTCTCTTACTGCTTCATGCTTGCTTCAAATCACCCTCTCCATGGCCTGAGCTAAACTGGTCATGTTATTCTCCTTAAAACTTTCAATAACTTCTCAATCCAAAATTCTGAGCAGGGGTGCCTGAGTGGCTCAATTGGTTAAGCATCTATCTGCCTTTGGTTCAGGTCATGATCTCGGAGTCCTGGGATCGAGCCCTATGTTTGGGAGGGTGGTCCCTGCTCAGCAGATAATATGCTTTTCTCCCTTTCCTCTCTGCTTGTGCTCTCTCTCGCTATATCTGTCACCATCTCTGTCTCTCTGAAATAAATAAATTCTTAAGAAAAAAAAAAGAAAAACAAACAAACAAAACCCCATCAAAATTCTGAACATATTCTATGAAGCCCTCAAGATCTGTTCTGGCTTACTTACAGCCATCTCCAGCTATATCTCCTACCTCAGCCTGTCACATAGTTGCTCTTTAAAAGCTGTTTCACACTTAGGACCTTGACCATTCTCCCCTTTCTTAAATTTCTGGCCAAGTCATATTCATCCTTTTAATATTCAGTTTTCTCACATTCTTCACTTGTTCCAAGATGGCTTTGCCCAATCATATCTATACATGTATTAATTTCTTGCCAATTTGCAACATAATACTGTAATAAATGAAGAAAATACAAAATTCGTAATGTCATCAACTATGAAATACTTAGGAGTTTCACAGTTAATGAAGAAATTGCCTATCAACTGTCAATTGCCTATCAGCTGTCAATTCAAATATTAGTTACTAAAAAAGGAAATTTAAAATGCCTAGAAACCTTATATCTCTTATATGACAGAAAACTGATAGTTTACTAAGTTAGATATCAGTCTGAAAACTTACCAATATTATTACCAATACAGAGCTTTGAAACTGGAAAAAAAAACTTTTAAAAACTATCAATATGAAAAAAACCCTCAATCGTCTAGATGAAAGAGTATCTTTAAAAAAGAATTGTATTACAAAATCATTGTTTATAAAGGGGTAATCTGAGTATGCAGCCAAACTACACAGGAAAAATGTCTTTCAGAGATGTGTTAGGAAGTTAGTCAATAAAAGTGTGCTTTGTTTTTCTGGATATGATGTTATTTGCCTTTTAAGTTTGTCATGGCTACCATTTCTTTCCCCATTTGAAATAAATATTTATTTTTATAATAAATTGTATTTTCGTAATAAATTGTACTCTTGTGGTAGTAAAATTTATTTTCTTAATGGCCACCTCTCCCGAAATATGAATTTTATTGAAAAGATATTTTACCTGCCCATAAAAAGGAAGCCCAGGTCTATAATATGTATCCGCTTTTGTAAATTTCAGCTTGCTCAGGATATTTGTGATTTCACATGATCCATGCCCAGTTAGTTCCACCTCTGAAAAAGAAAGAAGTGAAATCGAACTGTTCTATATATTCAACTCACTTCCTACTTCCACTCCAGCTTTGCTTTGTCATGACAAAGTACTATCCCTATTCTATTTCTTACTCTTTCCAGAATTTTTCACACTTAGAAAATACAAGCAACTTGACATTAGCTTCACCTTCAAGATAAAAATTATTATACCTAATTTCCCAATTCTTCTGGTTTCACCGGTATCTTATTTATTTGTTCCATTTGTGTTCTTAAGCTCTTCTCAGATCTGTGATCTTGCTCCATTTTTGTTTCAGCCTCTCTCAGATCCCTCTCCTCTCCCCATGACTTTCTGCATACAACAGGATTCTTCACATTGGTCTCAGAACATGTTTACATGTCTATCACAAACTACTTCCCCAGCAAGACCCTTCTTTTCTCTGTATGCCCCTTCTACAGTATAACCAACACCTGGTGCCTTTCCAGTTAGTGAAATGCAATCTGTACCTTGGCTTCATTATCTAAAGCATTGGTCTATCAAAGTCTAAAAGATCTCTTATTTGCTCCAAATATAATATTCTCTCTCTCTCTTTTAAATTAGGTTCCATGCCCAGTGTGGAGCCCAGTGCAGGGCTTGAACTCACGATCCTGAGATCAAGACCTGAGCTGAGGTTAAGGATTGGACATTTAACCAACTGAGCCACCCTGGCACCCTTCCCAGTATAGCATTCTCATCTCAGACTTGATCAAAATGAATGAACTCCTAGAAGTACTTTATAAATCAGTGCCACCGAGACTCTTCCAGTGTCTTCTAAGAAATTGTACTTTATTATTTTCCCCCATGCCAGTGACTTCTAATTTTATTATGCTGGTTTATTTGATACTATGTCCTAAATGTAGTTGTTTCTGTCGTTGGGCTCTCCTTGTCTGTCTCTAGCTTCAATTTAGCAATGCTAAGTGAGTTCACTTTTAGAATGATTGCCCTTACTCTTAGGAGCTATAGATACAATGGGAATCAATTTTGGTCCTGATTTTGCTCTGATTTTTTTAAAAAATTATTTTTATTTTTATTTTTTAAAATTATTTTTAAAGCTGAATGAATCAACTTCTATCTTGATGTTCCAGATTACAATAACTCATTGTTGTAATGATTCATTGTTGAATGAATTTTCTTTGACCCATTTCATTATATTTCTTTTTATCTACTTCTTATCTTTGATTAATGGCATTTCCATTTCCCAGGTCCCAGGTTTGTAATCTTTCGGGCAATTTTGAATAATAATCTGATGTATCAAATTGTAACACCTTAAAATTGTTTCATCTACCCTGTCCTCTTCATGTCTGCTAGAACTATATTTTCAAAATATCAATATATTTAGAACATTCTCCTCAAATATATCTGTAGATACCTAAGGCTTTCCATAATAAAATTTAACCTTTTTAAAAAAGATTTTATTTATTTACTTATGAGAGACACAGGCAGAGAGAGAAGCAGGCTCCATACAGGGAGCCCAACATGGGATTTGATCCCGAGACACCGGGACTATGCCCTGGGCCAAAGGCAGGCACTAAACCGCTGTGCCATCCAGGGATCCCCAAAATATAATCTTTTTAGCATATGATTTACTTTTTTTTACACACCTTAGCCCCAACCTACATTTTCAGTTTCTTCTGAGACTAAACATATTTGTTTTATAAGAATCATGCTTTCCCAGTTCATCACAAGCTTTCAAAATATTATCCAAATCAGCTCACATGCTACTTTATCAACTTTCTTTGTTTCTATATAAAAATTAATTTTCTCTTTTCATACTCATTTGGCTGTTAGTTTTTACATTTCTTATGAAAATTCTGTTGTGGTTATAAATACATACACACAAGTATACATATACATATATACAAACCTATATATAATTTCTTCTTAGATTTCTAGTTCCTTAACAGCAGGGACCATGTTATTTTCATAGTCCCCAGAAACTACAAAGTGTTTTACATGGAATGGAAGTTTGATAGATGCTTAATATATTGGTGACTTAATGAATTAATATTTATAAGTAATACAAACAAACCTGTTCCCTCCTCTTTGATTTTGGCTTCCACTTGTATTGTCATGTCATACCCCCTTTGTCTCAGCTGAAATACTTTGGTCTTCACGAGTTGTGTGAAACAGCCTTTATTATCTGCCTGAAGAGAAAGAAAGAGAGTTCCTGGGTCCTCCAGTTTGATATAAAAAAAGTCAGTTATCAATTTGTGAAAGATTTTTGTTGGCCAAAGGAAATTTTACAAATATTCTGACCATCCTTTAGGTGCTTACCCTTTCCCAAGCCAAAAATGACATCCAGTTTCTTCATTGATCATTGAGTTACTCATTGCCAACCTCTGCCTTCCCCCTTCTCTTCTGAAAGCCTATCCCATTTCTGCCAAATTAAACTTCCTAGTTTCTAAATGTACCAGTGTACTCTCTCTGCATACATTGCTTCACAAGTGATAACATTCTTTCTTCCATTCTTATCTTGGTTAAGAGTTACTGCTCTTCTAAACTCAGCTCAGATATAACATCTCCTCTGTGACCGCTTTCATCTACATATTGACTAAGGATTATATTTTTTAACTGTATTTCTCCATGTCTAGGACATTAATAAAAAGATATATATTCATTGAATAGATGAATCATCATAGTAATTAGATTTCCAAATTAAATATTGGGGCCCACATCTTAAGAAAGATTTGTTTTCATGCACATATATGTGTGGCAGAGGGAGAGAGAGACTCTTAAGCAGGCTCCAGACTCAGCACAAAGCCCAAAGTGAGGCTCAATTCCACCACCCCAAGACCATGACCTGAGCTGAAACCAAGAGTTGGATGCTCAACCAACTAAGTCACCCAGGCACCCCTCGCTGCAGCTTTGATAACTTTCTTTTTCATATCCTTACACTCACTGCCATTCTCTGGGCTTTTATGTTATCTTTCTATGTGGGTTTCATATTCTTCCATATGAGCTTTAGATCCCATAGCAAGTAATTTAATTCTCCCGCTAACTGAATTCCTCCCCCCCCCCTTTTTTAAAGTAAGCTCTTCACCCAGCATGGGGCTAGAATTTATGACCATGAATTCAAAAGTCACAGGCTTTACCACCTAAGCCAGCCAGGCACCTCCTCCCACTAACCAAATTCTTAACACCTGCCACATTCTTTTTCTTTTTATCTGTTTGATAAAAGCCGACTTTGGATACTTTCACATTATTTAATGCCTTTATATTTGGCATGTTAATTGCTGTCAGAAGGAAATTACAAAACTGGCCAAATAAATACCACTATAAATTAATGAACCAAATTCTCAAGTAGGCTCCTAACATTGCCTGGCAATCTTACAGTGTTTCCCCTACCCCACACTGCTCTCTGTTGTCCTGTTTTCACAATACAGTATTGTATTCTATTGTATGATATTCTTTATTGCATTATAATCCATGAGAAAACAGGCTCTGGTGTTGGTGTCTTGGGAAGAATGGTTTCCATATACCTGTTGACTGAATTCTTCACAGACACCTTGCGAATGCATTCCATGGCAGGCAAAATGATATTGTGAGTATTTTCTGCATATGTTAATTGTCACCACACCAGAGACAGGCTTTCCATACGTGTATCTATAATGGTAAAGCAGTTATACAATGGGATATTTAATATAAATAACTCAGATATTTGTTCACATGATTTGATCCACACATATAGCCATCTTGTTCACATAGCAGTTGTACTTTAGAAGCACTTATTCTGAAACTACATCTTAATTATCTAATTATTTTAATTATTACCCATGTCTACAACTCTAAGAAAATGCCTACTGGATCTTTTTAAAATACCTCTAAATGAAAATTTAACAATGTAGTTTTTCTCAGATCTTTCCTTACTTTTAGCTGTGGTTTTACTCTAAGACTATCTTATTTCCTTTTTCTCTGCCTTCAGATTATCTAGGTAATAATTCCAGTTTTGATAACACCTTCTAAGGTGTTTTAAGGCAAAATTTAAGGATATGTAGACAGTATATTTCTAAGTCCTCCCTAATTCATATTTATTTTAAGAGGATAAGTGAGAACTTGAATGGGAATTTAAATATTCAAAAGCACTGACCACACAGAACAGATATGTTATAAATGAACAGTATCATAATAACTTAGTCTGATTATGCCAAATCTGATGGAAAGATATGCTACGGTATGGTCTGAATGTTTGCATCCCTCCAAATTTATATGTGGAAATCCTAAAACCCATAGATGATAGTCTTAGGAGGTAAGGTCTTTGGGAGGTATGTTGATGATGTGAGTGGAGCCCTCATAAATGTGGTTGGAGTCTTTATAAAAAAGGCTCCAGCAAGATCCTTTGCCCTTCCCACCACATGAGGACATGACAAGAAGGCATCAGCTATGAACTAGAGAGAGAAGCTTCACCAGAATGTGACCATGCTGGTAACTTGAATTTGGATTTCTAGCCTCTAGAACTATGAGCAATAAATTTCTGTTTTTTATGAACTACCTACTCTGTGGTATTTTGTCATAGCAGGCTGAGTGAAGTAAGATATTATGGGAAGCCAAACTTAGTCTTGTTTCTCAGAGTGTGCTTTATGGAACACCTATGCTGAAATTACCTGAGATATTTATTGAGATTCAGAGTCCTGAATCTTTCCTTAGGTTTATGATTGAAATTTTTATATATATTTTTAAAATTTATTTATTCATGAGAGACAGAGAGAGAGAGAGAGAGGCAGAGACATAGGCAGAGGGAGAAGCAGGCTCCTTGTGGGGAGCCCGATGCCAGACTAGATCCCAGAACCCTGGGATCGTGACCTGAGCCAAAGGCAGATGCTCAGCCACTGAGCCACCCAGACACCCTATGATTGGAATCTTTAGATTTGGGGCCAAAGGAGTCTACATTTTAATGAATCACCGCCATAGAATCTGATGCTCACTAAGTTTGAGGCCTATTGCTTTGGCCAAAACTGCGAGGTAGGTGAGCTTTGGCTTTGATAGCTCTAATCATCCCCTCATTATAGTTTTTTTTTCTCCCTAATTTCTAGAAGTACTGATAAAGCAATAAATTATTTATTAAATCTCACTTTGTTGAATCTTATCTTTAAATCTGACTCAAAAGGCTCTCTCTCATGAGGGAAAAATCTAAAGCACCAAAACTAGTGACAAAGATGAAAATATGATCCTCATATTGTTTTCAAAAGCAAGAGGTAAAGTGTCTCTCCTCAGTGCATGTGGAATATGTTTTAGTGAACTAAAAAGCAATCAGGGAAGAAATAACTATGACATGTATTGTGAATTCTACATTATGTATATATATATATTTATTTAAGAAGATCTGCTTAGTTTTTCCCCCTAATTTTCCATAGTTTAAGAAGATCTGCTTATTTTTTCCCCCTAATTTTCCAAAGCTTAAGAAATCAGGAGCAATAAGAAATGGGGGCAATAGGACAAAGAATAGCATAGATGTTATGAGTATGAGCATGAGCTTGAGCTGAATGTCCTGTGTTCAGTTTGGGACAGTGTCTGGCATGTAGAATGCTTCATGAAGCTAGATTTTTTTTTTTCAATTGCAGAGCCAATATAGGATAGTGGTGAAGAATTCAGGGTCTGGAGTCAGACTGTTGGATTTAAATTCCAATCTGATGTTTATTATATGTAGCAACTTGAACACTATGTGTTATATTTTCCTCATTTGCAAACTAAAGGTAACTATCCCTATCTCACAAGGCACTTAAAACATTATCTGGCACATTTTAAGTGTTCAGTAAATACTGTTATTGGTAGAAGTAAGTGTCCTGTGCTACCACCCCTGCTCACTCTCTGGAGCTCAGACATGTCGGAGAAAAAGTCATTCTCTAATTCAAATACTTGAAGTCCAGTAACAATTACTTGCAATGCACTTAGAGTAGGGAGATAGAAATGGGATGGAATAAATATAACTCACAGGCCACAGGCGGATACTACAAATTCTTCATCCAGAAAACTAATCGTCTTGGGCATTTTCACTTGGACCTCAAATTTGGGCAAAACTGTTGTCAGCAGAAGGAAGAAAGAGGTGAAGGTGGGTGGGTAGGATATCTTGCAAGTATTAGTAATGACTCTATTACAGAACCTTATAACATAGGATCACATGAAATGATTACAATTACAATAAGAAGCAGCAGAACTGTACTGACAACGGAGATGTGTTTATGATCATGGGTATTTTGTACCACGTTAACTTGGTTAAGCTGGCACTACATTTCCTAGGATCTCCTTTCAAAGATGGAAGGAAAAAGCAGCACCATTAGTCTCTGAAGATGGTCATGGTTAGATGTGGTGAGAGGTGCAGAGAGGCCTCTGGATTCCAGTTTGTTCTTATTCTTTCCCTCTGTGTGTCCAGTTCTTTCCAACTGCTGGTCCTACTGACTAATGGAAGCCCCATACTCATCACCAGAAACTTGATTACGGAAGTATTGAAGTGGTACATGTACATACAGTTTTCCATCGATTGTTCTATCAGTTTCCCTTCATGGTCACTTTAGCATCTGAAGGCACCCTTACAGGTGATAATTTATTCATCGCCACTAATGCTTCAGGAGAACTGGTTAGTGAGTGCCTCCAATCCACCTGCTCCTCCTGCTGGGCCCTTACTTTTCTAGCCTCTCTCACAGTTGTACAAGACTAGCTGTTCCTATAACAAATCCTGGTCCTATAATCCTCATGACAATCCAGGTGAGTTTGGGGAATCACGTTTTGTGGTAAGTCTCTTCATCCATGGCATGATATACTTAATTTATATTAGAAAATCCACATGACTGATAACTCATAAAATGGCTTCAGTACCTGGCTGCTTTGATTAGAGTAGTATAGGTGTAGGTCATAGACAACCAGGAGGTGCCTTCAGCTATAAGTTATAGTTCAACAGATGCATGCAGATATTTATTGTTTTGGTTCACAATTTCTGTTTGAATAGAGTAATGGACCTATTAAAATCTCTCTTGCCTCTTGCTGGCTCTGTAATTTTGGTAAATTACTAACTGTACTAGTTATTGATGTACTCGTTTGTAAAATGGAGATAACATAGTATCTGCCTCAGATGGTTGATAAGAGGATTAAATGAGATAGTGCATGAAAATGGCATAGTGAATATTTAGGTAAATTAAAAAATTGCTAATTTCCAACTATCATATGCTAGATTTTTGCTAGTACCTATGTGTAAAAACTCTTACACTCTTAAATAATGTCATAAATGTCTTGGATACAGGTAGAATTCTTACCGTATTCCTTCACTTCAAAGGGATGCTCTATTTTTTCCCCTGACTCCTTCTCCAGCTTGACCTTATAAGCACCCAGGGTGGGCTCCACTGAGAGTGGGAAGGAGAGCTGGCTGAGTCCTCCTTGCAATCTGAGATTTTGCCATTGGAAAATTCGGTTCCTTTTGGGATTCTATAGGTTAGAACATTATGAGTTCATAGAAAAAATTAAAATATGTATTTTGAGTAGAGGGACAGCTTTTCAGGGAGGGCACATTGGGGCTTGGATAGTAGATGTTTTGTAAATTGACATCAAAGGTACTGAGCAAAGTTGTCTAGGAATTCTACACTGAGGAAAGGGCGGCAGGGTTACCAGCTATGAGATATTACAGATTGTAGTACCTCTTTTTGAGATTATGCATACCCAAATTGGTTAGGAATTTGGCTCTTCCGTAAGAGCCACTAAGTTGTACCAGCTCAGGGGATTTTGTTCCTTCATTTACATCTTACCCACTGCCCAGAGGACTTAAAATAGACAGGAAAAACTGTTTAGTCTTGGTGAAGTGCTGGTGAGGAGCAAGGAGGTAGCAATGGAACAGAACTTGTCGTAAGGCCTCATCCCAACAGATATAAGATATTACCTACCTCAATATAAACCACCGGGAACTGTAAAGAAAAAAAATAGTATGAGTGTGAGATAGAGGTTAGAAAAAGAAAGGCATGACATCAGGATCTATCAATATAGAATATCTGAATCAGAGGAAGTGAGTCTGCATATTTCTTGTCCAAACAAGGAAATATGCCCCATTTTGGGTCACAGCAACTTATATGTTTAGTTTGGGACATATATCTCTTGACAAATCATGACTTTACTTTTATGAAGTACTATACAATTGAGGAAATGTATACTAAGGTAAAAAAGTCCAAATTATAAGTTTATTTTACAGATGAAATTTATCTCTGAGAAAGTCTCCATTTCTCTAAGGGAGAAATCAAGAGCACTTGTTTTCTTGTGTTCATAAAAATTACTGGGATCTTGAAATGCATAATTTCAACTGAATATTTTATTTTAATAGTGCAGCTGATGAACTGATTTCCCCATCTTCTGGCAGTGGTACTCTTATGAGATCATACGGGTCTTAGGTTCTCCAAAAGGATGGGATTGACATTTTTGCCTGTTTCCTCCCAACTCATCCACTGTTATGGGACTTACGTTTTCATTCAAAGGATGAAAACTGACATCCACAGAGACAACACGGAATCTCACTGAAACATAAAGATTTTTTCCCATGAAACCCTCCAATGGGAATCCACCACAGTAACACAGATAATGACATGGCTGGATTTTCATGACTGCAGAATAAGTTATAGAGAACCACCCACCTACCCCTTAAAGCTGGTCTTGCTCATTTGGTTCCTGACCTGTTTGTCCTGGCTTGTAGATGGGTTTGTCTGTTTGGACAAAGATCAGGCTGTCTACTTTTGTGATGCGTACTTTCTTCTTCTTTATGAAGAGTTGGGTTGGCCCCTTCACCTCCACGGTAATGAGCACTGGGGACGATGGCAACTCTGGAATCTGTAAAACAGAAACGAGTTGAAAAATCTGCCCAGATCTACTTCTGAATGTCTCAGCCTTTATGACTTTCTTATTCTCTGCTTAGTCCCAGAGAATGAGTAAGGAATAAGTCAAGAATTATGTCCCTGGACTTATAGATTCTCATGCTTATGTAACATGACAGTAATGCTTTGTTGATTTAAGGGGAAAATGTCATTGCAGTAAAACAAACTAGTTCTTCCAGTCATGACAGTGAAGAAAATAACATGCTCTTATTTCCATAGCAATATAATGCTATTAAAATAATTACCAAATGTTATTTTCCAATAATCAACATCGACATTATATACTATCACTGGTAGTAAGCCAGTATGATTACCTATTTAATTCCTTACATAATAAAAGGTTACAAGGACAAGATATTAACCATCAACCACTTGTGAGATCTTAAATAAGTCACTTAAATTATGAGTTTCAGAGTTTTTATGGGTAATGGCAAGAACTTTATTTACCTCACAAGTTTATCTTTCCTATAGCTACCACTACTTTTTGCTTATTGTGCTAGAATTGTTTGTAGATTCATGAAAGCATATTCAGTAGGACGTTCATTTTTAGGACTGAATTTGAAGTTCACTTTGTACTTATGCTTTTTTTATTGCTGGGGGGTCAGAACACAAAGTAGCAGCGAATATGCTCTTCTTCTAATGTGCACCCATATACCAATGAATTATACTGACCGTGAAGGGCCTGCAGTAGAAGGAATTCTTTGTCACCACGTCTGAGAGGAGGGTTCTGGTTTGCATTGCATACTCCAGAATTAAATTTACTGTCACCGTCTCATTCAGGTCATTAAGCATAACACAGGCCTTCTCAGGAACCTTAGCGTACAGCTGTGATGGGACCAGCACTAGGTACTGCCTGTGGAGAATAGGGGTCTGGATCAACCAAGGAGAAGTTAAAAAGATGTCATTTTTGTGGCTGTTTTCTAGATCATCTTTTCTGTAATCACCAATCACAGAACAGAGCCAGGTTTCAGCAAGAGGGCGGAGGAGTATATTCTTCAAAGCCCAATCCAAAAGATCTTAGAAACTCAGAAACCTCCAACAAGTTAAACGTTATGCTTCTCTTGTGTTGTGGAGATATTCACCCTCACAATATTTGCATAAGCTATAGATAAACAATCCTTGAGTCATTATGTATTTTGGATAGAAATTGTTTTCAAGGGCGCCTGCATGGCTCAGCTGGTTAAGTGTCTGGCTTTGGCTCAGGTCATGATCTTGGGGTCCTGGGATCAAGTCCCACAGTGGACTCCCTACTCAGAGGGGAGCCTGACTCTCTCACTCCCTCTACCCTGCCCCATTGCTCATGCTCTCTCTCTCTCCCTCTCTCCTTTCCTCTCAAATAAATAAATAAAATCATTTTAAAAAAGGATTATTTTTATCGAATTTCAATTTGCCAACATATAGTATAACACCCAGTGCTGAGTGGAGTAAAAAAGGATTATTGTCAAATTTAGAAATGGATCAAGAAAGCTGAGATTATATATTATGGGATATAGTTCAGTTTAAATAAAGAAGTCTTATCATTTGCAATAACATGGATGGAATTTCAGGGTACTATAAGTGAAACATGTCAGAGACAGGTAATATTGCGTGCTATCACTTATATGTAGAATCTTTTAGAAAAAAGTCAAATTCATAGAAACAGAGAGTAGAAAAATGGCTGCCTGGGGCTGGGGCGGGGTGAGGGTGTTGAAGGAAATAGGGAGAGGTTGGTAAAAGGGTACAAACTTTCAATTAAAGTAAGGTAAGCAAAGTCTGAGGACATAATGTATAATGTGGTGACTATAGAATTTAAATGTTCTCACCAAAAAAGAGGAAGGAGGAGGAGGAGGGGGAGGAGGAGGAGAAGAAGAAGAAAGATGAAAGAAGAAGAAGAAGAAAGAAGAGAAGAAGAAAAGAAGAAGAAGAAGAAGAAGAAGAAGAAGAAGAAGAAGAGAAGAAGAAGAAGAAAGAGAAGAAGAAGAAGAAGAAGAAGAAGAAGAAGAAGAAGGTGGTGGAGATAGGTATTTAAATTAACCCAATGGGGGACCCATGGGTGGCGCAGCGGTTTGGCGCCTGCCTTTGGCCCAGGGCGCGATCCTGGAGACCCGGGATCGAATCCCACATCGGGCTCCCGGTGCATGGAGCCTGCCTTCTCCCTCTGCCTGTGTCTCTGCCTCTCTCTCTCTCTCTCTCTTTGACTATCATAAATAAATAAAAATTAAAAAAAAATTAAAAAAAAATAACCCAATGGGAGGAATCCTTCCATTATATATGTATATGAAACCATCATGTGGTATACTTTCATTCTTTTGTAATTTTTTGTCAATTATGTCTATAAAGCTCAAAACTTTTTTTTAGCAATGACAAAATGTAATTAACCAATTAATTATCATTGAAAGTGTTAATAACCTATTTACATGGGGTCTTGAGTTTCATGTGGATGATATGAATTTCTTTATTCCAGGACACTAAAGAAATAATCATAGAAAAGGAGGAGCTGAAGTGCTTTTCAGTACTATTTCAGAAGTAATTTAGGCTCTTTTCTATTTCTCTCTATTTCTCTGATATCAGAGAGCCAGGCAAGGCTAATCACCAAATATATTATCATGGGCACCCAGAAAAAAATATCACTTTCTTGTTGCTCTTTTTCCATCATTTACAACCACTCAAATGCCCTGTACTTTGCAATGCTCTGGTTTCCTTATGCCTCTCTCTCTTTCTGAAGTGGCCTTTTTCTGTCTGGATACAGTCTATTTGCATCATAAGATTTATCTCAAAAACAACTTTCTGCAGACTTAGGTGATGCCCCTTTCTCTTGTATCCCCTAAAGGCTCCCGGAGGAGGTAGATTTTTCTGTGAGCATTCTCACAGAATCCTGCAATGCTTGCTTCTGGTTTTGCACCGCATTCCTTTCTCTGTACACTAGTTCCTCTATGTACCGTGAGAAATTGAGGGCAGTATCCACATTTTGTTAAATCTGTATATTCCCAAGGTGTAATGCCAGCCCACACAGGTTCGCTGAAGAATTGCATGATCTGACACACAAATGTTGGCTTGTCTGAAGGTCATGAATCCATCTTGGTGATCCTGACTGGGGGAAAATACAGACACTGAGTCATTTTACAGTGGATGAGACACTGCAGCCTTTTTTATGAGACAATAAAGAATGTACCTTTTTTTCCCCTTTTGGGCAGAAATTCTGTATTATTATTTAATGAATGTTGTATAATTCTGTATTCTTATTAGGTGAATATTTCACAAATGTAACTGACCTATGTCTCCGTGTTTTCTAGAATTGGAGTATGCTTTTTTTCCACATGAGCCATAACAACTTACTGACCTTTCCAAACCCCTTCAACAGCAGATAATTTCACAGGAAATCAGAAAAGTAAGACAGACATATCAAGAAGCAGATAACACAATGAGAAAGAAAAGGACAGTAGAATTTAATAGAAATGTTGCTTACGGTTTTGAAGTAGTGGAAGCATCTCTGGGAAGGAGCAGGAAAAACAGAATCAAGACTGGGATGGGCAGTGGATTTCTCCTCATGGTGTGGAGAGAAAGGGGAAATAATAGGATTCTCAGTCCTTGATTCCTTGAACTCTGTTCTTGTTCCAGAATCACTTGTTTTTATTTTACCTGATGGGCAGTGAAAGTAAACTGCTAACCATTTATTTTTGTAACATATTAACTACTTCCAGTATAAAAAAATCAATTCCAGATTATTTCTATGACCATCAGTATTCTTTTATCCACTTTCTCAAATTTTCAAAGCCTTTTAAAAATACTGCTGTTAGCCTATATTTTAGCTCTGATTATTAATCAGTATCTTAAATATTTTCAAGAAGAAACAAAATAAATTATATGGACTTGATGAAATCAATTAATATTCTTTTTTTTCAATTAATATTCTTGACTTGCATTTTCTTTTTTTAAAGAGCTATTAATGAAATACATATACCAAATTGGTTCTTGGTAGTCCAGGGAGCATCACATATTCCTCTGAGCTTCATCCTCTATGGTTCTTTAATGAAACAAAGAAGTGAAGTTTATCACAGGGTTTTAGACACGATAAATTTGAAGACAATCTCTTCCTTGCTTAACCACTTAATGTTTGCATTTTATAGCTCTCCTTATGTTTGTTTATAAAGAGAATGATAGTTCATTTGGATACAGCCCATGTAATACATATTATTTCTTAGTTCATTGAACACTTAGAATAGAAAGTCAATTAATTCATGATTCTTGATGAACATTCTTATTTAATTCTACTTTGAGCAATATAAAAATATTTTATCAAGGTGCCTGGGTGGCTCAGTTGGTTAAGCATCTACTTTTGGCTCAGCTCATGATCTCAGGGTCCTGGGATGGAGCCCCGCAAGCGTAGGGCTCCCTGCTCAGTGGAGCGTCTGCTTCTTCCTCTCCTTCTGCCTCTCCCTCTTGCCTGTACTCTCTCTCTTTTTTTTCTCTCTCTCTCCAATAAACAGTCTTTTAAAAAAAATGTTATCAATAGTGATTCATCATCCTATTTACTTTCCAAGGGAGATTGAGGAATCTATCTTTATGGAATCTTAAAAAATAAGAAAGATCCACACTGTTACGTTAATTTAACTAGGAACTCACAAGATGAAGTGTACATATTTTGAATAGAGAACCAGTTTAAACTCTAAAATATGATGTAATGAGAAACAGGCGCTTCTATGGATGAGGTCTATTTTGTTTTGACATACATTGTTTTTTTTTTTTTTTTAATTTATTTATGATAGTCACACACACAGAGAGAGAGAGAGAGAGGCAGAGATACAGGCAGAGGGAGAAGCAGGCTCCATGCACCGGGAGCCTGACGTGGGATTCGATCCCGGGTCTCCAGGATCGCGCCCTGGGCCAAAGGCAGGCGCCAAACCGCTGCGCCACCCAGGGATCCCCCATACATTGTTTTTTAAAGATTTATTTACTTATTTGAGAGAGAAAGAGGGAGAGCACATGAGCAGGGGGAGAAGCAGAGGGAGAGGGAGAGGGAGAGATAAAATCCCAAGTAGGCTCCACTCTGGTCATGACTGGGCATTGAGCCCTCTGCAGGGCTCAATCTCAAGATCCCAGAGATATGTTTTGAGCCAAAATCAAGAGTCCCACGATTAACCAACTGAGTCACCCAGGCACTCCTTTGATGTACATTTTTGTAAATGGTCTGAGAGAGTGAGAAGTGATGATAATGTACATGGCAACCCTTGTGAACTGTATGTAAAACTACAGATATGTAAGGTATTTAAATTCCAAGGAGAATAATAAACTAGGGGATATATAATGCCAAATCAAACAGCATAAACTCTAATAAAATATTGTCCTGGCTCTTAGGAGTTGGCAGATGTTTGCTGAATGAATATAAAACTCTTCTGTGTCATTTTGGGTCCTTCTCTCACTAGAATCTTTATGCTCTTTTCTCTTCTCTGAGCTCCCTACTATTCTCACCCTCCACTCCTGCACTGTCATAAATAATACACTTACTCTGCACCAGCTCAATGTGGGATAAATTAACTTATAATAAATAATAAATGATTTTAAGAGGCCCTTATGTTACCTCTTCCAGGGATAATTAAAACTTACTGGATGTGCAACAAACTTATATTTTGTCCAAATGCTTAATGACTAAAAATAAGAATCCATATTTGTATGAAGCATAAATCATCATCATATCTTGAACTTCAGGAATGGAAGAATAAATTGAATGTCATCAAAATTTAATCATTTTGATTTTTTTATTGCAAATTTTATTAGGCACATTAAAAATATATATTATGTGGCATAAATAATACTTTTCTTAGCATTCTCAACTAAGGCTTTTAGACTCTTTGGTTTTCAACCTTTTTCTCTTATTTGCAAGAATTGATTAAACATGTAACTCCTCACACTTCCTTAACTTAAAATTTTTCATCATATGCGAGATGATAAAAAGTGTATTATAAATACTGATATTGAAAAATAAAACTGTAATATCACTTTTTAAACATATCCAATGTGACTTAAATACCATTAGTCATTTATTGCCTACCATCGTTCATTTTAAACATACATGAATTCTTTTGTAACCAGTTGGAAATTTTAAGTCATTCTTGTTTCTTCTTGATCTTGTATTTCCATTCTAATTTCCCACATAATTTTATCCCGGTGTTTTGTTCTTCAGTATATTTTAATGAACATTTTGTCATTCATTTCTATAGCTAAAGACAATCAAAATCATAAAAAAGTTTTTGTACCTATAAGGTTCTGAGTAGTAATGCAATTTTTCTGGATTGAATTATCATTACTAGTGTTGTCAATGTATTACTTATGAAGATGGGATGACCACTGGGTGTTATACTATATGTTAGCAAATCAAACTCCAATAAAAAAATATACAACCCCCCCATACATATACTACAATCTTAATACATATGAAATGCATAAGATAAAACTTTGTTTGAAAATGCTTTGTTTTGGGCAGCCCGGGTGGCTCAGCGGTTTAGTGCCGACTACCGCCCAGGGTGTGATCCTGGGGATCGGGGATAGGTCCCGCGTTGGGACCCTGCATGGAGCCTGCTTCCCCCTCCCCTCTGCCTGTGTCTCTGCCTCTCTCTCTCTCTCTCTCTCTCTCTCCTCTCTGTGTATTCTCATGAATAAATAAATAAAATCTTTTTTTAAAAAATGCTTTCTTTAAAAAATTTTTTTTATTGGAGTTCAATTTGCCAACATGAAAATGCTTTCTTAATGAAATAAATTGTACATTTCATCCACCTGGTTTTCCCAATCAGATTTTGTATCCTTGGATGAATATTACTTATTGGTCAATTGAGACAATTTCCACTATCTCTTTACCTCCTATTTTTTTCTATTCTATTTTATTTCTCTTCTAGAATATTCCTGTTCTATTCCCTATCATATAGGTGTAAGCACCAAGATATCTTATTTACATAAAGAGAGAAATGAGAGACATTCTATTAGAACAATATTTATTTATACATCTAAGTTATAAGCCAAAGTTCACATTATAATTATCATTAAATATAATTTTATTTATCTATCAGTTGAAAATAATAGCCTTCTTAATTTCGTTGAAAGCAAAACACTGGAAACTAGGTCAATTGCAAAAGAATTTGGAACTCAGTCATTAGAATCAATCTCATTCTTAGTTTCTAGAAAGTATGCAAAAAAGACTTACCAGCACTTATAAATGGCTACTGATTGCTATTTTCTTACTTAAAGATGCCTAATACACTTAAGAAGTCTTAGAAAATTTATTTATTTATTTTTTTTTGTTTTTAGAAAATTTAAATATTATTAACTCAGTTATACTTTTGTAAATATAAAACCTCATAAAATTATTTAACTTATTTTTTAAAAATATACATTTAGCTGATTAAATTTTTAGAAAATGTTCTCCAATGACCTAATTTTGCAAAGCCAGTTCTCATTGTCAAAATAACTGGTCAAATGAGACATTTTTGGGCATCCCGGTGGCTCAGCGGTTTGGCCCCGCCTTCAGCCCAGGGTATGATCCTGGAGACCCAGGATGGAGTCCCACATCCGGCTCCCTGCATGGAGCCTGCTTCTCCCTCTGCCTGTGTCTCTGCCTCTGTGTGTGTGTGTGTGTGTGTGTGTGTGTGTGTGTGTGTGTGTCTCATGAATAAATAAATAAAATCTATTTTAAAAAATGAGACATTTCTGATAGGACGAATAATGCCTCACTTTTAATTCCAATAAACTCGTAAATATACATCTCTGTGATAATTGTTAGACTTATAAATTCTAAGATAAGCTAGAATCTTGCTGGTTATTTGTTATCTAGATGCAGCAAGACATTTCCGCTTCAGTATTTCTTCCCACGCTTTCTGCTTTATTCTTATGGAACTAACTCTTGGGCAATAGGAATTGAAAAGGATTGGGGAAAGGAGGCGGGGTTTTAAATGAAAATTGTCATCATTTCTGCCACTCACCCCTACGAAGAATACAGAATATTAAAAAATGGCCCTAAATTACCGATTATAATGTCATATTTTTTAATTCTGGGAGTATATTTAGGACAGATGGATAAATAAGGCCAATAATGGGCTTTGAGTCTTAAGGGAATTTTTGCAAATATCAATTGAATTGTCTTTTCTAAAGAGACCACCAAGAATTTTCCACTCCAAGATAAATCTAAATACATAAAAGTGAATATTTGTATATTAAAATAGATCTGCAAATTATGCCTTGATTATGTTATTAGCATTATAATAGTGATTTTTATATAATCATTACTTACAAAGATCATAGGTTTATTGATTATACACTGTTTCAAGGATCCAGAAATGATGTTCAAATAGGTTGAGGCCAAAGCTGAATCTGAATGGCAGATTTTAGCCAAACGTCAAAGTCAGGGATCAATGTCAGCATTCCAATTTTTAATGGTAAGTAGCCACTATAGTCACACAAATGAAAATACAGTGATAAGATTACAGTCATCAGTTTAATAGGCACTCAATAAATATTTGTGAAATGAAGTAATAAATAAAATCATTTGATATCATTTCCTGCTAAAAGAAAGGTAAGCAAGAAAGTTCATATAAGCAAGAAAAGTATCTGGAAAAGAAGAAATCCTAAATACAATGTGGGATATTTTTAAAAAGACTTTATTTATTTGAGAGAGAGAGAGCAATGAGAAGGAGCAGAGGAAGAGGGTCAAACAGGCTCTATGGTGAGCACAGAACTCGACATGGGGTTTGATCTCACAACCCTGAGATCATAATCTGAGTGGAAATCAAGAGTTGATGCTTAACTGACTGAGCCACTCAGGCACCTGTGGGAGTATTTTAACTGGATTTAGGATTGGACAACACAAGGGTTAACAGGATAGAGTCACCTGTCAAACTGCCTGGGGTGAAATCCTTACTTACTGTGCTGTGTTGGGCAAATTACACGACTTCTCCTTCCTCATCTGTAAAATTGGCTTAATAATAATAATTCCTTTATGATTTTTATTATTAAAATAAAGATATTTAAAAGAAACTCTACAAAAGACATCATTACCTTTGGACATATTTCTAAACCAATGTTATTTCCAAAGAAAGATGTGTTTACAGAGCATTGAGCAACTGTGAGTGGGTGAGAATGAGTGTCCTTGTCATATTAGTGTACATGGAATGGGGGTAGAGTTAAGAGAATTGCCAGAATAACATTGAAACTCATATTAATACACATGGGACATTCATAAAAATATTTTTAATGAATAAAAGAAAGAGGAATCCTGGCTGCGGTAATTTATCCTTTATGATAACTTGCTGATTTTCTGTATATGTTTTTCTCCCTGTGAATACTTGGCCTAGTAGAGAGTAGGCTGGAAAATTCTGAAGCTTGAAGGACACATTTTTATGCATCAAGGATTTCCAGGCACAGGTTTTATTTTTTAAATTCAAGTTAATTAACATGTAGTGTAATATTGGTTTCAGGAGTAGAATTTGGTAATTCATCACTCACATATAACAGTTCAGGCACAGATTTTGAGAAGCAACACAAATGATAAAAAGAATACAAGAAATGTCTTTTTTGGGGGGTCTTATTACAAAGACTCATGTTTAATATCACCATGCTGATTCAGAGATTGGGGTCAGTGGGCTTGTCAACTGAACTGTGATTCTTTATTTAGACTGCAATTGTATTTTCTTCATTAAAAATTGCCCCAGTGAAAAAATAATGTTCTATGTGGCTCAATTTTCTTCCTCTGAATATTCAATGGAAATTTTGTTCAGAAGGATGATGTTTTCCATACCTGCACAACCTTCCCCCACATTCCTCTGATCCTCAGTTGCCACAACCCCAACCTGCTGATTCTATTTTGTCTGCTTTAGCTGTACTGAACTTGCTTTCTTCCAGGATCTAGAAGTCTTCCTATCTGAAAGACTTTGTGCTTTTTGCTTGCCACTACTATCTCTCAGATGTAGACATAGCTAACTTCTTCACCTTATACCTTTGCTCACCTAGCATCTTCTCAGTGAGAGGCAAGTGTCATGTCTCATGGGTACATTATTTTTCATTCATTTATTCATCAAATATTTATTTATATATTATTAAACATTTCTTTTTTTAAAAAAAGATTTTATATATTTGTTCATGAGAGAGACACACACACAGAGGCAGAGACATAGGCAGAGGGAGAAGCAGACACCATGAGAGGAGCCTGATGTGGGACTCGATCCTGGTACTCCAAGATCATGCCCTGAGCTGATAGCAGACGCCCAACTACCGAGCCATCCAGGGTCCCAACAAATAATTATTTAAAGCTTGCAGTTACTAGCAGAGCAAGGGAGATCAGTAGTGGCACAAGATAAGGAGGTAGACTACAATTTTAAATGCTTACCATTTTCTGACATATTATATAATGCCTTACTTATTATATTTATTGTTTATTGCCTGGCACCTCTCACTGGAATATAAATTGATTTTGTTTTGTTGGTCACTGTTCCTTGTGAATGCACTTATATCCAGCAAAATCATTGTTGAGTAAATGAATGAAGAACCATGTGCCCATGAGACATGACACTTGCTTCTTCTCTCTTATAAAGTATATAACAATTATAAGGGAATACATTGAATTGCATGTATATATTTAACATAGAACAACATCTCAAGGGTTAAGAATGGGTTAAGATTTACCTAATGTGACATGAGAGACTCCTAACTCTGGGAAACAAACAAGGGGTAGTGGAAGGGGAGGTGGGCGGGCGGGGGGTTGGGGTGATTGGGTGATGGGCACTGAGGGGGGCACTTGACGGGATGAGCACTGGGTGTTATATGTTGGCAAATCGAACTCCAATATATATATATAATCTTTATATATATATAAAGATTTACCTAATGTATTGTTGAGTTAGTCTTTTTGCAAGAAGTCATATATGAGACTCAATTACATACTTTTATGAGCAGAACAAGGACTTTCTTCCCTTTTTCTTAATGACATGGGTAAAAATACATACCTCATACATGGAAACATGTTTTTAAATAGTGAAGGGAATAGGTAAATGCAAGGAAGATAGAAATGCCATTCTCTTTCACAGTGTTCTTGTTTACCATTGTTTCTGATGATAGAATATTTCTACATAATTATATTTTGAGGTGGTATTACAAACAAGGATTTTGCAAAATGATAAAACTCCATTTTGAGTCCAGGGAGTTCATTCCATAGCCAGTGAATGACCGCAGAGTCAAAAGTCAAAGCTCAGTTTCAGTGGTAAACAGGTTTATGCTTTCATGATTGATTCTGTGATAAAATGATAGGGTATAGCAATGATTAAGAGTAACAGCACAATCTCTAAACCCTGATTTTTGTCAAATAAAAATGTGAGTCTGAGAGATGTTGTTCTGCAATTTTCTTTCTTTCTTTTTTTTCTTTCTTTCTTCTTTCTCTCTTTCTTCCTCTTTCTCTCTTTCTTCTTTTTAAATTCTACCCATTTACTCATGAGAGACACAAAGACACAGACAGATGGAGAAGCAGGCTCACCTCGGGGAACCTGATGTGGGACACTCGATCCCAGTACTCTTAGATAATGCCCTGAGCTGAAGGCCAACGCTCAACCACTGAGCCACCCAGGTGCCCCAGAGATTTTCCTTTTTAGTTAGAAATTCTTTCACATGCCCCTCTTTTCTTCACATTTCCCCCTTTGATCGACATCTTTCAAAGAAAACAATGCTGGCCAATTCTGTCTTTCAGGTGTTGCTAATTTTTGTCAAGGGCATAGCTCTTTATAGATTTTATTGTCTGTTGGCATGGAGCTGAGAAGGGTTGTTCTCAGGTATCTTTTCCAAGAAGCCAGGGGGACCATCCTCATATGTCTTGTCCCACAGAGGAGGGACATGCAATGGAATTTTCCTGGCCTTATCTGAATGAGAGAGTGGAAAATGAAGAATCTCCATTATGTGCCTCTAAGACAGATGGTTTAGTTTCTATGGTCAGTTGAGTTTCAGGAAAAGCCTTCCAAAGGAAAAGAATTTTATTTTGTACCTACATTTGGGGAGAAGACATCTGCTTACTAACACAAAAATGATAGAAATTTAATACTACAATTAAACTGATGACCAGAAGCCCAATGATAGCTATTGACTGAAACATACTTCTCAGCCAATTTCCCCAATTGCCTTTGTTTCATAGATAAAAACTGTCCCAGGTTCCAGTAGTTTGGCCCACTTCTGCTAGCAGCTTGATATTGTCTTTCATTATTTTTAGTTCTTGTGTTATTTTTCTTAAATTATTGACATAAAAATAACATTCTTCTCCAAGCAGGGCCCAGGTTCCCCCCTGCTAAGCAGTAAGCACATTTATAGTTTGACAGTTTTGTAGCCATAATATTTGGCACCAGTCCTCTAGAAAGAGGGCATTTATGTTTTTTTTAAAGATTTTATTTATTTTATTTGAGAGAGAGAGAGAGAGAGAGAGAGAGAGAGAGAAGGGGCAGGGGGTAGAAGGAGAAGCAGACTCTTTGCTGAATGGCTTGATCCCAGGACCCTGAGATCATGATCTGAACTGAAGGCAGATGCTTAACAGACTGAGCCACCCAGGTGCAGCGACATGTAGTTTCAAAGGTACAATAGGAAAATCCTTTATCTTTACTAGATAGGTTTCACCACCCTTCTAAGGACAGTAGCCAGGCCACAATTTAGGTTCATCATGAACATTATTTGCTCTGGCACAAATCCAATAATCAGTAAGGTAGCAGATTCAGAGTTTCTGCAAGGTGAGTATAAAATACCGTTTTAAAGTTAAAGAACACGGGATCCCTGGGTGGCGCAACGGTTTGGCGCCTGCCTTTGGCCCAGGACGCGATCCTGGAGACCCGGGATCGAATCCCACGTCGGCCTCCCAGTGCATGGAGCCTGCTTCTCCCTCTGCCTATGTCTTTGCCTCTCTCTCTCTCTCTGACTATCATAAATAAATAAATAAAAAAAATAAAGTTAAAGAACAGTAGGAAAACCAGAGAAAGATCAGTTGAAGCCCTGAATGATATGATCAACTGAATGTAGAGTAAGTTTTTGAAAAAAATGTAAAGTCATACAGACTTCATTTGTGTATCTTGAGTAAGTTGTCTGTTTCAGATGCTATCTGCCTCAGTTCCCAGATATTCCCAGTTTGAAGTCACCAGTTGGTATACAAGTCCATTGAGGTTTTGGGGCTTTCTTGAGATGTGACACATGCATCTAAGAGTCTATTCCTTGAAGTCTGGCTGCACAGAGATTAGTTAATTCACCTGTGAGGCTGAACAGTTTCTTTGGCGGTGTCTTTCCAATAGATCAAGTTTCCGCATTGTAAGATGTGAGTTTGTCTTCATCTCCTGGAAATGCACTGTGGAAAGATTGTTCTACCAGAGCATGATTATTTTCTAGGTGCTTGGTCAGGCTTTTGCAAAACTGAAGTATACCCTCCATTATTAGTTGTGGGTAAAAATAAGTGGGAGTAGACAATTACAGCATCTGTTGTAATTATTTCAAAAGGCAAAAGCTTATGCGTCCTGGAGGAAGTAGATATAAGATATAGAAGAACCAACAGTAATACTTTTGGCTATTACTTTTGGCTAAATAATACTTTTGGCTAAATAACATACTTATATCTGTAAGATGGGAGCAATCGTGGGAAATCCATTTGCCAAACCTTGAATAGTCCATTGAGGAAATTAAAATGTCTAGGAGAAGTACAGATAGGTTTTCCTGGGTTAAATTCAGGACAGATGGAACAAGCAAGATAAGCACTTTTTGTGACCTTGTCAATGTTTCACCACCAATATTGATTCATGAATGTTATCATTTTATCAGTTGACTAATGACTTAATTAGTGTAGTTAATAAAGGAAATTTTTAGATCTTTCTAGTAGGACTGGTTTGTTATTGAGCTCAAATCAAAGTTTCTTTTCTTCATAATCCCTTAGACTTCCAAATCTGTTTTTCCTATTCAGAGGCCAATTTTTGTATTTCCCTGATTAGTCCTCTTAGGTCATCACCAGGGAAAAACAATAAGAGCCATGGTTTTTGTGGAGGCATCAGCAAGGTAGTTCCTTATGGCTCCCAGGAGTCAGATTTAGAATGCTCAGGGCCTGTAATAATATCTAGAGCCGCTGTAGGAGCATAGCATCTAGTAAATTTTGGACGTAAGGACCACTTTTAATTTTGCATCTTCTGGAAGTTAGGAAACCTCATTGTTTCCACAACATTCCAAAACCATGGGCTGCTCCTTTAGCAATTGGTATAGATGTTTGTGGTTTTACCTTTAGCTAGAGTAGAGGCTCAAATTCAGCTTGTTGGCCTTGTTAGCCTGAAATGGCCAAAGGTAAGTTTGCAGTCTGAATGACTTCAAAAGGGGTCGATATCACATATCCAGTAAAATATTTACCATTTTCCTTTTTCAGGTAAGAGCCATCAGTAAATCGTGAGAAATCAATATTTTTCAAGGGGATTTCTTGTAACTAATCACTTAATTGTTTGAAACTTAAACAGTCATAGGAGATTTTGTCCCCTGAAAAAAGAGAAGGGTAGCAAGGTTGAAATTGTCACAATAAATGAGAGTGGTATGACAGGTGGTTAGAGGTGGCTAGCAAGAGAATTTTCTGAGAAGCTAGGTGACTTGCTGAGAGGTGCTGGATATGGTGTGAGTTCAAGAGAGCTTTGATAGCATGAGGGAACAGAGATGGTCAAAAAGAATCCCATAACTATTTTTCTTTTCTTTTTTTAAAAAAAGATTTTAATTTATTTATTAATGAGATAGAGAGGCAGAGACATAGGCAGGCGGAGAAGCAGGCTCCCTGCAGGGAGCCTGATGTAGGACTCCATCCCAGGACCCCAGGGTCATGCCCTGAGCCAGAGGCAGATGCTCAACCACTGAGCCACCCAGGGGACCCAGGTCTGATAACTATTTTTTCAGTGACCTTTACCAGAAGGGCAGTATGGTTCTAAAGCATAGGGGTAACCTCAGATGGCGAAACCTCATTGTTGGCTGTAATAATCTACACATTGGTGGCAGCCCCCTTGTTTTGGGATATCTGAGAACATTTTCTTCCTTTGCATATACAAAACCAAAAAAGGGCAGCCAATAATTTGAATATCCCAGAGCAGTTTAATTTATTAAAATTCCCATCAAGTTTTCAAGGCCAAGTCATCTTGATTTTCCTAGATCATGGGGTTATATTTAGGACTTCTTGCTTTTTAAAAATAAGATGTATAGATGTCGGGCCAGTAATGTACTTAAGTTTGAATAAATTGCAACTTTTCCTTTGAGACCCTGTGTCTCTTAGTGGCTAAGAGTTTTAACAGAGGAGTCTTTTTTGTGAGGAAGCTTGAGAGGGTGAGCCAGAGAAGTAAATAATCTACATATTGTACTAAGGTGGGGTCTCCAGAAAATTTTATATCTTCTAGATCACCTATTGAAATTTGTGAAAAGTAAGAACTTTCAGTAAAACCCAGGTACATTACTGTCTAGGTATATTGTCCTTCATAGGGAAAGTAATGCATGGGATTAGAAACAACAGGATGAAGGAATAACAATGTTATTTATTGCTTGGAGGTCTTGGACAAGTCTCTATCTTTAACCATTAGGTTTTCTTTTTCTTTTTTTTTTCCCCAATTAGGTTTTCTTATAGGTAAAACAGGGATATTTTGAGCATTGATGCAAGGAATAATAAGTCTGAGCACTCTATAGTCCTCTATGATAGGTCTTATGTCTTGCAAAATTCCTTGTTTATAGGATGTTGATAATCTGGGGGAGAGGTTATAAGGGATCAATTTGGATCTTAATAGGAAGGACACTATGAATTCTGTGTATGTCTATGGATTTTGCCCATTGAGTAGGGATATTAAAATTAATAATGAAGAAGAAAACTGAAGTTTGATCTTCTCTGATTTGTAAAGTATATGTGAAAGGAAAAGGTGTCAGACTTTTGGGAGGGGGTTATATTCAAGGGATATACATTCAGTTCAGGCATTCGAACTCAAGAGTTATTTTTCCCTTTCAAGAGAAAAAAAAATTCCACATACTGAATTTGGAAATTTAAAATTGTAGTTCCCTTCCTTTGGAATCATATTCTAGGGTGTGGGCTAACAGATTAGGTAGTTTGATGAGATCAAGGGTGGATACTATTCCCCATGCTACATAGGTTCTCTTGACTAACAGAAATAGATCTCTAAGCCATTTTAGACTCTGAATTAAAGGCTTCCCTGGTGATTCAATGTGCACAGGGAGTCCAGAATTTTCTTTAAAAACAACTTGGAGTCTACTATAGTAATCATGAACAGATGCAGCCTTTTGGACATGGGATGAGCTTGATCACATAAAAGATCTGGTGGTTGACTTAACTGGAATTCTAAAGATCGTTCAGGGCTTTTCCAATTAGCAGTTTTCACCCAATATTGGGCTTAACTTCCTTCAACAAGCACGTGGACTAATTGATAAAGGTCAGAGAAGGCAGGTTGGTAAATCTGAATTACAATATTGAATCCTTTGGCAAATCTATGAAGATCCCAGTTACCTTGGGAAAATTTTTGACTGTAGCACTAAGTTCAGCTTTGGTCTATGGAACGTAAGAAATCAATGGTTTAGCAGGACCTTCAGAGGCCTTATTTTAAAAGGGAGAATTTTGGGATGCCTGGATGGCTCAGCAGTTGAGCGTCTGCCTTTGGCTTAGGGCCTGATCCCAGGGTCCTGGGATTGGGTCCTGCACCAGGCTCCCTGCATGGAGCCTGCTTTCTTTCTCTACCTATGTCTCTGCCTCTCTCTCTCTCTCTCTCTCTCTCTCTGTCTGTCTCTCATGAATGAATAAATAAAATCTTTTAAAAAAATAAAAGAGAGAATTTTAACAGGTTCAATTGGTAAAGTTTCAGCTATAGAGAAGAAGAGTTCAGATAAAGGAAGGCGTTAGAAGAAGGTAATGGTGTATCTAGAGGAAGTGGAGCAATGGAGTTGGGGGAACCTTTGCTCATATTGCTAAAGATGAGGACTCAATTTTTTTTAAATCACCTTTTTTTTTTCCTTCAGTTAACTTAGAAATAGTATTTTATAAAGAGGCAAATTTAGGATGCTGAATACATCTAGAATCCTCTAGGTATTGATTAAAATAGCTATCCTATTTAATGTTTTTTTGTTCAATTATTGTGGTCTTCTAACATAGTCTGAAGAAAAGGTAGGATGGAAAGTTCCCTGTAGTGGCCTCTGAAGCTCTAAATTACCTTTAGCAAGGTGGGGCCACTTAGGGACCACTCAAGCCTCTAAATGTGCCCACTGTTAGAGCACTTAAGTGGTTGGAATCCCTTAGCTAAGAGGGCAAAGAAAATCCCTTTCTTGAGGGCAAAGAAAAACAAATAATTCCTGAATAGCCTGATGGATGTGCTTTTAGGGTTGGGAGTTGTGGTTTTTTTTTTTTTTTTTTTTAGTGTTCCTTTCATGGGATGCTTCTTTTTTTCCTGGCCATTGTGCTAGTTGTCCGACAATGACCAGGTGTCCCTTATCCCACCAATGTTGTCTTGTAGTTGGCAGGTGACTAAATGCCAATTTGGCCTGTGCATGACCAACTTATCCTCTTATAAGACCTTTGCTTCGGACACCAAAATCTTTCATAAGGAGGAGGTGGGTCCTCTAGCATATTTGTTCTACCTGTGCTGACCAACATATATTTTCTGTTTTGCTCTTAAGAATTCCAAAGAATTGGGGATCCCTGGGTGGCGCATTGGTTTGGCGCCTGCCTTTGACCCAGGGCGCGATTCTGGAGACCCGGGATTGAGTCCCACGTCAGGCTCCCGGTGCATGGAGCCTGCTTCTCCCTCTGCCTGTGTCTCTGCCTCTCTCTCTCTCTGTGTGACTATCATAAATAAATAAAAATTTAAGAAAAAAAAAAAGAATTCCAAAGAATTATACTAAAATTCTAGCATGCTTCTGGAAACCAAGAAAACAAATGAGTATTCACCAAAAAAGACAAAGCTCTTGAACAGATCTAGCATGAAATTAGAAAGCTCATCTAAAAGGAGGGATCTCAGAATGTGAGAGACACATGAACTGATCATAAACAGCAATTTCTGGAAGCGAGGAGCTCAAGGGGCTTGGAGAAGAGAGAGCACCTTGCTCTATTTGTAGGATTGTCATCCCTCATGGTCATCTCCTTTAGATCCTACTTCTTTCTTTTTTTTTTTTTTAGACCAAGGGAGAGAGCAGGGGGTAGGTGGGGAGGGGCAGAGGCAGAGTTAGAGAGAGAGAGAGAAACTCAAGCAGGCTCCACACCCAGCCCTTTGCAGAGCTCCATTTCACAACCCTGAGATCATGACCTGTGAAGAAATCAAGAGTAGGATGCTTAACCAACTAAGTCACCTAGATATCCCTGGATCCTACTTCTGATACCAAGGAATATTGATCTGAAAAAGAGGTAAATTGAAGAAGCTTAACATTGTCAAAAAAAGATGAGTTTACATAGGAATAGCAGAGGAATTACAATTTGGGATGCACAAACTGTAGTAAGTTACAGAGAAATATGATGAGGGTTTGGGGTAGCCTGTATTTATGGGCAGGGAATGTAAAGAGGAGAGAGATCACTTTGCAGACTGTTAAAATCAAAAGCAGAGATCAGCTTTGAAAATTCCCCTAGCAGACAAAACCAGTTCAACTGTACAAATAAAGCTCAGTTCCCCTTATTTTGTGTGATTGACCTGATCTTGGGCTTTTCTTGTTCACATTTCTGGAAACTTTTACAAAAAAAAAAAAAAAATCCTAAGTTTCATTTAAGATAACCCTTGACCAATTCCTTATCATTTAAGAAAATTTCAACATTACCAGTTTTCTGTAAGTCAGGCATTTATGGAAAATCAATTTTGTACATTTTGTTTTTCTAGGTGCAGAGAGCATATGCACGAGATTTTTCATTTTATATCCTCTGATTCCATTTTAGATCGAAATTCTTTCATAAAGTAAAGTAAACCAAAAGGGAAAAGATGGTAAAGGAAAAACAGATATAACAAGAAACAAAAACAAAAAAACAGGCAAACAATTTTACATAAAATAAGTGCTTTCAAATGTCATCAGACTAGAAATGTTACTGTCATTTTCTTTCACTGAACACACAGCTGGCGTTGATAGGTTCCAAACAGATACAGCAGCTCCATCTACGTGAAAGAAGGCTGAAAGACACTTCATTCTTGTCTCCTCTGTTTAGAAACATAGGGTCCTGTGAAACCCTAAAATTGAACGGTAGTCCCTGAGCTGTGTATGCTGTCCATTGGAGAAAGACAGAAACTCTTTCAATCATCTTTCTGCTTTTATTTTATTTAATCTTTAAAAGCAGTGTTTGTTAAGGACAGGGACAGAAGGGGTTAGGGAGAGAGGCAAGGAGAAACGTGTCAGAGTATCAAAGGAAGTTTTATTGTATTCTGATATGTAACAAATATGTAGATCTGAAAGTGAATTCGAATTTTGTTATGTTCCAATATTTCTTTTTTTTGATATTTTGATCTGATCACTTTTTTTTTTATTATTGGAGTTCGTTTTGCCAACATGTAGCATAACACCCAGTGTTCCAGTATTTCAAAGGATTAGATAGACAGTGGGACTATAATATAAACCAACTTTAGCAAAGCAGATCCAGCCAAGAGCAGTGCTCTTCAAACAATTCTATGTTTATAGTAAGAAATGCATTTTATGAACATATATATGTATATGTACCTACAACTGAAAAAAGCCATTGCCAAGCAATACTTAAAACAGTTATGTGCAATACACACTGACATTGCTAGTTGTAATTTTCTAAAGTGATTTCAGGATCTATTAATATGGTATAATCTTCAGTTTGAAAAACATTGCCTTAGGTCGCCTGGGTGGCTCAGGGTTTGAGCATCTGCCTTTGGCTCAGGGTGTGATCCCAGGGTCCTGGAATTGCGTCCTCCATCATGCTCCCCAGAGGGAGTCTGCTTCTCCCTCTGTCTATGTCTCTGCCTCGCTCTGTGTCTCCCATGATTATATATATAAAATCTTAAAAAAAAAAAAAGAAAGAAAAGAAAAACGTTGCCTTAGATTACAGAGTTTGGGTAGAGCATTGGGAATTGACCTATAAGTTGACAAATTGACAATAAAGTGACCCATAAGTATAGGTCTTAGAAGGGCATTCAAGCCATATATATGTGTATCAGGTGAATGGAATCAAGTAAAATCTACATGCCTCTTAGCATGGGAGTCTGGAAAGATTTCTACTCATTTGAAGATAAAAATATTTTAAAATATATTTTAGTATATGTGCTGCCAAAGCGAGCACCCAAAATATTTTTTAAAATGGGAGTATCAAAAAGGAAAAAAATCTTAAATATCGAGAAAAATGATCATAAATCTTAAGACTCAAAGGAAAGGCTCAATTTTTTAAATGATTTACTAAATAAGTTAGAAATTTAAAGTTAAAACTACTCATCATCAACAACAGAGTATGAAAGATATAACCTCCATGGAACAAGCATGAAAATCTTGGGAAAGAACAGATTGAGGTTCTAGGAAAACTAGATAAAAGGAAATAAAGAGGGACACCTGGGTGACTCAGTGATTGAGTGTCTGCCTTTGACTCAGGGCATGATCCCGGAGTCCTGGGATCAATTCCCGCATCAGGCTCCCTACATGGAGCCTGCTTCTCCCTCGGCCTGTGTCTCTGCTTCTCTCTCTGTGTCATTCGTGAGTAAATACATGAAATCTTTTAAGAAAGGAAATAAAGAAATGAAATGACATAATAGAATTATAAATTATAATAAGACAATTAAAAAGTGTACTAAAGTACACTTAAAGTACTAAAGTTAATAAAAAATGAATCCGTATTACAGAATAAAGGATTGTAGGCTAAAATTTGAGCAGTTTCTGAAATAATGATGCAGGCAAAGTTATGTAAGGGTGAAAATGTTGGGAAAGAAAATATAGAAAGCAAAATAGAAAGGAAAGGAAGTATGAAGTGTATGTTTGTAAAAATGTTATAACAAATGAGATAGAAGTAATACTTAAAAATATAAGAGAAGAAAAAATTTTGGCATTAACATATCTGTATTATATAAATTAATATATTTTTTAGAAAGTACTTCACGGTATCTAATAAGAATTTTTTTTTAATCAGAAGTTTGTTGTAGAGCATCACATTTTTTCTTTTTACACCTATCAGGATTATCACCTGATATTTTCTTCTCAGTTTCCATTGTTAATTTACAACATAAACAGATAATGTTCATTGATATGAACATTAATTCCTGAAGTAAAGTATACTTCCTCTGAACATATTACTTTTGTTAGAAGTCTTTTAAGATATTGACAGATCTATGCTAATCAATATGATTTGTACAGTTTTGTTTTAAGGTTTTAAGTCAGTATTATGTAGAAAAAAAAGGATCATGTATTAAAGAGATAAAAGAAAACTTAGAATGAAAAGAAAGTTTAGTTAGTACATAACATTTGGTAAAGAGAGAAATTAGGTACAATAATTACTTTAGTACATGTTTATTTTAAAAAAGAAATACAATGGAGAGTATGATGACAGAGTATATTAAAATATATTGAGGTAAAATGTATCACCATGAATATCATTAAAATACTCAAACATTGGGGCACCTGAGTGGCTCAGTTGGTTAAGCATCTGCCTTTGGCTCAGGTCATGATCCCAGGGTCCTGGGATCCAGTCCCACCTTGGGGTGGTGGTCAGCTCAGCAGGGAGCATGCTTCTCCCTCTGCCCCTCCTCCTGCATGTGCTCTCTCTCTCTCTTTGTCAAAATAAATATAATCTTTAAAAAAACCCTCAAACAGTAACTCAAAGTAGAATTGCTGACATAGATAATAAGTATGAACTGAGACTCACATAAGTTAAAAGGAATTTGAAAATTATTTTCACGCTCAGAGAAATATAATTCAAAATAAATATAATCTGTGCCTTTTAAGGCATCCTAATAAATGGAAAAGGTATTACAGGAATAAATATGTCACAACTTGTTTTCAAACTGAAAGGTTTGGATGTAAAAGGGGAGAGAGACTCAGAGGAACAAAGTAGGGAGAAGTGATGTGTTCAGGTCCAGGAACCCGTGGAGGGATTTGCCTCAGAAAAAAAAAAAAAAAAGAAATAGAATGAATATAATGATGAAGATCCAAAAAATAAAGAGATACACATTTTGAATTGCTGGGTTTTGAGCATTGGAAGTCATAATAGGGTACAGCTTAAGACATGCGACTTAAGTAAGACTTCCTGAAAGAAAATTGTATTAGGGAGTATGGTGACAAATCTCTCTCTCTCTCATCTTTTTTTTTTTTTAAGATTTTATTTATTCATGAGACACACACACACACACACACACACACAGAGAGAGAGAGACAGAGAGAGAGAAGCAGAGACACAGGCAGAAGGAGGAGCAGGCTCCATGCAGGGAGCCAATGTGGGACTCGATCCCGGGACTCCAGGATCACGTCCTGGGCCAAAGGCAGGCGCTAAACCGCTGAGCCACCCAGGGATCCCCTCTTTCTCTTGTCTTTACCAATGATTTTTAAGTTCTCAACACAGATATTTTGATTTTGACATGACAGGAAAGACATGAAGTATTTGAAAGGAAATATTGACACTTTCTCAAAATTATAGATCCATTAAAAACTGTGCTGTTGTTTTAAGCCTATTCTTTAGGCTTCTGCTTGTCTTAACCATCAACAGGCAAGAGGGACTTGATGAGGTTCACTGCTCTAAGTGCTGCGGAAGTGTACCTGGTCTGGATCCCTTTGTCCTGCCAGCCCCTCCAGGGGAAAAAAAAAGTGTGAGTGGTGAGTGGATGCTGGGGTCATCCAGGATATCCATATTAGAAAAAAAAAATCTTGTTAGAGAAAAGTGATTGAACGTTTTGTGAGCTTTTATTCCTTGCCAAAAGTGATTCTAGGCTTCTTTTGACCTTGGTTTGGAAGCCGAAAGCCAAGTAAGGAAGACTTTACAGTTCCTCTATTCTAGGTGACTGAGGGCTATGGGGAAGAAAGCCCTGGCAAAGACTGATTTTACCTCTCAGTAATGCTGCAGCAATGCAGATATGATTTGCTTAAATAAGTAACTTCTTTAGTCACTGAAAACATATTGATTATAAAACAAAATTAAAGTCTCCGAAGTTTTGCTTGATAAACAGTTTTCTAAAAGGAATCCTACTTTTGAAAACAAAGAATTGGATCATTTTTTTTCCCCAAGTAAATGAATAATGAACTAACACATGTGTGGTGTTTTCAGTTGGTTTTTTATGTTATTTATTTATTTATTTTTTAAATTTATTATTTATTATAGTAACAGAGAGAGAGAGAGAAAGAGAGAGAGAGAGAGAGAGGGAGGCAGAGACACAGGCAGAGGGAGAAGCAGGCTCCATGCACCGGGAGCCCGACGTGGGATTCGATCCCGGGTCTCCAGCATCGCGCCCTGGGCCAAAGGTAGGCGCCAAACCGCTGCGCCACCCAGGGATCCCTCAGTTGGTTTTTTAAATAAAACTTATTCACATTATAGTTTACTTCTTGCATGTATATCTTTTAGGAAAAAGCTAATGGATTTCACAAGCTTCTGAAAGATCAGATTTATAGAGGATTAAGGAGAGATTTAGGTTGTAGTTTTTTCTAATTAGGAGTAACTTCTTTCTCAAAGAAAAACTGAAGTTACTTTTTTTTTTTTCATTCTAATAGGGCAAATATTTAAGGGCATTGATAAACAAAAGTCAATGAAAGGAATTCACAGATAATTAGTTTGCTTTCTAAACACAACACCAAAATAATATTTAGTATTACTGAAATTGGAATGTCTTTCGACTCTGCCTAAAGATGGAAAACTTCATTTGCAAGCAATTCTTAGGCACAAAGTCTCTCATGGTCAGCAAGGTCATGAGCTGCCAAGGTCTCCCATGTCAGCATTTTTAGGAGCAGCATGGGTGGGAAACACTATCTTTAATTGATTTCTTTGTAGGGTCTTGTTGGCTGATCTTGTTCAAAATAAAAAAACAAACAATGAGCTGAGAAAAGAACACACTGTTACTCTGTCACTTGACAGAGTAAAAAATAAATTTTTAGGAATGTATCATATATTTTAAAGCCATTACTACAATAGCAAATTTGTGTTTTCTTTCTGAAATTGAAATTCTAGAAGTGAAAAACAATTTGAATAGGAGAGTTCTTTTCTGGTAAACTTCTCAATATAGTTATAATAGCTCTTCCTTGGCACTACTACAGATCTCCCTAAATTTTAGGTGCAAGATCATTATCACTGTGTTTAAACAGTAGTATTAGACACAGTAATATTTTCAGGGAAAATTCACTTATCCAGGTGTTTAAATATGACTTATAGAAATGGGCTTCAGGGATTAAATACATCCCTAGAAAATTTACACATTCATATGAAAGTAGGAGTTCAATCTTCATGGTTAAAAAGTCTGAAGCTTCGTCAGATTATCAGGGTTATGTGAGAGCCAAACTTGACTTAATCACTGGATTTGCATTGATTGGTTTTACACTGATTAAATTTACTTTCCCTTAAAAGCAAACTCTCTAGTGGAAATCTAGCTTCTGAGATTTCAGAAATGGAGTGGTTGCCACCCAAGGTAAGTTACCATTTACCTCCAGGAGTTAGAGGAAAATTGGAATAGCAGAACACTATAATCAAGTTTGTATAATTATTTTAGGCAAGCAAGCATCCTGGAATTGCTGAGGGAATAATGATGTTGGACACATGAAAATACTAGTGACTCCATGTCCAGGGCATGCTTTAGATAAAGGGAATGTTGCATAAAGGAAATATTAGTATTGAACTACTTCACCACTTAATAGCTGTGTGCTCTAGAAAATTATATATAATTGTAAATGTCCTTGTGAAGATTATGATAGTACAAAAATGGAGCACGAATTCACTGCAACTGTATTGGATTTTTCATGAGCTCAATGTTGGGCACAGATTCACAGTGGTATTGGGGTAAAGCCATAGAATATGGAACTCTCTCCAACTTGACTTTGATGACCTAATTGCCAATGAATGTGCTGACTAAAATCTATCAGATAAAATTTAAACTTGTGGAGATAACTACAGCCTTAGCTTCACTTTATCATCCGGTGACAATATTCAGCAAAGAGCCACCCACAAATGTCAAGTTTGGTTATCCATCATGTCTAATAAATCAAATTGCTCCAGTATGCTTAGGCATCTCACAAAAATTAAAATCTTCTCTCAATCTTATTTTCCAGAATCATTCATTGGAAACTCCTATGAACATGCTTAGAAAAGAGGATCTCTCCCAGACAGGTATCTTTTTTTCACAACGTTTGTCCCTCTCCTCAGAATTTATGTGTATTATTCCTTTAGCTGTTGTCTTTTGGATGCTTAATATTTATCTTTTGACTTTTCAACACTTTTCTATTTTGGTTAAGGAAAGGAAAAAAGTCAAGGCCCAAGAGAAGGCTATATCTTCAAATTGTCAGAGCTTTTAGTCTTGTATGAATTGAAATCTTCACTTCTGTTTCACTCTACACCTGAATTAATACAGTGGGCCACTTCTCATCTCTCTGTCTGTGCCTGTCTCTCTCTCGGTTATCTAACTCTTGTTTGCTTATTTGCTTTTATTCTTTTGCTCTCCACTGTGCTCACTTGTGCCATAACTAATTAATGAAGCAGGGATGTTACTGTATGTTGAACAAGAGGAATACTTTTTTGTAAAATATAATTCCTTAGGAGATAACTATTCTCAGCAGGTTTTCCCCCCCTATATTATCAGATAAACCCATCGTTGGCAACGAATTTCTAGTAAAGTTTTTACAAAACTATGAAATGGAAGAAGATGTTCGAATGCTATTGGAGATCCCATCAAGTAGAGAAAAAGAGCTAGAAGGACAGAATGAGGCATGTCAAGCTACTTCACCTGGTTTGTCTGTCTCTATGAGAGGTTTTGAAGAGAATTGGGGTGGGGTAAAAATGTAGAGATGACATGTAAGACACAAGATATTTTATTATTGGTTTCCTATATTTGTGTAGGATCTGTTTGAAGTTTTTAGCCTCTATAAATTGAATTGCTCATACATATAATCACTCTTTCATGTATATATTCCTACATGCATGATCTTAAGCTCAAATATCCCTGAGTCAGGAAAAACTGACATTTGTCATTTCCGTTTCAGGGCTAGTTTTCTTTGGGGTGTCAAATTTGAAGCTGGATGATCAAGAGGGAGGAAAGATACCTATGGTTTCTGAGAAGGACCAGGGTGGAGTGTGTGAGTCAAGAACAGAGAAGACACTAAGGAAAACTTGCCACCATGTCAGAAAAAAGGTAAGTGAGGCCAATGGTAATTTGTGAGTAAACCTCAACTCTCAAAATGGACATTTGTTTTTTATGTCAGAGGCTTCCTTAAAAGGAGAATTGCCTTTAACCTGATAACATTAGGAAGGAAAAGATGGTGGTTTCAAGTATTTGAAATTTCCCAAAGTTCTACTCATCTGGAGAGTACATGAACATGAAAATTTTACAGTGATTAAAAAACAAACAATGTTTAAATTAAATAAGATTGAATAATAAATACAATTTAATTGTATTTTAATTAAGGCACACCTGCACCACAAAAAGAAGAGAATGTTACTGAAAATATTGTATGAAACAATGGAATATGTGGAGAGCTGTGTGAGTACTTTCTGTCTGCCCCTAGTCACTGAATACTCTTTCTTCTCAATACTTTTATTGGTTTCTTTGCAATGCTTATTTGGCTTACACAGCAGCTATGACCTCAAGTTCACATTAAACAATGAAACCCACAAAACACAACAGGCTTCATCCTGCCCAATCTACTTTCTTTATGAAAATACACAGGACAAGGGCACCTGACTGGCTCAGTCTCTTGTGTCCGACTCTTGGTTACAGCTCAGGTCATGATCTCAGGGTGGTGAGATCGAGCCCCACATTGGATTCCCTGCTCAGTGAGGAGTCTGCTTAGGATTCTCTCCCTCTCCCTTTGCCCTTCCTCCTCATGTACTCTCCTTCCCTCTCTCTCATTATCAAATAAATACATTAATTAAAAAATATATAAGGCAGGAAAAACACAGCATTTTCAGGAACAATGTAACAGAGGTCTCCCAGGATGACATTCTGGAATCCCTAAATCATATAGTGCTTCAGACCCCTGGGGTGATAAGGTCATGATAGATAAAATGGAATTGGCTGAGACCACCTCAGCCCTGGCAGCCATCAGACATCAGTACTTTCAGTTTTTATGCTGTGTTAGTCACATAATCTCTTCCAGTGCTCATCCCAGGCATATGGGACTGGCCCCTTTCTCTGGTGTTATTACAGGGTTCTTGTCTCACAGAGTGAAAGAATGAATCTCATGGACAAAAATGGGTGAAGAGAAGTGAAAGTTTATTAAGTGAAGGTGAGAGCAGTAAGGAATAAAAAAAGCTTTCTAGAATGAGAGTGGCCCCACATGGGTTGCCACTCAGGGCTTTTAGTGGCAGTCTTTTCTTGAGGATTGATGGGGAAGTTTGTGGCCCTGAGATTCTTGTGCCATCTTGATTTGAGCAAGGACTATTGATAGCATCCTTCATGGCTTATTTCTTCTTTGAGGTGTGGTCATTTTCTGTGGTTACAATGTGGCTGCCCTAAAAAAACCCTGACATCCAGGGCACGATAGTCTGGTTTGTTCCTTTATCTCTGGTTCCTCTCTGTCTCAGAGTCTCTGTCTGCCAGGATCCTAGTCAGGACCCCCCTATCTTTCTCTGCTTACACAGTAATCCTTTCCCTACTCAATGTCTGAGCCTTATCTTTCAGATTACTCTTTACTGAATAAACTTGACAGTGAGTCCAGGGTGACCTTACCCACATTCTCATTTATCTTACATCTGAGATACTCTTATAAATTATTTGAATTAGTAGTTCAAGGAGGATTTGACCAAAGATAAACCCCTTAGACATCCTGAGGCTGGAAGAAAGGTCATAAACCAGCTGCTCATCCTCCCTTTGCCTTTTTTTTATCTTTCTTCCATTCCTCTTGCTCTGCTTGCTACTTCTCATGGTTCTTTCTCTCTGTATGTGCTTCTTTATATGTGCTGTCTCTCTTAGTATTGTGGTGGAAAATCTTACAAACTTTAATCCTAGTCTATTGTGTTCTCCTTTAGAATACCATGACAACATATAGAACATACTTTTCCGACCAATTATGAGGTTGTTTCTTTTCACACTTTGTTTCTGAAATATGTATTTTAACCAAGTCTCCAGTTGCTCACAAATACATGGAAGCTGTACAATTAATCTGAACATCTTTTAAAAATTTCTTCCAGGAAGAACTTGTTTCAAATATGCTCCATCTTCTGAAATGACTACTGCTTTTAGAAGATCAGCCAACTGGAAATATTTGTGGACTTTCTTTCAGTGACTCAAGATGTCAAATGGTAAAATATTGTGAATATCTGTTAATGCTTTCTACATTGGCTCAGGTGTACTTGTCACCAGCACAATTATAGAGCAACATCTAAACTTGAGAAATGACTTTTTAAAGGAAACTGTATTTCTGATAAGTGAAGAATCCAATGAATAAACGTTGACATAATAATAAATTATATCAAAAGATGTCTAGATGTTGAATTATTCTTGTATCTATGAATAAAATCTGTTTTTCGATATATTACTAGACTGTATTTAATGGCATTTCATTTAGAATTACTTATACTCCTAACTGGTATTGATTAGTTTTCATTTCTGGAGTCTTATCTCTGGGATAAGACTGGCTAAAGGTTAACTATAGCTCAGAAAACCATATCTAGCTGTCTTTATTCATAAAATAAGCTTGCTAATCTTTTATGTGGTATTTATTCTGTTCTAGCTTTCTGTTACCTTTGTGTCAATTTTAGTCATTTACTTTGTACTAGAAAAAGTCTACTTTCTCTTTATTTTCAAATTATTGTGCTGATATGCACTATAATAATGTCTTATAACTAGTGAAACTATATAATATTTTGCCCAATTTAGGACTTTTGAGATAAAATGGCTACTAGGAATAATTATTTGAGGACAGCAGGCATAAGTTAGTTGGTCTCAGGCTGACTAACACATAAATTTAGTACATAAGTTCTTCACTCAGAAATTATTCATTGCTTGTTTAGGCAGAACTTACATATCCTTTCTTATTCCAATGCTGTAATCTATGGCTCTCTATTCTTAAATTTTGTAAGAAGGTTAGTTTTTACATTTATTTCAAATAATTTGCTTTTAGATTTCACTACTCTTCTAACTGCAATTTTCTATTTTACTTATTTTACTTTGATCTTTATTAATTCACTCTTTCAAGTTTCTGAAAGCTTTTTGTAATATTTTTAATTTCATAAAGTGAGTCATGAAGATCATAATTTATGGTCTGTCTTTGATTAGCATATTTTAAGTCAAACATTTTCCTCAGAGAATTACTTTTATTCTGCTCTGGTGGTTGTGGTATGAAGAATCTTTGATTTTCATTTCTTTCTAAATAGTTTGTAATCTCAGTTCTGTCAACCCTATAGTTTATTTGCATAGCTGTTTTTAGATTTTTATTTCTTTTTTGCTATTCTTGAGAAAGAAGTTAGACTTTTTGTTCAGTTATTTTGTTTTTCAGCTTTTTCTCTACTCATATGAGAAGATGTCTGTCTCATGGAGCTCCAAGGATGTCTGGGCCAAAAGAACTTACTAGAATCCATGTTTCAGAAGTTTTGTTTACTCTCCTTTTAAAGCTCTTTTCCCTTTTCAAATCATAGATCGGCTTCCCTGTAATTTATTTTCCTTGATAATTTCTTGAAAACTGACTGGCTGTCAGTCAGGTTCATTGCATGTATAAATTTTTCATATAGGCTATTCATGTCTAAATGTCTATCATTTTAGAACACTCCCAAGCACCCTGGATGTCATCAAACTTAAACCTCTCTTTATCAGGGAGATGGTTGTAAAGCATAGGAATAGTTTGAACTTGTAAAACTTATGTTGGATTCCAAATAAGTCACAATTTTAGTAAAGAAATTAAGAAGACCTCCTTTATTTAGTTGTTCTTTTCTGATGACTTGTTGTTGTTGTTATGGAATAGTCTTATTTCCAAAATGAGGTAATTTGCCTGCTGTGTATTTGTTGCAATGTACATATAACACTGAATATCTTGGGTTCAGGCAGCTTATCCTTTTGGGTGCTCTGTATGGCTTCTTCAAATATCATTAAACAGTTTTGGAGAAATACATAAATTCTGTTTTACTGTTATCCCTTTATCCATTCTTATCTTCAATGCATTTCCAAATCAGAGAAGGACACTCTTTTTGCCCTGTAATTTGAAAATAAGATTTTATGACAGGTCAACATTTCCACATCTTTGATATGGCCAGCAACAATGACAATCATCTTGGGAGCACATGTCTGACTAGGCTATCTCTTTCCATTTCTATAATGTCAGAAATCTTATTTAAGTGTTTCTGCACATTTTAAGAAAGCTGAAAAGTAATAAATCTTTCATTATGGAAGCTTCACTACTACAGGTAGACAAATTACACCCTTTTTAGCCATTTGTGTACATAACATGCAAGATATTTTTCTTCCTTTTTTTGGTAAAAATTTACAGACTAAATGGAATTTGTCAAAATTTCCATTTTCATGGACTGACAAACATGATTAATCTAGTTTGTATTTGGAGAAGATATTAACAATTTTTGTTTTATATTTTCTGTGGTTTTGTTAAAGTCTTCATAGAAATCAAGAGGAGGATTTGAAATTTCATGTTTTAAATCAGAGTGCATAGGATCTAAGGAGAACATTTTTGTGAACATAATTTGATAAAAGTTACTTGATATGCTGTTGAAATCATGATCTTTGGTAGGATCTGAAAAAAAAATACCTCTATCCTCCAAGGACCAACAGACACATGTGTCATCAAAATTTGCCCACAAGACATTTTAGTTGTGACCTCTAAATCAGGAAATGTAATTTTACTTAGTTTCTCAAAGAACAATTCAAGGACAGATGCAATTTTGTGTGTCCCTTTGAGTGGTATGCTCAAAATATTCAGTGGCAGTTATATTTTTAACTGAGTAATTGCTTTGGGAAATGAAAAAACTTGTTTGATTTTGGGATAGTCACTTACCATACTGGAGACTTGTGAAATTCAGTATTTTTCTTTAAAATAACTTTGAGGTATGACTAATATGCAAAAAACTGTATATATTTAATGCATACAATGATGTTTGTAGATGAATATACACCTGTGTAATTATCACCAGAGCCATAAACATATTCATCACTTCCAAAAGTTTTCCCATTCTCTTTATTATTATTATTGTTTTTTGAGAGATTCAGTCTTCATGGTCTTTTATATCCTTTGCTCCACCATGCTTAATCCCAAATTTTTCTCAGCATATTGTGCGGTATGCTGTTTTGGCTAGCATCTTGATCCAATTGCATATGTCCTTTCATCTATCATTAAAATAAAATATCTAGGTTTGTGTTTTGTTTTTGTTTTTTGTAATGTCTGGGTGATGCTGGCTTTGGTATATGCCCTGGACTGAATGTATCTTCCCAAAGTTCACATACGGAGACCCTAATCTCTAATGAGATGGTTTTTAGAGGTGGGGCCTTTGGGAGGCACTTAGCGTTAGAGTAATTCATGGTAGGCTGGGGCCCTTGTACTGGGATTACTGCCCCAGTGAAAAAAGAGGGAGACACAAAGTCTCTCTCTATAGCATGTGAAGATAGAGCAAGAAGACAATCATCTGAACACCAGTAAAAGGGGTCTCACCAGATCTGGATCATGATAACACTCTGATCTCAAACTTTCAGCCTCCAGAACTATGAAATATTTGTTGCTTAAGCTCCCTGGTCTATGATGTCTTCTTTATAGCAGCCCAAACTGACTAAGACTGTAATGCAAGCATTTTTATTGTCATTATCTGAACTCCTACTACATAATCAAAATAGTCACAATGTTAAAAATTAAAGTAGCACTGTCTTAATACAGACAACAACTAGTTCACAAAGTTAAGGATGGATTGTTAATGTTTATGACCATGACACACTTAAGTTACATGTTTAAGTAGCATCACTTTGAGTGATGAAATAATAAAGGGTCCATTTTGTGATCCACAGATTATGGTTGTCTATATTAGTGGTTGGAAAAAAACAGTACGTACAAGAGGCTGATAATGCCATATACACTTGACATTCAAAACAGTGTTGTCTTCAGCCCGTATTATTTTGTATCATCATTTGTTTTTATCCAACTTCTCATTTCCAAAAATCTTTTTTGCATCCTGGGGTGTGACTTCCTGGGAAACAGGATTTCATTACTGCTAGTAAGACAGACTTTAGTAGATCAAGATGGTTGGTCATCCATCCTTATTGAGACATTGGGAGAGAAAAATCTGGCTCTGTGTGAGGATCTTATTGCCCTGCTCTTATATAAATAGTTTTTTTTTTTTAGTCTGTTTTCTTTTTTGCTGTGGTTTTGGAATAATCTAGGTGCCAGTGAAGATGCAGAGGGGAGGGAAATACTCTAAAAATAAATAGTTTAAATTCTGAGATCTAACTCTACCATACTTAAAAACATCTGCTGAACACATGAGACTCAGTTCGAAGGTGAAAAGCAAACAAACACTCAAGCAAAAAAACCAGACTCTTACAGAGCTTGTTTGATTTGCAGAGCAGAGTGTCACAGGATAAACAAGTAGCTTCTGCTACAAATGCCCTTTCATCCATTTCTTATATATTCAGAGACGTAGGAAAGATAGTTGAAAGGCCATTTTTTTTCTCTCAAACAATATATCTGATTTTCACCAGAAAAATAATAAGGAAGAGATTAAATGTCATTATTTTGCTATAGCACCATACAAGGACAATTTTCTAAGTGCTTGCCATAGAACAGGTACTATCCTAAGAATGTGACATTTATTAATACATTCCATCCTTACAGTAATCCAATGAAGTAGTTGATACTATTATTTCAATTTAATAGGCAAGGAAATTCATGCACACATAGATTAACAAATTGCACAAACTAGGACTTGAACCTAGTCAATTTATTTTAGAGATTGTGTTTTTAACTTACATGTTAAAATATAAAGCTGAAATCATTAATGGGAAAATAAATTTTAAAGTTAATAAAATGATTCAATAAAATTGTCTTATAAAAACTAAAAACACCAGGATGCCTGGGTGCCTCAGTGGTTGAGCATCTGCTTTTGGCTCATGGAGTGATCCTGGAATCAGGATGGAGTCCCACATTGGGTTCCCTGGGGGGAGCCTGCTTCTCCCTCTGCTTATGTTTCTGCCTCTCTTTGTGTGTCTCTCATGAATAAATAAATAAATATATATTTTTTAAATCTAAAAAAAGCAAGAGTTTTAATATGTCAAAAAAACCATATACAAGCAAAAATAAAGACAAAAGCAGTTTATAAAAACATTTTTTTAATTGAGAATAGTATTACTGAGAATAACATTCTTGTCTGATTACTAAAACTTTATGGTGAAATATAATTAGTTGAGGGCATAGACACAAAATTCTTTATTAGGGAAACTAAGTCTTCACAAAATAGTGCAGTTATTATCAAACAAACCTAAATCTGTGAAATGGCTGCCAAACTTTCTGAAGATTCTACTGTCTGATCATTTTGGGAGAGTCTTTCTGTAATAGTGCCTAACAAAATAAAAGTTAGATTTCAAAGCAAATGGAGAGGATGGAAAACTCTACCTTAAAACTGAAAATATGTGACCACCAAGCCAGCCCTGCAAGAAATATTAAGGGGGGGGGTATCCTGTAGGCAAAGAGGCAGCCCAAATAAACAGAGACAATCTGCAGAAACAGGGACTATACAGGTAATACAATGGCACTAAATTCATATCTTTCAATGGTTATTCTGAATGTGAATGGACTAGATGCTCCAGTCAAAAGACACAGGGTATTAGACTGGATAAAAAAGCAAGCTACAAGAGACTCATTTTAGACCTAAATATGCCAAGACTGAAAATGAGGGGATGGAGAACCATTTACCATGCATATGGACCTCAATAGAAAACTGGAGTAGCAACCCTCATATCAATAAACTGGATTTTAAACCAAGACTATAGTAAGAGATGAAGAGGGACACTGTATCACACTTAAAGGATCTATCAAGCAAGAAGATGTAGCAATTACAAATATATATGCTCCTAATAGGGGAGCAGCCAATTATATCAACCAATTAATATCCAAAGTAAAGAAATATATAAATAATAAAGCATTAATAGTAGGAGACTTCAACACTCAACTCTCAGCAAGGGACAGATTATCTAAGCAGAAGATCAACAAAGAAATAAGAGCTTTGAATGACACACTGGACCAGGTGGACTTCATGGATATATACAGAACATTCAATCCTAATGCAACAGAATACACATTCTTCTCAACTGCACTTGGAACGTTCTCCAGAATAGACCACATACTGGGTCACAAATCAGGTCTCAACTGATACCAAAAGACTGAAAATATTCTCTGCATATTTTCAGACTACAATGCTTTGAAATGAGAACTCAATTACAAGAAGAAATTTGGAAGGAACTCAAATATTTGGAGGTTAAAGAACATTCTACTAAAAAATGAGTAGGTCACCCATGAAATTAGAGAAGAATTAAAAAGATTCATGGAAACTAATGGAAATGAAAGCACAGGTGTTCAGAATCTTTGGGATAGAGCAAAGACTGTCCTAGGAGGGAAATACACTTGAATAGATGACTTTCTCAAAAAATTAGAAAAATCTCAAATACACAAGCTAAACTTACACCTAAAAAAGCTGGAGAAAGAACAGCAAATGGAGCCTAAACAAAGCAGGAGAAGAGAAATAATAAAGATTAGAGCATAACTCAATGACTTAGAGACCAGAAAAATAGTAGAATGGATCAATGAAACTAGAAGCTGGTTTTTGAAAGAACTAATAATAAAAATAACCCCTTCCCCAGACTTATTAAAAAGAAAATCTATTAAAAAGAAAGACTCAAATTAATAAAATCATGAATGAAAGAGGATAGATCATGACCAACATCAAGGAAATAAAACAATTTTAAGAATGCATTATGATTAACCAAATGCCAACAAATTAGGCAATCTGGAAGAAATGGATGCATTCCTGGAAATTTATAAATTACTAAAACTGAAAGTGGAGAAATAGAAAACCTGAACAGACTTATAATCAGTGAGGAAATTGACACAGTCATCAAAAACTTCCCAAGAAAAAAGAGTCCATAGCCAGATGGCTTTATAGGGGGAATTCTACCAAACATTTAAAAAAGAAATAATGCATTTTCTACAGAAGCCGTTTCAAAGGATATAATGGAAAGAAAACTTCCAAACTTGTTCTATGAGGCCAGCATCACCTTGATCCCAAAACTAGACAAAGACCCCATCAACAAGGAGAATTACAGCCCAATATCCCTGATGAACATGGGGGTCAAAATACTCACTGAGATACTAGTTAATAGGATCCAACAGTACATTAAAAGGATCATTCACCGGGGATCCCTGGGTGGCGCAGCGGTTTGGCGCCTGCCTTTGGCCCAGGGTGCGATCCTGGAGACCCGGGATCGAATCCCACATCGGGCTCCCGGTGCATGGAGCCTGTTTTTCCCTCTGCCTGTGTCTCTGCCTCTCTCTCTCTCTCTCTGTGTGACTATGATAAATAAATAAAAATTAAAAAAAATTTAAAAAAAAAGGATCATTCACCATGACCAAGTGGGATTTATTCCTGGGATGCACAGGTGGTTTAACATTTGTAAATCATTAATGTGATCGATCAGTTGATAAGAGAAAAGGCAAGAACCATATGATCCTCTTAATTCATGCAGAAGAAACATTTGACAAAATACAAAACTCTTTCTTGATTAAAACTCTTTAAAGTGTAGGGATAGAGATACTTCCATATCATAAAATCCATCTACAAAAAGCTCACAGTGGATGTCATTCTCAATGGGGAAAAACTGAGAGTCTTTCCTGTAAGATCACGAAAATGATAGGAATGCCCATTCTCACCACTGTTATTCAACATAGTAGTAGAAGTCCTCGCCTCAGCAATCAGACAACAAAAAGAAGTAAAAGGCATTCAAATTGGCAAAGAAGAAGTCAAACTCTCTCTCTTTGTAGATGACATGATACTGTATATAGAAAACCCAAAAGACTCCACCCCAAGATTGCTAGAACTCATACAGCAATTCAGCAATATGGCAGGATACAAAATCAATGCCCAGAACTCAGTGGCATTTCTATACACTAACAATGAGACTGAAGAAAGAAATTAAGGAATTTATCCCATTTTCAATTGTGCCAAAACTCATAAGATAACTAGGAATAAACCTAACCAAAGAGGTAAGAGACCCATACTCTAAAAACAACAGAACACTTATGAAAGAAATTGAAGAAGACACAAAGAGATGGGAAAACATTCCATGCTCATGGATTGGAAGAATAAATATTGTGAAAATGTCTATGCTACCCAAAGCAATTTACACATTCAATCAATACCTATCAAAATACCATGGACTTTCTTTACAGATTTGTAACAAATAATCCTAATATTTGTATGAAACCAGGAAAGACACCAAATAGCCAGAGGAATGTTGAAAAAGAAAACCAAAGCTGGGGGCATGACAATACCTGACTTCAAACTATATTACTGAGCCATGATCATTAAGAGAGCATGATACTGGCACAAAAACAGACACATAGATCAATGGAACAGAATAGAGAACCCAGAAATGGACCCTCAATTCTATGGTCTACTCACCTTCAACAAAGCAGGCAAGAATATCTGATGGAAAAAAGACAGTCTCTTCAATAAATAGTGTTAAGAAAATTGGATGGCCGCATGCAAAAGAATGAAGCTGGACCAATGTCTTTCAATACACACAAAAATAAACTCAAAATGGATGAAAGACCTAAAGATGAGACAAGAATCCATCAAACTTCTAGCGGAGAACACAGGCAGCAACCTTTTTTGAAATCAGCAATAGCAACTTCTTACAAGACATGTCTCTAAAGCCAGCGGAAACAAAAGCAATAATGAACTATTGGGACTTTATCATGATAAAAAGATCTGAACAGCATAGGAAACACTCAACCAAACTATAAGGCAACCTACAGAATGGGAGAAGATATTTGCAAAGGATATATCAGATAAAAGGCTAGTATCCAAGATCTATAAAGAAATTACCAAACTCAACACTACAAAAATAAAGAATCCCCAGTAAGAAATGGGCAGAAGACATGAACAGACATTTCTCCAAAGACCTACACATGGCCAACAACCACATGAAAAATGCTCCACATCACTTGTCATCAGGGAAATACAAATCAAAACCACAATGATATGCCACTTTACACTAGTTAGAATGGCCAAAATTAATAAGACAGTAAACAACAAATATTGGTGAGGATGTGGAGAAAGGGGAACCCTCTTACACTGTTGGTGGGAATGCAAGCTGGTGTATGCACTCTGGAAAACAGTATAGAGATTCCTCAAGAAGTTAAAAATAGAACTACCTTACAACCCAGAAATTGCACTACTGGGTATTTATCCCAAATATACAGATGTATTGAAACAATGGGATACTTGCACCCCAATGTTCATAGCAGCAATGTCCACAATAGCTAAACTGTGGAAGGAGCCATGATATCCTTTGACAGATAAATGAATACAGAAGATGTGGTATATGTATACACAGTGGAATATTACTCAGCTTTCAGAAAGGTTGAATACTTACCATTTACATCAATGTAGATGGAACTGGAGGGTATTATGCTGAGTGAAATACATCCATCAGAGAAAGACAATTATCATATGGTTTCACTTATATGTGGAATGTAAGAAATAGTGAAAGGGATCAAAGGGAAGGAGGGGAATCTGAGTGGAAAAATTAGAGAGGAGGACAAACCATGAGAGACTCTTGATTCTGAGAAACAAAGAGTTGTGGAAGGGGAGATGGGTGGGGGGATAGAGTAACTGGGTGACGAGCATTAAGGGGAGCACATGATGTGATAAGCAATGGGTGTTATAGTATATGTTAGCAAATTGAATTTAAGTAAAATTTTTAAAATTTTTTTACTTTTTAAGCATTTCATTTATTTATTTGAGAGAGAGAGAGAGAGAGAGAGAGAGAGAGTGAGAGATCACCCAATTTGGGGGTGGGACAGAGAAAGAAGAAGAAGCAGATTCCCCGCTGAGTAGGGAGCCTGATGTGGGGCTTGATCCCAGGACCCTGAAATCATGACCTGATTCAAAGTCAGACACTAAACCAACTGAGCCATCCAGGTGCCCACCCCCCCAACTTTATTTTAGAAATAAATATAAGGAGAATGTAGAAGATATTGCTGTATAGAGGCTTATTTATAGTGATGACATTATAGGCTGAAGTATGTTCCCCCCCATTCCCAAATCCATATGCTGAATCTCTAATTCTCAGTATCTCAGACTGTGACTGTATTTAGAGATAGGGCCATTGAAGAGGTGATTAAGTTAAAATGAGGCCATTCACGTGGGCCTAATCTAATCTGACTAATGTCTTTAGAAGAGGAAATTTGGACAGACAGAGACACACCAGAAATGTAGTATACAGAGGAAAGACCATGAAGACATAGCAAGGATGATGGCCACATGTAAACGAAGGAAAAAGGATTCAGAAAAAACCTGCTGACACCTTGATCTTGGAATTCCAGTTTCCAGAACTGTGAGAAAGTAAATTTTAGTTGTTTAAGCCCCTCATTGTGTTGTATTTGTTACAGCATTTCTAACAAATGAATGAAGACAACCATAGGACCATTTCCCCTGATGCAGTTTAAAAGCTACAGGTTGGAGTGTATCTCAAATTACACCTCCAGATTGCTATTTGTGTCTTTCAGTTATGCTGGGGCTATGAGCAGCCAAGACTACTCACTAGAAGGAAAGGTTATTCAATAGGCATTTAACTGGAAACTATAAAAACTATCAAAGAAGTGTATTTAGTCCCATATTATTCTTGGATAGATTTTTGTTGTTAAAAATTCACACTTGCTTGTTTAAATACCAAATTGCACACTCTCAGACAAATGAGAAAGGTTCAGATAATGGGAAGATAGAAGTTCCACAGGGACTTTGTTGGATGAGGAGAGGCCTCTGCAGAGGATGCACTTTTTTTTTTTTTGAGCAACCATCAGGGCACTGGGGACAACTAAAAGACTGAAACAACTGACACATTTCCTCTCCAGGTGGTCCAGAGGCCAAACATTGTTCCAGGAGCAATCCAACTACAGCACCTTATTGTAGGATGTTAGAGATAGAGGGTATAGCTTGGAGAAGCCCAGGGTTTTTCAGTGGGTCATGAAGGCTATTTTCCTGGAAGTTGTTGGAAGGGGGAGGGGTAGGGTATTTGTAGCGAGTGCCTCCATAGTGCTGAGATTTACATTGGGCAGCCAAGGCCACCTTGGAAGTCCAAGAGGCAGGGGCAGGTACCTGGAGAACTCAGATCTGATAGGAGGTATTGATCAAGAAGAAATTGGAAAGCAACCAAAAGCATTTATTTGGGGCCCATGGATTGTAATCCTGGAAACAGAAAGTGGACCAATATCAAAAGTGCGCTTCGAATTGCAAGTGGGGCATACAGGCTTGTAAAGGCAAAAACCACCAAGTTATACAACTGGTTTTGAAGGAATTGGTGCTGAAAGAGTTAAGAGTTAAAAAGACATCTAAAAACACAATTGGTATTTAGCTAATAGATGTTACCTTGTCTCTATTTTACTTCAGAGTAGAAGGACCTGTTGCAGGTGGCCCAGGTGCGATTGACAAGTTGCAATTGACAAAAGCCAGAAGTTTATGGTGTTCCAAAAGTTGTAACAGGAGATGTGCACATGTCCTGCTTTCTCAATATCCTCCTGACTCTATTTTGAATGACTCTTTTAGCCATGTTTACCTCATTTTGGAATCTTCTTTCAAATATGTTCTTGTAATAATCTGAGCCCAATTTCCCTTGCCAGAGAGAGTCACCACCTCTCTTCCTCAAGTGGAAGTACCCATCTGTATACTACATATTTTACAGATCAGAAAACTGAGGCAAAATATGTTAAATAATGTGCTCAGATTGCAAGTAATAGGGTTGACATTTTAGCCAAGGTAGTGTGCTTCCTGAGTATATGCTTTTACTACTATACTTAATGCTTCCACAATGATGTAATTAAATAATAAGAAGTAAACCAGAAATATCAAATACATCAGTTATTACACAACATGGATGGACTGAATTCCCTCATTAAAAAATAGATTACTAGATTGTGCTAAAAAGAGGATATTCAACTTAAAACAATTTACAGGAAACATTTAAAACAAGAATGCTAAAAAAAGTCAAAAGTAAAGAAATGGGAAAATGGAAAGTGTACCTAAACAAATTAGGAGTTGTGATATCATCAGAATATTATTTAATGTTGAAAACAGTAAATTGATTAAATCACCATTACATAATATACAGCAATAAAAGGTAATTTATCAAAGGAAACATAAATGTATAAATATTAGATTATTATAAACACAAGTTACTAAAATAGTTAATAGCATTGAGTAAGCACAGAGAAAAAGTAATTAAATGAGCAACAGACTACTAAAAACAAGTTGTTTTTTTTTTAAGATTTTATTTATTCATGAGAGACAGAGAGGCAGAGTCACAGGCAGAGGGAGAAGCAAGCTTCGTGCCGGGAGCCTGATGTTGAAGTTGATCTTAGGACCCCAGGATCACGACCTGAGCCAAAGGTAGCTGCTCAACCACTGAAAACTCTCAGGTGCCTCTTAAAACAAGTTTAAAGACTCTCATATGCCTTAAAGAGTCTATATAGTCTATATTTGTAAAAAAATGATCACTTATTTTGTCACAAATAAAACTTTAATAGATATTATAACAATTTTATAAAGATTTTAATTGATTTTACTTCCATAGTCTCCGATCATAATAGAATAGAAAAAATGATCAAAGTATTGAAGGGTTTTCATCTCATGGAGTCGAAGGAAGAAACTTGTGGACACAAAAGGGAGAGGTGAAAGTTTATTAAATGAAGATAAGAACAGAAAGGGGAAAAAAAAGTTCTCCAGAGTGAGGGGAGTCCCTAATGGGTTATTACTGAGGGACTTTTTGGTCAGTCTTTTATAGGGAACTTAGTAAATATCTCATCTATTACATTTAAGACAAACAAGATGCATTGTAACTTTCATGAAAATATCTCATCTGTATTTAGAATTAACAAGGTGAATTTATTATATTCCTTTCTCTCTGGTAAATATCTCATCTACAACATTTCTCTACATCTGGGATTTCTGCAAGCCTGGTCACTTAGCCTCCTGCGTGGGCCTAGGCCCATACCTCCATATCTATCTGTTTCTACCTAGCTCTGCCCTTTCCTTACTCAAAAGAATTTTGTTCTCTGATCCAAAACCAAACAAATTAACCAATAAAAAACAGACAAGCAAGCAGTCGTTTGAAATTTAAAAATGCATTCCTGGATAAATCTTGGAAAAGTAATGATTAAAACAGTTATAAAATATTTAAAATACAATAAGAATGACTAACATTTTATAACAAAATATACAGGGAAGAACACCAAAAGCAATACTCCAAGGAATGCTCATAATTTTAAATGTATTCATCAATAAAAACTATTAATAGAAGTATTTACTGCTCATTTTAAGGAATTAAAATATTAAATATGAAATTTGAGATTTAATATAATTTTTTACCTAAGGAAAGCAAGGTGTTGTAATTTAGCGAAGTTTCAAGTCAAAATACCCAAGCTGGAGCCCTTGTTCTGTCATTTACTTGTTTTGTGATGTAAGTAAGAAATCATCTTTGTTGAGATTTGGTTAAAACAAACAACACGATAAAAATTTGGTTAAAGAAGAAAACAAAGACCCCCAAATTACTTGGCAAAGTAGCTCTGATTATAAAAATATTTCATTTTAATTGAAAAATCTCACTGTACTGGGAAATATTTGGATCGGTAGATAATAGTTCCCTATGTAACCAGACTAATTTGTTAGAGGATCAGAAGCCGAAGTAAGTTTACCTCAGCCAACATCCAGCTATTCCCCAGCCAAGAGCTTGCCACCAGCTGGACATTTGAATGAGGCCACTCTAGATCATTTAGCCAGATTGACCTCAGACACAAGAGCAATTTAAGCAGAACAGTTGAGCCCGCCCAGCCCAGTTAGCCTGGCTGATCCATAGAATTACAAACAATAATGAATGGCTGTGAATTTTAAAAATATGCTTTGTCAAAATATTTTTACTAAGATATCTCTGGCATCTCTCTTTTTTAAAAACATTAATTATTTATTCACAGAGAGAGAGAGAGAGAGAGAGAGAGGCAGAGACATAGGCAGAGGGAGAAGCAGGCTCCATGCAGGGAACCTGACATGGGACCCGATCCTGCGTCTCCAGGATCATGCCCTGGGCTGAAGGCGGCGCTAAACCGCTGGGCCACCAGGGCTTCCCTATCATCTCTAATAGTATATGTATCTTTCTCTATTCAAATAAACATAATTCGTGTGTCCTTTAATTGACACTAATTCATAAAAAACTCCAGTGAATGGCCCCGACTCCTTTGGCAGTTGTCTTGGGCATTGTTTGGAACACAGGGCATGTTGTTATTTCATGAACCAAGTTATTGTACTTCAAGGACAATCTGGCATCCTTGGCATCCTTGCCCCCATCCCACCTGGGCACTGCAGTGGTCACTGTTTCTATGCAGTCAATCTGCTGTACCTACTGAAGGTAGGTTACTAGGGCTCATACCTGACCTAGGGCATCAGCCTCCTGAGTACCAGGGGTGGGTCAGAGCCAGGATGTGGAAGACAATGAGGACTGTTTCAGGCTTTTGCAGGTGAACACAAAGGTCTCCACACACATCCTGACTCCATAAGGGAGCACTCATGATCATCCACTCCTTGGCTTTTCATTGTCCAAGACATTGGGTTAATCTCTTTAGAACAGCCCAGCTGTCAGTACAAAGGGTTAATGGCCAGGGTTTATGAGGGATCACCCTCTGATCAGATCAGAGGGTCAGATCACTCTGAGCTCAGCCTACTGGTTGCCGCGGTTTATTCCTCTTTCCATCCAGATGGTGTCAGTGTTGGGCTGAACAGCATCCACAGTCCACGTGGGCAGATTTCCTTGACTAGACCCTGCTGTAATACCAGGTGTCAGAGGTATCCTGTTCCCTCTTTATAAAATTAGGGGTGGGATCTACATAGTCTGCAGGGGCTAGTAACACCCATCTTTCTAGAGACAGTGCTCCTCTGCTGCAGAGACATGTCACTTAGTCAAAGTGGGGTTTTGAAGCTATGGCAGGGCGAATCGATGGAACATATTGTCAGTCCATTCCTTGCTATGAAGAAAAGTTAGCATAATGTGCTATCCTTTAGTGAGCAGGTGGGTGGGATGCTATATACACTGCTAGGAATGATTACTTTATGGGGGTATATCAGGTGTGTCTGGCCCCTTCTAGAGCTGAGACCACAACCTAGGAGTATTCACTCCTTTTGCTTCTGCCACTGTGTCCAACACATACCTTGTGGAGTGATGGAAACATATAACTCAAATGGTAGTTCTGCTTGGGAGATGCCCAAAGCTTTAATCTATTTCACTAGTACTTTTGCCTTTTCAAAGACAGCATGTTGCTCTGATCCTTGGTCCCATAGATGTCCTTTCTTTACCAGGAAGTATAAGGGATGCATGCCAAGTAAGGAATAAAAATCCTCCAAAGCCCCCAAATCCCTACAAAGGGCTTGTTCACATTCACATTCTTCGGGGTTGGATAGGCTTGCCCCTTATCAATCACAGCTTCTGGGACAACACAGCTCTCACCCAACCAAAAAACTTCCCAAAGCTTTATAGTTGTGCCTGGCCCTTGAATTTTCTGTGGGTTTGTTGTCCATACTCTCCTTCACAGATGTTCCAGCAAAAACTACAGAGTGTCCTGCAACAAAGGCAAGTCTTCACATGTCAACATTATATCATCAATGTGATGGACCCATTTTACTGATGTGGGGGAGGACAACAGGGACAGATCTTGGAGTTCCATCCTATGACATATGATGGGGTTGTGCAGGTAACCTTGGGGAAGCACTTGAAAGGACCATTGTTGCCCCTCCCACATGAAGGCAAATTAATTTTATGACTCAGTGGCCAGGGGTATACTGAAAAAGACATTTGCTAAGTCCAGCAGAGCAGGATATACTCCTAGGACCCTGGCCAAGGTATCTAAGATGGCAGTAATGTTGAGCACAGCTGCATGGATGGGGGTACTATATTGTTCAATTCTCAGCTGTTCACTGTCATCTGTCACAAGGCTTATTTACAGGCCATACTTGATTATGGAAAACACTATGGGCAGGACACATAGTGCCCACTGAGGGCAGTTCTTGCATAGTTTTTCCTGTCTTCTTATGTCCCCAGGAATTTTATATTGTTTGGCAGTTACCACTCCTCATGGGGACAGCAGGCTTACCAGTTCCCAATTGGCATTTCCTCTCAGCACTGGTTTGATTACCTTAACTTAGAGATGGAATTCACTGATATAGGTTTGCAGAGTTTGACTTTGGATGATATCAAGGCCCAATATGTTCTCAGGTATTGGGGAGATAAAAGTCTCATATGCTTGGGTTGGGAATTGGGATTGGGAATACCCAATTTGCAGTGTCAAAGGCCCTCCCTGACTATAACTGTGAGCTCTTCTTCATATCTGTCAAGTTCATCAAGGGAGCCAGACAACTTCTGAGGGTTACTATGCTAGAATATCAGCTCCTGTGTCCACCAGAGCCATCACCCTTTATTTTTGGAGGACCAGTGAATAGTGAGCTCTATATGAGGTCTCAGGTCACCCATAACTGCTCTCGCCTGGAGGCAATCTCGGCCTCCAACTTATACCAGGGCATAGAAAGCACCCACCCTGACTAGCATTGTGTCCCTGAGGCCCCTGCTGGAGCGGATGATGAATCAAGGATGAAGGGGGCAGGTATGGCAGATCTGAACTGTTGTTCAGGCTTTAGGGCTTTCCACAGGACAAACAACACAGAGTTCGGTTGTTCATCTATCTGTTCAGATAGGGTCTCCACAGCAATAAGGTCAAGCCATATTTGTTTTGGGTTACATTTACCTGACCCTTTACAGTCAATTAAGATAGTCTCTTGGCTTCCCGAGCTTCTTCTCAGTCTTGGGTCTTTCCCACAGCAAGATTTGTCAGTCTCCCCCAAATAAGCAATGGATTCCTCATCATCACAAGATTTTGTTCTACAACTGGACTTAGCATGGTTATCAGCTTACCATACCAGGAAATGGTATTGTCAGGGGGTCTCTGTACTCACACTGCAGTCCACAAGCATCTAACATATGTTTACCACTCCTTCTCACACAGAAGTTAATGGCCAATATGGGATTTTCCCCACAAATGCCTCTTTCCCAAGGCCTTTTCTCCAGTCTTCCATCTGGCTCACTAGTTGTTGGTTCACAATCCCTCCAGGTGCTTCCTGGTAAAATCTGAAATCAGTCCTCCATATGTGGAGGGCAGGGAGAGATCAAGGAAAGAGGCAAGCCACTCTAGATTGTAGGCGGTAGGTTTAATAGACAAGGGGACTTAGATGTGCAGCTTGTCTTGGGCAACTGCATGATGAGTGAATCCCTGTACCTGCCCACCATATTTTAAAAGTTGATGTGGAGGCCTTACCTGGGTTCAGTCATGTATACCAGCCAGAAGCTTTCAATGCCAATGACCATCTCAAAGGCCATGTCCTTGGGCAGCTTCTGGGAGCAGAAGCCAACTGGAATTTGTATTATAAGGACAGAGGAAGGGATGAGGAGCCTTTGATTGAGGAGGTCGAGCCTACAGGTCAACCAGTGGTTACATCTTCTTGATGACCCACTCTACCATGTCCAGAAACACAAATGCACAAACACATATGAAGATGTGTTTGTCACTGAAGAAAAATCAGCAATGAATCTTGTCTGTGCTGCAATGTTCAAAGGACAAATGTAACACATACATTTTAATTTCTGTGAAGTTGTGGCAATAAGATGTGATTTGACTTAACAAGGATATTGACCCAGCATTATTTCATAGTAGACACAAACATATAATTTTATCTAGTTCCTATTACTGTTTGTTGGTGTAAAATGTTGTAGTTCAGAAAAAGCAAATTTTGAGTATCACCAGTGGATTATGTACTGAGACTGGGTGACCAGTTTCTAGGAGTATATTAATAGCATATGCAGTGAGAGAGATTTCATTATCCTCCTCCCCTTGAATAAACATAGGGGTGACATTTGAATCCCCTGGAATTCAGAGGAAGGGATACATTTCTTTTTAACAAAAGGAAAATAGTGAAAATTCAGATTGGTTGCTTTCTTTCCACATTTTTTTGGGGTGGGGTTTTTCATATCTTCTAAAGGTTCTGCTTATAATATCAAATAGAACTTATTTATTAAAATATTTTAACATTTATTTTAAATTTATTTTATTTATTAAATATTTGTTATGTATTTAAAAAGAAAAAAAAAACAAGGAATTTATAGAAATAAGAACACAATTTGTAAAATAACTATATCCCTAAGGAGGTATTTAGAATCAAAGGAAGCATAGAATACTCTAAAAAGCCCTCATTAAACCTCATCCACATCCTAGAAATAACAAAGAAAGTAGCCTAGGAAATACATGTTATATTATTACAGTAATTAAAAGAGTATAGTATAGAATAGAAAGGCTGGTCGATCAACAGAGTAAGTAGAGAAGATAGCAAGCAACATAATAAAGTTAGTCTCAAAACTCAGGACAAGCAATATTAGCTGACAAGAGGTTTCTGGGTAAATAGTGACCTATTTAGAAATAAATTATATATATATCATAGAATACCCTGAAATAATTACTAGGTTGATAGCATTAGTTATAAATAAATAAAATCAAAGTAGACCAAGAAGTTTCAAGGGCAATTAAAAGGGAGAAAATAAACACTGAAAATAATGATTTAAGGAATAAATCACAAAAAAATCATATAAAAAATACAATGAGTCTTCCAGACTCATCGTACTGGAAACTAAAAGGGACATGAAGCATAATTTTTAGTGCTCTTTTATTGTGAAGAATTTTAATACTTATATTACTCAATGCTAGTGATAGTGCTATGAGTCACACAGACACTTTATATGTAATGGGAGTTTACGCATGCACAACTTTATTAAACATCCATACCTAATAAAAGAAAATAAAAACAATAAAATTACAGAGACTAATTACATTACAGAGATTAATGTCATTATTAATTTTTCAGCCTGTTTTGAAACCTTTCTTTAGTGTCTAAAACCATTAGTGCATCTACATTTAAATAACCAATTATTTTAATTTTAGTTTCTGGAGGAAATCTAAAATGATGTAATTTTAATTGAGTTAAATGCTTTAGGCAAAGAGATTTTAATTAAAAAGTTAGAAATCAACAACATATAGAAGTCATATATTGAAGTCACTAAGACACAATACAAAGGAAGACATTAAAAAAAAGAAATAAAATGATTATTTGATTAACCATTAATTAAATTAATTAATTATTTAATTTCTTTTTTTTTAATTTTTTTTTTTTTATTTTTTATTTATGATAGTCACAGAGAGAAAGAGAGGCAGAGACACAGGCAGAGGGAGAAGCAGGCTCCATGCACCGGGAGCCTGACGTGGGATTCGATCCTGGGTCTCCAGGATCGCGCCCTGGGCCAAAGACAGGCGCTAAACCGCTGCGCCACCCAGGGATCCCTAATTATTTAATTTCTTAAGATAATATTTTGCATCTTTTAGCTTCTCTGCATTTCCAAAATGTACTATAATGAGCATACATTGTTTATTTTTTACTTTTAAGTTATAAATTATCTTTATTTTTATTTTATTTTATTTTTTAAAATTATCTCTATTTTTAATTACACAAAGTATGTATATGTTTTCATTATTTTTTAAACTTTTTTTTATTTTTAAAAGTTACTTACAGAATAATTAACATACAGTGTTATACTAGTTTCAGGCGTACAATATAGTGATTCAACAATTCTATACATTACTCACTTGACAGATGTACTCTTCGTCCCTTTCACCAGTTACCCATCCTCACATTCACCTCTCCTCTGGTGACTATCAGTTTGTTCTCATAGTTTATGTTTTCATTGTTAAAAAATCAAAACAATAGGTAGAAAAAGCAAAGAGCAAAGTTGTTTGTAAGGAATCATAGTAGATTCCTCTGGGCTACATTCTATGTTTCAGTCTCATCGTCCACTTAGTGATTCTCTACAGTGCTATCCATTCTTCTAATCAGTCCATCTATATTTTTTAATCTTAAAAATCAATATGCTGAATTTCAAGATCTTTGATTATTTTAAAAAGATATGTTATGCACTAATTTCTGAGTATGTCAATTTTACTTATTACTAAATTCTTCTCTGGTGATCTTCAACTGTTTTCTCAGTTGTAAGCTATTTGTTTTTCAGTTTAATATCTTAATTTCAAGTTGTTCATCTTTAACATTTGGTGATTCATGTTTATGTTTGGGGATTTCCATCTGGCCTGTCTCAGAGTGCCTGTCTGTTAATTGCAATATTTCTCTAACAAAATGACACAGATGTTGACACACAACCAACCATGGTTGATGCATTGTCTTGGTCATCTAGGCTTTGGGGATTTGCTTTGTCCAGGTGTTTTCCCAGCTACCAGAGTAATTTCCTGCCCTTTCCCCAAGTATAATGGGATTTTCCTGTCTTGTACTTCTTTTGCCTCCTCTTGCTCCAATGCTAGAGGTGAAGCCCAGGGTAGGGACATAAAAAGGTCAGCCATGCCCCTTCTTTACCATTACAGACTTCCAGCCTAAAGCAGAGAATCTGGAGAATAGGTAAAACTTTAACCTTGAAGTTTAGCATGCAATTTTAGATGACTAGAATAAGACTTTCCTTATAAATGGAAATCACCAGGGCACTTTTTATTTCTAATTACCAAAAAGTAAAAATAATGTAATATACATGTAATTTGATTCATAGAGAATCGATCCTTGCATCAGGTCTGGGGAGACAATGCTTTATGTTTATTTTTTATTTTTTTTATCAGATTTATTTTATTTTTTTAAATTTATTTATGATAGTCACAGAGAGAGAGAGAGAGAGAGGCAGAGACACAGGCAGAGGGAGAAGCAGGCTCTATGCACCGGGAGCCTGACGTGGGATTCGACCCCGGGTCTCCAGGATCGCGCCCTGTGCCAAAGGCAGGCGCCAAACCACTGCGCCACCCAGGGATCCCTGCTTTATGTTTATAACCAGCTGTTATTGCTGGTTACACAAGCCCGGCTATGCTTCTGCACTTACTGAGGAGGTAGAAAGAAATTAGTTATAACTACCTGGCTAGTACTCCACCATACACCAGTTAAGTACCTAGTTATTTGCCCCAAAGTGACACTGTTGATCTTTGATAGTCTCCACACAGTACACCAGAATTACTCAGGAGTCACTTCCAGCTCTCATAGTGGTTTTCTCTGGGAATTCTGAGCTATGATTTATCTTGTAATCATGTAATATATGAAGATTAAATCAAGAAAGAGTAATTACATGATACCGTCTGATAGAAGTTTCTGGAATGATGAGCTTGTTCCATGTTCTGTGTCTGTGCTTTCCAATTCAGTAGCCACATGTGGCTGGTGAGCACTTGAAGTGTGGCTGGTGCAACTGAGAGATCGTATTTTAAATTTTATTTAATTTTAATTAATTGAAATTTCAATGGCCACATGTATGAGTGTACAAGACACTGTGTTATCTTGTGATGTAAATAAGAAAATAGCAGTTTTTACTATTACCTAAAACAATGTGCCATAGGCATGTATTCAAATAATTACTGACATATAGTAAGAATTCATAAAATCAACAATATCATTTCACACTTTATTACCTTTGCCTTTATATATTTCTATATTACTTCTTTTTAGTTGTCATCATCTTTTTTTCTCATGTCTTTTTGTAAATGCCTCATTTTGTTGTACACGTTTTTTTAAAGATTTTATTTATTTATTCATGAGAGACACACAGAGAGAGGCAGAGACATAGGCAGAGGGAGAAAGAGACTCCCTCTGGGAAGCCTGGTGTAGGACTCGATCTCAGGACCCCGGGATCACAACCTAAGCCAAAGGCAGATGTTCAACCACTGAGCCACCCAGGTGTCCCTATTGTGCAATTTAAACTGACAAGGCACAGACATTAACTTGGAATTCAGGGTCTGCAACTAAGATACCTTTTGATACATCCATAGTCATTTGGGTGAGACCATCAGTCAAAAGAAAAAAAACTTAAATGCATTCGTATAAAGCAGTTTTCCACTTAACAAATCATGGTTGTTTTTTTTTTTTAAGATTTTATTTATTTATTCTTGAGAAACACAGAGAGAGGCAGACACATAGGCAGAGGGAGAAGCAGGCTCCATGCAGGGAGCCCAACGTGGAACTCGATCCCGTAACTCCGGGATCACGCCCTGAGCCAGAGACAGATGCTCAACCACTGAGCCATCCAGGCGTCCTTCTATTACTGAATTTGATTAACATGTGGATTCCAGAAAAAAGAAAGTGTATTTTGTTGCATGCTGGATTTTCTTTTATTTATTCAAAAATGTCAGCAAGCAGCTTCCCAGTTATTAAGATTCTAACCTACTGATTCAAAACATAAGGATGTCTGATTCCCCAGGGGGAATTGATTACTCTCCTGTCTGGGGTCTGGTGGCTACATATTTGTAGCACTTAGCAGATTTTTAAGTTGCCAGGTTCACAAATCTAGTTTCTGCATAGCCCCCCTCTAGGGGCTTAGCAAGCTTCCATGTAATGGTGCTCAGCTGAAAGATTGATGTGGAGACCAAAGTACAATGGTTAGCTCTAACATGCTGGATTCTAAAACACAGGAAATGAAATATGGAAATATGTCAGGCATCCTGACAGCAGCTTCATTCTCTTGGAAGTCATGACTCATTTCTTTCTTTCTTTTTTTTTTTTTTTTTAATATTTATCCACAGGAGACAGACAGAGAGAGGCAGAGACATCGGCAGAGGGAGAAGCAGACTCCCTACCAGGAGCTTGATGTGGGACTGGATCCCAGAACCCCGGGATCATGATCTGAGCGAAAGGCAGATGCTCCACCACCGAGCCACCCAGGTGCCCCATTTCCTTTTGATCATTTTCATTATTATCACCCTCTTGTGAGTAGTACTCTCCCATTGATAAAACATTGTTTTAGACTATCATCACCATATTCTTACTATTTAATCTCTTAACTGCAGATCGATTTCTGTAAAATAATTCCTCTGGATTTCTGGGTGTGGGGTGTGGGGGGCATGTGGGGGTGGTCTCTTTTCTCAATGGGTAAAAAGACGTCTCATTTTTCCTATTCTGGCAGAAGTAATGAGTAATTTTTGAAGAGGTCTTGAACTCCTTCCCCAATCATTTTATTCCTCTACTCTAAACACAAAGGGTGATTTTATGACTAACTGTAACCCAAGTGCCTCACAACATGGCACCGAGACTCTTCCAAATTTTTTTCACCGTGACTTCTTGTTTGTTGTATGTTTCAGCAGAGCTGGATTATTACTATTCTCAACGTTCTCTTGATTCTCCACTCACAAGACTTCACTAACCTTGTTCTTTATGCTATCCTCACTCTTATCATCTCTATTCTCTAAGGAGTCCCTTCGAGTTCACCCTCCCTTTGAGATGCACCTGTAGTGCTGACAGCCAATTCCCCACCCACGCGTCCCAGATCCCTTTTACTAGCCCTAGGCCCCACTCTCAGCTTCATTATGCTTCGCTTCTAACAGCTTGCCTCTGTGAACTTTTTAAGAGGCCTGTCCCTGGGGTTTTGCCACTGCTTTGGGGGTTGCCCATCACTAGTAACTGTCTGGTGATAGAATAAAAACTTAGGTTCCTTTCTTGGACATGGGACGGACTGAAGTTAAGACATTGTCTAAAATCAAATGCCCCCTTGACTGGTTTCTTTCCTTCCCTTTTTTAGGGAAAAAAGTGCTTTCCCTCACTTTTTTTTTTTTTTTATAGTTTCTCCCCGGTGGCACTTTCTTAATAACTCCCTGGTTCATTTCTTTGTATCTCAGAATCTGAGTCTGGGGAAGCTGACCTAAGATAATACATCTCTTGATAACTAAAATATGAAGCATCCATAATATTTTCATTTACTTATCACATAACTCACTCATTATATAATATTCACTCATTACACAATTTATTCATTATATAATATTAAGAGCCTACTGTATGCCAAGTCCTATTCTTCCAGATATCAAGGACACAGAATTGTGTTTTGTTTATTTATGATTTCTTCATGTCACTTTGATTATGGCTCTTTATATTCTTTTCCACATACTTTTTTAAAAAGTAAATTTATTCGAGAGAGAGCAAGAGAGAGCGTGTGAGTGTGCAGGTATTCAGAGTGAGGGGCAGAGGGAGCCAGAGAGAGAATTGCAAGCAGACTCTGCTGAGCAAGGAGCCAATGACAAGGAGCTAGATCTCACCAGCTTAGATCATGACCTGAGCAGAAATCAAGAGTCAAACGCTTAGCTGATTGAGCCACCTAGGCACCCCTTCTTCAAAGACTTCTCATGAAATCATTTTGAGGGCAGAAAGATTTTTTCTTTTGATTTCACCTTAGCTAACACAGTCTTTTATATGTAGTAAAGGTTCAGTAAATTAGGAATCTTGTGAGGAATTGGGAAATATATTTATATTTGCTGACCTGAGAGAAAGAAAAGAAGAAGGGCAAGAATTCTATTTACTTATTTACTTATTTTAAGTAAACTCTGCTCTCAGTGTAAGGCTCCAACTCATGACCCTAAGATCAAGAGTTGCCTGCTCCACCGACTAATGGGTCATAAAGCTACGAGGAACACAGAATCAATAATTAAGACTGGCCTGCCTTATTTTTGCAGATTCCTTTTAAGACATAAGAAACAAAAATGTGCATAAATACCTATGCATTTCCATTTTTAAAAGATTTTATTTATTTATTCATGTGTGTGTGTGAGAGAGAGAGGCAGAGACACAGGCAGAGGGGGAAGCAGGCTTCCTGCAGGGAGCCAATGTAAGACTTGATCCCAGGACCCACGATCACGCCCTGAGCTGAAGGCAGATGCTCAACCACTGAGCCACCCAGGCATCCCTGTATTGCCAATTACAACTTAGAATTTCTTCAACATAACTCAAAACATCCAGAGACATAACTCAAAACATCCCTGAGAAGGATATAACGTAAGGGTAGTGTTTTTGTGTGTGTGTGTCTTAAGAGCTTTCCTACTAAATTAATTAAATCAGAAAGCATTAGCTTATTGCAATCTGAGACATACAATTGATTTCTCCCTTACTCCAACACCATTTACTCATTGTCTTTGTTCAAGACATACCCTTCTTTGGTCTCTTGCAACAGTCTCTAACTCTGCCATTAGTGTTGCTCTAATCCAGCTAAGTCTTCCATAGTTATCAGTGCTAACCTTTCAAAAATGAGCTCTCTTCTCTTTTCTCTGCTGAAAGCCTTCCATTGCATAAATGTCAGTGTCTTCATATCTTGGTAGGCAGCTGGTCACACATTGCTTTTGTTAAAGTACTGGCCTATCTTCTAAAAGCTCCTACTCAGCCACTCCCTAGGATACCACCTAACCTGGGGCCACAAGGCACATCTTTCCTACAGTTATTCCTTCATTAGCGTTACCTATACTTCTTATTTATTTATTTATTTATTTATTTATTTATTTATTTATGAGAGACACAGAGAGAAAGAGGCAGAGACACAGGCAGAGGGAGGAGCAGGCTCCATGCAGGGAGCCCGATGTGGGACTCAATCCTGAGTCTCCAGGATCATGCCCTGGGCCGAAGGCGGCGCTAAACCACTGGCCACCAGGGCTGCCCGCATTACCCCATTTTTACAATGTATTTGCTCCTTTCCCTTTCCAAGACTATTGCCCATTATTTTGTGTTACTCTGGGCCTTTGACTAAACAAGAAACTCTCAGAAGACAATCTTAGGACTGCTGTGATCTCATGCAGCCCAGAGGATTTCTTCTGCTGGGCTCCGCCTCTAATATTGCCCCTTTACTGAAGACAGTGGGAAATCATTTTATACCACCAATAAATCAACTTTTTTCCCCCCTAAAATGCAAATTAATGATATTATGTCCTGTTTAAAAACTCTTTAATGGTCCATACTTAGGTACAGGATAAATTCAAAACTCTTCAGCACCAAACTCTTCTTTTTAAGAAGATTCTTAACTACCCTGCCCACTTTAGCACCATCCACTTCCCTACAGATGTACTTTGCTAATTTCTATGAAAACACGAGCAATTTCTTATGTGAGCCACACACTCTGTCTCTCTGTGTTTGTGTATGTGCTACATCCTGTAGAATGTCTCTCCATGACTTGCTTTCTGCAGCTCTGTTTCTTCTCCTTCATGGTTCACTTTAAAACTTCACGAATCTCCAATGGAAGTAGTTGGTACTTTAGACTTCTATAATAACTCAAATATATATCTCTATTACAGAGTATCATGTTCCCATGTAAATGTTTTCTTTTATGTTACATCTGCACATGGCTGTCAGAATCTCAGAGGCACCGCTGGTATGTTTTATTCATGGTTAATTTTCTAATAGTGAGACTATTATGAGCCCTTAATAAATGTTAACACTATTTTAAATATTTAACAAATGCAAGCACCTTCTGAGTTACTTATAGCTTTTCGTCAGCTTTAGGTTTTGCATAGAATTTTGCCCCAGCTCCCAACTAAGCATTTCTTAGGGAGTAAAGCATAAGAGTTTAATTCTAGCAGGAAAGAGAACTTCTTCCTATTCACTGAACCCACCTTATGACGTGTTTGAAGCACTTTTTTTTTTTTAGTTTTATTAGGATATAATTGACATACAGCCCAGTATAAGTTTAAGATGTACAGTATAATAATTTGACTTACATATATTATGAAATGATTACCGCATTGTTTTATTAACATTCATTATCTCATATAAATATAAAAAAAGAAAAAGAAGAAAAAATATATTTTTTCTCATAATGAGAGCTCTTAGGATTTGCTTGACAACTTTCAAATGCACTATGCAGCAGTCATCATGGTGTACATTACATTACACTATTCTTTTAATAGGGAAAGATACACCTCTCCAACCAAAAGTGTCTTTTGCTGGGTTCCCACTGTTGCACATTCCAGATAATAAAAAGGACTAAAGTCAATCACATCTAGTGTTCAGATGTGAAAATATGTTAAGGAAACCTAACTCAAAATTGCAGTTAGTAGGGGTGTCTGAGTAGCTCGGTCAGTTGGGCATCCGACTCTTGGTTTCAGTTCAGGTCATGATCTCAGGGTTGTGGGATGGAGCCCTATGTCAGGCTCCGTGCTGGATGTGGAGCCTGCTTAGGATTCTCTCTCACCCTTTGTCCCCAACCCCCAAATAAATAAATAAATATTTTTTAAAAATTGCAGTTGGCAAGCCAAGAAAAGAGGGCTTTTATGCATGTACACTTGTCACAGCTTGGCCAGCAGGAAGAAGGATAGTTTTCTTTTAGCAGTAACAACAAGGTGCCCTTGTCTGCAGCCAGTAAGAAGCTACCACTGCTTCAAACTCTCATTTTCCTTCAATAAACTTTTGCTCAAAACAACTCCTCCCAACTTCCCCCTTTCCTCTATAAAATGATGCTGTCCTCATTTGTTCTCTGGATTTGCCTCTGGTTCACCATAATTTGTTTGTGTCAAATTGTGACTCCTCTGCTATTTTTGAATAAATTCAATTTTGCTGGCTGAATTGTTTACCCTTTTCTTTTACAAGGCTGACATAGGGTATGGTAAACTTAAGGAGGCATTAACTTGTGTTTTCTTCTTGTTATATTTTCACTCACCTCTTTCTAAAAAGACAGCCTCATGTTGTATATTTCTTTACTTTGAGGATTTGGGCCAAATCTAAAGAAAATTGGTTCCAGTTAGTTGACTAAGACTATGTCTTTAACCTAATACTTCTCTCCATCACACATAGGAAGCAGTTTCAGATTGGTGATCATTTATGTTATCCCTTATGAAAAGCAACAACAAAAATCTACTGCTCTTCATGTGTTTCCATTCCTTAGCATTTCTTTGCCCCTTGTCATAACACTTCCTCCAAAGTGTGACTCTGAAAGGGTACTTACATTTAGAACATTTTTATTAATTAAAATGCAGAGTATAAATCATACCAGCTGTGGGACATATCTGGAAATCAAATGTTTTCTAAGACTTTATTAATATATTGTAATTTGGATGCTTTAAATCTAACATCAATTAGAGGAAATTCAACATGAGGAATTTTTTAAATACACGGTAATTACTATAAACATTTAAGTTTGTTGAAGGAAAGGAAAAATTTGCAGGACACTTCCTTTTAATAAGGTGAATTGAATTTATATTTACACATGTACATGTAATCTGACCTGATTTGGCAGAGACAATCATAATTATTAAATATTTGAATAGCTACCCCTCTGATAAATAAATATATATCTACCTTTAAGCTAACTAAAGAGACTTCCCCATATGAGAATTCTCTAGATTGCCAATTAGCAACAAAAATTTGTAGTATCTACCCTTATAATTTTCTATCTGGGACTTATGTTTGGAATTATGGTTTATTTTCTTTTTCCATGGAATTATGATACTCGGAGAATGATTCTCTTAATCTACTTATACTTGCCTCTGATTGTAGTTCAGTTGCATCTGACTGAGACTATGATTGCTTCTTGTTTTGAGGTGTCCTCCTGGGACCTCCAAAGTGAATTTTGCAGAGTAGCCATTGTGTGTATATGTGTGCACATACACATGTGCGTGTGTGTATCTCCCAAATACACTCTCTAAATTTGGTATAGTTATCTAGCTGTTTAAATGTGAAATTTAAATGTGAAATAGTAACAATAACAGAAATATGTATGCACACAAAAATACAGACACACACAGAATGTTTCTGGGATAAATTCAATGAATAAGAATACCATTTCAATAGGGAATGCTGAACAGTTGCTTCTGATTCTCAGCTTGGGTTTTTCATCAGGCAAAATTGGTGTCACACTTCCAACATATGGGAAATTTGCCTTTTTCTATTCACATACATTCCAGTGTACATTTTTTTCATCCTGTAAAGCAGAGATTTATTTCATCATGAAGAATAAATGTGCAATGTTGGAATAAGGCTTCCTTGTAGTTACTAATAAAGAATTCCAAACAAAATCTATTTCAAGGTCATTGCTCTAGTCTAAAATGTATCTTGGAATTTCCTTTATGGTAAATGTTTTCAAAAGAGCAGTGGCTTCCTTTATAAAATCAAGAGAATGAGTCCAGTAATAGTCAAATGAAATATAAAGAAGATGTAAGTCCAAGTCTGTATATTTATGAATATATTGCAGTTATTGATACTGTGTGCTTTTATTTCAATATAGTCATATATTTAATACACAAAGACATTTTATATCCAGTTACTGTTGTCTACATAGAAAAATTATTGAAAAGTATATAGGCAATATATACTAATAAAAAGTAAGTAGATAATAAATTCTCATGAAAAGTCAAAATAAGAAAGAGGAAATTATATTTCCCATCTTAGTGAAAATATATTCTCAGTTCCAAAGTTAGTTAGTTTTGAAGTGTAACTTCTCTTCTGTCCTTCCTTTCTTGCTTCATTTTCTTTAAAGTACAGGTCCTCAGGTGGTATCTATAATTTTTAACATTACAATATGAAACTTCAATCTTAAAAAAAAGAAAGGGGGCAGCCTGGGTGTCTCAGCGGTTTAGCGCCGCCTTCAGCCCAGGGCGAGATCCTGGAGACCCAGGATCGAGGCCCATGTTGGGCTCCCTACATGGAGCCTGCTTCTCCCTCTGCCTGTGTCTCTGCCTCTCTCTCTCTCTCTGTGTCTCTCATGAATAAATAAATAAAATCTTAAAAAAATAAAATATGAAACTTCTGGGAAGTTCCCTAACCATTTTGCCAACTTTAACTATCATTACTTTGCATAACATTCAGTGTTAGGGTAGAGGCTAAAGGACTTAAAGAAATCTGCCAGGAAATTAGTACAAGTCACGAGTCACGTAACAAATGAGAACTTGTCCTGCCCTCTGTAGAACCTGTTCATGACGAGAATTTTACCCGTAACCTCAGTAGGCTGATATTTCATGCAATAGATGGTAAGCAATGCTCATCTGTGTTCTTCTTTCAGACCTCTCTTTGTGTGAAGACCCACAGAGTATGTGCCTGCGGTGGGGCTCTGTCAAGGGTAGCAAGCTCACAGTGTTCTCTTCTGAGGTACTGTTACAGAAAATAATAAGGTGTCTGTAAACTTGTTTTGATTTTGGCATCAAAGTTTCTCTAGCAAGTTATAAAAATTTCCAGAATCTTTTTGCCAGTGGAGGCATACTTAGTCTTTAAGGCAGAGTGTGACTGGGAATGAATGCACCATGCTGGGAATGGTTTGCAATAAATGCAACCTCTTTACACAAATAAAGCTCTACTTTTATTGTAGCCCATAGGAAAACACATTTATTCAACTCGTCTTTTCAATATTAGTATGTGATTTGTGTATAGAATTTTCCTTCCTTTTTTTGCAAAGCAGTTATAGTGCAAAGTCTCTAGAGTCTGAAAGCCAGTGTTTGGATCCTACTTCTTAACAGAGGAAAGACCTTGAATAAGTTACTTAAATTCCCTGTGCTTCTCTTTCTTTGTCCATAAACAAGAATAATAATAACAATATTTTATAGGCTTGTTGTGGGGATTAAATAAATTAATATATTTAAAGTGCCTGACACTTAGAAAACCCTGGAAAAGTCCCTATCAAGATATCACACATATGCATGCATGCACAGCCCCCCCCAAATTCTCATTGTGAAGAACATTACTGTGAACAATAGGGGGGGTTCATGTCAATCAGCACGTGTACTAGCCCCTCTTCAAAATGATTTCCCTGGGGTTAGTAATCTAGAAAGAACTTTAAGAAGGGGACATTACAAGTTCTATATAAAAATATGATAGGAAAAAAAAAAGGCAAAGAATTGGGAAAAAAAGATGAGAAAATCTTTAAGAGCTGTATGTAACAGAATGCTGATCTTAAAAATATCAAACATTTATCTCTTCTGGCACAAATTCTGAGGAGGGTGGTATTAGCACTGGTTCAGCAGCTTACCATGCCCTCAAGGCATTTCTTTCATTCTTTCTTCTCTGCCACTTGGTGGGTCAGTATTTTTTTTTTTTTTTTTTTTTGCCTCTTTAGTGGCAGCTTGGCTTCTACAGTAGCAAACATTATGCATTCCCAATAATATCTCAATCTTAAAGAAGAGGGTCAGCAGAAAAAGAGTTTTCTTCTCCTGAATCTCCTGAATACCTCTCTCTCTCTCTCTCTCTCTCTCTCTCCTTTCTCTCCTTTTCTACCAAGGAGCAAAGTCATTCCAGATGCTATACCAGGAGACATCCTTGTATAGGTCCTTAGTCTGATTTGGTTCTTATATCTCAGTGCTAGACCAAAGTAGTGATCTGTGGTGTGTCCTTTAGATATTCTCTATGGCAGAAATACTCATAATCCCAGCTGCTAGAAATGCTGTTGGCTCTCAGATGAATTCAGCTCTGAAAATCTCCCTCAGTATAAGAGAGACTTTTCATCCCCTTAAGGTATCCCATAATGGGTGCTTTTTTTTAATAAATTAATTTTTTATTGGTGTTCAATTTACCAACATACAGAATAACACCCAGTGCTCATCCCGTCAAGTGCCCCGCTCAGTGCCCGCCACCCATTCACCCCCACCCCTGCCCTCCTCCCCTTCCACCACCCCTAGTTCGTTTCCCAGAGTTAGGAGTCTTGATGTTCTGTCTCCCTTTCTGATATTTCCCACACATTTCTTCTCCCTTCCCTTATATTCCCTTTCACTATTATTTATATTCCCCAAATGAATGAGAACATACACTGTTTGTCCTTCTCCGATTGACTTACTTCACTCAGCATAATACCCTCCAGTTCCATCCACGTTGAAGCAAATGGTGGGTATTTGTCGTTTCTAATGGCTGAGTAATATTCCATAATGGGTGCTTTGATGCTATAAAGACCTAGCTCCCTTACCTTAAGATGGGAGAATTCTAAAGACCCATTCTAGCACCAAAGAGCTCAATGGTCTGGGATTTTTATTGGGATTCATCACAGCTCAACTCTTCTCTCTGTATAATCCAGATTCTTTTATCCTCCACTGGTGTTATTCTTTAAAGCCCTCTTTAGTCAAACTCCCTACCCACAAATCTTCACCTCAGAGTCTATATTGTAGGGAACCTAGACCCCACAGACACCACTCCCTTTCAGTGGGAACTGTGATAATGTGATTGGCTTAATAGTTATAATTCATCCAAAAGTACCCTGCCCGAGGCCAGAGCTAAACACAAGTTCCTGTTTTTCTAGTTTTTCTCACTGTCTCAGACATCTATGCAGTTAACTTCCTCACCTCCTTCAAATCTTTGCTCAAATGTCACTGCTTCAATGAGGTTGAACGTAAATCTACCTAGTATTTCAATCCTTCTCCTTGTCCCATCTCCCTGGACATTCTGGATCCTCTTACCCATCTCTACAGTTTTTATTTTCCAACAACACTTATCACCTTCCAATTTCTTAAATTTTGCTTATCTATGTTGCTGATTTTATGCTTACATTTATTGTTTGATTATATTACATGTATTGTATATCTCTCCCATTGAAATGTAAGCTCCACAAGGATAGCCATTTCTTACTATTTTCATTTACCAATATAGCCTGACTGTCCAGAAGAGGTTTTTGGTGCACATAGGCACTCAAGACTGATGGTCTGAACTAAAACAGCATGGCAGTGTGGATAAAAGGAAGTGGATCAATGAGTTATTCATTTGGTAGGTGAACACTGGGTCATTATCAACAATGAATGAGTAGAATGTGAGGGACGAGGTGAGATACTTAGATAATTCTTTAGTGATGATATTGTCACACACTGAGATAGGGTATCTCAGTAAAAGAACCTGGTTTAGGGGTAAATGATGGATATCATTGAGGTGTCTGTGGGACATTTGACTAATATACAATAGACAGTGGGATTCACGGAGGCTGAAAAGTAGATAAAAGGGAGATAAAAGGGAAAAAGCTGATAGAAAGAGGAGGAGAACGAAAAGGATGAGATTTCTAGGAGACAGTAAAGAGGATGTTAGGGCTTGGTATTTCATGTACTTGTTAAATGTATACATAACTTATTTCAAAATGCAAAAAGGGTGTAATGACTACATAAAAACATGATAGATGGAATGAATTATTCCTGTTGTCCAAGTACTTTGGTATAGAGGGGCAAGAGGGGCAAGTGTCATGTGATACTTGGATAACACGAGCCTCATCTAGATCAGAGCTATACATCATCCTCCATGAAATAGTCCATGGCGGTCTAGTTTACTAAAGATCCCTTCTTAAATACACACGTGTACACAGAAACACACACAGTCACATTGAAACTTGGCATTTCCCATTCAACACTCTAAACTAGAACATCTGGTATGTCCCATTTTATATTCAAATGTAGACCAAGGAAATGATTTTGGTTGTCTGTCCAATATAAACTAGAAAGAGGTTTCAATGCAAGGGGCAAGTAACAGAGCTATATTGTTCATTAATAGTCTTATTCTTTAGAATATATTTAGATCCCAGTTCCCTGTCATCTTTCATACTTACCAAGAAATTTTGCAAGTATAAACATTAAATTCTAAACTTTATCTGTGCCTTGAGGCATAGCTGGTAGCAGGCCTCCCCATAACCTCTTTGGCTGCTTAGAATTTGAAAAACAATTTTATTATACCAGCAGACTAACTATTGAATATATGCTAAGTAAAATGGGGATTTAGAATTATTTACTTAGGCAAAAAAGAAGTTTCCCACAAAAAGACATTATTTACCACAAAGTAAATTCCCTTCATTTTACTTGAACCTTTAGCATAAAATGTACTAGAAGAGTCATATTTTCCTTGAGTGAAACTCTTGAGTATGTATAGAGCCTAGGGTGTTTTTAAAAACTATGAATACTGATGTCATATATACACATCTGATGTGCCAAGTTTTGATAAAATAAGAAGACTTAGAAGGCATAAAAAAATTCTTAACACAATGAAATAAACTTTTGCAGCACCAGATATAGATTGACACCAGCAGTTTATCTATGATAAATCGATTAATAAACATTTATTAAGGGCCAAGTTATAACGTGGGCACTATAAGCAGTAGACACTGGGCAGAGAGACTACAAAAATAAGTAAGTCTAATCATCATCTATTAAGACACTGTATTTTTAATTTGTGGGGCACTGATGACAGAACACTGTTTCCAATTTTTTTAACCCTACAGCTGGAGAACTAATCTGTATCTTTTTCTTGCCTGTAGCAGTATTCTCAGCAGGGTTAGAAGCCTGTATTAAAGTCAGTAGAGAAATTGTTTTCATTTCTATCCTTATTTTCTCCAATTTCTTCCTGCCTCTGTTTTCTCAATATTAATTTATTGCTTTATCAGTAGTGTTAGGTTGAGCAAAATCGAATGTTGCTTTTCAGTAATAAGTGACAAAATTAGTACAATAAAAATGCTTTTTAAAAAGATAAAATTCCCTTGGGACGCGTGGGTGGTTCAGTGGTTGAGCGTCTGCCTTCAGCTCAGACCATGATCCCAGGATTTAGGATCGAGTCCCACATTGGGCTCCTTATAGGGAGCCTGCTGCTCCCTCTGCCTATGTCTCTGTGTCTCTCATAAATAAATAAATAAATAAATAAATAAATAAATAAATATCTTAAAAAAAAGATAAAATGCCCTTGGATTACACTTTCAATCATGTGTGGAAACTCAATAAATCCATCAATTCATTTATGACTTCCTTAGTATTTTCCCCCCATTCTTTGATGATCTTTCATGGAGAAGAGTCTGTGTGTTTTGTGTTGCATGTGTTTATTTCCTTGAGCTCAAATGAAGTCCTCTGCAACTTAGTCTCTTTCCCTCATGTCCACTGACCCTGGCTTTCTCTCTTTTTCTCTGTATGTTGGAGGATTCCATATTATGTACATCACAATGTCTAAAAGCTTAAATTTAGAATTGATGACAATAAAGCAAATTATGAGAGTTGTATTCAAAGAAAATCTTGAGTTTTCTAGGATGAAAATTCTGTATAATATACGGAAAGAAAAGAAAATCACAGACTTAGATGAGAAATGAGAGCATTTTATGGAATAATAATGAAATAAAATCTGATAAGAAGTCATGGCAGATTGCAGTATATTCAGTACAGGAGGTCGTTCATGGTTTTCTTCCAGGTTTGATACAGAAGAATGAGTTAGGGGATCCCTGAGTGGCGCAGCGGTTTGGCGCCTGCCTTTGGCCCAGGGCGCGATCCTGGAGACCCGGGATCGAATCCCACGTCAGGCTCCCGGTGCATGGAGCCTGCTTCTCCCTCTGCCTGTGTCTCTGCCTCTCTCTCTCTCTCTCTCTCTCTGTGTGACTATCATAAATAAATTAAAAAAAAAATTTAAAAAAAATAAAAAAAAAAGAAGAATGAGTTAGTTCATAGTAAATAGCTTTCCACCTGGGATATAAAAACAGAGTTTAAACGATGAATAACTATGTGTGTGTGTGTGTGTGTGTGTGTGTGTGTGTGTATACATATATATATAGCTAAGAAAACATACATACATACACACATACACAAACACACACATACATATATGATATATATGTGAATATGTATAAATATAGGTACATATGTATTTAATGACCTATCAATTTTATAAAACAAAGATGAGTGATTTTTAAAAATGAGACATCAGTAAAAGTCACATATATAGTTGTAAATTCTTTTTTTGTTTGTAAATTCTTTTTTTTTTTTTAATTTTATTTATTTATTTGAGAGAGAGAAAGATGGAGAGAGGGAGGGCACATAAGGAGAAGCAGACTCCCCGATGAGCAGAAAGTGTGATATGGGCCTTGATCCCAGGAAACTGAGATCATGACCTGAGCCAAAGCCAGACACTTAACCAACTGAGCCACCCAGGTGTCCCATATAGTTGTAAATTCTTTAAAGCTATTTTGAAGAAAATAAAATCTTAATGACTATCATAATACGCATCTAGAACACATAAACTATTCAAACTCTGTGATGTATCACAGACTTCTCTTTGCTTCATCCATTGTATTTTTTTTAGGTTTTCCTTTTAGTACCAGATGTATTTTCAATGGTTTCAATGTTTTCAATATTTGTAATTTTCTTACCTCTTCCTGGGCTTTGTTTTGTCTTACTGGGAAGCTGAAACACTATTGATGTTGTAAGAAACAAGGGCATATTCATCTGGAAAATAAAGAGTAAGTTCACCCATCTTAAATCTCCAACTTTCTATAACCAGATTATGTCAGACAATATAGGTACATCAGGCCTAATCTTTCCAAAATCTTTACAAGACAATCAATCACTTCCCCAATTTCTATATCCAAAAATATCCTATTTAAGCTTAAGGTATTTAATGAAGTACATTCAATTAGTAAATGATAGAGCAGGAATTCAAATACTTGACAGACTTTGTATGGCATTCAATGAGAAACTAATAGCATTGACTTTCCAGGGAAAATTTTTATGGTCTTTATACATCTGAATAATTGTTTTGGAAATTAATCTATCAAGACTTTCCTATAACATTTCAAAATACTCCCCCCCCTTCTCAAATCAACGTCCATTAAGGTAGCATGAAATGTAATTCTTGGCATTGACAACGACAAAAATAACAACAAAGAGATCTTAAAGCTCAGCATGTATCTCAAGTTAAAGGGGAGCCCTCTCACATCACAAGGATTCTAGGCACTGAAAAACTCTGGTAACTGGAAAATGGCCCAGACAAAATATATAGTAGGGAGAAAAAAATCAATATATAAAGTAAAAGCAGTCATCATTTAGTCTTTGATGACGGAGGATGATTTTGGAAAATGTAGAGGCTCAGGAAGTCAGTAGCTTTAGGACATAGGCATTGCTTGCCTACCTTTTTCATAATAATCATAGACCATAACTGGGGCTGGCTGAATGTTGGACACAAGGTTGGTTTGCTCAACAGTGAAAGTAAAGTGGTTTGCTGTCCCAAAAACCTGTAAAGATGCAAATTATAAATATGTCAGGTCTGCATCACACAAAGACACAAATTATAAATACATTAGGTATAAATACATCAGCAACAAAAAGAAAATCACAGAACAAATTATCTCTGGGAGTTCATGATTTACTTAATTAAATAGATCTAGGGTATCAGGATCTTACATAATGACAAAATAATGAGTTAAATGATATTAAATTATATGAAATTTTAAGTTCCATTTCTTATATTGAGGTCCAAGAAATCTAATTGAAAGCATTAGGGTAATGCAGGTGTGAATGGTCATGATGTACACATAGAAGGGATGACTCTAAAACTCTTGCTAGCCTTTGTTGGAGTTCAAGCCAAACTATAAAAGAATTATACATCTGCTCTGTAACCATACCATGTTAGATGCTGTGAGGAATGAAAAACAGGGAAATGATAGTTCTGACTTGAGAGTCACCTAGTCAAGTAGCAAAAGCATATATAAAATAATGTTAGAGTTAGTGGGGAGAAGATAGATTATCAGTGGGATTGAAGAGCACTGATCATCTTTAATGTCCCATATTTTTTGACTAACTCTGTCATATATACAGCTGACCCTCTGTAGGGGCATCAACCCCCTGCACAGTTGAAAATCTGATATAAGTTTTGACTCTCCAAAAACTGAACTACTAATAGCTTACTATTGACCTTACCAATAACATAAACAAGACATATTTTGTAGGTTATATGTATTATATACTGTATTCTTACAACAAAGCAAGCTAAAGAAGATGTCATTAAAAAATCATAAGGAAGAGAGAATATATTTACAGTTTTGTACTGCATTTATAAAAAAGAAGTCTTGTGTGAGTGGACCCATGCAGTTCAAACCTGTGTTGATCAAGGGTCAACTGGATATATTCATTTACATATGAATAAAATACAAGCATCCAAGGACATTCAGAAAAGAAAAGAAAGCCATGGGGAAAAAAATTATTACTCAACTTACAGTTTCCAAGTAGAAAAGAACATGGTCATTCTTGACTTCAGTCTTCATCACTTGGCCATTGTTTTCAAGCTTTATAGAAATTGGCAGGGAGTGATGGAGATTAAAATATTAAAGAATACCTCTAGTATTGAATATTTTCATGCTTTTTACTTAACCAGTTTTCAGGTATCTATATTATGGATGTTGTCTGTGCCATGATATTTTTTATAAACACAAGTAGGGACTAAATAAAGAACTAAATTATGACCTATGGGAAAAATGACTGCCAATTGCTTCAAATTAAGAATACTTGTTTCTCCAGTGTTATAGCAAAAATAAAAATGAACTTTGAGTATATTTATGTAAAGGATGAATTACATGACTTTGTTTGGCTGACAAATTATTGTATCTATACACAATTTCTTTTTCTGGACTGAAAGTGTAGTCTTCTATTATTTACCTTCTCAATGGATGCCATGACTGGAGTAAATCCTGACAGCATTTTTACATCAACAAGGACCATATTGGAGTTATTGTGAATTCCAGTATACCTGAAATTTAAAAACAACACAAGTTTAGACAATAGCCTAAAAAAGTGACCTATCTCATGGCAAGGATGGTGGATACATAGATACCAACTGGCTATATATCTGGAGCAAAGGTAAAAAACTGAAGAGGGAACACCTAAAGAAAGTGATTCTCCGGGATCCCTGGGTGGCGCAGCGGTTTGGCGCCTGCCTTTGGCCCAGGGCGCGATCCTGGAGACCCAGGATGGAATCCCACGTCGGGCTCCCGGTGCATGGAGCCTGCTTCTCCCTCCGCCTGTGTCTCTGCCTCTGTTTCTCTCTCTGTGTGACTATCATAAATAAATAAAAAAAAAAAATTTAAAAAAAAAAAAAGAAAGAAAGTGATTCTCAAACATCTGAGAATAGGAACAATTAGAAAATTAGAAAGACAAGGGACATATAAATTGGGATAAAGAGTGAATTATCTGGACCTGGAATCTCCCCAATCTCTTTTAAGCTTCCTTGGGGCCTCAAAGTCATAGCTTATAAACAAAGCTGATAAGTTTATATCACATATACTTATGTTAGCCTTAGATTTGCATAATACTTAAAGGATATCTTTGTTTAGAAAGCAAGGTGTTGGTAGAAATTTAGAGTAGCCATGTCCCCAAGTCATGTAGATTATGTCCCTAACTCTGGATAGCATTGTTGGGACACAAAATTGAGAGTTCCATGGTGTATGCAGTTCTTATCTTAGCTCTGATGTTTAAGAGATTTCATTTGGAAATCCTAAGAAAAATCCCCCAAATGAATTGTATTCAATGTTTCCCCATGTATTAATGAGGACTAAAACTCTCTGGCACCTATAAATTATATTTTATTTTATTTTTTAATTATTTATTTATTTATTTATTTATTTATGATAGTCACACACACAGAGAGAGAGAGAGAGGCAGAGACAAAGGCAGAGGGAGAAGCAGGCTCCATGCACCGGGAGCCTATAAATTATATTTTAACTCAGGAAAATTATTTTATCTACTCCAAAAAATAAAAATCTAAAATATTGCTCTATACAGTTAGAGAATAAGCATCCATAAGTTTTCTCATGCTGGCCCACCTGTGCCTGTCTTTGGCACCTCCATTGTCTAAATCCAACGGTACTTCCATAAACATGAAACAACGGAGGCATTTCTGGAATATCAGTGATGCAGAAGCTTTCAAATTCATACTTGCCTACAGTACAATTCTCACTTGCATAAGCACTGCACTGTGCTTGTACACACAGAGCTAGAAAGAGACTATGCTATAGAAATGTCACCACCAACATATGAACTCATTGTGGTCACCATTATTAATATTCCATTTTGCTAGTATTTGAAACAATTACTTTTTTTAAAAAACAATTATTTTTTAATCTATTACTCAGGATCTCTCTAACCCAGGAGTTGATAACAAAATGGAACACTTACTTGAGGGTTACTATCAGGTCAAAATATCTCTGAAATGTATCTGAAGAGTTTTTCTTGATTATTTCCAAGGAAAGGGAAAATCCAGATGCTTTTTTAGGTAATAGTACATTATTCCTCAGGGTAACCTAGAAAGAATGCCAAATCAGAAGAAAATCCATTCATATATCCTGTAGTAAGAACTGAAGGACTTTTCTCTATTTTCATTATTACTGCACTTTTTTTTTTTTTACATTTTTATCATTAGGGAATAAGGCAAAATGTAATTATCCAGGTTTCAGTAGACCCAAGAGTCTTTACATAAACAAATAATCTTGACATAATGGAAACATCAGAATGCTTTCTAACAGTGATGCTCTTCAAGAAACCTCAGTTATCTAGCTATGCTTAAGAGTATCTTTTTGTAAAATAACTTGCATTTTCAACTATTGAATAGAAAATATCAATGATAGAAAGAACAGAGATAATAATGGAAATACACAATGGAAAATAACACTCCATCTGTGACTGAAAGGATAGTCTAGCTCTTTAACTGGAAAATATTTATCTTTGTCTCAGGTAGATTTCTATTACCTGGATAAATGCACAACCTTGTCCTTCCACATCTAGTGTGTATTGTCCATGTGCTTTTTTTAGTTCAGAACGCTGGACCAGTAAGCGATTGTCACCGTTGACCTGGAACATCTCATTGGATTCTTCACCGCTTAAGGTGACAGTGTTTTGATCATTAGAGAAGGTGAACTTCATATAGTGGGTCATAGCAAGAAGACAGACAGCAGTGTCCTGCAAAGAACAGTAGAAGCAAAGATCTCAGCTTGTTATGATGCCATATTAGTCATCATTTGGCCATTAACTTTAAGTCGATTCATAAAAATATTCCTATGACAGGTCAACAGAACACCAAGAACCAAATCCTAAACAATAGAAAAATACATTTGCAAAAAAAAAAAAAAAGAAATAAAAAGAAAAATACATTTGCTATGCAATTGTTGTCATTTAGTCTCCTTCAACAAATTCAGATTTTAGTAGTCCAAGGATTTTACAAAGTGTAATCTCTGCATTGAAAATAGTGCCAAATCTTTTATAAAAATTGACATAATATAATATTATATTATCATATGATATTTCCATTATGTCCATTTGCTAAGTATTTTGGTTACCTTGGATAATGCTTATGCCCATTGATCTTTGAAGAAAGTATTCAGAATCAGAAAAGGATGCTGTGAGATACACTAATATGGTTTTATTCAGAAAGTAAGACTACAGTAAAGAAAGTAAGGAGGGAAGTAAAGCTTTCCTTTGAGGGAATGAGACTGCATTTCTTTCAATTTTAATTTTTTTCCGTTAAGACACAAACCACTATTCTTTTTGTACCCATTTCTTCTGTTACTCATTCCTTTCATTGTTGTTCCCAATGTATATATCACAGAAACAGAGGGAAATATTTTTTTCCTGGTTGATATATAGTATCATTGGATATCTAACTTATCATCAAGACTCTAGTGCTTATGACAACAATCTCTTCTAGACCTGTATTCTACTTCTACTGTATACGTGAAAGTAGAAATTAGTAATAAATTCCTTGAAAAGAGGCTTTAGTTTATTCATTTATACCAATAGAGAGTTCTTCCTAGAGTGTCTGTTACACAACAACAGCCCAATAAATAGTTGTTGACTAATAATAGAATACATAGTATCGAATATTCTTCATCTCAAAAAGCATTTTCTATGATTACCTTTGCTATCTAGATTATTGAAAAGTAGTATCTTTTGTGTTACACATATTGTTATTATTATCAAGAACAATCAATCACCTGAGTGGAAGAGAAGCCCCCATGCGAATTCATCTGTTGGGCAAGCCATTGCACAATCTTACTCGCATAGGTGAGGTCAGGAGTTTTCTTGGAAAGAACAGCCAATAGCACGTAACAAGTCTTTTCGGTCTCAGCAGAAGGTGCATGAGGAATAAAGGATGGGGATGTGTCTGTCTTGGGTTTCTTTGCCCTTTCCCAATATATCACATTATCTGAGGAAAAGGAAGAATTTTCACACAGTCCCTATAAACACCATTAATTACTCATAAGAACAGTGCAAATTCCATTCCTGACCTCTGCTATGGGCTGAGATGAGTCCCCTTCAAATTCACATTTCAAGTCCTAATCTCCAGTACCTCAGATTGTGACTGTATTTGGAGATAAGGCCTTTAAAAGGGGTGATTCAGTTAAAATGAAACTATTTGGGTGGGCCCTAATCCAGTATGACTGGTGTTCCAATAAGAAGAGGAATTTGAACACACAAAAGGGACACCAAATAGGCAGGCACACAGAGGAAAGGCCGTGTATAGACAGAAGGAGAAGATGTCCAAATCTTCTAAGCCAAAGAGAAAAACTTTAGAAGAAACCACACCTGTTGACACCTTGATCTTGGACATCTGGCCTCCAGAACTGTGAGAGAATTTATTTCTGTTGTTTAAGGAACCTGGTCTGTGGTATTTTGTTATGGAGGCCCTAGCACACTAATAAGCCTCCAATAGCAACTTCCTAAGGTTAAAAGTGGTATGTGATTAAATCCCACAAACAGTACTTTTGGTCTATGGCATGATCACAATGCTTGATTTCCTTTATTTCACTCATTTGAAAAGAAACTAGTTGAAAGGAGAAAGAAGGAAGTAGAAAATATGTAATGTTCTTCAGAGATAAAGGGGCCATTGAGAAACCCCAGAAGAGAAATAGAAACTTATCAGTGAAGACAGGGTTCCTATATGGTTGCTAAGTAAGTTTCATTGCTTTATTCTCAAGGTCATCCCCATTAGTAAAAGTGAATAATAATATTTACTTGTTTTGGTAGCAGATTGATCGAGGATCTGGAGTAAGGATTCCACTTGCTTCTCTCTTTCAGCTAATGCAAAAGCATAAGCTAGAATTGCATGGATATAGCCATTGGTGACACCATCTTCCAGTGCCTCCTCTAGGCAAAAGAGTCCATTTCGTAGAGCAGGAAACTAGTTAAGGTGAGGGATAATATATTTTAAAAATATATCAGAATACTTCATAAGCTTGCTGAATATTTAAAATAATCATTCTTTATATAGTATATCCTTGAGGTATATTTTACCTAAAAACCTGTTCATATGTACACATGTATTATACTTTATAAAATTGTTAAAATTCATTTTTAATGGCAACATTAGTATTTGGGAAATAAAATATACATAATATGAAAATAGTAGTTTTATATCTCTTCAGTAATATTTTAATTGATAATATGTACTTCTTCTATGTGGCAAAGCATATGAATTTATTTTTAGACCTAAGATATTTTACTCTAATATCTAAAATAGAGGTTTATATTTCTAAAGATGATTTTTGACATATTCTAATGACTCAGAAAATTCCTGCTATCTTAGTTCAGAAATAGATTTTTGAGTCAGATAATCTGAATTTGAGATGGAGTGTAGCCAATATGAATCATGCTTAAGTTGAAAATGTTTACACACTCAATTGGTTAGACAAATAGAATATTAAGTTATGCCTATACATAGAATAGGGGTTCTTCACCCGAAATTCATGGCCAAACTTCAGAAGTTATTTCAATACCCAAAATGGTATGAAAAGCTTGTGTATGTGTGCAGTTGTGTATTCTCCCTATAGAAGAACTCAAGAGTGCTCATCACCAGTTTCTACGAATCAAAAAATCTTTGAGCAGTATTCATTTAAGGGGTGGTAATGAATTAAATGCTCTCTTGATGTTTCATTCAGTCTGAGAATTTCAGATCACTCTGAATCCATAATTAATTTAATGTGCATTTAAGTGACTGGAATTCAAGGATGATGGGAAGCCATACAGTGAAATTGAGTCCAGCTTCAAGGAAGGCTCCAACAACATATGCAGTGAATAAAATGTTCTCTTCTTCTCCACCCTAAACACAAAGGAATAATTAATCAGAGGACAGTAGGTCATAAAAAAAGCTATTCTTCTGGAGTGAAACTAAGTATGAAAAAAACAGTAGAACAAATACTCTTATTCATAAAATCATCTTAAATGTAATTTTAAAATTAAATGGTTAATAACTATGCTGAATAAGAATCCATCAAGATTTATTACAGTAATGAAATAAAAAATACCATTAATCTCAAGTACATTAAAAACATAATACACATCTATTTATGCCCTAATCTTGAGCATGAATTCCAAGCAATTCATATGGCTCTATTTTACTCTATTTGTTGTTAATTTGGAAACGCAAGCAAAGAATTTCTGCTGCTTGGAGAGAAAGTTTCTGGGAAGGTGCCTGAACCTTTCTGGAAAAGTATCCTGAGAAGTAACAATAGTTAGGTCTCATAGATTTCTTTTTTTTAAAAATGATTTTATTTATTTATTTGAGAGGAGAGAGAGAGGAAGTGAGAGAGACAGCATAAGCAGGGAGGAGGGGCAGAAGGAGAGAGAGAGACCTCTCTGAACATGGAGCCCAGCATGGGACTCAATCCCAGGAGTCTGGAATCATGACCTGAGCTGAAGCAGACGCTTAACTGACTGAGCCATACAGGTGTCCCCTCATAGAATCTTGGAGGATAAAATCAGAAAAGCATGTATAAGTTATGCAATTTGTAAACTGACAGTGAATAGAAATGCAGTGGGGAACTTAAGCATTAAGTAAACCAGCATTCGCACCATAGATTCTGATTCAAAAAGTCAAGAATAAGACAGAGGGAGCTGTATGGAGCTCTAAAGATACTAATACAAACAAAACAGTATTCAGCTGGCACTGGAGATCCACTGATCTAGCATAAACCTCTTTTTTTCTCTAAGCAAAAATATGACCTCTTTCTTCTACAGAAAATGAATATCTGAGGAGCTCAGTTTTCAAGGTACAAATAACTGTAGAAGCAAACACTAAAATAAAATGCAGGAATCCATTTAAATTATAATAAGTTCTATTACCATTCTTCTACAGTATAGGTTTTTATTTTTTCGTTGCTTCTTACTCGTTTCCAATTTGATACGCACACACAAACACACACTTAATTATGGAAGAGGGATTGGGTAAGATCAGACAAACTGAAGCAGTAGTCAGTAATGAATTCACTAAGGAGAAAAATGTAGAGATGTTTTAGAAGAGAACATGAAAAAATCTCATTTTCTACATGAGAACAAGGGCTCTTCTCTACCAGGGAGCTACTGTTGTGAAGAATAGATTTGGAATGATTTAAAGACATTTTTCTACACTACAAAAAGTATAGCAATCTGAAAACCATTTGCATTAAAATTGAATACCACACAGAGTGGCCATTTGTCCATATCTTGAAGTGGATTAGCTTTACATTCCCAAATCCAAGAACAGGAATGGTGATTAAGAAGGATACAGCAGGAAAGCCCAGAATATTTCAGGTGAATAGGTCATGTTAAAGTATCATGATTAGAGGAGTTGTTTCCAAAGGAAAATACAAAGATTAGGAGAATAAAAGACACAGGGAATGGAATGGAAGTGTACACCTATCTGCAAAGAAAGGAAATCAGAAGGGAAAATTTCTAGCAATTTACCTAAATATGGATAGGGAAAGGGAAAGCGTAGGTACCATTAAGGACATAGTTCATATCATTTGAATTTTGACCTATGGCAAGCGAGGTCTTTATGCTTTGACTTGAGAAGGTATTGGGAGAGTGTTTCACTGAAATGCTGTAAATTCCTAGATATGTTTCCTGAATTTTCTTGCTATCCATAATAGGAATAAATTCCCTAATCAAGGATCCTGGTTAGGATCCTTTACATATTGTCTGGCTCCAAATTTATGAATGCTATCTTCCCAGATTTTTCTTCCTTCTCTCCTGTTTTCAGTTTATACACTGAAGGAAACTAGTTCTATGGAAGAACAAAAGACAGTGAAGCAAACAGCAGATTCATGAGGAGTTAAGCCTAGATGGGGTAAACAAGTATGTAGTAGAATGATGCTGTTGACCAATAAACTACAGGCCTATGCCTGGCAGATTCAGAAGGGTAATATTCACCAGAAAATATCCCTGTTCCAGATTAATTAGATCAGAGGTAGGAAAGATAGGCAATGCAAAGGGGCAAGGAGAGCCTGATTGTGTTCATCTCTTACCTCCCAGGCATTGTTGAAAACCTTGCCATCACTTTCAAAGCAGCCATTTATGTTCTGTTTGCTTGAAAGCCAGATTAAAGTCTCTCTTTGCACGTGTTCATCAATGTAAACATATTCCTTCATTCTCTCTAATGTCTTAAAAGTAAGGGCACTGAGCCTGTAATGCAAATCACTAGTTAGACAAAAGTTAGGTAAAAAAGAAATGTCATCTACTCCACAGATTCACTTACCATTGTTCCCTTTGGATAACAGATGCATCTAATTTGGCTAATATTAACTGCAAAGGATCTTTACTGATAGTGCATTTTTTCCTTTGGGTCAGTAAAATGTTATGAATATTAATATGTAAAGAAGAAGTGTAGGTCATTTTCAGCATGTTTACAGACAAAGTTCTTGCTTTATGGTTCATTAGATTATCTATACATGGAGATGAGGGGGGTATAATCAGATGCTTCTAGTTTGTTTGTTTGTTTGTTTTAGAGGGAGAGAGTCAGAGAAGGGTGGGGAGAGGCGGGGGTGAAGGAGACCTCAACATGGGGCTTGATCTCAAGACCCTGAGATCATGACCTGAGCCAAAATCTAGAGTTGGATGCTTAACTGACTAAGCCACCGAGGTGCCCCTTGAGCTTTCTAGTTTTGCTTTCCTTTCTCCTAACTCTACATAGGTCTCTGAGAAGTGCAGATCAGCCTGTGTCACTTTCCACAAGGTTAGATTATGGAAGTACAGGGGATTGTCAGTGAATGATCAGACTCCTTGACAAATTGCCATGGCACTCCAGGTGTATGGTTGCATTAGAATTAGAATAATCAAACACTTTAGCTTCTCTGATTCATCTTTGTAAATTCACTTTGAAACCCATTTTGCTTCCAAATCCTACCAAACTCAACTCCCTTAGACTCTCACAAGCCCTCTCAGATCACTCCTATATAATTCAAGATAAAATTTTTTTTCAAGAAAATACTTTACCATATGCTTCCTTTCTGATTCTTCTGCCAAAAAACACTATATGAACCATCAAAGTTTTTGAAAGACAACTGTTTTTGATAACCTAAAGTAAAAGATCAGGAAATTATTTTTTTAATCTAAGAAAATTAGAAGAAAAAGAATGGCATAGTACAAGCCCTGTGTTTGGGTTTTAGACATAAATTATTAGATTGATCAATTTTAATTTCTGAAACTCAGAGTCTCTACTCAGAAAAAATAAATTTTACTTTCTGGGGTTTTATGACAAGATATTTATTACATGTGACTATATATATATATGTAATTATAGGCACTTAACTAATTGTTTTTTTTAAATTTTTATTTATTTATGATAGTCACATCAGAGAGAGAGAGAGAGAGAGGCAGAGACATAGGCAGAGGGAGAAGCAGGCTCCATGCACCGGGAGCCCGACGTGGAATTCAATCCCGGGTCTCCAGGATCGCGCCCTGGGCCAAAGGCAGGCACTAAACCGCTGCGCCACCCAGGGATCCCTTAACTAATTGTTTAATACCGTTTCCTTAAGGTTAATTTTCTTTTGTGTTATCTTTCTGAAAAGAAAACCTGAAGAAATTATACCCTTGGGTCTTTTCTTGATAGCATTTTTTTTTCAGATTTTAAGATTTATTTTTTTATGAGAAACACAGAGAGAGAGGTAGAGACATAGGTAGAGGGAGAAGCGGGCTCTCTGAGGAAAGCCCAGTGTGGGATTTCATACCAGGACCCCAGGATCATGACCTGAGCCAAAGGCAGACACTCAACCTCTGAGCCACCCAGACATCCCTTGATATCATATTTTACAAGATTTATACATCCTTTTCATATATACAAATCCAATCACTCCATTGCAATGTAACACAACTGAACAAACAAACAGAAGCTGATAAATGAACTATTTATAGCTACTATTAGGAAAAACAGCAATGAACAAGGTAACTTGGCAAAATATTCAGATTAAAAATACTAGACTCATAATTTGAGATGTTATTGTTCTGAATTGAGAAGCTATATGACCACACAGATACTGAATTAAAAAAAAAAAAAGACTAGTTTGGACTCAGAGCATCCCAGTTCAGAGTTCAGATCCACTGTCCCCCACCCATGATAATATATCACAGTAAGAGCTTTATGACATTGTAGTATTAGTAACAATTAATTTTATTTATTATGGACAGAAATAACTTAAATGGACTCACCATTAGACAAGAAAAAGAAAGCCTTAGATTTAACTTCCTTTGTCAACTGTTTAGTAGATTTCAGATAGTCAAGGACATAGGTATCTGATGCTAGTAGGGCAATATTCTGCTCTCCACATCCATAGGGCATTTGGAGAAGATTCTCCAGATTTTGCATGGCAAGTCCTAAGATATCCCCTAAAAATAAGAAAAGCAGAAGGTTACTACTGCTTTTAAGTTGGCATCTCAGCATTAATAACTGTGGATAAAAGACACATAGAGGAAGTTAAATTGTACTTAAATTTATTTAAGTATTATTTATTATTAATATTATTATTATTATTTATATTTATATATTTTATATATTTTTTATTTTAAATATTAAATATTAAATTTATTTTATTAATAATATTAATATTTAATTAATAATAATTTAATTAATAATAATAATATTAAATATTAAATATTACCTTTTTTGAGTGCTAAATATTTATTTTAAATATTATATATTATATATTTATATATTTATATAATATTATAAATATTATTAATATTATTATTAATATTAAGTATTTATTGTACTTTAAATTGTACTTAAAAGGTGGAAACAAGGAAAGTTTTCATGAGGTAATTCTAAAGAGAAGTTAGGCATGAAAGGTGAAGTTAATGGAGTTTCTGGTATGAAAAATATTTCTGAAAATCTCATTACCAGAGAGAAGAGGAAGTTAGAATGTGTGCTTGTTTGCTTGTTTGTTCTTCAAGAAACTGACCCTGTGGATTATAAACTGTAATCCATCACTCCTAAAGAAGTATTAATGCTAGAAAAAAGTTTACCTCTTATAAAATGATATTTTACTGTTACTGAGGAAATTCCCACCATCTTTAACAAGCAGAATTTATTCTGATTCTTCAAAAGGGAATTTAATATTTCAGAAGAATGAGCTATATAACAGAAGGCTTTGTTTTCTAAATGCCAGTCATCATCCAGCAAAACAAGTGTTTCCCGGGACATAGACTTGAAAATGGTACTGTAATTCCTTTAGATCCCACATGGAAACAAGCATAGAGGATGAACCTTCAACAGTACTTCCCTCCAGCTAATACTTTAGAAAAATTTCTCCATCATGTTATTTTAAGGATTATTATTTTTTTCAGATTATCTCAATCAAAATTTTCAAAGCATCACGAAAGACAAAATTTAACGAACTTACCAACGACAGTGACAAAGGCCCTGGCTGATCCTTCTACTACATTGTTTGGCAAGTCCAAAACTACCTGTTTGGAGGCTTTGGTTCCTAGAAAGAAAATATCGATAAAGATAATGTGATAATTTTCTTTTATAAACTGTAGCAGCTGATCTGTGGGACCAATATATTAGGAAGTAGATTCTATTATTTACTTTTATTTTGCAAGTTGCTTTTTAGAAAAGATAAAACTGACATCTCTGATCTAGTTTAAAATCATGGTACATACAGAAAATGGTATATATATGTTATGTATTGGATAATGGCCCTTATCTTCCATTAGTTTAATGCCTAAACTTCTATGTATCAAAAAAATGCAAAAAACTACTGACTGTGACATATAAAATAACACACACAAAAGGTAAAGCTTGGAGAGTCCCACTAAAATCAGATCATCATCAACAAGATGGCCACAAAGCAGGTGATGGAGGGACAGTGATGTAGCTCTCAGTTGCTTTATCCCAAGAGTACAAAGGGCATAATCATGATCTTCCTCTGTCCAATACTGTGCCACGATCACATGACAAGAGGAACCAAAAATATATAAGATGGGAAAAATAGGCTGTGGCAGACCAATGTCATAGGTGAACTAAAAAAATCAAAAAACCAAAAAACCTCTCATACTTTTTGTTAGCCAAAATTATACAATGAAAATAAGGTGTGAAATGAAGCAATCCTCCATTAGATCCTTAAAATGTAATCACTGAAATGACTCAATATGGCAAGGGAACCAACATGGAAGGAGAGGAAATAAGTTGACTCTGTTGATAAATTTTCTTTGGGACCAATCTGACCACTTAAAGGATCCTCTTACCTTTTGTACAGATAAGGAAACTTTGGGTCATTTCTTTTTCAATACCTTCAGGCTGTCAAAGAGTAAACAAAAAGCACAAAATGAGTCTGGGTCACCTTCTATGTAGGAAACGTTATCAAGCCTCAGCTCATATAGGCACGGTTGGCACATTATTTGTCCCTGGGAGATGATCCATTTGTTGCTCCCTTTTGTTTAAATTTGAAGATCACTGTATAGTACCCACTTTAGTCCTTGTGTTCCCACAATTCAGACAGAGATAACTTTGATGTCATTGTGGGACAATCTCCACTCCCCTGATCCTGTCTAGCATCTCCAATAGACAAATGAACATGTTTTGCAGGGTAGGGACAGGCCAAGAGGCAACATGAGAATTACGCACTGACCAGTGTTAATTCTTTTTGAGGGTGATGAGAACTACATGGGAGTGTAGGACAAATAGATCTGTCTTGGATTTGAGAGTTGGTTTAAAAAGGGAAGGGAAGAGCAACAGGAAACATGAGTCAGGAGAAGGAAAATATCATCAAACCTTTTTTGAGTGTTAAGTTTTACTATCCTGGGGTCAGATATTAATTAAGGAAAGGATGAATTTTATTGCTGTTTTATTTCATATAAAATGTTATGTATTGTGTCAAAAGTAACTGTAGTCAATCAAGTTTATTCAAGAAGAATGTCTTTACATATTTAACTTATTTCTTATCTGGAAGGGCTTGATACTTTTGTATGCACATACCTCTACCAACAGACTTTTGACCACAGTATCTTTCCAGTTTAGATTCTGCTGCTCAGTTGCTTCTTTTGGGCAGGCACTACTTTGTCTGGACTCAGCAACTACAGTGATATTCACTTTACCTGGGAAACATTCCAGAATATAAGTTAAATTGATGACTGGTCCATCTGTAAAGGGAAATGATTAGAGTCTAATGAACCACATCTTGAATCCAATGAACTGAATACTATCATCATATTTATGCTTGACCAAAATAACTTGCTTTTTCTCCTGCTTGAAGATAATTTGGTATGTTCTGTTTTACCTGTTTCAAGATTCCTTACATTGAATAAATGATTCATTACCTTAAAAACACAAGAAACAAATAAATAAACAAATAAGGAGCAGAATCAGACCTATAAATACAGAGAACAAACTGATGGTAGCCAGAGAGATGGGGGTGGGGGAGGATGAGCAAAATGGGTGAAGGGGAGTGGAGATCCAGGCTTCCAGTTATGGAATGAATTGTCATGGGACTAAAAGGCACAATAGGGGGAATATATAATAATATCATCATAGCCTTGTATGGTGACAGATGGTAACTATACTTGTGGTAGCACAGCATAACCTATAGTGATGATGAATCACTAAGTTGTACACCTGACACTTATGTAACATTGTGGGCCAACTATACTCAAACAAAAAAATTTTAAACACCAACCAACCAAAAAATAAGTGATTCATTTACTTAATTAAAAAGTAAGAAATTTTAAGGAAAAATAATAATTTGCAAAGCCAACAGAGCCAATTCCCTGATAATTGATTGTTTATGAAGGTTACATAGACCAATATGCAGACATAACATCAAATAACCAGGACTCCTAACTTTCCCCAAATTTGAACAAACAAAAATAGTAAAATATGACATGGTGGAAAGGGCGTTAGATTTAAATTAGTGTTAGCAAGGAGTAGTTTTTTTTTTAACTTCCTGTGAATCACAGATCATGAAATTAAAACTGATCTTCAGTTTCCTTGTCAAAATTAGAAGACTGAAAAGGATCATTCTTTTGGTTTAGTATTACTGTATGCCTAAACACCAATATATATATATATATATATATATATATATATATATTACTATATAGTATAGTATATATATTATATAGTATACTATATATAGTAATATACATATAATATAGTAAATATATAACTAGTTATATATAGTAAATTGTATATATAATATATATACTATAATAAATATATACATAAGTATATATTTACTATTCTTGTTTTTGCTTATTGTTGTGTTTTGTCTCATTTGTTTCTTTTTAAGAAAACCTTTGATTCTCCATTCTTAGAACTATGTCCCCCACTTAGTGTCATAAAAGTTGCCATAAAAAATGCCATGTAGTATTCTATCTTAATTGCCAGGTTTAGATTTTTGAAGACCTACTATAGTCAGAACAATTGAGAAACAAAATCTAACAGGAAAACTAGTTTTTTGTTTTTTTTTTTTTAGGAAAACTAGTTTTAATCAGACCAACCTCACAGGTGAACTAAAATGATCTCATAAGTAAACCCATTGCTGTCCCAAATAATACAATGAATATGGGACATGAAATAAAGGAAATTTAATGACAGTATTTTACATAAGTGATAATGCATATCATGCCTCTACCACATCTAGTGTTTTCTGTTTACTAGATTCTTTTTACCTTTCCTTTCCCTTATATTTTCAACAAGATATTTTCAAATTTATTTTTCTATATTGCAGACAGTATAAGCTTGAAGACAATACTCTTCTCAGTGTTTGATCTCCATCCAAGTGTTCAGTATTTTTGATGTCTCATGATATAATTAGTAAATTTGCAAATCCTGGCAATCATTGTGATTGAGGAGAAATTTTGGTAGGTTACATGTTTATGATATAGGCGAAGGAGTAAGTTAGAAGTGAAGGAACTAGGCCACATTAATGAAAATATAATCTTCTTTTAGTATATGATGTATGGATTTGATAAATCATGAAAATTGGCATTTATATTGTATTTCAATCACATTATGCTTTTATGCAATTGAATGGTAGTTTTGCTCTACATAAGCATAAGCAACTGGAATTAGATGATAAAAATAGAATTTTTTTTAAATAGAATTTTTAATTGAGAATTTTAAAAAAGGGGAGGGAGAAAATTCTGTTCGTGCAGAAGGTGTAAGGGAAATAAATGAAGGGAATAAAAATAGGCTGGTTTCCCCCTTCACCTATTTTACCCATCCCAAGGATTAAGAGTATACTTATCATGATGACCCTTAAATAGCATATAGAATTATTGAATCACTATATCGTGCACCTGAAACTAATATATGTTAACTATATTGGAATTAAAAGTAAAAAAAAAAAGACACTGGCTTTCCATGAGACATTGGCATATACATAGCTGCTTACCCAATATTTTAGGTAATAGAGTCCAGACATATGTTTTCTTCTCTCCAGCTTGGATAACCTCGCTGCCATTGTTTATAGGGGTGCTGATATTTGCCTCAAAATCCTGGGATGCTTCCAACTGAACAGAAATCTAAAAAAACAGTCATGCAATGAGGGTGACACTCTAAATACTGTACTGTTACTACTCTTCTTCCCTTCTTGAGAAAGTTAACTATTTTAAGTTAGCAAAAATTAAAGATACGAAATGACTTCTCACAAGAAGAAAAATAGGGTAGAACACTCATCATTATGAAAGGACATTGTCAAGTAGTATTTAAATCTTTGCTGTGAATTAAAGCAACAGTTTTTGTCCAGGGAATATGGAAACAGGTCTCATCACTTTGTAGTACCATTTTGCACTTGAATAGAAAGAAGATGGCAATAGTCAAGGAAAACATTGAGGGATCTCTTGGCCATGTTAGATTTTTGTCTCCATGTCAAAGGCAGCAACTTACCTCTACACATGTGTTCAGGTAGCTGAAGACATTGACAATCAAATCAGATTGTTCATTTCGAACAACTGAAAAAGGCAAGGTCATTTCAACAAAGAAAGGTTGGGAGATTTCCAGGGTAGCTGTTGATGAAATGCCAAATCCAGCATCACCATTCACACAGAAGCCATTTGCCTGCCACTGTGTTATAGTATCAGGAATAACGAAGGACAGATTTGCTGAGCCTGAGGAACTAAGGAGAGATCATTGATAAAATGCATTCTTTATCTAAACAAGGAAACTAAATTTAGTCCAGAGCAAGCAAAGGTATATTAACCAAAGGTTAAAAGTAAGTTAAGATGTTTAGACAGGGCATTAAAAAACAATCTCGAGAGCTGGATTTCTATGAAATTTATCCTTAAAAATGTCACATTTCTTTAAACACTGAATTATTTTTTAAAAATTGAGGCAGCTTACATCTATATGCATGAGATTAATAAATGAGGAATGTTGGGGAAAAAATTGAAATATGGGGTCAGTACATACAAATGAATATATTACATATTTTACAAATGTGGTATTGATTTATATATCCAGAAATAAATTTGAAGAAATAACCACAAAAAGAAAATAGAAATAAAGACACAGGAGAGAAAACTCAAAAACTCACTCGACACTGACAAGGTCCCATATCCATGTCTCTGGAAAGTTTGTCCGTACTGTTTCTATTATAGCCTGTCCTACATAGTCAAAATTCTCCCTCAAGCTTTCATGAGCTGAAAGAAAAGAGAATGCTTTCTTTGGAGAGAATGAAGGTATGGGTTTCAATGGCACACATATTTTAGCTATGTCTTTATCCACACATGGTCAGTGTGAAGCAAAATAGGGCTTTGCTCCTGGCATTATTGGCATTGCCAATAAATGTACATTTCAACCAAGGCATCAGCATTTTGATGTTCAAATCTCTGCCACTACTAAAAACAGCAACAAACAGACAAAAACAACAATTGGTCTACATTGTTTTTCCACAGCCAAATTTAGAGAAAGTTATATTTATTTATTGAATAGAGTTTCTCATTTGACAATATAGTGTTAGTTCCATTATGCTAACATTACTTTCCCTAAAGTTTCTAGGGACATTAATATTACTAGTTCTAAAGGACACTTTCTTTCATTTGCCTTGCCTCTAGTCCGTATTTGACATTCTTCATCACTGTGTTCCTTTCAAACTGTCACTGTTGTTAACCTCTGTGATAGCACATCCTTCTAGTTCTTTTTCCTTTGCCACTCTCATTTTGCCATTCTCATTTGAGGATGTAATTAGTCCCTCTTCGACTTGTTACTATGAGTTCTGTTTTAGGTCTTCCTCTTCTTTGCGTTATACATTGTCTCCATATCCTCACACATGGTGCCATTACAATGTGTGAGCTGATGACTGCCCCACCATCTCTGTGTCTCCTGCATGGATCTTTCTTCTGAGTCACAGACTTATGCATGTCGTACCCTTATGCACACATTTCTTCTAAAATGCTTTTTAGGCATTTCAAATGAAACTGTTCCAAAAGTAAATGGATTATATCCTCCCCCAGTATTTCCTGTCTCCTTGAGAGGTACCAAGATCCACTTGCCCAAATCAGAAACTGAAGAATTGTCCTTGATCCCATGCCCCATCCTAAGTTTCCCATCCTAACCAATCTGATGAAAACTGCTTGAAAACAGCTCTCAAATCTATCCACGTTTTTCTATTTCCAGTGTCTTTTTATGGTAGTCCAAGTACCGCCATCTCTCAATTTGATTACTAGCATTTAGAATATTTCATACAAACAGCCCAAATCCCAATCCCCTTTTCCATAGAGCAGCCAGAGATATCTTTTAAAAACACATATTAGATTGTTTGCTGAAAACTTGTCAATAGTGCATTATTGATTAAGATGCATTCCAAACTCTTGGAATGTCCTACAAGGTCTACATAGCTATCTACCTTCTTAGCTTGTCTTTCAGAGTACTTTCTCCCTGCTTGGAATGCCCTTCTATCTCTTTCGGTGGGTGGTGTCTTACTCATCTTTCACTTCTTGGTATAAATGCTACTTCCTTTAGGGGCATATAATAGGCCCTTGGAGATTTGAAATTAATGTCTTCTACTCATATTCTTTCCATATAATGCACTCTCCCAAGGCTTTTGGAATTACCTGTTTCACTATAATGCTTCCCTGTTAGACTAAAAGTTCCAGGAGAGTAGAAAATAAGCCACTGCATTTACAATGTGTGACTCAGTTCCTGGCCTCAATAAATGCTTCTTGAGTGACTTAACAAATGCATAACTGAAGAAAAAAGAGATTAAAATGAATGATTCTGGGTTTCAAAATATTTTATTGAAACATACTAAAAAATTGAAATGTTTCTGATAAAGTTTACTGAATATGGTGTCATTGAGTAGCAGAAAAATGGAAAGCCCAACCTCTTGATTAGGACTCCAGAGTAGTTTCAGACTCTGGACTTCATAGGGCTTCTTGACTCCTCACTGAGTCCACCCTTGTTTAAAGTTGTCAGGCCTTTCACTTTTCTTGAATAGTTTTAGTACTCATCTTTATGATCATCCCGACTTCAATTACTATACTAATTCAATGTTATGTAGAAGGACTTAAGGGTGTTATTCAAGTTTTTTCAGACCTGGAATTCAGCTTCGATTTTAGTTCCACTTTGATGATCTTGTTGCATTTTGCTTCCCTGTCTAAATTTCTGTTTTGAAAATCTTCTTGGCTACCTCATTTATCTAAGACTATGGCTGACTTTTTGTGCTTACAGCCTTTCCAATAGAAAGTGGACTGGTATTTGAACATGCTTCTCTGATGCCAGCTTTTTGGCTCTCTGGGAGTTAAAATATCTTTGCCCTGAACTCTATGTATTATGGTTTATACATAAAGGAATAAGGGCCCTTTAAGGACACCTCATTCTTCTGTCTCATAATCACTTGTAATGACTGCCTTCCTATATCACTACACGTTGCCTACTTTCTATGCTCTTCTGATATTGTGTTCTACCAATAAAAATAAACTTTCATAGTTGAAGCAAATTTTTTCTTAAAAAAAAAAAAGAAAGCAAAACAAAACCATTTCCGGTCAGCCTTATCCTGCTTTATTCACTTGCGGATGGATTTCTAATTGTAGCCAAAGACATGGCATAATTCACATGTAAACCCCAATTTTTATAGCTTTATCCCAAATACACCCAATTCTATGAATTCTTTTAGCCATCTCCCAGATACAAAATTCTAGATTACCCACATGCAATTCTGGATGGGGCATAACTGTATATCGGTGCATATTCTTCTGGGGCTGAATATGATGGCCTAGAGAATGGCAACCTTCCCTCCATTGAACATACTTCTGGTTTCCGGTAATGAAGATTGGTAAAGACTTTCAGACCCATACCCTTCCAAGAAACAAACAACAAAAGAAAGTGGTGAATTTCTTTCATGTAAGATCTAAAAAAGGGCTATTAACTATATTATAATTATAAGTAGATGATAAATACAGGTGTCCTCCACTAGCAAGGTCTGGGATTTTCAAGTCACCTTTATTTGATGTATGGAAAGTTTTTAGTTTGGAACAAAAATGATAAGCACTAGGATTTGTCTAGCATTTTTGTTCTAGGATTTTGCTAAGTATTTTAAATTGTTCCCCATTTAATTTGATGGGAGAAATACTTATGAGATAAGCACTATCATCACCCTAATTAACATCAAACACAAACACACATACACACATAATGCATAGTCAGTCTTGTGGAGAGCTGGGACAAAACTAACATCTGTCTAATTATATGCCCTTTTTCTCCTATACGTCTAACTTCAATTATAAAGATCCCTTTGTGGAGGCCTCAGCATATCTAATTGATAGCCTAGATATAGATGGAGCCCGCACTATATTTTAGCATCTTCATTTGATGATTTCTGCATAATATTTATTGCAATAAATTGACTGTTTCATTATTTAAACATGAGATTTCATAACTTCATTGTCACTTATTTTTAACAAAAGAGAGAAAAATCAACAAAAATTAATATCTCCTTTTAATAAGACAATTTCTGAATGATCTTTAAACAAATTATGGACACCAATCTCTACAAATAGGAAGAAAAATATACAATGAATAAAACATAGATATGCACAATGAATACTAAAATCAAAATTGAGATGAAACAATTTTAAAAATATTAAATGATCTTACCCTGAGAATATCATAGATGTCTCCATCCCCATAGTTGCTTACAGGTATGTAATACAAACCATTGTAAAACATATCCTTTTGAGGAATGCAAGGTTCAAGCTTGCCATCATCAAGGTTGAGACCATGATGGAAATAACCATATAGTTCTATATTTGGAAGCAGGCTGTACACCTATGAGAAAAATCACATGGTTCGCAATGATTTTAAGCATTCCTTTTATTTTTACAAAATTGGCAAGGTTTGTGCTGTAATGATTTGTTCTTTTCTTTAAGGAAGTAACCATCACATAGAAGACATGAATAGCCAATTTTCTAAAGAAGCATCCAGATGGTTAACAGAGACATAGAGAGATGTTCAACAGCACTCATAATCAGAAAAATACTAGCCAAACCAGGATGAGATACCACCTCACACCTGTCAGAATGGCTAAAATTAACAACACAGGAAACAACAGACATTGGTGAGGATGTGGAGAAAGGGGAACCCTCTTGCACTGTTGTGAATGCAAACTGATGCAGCCACTCCAGAAAACAGTACGGAGATTCCTCAAAATTGAAAATAAAACTACTCTATGATCCAGCAGTTGCACTACTAGATAAAAACCCAAAGGATACAAAAATACAGATTCAAAGGAGTACACGAACCCCAATGTTTATAGCAGCATTATCAACAATAGACAAACTATGGAAAGACCTCAGATGTCCACTGACTGATAGATAGATAAAAAAAGATGTGGTATATATACACAATGGAATATTACTCAGCCATCCAAAAGGATAAAATCTTGCCAATCACAATGGCATGGATGGATCTAGAGGGTATTATGCTAGGCAAAATAAGTCACTCAGAGAAAGATAAATACCATATGATTTCACTCATATGTGGAATTTAAGAAAGAAAACAGATAATCATATGGGAGGGGATAAAGAGAGAGAAAAATCATAACAAACTCTTAAAGATAGAGAACAAATTGAGGGTGATGGGTTAGAAGGGTGATGGGATATTAAGGATGGCACTTGTCATGTTGAGCACTGGCTGTTGTATGTAAATGATGGATCACTCACTGAATTCTACTCCTGAAACCACTATTGTACTCTATGTTAACTAACTAGAATTTAAATAAAAATTTTGAAGGAAAAAAAAAAGCAGATCCATGATATTTAATCTAACACTTTTGAGTCAACTTATCCTTTCAGAAGAGGAAAATTTCAATTTTTTTTTTGAGGTGGTCAATTTCATGTTCATAACATTTTTCAGCTTTGGTTAGGACTTAGGATAGCTTGTAAGAAAGAGATGACCGAAGATCTGTGGATTAATCCAAGGCCTAGTTTACAGATGATCCATTGCATTTATAATGCTAGGACCCCGAGTCATCTGGTAGCTGATTCTAAATCTTCTCAAATATCCTTCCAAAACAAATATAAGGTCAAAGAGAAATAATAACGCATAGATGTATCTTTAACATTACTAGGATATAGATAATACCATGACCTTCAAATTCCTTGTCAGTAAAGAAATTAACACCAAATTCCAACAGAGCTCCATACTTCTGAAAATCTGAGGGTATGGAAAGTTGGAGAGGGAAGACTTAACTGAGTATAAGGAGAAAGAAGAGACTAGATGGAGAAATGAGAGGAAATACAACAAATCTACTCCAGATAAAGAAAACATAACATTCTGTATCAAAATATGAGTCCTAGTTTTTAGACTCAATATAGGATACAGGAAAGGGGATTGAAATGAATCTGCCTGGAAGTGGCAGCTCCCAAAAGCATAGCTGAAGGGAAATAGATAATTAGAGCAGGTGTGATGTCCCTTGGAAAGAGAAAAAAATATGCCAATTTCTCCACCACTATTTCCTACCATAACGTTTTTTTAAAAAGAAAATGCATTTCATTAAAATAACAGGAAAAGGCACTCTTTACTCAAGAATACTGTCCAGAAAAATATCAAGAACTGGAGAAAAGTAATTCCATAGAAAATTGAATAAGATAAAATAGAAAATGCTAAACAATAGAAAATTGAAACATTTTAGCCAATGTAACTTTTCTGCTAAAGAAACTAACTAACTGAATAAATAAGTACACAGAAAAGCCATCCCAAAACACTTTGTATAAATCAAATATTCTCAAACATTCATTTGGGGTATTAAAAAAGCACCATGAATTAGAAATTCAATAAAGAAAAAATGAAAGTGAACAAAACCTAGGAAGAAATAAAATGGTAATTTATGAAAGTTGGAAATAGTCAAAATAATATCAGAAATAAACTCTATAAGAAGTTCAAGAAAAAATAGATTGAAAGAGAATTTTAAAAAGCAGCATATAAGATAGAATGAAAATGAGAGAAAAAGAAATTAAAATGAGGCATAGGCAGAGTAGTTGAATTGGAAAGCCAGCAAAGAAAATCCAGTAGAGTTACAGAGTTTTTCTAGAAAGAGGAAAATAGAAAAACTAATGTTTAAAATTATAATTCAAGACAAAATCTGGAAATGAAAGATGAATTTACACAATGCATAGGTCTACTGAATATCTGGTAAAAATTCCCCCAAACAATAGATTCTGAGAGATGTTTTATTTATTTTTTATCTTTATTTTTTCTGATAGATGTTTTAATAAAACCATTAGACTTCAAATATAAAGGAAAAAAAGCCCAGGCAAATAAATAAATAAGTGAGTTTTCAGTGAAATGCTAAATACAAATATTATAGAATTTCTAAAAAATGATGATGCAATTGCTATAGATTAGAATCTAAGGTATACATTAAAAGTATACCTTACTTTTTTTTTAAGATTTTATTTATTTATTCATGAGACACATACAGAGAGAGAGAGAGAGAGAGAGGCAGAGACACAGAGGGAGAAGCAGGCTCCATGCAGGGAGCCCGACGTGGGACTCAATCCCAGGTCTGGGACTGATCCCAGGATCAGGCTCTGGGCTGAAGGCAGTGCTAAACCACTAAACCACCCGGGCTGCCCAAAAAGTATACCTTTCTGTTGGCTGAGTAATATTCCATTATATACATATGCTTAAGATTCTCTTTCTCCCTCTGCCTCCTACCTCTTGTTCATACACTCTCTTAAAAAAAACAAAAAACAAAAAACAAACAAAAAAACCTATTTGGCTTATGTTCTTCAAAAATAGCATTTTCACAAGTGACAAAGAAAGACTGTGTTCTAGGTTAAAGGAAACTTAAGAAAAATGAGTATCTATCTATATCTATCTATCTATCTATCTATCTATATCTTTCAATCATTTATCTATCTATCATCTATTTATCTATCATCTATCTATCTATCTCACTTCTTTTTTATCCATTCATCTGTTGAAGAACATATCAGCTCCCTCCACATTGGCTATTGTGGACAGTACTGCTATAAACATTGGGGGTGCAGGTGCCCCTTCGTTTCACCACATCTGTATTTTTGGGGGTAAATACTCAGTAGTGCAATTGCTGGATCATAGGGTATAGAGCACATAATTTTTAAACATCATGAGATTTCTTTGCACTTTTCAGTACAAATAAATTTGAAAGGCTATATTAAAGGCTTACTTTTTTTAGGAAAATAAAAATTGCTACAACTGACACCAGTAGAGAAACAGTGCCTAAGCAGACTAATTTCTATAAAAGAAATAGAGGAGGTTATGAAGAAACTACCATGCACAAAAGCAACAGGCATAGGATAGTCTACCAGTTATTTCTGTTAAGGTCCAGAATAAGGCAAAAATGCTATTCCTCCTGCAATTTAACATTGTGCTGCAATTAGGTACAAAATTTAAAAAATATAGATGCATTGGGGAAAAAGAAGAAAGAACATTATCTCTATTTGCTGATATAGATCATATACCTAGAAAGCCTAGAGAACCATTGATAAACTAACTAAATCAATAAAGGAATTCAGTAAGTCATCAAAATATAAAATTACTATGCAAAGAATACCTCCCATATACCCAAACAATAACAAGTTAGAATGTATAAGAGAAGAGAAAATCTCATTTATAATAGCAACAAAAGAGTTAACATGCTCATAAATAAGCTTAATAGGAAACTATATAAAAATGATTTAAAATTAAAGTTCATGAAAGACCAAAAGTAGACTTAAACAGATGAAAAGACATTCCTTGTTTTTGATATGACGTCTCACTATCAAGATGTAGTTAATTTGATTTATGAATACCATGCAATCACAATAAAAATATCAGTAAACTATTTTTTTTGAGTTAGATGAGTCAAAAATAAAATTGCCATGGGAAAAAAAAAATCAAACTTGGAAAAATAGCTCAGGAAATTCTAAAACCAAAAAGCTGAGGGATGAAAATGAGGAATTGATTCCTACCTAAAATTAATGCACACTACAAAGCTTCCATAATTAAAACAGTGTGGTCCTGGCACAATAATAGATAGACCAATGAAATTGAATATAAATTCCAGAAATAAACATAATTACCAACGGAAATACAGTATATGAAAAAGGTAGTACCACAAATCAGTAAAGCAAGGATAATGTATCAATTGGATGGAAATTAAATTTTAAAAGGAGAAAAATTAAATAAATGCTATTCCACACTCAAGTGGTCTGCTTGAGATTCTCCCCCTCTCTCCCTCTGCCCCACACCTTAGCTCCATGTGCTTAGCACCAAGTGCTCCCCACTTAAAATAAAATAAATAAAATACTTAAAATTGTTTAAAACTAAAAAACTTACGAAACATAATTTTAAACGTACTACAAACAATATGAATTGGAACTCATTTATATAACATGACTTACAGTGTTAATATTGCTATAGATAGTAAACAAGGGCAACTAGTTTTGGCTCTGTGTTATATTCTGGTTCACTTGAATCTTCTGGTCTGGTGAAGTTCTTCTGGAATTTTCTAATGATGGACCCTTCATGGTTTTTCCTCAAGATGGTCTTTCTAAGACCTTGCTACCTTCAGTTGTAGTAAGAATGAGCAGAAACTATTTATTCTTGTTCCATTAAACTCTTAGAAAAAAGTATATATACATTTTCCACATTTATAGGTAAGTTTATCCTTTATCTGTTGATACTTTTCTGACTCTGAAATCAGTTAGAAGCTTCTTAGCTCCAGTAAGAAATGTAAATGTACTTAACTTTTAGATTGGGGAAAAATGTACAGTTTATGTCATGTTTAATAATTGTTAGTGTAGTTATTAATTAATTTTTATACTTTATATTTAAAACTAGGTCTACTTAGTATGTTGAAAGCAGAATGCAAAATTGCATTTTTAAGTGAGATCTCATTTGTAAAATGCATATGCCTTCAGAAAAGAGATTTAAACAATTGCATCAGAAATGTTTACTTCTGTACAATAAAAGTCCATTTTGTGAAATTTTGTGAAATAAAAAATATATGTCTAAGTGTTAAGATTATAAATGATTTTAAAGATTTCCTTCTTTATGCCTTTGGTTTTTTTTGCACATTTTCTAACTACACAGGTGCTGTGGTCTGAATGTGTGCATCTTCTCAAAATATACATGTTGAAATCCTAATGCTCAATGTGATGGAATTAGGAGGTGAAGCCTTTGGGAGGTGAATTGGTCATTAATGTGAAGCCAGTAGAGAATGAGATTAATGCCCTTGTGAAAGATGCCTGAGAGATGTCCTTTGTCCCTTTCACCATGTGAGGATACAAGGAGTCTACAAAACAGAGGAGGGAACTCACCTGACCATGCTAGCTCCCTCATCTCAGAATTTCAGACTCCAGAACTGTGAGAAATCTTTTTGTTCTTTATAAGCTACCTAGTTTGGGGTGTTTTGTTATAGCAGCTCAAATAGTTTAAAGCAACAGGTATAATTTTAATAAGAAGAAAAAATGTTAAATTATTAAATTAGTTGTAAATAGGATCATACATCTCAATATTTATATGTCCTTGTGCTAAAAAAAAATAAGGAAAAATATTCAACTGTTACTAATGGAAACAATTTTGATGTGAAACTCTAGAACCACTGGTCTGGAAATGCATATGAAAATATAAGATCTGGGGCAGCCCGGGTGGCTCAGTGGTATAGCACTGCCTTCAGCCCAGGACCTGATCCTAGAGACCGGGATCGAGTCCCGCGTCGGGCTCCCTGTATGGAGCCTGTTTCTCTCTCTGCCTGTGTCTCTGCCTCTCTCTCTCTCTGTCTCTCATGAATAAATAAATCTTTAAAATATGTATTTATTTTAAAAAATGAATGGTTTTAAAAAAAAGAAAATATAAGATCTGTTAATAGATAACAACTTTAGACTGTTTCCAAGCATATCCTTCAACACAGAGGTTTAACTCTAGATTTCAAGAAAAATAAAATATATAGTCCATGAGGGAACAAAGGGAGAAAGTATTTGATATTCTTAACATGTTTCATCTTAAATAAAAACATCAGCTGAAGGGTAAGAGGTCCGGATGAAAATGAGGAAGTCAGAGAGCTTACACTTTCAGCTGACAGCTGTTGCTCTGATTTCAGTAGAAGAACACTTTTATCCACAGCCCGGAGTGCACAGAATGAGTCAGGGGCTGCTTGCAGATAGAAACTCGTATTGGAGCCTGGTAGCCCCTGGTCCTTTGAGAACTTTATGCTAACCTAGAGTGGAGGAAGGAAAAGAGAGTCAGGTAATTTAAAAGATAACTTGAATAAATAAATTTGATACATGAAAAATAATTTGAATAAACTCAATCTTTTCCAAATAAGTGTTTTTAGATCCCTGTACTTATGTTTTCCCTGTTCGTTCTCACCCTTCACTCTCTGTGAGGTCATCTCCTTCACCATCCTCCTACCATCTCAGTATTGGCATTGCTGCCAAGGTTATTCATTCTGCTTGGGGGTTCTTTCATTTCTAATAATTAAATTACACCAATATTTAGTGTGAGATCACCACGTAAAGCTGACGGTAGTCACATAAGAAGACAACAGGGAGAAAACTGCCCGCTGCTCTCTCTCGAGACAGGCAAGAAATAGAAGAAACATCACCTTGTTTTTAAAGCACTTGTCAACCTGGAATCTCACACTGTCAGCCACGATTTCCCCACTGGGGTGAAGGGTGTAGACAAGCACGACAGCCACGGGAGCCAGATCAGCAGTGATGTTGATTGGGAATGAGAAGCTTCCTTTCCAGGCTGTGTAAATAAGAAATGTCACTAACAGATACAGTGCCCAAAGTTTCCTGGCTCATTGGCTACACTGAGCTCAAAGAGAATGGCATAGGAAGAGCAAATTGGGCTTTATTTTAAAGCTAAATCAATTATATAATGAGAATGATGTACACAAATAAAAAAGACTGCATAATTTAGGCATTAATGATATTTGGGTTTTGGACATCACTTTTCTATAATGTGCTTGATAATCTGGCAATAACAGAAACAAGTTGAAATCTTTTTTTGAAATATTTGGAAGGATACCCTGGGCCATGCTACTGCTTTCTAGCCACTGATCATTAACGTTAAGTTGCTCTTCCTAACCTCTTGACTCTATCCCTATAACATTTCCTTAAAAGGAAAGAAAAATGAAGGCAGAGTACATAGGAAAAAATGAATGCATTTTGTATGCCTTTGTTTCTGATGTCCTTTTGTCCACCGAGGAAGAGAGCTCCTTTTACCATCACCTGTGCAGAATAAAGAAAACACAATATTTAACATCATATACCATTTAATAGACATTAAAAATGGATAACGAAAAAATGGATAACGAATGGTCTAATGATAATTCTCTTTCAAAGATAAGGTAGCTTCTATGAACAAGTTCTAAAAGTCAACTCTGCACAACTTGGAAAAGAACACAGAAACGATGATTAATTGTAAGCCTATTATGTGCTAGAAACTTGGTGAATAATATGCAGTGCGCTGTGCAAGGGGCTGTACAAAGCTCTGAATTATTTAGTCTCTCTAGCTTTGAGTAAGCCCAGTCATTTCACTTCATCACTGTTCTCTTATTTGTAAGATGGAGGCATCCACAGGGCAGCAAAGTCTAGCTTTTCACCTTTCAATATGTCTGATAAGGACAGGATGGATAAATATGGGGACAGAACCAAAAGGGCCAATTTCTTTTGCTTATCAAAACGAGCCTTCCACCTTACTCTCTGGCACCTGCCTAATGTACTCTCATGAAGGGTCATAAATACTTGACATGAATTTTAATGGAGTGCTTAAAATGGACTCTGAAGAGTAAGTTTTTCAACCGTAGGGAAACTGAAATCACCTTGGATCTTTTAATGTGCTTATTCGTTTATGTGTTCATTTATTTGTTTCTGTGTTTGTTCTTAAAAGATCCAACAGTATTCACAACAAAGTGAGAAGGTCAGCTTGCACTCAGCTACCATGGCATGATTGACCTACCTGTTCTAAGCTGCACTATGCTAAGCAGACAATTAGACAAGACCCAAGGATCCAGCAACTGAGACTTACCAAGTAGAAGAAATTGATATTTGAATCATCCCTATATGCTTCCCCATTTAGGGAGTAATGCACAGTAACAATTTTCTGCTGATTGCATCTAAGTTGCTTTGGCTCAGGAACAATCTTCAGGAAGCTACTGGTTCGGGAGTAAAAGCGTGAAACTGAGAAATGAGCATCCATATACTCAGGTGCTAGCCAGCTGGGAGGATAGCAGCTTGGAGGAGTAATATATGCGGCCTGGTAAGAAAAGGAAAGCACAGGATCTTAGAGCTATAAAGACTTTTAAGGACAGAAATTATTCCAGAATGGAAGGCTTCTTATCTCCTCAAAGTAGGGAGGAAACTTAGCATGTGGCTGAGGTTTCTAAGATCAAGTTTTTGGAAGTAAAAAAATAACCTCACTTCCTTCTTTTTTGTATATAAAACATGACCATAATTGTATATATATGTTATTAGGCCTACCCTAATTTATTTTTATTTTGTAATTGAAGTCAGAGAATAGCCTTATGCCCTGTGTCTTACAGCTGTATTTGTACACAGACAAATTGTTCAACTCCAAAATTCTGTTTAAGAAGCAGACAAATAGAAATCATAGCATGTCCCTTATCTATGCATCAGATGATCAAAGGGGAACCAAGGGCCAAATTACTTTCATGAACTATCTCTAGTTTCTCAGAGGAAAATATTGGTTGGTAGAGACTTTGTAACAATTGTACCAGGCTATTATCTCATCCTCTTGAATAAGTATTCTCCTGTGTTATTTAATGAATAAGCAAACAAAATACTCTAAAGTTTAAAACTTCATTAAAATATATTATTTTTAAAAAAGATTTATTTATTTTTAGAGAGAGGGGAGGGGCAATGAGAGAGGGAGAGAGAGTCTTAGGCAGATTCTGAGCTGAGCACGGGGCCCTTGGGGGGCTCGATCTCATGACCCTGAGATCATGATCTCAGCCAAAACCAAGAGTCAGTTGTTTAACCAACTGGACCACACAGGCACCCCTAAAATACATTCTTAATACAAATGATCTTTTAAGAGATTCGCAATGTTCAACATTCGTAACACTAATACTTTCTGGGATCTCGTCTGCTCTTTGATGTCTTACTTTCAGGTTGAACTCTGGATCGAATATATCGGAAGTGTCAATGGAGAATAGAGCTTCCCCATTCTCATCTGTGGTGTAGTTGCCTATAAATCTGTTATTGAGCTCCAATTGCAATAACTTGTTCACCATCGGTATGTTATTAGGACCGGAAAATTTAAGCTGTCCAAAAAAAAAAAAAGGCATTAATTTTTAAAACTCAAAATGTCACATTTCTAGAGAGAAGGAATTTTTCTATTCATAAATATGATCATTTATTTGTAATTTTATGATATTCCTATAGGCAAAAAGATGTTCTATTAAATAGATAACATAAAGTGGAGACATCTATAATTGTATTTATTGCTTTCTTTTCCCCAGGGACTTTTTTTTGTCTATCAGATGCAGGAAGGCTGCAAGGGTGTTAGGAAAGTAGGAAAATCGTGTCCAGAAATGTTCAAAGGGCAATCCGTGATCCAAGAAAATGAAACGAAACCATGTACAGACTTACAGTTCCAAGATAAGAAATTCCTCTTCTATAGAAAGGATCCATGTTCTCAAAGCTCACACTCCCGAGCAATTGGGTGATAAAAGTAGAAGCTTTTTCACTGATCTGCACACCTGTACGAAATGAAAATTAGTGTGAGGGAGGATCAAGACTCTCAAAAGAAAAATAGCTTGGAGGACATATGCAAACTTCTGTACACAGAAGTTTGTAATTCTACATTCTTGTTCTACATTGAGAGGAGGTTCTGAATGCTTTGGAGCATGTTGCAGAATACTACTCTATATCTATCTGGTTACAATATACATCAAACTGAATAATGTAATTAATATGAAAGTATTTGAATCAGAAGAAGGAGAAAATGCTTTTAATTTCCTTTCTCTGACCATTCGACTCAGTTCTGGCTTATAACTCCTTTTATGTCACAGACATCTCAAAAATAAGGCTTTCACTTCCTTTAAATCTTCCTTTAGCCTACCAGTTAACTCTACTTTTAGACTTTCACCAGATAAGAAAAGTATCTTACAGCAAAGTAAATAGAAATGCACTGTGGTATCAGCAAAACATGTGATAAGCAGAGGTAAACATATCTAGCTAAGTTATAACATGAATGTGACAAACATCCAGAATGAATGTCATCACATTATTGATCAAGTACATTTATATAAAGCACTTTATAAATAATATTATCCTAATCATTTTTATGTAACAAGGAATAATTAATAATTGGTTTTCTCCATCCCAAATTAAATTTTACTTTCCTCTTTTTCTTTTTTAATCTTTTAACAATTATTTATTGAGCACTGACTGTGCAATCTTGTAAATGTCTCAGTAATATTTTACACTTGCAAACATCTTCATTTGTATCAAATTAGAGGTTGACAAACTTCCTCTGTGAAGAGGATCTCATAGTTATTAGTCTAAGCTTGCGAGGTTCACAGCTATTCAACTTTGTAATTGCAGCTTTTAAGCAAAGTAAACAAATGTGGTCCTGTTCCAATCAACTTCACATTAGTAAGCATGGAGCTGGATTTGACATTCTAGATATAAATTGTGAACTCCTATACTAAATCAAAGATTAGACCCTGGCAATTGGTTATCAACTGATTGATACAAAGTTAAAAAGTGATCCATAATTCATTTGCTTAGCTCTACTACTTCAGAAGAAAGCTCCTCAGTCTTATTGATGCAGGCACAGAAGCAGATATAAATGTATAGCATTTACATAATAAGTTTATTTTAAATATTATGAAGAAAATCTTTTTCAAAAGCAAACTTCAAGTTGGCCTATTGATAAATATGCTCCACTTAACTATGTTGAACAATTATTGATACCTATTTGGTGAATATTGCTAACTCAATAAACTCCTGAGTAAGCTGCATGTATCTCCAGGTTGCCCATAAAATGCGATCATTACCTGTCCCAAATTCCGTAACCGTTACAGTGGTATGAAATGACATGAAAAATCCTGAACGGTAGAGTTGGAAGACTTTTGTATTAACAATTTGAGTAACACAACCGTTTCCCAACTGAAAAATGAAGAGAAGGTATAATGAAAAAATTAGGGATTCAAGAATCTTAAAAGGATGTAGAGTTTTAGTGCAGATTTCTAGCCCCCGTACCCTCACCCCATGGCTTCATCTCACAAACTTGTTGACATGACCAGGAATTACAAAAGAAGGGGTTGGAGTTCATCAGTAATTAAAGCAAGGGGGTAATGTATACTTTACAGATTTCAGGGATACTCTACTGAAAACAATGTAGATGGGAACAAATTAAAGGATGAGTATGGAACTGAATGATATTTTGAGAATTAGAGTTTAAAATCATCTCGAGTCTTCAAGTGTATAACAACACCAAAACGCTTTTTAAGGTAAACTGTTCGTTTAAAATTAGGAAAAATCTATAGATAATCTTTCATTGGTGACATCAAGAATTAGAGAAATATAGATTTAATTTTATTTTAAAATAGTGTCTATTAATTCTAAATTTAAAACGTTAGAGGGATATATTAATTCATTTGATTCTCAAAGCTGCCTTATGAGCTAGACATTATTATTAACTCCATTTATGGATGAATAAATTGAGATATAGAAGGTTATATAAGCTGCCCAAGGTCACACAGATAGAAAGTGGTAGCTAGCCATTGTGCTCCTTTGAACTATCAACTATAATATTAACAACAAAAACAGATTTTACTACACCTATTTATAATACAAATTAAAAAGAAATGTAATCAGAAGAATTTTAATTTCCTTGAAACTAACAGAAAACATTTTTCAGTAATCCCTGAGTCGAAGAAAGAGGAATTTCAACATTAATACCAAGGAAGAAAGTGCTCTGTATGAAAATCTATGGTATTAAGCTACGGTTAAAGGAAAAAAATTGCTTAAAGGATAGAAGGTAATATTTATAATAAAAGTGAGTTTCAATTTCACGTGAGCAGGAAAAATGGATAATTAAGAGTTCTTAAGAGGACAAATTCAAACTGATAACAAAAATATGAAAATATGCTCAAATTCATAAGTAATGCATATTGTGGTGAATATGATCAGGGATTCATTTATTTAGCAGATAACTAATGATTCCAAGCAGAAGATCAGAGACGTCAGTAGACAGTATATAAAACAAGAAAGCCAATAAGATTTTTCAAATTTAGCAATTCTATGAATCCATGGGTGGGTAACAATTTACATAGCCTAGAGAATAAGAAACTATTGGTAGAAATTGTTCTTCATTTTTCACCTTCTCTAGCTGAAACCTCCATTAGCCACAAAATGAAAATGGTGTTGTTGAATCCTTTCTATAAATGGAATTGTAGAGCCCAAGGGCAGGCCTCCCCAAACATGTCACTTTGACATATTGACTATTTTAAATAAAAGTTATTTAAGAAACAGCCAGTGCCAGAACACTCAGACCCTCCTCATTCCCTGTGAAAGCAAGAGACAAATCTCCCATATGAAAGGCATTCTTGCTTCACTAAAAAGTAAAAAGACATCCTAACCCCTGGAGAGAGGGACTTTAAAGCCCAGCAAGCTGTGGAAATGAACCCTTGTTACTTCTTTTCTAATCTACTACCTCAGCCCAAATTCTGAGCAGAATTCCCTACTAATTAAAGTTCCTAAACATCTGTTTTCTTTATCCTGTCAATTCCTCACAAATTTGTCTCTTTGTCTAAAAAAGTATAAAAACTACCTGCCTTAGTCATTTTGTTAGATCTGTCTCATTATGGGGCCTCCAAGTACACCTAATAAAACTATTTTTTTTCCTGTTAACCTGCTTCTTGTAAATTTAATTTGGTTTAGTGAAAGACCTTGAAAGTTAGAGGGAGACTTTTTCTTTCTCTACAGAATCAAAGAATAATCATGAAATGAACAAGAATTTTTTTTCGAGTAAAGATCATGATCTGTACCTCTGCAATAAATTGTTCACATATTTCATTGCTGTTGTTCTCACAATTCCTTGAGGAAAAAAATTCTCTGCACACCCGGATTTTGGCTTTCCCTTGCACAGGCTGGCCATACGTGTACCTGGTAGGAGAAAGTGTACATAATTATAGATGAACAATAACACGGGAATATTTTATGGGGTTCTTCAGAAATTGTATATAAAATCTGTTGTCTATGACTACCCCAATGACCAAATTCAATTAGGCACCCCCATCTACTGGTGCTATTTTTCCCCACAGAATTTGGGTTAAATTAGGCATGTGATCTGTTATGAGGATTCAGCTGCTTTAAAAAAAAATCAAACTTTGGGGGCACCTGACTGGCTCAGTTGGTAAAGCATGTGACTCCTGATTTCAGGGTACTGAGTTCAAACCCCATGATGGGCATACAGCTTACTTTAAAAACAAAAAAGGGAAGAAAGAGAAAAAAAAATCAAATTTAAGGAAATGTAGAATCTAAAATCTCAGTGAATAGGATTTAATGATTAAATTGAGTTTTTATTTATTGTTTTTTTATTTTTAAAGATATTTATTTATTTATTTATTTATTTATTTATTTATTTATTTGAGACAGAGAGAGAGAGAGAGAGAGAGAGAGAGGCAGAGACACAGGCAGAGGGAGAAGCAGGCTCCATGCAGGGAGCCTGAGGCAGGACTCGATCCCTGGTCTTGAGGATCAGGCCCTGGGCTGAAGGCAGCGTTAAACCGCTGAGCCACCCGGGCTGCCCTAAATTGAGTTTTTAAAATGATATTTTGGTTTGATAGAAATATTATTAAAAAATTTTCGCAGCACTTTTTCTTTAGCAGAAAATATATATGCATATAAGTAACATGTGTTTTTTTTTCTTAAAATACTTCTAGATCAATGCCTTAAATGACAATTCTCGTTATACGTTCAATAAATGAAAAAGTATGGAGACTGGCATAAACTAGATAAACTTTGATGAAAAGTATGTCCTAGGGTGGGTTTAAGTAAATAACTAATTTTCTTCTAAAACAAAAAACTATAACACAAGTGTTTTTAAAGTTTCAGTCAAAGGCAAATACAGTTGATTTGGGGTTTTCTTGTTACTTGAGGATTGTTTCCACTAAGATTTAGGAAAAAAAAGTTTACAAATGTGAGATTAGTAAATACTAAAATTGAATATAATTACATTTATCAATGATAATATTTTTCCTAATTGTTGAACACTAGTATATACCCGATGTTTACATATTGTTTTTTAAGTGATCCTGAGATGTATGTATTATCTCATTGTACAGATTAGTGAATTGAGATCAAGCAACTCACTTCTCCACGTTGTAAGATATGGAATTAAAATTCAAACTGAGGTCTTTCATTTCCTACAGTCCATGCTCTTCCCTTTCCACTAACTGGTTTTTCTCTATTTAAAAGTTCTCAGTGCTTCAGAGACTCTACCCAAATCACTAAAATCCTCTGTAAGCTCTAAATATCAATTACAGGTTTACACTCTAAACATCAATTACATGTAAACCTGAAGCAAGATTGGGATGCCTGGGTGGCTCAGCGGTTGAACATCTGCCTTTGGCTCAGAGCTTGATCCCAGGTCCCGGGATCGAGTCCTGCATTGGGCTCCATACGGGAGCCTGCTTCTCTCTCTGCCTATGTCTCTTCCTCTCTCTAATGTGTCTCTCATGAATAAATAAGTGAAATCTTAAAAAAAAAACAAAAAAAAAAAAAACAAAACAAAATAGAAGCAAGACTAAGCTCAGGCTACAAATGTTATACCTGCTTATATCTTAGTTCTTACCAACTTTTGCTTACAAAATAAAACCCATATTGTTGTATTATATATGGGTTAACACATGCCCATGAAATACGTAGCTTATTTTCATACAGAACAGAAAGAATAAACATTCTCCCTTTGTGATTTGAAAAGTGTTTGGTGGATACTAATGCAGTTTATTAAAGTGCCTTTGCAGTAAGTTTTCTTCCATTCTAAAAGCTTGATTCATGTCTGAGGTTCTTAATCCATCTATTTCTTACTAGGAAAACAAAATCAAATAGCCTACGTGTTATATAAAAAATGAAAAGTTATTTTGGTCTGGTCACATAGAGATATGTTATGCAAATAATACATTTGCTGTTGTTCAGCTGTCCCAAGTCAAGTTCCAGGGAATATTAAAAAACAATGCACAGACACAGCATATACAGCCTCAAGTAGGCAACTCATTCACTCTTGTTAACTTCTAGACATACTGATTTCATTCATCATGCTCCTGTAGCCTGCCCAGAAATAACCTTATAGCCAGCAGAGCTTCTGTCTCAACTGCCTGGTCCTGTTGTAGGATATTGACATGCCATTTAATCTTAAATCTAAGTGGAATATAATGTTAAAGAAGTGTCAAGAAGTCCCAATTCTGTATCAATACCAGCTTAGCAAGTCTCATATGAAGGTGATACTTGATAAATATTTTGGCTCTCCTGATACGTATGTTGAACATTTTTAGCATACCACCGGGCAGATGAACTATAGGTATTAACCCCATTGACAATTCTGGTTCCATGTAGGGTTTTACTAGTGTAACTAGTTTAGGATTCTGGATTTTTTGAAGCTTATATTGATTATCTCCCTATTTTTAAAAACAATCCCCATCTCTCATATATTACATTTGTGAAATTCTGGCACATGTCAGCTACTCTTTCCTGAAACAAAAAAATACTGTTACAATTTCCTTGAGCCCAAAGGACATTGTAAAAACTGTCAGCCTTTTACTCAATGTCTTTAAAATACTATGAATATTCTCAAAAAATACTTTGAAAATATTTTAAAAAATTTTAAAATACTTTGAAAATGCTCAAAAGTAATTTCCATGTCATCAATTAATTTAAAAGTTTAAAAAATAATATCAAATATTAATTTGCTAATTGTTTATATAAATTATAACAGAGGTCCCATTAGCAGAGTACATCTGAAGCCAAATAGTATTGGTTTAAATCTAATGCTAGGTCTGCCATTCAAAAGCTCCATTAGTATTGATAAATTATTTCAATTCTCTGTGTCTTATTATCTTTCTTCCTAAAATAGAGATAATAATAGCTCTCATAATAATAGTGTTATGATAAGAATATAAATGCTGTGCTAAACATAGTAATTGGCATTCATTAAATATTAACTATATTAATTATTATTAGAAATTTGAGAAAACGCTTCACATTTTTAAAAATATAAAAGACTTTAGAAATAATTTCTCAAAAAGAAAAATGAAAATTTCTCAAATCATAAGGGAAAAAAATTCACATTAAAAGGATTCACATTAATCCTAATTAAATTGACAAAATATCTTTATCCCCCCATGACATTTTCAAGGGCTTATCCTTTCTTTCTTTCTTTCTTTCTTTCTTTCTTTCTTTCTTTCTTTCTTTCTTTCTCTTTCTTTCTTTCTTTCTTTTCTTTTCTTTTTTTTGATGAAAACGCCAATGATGGTGATGATTCATTGAGGCAGATACTTCTGTATCAGCTGATCAGCTGTTGGAATTGTAGGCTGACATAACATATTTAGTGAGTAATATGGCAATCACCTTTTGTCTTGATAATTCCAATTCTGGACATCTTTCTTAAGTAAGTAATTTTTAATTCAGAAGCTACTTCTTATACACTTGTACATAAAGATATATACTATAATAGTATTTCTTACTAGGAAAACAAAATCTAATAGCCTACGTGTTATACAAAAAATGAAAAGTTATTTTGGTCCAGTCACACAGAGGTATGTTTATGCAGCAAGGAATTGGAATTCATGAAACATTGGTTAATATTAAGACATGTTTTCTTAATTACAGTGGGTAGAAAAGTATGATTGCAACTGTGCAAAATACTCATAAAAGATTAGAAAAGAATACATTATAATTTAAATGGCCATTGGTAGAATTAATTATATGTAATTTCTTACCTTTTTATCTTTTTCAAATATTTTTCAATGAGAATTCATTACTTCTCTAATAATGTTAATGTAAGAATATAAGTAATTAAAGTTACATGGTTAATTTCATTTCTCATTCTTTCTGAGTTTTGTATTGACCTATGGAGTCAATACTGAATACTTACTTAGCACATACATTCACTTGGAATTCATCATCTGAAATCGTCACTGTCTGTGGTGCGTTGACCTTAACTTCAAACTTGGGCAACACTGGAAACACAAAGAAATAGACTTCAGCCCTTACAATCACTAGTGAGAAAAACTTATGCCAGTCATGTAACTAAGTATCCCTCCGTGCACAACATTGTCCAATGTATGCATCTGTACAGACCACGTTTCAACTGCACAGTAAATGATAGTGTTTTTCCTATTGTCAGAACTTTACATTAAATAAAATGTAATTATTGTAATCTTTTACGTTGTGTAGACAATTGCCTGATTCTAGAAGAGGAGATTTTCCCAGGTAGAAGAGTCAGAGGTTAGAATCACAATACTCGGCAAGGAGTGAGTAACAAGAAAGGAGAGATTATAAAACAAAACACCCCAAGAAAGGGAAATGACAGAAAACCAAATCAGGTCTCATAGATTTTTGCCTAAATCTAACATAAAAACTGTTTTGTTCAGTCATTTGAGCTCCACATCTACACGGAACAAACATAAATAGTTGGTTACCATATCTATCAACAGTAAATTGGTGTGTCAACGTCTTTCCTGATTTCCTTTTCACAAAAATAGAGTAATCTCCAAACATTGGTTCTGAAATCAGTTGGAATGAGAGTTGGGTAATATTTTTAAAAGAGGTCACATTTTGCCACTGAAAAATCCTATTGTTTTGAGGATCCTGGAAATAAAGAAGAAATAAAAGCAAAGGTCATAAAGAGTATTATGCTTTCCTTCTTTACCTTGGGTATTTCTGTAGTTATTATAAGCAAAGAAAGCTATACTTTATTAAACTAATATCACAAACTGTAAAAATAATATAACTTTCTCAGGTATCCAAATTCAATTAATATTAATATTCAATTAATATAGTATAGCTCTGTTAACCCCCACAACCAGATAAGAACTATAACCTGTAACGAATGCTTTGGATTTTTGTCTTTCTGAACCAGAGCTGCATAGTTAAAAAATTTAAAACTCAGTGTGCCTGCTCCAGAGTATGCTTTCCAAAGTAGAGTGGATCCACACACATGCACAGGGAGGAATTTATCCTAACAGATACTTATAGAGTGTTATTGATGTTCATTTGGTCTGTAAGTAAATTAGTCATGAATTTTTGCACTGCATGAAAGAGATGGGCAGTGGAAGTTCTACAGTAAGAAAGGATTGATAATGCCACCTTTTCTTTTTTATTTGCTTTTAGCATATTGCACCTTCTGTGAGCCTGGTTCCGTAAGTTTATTGATATCATCCAGTTGTGATTAAAGAACTCCTGATTAAAAGATTTCTACAAAGAAACAAAAATGTTATTTCCTACTTACTTAATTTTAATTGTCTTTTTACCCTCTATGATAAAGCCCATAACACTAATTTTCCAGGCTTCCTTTCAGGAAGGATTGCCCATGTAACCAATTGAATGTAAGTAGAAGTCACTGGGTACTTATTTCTAAAGGAATCAGATGCAGCTGGCATTGAGAATAAAACGACAGAGGATGGCAGAGAGGTTAAGTAGAAGAAGCCTGGATCCTTGGTAATATAATGTTGTTACTGTCCCCACACTTAAGCACCTACACTCAGACGCAGGGGTTTGTGAAAATAAGCCTTTTACTCATTGAAGCCAATGTCAATTAAGTTTTCTATTGCTTTCCGTGGAACACGATGCTAACTGAAGATAATACTATTTACAGATTATTAATAATGCAGAAAGCATAAAAATGGCTGACTTGATATTTATCCTGCTAAAAGGATGAGCTATTTGCCACCCATATAACAAAGTAAAAAAAAATAAAAAAAAAAAGACCATTTGAAGTAGGCATTTACATACATGTTCATTAATGATGATCTCAGTGTATTAACACTTAGACTTAGTTAATAATGGTACATGTTGCATGTAAAAATTAAAATACATATGTTGGAGTTGCTTACAAATGATTTACTGACAGATGTTAAGATTTGAAATGGGTTTGAACTGCACTAGAAATTTGGATTGGTAGGAGACCCCATTATATTTTTTAAAGCAAAGTGTCCATTTTGGAATAATATCACCTAATTTATTTCAAATCTTTAGATGTTTATGTTTAATATTTCCTTAAAACAAGATGTGGTTAAATTAAGATGGAGAAGGGCCAGTAGCCAAAAAACTCCCCTCAAAAACCTGAGCAATTTTAAATATAAAACTCTACAAGGAGCCCAATCTTTTATTTTCTGTGAAAACCCATTACTGTACCTGCCACATAGGACTTAACACTAAAAGTGGCAAACTTTTATTTGAGTCTTCCTCCGATGCCTTACATTGTATAGATAGATAAAGATTTCTCTTCCCCTTGTTTCAATTATCTTAATTTATAACTACATGTAATGAAAGCTAGACACACATCATTATTTACTGAATATTTTAAAAATGAGTGTGATAAAGCAGATCACTTACCTGAAGTGTGATCAATGGATACTGAAAAGAAAAAAAAATGCAGGTTAATATTGTAATAGAACTTTTCTTTTTTTTCCCCCAGATATTGCATTAATAAGATTATCTGACTTAGTGTTGACTTAACATTCTCAGAAGACAAAATTCCTATAGCTAAGAATGACAAGAAAACCCCAAATGTGAAAGAGATCCCGAAACTCATCGGGGAAGTAGAAAGTAGGTTCCATGCATCCCATTTGTTTTTTCATTATATGTCAAGAAGACCTAAAGGGTATAAATTAACTCACTATAAAGGAAAGTTTTAAATTGGGGGGTCAGCATTGAAGCCATATCTATATAGCATTCCATGTTAGAATGGATTTCTGTACTCATGAAAAGCTTCCTGATGACACTTTTGGTAGCAATGAATTTGTTTAATTTGCTTAAATTTCATTGTACCATTAGACAATATTGAACATACCAAATCCTCAACAGGTCTGAACTTGGTATCCAGTGTCACAATGCGAATTTGAACTAAAAGAAAAGAGGAAGAAGGGAAAATATTTTTTCTTGTTATTTTTTTCCCCAGGTATGATTTCTTATAAATAGATACAGAAATTAATTGTCTTGCTATTACAGAATATTATAAACCAGTAATTTATCAAAAGAGCCAAAACAAAGTTCATATCCTTCAGAATCCTAGTTTGGTGTTTCTTCTGCTACCTTTTATTTACCACAATAATAAAGAAAATTAGAAGGACTCAGCTTAGGTTAACAGATTTGTGATTATTTCTACTGGTATAAATAATAATAATAAATTAATATTTATGGAGTCTTTACTGTGTGCTAGCTACTATTTTACATTGGCTAGCTTATTTTATTCTCACAATATTTATTCAAGTAAGACATTTTTAGTATGTCTATTCTATAGAGGAAAATAATGAGTCTAAACAGAGGATTAAATATCTTACTTGCCCAATTAGTAAATTATGGAGCAGCAATTGAAACCAAAAAATTTTGTTCCATGTCCCATGCCCATAGTCACTGTATTATGGAAGTCTGTCACTAGTATTTTTTAAACATTGAACATGGCATGCACAAGTTTAAGAAGCAAAGCATTCAATTAATGAATTTGGAGGCACTGTTTCATAACTGACCTAGGCAACCAGTAGAAATTCTAGAAATCCATGATCCCATAACATTAAGAATAAACTTAAGACTGATGTTCACATATTTGGATTGCTCTAAATCTGAAGAACGTGTTCCTGAGGCTAGTGACACAAAGGAAACATGAACATTGATTTACCATTCTCTCCAGATTTGTAGATGGGCTTATCTGTCTGCATAAACGTTGCCGTCTCCTCTGAAATGATTACTACAGATCTCCTCTCAGAGATTTTAAACGTCTTTCCTTTAGCCAACAATGTCACAAAAGCCAATTGCTCAGAGGACATCTGAGAAACCTGTTTATGTTAAAGAGCAGAGAAAGGGAAAATAATTTTTAGACAGAAGCTGGTAGACAATGTCTTAATTTGGCTTCTCAGGCTGAGAGCCTCCACAGAGCACATTATTTCTTAATGGGAGATTTGGAGACCACTTATTACAATTCCTTTATTTAGCACGAGAGCAGTTTCTAATAAACTTATTTTTATGTCTATTATTTTTATGTCTATTTTCCTTTTCTTGGTGTCCTGAGTCCCAGTCTTGCTCCTCTTTACCTGGATTCTCTTTCCTCATATTGTTAAATGGTTCCATCTAAAAAAAAAGTAATTATGTTTTATTATCACTCCCTATGAAAGAAAAATGGCAATATTTCACAAGTTTTGTTGTAGGGGTCCCTCTCAGGATTTCTCTAATTCTACTCTCTAGCTTCCACAATTCGTTCCTAATCAAAATTTGTTATCTCTCTCAAAATAACTTTTAAGTAATAATTTCATCACCCCAACATAAATTCTGAAAAGGCCAATCCAGTGCCTCACCTGGAAATCTGCACAAGTGTAGAAGTTATCCTCTTCCACAGACTGGTCAAAAATAGTGGTATTATATCCATCATGTTCTAAGACAACACTCAAGGATACAGATTCATTAAGGTTTAAAAGGTGGAGACAAGCCTTTTCGGTAGAATGACTCTGTATCACCGAGGAGACCCATAGGATATACTGCCTATGGAAAGAAAATGATCAACGCTTTAAACAAGTGTAACAGAAATGCAGAACATGCTTAAGAAACAATTACAGCTAATCGAAATATTCCTGAAACATTTTTCATAGTACTACAATAAACTTGAGTATGCAGAGAGAGTTCTCCTAAGAAAAAGATGTTGATTTCCTTTATACATTCGTTTAAAATTTATAAGGCAAATCAGCACTCAGTCTCAGAAGTTGAAATGGTGAAATATAATCAAATCTGAACACAGAATGCATTTGATAAGGTCACTTTGCTACTACTATAGTAACGATAAAGGGTGTAACATTTCCTTACGGTTCTGAGGCCACAGAAACAGTAAAATGAAGCAAAAAGGTGCTCAGAATAATGATGGGCACCATTTTAGCCCACTGTCTGAACAATAAAGACTTCAAGGCTAATATTTAATCTCTCTCTTTCCTTCTTAATAGATGTTAGCTGTCCCAACTATCCACTTTCTTCTCTTCCTTCTACTCTGCCTCTCCCTGTACTTCTTTGCTTTTATAGTCAAGTACACTGAAGGATCAGTTACTCTTTGGAACACGTCACATGGGACCCATCAATCACATTAAATGGCCTCTCCCATTACTTCAATGCAGGACAGGGGTGGGAGGGTGGGGGACTGACTTCCTTCTTAAGAAGTTCAGTGTAAGAAGCTGTTCTGGTTTTGGAATCAGCAGTACAGGTTGGACAGGAAGAAAGAGAAAACAAAGAAAGCTGTTGTGTGACACTTAGGAGTATATTAGTTTGGTTTAGCACTTCCCCCCACAGGGCTGACCACAGTATCAAAAGCATTAATAGATAGGAATTTGCACTTGGAAGAAAAATACCTCTCCAAAGAGCTGTTATCAACGCAATTGCCAAATGGTAAATTTTTCAGGCTGCTGAGGAAAGTAGTATAGTATATCTGATGTTTTCAAAACACAGATGCAAATAGATATCTCAAGATAGGCTTGTTTTACAGATAATTGGGATGGTTGTTATTTTTTTTATAAATCCAAAGAAACTAAAGACCTCTTGACAATGTCTCTGGTGTGTTGATTTTCCCATTTTTTTAGACAGTATTTTCTATTTCAAGTTTTGATAGAGTTAGTATATCTGCCTTAAAGAATATCATATTATGCCACGAAGGGGGAACTGGTTTCAGTCTTTATTCCTAAAAGAAATAGGCTGGCAGGGCATCACACATACAAAAGGAAAAACAATAACAATTATACAGATGAGCAACTGTACACATTCTCCGGAATGTGAGAGCAAGGCTGCTTGTTGACTGCACTTTGTATCCTAATGCAAGATTGTGTTCACGAAAGCTCTGACTGATCATGTTGCTCTCTCAGTACATGTGAGACACTGCTCAACTTCCTTATTTTTATGTAGGACTTTTATTTTTGTCTGCCTTTTTTCTAATCCTGCATAGGAAGGGTTAGTTCTCTTGAAATCTCTGTTTCAGTACTAATCCTCAATTGTTAACCTGTCCTAACAGTTTTAAGATTTAATTTCTTTCCACTGGAACCTCAAACTGTTCATCTTTGTTTTTTGACCAATACCCTAAGCTTTGATAGCCAGTTAGGCTCATTATCAGAACCACTCTGTCCACTCCGCTCCCCAGACTCATAAGATACATTAAATCACTAGCTTCTCAAACAATTGAAGCTCACCAGCTTTCACACACCAGTATTCAAGACAAACAGTACCACAAGGCAGATTGATCACAGATCAAAGCAACTAATTCTTTATTCCCAAGGCTGATAAATCCAAAGAATTGAAATTTCTCTACAATAGTTCATTTTTCCAAATATAAAACTTTTAGGCTGTTTAAATAATTCTGTTTATTTTAACTTTAATCAAGGCAATTTACTATTAACAAAATTGTATGTTTTACCCAGTTGTTTTAATTCATCTTCTGGACTAGCATGCTTTTACGATATCTTTTTCTTTAAATATAATTTTATCTGATTAACATGGTCTTCAGGTTAATGGGCTTTTATCCCAGAGACTTCAGGCATGACTCCAATGTTACCTATTGAGTACTTGTGATGTATTGGCCATAGTACTAGGTTCTATAAATCAAAAGATGAGTAAGACTCAATTCTCTAAGGTAGTTTATCTTCTAGTAGAGAAGGGAATAAAGGAAGGGATGAAGGGAAGGAAGGTGGAGCGAAGGAAGAAAGAAAAGAAAGGGAAGGGACAAAAGAGAAGAGGGAAGGATATGGAAGAAGGGAAGGAGAAGATGAAGGAAGAGAGGAACTATAGGCAAGAAAAGGCATTTCCTAAGTACTTGATATCTAGCAGGCAGTGTACGAGGTGCTGTTATTGACAGTATCTCATTGAATCCTCCCAAAATACAATTTTAAATATATTACTTATTCTCATCTTACAGATAAGAAAATACAGTATCAAAAAAAGTCATTAATTTTCATGGGGCCTCTAAGACAGCAAGTCTTGGAAGAATTTCTTTTTAACAATCATAAGTTGAATGAGATGGAAGGGTATGTTCATGTGCAAGAATATGAAAGGACATGGATTAATATACTCTGTTCTAAGTACTCAGTTGGTTTTTGCTGAGCAAAGGCATATGCAATGGAAAAAAAGATATTACATCAACATTTGACAGATTCAATACTATTTAAGTTATTGGTATTTACTGCTATAGGAATACCTCTATTCACTCATTCATTTGGTACATATTTATTAAGTGCCTATTATCTGCCAGAATTGTGGTAGATGGTAGGAATGAAGAGGTGAATATAAGTTTTAGAGTTATTCTATAGGAAGGGCAGAGGCTCAATAACTAATAATTCCTTACAATCATGGTAAGTATCACAGAAGAGAAACAACTACAGGGCACCGTGGGAATGTATGTTGGGGAGTACTTAGTATTAAACCAGGTCCTGAAAAGAAAATAAACTGGATCCTGTTGATAAACAAATGTGTAAGGCTATTTCTTTTCCCAGAATAGTTCTCTGTCAACTTTGTAGGATGTGTAAATGCAAATTGCAAGGCCACGTGATACAAAGACTATCTTATATTGGAACTATGAACAATGCTCAGTGGACTCACATTAAAACAATAAATTGGAAAGTTGGGAAAGAATTTAACAAGAAGGCTTTGAGTTGGAAATATTAACATGATTATGAATTTTCCAGGTATAGTAGAAATTGAGGAAACTGATACTGATGTGACAGCTTAAAATTTTAAAAAATCAAGTATAATTATTAGGTAGTGTTATATTAGTTTAAGGTGTACAATATAATGATTCAACAATTCTGTCCTTTACTTAGTACTCGTCATGATAAGTGTACTCTTAATTCTCCACCTATTTAACCCATTCCCTCACCTACCTCCTCTCTGGCAAGCACCTGTTTTATTTAAGATTCTGGCTTTTGGTTTGTGTCTTTTTTTCCTTTGTTCATTTGTTTTGTTTCTTAAATTCCACATATGAGTGAAATAATATGGTATTTGTCTTTCTCTGACTGGTTTTACTTAGCATTATATCCTCTAGATCCATTCATGTTGTTGCAAATGGCAAGATTTCATTCTCCTTTATGGCTGAGTAATATTCCATCGTATATATGTATACCACAGTTTCTGTACCCATTCATCTATGGCTAAACACTTGGATTGCTTCCATATCTTGGCTATTGTCAATAAGGCTGCAAGAATTATAGGGGTACATATATCTTTTGAATTAATTTTTGTTTTCTTTGGGTAAACACCCAGTAGTGGAATTTCTGGATCATACAGTAATTCCATTTTAAATTTTTTGAGGAGCCTCCATACTGTTTTCCACTTGGTTGCTCCAGCTTGCATTCCCACCAACAGTGTATCAGAGTTCCTTTTCAAAACTTCACCAACATTTGTTGTTTCTGAAATAATAGCTTTTTGAAGAAAATTATAACCAAATATTATGTGTATTTAAAAAATAATAGTATCGGAGAAAACAGTGTGGTATGGAATGACATTCAATAAGGAGATTGACAAAGGTTGTGGTTGGCTTGTGAGAAGTCTTTTTCTTATGCTAAGAAGACTGAATGTTATTTTGAAGGGTAATGGAGATAATGACTCTGTACTCCATAGAAAATAGAAAGAAGTAAAATAGTGGCAAGAGAAGTATATGTAAGCCAGCTCAAAGACTATTCTAAGTTACAAAGGTAAGGGACTGAACAATAGGAGTATCTCCTCAAGAAACATTTTGTATACTCCAGTTGAGCAAAATTGACAAAATAGGGATGACAAAACAAATATATAGATGAAGTGATGATTTAAGTTTGGTATATACTAAATATGAGGAACTGCAGTGCAGCAAAGATGGAATACCCAGTAGACAGGTTAAATAATAAATTTGGTGCTTTTTAAAAAGTTGGATCAGTGAATATAGATTTGGAAATCATTACATCATATATATGATGTTTAATATCATAGGTTGCTAAAATTATAGACGAAAATCATTAAACAAAGGTAAGAAGGTAGCCAATGCTACCAGAAAGTCTGATGAAGATGTAGCTTCTCTGCTACTTCAGTTAGGTGATACTCATCAGGTATGGGGCAATACTGGTTTATTTCCCTAGCACCATTGAGATTAATCTGAGGCAATACCTTAAAATGTTTTGACATTTTATGTTTTATAAATTCTTTAAACAGCAAGAAAACATTTTCTTGAGTTTAGCTACATAATTAATAATAGTCCATTTTAAGTGTCAGAAATTTAAAATCTATTTCAGAGTTCCTGAGAAAATCTTGAACTTCTAGCTCACCTTTATGAAATGTTTAAGTCAACATTACAAATAAGAGTATTTCTCAAGACCAGTAATTTATAGGCACTTAATTATGTTTTAAAATAAAACTATTCAGTTCCTGATGTTGCAATCCATTGAAAAGGAAGTCACCTTTTCGCCTAAAACAACCTGCTTGACAAGTAAAATTACCCTTCTTGTTCTCAGATGTTTATTTTCTGCATCACTGATTGGTTGATAAGGTTGCCAAGAAATTTCTAATCACACAATACCCACCTGTGGATGAGTGATTAAAATAAAAGTAATGGGGAAAACCAGATGGATGATGAATGGCCACCTGAATACTTCTGATGTGACAAGGTTTACAAAACCATATTTTTCAACTCTGCAAACAAAATTCAACAGGGTCAAAGGTACAATTTTCCAAGGTAAACTGTGGCCAGTTTATCCTTCTATTTGCTTCAGCATCCACTACCAATCCTAAATAATATCACTCCACCCAAACAGACAAATAAATTAACAGAGAAATGTCAAATGGAGTCATTACCAAATGCTACCAGCCATATAGTGGTTCAGACATGTTCAGTACTACAATTCTTTTCTTTAATAGAGAAAAAGTTTGAGGTGAAGTGTGGATGAGATGAGGGAAGATCCCACCAAAAAGATGTCATTTAAAGATCTTCAGGTTTTCAATTTTATTTTATCTAAAAATCAGAAGCTTCAGTTAGATGTACTCCCTATCCAGAACTACTGTTATACTTTAACTTGAGTAGGCTGAATAGTACCTCAATAAATGGAACTTGAAAGACATTAGATTAAGAAGAAATTCTAGGAACCTGGATATTAGGCATGAGAAATAAGGTATGATTCTTTCTTCCCCAGAATAAAGGGAGATAAAGGTTAGCTAACCCAGGTTTCTGAATTCCTCTGAATTGGTAGAGTTCTTTTTCCTTCTATAATCAACTAGATTAATAAAACCAATTTAGATGGCACTTTTTTGAAGATGAAGATGAAATGGGACACTGTGTCCTTATTTTCTTGTATATGTTTTCCTTAGCTTCCAAAATGAAGAGTTATAAAGAGAAATAACCTAAGCTGAGTGGATCTGATCTACTATGTTGTGATTATCTGGGCAAACTACCTTGAGTAACCCTTCTGGTCTGGATACCTAGCTCATAGTGATGACTATGGTGATATTTATACGTGATCTTAGCCAAAAGGCTGAGAAGCAATGACTATGGTGATGTTTAAAAGAATATGTTTATATATGATTCTTGCCACATTATTTCATATAATTTTATGCATTAGTCTTTCTACTACTTTCTCATAGGACAATAATACAGGGATGATATATGTAATGGTAATCTGTATTGGTATGGTCTGAGTTATAGTTTCAAACGTATTTTCTCACTGCCTATTTTGCCTTAGGCCAGTCCACATTTCTTTCTGACATTGTTTTTCAGATGGTAAATCTCAAGCACAGTAAGCTGAATTGTTACTCTGACACTCATTGACAAGAGAAGACATAATTCAGTAATTTGGCTCAAATGCCATTCTTCAACCAATCCATTCATAGTTAGTTGATCATCATCTTTCAGGGATACCCCTGGGGCATGATTGCCAAATTCCATGTAGCACATGGGAATTTGTCATTTCCCTCTTGTCTTTGGATTCTTGTCAATGCCTATGAACTAAGTGTTGCTTGAAAAGACCTACAGCTAATTATCTAGGTAAGGATATAAAAAATATAAAAAATGGGGTTCATTTAAAAGAATTTGTCATTTATTTAACAAATAATTGCTGGATATCTATTATCTGCTAAACCTTGAAAAATGTATTGGGAATTCAGCAGTTAACAAGGTATGAGTGACTCCCACTCTAAAAGGCTTTACAACCTAACGGGTAGACATTATATTTTGTTTATTTATTTTTAAGATTTTACTTATTTCAGAGACACAGGTGGGAGTGGCATAGGGAGAGGAATAAGCAGACTTCTCACTGAGCAGGGAGTCCAACTCAGGGCTCTATCCCAGGACCCTGGGACCATAATCTGAGCCAAAGGCAGACACTTAACTGACTGAGCTTCCCAGGCACCCCTGGAAGATACATTTTATTTTATTATTATTTATTTTTTTAAATTTTTTTTATATTTTATTATTATTTAATTTAATTTAATTTTATTTCATTTTATTTAAAAGATTTTATTTATTTATTCATGATAGAGACAGAGAGAGAGAGAGAGAGAGAGACAGAGACAGAAACAGAGACACAGGCAGAGGGAGAAGCAGGCTCCATGCAGGGAGCCCGACCTGGGACTTGACCCCGGGTCCCCAGGATCACGCCCTGGGCTGAAGGCGGCGCTAAACCGCTGAGCCACCCAGGGATCCCCTGGAAGATACATTTTAGAAAGTAGTTATAAAACAGTATGACAAGCCCCTTGATAAGAGTAGTGCAAGGTGAACAAGGAGTAAGTAAGAGAGGTGGCCAGGGCAGCAGGGAAGTCTACCTCCTTAAAAGTGTGATACTGCAGGTAAAAGACAGGTACATGTTTGTAATGGAAAAATATGTCTGTTGTTGGGGTAAGTAATAGGACTCAAATGAAGGAAAAAATGTGCCACAACTTAAAAGTAAGGGAATGTCTATCAAGTACAAGGCTTCAGAGTAACCAGAATAACTTGAATACAGAAAGAGAGAATAGGATATAGTGCAACGTGAGGTGCCGAATCATGAGGTCATTTTGTTTTTATTTTGTTCAAATTGAAGTGTCTTATATGTGGCACTGACAGAAATAGTTGCTTGTATTGGAAACTGGGTTCAGGGAAGTTCTAAGACTGGTGTCATTCAAATTTGCTAATTATAATATTCAGAACATTTCAGATAAACTCAGTCTTTTACATCAATCAATCCACCAGTCATCTTTCCAGCATGTGAGATTATCATTTTTCCTTCTTGAGGGAATGTTTGGTGAGCTGTTTCATATATGTTAATAAGTTCAGTAATGGATTTACACAAGGAAAAAAGGTTTATTACAGCAATTATTTAGAAAAAAATAAAGAAAGCAACATTTATTCAACCTTTATTATATACTAGACACTGTGCTTGATAGTTTCTTGACACTTTCTCCAGTAAATTTAGCTTAGGAAAAAGAGAGTAATGAGAAATGCATTGGATTAAATGACAACTAATTCTGACCCACAGGCTTCAGATATAAGTTGAATTCCCTAACTGGAGTCATAAAATCCCAGGAAACAAGACACTGATATTCCTTTCTAAAAAGTGTTGTCCAGGGATGCCTAGGTGGCTCAGTGGTTTAGCCCCTGCCTTCAGTCCAGGGCATGGTCCTGGGGTCCTGGGATTGAGATCTGTATGGGGCTCCCTGCATGGAGACTGCTTCTCCCTCTACCTATGTCTCTGCCTTTCTCTGTGTGTCTCTCAAGGATAAATAAATAAAATCCTTAAAAAAAAAATAAATAAAAAGGGTTTGTTTTTTTTAAGGGTTTTCCAGTCTTGGCCCTATGACATCTTGGACTGGATAATTCTTTGTTGTGGGGATTGTCCTGTGCCTTGTAAAATGTTCAGCAGAATCCCTGATCTCTATTCACTAGATGTTAGTATGTTGTGACCACCAAAAATGTCTCCAGACATCGCCAAACATCCTCTGGGGGCCACATTTTCCTCAGTTGAAAACCCCAGAACAGGGATGCCTGGGTGGCTCAGCAGTTGAGTGTCTGCCTTTGGCCCAGGGCGTGATCCTGGAGACCGAGGATCGAGTCCCACATCAGGCTCCCTGCATGGAGTCTGCTTCTCCCTCTGCCTGTCTCTCTCTCCCTCTCTCTCTGTGTCTCTCATGAATTAAAAAAAATATATATTTTTTAAAGAAAAGAAACACAAGAACAATGCCTGCCAATCAATAATGCAAGAAAACCTGAGAATAAGATACTGGTTTTGAGGACAAAGTTTGCATTAATCCCTGGGGATATAAGGAAACCTGACAGCATATTAAGTTCTTTGTTCTGAAGTTATATTTTTCCTACATGCTTGGCATCAAATGTCCTTTCTTTTATAGAGTAATGGTAAAAATAAATGACTGTACATTAACAAAATATTTATTTATTTTAGAGAAAGAGCATGTGAGCAGGCTGGGGAGGGGGCAGCAGGGGAGGACAGAATCCCCGCTGATAGTGGGAGCTGCCACGGACCCTGCCTCTATGCCTCGGACCCTGATGCCAGGACCTGAGCTGCCACCAGGAGTCTGTTGCTTAACTGACTGAACCACGCAGGTGCCCCAATGATGGTACTTTTTAATTTGTAATCCTTTACACAGCAGAATCTTAAAAAAACAGCCACCTTAAAAAAAATCAAAAAAAAATTTCCTAATTTTTTAACTTGTTTTATTGATCTATGAAATCCAAAATATCCTCTTCTATAGAGGAAATTTAATGACCATGTCATTAAAACAGAAATATTCTTATAACATCTGGGAAGAAAATATCTGGGCTAATTCTAACTAACCTGGAAATAGCAAAGTTTGCCTTACAACCCCACACACCTCAGTCTCCTAACTACCCGTAAAGTAGTCACTGTGTATTGGGGAGTAAGGCAAATTAATGGCCGATTTCCACACAAGGCGTATAATTCCAAGGATGTGCTTAAGAACACAATATTATTTACAGTTTTTGGAGATCTCAAGTGGGACTTCTATAAGTCATCAGTGTTAAGGTATAGACTGGCATAGCCTCCCAGCTGGCTGATATCCCTTAAGAGTCCCAGTTCAGTTCTAATAATTCAGGCTAATTCTTTTCTTTCTTTCTTTCTTTCTTTCTTTCTTTCTTTCTTTCTTTCTTTCTTTCTTTTTCCTTTCTTTCCTTTCTTTCCTTTCTTTCCTTTCCCTTCTTTCCTTTCTTTCCTTTCTTTCCTTTCTTTCCTTTCTTTCCTTTCTTTCTTTCTTTCCTTTCTTTCCTTTCTTTCCTTTCTTTTCTTTTCTTTTCTTTCTTTCTTTCTTTCTTTCTTTCTTTCTTTCTTTCTTTCTTTTTCTCTCTTTTCTTTCTCTCTTTCCTCTTCTTTCTTCTTTCTAGATTTTACTTATTTATTTATGGGAGACACACTGAGAGAGGTAGAGATATAGGCAGAGGGAGAAGCAGGCTTTCCATGGGGAGCCTGATGCAGGACTCAATCCCAGGACCCCAGTTTCATGACCTGAGCCAAAGGCAGAAACTCATCCATTAAGCCACCGAGGTGCCCCGAGTCTTTCTTTTTTGAGAGACTGCGTGAGGAAAGTCAGTCCAACTTTCCCTTTGTCCAAGCCAACAGCTGGGTGTCATATATGGAACCCACTAAGGCAATGAACAGGAATGGGGAATACACTGAAGGTGTGGCAGAAGTTTTGCATGGGAGATGCAAGAGCTGTAGCTATCCCTCCCTATTTCTAATAGACTTCCTGGAAATGTTAATGGGAAGAGCAATAAAAAAAAGTGATTGGAACTGTTTGGTGGAAGATGGTAGACCTAATGCTGATACAAAATTAAGTCACTTGAAACAGTTTGATAAAGCTGCACCCAAGGCATAGTCCTTCATGAGAAAGCAACTAGGTATGGTTTTGAAAGACAACTATCACCAATATTCCTTTTTCTCCATACCTCCTGGGGTCTAAGATATTTTCTCCCCAGGTGTTAGAATTGATACTCTATTTCCACATCCAAAAAGCCAGTGTGTCTCATTTCAGTAGCTATAACTTCATTTTTTTCCAGTCATCCCTTACTTGCACCCTGATCTTTTGTTCAAAAATGTCAGGTACAAGAGAAATAAGAGCATTTTAAAAATAAAATTTACAGAGACCTATAATGTGCTCTACTGTGGCCCACATGGACCACTCCAGGAGAATTCAGCAAGCAGTGTATTCAACCAAGTGATCATTATTCTTGCAATCTGGAACCGTGTCACTCCAACAAGACAGTCACATGGCTGAAGCATAGTCGAGTTTGAATTTCCTAGGCTCAAACCTTGTCTGTTGAATTTGGATGTCTGTACCCCATCATAGGATTGGATAGGCTGATGGTCTGGAGATCTGCCTTGTTTCAGGTGTGCAGTCAAAAAAAGTTTGAGTCTTTCCCCTATCCAGAGTTCTCTAGCATACCCAGACTGATGCATATGGTCTTTGGTCCTCCTTGGGGTCAGAGAGATCTCTGTACCATCTTCAGTCCCTTTTTGCTTTAGAGCAGCTGAGTCAGGGTAAAGGGATGGGAGGGCTCAGGGAGCATGGAAGGAAATAAACTGCATCAGTAAGGAAGTCACACTTATTTTCAGTTCTGAGAGGATGGTGAATGCAAATGGATCAACCAAATAAAGTTGCAGTGAACTTCTACCCACCAAAAGCTGGACATATTTATTGCTGACATCATTTGTTTAAACTTTAAGGACTCTGATTTAGCAGCTATACCCACATTGGATTTTGGCTTGGGTCACAGGACTTGAGGCTTTATGTTCATAGTAACATCCTTGACAGTTACATTGACGTATCAACTTGACTGAACTAGGGTATAGGCAGTAAACATTATTTTTAGGTGTGTCTGGAAGCCATTAGCATTTGAATCAGTAGACTGAGTAAAGAAGATCTGCCTTGACCAAAGTGGATAGGCATCATCTAATCCACTGAAGGCCAGAACAGAACAAAAAGGCAGAGTAAGGGCAAATTCTCTCTCTTCTTGAGCTGGAGCATCCATATTCTGTTCTCTGACATCAGATCTCTGGGTTCTTAGGCCTTTGGATCAGAATGAATTATACTATTGGCTTTCCTAGTTCTCCAGTTGGAGCCAACATATTGTGGCATATCTTAGCCTCCATAAGCAAATTAATCAATTCCCATAATAAATCTCTACTCTATCTATCTATCTATCTATCTATCTATCTATCCATCTATCTATCATCTATCATCTATCTAATCATCTATCATCTATCTTTTTTAAAGATTTGTTTATTTATTCATGAGAGACCCAGAATGAGAGAGGGAGGCAGAGACATAGGCAGAAGGAGAAGGAGGCTCCTTGCGGGCGGCCCTGATGTAGGACTTGATCCTGGATTCCATGATCATGACCTGAGCTCAACCGCTGAGCCACCCAGGAGTTCCTCTGTCTATCTATCTATGAATCATCTATCATCCCATTGTTTCTTTTTCTTTCAAAAACTCTGGCTAATATATATCCTTTCCTTCTCCTGCTTGTAGAAGAGTAAGCAATTAAGCTACCATTCAGGCAATTTGTTTTAATTCTACCTTTTACCCACTCAACCTTTAAGCATGTACTAACAGGTAGGAGGTTGGAGTACCTTCCTCCTCTCTACTCACCTAGCACTTGAGTGAGAGCATTCATCAGCAGATCCTAGGAAGTTTTCTAATATTCCCTAGCTCCACCCACAGAACTCTTGTCCTTTCTCTTCTAGAAGTGCATGCTTCTGTCAGTAACCCATTTTCATTTTCCAAAAGTATCAAGAAACTGTAAACAATATGAGGTTTTATCCTATTTTCAAGCTAACAAGTTAGCCATTTATTTCATGAAAGTCAGCAGAGGATACTAGACTCCTGGAGCAGAAACAAAGCAACTTTATTATTCACAGTAACCAGTATAAATCACACGTTCACTTTGGTTTCCATGGTCCCTCCCAGTTCCACAGGAGCAACATGCAATGAACCAGACAAATGCTACATGAATAGTGGGTGGGAGTCACAGATTAGTAGCCCCAACCTTGAGAAAACTTGATCTTTTACAGTAGGCTGCAAACAAACCTATCTGATCTTTGCTTCAGGCAAAGGTTATTTTTTTTAAACACTAAAAATAGATGAAATAAATTATTTTAAAAGTAAAAGAGACATTACTTATATTGGAGAGCAAATCTGCCTTCTGCTTGGGAGGGAGACACGGTCTGCATTATCTAAGGCTGTTCACTGTATAAGGTCCTTGAAAAAATAGTCTAGAAGAAAAAATTATTAGTGTCTCTATTCCCAAAATGTGCGCAGAGGCCTGTGAAGAATTGTCTACCAATAATATTTATGTATCATATGCATTATTTTGCTTCTTTCTTTTTTCACGGTTTTAGAAATCCTTCCATATCATTATATGGAATGAATCATTATTGATATATGAGGACCCTTAGATTAATTCTAATCTTTTAAAAAAATTATTTATTTATTTATTCATGAGAGACACAGAGAGTCAGAGACATAAGCAGAAGGAGAAGCAGGCTCCCTGTGGGGAGCCCAATGTGGGACTCAATCCCAGGACTTATGATCAGAACCTGAGCCAAAGGCAGATGCTCAACCACTGAGCCACCCAGGTGTCCCTAATTCTAATCTTTTGCTCTTAGAAGCAGTGCTACAATAAAATCTGATATAATTTTTTTTATACCTGGACAAGTGTTATCTGTAGGAAAAATTTTCCAGAGGTGGAATTTCTACATCACAATTAATGTCATTTCAATTTAAATAAAGATTGGTAAATTGCCCTCCATATGTGCTTTACCATTCTGTACTACCATTAGTGATGCCTGTTTTTAAAATTTATTTATTTTAAAGATTTTTATTTACTCATGAGAGACACAGAGAGGCAGAGACACAGACAGAGGGAGAAGCAGGCTCCTCACAGGGAGCCTGTGTGGGACTCATCCCTGGAACTGAGATCACACCCTGAGCCAAAGGTAGACACTCAAACACTGAGCCACCCAGGTGTCCTGTGATGCCTGCTTTAAAACTGCCTTGTCGACAGAATGCATGGTCCAATTTTTAGACTTGTGCCAACATGATAGATGAAAATAGTAGTTTTGGTTTGTATTTGCTTTATGATGAGTGAAATTGAGCATGGTTTTATATGTTTACATGCCATGTATATTCATTTATTTATTTGATAAGTTTTGGTTAAAATCTTTTATTTTTCTGTTGGATTTCTGTTTTGATTTGCTTACCTTTCTGGTAGCTCTCTATACCCAAAGAAAATTAGATCACATGAAGATTATTGATTTCTGAATATTCACTTATATTTTGCTGACTTGTTTCATAAGAATATTTCAAATGATTCCTTTGAGTTTTCCAAGTATATAATAATATTGTATGCAAATAATTAAAGTTTCAGATATATATTTTTCACTACCCTTTGGGTAGAAAATTCTCCAGATTTTAATTGAACAGGAAAAAATTCAGATCTCAGTGATGTAGATAAATTTGTTCTTTTCTATTCACTCATTAATTCATTATAATTACTGAGTACCTGCTGTATTCCTGGCAATGGAAATCATCCTTTGAAAAAGCGAAGGAAAGAAGCAGCTGGGTTTTGTTTATACCTTGGGAAAAAGAAATGCATTTTTCACCGTAATTAAGATTTGTTGGTGTTAACTGACTAGAAAAGGGACAAAATGCTGTAGTATAAAATTTCTAAAGAAAACATTTTTGAGGTAGAATATATTTAATGGATCCAGTGTTAACAGCTTGCTGCATCTCATAAACACATCAGTGATGAGTAGATAGATGTTGGATAAGGATTCATGATTATCTAAACCGATAAATATAATATTTATTAAAGTAGATTAAGTATAGTTCAAAGTATGTTCTTAATATTGAAAAATAACATGTGAAATGTGACTAAGTCATCTTTATATAATAATGAAAATATTTGTGTGTGATTTTACACAAGCGAATACATTCACAATATCGCTAGTATTAGAGAGGTAGAATGTACTGTGTTTAACATGTGGGCTGTGGAGCCTTCCAGGTTCAAATCTAGACTCTTTTATTTACAAACTGATTGATATTGGGCATGTTGAAACCTTCTTGAAACTGATACCTACATCTTCAAAATAAGGAAAATAATGGTACCAATCTTATAGAGTTCTTATGAGGATTAAATGTATAAATAAAGATAAAGTGAACAAGGGCACCTGTATGGCTCAGTGGTTGAGCATCTATCTTTGGCTCAGGTCAAGATCCAGGGGTCCTGGGGATGGAGTGTCACATCAGGCTCCCCGTAGAGAGCCTGCTTCTCCCTCTGCCTATGTCTCTGCCTCTCTCTCTGTGTCCCTCATGAATAAAGAAAATCTTTAAAAAGATAAAGTGAACAATCTTTGTTACAGAGTGAAAAGCTCAGCAAATGTTAGGACATGTAAGGTGAGTTAAGACATGGAGTGTAAGCAAAGTAAAACTCTTTGACCTGACCTCACGTCTGCTTTTGTAGAATGTGGTGATTGAATGATACACAGTCCCTATGATTCCTTTTATGTTTATACATTTTATCTCAAAGGTTAGACCAATTGATATTCCAAGAAATAAATAGAATTGATTGTTTAGGAGAGCAAGTGGTCATTTGCTTGGTGCCAGGGCAGTGATTTGTGTTGTTCCAGGAAGGAAGAAGGAGAATTGCTCCCTATGACTTGGACTCTGCCTAATTGATCTGAATTGTGCAAATTAGTACAACAATATTTGATTAGTCCAATATAAACATGGGCAGATTTCATCCTTACCAAAACCAAACACCAGGACCAAAAAAAAAAAAAAAATCCAAGGGTAACTGAGCCTTTAGAAAGTCAGGCATTTTCCTTTGCAAACTTAGATTGTATAGATAAGAAAGTACTTACTTGGGATTAGAAAATATTCTAGGGTCACAAATATCAAGTTTTTGTTGAAAGCAAAGATCTGAATGGTGAAAGTTTTTTTCTTTTGTCTATTGATCTGTGATATCCTTAAAGTATTATACAGAAGTAAAGAGAGAAGCTACCAATGTGTTATCCTACATCCAACAAAAAGAAATGGAGCATTTTTGTATTGTAAAATCCTTATTTTTCTAGATAGCCCTGATCAAGAATAATATGCTTTTCTTTTTAATCATGGCTTAGTTTTGAAGAAATAATACTGCTACACAAATTAATTCTTTGTAGAGCAAAACTGGTGATGGTCCAGCTAAGCAAATCACTCAGCATTACCTGTGAATTTTTCTACTTTTTCAAAACGTTCATCCTATTGCATCAATAAAATTGAGAATATCACATATGATTTCATTCCATATCTTTCACAAACTTTCAAACACATTTGAATACATTTTTCCTCAAGTCCTTTTTTAAAAAGATTTTATTTATTTAAAAATAAAGAGGAGAGAGTGCAAACAAGAGGATGGGGAAGGGGCAGAGGGAGAGGGAAAGAATCTCAGGCAGACTGCACTGAGCATGGAGCCCAAATCGGGGCTCAGTCCCACAATGCTGAGATCATGACCTGAACTGAAATCAAGAGTTGAGTGCTTAAGTGATGGAGTCACCCAGGAGCCCTTCCTTTTTTTTTTTTTTAAATGTCAGAAGATTAAATGTCTCTCCTTCATTTAAAAAGGTAAATTCTTCTTCCACCTGTATTTTAGATCCCATTCTGTCCATGTCTTTGAAATCTTACTTCTTAAACAACTGGTCCATGGCTGAAATAAGCTAACATTTGAATCAACTAGTTTTTGCCTCATTGGTAGTAGCTATAAGAATACAGTCTTGATAATGACTTTGCCATATGCAGTTGAACAAAAAATCTTAGCTAAATAGATAAAAATACTTCCTGTTTCAATATTTAAGTCAAATCACATTCACTTTCCTCTGTATAAAAATATCTAGTACTATTGACTTTAGTCTACTTATGAATATTATCAAGAATAACCCTGAGGGGGGGCCTGGGTGTCTCAGTGGTTGAGTGTCTGTCTTTGGCTCAGGTCACAATCCTGGGGTCCTGGGGATGGAGTGTCATATCAGGCTCCCTGCAGGCAGCATGCTTATCCCTCTGCCTCTCTCTCTTTGTGTCTCTCATGAATAAATAAATAAAATCCTCAAAAAAAAAAAAAAAAGAATAACCCTGAGGCTTGAGGTGCTTAACAGGAGCTGATCCCACATAACGCCAGTGTAACTGATGGGATCAAGACTCTAAATAAACAAAAGTTGTCTGTTTCTTCAATGATGTGGAGAAAGTGGCACTCTTTGCTTTATATGGATTTCATTTACATAGCTTTAGAATAATACAAATTTTCTAGGTAGGACTTGCTTTTATTTTCAAACCCCAATTTACAGTAACAAGGTCTGAGTTCAACAAAAGTCTAGAACAAAAAGCAAATATATTAAAAAAAAAAAAAAACTTTGCCCCACTTATGACCTAGTGGACTTCTTTCAATTCCTCAACTAAAAGGTCTTTTTTACCACAAGGTTTTTACCCATGCTATGCTCTATATTTTCATTGCTTGGAAAACCTCTATACTAGACTTCAGGTATAAGATAATATATTACTAAATTAAATCTCCAGACTAGCATAATCCCCCCATCACTCATGATTTCTCCTTCATTATGTATTGTATTTGAAATAGATGATTCAGTATTTGTTCTTTCCTACTTAAATGTAATCTTTATGAGGGCAGAGACTGAAAAGCTATGTCTTCTTTTGTACTGTACTTTCAGTTCCTTAAACTATGTGACATGGTAATTGCTCAATAAATATTTTTTAATGATTTATGGTATATAATTATATCATAATATGTATAATATGTTATGGTGGAATATAATTCATTCAAGTAATGATTGTGAGTCTGATTTTTAAAAAATAATTATTTTAGTTTCTTTGATGAAAATAGGTTTCAGGGAACCAATTTGGAAGCAAATGGGAGACCACTATAGATGTTATGAGAGAGATACAAAGGGAAGTAATGTAGCTTTCTGCTGGCATGGTATGGGGGAAAGATGGAGGAGGGGGGAGATATTTGGAATATGTTATGAAAGAGAAGTAACCAGAACTTGCTATGAAGAATAAAAGAACGTGAGGAATAAAGAATGAATTCTCTATTTTAGCTAGTGCTATGAATGACTAGTTAAAAGCAATTTCTGAAGTGGAAATACCAATGAGCAGACAATTAAGAGTTCTACTTTATGCATGTTGCATATAAAATATAAACATTTGCCCCCTCAGGTATCATGTGTGAATGTTAAGTAAGCAATTGAATAAATTGGTCTGGGGAGGAATGGGAGCTAAAGGTATACATTTGTGAAGTCTCTGTCTCACTGGCATATAGTTAATATTCAATTCATATCAAATATTTGTCAATCTGAGCCGGTCAGATTCTTTTAGATTATTAAACCAAGAGTCATAGTTATATGTATCTTAAAGTATATAAAATTAGTTTTTAAATACTTCCATAGTAAGCAGATTCTCTGGAAGTTTTTTTCCAGAGAATTTTTTCCCCAGACAATTCCATTTTTAATTTTCTCTTAAAAATTTTTGGTATGTCATCAGGTGGAACTTAAAAAAAGTCCAAACTCATAATTTTCTTCTGAGTTGTAATATATTTTCATAATGTATCTTGATTTAAAATATAAGTCCATCATTTTAAGGCAGTATTTTACTCAAAGACAGTACTTTTTGGCAGTTTATTAAGGTTTAAGAACACTAAAGCTATAACCTCAGATGACTATGTAACATGCTTTGACCATAAGAATTTGTACCTCCCCTATTTGTGTCAGATTATACCGAATTAAATACATTTAAAAATATTATAGAGTGCCAGGTATGTTCCATAAGCTGACCAAAAGATTCAAAGCACAAAAATGAATGCAGCATGATCGCAACTCATGTTGGCTTGAAAATTTGAGCCATGTGTTCTTTGTTATTGCATTTATATAATCTTCTTGTGTTACTGTTATAGTTCCCATTATATAAGTGAAGTACAGATCTCTATGCACAATATTGGCTTAATAAATGTTCTAATCAATTTGAATTACATATTAAATAAAATTCACTACCATTTTCCTGCATATTAAATTCTATGTGTTCTCCAGGCAAAGTCAAGATAAATTACATCCAGGGTTGATCAGTCTTATCCTAAATATCTAAATGAAGAACATGAAGCTATTAGGCCAAAAGTTTGTTCTTCTGGGTTTATTTTTTGATATACCTACGAGATTATCAGACTACACTGTAGGGTAGTACACTGTAGCATGTTCCAGAAATAACCCAAGAAGAAAATAATCCTGTGAGATTATGTTTAAGATGAATAATTCAATGTAAATTTTTCCAAAATAGCATATTTTTAGGTAAATAAATATATTCAAGTTATCATAATTAGTTAACTTAGCAACTGTTTTAGGATTCATTTATCCTGGGAGATCCATAGTGAGTTATTTTTATATGGAAATGAAGATGTGAACTACTTTTAGTTTCAATATTTTGATAGTGAAGAAATTTGGGTGCATCAGTGAAGTAAAAAAAAGCATATAATTGAACAAATTAAAGATATTTTGTGAACTATATGTCTCAACCATGTTTAATACTGGCTGTCCTTAGAGATAACTCCAGACAGTACTTTTTGCATAAAGTTGTGAATTACAAAGCCATCCTTATCAGAATGAAACCAGGACTTCTAACCTAATCACAACTGATCACAAAAGTTACACAATAAAGATTTTGTGGTGCCAGGGTAGTGCAGTTGGTTAAGCATCCAACTTTTGGTTTTGGCTCAAGTCCTTATCTCAGGGTCATTGGATTGAACTCTGTGTCAGGCTCCATGCTCAGCATGGAGTCTGCTTGAATCTCTCTCCCTCTTCCTCTGTCCCTCCTGCTCCTGCTCTCTCTAAAATAAATAAATAAATCTTAAAAAAAAAAAAGTTGAGGCACCTGGGTGGCTCAGTAGGTTAGGTATCTGCCTTTGGCTCAAATCATGATCCCAGGGTCCTGGGACCTAGCCCTGAGTCAGGTTCCCTGCTTACCAGGGAGTCTGCTTCTCCTTCTGCAGCACCCACCCCTGGCTCATGCTCTATTTATCTCTCTCAATCTCTGTCCTTAGTAAGTAAATAATAAATAAATGAATAAAGTCTTTAAAAAATCATACAATAAATATTTCCCATATTTTTTGAGAGCCATTTTATTAGATCATTTTGTGGAGAGTAAAAACTTGAGGAGCTCAAGAAGATGATCCCAGAAGAGTCAAGCAAAATCTCTATATCTAGTACACTACATTATAATAAATTCTTTTTACTTACATAGAATATCTTTTCTCTAAATATGGAAATCCACAAATCTGTATGAGTCAAACAGTTAAGAAAATTACTGGTTCTGCATGCAGTAAATTATAGAGGCTATTTGTATATAGAAGAGGCTTATAGTCAGTCAGGGTTTTCCAGCTAACTTGAGCAGTAAAGCAATTTATTGAAAGATTACTAAGCATTCTTTTCCATTGATGTTGCTTTTGCTCACATTGAAGCACACAGATCATAAGAATTCTTTACCTGTTGTATGGTTTTCAATTCATAAATTGAGGCATCTAACTTATTGATAGTTCTACTTGAATGGGGGTTGCCTTAGCCTCACGTTAAATGTGACTACTGCATTATGGTATATGCTGGAGCTTCTTGAGACCATCTTGGTACCATTCATACTCCTGCTCCCACTGTGTTTCAGTAAATCTATTGTTTCTTGAGAGTTTGTATGTGGATACCAGAGGCATGGACATGGGAATCCCAAATACCAGATAACAACCTTTAATTCAGTGGAATTATTTTTTTTCTTGTTTTTGGAGAGAGAGAGGAGGGCTAGAGGGAGAGAGAGAGAGAATCTTAAGCAGGCTCCCCCCCACTCCCTACCCCACCCCCCTGGTATGGAGTGTAACTCTGGGCTCAATTTCATGACCTTGAGATCAGACCAGAACTGAAACCAACAGTTGGGTGCTTAACTGACTGAGCCACCCAGGCTCCCCTAATCCAGTGGAATTCTTTTTTTCTTTTTTTAAGATTTTACTTATTTATTCATGAGAGACACAGGGAGAGAGAGAGGCAGAGACACAGACAGAGGGAGAAGCAGGCTCCATGCAGGGACCCTGACGTGGGACTTGATCCCGGGTCTCCAGGATCACGCCCTAGGCCAAAGGCAGGTGCTAAACCACTGAGCCACCGGGGCTGCCCATCCAGTGGAATTCTTCAGTGTATTAATGAAAATGCATTTCTTTCCTGAGTTCTAAAACCTCAAAACCAGAAAAGCTCATATTCCCAAGAATGAAAAAAGAATTTTACAATAGTCACTGCCATATCTACACCTTGACTCTCAGAGTCCAATAATCCATTTCTGACAGAAAGAAGATTGTGCCCTTCAATACAGCTCATTTCTAAAACATGTTGTAACAGCCTTGTGTCTTGTTCTAAATCTATAATCTCCTTGCAACACATTTTTCAAGGCTAGTAACATGGTTTATATGTTTATCACAGGCCATTTGGAGGATTTTTCATAGACTTTGGTAATTTTCAACATATATGTTTCACTTCCAAAAAAAGTTAGAAAACTCCATTCCTGGATTACCTTGGAGTCAGAGAGCAGGTTAGGAATGTCAATGTAGCCAACCACATGCTCTATTATGAGACTTGGAGTCAGAAATGAGTGAAATGAGGAGGCGGTGGGAGAAAGTGTGAGGTGAGTGGCAACTTGTAGTTTATTCAGGGTAAGATACGAACTGTTTCACAACTAGTCTGGTGTGTTTATTTCACAGAGCTGAAGGTGGGGATTCTAATCATTGCTAGGCATTCTAAACATCTCTGGAAACTTGATAAATCATTAGGGGATGGATCTGTGCTGTCAGGCCTACCAAGATTGGGCTGCCTATCTTTGGGAAAGCTAGGAGGAAGATCACAGGTGTGGGTTATGTACCCTAAATGAGGTAGAAACTAATGAAAATCATGTAACTATTGGTAGATAAAAACTCAGCAGTTCATATCACATACTGGTGGAAAAGCTAACTAAATAATCTTCCCATTAATGAAGTGCCAAGCTCTTGGGGTCCACATTTATACCACTGTGGTATAATACTGGCTGACTACTTCTAAGAGTACTAAGAAAATTAAAGAAAAGGAATGACAAGGCCAGGACTTTATTCATTGGTTTTTTTAAAAATTTTATTTAAATTCAGTTAATTAACATATATTATTGGTTTCAGAAGTAGAAGTCAGTGATTCATTAGTCTTATAACACCCAGTGCTCATTACATCACATGCCCTCCTTAATGTCCATCACCCAGTTACCCCATCCCACAACCCCCTCGCCTCCAGCAGCCCTCAGTTTGTTTCCTATGATTAAGAGTCTTATGGTTTGTCTCCCATTCTGATTTCGTCTTGTTTAATTTTTCCTCTCTTTCTTTATGATCCTCTGTTTTGTTCCTTAAATTCCCCACAAGTGACATCATATGACAATTGTCTTTCTCTGATTGACTTATTTCTCTTAGCAAATAATCTCTAGTTCTATCCATGTCATTGCAAATGGCAAGATTTCATTTTTTTATAAGCTCAGAACTTTAATAAATCAACCCTTCTCATCTAGACATCTATAACAGAAGTCACCCCCAATTCCCTAATGGAAGTAACGAATTAACTTCTCCCCTATGCATACAAAATTGTACTTTGTAGGTGCCATCCTTGAAGGTGTTGATAATGTAGGTTATTTGTGGGACTTCAGTCTCTCATATAACCCAGTTGAGAAAGACTGCTCTAAGAGCTTGGCTCAAGATGTGCACTGAAGATGGATGTCACCAAGGTGGAAACACAGGAGATTCCTGAATCTCCTCCTTCTACGGATGTGCCAAATATACAGCTCTACAGCTGATCGATTATGTCTGAGAGAAATACAGAAATACGTTGAGTAACCCCTACCTGTAATATAGAGAATTATTAACGTGGTTGAATATAGTAATTAATCTAAATGATTAAACATTTTTGGTTTAGTGCTTACAGAAAAACTGAGTTTGTATACAGGATAATATGATTTATCTGCTCATTAGGGACATTTTTACACTTTATTAAGATGGCAATTTCAATATAATATGAATACTGTCCTGTAACATTATTATATTGTAATATAATACAGTGTCCTATTTAATGTACTGTGTTAATTATATTTTAGGTTAAATTTATTTTAATTTTTAGTTAAATTTATCTCCATTTGTATATTTATACACACATATATTTATACATATAAATGCATACATAGAAATGTGTTAATAAATCCTTTACTGAAAAATTTCACATAAGTGGTACACATGGGCAAAATTAGAATTTTTCTCTTTTTTTGTAAAATGACTATTTTTCTATGTTCAGATAACAAATGTTCTTTTTGTTTACCAATCTATTCTGTTAAACTTGATCTTGATGTATTTTTTAAAAATTCCTTTTAAAATATTAAATGTTTCTATTAATCTTTGCTTCTTATTGAAATGTGTTTTTAAAACATAGTATTCTATTTACCTCTAGTTTCTTTTGTCAGTAGTCGATTTTGCCTTTCTCAAATTTAGGTCCCAAATTAGGAATAATAAAACTGTTGAGATAACTTTATGTATATTCAATTTTTGGGTCCTGGAAACAGGACCAGATAACACATTTATTTCTTTATTTTGTTTAAAGAAATAGAGTAGGAATACTAAAAATAATCAAGTTTGTTTGTCAGCCTCAAAATCTGATTATTTCATACTGTGTGAGAATACTTTGGCTACTGAACTTGTTAAAAGAACTGATAGGGCGGCCCCAGTGGCCCAGCAGTTTGGCGCCGCCTTCTGCCCAGGGCGTGATCCTGGAGACCTCGGATGGAGTCCCACGTCGGGCTCCCTGCATGGAGCCTGCTTCTCTCCCTCTCCCTCTGCCTGTGTCTCTGCCTCTCATGAATAAATAAATAAAATCTTTTAAAAAAACCCCTGATAAATGTAGAAGAAAGTACACCTTCCTAGATTTCTTACATATAAGTTAAGAATATAGGGGATTCCTGGGTGATGCAACGGTTTAGCGCCTGCCTTTGGCCCAGGGCGCGATCCTGGAGACCGGGGATCGAATCCCGCGTCGGGCTCCCGGTGCATGGAGCCTGCTTCTCCCTCTGCCTGTGTCTCTGCCTCTCTCTTTCTCTCTCTCTCTGTGTGTGACTATCGTAAAAAAAAAGAATATATTGTGAGAATATTACAATGATTGTAAATAAGGATTACAAAAAAAAAAAAAGCTTAAAAATAGGACACTCATGTTTAAGCACAAGGACTGGTATAATAATTATTTACAAGAAGCTGTTGTTTCTAGGAATCTAGTTTTAAATACTCTTGTTAGGGATGCCTGGGTGGCTCAGCAGTTGATTGTCTGCCTTTGGCTCAGGGCGTCATCCCCGGGTTAGGGATTGGGTCCCACACAGGGCTTCTTATGAGGAGCCTGCTTCTCCCTCTGTCTGTGTCTTTGCCTCTCTCTCTGTGTCTCTCGTGAATAAATAAAATCTTTAAAAAAAATACTCTTTTGTTAATTGAAGGCACTTGGAGTTACACCAAAGTCCTTGTATTATTTAGCTTTTCTTAACATAGCAATCCACCACTATAACATGCTGAACTCAGGAGTGCTCCTTTCTCTACTTAACAAAACTCCTCAGTGGTTTAATCTCCTCTAGAAAATATTCTATGCTTTACACAGGCCTTTTGTAATTTCCTTGGATAATCTTGATTTAATTTTTTATAGTGATTTACACTTAAAAGCAAAAACTTGAAATTATCAAGCAGACTATCAAATTACAGATTCAAATTCAATCTTGGAACATGAGCCACTTTATGGATTTCAATTAATCCACATGACTGAGTTAATTTTCTTCATCTGGGCCTTCCAGGTTAAAAAAAAAAAGATAAAAATCAACATATAAACAAGTAATGTTCATGTTCTAGTATGCCTGGTCATTATTAGCTTATTTTGAGAGCTAGTTTTCACTGAGAATGTTATTAAATTCCTTTGTAAGTCTTTACCTTTTACTTAAAAGAGTTTCATTGTTCCTATCCTTAATCTTCAGTGAAAAGTAGGAGAACAAATGAAATGGAAAAACCAAAAATTGGCAAAGCTCTCAGAGACTCTAAGAACTTCCATGGCCTAAGGAATTGCCATAAGCCTTGATGATACATAGGGTACAGACTCTCCCTTATAGATTAATAACAGGCTGCCCCATGCACTAGGGTATTTCCTATTATGAACAGATATAACAAGACACAGCCAGTCTTATTAAATAGGTACAGTTTTTCTAAAATAATCACTCAACATATCTGTTCATAATGTGAACATGGAACTTTAGTCCTTTCAAAGAAACACTATAAAAAAAAATTCATCCTTGTCTTTTGAAGGAAAGGATCTAGCCTGGTACCCTAATAACTAGTATTGCAGTTAAACCCCAAAGTGTTTATCCTTGGATCCATGCTTCCCAATTAAGAAGAAAGACAGTATCTTCTCTTAACAACTGGATATCTTCTTGTTCTGTTTCACTGGAGGACTTTAAATTGTAGATTCGAATTGTCCTCTAAAAAGAGGTAGCCACAGAGAGTAGAAAACTTCCATACAAGATGATGGAATAAAATTAATTTTTTTGATTAACTGCCATCCTATTTCTTTCTGTTTTATCCTCTATATCCTGCCTACTATTGCATTTTAACACCTCATGTTGACTGATTGAATGATTTCCCAACAAGCTCCCCAAAAGGAGTCTTTCTCCATCCTTTTACTATTGACACACTGTGGCCTTCTGTTACTCAAGGAAAAAGAAAATTTTCTTATGCATTTTCTGACCATAGCTACCATTTTGAGCAAACTGATTGGTGGCCTTATCATCCCCCATCTGTTCCTGCTGTTAAGCATCTAATAGCTATTCCTTTAAAATACACATTCTCAGTAGGGGTGACATCACTTCTAAGAGAGCAAAAAAAAAGTTCTTATGGGTTGAAGTTGTCTAACTTTTTAATATATAAGCATTTTTGTGCATACTGTGCATAAACAGATATAAGCATAACTAAATCTATGGCATTAACATTTCTTGGGTGTAACAATTGGAAACAAAATGCCTAAAAGGGCTCCTTAAGGGGGACAGAATTGAAGAAAGATTGAGAAACACTGTGAAAATATTTCAAAAGGAGATTTTCTTTTGCAGGTCTTGTCTGGTACTTAAATTACCCTTACATTATTAGTTGCAACCTTTAATCTTGTAAAAATTGGGCCTTGCTGCCCCTCTCCCCAACAGAATACTTCTATTAAGGTCATTGTATTTTTAGCAGCTAAATCCAGCTTATCAGAAGTGTACTAATTTCAGAACTATCATTAGTAAAATAGTGTCTCTTTCAAATGAGACAAATGCAAAGCCACTCCTATTTGTATTTAGTACAGACACAAATCAGAACCTTGTGCAAACTATAAAAATAATCAAGTATCTCCCTCTCTCACTGACATATGTGACTCCAGCTTCTTTCTCTAGCTCAGGTCTTGCTATGATCTTCCTACCTCCTAGATTAAAACTACTAAGAAACCTTCAGCAATTATACAGGATTATATAAGTGAAAGGGATCTCCAAATAGCATACCTAAATGAAATTTTGATAAAGACAAAAGATCTATGCCCACAGGAGAAAGAAAGCACAGGCAAATATCACAAAGATCCTAGATATCCCGGTACATCTTCTAGGGTCCTCTTGCATTCCACATAGAACATGCTTTGTCTCTGGAACATGAGCCACCATGATGTATGTATGATATCTCAGCCTCAGGGAAACCAAAAGACAAGTCTATTGAGAGGTCTTTTATCATCCATTGGTTACATAGCCAAAACTTGCCTGTGAAGCCAAGCTAACCCAGTACAGAACATCAATCTGTTCATTTTCAGTGGAGACAATGCTAGAACTACCACAAAACAGCTGCAAGTTTGCTCTATCCCTCTACAATACTCAATAATCAAATTGCCCTGTGGACCAAAATGCTAGTTGCTGAAAGCATCCTATCCAGAGCAAGACCAACGCTTTTGGACTCTCCCCTAAATCACCTAGCACAAGGTCCAAACCTTTAACAAGCCATTCCTAATATTTTCCTACTAGAATATTCCACTGTCAGAGATAAAGTTGACTTACAGTTGAACTGTATGAGAAAAGTTATAGCCTTATCTCTGAGGACTGTTGGTTGTGTGTTTGACTCTTGGCAAAGATAAGCACAATGGGATTTATGATGTGCTGTTTAAACTTTGAAACTCCCACGGTGACCCCTAGGGCTAGTTTGTTGATGGATTTCAACTAGCACAACCAATGAGGCAGCCAGACAATAAATAATGGGGCCAATGGGGAATTAAAAAACCCACATGGGAACTTCTGTCTTGAGTTTTCCCAGAACTACAGTTTGTTTCATAAATATTGGTAGTTCAATTTGGAAACAGATGAAAACTATGTGTGAATAAGAGCTGTGGGGTGACTGCCTCTGGAGGTCCCCAGGATCCCAAATGATTTCCTACATAATCTTTCTCTGGTTGCACTGTATCTGTAGCTTTTAGGTGAAGGACTTACATGAGTATGCTCTGGAGAGTCTTGGAGATGCTCAAATCCAAACTGTCAAAAACCTTGCACCCAGGGATTCCCATAGTGTGGATATTCCTTGCTATAGCACACAATAAACCCAGCTTTAACTCAGATTTGTTCTTGTCTTAAGCTGGCAGACATTGATTCAGGAAATTAAGGTAGAAGTCTCGGCACTAATGTAGACAGACATAGTTTACATCAGTGGAAAAAAAAAGATCTATATTACATTTTACCTTTTAAGAAAGATTTATTTGAGAGGAAGAGAGAGAACAAGCACATGAGCATGGGTCAGAAGAGCAGAGGGAGAGGGAGAAAAAGTCTTAAGCGGACTCCATGCTGAGCATGGAGCCCGACTTTGGGCTTGATATCATGACCCTGAGATCATGACATACGCCAAAACCAATAGTCAGATCTTAACCCACTGTGCCACAAGTGCACCTACATTTTACTTTTTGAACAAAACATATGGAGAGAAAACAGATGGAGCCATAGTATATGGCTATGTTTAGAAGGGTATATTAATTTATCATTGCATGTATAAAACAAGGGCTAGAAAAATGTTTGGAGTTAGAGGTAAAGAGATCTGTAATGCTCTGTATTTTTTTTTAAAAAGACTAATTTTTTTCTCTTTTATTTTCTTTCTTTCTCCTGAAAGAAAGTAAACTAGCACAGCTAGACATAGCAACAATCTAGCTAGCTAGAGGCTAGAGGAAAAAGTATAAATGAACCCAAAGAATGATTCTCTTCCAGAATCCTCAAAATAAGAAGAAGAATGGAAAACAAAAACAAAAAGGTTGCATGAGTCCTGAAAACTAGAAAGACTGTCTTCCATGTATATATGAGATACGGTGCAGGAAGTTTTAAAAAAATTGATGCAAAAAGGAAGATCTTGATCAGATGGTTTCTATTTAGAAGAGTAGTAAACCCAGGAGAAATGTCTATAAGACTCTTCCATTATCCGACTAATACTGCTTTGTTTTAGAATAAAGTGTAGAGCAGTAAACAGAGCAATTAAGTCGGTCTTTAAATTTAGTTGACACAAACTGATAATTAGCATATAAGTAAAGGTCTATCTTAAGAGACTAATGTCTAGTCCTAGCCTATAGAATTGCCTTTTTATTTTAAGAAAAGGATACAGGTGAGACTGGAGACTGGAAACCAGTAGATACCCACATAGATTTACTTCCAGGGAGGAGAGCCAGGCTGGTCTCCACTTCCATACTATGATAACTAAGAGACTACAAGAGACCCTCCTATAGAGGTTTTGTGTCTGTTTGTATTAAGGTTTTGAACTAAGAATACTACGTTGAACATTTTCAAATTTTTCACGGATTTGTTAGGGGTGAGAGGGACTTAGCTTTGTGAGAAAGGTAGTCTTGGTCCTTGGGTTCCCCATTATTTTTGTGAGGATCCACGCTCAGAATAAAGACAGACAGAAAGAAAGTAGCGAGCACAAAGCAGCTGATTAAAGAGAAAGTATGCTCTCAAGGTGGGAGGGCTGGCAAGTTCCACAGGGTGTAATAGCCCAGGTGGTCTCTAATGGAGGCTGCTTCCAATCTTTTGGGAGGCTCCTCCCACAGGTTTGACCCTACCAGGTTTGTACTGAAAGGTCTGGGCAGCCTTCTTCATCAGGAGGGGCTGTATCTGATATGCAAATGTTTTCTAATGAGAGTCGAGAGGTTACCTTGGGGCAGAGCAGAGGTGGAAGAGGAGTTTTGTACCTGTGGCTTTTGATCTGTCAGCCCCAAGCTCTTAGAAGCCACAAGGTGAGGATGTTGAGCTCCAGGGCTTAAAATGTGTAGTTTATCACCATCCATGCCTCCCCTCTTGTCTCTATCATTCTTCTTCAAGATCTTGGGACTCTGCCTCGGGGCCTTCCTTCTACTGCCCAGGTCTAGCTTCGACCTAATCCATTTAAGAAAGTATAGCACGTAATATCTTTCCTGCAAAAGAAATATCCCCCCACACTCTTTGACATGCTTCCTCTTTCCTGATACCTTTGGCTCACTTGCCTCACAGGGCACCGACCTGTGTGGTTTTCCTTCTCATTAGTGTCTTGTGCACTGTCTTTGTTCATTCTTCTACTTCCATTGTTCAGTGTTGAGGTGCCACGGGGACAAAGTCCTGGCCCCTTCACTTCCCTGTAAACATTCTGTTTCTCAATGGTCTCATTTAGTTCCTTAGCTTTATATGCTAATAATCTCCGACTTTCCAGTTGCTGCCCAGAGCCGTCTCCCTAACTCAAAACACACGTTTTGAGTTACAAACTAGGAATCTTAAGCTGTATGTCTAATGAGGATCTGGGTCCCATTGTCCAAAATGGAACTCTTAATCTGCCCCAAATCTTCTTCCATTCAGTTGATAACAGATCTCTCCTTCCCATGCTCAAGCTGTAAAATCTGGACTCATTCCCAACTGTTTTCTATCTCTTACATCCCACACCAGTCTGTCAGAAAACCCTATGAATTTCACCTTTACCATAGATCCAGAACCTAAGCACCTCTCACCAACCCCACTGCTGTCACCCTGCTCTGTCTGAGCCACCAACTTTGCCTTCCTAGGTTATCACAGCTGCTTCCTTATCTGCCTTCTTGCTTCTGTCTTTGCCCTCCACCGTTTTTTATCAATACAGAAATCAAATTGAACACTTAGCACTAAAATGTAAACAGATCAAGCCCTTACTGTGTTCTAAACCCCACAATAGCTTCCCATTTCCAAAAGAGGAAAACCAAACTCCTTACAGTGACCTACAGGTTTTATGTGATCTTAGCTTGTTATCTTGCTGACATCAGTTCCTGCGACTGTGCCTTCATTTACTTGGCTCCAGCTTCCTTGCTGTTCCTGGAACATGCCAGCCATACTTTTGTTTTTCATTGGCTCTTCCTTTTACCTGATTCTGCACTCACTGTGATAGTCTGTCAGCTGTCTTATCTCCTACCGTCTTCAAGGTCATGCTCACTATATCTGACCTTGACCCTTTTATTTACTAGAGCAGTCTATACCACCGTCCTTCAAATCCTTCACCCATTGTTTCCTTTTTTCCTTCTTTATTACCTTTTACAGGTTTACTTATTTTTATTGTTTTTTGTTTTTCTGAACAATATGTAACTGAAGCTCTACGAGGTCTGGGATCTTTCTCTACCATGTTCACTGACATATCCCAAATGACAAAAGTTGGCAGGCATTGTAGGTCATCCAGTATTTCTTCAATGAATAATTGATTCTGAACTTTAACATACCACAGTATAGATTAAGAATATCTATAGAAATGTTTTAAAATATATGTGGAATGTGTAGAATCAAAACTACAGTGAGGGGCTTTGCCACACCAGACTCCATATTCTGTATGGAGTTCACTTGACTAAAGGGTCATTCACTTGACTAAAGGGTCATTATGACAGACAGTAATACAAATAATAGGGCAGATTTATGGGCTACGTAAATGATGCACCTCAGAGAATACACTATTTCTTTTTCGGAAAAGTACAAATCATAAAGTTAAATATATTATCATTCATTATTTTAGAAACCACTAACACATCTTTTTTAAAGATTTTTTTTTTATTTATTCATGATAAACAGAGAGAGACAGAGACATAGGCAGAGGAAGAAGCGGGTTCCATGCAGGGAGCCCAACGTGGGACTCGATCCGGGGTCTCCAGGATCACTCCCTGGGCCGAAGGCGCCAAACCGCTGAGCCACCCAGGGATCCCCACCACTAACACATTTTAACAAAATGTTTTTTGTTAAATGTTAGCATTTTGTGATACCGTTTTACACTTTTACAGTTGCAGATGCACATGATGGTCACAAGGTGGCGATAGACTCACTCTTGAATTTATACAAGGATGCTCCTGCGGTTGAAAGGAGCCTCCAGAAAAGGACATTTAACACAACATCTTCGACTGCTGGCTCTAGGAGGAGAAATGTGTGAAAATCTCAGGAGGCAAGAATTACTGAGAAAATTCACACTTAAAATTTAGTAGCTAACATTCACATAAGCAAGCTGGAAAGTGGACAAAACATGGAAATAGAAAGAAGCAAGGAGAAATCTAGTATCTACTCCCGGCTCAATTAATACTGGTTTGTGACCTTACCCAAGTCAACTATAAGTAGCTCTGACATGTAAAATGAAAATAAAAATTAGACTCAGAAACCTTTCACTTTCTTTCTAGTTGTAAAAAAATCCCTTCTTTTTTTGGTTCAACTTGAATATGGTTAAGTCTCTAATCATGAACTTCTTGTGTCTTAGTCCTCAGAGACATTGACCCTGGAAGCAAATGCCTGATAAACACAATTGACTTTCTGTTGCTGTGACAAGTTTCCTATAGAGAAGGAAACTTAGTTCCTCTTAAGATGTATACAAATACGATTGGAGATGCCATAAAGTATTCCTGTGCACTATACTTGTTTGCAGCACATGGATAGGTATTTCTGAAAACATATATGCATATACTGGATTTCTGTAATCATTACTATAGAGATAGTTCGTTAGAGCCAACTACTCCTCTTCCGCTCCTGTGCATTGCCATCCCAAGTGTAAGCAAGGTGGAGAGAGTAAAGCAGCAAAGCTATGAGGGATAAGAGGCGTGGGTAATAGGACATATGCTAAAGATATGGAAAGACAAATGATACGTTTTCTTTTTGACGGGAAAAGGAAATCTAGTTGGTTCTAAACAAATTTTCCTGTAAATTTCATTTTTCTCATACAACTGAATCAATTATTCATTGAAGAAATACTGGCTGACCTACAACGCCTGCCAACTTTTGTCATTTGGGATATGTCAGTACCAATTCATTGTCTTCATGATCCTTGCTAACTTTCTGACATATCATACCCAGGAAGCTGGTATCCTTTTATTATTTTCTGGTAGCTACCAAAGCAACCAGATATTCCCTCTTTTATCATATCCACTGTTATCAAACTATTTGCAACTCTTACCCACCTCAAAACTAAAGTCGATTCCATAGGAAAAACATGTTTTCAAACTGATAAACTTTATTGATTGAAAGTCCCTTTTATCTCCCCTCCTCCTAAATTTTGGAGAAGAAGTCATAGAATTGTTAAATCATTCTATTGGAAAACAACTTTGTGGACATCTAGTACCAATATCCCAATTAATAGAAGAAATTTCTGCATATACACGGTGTGAAGTATGGTACAACTAGAAATCATTTTAAAGGGTTATGTGTAAACTGAGTAAAAAGAAATTGCACCAGCTCTGGTTTTCTATCTCTCCATTGTACCCATTTCTTGTAATGGAACTTAGCACCTCCTCCAATTAAGATTAGAGTACTATTACCCCCACTCTTTGAGTCTGGGCTAGTTTTTTTTTATTTGATTTGTCCAAGAAAATGCAGAGATGTGACAGAGTTCAATTGCAAACCTAGGCCCCTCTTCTTTTTAAAACTCTCCCGGCCACCATCTGAATAACTTGAGATAATCTGAGGAGAATATGAAATGCCTGTGCCTACTAGCCAGGTGAACAGTGAGCCAACTGCCCCACAGGTGACTAAGGTCACCCAAACAGCCTTCAGCTGGTCGGTCCGCAGCCTACAGATGCATGAGTCAGTCCAGGCAGTATCAGCTGAATTAGGATCAGATAAGTAGAAACTTCCAGCTTACTCACAGTATCATATGCAAAACTAAATCATTGTGTTTTAATCCACTGAGTTTTGAGGTGATCTGTCATGTATCAAAATTTAACTCACTCAGGTAGCAAGTGCAGTAGTACTTGTACTTATTGTTTCTATTACAAATCAATTGTAGTATTATATAATTCCATTAAATGTATCTGCAAATTTTAATAAAATTTGCTGTTGACTCTGTTTTGATTGGTTAGAAATTTTGGAGATGATGTTGGATTGTTTTAGCGATTCTTCTTCTGGGTTGTTTTGCCTATCTCTGTCGATAACTGCAATGGATACTAATTCAGGGAAGAATATTGATAAGCCAGAAGCAGCTCAATTTTACACTAAGCCAGTGCTAAGTAGTGTGAAAATTTTAAAATAAATACAGTGAATGACTCTAAAAACCATATTTGTCTTTATTTTGGTATTTTTATTATTTTCTTAATTTAAATTGAATTTGCCAACATAAAGTATAGCACCCAGTACTCATCACATCATGTGCCCTCCTTAGTGCCCATCACCCAGTTACCCCATCCCTCCACTCCTCCCCTTCTGCAACCCTCAGTTTTAAGAGGGTTATCTTTCATGGTTTGTCTTCCTCCCTAATATTTTCCCATTCAGTTTCCTCTCCTTCCCTTATGGTCCCTTTCACTATTTCTTATATTCTGCATATAAGTGAACCATATGATAATTGTTTTTCTCAGATTGACTTATTTCACTCAGCATAATACCCTCCAGTTCATCCACATTGAAGTAAATGGCAGGTGTTTATACTTTCTGATGGCTGAGTAATATTCCATTGTATATATATATATATATATATATACATGTATATATATATATATATATATATATATATATATACCACATTTTCTTTATCCATTCATCTGTTGAAAGACATCGTGGCTCCTTCCACAGTTTGGCTACTGTGGACATTGCTGCTATAGACATTGGGGTGCAGGTGTCCCGTTGTTTCACTACATCAGCATCTTTGGGGTAAATACCCAGTAGTTCAATTGCTGGGTCATAGGGTAGCTCTATTTTTAACTTCTTGAGGAACCTCCACACTGTTTTCCAGAGTGGCTGTACCAGCTTGCAGTGTAAGAGGGTTCCACTTTCTCCACATCCTTGCCAACATTTGTTGCTTCCTGTCTCATTAATTTTGGCCATTCTCACTGATATAAAGTGGTATCTCACTGTAGTTTTGATTTGCATTGCCCTGATGACAAGTGATGTGGAATATTTTTTCATGTGCCTGTTGGCCATGTGTAGGGCTTCTTTGGAGAAATGTCTGTTCATGTCCTCTGCTTGTTTATTGACTGAATTCTCTGTTTTTTGGGGTGAGTTTGGTAAGTTCCTTATAGAGCTTGGATACAAGCCCTTTACCTAATATGTCATCTGTAAGTATCTTCTCTCATTCTGTAGGTTGACTTTTAGTTTTGTTGAGTCTTTCCCTTGCTGTGCACAAGCTTTTTACCTTGATGAAGTCTCAATAGTTCATTTTTGCTTTTGTTTCCTTGCATTTAGAGAGGTGTCTTGCAAGAAGTTGCTGTGGCCACAGTCAAAAAGGTTCCTGCCTGTGTTCTCTGAAAAATGAGGCTCATGCAGGTATTCGAGCTACAGGACTTTGCATATCCCTCTCATGGTATCATGGGTACCTAAATCATGTCTTAACCTTCCTACAGTGTTCTCTGGGGCTCCCAAATCAGAGTCAGGGTGTGAAGCCATTACAAGGTGGCCCACTGAGCTGGCCCAAATTCCCAGGGGTGAGAATTTGGGGAGATAGAATATAATCTCACAGAGTGGACAAAACAGAGTGATTCACTTGGTCCTGAGTGTATTTTGGTCTGTGAGTTAGAAGATATTAAATTCCAAATTATAAAAAAGCAAATTTATATATATAAATATATATTTATTTATGTATACAAAAATAAAATAAAATACAGTGAAAGGAAGCCAAAAATGAATAATATATATAACCTGTAATTGCAAAATATGAAAATTAAAAAGAAAAGACTTCAAAATGAAGATTTGATTAAATAAGAAACTAGTAGAGATAGGATTAAAAAAAAAAACAGTGGAAAATTTTAACCTGAAAGATAAACAAATCATAAGGAAAAAAAAACCCCTCCAGTTCTATATACTATTTTCTCCCAGTCCTACAGTTTTCCAGTCCTCTTTGGTCAGTAAACATGCTGTTCCTCTGTTCTTCTAGCTAGTCTTCTGAGGGAGGAGTCTGCTGCACTGATTCTCAGGAGTCTGTGCCTGGGTACAGTTGCACTGTCCCTTGCCAGGGGCTTTATGAAAGGTAGACTTAATTTGAGGGTTAAAAATATTCAAAGTTCCCAACAAATACAGAGGAAAGAATGACATTCATTCAGAAATACACCATGAACAAAGGCATCTTCATCCCATATAACAGTTCCCGAAACATCGTTTTTTATTTTTATTTATTGAGAGTGGGGGAGGGGCAGAGGGTGAGGAAGAAGCAGACTCCAATGTGGGGCTCCATCCCAGGACCCAAGGCTCCAACCCAGACCCAGAGCACCATCCCAGGAGCTGGAGATCATGATGAGAGCCAAAAGCAGACACCCCACTGAGCCATCTACGTGTCCCCTGAAACATTGTTTTATTAATCATTTACAATTTCCTACAAAATAAACTCTGACAGAATATTTATTCTTCTCTTTAAATCATCATTTGTTCAGTATTCACTGAGTACCTGCCATGTGCCCAATATCTTTCTAGGTTCTTGGGACACATCAGTGAAGAGACAGGCAGAGATCATTGTGATTGAGGAGCTTGCATTCTGGATCCACCCCTCCCACTGCTGGTTGGGCAAAATCACTTCACATACAAATTATCACTAATTTAAATTGCCTTGTATTTACATTAGCACCAAACAATAAGTTGAAATAAGGTACTAATAATTGGATACTGCCTCTCATGCTTTTAGCCTCAAAATCATTACAACTGAATAAAACTTTCTGAATAAAAACTTGAAGAAGAAAACAAGCTATATGGAGGGCAGTTTAAGTCAGAATTTGAATTACATTTACAGATTATGTTTATTGAAAGTCTTTGCCTGAGAATTTGTAGCCATGTTGCAATTACCTATTTCCTGAGATAGAATATTGAAAATTTCTCATGAATCACAAATGATAAATCCAAAGCACACTCTGAGTATGCAGTGTTCAAATGTTTATTTTGAAAGGGCTCTAATAGAGTGTGTCAGGATAGATGGATATGCAATTGGCTTCATATACCTGGGAGATCATATTTGGGTTCTAGCTCTATCAGTGGGTCACTTCCTAAATGTTGATAAGTCATTCTATGCTGCTTGTATTATTATTTGGAAAATGGTCTTTTTAGAAAAACTATTCCTGTAACTCTGCCTGCCCTGCTGAGGTTCGAGGCAACAGCCACAAATCAATAGCCACAAATATTGGTGAGGAAAGCATTGAGATACCACTAGCCCTAATCACCATCTCACTCTAACTACATTAGAGACCCCAAGCAAGAACCATCTCAGTATGCCCATTCAATCAACATATTTGATTGTACAATTATTTATTTGGCAGGAAATTTTTTTAAATTTTTATTTATTTATGATAATCACAGAGAGAGAGCGAGCGAGAGAGAGAGAGGCAGAGACATAGGCAGAGGGAGAAGCAGCCTCCATGCACCGGGAGCCCGATGTGGGATTCGATCCCGGGCCTCCAGGATCCTGCCCTGGGCCAAAGGCAGGCGCCAAACCGCTGCGCCACCCAGGGATCCCGGCAGGAAATATTTATTGGCAATCTACTCTGTGCCAGAACCATGCATTGGTTAATAATACTATGAAGGTCCTTCCACTCATGGCGCTCATTTTTTTTTTTTTTTAAGATTTGCTTATTTATTTTAGAGAGTTAGAGAAAGATTGTGCATGCAAGTGAGGTCAGAGAGAGAGAATCCTTAAGCAGACTTCCTGCTGAGCACAGAGCTCCACATGGGGCTAGATCCCCAAACCCTGAGATCATGACTTAAGCTGAAATCAAGAGTCAACCTAACAAAATAATAACAATAACAAAATAATAAATAAGTAAACAAAATAATTACCCAATTTTACATGTTGTGAAGGAAATAATGTGTTGGAATGGGACAAAATGGATAAACTTCTGCTATAGAACTATTTATTGTTTATCATTTCTCTGTGACAAAATTCTAAGTTTTTTTTTTTTAATTTGAGTATAGTTGACACACAACATATACTCAGTTGACAGATCCATGTTTGGAATGAATTCTAGATTAACTGGTTGGATTTAGAGAGCCTTATCCTGATTTGCTTTAGAAGGTTGCACTGAACATCATTCCAAGGGATGGAAATGTACATTGTCAGTTATGGAAACACTTTTTTTCAGATTTCTGCTCTTTATAGGTCGCTTCCCCAAAAGTGCCCAACACTTCCAAATCTCACTGTTATCATATATTGTTCATAATGATTCTCTTGTCTAGAATGTTTCCCTAAGTGACACAAATTGTACTTTGGCTCTTTGATATCTTCAAAATTTTATATTAACAAGTATTATAAATCATCATGGAAAACAGAAATTGAAATGTGATTTTGGTCATTATAGTATGTACTTGAGTTTATATAATTCAAATTGGCATCGAATGATCAGAGCAAGTAGATATCTATTTTTCAGAAAAATTTTTATAGGCCTCCTTACAGAGTAAATTCAGTATTATTAATTATTATTTATTTGCTCTCCACAGAAAATGTGGCATGTTTTAAAAAGTGAACTTTCATGATATTTATTTGAATAATTTCTCTTTTGTGGAAAAAATATCACTTATTTCCCATTAAGTAATGAAAAATTTAATTACATATTTCCTACAGTTGTATGTGAGCCATAGATAAAAGGAGACATAGAAGGAAAATAAAGGCGTAATGAGAACATTAAAATGGGAAGAACATTGGAATGGTGGAGTTTAGATCCCTTCCCAGGATCCTTTGATTGAGATTCTGATATCAGAGTCAAATGAATGGATTTAAGTCAGGGTCCTGCCGCAATCCAGTTGTGTGATAATATGAAAAATCATAGACTATTACATATTCGCAGAACTTTAGAAATCTTTTACTAAAACTTCTAGAGGTGAGCTAAGGCATAGAGGGGACCAATGAAGGCCACACATGTACCCCAGTCTGGAAACCATTCCTCTCAGCTGGTCTGACTCGTTTCCATAGAACATCACTCTATCTTAAAAATGATACATGTTTTCCCTATGTATTTGTTTCCTCATTCATTTAGTGAGTAGATTAGACATGAACTTCTGTAAGATTCACAATAGTTTTAGAATAGTTTTAGAATTCTCAGTATTGATGCATTTTGTGCTATACAGTAGGCCAGTTTAACCATATGCATAATTAAAACAGCAGAGACCTGAGTGAAAAGTAAAGAAATTGAGAGGGGATGCGTAGCCAGAATTTAGAACATATTTTATTTCTGTCAGGTTTCAGTTCTTTTTGGCAGATCCATCGATTTTCTGCATCACAGTCCTCTGAAACAATTCCTGTCAGAGAGATGTAAACACAGCTGCTTTCTTTATTATAACCAGCAATTTGTAATCTGTGAAGCAAAAGAAATGTCTCTGTTAGTGTTTGGGATTTTCTCACGTAATTGATTCTCCTCATCTAGCCAGTGTCTCCTACAACTTTCAGGAAGCAATAGGATGCCAAATTATTAAGTATAGAGTAAGTACGCAGTCACAAATATAATGGTATAAACTTTTTAAAAAGATTTAATTAATTAGTTAATTAATTAATTGACTTATTTAGAGCACAAGTTGGGGGGAGGAGCAGAAGAGAGGGAGAGAGACAAGCAGACTCCTCGCTGAGCATGGAGCAACATGTGGAACTCATAAATCTCTGAAACTTGCAAGTTGATCTTCCCTGGAAAAACGTCCTCTAACAAGAAACTTCATAATATATACGAAGAAAACAAGCTTTAGAAGCTGGAATTCTCTTCTTATCCCCACTCTATTACTAATATATCAGGTGAAAAGTTTTTTTAATTCTACTAAACTTAAATTTTCTTAAATATATAGGACATAACCACTAATATTTGGGGGACACACTGAAATGGCACTTGTGAAAGTATGACAATGCTTAAACAAAGTATGTGCTGAGGAAACATATTAAGTACACAGTGCGTAATGGGCATCCAGAGTCTACAGACTTTGGACACAGCTAGGGAAAGAGGCTTCATTTGTGTGGTATGTGGTCAGAGGTTTCCTTTTTTTCCCAATTCCAAACAGAGGTTGGTGGGTGTCTGCAGGTAAGGGTGGGAGTAGTATCAAAAACAAAATAGGCAGCATTAGGGTGAGGTGCCAGGATGGGGTGAGTTCAAGATAAGTTTATCTGCTTTCAAACAAAGTGGAGTGGTGGCAGTGGATAGGGTGTGTCACAGGTTTTCTTTGTTCCTTCAGTGCCTTCCTTCATGCAGCCCCTTGGGCCTGAGCAGCCAATCTGATTCCTCTCAAGTGTCTGACACTCTAGTCAAATTATGAACTTCTTTTAACTGGGCTATTGCCGAAGTCTGCCATGTTTTATCTCTTCTACCCTTTTGATCCCTTCTTAACAATTTCAAGATAACTTCTGTAATGCTCAGATGGCCAGGTCAATGACTTTTTTTTTTCTGAAAGGCCCTCAATGGCTTCCCAGGTTTTCCTTGGCCTGATGTCAGCCTGGTTCTCTAAATTTATCTCATTTAGTCCTTCAGTAGTCCTGTGAAAAAAATTATCACTCTCTATTTTTTTCCTTACCTGAAAGCCAGGCCGACAGTTAAAATGAAAACAGAACCTGATACCATTTCTACTATAATTCAATACCTTTCAGGTGTATCTGTTCACTGATACCTTAAAATATTGTTTTTTATCCCAGAGTAAAATGGAATGTTCAGCTGAATATAATCCCCTTTACCTATATCTCTGCTCACAGACACTTCAGTATTTTCCAATTTTATTTTGAATCTCAGTAAAATAAATACACATCCACACCCACACATGCTAAATTTAATCAGTCAAAATTAATCTTTACTATGTATAAAAAAATAAAAATTAGTTAATATCAAGTTTTCATTTATATTTAAATGAAGTATAGAAAATAATACCTAGAAAGCATGTAAAAAATGAGGATGGATTTTTTGTGTGTCTGTGCTGTGTGTGTATGGTATATATGTGGAGTACATGTGGTGTATATGTGTTGTGTATGTGTAGTGAGTGTGTTTTACGTGTAGTATATGTGTGATGCGTGTTTGGTGTATGTCTGTGTTGTTTTTGGTGAGTTTTTCTGTGTGTGTTGTGTATGTGTGGTGTGTTTGTGGTGTACCCGTGGTGTAAGGATAGATTTTACTTAACAGAATGAGTATGCTTGCCTTTTCATAAGTTTATTCTATTCTGGAACACTTACTTTATTAATTGATTGATTGATTGATTGGTGATTTATTTATATGAAGAGAGAGTGCACAGGGGGAGGAGCAGAGGGAGAGGGAGAAAGAAACCCAAGTAGACTCTGTGCTGAGCATGAAGCCCAACACAAAGCTCAATCCCAGGACCCAGGAAATCATGACCTGAGCCAAAACCAATCACCAACTGTGCCATCCACAGCACTTATTTTAAAACCATCTTTTAAAGAATCACATTTTTAAAAATAGTTTGGAACATGGGTCAAACAATGTAAAAATTTGTTAACTAAGCCAACATCTTTTCAATGTTTAATACTTACCCATATAAATTATCACTGTAGATAAACTTGAACATATTCCTGTGTTTTAAATGTCATGTTTTTTCCTCATGTTCCTCATGTTTTTTGAATGACAAAACATGTTTTAACTATAATTTATACAAATTTGATTGAATCATTCACAGACTCAAAAATGGAATGTATATCATCTCTTCTGAAAAACTTATTGAAAGTTCTTTACAGAAACATTATTGAATACCTTCATACTTTTGCTTCTGAGGAAAAAAATACTCTTCCTTTGTTGTGAAATGAACCATAAATTCTGTTAAAATATATAATTTACCTGTCCAGTATCCACTCTCCTATTATACTGTTACCTTGACCATCTTACACAAGAAACTATAATGAGACCCCAGTAGAAAACAGCAAATAGATCCTTTGTGGCCTAAGCTATATTAACACATTCCCTCAAATGACTGTTTCCTTTATACCACTGGTTAAAATATACAGCTGACCTTCGAACAACATGGGTTTGAATTACACAGGTTCGCTTCTATGCATTTTAAAAAATAAATACGGTGCAGTACTGTAAATGTATTTTCTGTTCTTATGATTTCTTAATATTTTCTTTTCTCTAGCTTATTGTGAGAATATAATATGGAATACATAAAACATATAAAATATATATTAATCAACTGTTTATGTTGTCAATAAGGCTTTTGGTGTGTCTAGATTCTGCACTCTGATATTTTCTTTTTCTTTTTCTTTTTATATTCACTGTTCCCTTTTCCTTTTATATTCCCTTAAAAATTTTGACATGCTATAAGCTTCCAGCTAGAGATTGTTTAATTTCATGTGCTCCTCCCCAAAAAAGCCTATTTCTTGTCTCCTCTAAAACCACCTTGCAGATAAAAATATACCTTGCTGTAATAGCCTGATGTCTTTTCATATATGTAACTTTTCAACCAATAACTTCAACATCATTCATCTTCTTTGTCTATTCTGAACCTCTTGAAAATTTCTAAACTAAATTAAAACCACAAAACTCAATTTTCCATAACAATGTTAACTATCTTGAAATGTAAACCTGATAGACTGAATATTCAAATGAGCTGATCTAATACTCACATATTTGAATTTAAAAACGAACCATTTATCCACTTCCATTTCTTCTCTGATAATGTTAAATTCAGTCCAATCCAAAACAGAATTTCTTTTTTATATATCAGTCTTCTTATGAGTCTCTATCAATGAAATGAAAGGAATGACTGGATATTCAATCTGTACTACTATTCATGGTTTGCATTTTTCTACTCATTCTCTAAAACTGAGTTCAAATCTCACCTTGTCTATGATGCCTTTCTTAACTCCCCATCAGAGTTAATTACTCCTTCTTTGTGATATTATTGTCTCTTTATATTCATATTATTGCATATGTTAAGTTATATTCAATTATTTGCTCACACGTGTGTTTAGTCTCTCAGATTGTGAGCTTCTTGAAGCCCGAGTTGCTACTTCTATCCACATAGAACCTCTGCTCTAAAGCCCAAAGATCTTGGTATGGCTACAAAAAAGTGCTAAATTCTATTAAGGTGTCTTATATAATTATTTACCAACTCTTCCTGATCCTGAATAAGCAGCAAACTGGATTCTTTCGCAGAACAGTCAGTTAGACCATCTTTCCAAGTGTTGGAAGCGTGAGAAAAAAACAAGCATTTTTCTTGGAGTAGATGCCAATGTACTGGGCACTGTAACAGATTTGGTTTCTCTGAGGTATACAGAAAGAAGAAATAAGTAAGTGTTATATTTTGTCCTGTCTCCACCCACCACAACCAATCACAAATACATGGGTCGTTGTAAATGCACCAAAGTCTCTGATTATCACTAGGAGAACAACAAGTGAATTTATTATAATTTTGAGATTTTTGAGACTTATTTTTGTTCATTCTGGTATCAAGAATTGGAAATTCATGACCAGATATGTTGAGCATAGATGGAATCATATAATATTAGAATAGAGGAAGAGCATCAAAATCATTTAAGGAACCACATCTTACTTTTTAAGGTACTGACAGAATAATTTAAGTCCACACAATCAGATGGTGGTAGAGTCAAAACTATTTCTGAGTTTCCTTAAACTCATCACTAGTGCTGACTCCACTATATGTCCAACATGTAGTTATCTAAAAAATGTTTATGTTAAACAACATGTGAGCTGCAAGGCAGATAATAATTGATTTCACTAAATTGATGACAAATTCTATGGAAAATTTCTAATTGCCAAATTATCTATTTGCTGACTTAATGAAATCTATTGGATAACATTTTCCAGAAGGATTTTTCCAAGTTTCTTAACATTTCTGTTCTGTAAGGATGTGCATAAACATGATCACATCCTACTACAGTCATTCCACAATAGTGTCTTTATTAACTCATACTACCTAGTGCAGCAAGAGTAATGTTTTAAGATTAATGATCATTGAGATTAACAAACACAATAAATATTTAAAAATTCATTTTATGTTTTAGTTCTACTAATTAGCTTCAGACAAAAGTTATTTCTTTGACAGCCTCATTAAAATCATTAAATATTTCATGGGAGTGTATATTTTACTTGTTAACATAATATTTGGTATTAATTATTGAATATTCTAGGAGCAACTTCTCAGGAAATGACATGAACTGGTGGTTAAGATCATAGTCTCTGATATCAGGTCACAGGTGTAATTTCCATTGTGCCTCTTACTAGGAGTATGACCCAAGTGAGTTGCTTACCCTTTTCATTCCTCAGTTTTGTTCAACAAAATCAGAAAGATAATGTCATCTTAACATATAAGTTGTTAGGAGCCTTTACTTCTGTAATGTATGGCTGTTATTTTTAGGAAAATCAAGCTACCCAATTACCTGTTGTTTCATTCCTGTTCACTTGAACATCTACTCGACATTCTTCTATTGATGAGTTTTGTCTTAAGAATATCACTAGTAAGTAAGGAGAGACCATAAGAAGATTAAATGCTGAATGTGGTGAAATGGATATGTTATACTGATCATTTCAGGATCACTAGGTTATCTCAACAAGGCTGAATGTGGACAGAAGACGAGGCAATAGCAAAGGGTCTAGTTAGAATACAGCATACATACACAAACAAACAAGAAAATACGTAGAACAGTGAACTCACACAGACCTTGACGTATTGGCTATCTACTTTTAAGTTGTTTATACTCCTGACCAAGCTTTCTCATCTTCGGGATGAGTATAATTACATGTATCCCATAGGAGAGAATGCATAGTGCAATCTGAAATTTAGTAGGCACTTAAAAAACTATAAATAATGGAAAAATTTAATTCTTTTGTCATTGCCATGTTTTTACTATAATTGTGATTATTTTTAGGTTCTGGGAACACATCTGAAATACCAAACGAAGGTGATCAGAATAATTAGGAAGAGAAATGTGAAAGGCTGAAGTTTGTGGAGTAGATTTGGGCAGAGAATTGTGAAAAGCACTTTTTTGTAATTGTTTTTATGTTATTGCTCTTTCACTAAGTTTGAGGTGGCCCAATGATGTTGGTACTCGAACATTTTTTTATAGAAGTAGTGTTAGTATTCTGAAGCAAATGATCTTGAATCACTTACCTGAAACACTCAACCCAATCACAGTCAAAGTAAGAAGAATAACTGCGGTACAACCAAGTTTCAGAGCAAACTGATGCCAAGCTGAACCTTGACAGACATCTGAGAAGGTAAGAAAATACACTCAGTTAATTTAGTTGAGTTCATTTCATACAAAAAGCAAGGGTGGTTTGGATCAATATAGACAGATTCATGTTGGGAGCTGGGGTCAGGAAAGAACATTTATCAGCCATATTAGAGACCCTCAAGGTAGATTCTCAGTCTGATCCAGCTAAGAGTTTGCTCATTGATAAAACAGAAATATATTTATGTTTGTCTTATGTACAAATGATCAGGTAATAATCAAATGGGATAGACAGAAAAAGTTTTGAAAATTGCCAAGTGCTGTGTAAAAATGAAGCACGTGCCCTATTGTCGGAAGTAAGTCAAAGAATTTTGTCTAAAAAGGATTACCTGGGGGGAGGGGCAAGACCGCGGAAGAGCAGGGTCTCCAGGTCACCTGTCCTCAACAAATTACCTAGAAAACCATCCAATCATCCTGAAAATCTACGAATTCGGCCTGAGATTTAAAGAGAGAACAGCTGGAACGCTCCAGGGAGAAGAGTTCGCGCTTCTATCAGGTAGGAAGACGGGGAAAAAGAAATAAAGAAACAAAAGGCCTCCGAGGGGGAGGGGCCCGCGAGGATCCGGGCTGAGGCCGGGGCGAGTGTCCCCAGGACAGGAGAGCCCCGTCCCGGAGGAGCAGGAGCTGCACCGACCTTCCCCGCGGAAAGGCCTCCCGGGGAATTGGAGCAGGACCCAGGAGGGCGGGGATGCCCTCGGGCTCCCGGGGACAGTAACAGAGGAACTGCGCCCCGGGAGATGCGCCGAGCTCCCTAAGGGCTGCAGCGCTCGGCGGGACCCGGAGCAGCTCGGAGGGGCTCGGGCGGCGGCTCCGCGAAGGGGGCTGCGGGCGGGAGCGAATCCAACAGCGCAGGCCCCGGAGCACAGGGCCCGGGACACAGCCCAGTATCCAGCCTCCCCTGGGACAGGCAGAGGCCGGGAGGGCCCAGGACAGCGAGGACGCTCCTGCCCCGAGCTGAGCAGATCAGCGGCCCCGCCCCGGAGCCTCCAGGCCCTGCAGACCGAGAGCCCCGGAGCTACTGCGGGAGCTGACTCCAGGGCTCCAGAGCTGCCCCCGCCACTGTGGCTTCCTCCCGGGGCCTCACGGGGTGAACACCCCCCACTGAGCCCTGCACCAGGCAGGGGCAGAGCAGCTCCCCAAGTGCTCACACCTGAGAATCAGCACAGCAGGCCCCTCCCCCAGAAGACCAGCGACACGGACCAGTTCCAAGGGAAGTCAAGGGACTTAAAATATACAGAATCGGAAGATACTCCCCCGTGTGTTTTTTTGTTTGTTTGTTTTTGTTTTTGTTTTTGTTTTTGTTTGTTTGTTTGTTTGTTTTTGTTTTGTTTTGTGCTTTTTTTTCTTTCTTTCTTCTTGATTTCGGATTGCTTCCCCCACCCCACCCCACCCCCTTTTTTTTTTCTCTCCTTTCTCTTTTTCTTCTCTTTTTCCCCTTTTTTTTCTTCTTTCTCTTTTTTCTTTTTTTTTTTTAGCCAGGGGAATTTTAAAAAGAAAACCATATCTGGGGGCATCATAATGCCAGATTTCAGGTTGTACTACAAAGCTGTGGTCATCAAGGTAGTGTGGTACTGGCACAAAAACAGACACATAGATCAATGGAACAGAATAGAGAATCCAGAAGTGGACCCTCAACTTTATGGTCAACTAATATTCGATAAAGGAGGAAAGACTATGCACTGGAAGAAAGACAGTCTCTTCAATAAATGGTGCTGGGAAAATAGGACATCCACATGCAGAAGAATGAAATTAGACCACTCCCTTTCACTGTACACAAAGATAAACTCAAAATGGATGAAAGATCTAAATGTGAGACAAGATTCCATCAAAATCCTAGAGGAGAACACAGGCAACACCCTTTTTGGACTCAGCCACAGTAACTTCCTGCAAGATACATCCATGAAGGCAAAAGAAACAAAAGCAAAAATGAACTATTGGGACTTCATCAAGATAAGAAGCTTTTGCACAGCAAAGTATACAGTCAACAAAACTAAAAGACAACCTACAGAATGGGAGAAGATATTAGCAAATGACCTATCAGATAAAGGGGTAGTTTCCAAGATCTATAAAGAACCTATTAAACTCAACACCAAAGAAACAAACAATCCAATCATGAAATGGGCAAAAGACATGAAGAGAAATCTCACAGAGGAAGACATAGACATGGCCAACAAGCACATGAGAAAATGCTCTGCATCACTTGCCATCAGGGAAATACAAATCAAAACCACAATGAGATACCACCTCCCACCAGTGAGAATGGGGAAAATTTACAAGGCAGGAAACCACAAATGTTGGAGAGGATGTGGAGAAAGGGGAACCTTCTTACACTGTTGGTGGGAATGTGAACTGGTGCAGCCACTCTGGAAAAATGTGTGGAGGTTCCTCAAAGAGTTAAAAATAGACCTGCCCTAGGACCCAGCAATTGCACTGTTGGGGATTTACCCCAAAGACACAGATTCAATGAAGCACCAGGACACCTGCACCCCGATGTTTCTAGCAGCAATGTCCACAATACTGTGGAAGGAGCCTCGGTGTCCATCGAAAGATGAATGGATAAAGAAGATGTGGTCTATGTATACAATGGAATATTACTCAGCCATTAGAAATGACAAATACCCACCATTTGCTTCAACTTGGATGGAGCTGGAGGGTTTTATGCTGAGTGAAGTAAGTCAGTTGGAGAAGGACAAACATTATATGTTCTCATTCGTTTGGGGAATATAAATAATAGTGAAAGGGAATAGAAGGGAGGGTAGAAGAAATGGGTAGGAAATATCAGAAAGGGAGACAGAACATAAAGACTCCTAACTCTGGGAAATGAACTAGGGGTGGTGGAAGGGGAGGAGGGCGGGGGGTGGGGGTTAATGGGTGACGGGCACTGAAGGGGACACTTGACGGGATGAGCACTGGGTGTTATTCTGTATGTTGGCAAATTGAACACCAATAAAAAATTAATTTATTATTATAAAAAATAAAATTTTTTTAAGTGAAACAGATGACATTAAATAAATTTTGAAAGTTACAAATAAAAAAATAAATAATAAATGAAAAGAAAAATTTTTGGAGAAACACTGGGTTACAGCTTCCAAAATTCAATCAGATCTGATGGGAATTATTCTTGTAATTCATACCTACCTCACAATTATAAGTTGTTTTGTATATTCTATTTTTAAAGCAGAGCGCCTTTACCAGTAAAGGATTTCCAAATTATCTACAGTTATGGATTTGTTTATATTATCAAATCTTTTAAATATTTTCTCTAATATTTCTCTATAGAAATTATTACTTGTTTTGAGTTGGTTGTGAAAAATATTAATATCATATTTGTTAAAACTCTATCTTCTCTGCTCCTTAGATGTTCAACAGTGACCTACAAGTCCTCTCCTGTTTGTTTGTTTTTTTATACTCTCCCTGGCAATTGCCTTGTGCAACCCAACTTTCAGAGAACTTCAGATTGTCTCTTCCATTAGTACACTGACATTCATATGAGTTGGCTCTTTCTAAACATACATTAACTATTTCCAACCTATTGAGCATCATAGTTTAGCATAGTCTATCTTAAAAGGGTTCCAATTACATTAGCCTACAGTTGGGCAAAATCATTTAACGCAAAGTCTATTTTATAATAAAGTGTGTAATATCTCATAATTTATGGAATACTCTTTTGAAAGTCAAAAGCAAGGATGAGAACTGGATGTTATATTGTATGTTGGCAAATTGAATTTAAATTTAAAAAAAAAGAAAGTGAAAGCAGAATGGTTGCATAGGTACAGGATGGTTGTGTGGGTTTTTGACCCTTTTGATTGTGTGGCTGATGGGGAGCTGCGGTTGCTGCTGCCCAGCATTATGAGATAGGACTATATTGCACATTTGCTACTCAGGGATTGCTGGCTATTGCTATTGCCATTGTATCTGCAATTGCTATTGCATTGCTATTGCACCATTATAAAGTCCAAAAATTTTAAGTTGAACCATTGTAAGTAGGGCGCCATCTGTATAGGTCAAAGGCAATTTGGAGTGACTTAAAAAATACTTATTTAGGAATGCTTGGCTGGTTCAGTGGTTGAGCCTTTGGCTCACGTTGTGGTCCCAGAGTCCTGGGATGGACTCCTGCATCAGGCTTCCCACAGGGATCCTGCTTCTTTCTCTGCCTATGTCTCTGCCTCTCTCATGAATAAATAGATAAAATCTTAAAAAAAAAAAAAACCCAAAATTTAATTTATTCTTGCTAAGACTTTTTTTTTTAAAGATTTTATTTATTTATTTGAGGGAGAGAATGCAAGTGGGGAAAGGCAGAAGGAGAGGGAAAAAGAATCTGAAGCCAAATCCACATTGAGTGCAGAACCTGACATGGGGCTCAATCCTACAACTGGGAGAATATGACCTGAGCAGAAACCAAGAATCCGATGCTCAACCAACCTAGCCACTCAGTTGCCCCTCGTAAAATTTAAGGAATTGAGTGGAAGGTCCTTTGCTTGGTATGCTCTTCCATATTAGCTTTCTCTACTGCACTACATGAGATTAAATTAATGATGTTACAATAGCAAACTGAAGCGGCCAGTACACTTTCGTCATTGGGAAATACCCGCTCAGGGCTCTTCTTTGGGTATAAACAGTATGCTAAATCATCTTACTCTGTTGCTCTAAATCTTTCAATGGCTTTCTATCCAGTAGATCTGAACCTATAAAGTCTATAAATGGTCTGCAGTTCCCTATTCATCAGTTTGGCTTCCAATGACCTCTTTAACTTCACCTGCTGCAGCTCTCCTTGCACACATGCTGACAGTTCACACTAACCAGCATGCTGCTCCTACGGTGGGATGGGCAAATTCTCATCCCCTAAAAGACGCTTCTGCCCAGATACCATGACTTTGTCCCACAGTTCTTTCAGGTCTTGATTTACATGTCATCTTGCCATCACCTTCTGTGAATATTCCATTTGATGTCCTCCCCCAAAGTTATTCTACATCTACTTTTTATTTTTCTCAATTGCACTTAATATCACGTGATCTTTTTAAATATACTTAGTTCTTTGTTTATCTGTTTGTGTCTATAGTAGTATAATATAAACGCAATAAAGGAAAAGATTTTTTCTCTACTTTGTTCACTTCTGTAGTCTCAGCACCAGTCGTATGCCTGGCACATAGAAGGTGTTTATTTTTGAATGAATGAATGACCTTGAGGCATTTTGCCAACACAACACCATAATTACTCTTCTAGGGGACCAAAACCTTGGCTGTAACAAAATAGGTCACGGCTCACATCTCTGTCTGGTTTTAATGACTTCTTTTGGGCACTCGCTATTTTATAGTTACCACAACCTGAAAAGTTTAGCTAAGAAGCTCAGAAGTGGTTTCACAATAACCGTAATATCAGGTCAGTGCTTTTTAATGACATATTTTGTTGATTTTATTCTACTTTTTTTCAGGTCGATGTTCAGGATGATATTTTGTAGAATAAAAAAAATAATCAGACTAGATAAATATTCTGGACCCATTGATTTGGGGTAATAGAGAGTAGCTTTTGAGGAAAATCTCCCTTTTTCTGGCATCCCCTTTCAACATCATCTTACTTTCTCTCTACTTTTGCTAGATCTGAATGGGGTACAAGAAGTCTTGCTCTTTCCTATAAAAAAATTAACTGTGTCTAAACCAAACCCCAAGTGTAGTTATCAAAATCCTCCAACTCACCTTAATTACCCTATGAAGAGTATGGTGAAACTTGTTTGGTAAACTTAAACTTGTTCCCCCCATTTGGAACATTGATAATTTAATAGTTTCAAACCTATACTAAATCATCCTAAAAGGATATAGCCCACAGGCCGAGCACAATATGAAACGAATATCAGGTTAGATAAAAATTCCAATATCACATTTGGTTAGATTTCAGAAAGTCATGATAATTTCATACATATTTTCTGCCTAGTTTCTGGCTTTTTTTCACCCGGTCCAGGCCATAGCATCCCTCATTTATTACTTCACATTACATTTTCATATATATTTTTTTTTTCACTAACTCAGACAAGTGCTAATTTCAACAAGTGCCGAATAGGTTCATCAATGATATTCTCCAAGGTCTCATGGCTTATCTCCTTCTAAATTGTGATACTTTTCAAATATCAAGTTTCAAAGTTAGAAATTATTGCATAGTAATTATATTGAAGTCTTTGATCTTGAATATGATTTTTTTTCAGAATTTTTTTCCCCTCTCTCTTTGGAGAATGAAGGAAGCTAGTCATTTAAGTTTATATTTTGTATTGTGAAAAATACTATGGAAGTGAATTAGCTGGAACTTAATCTTAGTATTTTGAGAAGGGATTTGGAATTAGGTAGGTTGCCATTAACAGCAAGGTACCAATGTGTCTCTAAAAATATTACTTTGTTCGTACATGTAAAATATTTCTCCCTGGTTTTTAACCAAGGCTCAGTAATAGAAGTGATATTCACTTTTCGTACTAATATCTTGATGAAAAAAGAAATCTACAAGGTGTGTGCTTTTGTTCACAGTTATTGTTACCTCAGACAAACTATGCTGCTCCACCATAACATTCATATAGGACTGCTAGTCAGTATAAATACAAGAGGAATTTCTAACTCTGGAAGATAAACAAATGCCAAAAGGAAAAATTAAAGGTACTTACCTTGAGGAAGAGATGGAGGTGATGAACTCGCAAAGCAAGAACCCCTGGATAAGTTTAAATCAGCATATATCACTTGTCTATCCATTGCAAGCAGGAGAATATGGCACTGAACTTGTGTGCAAGGACAGATTCCAAGTTCTATGAGTCAAGATCAGCAAAAGGAAGTGCCCAAGCTGAAATGCTTTGTTGTTTCTTTTGTATGTCCTCCCACCCACACTTTTAGCTGTGGGTTTTCTCCATAAATTAGAGAGATAATCCATTTATTGGGGATCCAATATACTTAGATATGTAATATCTACTTTGCTTAATTAACTGGTCTGTTGTTTGACAAAATTTGGGGGAGATTTTTTGTTGTCCTTCTAACCATCTGTTTTGAATATCTTTCTCAGGCTCAGGACTAGGGTGAAGCAAATGAGACATTCATCTAGGGTGCAAATTTAAGGGAGACTCCAAAAAGACTCCACAGTCAAGAGAAATAATACTCAATGCAATGTTGTAAAAAAATAAAGATTTATGCAAAAATTGGCAGGATGCATTTCAAAAGCTCTAAATTCTTCCTGAAATATTTGTGCTCCAAATAAAGTTGCAAAACCTAGAAAATGGTATTTAAATATGGAAATGGCCCCTTAATAAGACAATTGAAAACCATCCATAAAACGATCTTAGCTTAGTTCTAAAGGTGCTTGTGAGTATAGCAGTCTCCACATAAGTAAAAAAAAAATTAGTCTGCCAGAATTATAGAAAGTGGAAGATGTGAGTTTGTGGAATTTCTACTCTTTCAAGGATTTTGAGGCAGAGGACCATGGATGCCACCAAGTCTGACATTCCCATGTTACAAATGAGAAAGGGATTTCCTCAAAGTTGCTTGCAGTAACCAGGACAGAATTGTACCAAATGCTCAAAATCACTGAACAGTGAATGCAGTCTTCTGGTTTTGATTCTCCAGGAGGCAGGAAGGTCACTTTATTTGTGCTGTGATATCTGGTTTTGTCACATATTTTACCTAAATTTTTAGAGTAAATATAACCTACCAGAATTATGGAAAGGTATACTGGGTCACCTATATAGAATAGTCATTCTTGAATTTTAGTTTCTATATATAATAACCACCTGAAAACTTGTTAATAATGTAGAATCTTGTCTCATATACTCTTCCCTTTGTAAAATACAGTTAGTCTGAGGTAGGGGATATGGAAAAAAAATCAGCCCAGGTAACTGAGGTGGTTCATGAACCACACATAAATACTCATGTAGCAAGTAAAAAGTGTGGAGATATTTGAGAAAGATCAATAAAGTCAACAGAAGTCCGATAGGGTATTTAAATAATGCTTTTAGTGCACTAAAGTTTAATATAAAGTTACTCAGCACTGGGGTGCCTGAGTGGCTCAGTCAAGCATCTGCCTTTGGCTCAGGTCAGGATCTCAGAGTCCTGGAATCATACCCCATGTGGGGCTCCCTGCTCAGTGGAGAGTCTCCTTCTTCTTCTCCCTCTGCCCCCCACATCCACTCATGCTCACTCTCTCTCTCAGCTAAATAAATATTTTTTAAAAATAAGGTTACACAGCTCAACTGTGAAGATTAAGAATCTACAATGACCATATGAGAAAATAGTTTGAGTGTTTCTTTTAGAGTGTTTCCTTCAAACAGAAGCTTATAAAAGCCAGCTGCAAAAGTATAAACTGGATTGAAGTAGAAACAAAAAGTGAGTTCTTTACTCGTCCTTATGCAATATGCAATATATTGATGGCTCATTTTGTTTGTTCAGCCATCTTCACAATCATCCATCTCAAAAGACCCTTATTGTGCAATCATTATTGTATACATATAAAATAAACCCTTTATGAGAATTCAAACCTGGAGAATTTTTTTAGTTATGTTCATCTAATCATCTAGATGGCACTTTTGTAAAAGTATTTCAGAATTTAGGAATATATTGTTAGATATGTATGTATATATGCATACATGTTATATGTATGTATGTTATATGCATATATATTTGACAGTACATCCCTGACTATGTGTATGTGTGTGTATTTATAAATACACACACACATATATACACATACAGAGATAGGCACACACATAATATATAGAATGTTAAAGCTAAATATTTCAGAGAATGAATGATTACAAGCTCTGAGATTTAGAATGTGTAAGAGTAACAATAATATTGAGTAGCTCAGAAAACAATAAAGATAGATTTTTAAAATTCTATCACCTATTTTGACATTGAACTTTTCTAGGTTAACAGTGGGAATTAAGAGTGGATAGGAAGAGAGAGTAAAATAAAAGCAAATTTATCTTTGAACGTGCAAAAATATAATAGAGGCCAAAAGATGGCTAGGAAATGGAGAAATTAATGATAAGAGAATAATTTGGTGCAAAAAGGTGAAAACACAAGAGACAAAGTAAGCAGGAGACAAGTCCACTTTAGGCTTATAATATAAAAGAGGCTACAGGCCCACCTCTTCCAATGAATATGGATCAAAATACCTCTGTAAGAGCCCTTGAGACCAGCTGAGCAACTGCAGCAATCAGAACCAAGAACACATTCCACCAAAGGAGGTAGGATAATTCCCAGCATTTGGTACAATCATTGGTGTCCTCACCCCTAGAGAGTATACTGTGGAGACATCGGGAGGAAATGCCATGTAATCTCCTTTAGATAGGGGACAGGTCGGGGGAAGAGTAGACCAAGCACTCAACATTCTGGATTGTCTGAGGACTACTCAAGGAACTGGTTTCTGTTTGCCTGACTCAGAGTGCTTAGGGGACCAGCTCAAAATTAGAAGCTACTGAAAACTGAGGTGAACAGCAAGCAGAGGTACATTAATGCACGCAGGCATGGGAGGAAAGGAAATGAAGAAAATTATTCCATTTACGATAGCATCAGAAAGAATAAAATACTTAGGAATAAACCTAATTAAGGCAATGAAAGACTTGTACATTGAAATCTACAAAACTTTACTGAAAGAAATTACATAACACATGAATAAATAGAATGACATCCCATGTTCATGGATTGGAAGACTTAATATTGCTAAAATGTACATACTACGTAATCTTCAGATTAAATGCAATTTGTATCAAAATCATATCAATGACACTTTTTTTCAGAAATATAAAAATGGGGAACCTACGTGGCTAAATCAGTTAAGCATCCAACTCTTGATTTCAGCTCAGATCATGATCTCAGTGTCATGGGATTGAGCCCCATGTCCGACTTCATGCTGGCCTTAGAGCCGTTTGGGATTCTTTCTCTTCATCTGCTCCCCACCCCCAAAAGAGAAAGAAATAGAAAGAAATCATCCTAAAGTTCACATGGAATCTCTGGGAACTTCAAATAGACAAAATAATTTTGAAAAAGAAGAACAATGTTGGAGAACTCATACTATCTGATTTAAAACATATCACAAAGCTACAGTAATGAAAATAGTGTGGTACTGGTGAGAAGACAGACAAATGAATAAATAAAATAGGGAACCCAGAAATAACTCCCATGCTTTTGGCTATATGACCTTCAATAAGTGTGCCAACATTACTCAAGGGGAAAAGAGAATCTCTTCAACAAATAATGTGGGAAAGTAGATGTTTACATGAACAAGAATAAAGTTGGAATCTTATTTTACATTCTATATAAAAATTAACTCAAAATGTATTAACAATGTAAATGTGAGACTCAAAATTACAAAAGTTCTAGACAAAACACAGGAAAATGATGACATTGAACTTGGCAATGATTTCTTTTATATGATATTCTCCAAAAGCCAACAAAAGCACAGATAGACAAAGGGGATTGCATCAAACAAAGTGAAAAATCAACTACAGAATAGGAGAAAGTGTTTATAAATCATTTATCTGATAAGGGATTAATATCCAGAATATATAAAGAATTTCAATGACTCATCTACAACAACAACAACAACAACAACAAAATCAAAGAGCCTGATTAAAAAATGAGAAAAGGACTTGAATAGACATTTCTCTAACATGATATACAAATGGCCAACAAGCATATAAAAAGATGATCAACATCACTAGTCAGCTGAACAAATGAAAACCATAATACTTGGTATGAAACTTCACACCAGTTAGTATAGTTATTACCACACATAAAAAAATACATTGACAAAGATGTGGAGAAATTGGAACCCTTGTATATCATTGGTGGGAATATAAAATGCTGCTATGGAAAATAATATAGAGTTTCCTTAAAATTTCATGGATTTTTAAAAATAAAGCTACCACATTATATATTCATCCTATTTCTGGATATATATTCAAAAGAATGGAAAGCAAGATCTTAAAGAGATATTTGCATAATCATGCTCATAATAGCACTATTCGCAATAGCCTAGATTTGGAAACAACCTATATAGCTATTGGCAGATGAATGGATAAAGAAATGTGGTACACTGACACCTGTCAGAATGGATAGTATCCAAAAGATAAGAAATAATGTGTTGATGAGGGTGTGGACAAAAATATCCTCATGTGCTACTGGTGGAAAAGAAAATTGGTGCAGCCACTGTGGAAAACATTATGGACATCCTTCCAAAAATTAAAAATAAAAATACTTCATAATCCAGTAATCTTATTATATTTACCTAAAGAAAAAAAAGCAATAATTCAAAAAGATATATGCATCCCTACACATATAATAGCATTATTTACAATAGCCAAGATATGGAAGCAACCCAAGTAACCATGGATAGATGAATGGATAAAGAAGATGTGAAATATATATATACACATACATATAGCAATATATTATATATATTTATTTATATACATATATACGTGTATATATAGAGAAAGAGAGAGATAGTGGACTACTACTCAGCCATAGGAAAGAATGAGATCTTGCCATTTTCAACTACATGGATGGACCAGGGGGTGCTATGCTAAGTGAAATAAGTCAGACAGAAAAAGACCGTTACCACATGATTTCAGTCATGTGTGGAATTTAAGAAACAAAACAAGTAAAGAAACAAATAAATGAATAAGTAAAAACACTCAAATACAGAGAACAAGCTGTAGTTGCCAGAGGGAAGGTAGGGGGTGAGATGGGTAAAGTAGATAAAGGGGATTAAAAGATACAAACTTCGAGTTATAAAATAAAACGTCATGAAGATGAAAAGTACAGCTTATATTATCTGAAAATACTCAAGATGTAAAGACAATATTTTCAATGGGATATCTTCCCCCTTCCCACCCAGAGAATTGGAACATGGTCAATTGTTGGAGAAATGCAAGGGGATATTGGAAGATGGAAGTGGAATAAATGCCTCTAAAGATAAAAGAGTGCAATTGCATCACCTTACTTGTGTTCTTCCTCATTTAATATTGACACACGAGCCTGTGTGCACCATTCACTAGCTTATTCAGATATAGAATTATAAACACAGTGATTCCTGATGGATTTAAACAAACTTATTGCCTTTTAAGAAAATTTTAAAATATTAAAGGGTAAGACTTATGGCTTCAGAGAAGTAAGAGAAATAAACGCCAACTACTAAAGAACTCATCATTTGGCTATGAGTAGTCATCTTTTTGCTTTGCTTTCTCACTCACTGGTGTCTGGCTGCAGTAGTTACAATTTTTTGTTGTTGTTGTTTAGGTCTATACTTCATTTCCCTGTAAAAACAGATTCATTTTATCCCTTCTTCCTTTGTGTTCCTGCAGACTCTGCATGCAAAGCATGGCTATAATTTGTTTGCAATGTGAATAGCTATGTTTTGGCTATTAAATGGAAAATCTCCCTTGCCATGACTGTTTTCAAAGCCAGAGAATAGCTACATAAGTATATACTGAAGGGATGAATGAATGTATGATGCAATTATTGTGATTGCCTTGGGGAATAGATGTGGAACAGTGCCTGTATTGGTTTACTAGGGCTGCCATAAAAAGGTACCACAGACTTGGTGGCATAAACAACAGGTAACTTATTTTCTCATGGGCAGTAGAAGTCCAATATCAAGATGTCAGCAAGGTTCATTTCTTCTAAGGCTGGTAATCCAACAGAATGGTTATGATAGCACTCAGCAATATGGAAATAATGTTCCCAATATGCACAATGGTATGAACCAACAGGCATATGCATATCCTGCTACTGCAGCTGCGCCTATGATTGGTTATCCAATGCCAACAGGATATTCTCAATAAGACTTTAGAAGTATATGTAAATGTCTGTTTTTCATAATTGCTCTTTATATTGTGTGTTATCAGACAAGATAGTTATTTAAGAAACATGGGAAATGCAGAAATGACTGCAGTGCAGCAGTAATTATGGTGCACTTTTTCACTATTTAAGTTGGATATTTCTCTACATTCCTGAAACAGTTTTTAGGGTTTTTTTGTACTAGAAAATGCAGGCAGTGTTTTCACAAAAGTAAATGTACAGTGATTTGAAATACAATAAATGAAGGCAACGCATGGCCTTCCAATAAAAAATAATTGTAAATGGCTATCTTTTCTCCATATCTTCACATGATCTCTCTGCAACTGTGTTCTAAGCTCTTCCAGTAGAAGTGATTATAAATAACAAGGACACCAGTCATATTGGATAAAGGCTCACACTAACAGCCTCATTTTAACTTAATTACCTCTTTAAAGACACTTTCATCTATTACAGTCACATACTGAGGTGCTAAGGCTAGGATTTGAATATATGAATATTTTGGTGGGGAGGTCAGGGGAATACAATTCAATCCATAATATATCTTAATGAATTTTCCACTTTTAAGTCAGGCTAATGATTATATTTGGCTGCAAAAGAACTTGAAATTATTAATATGAGGTGATCATACTGAAAAAACTAAAGATATCAAAACACCAACAGAATCTGCTGATTAATCAAAAACAAAATGCAAACTTTCAAATAGTTAATGCACTTTCATTATGTGTTATGCCAATATCGAGAACATTTTCAACATTGTGATGAGAAAAAGATACTGCACAGAAACTTTTTGTGCTCAAAGTTCAGAAATTTCCACCGCAGGCAAAATAGGTCAGTTGCTTTTATGCACAGGAAATACCACAAGTATCTTCCTAGAAACATTCACATTTTTATAACTATGGTCAGGCAGTATGCCAGAAGCACTAGCCCTATTAGCATTTGCCTGAAGTTCAACCACTGAAATGAAGATCAATATTGTTAGAACCCACTTTTATAGGGGTGCCTGGGTGGCTCAACTGATTAAGCATTTGACTTTTGATCTCAGCTCAGGTCTTGATCACATAGTTATGAGTTCAAGCCCTGTGTTGGGCTCTATGCTTGACGTGGCGCCTACTTAAAGGAAAAAAAAAAAAAACAACAACCCATCTGCTCATAATGTAAGAATTGTGCTTACTTTTAGAGTAGCATAGTTTTTTTTTTTTTTATCATGTTTGTATTCTCAAATATAGAGGGGATATAAGGCAGCTGCTAAAAATCAAATTCTTAGTCTTTATTTTATAAAGTGTTATGATCCTTTTGCCATAGGATTATGTTAGCATTCGGTCCATATTCATGAAGCATTTACTATGTTATACTTCATGTTATTTGTTGGGAGGGTTATGTAAGTAAAATTGAAATACAAATACAAATAAATAATACAAAGTTAGTGACAAGCAATGTAAAGTACAATTTAGATTTTCAGAAAAAAAGTGTTAGGTAAATTCTCAGCTGATGTGTTGGTGGTTTTGGTGTGGGAGATGGTAAGAGAATTTATCTGAAGAGAAAAAAATCCTTGAAAGAAAAGATTCTTGGGTTTTGAATACCATGCAATGTAGAAAATTACATAAAACAATTGTCTATGTCATTTATGGTAAATGTGTTACAAGCATGCATGCAAATTATCTGTACCAATCTCACCTTATATGTTAATTTTGGGAAAGAGGAAAGGAAAAAAAAAACAGCTTTATAGGTGTCTAGAAATTTTGTTAATTTTTTACCATGACGTAAAGGAAATATGGGCAATAGTCTTAATATATGCCATATATGTTAGGTGTTATTTTATTAAATCACTTTATTTATTTAATCTTTTAACTGTAAGTCCCAAATATGTGCTGGGCCATATTTTTACTTTCAGTATCTTTAATTATTTCATTTATATGTATTTCACAATCAGCAATTTTTATTTTATACAAGCAGTAATGTATTTTTGTTGCCATAACAGATTACTCATAATTTTATCTCCTTATTTTGTACATGCGTTATAGTTATCTTTGCTATATGATCTATGTTTTCTTTGTGTAGTACATAAGTGCACATCTTTCTTTTGGAAATTTGTAAGTTTTATAATCTTATTAAGATCTTTAGTAGTAATATTTTATCTATCAATCTATCTATTTGGTTAAAAATTTACATTGCTTTTACTCTGAGTTGAGTATCTGCTTAATGGTTTGCCATTTGAAGAACCTTGTGATAAATTTTCTGTTTTTGTCATTTGACTATTTTTATATTGAATCATTAGAGATTTTCTTAATGAATATTTAAAACTCTTAATATATTAAAGAAATGAACTCCTGTAACCCAGATTTATATGTAACAGTTCTTTGGTTTAAACTCAAATAGTTGGGATCCCTGAGTGGCGCAGCGGTTTGGTGCCTGCCTTTGGCCCAGGGCGCGATCCTGGAGACCCGGGATCGAATCCCACATCAGGCTCCCGGTGCATGGAGCCTGCTTCTCCCTCTGCCTGTGTCTCTGCCTCTCTCTCTCTCTCTCTGTGACTATCATAAATAAAAAATAAATTAAAAAATAAACTCAAATAGTTAAAGGATGTTATCACTTGACTCAAACTTTTCTACTTTAACGTTTATATCAGGTATCAATGAACAGGTCAAATCTTCCTGTCACCTGCTTTTTTATAGCCAACAAACTAGAAACATTTTTAAGTTTTACGTTTTTCATTGTTGGAAAAATTTTTTTAAAGAAGTAGTTCACGATAGATGTTTTTTATACTCCATTCAAATTTAAATATCCAGAAGTTATTTTTTTAAAGACTTGTTTGTTTATTTATTCATTCATTCATTCATTCATTCATTCATTTATTTGAGAGAGAGAGAGAGAGCAAGAGAGAAGTGCATGCCAAAGGGGGGAGGGGCATAGGGAGAGGGAGAGAATCTCAAGCAGACTCCCCTCTGAGCAAGGAGACTGAGTGGGGCCTAATTTCACCACTCTGAGATCATGACCTGAGCCAAAGTCAAGAGCTGGACACTTAACTGACTGAGCCATGTAGGCATCTCTAGAAGTAAGGATTTTTTGTTTCAGTTTTTTTTTTTAATTGAAATAAGATTAACATAAAACATTGTGTAAATTTAAACTGTAAAACACATTGATTTGATGCTTTTATATATTGCAATATGATTAACATTTCCATCATATATGGTTATCATTGCTTTTATGTGGGGATAATTTTAAAGATCTAGTTTCTTAATAACTTGAAAGTATATAAAACAGCATTATTAACTGTAATCACTGTACTGTGCATTAGATCTCCATAACTTATTCATTCTCTAACTGCAGGTTTGTAGCCTTTGACCAGCATCTCCCAGTTTCCTGACCCAGCCCTTGATAACCACTGTTCTATTCTCTGTTTCTACAAGTTTGACCTCTTCGGATTCCACATAGGGGTGCTATCATACAGTATTTGTCTTTTTGTCTGATTTATCTTACTATACGGTCCATTGCAGAATTTCCTTTCTTCTCATGGTTGACTAATAAATTCCATCTTGAATACTTACCACATCTTTTTAATCCATCATCTGCTGATGGACACAGATTACTTCTATATCTTGACTGTTGTGCATAATGTTGCAATAAACATGGGAGTGCAGATATCTTGTCTTTTCCCCTCCAGTTTTATTGAGATATAATTGATATATAACATTGTATTTCTTTAAGGTATACATAATGATTTCATAAATGTACATATTTTGAAATGATTACCACAATGAATTTGGTTAACATACATCACCTCATATAATTATAATTTCTTTTCCTGTGAGTAGATCTTTTAAGAAATTCTCCCTTAGCAACTGTCAAATCTGCATCTAATGAGATGATCACATAATTTTTTAATTTCATTCTATTAATGTGGTGTATCACATGTATTGATCTGCATATGTTACACCATTCTTACATCTCAGGAATAAATCCCACTTGATCTTGATCTTGCTGTATGATCCTTTCCATGTGCTATTGATCTTGTTTTGCTAATTATTTTGTTGAGAACATTTGTATCTATATTTATCAGGAATATCGGTCAATTTTCATCAGGATAATGCTAGCCTCAGAAAGTGACCTTGAGAGTGGTCTTTCCTGTTCAATATTTAAGAGAAGTTTGAGAAAGATTGGTACTGATTTTTCTTTAAGTGGTAGAATTCACCAGTGAAATCATCTGGTCTTGGGCTTTCTTGTGTTGGGAGACTTTTGTGGGTTTTTTGTTTGTTTGTTTGTTTGTTTGTTGGGAGACTTTTGAATACTGACATAATCTCTTCATTTGCTATTGGTCTGTTTGAATATTCTAATTTTTTGTAGTTCATTCCTAATAGAATAGAATTTATCCATTTCTTCTAGATTATCCTGTTTGCTAGCATATAATTGTTTAGTTTCTTATGATTCTTTTATTTCTGTGCTATCAAAAGCTCAAGTGAGTCTTTTACAGACAGCCTATAGTTGGATCTTCTTTTCTTTCCCCACATCTAACAACTCTGTGCCTTATCATTCCAGAATTAAATCCATTTACTTTTACAGTAATTATTGATATATAAGGACCTCATAATTCCATTTTATTGTTTTCTGACTATTGTCAGAGACATAGGCAGAGGGAGAAGCAAGCTCAGTGTAGGGAGGAGCCCAATATGGGACTCCATCCCAGGATTCTGGGATCACGCCCTGAGCTGAATGAAGGCAGATGCTCAACCACTGAGCAACCCAAGTGCCCCTATAGTTCAGTGATTAACACATCATTATGTTACAGAATTAAAGTTTTCTGAATCTGATTAATTGGAATTTTGCATTACTTCATATTTGAAGCCACAGTCACCTCTTTCAATCATTACTAGCTGCCTTCAAGTGAGAGGTACTTTTTGTTGCTCCTGCTCATATTTTGAGGCTTTCTCTGACCTCACATGGATATACTTGTTTCCTATTTTGGCATAATTCTTAAGTTTGTACAGTTCTCTCCACCTTGCAACAGAGCACGTTGGCTTTGGTAACCTCTCTATGTATTCCTGAGGGTGGTGCTACAGCTGAAGATTGTGTTCTCTCTTGCCTCAAATCCTGTTTTGTGTTCTGCACTTACTCTCCTATCTAGCTTCTTTTTGCTGTCACGCAGGGGCGGGCCCACAAAGAGCCAGCCACAAAGTGGGTGGGGTGAGGGAGAGGTGTGAGTTTGGCGATTTGGGCACTGGGGGGGCCCATGGGCCAGTTGGGCAGATCCTCAGGTGAAGTTTTTCCCAGCAGGTCTTCGCCAGACCTTTTACTGGAGTCTAGAAGAAAATTAGTAGGATTGGTGTTCCTGGAACACCCTCTAATATTCTCTCTCTGTCTCTCTCTCTCAATCTCCTCCCCTCCCGGAGTCACAGAACTCTTGCCTTAATACTCCAGGTTGTGTGGGAGAGAAGAGTTTCTCTAGCAGTGTCCTATACACTGGGTAAGCCAGGCACTCACTTGCTTTTCTAATTTTTCCTTCGTGGGAGGAAACCCAGGTCTCCTTATTCTCTAAACTGTGCCACTGTCAGGGAGGAATGATTCTTGCAAATTTCCTCTTACCCATCCCAAAGCTTCCAAACTCTTCTGGTTTTTGTTTTGTGTTTGTTTTTGTGCTCCGGTGGAGTGCTGGAACTTTTCCTCTAGTAGCCTGAACTTGTATAAAGGTGCTTGTGTCTGTGAATATCTGCCCAAGTCAGCATTTTCCAGGCACCCTAAAAGGGACTGGATGATCCTACTGGTTCCACAGCCGTGTGGGGATCTGTCTGCCTATTACCCAATTCACAGGTGAGTGAGACTTCTCCTGAGTCCCTTGAGATATGGTGCTGGATAACACAAGCTCCCACAGAGGCACTTTTGTTCATGGATAAATGCCAAGTTTTAGATGTTAACAGAAGACACGATGAGGAATTTCTTATGCTGTTATGATATTGATGTCACTCTGTAACTTTCACAATTTAATTTTCTTAATTTTGTATTTGTTTTCTAATCAAAAGTCTAGCAAGTGAATTTCTACCTTTGCCAGAGGAAGAATGTGGCCACATTTAGACTTTCTGTATTTGCACATATATTTTTAGTTAATGATACTTTCAGTTGTGGTTTAGCCATAGTTCTAATGTTGTAAGATTTTTTCTTTTACTGCCCACGGTTTGCTGCTTCAAGAAATGAAGAAGTAGACCGGGTGAAGAGTGGTGAACAGTAAAACAGCTTATTCAGCTGTAGTACAGAGCTCCGGAAGAGGAAGGCAGTACCAGAGGTTACAACATGAGTTGTTTTTTGTTTTTGTTTTTTAAAGATTTATTTATTCATGAAAGACACAGAGTGAGAGACAGAGGCAGAGACATAGGCAGAGGGAGAAGTAGGCGCCATGCAGGGAGCCTGATGTGGGACTGGATCCCGGATCCTGAGATCCCAGGATCACGACTTGAACCAAAAGACAGGCGCCCAGCCGCTGAGCCACCTAGGTGTCCTACAACACTGAGTTTCTAAGTTTAGGGGCTTTTAGGGCATGTTTTAATCTAATTGTCCATGCGCCTGTCACCCAATCAGGTTTTTGTCCACGTGCTCGTCCACCTATCAGATAGCTGTTCACGTGCCTGAGGGTGGAGGGTTCCTTCCTGGCTGGTGTAAGATCCTTTTAAGGGTGATTTCTTAGGTTGTTGCCTCTTGTTCCTACCTTTCTTTCTTTTCTTTTTTCCACTTGAGAGAAATAGCTTAAGACAAATTCTAAATAGAAAAGTTATAAAAGATTTAACATATTATTAGTTTCTGAGGTAGAGTTCAGTGATTCACTTGCTTTTCTTCTATCTTTCATTGTTACTTCATCATACACAGTTTAATCATAGTTATGCAGCACTTAGTTTAAACTTTCTATTAAGTACAATCATTCATCCTAGTGAAGAATCTATAGTTCTCTTTATTTCATACAAAGTCTTTATCTTTCCTGAGATCCTTATTTTTAACTATTAGTTAGCTGGGTCTATTTATTCATCAAGTAGTTTGTGTTTAGAAACATATATGTTGTGTATATTGTATTCTATAAAATCCTAATGTTATATTTTGGTTTTAACTTGCATGAGAACTAAATGAGTATAAGAACTTGCCTCACTCAATATTTTTCTCAGTGCAGACATTCTATTATTTCCAGCCGTTGATGTGGTTGTGGCAAAGTCTACAGTGGCACAACATGCCACAAAGTCTATGGTTGGCATTCCCCATTGTAAGCAACATGCTTTATTTTTAAACTGAAAAATAAGAAGCTTTACCAAGATGTGCTTTATTTATTCTTTACTCTGATTTAGTTGTCTTATTTCAGGAAAGGCTTCTTCTTTTAATGCTTAGCTGCTTTCTACTGTGGGCTAGTCTTCAGGAATACTAATTTTACACATGTCATTTTCTTTCTTAAAGATCACTTTTTAATTGCTTTGACTTGGTTTGCAGCGTCAGTTTTATATCATGGTATCTCTAACGTAGTTTTCCTTTATCAGATATCAGAGGGCATTCTTTTCTTTCTGATAAGAATATCAGGTCTCTTTTAGCTTCCTTTTCTGTGCTGAGAGCTGCCAGTTCATTTTTCATTTCTTTATTATGCCTTACCCTTTTTTAAATTAATTTGTATTGGTGTTCAATTTACCAACATACAGAAAAACACCCATTGCTCATCCCGTCAAGTGTCCACCTCAGTGCCCGTCACCCATTCCCCTCCAACACCCGCCCTCCTCCCCTTCCACCACCCCTAGTTCGTTTCCCCGATTTTATCTGTTACAGGAATTCTTTTTTTGGTCTAAATTTGTCTCGTACTGTGTTTATCCATTTGTCTATTGACAGGCATTTTGGTTGCTTTCAAACTTTGACACTTAAGAATATAGCCGATAGGGATCCCTGGGTGGCGCAGTGGTTTGGCGCCTGCCTTTGGCCCAGGGCGCGATCCTGGAGACCAGGGATCGAATCCCACGTCAGGCTCCCGGTGCATGGAGCCTGCTTCTTCCTCTGCCTGTGTCTCTGCCTCTCTCTCTCTCTCTCTCTGTGACTATCATAAATAAAAAAAAATAAAATAAAAAATAAATAAATAAAAATTAAAAAAAAAAAGGAATATAGCCGATACATAAAGGCTTTTGCAGTTTTCTTGTGGGCGTCAGTATTTAAATCAATTTTCAGCTCATTTGTGTAAATACCAAGGAGCAAGGTTGCTAGGTCATAGGAGAAGCATATTTACTTTCTTCTTCTTTTTCTTCTTCCTTTTTTAAATGATTTTATCTATCTATTTGAGAGACAGCAAGCAAGAGAGAGCACGAGCCAGTGGGTAGGGGGAGGGGAGGGAAGAAGCAGGCTCAACACTGAGCAGGGAGTCAGTCCCATGTGGGGCTCATCCCAGGACCCAGGGATCATGACCTGAATGGAAGGCAGACACTTAACTGACTGAACCACCCAGGTGCCCCAAGTATATTTAGTTTCTTTAGAAACTGCCAGCTGTCTTTCAAAGTCATGTGCTTTTTGTTATTACCACCTGCTGAAACTTCTAAAAAAATCTCAGATTAAAATAGTCCACTGGGGAAAGATAATGCCATTGACCTAAGACTGATTTCTATGGTTACTGTCTTGTTTTAACAATATGAACATGTGTAAATGCTGCTCCAACTGGACAAATCTCATTGTGGGCAATCCTCAGCTTTGAACTCTAATTACCCCAAGGAAGTCCAAGAGAGACAGACTCAACCCATAGGGGCAGAACCCTGTGCCATCTTTGTAGGCCAGGCAATGCCCAGGATGTGGGACCCTGAGCAGACTCTTAACCTTCTGTGCCTGGCAGGGACTGGCAGGGACCAGTTTGGCTGCCAGGCTGGGGAAGAGTCTTTACCAGGAATTGGGAACATGGGATATAGACATCCCCTCTGGCCCATAGCTGTCTGCCAGAACACCAAACAGCCACAATCCACAAGCAGGTTGCCAGGCTCAGTATGAAAAGTAGCCATTGATCTGTCAGCTTTCCTATTTACCAGTTTTTGCATTCTCTTTCTATTTCACAAGCTATGCAGACAGACAAAAAATACAAGACAAAACTAAGAGCTTGGTGGGTTGGTGGTCAAGACCTCAGGGCAGCCCTGGCAGGTGCTGGTGCAGGTAGTTGTGGCCTGGGAGCAGAGGGCCCTGGGCATACGGACCCGCAGTTGCAGAGAGGTCCAGGGCACAGACTGGAAAAGGACAGGCCACCTGCAGAGGTCAGTAGCCCTAAGACCTCCTACCTGCACTCTTCCTCTTTTTTGAGAGCTCAGAGTGAAACAGGAACCATAGAGTGAAACAGGAACCATAATTAGGAGAGGGGGAAAAGGGGGTGTGGGAAGGAGAACATGCCTTCTGGATTTCTCAGGGTTTGACCTCTCAGGGCCTTACTAGCCTGGTGAACTTCTGCCCCTGGCCAGACCATTTGAAAAATCTGACCTGACTTCACCCCTGCCCCACCACCCCAGATGTCAGGAACCCCTCATTTGCCCTCTTCATCAGAGTGTGCAGAACTTTATGGTGGTGAGTAGTGGAGTCCCTGGGACAGGTCTCATCACTCGAGGCTTAAGAACTTTTGGAAAGGCTGCAGGGGGAAAGTGTGTTTAGTGTTTTGGTTCAGACCCTCTCCTCCTTTTATTTCTCAATATTCTCCCTCTCTCCCTCAACTCCTTGGCCTTTTTGGGTTAAAAATTTGTGAAAGCTGCTCCCAAGAAGCATTGCTTTTTAAGCAGAAAGTAGAAGTCCCTTTGGAACTGGCCCAGATCTCCTTCTTTTCCAAGAACACAAGTGCCTCAATTTTGGGGCAGAGACTTGTCTTAAAATTGGATCTGGTTACCCTCAAGCACTCTGGTTGAGTAGGGGTGTGTTAAAAGAAAAAAATTCTTCCTTTCAGGTGTCAGGCAGGTTACTTGTGGCTCTGTTCTCATAACCCATTGCCTTGAGCTGCGTCATACTCTTCATGGCACAAATGTTCCACATGCCTACCCACTCTGCCCTGGCTACTTCCGAGTATGCAAAACTTCTTTTTCTCAGACTGGCCACAAGAGTAAACATTCTGCAATTCTGCAAATATTTGGTGATTGGATAAGAAATTATTAGTTTTGTCTTCTTTTTAAATCCTTTTAGCCATTCTGTGCCTTTTGAAATAATTACTGATAAGTAGGGGCCTGCTAACATGATCTTATTTTGTTTTGCATCTCAGGCTCCCTTAGCCTGCAAGGTGTTTGCTGAGAAGTCTGCTAATAGCAGGTTATGAGGTTGCTTTATTTGTGAGAAATTTGTTTTCTCTTGCTGCTTTGAAGATTCTGCGTTTTTTTTAAAAAATATTTTATTTATTTATTTATGAAAGACACAGGGAGGGAGGTAGAGATACAGGCAGAGGGAGAAGCAGGTTCCATGCTGGGAGCTGGACATGGGACTCAATCCCAGGTCTCCAGGATCACACCCTGGGCCATAGGCAGCACTAAACCGCTGAGCCACCCAGGCTACCTGAAGATTCTCTCTTTGACTTTGATTTTAGAGAGTTTTTTAATGTTGTGTCTTGGAGAAGATTGTTTTAGGTTGAAAGTTTGAGATGACCTATTAGCTTCATAAACTTAGATATCTAAGTCTCTCCCCAGAGTTGGGAAATTCTCAGCTATTATTCCTTTAAATAATCTTTCTGTTCATTTCTCCCTCTCTTCTGAGAGTCCAGCAATGCATAGATTATTTCTTTGAATGATATCCTATAATTTATATAGGCTTTCTTCACTCTTTTTCTTTCCTTTTCTTTTTGCTTCTCTGGCTGTAGTTTTTTAACAGACTTGTTTTCTAGTTCACTATTTCTTCTGCTTGGTTGAGTCAACTATTGAAGCTCTCACTGAATTCTTCAGTGCAGTCATTGTTGTCTTTCAATAGGGTTTCTACTTGATTTATTGTAATGCTTCCTATTTCTTTTTTGAATGTCTCATTTTGTCATGCATTGTTTTCCTAATTTTATTTAGTTGTCTATATGCATTTTATTATTGTTTGCTGAATTTCATTAGAAGGATTGTCTGAATTCCTTGTCAGACAGTTCATAGATCTCTATTTCTTTAGAGTACATCATTGGGATTTTATTAGCTTCCTTTGGAGATGGTGTCATGTATTTTTGCTTATTCATGTTTCTTGTGGCCTTGTGATGGAGTCTGCATTTGAGGATGTAGGCACCTCTCCAGTCCTCATAGACTAGCTTTGGAAAGCCAGCTCTCCACTAGTCAGCTTGTCCAGAGATTTGGGTAGGCAGTCCAGTAGTGTCCATAAGCGGGCTTGCTATTGGAGCCCTTGGGTCGCCTGATGCTGAAAATGGTTAAAAGTCTGGAACAGCTGCACTCTGACTGATGTTGAGTCATAGTAGGACCCTGGATTCACAGGCAGTGCTCCCATGAAGCTGGGTTTTTGTATTGGTTGGGAGCCTGTGTTCACAGAGTCATCCAGGGCCATGGGAGTGAGCTGGTGCTGGCATGTGCCAAGAGAATTTGTTGGAGCCCACCATGAGCTGTCAAGTGACATAGGAGCTGAGAAACACTGGAGTAAGCTGGGAATGAGAGTTCATGGGAGCTCACTCAACTGCCTGTGGCCATAGGAGCCTCATAGTTAATGGAGTGGATCAGGGCCTTGAATTAATGGGAGCATTTTAGGAACCCAAAGCAGTCAAAGATACTTGAAGTTACAGGGGTTTTCTGTGGCCGCTGAACCACCAGGGGCTCCTGGAGCTAGCTGGCAGACAGATGGGCCAGGAGCCTAATTTCACAGAGGCCCTTTATGAGCCTGAGGCCAATGAATCTGCCTAGAGTATGCAGCCTACCTGGAGCCACTGGAACTGGAAGGTTTCAGGGTGAACCAGTGTCTGGTTTCATGGGAGCCTTGTAGAGCCTGGTGCCATGAGAGCTGCCTTGGGCCTTGGCTGCCAGCCAGCATGAACCAAGGATTCCACCTGGGACCACTAGAGTTGTCAGATGCCTGGGTGCAATGAGGGCCTAGATTCTTGGTAGCATGCAGGGAGCCCTGCCTTGAAAGCTGCCAGATCCATAAATGGTGTCTGGGACTTCTGGATCAGGCAGGCACTGGGGTGAGCTGATTTCTTGATTCATAGGAGCTTGCAAGGGAGTTACAGAATAGTCTGGGGACACAGGATCCAGCAGGTACCTGGATGAAATGAGCTTCCCAGGACCCTGGTGTTGGGGGGTTACCTGGTTACGTGATGTTAGGGGGATTACTGGAACTGGCAGGCACTGGCAGGGAGGAGGCTCTAGGTTAGTAGGAGCCTGCAGGGAGCTGCTTAGGCCTTCTGTGCCTCAAGCTGATATTGCTCAATTTGAAACCCTGGAAGAACTGGTAAATGTTTTTGGATCATGTTGTTTGTAAAATACTCTGAGAAGGGTAGGCTGATAGGGTTAAAGCTGAAATATAAGGAAGGATTCCATTCCAGGTAGACTTTGGGGCCTGGGATGGATGTTAGTACTTAACATTTATTGTATTCTTTGCCTGAAACTCTGTAAAATATTTTAGATACATTCGTTCATGTAATCTGCATAATTAACCTACAAGACTAGATGTATTGCTCCCATTATACAAAGAAGTGTGGCAGTCCTATCTTTTATCATCCAAATTGGAACATTTTGAGACATGAAAGCAACAATAAGTATTCTAGAACAACAGGCATAAACTAGGACTTTCCTAAACTGGGATGTTTGATCACTTTCACTAAAGTAATTTAGGATCAGAGACATTGAATGAGTTAAACTTATAATTGGGACAAGTCAAACATTAAAGTCTATGCTTCTCAAAATTATCACACTACCATCCACAGAAAGAGGGCAGTAAAGAAGAAAGGCTCAAGAGTAATATGAGACAAAGATACACACATATTCATTATCTGTGTTTTATAGTAGAATTTCCAGAGAAGATATAAAGGCTCCTCTGACCATTGAATAGGCCTTAGTAGAGAATTATTGCATCACATTTGGAATTGTACAGACAGCACTGAATATAGCATCTTGTATATTTTGAGATTTCTTTTTTTTTTCTACTGTGATTATGTGTGGTCATAGAAGTGCATTGTATATATGAGAAAATGTTAATATCATGGAATAGCAAAATTGAGTAAGAAATATAAATCCTTTTTATGCTCTTCCATTTACTAAATGACTTTAATAACCAATGTGAACAATTACAAACTGGCCTGTGACCTTTTAAACAATTTTGTTAACAGATTCAAAATTCTCTTACTGTCAGAAGATATACAGGAAAATTTTGAAAGTACCAAAACTAATATTTATTTTGTACTTTGTATTTTAAAACATTAGAAACACTGACAAAATGTTTTTTAGACTTTAATTTTCAGTGTTTATGTTTTAAATTACAAGGTGTTAAAAAATATTATACCCATAAACAAATATCATTCTTTATTTTACCCTTTATTGGATTTAAAATTCTGCTTCTATCCCAGATTAAATCACAAATAGTTAATTACTTGAACTCTTTAAGCATTCAATACCCAATGTTAAAGCTGTTACTGTTGAGTTTTAAAAAACAAAATGTTAAAAATTTTTATAACATTAGCTTCACTATACTGATGAGTTTCCAAAAGGACGAAGTAGCAATGTATAGTACATCCTTTGCCTTGTGTACTTCCATTTCTTCTACTTTGTTGGTGTATCAGTCAATTTCTTCTTGCAATTCTGTGAAATTATATATATATATATTATATATCAGATATATCTGATTGTATATATATGATTGTATATGATATATATACAATATACAGATTGTATATATCTGTATATGATATATATATCAGACATATCTGATATATATATATATATATGTTATCAGATGCATACAAATATATTTCATCCAGAAACCAAATCTTTTTTCCAGTGAGTAATTTTTTCCAGTAGTTTACCCTAATAATTTTTTTTTTGACATACAATCTGTTATATTTCAGGTTTTCAAACTAGCAGTGTCTCACATATAGCATATGTTCATGGATATGCCTTCATGATTGTAAGATTCTGTCTTACTTAGTTTCTGATTTTTGATTAAAAAAAAAATCTAAATTTTTCCAGTTGTCTAGAAAGTAAAAAACAAACCAAGAAACCTCAAGATTTTATTCTGATGAACTATGTGTGACTGATTCATGAATTAAATTTGAGTCAAACTGTGGCTCTAACTGACCTAGTATTCTTTTACAAACTAGGTTCCTAGGTATCTATCTGAAGCATGGATTTCATTTCTTACTAGCTGTGACCTTGATTAAGTACCAAGCTCCTTGCACAGAGTTTCTTCATATGAAAAATAAGTATTAGAATACCAGTTTCAGTGACTAGTTATAAGAATCGAATGAGCTAACAGATAAAGGTCTTTGCCAGTATATCTGACTCATAGTAAATGTTTAATAAATTGCTGTTCTTTGGTTTTAACTCTATGGAAATAAAAATAAAGCAGCAATAGTTCTGCCACCAGTGTGGGGATATCTAAGTGACATTAAGTTTGTCATCATTTTCCTACTACCCCCAGTAGGAGGTCAATGAGTTGTTTAAATCAGTTTCTGCCTGTGTGGAAATGCCTCTGTGAAAATCATTATTAGTTGAATTACTCATTCAAAGCATATATGGGAAATATTTCTTCATAGGAGTAAGCTTGTAAAAGTACATGGTTTTTAACAGAGAACACCTACATAATTTGGGACTTGCCCATTCTTCCATTTTAAAACCATTCTGATTCATTCACTCAAATGCCATTGCAACCAGAGTAATCATTCTAATACAAATATGATCAGGCTATTTCCTTGAGAATCTTTCAATAATTCCTCCTCTACTCTCAGTATACAACTGAAATTCCTAATGATAATTAAGGCTACATAATATAGTTATGTCACTGTTCTTTCCATCTTTAAAATGTCTGTGCCCCCCAAACTTGATACCCCCAAAATACATAAATAAAATAAATTATATATTAAGTAAATTTCCTACTAGTTGGTAGCACCAAGCTTGTGGAAGTTTCCAGAAGGTGCAATTCCCAAGCCAGAGTTTGTATAGAAACTCCATGGTGTTCATGTCAATTGGAAATAATACAATAGTCACCTCTTAACCATGGTTTCACTATTTGTGGTTTTAGGTATCCTCGGTAAACTGTGGTCCAGAAGTAGACAATTCTGACATAACATCAGAAGACCGGTGGTAGCCTAATGCTACATCTCATTGCCTACATCATTCACCTCCCTTCATTTCATCACACAGGCATTTTATTATCTCACATCATCACAAGAGGAAGGGTGAGTACAGTACAATCAGATATTTTGAAAGAGAGAAACCATATCTAAATGACTCTTTTTATAGTATGTTGCTATAATTGTTCTATTTTATTATCATTACTGTTAATCTCTTATATTGTGCTTACTTTATAAATTAAACTATATGATAGATACACATGTATAGGAAAAACAGAGTATATAGATGGTTTGGGACTATCCACACTTTGCAGGTGCCCACTGGGGGTCTTAGAACATGTGCCCCATGAATATGGGGGGATTGCTGCCTTTCTGTTTTAGCAATTCGAGAAGCAATCAGCCACAGTCATCCATGAGTAAATGGGATTATAGTGACATCAGTAGCTGCAGTTCCGAAGACCTGAATTCTAGTGTAGAGGACAAAGACACTGACAGACTGGATCAAGTTTGGGTGTGATGAATGAATACACAACTGCAAACACAAACATAGAGGAGTGGTCAACATCTATAGTCTTCATTCAGTCATCACCTACCATGGATGTGCTTTCTGAGCTTCCGCATGCATGTGTTCTCATAGCTTTTATTCCCCCACTTGAAACTGCATTACATTTTGTTGCTGTTACTTAACCAATTTTCTAATTTCCCAATGAGAATGTGGCTACATGCAGGGAGAGGCCACAGTGACTTCTCCTTAATTATGTTCTCAGTACTTCGTGTACTCCCTTCTGTATAGTATGAATTCAGTTAATGTCTATTAAGTTAGTCTGTGTGAATGTATTCTTCTGTTGTGTGTCTTTTTTTTTTTTTTTAAAAAAAACATACTCTTAATAGTTTGTGGCCAGTTTGTGAAAAAAACGTGTGTCTTTCTGCATCATGGAATATACTTAATAGCCTTTCCCATAGCAGCTGCACCATTTTGCATTCCCACCAACAATGCACAAGTCTTTTAGTTTCTCCACATCTTCACCAACACCTTTTAATTTTTTTGTTTTGTTTGGGCTTGGGAGGTGGCTTGTTCCTTGGAAATAGCATCTTGAGAGGTTTGAAGTGATGTCTCATTGCGCTTTTGATTTGCATTTCCTTGATGGTTAGTACTGTTCAGCATTTTCTTCATATATACGTTGGCCATTTGTATATCTTCTTTGAAGAAATGTCTATTCAAGTCTTTAGCCCCTTTTTTATTTTTAAGTTAAATTAATTAACATATAGTGTATTATTAATTTCAGAGGTAGAGTTCAGTGATTCATCAGTTTTATATAATACCCAGTGCTCATTACATCACGTGCTCTCCTTAATATCCATCACCCAGTTACCCCATCTCCCCCACCTCTCTCCCCTCCAGCAACCCTCAGTTTGTTTCCTGTGGTAAAGGGTCTCTTATGGTTTGTCTCCCACTCTGATTTCATCTTGTTTTATTTTTCCTTTCTTCCCCCTATGATTGTCTGTTTTGTTTCTTAAATTCCATATATGAGTGATACCATATGATAATTGTCTTTCTCTAATAGCCTTATTTCACTTAGCATAATATCTTCTAGTTCCATCCACATCATTACAGAAGGCAAGACTTCACTTTTTTGATGGCTAAGTAGTATATTCCATTACATATATATGTATATATATATTATACATATATATATATACACATACTAATTGTTAAGATGTCTATACTACCCAAAGCAATATACAATATGTATATTAATTTCCTGTTGACCCATTCATTCTTTGTAGGATGCTCTTCAGCCTCTATGTATTTGAGTTCTTTCCAAGTTTCCCCTTGTGATTGAGGTCAAGTTTCAAAGCATTATGTTCTGAAAATATGCAAGGAATGATCCCAATCTTTTGGTACCAGTTGAGACCTGATTTGTGAGCCAGTATGTGATCTATTCTGGAGAATGTTCCATGTGCACTCGAGAAGCAGTGTATTCTGTTGCTTTCAGATGGAGAGTTCTGAATATATCTATAAAGTCCATTTGGTCCAGTGTGTCATTCAAAGCTATTGTTTCCTGTTGATCTTCCACTTAGATGATCTGTCAATTGCAGTGCATGGGGCGTTAAGTCCCCTAATATTATTATAGTATTATCAATGTGTTTCTTTAATACTTCCTGTTGGATAGACCCTTTAATTATGGTATAGTATCCTTCCTCATGTATTATTACACTCTTTAGTTTAAAATCTAATTTTTCTCATATAAGGATTGCTACCCTAGCTTTCTTTTGATGTCTATGAGTATGATTAATGATTTTGCAACCTCTCATTTTCAATCTGGAGGTGTCTTTGGGTATAAAATGAGCCTCTTGCAAACAACCTATCAATGGGTCTTGCTTTTTTTATCCAGTCTGATACCCCGTGTCTTTTGATTGGGGCATTAAGCCCATTTACATTCAGAGTAACTATTGAAAGATATGAATTTAGTGCCATTGTATTACTTGTAAGGTCACTGTTTCTGTATATTGTCTCTGTTCCTTTACTGTGTATGTTAATTTTGGGCTCTCTCTTGACTTAAAGGATCCCCTTTAATATTTCTCGTAGGGCTGGTTTAGTGACCACAAATTCTTTTAGTGAGTGTTTATACCGGAAGATTTTTATCTCTCCTTCTATTTTGAATGACATCTTAGGTGGATTAAGTATTCTCAGCTGCATGTTTTTTGTTTTCTTTTTTTTCATTTAGCACCCTGCATATATCATGCTAGTCCTTTCCAGCCTACCAGGTCTCTGTAGATACATCTGCTGCAAGTCTAATGTCTCTACCCTTGAAGGTTACGGACCTCTTGTCCTGAGCTGCTTTCAGAATTTTCTCTTTGTCTCTGAGATTTGCGAGCTTCACTATTATATGTCGAAGCTTTGACCTACTTTTTTTGATTTTGAGGAAGGTTCTCTGTGCCTCCTGAGCCTAAATGCCTGTTTCCTTACCCAGATTAGGGAAGTTTTCAGCTATAATTTGCTACCTTCTGCACCCTCCCTTTCTTCTTCCCCTAGTATCCAATTATTTTAATATTGTTTTGCTTTATGATATCACTTATCTCTTGAATTCTCCCCTTATGATCCAATAGTTGTTTATCTCTGTTTTTCTTAGCTTCTTTATTCTCTATCATATTTCTTGTATATCGCTAATTCTCCCTTCTGCCTCATTTATCCTAGCAGTTGGAGCCTCCATTTTTTATTGCATTTCGTTAGTAGCCTTTTTTTAAAATTACAACTTGATTAAATTTGAGTTTATATTTCTCCAGAAAGGGATTCTCTGGTGTACTTATGCTTTTTTTCAAGCCCAGCTAGTATCTTTATAATTGTTCTTCTGAGCCCTAGTTCTGCCATCATACTTATGTCCTTGATTAGGCCCCTAGCAGTCAGTACTGCCTCTTGTTCTCTTTTTTGATGTGAGTTTTTCAGTCTTGTCCTTCTGTTCAGAGAACAGATGAATGAGAGAACAAAATACTTAAATGGCAGCAACTACCTCAGAGAAATATATACTAACAAACTGGAAGAGACCCAAAACTGAAAAAAAAAATTAAAAACACAAACAAGACAAAACAAAAAGAGAGAGTATAATCAGACAGGTGAACAGAACAGAGCAATACACTGGATCTTGGGTGTATTTTGATCTGTTTGTTAGAAAACTAGATCCCAAAACCATAAGAAAGAAAACTTTTTATATATACAAGAATAAAATCCAATACAATGAAATGATACAATGTAACTGTAAATGAAAATTAAAAGACAAAATAACAAAGAAAGAATATAAACAGACAGGTGAATAGAAGAGAGCAATACACTATATATATTTCTGTTTGTTGGAAAAAACTACATCCCAAAATTGTAAAGAAAGAAAAGCTTATATATATACAAAAATAAAGTTAAATACAATGAAAGGATAGAATATAACTGTAAAAATGAAATTTAAAAAAGCCTTAATAGTTGATAAAATAAGAAATTGGTTGAGAAAGGAAAGAAAAAATTAAAATTGAAAGACTAAAGAAACAGGAAAAAAACCCCTTGAATTCTATATATTATTTTCCCTTAGCACTGGAGTTTTGCAGTTCTGTGTGATCAGTAAACTTGGTCTTGGCTCGCTGATCTCCTGGGGGAGGGCCTACTACACTAACTCTCCGCTGTCTTTGCCCCACATGGAATTGCATCCCCCCACTGGCAGGCGGCCAGGCTAAATATAAGTGGCTCTAGATCAATTACTCCTGTGTTTCTTGTCTCTGTGGGCACTCCATGCTCACCCAGCCGGTGACTGGAAGTTTCTATCTCAGGCATGTGACCCCGTTTCGAGTCCTCAAACCCTGCAGATTCCTGTATCATGGACATGCTGCTCCTCCCCAGGGAAGGAAGGAGGGTCTCCCTGGTTCTGCCACTTTCTGGGCCCCTGCGCAGGTCATCGACTATGCCATGGTCTGCGGTTATGGCAACGCCCAGCCGAGAGCCCACTCCTGGGCTCCCTGGTTGCAGCCGGCTTCTCCACTCTGATGCCTGGGAACTCTGCTGCACTCAGGTGCCCCCTCTTCCTGAGGATCCTGAGCTCACACTGCCTCACCTAGGATTCTGCCCCCACTTTGCCACTTGAGTGCTTTTCAGGCAGGGACATCACTCAGTGGAGCAGATTTCTAGAAGCTCTGATTTTGCACTCCACTTCTCTATCACTTTCTGGTGCTGGCTTACGGAGGCTCCCCTCCCCCCTCAGTTTATCCTCCCATATATCACTTCTGATTCACTTTTCATTACCTCCTGCCTTACAGAAGGTGGTGACTTTTCTGTTTGTAGAGTTGCAGCTATTCTTTTCTTAGATCTCTGGTTGAGTTTGTAGGTGTTCAGAATGATTTGATAGCTATCTAGCAGAATTCCTAGGACCAGATAAAACTAAGGTCTCCTACTGCTCCACCATCTTGGAAGGTCTCGATATTTAAATCTTTTTAGTGGAAATCCCATGCAAGATGCTTTATTTTGCAGATTAGATTCTTTCAATATTCCAGCCAGATCTAGAATCAGACTTCTAGTGTCTCCGAATAAAATGTAATAACCAGAGAGAGACCTCAAGGGCAGAGATAACCACAGAATATGTGGAGAGCAGGAAATAGAACAAAGTAATAAAAATGGAAAAGGGGAGAAGGACAAAGAAAGTGAACTTGGATAAGATTTATCACAACAGGAATTCAGTTGGAAAATGTGGATGGGGCCATAACTTCTGGTAGGACAAGGTGGGCTAGAATCATGGCTCCCTGATCTTCTCCTGAAAGTAACACAAGGGATGGTCATTGGAGCTTTGCTTTGGTTGCTCTCTTCTTTCTCTTCTCTTCTTTCTCTTCTCTTCTCTTCTCTTCTCTTCTCTTCTCTTCTCTTCTCTTCTCTTCTCTTCTCTTCTCTCTCTTCTCTTCTTTCTTTTCTTTCCTCCCTCCTCCTTTCCTTCCTTCCTTCCTTCCTTCTTTCCTTCCTTCCTTCCTTCCTTCCTTCCTTCCTTCCTTCCTTCCTTCCTTCCTTCCTTCCTTTCTTCTTTCTTTTTAAAAAGATTTATTTATTTTGAGAGAGAGGGAGCATGAGCAAGTGGAGGGCAGAGGGAGAGAGACAATCTGGAGTAGACTCCCCACTGAGTATGGAGCCCAACAGAGGGTTCCATCTTATGACCCTTAAGTCATGACCTGAGCTGAAATCAAGAGTTGGGCACTTAACTGACTGTGCCACCCAGGCATCCTGGCAGTGGGGAATATCTAAAGATGGTAAAATAAAGATGAGCTGGTTTGGGATTCTAGAACTAGAGAACTAACACAATGGCAGGGCATCTTGTATACCCTTCCACTATGCCTATAAGAATTTTATTATAACTTGGTATTTCCTGATCCAACCTAATAATAAAAGACACCCTAGGCAGATTGTTTCCTTGCCCTGATTGATGGCTTTCCACTGACAACACCAGGTGAGTCCAAGAGCACCAGCTAAGGAGATTGATTGGGAGCCTAACTAATAATAAGCAGCTGAGGAAATCACTCATCCTTCCAAACCTGAGATTCTCCTCTCCCGTGCAGAGACATCCAGGAACCCAGCAGGGGTAAACACACCATTACAAGCACACTGTCTAGGCAGCTTTCTTAATTTATATTGACTGAATACCCCCTTCTTCCAGCTAGATGCACCAGGTCGAGCAGGTGGGAAAGCTTCTTCTCCCCCCTCATGCAGCACCAGCAGAGACCAGAGGGAGCCCCTGTGGTACCAAAAAAGCCAAGACCACAAGAACACTGTAAAGCCTTTGAGAATTGTCATTAGAACCACAGATCACAAAAGTGGGCCAGAATATGCATGCTAAATCTAAAAATGGTGACTGCCTGCTAAAATAAGAATGAAATGTTCCCAGAATCTCTCAACATAATAGCCAAAATGTCTAGGGTACTATAGAAAATCCACTATGATACCATGAACCTGGGAAACAACTTGATAAAAGCTCTTAGAAAATTAGGAATGAGGAGAGGAAGTACTTCAACTCAATAAAAAATATCTACAGAAGACATACAACTGACCTTATATTTAATGGTGAAAGACTGAATTATCTCTTCCTGTTATTGGGAACAAGGTAATTATGTCCTGTTTCACCACCAACAGTTAACATCATAGTGGAAGTTCTAGGCAGTGCAATGATACAAAAATATAAGTGAACAACAACAAAAAAATAAAACATACAGGATACGTGGAATTAAGACTGTCTTTATTTGTAAATCATAGGATTGTCTATGTAGACAACCCAAGAAGTATAAAAGCAAAACAAAACCTTCCTAGAACTAATAAGTGATCTCAGCAAGGTTGCAGAATACAGGTTCAATATACAAAAATTATTTACTTTTCTATATACTAACAATTAACATGTGGAAACAAATTAAAAACATGATAGCATCTATAGTCATTCCCAAGAAAATGAAATATTTATGTAAAAAACTAAAACATGTTCAGGATACAAATGCTGAAATTTTACAATGCTGATGAAAGGGGCATCTGGTTGTCTCAATTGGTTAAATGTCTGACTTTTGATTGCAGCTCAGGTCATGATCACGGGGTTGTGAGATTGAGCCATTGGCTCCATGCTCAGCAGGGAATATGCTGGAGATTCTCTCTCCTTTTCCCTCTGCCTCTCTCCCTGCTTATGCATGCATGTATGCATGCACTCTCTTTTGTTAGATAAATAAAGTCGTTAAAAATAAGTAAGTAAAATGCTGATAAAAATGAAAGAAAATCTATATAAATGGAAATACACACTGTTCATTTGAAGACTTCACAGAGTAAAAATATCAGTTCTTTCCAAAATGATGTATAATTTTTATGTAATTTTTATCAAAATCCCAGCAAAATTTTTATAGAGACAGATTATAGATAAACTTATTCCAAAATTCAAATGAAAATTCACATTCCTTTCCTAGGAAAACTAAAAACAATCTGACAGTATTTGACTTTAGCAATGTAGTAAGCCTTAGAATCATATAGAATTATTTCTCCTACTTTATTATTCTTTTTAGAGTGCTAGATACATAGATTAATATAACAGAATACAGAGCCCACAAATAGACCCACACAAATATGACTGACTGAATTTTCACAAAGGAATAGAAGGACTTAGTAAATAATGCTGGAGCACTTGGATTGCCACTGGCAAAAAAGAAAGAAAAAAAGAAAAAGAAAAAACAAACAAACAAACAAACCTTGACCTAACAAACATTAACACAAGAGGGACAATAGGCTTAAATTTATAACACAAAATGAGAAAAATTTTGGTAAAAAAACATGGAAAAGTTTTGGATATACAGCCACACAGTGAATCTTAGATTTGACACCAAAAGCATGATTCCTAAAAGGAAAACTTGGTAAACTGGATCTCACTGAAACTAAAAACCTTTATTCTGTAAAATATACCCTTTTTTAAAAATTTTTATTTATTTATGATAGTCACACACAGAGAGAGAGAGAGGCAGAGACACAGGCAGAGGGAGAAGCAGGCTCCATGCACCGGGAGCCCGATGTGGGATTCGATCCCGGGTCTCCAGGATCGCGCCCTGGGCCAAAGGCAGGCGCCAAACCGCTGCGCCACCCAGGGATCCCAAAATATACCCTTTTAAGGAAATAAGAAGACAGACTAGCCCGGGGGGAAAATTGTGCACCCCAGGTGCCTAACAAAGGACTAGTATCTAGAATATATTGAAAAAAATGTTAAAAATCAACAGTAAAAAACATCCAACTAGAAAATGGTCGTGATGACTTTTTAAAAAAGGATTATTATTTTTTTAGAGAAGTTTTGGGAGGATGACACAGATGGCACAGAGATGTTCCATATATAGCCTAACCCTTCACATGCATAGCCTCATTATCAACCGCACTCATCAGAATGAAGTGAAACACCAAAGATGAACCCACATTGATACATTATAATCACCCAAAGTCCATAGTTTACCTTAGGGTCCATTCTTGGTGTTATGTATTCTATTAATTTGGACAAAAGTATAATGACATAAATCCATAACTATAATGTCAAATGATATTTTCACTGGCCTGAAAATCCTCTTTGCTCTGCTATTTATCTCCTATCCCCTCACTGCCATAACTACTGATTTTTTATCGTCTCCATAGTCTTGCCTTTTCCATAAAGTCATATGGTTGGAATCATAAACTTTTTCAAATTGATTTCTTTCACTTAGTAATATGCATTTAAATTTCCTCTGTGTATTTTCATGGATTCATAGCTTATTTTTTTTAGCTCTGAATAATATTGTATTGTCTGAATGTCCCAGTTTATCTACTCAGCCACTGAAGGACATCTTGATTGCTTTAAAATTTTGGCAATTATGAATAAGGCTGCTAAAAACATCCTTGTGCAGGTTATCATGTGGACATAAGATTACAATTTCTTTGAGTCAATACCAAGAAGTGTCACCACTGAATCATATGGTCCAAATATGTTTAGTTTTGTAAGAAGCCACTAAACTATTTCCAAAGTGACAGTATCATTTTGCATTCCTACCAGTAATGTATGAGAGTTCCTGTTGCTCCATATTTTTGTAAACATATGGTGTTGTCAGTGCTCCAGATTCTGGTCATTCTAATAGATGTGTAGTGATACTTCATTGGTACTCTAATTTGCATTTCCCTGGTGATATATGATGTGGAAAATCCTTTCATATGCTTATTTTCCATCTATGTGGCTCCTCTTCTAATTCTCTTGTTGTTGGCTTTTGCAGAGTGAAAGTTTTTAATTTTAATAAAATCCATCTTATCCATTTTTTCTTTCATGAATTGTGTCTTTAATGTTGTATCTAAAAAGACATCACTACATTTAAGGTCATCTAGGTTTTCTCCTGTTTGTCTTCTATGAATTTTATGGTTTGCACTTTACCATTAGGTCAATGATGCATTTTGAGTCAGTTTTGGGGGAGGGTGTTAGTTATGTGTCTAGGTTATTTTTTTCATCCCTTCACTTTAAATCTCCATGTGTCTCTAGATCTGAAATGAGTCTCTTATAGGCAGCATATAGATGTGTCTTCTTTTTGTATCTATTCAGTCACCTATGTCTTTTTAAAAAGATTTTATTTACTTATTCATGAGACACACACACACACACAGAGAGAGAGAGAGAGAGAGAGAGAGAGGCAGAGGGATAAGCAGACTCCATGCAGGGAGCCTGTTGTGGGACTCGATCCTGAGTCTCCGGGATCATGCCCTGGGCTGAAGGCAGCGCTAAACCACTGAGCCACCCAGGGATCCCCAACACCTATGTCTTTTGATTGGAGTGTCATTTTTTTATATAAGGAATAATTATTGGCAATTATGTACTTATTGCCATTGTGTTACTTGTTTTATGGTTTTTGTAGTTCTCTGTTCCTTTCTTCTCTTGCTTTTCTTCCCTTTTGGTTTGATGGTTTTCTTTAGTGATATGCTTGGATTCCTTTCTTATTATTTTTTGCTTATTAATTATTGATTATTGATTTTATAGGTTTTTGATTTGTGACTATTATTAGGTTCATATATAATATCCTATATATAGCAGTCTATATTAGTTTGATTGTCACTTCAGTTTGAACTCATTCTAAAAGCACTAAATTCCCCACCCCTGCATTTTATGTATATTGTCATATCTACATCTTTTTAACTTTTTTGAATCCTTTGATTTTTATGATATAATTGATTTTGCTGTTATTGTGGTTTATCTCTATACTGGTTTTATAGGTGATTCATCTACTATTATCATGTTTGTATGTACCTGTGAAATGTTTTCCTTTTGAAATATCTTCTTTCTTGATTGAAGCCTTTCCTTTCCATTCAAAGAATCCCCTTTAACATTTCTTATAAAGCTGGAGATGAAGTCCTTTAACTTTTGTTTGTCTGGGACACTCTTTATCTCTCTTTCAACTCTGAATGATATACTTGCTGGACAGAGTATTCTCAGCTCCAGGTTGTTTCCTTTGAACACTTTGAATATACCATGCCACTCCCTTCTGGCTTCATGAAAAGCTTCTGCTAAAAATCAGCTAATAGCCTCATGAGATTTCCCTTATATGTAACTGTTTTTTTTTTTTTTTCCTCACCCACTGCTTTTAAAATTCTCTCTTTATTGCTACTTTTTGCCATTGTAATTATTGTATGTCTTGGTATGGACCTCCTTGGGTTGATTTTGCTGGGGCTCTCTGTACCTCCTGGATCTGGATTTCTGTTTCCATCCCTAGATTAGGGAAGTTTTCAGCTATTTTTCTTCAATTAAATTTTCTGCTTTCTTTTCTTTTTTCTCTTCTCCTTCTGGATCTCTATAATGCAAATGCTATTATGCTTGATTTCTATATTCATATTTTCATTTTCTATTCATATTTTCTATTATTCTTTTTTCTTTTTCTTGTTCAGCTTGATAGTTTTCTATTGTTTTATCTTCCAGATCTCTGATCTGTTCTTCTGTTCTCTCTAGTCTACTATTTTTTTCTTCTAATGTATTTTTAATTTCAGTTACTGAGTCCTTCATCTCTGCTTGGTTCTTTTTGAAATTTTCTGTCTCTTTGTTGAAGATTTCACTGGACCCTCCACTCTTTTCTCAAGTCTGGTGAGTATCTTTATGACCATTCCTCTGAATTCTTTGTCTGGCATTTTGCTTATATTTGTTTAGCTTTTTGTGCTTGATTATGCCCTGTTCTTTCATTTGGGGCACATTCTCCTGCGTCTTCATTTTGTCTAACTCTCAGTGTCTGTTTCTATGTGGTTGGGAAAGTTAGCTACATCTTTTGCTCTTAAAAGTAATGGCCTTATGAAGAAGAGGTCTGGTAATGCCCTGTAGTGCAAAGTCCCCTGTGCACCACAGTTTGGTGCTTCAGGGGTGTCTCCTATGTTGTGTGTGCTCTGTTGTTGTGATTGAGATGTGTTTGCCTTCAGTCCAGTTGCCTGCAATGCTCTCTTTGCCTGTTATGGGCAAGGTTTGGTCCCTGTGCTGTTAAGGAGCCAGTCTTAGGCCACCTTGGGCTTGAGTTGGGTCAGACCAGATGCCTGCCCTCAAACCATTGCTGGGGCTACAGTCATACTTGTGTCTGTGGTTATCTTACCATATTACTGTCTCATCAGGGCAAGTCACTTTGCAGTGGTGCTGGCCATTCTTGGAGATGGTTGCAGGATGAGATCTGCAACTTTAGAGGGACTTTAGAGGGACTCTGCTGAATGGGAATGATTGGGTGGTGCAGTGTGCAGGAGAATGCAGGGGGAGGATGCACTTTAGCAAAGTTAGCTGATTCCCATAGGTATCTAAGTATCTAGGGTTAGTGGGAAGAGGAGAAAATGGCACCAGCCAGCTCCTTTATTCTTGGAGAAGTCTCCCATAGATATCTGCCTTTCCTGTATTTGCTCTGAGACCAAGAAATATGTTCCCGCATACCCTATATGTATGCTGCTTTTATGCTTTTATGCTATACCCAGGCAAGATTGTTGTAATACTGTTTAAAGGTTGAGACTCAGTTTCTCATCACCCTTAGGCTCTCTCAGAGCCAAGCCTGCTGATTTGTAAAGTTTTTGATGGCAAGCCTTGCTGATGGAAGCATGTGGTGTTGGAATGATTCTGTATCTTGAGTGTGTCAGTGTCACTCATGATCTTCGTTGTGGTGTCAGACTGTAGTTTTTATTTAATTAACTTTTTTGATGCACTCTTCTCAATTCAATTTTATTTTAGGGTTGGAACAACATATATCTTTTCTATATATGTGAATGTATATATGTAAACACACACGATGTTGGTGAATTAATGTTTGTGATATTTTTACTAAGCAAAGATGTGTAAACCAAACCCACTGTAGTTTTAAAAATATTACCCAGGAGGAAAGTGACTAAAAGGGACATGGTTCTTTCTGTAATATTTCTCATAACTGCATATGACTCTGTAATAATCTGAAAATTAAAAAAACATTTAAGTAAAAAAATGATAGCTATACTAGTTGGACTGAAGTCACAACTAATTCACCTCTTTCATATACACAGAGTTAGGACTCACTTAATTTGCAGGGTTGAGTGCAAAATAAAAATGTCGAGTATCTTGTTTAAGTATTAGTAATAATTTGAAGATGTCCATGGTGACATATTAAACCAAGAGGGAAGCCCTTTTGAGCACGGAGATCTGCTGCTGGACAGACAGCATGTTCATGTAGTTGGTCTCGCACAGTCATTTTTAGGCCCAGTCGTCATTCATCATTGATTGCTCATGCTCAGTGTTTTTGCTTCTGGAAGAGGGTACTTTCTTTGCTGAACTATTTAACAATAGTTGCTTTGCTCAGCAGGCTTCCCTCATTTCTCTTTGCATCATGCACTTTGCATGATGCTTCCCTCATTTCTCTTGCATGATGCACTAGGATGAAACACACCATTTCTCCTACCCTTAAAGGAACATTGATATTCAGAATATTTAAACCCAGGAACTTGACTATCAGAACAAGTTCTAGCCAGTGTTCTGCACTTGGGAAAATGGCTTTATCTGAAACTAGAAGAAAAAAGGTTGTAGATATTCTCCAGACCAAAGCTTCATCACGAAGATTTTTGATACCGAAGTTCATAATGTTTCCTTAAGCAGGTATAAATTATTAGTACTTGAATTCTAAGTATTTAATAGCTGAAGCTTATTGGACACTTTTACCTAAATCATAGATTTCATTTTTCAGAAAAGTCTGTCACCATCTAGATCTTTAGGGTAAGAGAACTTAGTTAATATGCTGTAATAATTTGTGTAATAAGAAATTACCACAAATTATGGTTTAAAAAAATAAATTATCTTATAGTTCTGAAAATCAGAGATTCAAAATGGATCTTATTGAACAAAAATCAGTATTGGTGGAGCTGTATTCCTTTTGGAGCTTTGGGGGCAGGGGGATCTGTTTCCTTGCTTTTTACAGCTTTTAGACACCACCTGCCTTACTTGTGTTGCAGCCTCTTGCTTCGTCTTCAAAGCCAACAGCACAGCTCCTTCAAAACTTTCTCTAGTTAACATTGTTGTTTTCCTTGAAAGAAAGAAGAGAGAGTGTGTGTGTGCACGCACACAAGGTCAGGGGAAGAGCAGAGGGGATGGGAGAGACAAGCTTAAGCAGACTTCATGCTCAGTACAAAGCCTGAGATCATAACCCAAGCTCAAATCAAGAGTCAGATGCTTAATTAACCAACTGAGCCATCCAGGCACCAAGGCACCATACAGACCTTTCAAAAGGTCTTATTTAAAGACCTTTTGAAAATGTTTCCCATGTAAGGTAATATAGCCACAAGATTGGAGATTAGAGGTGCCAAAATTGTGCCTACCATGTATACAGAAAGTCAAACAACTACCAGGTTATAAGAGTTGTGTTAGGGGTGGGATTATTTTGCTCCAAAGTCTGTGCTCTTTCACAAAATGTACACAGCTTTTTATATTTCTCTCACATTGAATACATCTATCACCCATTCTGTTGTCAAAACCAGAAAGGCCAAGAAAAATGGGGCAGCGGTCAAGTAAGACTAAATAATTTTCATGAGGTTTTGCTGTTTCCTATTTTTTTTATCAGCAATCTTTTCCAATGATACAAAATCTGATAAAATTACTTTTACATTAGTCACTTGAAATAGTTCCTTCTATTGAGTCGTAATGAGGTCCCTGAAGGAACTTTTTCTCTTTTTTTTAAAGCCAGACTATTGGTCATTCATTTCTGTCTCTTAAATATGTGCCTAATTTTTTAAAAATCTTGTTTTGGAAAGGAAAAAAAAGTCCTTTTCCTAAGTGAAATTAAAATACATCTCTGTGTCCTATGTCATTGTGTAAAAACTTGTCACTGCATCTTAAATATGGTGTCAGCTAGGGAAGTCGAGGCAAAATGGTGGAAGAGTGGGGGTCCTCAACTTCTCTGGTCCCACAAACTTACCTAGATAACCTTCAAAACATCCTGAACACCTGTGAATTCAACCTGAGATGTAAAGAGAGAACAGCTGGAATGCTACAGAGAGGAAAGTTTTTGCTTCTAAGAAGGTAGGAAGGAGAAAAAAATTAAAAAAATCAAGTCAGGGAGGGGAATCATGACGAACTGGGCAAAAGCAGAACCGCAAAAGCCTCCAGGGCACAAAAGCCCAGCTCTGGACAAGTGGAAACTTTAAAAATCCACACCTGAGTTTTCCCTGATGGAAAAGTGCTTAGCAGGGAAATAAGACAGAATCATAGGAGAAGTAGTGAAGCATCAAGATTCCCAGAGACATTATACAAGTAGGGGCACCTGGGGGAAACTCACCCAAACTGCAGTCCAATCTCGGTAAAGGGCTGGAGCTCTGTAGCCTTCTGGGTCATTGAGGAGAAGCCAGCTTGTTTAGTGGGCTGGCTCTGGAACTCCCTTTACTCTAGAGCCTGGCAACAGAAGGAGGTGACTGCCCTCAGTTCCCTTCGGGAGAGACAGTACCTGGGAGTGTGGGTCCAGCAATGCAGGGCCCTGGATCTGAGGGTGCCGAAGCAGACAAAGCCATCCATTCATTCCCATCCCCCTTGGGACAGACAGAAGTGGGGAGGGCACAGGAATATGAGGACTCTTGTTGCTGGGCTACTGGAAAGCTGTACAGATCAGTGCACCCATGCCTGCCCCCAGGAGCATCCAGGCCAGTGTGTATTGGGAGACTGTGGTTAGTTACTTGAGGGGAGCTTGACTCTAGAGCTGAAATCTAGCAACCACCATTTTTTCTCCTCTTTTCACCTTGCACCTGAGAGAGGCAGGGCCTCTAGGGAATGAAGGCTTCACAGGATAAACAGCTCATACTGAGCCTGGCACCTGGCAAGGGGCGGGCATCTCTGCCCAGGCACAGACACCTGAGAATCAGCACAGCAGACCCTTCCCCAGAAGAACTACTGGAAGTACAAGGGAAAGACAAGTTTACTGAAAAAGTAGCACTGGAAAGCTCCAGGACTGAGGGAAAATAGTATATAGAACTAGAGGGACTTTATCTTTTCTTTCTTTTTTTTTTATTATGACCCGTTTTTATATCAGGTTAAAAATTTCCAATACATATTTTTTCTTTTCCTGCCTTAACTATAATATTTTACCAACTCTTCTTCATATTTCTACAGTAACATGTCTTAGATATAGTTTTCACTTCTGGATTCCCTTCAACATATTCAATTTAATTTTGGTAGATATACAAGATATGAGTTTTTGTTTTTTCTGTCTTGTTTTGCTTGACAGTAGTGGCAGTTAGTACCTTCTAACATGTGACCAAAATACACCCAAGTGGAACACTGTGTTGGTTCATTTTGTGAGATTATATCTCTCTTCCTTCCCATTCTGCCTTGCCCTTTTATCTTGGTTCTGTTTTTGTGGTTGATGTTGGGTCTTTATATAAGTATGGCTGGCTTATATAAATTTGAGATGGAACATATTCTAACATGCAGAACAAACTACACTCAGAGCCAAGAGGAGCACCCTCTAGATCCCTTCAGGGAGACTATAATCCCTCTCCACCACCACTTCCTCACCATCACCATTCTTCCCCTGCTTCTTTTCTTTTTCTTTTTGTTTTCTACTTTGTTTATGTTTTTTTTTAAATTTTTTACTATTTTGTTTTAAAATTTGTTTTTCACTTTAGTGGTCCTTTTGTTTTATTTTGTTCTGTTCTTTTTTTTTAATTTTCTAGTCTCTGACATCTTTGGAATCATCTAGGGTATATTTTACTTAGGTTGTGGTTGATACTTTTACCTCAGCTCACTCATAGAGCCACTCTGCACTGGAAAAAGATGACTAAAAGGAATAATTCATTATGAAAGAAAGAACCAGAAGCAGTAATCTCTGCCACAGAGTTACTAAACATGGATTTAAATATATGTCAGAAATTCAATTCAGAAGTACAATTATGAAGGTACTGGTGGCTCTGGGAAAAAGCATAAAGGACTCTAGAGTCTTCATTACTGCAGAATTGAGATCTAATCAGGCTGAAATAAAAAATACTTTGAGATGCAATCCAAACTGGATGCTCTAACTGCTAGAGTTAATGAGGTGGAAGAAAGAGTGATGACATAGGAGACAAGTTGATGGTAAGGAAAGAAGCTGAGGGAAAAGGAGAAAAACAAAAGCCCATGAGGAAAAGCTTAGGGAAATAAATTATAGCTTGAGAAGGAAGAATATACGTCTAATTGGGATTCCAGAAGAGGCTAGGAGAAAGAAGATCACAAAGTATATTTGAACAAATCATAGCTGAGAACGTCCCTAATCAGGGGAAGGAAACAGGCATTTGGATCCAAAAGATAGAGAACCCTCCAAAATCAATAAAAACTGTTCAACACCTCGACATTTAATAGTGAAACTTTCAAATTTCAAAGATAAAGAGAAACATTCTTGAAGCAGCTCGAGAGAAGAGATTCTTAACTTCTTTGGGGAGAAGTATCAGATTAACAGCAGACCTCTCCACAGAGACCTGGGAGGTCGGAAAGGGCAGGCAGGATATATTCAGCGTCCTGAATGAGAAGAACATGAAGCTAAGAATACTCTATGCAGCAAGGCTTTCATTCAGAATAGAAGGAGAGATAAAGAGCTTCCAAGACAGGCAGAAACTGAAAGGATATGTGACCTCCAAACCAGCTCTGCAAGAAATATTAAGGTGGACCCTATAAAAGAAAGAGGAAGCCAAAGAAACAATCCACAAAAACCGAGACAGTACATGTCATACAATGACACTAAATTCATATCTTTCAGTAGTTACTCTGAATGAGAATGGGCTAAATGATCCCATCAAAATACACAGGGTATCAGACTGGATAAAAAACAAGACCCATCTATTTTCTGTCTACAAGAGACTCATTTTAGACCTAAGGGCACTTCCAACCTGAAAATGAAGGGGTGGAGAACCATTTACCATTCAAAGGGTTCAAAAGAAAGCTGGGTGTAGCAATCCTCATATCAGATACATCAGAGTTTATCCCAAAGACTATAGTAAGAGATGAAGAGGAACACTATATCATACTTAGAGGGTCTATGCCGCTAATGTGGGATCTGCCAAGTATATCAATTATTAACCAAAGTGAAGAGATATTTAGATAATAATATACTAACACTAGGAGACTTGACCACAGCACTCTCAGCCAATGACACCTCTTCTAAACAGAACAGCACCAAAGAAACAAGGGCCTTGAATGATACACTGGACCAAATAGATTTCACAGATATATACCGAACATTCCATCTGAATGCAACAGAATACACATTCTTCCCAAGTCCACATGGAATTTTCTCCAGAATACACCACATACTGGGTCACAAATCAGTCTCAAGAGACAGGATTGTTGCTGCGTATTTTCAGACCACAATGCTTTGAAACTAGAACTCAATCACAAGAAGAAATTTGGAAGAAAATCAAACACATTAAGGTTAAAGAACATTCTACTAAAAGATGAATGGGTCAACCAAGAAATTAGAGAAGAATTAAAAAGATTCATGGAAAGTAATTAAAGTGAAAATACAACTGTTCAAAATCTTTGAGATACAGCAGGAGCAGTCCTAAGAGGGAAATACATCTTAATACAAGCCTCCCTCAAAAAACTTAATAAACTCAAATACACAAGCTAACCTCACACGTAAAAAAATTGGAGAAACACAGCAAAGAAAGTCTACACCAAGCAGAAGAAGAGACACAATAAAGATTAGAGCAGAACTCCATGACATAGAGACCAGAAGAACTGTAGAACATATCAACAAAATATTCCATGCTCATGGATTGGAAGAATTAATATTGTGAAAATGTCAAAGTTACCCAGGGCAATTTACACATTTAATGCAATCCCTATCAAAATACCATGGACTTTCTTCAGAGAGTTGGAACAAATTATTTTAAGATTTTTGTGGAATCGGAAAAGACACCAAATAGCCAGGGGAATTTTAAAAAAGAAAACCATAGCTGGGGGCATCACAATGCCATATTTCAGGTTGTACTACAAAGCTGTGATCATCAAGACAGTGTGGTACTGGCATAAAAACAGACACATAGATCAATGGAACAGAATAGAGAATCCAGAAGTGAACCCTCAACTTTATGGTCAACTAATATTCGACAAAGGAGGAAAGACTATCCACTGGAAGAAAGACAGTCTCTTCAATAAATGGTGCTGGGAAAATTGGACATCCACATGCAGAAGAATGAAACTGGACCATTCTCTTACACCATACACAAAGATAAACTCAAAATGGATAAAGATCTAAATGTGAGACAAGATTCCATCAAAATCCTAGAGGAGAACACAGGCAACACCCTTTTTGAACTTGGCCACAGTAACTTCTTGCAAGATACATCCACAAAGGCAGAAGAAACAAAAGCAAAAATGAACTATTGGGACTTCATCAAGATAAGAAGCTTTTGCACAGCAAAGGAAACAGCCAACAAAACTAAAAGACAACCTACAGAATGGGAGAAGATATTTGCAAATGACGTATCAGATAAAGGGCTAAGTATCCAAGATCTATAAAGAACCTATTAAACTCAACAGCAAAGACACAAATAATCCAATCATGAAATGGGCAAAATACCTGAGCAGAAATCTCAGAGAGGAAGACATAAACATGGCCAACACGCACATGAGAAAATGCTCCGCATCACTTGCCATCAGGGAAATACAAATCAAAACCACAATGAGATACCACCTCACACCAGTGAGAATGGGGAAAATTAACAAGGCAGGAAACAACAAATGTTGGAGAGGATGTGGAGAAAGGGGAACCCTCTTACACTGTTGGTGGGAATGTGAACTGGTGCAGCCACTCTGAAAAACTATGTGGAGGTTCCTCAAAGAGTTAAAAATAGATCTGCCCTATGACCCAGCAATTACACTGCTGGGGATTTACCCCAAAGATACAGATGCAGTGAAATGCTGGGACACCTGCACCCCGATGTTTATAGCAGCAATGTCCACAATAGCCAAACTTTGGAAGGAGCCCCGGTGTCCATTGAAAGATGGAATGGATAAAGAAGATGTGGTCTATGTATACAATGGAATATTACTCAGCCATTAGAAATGACAAATACCCACCATTTGCTTCAACGTGGATGGAACTGGAGGGTATTATGCTGAGTGAAATAAGTCAATCGGAGAAGGACAAACATTATATGGACTCATTCTTTTGGGGAATATAAAAAATAGTGAAAGGGAATAAAGGGGAAAGGAGAAAAAATAAGTGGGAAATATCAGAAAAGGAGACAGAACATAAAGACTCCTAACTCTGGGAAATGAACTAGGGGTGGTGGAAGGGGAGGTGGGCAGGGGGTGGGGGGTGAATGGGTGATGGGCACTGAGGTGAGCACTTGACGGGATGAGCACTGGTTGTTATTCTATATGTTGACAAATTGAACACCAATAAAAAATAAATTTATTTTTTTAAAAAAGAGAACAAATCAACAAAACCAGGAGTTGGTTCTTTGAAAGAATTAATAAGATAGATAAACCATGAGCCAGTCTTATTAAAAAGAAAAGAGAAAAGACTCAAATTAATAAAGTCATGAATGAAAGAGGAGAGATCACAACCAAATGGAGGAAATACAAAAGATTTTAAAAACTTATTATAAGCAACTATATGCCAACAAATTAGGCAATCTAGAAGAAATGGATGCATTTCTGGAAACCCACAAATTACCAAAACTGGAACCAGAAGAAATAGAAAACCTGAACAGGCCAATAACCAGCGAGGAAATTGAAGCAGTCATCAAAAACCTCCCAAGACACAAAAGTCCAGGACCAGATGGCTTCCCAGGGGAATTCTATCAAACGTTTAAAGAAGAAATAATACCTATTCTGCTAACACTGTTTTGAAGGATAGAAAGGGAGGGAATACTTCCAAACTTGTTTTATGAGGCCAGCATTACCTTGATCCCAAACCAAACAAAGATGCTACCAAAAAGGAGAATTATAGACCAATATCCCTGATAAACACGGATTCAAAAATTCTCAACAAGATACTAGTCAATAGGATCCAACAGTACATTAAGAGGATTATTCACTATGACCAAGTGGGTTTTTTCCCAGTATGCAAGGGTGGTTCAACACTTGTAAAACAATCAACGTGATTGATCACATCAATAAGAGAAAAGATAAGAACCTTGTGATCCTCTCAATAGATGCAGAGAAAGCATTTGACAAAAGACAGCAACCATTCCTGATTAAAACTCTTCAAAATATAGGGCTAGAGGGAACATTCCTCAATATCTTAAAAGGTATCTATGAAACGCCCACAGTGAATCTCATTCTCAATGGGGAATAGCTGGGAGCCTTTCCCTTAAGAACAGGAACACGACTCTGGGAAACAAACTAGGAGTGGTGGAAGGGGAGGTGGACGCGGGGTGGGGGTGACTGGGTGATGGGCACTGAGGTGGGCACTTGACAGGATGAGCACTGGGTGTTATTCTATATGTTGGCAAATTGAACACCAATAAAAATAAATTTACAAAAAAAAAAAAGATCAGGAACATGACAGTTATGTCCACTCTCACCACTGCTATTTAACATAGTACTAGAAGTCCTTGCCTCAGCAATCAGTCAACAAAAAGAAATAAAAGACATTAAAATTGGCAAAGAAGTCAAACTCCCCCTCTTCGCAGAGGACATGATACTGTACATAGAAAACCCAAAGATGGGATCCCTGGGTGGCGCAGCGGTTTGGCGCCTGCCTTTGGCCCAGGGTGCGATCCTGGAGACCCTGGATCGAGTCCCACATCAGGCTCCCGGTGCATGGAGTCTGCTTCTCCCTCTGCCTGTGTCTCTGCCTCTCTCTCTCTCTCTCTCTGTGACTATCATAAAAAAAAAAAAAAGAAAACCCAAAGACTCCACCCCAAGATTGCTAGAACTCATACAGCAATTCAGCAGTGTGGCAGGATACAAAATCAATGCCTAGTAATCAGTGGCATTTCTAGACACTAACAATGAGACTGAAGAAAGAGAAATTAATGAGTCAATCCCATTTACAATTGCACCCAAAACTCTAAGATACCTAGGAATAAACCTAACCAAAGAGGTTAAGGATCTATATCCTAAGCTCTACAGAACACTTATGAAAGAAATCAAGGAAGATGTAAAGAGATGGAAAAGCATTCCATGCTCATGGATTAGAAGAATAAATATTGTTAAAACGTCTATGCTACCCAGGGCAATTTACACATTTAATGCAATCCCTATCAAAATACCATGGAAAGAAAATCAACGTGGAGGGCATCACAATGCCAGATTTCAAACTGTATTACAAAGCTATGATCATCAAGACAGTGTGGTACTGTCACAAAAACAGACACATGGATCAATGGAACAGATTAGAGAACCCAGAAATGGGCCCTCAACTCTATGGTCAACTCATCTTCAACAAAGCAGGAAAGACTATCCACTGGAAAAAGGACAGTCTCTTCAATAAATGGTGTTGGGCAAATTGGACAGCCACGTGCAGAAGAATGAAACTAGACCATTCTCTTATGCTATAAACAAAGATAAAAAAAAACAAAGATAAACTGAAAATGGTTGAAAGATCTAAATGTGAGACAAGAATCCATCAAAATCCTAGAGGAGAACACAGGCAACACCTTTTTTGAACTTGGCCACAGCAATTTCTTGCAAGATACATCTATGAAGGCAAGGGGAAAAATGAACTATTGGACTTAATCCAGATAAAAAGCTTCTGCACAGCAGGAGAAACAGTCAACAAAACTAAAAGACAACCTACAGAATGGGAGAAGATATTTGCAACGACGTATCAGATAAAGGGCCGGTATCCAAGATCTATAAAGAACTTCTTAAACTCAACACCCAAGAAACAAACAATCTAATCATGAAACAGGCAAAAGTCATGAACAGAAATCTCACAGAGGAAGACATAGACATGGCCAACAAGCACATGAGAAAATGCTCCGCATCACTGGCCATCAGGGAAATACAAAACAAAACCACAATGAGATACCACCTCACACCAGTGAGAATGGGGAAAATTAACAAGATGAGAAACAACAAATGTTGGAGAGGATGTGGAGAAAGAGGAACCCTCCTGCACTGTTGGTGGGAATGCAAATCAATACAGCCACTGGAAAACAGTGTGGAGGTTTCTCAAGAAGTTACAAATAGAGCTACCCTATGACCCAGCAATTGCACTGCTGGGGATTTACCCCAAAGACACTGATGTATTGAAATGCCAGGACATCTGCACCCCAATGTTCATTGCAGCAATGTCCCCAGTATCCAAACTGTGAAAGGAGCCATGATATCCTTTGACAGATGAATGGGTGAAGATGTGGTCTATATACAATGGAATATTACTCAGCCATCAGAAAAGACAAATACCCACCATTTGCTTTGATGTGTTTGGAACTGGAGGGTATATATGGTGAGTGAAATAAGTCAGTCAGAAAATCACAGTGATCATATGGTTTCACTCATACGTGGAATATAAGAAATAGTAAAAGGGGTTATAAGGGAAAGGAGGGGAACTGATTGGGAAAAATTAGAGAGGCAGACAAACCATGAGAGACTCTTACTAACTCTGGGAAACAAAGGGCAGTGGAAGGGGATGTGGGTGGGGGCATGGGGTAACTGGGTACAGGCACTAAGGAAGACACTTGATGAAATGAGCACTGGGTGTTATACTATATGTTGGCAAATGGAATTTAAATTAAAAAAATGTTTAAAAAAAACACTTAAAATATGCTGTCAGCTCTTAGACATGCTTCACAAGGAAGTGGACAGGATCTTAGTTTTTAGAAGTCATGAAATTCATAGTTTAACATAGATCCCTTGTGTTAATTAGAAAGTTATTTTCTCACATTTCACCCTTCACAGTTTGTGTTCTAGGCATCTTAAATATCAGGAGTCTCCCAACTATCCTCATGTTCTCTTCTCTGAAGGCATAGATGAACACAGTTCTTTTCAACTGAATCACTCTGCCATTTCAGCCTCACAGTTTCATTCATCATCATGACTAACATAACTAATTTTTCTGCTTCTTTTTTTTACAATAAGGAGCTGTTTCAGAAATAGGTTTTCTGAGTGTATGATTGACTCACCAATGTCACAGGAGTCAACATTTGACCTTTACTGACTACTGACTAGTAGTAGTAAAACTGCTACTTTAAAGTAGTTCCTGGGGATCCCTGGGTGGCGCAGCGGTTTAGCGCCTGCCTTTGGCCCAGGGCGCGATCCTGGAGACCCGGGATCGGATCCCACGTCGGGCTCCCGGTGCATGGAGCCTGCTTCTCCCTCTGCCTGTGTTTCTGCCTTTCTCTCTCTCTCTCTCTCTCTGTGCGACTATCATAAATAAATAAATAAATAAGTAAAAATTAAAAAAAAAAATAAAGTAGTTCCTAAGTTAGAACCTTTAATCATGGAGTCTGTCAGTAACTGTGAATTTAGACATTTTAGTCCTTACTCAAGGACTAAATAAAATGAAAGTAAAAATATCATGGTGACAACAAACTGTAGTTTTATATTATCACACCATGATAATAATAGCAAAAGTATTGTTATTAGTTCTGCCATTTGTGTAGGAATTCCAAGGTAATGTGAAATTTATCAAGGCTCATTTTCTGTCCTCTTTGACAAGAAAATCATGGAGAATGCAAAAAGGATAAACCTGAAAATTTATATTTACTTTTGTAGATGGTAATACAAGTTGAGAGATACCAAGTTTATGCTGAGAACTAGAAGAGGATTTAAACAAAACAAAACAAAACAAAACACCACAAGAGAAACCTCTTTTCAAGAATTGGAGAGTTTTCAGGGTAACTAGAAGAGCAGCAAAGATTCTGGAATTTTTTTTTTAAGGAGGATGAGCTCTTGGGAATAGGTTTTAATTTGAGATTAGGATTACTGTTCTTTTACTTGCCTAAAATTCACTGCCTCCGAGGACCAACTGCCTCATTCTTACAATAATTTCTCACCTTCTTTGCATAATTCACGAGTATTCTCTATCTCACACCAAAGCTGAGCTAGCTATAATGACTTTTTTAAAAATTATTTTATCTTCTTGCCATTTGCCTAACCAAACTAGTTTCTCTTTCTTAAGCGCCTGCAAGCGAAACAAAATCTTCAGTTACACAGGAAATTGTAGCCAGAATGTGACCTTTTGTCTCACTCTGGAGCTCAAACCGCCTGCTGAGCGGTTTTTTTTGTAAAAACGGGTCTCAGAATGCATGACAGCACTGGAGTGGAGGAAAATTTTGTACCAGTTGACTTGCTGGCAACCCCAAGTAAGAAGCTGGACTGTATGTAATGAATGTGGGAACTAAGGTGGTAAGGTTATAGCAGTGATGCTATCTGGTTTCTGCACAGGAAAAATGGCTAAGTCTTTTAAAGTGTTTTCAAGGATAAGAGATGAAATGCTAGAGGATATAAATTAATTTATAATATGCGTAAAAATATGCAGATACTTAAGTGCACTTGTAACAAGTAAGGAGAGAGAACTATTAGAGAAAGATATAAAAGAATAGGGTCAGGTTAAATTTATGATTGAGAATAAAAGTGTAAAAATGTCACTGAAACACATTAATATTTTATTATTAATATATTTATAATGATTTATCAATAAGCTAATAAATAGTAAAATTAAAATATTAATTTAAAAATTAAATTATGAAATTAAAATTAGTAAATATGAATAAAAATTAATTTTACTAAGGGGTGTTAAATGACTTCAGTTATTTCTTCATTCATTTGGTATCTTGAGTATTTCTAACAGCTGCTTTAAAGTATATGTCAGATAATTCTAACATCTGTGTCATCTCAGCATTGGCTTCTTTTGATTGTCTTTTCCTATGGAAGTTGAATTTTCATGATTTTTCATATGTTTAATAATTTGGACTGTATTCTGGACATTTTAAAGTAATATTTTGTTGTGAGACTTTTGACTTTATATAAATTTTTGAAGTACTATTATGTTTTTACCTGGCAATTATTCTGGCTAGGTTTAAGAATTCTGTAGGCTTTGATTCCAAAGTCATCTCACTTGTTGGTTCACATCTTTTCCGTGTATGTGTCAACCATTGGTCAATCTGGGAAACATTAATGAAAAGCTTTCTAGTGTGGATAGAATGTTGGAGAAAAATATGCCTGTTTAGCCAAGAACACCTCTAGATGAAGCAGCTAAAAGTGTGTGTGGTAGCCAAGAGATGGAGTCAGAAGACAGTTCCAATGGTAAAATTTACAAGAGGTTTTAGATAAGTAGGGTGGTTTGAGATACAACACAAATGTAGAAAATTTTACAAAACAAATATACAGCTTAATGAATTATTCTAAGGTGAGCATCCTTGTTAAATACTATCTTTGTCAGGGGAGAACACTTGCTATCCAGCTCAGAAGCCCTCCAGGTATTCCCTTGAATCACACTAAACTGACTTTTATGAGAATCATTTTCTCACTTTATTTTTATTTATTTATTTTTTAAATATTTTAATTTATTTATTCATGAGAGACAGAGAGAGAGAGAGAGAGAGAGAGGCAGAGACACAAGCAGAGGGAGAAGCAGGCTCCACGCAGGGAGCCCGAAGTGGGACTCCATCCTGGGTCTCCAGGATCAGGCTCTGGGCCGAAGACCGCGCTAAACCGCTGAGCCACCCGGGCTGCCCTTTACTTTGATTTTTTAAAAAAAGCTTTGTAAGTCCCTTTTAATCAAAAGATTCCTCCATGATTGCTTTTTAAAATTTGTTTTTCACTCCTTTCTTTAAGATTCAAAATAATTTATTATGTAGAATTTCCAACAGTCTGAAATTTGTTGATTTTATTCCTTTTTAATTGACATGATTTTCTCTCTTGTATTTCTATTAATTTGGTCTCTGGATCTGGAAGTTAATGAGATTTGCAATTAGGTTTCAGTAGCAAAACTGTTCATGGGTTCTGTCTTAATATCAATTTTAACTTCTGTAAACAATTAAACTCCAGAGACAAAATTGTAAATTCACAAAATAACAAGCCAATTGTCCCCTCTAGTGAAAAGGAATGAAGTGGAAGTAACATTTTGATAGTTAATGCTTCTAGTAGTCTGAAGTCTGTTCTGTATTTAATGTAAACAAAACTAAAAACATGTTTTCAATATATTTTTTTCCCCAGATTACCTGTCTTCAAAAAAGCATTCTATTAACATTAACCGGAATCGAATCTTGGTTATACTCATACTCATACCTCTGATAGTTACAGTGCTTGGACTTATAACAGGTTTGTTAGGTAAGTGAATTGTAATCTTTCTTCATCTAGAGAAGTCCACTTTCCAAAAGAAGAGAGAATTTACTGATGATTTTCCTGTTCCTAATGATTTTTTTATTTCACCAATTGAGTTAAATTCTAATAAACTTATAAGTAGGTTCTAAGAACTTTTTTAGGATTTTATTTATTTATTCATGAGACACAGAGCATGAGAGAGAGAGGCAGAGACACAGGCAGAGGGAGAAGCAGCTCCACATGCAGGGAACCCGATGTGGGACTTGATCCTGGGACTCCAGGACCACGCCCTGGGCTGAGCCACCCAGGGATCCCCGGGTTCTAAGATTTTAATTGTGTAATATAGAAGTCATATTATTGCAAGCTTAATAGAATGACCAGAATCTGCAGAAGGTAGAACCTAGCTGCCAATTATATTGTGCTTTAATTTATGTTATTGCTAGGGCTTTTATTATGTATTTTTACTATATATATACATACATACGTGTATTATATATTCATATATATTTTATTTATAAACATTTATATATTTTGTATATTTATATATATACACAATTTACTCTCAAATTACATTTTCTTTTAAAATTTTTTCTTTAGATTAAGGATATATGGGTTATAATTGACATATGACATTATATTAGTTTTAGGAGTGTAATATAATTGAAATTACATTTTCAATTAAAATTACTCAAAGGTAATGTATGTAGATCTTAATGGAGGACACATCAAAATAGAGCTGTAGAAGCTGATTGTGTATGATTTATGACATTGTGTTTATGCTTAGATATTGGCCAAGAATTCAGTAATTTTTAAGCAATATATTAATGAGGATATAAACTGAGATGATATTTTAAAGAAGCGAGGAACACAAAAACATGGTGGTTATAAAATATAAACTTCTTTGACCTTTCAGTAATCCTATCACTTGTGAATAGGACTGTGGGGCTGCTATTTTCCATTATTCTCTACAATGCCATTGACTTCTGTAAGATGTCACTATCAAGCCAGGATTTCCCAAAAGGAAGGAAAAGGGTACATTGAGGAGGGACGGTCTTTTAAGGTCTAGGACAGAAAGTGGCATACAACCCGTTCACTCAAGTTTCATTTGTGAAAACTTAGTAAGAAAGCCACACAGAAATGAAAAGGAAAAAAAAAAAAGAAATGAAAAGGAATCTGGGAAATGTGATTTGCTCAGGTTCCATTAAATTATTATGGAATAAGAAGAAAACAGAAATTTAAAATCTTCGCATAATCTGCAATACAGACTATATCCTTTCAGATATTCCTTCAATGTTTCAGGCTTTGTGGGAGTGTTTATTTTTCTTTTATATTTTGAATTGTGGTAAAATATACATAACAAAAAAGTTACCACTTTATTTTTAAGTGTGCAATTCAGTGGCATTAAATACATTTCAAGTATTATCTAACCACAACCACTATTCAGTTCTCGAACTTTTTCATCATCCCAGCAGATACTCTGTACCAGATAAACAGTAGTATGTACCTATTGCCCCCTTGCCTTAGCCCTCCTAACCATCATTCTAATTTATATATTTATGAAGTCACCTTTTCCAGATACTCCTCTGAGTGGAATCATACGATGTTTCTCTTTGTATGTTTGGCTTATTTCACTTACCATAATGTTTTAAAAACTCCTCCATTTTTTAGGTTTTAGATTAGAAAAATTAGATTTTTAAAATTAGATTAAAAAATTAGATTTTTATGGCTTTTCAAGGCCAAAAGATTTTTTAAATTAGATTAAAAAATTAGATTTTTATGGCTTTTCAAGGCCAAAAAATATCCCAGTGCAAGTACAAATGATGTATTATTTATCCATTCATTGATGAACATTTATGTTGTTTCACCTTTTGGTAATATTGTGAATAATGCTGCTATGAATATTGGTGTACAGTATCTAAGTCTGGTTTCAGTTCTTTTGGGTCTATATGTAGAAGTTGAATTGCTGGGTCATATGATAATTCCATGTTCAACTTTTTGAGAAAATATCAAACTGTTTTCACAGTGGTTGTACTATTTTACATTTCCATCTGCAACACACAGTGGTTCCAGTTTTTCCACATCTTCACCAACTTTATTTTCCTTCCTTCTTTTTGTAATTGCCATCTTAGCGGGAGTGAAATTTTGTCTCCTTATGGTTTGAGTTTGCATTTCCCTAATAATTGATTAGGGAGCTTGAGTATTTTTTTGATGTCGGATTTAGCCATCTTCCTTGAAGAAATGACTATTCAAATCCTTTGCCCATTTTTAAAAATTGGGTTGTTTGTTTTTTGTTGCTTAGTGGTAAGAATTCTTTATGTATTCTGAATATTAATCCCTTATTATATATGATTTTAAAATATTTTCTCTCGTTCCGTGGGTTGCCTTTTCATGCTGTTGATGGATATCATTTGAGGCAGAGAATTTTTTTTTATTTAATATAATCTAGTTTATCTATTGGTTCTTTGTTGCCTGTGTTTTGGTTGTCATATCCATTCTTCCATTTTTTCCTGTCTTTTTCAAGATTATTTTGGATATTCAGAGACACATATGATTCCATATAAATCTTATAATAAAATTTTCTATTTTTGCAAACATTACTATTGGACTTTTTTTCCTTTACCTGCCTAGAAGAGTAAGGTTTTTGTTTTGTTTTGTTTTGTTTTTTGTATTTTTTTTATTAGAGTTTGATTTGCCCACATATAGTATAATACCCAATGCTCATCCCATCAAGTGCCCCCCTCAGTGCCCATCACCCAGTCACTCCATCCTCCCACCCACCACCCCTCCACTACTCCTCCTTATTCATTTCCCAGAGTTAGGAGTCTCTCATGTTCTGTCACCCTCTCTGATTTTTCCCACTCATTTTCTCTCCTTTCTCCTATAATCCCTTTCATATTTTTTATATTCCCCGTATGAGTGAAACCACATAATGTTTGTCCTTCTCCCATTGACTTACTTCACTCAGCATAGTACCCTCCAGTTCCATCCATGTCAAAGCAAATGTGGGTATTCGTCATTTCTAATGGCTGAGTAATATTCCATTGTATACATAGACCACATCGTCTTTATCCATTCATCTTTCGATGGACACCGAGGCTCCTTCCACAGTTTGGCTCTTGTGGACATTGCTGCTATAAACATCAGGGTGCAGGTGTCCCGGCATTTCCCTGCATCTGTATCTTTGGGGTAAATCTCCAGCAGTGCAATTGCTGGGTCGTAGGGTAGCTCTATTTTTAACCCTTTGAGGAACCTCCACACAGTTTTCCAGAGTGGCTGCACCAGTTCACATTCCCACCCTAATCCATCAAAATCCTGGAGCAGAACTCAGGCCACACACTTTTTGAACTCGGCCACAGCAACTTCTTGAAAGATACGTCTATGAAGGCAAGGGAAACAAAAGAAAAAATGAACTATTGGGACTTCATCAAGATAAAAAGCTTCTGCACAGCAGAAGAAACAGTCAACAAAACTAAAAGACAACCTACAGAATGGGAGAAGATATTTGCAAATGACATATCAGATAAAGGGCTAGTATCCAAGATCTATAAAGAACTTATTAAACTCAACACCCAAGAAACAAACAATCCAATTATGAAATGGGCAGAAGACATGAGCAGAAATTTCATCAAAGTAGGCATACACATGGCCAACAAGCACATGAGAAAATGCTCCGCATCACTTGCCATCAGGGAAACACAAACCACTGGACTTTTGATAGGGATGGCACCCAATCTGTAGATCTCTCTGGGAAGTTTTGCCATCTTAACAATGATAAGTCTAATGCATGACCATTAGATGTCTTTCCATTTATTTGTATTTTTTTAAATTTCCTTTAGTATTGTTTTATAGTTTTCAGTGTACAAGTATTTAGTTTCCTTTGTGAGGTTTATTCCTAGTTATTTTATCCTTTTTGATGCTGTAATAATGGAATTGTTTTCTTAATTTCCTTTTGCATTGTTCATCACTGATATATACAAATAGAACTGATATTTCTGGTTTGATTTTGTATCCTGCAATTTGCTAAATTTGTTTACTAGTTTTAACATGTTTTTGGTGGAATTTTTAGGGATTTCTACATATAGGATCATGTCGTTAGTGAATGGAGATAATTTTACTTCTCTCTTTCCAATCTAGGTGTCTTTTATATATCTATATCTATATTTATATCCATATATTTTTTGCTGAATTGTTCTGGCTAAAATTTCCAATAATATATTGCACAGAAGTGGTGAAAGTGGGCATCCTTGTCAGCTTCAAAATATAGAAGGTCTCACAAAATTTCCTTAGTAGAAGGAAGATCCTTAGTAGAAGGAAACTCAGGGTAAAATTATGTCTTTTGTCCTCTTGGGACTATTTAGACATGGATCTGACTATTTCATCTTAAGAAACTTTATTCAAAAAGATATCTATACCTTGCCCCTCATTTTATTTAGGAAAGTAGCTAGAGCTCTTGAACTATCTCTTCTCTGAGGCTGATAAAATCTTGCTATCGAGGTACCTAATATTTTAAGAAAAGTTTTCAAACATTGTTGAAATCCAAGTTAAACAGGTATATAGCCCAGAGTTTAAGGTATTATGAATTCTTTTTTCAATTCATCCACTAAGGCATTAGTTGACTCTCAGCTTTGACATTTGCTGTGTAATATATGCAGTGACTTTCAGGATTCTGTTCCTAATTTGAAAAATAAGGATAACACATTTAGTATTTCACATGACTATTGAAAAGTGTATTAGAAAGCACTTGGTAATATATATAGAAAAATATATCAATAAGTTGTTTTTATTTTTAGTACCTAGAAGAAAATTGCATGAGATATCATCATCAGAGTGTTTTGAAGCTGCATGCCCAGAAAGCTGGATTGGTTTCCAAAGAAAGTGTTTCTATTTTTCTGATGACATCAAAAATTGGACGTTTAGCCAGAGGTTTTGTGACTCATATGGTGCTGATCTTGTTCAGATTGAAACCCTCCTGGAACTGGTAAGAAAATAGTTCTGTCTAGAATAAAAAAATTGCCCCCTCCAATGTAGTATGTAATTCTTTGTGAGAATGTCTAAAATACAGGTTTAGGGGATCCCTGGGTGGCGCAGCGGTTTAGCACCTGCCTTTGGCCCTGGGCGCGATCCTGGAGACCAGGGATCGAATCCCACGTCGGGCTTCCGGTGCATGGAGCCTGCTTCCCCCTCTGCCTATGTCTCTGCCTCTCTCTCTCTGTGTGACTATCATAAAATAAAAATAATAAAATAATAAAATAAAATAAAATACAGGTTTAGATGCCTGCCTAGACATTGATTTTTAACATAAGGAGAGAAAACCCAGCAGATGCTACATTCTGCAGTGGGCTATCCACAGTTACCTTAACATTCATAGCAGGAAGGTGGCCAGAGAGCAGGCCCATGCTTTCTTTGACTTATGAGCAAGAATTGTGCAAATAGAATTTAAAATTAGAGAGGGAAATGTAATTTTCAATTTGTATGAAGTTAACATTGTTTCAAAATGAACCAGGCAGGAATGATCTTAGAGAAGGTGGCAGAGTAGAAAGCTCCAGGAATCTCTACCAAAACATCAATTGAATTGGCAGAAACTCTCTAACATAACTGATTTGGAACTCTGGAGTCTTGCAGCATCCAAGGGATAACTTAATGAAAGGTTAGTAAATTTCACTTATTCTCAGTGAATTTTGGCCTCCTCACTCAGTGTTCACCATTCTCTATACCTTATCATGGCTAGAAGCCATGAAGACTTCTGGCCATTTTTCTGGTAAAGCTTGCTGGAGCCAGGATGGCCAATAAGAACATTATTATTCAAATATTGTGGTTATGTGTTATTATTTTTGAGTGCTGCTTTTCATTACTGAGGGACAGATACAGAGGTGGGCTGGCATTTTTTTCTTCAACTCCTGCCAACTGAAGTGATTTCCAAAGGATTTAAATAAACAATACTTGTTTCTTTCTTCTCCTTTTGGGAGCCAGACATTTAAGAAGATCTTTGGCAGGTAACTGGATGACCATAGAAATAATAAAATAAACATTCAGTGATGACACATGGTAGGGAATACACAAAATTTTGCAAAATTATTTGGAAAAGTTACAAACAGATGGCTCCATATCTCAATAATCAAAATTCAACAATCTCTGAAGAAAAGAATTATATTTCCATAGTTAGCATAATTAAAAATTCATAATGTCCAGTTTTGAGCAAAGAATTTACAAAACATACAGAGAAATAGGAAGGCATAGCTCATTCACAGGGAGACATATCTGACAGAGAACATTCCTGAGGGAGCCAGATATTGGAAATATTAGTCAAAGATGTAAAATCTACTGTCTTAAATATATTAAATGAGCTAAAGAAAACCATAGACAGGAAAAGTAAAAGAAATCAGGAAAATGATATATCATTAAAGTGGTAGAATATCAATAAATATCAATTTCAATAAAGAGGTAGAAGTTATTAAAGGAAACGAAATAGAAATTCTGGAGCTAAAAAGTACAATAATTGAAATAAAAAACTCACTAGAGGAGTCAAAAGCCTATTTGACAGGAAGAAGAAAGGATCAGCAAACTTGAAGATAAGACAATGGACAGTATCCTGTTTGGGAATAGATTCATGATTCCACTTTCAATATGGATAAAACAATCAGAGAGTAGAACAATGAGGAAATAGAAATCTTGAACAATTCTAGAAACCAATTAAACCTAAAGACATTCAGAATGCTCCTCCCAACAACAGAATACATATTCTTCTCAAGTGCAAATGGAACATTTTTCAGTATAAAACATATGATAGGCCACAAAAAAAGTTAATATATTTGAAAAGATTGAAATCATATAAAGCTCCTTTTACAATCACAATGTAATGAAACCAAAAATCCACAACAGAAGGAAAATTGGAAAATTCACAAATATGTAGAAATTAATTCACTATTAAACATCCAGTGAACAAGGAAGAAATCACAAAAGAAAATAGAAAATACTTTGAGACAAATAAAATAAAAACATAACATGCCAAGTTTATGATATATGGTAGAAGAAATACTAAGAGGGAAATTTATAGCTGTAAATGCATACCTCAAAGAAAAAAAGAGAAGTGGGCAGCCCGGATGGCTCAGCGATTAGTGCTGCCTTCCGCCCAGGGCATTATCCTGGAGACCCGGGGTCGAGTCCCACGTCAGGCTCCCTGCATGGTGCCTGCTTCTCCCTTTGCCTGTGTCTCTGCCTCTCTCTGCCTCTCTCTCTCTGTCTCTGTGTCTCTCATGAATAAATAAAATCTTTAAAAAAAAAGAGAGAGAAGTATCTAAAATCAATATCCCAACTGTATACCTCAAGGTAAAACAAAAACCAATATCATCTTTACGACTTTAAAAGAGTAAAAATTTCCCTAAGATGTCACTAAATCCACTAATCATAAAGGAAAATCATACATTTAATTATACTGAAATTAATACTTGCCATCAGAAAAAGATGCTCTAAGTGTAGACCAAGAAATGTGGCATGGAAAACTAGTCTGTAGTGCTGGTGTGAGTATAATTTGTTACAATAACATCATAAAAGAGTTTGGTGTCATTTGGTAAAATTGACAATAAGCATTCACTGTGTCCTAATAATTTATTCCAGGACAAGTGCCAAGAATGTCAGAACAGCATTTATAACAACTTCAAACTTGAAATAAGACTAGTGGAAACTGATCATAGAATAGAGGAACAGGTTGTGGAATAGAGTGTAAAGTGGCATTATGCTGAATTGAAAGTAAACAAGTTATCAACAATTTCTCTGTTTTAATATTTATGTGTGATGTTACTATTAGTACATCTATTCTCTATGTGTTATTAAACAATACAAAATTAAAAAGAAGAAAACTATGAGAGTTAAGAATATAGTAGAGAAGCAACACTACTTCTGGGAGAGGCCAGATAATGACAGGTTAATGCATATAATCTTTTTTTTTTCTTTTCTGAAAGAATTTCCTATTGAGGTATAAAGGCCCCTATGACCACTGGATTGGGCTCAGCAGAGATTTAGGCCAACCATGGAAATGGGTAAATGGCACTGAATGGCCCAACTGGTAAGTTCTGAAAAATATGATAGCAGTATTTGTATTTGAATTTCCTCTTTGCATGAAACCAAATGAGTTCTTCATTTATATGCTCTAAACGTTTTTATTTTAAGATTAGTTATGATGGAATCAAGTGAAAAGTTGTAAGTTTCAGAGGTTTTGCAAGCTCCCCCAACCAAATATAAAATCTATCATATGTGGCATAGTAGAATGGTAAACTTGACTCCAGCCTCATCTGTGTAATTTGCCAACTCTTTCACTTTGAAAAAACTACATACTATCTTTAAGACTGTTGCTTACCTCTACAACAAAATTAATTGTACTTGCTCGATTGCTCTCACAGGGTTGATATGAGAACTAGAGATTTTGATGTATATGACTGTACTGTTTAAATGTTAAAATCTTTTATAAATGCAAGTTAAATTACTATATTAAACCATAACTGCATCAATCCTCAGCCATTTTCATAGAGATGAGTGATGGTAATGGCATCTATTATTTGTAAGATCATAATCATAATGTCTAGGACAAGTACAGTTTGGCATTGTCAAATTCAATCCCATTCATATACCTATTGGATTTTTATATTACTGGAAGAGTTCTGGATAATGCTGAAAGACTTGGATTTAGACAATTTCAATAAATGTTTTCTTATCCGAGGACACGAGGAGGTTTTGAAATGTTGCTTTACGAGGTTATGAAAAATAATCAGCTTTGGAAATATCACTTTATTTGCTGCAAAGGGCCAGTGGTAGTTTTGATCTTACCTACTAGCTTTTTTTTTTATCTTGGACAGACACTAAGTTTTAGGAATTAGAACTTATATTTATACAGTGTTGTATGTGTAGTGCCTAGCACGTTGTGGATACTTGGTAAATATTTAGGATTAACTTTTACTTCGTCCTTTCTAATACTGAAATAGTAATGTTTACATTATCTAATTCTCTAAATGTTTAAAGGAGCAAGTATATTGTTAACTATTCAGTTGGAAATTGTTCATCACAATAGAGGTGAAAAGTATATTTATTACGTGCTAGCATGTTTTAAGCATAGGCAAAGCATGTCACACTATAGCAATTTCAAACAGTACAGAGGAAAAACTTAGAGTCTAAATTCTGACCCAGCTGTCTGTGTCAGGCCATTTAAATCCTGATAAATAGTACAGGAGAAAATCAGGGCCTAACAACAACAACAACAAGAACAAACAACAATAAAATTACCTGTAACATAGGAACATTTCTTTTCTGTGCTCTTTCCCAAAGTGAAGAAAGTGTGAATAGCATGTGTCCTGTATTTTCATCAATTTAGATATGAATCCTAGTTTTACTTGTTATAGAATCTTAGAAAAATCTGTTGTTTTTTTATTTTTATTACTTTTTTATAAAAAATGATATATATCTCAGAAGGTAAGTTTAAATTTTAAAGAGATGGTATGTGTAATGAATTTTTTTGTAATGAATTTTATATTTAGAAGCTGATTTAATGTTAATTTCTTTATATTTTTATCTTTATCCTCTCTGCTTTTGAAGAGATATCTGGTGGCAAACTGATTCTGCTTCTTCCATTGCAGTTTTCCTATCAGAGGAGGTGGAGAGTGTGCCTATTTGAATGACAAAGGTGCCAGTAGCGCTAGGCACTACACGGAGAGGAAGTGGATTTGTTCCAAACCAGACATATATGCCCAGATGAAGAGGCAAACTCTATCTGATCTTCAGGTAGTCATTGGGATGTATCACTAAATGTATTTATACAATCTAGTTTGACCCACTTTATTGCAAATTGCAAGATTTCATTTTCTTATGGCTGAATAATATTCTAAAAATTCAATTTTTAAAAAAGATTGTATTTATTTATTCATGAGAAACACTGAGAGAGAAAGAGAGAGAGAGGCAGAGGAAGAAGTAGCTCCATGCAGGTTGCCTGTCTGTGGGGCTCAATCCCAGGACTCCAGGATCACACCTGGGCTAAAGGCAGGCAGCATGGCCCATTTCAAAAGTTCATGGTTAAGATTGCTTTGGCTATTTGGGGTCTTTTGTGGTTCCCTACAAATTTTGGATTGCTTGTTCTATCTCCATGAAAAATTCTGGTGGCATTTTTGATAAGGATTGCATTAAATGTGTAGATTGCTTGGGTAGTATAGACATTTTAGCCATTTTTGTTTTTCCCATCCATGAGCATGGAATGGTTTTCCATTTCTTAGTGTCTTCCTCAATTTCTTTCATAAGTGTTCTATAGTTTTCAGAGCAGAGATATTTTATATCTTTGGTTAGGTTTATTCCTAGGTATCTATAACATCAAGCTGATACATGAAGTGTGATATTTTGCACCTTCAAAAAGTTTAGAAGAAGAGAATTTCTAATACCCAAAACTAGTATTGAGAGACTAAAAAAACTGATGAATGTAAAATTGTACTATAATATGTAAGAAATACCAGAAATAGTAACCTCTGGGGAAGAAAATTGTACTATAAAATTGTACTACAATATGAAAGAAATACCAAAAAATACCAAAAACACAAAAAATACCAAACTCTGGGGAAGAAAAAAAATCACAGTTGGGAAAAGGTTTCACTTTTTTTATAGTACTGTATTGATGATCTTTTTTTAAAATTTTTAAAAATTTATTTATGATAGTCACACAGAAAGAGGCAGAAGACATAGGCAGAGGGAGAAGGAGGCTCCATGCACCGGGAGCCCAACGTGGGACTCGATCCCTGGTCTCCAGGATCACGCCCCAGGCCAAAGGCAAGCGCTAAACCGCTGCACCACCCAGGGATCCCTGTATTGATGATCTTCTTACAACATGGAAGGAACCTAAGTGTCCATCAATCCATGAAGGGTAATGATGATGTAGTATATGTTTCCATATTGTTGTAAATAGAACGATTCATTCTTTTTTATGACTCATGTATACCACATATAAAACAAAACATTAATAATTATCAAAAATATATTAACACATATTAAGAATACAATTTTAGTTAACTAATAAAACTAAAAATAAAATTTTCTTTTTTTTAATAAATTAATTTTTTTATTGGTCTTCAATTTACCAACATATAGAATAACACCCAGTTATTCTATTAACACCCATATAGTTAACACCCAGTTAGCTCATCCCGTCAAGTGCCCCCCTCAGTGCCCATCACCCATTCACCCCAACCCCCCGCCGCCCTCCCCTTCCACCACCCCTAGTTCGTTTCCCCGATTTAGGAGTCTTTTTCTTCTCCCTTCTCTTATATTCCCTTTCACGGTTATTTGTATTCCCCAAATGAATGAGAACATACACTGTTTGTCCTTCTCCAATTGACTTACTTCACTCAGCATAATACCCTCCAGTTCCATCCATGTTGAAGCAAATGGTGGGTATTTGTCGTTTCTAATGGCTGAGTAATATTCCATTGTATACATAAACCACATCTTCTTTATCCATTCATCTTTCGATGGACACTGAGGCTCCTTCCACAGTTTGGCTATTGTGGACATTGCTGCTAGAAACATCGGGGTGCAGGTGTCACGGCATTTCATTGCATCTGAATCTTTGGGGTAAATCCCCAACAGTGCAATTGCTGGGTCGTAGGGCAGGTCTATTTTTAACTCTTTGAGGAACCTCCACACAGTTTTCCAGAGTGGCTGCACCAGTTCACATTCCCACCAACAGTGTAAGAGGGTTCCCTTTTCTCTGCAACCTCTCCAACATTTGTTGTTTCCTGCCTTGTTAATTTTCCCCATTCTCACTGGTGTGAGGTGGTATCTCATTGTGGTTTTGATTTGTATTTCCCTGATGGCAAGTGATGCAGAGCATTTTCTCATGTGCGTGTTGGCCATGTCTATGTCTTCCTCTGTGAGGTTTCTCTTCATGTCTTTTGCTCACTTCATGATTGGATTGTTTGTTTCTTTGCTGTTGAGTTTAAGAAGTTCTTTATAGATCTTGGAAACTAGCCCTTTATCTGATATGTCATTTGCAAATATCTTCTCCCATTCTGTAGGTTGTCTTTTAGTTTTGTTGACTGTATCCTTTGCTGTGCAAAAGCTTCTTATCTTGATGAAGTCCCAATAGTTCATTTTTGCTTTTGTTTCTTTTGCCTTCGTGGATGTATCTTGCAAGAAGTTACTGTGGCCGAGTTCAAAAAGGGTGTTGCCTGTGTTCTCCTCTAGAATTTTGATGGAATCTTGTCTCACATTTAGATCTTTCATCCATTTTGAGTTTATCTTTGTGTATGGTGAAAGAGAGTGGTCCAGTTTCATTCTTCTGCATGTGGATGTCCAATTTTCCCAGCACCATTTATTGAAGAGACTGTCTTTCTTCCAATGGATGGTCTTTCCTCCTTTATCGAATATCGAATATTAGCACCATTTATTGAAGAGACTGTCTTTCTTCCAATGGATAGTCTTTCCTCCTTTATCGAATATTAGTTGACCATTATTAGTTGAGGGTCCACTTCTGGGTTCTCCATTCTGTTCCATTGATCTATGTGTCTGTTTTTGTGCCAGTACCACAGTGTCTTGATGACCACAGCTTTGTAGTATAACCTGAAATCTGGCATTGTGATGCCCCCAGCTATGGTTTTCTTTTTTAAAATTCCACTGGCTATTTGAAGTCTTCTCTGATTCCACACAAATATTAAAATAATTTGTTCCAACTCTCTGAAGAAAGTCCATGGTATTTTGATAGGGATTGCATTAAACGTGTAAATTGCCCTGGGTAACATGGACATTTTCACAATATTAATTCTGCCAATCCATGAGCATGGAATATTTTTCCATCTCTTTGTGTCTTCCCTAATTTCTTTCAGAAGTGTTCTATAGTTTTTAGGGTATAGATCCTTTACCTCTGGTTAGGTTTATTCCTAGGTATCTTATGCTTTTGGATGCAATTGTAAATGGGACTGACTCCTTAATTTCTCTTTCTTCAGTCTCATTGTTAGTGTATAGAAATGCCGTTGATTTCTGGGCATTGATTTTGTATCCTGCCATGGTACCAAATTGCTGTATGAGTTCTAGCAATCTTGGGGTGGAGGCTTTTGAGTTTTCTATGTAGAGTATCATGTCATCGGCAAAGAGGGAGAGTTTGACTTCTTCTTGGCCAATATGAACGCACTTAATGTCTTTTTGTTGTCTGATTGCTGAGGCGAGGACTTCCAATACTATGTTGAATAGCAGTGGTGAGGGTGGACATCCCTGTCTTGTTCCTGATCTTAGGGGAAAGGCTCCCAGTGCTTCCCCATTGAGAATGATATTTGCTGTGGGCTTTTCATAGATGGCTTTTAAGATGTCGAGGAAAGTTCCCTCTATCCCTACCCTCTGAAGAGTTTTGATCAGGAATGGATGCTGTATTTTGTCAAATGCTTTCTCTGCATCTAATGAGAGGATCATATGGTTCTTAGTTTTTCTTTTGCTGATATGATGAATCACATTGATTGTTTTACGAGTGTTGAACCCGCCTTGTGTCCCGGGGATAAATCCTACTTGGTAATGGTGAATAATTTTCTTAATGTGCTGTTGGATCCTATTGGCTAGTATCTTGTTGAGAATTTTTGCATCCATGTTCATCAGGGATATTGGTCTGTAATTCTCCTTTTTGGTGGGGTCTTTGTCTGGTTTTGGAATTAAGGTGATGCTGGCCTCATAGAACGAATTTGGAAGTACTCCATCTCTTTGTATCTTTCCAAACAGCTTTAGTAGATTAGGTATGATTTCTTCTTTAAACGTTTGATAGAATTCCCCTGGGAAGCCATCTGGCCCTGGACTCCTGTGTCTTGGTAGGTTTTTGATGACTGCTTCAATTTCCTCCCTGCTTATTGGCCTGTTCACGTTTTCTATTTCTTCCTGTTCCAGTTTTGGTAGTTTGTGGCTTTCCAGAAATGCATCCATTTCTTCTAGATTGCCTAATTTATTGGCGTATAGCTGTTCATAATATGTTTTTAAAATGTTTGTATTTCCTTGGTGTTGGTAGTGATGTCTCCTTTCTCATTCATGATTTTATTTTTATTTATTTTTTCATTCATGATTTTATTAATTTGAGTCTTCTCTCTCTTCTTTTTAATAAGGTTGGCTAATGGTTTATCTATCTTATTAATTCTTTCAAAGAACCAACTTCTGGTTCTGTTGATCTGTTCCACAGTTCTTCTGGTCTCAATTTCGTTGAGTTCTGCTCAAATTTTAATTAACTCTCTTCTTCTGCTGGGCGTAGGGTCCATCTGCTGTTTTTTTCTAGCTCCTTTTTGTGCAAGGTGAGCTTTTGAATTTGAGTTCTTTCCAGTTTTTGAATGGATGCTTGTATTGCGATGTATTTCCCCCTTAGGACTGCTTTTGTTGCATCCCAAAGATTTTGAACGATTTTATCTTCATTCTCATTAGTTTCCATGAATCTTTTTAATTCTTCCCTAATTTCCTGATTGATCTTTTCATCTTTTAGCAGGATGGTCCTTAACTTCCACGTGTTTGAGGTCCTTCCAAACTTCTTGTTGTGATTTAATTCTAATTTCAAGGCATTATGGTCTGAGAATATGCAGGGGACGATCACAGTCTTTTGGTATCAGTTGAGATCCGATTTGTGACCCAGCATGTGGTCTATTCTGGAGAAAGTTCCATGTGCACTTGAGAAGAATGTGTATTCAGTTGAGTTTGGATGTAAAGTTCTGTAAATATCTGTGAAATCCATCTGGTCCAGTGTATCATTTAAAGGTCTCATTTCTTTGGAGATGTTGTGCTTAGAAGACCTATTGAGTGTAGAAAGAGCTAGATTGAAGTCACCGAGTATAAGTGTATTATTATCTAAGTAGTTCTTCAGTTTGGTTATTAATTGGTTTAAATATTTGGCAGCTCCTACATTCGGGGCGTATATATTGAGGATTGTTAAGTCCTCTTGTTGGATAGATCCTTTAAGTATGAGATAGTGTCCCTCTTCATCTCTCACGACAGTCTTCGGGGTAAATTTTAGTTTATCTGATATAAGGATGGCTACCCCTGCTTTCTTTTGGGGACCATTTGAATGGTAAATGGTTCTCCAACCTTTTATTTTCAGGTTGTAGGTGTCCTTCTGTCTAAGATGAGTTTCTTGAAGACAGCAAATAGATGGGTCCTGCTTTTTTATCCAGTCTGAAACCCTGCGCCTTTTGATGGGGTCATTAAGCCCATTCACATTCAGAGTTACTATTGACAGATATGAATTTAGTGTCATCATCATATCTATCCAGTCCTTGTTTTTGTGGATTGTTCCACTGAACTTCTTCTTAAAGGTGAATTTTAAGAGTCTCCCTTAAAATTTCTTGCAGAGCTGGTTTGGAGGTCACATATTCTTTCAGTTCCTGCCTGTCTTGGAAGCTCTTTATCTCTCCTTCCATTTTGAATGAGAGCTTTGCTGGATAAAGTATTCTTGGTTGCATGTTCTTCTCATTTAGGACCCTGAATATATCCTGCCAGCTCTTCCTAGCCTGCCCGGTCTCTGTGGAGAGGTCTGCTGTTACCCTAATACTCCTCCCCATAAAAGTCAGGGATGTCTTGTCTCTTGCTGCTTTAAGGATCTTCTCTTTATCTTTGGAATTTGCAAGCTTCACTATTAAATGTCGAAGTGTTGAACGGTTTTTATTGATTTTAGGGGGGGATCTCTCTATTTCCTGGATCTGAATGCCTGTTTCCCTTCCCAGATTAGGAAAGTTTTCAGCTAGGATTTGTTCAAATACATATTCTGGCCCTCTGGCCCTTTCGGCGCCCTCGGGAACCCCATTTAAAGGTAGGTTTTTCTTCCTCAGGCTGTCGTTTATTTCCCTTAATCTGTCCTCATGGTCTTTCAATTGTCTGTCTCTTTTTTCCTCAGTTTCCCTCTTTGCCATCAACTTGTCTTCTATGTCACTCACTCTTTCTTCCACCTGGTTATCCCTCATCGTTAGGACTTCTAGTTTGGATTGCATCTCATTCAATTGATTTTTAATTTCTGCCTGATTGGATCTAAATTCTGCAGTCATGAAGTCTCTTGAGTCCTTTATGCTTTTTTCTAGAGCCACCAGTAGCTGTATAATAGTGCTTCTGAATTGGCTTTCTGACATTGAATTGTAATCCAGATTTTGTAACTCTGTGGGAGAGAGGACTGTTTCTGATTCTTTCTTTTGAGGTGAGGTTTTCCTTCTAGTCATTTTGTTCTGTGTACAGTGGCCAAAACTTCCCCTGGAACTGGTCCGTCTACCTGGTCTTCTGGGAGGAGGGGCTTGTTGTGCTGATTTTCAGGTGTTAGCACTTGGGGGAGCTGCTCTGCCCCCTGCCTGGTGCAGGGCTCAGTGGGGGTTGTTTACCCCGTGAGGCCCCAGGAGGAACAGCCCCAGTGGCGGAGCCAGCTCTGCAGCCCTGGATTCAGCCCCCGCAGTAACTCTGGGGCTCTCCGTCTGCAGGGCCTAGAGGCTCCGGGGCGGGGCCGCTGATCTGCTCAGCTCGGGGCAGGAGCGTCCTCGCTGTCCAGGGCCCTCCCGGCCTCTGCCTGACCCGGGGGAGGCCGGATCCTGGGCTGTGTCCCGGCGCCCTGTGCTCCGGGGCCTGCGCTGGTGGATTCACGCTCCCGCCCCGCAGCCCCCTCCGCGGAGCCGCCGCCCGAGCCCCTCCGAGCTGCTCCGGGTCCCGCCGTGCGCGCTGCAGCCCTTAGGGAGCTCGGCGCACTCTCCTGGGGCGCAGGTGCCTGTTAGTGTCCCCAGGAGCCCGAGGGCATCCCCGCCCTCCTGGGTCCTGCTCTAACTCCCTGCGAGCCCCTTTCCGCCCCGGAAGGTCGGTGCAGCTCCTGCTCCTCCGGGACGGGGCTCTCCTGTCCTGGGGTCACTCGCCCCGGCCTCAGCCCGGCTCCTCGCGGGGCCCCTCCCCCTTGGAGGCCTTTTGTTTCTTTATTTCTTTTTCTCTGTCTTCCTACCTTGATAGAAGCGAAAATTTTGTAATTTACAACAATTTAGATGGGTCTGGAGAATATCATGCTAAGTGAAATAAATCAGAGAAAGACAAATACAGTATGATTTCAAGTTTTTATGGAATTTTACAATTATGTGGGGCATCTAAAAAACAAAACAAAGGGACAAACAAAACAGAAACCAACTCATGAATACAGGGAGCAATCTGGTTATTGCCAGAGGGGAAGGGATAGGGAGATGGGTGAAATACGGTGAAGTCATTTAAAAGGCATACAAACATCCATCCAATTATTAGCAAGACATGGGGATACAATATACAGCATAGGGATACAGTTCCTATTTGACAACTTTGTATATTTACAGATGGTATCTAGATTTATCATAGTGCTCATTTCATAATGTATTTCAACATCACTATGTTGTCCACTTGAAGCTAATATTATATTGTATGTCAACTATAAATAAAAAAGAAGTAAAAATAAAATAAACCCCAAAATAAAATAAAATAAAATAAAATAGTATTTGTTATGTATATATTTTTTAAATAAGGAAAAATATCAGAACTTCTGGGGGAATATGGTAGATTAGGAGAATCCTAAATTCACCTTGTCCTATGATATGTCCTAGATGACACCCACTTCAGTAAATAACCCAGAAAATGACTCAAAGACTGGCAGAACAGGCTCTCACAGTTAATTGTAGAGAAGAGTTCATAGCAGAGAACAGCAGGAAGGGTGGAGATGCCATCAAGAACCAAGCTGACCCTCTCTGACAGCCGCCCCCCTCCAAAAAAAAAGAACCAAACCGACCAACAGGACTGACTATGGGAGGGAAAGACACTGTATGTACAGAGAAGGGAGAAGAGCAGACTCCATACCAGGTACTACAGTATGTGTAATCTGTACTGGGAAGACAAATCGCCATAATATTTGGCTTTGAAAACTAGAGTGGCTTAATTTTGTGAGTTTTCCCAATTAGTGGAGTTTATTCACTGGGAACATACAAATCAGTGGAATTGGCTCTGGAAAAGTCTGAGGGTAATGGGAAACTGAGTATGCCCTTAAAGAGCCAGCATAACAAACAAACTCACCAAGATACAGCATAGAAGCAGCAGTTTGAGAGCTGCCTGGGGTATTCTGGAAGGAGATGTATTTACTAGTCTCTGAGCAAGCACAGGAAGGGTAGGGGTCTTTGGGAGACTTCTCCAAGAACAAAGGAGGTGGCTGGCACCATTTCTCTCTCATACTCCCCAGCCTGAATACACCAACACCTGCAGGAACCAGCAGGAACACTCTCCACCTAGCTTTGCTAACAACACACCTTGCCTTTGTAGTCTCCTATAGACTGCTCAATCCAACCTGTCTCTCTCTGTAGGAGTTCCTCCAAACCACCTCCAGGTCTCTGCCCACAAGGAGACCAGCAACATACCTTGCTAACACTTTGAAACCCACTCCTAGGGATGCCTGGGTGGCTCAGTGTTTGAGCTCATGGCATGATTCTGGAGTCCCGGGATCGAGTCCCACATTGGGCTCCCTATATGGAGCCTGCTTCTCCCTCTGCCTGTGTCTCTGTCTCTGTCTGTCTGTCTGTCTGTCTCTCTCTCTCTCTCTGTGTGTGTGTGTGTTTCTCATGAATAAATAAATAAAATCTTAAAAAACAAAAAAAGAAACCCACCTCTGACTCTGACTTTTCTGTGTATCCATTGCATATGACCAGCACCACTTGGTAGGAGTCCATCCAAAACTGAGCAACAAGTTTGGTATTACGTAAGCAGGTCCAACAGGGGCAAGCACCACTAAAAAGTGACTCTTGCTTCCCCTCTTGTAGAGGGGAAGATAATCACATATAACAGGTCAACTTCAGCCCCCACAATGGGCTGCGGGTAGAAATCTGATTTGACTGTTGTTCCCACAAACCAACAAAAACCTTACAAGGGACAGCACAAAGAGAGAGTTCAGCAGTCTGGTGTCACTGCAACCCCAGCAGACTGTAGGCAGGCATCTAGTCTGACTGTTGGCTCCACCCACCAATGAAAGCCTCTCAGGAGACAATGCAAGGAGAGCACCCTGCAGTTCAGTGTGACCACAGTTCTGGCAAATGAGCTGAGGGTAGGCATCTGGTCTGACCCAATTCAAGCTCAAGGCAGGCCCAGTCTTGCCCTTTAACATGACAGAGACCAAACTCTCCACAATAGGCAGGGAGAGTCATTGAATACAACTGGACTGCAAACGTATCTCAATCACAATAGTAGGGCATACACAACACACTTAGGAGACAGCCCTGAAGCACCAAGTTCTGGTGCACAGGGGACATGGCACTACAGGGCACTACCAGACCTCTTTCTTCATAAGGCCATTATTTTCAAGAACAGGAGATGTAGCTGATTTTCTTAACACATAGAAACAGACACAAAAGTGGGACAAAATGAGGAGACAGAAGAATATGTTGCAAATGAAAGAACAGGACAAAATCACAGCAAAAGAGCAAAGCAAAATGGAGATAAGCTATATGCCAGATAGAGAATTCAAAGAAATGGTCATAAAGGTACTCACTAGACTTCAGAAAAGGGTGGGGGGTCCACCCTTTGGGGTGAGACCCTCAAAAAAGAGATAGAAAATATAAAAATTACCAATTAGAGATAACACAACAAATGAAATTAAAAACTCATTTGAGGGGATAAACAGTAGATTAGATGAAACAGAAGGATAAATTAGTGAACTGGGAAAGAGAAATGCAAAAAAAAATCAGATGAAACAGGAAAAAGAAAACAGAATAATGAAAAATGAGAATAGGTTAAGGGAACTCAGTGACACCACCATGCACAGTAATTTTGCATTATAGGCATCTCAGAAAGAGAAGAGAGAGAAAAAAGGGTGGCTAAAAATTTACTTAAAGAAACAGTAGCTGAAAACTTGACTAATCTGGAGAAGGCAGATCCTGGGATCCAAGGTCATAGGACAAATCTCAACAAATTAAAAAAGATTGAAATCATGCATCTTTTCTAACCATAATGCCATGAAGCAAGAAATCAACTATTAGAAAAAATCTGGAAAGAATACAAATACATGGAGTTTAAGTAACATGCTGCTAATCAATGAATGGATCAACCATGAAATCAAAAAAGAAAGGAAAAGTTTTGTGGAGACAAACGAAAATGAAAACACAATGATCCAAAATCTTTGAGATGCAGCAAAAGGGAGGGATTCTAAGAGGGAAAGTTATAGCAATTCAGACCTACCTCAAGAAGCAAGAAGAATCTCAAACAACTTAAACTTACACCTAAAGAAGCTAGAAAAAGAAAAACAAACAGAGCCAAATATCTAGTAAAAGGAAGGAAATAATAAAGATTAGAACAGAAATAAATGAAATAGAGACTGATCAACCAATAGAACAGATCAATGAAACCAGGAGATTGTTCTTTGATAAGCTCAAAAAAATCATAAACTTTTAGACAGACTAGTTAGAAGAAGAAGAAAAAGAAGCAGAAGCAGAAGAAAAGAAAGAAAGAAAGAAAGAAAGAAAGAAAGAAAGAAAGAAAGAAGGAAAGAAATAAAGAAATAAAGAAAGAACCTAAATGTATAAAATCAGAAAGAGGAAGAGATAACAACCAGCATCACAAAAATACAAAAAAATTATGATAATATTATGAAAAATTATATGCCAAAAATTGGACAACCTAGAAGAAATACATAAATTCCTAGAAACATATAACCTCTCAAAACTGAATCAAAAAGAAATAGAAAATTGGAACAGATCACCTGCAAAGTAATTGAGTCAGCAGTTTAAAAACTCTCAACAAAAATCTAGGATCAAACAGCTTCACAGGTGACTTTTATCAAACATTTAACGAAGAGTAAATACCTACTTCTCAAACCATTCCAATACTTCTCAAACCATTCCAAAAATGGAGGAAAGAATGCTTCCAAGTTCATTCTGTGAGGCCAGCATTACCCTGATACCAAAGCCAGATTATAAGACTACAAAGGAAAGAGAACTATAGGCCAATATCTCTGATGAATATAGATGCAGAAATCCTTAACTAAATATAATCAAACCAAATTCAACAATACATTTTAAAAAATCATTCACCATGATCAAGTGGGATTTATTCCTGGGATCCAAGGATGATTCGATATTCACAAATCAGCAAGTGCGATACATCACCTCAACAAGAGAAAAAATAAGAACCATATGACCATTTCTGGATGCAGAAAAATTACTTGACAAGGTACAATATCCATTCATGTTAGAAACACTCAACAAACTAGATTTAGAGGGAACATACCTCATAATCCAGTTAAAACGGGCAGAAGACATGAACAGGCACTTTTCCAAAGAAGACATATAGATGACCAATAAACACATGAAAAGATGAAAAGATCATCAGGGAAAAGCAAATCAATACCACAATGAGATATCACCTCATATGTGTCAGAATGGCTAAAATAAATTACACAAGATGTGGAGGTAAAGGATCCCCTGTGCACTGTTGATGGGAATATAAACAGGTGCAGCCATTGTGGAAAACAGTATGGCGGTTCCTTAAATATTAAAAATAGCATTATCTTATGGTCTGGTAATTATACTACTGACTATTTTACCCAAAGAAAACAAAAAATTCTAATTAGAAAAGATATAAGCACCTTGATGTTTATTGCAGCATTATTTACAATAGCTAAGATATGGAAGCAACTCAACTGTCCATTGATAGATGAATGGATAAAGAAGTAGTATATACATATATATATATATATATATATGATGGAATATTACATAGACACAAAAAAAGAATAAAATCTTGCCATTTGAAACAACATGGATGGATCTAGAGGATCATAACTGAGATAAGACAGAGAAAGATAAATACCATATGGTTCACTCATGTGTGGAATTTAAGAAACAAAACAAATGAAAAGAGACAAATGAAAAACAGAATCCTAACTACAGAGAACAAGCTGGTGTTGTCAGAGGAGAGATAAGTGGGAGGATGAAGAAACAGATGAAAGGGATTAAGAGCACACTTATCATGATGAGCATCAAGAAATGCATAGAAATTTTGAATCATTGAAATTAATATAGCACTGTATGTTAATTATATTATAAATTAAAACAAATATTTAAAATAGTCAAAATTCATGGTGATCTGATTTCTTGGTTGTGATAAGGTAAAATTTGGTAGTACCAAAATAAACCTGTTTAGTGAGATTAAAATGAGTTTAATGAGTTAGCTCTTGTTAATAATCATGTATTTTGTTTAAAAACTCCACATTTCAGCAGAAAAATGGGGCTTCTGATTCTGTATTGAACATTAAATCATCCAGGTTATGGCTGAGAAATATCTACTCATGCCCTTGCATTTTCTCAGCAGACTTTTTATGTTGTGTTTTGTTTTGTTTTGTTTGCATCAAGCCCAGGTAAGAACTTACTTAAAAAAAAAAAAAAACATTCAGGAAGATCATCTTATATTGAAACCTGGCCAAGGCCATCTAATTTTCCTATGTGCCCATAGTGACAGAGCACCTCCTCACATTCACTTTATAAAAAAAATGATTTTTGTCCTAGGATCTGATATTTCTTGTTTGCCATGTTGTTTCAAATGGCAAGTTAGTCAGCGTTATGTTATTTTCACTAACTCTATTTTAGGTCCATTTTATTTATTTATAGAAAGCTGAGAGACAAGAGAAACACAATAATTTTGGGCTTTAAATCTTAGCCTCCTGCTAAAGAAATTATGTATTATTTGTGATATGGTGGTCAGTTATATAGTTTATGGACCAAAGATTTAGTTCCCATTTTTTCCTTTTTGTATACACTCTGTTCAACAGATGTGAATGGGGAGTGTCTTCCTCCATTTCTCTTCAATACCCCTCAGGTTTCAGAAAACACCCATTTTCACCAATAATCTTAAGATGTGATAGTGTGTTAGTATTTGAAGGAATCGAATAAAGATTTACACTAGTGTAACTTTCACACTCATAGTCAAACGATAGAGACTTTCCAAGGAACCATATTGTACTTTTGTACTGGGGCAGAAGTTCTTAGAATAAGCACCTGTGCAGTGATGCACCTTGCAGCCTTATTTGTAGTAGGGAAAACATAGAACCCTATTAATTGAATATCTCCCAGGGCATCTTTGACACACTATGCTTTTCTACATTAGGAAATTTATATTTAGTCAATAGACTGTATACTACTCAAGAGTTAAGCCATTAAATTTTATTTAAGACATCTAATTAAATTTTATCTGAGGAAAAAGTCTCTGATGATGAGAGTAGAAATCTAGAGGTCTCTTTTCGCAAAATGTAAATAAGATAATGAGAATACTGTCAGCATGGTGTGCCCTGGGAAACCTCATGAAGAGAATATCATGTGGTGTTATATTGTCCTTCGAGCTATGCCTTCAGGGCTCAACTTTCTGGTTTCTAGTACCCACTCTGGAGCTTTGATACTCCAGGCCTGCCTCTGTCTTTGCAACCAGGAATAAAACAATGGTTTTGTTTGTGTTTGTTTGTTTAAGATTGTATTTATCTACTCATGAGAGACATACAGAGATAGGCAGAGACACATGCAGAAGGAGAAGCCGGCTCTTTGCAGGGAGCCCAGGTGGGACTCCGTCTGAGGACCCTAGGATCAGGCCCTGAGCTGAAGGCAGAGGCTAAACCACTGAGCCACCCTGGTGTCCCTAAAACAATGGTTCCAAAGTAACTAATCTAACTCCTAAATAAGTTGGCATCAACCAGGGTCTAGAAAAGCTAAGGATCTCTGGGTTAAAGGAGCAGCTTTAATCACGATTGCACTGCATTGATTACACTTCCCAGTTGTCCTGGAACACAGCTCTTCAGAAGACGTGTCTACAATCCCCTCTTCACTTCTCTTCCGTGCTCTGTTGGACCCATCTGGGTAAGTCTGTTTCTTTACCTCTTCACCAAAACTGGCCCTGTACAGGTCACCAATGGCCTCCCTTAGTGGGAATCCAGAGCCCGCTTCTCGCTCCTCGACCCCTCGCCCCCTCGGTGGTCCCCGCGAGGCCAGCCCCCCTTTCAATTCTGGGGGGGGGGTAGGCAGGGCTAGTGCCTGAGCTCCCGGCAGAGGCCCAGCGTGTGGGGGAGAGGAGAGGAGAGGAGGGGGTAGGAAAGAGGACAGGGAGGGAAGAGGGAGGGGAGGGGGAGGAGGGAGGGGAGGGGGAGCAGGGAGAGGAGGGGGAGCAGGGAGGGGAGGGGGAGGAGGGAGGGGAGGAGGAGCAGGGAGGGGAGGGGGAAGAGGGAGGGGAGAGGGAAGAGGGAGGGGAGGGGGAGCAGGGAGGGGAGGGGGAAGAGGGAGGGGAGAGGGAGCAGGGAGGGGAGAGGGAGGAGGGAGGGGAGGGGGAAGAGGGGAGGGATCACGTTGCCCGAGAGCCCCGGAGAGCTCGCCCCGCTCTTCTGCGCAGAGGTGCGGAGAGGCCGCCCCTTCCTCCCCACTCCAGTCCCGTCCCGGGTGGGCTGCAGGGCGGTGCCGCAAGCGCGCGGTGGGGGGGGGGCGCCGCACTGCGAGGCCGCGCGAGCACAGGACGTCCCCGCCCACCCATTCCGCCCCCCCAGCTCCCCCGCTCCCCGCCTCCCTCCGCGCCTGCAAAGGGAAAAATAACCGCAGTGAGTGTACCACTTCCTCCGCTTCAACCGTACTCCGCTGATGCAGGTGGCTCTGCAAACCACCTAGTTTCATCACGAAACGGAAAGAAAACACGATATAGAACACTGATGATTTTTTTTTTAAACGAGAGATACTATCAAATCTACTGCTAGTCCTTGCAGGAAGCGTGACGGACTCGGTGGTGTTCCTGTGTGCGCAGAATCATTAAATCCTTCCAGCCACACGGTCAATATGTTTGTCAATTGTAAAGAATGTCATGGTCTCTAAGGCAAAATACTCCAGCTAGAATGTTGTTAAATAGCGAAAGTACTTGTAAAGCAAACAATTTTGGTTTTGTTTTTTTTTTAAATTTTTTATTTATTTATGATAGTCACAGAGAGAGAGAGAGGCAGAGACGCAGGCAGAGAGAGAAGCAGGCTCCACGCACCGGGAGCCCGACGTGGGACTCGATCCCGGGTCTCCAGGATCGCGCCCTGGGCCAAAGGCAGGCGCCAAACCGCTGCGCCACCCAGGGATCCCAACAATTTTGGTTTAAAAAATAAGCCTACATCTGTGGCGGGAGAGGACGGCGAGAGGAATGATCAGTTTTAAGAAAACCCTGAAGTCGTGCATCTGGGTGGGTTCTGGAGGGGGCTGCGTCAATCCAGAGGGGGCGCCTTTTATAATTCTTCAACTCCGGCAGATACGTTTATGAAAAGTACCCCCACCCACCTCATCCCCCACCCACCTCATCCCCCACCGGGGGTGCTTTTTTTCTCCTGCACGTGAAGGATACCGCAAGGGGAGCAGTGGTCCTCTCTCAGCCCCTCAGAGTTCACAGTGATTAATCTTTGGTTGAATTCTCTCCTGCCATCTCTGCCAGGACAGCTTCAAGCCGTGCGCTCCATGGGGCTGGCTTCCCTGAGGGTAGTGCATCAGCAGCAGCACCTCAAAACCAAGAGGAAGGTAGGGATTGTGGAACCTCAACCCTAGGGAGGGCTCCTCTCACTTTGCTTAGAAGGTGAGTGGCTTTGCCAAGAGCTCCAGATGGTAGTGGTTTAGGATTAAGTGTAGAAACCAGACTGCCTGTGGGAGGCCTTGCTTGACTTTCTGCTTATTTCTTCTGAGACTCTGGGCGAGCTACTCAACCTCTTTGTAGTTCAATTTTACTTTGCAGAACCATCTTGGCTGCAGTAATAAACATTTAATGCATATTTGTAAAAAAAGATAAAATCCTCCTTGGAATCAGGTATGGGAAGAGAGACCTTGTGAATACCGACTTTCTTCTGTTAAAAAAAAAAGAGAGAGAGAGAGAGAGAGAGCTAGGAATATTTTGATTTGGATACTGAAGGAAAATATGACCTGGCATATAACCTAGCTAGTAGAGATTGAGGTATTTGTGGAAATAAAAATAACTTCTCTTTAAGCTATCAATTTCATTTTAGTCAAAGTACATTTATTGGAATAAAAGAGTCACTTCTATAATAACATAGGCAATAATTAATAGGGCAATATTGTATGATAAGAAGAATGCCTCTGTAGCTACACTGTGCTCCAGTTTTTCTTTATCACAGTTATCTGGGTGACCAGTTAAGACCTTAATTTTTTTTCTTTTCTTTTTCAGAGACGAACTATTAGTTTAGATCAATGGTTCCATATTACAATGCGTGTCTTAATAATCTGGGGTTTTTGTATGAAATAAATATTTCCAGGGACACAGGGGTGCCTGCATGGCTCAGTAGGTTAAGTCTCAGACTCTTGATTTTAGCTCAGGTCGTGATTTCAGGGTGGTAAGACCAAGCCCCGTGTGGGGCTCCATGCTGAGTGTGGAGCCTGCTTGTGATTCTCTCTCTCTCCCTCTTCCTCTGCCACTCCCCCACTTTAAAGCACAGGCACTTGTGCTTGCTCTCTCTCTCTCTCTCTCTCAAAAAAATATATATGTATATATTTCCATATACTGTCCCAAGTCTATTGGATTAGAATCTTCTGGGTTGAGGAACAGTAATCTGTACTTTTTAAAAAACTGTGATGACAAATTTGGAACAATGCTTATATCTATGGTTGAGTTCAGCTCTAAAGTTACAAATATAGTCCATTTCATTATCTCTTCCCGCATTCAAATTCTATGATTCACAGTTATGTATTTCATTAGTAACAAAAACACTTTTTACTAGACTGCAATTATTTCTACATTGTTTCAATCTATATTGCCATCTCAGGGTCAACAAATCAAATTTTTATGTTAACATAAAAATCTGGTTTTAAGATCATTATCAGAGGAGTTGTGAGACAAAATCCCCCAAAACATGTCCTGGTTCTATTAGGATTTGTTTTCAAACGTGTTATGTTTTCATCAGCACAAAAAGAACAAAGGAAATTTTTACCGTTTTTGATGCATTGCTGTGATCAAGTCATATATAGCTTGTGGCTAAAGTGTTTTTCTCTGGCAGCCAGGTGGAAATAACAGGTTATGTGTGAACATGAGGTGCTATCTTTCCTCTTCACAGAAATTGTACTTGATTCTCTAGTCAGAGTGCTTCCTTTCTCTAACATTCCGAAAATCAACTCTTTCATTCAGAAATAGTATTATTTCAAAGATGACCATGTAATTATCTTTCGTAAGATTATTCAGAATATGTAGTAAGAACTAGAGAAAACAACTGAGAATATTTGCACTTATTTGTTCAGAAAAAAAGTAAATTAATACTTCAAATACTCATTTCTGACTTGCAACTTATAGACCTTTTTTTCCCTCTTAAAAATGTGAGACATTGCTGAAATGTGTCAAAAGGTATAAAGAATCTGAACGGACATTTCAAATTAAAAAAAATGTGCACAAATTTCTGTCTCATCCTATATATTTCCATACTGTAGACCAGTAATTAAAAGCAGTCATTCTTTGTTTGTGTGATGTGAATTAGGATTCGTCATAGAAAAATTGGTAGCAGATATTTTTTATTTACTTTTATTTTTTTAAAGATTTTATTTATTCATGAGAGACACACACACACAGAGGGGCAGAGACACAGAGGGAGAAGCAGGCTCCATGCAGGGAGCCCAACATGGGACTCGATCCCAGGTCTCCAGGATCACACCCTGGGCTGAAGGTGGTGCTAAACCACTGAGCCACCGGGGCTGCCCCAGGTAGCAGATATTTTTTAAATGTTTTATTTATTTCTTTGAGAGAGAGAGAGAGACTGCATGAGTGGGGGGAGGGCAGAGGAAGAGGGAGAAGTGACCCTCCACTGATCAGGGAGCCCAACTCAGGACTCAATCCCAGGACCCTGGGATCATGACTTGTGCCAAAGACAGATGCTCAACCAACTGAGGCAACCAGGTGCTCCAATAGCAAATATTTTTAATAGTCTTAGGAAGGGCATTCCACAATTTAAACTGTCTTATTTATAAGGAATAAAAACAATTTTAAGATATAAGTAGGTATCAGACTCTTATCTGATTAAAATTTTAAAAAGTGAAAAAAATAAATGAATAGAACATAATCTCAATCTTGAAACACTAGAAAAATTAACTTTTCAGGTCTCAAACTATAAATAAACTATCACAGAGAGGAGCAATTAGAGCTTTAGCTTCTGTGGGTATTCTGATTTCTAGCACAAACTCAGTGATCCTCTCAATAAATTTACATTGGCTCATCACATCTTTAATTGACCTGGGCTCCTACCCTATTACGTCTTTTACATAAACCACCAGTAACAAATTTTGATTTTTGATTTAGAACCAAAATGGTTCTCTGAAAACTTAGGTTATATATCCTTACATTCTAGAAGTCATTTTTTTAGTCTCAGGAGCAGCAGATTATTCCCTCCTACATTTGTTTTCTCTTTCTCTGTGCAGCTGGTTTTCCTCATCACAAATATAGACCTGTGTCTTTCTCATAGTTCTGTGACCTCAAAAGCATTTTAATAGCTTTATTTTGCATTTATTTATTTTATGATCTTCTAGATTTGTTCGCAGTGGTGATATTTTCTGATTTTTAAATTGTAATTCAGACTCCACTTCCACTTAAGCTGGATCAAGAGGAAACCTAAGTTTAAAAAATGCTATTTGTAATACTATTTTTGGTAGTAAGCATGGTTGACCCAGCCTTGTTTTGTATTATTACGAGTTTTGAATTTTTTTTGCACATTACAACTTGTTAATGGTAATGCTATGTTTATCAAGTTATTTCCTAAAATAGCTGTAAGATCTGGGGACATTTCAAGTGTCCTTGTTCAAGGATGAATCTTAAGTACTCTTTGACTTGATGACTTTCGTTTTCCACAGATGTCCTCATTGCAGATATGTAGTATATTTTTGTGGTATCCTACAGAAAGAAAATTTCATTTTGTCTAAGCATGAATGACAATCAGTCTTCCACTAACAATTTTACTTGTGTGATACTTGGAAGAATTTTCCATAGACTGGGTTTGTACATTTCAAATCTTGTTCCCCTCCCCCCATTTCCTACTTGCTTCTGGTTCTAGGTTCCATGGGATCCAGTCATATCATGATATGATCTGTAGTCTTGCACCTTTATGTTAAGATACAAGGTAAATCTGTACCATGGCAGTTAAGAGTATTCCTGGAAGCCATACCTATGGCAGGAAGGCTAGCAAGAATATATTTATACCTAATATACTTATGACAGTATGACAGAAAACTATGTATATTCATGCCACTTAACTAAGTTGAAAATGCCACTCAATTTCCTTTTCAGAAGATAAAAAATAATGCTGGCCACCCTTCCAATGACATCAATACCTGTGGAAGGAAATGTGATGAGATGGAAGTCAGATCAAAACAGAAAGAGACAGCATTGATTAGTTATATCTTAGGTTTACAAATTTGCAAAAAATACGGCCATGAAGACGCATTGCCTAGATTCATCCAATGCCTTAGGAGGGACCCAGATAAGAAAGGAGTTTGAAGCTTCAGCTTCACCAGCTTCAAAGCAGATCTACCTCTGGACACATCCTGTGCTTTTCAGAGAGTGAGTGCTGAATGAATGAATGACTTTTTCTCTTAATGTGGAAGTCTAAGCTGGAAGTTGAGATGACAGATCACTCCAAGTAAGTGGAAAACCCACAGAGGCTCTCTTCTTCATTTGTGCCCCATGTGCCAGGTCTAGTTCAGAGCAATGCCCAGAATTGAATGCAGTATTCCAGGAGTGATCTAATTCATGCAAGGCAGGCAGAGTAGAAACATTGCCTTGCTCATTCCAGACCATTTACCTCTGTTAAGCTAAACTAAAGTTGCTTTGTTATATATTTTCCCTTTGCTTTGGCAGCCTTGTTATGATACTGATGCATACTGATCTTGTAGTCAACGAAAACCTTTTAATTTTTTCGCACCTGCTAACCCAGTTCTCTTTCAGGCTGTAACTAAGCTATTAAAGGGGGCATAGATGCTTAATTTTGTATGTCAACTTGACTGGGCTAAGGTGTGCCCCATAGCTGTGCATTTCTGCTTGAATCTGCAAAGATGTTTCTGGAAGAGGTTAGCATTTGAATCGGTAGATTGAGTAAAGACTATCACCCTCATCGAGACAGGTGGACATCATCCAATCTATTGAGGGCCTGAATAGAGCAAAAGACAGAGGAAGACTGAATTTGCTCTTTGCTTGAGCTAAGACATCCGTCTTGACCTGCCTTTAGACATTGGCATTCCTGTCTCTCAGGCCTTTGGAATCAGACTGAATTACACCACCAGCTTTCCTGGTTTTCCAGTTTGCAGACAGCATATTGCAAGACTTCTCAGTCTCAATAATTGCATGAGTCAATTACTATGATAAACAAACAAACAAACAAACATCTATTGGTTCTGTTTGTTCCATTTGAAACAAACAAACAAAAAAAAACCCTCAGGCAATGGATGATAGTCATCTCTGAAAAATGAGAAACAAATGAGGTATGCTCTATGATTGCTCTAGCTTACTGAGTTGAGGTTGTTTCCAGGCTGCAGTGCAGTGAGACTCCAGGCAGAGCCCATCTTGGCACCTCCCTGAGTTGAAAAAGAGCTTAGAAGCCAGAGAAACAAAGGCTGCCAGAGTTCCCAAGACAAAACAGAGTGCTAATAAGTATTTGATAATCACATTCATAAGTAGTATCCCAAACACATCTTTTCAGGTACTCATTAGCTAATTATATATCTTCTTAGGGGAAATGTCTATTCTTATATTTTGAGTATTTTTAATTTAGGTTCCTTATTTTCTTATAATTGAACTGAAAGTGTTCTTCATATATTCTGAGTAAAAGTCCTTTATCAAATAGATAATTTACAAATGTTTTCTCCTAATCAATGATTTGCTTTAATTAACACTTATGGAACACTCCACTCAGCACCTGTGGTATACAAGAATATACAGAATGCTTAACATATATATTCTGGGCCATAAAACAGGACAAATCTTAATAGATGTAGAATTATTCAAGTTATAGAAAACATACTATGTTTTATGCTAGGCCAAAATGGAAATAAATTAGAAATCAACAACTGAAAGATATCTAGAGAATTCCCAAATATTTGTAAACTAAATAAATCCATTTATGGATCCATAAATGATCCATAAAGGGATTCATTTATAAATGGATCCAGGGATCAAATAAGGAATCAGTAGAAAATTTAGAAACTATTTGCAAATGAACACAAACATAAAAATTTATAAGATATTAGTAAAGCAGTACCTATTCAAGAATTTATAGCTCTCAATACCATATTAGAAAAGAAGAAAGATCTTAAATGAAGGATTATAGTTTTAATCTTACAAAATTAGGAACAAAGAAGCAAATGAAATCCAGTGAGAGCAGAAGAAAGGAAAAAGCTGGGAAAAATAGAAAAATCAATGAAATAGAACACAGAAAATCTATAGTAAATCAAGAAAATAGGATAGGACAGCCCCGGTGGCTCAGCAGTTTAGCGCCACCTGCAGCCCAGGGTGTGATCCTGGAGACCCGGGATCCATACCCACGTCAGACTCCCTGCATGGAGCCTGCTTCTCCCTCTGCCTGTGTCTCTGCCTCTCTCTCACTCCTCTCTGTGTATTCTCATGAATAAATAAATAAAATATTAAAAAAAAAAGAAAAAGAAAATAGGATAAAAAGTACCCAAACTGGAAATGCAGAATTTGCAGGTGATTTGTAGAGAATACTAGAGAAAATTTTTAAAAAAGTTACTACAATCAACAAATGAGTTTGCAAGGTTTTGGGATAAAAGATCAATATACAAAAATAATCTATAATTATTTTTGAACTTAATTATAATTATTTTTGAACTTAAATCTATAATTCACATAATGTACAAATACTAGCCAAGTCAATTATCTCTAAATTATAATCTGTAATGGGTCATAGATCTAACATAAAGTCTTAAACTATAATAGTTCTAGAAGAAAGCAGAGGAAAAATCTTTTAAGCTTGAGGTAAGTAAAGATTTTTTTAAATTTTTTTTTAAATATTTATTTATGATAGGCACACAGTGAGAGAGAGAGAGGCAAAGACATAGGCAGAGGGAGAAGCAGACTCCATGCACCGGGAGCCCAACGTGGGATTCGATCCCGGGTCTCCAGGATCACGCCCTGGGCCAAAGGCAGGCGCTAAACTGCTGCGCCACCCAGGGATCCCAGTAAAGATTTTTTTAATATACAACCCCAAATGCAATATACATATAATAAAAAAATACATATGAATTGGACTTCACCAAAATTAAGAACAGGTCTTTGAAAGATGTTCTCTCTCTCTTTCTTTTTTTTTTTTTTAGCATTTTTTTTTTTAAGATTTTATTTATTTATTCATGAGAGACACAGAAAGAGAGGCAGAGACATAGGCATAGGGAGAAGCAGGCTTCCTATTGGGATCCTGATGCGGAACTCCATCCCAGGACTCTGGGATCACGCCCTGAGCCAAAGGCAGAGGCTCAACCACTGAGCCACCCAGGTGCCCCTGAAAGATGCTTTTAAAGAAATGAAAAGACAGGCCACTGATTAGGAAAAACATTTTTGCCAATCACATATATCCTAAAGGTCTTGAAGAGAAAAATATATTTTAATATATTTTATATATATATTTATATATATATCACTCAAAACTCAGTGATCGTAAACAAGAAATTAAAAAAGGAATTTGTATATAAAGGAAGGAAGAAGAAATGTGTGGGAAATATCAGGAAGGGAGACAGAACATAAAGACTCCTAACTCTGGGAAACGAACTAGGGGGTGGTGGAAGGGGAGGAGGGCGGGGGGTGGGGGGAATGGGTGACGGGCACTGAGGGGGACACTTGACGGGATGAGCACTGGGTGTTTTTCTGTATGTTGGTAAATTGAACAACAATAAAAATTAATTTATTAAAAAAAAGGAATTTGAATGGACACTTCACAAAAAAAGATACATGGATGATAAGTAATCACATGAAAAGATGCTTATCATCATTAGTTATTAAGGAAATGAAAATTAAAATTAGAGACCAGGACACTTGTATTGCACAGAATCAAAAAGTTTGATCACACTAAGTTTTGGCAAGTGACACAGCTATTGGAATTCGTATGATACTGCTGGGGGATCAGAAAATGGTACAACCTCTTTGGAAAACAGTCTGGCTATTTCTTAAAAAGGCAAACATTGTGCTACGTGACAAAGGCCACATATTATATGACATTATGTAATACATCTAGAATAAACAGATCTGTAGAGAGATAGTAAGTAGATTAGTGGTTTCTTGGGGTTTGGGGTAGGTAAGGACTCAGGTGGAGAGGGGGCATGAGTGACTGCTAATGGCTACAAGGTTTTATGTTTGGTTGCGTAACCCTGTAAGTATGCTAGAAAACATTGAATCATACATTTTAAGCTGATGAACTTCATGGTATGTAAATCCTATCTCAATAAAGTTATTTTAAAAAATGTAACATACACATTTCATATGACTGAGCCCATTCCACTCTTGGGTTTTTATTCAGGAATATTGAAAGCATATATTCACACAGAGATTTATATGCCAATGTTCATAGCAACTTTATTCTGACAGCTCAAACTGGAAATAAGCCAAATGTCCAACAACAAGTGAATTGGTTAAAGAAATTGTGATATATTCATATAAGAGAATACTTTTTAGTGATAAAATAACAATGACATCTGACATATAAAATACCACTAATGAGTTTTAAAATAATTGTAGTGAATGAACTAAGTCTGTTAAAAAAAAAAGTACATACTTTATAATTCAATTTAAATAAATTCCAGAAAATTCAAACCTAACTATAGTGACAGAAGACATAGCCTAGTGACTGAGGCAGGGCAGAGAGATGTGGGAAAGATCACAAAGAAGCAGGAGTAAACTGAAGATAATGGATATGTTCATTATTTTAATTGTGATGATGTCAGGTGCATATATATACAAATTTATCAATTTATATTCTTTAAACATGTGTATTTTATGTCACTTATATTTCAATAGACCTGTAAAAAATTTTAAGTATAGGAGAAAATACAATTAATCAAGTAATATACAAAGAGTTGTGCTTCTGTCACTGGGTGAGTCCTCGAGAACTGCATAGAGAATATTTCTAAAAGCTGGGTGTTTTTCTAGTATCTCCCCTCTAGATGTTCCTGCCCATATAAGCCTGATGTCAGACCACAAGAAACTGGATCGAACCAGACAGGCCCAAGATGACAAAGTGGGCCAAAGTTCATAATATTTCCTCATTACATTACATTAGCATACTAAAATCTCCTCCCCAAGGGCGTTGTGACTGGAAATCCTTGTCCAAACAAGGAAGAAAAAGGGATGTGGTCTATCTTCCAGAAATCACCTCCTCCTAGAATCTGCCCATTGAGCATGCTGGTTTGCGCTCCAGCCCTGTCATATATGTCCCTCCACCTCTCAGGAGAAGGTGCGTTTAGAGCACAATCTCCCCTTCTACACTCTCCGGCTATTGAGAAAATTACCCACTTACCATCAAATAATGCTTTGTTATTTGACTATTTGGAGAACAGTATTGAATAGGTAAGGAATCGACCAGTTCCATAGCATTTCATACAGTTTTGTGGGATACTATAATCTTTAATAATATATTTGTTGTAATCTAAACAAATAGAGAGACAATCAATGCTCATATATCGGCTATTGACTCATACAAATAAGAATTTTTCAAAAAAAAGAATTTTTCAGGAAGGTCTGACTATGTATTTTCTTCTTTCATAAATTGTTAGTTCATAGTTTTTGCCATTTTTCTACCCCCCCTTTTTTTTACCAACCAGAAAGAAGTTGTTATGTATCAATACTCCTTGTTTTACATATGCATTGCAAATATTTTCCATGCTATTTTTCTTTCATTTTTGCTATGATGTACACAAGTTTTACATTTGATTATCAGTAAATCTACCCATATTTTCTCTTGTCTATAATTGTCTAGACAATTATAGAAAATCATTCTTTATATAACCTATTTCTCCTTGAATCTTTTGGTCCAGCCTCCACACGACTAAACTGTTACGTGGTTTTCCAAAAACCACTTTGCTCTCTTATCTTGGAGACTCTGAGGTTCCTAATGCTCATTTTGTTTATTTTGCCTATCAAAATGTTTCCTTAATAATAAGTAATTAGGAGGATATTACTCTCGGTTGAATCAAATGCATAGTAAGTGATTGAAAAGATGATTTTCACACATTAATCACTGGTAAAGTTTCTCATAAAACAGAGAAATTAAGACTTTTAGATGGTATAGAGTAGATGTCTTTGGGAAAATGTGTGTGTTTGTCTGCTTATTTTGAGAAATGATATAGCCATATGTTTAAGAGTTTTCAGACTCTGCATCAGAATGTAGAGATCTAGATTCTAGTTCCAATCCTACACTGAATAACTTACTGTCTCTGCCAGTCATTTTCCTCATCTCTAAACTGGAAATAATAGTCCTCATAGAGTGGCTTGAATAGTTGAATGAAATAATGTGTCCATTTAATATCCTGAAGGCTCAATACAACTTGAAAATAATATCTATTATTTAAATAAGTGATTAAATCATAAAGTATCTGTCTTTATTACTTCAAAATAAATGAATATCTGTCTCATCTTTTTCATTTTCTGCCTCTAGTCATGAGTATGTTTGTGTAAACAAACTTCACTTTGCATCAACTCGCTTCATCAACTCCATTCATGTATTTGTTTATTTAACACACACATATATATTTTAAAGCTACATTCATCAAGCATTCTACTAGGTGATGTAAATCCAAAGATAGAAAATAAATTATTTCTGCTACTTACACAGGTAACTCCAACATTCACATGGTAAGTACAAGAATACAAAAGATTCTTAGTTACTGAATGATCTTGAGGTCAATCTTAGCTTTTTACTCTACTTTTTAAATTACTATAAATTCTATTGCCATAATATTGTTATTATTTCCATTCTGTTTAAGCCATTATCATTTTTTTTCTCCTTCTTCTTCTTATTCTTCTCCTCCTCCTTCTTCTTCCTGTGTGTGCTATATTCACCTTCTATTTTCCCCCACTCCCTTCCAGCCTTTTGGAGAATAGTGTCTTCAAGTAAAGATAGGAGAATAGTGTCTTTCAGTAAAGATACTGTTGAAAGAGCTTCTCCTTTAGTTCCAGGTCTTCTTCAAATAGCAATTCTTCTGATAATATACCCAGCCCCCAATTAGTCAGTTTGCTGCTTCATATCCACATAGATAAATATTGGGCGAATTTACATTTTTTTTTCTGTAAAATTTCAAACAAATCACGAAAACATAGAACATATATGATGAAGTTTTAGGTAAATCACAGTCTTTAAAATATTCCCAAGAAATGCCCCAGAGGAAATGAGTGGCCAGCAAAGGAAGAGACTGTGGTTGCCCTTCCACAGCTGCTTTTCTTTGAAATAGAAAAACAACTTATATATAGGTCTGCACACAATTCTTGGCAGATTGAACCAAATGTTGTGTCTAGAATTCAAACACAGGATCCTTGTTCTATTGACCAACAATGTACATTTATCTCTACCTATTTTCTCTGCTGTTATAGTAGAAATAATATTTTTGCTCCTATAAAAAGCAAACTCAGCCACTTGTACTCTGGAACCCATTTCCTCTTGACTTCTCAAAACACTATTGAATTATTGCTTTTCCACCCTTTCTTGCAGTATCAATTTTTTCATTTTCATGGATTCATTTCTATCACCATAAAAATGCTCTAAGACTCACTATATTTTTCTTAAAAAATTCCCTTGACCAGACATATTCCTCTAGCTACTATCTCATTATTCATCTCAGAGTATACTTGTCAATATGTTTGGCTAAGTACACACTTTCTAATTCCTCACCTTCTTCTTCTTATTTTATTTTAAGATTTTATTTTTATTTAATCATGAGAGACACAGAGAGAGAGGCAGAAACATAGGCAGAGGGAGAAGCAGGCTCCCTGTGGGGGCCCAATCTGGGACTCGATCCCAGGACCCCAGGATCATGACCTGAACCAAAGGCAGACACTCAACCACTAAGCCGCCCAGGTGCCCCAGTTCTTCACCTTCTTTAAAAAAATACCTTCCTTTCCTTTTTTCAATATGTTCCATTCTTTTCTCTTCACAGAATCAGTTCTGATTAATGTTAACTAAGGATTCCACATTGCTAAATTCAGTGGCCATTTTGCTATCCTCTGTTTCTTGAACTTTGAGCAGCATTTAACATAGTTGACTACCTCTCACTTAACAAAATTCTTCTCTGTTACTTTTTGAACTTGTCTTTGTATTTCCTCCTCAATCCTTAGCTTCTCTTCTTCAATCTTACCTGCTGGCTTCCATCCCTCTGTTTTAGCTCTAAATGTCAAAGTTCCTCAAGGGACAGAACTCTCCTGTGTAAGCACTTTCTAGAACTCATTCTGCTTCATGTAGAGTTCTTTTTTCCTGAGCTCCTGGTACAAATATATGCTTGCCTATTTCCCTTTAGATATCTAATGGGCATCTCAAACTTAGGTCCAGAATCAAATCATTCTTTTGTTGTTGTTTTAAAGATTTTATTCATTTATTCATGAGAGACACAGAGAGAGAGAGGCAGAAACACAGGCAGAGGGAGAAGCAGGATCCATGCAAGGATCCTGATGTGGGACTCAATCCCAAGAGTCCAGGATCACTCCCTGAGCTGAAGATAGACGCTCAACTGCTGAGCCATCCAGGCCTCCCAAGAACCAGACCATTCTTTTTCCAACTATGTCTCCTCAATCCTTTATTCTCAAGTTTTCTTTATTTCAGCGAAGTACAAGGGATTTAAATTTTAGGGCAGTGAACTTATTCTGTATGATATTATAATGGTGGATTTGTGACATTATGCTTTAATCATAACCCACTGAACTTTTTGGTAGAAAAAGTAAACTTTAATATATGTGAATCAAAATAATATAATTTTGGAGGCTATGGTACCCCAGTATAAAATGAAAAAACTGCTAAAAGAATCTAACTGTACTGCAGAAGTCTGAAACAGCTCCACTGAAGGGTGTAGGAATAAAGTCTGTGGATCTAAGTAACCTTAGAAATGTGTAGTCTTAACTTGTAAGGCTATAACAAAAGGAACTGATCATAAGCACTGTCATTGGTAATTTCTCACAGGGTTTGGGATAACAAGTCTGAAACCACAACATATGTACACTGGAATTGAATAATTAACAAATGGTGATGGTAGTAGCCATGTTTCTCACTACTGGAGCAGGAGGTAATAGGAATGCAAGGGTGGGGGTTAACATGATCCATGCTCTAATTTATTAAAGATGGAGACATCAGTATGAACTCATGGAACCAACTGAAAAAGTACCAATGGCCAAAATTGTCAAATGTGAGCAACAAAATAAATTACAGTAGTATTGGATTGTAACTGGAAATATCAAATAAATACAAATAAATTTTACTGATATAAATGATTAAATAAATAAGTAAATGGGAGATTACACAAAAATTACCTACAGAAGATTTTTTAATAATTCATGTAGATACTCTGTTATGAAGAGATAAGGCATAACTCTCCACTTAAGTGTAATTGCACACATATTGATATTCTTTCAAAGGGTACAGTATGAAAATAGAGAAAAAGGAGTAGCCTTACAGTAGATAAACCACAAGTACTACTACAGTCAAGTGATCAAAGTTAACAGCAGTCATAAGCCAGGTTGGTAGTATGTATGCACTCTTCATAAGTTGTGATAAGAATTGTCAATTCATCTCTGTGATTTTCCTCCAAAAACCTTTAACCCAAATGGAATGATGAGGAAAACCTCAGACTACCCCAATTTGAAAATATTCTACAAAATATGCCACCAAAATTCCTAAAAACTGTAAAGAAAAAAAACAAACAAAAAAACACCACATCAAAAAAAAAAACACACACACAAACAATATCAAAAACAAATAAGAAACTGTCAGCCAAGATTATCCTAAGAAGATGTGAAGAATAAAAGTATTGTGGTATCCTGAAAGGGGTCCTTGAATATGAAAATGTATTACGTAAAACTAAGGAAAGGTATCAGTTGAAAAATGAATTAGTATAGGTTTTAATTAATAGTAATGTATCAATACTGATTCACTAATTTTAATGTACCATTCTAATGTAACATGGTAATGACAGGGGAAATCAGGTATCATGTGTATGGGAACTCTTGGTGCTACTTTCACAATTTTTCTGCCAGCCTAAACTATCCTAAAAGGAATAGTTTATTTTTTTTTTTTAATGTTTACCTCATGCTTAAATCACATCCTTTGTGGTTTTCAGCTATTGGGTTTATTTCAATGTGACAGTTTGTGGAGACTGATTCTGCTTTGATCAGGTAATGTCTCTCTTTCCATCTCACTCAAATATGGATTATTCTATTTACAGGATGTTTGGACAGACACAAAACACAGAGAGATCAATAATGCAGAAGCCAAGAAAGCATCCCTATCATTGCCAACACAAGTGGACATGCAAAGGTAGGAACCCATAACTCTCCATTAGACTACAGATTGTAATAAGACTAGAATTTTCTGTGGATCATTTAGTCCTAGACTTTTAATGAGAACTTTTAAGAACATGAACTATAATCTCTTAATCAGAAAATGTTTTACCTTATTTTTAAATAATATGTTTGTATAGATTTTGTGAAATTGAATGTAATAGCTCAGATTTGATTTGACCCAGGTTGAAGATTATGAAAGTGCTATAATGCTATTTTATTAAAGCAAAGTATGTAATTATAAAGGTTAGCATCTGAGATTTGTTTCATTAATTGATATAAATATAAAACTCTTATTTCAAACAACATTTGAGAAGATGGCTACAATACTCAATCTCACTCATGTTTCTCTTTTTGACATTCAATTATTTTGGTATTACTTATATTTGCCTTCCCAGGCTTCAGTACCACTGAATATTATCTGTGTGATCCAGAAAAGATGTAAATGAAGGTAGATGGCAAATATTAGTGACAATGTTTTGACTAACCAACTGATCAACTAATATCCACCAATTTGATTGTGAATTGTAGTTTTTGAGTAGAAGTGTTACATAAGAAGGATATTTAATAAATAGTAAATAAAACATATTGACCTCTTAGCATCAATAAATCCAATTCTTTAAAGATAAGTATGCGTTCATATTAAGGTAATTTAAACAGAGATTGTATATTTCTTTCCCCCTCCTTAAGAAAATGTGCACCCTCAGAATTTTACATTTCTATGACACATTTTCAGGTTTGTTTTAAATACCTAAATGTTTCAGAAAGAAAAATTATTTATTCCAGATTACCCTAGATGTCCCAAGTGGCATCACACTGCTCTGAGACTGAGCAGCATTGCATTGGTTATACTCATTGCCACAATGATAGGACTAACTATTTGGGGTGAGTAAATTGAAAGCTATCTGTTCAACTATAGAGATTAATATATTTCCTTTGGAGTTTATCTTTATTTCTCTAATTTTTCCAGAATCATTTTTTTTCATATTTACCTAACTTAAATTATATTGGTATTAAATGACACCATTGAAAATTTCATTAATAATGAATATTTTTTCTTTATACAGTGGAGGCAACTTGTAAATAAAATTTACAATTTTAAATTTATAAAGTCTATTCTGTTTATAATTTTAATTAATTGGTGAATCATGTTGGTTTGGCAGTCACAATTCTATGAAGTTCTATATTTTGGTAAAAGCACTTACCTTTATGGAAGTTGATTTGGCCCTTTAAATAAAACTTTTGGACTTTAGAAGCAACGTGATACTTTGAAATTTTTGGTTTTTGTTCGTTTTTTTTTGTTTGTTTTTAAAGATTGTATTTATTTATTCATGAGAGACAGAGAGAGAGAGAGAGAGAGAGAGAGAGGCAGAGGGAGAAGCAGGCTCCGTGCAGGGAGCCTGACATGGGACCTGATCCAGGGATTCCAGGGTCATGCCCTGAGCCAAAGGCAGATGCTCAACAACTGAGCCACCCAGGCGTCTTTATTTTGAAGGTTTTTTTTGAAGATTTTATTTATTTATTCATGACAGAGAGAGGCAGAGACACAGGCAGAGGGAAAAGCAGGCTCCATGCAAAGAGCCCGATATGGGACTCAATCCTGGGACTCTAGGATCATGCCCTGAGCTGAGGGCAGACGCTCAACCGCTGAGCCACCCAGGCATCCCTATTTTGAAGTTTTGATGAAACTTATCAGCTGCTTGAAAATTTAAGGTCAAGTTAAACTTTACTTGAATTATTCCCCAAATGAGCTCTACTTCAAGAAAAGTTATGGGTAACTATATCTGTTATTATTTCTACTTGTTGGGACCTTCTTTTTTTCTTTTTTCTTATTTAGAGGTGGGGCAGGGTCAGAGGGAAAGGGAGAGAGAATCTTAAGCAGGCTCCATACTCCCCATAGAGCCCTATTCAGGGCTTGATTTCACAACCCTGAGATTGTGACCTGAGCTGAAATCTAGAGTCAGACACTTAACTGACTGAGCCACCCAGGCACCCTTGTTGTGACCTCCTATGTGTTAGGAATTGTGATAAGCATTTTACATGAATTATTTTTTAGCCTCAAGACAACTATGTTTGTTAAGCTTTTCCTACTTTTATAGACTGAGAGTAGACTGAGAAACAGAAAAGCTGTGTAACCCATTCAAGATCACATAGCATTCTATCCTATCATATGAAACATAAAAATTTCAATATATTTTTAATTTTACTTAGATTTTTTTTATTGTTTGTTTCTACTTACTTTTTTGTAAGTGGAAATCTCTCGAGTCTCTAGGTTCATTCAGTCTTTGCCAAATTATAGAGTTGAAATGCTATAGAGAGATTTCTCAGCCACCAGTGTCTGCATTCATTTGTAGTTTTATTTTAACAGATAATTAAAAGGCACAGCTTATATTTGTAGAAATTTAATTAGTGTTACTAATTCTCTTCATTTGTTAGTAAGTCGCCTAAGTAGTGAGAATGGAACCAAAGATTGTGATTGTATGAATATTTCTCCCAGGAAACAGCAGGACAATACAAACTTCACAAGTAAGTGGTTATATTACACTGCATTGTAGAGGAGGAAAAACTTCCTTTACCCTCTTAAATTTAGTACCAAGGAGACTGTGAATTAAACTGTCAACAGACCAATTAACAGGAAGAAAAGATTTGCATTCATAGGAGAGGTAACAAAAGAAGTAGCTAGCTCTAGATGGTTACAGTTAAAGGTTTATATACCCAGCTTCCTAGGAGAAAGGTGACAGGGAGTGGCTTCTCTGGGAAAAACAAATACTTTTTTTTTTTAGGAAAGACAAATGGCTTTTTCAGAAGAAGAAACTGGAGATGACAAAATTAGTAATAGTGTTTGCATACAGAGGTGTGAGTAGTCTTTCCTTCCCCAAAGTTACAAAATTCCTCTAGAAAAGGCCTTTATGGTTTTGTAGTTGTTTTTTATTTATTCATTTTTTTTCCTGAGAGTAAATGACTCCAAAGAGGAATTTATTACGGTCTAATACCTCAGAAGCTTCTATTTTTAGTCAAATAAGGGAAGATCAGAGGAGGCTTCTAGGCCAATACAAAGTAATTGGTTAACTGAGATGGCAAGGAATTTAAGAAAAAGTCACTATCCTTAACAATCTCATGATTAATGTATGAGGTAATAAAGATAAAGTCAAATGGCACTGCCACATGCAGTTTAAACTGGTAAAACTTTCCTGATGGGGGTCTAGAGCAGCATCTTGAGCTAAACATGAGTATAGTATCTCTAAAGGTAAGTTACAAATAAGGAGGTATGGTTAAGGATGATATAGTGGTTACTCGATAGCAATAAAGTTAATATTTTTGTAATAACTTTATTTGATGGGAAGTAATGTAGATGGTAGATGGTATCATATTTAATCAAACCCACCAAATATATTAAGGATTAGGATGTTAGCAGCTGCATAAGAACTTCAGGAGAAATCAGCTTTTCAGGAAATTGTGCCTAAGTCCCTGAGAAACAAGTTTATTGTCCTCTGTTGTTGGAGGTGATTTGGTGGAAAACTGGGAAATGCATTGGCTTCGAATGGGTGGATGTCATTGCCTTTTACTCTACTATTCCAAGGACATTATACTAGCATTATGTACCTATTTTTATCCTTGCAGATCCCATTTCTATATTCCGTTGATTGCTGTTTGTAATTTCATTTGTTATATGTGATTAAGGTGTTTTAGATCATCCTTTAGAAATTAATGTGGAAAGATCCAATTGTAAGGCATTTGGAGATCAGTATGTCTCACAAAGAAGGTGATTACTAATGATTAATCATCACTAGATTTCTATTTGTTTCCATACTGTAGCCAGTATGATCTCTCTAAAATGCAAATCAGTGGCCAGGGCACTATAGGGGAGGAAAAATCTTTTCCCCTTTACCTTTCTACATTTTTGGTGAGATCCCTTTGTAATAAATGACAGATCAACAGGAGAAAAACTGAAGTTTTATAGCATTTACATTCTCTGTGTACATGTAAGATACCCAGGAAAATTGAGTAATTCCCCAAAAAGGCACAAGCCACCATCTTATATGCCATCTCCAGCTGAAGACAAAAGAAAATGTTGGGGCAGGGGAGCAGGTGTAGGTGCCAAGGGCAGGCTGCCCCAAATGTACCACAATGGCATATAAATGATTTTGAATTGAAGCTACTTGGGAAATTGTAGGTGTGGGGATACTCCATCCCTCTCTTCTATCACCCTCACAGTAGGAAGCAAATCTCTTTTATGAAAGGTATGCTCCTCACACAGAGAAGTAAAAACACATACTTATCACAAGAGATTGGAAACTTTAAAGCCAATAAACAAACAAACAAACAAACAAACAAACTTTGTTCCTTTATTTCTAATACACAACCTTAGCCCTAGTTCTTTAGAATTCCTTGGTAATTAAAGCTTCCAAACCTGTTTTCTGTATCTGGTCAATTACTCACAAACTAATCATCTCTCTGTCTAAGAGGTATTGAAACTGCCTGTGGTCATTTGTTTGGGTCTCCAGTTCATTATTGAGCCTCCATGCACATGTAATGAAACTCTGGGTTTTGCTCTGGTAAGCTATCTCATGTGAATGTAATTCTTAGCCCATCTGGGAGAAGCCTTAGACAAGGTAAATTTTTTCCTCCCTTCACCAGTTACAGGAGGTTTTCAGGCAAAGCCCAGTCAACAAGTATATGGTTGTGAAAAGTTAAATCCATGCCTTCTCCTTTGAAAAGATTTCCCTTGTAAATGTAAATATAAATATCTCTTACAAAAGGATAATTTCTACTAGGTTTTTAGACTTTCAGTGTCTGCAGTTCCTTAAAAGCAACCACCTCAGGATAAACCTTATGCCAAGTCCCATTTCTCACAATGCAACTCTCCCTTTTGCACTCCAGCCTCCAGCAAAACAAACCTCCATATGATAATAAAATGCAACATACTCTCTCAACCTCAAGTCTTTGTTCATTGCTGATCCAATCCACTTCTTTTGAATATTTATCTTTACCTGCAACTTCTTACCCTCGGAATCTTTGTAACACAGACACAGACACAGACACACAGATACACAGACACACAGACACACACACACACAGTTCAGACTATAAGGCTGATATAATCTGATAAAAATACACATAGTTGTATTTAGTTAAACTTCTTATATAATACACAAATTAAAAAATAAAGTCACATACGCTGGATATTTATATTTTTACTCTAAACTGGTTTTTGTCCTTTTTAAAAAAATAAGCATTTATTTTTCATTATTTTTAAAAAAGATTTTATTTAATTATTTGACAGAGAAAGAAAGAGAGAGAGAGAGAGAGCATAAGCAGGGGGAGTAGCAGAGGGAGAGGAAGAAGCAGGTTCCCTGATGAGCAGAGAGCCTGACATCCTGAGATCATGACCTGAGCCAAAGGCAGGTGCCTAACTGACTGAGCCACCCAGGTGCCTGAGTGTTTATCAGTGCTTATTGTAGAATAAGAAAATTAACCTTTTATCCCACGTTACAACTATTTTCTAAGTAAAAACAATCTACCAAAAACTATAAAGTTTTGCATTGTTTAGATATGACGAAGTATGCCAAAATATATTTCTAAACCTCAGATTAAGTTTGGATAAATAATAAATACATTCTAATTAAACATTGATGATCATAGAGAGTGATGGAAAATACTATGAAAAATATAACTAATGTGAATGCTTTTGTAGGCACTTTTCCTTTCAGACTTTAGTCTTTATATTACATTTCTGTAATAGGTCAACTCAGTGCTTCTCTGCTATGGACATTCTATATTACTCCCTGTACATTAATTACTCTTCTAGGTTTCTCTAGACCACTTGGAAGCCTTTTTACCATAGGGGTCCTAGCATTAAAGCACTCAAAAATTGTTTGCTGTTTTCTTCATTTTTTTCCTTGTCATATCAATAATAATCTCCACATTCTAAATAATTATACTTTCCAATGGAAATTTCTTTCCATTTTACCACACTGACAAGAGCCTGGGCTTCTTTATTGCTGTGGTATGTGACTTTCAGGCCAAGAAATAGAAGAGTGAAGTGAATAATTAATGTTTTATTTTAGAGGCCAAATGCTACCATAGCAAAGGGCATGTCACAGTAAATCTCTAAATAAGCAGAAGAACTTAAATTCATTTATTTCTGTCAATAATTTACAATACTAAATTTCAGCAGAACTAAAATTTGTCCCCAGTTTTGGTCTTGAAGTGTGTGTTGAGGTATTTTTCCTAGTCAGTGCAGGTAAAACCTAGTTCACTAACATACTATTTCAATGTCCATGTTGTTATTACTTATAAAATAAAATGCTCTGGGAAGAGTGTTGTGCAAATCGGGTTACTTTGCTGATTCAAAATAGCAACTTAGTATGTGATGTTTTCCCCCAAGTAACATGATTCCTCATATTATCTCTCAAAGAGCTCTACCGGTGATAACTAACTTTTATACAGAGTATTTTATAGTTTACGTTTTCATGTTCATCTCGTTTAACATATCAGACAAGTTTGTACTCAATTTTGTGGATATTTTAAAAATACGCAATATCTAAGATATACAAAAAGTTAAATAGAATGCAATCAATACTTATGTACCTACCACTCAGCTTAAAATATAAGATATTATTAGTTCACTTAAAACCTTTGTATCTATTTTTGAATATAGCTTAATTTTAGTATCTATTTTTCCAGTTTTTCCTTTTTCAGAGAGATACATCTGGTGGTCATTGAGGTTATTGGGGTTGTGGTGAACAATTTGTTTTACAAAGTTACTGATAAAGCATATCATATCAAGCATATCAACCAGGGGTTCTGAAAAGAATATATATGTATTTTTTTTTTCCACAGCAGGTTTCTCCTGATGCCTTTTAGACTCTTTGTTTTACTTTGTTTCTGTATGACCTATGGTTTACTATTTTGGCTGTAATAGTTATAGCTTTGAGTAAGTTCCTTCACCTTTACATCAGTCTCCCACTTTATACTTAAGTATATTTAAGTGTACTTAGCCTTAACTTTAGTAACTTTATGTACAAAATGAGGAATATGAAATTAATAATTTTATATACCTCATTCATTTCATGTAAGGAAAAATATTTCATATGTTCATGTGCATTAAAATACATTAAAATACCAAAAAGAACTCCTTTTCTTTTTTAAAAAATATTTTATTTATTTATTCATGAATGACAGAGAGAGAGAGAGAGAGAGAGAGAGAGAGAGGCAGAGACACAGGCAGAGGGAGAAGCAGGCTCCATGCATGGAGCCTGATGTAGGACTGGATCCCGGGTCTCCAGGATCACGCCCTGGGCTGAAGGCAGCGCTAAACTGCTGAGCCACCAGGGCTGCCCAAGAACTTCTTTAATTAAAAGTGGGGCAAAATCTTTACTTTTAAAGGAAAAGTTTACAAAATGAGTGCAGACATTTTTTTTTTTTTTGATATTCAAACCTTGCTCTTCTATTTCTCCCTATTTTTTCCATTTCAGTAAAACCAAGGCTAAACTTATGGCCTAATAACTGGCTGCAGAAAAAGGGGAAATGGTATCATTTTTAAAAAACCTTTAAATCATGGACAGATAGCCAAAAATCCTGTTTAATAATGAAATCACATCTCTTGATGATTCAAGACAGGGCTGAACTGGTAAGAACTAACTCACCACAAAAATTATACCTTCTAAAACTGAGAGAAATATGTAGGTTATTTTAAAAAAAGATTTAATTTTTATTTATTTGAGAAAGAGAGAGAGAGAGAGAGAGTATGAGCAAGGGGAAGGGCAGAGGGAGAAGCAGATTCTCCGCTGATCAGGGAGCCCGACACCGGACTCAATCCCAGGACCCTGGGATCATGACCTGAGCTGAAGGCAGACGCTTAAGGGACTGAATTACCCAGGTGCTCCAAAGTAGGTTTTTTTAAATAAAAGAATTATAGTGCTAATAATTATGGCATTTATTGAATTCATAGTAGGTGCCAGACACTGTAGTAGGCATGCTACAATGCTATAAAACTTAGAGCTCACAATAACTTTATAAGATAGGCAGTATTTTCCCTATTTCCATATGAAGAATCTGCAGAACCAGACAGATTGTAAAATTTCACTCAGCATATGAATGGCAAAACTGGAATATCAGTGCTGTCCTTCCACATTGCCTCTTGGGAGGAAAGATAAGAGCTCTTTGAACATTATCAGTATCTGGCAATAGCCCTAGCATCTTGGGTAGGGATGATGGGCTCTGTAGTTTTACTTGTGGCTACTTTTACCATAGGCATCCGTTTTCTCAAGACTGCACGTTGGCAACAGCAATCTGAATAGTTCTTGCTCCTTCAAGAAGATCTATTCATCCCTAGCTTTGCCTTCACATCCTTTTTGAGCTCCTTCAGCAGTTGCTGTTCACATCATCATCCCCATCAATTCCATTAACCATCACATGCCTGCACATAATATATATGAGTCATGTGTTTTGAAAACTTTCCTATACAGTTTCCTTCCCTAAATTTATAGGAAACTTCTTAAGGTTTTCTTGGATAGGGAGATAAGTAACAAAACTTAAGTCTGGACAAAATCAGAGGAGGCTATTTCAATAGGTTTAACTCTGTTTCCTCTGGATCCTCTTTCATAGGATTTCATACAGAGTAATATACAGGATGGAATTTACTTTTGGATTGGATTGAACATCACACACCCACAAAAGACATGGACCTGGCTGGATGGCACCCCATTAAATTTACAGTTGTGAGTATTTAGCATTTGAATCTTTCAGCAGCCAATCCCTCCTGGGGGTTGTCTGAAACTCCAGATAACCAAATGGTTCCATAGACTGAAGACTTTGATCTTGTTAATGTGTGAATGATTAGGAAATTTGCCTTAGAGAAATCAAGTCTCCAATGCTAATTTATTTTCTTATTTGAGCTCTGAGTTTATCTATAATGCTAGAGATAGAAATGGGAAAGTGTAGTTAATGTAAAATTCTCTAAATTTCATTTCCTTTGAAGTATTTCTTGAAAGTTTACCAAACAATCCTTATTTTGATTAGTAGGAAGACTTCAATTATTGGGAAATATTAAGGCATATGTCATACATAATACAACAAATAGCATTTGACTCTTTTTGAATACTATCACCTCAATCAACAATATGTGTATCTACTTTTATGCACTTCATTCATTTCTACTTAAATGCCATGGGTAGAGAGTTCTAAAATCTTTGGAGGTTAGGCACTAATCCCCAAAATGCAAGCAGAAGCTCCTGGGGGCCCAGGGTGAAACTTTCTACCCTCAGCATCAAAAGTTAATTATACTTCTTGAAAATATGGAATTTTGTTGTATCTCTCAAAGAGATGTGAAGTTAAAGGGATTTAGGAAGGCTCTGGAGGGATAGATGCTCTGGAGGGATAAAGCAGGCCCACCAGACTGAGGGTAGGGAAAAAAAGGCTCTGAAACAGAAAAAGTCACCCTACAAATGAATATTCTTACACAGAGACTATTTACAATATTTCTTGTTAAAATTTACACTCCATACACCCACCCATGCCATACTCTCTGTACATCGCACACTAAATTAACTTTTAAGATTTACTTTTGAGGGACTCCTGGGTTGCTCAGTGGTTGAGCATCTGCCTTTGGCTCAGATTGTGATCCCAGGGTTCTGGGATCAAGTCCCATATTGGGCTCCCTGCAGGGAGCCTGCTTCTCCCTCCACCTCTGTCTCTGCCTCTCTCTCTCTGTATTTCTCATGAATAATTAAATAAAATATTTTTTAAAAATTACCTTTGATTATTTCTAATAGAAATGTAGCATTATGTTTTTAAAGTGATACTCTGTCAACCCACTTGCAAACTTGCTTAGAATTATTAATTTGCCAATCTTGTTTTTAAAATTGAGGGTTTTCTTTTTCTGATTTTTTTAGATGCCTTATTGCTTAGTTTAAGAAAAGAAAGTTGGCTTAAAATATCAAGGAAAAATAGAACTTAGGAGATTTTTCCTTCTTTTGTGTAATGGATAAAGGAATTGGGTATCCCCGTACATAAACAAATGAGTAAAAATTCCCTTGCTGAGGTCTCTATGTGAGTTTAAAACGTTTAAAAGTGGAGAAATCTTCTTCCTCTATTGCTCATTCTTTCACTCCTTCCCCCATTCTGACTAGGGTTACTGTTGCCACATTTTACATGTAGAGTCTAGATGTACCATTCTTTCTTAGGATCTCTTGTAGAAGTAAGGAGGCTTATTATAGGCAGACAGTGAAGGAAGATTTTTGAAAGGTATGACACTTGGAATTTGGGTCTGGAAAATGAAATGGTTAATAGTTTAACCTTCTACAGAGAATTGGTCTAATGTTTTTTGAAAAACATTCATATTTTAAGATGTGTTGATATTTCTAAATCTTAGAATCATAAATATGATATTATCTGTTATAAAGCTGGTATCATTATTCCATTGTTGCAGATACTCAAAAAGTTGAATCAGGAACCTTTGGAGTAATAAAATGAAATTTTCTCCTAAAAGGGTAGGTCTGTCCTCTTAGTCGTTTGGGCTACTATGACAAAATACCACAGACTGGGTAGCATACAAGCAACAGAAATTTGTCTCTCACTGTCCTGGAAAATGGGACTCCAAGATAAAGACGTCAGCATGGTCATGTTTTGGTGAGGGCCCTCCTAAATATGGTGGAAGGGGCTAGCGATCTCTCTGGAGTCTTTTTTATAAGGAATTAATGAGAGTTCCACTTCATAACTTAAGTACCTCCTAAAGGCCCCACTTCCTAACATATCACTTTTGTGGGTGAGGATTTTAACATATGAATTTGGGGGGGAACACAAACATTCAGACCATTATAGATAATAGTCCCCTAAGATCTCTCTCTCTCTCTCTCTTTTTTTTTTTTTTATATGGTCACATGGAATCAGGAAACTACTACTTCTTAATCACATTTTTATTTTAATTCCATGCAGCTTTTCCATTTACGAATGACCATCTTTGGTTAAGAAACTATTTGGAGCAACTACCTTCATTAAAGAAGTCATTTTTTTTAACAGGCATTTCTTGTCTGAAAATTACAGTGGCTTAGATCTCCAGCTTGGAGAGTACATCCCTTCTAAGAAGGGAGAAAACACAAAATATACACGGTTGTATTTTTAGCCGAGTGAGAACTGAATGTTGCTTTATCCCCATACAGATTTCAAGTCCTGGGCCAGGTTGAAGATAATTCCTGTGCTGTGATAACAAAGAAGGATGTGTTTTCTGAGAAATGTTGCAATCAGAGTTCCTGGATTTGTCAACACGATTGCTGAAGATGACCTCTAAACTGATCCCAGTTTATCCTTCCCATAAAAACAATTCACAAGGACTTTGTAATTTATGTGTTTTTGCTGAAACACATTATTTTGGCAACAAATATTATGGTGATGATGATAATGGTGTAGATTTGTGTCACTATCAATCTGGGTAATCAGCCTCATCAACTCATCCCCTAGTTCGTCACTAGTGCTGTATTTCCACAGTTATCTCCCATTCAATATGGTGGTATTTTAGACAGAAACTATCCCTTAGTCTGCTCAATAATTCTCTCCCTGGGCACCGGGTGACTTAGTGCCTTAAGATCAGACTCTTGGTTTTGGCTCATGATCATGATCTTGGGGTCATGGGATAGAGCCGTCCGCCGGGATAGGGGGTGAGGAGTCTGCTTGGGATTTTTTCTTCCTTCCTCTCTGCCCCTCCTCCCTCTCTCTCTCACCCTCTCTAAATAAATAAAGAAAATTCTCTCCCTACATCTCTAATTCACATTAGCAAAGGAGCTTTTTTTTTTTTTAAAGAGAATCGATCAGATATATTCATGAACTTTCTAATATTAAGTGTACACACTTACCTGCATCTTACTTATTTCCTTTTCCTCTTCTCCTATTTCTGAAAAAAGAGGTATCCCTCTGTCTGTCTAAATCAAATCTCTGAGTCTACAGTTGGGATTGTATCTCTTTTAATTTTTTCAAGGGGATTCCTTCCTCCAACCTTTCTCTTCTTCTACCTCCTTTTCTTCCAGCAATGAAACATGCAAAAGCACAAGAAAAGTTTCCCTGAACCACATGTGGTTTCTAGTTTCTGCGCAGTTTCTCCCACCTCTTTTAAGTCAAACTTCCTAGAAATTATTTCTTGCTTTTTCCTCTTTCCACCTCCTACTCCAGGTTCTTCTAAAATCTGGTTTCTGCTTTTCCTATTTCACTAAAGTATTCTCATTATGTCACAAATGCCTTTCTTCTGGCAAAGCACAATGAGGATTATTTTAGCTTTCATTTTAACTCTCATTATTGACCTATCTTCTAGAAATATTCTGTAACCTCAGCATCTATGACACAATGCTCTTTTAAACCTGCATCTAGGTTTTCTGCTATTGCTCCTCAGTTTTTTCTCAAGCATCTCTTCTTCTGATGTCTTCAAAACTGACATTCTTCAGAGTTTGGGGAGATCCTCTATCATACACAATTCTTGGCTCAACCCATCCATGCTCTAAGTTTGATTGTAATCAATATATTAATAACTCCCAAACCCATATTTCAAACTCAGATCTTATTACAGCTGTTTGCCCACTGGATATCTCTATTGGACATCTTAAAACCTCTCAGCCTTCACATGTTAAAAATTAAACTCATTAGCTTAGTGAATGGCAGCAACGTGACCATTAGTCCAAGTCAGACTCCCTGGAGTCAACCCTGACTTCTTTCTTTTCGCCTTCAGTAAGAGAATGAATTATTTTTTATCATATGATTATTTCTGAATCCATCTACATAGCTTCATACCCACCTATGGCCCTGGATTCCTGCAACAGTTGTTTTTGTGTGCTTCTAGCTTTGTCTGCCAAAGTCCATTCTCCATATCATGACGAGTGATTGTCTAAACCTCCTAACAGGCTACATTACTCACTACTTAATTCCCTTTAGGGGCTTTCCATTGCTTCAATCTTTGACCCTCTCCTACCAATCCTTTGTGTCTTGGCTCCTCTTCATTTCTCCCCCACCACTATGCCTGTAATAATGCAGACACCTTAAACTTTTTCAGTTTCTCAAATGTGTCATGCTTTCTCTTGCCTTGAATCTAATCAGATGTTTGCCTCCACTTGACATTCTTCCCTTTCTTACTTGCCTGTTTAACTCTTGCTTATTTTTCAGATGGCCAGTTAAATAAGTGCAGAATTTGGTGGAAAATAATTCTTTAACCATTCCCCTCTCCAGACTAAATTATATGCATTTGGTGTATATTCTCACAAATTCCTGTACCTAACCAATCTTAACATTTAATACCCTATTTTTTGGCCATTGTTTAATTATTTGTATTTATTAATGTACTGTAAACTCTGGAAGACAATGATCTTCACTGAGTGGGAGAGACAAGGTGCCTGATGCTTGATGGTTAGTAAATAAGTACTTGTTATGTTGTTGAGATTATTTGTAACATGTTTTATTGTTTGCCCAGCATAATTTTCCCTAGTTGTACAGTTTCCCTTAGTTTAGATAATACTAATCTGTATAGAGAGAAATAAACCACTCTTTTGTTTTTTTCATTAAAGGTCAGGTTTGTTGTTTGTTTTTGTTTTTAACCTAGAACCTACATTAAGACTTAGAGCAGAGAGATTATTACATATGAATTCATCAACGGGAAACTTACTTTAAGGTCTTAGATCCACTAAGAGAAAAACTTAAAAGTCATACATGAATTTTAAAAAAATTATTGCAAATTGATATGTGTGAACAGAAGTAATTATAGTTTATAGAGAATGAAATATAAGAACTTAAACTCACTTAAAAAATTGAACACAAAGAACACAAATCCATGTTTATTTAGTATAATGAATGGAAACATGTACTATTTTATTAATGTGTACATTTGATGTAATGTGGGAAAAATGTTACAAGTTGCAGTTAAGGAGAAGCGAGGAAGAATGATAGAATATTAAGAGGTCTGTATCTTTTTAAAATTTAAAGCTAAACTATCAATGCTCTTTGAAACTCAGATTTTGTTTTAAATGTTTAAACATTTAATTAAATATTAAAACATAAAACTATTAGTCTAGCTGGATTTTAAAAAGAAAGAATTCTTGTTCAAGGGTTATTCTTGAAATAATAGGGGCAGCCCGGGTGGCTCAGTGGTTTAGCACCACTTTAGCCCAGGGGGTGATCCTGGAGACCTGGGATCGAGTCCCACATCAGGCTCCCTGCATGGGGCCTGCTTCTCCCTCTGCCTGTGTCTTTGCCTCTCTCTCTCTCTGTGTTTCTCATGAATAAATAAATAAAATATTTTAAAAAAGAAAGAATATTTCCCACTAAGTTCTAAAATTGCACATAAGGAAATATTTCACTAGTGAAATTTTGATACAAGAATTCTAAAAATTACCATGAATTCAATAAGCCATGTCTAAGAATCTACTCGAAATCAAAGCTTGTCTTATTATTTCCACTATACACATATGTATATTTTTAAGGGATTAGATTGTCTGAATCATAACAACTAAAGTTATTTTTAGATTACCCAGTTCTCCAAATTACTATTTTTAATTATACAGTGATTCTAATTGTTGGGAGGTGAGCATATTAAATAATGTAAATTAGAAGATTCTCAGTTGAAAAATCCTTTAGGAATAAATATATAATTTATGGCACTTCAAAACTTTTTATCCTTAAACTTTAGACTTCTTTTGGAATGTAGAGAGGTTTGTTTATATGCAGTTGGGGATAACTTGATTCACTGTTGCTTCACTAAAGGCTTTGATGAGACCACTAGCAACTTTCCCATTTATACTCCCATTAAAGTCAACCACTAAATCTGCCTACCCTCCCTGAGAAAGGAAGAATGGCTGAGAATCTTTTGCTCCTGAAATCTAATTATGTCATTTCCTGCTCCCATTGTTCCCTGACCCTTTTTTCCCTTCTTTGAAAATGTTTGTACCATGTAACCATATTTCACCTCATCTGATGCATTAGTAATAAAAACCAAATAAGATCCAACATTAGGTAGGCTAGAAGTGTGAAAAAGAGAAAAGGACCAGTTGTACTGCCCATTTGCCCCCTTCAGCAAGTTTCTCTGTGATGCTGTGTTAATATGGGAAGGTGCACCTTGGTACATGCCCCCTTCATGCTGCTTTGCTGAATAGCGATTTCAAGCAGGGTGGACCTGTTGGAATACCCTTAGCTAAGGAACTCTCCATACTACTTTTCTGTTTTACTCTTGAGGGCTTCCTTTCTGCCATTATCATAGTTTCCCACTGAACTTTTTTAAATTCCCTGAAACCAGTTTGATTATTTCCTAAATCAAAGACAAAAAAAATGGATTATTTTAACAGTTAAAATGCATATAAGATGTTATGGCAACTCAAAGGTGGTAGGTCTGACACATACATGTTGGGTGTGCCATAGGACCAACCCCAAAATAGAATTCTCAAGGGAAAATAAAAAATAATTGTTCAATAACTGTTAACAGTAAACTGTTCATATGTATCAAATCACTACACTGGAAACATACCCATGGATACTGTATAGCAATTGAGTTAATATTCCCATTTCCAAGTAAGCATTTTTCAAGTCAAATGAAATATCATATATTCACTCTTACACAATGATAAGGTTATATTCCTAAACATCTTCTTTCCCCCCATTTATCCTCAATTGCTTTGAACACCCTGACTTTTCCACTAATCATTGTATAAATCAACATATTACTCTCATATTTTGTTTATACTCAGTGTATCATATATACACACATATATACTATAAATATATACATACTAAAATATATGCCTACGGGGTATGTGCATATATATATATATATACACATATGTATAACATATGCATATGTTCTTAAGTATATATGTTAATAAGTATTACATATATATATTACACTAAAAATATAACACAAATTTTAATCAAATATAAAAATGTTTTAACTTTTAGAAGTTGTCTTCAAAATTTCAGGGATATGCATTTCCAGGCACAATTGTTCATTATTGTTTTGCAATGTAAGAATATTTTGACTTAAAATATGCCAAAACTCTCAATTTGTTTCCAAAGTAACAAGTTTATTTTAATATTAATTAGTACACTTGAGGCAGACAACTTTAAAATCTATGTTATTAAGTATATAATAGCATTAGATGCCATAAAAGCTATGAATCATACAAAGGGATTCTTGACATTATTAGAGAGGGCTGATAAAATGATCATATAGTTTTTAAAACTATAACTTGAAAGGGCAAAGAAGCAGTGCTTTTTCCTACTTGTTTTTGGACACTATTCAGTATTAGAAGTTTTGTAGATTCAATTCTTCAGAGCCATTCAGCATCTGTCTTCTGAAAAATAATGCACTTCTCTCATTTAACACTTCTATTAGTATACATAAAAAAAAAACTTCTATAAAAACTAACTTATTTGTCTAAACTTCTACTATTGCTCTACCAGTGATCTTCTGCCACAGATTCAGCTCTGTGACCAAACTTAACAACCTAAATTTAGAGCATACCTGAAAAATAAAACAAAAATCCAGAAATAAGCATTTATAAAATAAAATTATTTTTTTCATTAAGCCAATAATCACCTGCTCTTTGCTAACAAGGACTATGCTCCTTTTGTTATGTCAGCTCATCCCTCAGATCTCTGCACCTCTATTTGTGTCCATGTCATGTATCCAGCCCAGACCTGCTCATGAGTTCCAGAACTCTACATTCGATATTCAACTAAACATCTCCATCTGAATTTCCTATGCACCTCTAAAACTCAGTAATTTGAAAGTGTCTTTTGTTTTTCTTTAGTTATTAAGAGCACCATGATTCATCTGCCTGACCTGGGATTTATTCCTTTTTTTAAAAAATAAATTTATTTTTTATTGGTGTTCAATTTGCCAACATATAGAATAACACCCAGTGTTCATCCCATCAAGTGCCCCCCTCAGTGCCCGTCACCCAGTCAACCCCACCCTCCACCCACTTCCCCTCCCACTTCCCCTTCCACCACTCCTAGTTCGTTTCCCAGAGTCAGGAGTCTCTCTTGTTCTGTCTCCCTTTCTGATATTTCCCACTCATTTTCTCTCCTTTCCCCTTTATTCCCTGGGATTTATTCCTGATGTCTATTTCTCCTTCATCCCCTTCATCCTGTATTTTCTAAGACTTTCTCTCTGAAAGAGTTCTTGAATACATTCACTCCTCTCTGTTCTCCCTGCCACTGTTTCTGGCACTGTCCTTATCATTTCTTCTTCTAGTCAATTGAAAAGGCTTCTAAATAATTTCTTAGTCCATCAGACAGATTTTTATACTTCCCCGAGAATTATTCTGAATTGTATATTTGAAGATGTCACTATCTTATTTACAAGAATTCAGTAACTTTAGAGCAATAACTGAGAGCGTCAATGCTAACTCTCCCTTGACATGGCATCCAAATCCTCCTAAACCTGGTTTGGGCCCTCTCTGCTCCTCCTCCTCCTCCTGTTTCTTTTCCTCTTTCTCAATCCCAACCTCAGCTCCTACTTTCTCCTATCTCACACCTCTCATCCCAGGGCTTCCAGACTAGGATAATTTCCCAATGGTGCAACATTTGGTACCCTCGTGTGTGCTTTCCACTCAGCTGCCAATGTTCTTCCTGATAATTTTTTTCCTGGAAAACCCTTACTTGACTTGTCAGTTTAACAATATTTTCCCATGTAATGATTTCACTGTGAATCTCTTTCTCAGATGTTGGACACTTTCTTCCTTCTGCTGCCACTGAACCTCTTCATACATCGCCTACATTTATTTGTGCACTTCTTAACACTGTTTGATAACTCTTTGTGGAAGTTTCACCTAACCAATCTCTGATTTTCTGACGAATGGGGGAGGGGAAGTTCAGGGAGGAAAAGGAAATGAAAATGAGAGTGCGAAGAGGGGGGTGAAAAGATGGGAAATGTGGCCTGGCTTGTGAAAGATGCAAGAATGAGACTTTCCTAAGTGATTTTCCTACATTCTTACTTGTCTATTATAAATGTTCTAATTTCTATCAATGAGTATACATTACACATCCATAGGATGCAGGTCACAGATTTTACTTTTAAGAAAAGGATTACGCTTAACAAAGAGATCCTGTTGACCTTGAGCAAACATGGAAATAATATTCTCTGAAAAGTTACCCATTCTGACACAGAACCTAATTAATCATTTTCTGAACTAGAAGCTTGAACAGCAAAGTTCAGATTGCTCCCTCACCCATCTGCTTCCCAAATTGGTACCGTTCATATTGTCGATTATCCAACAGGTTCCCAGCATTCACTACTAGAAAGCTGCTAGTTCATACTGTTCACTCAAAATCTTGATGCCACTCGCATGATGGTCTGAACTTGAAATTTTGTTTTATTTTATTCTGCGAGGTTGGTGTATGAAAGAGATATGTTTAGGTAGTAAATCAACACATTTCAGCACAATGCTGTGTTTAAATTACACTACATTCACAAGTGAATCTCATAAATATTACAAACTGAAAGAAAACCAACAACTAGTATTGATAATAAAAGTAAGAAGATAAGGAAAAATATTAGAGTTCTTAAACAAGTAATTTTAAATGATATTAGTCTGAATTCATATGAGTAAATATCTTAAAATGTCATTTAAATTTTTCATTCATATTTTAATGTATTGCATATCAGAAATTTTATTTTATAAAGGATTTGGGGACATATGTTGGGACATATATTTCTTGAATACTAAGAATCTAATAGATGTATAAAAATGGATTTAAAGATTTGGAGTAAAAAAACAATGAAAATTTCTAAACATGAATTTCATGTACTTTTATATTAATATAATATATTTTTTCTTTCTTTTTTTTAAAATTTTTATTTATCTATGATAGTCACAGAGAGAGAGAGAGAGAGAGAGAGAGAGAGAGAGGCATAGACATAGGCAGAGGGAGAAGCAGGCTCCATGCACCGGGAGCCCGACGTGGGATTCCATCCTGGGTCTCCAGGATCGCGCCCTGGGCCAAAGGCAGGCGCCAAACCGCTGTGCCACCCAGGGATCCCAATATATTTTTTTCAAGAGGAATGAAAACTACATTTTATGTAAAGTATCTTAGATCTATGATGTCTTAACTTCTGGGTATACATGTGTTAGGTTTGCTGCAAATCCATTTTCTAACCAAGTAAGTGCTGGCACTGCTAATCCCAATTTTGTGTAGGTAGGCACATTCTCCAATTCCAATAATTTTAATCCTGAAATGAAACACAGTAAGAAGAAAAAAAAAAAGCAACAGAATGGGTGAGTACTGATTGGAAGAATTAGAGAAAACATTACCTCTGCTCTGAGCTTTTACTCCAGCCCAACACTATAAATGTTTGAATATAAAGCAAAGTGAATTCATATACTTTGAACCTAAAAATATGGCTTTATAAACTCAAAAAATCTATAAACTATATGATGAGAAGTGCAGGATTTATTGTCAAATACATTGTAAATGTGTGTTGTAAAATATTGTAGGTATTCACATCTTTGAACATCAAGTAAAGTGGAGATAAGTATATCTCCTTCCCACAACTGTTGTGTAGGTCAAATGGTACAACAATTATGAAGCATTATTTGGAATATTGTAAGTATTAAATAGCTTGTACAACAATACCACTTAAAATACCACAATACCACAAAAATAGTTCGTACAACATTACCACTTTTTCTCTGGGCTCATTTTATTCTCCACCACAAAGGAAACTAGCAGGAGAATGGTGTGTATGGGTTGTAACTCAGATCTCTCCCTGATGGGAAAGGGCTGGGAGCCCCATCTTTGGGTGTATAAATGATATACTCAGGACTTACCAAGCATTGTATATGGTTCCATCTATCCATTCCAGGTCTGTCCTGGTTCCCGGCTGAGTCCAATCCAATATTGAGAATGGTTAGAATATCGCTTCAAGAAATCCTTTAATAGAGTACGTTTTTAGGATAAATAGCAAATGTTTCATTTGGTTGGATTTCTTTTGCCTCATACTCTTTATAGACATACAGACTTTCATATTTATTTGGAAATGATTTTAAGGGTGACATTGTCCTCGTCTGGTTCACAGGTTACTTCATGGGTTGGGTTACTTCTATAACAAGTTCTATAGTAAATTGCATTGGGTAGGTTTTTTTTTTCTATTAGCCAAAGGAGTTTTTATAGGACAGAAATTATTTGTTCTGTGATGGCTTGCTCTGATGTGCCGGTAAATCCTTGATTTGGTGTCTTTTAGGATGGGAGATTCTTAGCAGCAAAACATATTGAATATTTGGTTGATCCAGGTTTTATATATCTTCATAATTTATTCTGATACATTATATTTTCTGATATTATTACCACTAACCTAGCTTTTTTTACTTAATTGGAGTTCAATTTGCCAACATATAGCATAACACCCAGTGCTAATCCCATCAAGTGCCCCCCTCAGTGCCCATCACCCAGTCACCTCCACCTCCTGCCCACCTCCCTTTGCACCAATCCTTGTTTTTTTCCCCAGAGTTAGGAGTCTCATGTTCTGTCTCCCTTTCTGATATTTCCCACTCATTTTATCTCCTTTCCCCTTTATTCCCTTTCACTATTTTTTATATTCCTCAGATGAATGAGACCATATAATGTCTGTCCTTCTACGACTGACTTATTTCACTCAGCATTATACCCTCCAGTTCCATCCACGTCGAAGCAAATGATGGGTACTTGTCGTTTCTAATGGCTAATATTCCATTGTATACATAGACCACATCTTCTTTATCCATTCATCTTTCTTTTTTTTTGAATTTTATTTTTTTAATATATTTTTTAAATAAATTAATTTTTTATTGGTGGTCAATTTACCAACATACAGAATAACACCCAGTGCTCATCCCGTCAAGTGTCCCCCTCAGTGCCCGTCACCCATTCACCCCCACCCCCAGCCCTCCTCCCCTTCCACCACCCCTAGTTCGTTTCCCAGAGTTCGGAGTCTTTATGTTTTGTCTCCCTTTCTGATATTTCCCACACATTTCTTCTCCTTTCCCTTATATTCCCTTTCAGTATTATTTATATTCCCCAAATGAATGAGAACATACACTGTTTGTCCTTCTCTGATTGACTTACTTCACTCATCATAATACCCTCCAGTTCCATCCACTTCGAAGCAAATGGTGGGTATTTGTCGTTTCTAATGGCTGAGGAATATTCCATTATATACATAGACAACATCTTCTTTATCCATTCATCTTTCAATGGACACCGAGGCTCCTTCCACAGTTTGGCTATTGTGGACATTGCTGCTAGAAACATCGGGGTGCAGGTGTCCCGGCGTTTCATTGCATCTGAATCTTTGGGGTAAATCCCCAACAGTGCAATTGATGGGTTGTAGGGCAGGTCTATTTTTAACTCTTTGAGGAACCTCCACACAGTTTTCCAGAGTGGCTGCACCAGTTCACAACCCACCAAAAGTGCAGGAGGGTTCCCTTTTCTCCGCATCCTCTCCAACATTTGTGGTTTCCTGCCTTGTTAATTTTCCCCATTCTCACTGGTGTGAGGTGGTATATAATTGCGGTTTTGATTTGTATTTCCCTGATGGCAAGTGATGCAGAGCATTTTCTTATGTGCATGTTGGCCAGGTCTATGTCTTCCTCTGTGAGATTTCTCTTCATGTCTTTTGCCCATTTCATGATTGGATTGCTTGTTTCTTTGCTGTTGAGTTTAATAAGTTCTTCATAGATCTTGGAAACTAGCCCTTTATCTGATACGTCATTTGCAAATATCTTCTCCCATTCTGTAGGTTGTCTCTTAGTTTTGTTGACTGTTTCTTTTGCTGTGCAGAGGCTTTTTATCTTGATGAAGTCCCAATAGTTCATTTTTGCTTTTGTTTCTTTTGCCCTCATGGATGTATCTTGCAAGAAGTTACTGTGGCCAAGTTCATAAGGGGTTTTGCCTGTGTTCTCCTCTAGGATTTTGATGGAATCTTGTCTCACATTAAGATCGTTCAACCATATTGAGTTTATCTTTGTGTATGGTGAAAGAGAGTGGTCCAGTTTCATTCTTCTGCATGTGGATGTCCAATTTTCCCAGCACCATTTATTGAAGAGACTGTCTTTCTTCCAATGGATAGTCTTTCTTCCTTTGTCGAATATTAGTTGACCATAAAGTTGAGGGTCCACTTCTGGATTCTCTATTCTGTTCCATTGATCTATGTGTCTGTTTTTGTGCCAGTACCACACTGTCTTGATGACCACAGCTTTGTAGTAGAACTCGAAATCTGGCATCATGATGCCCCCAGCTATGGTTTTCTTTTTTAAAATTCCCCTGGCTATTTGGGGTCTTTTCTGATTCCACACAAATCTTAAGACGATTTTTTCCAACTCTCTGAAGAAAGTCCATGGTATTTTGATAGGGATTGCATTAAACGTGTAAATTGCCCTGGGTAACATTGACATTTTCACAATATTAATTCTGCCAATCCATGAGCATGGAATATTTTTCCATCTCTTTGTGTCTTCCCTAATTTCTTTCAGAAGTGTTCTATAGTTTTTAGGGTATAGATCCTTTACCTCTGGTTAGGTTTATTCCTAGGTATCTTATGCTTTTGGATGCAATTGTAAATGGAATTGACTCTTTAATTTCTCCTTCTTCAGTCTCATTGTGTAGAAATGCCATTGATTTCTGGGCATTGATTTTGTATCCTGCCATGGTACCAAATTGCTGTATGAGTTCTAGCAATCTTGAAGTGGAGTTTTTTGGGTGTTCTATGTAGAATATCATGTCATCTGCAAAGAGGGAGAGTTTGATTTTTCTTTGCCAATTTGAATGCCTTTAATGTCTTTTTGTTGTCTGATTGCTGAGCTAGGACTTCTAGTACTATTTTGAATAGCAGTGGTGAAAGTGGACATCCCTGTCTGGTTCCTGATCTTAGGGGAGAGGCTCCCCGTGTTTCCCCACTGAGAATGATATTTGCTGTGGGCTTTTCATAGATGGTTTTTAAGGTGCTGAGGAATGTTCCCTCTATTGCTACCCTCTGAAGAGTTTTGATCAGGAATGGATGCTGTGTTTTGTCAAATGCTTTCTCTGCATCTAATGAGAGGATCATATGGTTCTTGGTTTTTCTCTTGCTGATATGATGAATCACATTTATTGTTTTACGAGTGTTGAACAGCCTTGCATCCTGGGGATAAATCCTATATGGTCATGATGAATAATCTTCTTAATGTATTGTTGTATCCTATTGGCTAGTATCTCGTTGAGAATTTTTGCATCCATGTTCATCAGGGATATTGGTCTATAATTCTGCTTTTTGGTGGGGTCTTTGTCTGGTTTTGTAATTAAGGTGATGCTGGCCTCATAGAACGAATTTGGAAGTACTCAATCGCTTTCTATCTTTCCAAACAACTTTAGTAGAACAGGTATGGTTTCTTCTTTAAAAGTTTGAGAGAATTCCTCTGGGAAGCCACCTGACCCTGGACTTTTGTATCTTGGGAGGTTTTTGATGACTGCTTCAATTTCCTCCCTGGTTATGGGCCTGTTCAGGTTTTCTATTTCTTCCTGTTCCAGTTTTGGTAGTTTGTGGCTTTCCAGAAATGCATCCATTTCTTCTAGATTGCCTAATTTATTGGCATAAAGCTGTTCATAATATGTTTTTAAAATCGTTTGTATTTCCTTGGTGTTGGTAATGATCTCTCCTTTCTCATTCATGATTTTATTAATTTGAGTCTTATCTCTCTTCTTTTTATTTTTTATTTATTTTTCTCTCTTCTTTTTAATAAGGCTGGCTAATGGTTTATGTATCTTATAATTCTTTCAAAGAACCAACTCCTGGTTTTGTTGATCTGTTCCACAGTTCTTCTGGTCTCAATTTCGTTGAGTTCTGCTCGAATCTTTATTAACTTTCTTCTTCTGCTGGGTGTAGGATCTATTTGCTGGTTTTTTTTTCTAGCTCCTTTAGGTGTAACGTTAGCTTTTGTATTTGAGTTCTTTCCAGTTTTTGGATGGATGCTTGTGTTATGATGTATTTCCCCCTCCGGACTGCTTTTGCTGTATCCCAAAGATATTGTGTGGTTGTATCTTCATTCTCATTAGTTTCCATGAATCTTTTTAATTTTCTCTAATTTCCTGGTTGACCCTTTCATCTTTTAGCAGGATGGTCCTTAATACGCAAGGGACAATCCCAATCTTTTGGTATCAGTTCAGACCTGATTTGTGACCCAGTATGTGGTCTATTCTGCAGAAAGTTCCATGTGCACTTGAGAAGAATGTGTATTCACTTGCATTTGGATGTAAAATTCTGTAAATATCTGTGAAATCCATCTGGTCCAGTGTATCATTTAAAGCTCTTGTTTCTTAGGAGATGTTGTGCTTAGGAGGCCTGTCAATTGTAGAAAGCACTACATTGAAATCCCCAAGTATAAGTGTATTATTATCTAAGTATGTCTTAACTTTGGTTATTAATTGATTGATATATTTGGCAGCTCCCACATTCGGGGCATATATATTGAGGATTGTTAAGTCCTCTTGTTGGATAGATCCTTTAAGTATGATATGGTGTCCCTCTTCATCTCTCACTACAGTCTCCAGAGTAAATTTTAGTTTATCTGATATAAGGATGGCTACCCCTGCTTTCTTTTGAGGACTATTTGAATGGTAAATGGTTCTCCAACCTTTTATTTTCAGGCTGTAGGTGTCCTTTTTCTAAAATGAGTCTCTTGTAGATAGCAGATAGATGGGTCCTGCTTTTTTATCCAGTCTGACACCTTGCGCCTTTTAATGGGGTCATTAAGCCCATTCACGTTCAGAGTTACTATTGATAGATATGAATTTAGTGTCATCATGATATCTATTCAGTCCCTGTTTTTGTGGATTGTTCCATTGGACTTCCTCTTTCTTTTACAGAGTCCCCCTTAATATTTCTTGGAGAACTGGTTTGGAGGTCACATATTCTTTCAGTTTCTACCTTGGAAGCTCTTTATCTCTCCTTCTATTCTGAATGAGAGCCTTGCTGGATAAAGTATTCTTGGTTGCATGTTTTTCTCATTTAGGACCCTAAATATATTCTGCCAGCCCTTTCTGGCCTGCCAGGTCTCTGTGGAGAGGTGTGCTGTTACCCTAATACTTCTCCCCATAAAAGTTAGGGATTTCTTGTCTCTTGCTGCTTTAAGGATCTTCTCTTTATCTTTGGAATTTGTGAGCTTAACTATTAAATGTCGAGTTGTTGAATGGTTTTTATTGATTTCAGGGGGGGATATCTTTATTTCCTGGATCTGAATGCCTGTTTCCCTTCCCAGATTAGGAAAGTTTTCAGCTTTGATTTGTTCAAATACATATTCTGGCCCTCTGTTCCTTTTGGCACCCTTGGGACCCCCAATTAAACATAGATTTTTATTCCTGAGGCTGTCATTTATTTCCCTTAATCTGTCCTCATGGTCTTGTAATTGTTTGTCTCTTTTTTCCTCAGTTTCCCTCTTTGCCATCAACTTGTCTTCTGTGTCACTCACTCTTTCTTCTACCTCATTAACCCTCGTCATTAGGACCTCTAGTTTGGATTGCATCTCATTTAATTGATTTTTAATTTCTGCCTGATTAGATCTAAAATCTGCAGTCATGAAGTCTCTTGAGTCCTTTATGCTTTTTTCTTAATACTTGCTTCTGCATTGGCCTTCTGACATTGAATTGTAATCCAAATTTTGTAACTCTGTGGGAGAGAAGACTGTTTCTGATTCTTTCTTTTGAGGTGAGGTTTTCCTTCTAGTCATTTTGCTCAGTGTAGAGTGGTCAAAAACAAGTTTTATTGGGAAAAGGAGAAAAAGAGAGAAGAGATGGAAGAAAAGAAAAAGAAAAAGAAAAAAGAAAGGAAAAAAAAAGAGAAGAAAAGAAAAAAAGCGGGGGGGCAGGGAGGAAGCAAACAGAACACAAAAAACAAGGCGGCGTATCCTCTGATTCTATATACTGTAAATCCCTCGACTTCCCCTGGAAGTTTCCTCTACTTTCCCTGGAACTTTCCAATGCTGCTTGGTCAATAATTTGTTTTTCCCATGTCCGTCTAGCTGGTCTTCTGAGGGAGGGGCCTGTTGTGCTGATTCTCAGGTGTAAGCACCTGGGGGAGCTGCTCTGCCCCCTGCCTGATGCAGGGCTCAGTGGAGGTTGTTTACCCTGTGAGGCCACAGGAGGAACAACAGTGGCGGCGGCCAGATCTCCAGCCCTGGAGTCATCTCCTGCAGTAACTACTGCAGCTCCCCGTCTGCAGGTGCCTGGATGCTCCGGGGCAGGGATCACTGATCTGTACAGCTCGGGCAGCCCAGCGGCAGGAGTGTCCTTGCTGTCTTGTGTCCTCCCGGCCTCTGCCTGTCCCGGCGGGAGGGCTGGATCCTGGGCTGTGTCCCCCAGCGCCGTGGTCTCCGGGGCCTTCAGTGCTGGAATGGCTCCCGGGCTGCGCAGCCCCCTCCACGCAGAGCCGCTGCCTCAGCCGTCATCCGAGCTGCTCCTGGTTCCCCCTGGGGGATCCAAGCCCTTTAGGGAGCTTGGCCGGGGTGTGGTGCACTCTCCTCGGGGTGCAGGTCCTCTGTTAGTGCCCCTGGGAGCCTGAGGGCATCCCCGCCCCTCCTGGGATCCTGCCTGAGCTCCCTGCGAGCGCCTTTCTGTAGGGAAGACTGGTGAAGCTCCTGCTTCTCTGGGAGGGAACTTTCTTGTCCTGGGGGCATCGGCCCCTCGGCCTTAGCCCAGTTCCTTGAGGGGCTCCTCCCCCTTGGATGATTTTTTATTTTATTTTATTTTATTTTTTCATCTTCCTACCTTGATAGAAGCGGGAACTCTTCTCACTGTAGCATTCCAGCTGTTCTCTCTTTAAATTTCAAGCCGAATTCATAGGTTTTCAGGATGATTTGAAGGTTATCTAGGTAATTTGGTGGGGACAGGTGACCTGGGGACCCTACTCTTCCGCCATCTTGCCCCACCTCTCCCATTATTTTATTTCTTGAATAAAAGAGGAACTGCTTATAATAAATACGCTAATATAAGTTATAAATTTGGAGGAAGGGTCTTGATTTTATTATGCATAAAATGGATTCAGAGTTGTTTCTCAAGTTGTGTTCTATGATCTGAATGTTTGCAAACCCCTAAAATCTGTATGTGGAAATCCTAACACGCAATTTGATGGCATCAACAAGTAGGGCCTTTGGGAGGTGATTAGTTCTTAAGGGTGGGGCCCTTATGAATGGAATTAGTGCCTTGTAAAAGTGGCCCCACAGAGCTGCTGGCCCTCTCTACCATGTGAGGATATAACTGGGAGTCTGCAGCCTAGAAGAGACCCCTCACTTGACTATGCTGACACCCTGATCTGGACTTCCATCCTCTAGAACTATGAGAAATAAGTTTCTGTTTTTCCTAAGCTACTCAGTCTGTGGCATTTTGTTACAGTAGTCCTTGCTCACTAAGACACTGTGTCCTGAGAATCTTCTGTGTTCCCAAGAGATGTTTCAAGACCATCACAGACAGAGAGCAAGGGGGAGGAGGAGAAGCCACACCTGGGGCATCTTGCAATCTATTCCCACTTAAATCAAAGCACTTTTATTTTTTATGTATTATACCTATTGATATTCCACATAGGATTTTGTCTCTAAATGGTATTCCATTGCTTAAAAAGCTTGAATATGACTGAATCAGAGGAAATTCTAGAGGCCCTGGAGGTTAGAAAAAAATGGATCAATTAAAATTTCAGTTGAATTAACTACAGTCTTATGTTAGTCAGGGCCTAAGCAAGAGGCTGGAAACCACAATAACTTGAACTGGGAAATTTATTTTTCTTTTATTTTTTTTAATTTTCATTTATTCATAGGAGACACAGAGAGAGAGAGGCAGAGATATAGGCAGAGGGAGAAGAGGCTCCCTGTGGGAAAACAGTTGCAGAACTCAATCCCAGGACCCTGGGATCACGACCTGAGCCAAAGGCAGATGCTCAACCACTGAGCCACCCAGGCATCCTGTTGGAAAATTTAATATAAAAAATATTAATAGAGGATTAAATTTATAGGGCATTGGTTAAAAGGAGGTAAAGAAAACTCTAAAGAATACAATATCAGACACAGGATACAGCCACTCCCTTATGCTTAGGCTGAGAGAGAACATTGAAGGACAAGCCCCCTCCCCATACCACACTGCAGATCAAAATCCTGACCTCAGCAGAGGACACCAGCATGGCTTACCAGGTAACTAAAATGCTAGGTGAGGTGCCACATCAGCCGGAATCTTCAGATCTGCCCTCTGGCGGGCTGGGGAAAGTGTCCACAGGAAGGCACTACAATTAGGAGTTCACTCCAGAGCCACCAGAGCAATAGGAGGGGATGCCCACCATCAGAGGTGCGGGGGGCCACCACTCAATTATGAAAGCATCTGAAAAGGGGTCATTGAAAGTTTCCCAGGGGCAGGTGCTACAAGAAACTGGCCATTGAGTATTGAAGAAAACCCAACTGTGTAAAAGTCTGGTGAACAAAGTACATGAGAACCAGGAAGAGAAATTCCTTCCTCTTACAGAGTTTTTCTAATATCCTCAGCAGACAAAACTTGACTCTGCACCAGTTGGCATGACAGAAAAATTTACAGTCCATCTCCATGATAGAGCACGTAGTGAATGATAGATTTGGGACAACAAATTGGTGATCAACTAATTGCTAGGCTAATTATTCATGTGAACTCCTAAGACTCTTCTGATAGAAACTTGAGATAAAACTGAATCCTTTGAACTTGTAGAATTGCTATCCAGACCCCAAAGAAAAGAGAGTTAGAGGCTTAACTGGTGTTTCTAAACCCCTGAGAATGAAGATATTTATACTTCATTCAGTTATTTATTAATTAATTCACTCAAATGCCTCTGCTGTTCATAGCATAGGGCTTAGTGGTACAGGAGAGGCAGAATATATAATTCTTCAAGGGACAGGAAGCAATGCACATAAAATAAGGCTCTTGGTATTCAGTCACCTACTGTCAAATTATTCTAGAAGGTACTTTGGTATGAATCCAAATCCAGACACCTACTAAGAGAAGAAATATCCTGGAGTTGCCTCAAAAACAACAAATAAACTAAAATATACATTGATTTCTTTTAAATATTTATTTTAAAAGTTTTTGAGTAGATTTGTAAAAAATATACACTTGAAGAGATATTCATTCATTATGAGGATCAAAGAAAGGGAGGCAACTTAATATATTGCCATAAAAGTAGGTAAAACCTGTGATTATTTAGTACTGAATCTAACTCTGAACTTTCTGATAGCCAGAACAAACTTTGAGATTTGAGGTAGTTAAAAGTGAGAGGAAAGCATGATTATATATGATTCTCATTATTAAAATTATGGAACACATAAATTCCATAGGACTTGTGAAATTAATTTTTCTAATACTCAAAAGTGTATCTCTTACATGAACTTTTCTGTGTTGAGGTATATTAGATCACGGACAAACTTTTATTTGGTTGACACACTGTCACCAAAACACAGGTGATTCCTTCAGGACTAAGAGAATTATTGATTGATGTTGTTAATATTTCTGGGCTAAGATGTATGTGTGATGTTCATGATCAAGTTTATATAATGCGGGTCCAAGGCAGTCTGCATATCACAGACAGCCAGGGTACTTAGCTCATGATTATAGGATTTTTGTTACACAGGAGGTTTAAGTATAAAATATTAATACTAATTTTGAAGATCTGCCCAAGTTCACAGTCCCCCACAACTCTCATCTTCACTCAGTTAACTTTGCTATCTGGCCCTTAGATGCAATATAACTGAATAATAGTTAAGCATGGACTCTGAAATCAGATTTCCTGAGGTTAAATTTGCACTTTGCCACTTACTAGATGTGAGATTTTAAAAATTTACTCAGATTCTCCAGAAGGATAAATTTTTATTTATTTATTTATTTATTTATTTATTTATTTATTTATTTATTTATTTCCTTATTTATTATTTATTTTTTTAGTGAAAAACCAGTGCTTTCAATCTGGGGGGGTGTGGAGCCTGTAGTGACACACTGGAAATGCTTTGTAATCAGTATATTAAGGAGACATTCATACATTTCAATTGCTTAATTCTGATTCCAGATTTAAGCTTGTGAACATGACTTTTAAACATACAATTAAAGCTGCTCCTCATAATTTGCTATACTACCAACAAGAAATTACAGTTACTTCGGAGCATAAGTTAAATGGTTTAAAGTAAGCCTGTCACATACCTAGAAGACAACTTCCTGTCTCATACATGCAAATTAACCTCTCCACGTCAATGTTTCTTCACTCTAAGTTACCCTGCTCCCGAAGTCACTACTCTGAAGTTTATCATGGTCCAAAGAGAAGGAAAAAAAGTGTAACCAGGACTGATATATATATACATATATATATATAAAAGATGGCACAGCAGAAGGGAATGCAATTCTACAAGTGCAAGCCCTCAAGCAGCAGCATATGATAAGCCCCTTCTTTAGAGAGGTATCCTTTCAATCACTGATACCACAGGCCAAATTACATAGCATGTCATCTTCAAGTAACAGTTGAGGCAATAAAATGCAGGGGCATCACAATGAATCCCACTTAACATAACATAACTACAGACCAACACTTCTCTATAAATTAATAAATTCTTTGTCTGACTGCCAATTAGATACAAATTTTAACTTCATAGCTTAACAATTAAGGGTCATACACTGAAGTCAATACATACACCTAGCATTTCAGCCTGAACTGTTTCATACACAGAGCTGCAATCAATTACAAGGTATGGCCTAACAAACGCTAGGGGAGATTTTTTAAAAGTAGTTTTTACAATATTAAACTTATCTTGCACATTGAAGTTATCATACACACAGGGCAAAGTCAGAGCTTTTCTTTTTGAGTTTATTCTTCATTTAATTTTTGAAACACTCTTATAGTTGAATATTAAAACAAAAACAATAGCAAGTAGTGAGCTATGATTATAGTCCTTCACTCATTCACTACTGCATGTAAAATGCCAGCAGCGGTGTTATTCACTGGCTCCATTAGGAGGTCTGACACTGAACACCACCCCTAGGATGATGTTCATCATCCTCATATGCTTCCCCATTGTAATGGCGCTGTCTTTCCTGATTGGGATCAAAGTCCACCAGTTCTACATGATCCATTTCATCAATCTCTTCTACTTCTTTCCTCTAAGATAGGAGTTTTTCCAGTAAAGAAAGTTTATCAGGAGAGAGAAAGCCATTCTTGGGGAAATTTTCCTTAAATTCGATGATTAGGCGACCCTTCTCATATGGTCTACGATAAATTGGCATGCCTTCGTTTAGCACACACTTGATATCCCCATGTTTGACAATCTGACCTGGATGAGAGGTGACGATGATGGTTCGGTTGTCAAGAGTAGATATTGGCTTTTGAAAGCCACACAGGGCTTCAACCAGCTGTATATCCATACACATGAAAAGATCTTCTCCTCATCGAGTAAAAACAGCATGGTCCTTCTGATCTAAAACAATGATAATATCTCCTGGTTCAAGTCCTGGTTCTTGGTCTCCCTCACCATGGAATGTTATCTTCTGGCCATCTTTCACGCCTTTGTCAATATGCACTTCTAGAATCTCCTTCTCTCGAAGTATCTTCCTTCCGTTGCAGGTTTTACATCTATCTTTAGGACTGATGCGTTCCCCATGGCCCTGGCACTCCATGCACACAGATTGAATTTGCTGAACCATTCCAGATCCTATCTTATGAGTTCTTATTTGCATTCCAGTACCTCAGCAATGGGGACAACATTCGACTGCTCCTTTCTTACCACCTGGGCCTTCACATTTATCGCAAATCACATTCTTTTGCAGAGCTAGTTTTCTTGTTGTGCCATTATATAAATCTTCTAAGGTTACTGAGAGCTGATGTACAACATTTTTACCTCTCCGTTCTCTCTGCATCCTGCCTCCTCCTCCAAAAAACATATCAAAGATGTCCATGGGGGAGCCAAAACCACCACCAGCTCCACCTTCTTTAATTGCCTGTTCTCCTCCTTTGTCATGTAATTCCCTTTTCTTTGCATCAGAGAGCACTTCATAATCTTGAGAAATCTGTTTAAACTTCTCTCCTTGATTTGGATTATCAGGGTGGTACTTCAAGGCCAGTTTCCTGTAAGCCTTTTTCAGTTCCTCCTGGTGGTATTGGGTTTGACCCCCAAAACATCATAGTAAGTGGTTTCTTTCACCATTTTCTACAGCCAGTGAGAGGGCCAAGGCCGGTGTGGAGGAACGGGAAGGGTAACGTTGCTGGGCGCAGCTCCGGCAGCCACTGCTCCTCCGTGTCTCACCGAGTGTTCTGTGTTCTGGAAATTCTGCCAATTTCTTCATCTTTAAAATGAGAATCATAACAGTGTCTACCTAGCAGCTTAAAAAAAAAAAAGAGAGATTTATTTATTTATTTATTTATTTATTTATTTGAGAGAGGGGCAGTAGGAGAAGTGTAGGGGGAAGGGGAGAGAGAATCTCAAGCTGACTCCCCACTGAGTGTGGAGCCTGAGTGTGGAGCCTTGGGGCATGGTCCCATGACCCTGAGATCCTGACCTGAACCAAAATCAAGAGTCAGATGCTTAACCAACTGAGCCACTCCTGGAGCCCTTACCTAGGAGCTTTTTGTTAAGGTTCATATATATTTAAAATTCTTAAAACACCTTAAAACTATGCTCAACAAGTAGTACATACTATTTAAGTGGTGACTTTTTAGTACTCAAATTGAAGACTCAAGAGAGTGAACTGTTTAAAGCAAATTTGGGATTATTTTGTATGGTTACCTTCTATTTGTTCAATTTACATCAGAGATCCTATTCATTTCAACTTCTAAGCATTCTGATGAAATTGATTTCTAAATCATATCTCTGTAGCCAATTTTTTTTCACAGAAACATCCAATTTTTAGTATTCCTGTTGTTGATCTCATAGTAGCCTGATCCTTTTTTTTTTCTTCTTCTTCTTTCCTCCACAACTGGTATAGTTCAGATTTACTGTCCTGGTTCTGTTGCCATTGTTTTTTTTTTTTTTTTTATCAAAAACAGTTTTTGTTTTTGTGACAGTTTTATAGTTCACCTCTATATTTAGAGTGCTGTGGTATGATTCTCTGGTTAATGGAAACTGTAAAAAATGAGATGTGTTAATACTGATTTACATATGTTTCCATGCTTTTTTCCTCTTCTTCAAATTTTAAGGCTAACTTAACTATTTGATTGGGCTGTACAAGGAATTGGATGCATTGTGGAGGTGAGCAAAAAGTGATCTAATGATTCATTGTGAATCTTCATATATCTCAGCTTTCAGTTTCTGGTACAGGTTTCGTTACAGAGATGACAGTAAACAGCTTGCCTGGCAGCAGGGATCTTAAAACTTCCTCTCAGTCCCCTCCCACCCTCACTCCCTAGGAAGTGCATGCTCGCCTCCCTCTTGTTATTCCTAAGTATCACTAGAGACCACAAGTTCACTAAGCTCTGAAGACAGGTCAACTCACGCTTTTATGCTCTTACCTCTATATCAATTTGCCTCTTCTGTGGTCAGGGTTTTATAAAATAGATAAAAATTAATTATTTTCTCTCATTCCGTAAGCTTTTTGTATGGTATCTACTAATTGCATTTTTTTTTCTTTTCTTAACGGTAAGCTGTAGTTAAGTCAGTTACTGATGTTAACTGTTGCTATCAATGTCTCAGATGACCGACCATATAGAAAAAGGGCTGTTTTCTGATGTCTTCTTAAGGACACGTTTGTTTAATGGCTCCATCTGCTGGAGAGAGTGGGCATTGCTTGTTTTTGTTATCAGGTAAAATGTCAAGAGGCAAGGTAGAAAAGTTCCTAGATATAGCTGGAGATTTTGTAGGGAATTTGGCCGAAAGATGAAACTACCATTTGCAGCATTGTGAGGGACTGAAGAGAGGGAATTTATGGATTTTTAAGCATTGCAAAATGTCTTCTGTTAATGTGAAGACACTGGCTGGGAAGGATTGAGATCTTGAAAACTGGAATCAGGACATATGGGAAGATTCTAAGGGACATGAAACCCCAAATTCTATTGCATCTTTTTTGCCAGTAAATGTAGCCTTTCCACTCCCGTCCAAGTAGGTTAGCCTTACTTTGCTGGAAGCACCTGTAATGTCCTCACTTAAGTAGATGGGTTCTAGGTCAAGTGACCAGAAGTCTAACCTGAATTCTATAAGAGGTCATGTCTGCTCAATTTCCTTACTTGAGCTATTTTACAGATGCAGAATCTTTTTTAAGATTTTTATTTATTTATTCATGAGAGAAACGCACACACACACACACACACAACACATACACACAGAGGCAGAACATAGGCAGAGGGAGAAGCAGGGTCCCTGTAAGAAGCCTAATGTGGGACTTGATCTTGGGGCTCCAGAATCACACCCTGAGCTAAAGGCAGATGCTCAACTGCTGAGCCACCCAGGTGTCCCAGACTCAGAATCTTTTAAATTAAAAGTGGGGGGCAAGTCTTTGAGAAATAACTCTATTAAACAGAAAAAAATTTATATAGTTCATCTTTTTTCCACTCTTCCCCAAAGAGATCTACAACCATTAGCCTTTCATTGAGGGAAGAGAAACAATCAGACTTTTGAAGCGTTATTGGACATTGACTCTGAATGAACACTAATTTCAAGAGACTCAAAGCATCATTGTATTATACTGATCAGAGTAGGAACATAAGGAGGTCAACTGATTAATGAAATTTTGGCTTAGGTCAGCCTCATAGGTCTGCCTATTTTCTTCATCTAACAGAGACTTCTCCCTACAGCTAGCCATGTGGATGCCAGTAGCTTCTTGCTCCTGAACACTATAATCCAAGAACTCCTCGATATATATGTAAAAAAGAATGTATTTCCAAATTGAGAGGAGAAAGAAAGTAAGAAGGGATCATTTCCAAAATATCTGAGGCAAGATTACCAAACAAATGGTTCTGAGACCACCGTAGAATCACTTGCTAGACTCTATCCTAGAATCATATGAGCAGGAAATAACCCCATCCCATGCCTTTTAGCGGATGAATGCAAACCAGAATACCTGCACAGTCAGCAGCACTGCCTGAATCCCAAGACCTTGCAGAGTACTTGCAGCACAAAGTGTTAGGTAGTTTTGTGTCTATCCACTGTACACAACAAATCTTTGGTGATTATTGTCCCATGAAATATTCTGTATTTTCAAGTAGTTTAGTCTGAAAATCGGGCTAATAAATATTCTTATAGTTTTATAAACACTACTGTGCTCATAAAATAAAACTTAATTTCCCCTGGAATATAGTCGCTAACAAGCTGTAATACAAATGCTTTAAGTTTATATACACTGTCCAACTCAACATATACAAGTTGGTTTATAGTGTTATGATATGATGCACAAGAAAGCTTGTAAGGACATGATCACCATAAAGAGATGAGGATAAACATCACAAAAAAGTTTGTCTCTGAAGCATTTAGCCCTTCATACAAGCTCCCTTGGCATTTATAGGATTTTCTTTTAATATCAGTCACACAAGTAGAACAATTCTTCAGTTTTCTCCTGGCACTCAATGACTTACCAATTAAGCCTTCACTGTCTGAGTTGCTGTTTCTTTTTTTTTAATTTTTATTTATTTATGATAGTCACACAGAGAGAGAGAGAGAGAGAGAGGCAGAGACACAGGCAGAGGGAGAAGCAGGCTCAATGCACCGGGAGCCCGACGTGGGATTCGATCCCAGGTCTCCAGGATCGCCCCTTGGGCCAAAGGCAGGCGCTAAACTGCTGTGCCACCCAGGGATCCCTGAGTTGCTGTTTCTTTTGTAGCCAGCTCCTCAGCCACACATCAGTATTTTACTTCTGTGATCACTTAGAGAAAACAATACAGTAAATAATTTTTTTTAGTATTTATTATGTGCTAGAGACTTTAAAAGGCACTAGAAATATAAAAACAAATATTGAAACTTTATGTAATTTACAGTCAGGTGAGAGTGGAGAACATTAATCATATATCACTCAAAGACTGATATATGTAAGACCAAAAATGTGATAAGTACTGGGGAGGAGATTGTAATGTTGGGATATTTGACCTTGTCATGGAGTTCAAGGAAGGATCCTTAAACATTTGGCTTATATATAAAGTTTGAGAGTTGACTTGATGAAGAAGAGAGAAAAGAGAATTCCAGGTATAGGGAAAATGTCTGTAAATGTAGTGTGGTGGAACTCTGTTTCAGTTCCTGAAATTAATTTAGGGGGTTGTGGTGCTGGGAGTTTGGGTAAATTTTGTGTAGACAGACTCTGACAACGTAAGCAAGGATTAGACCTGACAAGGGATTTCTAAGCTGTGTTATGGAGTTTGGTGTTATTCTAAGAAAGATGTTGAAGTGTTTTTCAAAAGAAGGGTTATATCATTAGTGTGTATATATTTTAAATATCACTTAGATTACATGTCAGATGTGTTAGAACAGGAAGACTGTTATGGCAGTTATTTAATATTTTAGTACTTTGGTATTAAGTTTGTGAAAGCGAGGAAGAGAAGAGGTCAGATTTAAGAGATATTTAGTATAAAAGGTGACAAGACTTGGTTTTGTGAGAGGTAGAATGGAGAGCAGCCTGGAAGCATGGGCCAGAAAGAGGCTGGTGATGAGGCAGCTGGTTTATAGGTTGTGTAGTTTCTTGTGTGGTGTGCCATTGACTGAGAGACTGTGTGCTGGAGGCTGGTTCCTTTGGTGAGGAGAGTTCACTAATTATTCTTATACATTGAGTTTGAAATGCTTTTGAGATTTTAGATTTGCTATGTTAAATAAGCACTAGGATATGTGAGTCTGGTGATCAGGGAAGGACTGGGCTAGTGATATAAATTTGATATGAATTGCTTTGGACATGAAAGTTGTAAGAATGTAACAGATTAAATAAGGATATTGTAGAGACAAGATGTAGAGGAGACTGAAGTTCTAAAAATACAGGCAAAAAGGGGGTCATTGGTAATTCAGATGAAAAAATGTATTCATTCTATCTACTCAGTTTCTATGACACTTCATTTTCTCTATTAGCCTTCCTACATCTCTGAGAAATAGTACTATACCCACAGGAATGAGCATGCATGTGCATGCACACACACACACACACACACACACACACACACACACACAGAGCCCTCTGGTCTTTGATAGAGTCTGACATCGAACTTGACATGGTGTCTTTCAGTCAGAGAAATGGAGACTGATTTTCTGCAGTGTGGATTACAGTTAACAAATCCACTGATCATTTTCCTGATATTTTTCTCTGGCTACCTTAATCCGAGACATCTGGGCACATTTCATGCTCTGGGTTCTCCATTTTTCTTCTATTAAAAACCTATGAAGAAAGAAAATGCTTATCTTTATATCAGCATATGTCTAGAGACTAAAGAGGGCCTAGGAAATACTTTCTAAGTTTTAAAATAAGAATATGATCATGAAAACAACTTAAACAATACACAGGATGATAGGTAAAATAATTCTTCCCACCTTCAGTTTTATTTCTCAAGAGAAGTTAATAGTTAATAATTAGTCAGAGATGTATGTAGATCATGCTAAAATGGCACCTCTTGCTTTGTTCATTTAAAAATTATTGAAATGAGCAGAAATTTATATTTTGTAAGCTAAATTTGTGCTCTTATAAGAGATTTTAAGCTTGTCAGTTTACCTCTTAAACAAAATGATAAAATAAAAAGGTACTATCGGCAAGCCCTATTTCACACCTAAATCTTCTGAGTGGATAGAGTAGGATTTCTTTTGCTTCTCAACTTTCTGAGTAGACCATTATATATTTTTATCAGATCACATGAGTTGGTCAGGAAATTTAAACCTATTTCGTAGTTCAAGCCCAATAACATCAGATGACTCTTTCTTGTCACACAATATGGGATTAATACTGCAAAAAAGCTAAAATACAATAAACTCAGAGACGGGAGTCAAAAAGGCTGTTGTCTCCCCTGGTCCATGATTCCCCTGGAATAGTCAAGCCAATCCAGTATAATGCTGAAGTATCTAGGTACCCCTAGAAACTCTAAAGAGAATAGGAAATCTATATGAAACAACTGGCAGATTCTTACAGATACAAAAAGAAAATATCTTTAGCAAATCTTCTATGTGCTTGACCCTGTGCTAGAAGCAGAGACAAGCAGGTAGGACATACTTCCTGTTTTTCTTTATTTCTTTTTTTCTTCTTTTAAAAAGATTTATTTATTTGAGAGAGAGGAGAGCACGCGAGTGCACAAGTTTGGGGGAGTGGCAGAGGGAGAAGGACAAGCAGACTCCCCTCTGAGCAGGGAGCCTGGCATGGGGCTGGATTCCAGGACCCTGAGATCATGATCTGAGCTACCCAGGTGCCCCTACTTCACCTTTACCTAACAAATCAAAGTAGAAAGACAAACTGCTGCTGTGCAGTATGATGGCATTAAGGTAGAATTATGTACAATTGGAGGAGATACTAAGGCTGTGAAGTCAAACTTACAAAGTTGAGTCTTAGCTCTACAATTTACTTCTGTGCATCTGCACTGTTATTAAATCTTTTTACTTCTGTTTTCTCCAATCTCTGCAACTCAGATTATAATAGTACCTATCTCAAAGAGCTACTATTATTTTGCTATTAAGTAATATTATTATGTACTGCTTGGCATGTAATAAATTCTCATTACACAAATGTTGGTGGTTATTATTAAATATGAGTATGAAATAATATATAGAAGGAGGAATGTATACAGGGAAAATTAAAGAAAGAAAGCAAATCTGAGCAGATGTGATAATACTGTTTATAGTTTCTTAATATCTCTTTTTCTATAGTAATGTAACCCCTGAGCCATATATATGGCCAGACATAATAAAGGCTACATTTCCCAGGCTGCCTTTTGGCTAAGTGTGGCAATATGATTGACCTAATTTCTGGCCAATGGATTAGAATGGAAGTGATATGGAAATTCTAATCAAGTATTTAAAAATGTTGGACTATATCCTTCCACTCATCATTTCCTTCTTTTCTGATGGCTAGAATGTGGACATGGTGGTGAATCAACCAGAAATAGGAAAACATGGACAGCACCCTACTGATGAGACCAGAAATCCATAACTGTATGGACTACAATATGAGTAATATGACCTATGGCATATATGAATGGACAGATTTTTCCCCCTATTTTAATGCTTCAAAATTGGAAACATCAAACAATCTATGGTTTGTAGTAGTTTAATCAGAAGCTTAGTTTTTGGGATGCCTGGGTGGTCCAGCGGTTGAGCATCTGCCTTTGGCTTAGGGCGTGATCCTGGTCCTGGAATCGAATCCCACATCAGCTTCCTGCATGGAGCCTACTTCTCCCTCTACCTGTGTCTCTGCCTCTCTCTGGTATTTTCATGAATAAATAAATACAATCTTTAAAAAAAGAAGCTTTGTTTTTCCTTTTTAACTGTACTAATGCTTTTAAGGGTACCAATGTTACATCTTGTAACTAACAGTGCTTTAGATTTAATAAACAAAGTAAACATCCACCTGGTTTAAGCTATAGTGATTTTTGTTCTCTGTCACATGCAGCCAAACTCTTATGCTAAATGTCGTAACTGTTTGTAGGAAAAGAAATAGTCATTAGGCATATAAGAGAGAGAATAGTGTTTTTCCATTGAATTATCTTTGCACTATGATAAAAAAATATCAGTTGGCTAAATTTTGGTAGGCCTATTTCTGGTCTCTATTCAGTTCCACTGATCTGCATATTTCTCTTTTGCCAATTTCACACCATATTAACTAATTTTGCTTTATAGTAAGACTTGACATAGAGTAGTGTACATCTTTCACCCTTCTGCTTGTTTTGGGTTTAGTTTGCTTTTTTCTAGTCCTTTTTTTTTTTTTAACGGAAGCTTAGATGATTGATTTTATATTATTTTCTTTTCAAATATAAGCACTTAATTTCCAAGTTCTTCTTAAGCTGAAACCTGTGAATTTTGATATGTTAAAATGTTTTCATTCAGTTCATAATATAGTTTAAAATTTTTTCTCTGATCACTTCTTTGGCCCATACATTATTAAGAAGTGGTTGTTTAATTTTCAAATATTTGGGCATTTTCTGAATATTATTCTGTTCCTAATTTCCAGTTTTATTTTGTTATGGTCTGACATGCTTTGTATAATACATATATTTGTAATTTTTAAAAGTTTATTAGGTTTCCCAAATACGGACTGTTTTCAGGAAAGTTCCAGGTGTATTGAAAAAAAATGTGGATTCTACTTTGTTGGATACAGTTTTCTATAAGATTAATTAGGTCTAATTGGTTGATAGTATTGTTCAGGAATTTATTTATTTATTTATTTATTTATTTATTTATTTACTTATTGGACTTGTTTTATCAGTTACTCAAAGAGGAGTTGTTGACAACTTCACCTATAATTGTGAATTTCTCCATGTATATAGTTGACCCCTATGATGGGACTTAGGGGCCAGAGGGTAGAATATTATGGACCGAATTGTGTCTCTCTAAAATTTATATGTTGCAGTTTTAACCCCCAGTACTTCAAAATATGATTGTATTTGAAGTCAGAGCCTTTAAAGAGGTCAGTAAACTAAAGTAGGGCTATTAGAGTGGGTCTTAATTCAATCTGATGGTGTCTTTATGAGAAAAATTTGGACACACAGAGAGACACAGATACACATACATAGAGGAAAGAACATGTGAGGACGTAGTAAAAAGGTGGACAGCTGAAAACCAAGGAGAGAGTCACCATGAGAAACAAAACCTGCCAATACCTCGATCTTGGACTTGCAGTCTTCAGAAACAAAAGAAATTAATTTCTGTTGCTTAAGTCATTAAATTCATGGTACTTTGCTATGGCAGCCCTAGCAAACTCATACAGTCCCTTTATCATTGTGCAACAGTCCTCCTTGTTCTTGGGAGTGTCTTGTTTCTTCTTGTCTTTTTATATACCTCGTGCTTGATTGTTGAAAGCTGTCTAGTATAGTGGAGACTGGCTTAAATAGTTTTGTGCATAGAAATGAGTAGAGTTCCTTCTCATAGGTCATTCATGTGGGGTTTAAGTCAATAGTTGTGGGGGTGAGTTTGTGATTTATTGTTGCTCTGGTTACCCTCAAAGCTTCCACAGGTTTCAAATTCCTGTTATGATATCTTGTGTTTGATGGGGTTTGTTTGCTTGTTTGTCAGAAAGACGTCTCCTTGACCTGGGCGTTTAGGTTCCCCTTCACTTCATGCCTCAGAGAAGACCTCTTTACACAGTGTTCTTCCTCTGCTCCTCACTCAGCAGTGTTCTTCTTGACTTCTTGTTTGAAACTTGTTAGCTTGACAGTGAAAGGCAGCAGAGGCAATGGTCTTCTTGATCTGATTATGACTCGGTCTAAGGCAGCCACTCATCTCTGTGTCTTCTCCATGCAGCTTTCTCCCTTCTGCCCTGCTTTCTGCCCCTACCCTGCGTATAGTTGTGGTCCCATTGTGCATTCTTACCCCTCCCACAGGAGTATCTCTTGCCCGCAATCCTCTTTTGCACCTGCAGTGATGCTTGATCAGGTCCCTAAGGACACTTGTCCTTCCCACCAACACACACATGAAAGCTGTTGTCCTGTAGCTCAGAGAGGGGACAAGGATTTAGGTGGAATTCCTTGCTTCTTCCGTGTCATTGCTATTTTCTTCTCCCAGGTTTGCACCACAATGGACACTTTCTCTTGGTTCTTCCCAATCTTGGGAACCAGTGGCATTTACAGAAGAAAAGAAAAAAAGAAAAGAAAAGAAAAGAAAAGAAAAGAAAAGAAAAGAAAAGAAAGAAAAGAAGAAAAGAAAAGAAAAGAAAAGAAAAGAAAAGAAAAGAAAAGAAAAGAAAAGAAAAGAAAGAAAAGGGAAAAAAAGAGCCTTCAATGGATTGTAATTCCCCAATTTCTGCAGAGCCCAGGAGCTTCACACTATTTTGCCAACTTACACTCAGACTTTACTCATTTTTCAAATATTCTGACTGAACTCCTCTTTCTAATGTCTGGTGTCTGATTTGTGTGTTCTAAGTGAGGATATGTCTTCTCTCTCCCACAGGTACCTGTTTCAACATGGATTTCGGCACTGCAAACTCAATTCTTCAATGAATTTGAAACAAGTTGGCAATTTAAAGTTAACTTGGTTATTTCTCATTGTAAAAGTTGTAGCAGCATTTCTTCAAGATCTTTGCATGACAGAGTGAAAGCTATAAACCTCCTTGCTTTTTTCTATTTTATTGTTGTTGTTGTTTTGTTTTTTTAATTTTGTTGTTGTTTGTTTACCTCTTTTTCTCATTCTCTTCTTCCTCCTCTTCCTCTTCTTTCTCCTCTTTCTTTCTTTCTTTCTTTCTTTCTTTCTTTCTTTCTTTCTCTTTCTTTCCTTTCTTTCTTTCTTCTTTCTTTCTTTCTTTCTTTCTTTCTTTCTTTCTTTCTTTCTTCTTTCTTTTTCTTTCTTTCTCTTTTTTGCCTTATGATGATACATGGCAATTCTATATAGACTAATAATTATTTTTAAAATTTTACTCTTATTTGAGAGCTGGAAAAGTATTGGCTAGAAAATTATTGTCTGTTTCTTGGAGTAATTATTCTTTTATAATATATATTTTATCTGACTTTTACTTGTCTTTTTTGGAGAAATTTGGAAGTGGAAATATGTATGCATACTTCCTATGTTGATTGCTTTCAGATTCTTATTTATCCATGAAAGGGAATAATTACATCTGGCCCATATATTTGCTTAGGAATAATGTGAGAGAGGTCATCTGAACAGGAAGAAGACCACTGTTTCTTTTTTTAAGATTTTATTTATTCATGAGAGACATAGAGAAAGAGGCAGAGACACAGCCAGAGGGAGAAGCAGACTCCTCCCAAGGAGTCCAAGGTGGGACCCAATCCCTAACCCCAGGATCACGCCCTTGGCCAAAGGCAGATGCTCAACCGCTGAGCCATCCAGGCATCCAAGACCACTGTTTCTAAACTTAGGGTTGCTGAATTTTACCCCTGAAACTAATAATATACTATATATTGACTGAACTGAATTTAAATAAAAAGTAAAAAAAATCGTCTCAGTCTGCTAGTCACCCCAATCTGGTTTATCAATGGCCTAGAAGATACGTCTTTTCTGCATTTCAGCATCCTTCCCTTTGATGGTGAGCAGGAAATAGATGAGCTTCTGATTGAAATCTTTCATTGCACAATTTCTCCATGCAATGATTTATTATTTATCCCTTTCAGAGAAGCTTTCTAGTTGATACCTGCTTTCTCTTTCTTGTCTTAAAACTGATCTCTTGGAGAAGAAAGCAGATCTCTTTTCAGCTCTTGATGTATCCTGGTTTGGGCTCATATTTGAATCAATTTGAACTGCATCTGATAGGCAGTCTTACAGTTTGAGATTGGGAGTTATACTGGTTAGGGTGAGAAGATAATTTACTTCTGTTTTTGTTTTTCTTCTTGTGGCGGATTCCTGTGAAACTCAGAGTAGTTTTTTTTTTCTTTTTCTTTTTTTCTCTTCAGAAGTTTCAACAGCTGTGCTGTCCTCCAGATGGCTATTAATCAACTAAGGTTTTAAAGCACTGCTGGTCATTGGGTTTTCAGAAGTGGAAACTTTGACATGACTTGTCTTTCCAATATACAAGTCTTCATCCTGAGTATCCTTATTTGATGCTTGCTAATTAACATCTATATTTGCTTTATTAATTGAAAGTATAGTGTTCAATATTCATGTAGTAAAAATTGAGTTGAACCAGAGTTATCAAAGTATTCTGCTTAAAAGAGAATGAAATGTTAAGGAGGATTATTCTGTATTTCTTTTCTCTCAGTATCATCTTAATTGTAGCTGCCATATCTGATTGCAGCTTTTGTGAACATTGCAATAAACATGAGAGATGATGTAAGATATTTACTGTTTTACATTTTAAAATGGAATCTAGTAAGCAGTGGGATCCCTTATGGAGAAGAATTTAGGTGTATAGTTCCAAATGAATTCCTCCAATCCATAGCCAAAAAAGAAAACAAAAAGCCTAAAATAATCCTGTAGTTCAATGATTCATTCATTGAATCATTTATGTAGTTAAAAGCAATGAAGTTTAAAATTTATTTCATAGACATTTTTAAGATGTAGCACAACAAATGCACTGAAAATGTGAAGGATGCTATAATCTCTAAGTTTGATATCTCACCATATCAATGAAGTCTTGAATCACCATGAGATGTAAATTTTTCATGGCACAGTCATTTTTGCTTTCATTCCAAGATTTCTTATCTTCAGCAACCCAGTAACATATCCCCCCATGTAACTTCCAGTCTTTAAAGGGGCATGATTTATGAGGAAAGGAAGAATTGAAAGAAACTAGGAGGAGAAAAGGATAAGTAATTAAAAGAAACTCAGAACGGTATCCCTAGTATCATTAAAGCTTCTAAAAATTTGTTAAGTTCTGGTCTAAAGCTTTTTTTGACAAACATATGTGGTTTTCTCAAGGTGGGTTTGGAAAAAATAAAGATTAATAGACTTACAGCCATGCATATATTCATTCTTCCTTTCTTTCTCTAATATATTCAATTAAAAATATATCATATTCTCTATCAGCAAAACAATGTACCCGACACTAGGATCAAATAGTGAACACCCAAATCTCAGGGAGATAAGAATTTTAAATGAAAAATAGAAATTAGATATTTTAATTAGCGATCTACCAATGAACCAGACATTTTGGGAATTATATATCACACTGGAATAATTTTTCTTGGGAAAAATTTGTGCAATAGGTGGCCCCCAAACTCAGGATAGATTTATCATCCTCTACACAAAAGGATCCTTACATCCAAAAATGTGTTTGAAATAGGTAGTTTTAATTTATAATATTTGCCAGGAGATTCAGATGATGACACATAGGCATCTTGGATATACCAAAACTTCATTGCCCTTCAACTAAACATCCTTTAAAAACACACACATTCCTACACACACACAATGACCTGAAGCCACTGAATCATTAATAAAAGCAGGCACGTTTTGGAGGGGGAAATGACACTTAGTAGAGCAAGGTAAAAGTTTCTCATTTTTTATAAATTTTAGTCTATGACAGACCAATGTTGGTTGCTACATAGAGTAAATGAAATTTCAATGGCCCATTTGTAGTCTTTCTAAACTAAAATACCAGAGAACAGAGTTTGGGGCAACCACAGATGCTAAAAATGAAGAGTGAATCCCATAGATGAGAAAAAAATAAAAGATGTGCACCAAGTTTTATGTCTAAAATTTTTCGAAGTTTCTGTCTGATGCATGTGAAAGCTACATTCCAGCAAAGGATAAAAACATGGATTTGAGCTGCTGCCTAAAAGAAATTAAAATTTGAGTTCAACCATACCAAGTCCCTGCTAAAATAGGAAAATCAACATTTTTTTAGAGAAGTACATCAGAATCTATAGATTTCTTAGCATGATTTTCACAAAGTCTAGGACACAATCTCAAATCACTTAACGTAAGAAAAACCAAGAAAATATGACCAATTCAAAAGAGAAAGGGATTCATTGCAATAGAAAAATGATGCAGATGTTAGAATTATCCTCAAATATTCTAAAGCAGCTCTTCTAATTATGCTCAAGTACAAGAAAGAAAATATGCTTGCAATTAAAAAATAAGATATTTTAACATTTCTATCCAAGAAATAGAGAATTTTGAATTTCATTCAGAAATTTAATTTATAATTGAGAAACACATGATATGAAAACTTCACTAGATTGTCTTAAAAATAGAGAATTAGCAGAAAAAATGATTAGTAAACTTGAAATTGTCTTATATAAAAAAAAAGGGAAAAAAGTTGAAAAAAATGTAGAGTCTCAAGGATTTGCAGGGCAATATAAAAATATCTAACATATATGAAATTGAAGTGCTAGAACCAAAGGAAAGAGAAAATAAGGGGGGAAAAGAACAATAGCTAAAATTTTGCTAAATTATTTAAATTTATAAATTTATACATTCAAGAAGCTCATCATACCCTAAGCAAGATAAATATGAAGAAATTATATATAAAAATAAAATAAACTGCTTAACAACAAAGGTAGAGAAAAATCTTGAAAGCAGAGAAAAATTGCATGCCATTTATAGGGATACGATTATTAAAAATCTCATTCTCATCATGAATCACAGGGGACAGAACATAGTGAAAAATACCTTCAAATTGTTGAAGGGAAGTAAGAATAGACTCTTAACTCTAGAGAACAAACTGATGTTTACCAGAGGGAAGATGGGTGGGGCAATGAGTAAAGTAGGTGATGGAGACTAAGGAGGGTGCTTGCCGTGAGGAGCACCAGGCATCGTTTGGAGCCATTGAGTCACTGTATTGTACACTTGAAACTAACACTACATTGTATGTTGACAAACTGGAATTTATATAAAACTTAAAAGAATTGTTTAAGGGAAAAGTAACTGCCAACAAAATATTCTATATTCAATGAAACTATCTTTCTAAAATCATGGCAAATTTAAGACACTTTCAGATAAGGGAAAACAAAAAGAATCCATTGCTGAATGATCACTACAATGGATGTTAAAGGAAGTTTTTCAGGAAGTTATTGGGAATATTTCTAAATAGAACCTTTCATATTCAAGAAAGAAGAACATCAGAAATGGCAAACATATCGGTAAGAATAAAAGCATAAGGTGAGCAACATATATTCAAAACACTGTTCAATATTAAGTTCACACACTTGTCTCACTTGTACAGTTCTTTTTCAGATCAATGTAATACATCATATCCAAACATTTTCAGGTAATAATGCCAAATACATGCTATAATTATTGCTAAAGACACAGCAACTATGCAACGGGGACTTTAAGAAGATATTTAATAAGAAACTACTATGTTTTCACTTCTATATTTCTAATAGTAGATACTTTGACTAGATAGTATGAAGCAGTGCTTCCCAACTGTTTCTCTATCATGGAATATAAAAAAATATATATTTCTAAATAAATAAAAGTCTACAGTCCGCTAATTAACCATTTTCAAAAGTACCTCAAGTCATCTAATCATTAGCTCCTCAGTGCCTCCCTGCAAATGAAAATGCAAATAATGTTTGCAAGAAAGTATCTTTAATTTTTTTAGAAATTCCGTCAACTGAAATCATTCAAATTTAAAAAAAATTTTTTAATGTATTACTTATTCATGATAGACAGAGAGGGGCAGAGACATAGGCAGAGGAAGAAGCACACTCCCTGTGGGGATCCCAATGTAGGACTGGATCCAGGGACCCCAGGATCACACCCTGAGCCAACGTCAGATGCACAACCACTAAGCCACACAGGCGTCCTGAAATCATTCAAATTAAAATAAACACATATCAAATACTTTAAAAAACACTCAACATAGCAGGAAATACAAACAGCAGTCTTGGTCACCAAAGACTTTAGCTTGGTCACCAAAGACTTTAGGTATTTAAAAATCATGTGTACTATAAATAATAATGTTTTTAAATTCTTTTAAGAAATAATAAATTAAAAATAAGCAGATAATAGGAGACTATTGAAAGCTACCAGGGTTGTTTGAAAATAAGTCTTTAGGATTGAAAATTGATCATTGGGGGCACCTGGGTGACTCAGTTGGTTATGCTTCCATCTCTTGGTTTCAGCCCAAGTCATGATCTCAGTGTCATAAGATTGAGCTCTGGGACCAGCTCTGGGTGGAGTCTGCTTGAAGATTCTCTCCTTCTGTCTCTGCCCCTCCTCCTGCTCTCTCTCTCTCTCTCTCTCTCAAGTAAATGAATAAAAATCTTTTTTTTTTTTAAAAGAGAGAAGTATGATCATTGGCATTAGACTCCATGAATGAGTTTATAGCTTAGACATAGGAAAAGAGAGCATTTATAAACTGCAAGATATACCTAAAAACATCGCCTTCAGCACAAACCGACAGCCATGAGGACAAAATGGGATGGTAAGCAAAATGGAGGAGCAAAGGCCTATTGCACATCTGATTAAATTCTAGAAAGAAAATAGAGGGAAGGATGACAAAGCATTAGAAATGATGGCTGAAGAGATCTATTACGTTTTACTTCATATATTTTAAGGTTTTATTATTTTGTTAAGATCAAATTTAGAATGGATATTCTTTCCTGATGAATTGATCTAGGACTCTAGGAGCAGTGGCTTATACATCTATAATAATAAGATGAGGATTAGAAAACAACTTTGACAGAATTTAAAGCTAGAGCTTTATTTAATACCACTATTACCATCTCTGTAGTAGGTATAGGACACCTCAATGCTTTTGCTCTGGGAATAGTGTCACAAAATTTGCCCTCATAGTCACACAATTTAACAAAAATGAACACATATTGTATCAGGTTTTAGAATGTGATCAAGGGGGCTTGGAAATATCAAAATCCAATTTACTGTTTTAATGAATTCCCAGAATTTGTATATATTCTACATTATGGACTGGTAAGTCTTTCTAATAGAATTACACTCAGATGTTCAAAGGGAGAATGGTTTTTCAATATGGAATTGAGAAGTTAACAGATTTTAAAATGTAATAAAACCACTGGGAAAAAAAGAGAGCAGAAAGTTCAAATAATTGAGTGTTTTCTTGATTTTTAAAAGTGTGCAAATATATTCATATGAGCTAGCAAAAGGAAGATTAACATAAGATTACCATTTGCAATTGCTTTTCATGTAATAACATTACCTGATAAGAAAAAAAGAACTAATACAATCATAAACTTTAAGAATGAAAATATTTTGACTATATCCTACACTCGCACATGCTCCCATAGAAATAAAAATAATAAAATGCAATTGTGTCAGTGAAATACCTTTTCATTAATCTAGAACTCTATAAGCTCATTTTTCTCATTTACTTTGGATCTTTGGATATTTTTGTCATGGACTGTAATGGGTCCCTAAAAAGCAATGATCTAAATCATCTCTCTATAGGGGTAAAGGAATCTCTCTTTTCAGATATATTCAAGTAAGACCAATGTGACTGTCTGTGTCTGGTTACTCAGGAATTTGACTATATAATATAAAATAACGTTGCCTGTTGAGGTGATTGATTACTCCAGATTTATTTTTCCCAGTACAAAATTTCTGTTTTGATTCGTTTTCACAATATTACGTCCTTCAGATTTAAACTGGGTAACTCATGAAAGAAGAAACATATTTTCCTAATTAAGTGAAAAGCATAAAACCATTGGGTTCTAGTGACTCTGAAGTTTAATAATGTAGAAACTTTATAGTAAGTTAAATAATTATAATTTTAGGGAGGGAAACAACCCTATTTTTCTAAGATTTGGACTTTCCTTTGCATTCTTATTTATTTTATTAATGTCAACGTTAGTGAAATTGGAAAAAAAAATATGATCTGGGACCACAGAGATTTTAACCTAATTTTTGTCCTGAGTTTTCATATTTATTTTATTAAGCACAAAATATCCAGCAATGGATATAAGCCCCATTTGGATAGTTTATATTTAGTGAGATATTGTTAGATTATATCCAGTGTAACATGATTCAGGGGAAGGATTTTATAGGTTTTGGCTTGGTTCATAATTCTGTTTCTTTCAAGAATCTGCATGTAAATGTTGCATATAGAAGGGTAGGGTGAGGTCAGATTTTTTCTACAATGAAGATATTTGTCTTTCTGAGGATTATTTAACTGAAATTACCTTTGGTGACTTTTAATTTCATAATAGTGTGTATCAGGCAATTAAATCTTTAAAATCTCTTTTGGTAATGAATGTATAAGTAACAAACATATATTTTATTTAAAAACTGCTATTTTAGTAACACATAAACCTACCTTAACATAACAAAAAAAATACAGAAGAGATTTTTTTTATGCTAATTGTTTTTGTTTCCTTCTCTCCTAATTTTATAGCTGCAATTAGACAATAGGCCAGTTATATGAAATTAGATAACTTCTCTTTCTGGGATTTAGGGTGTTCATCTCAACTAGAGGTTTGACATAGAAGTCTAGCTCTTTCCAATTCTGGAACTCTATCACAGTGCCTATATAATTTGCAACTTCCGATGTCATTTCTAATTGCTAACATCATTCACAAGGGTCCTTTGATGTAGGCAGGTATGCATTGGTATGTTCTAGGGTTTAATCTAGAAGCCTGAATTCCTTGGAATATATACAATTTGTATATTATCTTTGTCCTATAGATATTTGTGAGGAGCTTTTTCTCTAAGCACTTATTCAACAATTAAAATATTTGCCACCTGAATATTAGATTATGCTGCTACGTCCAAAGTACATGAGTAGAATTTTTAAATGCTCAATTTAATTGATTAATTTAGGCAAATTTCTCATCTACTGATACAAGATTGATAGTCCCCAGGGGTAGCTAATATGAATACTCTTACATAGAAATACACTACATAATTTAATCTTCTTTTGTCTGAATGTAGTCTTAGAGAAGTTTGTATATAGGTCACTATCAAGCTGCATTGTGTGATTTTGATCATAAAATATAAGCATATTCTTGACCTCACTTTATCAATTAAGTGAATCCATAATGATATCACATGCTGAAGTTCTATGGGAAAATATCTAATTTTAATTTTTTCAAATTTCGTGTTTTGTGAAGTTGTACTGTGTTGTTTAGGAACCACTGAACAGCAAACACAATTAAAACAGGTTATTAAAGAAAAACACATTGGGAAAAATAAATATGATGGTTACTTACCCAAAATGTTCAGCACAATTACCATTACAAGGAGGATGATGATCATTGCACATCCAACTTTCAGGACAATTCCATGATGGTGAGGAACTACAAAATTGGATAGATTGGATAGTTAGCCCAGTAAGTAATTTCTCATATGGTCAGAAGTGAGAGAGAGCTGAATAAACTTTCTTCATTACCACGCTTCTAAATTACTTTCCTTTGAAATATATAGACCCAGCTTCATTTTGAGCATGCACACACAAGAGAGACTGTATTCGGTCTTCTGGTTTGTGAGGAGAGAACCTATAAAACTGTGAATGGATGTGAACTTTTGTTTGCGGATTTATCATACATGTTCCACAACATTAATCTTACAATGATCTACTCTTGTCATGAGGACAAGGAAAGAGTTATTTGTCCTGTGATATATTTGTATCCATTTGTGTGTGTGTGTGTGTGTGTGTGTGCATATAGATTTTTAAGGTCAACAATATATGCTACTATATATACTTCATAAAGTATGTGAAAAGATGTAATTTTATATGGAAATGACATCTTTTGCCTTTTATCAGTAATGTATAACACTGCCAATTATCTAAGTATTCTGGGTTGGTGGTTTTCAACCTTGACTGGACATTGAAATCTTTTGCAGAGTTTAAAAAAAAAATGAGGATGTGGAAAAAAAGTAATCCTTGTGCACTGTTGGTAGGAATGCAAATTTGTGCAGTCACTGTGGAAAAGAGTATAGAAGTTCCTCAAGGAATTAAAAATGGAAATACTGTATGATTCAGTAATTCCATTGCAGGGTATTTACAAAAAGAAAACAAAATCAGTAATTTGAAAAGATATATGCACCCCTATGCTTATTGCAGCATTATTTATAATAGCCAAGATATGGAAACAACCTGTGTCCATCAATAGATGAATGGATACAGAAGATGTGGCATTTGCTATTATTTATATATATAAATAATAGTGAAAGGGAATAGAGGGGAGGGGAGAAGAAATGGCTAGGAAATATCAGAAAGGGAGACAGAATATGAAGACTCCTAACTCTGGGAAATGAACTAGGGGTGGTGGAAGGGGAGGAGGGGGGGTGGGGATGACTGGGTGGTGGGCACTGAGGGGGGCACTTGATGGGATAAGCACTGGGTGTTATTCTGTATGTTGGCAAATTGAACACCAATAAAAATAAATTTATTATTTTAAAAAAAAGATGTGGCATTTGCAACAACAATGGATAGACCTAAAGGGTATTTTGCTAAGTGAAATAAGTAAGAAAAAGAAATGCAAGTAGCATATGATTTCACTTATGTGTGGAATCTAAAGAACAAAACAAACAAATGAAAAGCAGAAACATACCCATAAGTACAGAGAACAAACTATGGTTGCCAGAGAGGAGCAGGTGGTGGGATGGGCAAAATGGGTGAAGGAGAGTGGGAGCTACATGCTTCCATTTATGGAATGAATAAGTCACAAGGATGAAAGGTACAGCATACAGAATACAGTCAATGGTATTGTAATAGTGTTGTATGGTGGCCGTAGGTACACTTGTGGTGAGCATAACATAATATATAGAGTTCTCAAGTTACATTTGTACACCCAAAATGTATCATTGTGTGTTAGCTGTACTTCAATAAAAAATAAATTGAAATAAAAAATAAAGATAAGTAAAAATAAATAAAAGTTTTCACCAAAAAGCCTTCAATCTATCCCACTCCTATTAGTAAAATGAGAAATGAAAATAAGGCAAGAAAGAAAAAAATAAATGATAGAGGTAGAATGCACAGCATAGTGACCCAGTGATAATACTCCATTGCATATTTGGAAGTTGCTAAGATAGTTGATCTTAAAAGTTCTCACAAGAAAAACAATTTCTGTAACTAGGTATGGTAATGATATTAACTAGACTTATTGTGATAATTATTTTCCCATATAAACAAATATTGAATCATTCTGTTGCCCACCTGAAACTAATATAACATTAGATGTCAATTGTATCTTAATAAGAACATTTTTAAAAGAAAAATAAAACTTATGTGTGGATTTACATGAGGAATTTTGATTTTCACTTGGGTTGTGTCCCGTACACAACCCAATTAAAAAAATAATAATTAAATTAAATTTAATTATTAATTAAAAAAACACTCCTTTATCTATGATTACATACTTAGTCAAGGTTGAAAACTGTCAAGCTATCACATGTGAGTTTGGAGTGAGGTACAGATTTCACCAATAATAATAAGAAAAAAAATCATGGGATGCCTGGATGGTTCAGCAGTTAAGTGTCTGCCTTTGGCTCAGGGCATGATCTCGGGGTCCAGGCTCCTTTCTGGGAGCCTGCTTCTCCCTTGACCATGTCTCTGCCAGTCTCTCTCTGTATCTCTCATGAACAAATATAAATAAATAAATAAATAAATAAATAAATAAATAAATAAAATCTTAAAAAAGAAGAAGAAAAAAAAATCAGACAGCTGTGACAGAAGCAGAACTAGTAGCACCACTGACATATAAGAGACTGGGCTCCTACACACCAAAGCACCAGTGAAAACAAGGTCTAGTATCTTCTCCAAACCAGTGAAACTCCTTAGTAGTGGAGGCCAAACCCAAGGAAAACATGACTATCAAGTTAGCTCTGATTGCTTTTTCAAAACAGAGTCCAAGACTAAGTGTGAACTAGATGAAATGCATGCATGGATTGTTTTTGGTCCACGAACCTCCCCTAGTTGTCTTTATAAGCCCTATAGAATGTATCTCAGAAATGCTATCTACAGAAATAGAACAACTAAGGGAGTGTGTGTGGAAATAACACTTTCCCTTCCACCAGAGGAAAAGTAGATAGGTGTTTGAGGATCTGCAATGCATTAATAGATTTGAGAGGTTATGATGTTGCATGTTACTGCTCCAAAATTTGCATATTCTAAATTTATCAGGAGTGCTGGATAGTCAGCATTTTCTAATTCTGGCTTAGCCACCACCAATTTGTGTTCTGCTGTAACAAAGTATGTTTTAGGAGGTATCAGATGACCTCCTTACCTATGTGGAGACTTATGGACTCTAAAAGAAAAGGTCAAGATGTTTTAAGTGTCATTTAAAGGTGAGGATAAATAAAGTAATTGTATGGAACTATTTCTCTTAATGGAGGGGCTATGTGCTTTATGATGTATATATTTCCATTTGTGGTTGTATTCCTTTTTGTGGCATAAAATACTATTCCATTGTATAGACAGATCACATTTTGTTTATACATTCATCAGTTAATAGACACTTGGGTTGTTGATCTCTTGGGTTGTGAGATCCCAGCAGGTGGGTTCCACGATCAGCAGAGAGTCTGCTTGAAGATTGTCTCCCTCTGACCTCCCCCCAACTCACACACAGGCACCTGTACTCTCTCTCTCAAATAAATGTATATTTTAAAAATAGGGATAGTTTATTCCTACCACTAAGGTCTGATGCTTCTGTAGTGATGGTGAATACTAATGACTTTCCATTTGGACTAATAAGAGCTTGAATGTCTCCTCACCCTGGTTGGGCTCTGAGAACTGGTCTGCAGATAACTACTTTTTTGTTATTTACCCAGCATTATGAATTCTTATTCTATGTATAACCATTATACTATTCAGCAGAATCGAGAGCTTCTTTTTTTTTTCTTTTTTTGAAACTTTACCCACAACTTCCACAACTCCTAAAATTTTTCTTTGTGTCCTCAGTTTCAGTGAGGCTGCTAGCTTCCTTTGGATGCTTGTTCCTGCTCCTGCATTATGGAAAATTATTCCCAGTGAAGTGTGGGGTCACCTTAGTTGTCCACCTTAGTTGTTTTCCTTTTCTGAAGGATCATAGTCTTGAATTGTCTGATGTGTAAGTTCTGAAATAATTTTTTGATATATTTGTTGAATTTTCTAGTTGATTATAATGGGAAGTTAAGAATGATTCTTGTTAATCAATCATGGTTAGTTGTGCTGTACATTTAAACATATTTTCATTAATTATATCCTATAATCAAATTTTTTAAAAAGCGAATATTATATTGCTAATTGTTTTGGTTGCATTTTTTCTATGTTATTTGGCTTTGAGTTTCCATCATAACCCACTATAAGACTCCTGTATTTGGAATTCAAAACACTCAGGCTTGAATCTGACTTCAAAGGGTAGTGGCTAAACAATTTTGGGCAAATTTCTTTTTTTTAATGGTAATATTCCAATCTACAACAAATATACAATAATATTAAAGCACCATTGTAAGATATTGTAATTGTAATATCTTTACAATGAACATTGTAATCTTTAATAAACTATACAAATATTGTTGTTGTTTCTCTTGGTTACCACTGTGAGGAAGGAAAATTTTTCCTCTATCCATTAAGTATCTTTCAACTAGTCTAAGAATTAAATTGACATGAGACAGTTTAAGGAAAGAACCCCCCACCTCCAAAGTTTACTTACATGCACAGAGCGGCCCAATAATGAAATTAAGACCCAAAGAAATGACCAAGGCAGGCAGTTTGGATACATTTTAGACAAAGAGACAATAACTTTGTGGAGAATTGACAGGACAGAGTGTTATGTCTGGGAGCTTCAATTAATAAGGAATTCTTAACAGAATTTGGGCTAAAGTATTAATTGGTAAAAAGTAGCAAGATTTGTTTATACAGTTTTCCTGGCTCTAAATCCCCTAGCTGGTGATAAGGAATCTCTCTACCTCCTGGTACAGGGAGGGTACGTTTCACATGAAAAATTTATTTCCTGTTTTCAGTAAGGCAAAAGGGTCAGCGTGTCCTTCTTACACTTGGTGTTTCTTAAGTAGCTTTAATTCAAAGTAATCAATATGCTATTGTGGCAAATTTTAGAGCTGCCTGCCCTGAGTCCTTTCAACTGAATTCCTGTGACATTTCTCTAGTAGTTTTTTCAAGCCCTTCCTCAAGCCCTGGGGCTTTATTTCATTTTGCCTCTTCTGTTAATCTGGTGTTTTCAAGGAGGCATTTTTGAGTTTAGAAAAAAGTCACACTGAGTAGTAATGCTTAAGGAAAAATGGTTATTCAATAAAAAATTGTACACATTCTTAAGAATTTGTGAAATTCCCTTTCTCCACCATTGTCATTAAAGTCGCAAGGCAAAAAAAAAAAAAGACGATAATATCATAATAAAAGATAAATGTCATTAGCTACAATGTCAAAAACACCGAACAGAAAAATAGTGTATTCAGACAGAGACTGTTCATTTCTTCTTATCTTCAATATTTATAGGTCTTTTGGTTGCTTTTCTGAAAGAGCAATTCTCCATTAGGCTGAATGAGATAACTCAGGATACCATATCATCTCACTTCTGTGTGGAATCTTAAAAACAACAACAAAAAGAACTTACGGCTACAGAGGACAGATTGATGGTTGCCCAAGGTGGGGATTCAGGCTGAGCATAATGGACAAAGATGATCAGAATGTATAAACTTCCAGTTACAAGATAAATAAGTCCTGGCACTATAATTTATAGCATAGCATTAGTAATCTATAGTTAATAATATAGTTAATAATCCTGCATTGTATATTTGAAATATAGTTAATAATCCTGCATTGTATATTTGAAATTTGCTAAATTAGAAGATCTTAAAAGTTCCCATTACAAAAAAAAAAAAAAAAGAATGTAACGATGAGTGGTAACAAATGTCAACTAGACATTGTGATGATTTCACAATATATACATATATCAAATCATTATGTTGTACATCTAAAACTAGTATAATGTTACATGCTAATTGTACTCCAATTGAAAAACTAAAACTAAAACAATTCTCTGGTTTTCAGCCTGGCTGCCTTAAGCCTGGCTTTTAAGGATCTTGAAGTTAATTAAAATATAGGTCAAAGAGTCTCTGACTTCATTAATCATAATTCCAATTAATTTCTCTCTTTTTAATAAAATGCTTCCTCCTTTAGCCTTTCCTAAAGACTCCCAATCTGAATTCAGATTTCTTTTGGGTTTAGTCATACCAGGCAGTAAACTTCCAATTTTCTGCAGAGATGTCAGGTTACAGTTTGGTTATTCAGGGTGGAAAAGATCTCAAGAGATTAAAATGTTCCTTATTTGTATTTTCAACTAATACTCCAGTTTTCCCCCATGTTTGCCCTCTATTGTATTAGTTTTTTAATGTCTGATCAACATATTGCCATAAATTTTGTGTTTGCTAGGAGTCTAGGCATGACTTAGATGGGTCCTATGCTTCAGACTCTCACAAGGCTATAATCCAAGTATTGCTTGTGGCTGAGGTCTTATCTGAGGCACAGCTGGGGAAGGATCTGCTTCCAAACTCACATTTTGATAACGTTCAGTTCCTTATATGCTGTAAAACTGAAACCTCAGTTTCTTGTTGGCTACCATCTGGAGGTGGCCTTCAGTGTCTTACCACAAAGACTTTCCTAACATGGTATTTTGCTTTCTCAAAGCCAGCAATTAAAAAAAAAAAAATGTCCTCAAGCAAGACAGATATTACCATCTTATGTAACTTTATTATACATAATGTAATATCTTTCCTACATTTTATGGGTTAGAAGCAAGTCATGGGTCTCACCCACACTTAAGGAGAGGGGATCATACAAGGGCATGAGGCCCAGAACAGAGGGATTGTGGGGCCATCATAAGTTTTTTCTACCACACTCAACTTTATTTATTTTTTATTATTTATTTATTTATTTATTTTTTCACACTCAACTTTAGAGGTGCATACTTCCTCTAATTTCTTAGCATTTGGAGTTCTATGGCTTAAGTCACTTGACATTTTCTAAAATGTGTGAACCCTTATCTTTTGTGTTCATTTCCTCCTTATCCTTTTTATTCCATTAAATTTATTTTTCAACAAATGCTGTTTTAGTGGAGTTTTTAAGTCATCTTTGCTCAGCAATAAAAAAAATTCCATTATATCTTAGGAATAACATAGACATGTTTCTCTCTCTCTCTTGTTCTCTCTCTCTCTCTCTCTCTATATATATATATATATGTATAAATATATTTATTTATTTGAGAGAGCAAGTGAGAGAGAGAGAGTGAGCTTATGAGTTGGGGAGAGAGGCAGAGGGAAAGGCAGACTCCCCGCTGAGCAGGGAGCTGCACATGGAGCTCAATCCCTGGACATAAACAGTCAGTTACCACATATTTTATATGTTGTATGTATTATGTACTGTGTTTTTACAGTAAAGCAAGCTAGAGAGAAGAAAATGTTATTAAGAAAATAAAAAAGAAGAAGGACGCCTGGGTAGCTCAGCAGTTTAGTGTTGCCTTCTGCTCAGGGCATGATCCTGGAGACCTGGGATCCTGGAGACCCAGGATGAGTCCCACATCGGGCTCCCTGCATGGAGCCTACTTCTCTCTGCCTATGTCTCGGCCTCTCTCTCTGTGTCTCTCATGGATAAACAAATAAAATCTTTAAAAAAAGAAAGTAAAAAGGAAGAAAGTACATTAATAATATTATATATTTATAATAATAATTATATATAATATTATTTATAATATAGTATTATATATTTAACTAAAAAAATCTATAAGTGGACCCATGCAGTTCGAACCCATGTTGTTTAAGGGTCTACGGTACCCAAGAGTTCCAACTGATACAGATTCTCACTAACATTTGGTATTATCAGCTTTTCTTAAAAAAATTAGATTGTAGTTGGCCTTGCAGTAACTCCTTCTAGTTTTAATTTCTATGTGATGGCAAATTTGAGTGTTCGATAAGCTTATTTGCCATTTCAATTTGTGTGTGTATGCAAAATGTCCTTCCAAGTCATTTTGCCCATGTAAAAATTTGTGTTTTTCTTTTTAAATTGATTTTTCATCTACAAATCTTTCAGTATTTGCTGGAGGAGTCTGTGTGCCTATTAAGACACATTTTCAACACTCCTACAGGCAGCTTAAAACTTTTCTTCACCTTTATCTCCTATTGCAGAGTCTGAAGGTCAGTCAGAGGTGAAAGCTTAGGGCCTCCTCGTGTCATACCTGGACATGTGTACAGTCCTGGCCACCCACACCACACATGCATATAACTTTTAGCTTCCTAGAAATATGTTTAAACTTTTCAAAGTCCACTATAGCTTTTCAAAGCCCACATGCAACAAACAACCATCAAAAATCTATTAGTAAATAAAAATTTTCCCTTAGAAATTTGGTTCAGCTTTTTATCTTCAATGTTATCATTGTTGCCTTTGGAAGCAAAACAATTGTCACTGATGTTTTGGACAAACATCTACAAGAATTAGGGAAAGACTATGGTTTTTTACAAAGTCTCTGTGGAAACTAGGCAAGCTTGAGCAAGCATGTGCAAACTGGATGAAGAGGAGATGCTCTGCCACTAGGGGGCCCTATGTGATTGTGGTTGCTCTTATTAAGAGCAATGAGATTTTATACTCAATTTGAGACATTCTGTAGTTTTATATGCCAAAATAAGTCATGTTTTCCCAAAGTGTCAGATTGCCTGGATCTAAAATGTTAAGGCCTTGGGCAAGTTTCCTTGTACCTTGGTTTCCTTATATATATAATAAAATAAGATATTCATAGCACCTAAGTCATAGGGCTGTTGTGAGGATTAAAAAAATTATCTGTAAAGTGTTTAGCCTCTGACATATAGAAGCAATATGTAATGTTGGTTATAATTATTGCTATATTTTAATTGTCCTTATTAATAATCATATCATCATTCAATACAAACTCTTGTTACTTTTATATTTTGGGGTGCTTTGGATAATACAGGGAGCCAGCATCCTCAGATTTCCCAAAGTAATATGGGTTGAAAGCTGTACCACATGGAAGCAGGCATAAATCAGCAAACTGTGACTAATGGACCAGCCTGGAGCAATAGTTAAGAGGGAGAGGTATTAAATAACAATCAAGTTTTAACCACTCTCTGAGTCTGAGCATTATCCAGCAGAGGCAATTTCTTAAAGGCAGGATGAGATTTCAATTACTTTTATTTGGCTATTCAAAAAAAGCATGGATAATCACTCACTAAGTAATACCCACTGTCTCTCCACCAAGGACAACCTGTATAGCCAGCAAAAAATTTAAACATATTAAAGACATCAGTGAGGGGCAACCAAGTGGCTCAGTCAGGTAGGCCTCCAACACTTGATTTTGGCTCAGGTCATGATCTTGGGATCATGACATGGAGCCTCGTGATGGGCTTCCTTCTGAGCCTGCTTGGGGTTTCTCTCTCCGTCTCCCTCTGCCTCTCCTCTATTCTCCCTCTCTCAAGATATAAATAAATAAATAAATAAATAAATAAATAAATAAATAAATGCATGGATGAGTTAACAAATTAGTGAATAACATAATGGAAGTCCAAAAGAAAGTTGAAACACAGAAAAAGAGTTAGTTGCCTTCTGAAAAAGAGTTAGTTGCCTTCCTATAAAAGATTCTCAAAGACAGAGAAACTGAGGAGCAGAGCAGGGCTTTTGGCAGTCTCAGAACTAGAGTGGTTTCAGTCGTCAAGCAGAGATAGAAAGACTGAAAAATCAATACATTTGGGTGGTTCACCAAAAAGCTACACCCAGGACAATATTTTCCAACCTTGAGACTATTGACATTTTGAGTTAGATTATTCTTTGTTGTTGGGAGCTGTCCTGTGTGCATTGTCTAGTTTAGAAGCATCTCTTACTTCTACCTTCTAGATGCCAGTATCAAGTCTTCCCCAATGTTCACTGCTGACAATGTTGGACTACCAAAAATATCTCTAAGCACTGCTAAATATCCTTTGAGGGGCAAAATAATCCCAGGTTGAAAAACACTGCCCAGGGAGTAAGGCTGATGGAAGAATGGACTGGTCTTTTGGAGGAGATGAAGCTCAACTTCAAACCTTTCAGTCACTAAAATTGAAAGTAAAGGATCCCAGGTTGCTAGTGTTGAGGAAGGAGAAATTTTCTTCTTCCCCCTCTTCCAGGGTTCTTCTCACTAGTCAGCAATTAAATTGATGTGAGACAGATTAATAGGAGAAAAAAAAAGACAAAATTTTATTACATGCACATTGAGAACCAATAATGAATTTGAGACCCAAAGAAATGACCAAGGCAGGCAGTTTTGCTATGTTTTAGACAAAGAGATAATAAATTTGTGAGGAATTAATGGGATAAAAAAACAAATGTTTGGGGCACCCTGGGTGGCTCAGGGGTTGAGTTTCTGCCTTCAGCTCAGGGTGTGATCCCAGATTACAGGGATGGAGTCCCACATAGGGCTCCCCTCGGGGAGCCTGCTTCTCCCTCTGCCTTTGTCTGTGCTTCTCTCTGTGTGTCTCTCATGAACAAATAAAATCTTTAAGAAACAACAAAAAATGTTTGGGATCTTTCATTGGTAAGGAATTCTAAGCAGAATTTGCGCTGAGGTAGTAGGTTGCAGTAGATTGTTGTAAAGAAGTAACAAAGTGTTTTCCATGGCTTGCTCAATTTCCCTGTCTCTGATGATAAGGGTGTTTTTTTTTTTTTTTACTTCCTATTATGGATAGGGCGCATTATTCACATAGGAGATTTGTTTCCTGTTTTCAGGGGGACAAAGGAGGGTGTGAATGTTTCTGCACTGGTTGTTTTCCAATAGCTTCAATTCAAAATAATCAATATGCCATTGTGGCACAATTTGGTACCGATTGCCCTGGCCTCTGACTGTTTCTGCCTCTGAAACTTCCCTGAACTTCAAAGCTGAACTGATGGGACCTGGGTGGCTCAGTTAAGTGCCTTTAGTTCGGGTCATGATCCCAGTGTGCTGGGATTGAGCTCTGCATGGAGCCCTGCTGAGCAGGGAGCCTGCCTCTCCCCCTCCCTTGGCTGCATGCTCTGGTTGTGCTCTCTCTTTCTCTCTCTTTTAAATAAATAAATAAATAAATAAATAAATAAATAAATAAAATCTTAAAAAAAAAAAAAACTCCACCAAAAACAAAAAGCTGAGCTGAGAGAGAAACCGAATTAGTAAATGCATGGTAAGAACTTTGCAAAAAGTTAAAAGAACATAGATTAGAATGAGGATGAATAAACAGAAAATAACAAATCAGGGCATATTTTCCACATCCCATTAAGCCAGTTCCACCCCCAGAAATAGATCAGTTCAATCAATATGTCTGTTCTTTTTTCACCTGATAAAAAAATATTAATTATTCTGTTAACAGATATGTTAGATATTATTTGTTCTGTTTGGTTTACATAGAAGCAACATTTTTCACTGTGATTGCATTGCTACTCCATTGCTGGGCAGTCAGCGTGCTGAGTACAGGGCATTGGAGTACCATAGAGGCTAAGCTGAGGATTTCTGAGGCTTTTGTTTGTTTTGGTGAAAAATGGTGGTTTTATTAAAAGTATATTTTGTGGTATTGAACTCTTCCTTCTTTACCACTGATAGATTTAGGATTGCTTTCCTAATTCATAATCTCCCAAATTTGAGTAATGAGACACTTAGTGAATAAAATTTGGTACTGTGATATTTCAGCAGATTTTCTATGATTTCTTGATGGACATGTTTATGCAGCACAATTTTATGAACAGAGGAGCACAAATTTATAATTTGCCTGGCATTTAGGATGGAGTACTTAGTCACAGAAAGGAGCCAGGTATCCAAGGTCACATCATCCTGACCGTGTAGGTAGGAAGCCCATTTATACTTTGTTACCACATAAAAAGACCAGTGTGGTTTAGAGACAAGATTAAGTTGAAACCTGAAATTTTTAAAGTCTGGAGATTTCATGACCTTGACCACTGATAATGTTAACATCCATATGTCTCAATTTTTCATGTGGTCCTGTCAGTCTATGAGAGCAGAACAAGTTGAGAAAAAACCCCGACAGAAGAGACCAGTTGGTTCTGGCAGCTGGCAAACTTGTTTTTGTTAACCAGCCAGATAAATCCAGATTTTGGTCCACTCAAATATAGCCTGTGGTACTGGCCAATCTAACAAGGTAAGCAGCCCATGCTGTACAGGATGGATATGTAAAACATTTGGCGATTTGGCAAACCTCTATGGTAGAGTTGTTTTTCAACTCGTTGCCACGTTTGCGGATGCCATTTTCAGCATTTCTTCTGTCTGTGGATAGCATACCTTTCTGTCCTTCTATCTTCTGCACTTAGTCTACCAGTTGTTTGCAGCTGCAAGAACAAAGAACGGTCCAGATTCTTTTTGCACTAGCTAGATGTTAACACAGCCTACTGTCAGACAAGTAGTTAACATGGCCAGGGTTAGGTAAACTGGTGTAAGGGGTGTTTGGTCTATGCCTGACCTGTTGAAAAAGAAAGCATTAGTAAAAGCAAAACATAGGATGAAAAAAAGCCCATAGTAGAAATCTATGGGAAGTAGAATAGAGACAACACTCTCTAGTCAGCCTTCTATTAAATGATTTAAAAATGTGAAAAAGTTTTTTTAAAAAGTTGGGTTTTTATTTGTTTTTAATATCAAGGAGTCTTAAGGGAAAAGAGGGGGTAGATGAAAGAGAAGTTTCTGATCCGTGATCTTAGGAAAAGCTGTCTATATCATGGTGTCGTCTTCTTTTGAAGCCTGAAACTTGGCCCTAGAAATTCTTATTTTCAGGTCACTTGTAGGGCTTGTCTCCAGTTGTCTTGGGAGTGATGATCTGGGTCTATCTTGGCATGGCTTGCATGAATCCAGGAGAAGTTTTCTTTATTTTGATGCTAGTGTAGGTGGACAGCCGTACCTATAGGGTCCCTCCAACTGAAGCAATAGATAGAATGTGTTTTCTTCTAAAGAACTTGATATATACCCACTTTCCTGGTCAAAAGGGGTGGCAAAGTTCATTGTTTGGTGGAGGCTATGCCTATTTTACCTGTTGACAATATTCTTCAACTATACTAGTGCTTGTATATAGCATCATATCATTCATTTAGTCCTTGGATGAAAAGTTTAGAGATGCCAGTAGGCTTTGGATGACCAAACATTATTTCAGAAGGGGTCAATCCATCTCTACTATTTGGAATATTCTAGGTCTTTTTTTTTAACTTTTCATTTTTCTTAAGATTATTTATTTATTTGAGAGAGAGAGAGAGAGAGAGAGAGAGATGGGGGGCGGAGCAGAGGGAAAGGGAGAAGCAGTCTTCCTGCGAGGCAGGGAGCCTGATGCAGGCAGGACTGGATCCCAGGACCCTAGGACCGTAACCTGAGCAAAAGGCAGACACTTAACCAACTGAGCCACCCAGGTTCCCCAGAATATTCCAGATCTTACTAAAGGCCAAAGACAATGCTTCTGGCCATTTAAGTCCAGTAACTTGGCAAATCTTCCTAACATCTTTTTTATGTCTGGATTTTATATTCCACTTGCCCTGATGATTGAGGATGATAGGAGATATGAAATTTTAATGAGTAACCCAAAGTCTTTTAAGCAAGTAAAATGAATTTCTCGGTCTGACTCAATCCATAAAGAAATGCTGAACTGAAGACTCAGCTCAGTTACTAATTTCTTTACTGCTGTTGTCATGTTGGATAGCATCATTCCACCCATTAAACATATTAAACATGCAAACAATGACCAAGTGGTAACAATAGCCTAAGGCTGGGGGCAAATCTATAAAATCTATGTGAACTTTCACAAAGGGGATTATGGGCCTAGAAGAACTTCCTGGGGTAAGCAGATTTCTTCTAGAAATTTGGTGAGATTTATAAGTAGTACATTGAGAAATAATTTGGTCAGAAATTCTGTGGGTGCCAGAGCAAAAACAATTGTCCTTTAATTCCTTGACTACCCCCTGTTTGCATATATATTTCATTTGGTGGGAAGTAAATGTAAGCCAAAAAATTGAAAAAAAAATAAAAGGATTGGTATAGGGGCATAGCTAGAGAAAGTCTATATGGTTCAAGAGGTAACCCACCTGGTAAATTGTTTGGCACTCTTGTATCCCAGTGTCCTTTTAAAGATTTGGGGGCATCTGTCTGACTCATAATAGCAGTCAGGGATAAAAATAGGGTTAAAACTTGGGTAGGGATGCCTGGGTGGTTCAGCAGTTAAGCATCTGCCTTTCCTTCAGGTCATTATCTTGGAGACTTAGGATGGATTCCCACATCAGGCTCCCTGCATGGAGCCTGCTTCTCCCTCTACCTATGTCTCTGCCTCTCTCTCTGTGCGTCTCTCATGAATAAATAAATAAAATCTTAAAAAAAACTTGGGTAGAGGGGGGTACCTGGGTGGCTCAGTGGTTGAGTGTCTGCCTTTGGCTCAGGTAGTGATCCCAGGGTCCTAGAATTGAGTCCCGTATCAGGCTTCCTGAAGGGAGCCTGCTTCTTCCTCTGCCTATGTCTCTACCTCTATCTCTGTGTCTCTCATGAATAAATAAATAAAATCTTAAAAAAAAAAACTTGGGTAGAGAAAGGATAAGGTGGTCCATGTTGGGCTGTATACCTAAGCAGATCTGTTAGTCTTATCACTTTCTAAAGATACAACATCAGTTCTGTAGTATGGCAATTTTAGAAGGGAGGTCTACAGCTTGTAATAGGTTAGCTATTATATGCCCATTAACAGTGGAGTATCTGCAGAAGCTAAGAATTCATGGGATTTCCAAATGGTGTCAATAGTAGGGCAGACTCCAAAAACATATTTGTAGTCTGATGTAATTAGTAACAATTTTCCCTTCCACTAATGTGCAAGCTCTAGTAAGACCTATGCATTTAGCCATTTGGGCTGATTTTTACAGTGGGCAAAGAACATGCCACCAATGTTTCATGTGGAGAAAGTATGGCATAATCAGCTATTATGTTTCCCTGGAAATTTCATTTACAGGAGCCACCACAAAAGTGAAGTAAGTCTCGACTGTCCATGAGACTGGCTGGTCAGTCTTGCCTTTCTTTGAGACCATATCTGTAGTTGAAAGTCGATTATGGGGAATGGAGTGGGGCTTTACATCATCAGGGAGGGGTAGTAAGAAAGCTGAATTTAAAGTGTTGCAATAAGGGGTGCCTGGGTGGCTCAGTCAGTTAAGTGACTGCCTTCAGCTCAGGTCATGATCCTGGGATCCTGGGATCCTGGGATCAAGCCCCATGTCTGGCTCCCTGCTCAGCAGGGAGTCTGCTTCTCCCTTTCCCTCTGCCCCTCTCCCTACTCATGCTTGTGCTCTCTCTCTCTCTCTCTGAAATAAATACATAAGATAATCAGAATTAAGGAGGACTAAAATAAAAGGAGAATTAAATCATAAGCAGGGATTAAAAGACTTAATAAAGATGTCAATTTTTGCCAGCTTGATTTATCAATTCATTCAATCAGCTCAGCAGGTTTCTTGTGAAAATTGTGAAGATAAGTCTAAAATTTATTTGGAAAAATGGTGAGTCAGGAATGATCAAGATACTCATAAAGGACAATAAAGGGGAGAAAGTTGCTCTACTAAGTATCAAGGATCATTATAAAGTGACAGTAACTAAGACAATATAGTTTGGCAGAGTAATAGACAAATATATCAATGAAGCAGAATGGACAGTGTAGGAAATGACTATGCTTCATGAACACTTGATTTATGACCACAGTGGCTCTGGAGAGCAATGGAGAAAGGCTTCCCCAAACGATGTTGGCACAACTAGACACTCGTTTGAGAAAAAGTAGAACTGGACCCCATACCTTATATCTCACACAAAAAAACTCATTCCAGATGAATTATACATGCAAATATGAATGAAATATGAAATATGAATGAATCATAAAGTCTTCTGGAATATAATAGAAAAACACACAGTTTCAGAGTAAGAAAATGTTTCTTTAGAAAGATAAAAGTACAGAAATAAGAAAAAAATACATAGACTGTATTATCCTGAAATTAGGGACTCCTATTTCTCAAAAGAAACCATAATAGAATGACCGGGAAAGTCACAGAGAGGAAGACACAGCAATGCATGTAATTGATAAAGGAATCTATCTATCTATCTATCTATCTATCTATCTATCTATCTATCTATCTATCTATCATCTATCTATCTAAAAAGCTATGAATCAATAATAAAAATACTGGAAGAAAAATATTCAAGAGACTTGAAGGGGCACAACACATAATAGCCAAATGGAAAATAAACCTATGAAAACGTACTCCACCTCAGTAATAATAAAAGAAATGCAAATTGTTTAAAATACAAGTAGATACCCCCCCATCTATCTATAAATATATATGTATATATATATATACTAAAATAACTAAAAATTAAAAGTTTGAGCTGTCACATTTTGGCAAGGTGTAAAGAGTTACAGAAATGATATACTGTTAATCTGGAATGTAAATTGATAAAATTACTTTGAAAATTTATTTAGGATTATTATATCTAGGATGATGCAGAGATATGGCCAACAGAAATTAGTACATACATATGCCTAAAGGAAAGGTCCTAGAATACCAATCATAGAATTATTTAAATACTAGTGAAAGGGTTCAGAACAATTCTCTCTAAAATGTGCCACTTTGGAAAGTGAGCTATTTTGAGCTCAAGGCAATCAAGACTCCAGCTGCCTCAAGAATACTTTTACTTCTCCCTTAAACTACCAAAAAATATTTAGACAGGATGCCTGGCTCAGAAAGAGAGCCATTCCTAAGAGATAACCTTTTTACCTGAATAACTTATTTGTATGGCAGGCCAAACATCTAATTACCAATTACCTGCTCTTCTCATTGTCCTCTGAATCACTCTCCATCCCTGTGAAGCACCCAGGCTCCTATCCCATCTTTTAGCACAAGAGGACTTGTAAATATCAATTACCTGGCTTGTCCTTGAGTCTCATACTCTTGTAGGGCCCCTGTGCGTTCGTGATTAAATTTTTCTGCTGTTACATTTTTATGTTAATTTGATTAATAGATCAATCAAGGAACTTAGAAGGGTAGAAAGAAATTTTTTTCCTCATCAAGAGTAGAAAACAGGAAACAACCCATATCTATCGATATTCCCTATTCATGCAAGAAAACACCAGATAGTAATGAAAAGTAATTACAGCTACATATAACAGCATGCATAAAACTCACCCACTTGATGTTGGCTATGAGCTTTAGATATGTTGAAGGAAACTAGACACAGAAGAACACTTATTACCTATTTCCATTAATAGGAGCTTCAAAAACAAACCTCAAACATCAATTTGAGAAATTATAAAAACAAATATCTCTGTTTTTCTTGGGATAATAAAAGGAGTAGAGATAAAGAAAGGACAAAAGGGTGTCTTTTTTGGTGCCAGGAATGTTCTGCTTTTTGATTTGGGTAGAGGTTTCATAGATATTTGCCTTGTAAAAAATCATTAAACTTACATTTATGTCCTGTGCAGTTTTCTGTATGTTGGCTGCAAATTATTAAATATATTTAATTAATATTAAGTAATACAGTCCTGTGTTCATTGCAAGTTATTAAACACATATAACATATATAAAATAGGATATATTAGTAATATGTAAAATATACAATATGTTAATATTCAGTACATTGGTATGTTAAATATTAATAGCATACTGATGTTATATTATTTATAATAGTATATGTCAAGAAAAATGTGACCTTCAGGTTTCAAAAACTAGAAGTTTTGAAGTATGTTTTAATAGTATAGGCTTTAGCATACACAAAGTGCTTTAGTATATTTGTACCTTTTGCCTAACACATGTACAAGCATTTTTACGTGTATTGTTTTAATTAGATTTATCATGTACCATAAAAGATATTGAGAAACATGGTGGGTGAAATCTTATCAGGGTTTAAGTTCTTCTTTGCAGGAAATGTTGTTATTCTTTATAGACATTTCCTTTCATAACTAGAAAAAAATATAAAAGGTGTTATTGAGAGGATAGTGCTACTACTGCTCTTATTCATGAATCTGAGAAGGAGGCGTTACTGAAACCAAGCATCATTACCACACACACAGAAGAACCAAGACATCTTTTTCATGTCTTTTTACAATGAGCTACTTAAAAAAAGTGCATTCTTCTTTGGAGAAATGTCTATTTAAGTCTTTTGCCCATTTTAAAATTATGTTATTACTATTATTTTTTTTGCTATTGAATTTTAAGAATTTTTATGTAATTTGCAAATTAACTGTTTATCTAGATAGATGGTATGTAGACATTTTCTCTCATTCAGAGGTTGCCTTTGTATTGTGCCATTACCTCTGATGTGCAGAAGCATCTTTTTTGATGCAATCTCGAACTTAACCTGTTTTTCCTTTTGCTGCCTGTGCTTTTGGTGTCATTTGAGAAATCATTATGGAGACCAATGTCAAGAAGATTTTCCTCTGCCTTTTTTTTTATTTTTATAGTTTTGGATCTTATTTCAAATTCTTTAATCTATTCTGAACTAACTTTTAATGTATGGTGAAAAATAAGGATTCCATTTCATTCCTAGGGATGTGGCTATCCAGTTTTTCCAATACTATTTATTCAAGAGACTATTCTTTGTCCACTGTGTATTCTCGATACCAAAGATCATTTGACTGTATATGCATGGTTCTTTTCCCCTCCCTGGGCTCTCTATTTAGTTCTATTGGTCTATCTGTCAATTTTCATGCCAGCACCATACTGTTTTGATTACTGAGGCTTTATAATATATTTTGAAAGCAGGAAGTGATCAAGCTTTGTTCCTGCTCAAGATTACTTTGCCTATTTGGGGTCTTCTGTGGTTCCACACAAATTTTAGGATTTTTTTCTTCTATTTCTGTACAATATGTCTTTAGGATTTTGATAAGGATTACACTGAACTTGTAGATTGTTTGGGTTGTATGGACCTTTTGACAACATTAATTCTTCCAATCCATGAATACAGAATATATTAGTATGTACTATAATTTCTTTCATCAGTGTTTTCAAATTTTCAATGTTTAAGTTGTCCACTTTGGTTAGGTTTATTTCTTTTTTTTTTTTTTAAAGATTTATTTATTTATTCATGATAGACATAGAGAGAGAGGCAGAGACACAGGAGGAGGGAGAAGCAGACTCCATGCCGGGAGCCCGATGCGGGACTCGATCCCGGTACTCCAGGATCACACCCTGGGCCAAAGGCAGGCGCTAAACCGCTGAGCCACCCAGGGATCCCCTGGTTAGGTTTATTTCTAAGTTTTATATTATTTTTGGAACTATTGTAACTGGGTTTTTAAAAAATTTCTTTTTGTTTGTTGTGGGTGTATAGAAATGCAAGAGATATTTGTATGTTGATTTTTGTATCGTAGAACTTTACTGAATTCATTAAGAGGTTAGATCTTTTGTTGTAATCTTGAAACACAAACAAAACTCAAGAGAACACAAGGTAACTTTGGGAGGTGATGGATAGGTTTATCACCTTGATTGTGGTGATGGTAGCATGAGTATATGCATGGACTGAACTCACCAAATTGTATCGATTAATCATGTGCAGGTTTTTTTTTTGTATACTATTTATACCTCAAATAAATCTGGAACAAGAAACAAACTAAACCATAAAGATACATGTTAGGTATTATCATTTGCCATGTAGATCATGTCCTTGGTTTGTACTTGGAGCAGAATTAGATGTGATATCTTTATAAAAAAATACATAAACTTGATTATACTACCCACGCGCTTTAAACTGTGTTTAAAAAGGAAAACAAAACTACATTTTTTTTTTTTCAGGTTAAACACGTCTTTTGGACCAAGAAACAAAATGAAACAAAACGGCAGTAATTTTATCCAGCCACTAGATGACACTGCAGCTTGCGAATGCCCATAACATTGGGGGAATTTGACATTCCTTCAGGGTAGAGGAGATTCTTGAAACACAGCTTATTTTATTTCTTTCCTTTATTGACGTATAGTTGATGCACAAGGTTACATTAGTTTTGGGTGTACAACATAGTGATTTGACAACTCAATACGTTATGCTCTGCTCACAAGTGTAGCTACCATCTGTCACCACACAGTGCTAGCACAATACCATTGACTGCATCCCCTGTGCGGCGCCTTCCATCCTGGTGACTTGTCCATTCCGTAACTGGAAGCCGGTAGCCCCTACTCTCCTTCTCCTGTTTTGCCCACCCCACCATCCCCTCTCTTCATCAACCATCAGTTTGTTTTCTGTATTTATGGGTCTGTTTCAAAGCAAATTAATTGTTCATATTTATGAATGGTCACCAGAAAATAGAGTTGGACTTTAAATAATAAGATTACTACTTTAATGATACCATATTTAGGCTTATTTAAAATATAAATTTTTTCTTATACAATACCTTGAAACTATAAAGAAACATAAAGAAGAAAAGAAATGTTATCTTTACTCCTATTCCTCAGGGAAAACCATGGTGTTTACGTTTGTGATTTTCTCTCTTTAAGCATATAAAAACTCAAAGCATATGTATTTCTATTTAATATTTGAAAGGATGGAGGCTTACTGGCTGTATTATTTTGCCTGGCTTAATAATAATAGTGTGCATATTCCCCTATATACCTAATATTCTCTTTTATTGTTATCTTTCATTGTTGCCATATTATTTCATCATGTGGTAGAATCATACTCACTTAACCAAATCTTTAATTTTGGACCATTAAGTGATTTCCAATTTATCACCAGTAAAAATAACTCTTTAATAAACATTTTTGTGAATATGTCTTGAACATCAGAGATTATTCCTGGAAAGTCCTCCATCCTCCTCCCAAAAGTGTCACATCAAAAGTGGAATCTTTTTAGGGTTTTTGATCAGTATTTAAAAACTGTATTCCAAAGGTTTCTCTAGAATTTTATTAGCATTTTAATCTCAGCTATGATAGATTTTCATGTATTAAAATCCAGTCAAAATTATGAAAACTGGGAACAAGATTAGAAAGAAAATTTCTGTATTACTATCACAAAAATTTTGAATCAATTCAATATTCATTGCAGGATCTAATATTTCAATGGCATTCAATCATTTTAAAAATCTTTCTAATTTTATCGAATCCCTATATTTATGTGAAATAACCAGTTGAACTGTTACCTTTTTCAGAGGAGGGAATTGCCATTATATTGTAAAAGCCAAATAAAATACGGGTAACTGGTAGTTACCTTCACTACATATTAACATAATTATCTAAGGTGAATATAGCCTAAAATTCAACAATTTAAAAATTAGCCAAAGCTTGAACATAGGAGCAAATCAAGTGATATATCTGGAATATACTTCCACAGCACACTACACTTTTCCTACTATATACTTCATCACTACCATAATGTAATTGTTTACTTTATTGTTTGTTTCACAAATAGCCCCTTCAAAAAGAAAGACAAGGCTATATAGAAATACACATATCGTGTAAAAATGCTGCTTTATGCCAATACTAGAAATTTAATGACATAATGTTCCCATTTATAACAATCATCACTAAAAGTTAACATGTCACTTTGAGCCAGGTTCTATTCTAAGTTCATTTCCATATATTAACTAATTTAATTTCTACCCAATTTTGAGTAAATTTCTAACTAATGCTAACTAAAACAGCTGGGCAAATAGGGAATGGCAGAGATGAAACAGGCAATATTTCTCTTGTTTTCCGGCCTTTAGCGACACTTTCCACTTACACATTTCATAACACATGAATCACAAGACATTGCTTTCTAACGTGACTCAGGAGCACATTGTTGTCATTCATGATAGGATACTAGAGTCTGAAGGCCATTTGTTTCATGTTACAGCTGTGGGAATTGAAGGACACAGAGATGAGGAAACCTCTATATTTTTTATCACTAAGCAATATCTGGAATCAACATTTCTTTTCAATATGCCATACTAATGATAATAATATAGAGATATCAGAATAGCATTCAGAGAAGCATTTGGAAAAGAATAATGTGAAATATACTTTAGCTTTCAGGGAAGAATATTGTGAAACACATTCATAGAATAATTGTGAAGGGAACCGAATTTTTCCTGACTGAAGTTCTAGAGATTAACGTAGCACCTTGTTTCTTCGTCATGGATTACTCTGTGTAAATAGCTAAAATAAGTCTGGCACTTCAGAATTGAACAAGATGCTTTCAGAGCATCAGTTATGAGGACCTGCTATTTTTTTATTGGAAAGAAGATGAGCTTTATAAACACAACCTCTCAAAATGCATCTAGGGGTCTCCTAGTTTCTCTATGCCTCTTTAGTATAAGGGGGGTGAATCATTACAGAAAGGAAGAAAATAGTACAGTCAAAAATTTTTTAAATGACATATATTCCTCCCAAGTCAATTAGAATATTTACTAGCATCTGCCATACAGAAAAAAAGTATAGCCCTTTGGAAACACATATGAAAATGATTCAAAAAGCACCAACTGTTTTAAAGATAAGGTTTTTAGTACAGATAAGTTTAAAAAATGCTATAGTATTCTGTTTTCTGATTTCTAGTGTGTTATGTAATTTTTAGTGTATTTTGAAAGAATGAACACTTCTTAGAAACCATTTTGTTGATTCTTTTATTTTAACACACATAAAATCAGCCTATAATGGCACTGAATACAAAAGACAGAGAAACACTATTGCACTCAGAAAATACTTCATAAGAAGCATTGCACATGATAGAATTGATTGAAAAAGGTACACATTGATAGTCAGATAAGACTATTATTACTCCAAGTTTGAACAGAAGTTTTCCTGACAGGAATTTACAACATCACATATTGCACATTTTCAAATATTTTTATCTGTTTCACAAATATTCCTTATATCTTTTGCTTTTGTCTGTATCTCCGTAAAATGCTACATAAAGAAGCACTAAATGTCCATGCTACCAGTTAAACTTTTTAATGTTTACATTCGGTTTTTAATATCACCATTTAACATCTTCAAACAGTGCAAATACACACTCAGTTTTGGTAGTCATTCAACAATAAATAATACCTTTAAGCCTAGTTATTTTATTATTTCTAAGTTCTATGAAATATAAAGTGCATCTTCTCCTTGGATGTAATGAGCAGTCAACCTGTGACTTTTTCAGCTCCTGGCAGGAGTGTTCCACAATGCAGATATTCCCAGAAATTCTCTTCCTTTTTTCCCATAGTCTTGTTTTGAAGGTTTCCAAAATAAGACATATTTTTTTCACAGTCTTTGTGGAAAATATCTGACCATAGAGCGACATCCGTCAACACAAATTTCTTTGAGTTCCATATTATAATAGTCTGTAAGCAAATATGTTTCCTCCTTATTTGGAGGATTTGCTACATATCCAGTGTAAATTATTTTCACACGCTGTACTGCTGACCTCTGTACTATTCATAAATGTACAGTTCTCAAATCCAGTAAGGTCGAGCCTGTCAGACAATAAATAAATTTAGAATTCTTTTCTGTTCATCATTTCCATTCAGTTACATTAGAATGAACTTTGCAATGGTAGCCTCTGAATGTTTTGCTTAATAAGTGATAATGAAGCAAGTCAGCTGGTCAAGTAACCATAAACTAATTTGTCGATACTACTAATCAGTAGGTGAGAATGGAAAGAAAGGATATGTGGAAGGAAGATACAAATCTAAGGGAAAGAGTTCCATTTATTTGGTTGGCATACCACCAGAGGAGTGACTCTTGGGTTACTTCTGAGTTAACAAACCCCTGGAGAAACAATTTTCGGAAAGTATACACAATCAACCATCATACATACAATTTTAGAGGGCTTACAGCTCCTGAAGCCAATTTACATGTATAGTACCATAAGACACATATTAAAAATTTCTTTTCTAGCAACTTGAATTTATTTTCCATATCAGTAATTATCATAAAACTATTTAGACAGCTAGAAATTTATTCAATTCTGAGTTTTCAGGTGGTAAGGTTAACACTAAATTTCAGGATATAAAATATCCTTCAAATGTTAAAATGTAAATCGATTACAGGTAATAAAATTAAAGTCAACATTTCCCATTTTGGGACAAGCTTTCTATTAGGTTCATAGAAGCTTCTAATTTGCTATTAGATATTTTATGCTGCATCTCTGTGGGGATGAGAACTGGGAAAGAGTAAAAAGGAATTTTTCTAAAAAATCAGCCTCTCAGGAGAAATATATATGAGATTGGAAATGTTGGATTTTTCTTTTTGCATCATAATAACTATTTCTGGACTATTTCTGAAACTATTATTCACACTAAAATGTGCTGAGATAAAATTACTAGAAGCATTTATTGTATGACTTCCAAGTAGATAAAAAGAAAAAAATGGCAATATCAAAATATCAAACCCTTCTTTAAAAAATTTGAAAGAGCATAAGCATACAAAACAGATTGATAAAGCTCTGCTCATCAAGGGCACAACCATCATATACAATAGTGCTTTGAAAGGAAAATGGCTTCCCTGAACTGCCATTCTGGGGAAGATAAAGACACATCTTGAAACTTACCAGTTGCTAAATTCTCCGCCATTTGACCATTTCCATGTCTGACCATCTTCATTTTTCAGACCAATCCAATGTTTAACTCTACCCACATATCGTTTTAAAAAAATCTTGAGGAAAGCACAAAGGAGATGCATGTTAAACAACCCTTCTGGGTGAGTATATAATTAATTATATTATATTATATTATATTATATTATATTATATTATATTATATTATAAATAATTTAAATATTAATTATATAAATCAATCCTATTTCTCAGATGCTGCAGTTTAAGAAATGATAGCTAAGCTGATCACTTATTAGCTCTATTTAGGAGCAGTTCATTTGGATTTTTGGCCTTTGATGTTAAATGATCAAATCAAATTTACAAGATTAAATTGAACCCTGATTGTGACCTCAGACTGATCATATGGCTTTTTGTGACTAAATTTTCCTGCAAGGGAGATAGGCATAATGTCTTAACTCAGAAGGAAACAGAAAGAAATCACAGATTATCTATATTAAAAAATAGCAATATTTTTATGAAATTGTTTTGGAATACTATCTTACCATGTCCTTTTCAGAATCAATGAACGCAAGAGTAGCACCCTGTTTGTAGCAAAATTTTTGGGCCAGTGTCCAGTTCTTCATTTCAGTAGAAATAAAGTAGCATTTCCTCTGGTATCCAATCCAATCATCAGAGCATGAAGAAACATGGCTATTTGGTGGCACTAGGGACATATCTGGATCTGGACAATTGTATTGGCCCACTGTGAACAGGAAAGTGATTTGTTTTAGTAACAAAAGAAACTAAATACACACAGTGTGCAAATTAGTTCAGGGGATGCTGTGCAGTGTTAGGTGACAATGCCAAGGATGAAAGATAAGGAGCAAATTCTGGGAAGAGCAAGAAGGCAGGCTCTCACCTTATCTAATTTCTTGTTGTGCCTAATCATTATTGTTAGGATATAAGAAATAAGAGGGAATTTCTTGGGCCATTATATAGGAAAGAGATGGGGAAATAGAAAATCTTTCAAGTAGTCTTTGGACTAGACAGGGGACAGAGCATTATAAATTCAAATGCAAGCAGTATAACACTATATTGGGAGATAAAGGACAGAATAATTTGCAGGGAAGTAATTCAGAATATGGAAAGATCTCTGGCTGAAGATGTTTTATAAAATCATAAAATTTCATGTTTTTAAACACAAATATATCTTGGTATTGCTGTATGTTTTGAAAAACATATCATAATCAACTCTTTGGGAGATTCTAGATATATTTTAAATTATTCATAACCACCATTTGTGGCCTTGGAGATAAAAGACAAAAGACTAATCAAATCCTGATTAATCTATAGCTTAGATAATATTTTTTTTTCTGTTAACAATGAATGTGAAGCCCACATTTTTCCCCTAACTAAATGATTATTTATTTAGAATCCAAATCAGCCCCTTTCATTTCAGAGTATAAAATCTGCTCAAATGTAATTTTCTTCTACAATAATTTATAAAACACAGACATTTTCAATACTTGTAAAGAAGCGCTGGAGAACTCAGAAAGTACTGCATTGATCATTTAAGGAATATGGAATTATATTTAGTATTTTTAAAGAAATCAACCATGTATAAAAATTGGGATTATTCAAAATTAATCAGAATTTCTCACTAATTAGACCAAGTAATCCCTGTTGATTTCAGCTGGACATGAATGCTAACAGTAGAGACTAAATGAACTCATGAAGTACAGACTCACCTGATAAAGCAATGAGAGCTATGATTAAAACAGTGATGAGGACCACATTCACAACAGCACATGGGATAGGAACTTGAAGGGATCCTTCATGCTGTGTTGCAAAATGAGGGCTGGCAGCCTGATCTGAAGAGAGAAAGTTGATAATGAATTCAAGCCGACTGTAGAAGTAAGAAAGAGACATTCGATATTCTTCTGAGGCATTTACACTTTAATGCCTCCTTATGTTCTTATATTAAATTTATGTTAATTACCCCCAAGTATTGAGTGAATTAAGATAGTGAAACAATCCAGAAATAATAATGAGATCATAAAATATCTCCTCAATCCATGCACTTAGCAGCTACAAAAATTCTAAGGATATCATAATTTTATTGTTTGAATCACAAGAACATTTATTAAATATCTGATTATCCTAGAAGACATATAAAATGGGACAACCTAAGCACAATCCTTTAAGCACTCTGTAGTAAGAGAGATGACATATAGGCAATAGATGTGGATAATGAATTAAAAAATACTGAATTGATATATAAATAGCTACAACTAGCATGACAGAAAATTTTTAAAAAGATTGATTTTTTGGGGGTAAAGTTGTTACAGATATGAAGCAATTGAAATTTTCATATACTACTCATGGGAGAGTAATATAGAAAAATAATTTGAAAAAGCCTTTTTTATACAATTAAATATATGCCTATCCTATGTTCCAGCAATTTGACTTGTATAAAACAAGAATGTTCATAGCAGCTTTATTCTTAAGACACAAATCTTAGACATAACCCACATATCCACCAACAAGAATAAGGACAAACAAATTATGGTAATCTGATCACTGTTTAGCAATTAAAAAAACTAATAAATGCAACAAAATGCATGAATCTCAAAAAAAAAGTTGAGTAAAGAAAATGCAGCTACACTATATGCTATATATTTCCATTTATATGACATTCAAGAATAGCCAAAAAATAAGTGAAATTTGTCAGACTGAGAAAGGCAAATAAATACCATATGATTTCGTTCACATGTGGAATCTAAAAACAAAAACAATGAAGGAACAAACAACAAACAGAATCAGACCTACAAATACAGAGAACAAAATGATTGTTGCCACAGGGGAGGAGGATGGGAGTATGGGTGAAGGAGGATGGAAGATACAGGCTTCCCGTTACGGAATGAATAAATCACAGGGATGAAAGGCATTGCATAGGGATTATAGTCAGTGATACTATAGTAGTGTTGTAAGATGACAGTAGTGACACTTGTGGTGAGCATAGCATAACATAAGGGGATGTAGCATTTCTATGTTGTACACTTGAAAATATTGTAACTATATGTGTTAACAATACTCAAAAAAAAAAAGAAAGAATATTTGAACTAAACTATGGTGACAGAAATCAGAAAAGTAATTGCTTTTAAGTGTGTAGGAAAAGTAATTTGACCAGAAAGAAACACAGGGAACTTTCAAAATTTCAAATGTTGATTGGAGTTCTTATAATTCATTAAACTGCATACTTATGATTTATGCATCCATTATATGTAAATTATACCTCAATTAAAAATGATATATGAATGAAAAGTTAAATATTTGAATTTTTCAAGAGAAGTTAAAATGATAGAAGAAATATAACAATATTAAACAACAAATGTTAGGCGAAAGTTATTTCATTTACCTTCCATATAATGCTGAAACAAAGTAAAAATTTGATTTCACCAATAAGAAATATTTTTTGTGGAATATGAATATGATGTGAATGATGATTCTTTGTTTATTAAAAAACGAGAAGAATATCTGATTTAGAATACAAATAAATAATGGTGAAGGAGAGAAGGGGATTTTGTGACCAGTCTGAATTTGATTTTGTTAGGATGAGCTCTCAAGATTTTTAAAAATTTGTCCTCACAAGACATATATAGTTCCTTATTATGTTCTCAAAAATTGAAATGTAAAAGGCCATGAATGATATTAGGATTTACCATGCAAAATGGCCTCAAATGCAAACATATTCTTGTATTTCTGTTCCTTGAAACATTTCTCTAAAGTTAAACTGAACAAAGAGAGCGCAAAAAAATTGCACTCTTTACTGGTTATCAAATCAGTTTTTGCTTCTAGGAATTGTTTTTCCCAGCCTACGTCTGCATTCTGGTTTTGCAAGAGAAGACTTTACTTTGCTTCTGAACAGTTCTTTTTCTTGCAGCTTCTCAAAGCAAATCTTCCTTTTCTCACCAGTATACAACTATCACCGGAAGCAGCCCTTTGTAGATAGTGTAGCAAGTTCAGGGCTGTCTGTCTAGTTTCACTTCTCTCCATGTGAGGGTCAATCATGCTGCTTAGACTCAGTGCAGTACCAGTTCTATTTCCTCAGCAAACACTAACTCATCCAGATAGTTCATGGACTCAGAGCCACCTCAGTCTATTGGTTTACCCAGTGGGCAAACTGGAGATGATTCTCAGACTGTACATTTGTTTTCCATTAGTGAGGGCTATTGTTACTCACAGTTTGAAATATCACCTAGGTGACAAAACACTCCCCCAACAGCATACTTCCGCTCTGATTATGGGCCTTGTTCATTACTGAAGAAACTGAAAATAAATCCACAATTATATATTGAGTCATCCAAAGGTGATGCCCAAGGATTGTTTATACTAATAAAGCAACCACAAGGGCAGCATAAACTAAACATTCAACAGAATATTGGATGAGCTCAGAAAAAGTTGAGGATTACTGAATTAGGTCCTTCTTCTTTTAACTATGCTTTTTACTTATTGAGTTGTTTTATTATTATATACATTTCTTCTTTTCAGCAGCTCAACTGGGCCATAGAAGTATGGTTACCTAGCTACCAGAAATCTGTGTGGCTTGCACTTGTTATCCACACTAGATTTTGTGTTCTTAGGTGAAAGATGGGTTTATCAGAAAAGATTGATGTCTTTTTAGCATAAACCAGTCTAATGGAAATACACTCAGAAAACAATTCCTTCCTCCAGATTGTTCAGCTCTGCTGTTCATAACATATCCCTTTATCACTGGATAACTTTGCTTATAAGTAAACTGTCTCTCCTATATACAAGTGTTTTGGAATGCCTCAATTAGAGAAGAAGATTGATAAATGGAACAAATCAAGAAAACCTCACAGAAGCACATTATAGGATAAACAATGGGAGCATTCAAGTAATAGGAAATAAGTCTGTGGACAGAACAGATGAAGAGAAGAGAGGAAAGGTAAGTAGCTAAGATGATCATATTTTGATGAATTTTGATGAAAACAAAAGAAAGGAAGAACCATGTATGATTCTTGTAGAATTTGAAGCCAGTGATTTAAAGGGTGAAATGGAATGATGAAATGAAAAGTTCCGTGGAGAGTACAGAAGCAGAAGTTTGTACTTTCAATAATTTTCCTGACATTCTCCTCAGAAATTACCCCTGAACTGGTAAGTGTTCAGATATATGTATGGCTATTCTCTCAAAAATTGGAAGCAATTTTCATTCTCGGCAACTGGAGGATGCTGTCATGAGAACACAAGATGAAGCAAACAGAAAGCATTCAGAGACACAAGGTGAAGGCAGTAAAGAATGTAATTGGTTATGGGGAAAACAGAATTGTTCTAAAAAGAGGCAGATGCTTTCTGGAGCATGTACGGATGGATACGGAAAATGGCGGCGAATGCCCTGGGCCAGTGCAGGGAGCTTTCTAATTAAATCTGAAGAATTGATGTGATATAAACTGAAACAAAGAAAGAGATCTCTAAAGATCTTCAGAAATCCATATTTGTGGCTTCCTCCCATGTCTCAGGTATCCTATCTTTTCATAGATAGGTATTTACTTATCCCCATATTCTCCTTTACCTGCACTAAAGTAAAATGTAATCAAGTGTTTCTAAAGACAAAGACTTATTTTTTAAACTACTGTTATATATCAGATGATAGATAGATAGAAGACAGATAGTTGAAAGAGAAAGAGAGAGAGAGTGGAGCAGGGCAGCGGGGGGTGCAGGGGGGAGAGCGCTTTGTTACCAGTATATGACAAATAAGGTCTGACTTACTTTGTTGTCCTCTCTGCGGATGCAAGGAGCTGTTCTCTGTTATGCAACCATCTTCAGAATTCATCATTGTTCTAGTCAAGATTCCCTGGTTAATCCCAGGTCAAGCCAATCTACAGCACAAGTCTCTGCTGGAGCTCTTGTTCAGTCTCTGACTCTGTGAGATATCTCAGCATTTATATTCAGTTATATTGTCTCCACCCCCTTCCTCTTGCCTCCTAACCACTCAACTACATCAGTTCTCTTTAATGTATGCTCCATCGGCCCGATTTACAATGTGTTATTGTGGTAAGCTGCGGGTTTTCCCTGTTGTCTGAAATGTGCTTTCTCACAACTGTACGTGTAGAATGAAGGGACAAGCTGGATTTTCCCAGAATCTGAGACATCTATATCGAAATTTGTGAAAAACACAAATAGTTTAGAAGGCAGCATAATTACATAAAGAATTAAAAGTTAAGGATTCCTATCTTTGAGGTGTAAGTAATTGGAGAATAATATTTCCCTTGAAATCTCACTCATTTTTAAAATTATCAACTAATATTTATTGAGCATGCACTATGGACAGGACACTGCTTGGTGCCAGAGGACTTTTTTAAAAAGATTTTTATTTGTATATTTGAGAGAGAGAGAGAGAGAGAGAGAGAGAAGAGGAGGAGAGGGAGAAGCAGGATCCCTGCTGAGCAGGGACCCTCCCCCTCACCCCATCTGGGGCTCAGTCCCAGGACTCTGAGATCATGACCTGAGCAGAAGTAAGACACTTAACTAATTAAGCCAACCGGGTGCCCCAAGGGGCTAGAAGATTTATTGTTAAACAGGAATTTTAAGATCTCTGTCCTCATGAATCTTTCTCCACTCTGGAAGAATTTTACTTAGGAATCTAAAAATTGGCTGCCAGAAGGGTATCATTCAACATTTCCCTGGGGAGTAGTTCTTTTAAGGTATCATTTAGCACATATTTGCTTCAAGGAAATAGAAACCTTGTGGTCTGGAACTTCCTTTCTATGTTCTAAAATTGTTTATCTTAAATTATCTGTTTCATTTATCTCCTGTCAATTTTTTGGTCATATTTTACTGTCATTTAGATTTCCCTTATTTCCTCTAATGTTTTATTTACTCTAAATTTCCCCTATATTAGATATTGATTTTCCTGTGTCTCTGAGGTGTCAGACATTTGGAGTATGGTTATTATAAAAAATATATCACCATGGTATCAATACTATCCCGCTGAGCTATGAAGGCAGAATTTCTGTGTGTGGTGATTTAAGGAGGGGAGTGAAACACCACTCTAGTTACCCATCTTGCTGCCAGAATTTTTATCATTAATATCACTTTTATAGAGACAACGTGCTTTCAGAGTAAAGCCTTTGTGGAAGTGTTATCTCTAGGTGGGTTGGGAACTATAATCTGCTGTAGCTTAGTTGGGCCATCATATTTACTTATTAAGTTCAGACATGAAGAGGGACATGTTGGTCTTAAGGGCTCTCTTCACTTCTGCTCCATTTTTTTCAGTCATTTTTCCTATGTTTTCCACATAACAGTGAAAGGGTTGTTTTATAATTATGTCATATCACTTTGGTGAGATGTTCATCTCCTCCCCCTTAAAGATTTCTTATCAAAATTACCATAAAATTCAGAGACCTTCTGATAGTTGAGAAGGTCCGTGATCTGGCCCCTAGCTGCCTCTTCTGCCATTTTCCCTATTAGTCAGTATCCTCTCCAGTGATAACCTCTGCTATATCACAAAAATGACAAGCTTACTCCCACTACAGAATCTTTGCATTTTCTCTAAAATGCTCTTCTTCCATCTACTTGCAAGTCTTGCTCTCATTTTATTCACTTCAACTCATTTTATTCAGTATTCAACTGTGATCTACCCAGAAAGGTCTTCACTAACCTTCTATGTGTAAACAGAACCTCATGCTCTATGCCACCATATGCCTTTGTCTTTCTTTATATCACTTGGTGATACCTAATATCATACCATTGTTCATCATCTACTTTCCTTACTAGACTTTAAGCTGTGTGGGGGCAAGAACTTCTTCTGGCTTGTCTCTTCTGTGTTTTGAACACCTGATGTAGTAATTGGAATCTAGTATGTACTCAATACAGACAGTACATACTTGTTAAATGCATGAATAAATAAATATGACCTAGTGAAAGAATATGTATGAAAGACAGAAAAGTTCTAAGATATAGAGTACTACTCAAGGATGTATGTGGGATTGTAGTCTGCCCCTGGATAGCAAGTGCATATTTGAATATTGCAGATGAGTGATGGAAGGGTCAAGTTGAGTACTTAAATAGCTGATACTTTTGCTAGTTTCTTTGGAAGAAAGCAACTGAGATCAGATCTCTGTTTATTCTTTTTAACTTGGAAGATCTGGATTAATGTCCACACTCTGATACTAATTACACAGATTATATCGTGAAAAATTCATGGGATTGAGACAGTATAGGAAAAGCAAAAGGGACTTAATTCCTATAAAGCCACTGGTCTGAAGCAGAAGTCTGAGATTAAAAGCTTCCATACTCTTAGCGACAAATACCTCCTTCTGGGAAAACAAATAAATGAGAGATAATAGCTGTTAGGGATTAATGGTTGTGCAAAATTAGAAGTAACAATTTAAAGTCTACTTGCACAAGTATTTCTACCTTCCAGGAACCCTAGAAGAATGTTGACCATGCCATACTGTGATTGTCTCATGTTCACTGAAAAGTAATGACCACAAGATAACGACCATTGGACTAAATGGATGCTTCCCCACTCCCAGCCCCTCAACCTTTGGAAGAGAGCCTTTATAAGCCTCACACACTACCCCTTTGGGAAGTGACATTCCTCCTTCTTGTTGTTCCCTTGTATATACGCTATCTCTAATAGACTCTACATGCTTTCTTTGTCTGGAGTTCAGTGCTCATTTCTATGACCTTGAGACTCAAGAACCTGGTCCTGGGGGTATGGTAACAGGATAATAAAATAGCTATAAATCTGCAACAGTATTTGAACTTTTCCAAGTCTGTGGTGTAGAAAGAGAAAGAAAATATCTTTACACACACTGATAATCCTTGCCATGTGTGTTTTCCCCATTCACAGCAGTTTTCAACAGCTCATTGGACTACCATAGAAATCATGGTCCAGTTTTACAACTTACTAATGTGACTTTTCCCTTTTGATGACTCTTGTATTACTGTGAAAATCTAACTTGCTTAGTTGGACACCAACCATTTTTGAAATTTGAATATTCCAGAACAGTTTGCCTGGTGAGCATTAGAAAAAAAGTATAGATTTTACAGATAAATAGTCGTCTCTCACAATTCTCCCTCTTACTCCCTGTAAGTCAGCTACACTGACCTTTTTTCTGTTCCCTGAAAAATTTAAGCTTATCTTAATTTTATGGAGTGTGTCCTTGCTCTTGTTCTCCATGCTCTCAGATTTTTCATGTTTGACACTTCCTTTTCTTTTTTTTTTAAAAGATTTTATTTATTTATTCATGAGAGACACAGAGAGAAAGAGGCAGATACATAGGCAGAGGGAGAAATGGGCTCTGTGCAGGAGCTGATGTGGGACTCGATCCCAGGACCCTGGGATCATGACCTGAGCCAAAGGCAGATGCTCAACCACTGAGTCACCCAGGTGCCCTGACACTTTCTTCTTATTCATATTACCTCACATGTCACCTTCTCAATTAGACCTTCCTCAATCCCCTATTTACATTATCTCCAATTTGCCACAATTTATTACCTCACTCTCTTCTTTTCTTAAACATATTCTCATCTGAAATTTTGTAGCTCATTAGATGTATGTAAATGTATATGTAAGTAGTTTAAAAAATAATCATTATTGGGGCCTTTGAATGGCTTAGTTGGTTACGGTTAAATGTCTGACTATTGATTTTGGTTCAGATCATAGTCTCAGGGTCGGGAGATGGAGCCCCCATCGGGCTCCATGCCCAGTGGGAAGCCTGTTTAAGATTCTCTCCTTCTCCCTCTGCCCCTCTCTGCTCACATTCTCTCTCTCTCAAAAAAAATCATCATTATTATTATTTATTTCCCTTACTAGAAAGTAATATCTTTAAGAGCAGGGGCATGGCCAACTTATTCAACAATGAGTCTCTAGTATATAATAGTGCCTAAAACATAGGAGTTCAATAAATATTTATAGGTTAGATACATGACAGAATGTCTATGGATATCAGCTCAAGCGTTTGTTAACTGTGACACTTCGGGAAACATACACTCCTCCACTGAGCTTTGGCTTTGTTATCTGTAAATTAAAAATATTAGCATCCAACTTATAAGGTTTTGTGAAGAAAATATTATAAACTAGAAAATTAGCTACTATGGTGTTTGGTATATATTGGGCATTTAATGAGATATAAAAGAATCAGTTTGACATAAGTCATAGAAGGGAAAGTTTTTCATTTGATGTCATAAGTAAAACTGAGAAGTTACAGCATTCTTGCTGATATGATGTTATGTGACTTTTGGACTTTTTGATATGATGTTATGTGACTTTTGGCAGACAGAGGAGACTGCCATCTCTTAGGTCTCCCTCTGACAGCACTCATGACACTAAGACATTTCCCTATGCACTCAAGTTTTCTTGCTTCTTCAGCCATAGTCAAGAGAGTGAATATTATGTGTATACATTTATAAATATGTTTATATTTATAAACACATGCATATATATGTGACATCTATTATATATGCTATGTATGTAATATTTATTATATACACAGGCCATTGGGTACAGAAAATGGTAACAAGATCTTATTTTAAGAAAATAAATATCTGGTAGTGCCTTGATGGCACAGTCAGTTACGTGTCCAACTCTTGATTTAGGCTCCAGCCATGATCTCAGGGGTCTTGAAATCCAGCCCTGTGTGGCACTCCATGCTCAGCACGGATTCTGCTTGAGATTCTCTCTCTTCCTCTGCCCCTCCTACTCATGTTCTCTCTCTCTCTCAAATAAATAAATACATAAATCTTTCTTTAAACAAGAAAAGAAATATCTGTAAACATTATGACATTAACCAAAATCTGTTGCCTTTTTCTGAAATCATTTTTCTCTGTTTTTATGAGAGCGGCGAAAGTATTCTGTTGAAATCAACATTTGTATTGGTTGGAGTTGGCAGCTTCCACAAACATAAGAACCAGTGAAATTACCATGAACATGTCATCAGCAGGCCTTCTAGGCATCCACTGGACCTCCTGCTATTCAAGTCCTTTACAATAACCTGAACTTACTGAAAAATGAATATTTTCCCACTAATCCTCCTCTGCTTCTGCAATTATTTTTTTAAGTGTAAGAAATCTGTAAATTTGAAAATGCAATCTAGTGAGATTCATGTAAAGCAGTGAAAGAACCGTGAATAGGATTTGCCCAGCACCGTTCTTTTTTTTTTTTTTTTTTAAGATTTATTTATTTATTCATGAGAGACGCACAGAGAAAGAAAGAGAGAGACAGAGACACAAGCAGAGGGAGAAGCACACCCCACGCAGGGAGCCCGATGTGGCTCAGCGGTTTAGCGCCACCTTCAGTCCAGGGCGTGGTCCTGGAGACCCGGGATCAAGTCCCACATGGGGCTCCCTGCGTGGAGCCTGCTTCTCCCTCTGCCTGTGTCTCTGCCGTTCTCTCTCTCTGTGTCTCTATGAATAAATAAATTAAAAAAATCTTTAAAAAAGAATAAATAAATATGAAAGCAAGATTTCTGTGTGGATGGATTCAATTCTCTAAAGCAAAGCAAAAGAAAGCTAACCATGAAGAAAACTAAAAAAACAAAACTAGTGCAATTAAACTTTTTTCAATTTCCTTGTAAAATACACATAACAATGTACATATAGCTTTTAATTCTTTCCAGAGATGTTTTACATCTTATTTCATATGTAACATATCAAAAAATTAAAGAATATCCACAGGGCAGAGATTATTAATGGTTCATACTTCATTTGAGAAAACAGACTTAGAGATTAGTCTCTGGACAAAGTTGGAAGAAGACACACAGGACACCAGAAGTCAGTTCATGTCTTGGTCATGTTTGACCTTATATGAAGAATCCGGGGCAAGGTCCCAGAAAGGAAATGAAGTAATATGAGCTAGATGCAAAGTGATACAGAGAAGACAGGATATACAGTCCTTATCAGACAGCAGCTCAGCAGGATGCTTTTAGTAGCACATGTTCACAGGGACCACAAACTTCCGACCTAAGACAATTTCCGGAGACAAAATGTTCATCACTTTTTTTCTGAAACTTCTTTTTTCTTTCAATGGGTGAATTAGGTTTCTGAATGGCTTTTAATCTTGGGAATCAAAACTTCAGCTTTTAATGTTTTGTCTCAAATTAGTATAAATTATGCAAATTAGTAAAATTTATTTTTAAATCACAGGTGCGCCTGTGCTTTCTAATTGCTTACTGTAAAGGGTCAATACAGGTAAGCATGAGTAAGTGGGGGAATTTCCAGTTCTAAACACTTTCCAATCTTCTCTCCTCTTTGAATTCACTCTTTGAACTTTCTAACTTTCCTCTTCAGTGGAATATCTCCTAAAAACCAGAAATGAGTTGGTTTGGAAAGTATGAGCTGTTATATTTCTTCTCCCTGACTTGAGACAATGAAGATTAAATACAATGTTCATGTACACATCAACTTGGACTCTGAAAAATTTGACTATTTCTGAAAGCAAAAGATGTAAAAGACTATACAGACATAACTTGGTACTTTACAGAAATTAATCCCAGGCTTCTTACATGTAGGAAACATTTGGGGAGAACATTCTCAAATGCAGTAGTGTGGAAATGGCAAATGTAACATATATAGAAATTTTAGGCAGACCAGGACCCAAGGCACTAAGTGATTTAAAGTGTGTCTATTGGGAGTGCCTGGATGGCTCAGTCATTTGAGTGACTGACTCTTGATTTTGGCTCAGGTTGTGATCTTGGGGTCCTGAGATCAAGACTCAAGTCCCTGCTCAGTGGGAAACCGGCCAGGGATGCTCTTCCTCTGCCCCTACCCCTACTTTTCTCACTCTCAATCTCAAATAAATAAATAAATATTTAAAAAGAAGAAACCACATTAAAAACAATAAATAATACAATGTATCCATTGTATTTGAATCTTGATAAATACACAATGAATCTAAACAGAACTGCTTATCATACCTCCTGTTGATCTCTTTGCACCTACTTACACACTGAGAAAAACCTGCAGGTAGAAGACATTCAGGAATTAGTACCATTCTTCTGCCCAATCAATTTGAAGTTTAAGATTTTTTTTCATTATAGAGAGAGGGAGCAGAGAGTACAAGTGGGAAGAGGGCGGAAGAGGGGTAAAGGGAGAGGGGGAAGCAGACTCCCTGCTGAGCAGGGAGCCCCATGTGGAGCTTGATACTAGGGTCCTGAGATCATGACCTGGGCCAAAGGCAGATGCTTAACTGATTGAGCCACTCAGACACCACTGAAGTTTAGATGCGTTAAAATATATTTTTTAAAGGATTTATTTATATATTTAAGAGAGAGAGAGAGAGAATACACGAGTGGGGGTTGGGGCAGAGGAAGGGGATCTTCAGGCAGACTCTCTGGTGAGTGCGGAGTCCTATTCAGGGCTCAATCTCATGACCAACGAGATCATGACCTGAGCCAAAACCAAGAGTTGGTAGCTTAACTGACTGAGCCACCCAGGCACACCTAATGCATTAGAATATTTCTGATGGATTTGATTGGTCTTTGCTAAGGCAAGATATTAGGAAAGAAAAATGGAGCCCCTAAAAGGAAATTTGCCAAAAGTAGGAGAGGTCAAGGCAGACATAAAAAATTGTAATACCATATTATGAATAATTTTAGGCTAGTATACTTGACAATGTAAGTAAAATGAACACATCCCAGACAAGCACCTCTTCTAAAATTGAAACAAGAAGAAATGTTTAAAACAAGGAGAAATGTTTAAAATGTTTAAAATTGATTCCATAACTAAATATATCCTTTTGGGAAAGAGATGAAATAAGAGAACAAACCAACAAAAACTCCATGTCCAGATAATTTAATTTTCCAATGTACCAAACAGATAAGGAAGAAATAAGAAATTACAAATTCTTTCAAAGAAGATAAAAAGATCAGGTCAGTAAAACACTGTAATCAAAACCTGACCAGCCAATTTTACTCTTCAAGATAAATGAATAATTTTTAAAAAATAAGTTTAGAAAATTGAACTCAACAATATGTTAAGTAATAGACCACACAATATTGGTTTTACTTCAAAAAAATGCCATTTCTCATTCAAAAAATAATAAACCAAATTTATGACATTAACAATTTAAAAGGAAAAAAAACTAACTCAAAAAATGTAAAATAAAGTATTTGATAAATAAAACTTCCTTAATTTAATAGACTATAGAAGAAGGGTGTTTATAAATATATCATACTTAAGGATAAATAATTGAGAAAGCTTTCCTGTGAAATCAGAAATGATATATGATGTAGTAATGCAGTGAGAAAAAATAAATACGTGTAAAAAATAAACATAAAAATTGAAGAGTCAAAATTTTTTATTAGTTTCTTAAATTTTGAGATAATTTTAGATTCAAATGCTTTAATCAATTCATCCCAATGGCAACATTTTGAAAAATTATAATACAATATCACAACCAGGATATTGACATCTATGCAGTTAAGATACAGAGCAAATCTATTACAATATGAATCTTTTTGATTGTTGTTTTAGAGGCAAATGCATTTCCCTCCTGTCTTTCCCTCATCTCTATCTGCCCTTGCCCTGGTCCATAAGCCCCCGGTAACCATTAGCCTATTCTTCGTTTCTAGGATTTTGTCTTTTCAAAAATGTTATGTGAATGGAATCATACAGTATGTAACATTTGGAGATTGGCTTTTTTTTTTTCTTTCACTCAGCATAATTCTCTGTGTATTGATCCAAGTAGTTGCAAGGATCAATAGTTTCTTCTTTATTGCTAAATAGCCTTGAAGGGTATGGATGTACCACAGATTAACCATTCACTCTTCAAAAGACATTTCGTTTATTACCAGATTGGGGGCTGCTATGAATAAAATTGTTATGAATATTTGTGTATACATCCTTGTAAGAAATTAAGTTTTAATTTCTCTGGAATAAATGTCCAGAAATGCAATTAATGAGTGGTTTGGTAGTTGGATGTTGGTTTATTAAGAAACTGTCCAACTCGGGAGGATACAAGATGGCAGAAGAGTAGGGATCCTTGTTTCATCTGGTCACTTTAATTTGGCTAGATAACTCTCAAACCATAGTGAACACCTATTAATTCAAACAGAGATGTAAGGAATGAATGGCTAAAACTCTACAAATAGAAAAGTGAACACTTTTGGCAAGATAAGAAGGCAGAGAAGAGAAATGGGGGGGTATATTGGAAGATAAATGGTGGGAATGGGGGGAAGCCTTTGTAAAGCCAGCTGCAGGAAAGTGATACAGCTTTGGAGCTCAAAATCAGAACCTTTAGAAATCTGCTTCTCTAAGACTTCCCTGCCTGAAAGGCACTGAATGTTGAAATAAAGCAGAATTGCAGGTGGGACAGTGGGGTCTCCATATTCCCAGAGGCACAGAAAAAACAGGGGTGCCTGAGCCAGCAGAGTTCTCAAACATTGGAGCGGGGAATTAGGTTTAGGTCAGTGAGCCCCGGAGTAGGGTCAGCTTGTTTTGCCATAACCCTGGAGCTGCGGCCAGATCTGGTGACCACTATTGATTTTGGGTCCCTACAAAGGACTGGAGCAAGCAACCTTTTGCCTTCCTCTGGGAGAGGCAGAGCAGGGGCATACTCCATCAGGTGAATGTTCTCCATGCTAGGGAGAGACAGAAACAGAAATGGGGTGATCCTCCACTTTCACTGGGAGGGGTGGAGTGGGTGCAGGCACAGAGGAAATCTCTCTCCACTCAGGCCCTACAAATTGCACAAATCAGTGTACCCCTGCCTGCTCCCAAGGGAGGATCTGGGGATCTGGGTGGTGGGCACCATAGGAGTCTGCATAGTTTGGCACAGGCCAGGATCTCTCAGCTCCAGGGCTAGAAATATGGGTGTGGTCATTTTTCCTTTCACTCTCTAAAGAGGTGCTGAAGGCCTCCAGGAAGCCTCACCGAGCAAACAGGTTACTGAGCCCTGGACCCTGGCAAGGGGCAGAGCAACTTCACCCAGACACAGACACCTGAGAATCAATCAGTGCAGGAAGCCCCTCCCCCAGAAAACCAGCTAGAAGAACAGGGGAACAGCAAGTTTACTGACCAAGCAGGACAGGAAAACTCCAGGACTGAGGGAAAATAATATATAGAACTGGAGGTTTTATTTTCTTATAATTTGTTTATCTTTCAGTTCAAAATTTGCCAATTTTTAAATATTTTCCTGTTTCACCTAGTTTCTTATTTTATTAACTATTTTTAAGCCCTTTTTTAACTTTCATATTTTACAATTACATGTTATAGATATATTCTTCATTTTTGGCTACCTTTCAATTTATTCAAATTTATTTTTGTATATATGTTTTGCTTATTTTATAATTTTGGAATTTAATATCTTTCAACAAACAGATCAAAATACACTCAGGACCAAGTGGATCACCCTGTTTTAGTCACTTTGTGAAGTTATATTCTTCCTCTTCCCCCTTATTCCTCTTCCTCCATCCCCATTTTTTCCCTCTATTTTTCCTTTTCTTTGTCTTTGTCTTTTTTTCTCATTCCAAATCTTTTCCGAAGTGTCTAGTGTGTACTTTGCTTTGGTCATGGTTGATATTTTTCAGGCTGCTCACTCCTACAGTGATTCTGCACTGGACAAAATGACTAGATGGAGGAATTCACCACAAAAGAAAGAACCAGAATACTCTCTGCCACAGATCTAATGGCTATGGATTTAAGTAAGATGTCAGAGATGGAGTTCAGGATAACAATTATAAAGTTAATAGTTGGGCTTGAAAAAAAGCATAAAAAACTCTAGAGAATCTCTTACTGTAGAAATGAGATCTAATCAGGCCAAACTAAAAAATATTCTACCTCAAATGCAGTCTAAACTGGATGTTCTAACAGTGAGGGTAAATGTAATAGAAGAGAGAGTGGGTGACCTAGAAGACAAGTTGATGAAAAGGAAGGAATCTGAGGAAAAGAGAAAAACAACTAAGAGCCCGTGAGGAAAGGCTCTGAGAGATAAGCAATAGTTTGGAAAAAAAAATAACATCCATATTGTTGGAATTTCTGAGGATATATATATATATATATATATATATATATATATATATATATAGAGAGAGAGAGAGAGAGAGAGAGAGAGAGATTGAGAGACAGAGAGAGAGAGGCAGAAGGTATATTTGAGTAAATCATTGCTGAGAACTTCCCTAATCTGGGGAAAGAAACAGCATTCATATCTAAGAAGTAGAGAGGATCCCTCCCAAAATAGATAAAAATAGATCCATACCACAACACGTAATAGTGAAACTTGTGAATTTCACAGTTAACTAGAAAATCCTGATAGCAGCTTGAGACAAGCGATTCCTAACATACAGAGGGAGAAATATTAGATTAACAGAAGACATCTCCACAGAGACCTGGCAGGCCAGAAAGGGCTGGCAGGATATATTCAGGATACTAAATGAGAAGAACATGCAGCCAAGCAAACTCTATCCAGGAAGGCTCTCATTCAGAATAGAAAGAGAGATAAAGAGCTTCCAGGATAGGCAGAAACTGAAAGAATATGTGACCGCCAAACCAGCCCTGCAAGAAATATTAAAAGGAGATCCTGTAAGTGAAGAGTGAGCACACAGAAACAGAGACAATCTGTAGAAACAAGGACAGGTAGTACAGTAGCACTAAATTCATATCTTTCCATAGTTACTCTGAACATGATTGGGCTAAATGCTCCAGTCAAATACACAGAATATCAGACTGGAAAAAAAGTAAGACCCATCCATATGCTATCTACAAGAGACTCATTGTAGACCTAAAGACTAAACATGAGAGGGTAAGAACAATTGACCATGCAACTGGACTTCGAAAGAAAGCTGGGGTAGCAATACTCATATTAGATAAATTATATTTTAAACCAAAGACTGTAGTAAGAGTTGAAAAGGGACACTATATCATACTTGAAGGGTCTATCCAACAAGATTTAATAATTATAAATATATATACCCCTAATGTAGAAGCTGCCAATTATATCAACCAATTAATATCCAAAGTAAATAAACACATAAATAATAATACTTTAATGGTAGGGGACTTTAATACCCCACTCACAGCAACGGACAGATCATCTAAGCAGAACATAAAAACAAAGGAAACAAGTTCTTTGAATGAGACACTAGACCAGATGGACTTCATGGACATATGCAGAACATTCCATCCTAATTCAATGGAATACACATCCCTCTCAACTGCACATGTAACTTTCTCCCGCATAGACCACATACTAGATCACAAATCAGATCTCAACTGGTACCAAAAGATTGAAGTTATTCCCTGCATATTTTCAGACCACAAAGCTTTGAAACTTGAATTCAACCACAAGAGGAAATTTGAAAGGAACTGAAACACATGGAGGTTAAAGAGCATCATATTAAAAGATAAAAAGATCACCCAGGAAATTAGAGAAGAATTAAAAGATTCATGCAAACTAATGAAAATAAAAGCACAACTGTTCAAAACCTTTGGGACACAGCAGTGGCAGTCCTAAGAGGGAAATACATTTCAATACAAGCTTCTATCAAACAATTAGAAAACCTTCAAAAACACAAGCTAACTTTACACGTAAAGGATCTGGAGAAGGAACATCAAATAAAACCCAAACCAAGTAGGAGAAGAGAAATAATAAAGATTAGAGCACAACTCAATGAAATAGAGATCAGAAGAACAGTAGAACAGATCAATGAAACTAGGAGCTGGTTCTTTGAAAGAATTAATAAGATAGATAACCCCTCGCCAGACTTATTAAAAAGAAAGGAGAAAAGACCCAAATTAATAAAATCATGGATGAAAGAGGAGAGATCACCATCAAGATCAAGGAAATACAAATGATTTTAAGAATGTATTATAAGCAACTAAATGCCAACAAATTATGCTATCTGGATGCATTCCTGGAAACCTATAAATTACCAAAACTGAAATAGGAAGAAACAGAAAATCTTAACAGGCTCATAACCAGCAAGGAAATAGAGGTCATAAAAACCTCCCAAGAGGGGTGCGTGGGTGGTTCAGTTGATTGGGGTTCCATCTTTGGCTCAGGTCATGATCTCAGGACCCTGGAATGGAGTCCCACATTGGGCTCTCTGCTCTGTGGGGAGTCTTCTTCTCCCTCTGCCTCTGCTCCTCCCTCCTGCTTGTGCTGTCTCTCTCTGTCTCAAATAAATAAATAAAAATCTTTAAAAAACCTCCCAAGATACAAGAGTCTAGGGCTGATGGCTTCCCAGAGGAATTGTACCAAACCTTTAAAGAGAAAATAATACCTATTCTACTAAAGCTGTTTTAGAAGATAGAAATTGAAAGAAAACTTCCAGACTTATTCTATGAGGACAGCAACCTTGATCCCCAAATCAGACAAAGACCCCATCAAAAAGGAGAGTTACAGACCAATATCCCTGATGAATGTGGATGCAAAAATTCTCACCAAGATACTAGCCAATAGGAAACAACAGTAAATTTAAAAGATTTTTCACCACAACCAAGAGGGATTAATTCCTGGGATACAATGATGGCTCGACATTCACAAATCAATCAACATGATACATCATATTAATAAAAGAAAGATCCTCTCAACTGATACAGAGGAAGTATTTGACAAAATACAGTATCTTTTCTTGAATAAAACTCTCCACAGTGTAGGGATAGAGGAAAGATACCTCAATATTATAAATGCCATCTACAAAAAGCTCAGAGCCAATCTCATTCTCAATAGGGAAAAACTGAGAGCTTTTCTCCTAAGATCAGGAACAGAACAGGGATGCCCACTCTCACCACTGCTATTCAACATAGTACTAGAAGTCCTAGCCTCAGCAATCAGGCAACAAAAAGAAATAAAAGGCATTCAAATTGGCAAAGAAGAAGTCAAACTCTCCCTCTTTGCAGATGACATGATACTGTATATGGAAAACTCAAAAGCCTCCACCCCAAGATTGCTAGAACTCATACAGCAATTCAATAAAGTGGCTGAATACAAAATAAATCCACAGAAATCAGTTGCATTTCTATACACTAACAATGAGATGGAAGAAAGAGAAATTAAGGAATTGATCCCATTTTCAATTGCATCAAAAACCATAAGATATCTAGGAATAAACCTAACCAAAGAGGTAAAGGATCTATATTCTAAAAACTACAGAACACTTATGAAACAAATTGAGGAAGACACAAAGATATGGAAAAACATTTCATGCTCATGGATTGGAAGAATAAATATTGTGAAAATGTCTATGCTACCCAGGGAAGCAATGCAATATGTATCAAAATACCATGGATTTTCTTCATAGAGTTGGAACAAATAATCTTAAGACTTGTATGGAATTATAAAAGACCCCCAAAAGCTAGAGGAATGTTGAAAAAGAAAACCAAAGCTGCTGGCATCACAATGCCTGACTTCAAGCTATACTACAAAGCTGCAATCATCAAGATAGCATAATACTGGCATAAAAACAGACACATAGATCAGTGGAACAGAATAGAGAAGCCAGAAATGGACCCTCAACTTTATGGTCAACTCCTCATTGACAAAGCCAGGAAAGAATATCCAATGGAAAAAAGACAGTATCTTTAGTAAATGATGTTGGGAAAATTGGACAGCCCAACACGCAGAAGTTGAGACTGGACCATTGTCTTAGACCACATACAAAAATAGACTCAAAATGGATGAAAGACCTAAATGTGAGACCGGAATCCAGCAAAATCCTAGAGGAGAACAGAGACAGCAACGCTTTTGACTCAGCTGCAGCAACTTCTTGCAAAACACATCTCTAAAGGCAAGGGATGCAAAAGCAAAAATGAACTATTGACACTTCATCAAGATAAAAAGCTTCCGCACAGCTAAGGAAACAGTCAACAAAACTAAAAGGTGACCCACAGTATGGGAGAAGATATTTGCAAATGACATATCAGATAAAGGGCTAGTATCCAAGATCTATAAAGAACTTGTCAAACTCAACACCCAAAAAATAAAGAATCCAGTCAAGAAATGGGCAGAGGACGCAAACAGACAGACATTTGTCCAAAAAGATCTACATATGGCCAACAGGCACATGAAAAAATGCTCCACATCACTTGCCATCAGGGAAATAGAAGTCAAAACCACAATGAGATACATTACACCAGTAAGAATGGCTAAAATTAACAAAACAGGCGAGGATGTGGAGAAAAGGGAACCCTCTGACACTGTTGATGGTAATGCAAGATGTTGCAGCCACTTTGAAAAAGAGTACAGAGGTTTCTGAAGAAGTTAAAAATAGGAACGTCTGGGTGGTTCAGCGGTTGCATGTCTGCCTTTGTTCAGCTCAGGGCGTGATCCTGGGATACAGGATCAAGTCCCACATCAGGTTCCCTGTGAGGAGCCTGCCTCTCCCTCTAGTTTCTCTGCCTCTCTCTCTCTGTGTCTCTTATGAATAAATACATAAAATCTTTAAAGAATTTTAAAATAGAGCTACCCTATGACCTAGCAATTGCACTACTGAGTATTTACCCCAAAAATACAGATGTAGTGAAATGACTGGACACCTGCACCCCAATGTTCATAGCAGCAATGTCCATAATAGCCAAACTGTGGGAGGAGCAGAGATGTCCCTCTGCAGATGAGCGGATAAAGAAGTGGTATATATATATATATATATATATATATATATATATATATATATATATATACAATGGAATATTACTCAGACGTCAGAAAGGATGAATACCTACCATTGACATATATGCAGATGGAACTGGAGAGTATTAGGCTGAGTGAAATAAGTCAATCAGAGATAGACAATTATTATATGGTGTCACTCATACGTGAAATATAAGAAATAGTGCAAGGGACCCTAAGGAAGGACGGGAAACTGAATCAAGAAATATTAGTGAGGAAGACAAACCGTGAGAGACTCTTAACTTTGGGAAACAACTGAGGGTTGCTGGAGGGGAGGGCAGGGGGTAGATGGGTAACTGGATGATGGGCATTAAGGAGGGCACATGATGTGATGAGCCCTGGGGGTTATACTATATGTTGGAAAATTGAATTTAAATAAATAAAAAGAAGAAGAAACTGTCCAACTCTCAGCATGGCTGTACCATTTTACATTCCCATTAGCATTGCATTGTAGATTCCCATTGGCCATACTTATAGGTATATGGAGGCATCTCATTGTGATTTTAATTCATATTTTCCTAAGAGCTAATAATGTTGGACATCTTTTCATGTGCTTAGCTGCCACCTATATGACTTCTGCAATGAAATATCTGTGTCTTTTGCCCAAACCTAGATCATTTTTTTGTTATGTGTTTACAAATATTTACTTCCAGTCTGCAGCTTGCCATTTCATATATTCGTGGAGACTTTTACAGAGGTAAAAGTTTTAGCTTTTGTTTTTATTGAATTATGTTGTTTTACTGATTTCAATTTCATTAACTTTTAATCTTACATTTATTATGTGCTTCCTTCTGCTTACTCTGGGTTTCTTTTGTTCTTTTTCAATTTCTTGAGGTGGAAGCTTAGATAATTGATTCCAGACTTTCTCTCTCTTATAATAAAAACATTTAGTGCTATAAATTCTTCTCTTATACTGCCTTTACTATATCCCACAAATACTGATGTCTTTATTTCTTTATTCAGTCCAATATCTTTTCTCACTTTTCCTTGAGTCTTTCTATTTGATCCATAAACAATTTGGAAATGTATTGTTTCATTCACAAGTATCTGGAGATTTTTTTTATTGTCTTTTGTTATCAATTTCTAGTTTGATTTCATTGACATCAGAGCAAATTCTCTGTATTGTTTCCATACTTTTTAATTTACTGAAGTTTATTTAATTGTCCAGAATACAATCTACCTTGATATAAGTTTATCAGGCTTTTGAAAAGAATGTTCCCCCCTTGTTAGGTTGAGTGTTATATAAGTGTTTATTAGATCTTGTTGGCTGATGGTGGTATTGAGTCTTTCTATAGTATTATTTACTTTATGTTTATTCTATTGGTTGTTGATAGAGAAGTGTTAACATCTTCTACTGATTGCAGATATGCTTTCATCTCTTTTCATTTCTATAAGTTTTTGCTTCACATATTTCACAACTCTGTTTTTGCTGCATTCGTATTTAAGATTGTTGTGTCTTCTTGGTTAGTGAACTTTTATCTTCATTTCTTGTAATTATTTTTTTAAATTTATAAGTCTAGTTTATCTGTTATTAAATATTAAATAGCCACTCCTGCTCTCTTATAAAAAGATTTATTTATTTGTTGAGAAAGGGTGAGAGAGCACAAGAAGGGGGAGCAGCAGAGGGAGAAGCAGGCCTCCTGCCAAGCAGGGGCTCTATCCTAGGACACCCGGGATCATGACCTGAGTTGAAGGCAAACACTTAACTGACTGAGCCACCCAGGGCACCAAAATTGAAGAAGTCTTGAATAAATAGAAAGATATTTTGTACCCATGGATTGGAAGAATTACTATTATTAGAACGTCTTTACTGCCTAAAACAATCTACAGTTTCAATGCAAATTCTTTCAAAGTTACTGATGTTTTTTAGAGAAATAGAAAAAACAATTCTAAAATTTCTGTGGAACCACAAAAGACATTGAATAGCCAAAGCAATCTTTTTAGAAGGAAGAACAAACAAGTTTTGGGCCACTTCATTTAAGTTGTTGAATTTGTTGGCATATTATATAATTGTATGCTTTTATTACCCTTTTAATGTCATCACAATAGGTAGTAACAATTCTTTCACTCCAGATATTGATGATTTCTGTTCTCTCTTCATTTCTTTTTCTCTACCTGTTTTTTTTAAATTAGTCTAACTAGAGAACTGTCCATCTTTTTTTTAAAAGAAATGATGCTTTATTCTGTTAATTATTGTCTCTGTTTTCTATTTTGCTTATTTTTACTTTTTATAATTTTCTTATTTCTACACACTGAGAATTTGCTTTTATTTTTCTAGTCACTAAGGTAGTACTTTAGGTCATTGATTATAGAATTATTTTCTTCCTCTATAAGCATACGCAAAGCAGAGGTTGGCAAGCTGCAGCCTTTGGCCCAAATTCCATCTGATACCTGGTTTAGTAAATGAGGTTTTATGGAAATACAGCCATGTTCCCCCCCCCTTTTTTTTTTACATATTGTCTATGGCTGCTTTTGAGCTACAAAGGCAAATATGAGTTTTTGTGACAGCAATTGTATGTCCAGCAAAACCCACAATATATATTATCTGGCATTTTATACAAAAAATTATGAATGATTGATTTAAAGTTAGAAAGTTATCTCTAAAAACTGCTTTAAATCTATTCCTCAATTATTATTTATTTTATTATTTAATTAAAAATATTTCCTAATTGCTTTATGACTTGACCTATATCTAGAAGAAAGTTGTTAAATTTGCAAACGTAGGTTTTTTTCACTTTGATCAGAGAAGATACTGAGATTTATTTATTGTCCAGCATAGTGTATCTTGGTGAATATGCCATGTGCATTTAAAAACAATGTGTGTTCTGAAGTTGTTATGTGCACTGTTCTATAATTATCACTTGACCCAAAATGGCTTAAACATTACCTGGTGGGTTCAGAGATGGTAATTTCAGTAGTTCAAGGATCAAGAAGAGCCATCTATCTATTTTGCTATTTTTTTTATTAGTTGGGATTATTTTCACCAATGGCCACAAAATGGCTGTATCTGTTCCAAGAATCACATACAGACACAAGAGTAGCCAGGGAGAGGAGGAATGTATATATTCTCTAATATCTAATATTTTGCTTATGCTGCTAGGATACAGGGAAAGTGATATGTCAGTGAGAGTTTACTAGAATTTATGAGCATTCCTGTTTTCTTTCATCTGCTCAAATTCTTTCTGCATTCAGGTTATTGCTATTATCCTATTCTTTGAAATAACCTTCTTTTCCAAGTCTTCTTGCTTCCTACTCTTCTTCCTGCCTGGAGATAAATCACATTCTAGTTATCAGCATAATTTCCTCGTGGGCTTTTACACAGGTACCAGAACCTTTAGTAATTTCAAAGTTCTAGACTAGATACAACATATTTCTGAGACAGTTTATTTTAAATAGTCTGCCCAATTCCTCTTTATTAGAGGTTTTCAAATCTAGAATAATTAAGTTCAAGTTATTCTAGTTGTCTCCAAATAATATGAAATTTAAAGTGGAAATAAGTGTAACTATCATATGAGGCAAGTTGCAAAGTTTATTGTAAAACACAAAATAGTGCATGGCTGGAAGTTGGTGTTCAAGAAATGTTGGCTTTTACACCTCACTAGTCTTTCATTGGCCAAGTCCTGGCAAAGAATTCATATCATCATGATTATTGAACCAATTGGAACTCATCTTCTGAATTAAATGACTGTATTTATTGCCCCTTGAAAAACCATGATCACATGGAAGAGTGAATGTCTGAATAGATTCTTAATTTGTATTAGAAGAGAAACAGAGGGAAATTAGCTACTGGTTAGAAAATCATAACAACCTGCGATGATTACTGAAAAGATTTGCTAAAAAGAAATCTTTGTTACTGATCTTTGTATTCAAGCTCTGGAACTTTATGTTCCTGGCTTACATTTATCTTAGTCTCCTAACAGGAAATTCAAAACCACATCAGGTAACTTGAAAAAAATTAAACTGTTATTGTCCAACACCATAAAGGTTTTATATGATATAGAATTTAAAGAAGAGGATGGGAAGTAGCAAGATCAGATAAAAAGGAAACAAAATAGATCTGTCTTAGTAAAAGCTTGAAATAGAGAGGCTTAACACATCTTGTGATGCAAGTGATAGAATATGGGTTGGAAATCATAATTGGATGCAATTTGAAGATTGACTGCTAGTAATGTGTAAGCTTAGCAATGTTGCTCTGTTCCACTGAGTTGCACTCATTCATTTATTCATTTGCTTATTTAACAAATATTTAACAGACAGCTACTTTATGCCAAACACTGAACTAGGTACTGGAGACACAGAACTGATGAAACAATCATGATATTTGTGCTTTTAAGGAGAGTGTATTCTAGCAAATAAGGCAGACAATTAGTAATTCAGTCTTCTTTCTTTTCTCTTGGTCATTCTAGCTAAAGTTTTAACATTTTGTTGATTAAAAAAAAAACACTCAAATATTGTGGTATCACTCTTCTTCTATATTGCTTTCTATTCTTTATTTTCTCTCAAATTTTATTATTCCCTTGCATCTTCTTGCTTTTGGTTTAGTTTGCTTTCCTATTTCTAGTTTGTTAAAGTAGAAGGCTACATTATTGATTTTGAGCGCCTTTTTAAAATATAGGCGTTTATGGCAATACATTTTCCTCTAAGAACTGTTCTCATTGCATTCTATAAGGTTTTTTATGGTACATTATATGTTTTTTTTGTACATATCATAGTATTTTCTAATTCTTCATGTGATTTCATCTTTGACCCATTGTTATTTATGGGTGTTTATACATATTTATGAATTTTCCAAATTTCTTGTTATTAATTGCTAATTTCATTCCATTGTGGCCACAGACATATCATATATTATTCTAGTCATTTTAAATTGATTAAGACTGGTTTTAACGTCTTTTTGTCTGAACATATGGCCAATACAGATATTATGTCCACTTGAAAAGAATTCTTGTTGTTAAGTGAAGTATTCTATGGATGTTTATTAAGTATAGTTGACTTATAGTTTTGTTTAGATCTTCCATTGTTTCATTGCTCTTCTGTTTAGTTTTATTACAGAAATTGAAGTACTGAAATCTCCAGTTATTATTACTGGATTGATATTTTTATTGAAATATAATTTAAATATGATGTTATATTAATTTCCAATGTATAACATCATTCCATACTTAATGTACTTATATATTGCAAAATGATCATCACTTGTAAATAGAGTTAACTTCTATCACCATACAGTTACAATTTTTCCTTGTGATAAGAACTTTTAAGGTCCGCTTTCTTAGCAACTTTAAAATATACAATATAGTGTTATTAATTAATTTAGTTACATTTATTTATTTATTATGTTTTATTATTTTATTTATTTATGAGAGACACAGAGAGAGAGAGGTAGAGACAGAGGCAGAGGGAGAAGCAAGCTCCATGTAGGGAGTCTGATGTGGGACTCGATCCCGAGACTGTGGGATCACGCCCTGAGGCAAAGGCAGACACCCAACCACTGAGCCACCCAGGTATCCCAAATTTAGTTACATTTAATGTAATAACTGGTTTATTAGGGTTTCAGTCTGCCATTTTGCTCTTTGTTTTTTATATGTCTTATTGTGCCTTTATTGTTCCATTCTTGTCTTTTGTTTTACATAAATATTTTCTAGTGTGCAATTAATTTTGTTTCACTTTGCTATATATTTTTTCAGTTATTTTCTTTTTAAATTTTATTTATTTATTCATGAGACACACACACACACACACACACACACACACACACACACAGAGGCAGAGACCCAGGCAGAGGGAGAAGCAGGCTCCGTGCAGGAAGCCCAACGTGGGACTCGATCCTGGGTCTCCAGGATCACACCCTGGGCGGAAGACAGCACCAAACCTCTGAGCCACCTGGGCTGCCCTTCAGTTATTTTCTTAATGGTTGCCCTGAAGATTATGATTAACATTCTAATTTATAACAATCCAGTTCCAGTTAATACAAATTTACTTTCAGTAGTATCCAAAAACTTTGCCTTTCTATAGCTCTGTCCCCTCTCCTTCCCTTTGTGCTATTGTTATCATATAAGTTACATCTGTGTACATTAAACATCTGCACAAATTATACAACAGCACAAACTTTTATTATTGTCTTATGCAATTGTCTTTAAAATAAGACAGGAGAAAATTAGTCTATGATCCAAAAATATATTTATGCTGCCTTTTATATTTACTCATATAGTTATCTTTACCAATTGTCTTATTTTTTTTATGTGAATCCAAATTACTTTCTAGCGTTTTTCATTCCAACCTGAAAGACTCTCTTCAGCATTCTTGTAGGGAAGGTCTGATTGCAATAAATTCTCCTAATTTCTATTTATCTGGGAATGTCTTTCTCTTTTATTTTAGAAAGATACCTTTTATGAATATAGAATTCTTGAGGGACATTTCTTTTAGTACTTTGGATTATGAATATGTCACCCATTGTCCTCTTGCCTACATGTTTTCTAATAAGAAACTAGCTAATCATCATTCTCCTATACCTTTTAGATCTTTAAGTATGTTTGCTTTAGTCCTTTGAAAATAGTTGAAACAGCTAGTCTAAAATGTTTGCCTTTAGTCTCTGCTTTTGCAAAGACTTAGGTTCAGTCAGATGAGAATTTAGGGCTTACTTAGATCTTTCTTGGGTATGTACACTACCCTGCACAAGTGTAGAGCATTCTGTATTCCTAGCAATATGTTAGATCTTTTCAAAGCCCTTCATCCCCCAAATTTTCCTCATAATTTTTGTCAATCTTTCCTTTCCCCACTGTTACTGCCACTTTGGGCAGCAACAATGTTCAGCAACGGGGGTCAATGTTTTTTGACAAATTTTGAAAAATTCTGCCTTGGAGAATAGCTATTTGCACTGAGCAAGCTCTGTTTGATGATTTCAGGTCAAATAAAGACATACCCTATAAGCAAGAATTTCCTGAAAGATGCCGGATAGTTCAACAAATGACTACTTTGAGAGTTTTTGTTTGAGAACTTCCAAATTCTTTCTGCCCCTTCTGTTACTGTTAAGCTACTGTTTTCCACAGCTACTGTGGCTGTGAGACTCTTGGTTTTCAAGATTAGTGTGAAACTGAGAAGAAGGGGATGGGAAAAGAGCAAATCAAAATGCTGCAAACATCACTCTTCTTTTTCAGATTTATCGATTTCTTGAATAAATTATTTTAGATTTTTGCAACTCTTTGGTTAATTTCCAGCACCTTGTGAAAGTTGCTATTGACAATTTTTCTTAATGTTCGTGTTGATTTTGTGACAGGTAGCTTTCTTTTTTTATTTTTAAAATATTTTTATTTATTTATTCATGAGAGACACACGGAGAGAAAGACAGAGACACAGGCAGAGGGAGAAGCAGGCTCCATGGAGGGAGCCCTACATGGGGCTCCATCCAGGTCTCCAGGATCATGCCCTGGGCTGAAGGCGGCGCTAAACCACTGAGCCACTGGGGCTGCCTGAAGAGTAGCTTTCTGGAGGTCTTAACTCCACCTGCTGATGTCTGGCCAGACCATTAAACATGTAATTATGATGACATACGCTTTGTATTTTGATAGAAAACATAAAGAGCTAAAGAGGAAGATATTGAGGAATGTGCTTTAGTGCCAGGGTAGTTTTATGTAAAAAGTAACATTAATATGAAGAGTTGAAATGAGCAGAAATTTTCCAGGTGAATAGGGCAGGAGAAAAGCTTTCAAATAGAAGCAAATAGTGCAAGTTTCAGAAATAAGAGGAAGGATAGTCCATTAGAGGAACTAATAGAAATTCAGGAGTCTGGAGTAAAGTGGGACTTGAGAGTGAAGGAAAAAACAAAGAACCAGATAAATGCAGTTAAATAATCTAGAGTTATTCTAACCATAGTGGGAAGTCTCTAAAGTATTATGAACTGAGGACTACCTGAGATTAGATATTCACTTTCAGGAGGATCACTCAGGCTGACTAGCAGAGGGTGGCTGTAGTAACCACTGCCAGAGAGAGGTGATTGTGATCAAGAATAGTATGGTGGTAGTAGAGATGAAGGAAAGTCATGGAATTAAAGACACGATTAGTAAAAATCATCTGATTGACTGGATGAGAGAATTTAAGGAGAGGAGGTAAGAGAGGGAGACAGAGTCAGGGGTAGTCCTCATGTTTTGATTCAGACAACATTGGGCAGTATGCCTTAAATAGGGTGGAGAATGAATATTCAACTAGGTATTTTAATAGACATTTGGTTATATGGTTCTAGCCAGATACTACACAGGAGTCTGGCCAAGAAAAAGGCCCGTCTTCCCTACCTTTTGATTTAGAAAGTGACTTTCCATTTGCAGCGGATGCAGCGGTGTATCCCTACTCTGGACTGAAGCACCCATTCCTTCAGCTGCTCAAGAGTTAGCATCTGAGGGCTTTAGTTGATTCTCTATGGTATAGCTTTCAGCCAAAGAGTACCACCTTCTCAAGTTCACACTCTCTGTTGGAATTGATTGAGTCAAATGACTGGTTCATGTGAGACTACAGAACCTGGACTTCCTCCCTTATGGGGGCAAATTTAAAGGAATCACTCAGCTCCCTATGGGATCTGCTAAAGCTTTTGTTGGGACTGAGTCACAGTTCAAAGTTTTCCTTTGCCCAGGCACAAGTATCTCTTTCTCAGATTTTGATTTTGAAATACCTCCCAAATTAACATCTTGTATGCAAACCTCCATCTGAGGGTCTGTTTCTCGAGGAACTGGACCTTCAATACAATATGAAGATATATCAGGAATATATCTTAGCAAAAAAGTAGAATTGCATCCTTGATCTGTTTATTTTTTGAATGATACATACAACCTTTACTCCCTAGGAGCAGTACTACAAAGGAATGAGCAAATGCAGAATTTCTCTGCAACCTATATCTTGACAATAGCTGCTTTTTCAACTTCTCCTTGAATCAGACATTTTTGAGGGATGATTATAATGAATACCTTGACTCTTCAGTAAATACATGGACATGAATATTTTGCAGGAAACCTATCATATTTGTAGAAACATAAAAATGACTCATACCAAAGAAAAGCAAAAATGGTTCTATTTACTGAGATCATAGTGTGTAGATTCATATTTTATCTCACTGCAGCTTCATTTGTCTATTATTAAATAATCATTTTAACCACGGGAATGGTATACTCTGGCTGACAATCTCCCAAGATCATATTATGTGAGCAAATGATTTTTCCAAAGGAATAGGGAGGGAGATGTTGTGAAGGCAAAATCTATGACTATCATAGCTGAGGCTGTATACCTATTTAAATGTATGATTTTTTTTCTTTGACCAAATGACTGATTAAATGGTAGGTATACTGAATTGAATGATTGAATGGCAAAATCAATGAGTACCTAGTGTCCAGAAGTACAACAGAGCATATCCAATATTAAATTAATGAATAAAATAGGAGATATCTTTATCCAGACTTTCAACTGTGAACCTCTAGTGTTCCATGCTTCTCAATAAAGAACAGAAAAATAAGAACCATAAATGAAAAAGGTGACTGCCATGATTCTTGCCCTGGATGTCTACATCCTAATTTTAAATATAAGCCTCATACGTAAATAATTTTACCTGTAAAAATACAACTGTAAAATGATATGATTACATAAGATGGTAAAAAGGAGAGATTTAATTATAAACCTTGAAAAGGGGCTGAATGAGAAACTAGTTGTAGATAATATGTTTAAGAATCTTCCTTTCAATGTTGGAACAATTTTTCAAATGGCCAGGTTTTAGGAAAAGTCACCTTTCACTTTCATTAAAGTCTCATAATTGATTTGCAACTAAGTAAGGATGTAACGCCTACACATCTGTTTCCTTTACATGTTTCTTTTATTTCACCACAAAAGCTACGTAATTTATAGGAAGTCAATTTAGCTTCCTTACTTAGAAACAAGAAGTTACAAATTTCAGGGGTATTTTTTAGGGGTACTGGAAGTTCATAATTTTATTTAAGGTTCAAGAAAAAGAACTGATCAACTGAGGTTATCATTTGCAACTCTTATTAGTATAAGAAAACCCTAACACAAAATATATGTCAAAGAATTAATTTTAAAGAAGATAAAATGAGAATATTAACATAGTATAAATATAGAACCCAATGTACCTTAAGAAATCCAGTGAAGCAAAAAAATTATTTTTCTTGAAATGTTTGTGTCTATAAGAACATCAAGTGAACTGGGATTGTAAAATTCTTTTAGTGACAGCAGGATCTCCTTTGCATCATGACTTAGTGAAATTGATGTCCCCTGCCACAGCTCTGTGACTTGACTAATATCATTTGGTCATTTATTTTTAAAAAATATTTTATTTATTTATTCATGAGAGACACACAGAGAGAGAGGCAGAGACATAGGCAGAGTGAGAAGCAGGCTCTCCACAGGGAGCCCGATGCAGGACTTGATCCCAGGACCCCAGGACCATGACCTTAGCCAAAGGCAGATGTTCAACCACTGAGCCACCCAGGTGCCCCATTTGGCTTTTCCTGTACAATTAAATACACTTTTCTGTTTGTATTATACCTGTATAGCACCTGAATAGATCTATGTAGCTAAGGAATAACATAAAGCGATTTTGAAACGTCTCATTGTAAAGGTATATACAACTTTAACAGGCTTTGATAGTATTTCGCCTTAAACTGTCTCTGTTATGATCACTAATGACCCTTATTTTGTAAAACCAATGACTGATTCTGTTCTCATCCACTTAACCTATCAACAGGTTATAACCTTGTAGATTTCATTTCCTCTCCCTTCCTCCCTATCCCCTCCCTCCGTAGACTCCCTTCCCTCCCCACACCCTATGCTCTCTCTTCCTCTCTCTCATTTTCTCTTATGGCTTGCATGAAACTCTCCTCCAGGTCACTGAACTTCCCTTCTGTCTCTTCTGCAGAACCTTTTTTATCCCCTTTTGTTTTCTCACATACTCTATCTACATCAACTTCTTAGGTGACCCCATCTAACCCGTTGGCATTAATGCTATCCATAGTCCTATAACCTATGTTTTTTAGCCATGATCTCTTTGCCACATTCCATCCTTGTCTATCAACTGTTTATTCATCCTCTCTACTTCAATGTCAAATAGGTACCATGAACTTAAAATGTTCAAAACTAATCTTCATACCAAATTATTCTCCAGTTTTTTTCATATCTCATTTAGTGTTATTTTCATCCCAGTAACTGAGCCTAAAACTACTGAGTTATCTCTGTCTCTTTTCTTTTTCTTGAGCTCTACATTGAACCTATCTATAAGTCCTTGGGTTCTTCCATCATACATACAGAATCCACTTTCACTGCTATCACTGTTTCAAGCTCACACAAACTCTTGTCTGCTATTATAATAAGGTATTAATTGGGATCTTTCTGCTTCTGCCTTTGCAGAAATTGAAAAGCAATCCTTTATTTTTATAATTGGATCTTGCTCTATTTTTCTTTTAACAATTTATTTATTTATTTGAGAGAGAGAGAGAGAGAGAGAGAATGAGTGGGAGGAGGGGCTAAGGGAGAGGGATAGAGAGAATCTCAAGTAGAGTCCCTTCTGAGCATCGAGCCTGACACAGGGCTCAATTTCATGACTCTGAGATCATGACCTGAGCTGAAACCAAGAGTTTCACTTAACTGACTGCACCACCCAGGTGCCCTGGATCTTGCTCTATTTTTCTTCAGGACACTTACACACCTTGCTAAATTGTTATATACTTGTTTTGTTTCATTGTGTTTATTACCATCCATCTATTTGAATATAAGAGGCATGACAGGATCAGTTTTCTTGTGCTTACTGCTGTATTTCCAGTGCCTAGAACATTGACAGGCAGATAATTGGCGTTCAATCATTATTTGTTGAATTAATGAACAAATTGGTGTATGTGTATGATAGTGAGTGAACAAGTGAGTAGATTGAAGATGGTCATACTACAAAAAGTATTCAGAAAGGACTTCCCTGAATAGTTCAGATTTCTTCTAGGCTTTGCATTTGTACCTAAAGAAGTGCCCAGGAAAGAATCGGGTACTGCAGAGCTGGCGTGCAGATACCAGCTCCAAGAAATAAAATGCAGATGCCTTATAACTCCTGGGCAATGCAGATGCCTTATAACTCCTGGGCACCATGTATTCTTTTCAGTTGTACTCTGCTTTGAAAGTTACCATGACTTGGTGGCTCTCAAAAACCTCATTTTCAGTGGTTCATTATATACCCAGCTTGAACTTGCTGAAAAATATTCTGCTCTCCCCTTCCCTCTTTTTTCCTGGGCAGATGAAATTGATAGTAGCTTGAGAGGGAGTCTAGTCTCAGCAATCAAAATTTTTCATACAGTTTGTATTAAATTGATTTGTCTTGTGTCAGTTAACTGCCAAACATTGATCATGATTTAAGTTTGCAAAATTCAAGCGGCAGTGGTATGTGGACTGCTGAGATACTGTGAGGATGAATAACACTGCCTTTTATATGGGTTTTAGGTAGATCCACCTGACTATGTTGTCTTCACATCCAGTCAGATTATTCCAAAATTTAAAATTCAGCTGAAACCCAGATTTTTTTTTATCATTGTTGCTATTGTTTTTATTATTTAATTCCAATAATTGAACACACCACAGTATTGCTTCTTTGGAGGAAAGATATCTTGGCTCTTCTGCTGTATTCTTCTCGATAAATCTAAAATCATTTTTCTGATGTTCCCAAGGTTGTTATTTTTTTCAAAGATTTCTTATTTGCGAGAGGGAGGAAGGGGGGAGAGAGAGAGAGAGAGAAAGAGAGAGAGAAGCATGGGGAAGGAGCAGAGGGAGAGAGAGAAGTAGATTCCTCCCTGAGTAAGAATCCCAATGCAGGGCTCGATCCCAGGACCTTGAGATCAAGACTTGAGCCCAAGGCAGGTGCTTAACTGACTGGACCACGCAGGAACTTCTGTCAAAGTCATTATTAATCTATTGCTATATTCTATATTCAATACTCATTTTTTTCCTTTGTCTGCTAGAGAACTAGTATTAGTAATACCATTAATATCAAAATAACTACCTTCACTACATATAGCACTTCCCCTGATTCTACCACTGTTAATCTTCCCATGTGAAATTTGTGTAAAAGTTCTTTGTTTCACATTGACTTTCCTGGGTGGTTTTCTTTTAGTCATATTTGTAGCTATGATAAGTAGTTTCCTAAGTGATCTGATTTGGCAATTAAGGATTTATGTAGACTTATTTTCACAAGCCTGCACTGAAATTTCACTTGCTGGTAATATTTCTTTTGTTAATTTCCCCCAATAAGTACTTCCATATATGTGTTTAGTTCATTGCCAAAATGTGTCTCCATTCCCTGGGATAGTCCTAATTTCTTTTTCCTTTTCAATAAATAAACAAAATGTAGACTAATTCCAGGATACTGAATAAATTAGAACTAAACATAGGTTTATTTTTTCACTACTCCTTTGATCTCAGTTCAAAACAATACAAAATATTTAAATATTATCTGAGTTGGCTGGTTTCAGACCTCTGCTAATAACTTCTCTTTCTTCCTTCTTTGGTAATATTTCCCACCACACCGTTTGGGTTAGTGGACCTAAATGCTTCTGTTTACAATTAGGCCACTGTTTCCAAAGGCAGGGAATGGAGGAGGTAGGTGGCAGGTCATCAGTCTTTTGACTATTATGTCATGAGCAAAAGGAATTGGGTGTAATGAGATGAGCCATAAGATTAATTTCATTAGTTAACTTGAGCTATGTTAAAAGTGCTTGTTCCACTTTGTTTTCTCAGTAGACGATAAAACAGGAAGTCAACATCATTTAGGACAGTGACTTCTCAGAAAATTAAAAAAAAATACATGTTTTTATTTGTTTGAATTTTTGAAATGGAACTTTTCAAAAAAGATTTTATTTATTTTTTAGAGAGAGAGAGAGAGCATGTGAGCATGAGTGGGGGGGAGTTGCAAAGGGGGAGGAGTAGAGGAGGAAAGAGAGATAGAGAGGGAATCTGTCTAGCTGACTCTGCACTGAGCATGGAACTAGATGAGAAGCTTGATCTCCGGACTCTGAGATCATGACCTGAGCTGAAACCAAAAGTCAGCCGCTTAACCACCTGAGCCACTTTGGCGCCCTTGAAATGTGACATCTTAACCAAGGTTTACACAGATTTTAGTGTGACTGACTTTGGCAAAATTCTTCACATATAATTCCTTAATTCCAATTTTTAATCCTTAAAGAAAGAAAGAAAATTAATTTTATAAGACCGTTTGAGTCGTAAGGCCTGTTGGAGGGTATTTGGTATAAAGTGTCCAAAGCAGGTTGGCACCGAGAGTATTTCAACTTAAAATTTTCTAAGTTATTATTACTTAGCATTTGTGAAAGTAAATATGTTTATAAACCAATACAATTTATTGGTGGTATACATATTTCTCGTATAATAAAATTTTAAAAAAAACTACAATTTCATTACTGGTTTTAGAGTAGTTGACTTTAATGGAATTATGAATCAATAGCATAGATGTTTACTATTTTTAGATGTTACTATTTTCATAAACTTGAAATGTGTATTCAGATATCTCATGAAGTATTCAATTTTAATACAGAAAAATCCTAAATCTAAATTTCTTTAATATTCAGAATTTTAATTTTTTGGTGGAAAGTTAATCCTAATAACTAAATTTTAAAAGAATAATTCATTATGCCAGTCTAACAGCCAAGGTGAATGAAAGCAGATCTTAATAAATAGCATGTGGCAGTACAGAGTGCTATGACCATCCAGAGCAATATAGATAATTATTAAATATTAAGCAAATGTAACTTGATTGTTTTTGTATGCTTTAAAATAATAGATTTATTAAAAGAAAGCATGAGTCAGTGAGTGAGACCACACCACGTAATGAGTTTGTGTTCCAAATGACTGTCTAGGCTTGAGATCTGCAGACTGCTTATGAAAAGAAAGGCTGCCATCAGGCTATCTTTTTCAGTATTCTATCAAGGATTCTCACTGGCAGACCTTCAGTTCTGCTAGGCAACTGGTGCTCTCTAGTGGTTGTGTGAGGCTTTAAATAAGACCTGCTACATCTGATCAGAAGAAAATCTCTGTGGAGAAGTGCAGACCTCTTGTGCAGCTCTTCTTACAAACAGCTTCTATCCCCAAACTGAGTACCATCCCCAAATCCTACCTTCCTATCCAGTCAGTAGCCAGACACTTATTAGACACAAGCTAGTAGGACAGTGACTTGTGGATGCTGGAAATACAAATGTAAAAGTCATGGACTCTTTCCAAATTCATGTGTTTTATAAATTATTATGGTCTGAAAAAAAAAAAAAGTAGAGATTAGCTCAGTAGAAACTCTATCACTGATCTTTAGTATTTCTTTTTTTTCTTTAGTATTTCTTTAATTATTAGTCATTATTCTTAAGTTATTGTACTGTTAAGATCTGTAACATTCTAGCTATTAAATTAACACTGAACGAATGAATGCATGCAGAGTAGAAGCTGTTTCAGGGAAAACAGTCTATGCAGAGTTTATTGACAAAGAGAAAAGGCTTGGATATACTAGTGAAACAAGAAAGAGAGAACATGCTTTCTTTTCTGAAATACATTTTTTTCCCACTTTATGTGAGTGCTCAACCATATGGTTTTACTACATTATCATATATGATTTTCAGTTTTGTATTATGTGAAGTTTTTCAAAGATTTTCAAAGGTAATATCATCTATTGCCCTTTATTATGTAATACCAGACAGGTACAAATATTAGGCACAAATTTCTTCATTTTGGAGGTCATTGTTTACGTAGAATTTAGGCAGTTATTTGATTTGTAGAGCAGTGCATTTGTGGCCTTGGAGAACTATGATGTAGGGTTTAAGAGAATGTAGTATCAATTGCATTACTTGTTACTGCAGGGAAAGCAAGTGTAGGGGGAAAGACCAAACCTGAGGCCTCTGAGTTCTAGCCTCGGATTTTTCACCCTCCCTGGGTTATCTTGGGAAAATAACTTAATCTCTCGTATGTTCCTTTTCTTCAGTTTTAAAATGAGATAACAATCTAAAATAATAAATGAACCTAAGCTGACACAAAAGTGTGATAAGTTCTAATGGCATAGTACATGGGGATCACATTTAAAAATCACTTCGTATTTGAATTACTGCTATTGTGGACAATACTCAGGAAAACTTCTTAATCCTCAGACTGATTCAATCTTTTGTACCCCCATGTAAAATCAGATGTACTTTTATAGCCTTCCAAGACTTTCAGTTATATGCCTTTCCACTAGTCTTAAACTTAGCCAGTATTGTAAATAGGGAATACTTTGAGGCAGTTCCAGCTTTAATCAATATCTTCACTCCCCAGTACCTAGCAATACCTATCACAATTATCTAATAAAAAATATGTGCTTACTATTCTTTTAAATAATTAGACCACAAATAAATAAATACAGGGTATATATTCATTGAGGATATGTAAGCAAAAACAGATGATAAAATCTACAGCAAAAGTTCCCATACTTTTTTATTTTTATTTTTATTTTTTTAAGATTTTATTTATTTATTCATGAGAGACAGAGACAGAGAGAGACAGAGACACAGAGGGAGAAGCAGGCTCCACTCAGGGAGCCGGATGTGGGACTCAATCCTGGGGCCCCAGGATCACGCCCTGGGCTGAAGGCAAGAGCCAAACCACTGAGCCACCCAGGGATGCCCCCCATACTTTTTTTAAAAGATAGTTCTGTGATAGTCTACAGTCTTGTATTTTAAGACACTTTTGCTATAAATGTATTTATATAAATTCTATCAAGAAAGTAACAATAACAGAGTGACTCTAGGTTGCATTGTCAAGGAAGATCTTGAGGAAATGACGCTTGAAGAGACATATTAAGGCATATTGCTTATATTTCTAATATAAGTCAAATAGATACATAGACTATATATTGATATATCCATCAATAGATAAATGGACATTTACAGTATGGTTAACGAATGTATTTGAGTTCAATCATAACAAAATCCCTGATTCAATTCCTGTATCTGAAAAGATCAGTAGGAAAACTTCAAGACATAATGTGGTTCTTTGCATGAATCAGTTCCGTAAGTGAAACCTCCACTAAGGTTTCAAAAGTAAATAAATAAAAGCTACAGGAAATCAGGAAGTAGCTTTTTTTTAGCTGCATATTTTAGCTGTGAAATACAGTATCAAATAATTTAAAGAGCTTTGTGACTCAAAATGTTATTTTATAGATTCTCTTGAATATTTAATAAAATAGTTCAATTTAAAGTAGTTTGATGAGATCCCTGGGTGGCTCAGTGGTTTAGCGCCTGCCTTTGGCCAGGGCATGATCTTGGTGTCCTGGGATCCAGTCCCACATTGGGCTCCTGCATGGAGCCTGCTTCTCCCTCTGCCTGTGTCTCTGCCATTCTCTCTCTCTCTCTCTTTGTCTCTCATGAATAAATAAAATCTTTAAAAAGATAAAGTAGTTTGATATTATGCATTTGTATAGATGTTTTTTATTCAAGTATAATTAACATAAGTGTATATTAGTTTCAAGTGTACAATATAATGATTCAACAATTCTATATACATTTCAGCGCTCATCAAAATAAATGCACTCTTAGTCCCTCTTATCTATTCCACCAATTACCTCATCTGCCTCCCCTCATTTCTTCACATATGAATAACCAAATGTGCAAACATCATTTGTTGAAAAGTCAGCCTTTCCTTTCCTGATCTGCAGAGCCACTTTTGTCATAATTGTCTGTATATCTGTGCACCTGTTTCTGGGACCTTTTTCTCTTCTATTGGTCTATCATCCTTACACAATACTATAATGCTTTAATTTATGTAGTTTTCCAGTAAATTTTAATATCTGGCATAAAAAATAGACTATTATAACTATAACTTGTTTTACATTAACCTCAAGCGACAACAAAAAATATGTATAGAAGTTACAAACACACATACAAAGAGAAAGAATTCAAAGCATACCAGTGCAAAAAACCAGCCAAACAGAAAGGCAGACATCCAAGAGAGAAAGATACAGATAAAAGAATAAGACTAACAGAAAAGAAAAAAAAGCAATAGTAAATCCTTCTCTATCAATAATTATTTTAAATGTAAATAATTAAACTCCAGAATGAAAAAGACATTGAGTGTTTGAATGGATGAACAAACAGACAAACAAAGCACAAGACCCAGCTGTATGCTTTCTAGAATAAATTCACTCTAGATATAAGGACACAAAAGCTGAAAGTAAAAAGTTAAAAAAAGCTATTTCGTGCAAATGGTAAATAACAGAGAGCAGAGGTGGCTATATTTATATCAGATAAAATAGACTTTAAGACAAAAACTGTCACAAGAGACAAAGAAGGACATTATATAGTAATAAAAGGATCAATTAATTGAGAACATGTAACAGTTATAAATATATATGCACCCAACACCAGATATATATATATATAAAACATATATGTATGCTTATATATATATTTAAAAATATATAAAATAAACATTGACAAATAGAAAGCAGAACTAGAACAGCAACACAATAGTAGGAGATTTCACTACCCCACTTTCAGCAACAGATGGAACATGAGACAGAATATCAATAAGGAAGACCATAGCCTTGAACATATTGTAGAACAAATGGACCTAACAGACATACAGAAAGCACTCCCCTCAGCAGCAGAACACACATTCTTCCCAAGCACAAATGGGACATTCTCCAGGGCAGATTAAAAAACAAATCTTAAAAAACAAATCTTACAGTTAGGTCACAAAACAAATGTTACAGTTAAGACTGAAATCATACTAAGTGTCTTTTCTGACTGCAAAGGAATGAAATTACAAACTAAGAGCAGAAGGAGAGCTGGAAAATTCACAATATATAGATTTTAAACAAGTTCTCTACGGGAGATGAGACAAAATGGATCAGATAGTTTTGGAGCTAAGATCTTTGGGCAACAATGGTCAGAGTGAATTATTAAAAATGTAGCCCTCTAAGTCTTAGTAAACAGTCATGTGTATGATACGAAAAAGTAGACAAGTCATACCAGATAACCTCATATTCTTGGTAGTTTGAACCCTAATGTGTTTGAAAAATAGTCATGATATTTGACAAAATCTACCATACTACCAATCTGCATGAAATAAGTTTTACTCAGATTAGGCATTATTTGTTGGGAGAGAGATCACTTACTATATTCCAGTGTATTCTCTTTGATCTTATTTTGCCCCACATTTTAATAATGCTTCAATTAACTTAAATTTGTAGATGGCACGCAACATGGATAGCTAGCACACTGAACAACAGGGTTATGCACTCCAAACAGCCTGCAATTCAGAGAAAATGAAGACTCTGACAAGATGAATCTTTTAAGTTTGTATTAATATCTAAACTGAAAAAGTTACAGGGTGGGGAGAATTACCTTAATTTATCGAGGCCAGAAAAAGCACTTGGGGAATTCAGTGACCAAGTTCAATATAAGATTGTGCTAATGTAATGAAGAAATCTTAGGTAACATCAATGCAAATCTCCATAACTGAGACTATGTGGTGAGAATCAGGAAAGGGGTGGCTGGGAAGAAATGTGTTGTTTTCAATTGTTCAAATAAGTATCATGCTAAAAGGACATTACAATTGATTCACTGGCCCCAAAAGGCGAAATTGATACAGATGCTTGAAAGAAGTTTGCTTCAGCAACAGATGACTTTCTTAGTATTGGGAGCCTTTCAAAACCTGATGGTACATCCATTTATGGGTATTTAACTCGATTTAAAGTATCTAATTAGTAGATATAATAGGTAAAATGCCCTAGTTTACCTTGGTTAAATCAGTGAGTGTTTTGTAGTACACTAGGAGGGATTCCTATTGTTGTTGGAACTATTTGTGGTTACTTGGATTCAAAATTAATTTTAAAAAGCTAGATTAGGGCAGCCCCAGTGGCGCAGTGGTTTAGCACTGCCTGCAGCCCAGGGCGTGATCCTGGAGACCCGGGATCGAGTCCCACTGTCAGGCTCTCTGCATGGAGCCTGCTTATCCCTCTGCCTGTGTCTCTGCCTTTCTCCCTCTCTCTGTGTCTCTATGAATAAATAAATAAATAAATAATCTTTTAAAAAAAGCTAGATTAAAAATTGTTAAAGACAATATTTTTAGAGCTGTTTCAGGTTCACAGCAAAATCAAGAGAAAGTTACACATATTTCCTATATCTCCCCTATGAATGCAAGCATCTCCCATTATCAATGCCTGCCCAGAGTGATACATTTGTTAAAATTGATGAACATACATTGACATATCATTATTACCCAAGATGTGATTACATTAGGGTTCACTCTTATTTCCGTACATTCTGTGTGTTTGGATAAATGTATATGACCTGTACGCAGCATTACAGTATCATACAGAGGAAAAATCCTCTTGTACTCTGCCTATTAATCCTTCCTTCTACTCCTGCAATTACTGATCTTTACAGTGTCTCAATAATTTTGCCTTGTCCAGAATGTCATAGTGGAATCATACAGTATGTAGTCTTTTCAGATTGGCTTCTGTTTTATAGTAATTTGAGTTTAGAGTTTCTCTGTCTTTCATGGTTTGATACTCATTTATTTTTTGTACTGAAATATTCCATAGTCTTCATGTACCACAGTTTATTTATCCACTCATCTACTAAAAGGCATCTTGGTTGCTTCTAAGTTTTGACAATTAAAAATAGAGCTGCTATAACCATCTGCATGCAGGCTTTTGTGTAGATACACATTTTTCAGTTCCTTTGAGTAAATATCAGGGGACCAAATTGCTAGATTAAATGGTAAGAATATATTTTGTTTTGCAAGGAATTTTCAAACTGCTTCCCAAAGTACCATTTTGCAATCCTATTAGCCACTAGGAAAGTTTCTAATGTGGCCAGCATTTGGTGTTTTCAGTGTTCTGGATTTTGGCTATTCAAATAGGTTTGTAGTGGCATCTCATTGTTTAAATTTGCATTGTTCTGATGACATATGATGTGGAGCTTTACATATGCTTGCTAACCATTTGTACATTATCTTTAGTGAAGTGTCTGTTAAGGTCTTTAGCTCATCTCTTAATCAAGGCTTTTGTTTTTCATTGTTGAGTTTTAAGAGTTCTTTGTATATTTTGGATAGTGCTTTCTCAGATGTGACTTGCAAATATGTTCTACTCTGTTGCTTGCCTTCTGTTCTCTTGACAGTGTCTTTAGTAGAGCCATTTTTACTTTTAATGAATTCTAGTTTACCAATTATTTCTAAGATCTTTGCAACATTTTTAATAAATATAATTATAAACTTAGAATGTGGCAATTCAGATGCTTTTACATATTTCTAGAATACTGAAAAAAACATTTTCATTATAAACTTTGACTATAAATAACAGGAATTACAGAAATTGTACATTCAGGTGAGCTTGGCAAGGCAAAGCCTACAAATTTTCTAATATACTAGATTCTAATTTAAATTTAGAAACCCAGTTATTAAAATAAATACAAAAAGCATTTGTGGAAGTAACAGAAAGTTCTCAACATGCTATGGATTTGACTTATTTTATTGTCACTCCACTGATTCTGAGAGAAGATTTGACAACAGAACTTTGGACACTCAGGATTTTTTATTTAAGCCACAATGGAATTCTCTGGCCCTTTTATGTTTTTGAGGTCTTTTTCTCAATCAACAGACATCCACGATTCCAGGTGCTGGAGACAAGGTATAGATTGATATCCATTTCATGTTTCGTTTCCTTTGATCTCTCATCTTAATTGTACAACATATTTGGCTCATATAATGACCCAGATTATCATTATTGTAGGATTTAAGTTCTTGGTGATGTCTTTATTGTGTTAGCCCAGCATTGTATTTACCAGAAATGTCAGGGGAAATGGTAATAAAACTTCCTTCTCTAAGTCTCCTGAGTTTGAGGCATAGTTCTCCTAAACTACCTTGTGTACCAGTAACCCAACTGCAGTGATTCTGTTCTCTGTCTCTTGTTCCAATGATTGAGAAGCCAAAAATGCACAAAAGGAAGTCTTAGCTTCCAGTTCATCAGGAACTTGATCATGTTGCTTATTAGAACAGTCTTCCTTTAGGTATCAGAAGCTCTTAAACCCAACAAAAACAAGATCTTGGGTGAAATAGGTGATGGGGATTAAGGAATATACTTGTGATGAGCACTGGATATTATATGGAAGTGTTGAATCACTGTATTGTACTCCTAAAACTATTACACTGTATGTTCACTAGCAGGAATTGAAATAAAAACTTGAAAAAATGTAAGCCCCTCTCCCCTAATGTGGGGGAAAGGAAGCAATTTCTTCATGTGGATTATTAGGTGTAACAATGGGAGGGGACACTTTGAATTTGAGTCCTAGCTCCACAAATAGTCCTAAGCTATTTGTAGACAATTGTAAGCTATTTGATTCACAGACCTATACATTCTGTCTATGGCTCCAGCAGTTGTCACTAGTGTGCCTTCACAAGGTCATTTCAGCATTCTGCCCAGCAAGTTACTTTTGGATAAGTAAATTATTTAGGCATGAACTGATTGCTAAACTTTCTTTTCTGCAAAATGTCAAACACAAGGTTGTGTGGAAAATCATGATAACAAAGAAGACATTCCATAATTTTGTGAATGGTGATGCTAGCAGAAGCACTGCAGGTAAAGAAGTCAAATTTGCTCCTAAAATACGTGATTATTCTTATGAACACAAAACACTATCAGGACATGATGGAAGAAGCTTAAGCAATAGATCTGCCATCAAGTGGTTGACTGGTTTCCCTCAGAAACTGTGCTCTGCTTTGGTCTCTGCCTTTGACAGGTTGGGCATTCCACAGAGGTTTTAGGAAAATCAGCCACGATGGGGGAGGGCCTTATTTGAGTATGTATAGCTTCCATCCTTGTTGTCCTGGATCATTTTACAGGTGCCCATTTAATAAGTAATAAGTTCCAGGGTGTCTGATGAAAGAAACGGACTGACATTCACAGGATAGGTCACTTTGTATTGATAAATACACCAAAGGTCAAAGACTCTTAGTGAAAAATGTATAGCAGTAGCATAACAGGAATTTTTAGCCAAAAAAGTGCTAGTGTAACTGAAAATATCAAATATAATTAACATTAAGTCACTACTAAATTCAAAAGGCTGATTTTGCCCTTCCAGCTCTGCTGTCCACCTTTTACATCTCATTCTTTGCCTTGGAAGATTGACCTGTGGAGACAACCTTGCCGTAATGGATGGCTTCCACTTACTGATTTGGGGCAGGAAAGCAGAGGAATGAGACAGGAGTCAGAGCTAATGGTCCCGGGCCCCTATATGAGAACAGGACTGGCCGTGCTCCAGTCAGAGGTACATACTCTACTCAGCTCTTTCCTCAATCTTCTGCCTCACTAGGGAAGTCTCCCAGTAGAAAGCTTTGGTTTCTGTTCTCAATTTGCTACCGTTACCAAAGATGTGGGATTTATGTGTCAAAATTTTCAACTTTATCTCAACTTTTGAAATTGATATTTCCAGAATTGTATTACTCTTTTTAGAGTGGGCATAAGGGAACTTTTTAGAGTGATAAGAAAGTTCCCAAACTGGATTTGGGTGACGTTTGTACACATCTGTGTATTTGCTAAAAATCATCCACATCTGTATATTTGCTAAAAATCTTCCAATCATTTACTTTTAATGAGTGAATTTTATGGTGTGTAAAGTAGACCTCACCAAAGCTGAGAAAAAAAAAAAAGATCTGAAATTTCTATCCTGTTTTGTAAATATTGGGCATTTTCTTCAAATACCAGGAAAGGTCATTGAAAAATAGAATTTCTTTCCTTTTTTTTAAAGATTTTATTTATTCATTTGAGAAAGAGAAAGAGCACATGAGTGGTGGGGAGGGGCAGAGGGAGAGGGAGAAACAGGCTCCCCACTAGGCAGGGAGCCTGATGTCAGGCTCCATCCCAAGACCCTGAGATCATGACCTGAGCTGAAGGCCGACCCTTAACCAACTGAGTCACCCAGGCATCCCTATGGTTTCTTTCCTAAATTCTCATCCCCCAAACCATTTTTTTTTTTGTATTTAAAGTGTCTTTAGAATGCCAAAAATTGCCAGGGTTTTTTTTTCTTCAAATTGTATTATTAAATTATTAGCATGGTTTGTAATCAATGTTGTTTTAGGATCAAGAAATTTAACTGTTAGGCAATTGTAAGCTATTATATTAAATCAAATATCACTGTATTAGGAAGTGTAATTGAAAACTCACATAGTTTGGCTAAACCAAAAGGGATGTATGTATCATGTAACTCAACTCTAAAACGGGCACAATTTCCATTACCCTGACTTTATGAGGTAATCGGTATTTTTTTTTTAAAGAACCACATCTGATATTAAATTCAATATGTGGTGGACAGTTGAGAAATTATGTGTTATCTAGGTCATGAGAAATAAACTTTAAGAAAGAGAAAGAAAACATTTCCTCTGAGGTTTTCACAGTAGATGAAACTACACACTTGTTTGTACCCTGAGTGGACAATTTGAGGACTAGATCTGATCAGCAGCAGATTTATTATTTTTCTTATAACATATTATACTTAAAAAAAAGGAACATACACATATACACATATATATTCATTGAAGATGCAAGACGAAGAAAGTTACATGACATTGAATTTACAATTGAAGAAAAGGAGTTCTAGCCAAATATTTCAACTTAAACATAAAGGTATGGAATTCAGGTTTTTTTTTCAATTAATGTGAATTAATATGAGTATGGATTTAATATGGGTTAATATTAATATGAATATGGACAGTAATTACCAACATTCTCCTCTTTACTGTTCTTGGACTATTTTATTTTTTGGTGCTTTTCTCTTTCTCTGCCTCTGTCCTGTCTTTCTGTCTCTCTGGCTCTCTGTTTGTCTGTCTCTCATTTATCAAGGCGAAGGCTAACAATTATTTGCCTTTAAGTAACATTTTGAATCACATAATTTCCTAAGGACATTTTCAAGAAAAATACACAGTTATAGTTAACAAAATTGAAATGAATACTTGGTGCCAGTTGTCCACCTCTGTATCATTCATAAAAATAGCATCTTTAGTACTAGTTTTTAATTCACCGTGTCAAAAACTTTAAAATATGTTTTTTACGAGGTGGAAAATTTTGTTTTGGGAAGTAGAGCTATTAACCCGAAAGACCACAAAATGTAATGGTTTTTCTGTGTAAACTTTTATTTCACACTCAGATTGTAGATGGCACTCTGAAGCCAAAATGTGTTTTGGTTCAGGAAAGGAGCTCAGGAAGCTACAAATAATAAATGTGCAACTCATAGCTATTTAAGTGGCATATACTAATATTCATCCTTTACCAATAGTTTCCTTCACTAATAGTAATGTTTTGCTAATATTTGGTAAAGCTTCAGGTATGACATAAATTTGAATCTAATTGACAATTTAAACCCTGTCATTATATACAGAGCTTTTACTCAAATGGAGCAGTGTAGGCATATGAAAAATAAAACAGTAGTCACTCTTAAAGAGTTTACCATATAAAGAGAAGCTGCAGCATCACTATTACATGGGTTAGAAAAAATTTTAGGATTTTTTTTTTAGGTTAAAATAGCAGGTATCAGGAGTCATATTTAGTTCTGATTTGTATTACACCCTTAGTAAATGAAATGGGTTGAATGACTTGTGAATATTACATTAAAGCGAATTATTAATTAGAAAATATATATTTGTGTGAATATATATGTGTGTATCTGTAAGTGCACATGGACACATGAGCCTGTGTGTGTGTGTGTGTATGCATGCTTGGGGAGTTATTAGGTGTATACATTAAAATTCTTTATCTGACTAGTCAATTATGTCAAATGTTAGCAATTTCTTAAGATTCAATATACCATGCATCATAGCTCTAATCACGCAGTTACCATTACTAAATAAAATAGATAAGCATTTTTCTATTGATTTAGATTTTAAGCTTTTGATTGCCTAATAGCCTTTGAAATTCAAAACTAATAATATATGCAATCCTATTATCACAGTTGCTTTCACTTCTTGAAAATGTACTTTTCTAAGAGAAGTCATGTGATTAATCTCGCAGATTGTTCTGTGATGTTGCACTGGTATAAAGTCTTATTGGGAATATCTGGAACAGTAAATGGCATTCTGCTCTTGACTTTGATCTCCCTGTCCTTACTGGGTAAGTTAAAAGATCTTAAAAAAAAATTAGAAAATATTTACTATTTTCTTATGAGTCTTTTCATATTTATTTATTATTTGTTTTGTTAACAAAGGCTTAATAGGAAGCTACTAATATAAAGCTGTATATTATATTCTGTATTAATGTATTTAATATGTAGTCAAATCAGGTAAGTATCTTGTTCTCAAATGGCATGCAGTCTAACAGGAAGAAAATGTGTGAGCCTATGTGTATGTCTGTGCGATGTGTATTGGGAAACCCTATTTTTGGATTTCTTAGAAACCTGTGAATAGATAGAATTCCATTATTTTTTAAAAATTTTTATGCTTTAAGTTTATATTTAGTTTATACTATATATATATATGTATATATATATATATACTACTATACCCCAACATTACTATAAATTTCCCAACCAAGAAAAAAAACTCTTAAAATAAAAAAAAACAATAAAAAAAGAATAATCATGGTGAGAAATCTCTAATGAAAAAAATAGATATTAAATAAATAATTATGGTAGAACAGGCTAAGCACAGTGTCATAGGTTTCAGCAAAACACGACATTAAGAAAGCATGGAAAGAGCATGTATACTTTCCTTAGGGGGGAATTTTGCTTTATTTACTACTGTGTCACCAGTTCTTAGCCCAATGCCTGGCATAGAACAGATCCTCAACAAATACATATTCTATAAATGAATTAATTATGTAATATTTGAAATTATTTTTCATTAAATAAACATTAAAGTAAGAAAGAAACTTTCTAGTTATCCCTTCAGTTGTTTCTTGTTCCAATCATCAGAATCATTGTGAAGAATTTGTGTTTAGAGCCCTGCACAGAGAGAAGATATTTACTCAATGCTAAAATAATTCTGTTTTTTAAGTTTCTCAGGGAGTATTGCTAAAATGCCAAGAAGGAAAGAATTCAAATATCACCCAACATGATGATATTGGAAACCTGGAAATGAATAGTGGCACAAGAGGAAATATAAATAATAAGGACACAGGCCTTTGCGGTTCAAAAGCTACAGACCATACAGGTATCTCAAGACTGGCCCTATACTAGTTTTAATAGTTTTGGCTTTCTAAGTTTGAAAACTCATGCTTAACAGGTATGCAGTAAATTACATCAGCAAATAAAGATTTGATGTAAATCTACTTTTCATTCAACATTTCACATATATATATAATTTATTATTATTATTTTTTGCAGTGGGAAGAGAGGTATGAAAAAGAACATAACAAATAGGCTCTTCCCTTCAGGAATTTAACATCAAATAGAAACACATAAATATGGGAAGTTAGTTGTGATTATAAGGTAATGTGTAGCAACTATTTTTTGTCCCTAATTTATCGTTTTGAAATACCAAATGAATGAAGGTAATTATACATAACAACCTATCCATGGTGATTTTAAGTTCAGAACTTCCAATTATACAAAATTTTCAGAAACTATCCCTTCTACTTCTAATTTTGTTTTACTTTAACTTTAAAGCACCTGACTTGTTGAGCTTTCAACATTTGTTTTATAGTATATGTGAGAAATGTGCAGAGTATTATATAATTATTTATCAAAGAATTTTCTCCTGGGTGGCTCCTGGGTGGCTCAGTTAGTTAGGTCTAGGACTCTGGATTTCAGCTTAGGTCATGATCTTGGGGTCCTGGGATCAAGCCCCGAGTAGGGCTCCACATTCAGGAGGGATTCTGCTGGAGATTCTCTCTCCCTCTCTCTTTGTTCCTCCCCACCCCCCTGCTATAAAAAATAAAAAATAAAATAAATAAATAAATAAATAAATTCTTTGAAAAAAGGATTTTCTCCCATCCACTAATTTGTGTTGTCCTTTTTATCACGTATGAAAATATCATATGTATTATGGTTTACTTACTGATACTCTTTTCTTTTGGATTATGTATGTGCTTTACATGTGCAGGTCCCAAGCGAATTGAAATACTGTAATTTTAATGTATATTTTAGACTCTGGCAAATTCATCAGTATGTTGGATATTACAATAGAACTTTTTCAGAGGCAAGAAAGCTATGATATGTAAACATGGAATCATATAGACACCATTAAGCGTTTATGAAAGTGAATCTAAATACTGTATGCCAAATTGTAAGATATTGATTTCCTATTGCTTTTTTCCTTCTTTTTAAATTGAGGACATATTGAGCATGAAGTTAACACTTAAAATAAAACAATTCAATGGCATCACGACATTTGAATATGCAACCACTATATCTATCTAGTTCCAAAACATTTTCATTATCCAAAAAGAAATCTTATTCTCAATAAGCAATTCCTCATTCCCTCTCCTCCAGTTTTTAGCAGCAACTAATCTTTCTGTCTGCGTGGATTTACCTATTTTGGATTTTCATATGACGGACGCATACAATATTTCACTTGTTTAAAAAAAGATTTTATTTATTTATTCATGAGAGACACAGAGAGAGAGGCAGTGACATGGACAGAGGGAGAAGCAGGCTCCATGCGGGGAACCTGATGCGGGACTTCATCCTGGGACTCCAGGATCACGCCTTGGGCCAAAGGCTAGGCGCTAAACTGCTGAGCCACCCAGGGATTCCCAATATTTCACTTTCTGTGTCTTGTTTCTTTCACTTAGCATAATATTTTCAAGGTTCATCCATGTTGTATTATATATCAGCATTTTATTCCCTTTTTATGACTGAATAGCATTCCTGTTTGTATATAACCATGATTTGTTTAAGGTGGCAATACTAATCAAAGTGATCTGCAGATTCAAAGCAATTCCTATCAAAATTCCAATGGCCTTTTTTTTTGCAGAAATGGACAAGGCAATCCTAAAATTCATGTGAAATTGAAAGAAATCCTGAATAGCAAAAACAATTTTGACAAAGAAGAAAAAATTTGGAAGACTCACATTTTTGTCAAAACTTAATGGGATGGAGAGAATGAATAATTTTGGAGTGATGAAAAGATTTTGGAATTAGATAGTAGTTGTGTTTGCACACTGTGGATGTACTAAAAATTCATGGCATTTGCACTTTAAAGTAGTTCAAATGGTGAATTTATGTTACATGAATTTTACTTCAATAAAAAAGAGATTTTAATGGCTGTAAGTTTGAATAATTATACTGACCTGAATTCATATTTATACATACAATTAATTTTCACTCACTATTATGCCAAAGTCTCAGATATTTTCAATTGAAGAGCCCAGTTTAATTTAAGAAAATCAAATAACTTGAACTTGAAATTATATAGACACTGAAAAACTATTATTCTCAATATTATTTAACATCAAAAGGGAGTTATAAAGGAAAGATTTATGCACATAAAATAGAGAGAAATTCAAAACCTTTATAGGTTAAATTCCAAGGGAATGGCACAAATAATATTTAATCTCACAGGTAATCTTAATGTAATATACAGCTTAAATGGTTCATGTTATTTTAGTAATTATATTAAATCTGGACATGGAAAACAAATCTCCTTTTGTCTAAATTTTGCTTCATCTTACTAAATTAATTTCTTAGTTCTCATGAATTATCATTTGTAATTTGGGCATCTTGTAAATCACAGCAAAAACACTTTCTTGTGAGTGATTTTTATTGTACTGCTCTACCTTTATTTATACAACACAGAAGTATTCAATTTTCAGAAATACATATGTAACTTAATTTTCTTTGTTTCCTCCATTTCCCAGGGTTGTGCCCATCGGAATGGCTCAAATATCAAGAAAAGTGTTATTGGTTCTCTAATGAGATGAAAAGTTGGAGTGACAGTTATGGCTATTGTTTGGAAAGAAAATCTCATTTACCAATCATTCAGGACCAACTTGAAATGGTATGTGGTTTAGTATCAGGGTTATGACATTAGTCTTTGTGCAGTTGAAAATAGTTTTCCTGAAGATGATTATCATATGATTTCACTCATATGTGGAATTTAAGAAACAAAACAGAGGATCATAGATGGGAGGGAAAAATAAAATAAGATGAAATCAGAGAGGGAGACAAACTATGAGACTCTTAACTATTGGAAACAAACTGAGGGTTGCTGGAGGGCTGGTGGGTGGAGGGATGGGGTAACTGGGTGATGAGCATTAAGGAGGGCACTTGATGTAATGAGCACTGGGGATTATATACGATTGATGAATGAAAAAACTATACCTTTGAAACTAATAATACTAATTATTAATTAATTAATTTAATTTTAAATTCAATTAATTGAAATTAATTAATTAATTGAAATTAATTAATTAATTGAATTTTAAAAAACATTATGCTAAATGAATTTTTTTAAAAATGGCTTTCCTCAAGGGGCACCTAGGTGGCTCAGTCCGTTAATCATCCGATTCTTGATTTCAGCTCAGGTCATGATCTCAGGGTCCTGACATCCAGCCCCCCTCATCAAGTTTGCACTTAGCACAGAGTCTGCCTGGGGTTCCCTCTTTCCTTCTCCTTCTGCCCCTCCTCTCTCTCTCATTCTCTCTCTCTCTTGCAAATTGGGATCCCTGGGTGGCGCAGCGGTTTGGCGCCTGCCTTTGGCCCAGGGCGCGATCCTGGAGACCCGGGATCGAATCCCACATCGGGCTCCCGGTGCATGGAGCCTGCTTCTTCCTCTGCCTGTGTCTCTGCCTCTCTCTCTATCTCTCTGTGACTATCATAAATAAATAAAAATTTAAAAAAAATAAATGAATAAATTCTTTTAAAAACATGGCTTTCCTCAAATTTCTTCCCACATTTCAATTAAATTATCATTTATCTTGATTACTGAGTTTTTAGCACCCTCCTGCATTTTATGCTCAATGTCAGTGCCTTGCTTGTCTCATGCTAGTTAGTCCTTGGCTGAATACTTGTATTCAATTTACAAGTGGCATATATGTATGTGTATGTATATAATAAATATATAGTGTACACAAATAAGTTATGAATTGATTAGTTAAAAATGTTCATGTAGGATGCTAGTTGTCAAAAAATTCTAAATCTTACTTAGTATGTCTGAATGATTAAAATATTATCTTCACTTAGTTGCTTATTACTCACTTTTTAGGCTTTTATACAGAAAAACCTAAAACAATCAAACTACGTGTGGATTGGACTTAACTTTACATCCCTGGAGAAGACATGGACCTGGGTGGATGGTTCTTCATTAGATTCAAATATGTGAGTCTTTCCAAAAACAGTGTCTGATTTACTGTCTATTGTAGAACTTATGTTCATAAAGCACCTCCCCCTAAGTTCACCAAAATCAACTCTGAAATAGTTCTTGAAACTAAAGAATGTGAAAGGATGAAAATTAATTTTAATGTTTTACTGGAGTAATGATGAATATTTTGGTCTTGTTTTCAAAGCAAAAAAGACTTGAAAACAATAATTGTGCATTTGTTTAAAAACTATACCATATAGAACAATGGAAAGAAGACTAGAATGGGGTATGGACACAGATTTACTCTTAGCTCTTTCATTTCTAAATAGGATCTTTTGGAATTCTGTGCCAATGACAGGCAGTAATACTAAGTAATACTAAGTTACAGAGATATTGTAATGTTTAATGAATCAAGGGATTTGAAAATGCCCTGAAATCTGAATGGCCTTTTAATGGAGGGTATTAGTTAAAAATACAAATGGATGTCTTCAGCAACAATGATTAACAATATATTTACCCTTTCTTCTACAGATTCATCATAAAGGGGCCAGCTAAAGAGGATAGCTGTGCTGCCACCAACGAAAACAAAATTTATTCTGAAACCTGCAGCAGTGTTTTCAAATGGATTTGTCAATCAATCAATAAGCAATGATCAAAGTTTTTGCCTATTAGGTTCTAATATTAATCTTAACAAGTAAGAATTTAAAACTACCAAAAAAATAGAACTGCAATTAAACAGCAAATATCTTCTCCATTTTCCTTCCATTATCTACATTGGTCCTAACCTTAGAGTACCCCATCCAAACAATCTAAAATACATCCTTCCAAAGTTTTATGAGGTAATATAATTCAGTGTGAGTCCATACATTTGCACTCAGGATTTTTACTCATTTTTATTTTACAACAAATGTGATCAAATATATCTACTTTTCTGTACTGTGCTTGTTTAATTTGTAACAATATTCTATGCAAATTTTGTATAATTCTGAATTGCATTATAGTGTGGATTTATACATCTTTGTACTGCTTTGTTGATGAGCATTAACTTTGTTCTCAGGTTTTCCTACTATAAACTATGCTGCAATAAACATTCTGAATATCTTTTTAAAAAGTAGCACCTTAACAACAAAAAAAATAAAAAGTAGCACCTTTTATTTCTTTGATATAAACCTTAAAACTGGAGATTATGACTAAAAAGCATTAAATATGTGGTTTGCTTTAGATTTTATACAATTTTAATCTAAATTTAGAAACTATCAAACTTCTAAGAAGATTACAGGTATAGAGGAAAAGCACTTTCCTTTCTCCTGAACCTTCTGAGAATTACTTGCCAGATTGATACATTTTATTATAAAATTTCAAGTATTAGTGGATACTTTTGTGTATATTTTCTACAAAAAAAATCCCCTACTGGGGATGCCTGGGTAGCTCAGTGGTTGAGCATCTGCCTTTGGCTCAGGGTGTGATCACAGTCCCTGGGATCGAGTCCTGATGTTGAATATGTCAGTATAGGATCTCTTAGAGTAGATGTTGATCCTAAATGTATGAAGGCAATTGCCTAAGAAGGAGTGAGAAGAGAGAAGAGAAAGGCCTAAAGCTGCAGGAAGATGGAATAATATGACAGGAACAGAGAGTGTGTACTGAAATTGAAAAGAGGAGGGATGCTTGGGTGGCTCAGGGGTTGAGCAACTGTCTTCGGCCTAGGTTGTGATCCTGGGGTCCTGGGATCAAGTCCCACATCAAGCTCCCCAGAGGGAGCCTGTTTCTCCCTCTGGCTATGTCTCTGCCTCTCTCTAGGTGCCTCTCATGAATAAATAAATAAAATCTTAAAAAAAAAAAAAAAGAAATTGAAATGAGGAGAGGTCAGGAGCAAGGAGGAATCCCAGGGGAATAGGGTATCACAGAATACTTAGAAGATAGTATTTAAAGAAGAAGAAATAGAAACATAATTTTAAATTCTGCTTGAGACAACATGTGAAACGTTAACCGAAGCTCGTTCACTGGGTATGCAAACACAGACTGGCATTACTATTACTTGGTGAGAGTTGCTTGTGTGCATTTTGCGGAGTGGTACAAGATGTGACTAGACTGAGATGCTCGGAGGACACATTTTCCTTCATTTAAAGAAAGACTGAAACAAGGAAGGGACATTCTAGCTCAGGCTTGTATCAGAGAAAGATGGAACAGAAAAATGGAAGCAAGCTGATCTTGCTAATACAGTGTATCAGATTGCTAGGGCCACCATAGCAAAGTACCAAAAACTGAGTGGCTTAAAACAACAGAATTTTATTTTCTCGCAGTTCTGGAGACTAGAATTCCGAGATCAAAGTGTCTGTTGTGTCGTGCTCTCTCAGACTGCTCCAGGGGAGAATCCTCTCTTGCCCCTCTGGTCTCTCATGATAGCTGGTAATCCTTGGCATTCCTTGGCTTCTAGATACATCACTTTAGTCACATGGACACCTTTTCTCTGTGTCTTCACATAGTCTTCTCTTTGTATTTGTCATTAAATTCAAATTTTCCTTATTTATAAAGACACCAGTCTTATAGATTAGGGAGATTTCAACCCATCCTAATGATTTCATTTTATCTATTTCATTTTCTATGAGTCTATTTCTAAATGAGGTCACAATCTGAAGGCTGAGGGTTTGGACTTCAACCTGGGGACATAATGAAACTCATAAAAGAGAAGAGGAATTTATTAAATCTACACATGACTAAAACTTATAAATATTACTACTACAATACAGAGTAGCATTTATTGTTTTTCATATTAAATATGCATAAATAGCTATTAAATAAATGAACACAATTGTTATCTTCAACCGAAATGAACCTGTGTAATTACTGACTGATAAATTGGTCTTGTAAAGACTTGCTACTAGGTCTGACAGATCCTGGAAATCTGCTTTTTTTTTTTTTGGCAGAACTTCTGTTTAAAGAAACAATTTAACTAAAATGTATTACAAAATTCATGAGCTCATGAAAGGTGTTATGATTTATCTATAAATATTCAGAATAGTGGATAGAGGAGATCGATTATGCATTTGCTTATTGTCCAGTGAGTGTGCAAGCAGGTTTTTCATAATGTCCACACATTGCTTCTTCCTGCTCAGGTCCAAAGACCATCTCCTGCTTCTTTCCTGGTAAGAGTGTCTTTCCTGTCTAGTTTCATTTCTCCTGAGCAAAAGGTAACAATGGAAAAAAGTATCTTAAAAACAGCGGTGGGGGTGCAGCCCTGGTGGCTCAGCGGTTTAGCGCCACCTTTGGCCCAGGGTGTGATCCTGGAGACCCAGGATGGAGTCCCACGTCGGGTTCCCTGCATGGAGCCTGCCTTTCCCTCTGCCTGTATCTCTGCCTCTCTCTCTACTCTCTGTGTATTCTTATGAATAAATAAATAACATCTTTAAAAAAAAAGCATAACAAGGGTAGTCTTCTAGTTATAAAGAGGAAAATTTCCAGGTATAAAATAAATAAGAGATGAGAATACAATGAGGAATATACTTATTAATAAGTAACTGTAGGGTGACAGAAGATAGCTTGATTTATCATGGGATCACTTTGTCAATGTATATACATGTTACATAACTATGTTGTACATTTAAACTGTTATAATATTGCATTCTAACTAAGCTTCAATAAAAAAACCCAAAAAAACAAACAAAATAAAAAATATAAATTAAAAAGAGAAAGGTAGCAATGCTGTTATTACTCACACTATCATGGCTCTTAGAAATTTGTTTTTATTGAAACAACATGGATCTCCTTGAGTCTGCACTTGCTTAGTATCATTTACTTCATTCTGATTACATTATATCATACTTTTCATAAATATTCTTTTCCTGTGACTCAAAGGTTGGGGCTAGAATGCATTGATAATCACAAATGTAAATCTCATCTAAAATATGCACAAAATATGAACAATAATTAAATTTTTTAGACTTTAAATTTACCATTCACAATTTCATCAATGTGACACAACACATCTTCTCATCATATCTTCATTGAATTATTGAAACAATAATCCCAATAATCCCTCCAGAGAAAATTTCAGGACAAGCACATTCATGAATTTAGGCACAGGAATATTAAAAAAAAAAAACAGAATAAATCAATTGAGAATAAATATGATATGACATCATGACCAAGTTGAATTTTATCTGGGAATTCAAAGTAGTTATTTAACATTAGAAAACATGTGTCATTAACATTGAAAGATTACGAAAGAACATCAAAACAGATAAAGAAAACAAAAACATATAAGAAAATTTAAAAAAAATTCAGTCCCTTTCTATTAAAAAAATATTTTTAGGAAATAGGACTAGAAAAGAACTGCCTTAACCTAAAAAAGGTGCATAAAAATTAAATAAAATGCTGATAATGTTGAAATGTTAGAAACATTTTCTTTAAAATGTGAGACAACCCCAAGATATTCACAGCCCAAATTGTCTTGGCAGTTCTACAAATTTTAATTAGACAAGAATTAAGTAATAGTTATAAGAAAAAATAAACCTTATTATTAGATGCTATTTTTATCATTTTAAAAGAATCCACAAATTATTAGAAATTATGAGTTTTCAGAAAGTATGTTGAACAGGAGAAGAATAATGCAGTTACATTTCCACAAAAAAGTAACTATTTTAAAAATAATAAAATTGCATAATTGTAAAAGCCAGATACATTTGATGAGGACACACATAATAAATAACATGCAATGACTGGCTAGAAAAACTATAAATCATATAAGAAGAAAAACACCAATGTCAATTATATATTACAAATGAGTAAAGAAATAATATATATAAAACACTTTTTCTTAAAGTATTTTATTTATTTATTCATGAGAGACACAAAGAGAGACAGAGACACAGTCAGAGGGAGAAGCAGGCTCCTCACAGGGAGACCAATGAGAGATTTGATTCCCGGACTTGGGATCATGCTCTGAGGTGAAGGCAGATGCTCAACCACTGAGCCACCCAGATGTCCCAATACAACACTTCTTAAATTGATCTATAGATCCTATGTAATTACAGGAGTCTTCTAAAATTGTTGTCAAAAAGTAAAGATCCAGGTCATCTGAAAAATAAAGTAAGTTGAAGGAAATTATATGAATAATTATTAAGATGTATTACCAGGTTAGATCATTAAAGCAGTGAAAAATTAACTTATATAGAGAGAAAGAAAAAATATTACAAAAATCATGGGTACCCATGTTGTAATTCCACTATAGAAACATTAGTGCATTTTCCTCCTGCAGATCCATTTTCTTTCTGCATAGCATCTAGCTGTTGCTACACCATCATCATCGAGGTAAGCACATTTTTCATTTCCTCTCACAAGAAACCTACAAGGGATTAAACATCACGTACTAAAAAAAATGCTCTGATTTCTCACTTGCCCAATGACCCAATTTTTTAAAGTATCTGTACAGAGTCCTGAAAAAGTGTGCTGTGGCACAGTCCTCTCTTGCAAAGAGGAAGATATCTGTACCAAATTAGACTGAAAGAGTCTCTCATCCAAGAATTTTTATAACTGTTAAACTGATGTTAAGATAGTGATGTGTAATCAGTGGAACTACCAATTTATATAAACCAATAATTCTTAGAACAAGGCGATTTTGCTTTCTGCTCTCCACTTCGCTTCCCAACACACACATACACAAGTCACAACTGGCAACAGCTGGAGACATTTTGGGTTGTCACAAAGCAGGTAGAGGGATTGCCTAACAGAAAAAGCCAGAGATGTTGCTAACATTCAAAAATGCATGAAACAGCACCCCTTCTCCACAACAGAGAATTATTCAGTCCAAAATGTCAGTTGTGTTGCTGTTGAGGAATTCTAATATAAACTAAATAGTAAGTGGCTGGCAGTCACCATTGGGGTAGTTATGCTGAGATCATATGTGGAAGATATAATGGAAGTATAAAATGGAAGATATGAAGCTCAAATAAAATTAGGTTAAAATCAACAGTTAAGTTTAACTTGAACTGTAAAAGATGTCAGCAAAAAGGCAGCATGAACTTTGAATAATAGATATAAATTTGAGAAGACAGGTTAAAATCAGGCAAATGTTTTTTGGATTTTTTTTTTTTTTTTGGTCTGTGTTTATAAATCTCAGATCTTTATTTTCAAAATACTGAACTAAGATCTCCCTCTTACCTCCTGATTTCCAAAGTCCCTGGTTGATTTCTTGGAACTAATCTCAATACATAATACAGTTTTCCCTCCCTCACTTTTTCCAACATACACCCAAAGGTTCTGGAGAAGGTTATGTTATCAAAATTTTAATAATCTCCAAAAGAAAGAAACTCACCATTTGTTAAATATGGTTCCATTTATCCATTTTCCTGATTTATTTTCTGTCATTTCCAGTCCAATCCAGTGATCAGAAGTGCATTTGTATCGCCCAAGAAAATTCTTTAGAGACAAAATAAATTTTGTTTTATTTTTTTAGCTTTTGCTACAACCTTTTGTGACTCCCTTGCTTTGGAGGTTGTGAAAAGCAAGGCAACAAATGTTCAACTGCTGCTTCACCAGAAAATAGCTATAGGATTTTGAAAAAATATTTTATCCTCTGACCCTTAGTTTTCCTACTTGTAAGCAAATATGTGAGATAAATTTTCCTTAAGATACTTTTTGATTCCAAATTGATAAATCTTCAATATGGAAATCTATTCCTCCAGGATCTTAACGCTGTAAACTCCTGGAAAGCCAGAGTTTGCAATTGACTTCTTGCACAGCCTTTCTAGTCATCAGATATGTACTATAATGCTTTCTCACTTCCCAGTAAATACTAGTATATTGATTTTTAATATTATGTTTTACTTCAGATACTCTCCCAATAAGATTGCTTATGCACATGGAGGTGCATTGATGCGCCCACATGCACACAGACACCCTTCATCTATCCAATTCCTTTAGAATTTAATTCTCAAATTTTGTTTTTCTGCCCAAAATTTCTATTTCTAAAGAGATCATTCAGGAGAAAAATATTATTTTATCCTCATAGTTCACCCTTTTCATTCAACGTGGAAATTTCTTGTTGCCTTGGAGCCTTTTTAGCCATAGAATTAGACACAGAAAGTCATTGAGTCTATTATGCCACTAAATGCCTGGTAAACCACAAGTTTGACATTGTACCACTCCATGTTTCAATTTTATGATAGATATAAGGGATACAGTTCACAACACTATGGTCCATTTTTATTAACAGTGACACTAATAACCTTTGGCATTTTAATATACTATTTTATCCATCATTTCATAAATGTATTTGAAAAAAATATTTAACTTATTGAACTAACTTTGGAGTTTATAAAAGAACAGATTAATCAAACACTTTCCCTGGATTTACAGGGCTTCATTTATAGTGAAGAAATTTATGTAAACATAGAGTTAGAAAATATCCTTCTGGACGAGTAGAAGATTATGAATGAAATAAATACAAAGTGAAATTTTAGTTTACAAGAAAGAAATATCTGAATCTTTATAGGGCACTTGCTTATTGGATGTGCTCCAAGAGGTATATCTGGAAAGGAAGAGTAGAATATTCCATGATAAATACAGAGGACTAAGAAGAAGGAAGAAGAGGGCAATTCAAATTTTAGGCTTTGGAAAGAGCTTGCTTGAAGACAGAAAAAAAATGTGAGAAAGGATAAATGTATTGACCATCAGCACTCTATATGTTATTGGATAATTGGGAAAATTGGATTAGTTTAAGTAGTTGCGGTCTTAGTATCAGGGAACCAGGAGGTAAGCTTCCTAAAGCCTGTTCTTCGAAAAAATATTAACTATTATTTGCTCACTAAAAAAAACACTCATGTGGCTTCTTGTTAAAGATATAAGATAACTTTATGTAAGGGGAAATATATATGAAAAATATTTCATGACAGAAGCTATATCTCATTTTAGCTAAGGAAAACATTTTGTAATCTAAGTAAACATATATAACATTTAATTAAGCGGTTTTAAATAAACAGTCCTTTAAAATTCTTCTATATATTATTTTTATCACTCCTTTACAGATAGCTTTACATCATTTTGTCACTCACTTAAATTTGGCCCAAGTTATGTAGTAGTACATATAGGCAGATGACCTTCAAGCTATATTAGGAAATTGTAGGATCAAAGTCTCTTTTCTTGATCCCAAGGGTATAGTCATTATTAACTGATATATTTAATGATGTCTCAAGTTCAAAACTAATTATTTTGGTGTGCTTATATCTTTGTGTTCCATGATATGCACTATTTTTGTTAGCCTTTGCTGACAAGATTCCTATAAATGAAGATTTTAAAAATATTTTGCCTTGTTATTTCTTTATCTCTCAAAAATGTTATTAGTACTCATCATTTTTCCATCTTGCTGCTAGTTTAGGCATTTTCTCCCAAGAGGAACTGTAAAGGACAATTCAAGAATTTGTTTATTTATTCATTTGTTTTTTATTAGATCTCACACATGAGTGAAATTATATTTTGACTTTAGCTTTTAAAAAGACTAACCACGAGTAAAAACATATGCTTAGCACATAAATGACTCAAGGAAGTATTTATCAGTATTTTTAGTCCAAGTCCAGAAGTATTTAGCTTCACAAACCTTTGTTAAATTTCTAGATATCCTTTACTCACAGGATTTTTGCATGTAATCAACATTTATTTTAAAAATGTCCATTAAGCTTTTAATTTGTACCTGCCTTTATGGTATAGAAATGCGGCAATTTCAAATAAAACATAGTGTGTGTTCACAGGCCTTTTAGTGAAGTATGAAGCTCATACTTCAGTCTAAAAAGACTTTCAGTTACATATCTATTCTATTACTGGTAGTAGTGCTCTGATGGAAGTTGATATGGGACCTTGGAGAAAGCAAAGAAAGACTGAGAAGTCAGGGGTACTTTCCTCAAAGGGCATAGACTTAAGAATCCCATCCGTCCTGAAACAATTCTGTCTTTGTGGCGTACTGACTTTTAAAAGTCCCTGGACTGGCGTACTGACTTTTAAAAGTCCTTTAAAAAGGATTCCAAATATTTTCAAGTTCTTCTTTTTTATACTCCTTAAAATACAAAGATAGCTATCCAGTGTACTACTTGATACAAGTCTTACACTATTCAAACCAAACATCACCAGGTTTTTCAGTTATATCTCACATGGCATGTTCTAAAAATCTTCTGCATAGACAGGCATGTGTGAAAAATTTTAGAAATAATAATACCATTTGAATATTTCCAAAGCCCCTATTTAAGAAATGTAAGAATTGTGTATTAATTACCATTTCTTCCTTGGTATCAATCATAGTTAGGTCAGCCTGTTGAGTTACACAGTTGTGTCTACTTGAAGTCCAATCCCCTTCTTCTTTAGAAAAATAATAGCATTTGTTCTGGAAACCAATCCAATCATCTGGGCAGGAATACTGAGTACTCTTATGTTCTAAAACTAGAAATGAGATGAGACAAACACATATATTAAGGGCCAGATGAAATAATGTGCTACAGTATTTTGAGATCAATGGGGAAAGACAAGATTATGTTGTAAAAAATTATGATCATGACCAGAATTGCATATCATGTAACAAGCTGAAAGACAAATTTCATGTTAGATTAAATGACAACAGTTCAGGATTTGACAGGACACTGATGTTCCTTTCAACTCCAACCCCAGTGATAGAACATCCGTTTCATGAGATTTTACTTGTGTTAAATCACCTTTACCACTTTTGGGTAAGTGAAATATAATGAAATCCTAGCATTATCTGGGGGTAATAAAAATACTAATTTATGTTAGACTGTCATACTCTAGGGCATATGTTTTAATGTATAAGAAAGCAATGAAAATAATAAAATAGAATATGTAATTAACAATATGTGTGTTTGCTTATTGTCCACTAGAACGACCATTACTGTATGGCTCTGAGTTAACCACTGAAAAGAACCCAGATGAGATTTTGAAGGTGGAGGTAAAACAGAACCTTTATCCTTGGAGAATTAGGTAAAATGAACTTCGCAGGCCTTTTAAGGAATTTGCCGTTAGTAGTCTCAGCATCTAGATGTATTCTTAGATCTTCCTCTAATCTCTAGGTTCTCCAAACTCACTAGTGCTTTCAGCCAAAATCACTAGTGACTATTTCTCCTCCAGCTACACAGCTTTCCAGACCGTTGCTCCTCAACTCCTTCCACAGTCATGCTATTCCTAATTCCCATACTAAAGTCCTATTTTTGTAACTTTTTCAGTGTCTATTTTCTTTTGGGTACCAAAAGTGAATCCAAGTGCACAAAACCGGCAGCCCGGTGGCTCAGCGGTTTGGCGCCACCTTCAGCCCACGGTGTGATCCTGGAGACATAGGATCAAATCCCACGTTGGGCTCCCTGCATGGAGCCTGCTTCTCCCTCTGCCTGTGTCTCTGCCTTTCTCTCTCTCTCTCTCTCTCTCTCTCTGTCTCTCATGAATAAAGAAATAAAATCTTTAAAAAAAAATAAAGGCACAAAACCTTAATGATGAGCTATGGTATTGGTTGTCCACGTGATTCACTTTGAAGGCATTGATTCAAACACCAACCATAAATGGGATGCTGGTGACCTATAGTATGCGAAGGTAAAACAGTTAAATTATCACCTATAGTCACATGATGCCAAGTACCTATAGAATGTAAAACTTTTACACCTTTTTCTTTTTTAAATTCCAGTTAGTTAACATACAGTGTTACATTAGTTTCAAATGTACAATATAGTGATTCAACACTTCCATACATCTCCCTGTGTTCATCACAAGTGTACACCTTAATCCTCATCCCTATTTCAACCATCCCCTACCTGCCTCCCTTCTGATAATTATCAGCTTGTTCTGTATAATTAAGAGGTTGTTTCTTTTTTTGAAAAAGATTTTATTCATTTATTTCAGCAAGAGATTATAAGAGCAAGTGAGAGAGCACAAGCAGGCGGAGCTGCAGAGGGAGAGGGAGAAGAAAGCTCCCCATCAAGCAGAGAGCCCACCATGAGGCCCAAGCCCAGTACCCCAGGATCATGACCTGAGCCTAAGCTGAAGGCAGACACTTAACCAACTGAGCTACCCAGGAGGCCCAATAATTTGTTTCTTGGTTGTCTCTCTCTCTTATTTTTTCCCCTTTTGCTTCTTTGTTTTGTTTCTTAAATTCCACATATAAGTGAAATATGGTATCTTTCTTCTCTGACTAATTTATTTCACTTAGCATTATACTCTCTAGCTCCATGTCATTGCAAATGGCAAGACTTCATTCTTTTTCGGGGCAGAATTATATTCCATTGTGTGCATATATCACATCTCCTTTATCCATTCAGCTATTGATGGACACATGGGCTGTTTCTTTATCTTGGCTACTGCAAATAATGCTTCTATAAACATGTGGATACATCTATTCCTTTGAATTAATGTTCTTGTATTCTTTGGGTAAATACCCAGGATTGTGATTGCTGGAGCACAAGGTAGCTCTATTTTTAACCTTTTGAGGAAACTCCATATTGTTTTCCAAACCCAAAGTGCATGAATATTCCTTTTTCTCCACATCCTCACCAACACCTATTGTTTCTTGTGTTGTGGATTTTAGCCATTCTGAAAGGTGTGAGGGAATAACTCATTGTAGTTTTGATTTGTATTTCCTTAATAAGTGATAATGAGCATCTTTTCATATGTGTGTTGGCCATCTGTATATCTTTTTTGAAGAAATATCTGTTTATGTCTTCTGCTCATTTTTAATTGAATCATTTGCTTTATTAGGTATTGAGATTTATAAGTTCTTTATATATTTTGGATACTACCTATTGATTGGATACTACCTATTGGATAATATACTATCGTGCTACATAGTGCATGAATCAAAGGGAGTGGTGAATTAAAAACAAAGCAGAAAGAAAGACACATATTAAAAAATTAGAGCATAAATCAATTGGATAGAAAATTAATGTAAAATTTAAAAAGTCAACAAACTCATAATTTGGCTTCTTAAATAATCTGAAAGAGGATGGAACACAAGATAAACTGGTAAAAAAAATTAAAAGAGAGACATAAAGAAACATGTTAGTAAAACCAGGAATTAGAGAATTTTTAAAAAAATACAACTTAGCACAACTGACCAAGGAAAAGTAACAAATATGAAAACTCTCTAGTAAAAATTAAATATTTAAGTTTAAAAATTATACAAAACATTCTACAGAAAGAAATCTCCCAGTCCAGATGGTTTCAATTATGAACACGTCTGATCATTTGGGAAGATATAACAACAATATTGCACAACCTCTTTCAGAAGATGTAATAGGAAGAAATACTATTCAACTCAATTTTTAGAAGCTAGCATTATTTTAATTTGAACATCTAACAACAATATTATAGGAAAGGGAAATTGCAATTCAGTCTTTCATGAACACATGTACATATATAAACAAAAATATTAGCCAATTTTTAAAAAGATTTTTATTTATTCATGAGAGACACGGAGAGAGGCAGAGAGATAGGCAGAGGGAGAAGCAGGCTCCTTGCTGGGAGCCAGATGTGGGACTCAATCTCCAGACCCAGGATCATACCCTGAGATGATGCTCAAGCACTGAGCCATCCAGGCATCCCAAAATATTAGCCAGTTTAATTCAAGAGTGTTAAAAGGTTATTATCTTATGATCAAATTGAATTTATTCCTAAAATGTAGTAAGTTTAACACCTAAAAAGTTCTATATAATGCAACACAGTAACAGAAAAAAAAAGAGATAAACTAAGTACCATAGAAGATGGAAATAAAATATTTGATAACATTTCATACTCTTTCAGAGTAAAACCTCTTTGATAGCTAAGAGTTAAAGGGAACTCCTTTAATTTGAATAAAAATATCTACAAGTAACCCTTTTTTTTAAAAAAAGATTTTATTTATTTATTTATTTGAGAGAGAGAATGTGTGTGTTCCTCAGCTGAGGGAGGGGTGGGAGGGAGGAAGAAAAAGAAGCAGACTCCATGCTGAGTGTGGAGCCCCATTAGTGGGGCTCCATCTCAAGACCTGAGATTACAGCCTGAGTTGAAACGAAGATTTGGGTGTTCAACTGAATGAGCCACCCAAGTGCCTCTACAAGTAACCATTCTTAATGGAGAAATATTTTAAAAACTTTCTCATGGAATTAAGAATGAGATAAGGATGCAACCCTAACTACTTCTCATTAACCTTGTACTGGAAGTTCAAGCCAATAAACCAAGGCAATATACTAAAAGGTATAAAGATTTCAACATATTAAATAAAAGCATTTCTATTTGCAAATAATCTGAATGCTTACATAAACTTCCAAATGAAGATTAAGATAAGTTGCTTAAATTAATAATTAAACATAAAACACACATTAACAAATTTAGAAGGAAGGAAATCACATGATATCTGCCTTCAGATCACAATGGAATTAGACTAGAAGTCAATAACAGAAAGCTGAAAAATTCCCCAAAACATGCAGATGAAACAACACTACTCTAAATGGCACATGGACCAAAGAAGAAATCTCAAGAGAAATTTCAAAATGTTTTGAACTAAAGAAAAATAAAAACACAACTTATCAAAACTTCTGGGAAGCAGCGAAGGCAATGCTTAAAGGAAAATACATAGCATTGAAAGCATACTTTAAAAAAGAAGTATCTAAAATCAATCATCTAATTTTTCATCTTAAAAAATTAATAAAAGAAGAGAAAAGTAAACAGAAGAAGTTAAACAGGGAAAGAAGTAATAATTATAGTAAAAATCAATGAAATTGAAAGGAAATTAACAGAGAAAAATCAACAAAATCACAAGCTTGTTTTTTGCAAAGAACAATAGGACCTGCCAGCTTCTACCCAGGCTATGAAAAATGAAAGAGGGGACATCACTACAGGTCTTATGGAAATTTGAAGGATAATAAAAGAATATTATGAATAACTCAATGACCCAAAATTTGATAACCTAGACAAAATGGACCAATTTCTCGAATAACAAAATCTTCCAAAACTCAAATGAGAAAAAAACAGGCAATAGTCCTGTATCTATTAAAGAAATTGAATGACTAATTAGTAATGTCCTCAAACAGAAAGGACTAGGCCCAGATGATTTCACTGGTGAATGCTACCAAACAATTAAAGAAGAAATTATACAAATTCTGTACAATCTCTTTCAGAGGATAGAAGCAGATGAGATACTTCTCAACTCAATCTATGAGGCCAGCACTGCCCTAATATCAAAACCAAAGATATTACAAGAAAAGGAAACTACAGACCAATATCACTCAAAACGTAGATGCAAAAATCCTCACAGAATATTAGCAAATTGAATCCAACAATATTTATTTATTTATTTATTTATTTAGAATAAAAAAATATTTAAAAATAATTTTATACAAAATGGGATTTATCTCAGATCTGCAAAGCTGGTTAAGCATTTGAAAAACAATTAGTGTAATCCATCATCATCACAGTATTGGTCATCAGGAAAATGTCAGTTAAAATCACAATGAAGTATTAACACACACTCATCAGAATGACAAAAATGGGTAAAACTGACAACAAAGTGTTGACCAGTATGCTAACAACCAGTATGTCATGCACTTTTGGTTGGATTATCTACAATCTATGGACTTATTTGCTAATGCTGACCTATACATACTCCATGGTTTAAAATTTTTTCTCATAAGTATATCCCAAACAATATCTGCTACTCACTAAAAGTCTAAAAGTATAAGGATGTTAAAAGCACCATAATTTGCAGTAGTCAAAATGTGGCACTACCTGAATGTCCATCAAAAGTAGAATGACTAATAAATTAATAAATAGTGTGAAATACTCTATAGCAAAGATCTGAAAACTACAACCTGAGGCCGAAATCAGAGCTAAAAGTGTTTTCACATTTTAAAAATAATCAACTCAATAATAAATAGAAAAGCAAAATAGTTATAAGAAGAATAATATTTTGTGACCATGGAAAGTATACAATATTCAAATTTCCATGTTTAATTTTAGTGAAATGCAGCAAGCTCAATTGTTTACATATCATATGTGGCTGTTTTGCACTACAATACATAATGGAACATTGTAACACAGACTGTATGGCTAACAAAGCCAAATTTATTTACTATCTTTCTCTTTGCATAAAAATTATTCCAACCCCCTTCAACAATGAATCAATGAACTTTTGCTACATGTTATGTATGGAAGAATCATACAAACATGATGTGAAAAGAAAATAAGATGCAAAGAATACAAAAAATTGTATGATCTTATTTATGGAAATATTTTTATTTTTATTTTTTAAGATTTTATTTATTTATTCATGAAAGACACAGAGAGGCAGAGACACAGGCAGGGGGAGCACAGGCTGCAGGGAGCCTGACGTGGGACTCGATCCGGGTCTCCAGGACCATACCCTGGGCCCAAGGCGGCGCTAAACTGCTGGGCTACCCGGGCTGCCCTGAAAAAATTTTTAAATGGGCAAAACTAACCTATGCAACAGATATCAAAATAGTGATGGTAATGTTGGGTAGAATGTGAGATTATCAGGGTGAACGATTTTGTATTACTCATTTTTTGCATCTCCTCATGCTTTATACAGGTCAAGTAATTCATAACCATTCATTGATACCCATTAAATGAGAAATGAATACCTATGGATACCCATGAATAATGAGAAAAGAGTGCAAATAATGAGGAGAGAGTGTGAATAATGAAAAAGATCATGTTTGAGGCAGAAAAGAAAATGATCATTTGATAAAGAAGTCCCAGAAAAGAAAACAATAAGTAAAAAATAGAAATGTAATTTACTCACCTAGGACAATAATTAGAAGAATATTTAAAATGAAGAATATTACACATAAAACACGCACTAAAATTGTCATCTTACTCTTGGCCTTAACATCTGAAAAGAAAATTACATTTAGAAACAAGTGAGAGACTAAGTTTACATTTGTAACCATAACCAACAAAATTCAGGAAATTTATTCATATTTCACAAGATGATACTAACATACTGTTTCTGTTTGTTATATGGAAAAAAAAACCCAACAACAACAACCCTGCTGTTTTGAAATTTCTCAGGACATCCTTACACTCAATCTAAGTGTTACCATGGATTTTATTGCCATAGCTCAAGGAATCGAATATGTATAATTCTTTAGGATAGATTTCTTAAGACCCGGAGCCACCCCCAGGCCTTCAATATCCTTCTCCTCTGGTACAATATCAGCACATCCTAACACTCCTTGTATATTTCTAAGAAAATCTACTTTCTAACTAATGAAAAGTTTACTTTAAAGGAAAGATAGTATAGCATTTTTAGAAGTTCATGAATAATCAATCCAAAGATTTGAAATTGAGCTTTATGCTACAAACAAACAAAGGGAACTTGAATGAGATTTGGGGGTGGGGGCTGGTATTTTCTCATCTGCAAAGTCAGTAGAAAAGATGAGAAAAGATCATGTTTGAGGCAGAATAGAATAAATTTTTGATGAGGAATTTTTTTTTTGTTGGTGTCTATTTTGGGGAAAATGGTTCATAAGATTTTTGAAATAAAACACTTATTATTTATATGATTCTAAAGTATTCACCTTTATTGTAATATATTATGAAATTTTAAAAGTTGCAGCAGTTACTTTAAGATGGATGGTACACTGATTGAGGGCATTTATCACTCCCATCTTTTCCCTAGTGAAGAGCTATTCTTTTGTTGGATGAAATTTTTTCCTTTGTGGATGTATGAGAAGATATCAAATTTAAAACACATCTAAATTTATACTACATGGACATAACCAGCCTTACCATTTGGGTCAACATCCTTTCATCCATATGTCTCTCTAATCCTATTTTCACACATCTAACCTTCTCTCACAAAGACGCATGATTTTAAATGAGTACAGTCATCAGATACCCACTCTTTTATATTCTGATGATATCAGTTAGCAATTTTTCTTCTCATGTGTGGTTCTTAAGAATGGCCTCCAATGAATCATACCCCTCTGTGTCCACCAACCCTTTGACACATGATCCTGCTATTTCTCCCATAAAGAGATATGATGAATTGTTGAATTCCCCAACACTTGAATACGCATGACCTTGTGCCTTGCTTTAACCAACAGACTGTGGTAGAAGTGACCCTGAAACTTTATAGCCAAGCCTTAAGACACCTTGTAATTCCTACTTACACTGTTCAGGAGACATGAGCCATTCCTACTGAATCTCACCTTATCCTATACTGTAAAACCACAAGCAATGCAAAGCAAAAGCAAAATACAACCATTGGTATTTTAAGTCGCTAAATTTAGGAATTTAAATTGGTTGTTCATTCAGAGCAACTGCTGAACTTATGCATCATGTAAAAGAATAATTTGACATGATTTTAATGAATGATAATACTTTTAGGTAGCTATACTGATTTTTAAAAAGTCCTCTTCTGATGGGTATTTATTATATTATTTATTATTTATTTATAGGCTGTTCTAGCCATTTTAGTTTGAACTAAAATTAGAATGAGTATAGTCTAAATATCTTGCATGGTTCCCTAATTATACTCTTAAGAAAAAAATTTCAAAAAGAAACAAATTGGCATGTATTGATTAGATGTTCTTCTAAAAGTATGGTGGCAATCTACACTATCAAGCATAATGTATGAAAATATTAATACTCATAAAAATCCATAATAAAGTAATTTTTAGAAGTACCAAAAGAAGGGAGAGGGAATGCCACAAAGAGAAAACTAGCATTGTTTCTTAGCCACCAAACTGTTATTTCAACTATGTGAGAAACAGAATTAAGAACTATGTTTGACCTATGTGTTTCTATCAAATTTGTGAAAAGTCCTGTCATTAGTTGAGCATTTCTTCTGACCATCTGGAATTTCGAAGCTACACAATGAACATGAACTGCAATGCTTCACTTGTGAACCAGCATTGTGTTTGTTCATTCTTTTTTTAAAAAGATTTTATTTATTTATTCTTGAGAGAGAGAGAGAGAGAGAGAGAGAGAGAGGTCAGAGACACAGGCATAGGGAGAAGCAGGCCCCATGCAGGGAGCCCAATGTGGGACTCGATCCCAGGTCTCCAGGAGTACACCCTGGGCTGAAGGCAGCGCCAAACCACTGAGCCACCCGGGCTGCCCTGTTTGTTCATTCTTTACAAATATTTACTAATCACCTACTCAGTGCTAGTTTCTACAAATTTAACCCTAAACAAAAAAAGACATAATCTATTCCCAATCAGATTGGTGGAAAAGACACAGTCAACTGAAAGAAACAAACAAACCAACTTTAAAATTACAGATTGCAACAGGTTCTGGAAGGCACTATGAGGGTGCTCTGATTGATAAAGGGAAAATGAGCAGAAAAGAGTGGTGGACATTCTGTGGAAGTGACATTAAAATCAAGACAAGAACAGCAAGTGCAAGTGTCTTGAATCAGGAAAGAATTGAAAAAAATGTGGCAAAGCGGAACACCTTTGATAGGGTCAGAATAGCCCAGAATAGTGACTAGTTAGGACCAAAATGATGCTCAACTTCGAAGGCCCTGGGAAAGTAACTTGGCTTTCTTCAATGTATAATGAGGAGCCACTGAATTGTTTTAGGTGGGTGTTTGGCATTGCCAGATTTGTGCTTTTCAAAGTGCTCTCTGGGACAGCCTAGGTGGCTCAGCGGTTTAGTGCCGCCTTCAGCCCAGGGCGTGATCCTGCATGGAGCCTGCTTCTCCCTCTGCCTGTGTCTCTGCCTCTCTCTCTCTCTCTCTCTCTCTCTCTGTGTGTGTGTGTGTATGTGTCTCTCATAAATAAATAAAATCTTTTTTTAAAAAGTTCTCTCTGCCTAGTGAGTGGAGAGACTATTTAGGGAGCTAAACAAGGGTGGTAGCAGTGGAGACCAAAAAAAAAAAAAAATCAAATGGAGCACTTGGAGGCCACTGGTATCCTTGATAAAATGGTTTCAGAGTCATACAGAATAATGGTAGATTGCTGCAAGTAAGGAAGTGAAAATAGCAAGTAAACTCAGAGAGCCTGTGCCATGTGAAGGAGAACAAGCAAAGAGGTAGTTAGAATGAGATGAATGGTTATTATAGGGGTTTTTAAAAAAGGATATAACACATAATGTTTTTTCTTGCATTTAGGGATGATTTAATATGGAAGGGATAGATTGTTGGTGTAGGCAAGAGAGAGAGAGGGAGGGAATAACTAGATTAAGAAGAAGAATCCCTGCACAGGCTACAGGGGTTGCAGTCTGAAGTACAAATGGAAGGAGTATTCCTAGGTAAGAGAAAAGAGCCTCCCTCCAAAGTCATAAAAGTCAAAAAGAGGAGAAACAAAACATACAACCTGTCTTTTCAACCTTTGTGGTTCTCTGTATGCCTCGGTTCCAAACTTTAGTCCAGGCTCTTTCTATGGGATTTTAATCACCTTTCAAGTGTCACCTTATTAATCTCTCTAATTCCTATTAGTTTTCTATAAGTATCAAGTATCAAGAAAACAAGTACCTTTCTCCTTTTTCTATGTTATGAGTCAAGTCAGTTTGTCCTTATGACATTTTATTTGCCCATGAATTGGCAGAGTGGATGAAGGAGTATTATTGTTATAAATATTACAGGTTTAAAATCTTGATTAAAATTTTAGAGTGTATAACTTTATTTTCTTACCTCTTATAATCCTATTATCTCTTCATCCATTAAATAATACTATCTGTTTTTAATTTTTTGTATTTTATTTTTTTGAGAGAGAGAGAAAGAAAGAGGGAGTATGCAAGCAAGGGGAGGGACAAGAGGGAGAGAATCTCAAGCTGACTCCTCGCTGAGTGTGAAGTCTGACTCAGAGCTCATCCCCGGACCCCAAGATCATGACCTGAGGTAGAGTTAGACACTTTACTGGCCACCCAGGTGCCCTTCCCTTCTCTCTCTCTTTTTTTAAATTAGAGAATACATATGTTTTCAGAAGGTCTGGCTTATAATAGTAATTAAATAAAAGGAAGCTGTATGATTTTTTCTTCTGTTATAGCTCTTCCATGTTTCCATATTTTAATTTAATCTTTCCATATTTTTTCTTCTGTTATAGCTTTCCAATTTTTCATATTTTAATTATTGTGTATGTGTGTGTCTGTGGGGGGGAGGTGAAGATTACTGTAATATCAGGTGGAATTTTTTGAATGTATTTATATATTTATTTATTTATTTATTATTTTAAGTAGGTAGTCAGGCTCTTTGGAATACTTTCCTCCAGAATTATTGCTGAAAGAAAACCCAAAACTGCTCCAATCAACGATCCTTCATTTAAAATGTATACACACACACACACACACACACACATTCATATATATCTTATTAAAAGGATGATTCTAAAAACTAAGGAGGGATTTTAAAAGAAGAAATGCCTCTGAAGCCAACAAGAAGAAAGAAGGGTAATATTCCATTGTATATTACTCAGCCATTAGAAACAACAAATACCCACCATTTGCTTCAACGTGGTTGGAACTGGAGGGTATTATGCTGAGTGAAATAAGTCAACCAGAGAAGGACAAATATTATATGGTCTCTTTCATTTGGGGAATATAAAAAATAGTGAAAGGGAATAAAGGGGAAAGGAGAAAAAATGTGTGGGAAATATCAGAAAGGGAAACAACATGAAAGACTCCTAACTCTGGGAAACGAACTAGGGGTGGTGGAAGGGGAGGTGGGTGGGGGGGTGGGGGTGACTGGGTGACGGGCACTGAGGGGGGCACTTGACGGGATGAGCACTGGGTGTTATTCTATATGTTGGCAAATTGAACACCAATAAAAAATAAATTTATAAAAAAGAAGAAAGAAGAAAGAAGGGTACACACTTTCTATTAGTATGAGAAATGCTAATTTGCATTACAAAAACAGTAAGAGTCCTTTCCATGGCAAAGTTGGCAAGATATGAGATCATATAATTTTGTGGTGCGGTGAGAATGCTAGATCCTGCATGTAGATGACACCAGCCTCAACCTTTGTTATAAGTGTAGCACAGAAACAGTGGGACTAGAACCAAAAGGCTAATTGATGTTGGCATAAATCTTCTCATAAATAATAAGAGAAAAGAGATGACTGAAGACTCTCTCGGTACTTTGATGCCACATAAAAGCTAAAAAATATCATATAACACTCTCAGGGGGGTGCCAATTTGGAGTGACCTTTAGTTTGATTTAGGACACTGGTGAACTGAACATTTATTGCACTTCCTAATATGCAGGTACATATTTAAACAAACATGCTACATGTTTGTTCTCTATTTAATCTGTCCACTTCCGGAGCCCTGAAATCTACTTTTCTACATTCAGCATAAATAGCTTTTATTTTATAAGCTCCTTCTCTATACCCTTAGGCTCAGTGATCAATACCTGTACACTGCACAAATTATCCAAAAAACAAGAAGAACAGAAAGTACTGGTTTCCCACTATGAATTTAGTAGTGAGAGATGAATTTCAAACAAGTTGCTCACCCTCATAATGTGTTAACAAGGGATGTAAAAAATAGATAACAATAAAAGCCCATTTAATTAACAATGTAACTAAAATAGTTCTAAACTCATCTCTATCATAATCTAAACATAATCAAAACAACTAAGGATTCCAATTACTTTCCCCATTGAAAAGCATCAGACTCAAGTAATTTCTTTTCATTTCTGACTCTGATTTCTGACTCTGTGCACTGGCTTTGGCAGCATACGTACTAAAATTGACAATGATCGTTTCCAAGGAGAAGTGTTAAGAGGTAAATTCCAGGGTGACCAATGAATTTAAAACTAAAAAAATACACTTTTTCCTAGCTGACAGCTATGGAAAAAAAATCATAAGTTACCAAGAAGCAGAAAGAACATTATAAAAGAAAATATTAAGAATATAAAAGAAATATAACCGAATATAAAAGAAAATATTAAGAAAAAAAAATATTAAAAAATAAATTATAAGTTACTATAAAAATCATTAACTATTACAATGGTGTTTAAGTTCAAATTATATATCTATAAATGCTATGTATAATATTATACATTTACATAATATTATTTAGTAAACTACAGACTATATTTATATACTATATATTTATTTATACCTGAAATATATAAATTCATATTGTTGATTGATCTCTGAGATAGAGACTAACAGATTTTATGAGTGACTAAAGAGCATTCTCAAAACTTTTGATTTCAATATTTTCATGTTATCGTCTAATATCCATTGTCTAATATCCATATCGTCTTAATCCCATTGTCCCCAGCCCTCTTTGATCTAATCTTAAACAAAATTATTAAATTGTCAAAAAATGAGGAATAAGTATTTATACATCTTATATGAACTGCAGTAACAGTAACTCTTGATGGTTGCATGTCCTGGTATTTGAAAATAAATTAAACAGCAAATATTTAGAACCCACCAGAGCCTCTAAATTGATTTAATGCATTTTAGCTTTATTACCTCTCTTCTTCACCATATTTTGACTGAAATACTGCTGTTAAAATAACTTTGAAAGATTGTTTCTGCTAGATTTAGAGTTTAGATCGTACATATCTGAACTTGCTAGTTAGTATGTCCAAAGCTACCAAGTTGTTTTCTCCTTTCTAGCTGTAAAGTGCATTTTCTTTGCTTATCTTTCTTAAGATTGCCAGAGACAACTTCAAGGATATCAGAATACTAGTGATTATATAAGAGCCCGATAGGGAGATCATCTTTCTGCTATTAAGAAACCCTAAAGTCTAGCTTAGCTTGACTCAACTCACTATCCATAAACAATCTTTTACAACATTAGAAATCTTGGCCAAAGTTTTCATATTGTGTCTGCATTCTGGGCCTTGAATGAGTATGTGTATCAAATTTAACATTTTCTCCAGTATTGGTTTTATTAAATACTTAGTAAAAATGAAATTAAATCTTGAACAGTTTTGAGCTGTAGTTAATCCCTCTCCACTACCAGTTAAAATAAGATAAAATGAATCTCCATTTATAAGACAAAATAGCCAAAAAAAAAAAGACAAAATAGCCAATTACAAATCTGAATTTTATTGTTACAAATTTCATTTTATGGAGATATTAACTCAAAAAAGGATTTTTCGTCCTCAATGGAAAAAAATAACAAAATCTGTTCCATACCTTGGAAAGCTTTTGACATGTGCATTATGTGTGATAATTTCCATCAATAACATTCATTCTGAACAACTGTAAATGTCTTACCTTGCTTCTCTGCATTGGTTCCTTGATTGCTGTTATCAATGAGGGAAACTACCAGGCTTTCTGTCATCCTTTCCAAAACCTCTCTGCAAAGCTTTAAATTTAATTCAAAAATGTTATTAGTCTTTTTTATAGCAGCTCCAAACTCGAGTTGCTCTATTTTAGAAAAGCAAAACAATTTTAAGCAATATTTCTTAAAATGAAAGTAAAAATGTGTCTGATTGAGTCTATTACCTAACCACAATTTCTTCTGTAAAATGAAAAAAAAAAAAAAAAAAAAAAAGGAAACCACACACACAAAACAAACACCATTTACTAAAGACGGAAGAAGTTACTTTAAAGTAAAGAACTAACAGGCTCATATTTTCCTATTTTTTTCAGCAGAGGATCCTTATTGAACAAAAATATATTCAATAGGCTATTTTTTCAATGGTTTCAAGAATAGAACATAACCGGGGTACTTCCAGGGCCATAGGAGATAAGGATACTAATTAATTAAAAGGCATGATTTAAGACTTGTGTTTAGACATTTGGTCAGACACAATAATCATATGTTTAGAAAGACAATCTTAAAGGTGACGAAATCAAAAAGAAGAAAGCTATGCTTCAAGCTGGCTGCTGAAGAAAGAACAAAAACAATTTTCTCTCTTTCTCAGACACAATCATGGCTGCATGCACACTCACACACCTCTACACAAACAGGAAAAAAAAAGAAAGAGAAAAAGGAAAATAAAAGATACTCAGAACATTACCATCAATATTCAAGATGGTAATGCTATCAGGCTAGTGTTAGGTTGTCAGGAAATAGGTTCCTTTTCAAATCTGTCCTCATAAGAATTTTCAAATGTTTCATATCCTTTCAATAAATACATTAAAAAAAATCTACAGAGAGGCAGGTGATGTCATACAAGCTGCTTCAGGATTAACACCACATTTGTTCTGACAGGGACACTGAAGGGAAAAGGAAATGAGAACGGAGAGGAGAGTAGACAAAAAAAATGAAAAGAAAAAAAATGTGAAAAGAATAATCCCATTTTATATAGGATTAAACTCTTCCAGATGGCCTTAAATATACAGCTCTGGTCACTTCTATCATCACTCAAAACAAAATTATTCATGATAAAAATGCAGATAACAAGATCGTTCCTTCCATTTTGAGACAGAAAAAAGGACTACAAAATTGGGGAGGAATGAAAGTTTCTACCTATGTCATCACCAAAATATTCTATCCAGAGGACTATTAGAAATTCACATATAGGAGAATATAGGGATTGCACTATCATGGTTGAGTGAAATTTAGTTTTGTTCCCCAGGAAAAGCAATTAAGGTATGAAATTTCATTCAAAATATAAAACATTTCCATCACCTCAAAGTGTTTCCTAAGGTACCTTTACAGTTCATCCCACAAACCAGGCAGCCACTAAGCTATTAACAGAGATGAATTTTGCTGGTTTTAGAATTTTGTATAAATAGAATGGTATGCATGCACCCTTGTGAGTCTGTTATCTTTTGCACAGTAAAATGTTTTTGAGTTTCATCCAGATTGTGGCATAGACCAGCAGTTCCTTTTCATTACGGAGTAGAATCTAATTGTGTGAATGTATAATAATTTGCTTATCCATGACTCTATTTGGTTGTTTGCACTTTTTGACTCTCATAAATAAAACCAGCATCAGTATTTCTGTTAGTCTTTCTGTGAACATTTCTTTTCTAATATTTTGAGGAAATACCTAGTAGTGCATTTGCTAGGTCATATAAAAAATATGTTTGTATTTTTTGTGATAAGAATACTCAACATGTGATCTGAGAGGCGATGGATATGTCTATTATCTTGATTGTGATAATGGTACCATGGGTGTTTGCATATGTCCAAACTCATCAAATTGTACTCATTAAATATGTGCAGTTTTTTGCATATTAATTATACTTCAGTAAAGCTGTTTTTAAAAACAAAAATATGTGTTTAATTTTATAAACACAAAATATCTTCTAAAGGATTTGTACCATTCCCTCCATTAATGTAGAACAGTTGCAGTTCTTTCTTCCAGATCAACAGCAACATCTGATATATCTTTTTAATTTTCACCATTCCAGTAGGTATGTGATGGTATCCAAATGTAGTTTTAAGTTTTAAGCTGCATATCTCTGATAATCTGCTGAACATTTTCTCATGTGCTTATGGCAATTAATATATCTTTTTTGTGAGCTCTCTACTCAGATATTTTACCAATTTTTATAGGATGATTTGTCTTCTTTTTAATGAGTTGTAAGATATATATCTTATATTTGTCTTAAAAATCTAGAACTCTCTAAATCTAATAAACCTGAAAGTGGCATAATCTCCATTGTTAAAGTCTAAAGTTTATCCTTGCTTAAAGGTGATACTGAGTCTTCTGCCATCAAAGAAAGTGCACACATCCTCCTTACAGTCATCCCTTCCTTCCCCTCCTGATCATAAGGACAATAACTAAGATTAACTGTTAGCCTTGATACTCAGGAGAAATTCAAGACCTCACCAATATGCAATGACAATCTAGAGCACTCACAATGTGATTGGATTCCAAGGGTTATAGATAAAGAGAGAAACACAAAGCTGGATGAGAGAGATTTTATCAACAATGGAGTACTCTTAAGAAATAAGATTTAATAAATTGGCAAAATGTGATGGTGCTGATAAACTGTTATCTCCAAAAAGATTGAAGAAAGTAATAGCCCATCCTAAGCAGAGTAAAATGACAGAATAGCTATGGGAGATAGTAAAAGAGAAGATAAACATACAAAAATCCTTACACCAGTTGGCATTCCGTAATGGACATACTCTGGACAGAAAATCCACCAAGCGTAGTATGGGATGGTATGATGGGCACCCTATTAACAAAGCAATAAGATATACACTGGCAGAAGAACATACACATCACTGAGAAACTTTCTGCAGCTTTATTCTCTAGACCAAGGATTGCAATAGGAGATGTTTTCACAGAATTGGATTTACAGATAGAATTGAAACTGATAGGATCTTGGAGTAGAGAAGGTCAAATGGCACAGCTCAATAACCAGAAATGAGTGATGCTCAGTATTTATCTTTGTTTTTAATATAGTTTATTTAATTTTAGCTTTAGATAATGTAACTTTTAATTATAACTATATTTAATGTCTCACAAAGTCCTGAAAATTTAATAGTTAGACCTTGCAAGCATACCACTGGGTTTTGCTCAACACCTGCAATAGAAATAAATAAACCAAAAATGGATGATCACTAGGCTAAGGGAAACCATCACCTCAAAGTTATAAACTCTTACTTCATTCTACTCCTAGAATTCTACTCCTCCTGAGCCGGTTTTCTGACTCAGGGCCCAATTATTAAAGGAAAAGACAGGTCCTCAGAAAGAAGATCCCGTTCAATATCATGGCTAGCATAAATCATAATGATTCACTCAATCCAATCCTAAAGGGACTTATATTAGTCTTCTCAGACTTCCATTTCAAACTATAACTGGCTGGGTGACTTAAATAACAGAAATTAATTTTCTCACAGTTTTGGAGTCTGGAAGCCCAGGATCAGAGTACCAGAGAATTGATGTCTGGTGAAACCGTGCTTGCAGATGGCTATCTTTTCACCATTTCCTCATATTACTTATTTTCTGCAGGCATGGACTGACAGAGTGCTTACTGGTATCTCATCCATTCTTATAAGGACATCAGTCATATCAGATTAAGCCTCAACCCGTATGTCCTCATTTACCCTTAATTATCTCCTGAAAGGCCCTATCTCCAAATACAGTACAATGAAGGTTAGAGCTTCAATAAGATGAATCTAGAGAGACAAAAGTTAGTTTATCATATTCCATCCTCTGGCCCTTCAAATAACATATCCTTGTTCATGTTAAATACATTCACACCATCCCAGTAGCCTCAAGTCTTAACCTATCCAGCATCAATTCCAAGTATAACGTCTTATCTAAATTATGTTTGGTGAACTTCCAAGTGTTATTCATCTTGAGGCAAAATTCCTCTTTAGTTGTGAAACTGAAAACAGGCAAGACATGTACTTATAAGATACAATAGTGGGATTGGCTTATTCTTATTCCAAAAGGGAGAACTTGGAAAGAATAGAGGAGTGACAGGCTCCAAGCAAGTCCAAAACATAGGAAATTTCCCACTACGAGTAGGGCTCAAGAGTAATCAATCCTCTTTGGCTGAACACCCTGCTCAGGGCCCACTGATGAGCAATGTAATCTCCAGGGCCCTATGTTTCTCAGTTGAGTGGCAGCCTTGTCCCTGAGGCCCTGAGTAGGGACTATCTGAAACTGAGGAAGTTGCTCCACACTCTGAAATTGAGGAGGAAACAGCCTTGTCCCTCTCCATTCCCCACTTTCTCCTCTTGACGTATGTTCTGGGCTTGTGGTGGGAGTGACAGCCCCACTGTAAAAATAATCTTTAGGTTATCCCTCTTTCTTTTTGAAGGATAAAGTTCATAGAACTCCAACAGTCTGAAAACATTTAATTTCAGCCTGCCTCATTCATCTTTAGTTCAAATTTACAGTGTCTCTGCTGCTGCATTCCTCTCTCTATTTCTGGCTTCTGATGATATGGCTGATGAGCATTATGGGTAATCTCTTTATGGAGTGACTGTCCAGTCATACTTCTGGTGTTTTCTCAAGAACAAAGGTGTCAAGGGAAATCCAAAAATGTAAAATAGCATAATAAAACAGCTTATCAGACTAAAAATGTGCCATAAAATCAAATTGAAATTTGGCGAACACGTGGGGAAAATTATGTAAAATTATGGTATAAACTTTAGACATGTTCAAATCGAGATATTTTTCAATTGGATATCTTTGAGCTATCTCAGTATTCAATCCCATGAACACTTATTACAATCAGACTCATAGTTAGAGAACTAGATATCAAATATCTTGGACAGAATGGATAATTTCTTTTTTTTAAGAGGTAGGATCACATGTCTAGTTAATGTGTATTGATAAGAACCTGAGACCATACATTGGAGTGAATTCTAAGAATGTTGTTGCAATTGGATAAAATAGGTGAATTGACAAAGGTGAATTTTTTGATACTGAATTAGGATTTAATGTTTGCTTCACTAGGAGGTAAATCAATGATTAGCTAGGTTGGCTACCAAAACCTGGATATAGTTAACAATGTTTAAATATTGGAAATTCCATAGCACAAACTACAGTATAGAATCTTAGGGCTCAGAAAAATGATTATGCTGAAATGAGTCTAATCTGTGCAACCTACACAACCCCATTTTAATTATATTCCCCCAGAGGATCTAGAGGGCATGTTTTGCAACAAAACCTTAAGAATGCATTGTCAAAGTCAATTGGCGAGGGCCTATTGTGATTGTTATCTGTAGAAACGTAGTGGAGGGTACCTGGGTAGCTCAGCGGTTGAGTGTCTGCCTTCGGCTGAGGGGGTGATCCCGGGATCCGGGATCCAGTCCCACATCGGACTCCTTGCATGGAGCCTGCTTCTCCCACTGCCTGTGTCTCTGTCTCTCTCTCTCATTGTCTCTCATGAATAAATAAATAAAATCTTAATAAAAAAAAAAGAAAAGAAATGTAGTGGAAATTGCTACAGTGGAATCAGGTTTCTGATATCACTAGTAATTATTTGATTTGAAGGTTAAGTGGATTCAATTTCTGCAATAAGCCAGAAAGACTTATTGGTAATCAGAGTTTTGATTCACAGAGATCTGTGACAAGGGATAGTTTATTTTGAACTTGCTTCCTAGAGAGGGGGTGAAGGGAACTCAAGAGCTACTTGATACACTGAGAAGATTCTAAGAATGTTGAGCAGAATCTTCTTTTTTACGATTTTATTTATTTATTCATGAGAGACACAGAGAAAGAGGCAGAGACACAGGCAGAGGGTGAGGCAGGCTCCCTGCAGGGAGCCCGATGTAGGACTTGATCCCAGGACTCCAGAATCACTACCTGAGCCAAAGGCAGAGGCTCAACCACTGACCCACACAGATGCGATGCCCCTGACAAGAATCTTAACTCAAATTTTCAGGGAGGTGGCTCACTGTCCCTTATCCAGTCCTCAACTTAAGTATAGTTACTAGCTGAAGCTCTTCCCAGATCAGGAATCCCTCATTTGGGGAAAGGAAAGATTGGACCCCCTTGTTGAAGGACATTGAAACATGGCCACAGATATCATTATGGCATTTCTTCTCACAAACTTAACCCAGAAAGCTTCCAGTTGTTTTCTTGGATGACTGCATTCTGCAAAAATGGAATACTAGCTTTTATTTACAAGCATAAATACCATAAGCATTTCTTTAAGTGTCTAGCCCAGGTATTTATTAGCTGTACTGATTTCTGCCATACTATATACCAGAGGATACTAGATTATCTTGCTATATTTCAGAACAGGACATAGCTCAGAATTTATTGCTAAAATAAATTTATTACTTTGACGACATTATACTAATTGTAATTGGTGAACAATAAGCAGTAAACATCCTATGACTCTACTACAGTATATGTTCACCAGCAAGAATATGATCTAATTTGACTAGTTTGACCCCATGGACCCTAAATTTAGAAATGCACAACAGTTTTCTATCATAAATCCAAAAGAAGTATATTGGGGGCCAGGCCTGAAGAGTTCCAAAAAAGCACAATAAACAACATGAACAGATGGCTCATATTTCCATGGTGCATCTTTTATTAATTCTCTCTCTTCACCTCAACCATGTATAGGGCCTTGGAGTAGGGTGGGGAGGTGGTTTTGGAAAAGATTCTATATGGTCATATAGGGGATATGTAAAAAGAAAAGTTTTATCAGTGGAAATAAGATATATTCCAGCTGGAAATAGATGCCACACTACAATCCAATTTTTTTTGGGGGGGGGTGACTTTGAGAGACAGAAGCGAGTCTTCACATTAAATAGAAATTTGGGTAATGTATCTGGTTGTCCATCTGGCAGGAAAGATGAATACCCAGAGATATAAATCTAAACTGGAAGGGCACCTGGGTGGCTCAGTTGGTTAAGCATCTGCCTTCAGCTCAGGTTATGATCTTGGGGTCCTGGGATAGAACCCTGCATTGTGTTCCTTGCTCAGTGGGAAGTCTGCTTCTCTCCCTCTCCTACCTCTCCACCCCACTTGTGCTCTCTCTCTTTCAAATAAATAAATAAATAAATAAATAAATAAATAAATAAATATTTTTTTAATAAAATATTTTTAAAAATAAATTTAAACTGGCTCATGGTCAGAGATTGTTGGGTTAGATGGCTGGTAAAGAACTCCAAAAGAACAAAATTGGAAAATCAATGACAGAGAAATCTAGGGGAGAAGTATATGTAAGGATTATTCAGAATGGACACAAACTGTGAAGATATTCATCCTTGTGTAAATACCAATAAGTAATATCCACAACTGAAGAGGAGACTCTCAGTAATCAGGTAGATAAAATAATATGTGTTGGGGACATCTGGAAGTCTCTCTCCAGAAACACCTATGTTGGGTCAATGGACAACTATAAAGTAGCATGGCAGCCAAACTGGAGACCATTCATAGAATCAACAATGTGGTCTTCTACTACCCAACAATGACTTGGAATTAATGAATTTCTAACATGCCAAATACAGAGGCTAAATCTAAGTCTCATATAAGATACCAATTCAGGGAAGGACAGCTGGGTAGCCTGGTGGGAGATTGATTACACTGACACTTTATCATATTGAATGGGGCAACACTATGTCTTGTAATGTAGACTCATACTCCAAAATGAATTTACCTTGGTATCCACAAATCTTTTGCAGTGCCATCATCTGCAAACACAAATAATTATGGTATGCTGTATCCATCTCCCTTATATTCACTTTACCATTGTTTCTGAATCGATCATCTCCTGAGAACCACCTCAGACAGTTGTAGTCATAACTCTTTCAGGGATTTTGGACAACCATTTAGACTAATTGTTATGACAACTGATTCAAAGCAAGCCCAATATTATCTTTTCTGATGCTGTCATTATGTGATCCCGAAACATCCAACCTATGACTTACCAGTTGCCACTGAAAGATATTTTCTTCTGTTTGAACACATGTATAATGCACAAGTGTGATAAAGGTAGTGCCATGTAGAGCAAACTTTTTACCAAAGTAAGGACTAGAGCAATGGATAAGTTTTTCTCCCTTGTTCTGCTTCTGCTCCTGAGACAAAGTAGTTTAACTGACTTTTCTAAAGATGATCCTATGAGGTAAAAAAATTATCCTTGATATTGAGTAGTGCTCAATTTATACTTTTTATTTTTTATTTTTTCCTATCTCATCCCCCTACCACTCATTCCTGTTTCCCTGTGTTGCACTTCTGCAAAAAAAGTTAGATGTCTCACCCAGGCTTTATTTTCTAGGGACCACACTTCCTAGAAAAACTGGTAACTGAGTGCCTTCAAGAAGTAGATTTTTTGAATGGGATTTTGTCAGTTAGGCTGAGGACAATGGGGACTCAATTACTAGAAGCAGATAGAGCAGTGATGATCCTTGGTACATGGGTTATCAAAATATTAAGATATTCATTTGGGATCAATTTCTATGAGTGCAATGGAATGTAGAAGGGTTTGGGTATATGATGGTGTGGTCCTTGGTTGGTATGGAGGTAATCATAGGCCTTGTGGTGAGGGCTGGCTAATAGAAAACTTAGAAAAAGAAAATGAAAGATCCAGATCACTGGCTAAAAATTGAATGAATGATATGTAATCTGGAGTGTTTCTAAGGCAGCTTGGATGAAAATTTGCATATTCTGGGTCTTGCATGAGTTCATTGATTCATCAGTTGTATGTAACACCCAGTGCTCATTGCATCATGTCTCCTTAATGCCTGTCACCCAGTTACCACACTTCCCCTCCAGCAACTCTCAGCTTGTTTCCTAGAGTTAAGAACCTCTTATGAGGCCAGTCTTTCTGTTCTAGTCAGGCCTTCAACTGATTGGAGGAGTTCCACCTACATCATGGAGAGCAATGTACTTTCCTCAAAGTCTACTGCTTTAAATATGAACCTCATCCAAAACCATCTCGACAAATACACTCAGAAAGTTTGACCAAATATTTGGGCACCCTGTAGCCCAGGCAAGTTGACATATAAAATTAATGTCCACACTTAAGGGAAAAAAATCTCTCTGCCAGGAATTTTTCTGAAAAAAATTTTTTTTAAGTTATTCTATTCATAATGACTCTTGTTCCCAGCAATTTAAGACTTACTGATCTATTATTTTTTGTTTTGCCTCATGCAAGCATTTTTCTCTAGACTATTGGTCAGATGTGCCCCGAACTAGCAAGATGGATATTTTAATTTTTCTTTTCTTTTATTTATTTATTTTATTTTTAATTAAAAATTTTTTTAATAATTTTTCTTTTAATTTAAAATTTTATTCTGAACTGGCTAGATAGACACTGTTCTCTCATTTGTTTGATATTTATTTTGTTTATTTCATTTTTTTTTCTTTTACTAGAATATAAAAGGCATGAGGATAGCAGGCATTTTTATCCTGTTCACTATTATGGTCCTAATACACTGCAGACAACTGGCTGGTACATGGTAAATGCACAATAAATATCTGTTGAAAAATGGAACAGTATAGCCACTTTTACCTTGAAGATACAGAAGTTTAACCAGAAATTAACTTGGCTATTCATTTGTATTTTATCAACACATCCTGTGTGGTTTTAAACAGCCATGCCTGAGTAAATTTTGAGTATTTTTTTGGACTTCCTTTCAGTTTTTGGTATATTGTGCCTAGGAGAAATACGTAAGGCTAAAAGTATTTTCCATTTCTTTTATACTATTTTCTGGGTAATATCACATTAAAATATGGAGAATGCAGATGGTTATATGGTATTGGATTACAAGAATCATTTCAAATTCAGGCAGAAATCTAAAGGTAGGAATATTGTCTTCCCTCATTCCAATTCCAGCTTGAAATTGCATTACTCTCTTAAAAAGATTAATATCTTTGAAAATTTTAAAGAATTAAAATTAATTATATTCTGGGACTTAAACAAGATCATAAATTGTCTATGATACATTATTTAGATTTGTGCAAACATGAAAAATGCAGTATTTTTGCAAGCCACAAAGATAGAGATATACTAATACAATGATGTATAATCCCCTCAATGTTATAGCATAAGTAAAAAGTATAATTTTCAAGTAAAAGGTCAAAAATAACATTTTTACAGAAATTATTCATCTTACAAAATATAAGATTCTTGGATGCAATTATATGGATAGGATATATATATGAAGATACCTACCATCCTGGGAAAGTAAAAATCTAGTACTAATGGTGGGAGTAGCAGGGATTCTATAGTGTTTTATAGCATAAAAAGCATTTTTATGTATACATATTGTATTTTTTAATCTTCACAAAAGATCCATAAGATTGGCAGAATAATCCATTGGAAATGAGAGAAGGGCAAAATAAAACTAACCTTCGGTACTTAGGGCTGCTATATTTGGGTCAAAGTTTGTTTCTGTGTTTGCTTGCTTTCAGATCTGTCCCAGATTCTATAGATATGTTTAATAAACAATATATTGATATCTAAATTAGGTCTGTCTATAATGAATTTGTAAAGCAATCCTGTTGAAATAGCCATGATGTAGGCTGGGACAAGGGCCAGGAATCTGAAATTGTTGATCACAACCACAGCTCTACCCTCTGGACTCTTGTTGAACATCTTCATGTGCTATTTGTTTCTAAATATCAGGAAGCAAACATGTCCTTTTTCACTAGTGACCTACTCTGATGTAGTAAAAATTAGGACCATTGGAATCAAATCGACTAAATTGAATCCTAAGCCCCACAGAGTAAATGTGTGGCCTTGGGGGAAATATTTTTCTTTTTAAATCTCATAATTCTTACTTAAAATAAAGCCAACCTCTCTTATGGTAGTTTATGTGGATGTTAAACTAAATTATTGACTACTTTTTCTTTAATTTCTAAGCCACCTTATAATAAAGTGAATAAAAATGTATAAAATCTGAGTATAGGTACATAAAACATCTATTTACATTGTGAGTGAAAGAAGGATAAGGCAAGAAAAATAAATTAGGACTGCAATTAGCAAAATGTGTGTAATGTCAGCATGTTTGTCCTCATTATAAATTTGTTTCTAAGCTTATTTGTTTTGATGAGTAAGTGAAGCATTATTAATTATTCAGCTTGCATCATAGTCACACCTATGCTTAAGACAAATGTGATTAATCCTGGTACTAAATCCAGAAAGAAAAATTTCTGATTATAAAGCAGATATAGATAACACAATAGTGCTCTTGCAGGAGTGATAACAGATTTCACAGAATGATTTCTTAATATTACTCCAGATATTGGCCAATGGCCAGTTGAGAATTCCAGAATGGGCTATGGTAATGCACTTTAGGTACTTAACTCTCTCTTTATCTGAATTTATGTAGTATGTATATTTTGGTTTATATGTATAAAAATAACTTTTAATTTACAGTTATAATCTTATTGGGAATGAGCTTAAAATTTCTCTTTCTAGCAAAATATGGAACCAGTTAACTGCAGATCTCTATGCCAGGATTGGTATCATAAAACCACAGAAATGTATTTTGAGGATTTTCAGCTAAGTAGAGGCCTTTTTACTTTTGCTAAAGCAGAAGTAGAAGCAAGAAAAAAAAACTTATTTTGGATTTATTCTGTAATACAGACAATTGATTAGTAAATTTCAAAAGTTTTACTCCATACAGGACATTCTATAAGTGTGTACTATACATAATCAGATGCATTAAGTCCTTAAAAATGAAAGTAAAACATACACATATTACTCAGATTTGAGAAACAGCACTTTTTATTATAACTCAAAAGTTAAATTGTGAAATGTACAACCAAGGTTTGGTATTAAGTCCTTGCTTTTTTATAAACTAACAAAAACTGAAGAATAATCATCTGAATATCAGATTATTTGACTTGCTCCTTGGCCAGGATGACAAATTGACTAGCATGGCTAGATTGAGACAATTTTCTACGATATCTGCATGCAAAAGGATATCTGTGTTCACCTTGTTTGTGGAGAGTATATATATCCAACTTGTTCAAAAGTGCTCAGATGTGATGGAAAATACATAAAATTGAAAGAGAATAACTATATATATATTGAATACTAGATGTATAATAAACCCTTTAAATCATTGGTAAGTGTACAAGTGGAACTGAAGCATTTACTGGACAAAGTCATGTTACTCTAATGGTTACTTGCTCGTGTGTTGCCACACTGCGTTATAATTAGCTTCACTACCTTGCTCTTTGATACATAGTGTGCATTTCTTTGTCACTGTAACGATTGTAATGACAAAATTTTCATCTTACTGCACAATCAAAATGGTATTGATAGGAATGAACTCCAGAGGCTGGGCCTGAGTAGAGAGGTGGTCGCTTGGCCTAGTGCTCAGTCGTCTGACCTGTACCTCTCAACTTTTGCCCTGTTAAATATATGCTATGTCATTAAATGCTTTTAAATCTAAAAAATATATATATTTTTTTATATATCTTGTGCATATATATGTGTGTATTTATGTATATGTATATGTATATGTATATGTATATGTATGTATATTCCTACCCAATGTTTTTAGATGCTCCCTGTTTCCTCCTTTGTGAAGGGATCATTCCTGCCAACTGTGACCCAAGGGAGTACTGTGGCATGAATTCTATATAAGCACCATTAATCAGAGATCTATGATGCTTAGACTGACACCGATTCCTGTCCAAAAAGTCATCCAGGAGAATACAATATATCATGTATAAAGGTGAAATAGCATGAATATTACTAGTATTGTGATTGGTATATAATAGAAGTTCAATAAATGTTTTCTTTCTTTCTTTTATTTCTAACAGTGAATTGTCAAAATAAATAATACATGTAGTACATATGCACATGGCAAGGAATAATCCAAAAATAAAATTAAGAAAAATAATTCCATTTATAATAACATTATATATATTATATCTAGAACTATTCTAGATACAATACATTTATATTATTTAATATATCGTATTCTATGTAGACAATATAAAATATACATTTCTTTTATATTTTATATATTAACATAAATACATATATAACACTACATTAACTATAAATTATGTATATTATTTACATAAATTCATTAATAAATAAGTGAATTTGTTAATAGAATTTAATAAATCATTTTAAGTCATCAAGACCATCACCAAATAATTAACAAAACAAGACAATGACAATACAACCCAACATGTTAAATAACAGTAACATCTCTTTGGATTTGGACTATAAATATTTTTCATTTTCAAATTTTCAATTAATCATAAATTTTAGTGTCACTTCTATAATAAGCATGGATTATCTTGTAATAAAAATAAACAGGAACATTTTTATAAAGTGAATAATCAATAAGCTCTAATCTTCACCAAAAAAACTCAATATTTCATGTTTCTCCCTGTATCTACAATATTATTGTCTTATGCTAGTATGCAGCTGCATTGGGATCCTTATTTTTATGATCACACTGATTTGCCTGAACTTTTGGGGTGAGTATGGAGTTTTCATTTACTTTTGCACTTTTGGAACTTATATTTTAATTTTTAAAAAAAGTTATTTCAGAGAAGAAAGAAAGAGAACATGTGTACACAAGTGGGGGAGAGGGTCAGAGGAAGAGGGAGAAAGAGAATCTCAAGCAGACTGCCCACTGGGGGCAGGGAGGGATCCTGATAGGGAGGCTTGATCTCATAATTCTGATATCACAACCTAAGCCAAAAATCAAGAGTTGGACACCTAACCAAGTGAGTCACCCAGGTACCCCAATTTTTAATTCTTCTTAATATCAATATCAACTCCACATTGTAGCCATAAATTGGTAATATTCAAAATTACTTTAAATGTAAGAAAAACTAAGAAAGTCAAATATAAAATTAACATTTATTCAACATCTTTTCTTATGAAGAGCCTCCACTAAAAAGTTGACTCATTTTATCAAACATTGGTGATGTATCTTGACGAAAAGAGTATGTGTTCATTGGTACTATTTTCAGAGATTATGATTTAAATGTACCAATGTGATGGTTAAAAAAGACAAATGATCCATTTAAAAAATCATTTTAAATGTACTTCTGTGACTTTTTTACCCTAAAGTGATATTTAATGAGCATAATCTATAGTTGTTCTTTTTGAAACAAGACCAATTCCAATTCATGAATTTCTATAATTTTCTCTTTTTCTCTTGAAACAGTCATTCTTAAAAATGTAGGGCTAACATGGGTTCTATTTTATTTGTAATATTGACATGGAAACATAAACTCTGGTGGCCTTTGAGATGAGATGTTTGAATATGAGTGAGTCTCAAGGCAACTTCACTGAAGAAGACAAAGAAGTAAAGGATCTGTTTTTGTTTTGAGTGATTAAATTTGTTTTTGTATTTTTCCTAATACAACTGGGAAAATATCAGATATTTTAAATACCAACTAAATATTCTATTTAATGTAATTTTTCTGTACTTTATACAGCATTTTTACTGGGAAGTTGTCAACCAATAATATTCCTCAAATATGTTCAACTTTTACTTGAAATCAAATTCTAATAATATGAAATTCTCTACCTAGTTAACAGTCAACATTAGATGACTGATATTAGTTTTCATGAGTCCATCTAAGTAAGCATTAGTATCTGCTAACCAGCAATTCTAGTTGTACATATTTTAATAATTATTAGAGTTTTTTTAATCCCTCAAAATTCAGGACATATGGTCTCTTTTAGGCACTAAATATGGTATTTACAGGCTACCATTGACCTGCTGAGACTCACTTCTCTTTTCTGTAATATATAAGTGATAAAATATATAACTGGTGCAATAATCATTGCTTTAGAGAAAGATGTTATTGAGAAGAAATCAATGAAATTTGACACACTGATAAAATATTAGTAGGGACAATATTTTTTCCCAGTGATATTACTCTAACAAATTAATAGCAATTTCAATATTTGTTTCTATTAAATTTGTGCTTACATTTGACCAGTTTAAAAATATTTTCCAGGTTCAAAACAAAGTATTGACTATAAATATTTACATCTACTCTCTCCCAAGTTTCTGGATTAGACCAGCAAAATGTATCAAACTAGAATAAATTAATAAGAGCACGAGGTATGGAAAGGGTAGAACACTGGAAAGGAAATGAGAAGCAGTGGGGATAGTGTTATTGGATTCATCAATGGAGAGAATCACAGTGTAAAGAAAGTACAGCAAACAACCCTATGTAGATGAAACTATTTCTTATGGCAAAACCCTGGCAGGACTCTTTTTCAGAAAGGAGAGTACAAAATGTAAAGAGAAGTCTAAAGAAAAGTAATTAGCTGGAACACTTTCTAAGGAATGCTCTTTTAGATTATTGTCTTGACAACCTTTTACTGCACTCACATAGTAGCATTTGCCACTATATCATACCAAAATCAAAAAACAAAAACAAATGAGATACATAACTAGAACAAACGAGGTCTCCTTACTTGTGGAGTGGTGGCTGGTACAAAAGGCATGTGTCCCCTTATTATGGTTCTGGAGTGGAAAAAGAGAGTAGTGTAGTGGTTTACTGCATAGCTTGACTGTTTCCTGTGTTCTATCTAAAAATTTGTGGTAGCTAATGAAATATCCCAGAGTATAGAGAAAAGTGTCCAGAAAAAAATCAATAAATATCAATAAGTATAAAAAAATCTGAGACAAAGACACAAAATATTGTCCATCCAGACAAGATAATGTCTCTCTAAGAGAATCGGGGGAAAAATAGACATGAAATAATAAAATAAATATGTATATTTATATATTTGTATATTTACATATTTATATAATATAAATTTTTTTTCAGGAGAAAAAAAACAAAGCCCCGAACCATGAATTTCCAGCTTATAGGAGCCTACCAAATTCAGAATAGGATATGCAAATAGATATAGATAGATGATAAATGGATGGATAGATAGATACAGGTGGATAGATAGATGCTAGATACATAGATAGATAGATAGATAGATAGATAGATAGATAGATAGATAATTGATCTATCCACTTCATATTTCAGGACATCATGGATAAAGACATGATCCTAAAAGTTTAAATAAAGAATTAGTTTCTCCCAAAGAGAAACTGGCATCAGATTTTTAAACGTACATAAAAGGGCACCATTGTAGTAATGCCTTCAAATTATGAATAAATTTGATTTTAACCTAAGTTTAAAACAAGAATAATCAAGCAATATAATTTTTTCATGCATACATTTGGAACAAATAAAGAAGGGAGAGGTGTGTATGTGTGTGTGTGTGTGTGTGTGTGTGCTGATTTTAGAGTGAAACTAGTGCAAGAATGTAATGAAAAGGGCAGCCTGGGTGGCTCAGTGGTTTAAGCGCCTGCCTTTGGCCCAGGGCATGATCCTGGGGTCCCGGGATCGAGTCCCATGTTGGGCTCCCAGCATGGAGCCTGCTTCTCCCTCTGCCTGTGTGTCTGCCTCTCTCTCTTTCTCTGTGTCTATCATGAATAAATAAATGAAATCTTTAAAAAAATGTAATGAAAAGACATTTCACGTATCAGCTGTTCTGTGTTCCTGGAAAACAATGAATTCAGGCTGTATGAAAACAATCTACAAATAATGCTACAAGATGCTAAAGGAAATTGATATGGTACAAGGAGTTTTGTTTTGTTTTGTTTTGGTTTTGGTCTAGACCAAGAAGAAATAACATTAATTTAAAAGTTCAGCAGGAAAAAGAAAATAATGTACAAAAAGTGATAGATATGGAGTTTAAGAATGCACATAATATTTAGAATTGTTATCAGCACCTAAAGAGTAGGAGTAGATATGGTAAAAAAAAAAAAAAAAAAAGGCTACTTCTCGGGAAAGAGAAGAGTAAAAACAGTAGAAGAAAGGGACTTTGAATTTTAATTGACTGTCCTTGTTTTGTTCTTTTTATTCTCACATACGTAGGTTGCTATTCATTTTCAAATGTTTCTCACTATATTTTTTTCTTTGAACTGAGTACAGGTAAAAGAATGGATTTCTCCCAAAAAGCAATTATCAGCCCTCTAGTAGGTAATGTTCCTTTTTGTCTGCTCTATGTCTGAATGAAGAAATTCCAACTGGTCACATGAATTTAGGCAGATTATACAGGAATTTTCTAAACTTTCAGGTGGGATATAATACCTACATCATAGAATATTTAGTGTATTAATATTAAATATTAAACCAAGGTTGATGGTTAATTTTAGTGTTGACTTGGCTGGGCCACACACAGTACTCAGATATTTGACCAAAACTGGTCTAGATGTTGCTGTGAAATTACTTTTTAATAAGATTGGCATTTAAATTAGTAGATTTTGAGTAAAGCAGATTACCTTCTATACTATGCCTGGGTCTCATCCAACCAATCAAAAGCCTTAAGAGAGAAAAAAAAAAATACTAAGGTTCCCCAATGGAAAAGGGAATTGGCCCTCCAGACTGCTTTTGTATAGGAGCTTCAATATCACCTCTTCCCTGGGTCTCCAGCTTGCCAGCCCATAATGCACTTATGTGCATTATTTAATGCACTAAAATAATAAAGTCTACTTCATAAGATATTATATTTTGAGATTTGGATTATGAAAAATAAAAGTAAAGACTTGTATAATAAATCTCCATGTACCTTTCAAACAGGATCAACATGTCAGTATCTAATCAGTATTAATTATGTCTTCCCCATCATCACTCCCCAAGCCAGATTACATTAAAGCAATGATTAGCTTGATACCTGTTAGAATTTAATATTTAAATATATCAGTATGTAATTCTTACAGTTAAGGGCTCCTGTTGCTTTACACAAACACAATACCATTATACATCCTGTGTTACTTTTCTCTGGATATGTAACAAATTACCACATACTTAGCAGTTTGAGACAATAATTATTTATTACTTCACATTTTCCATGGGTTGGGAGTCTGGGCACAATTTAGCTCAATCTTCTATTCAGGGTCTCATAGGATATAGTTTAGGTGTTAACAAGATCACACATCTTTCTCTAGCTGAGGTTCCTCTTGCAAGCTCATGTGGCTTTTAGTACAATTCAGTTACTCCTATTTGTAAGACTGAATTCACTTCTTTCTTGCTGGCTGTCATCCAGGGCAACTGTAGTCTCATATAGAACCCCTTCATTTCTTTGCCATGTGTCACTCTGGTCTCTCAAAACATGAAAACCCAATTCTTAAAATAGAAATTACCTTTCTCTTTAGAAAAGACTCAGTCCTGTTCTTAAGATCTCACATCTGATTAAGTCAGGCCCACCTGGGATAATCTCTTCATTTACTCAAAATCAACTGACTGGGAACCTTTCTGTAGTCTTTAAAATCTTCTCATCTTGCCAAACTATATAACTTAATCATGGGAATGATATTCCATCATATTCACAGTTCTGACTCCAAAAGAAAGGGAATTTCATACAGAGGATAGACTAGGGGGCAGGAGTCTTGAGAGATTTTAGAACTTCCCTAAGAATTTTTTAATTCTATCCACCACAATTCCTAAAACAAAATCATCAATAATGCTTAAGATTGTTTACTATCCAGTCAGTGTTAAATGTCTTTTTTGTTTCTTTCATTTGATTTGTTAGGATCAGAATCAGAACAAGGACCACAACTGGCATGTGGTTAAAATGTCTCTTGTGTCTCTTAATCTGTAGATCCCCTTAACTCCTATTTTCTCTTTGCCATTTATTTGTCAGAAAAAGAAGAATGGATCATGGTTATGTATAATTTCTCATTCTGGATTTTTCTGCTTATATGTCCATGGTGTCATTTAACATGTTCCTCTATCATATAGTTTTAAAAACTAAATATGTTAGGAAACCCACCTGGCCCACTATAGTGGCTCTATGTGTTTGTTGTTATTATTATGTAAAGCATCTGAGACAGGAATTGGTACAAAGTGTTGCTCAATAAATATTTTATTCCATCTTCATCCCCAGGATATTTCTTCTTATTTTAAAAGATAGCACTTGAACCTGAGTTCACTGTAATAATTCTTTTGGACAATTGGTATCCACATTTTGTATCCTTTTTTTTACATTTTAATATATTACACTAAACATTTAGAACATTTTTAGTGTGTTTTGCAGCTCTACAACTATACTTTATTGACCACTCTATCAATAGTCACATAGTGCAATTACTTAGTCCAAATGACCTCTTCTTGATAATAATAGTAAATAGTTTCTTTCAAGTCATAAACTGAGAGGAATAGTTGAAGTCATCTTATACTTTTTAATGCACAGCCTATGTACTGGTATAATTGACAATAGACTTGAATTATCCTGAGTCTACAAATATTTTGTAAAGTTATGATTATTCAGGATTGGCAGTGCTTGCCCTGGTACAAAATATATCAATGAGTTAAGAATATATATGACGTTTTATACATTCAAAATTATTCCTTGATAGTCTTCCTCATCTGTACTGATATTACTTTTATTTCCCATCTTAGTTACACATATTAATTCAATTTCCTAAAATACATTTTTATAAAAATTTAAGCTCATATATGACAAACTAAAATATTAGCAATGAAAAATATGACATGCTCTTTAATTCAATCATTCAACAATTAAATACTATAATCAAAGGGCTATGATAGGAAATTCAAAGATGAATATGACAGTCATCTTGACAACTCTCCAGTCAGGTAGAAGACAAGGAGATGTTCACAAACAACTAGGTTAAGGACTTTGTTTTTGAGATGGAAGTACAATTAAACCGCACAATTTAAGTTTAATTTAGATGAAGAAGGAAGGGAAGTCTAAAGAGAGTCTATTCAAGTTCAAGGATACACTGTGAATGAAAAGCACAGGAAAGTGGATCAAAATATCCAGTGCAATAATGTAAGTAATGCTGATGGTAAGCAATCTCATGAAAATGAAGTTCAGGTTGTAAGGACAACCTCAAGAAAAGGAATTAGATGAAATAGTAGAGAGATTAAGCAATAGATTCTCACTTATGTTAGTTATAAATAATCAAAAATATTAAATATTTGTTACTTCTAATTATGGGTGTCAGAAGTCACATTCTTCTTTCTCCCCAACCCCTTACCCCAAATCCTGCTTCTATTCCAGAAATATACAGATTAATGAATTAATCTCATTCTTCTTCTGCTAATAGAGCTGCCCTTTAATCACATATGGTACTATTCACACTTTTTTGACTGTAAAGTCTAATTTTCTTTCTATATTTTCCTTTAGGAAATAATTATTTGTGCTCAAAAGACTGGCTGCTGAACCAAGAGAAATGCTACATGTTTTCAATTTCTTCTAAAACTTGGAATAAGAGTCAACATGATTTTTCTTAGAACCACGAGTAGCTTTATAATTGTGCTTCTGAATTGGCTTTCTGACATTGAATTGCAATCCAAATTTGTAACTCTGTGGGAGAGAGGATTGTTTCTGATTCTTTCTTTTGAGGGGAGTTTTTCCTTCTAGTCATTTTGCTCAGTGCAGAGGGGCCAAAACCAAGTTGTAACTTGATAGAAGCACGAACTCTTTTCACTGTAGCATTCCAGCTGTTTTCTCTTTAAATCTCAGACCGAATTCGTAGGTTTTCAGGATGATTTGAAAGTTATCTAGGTAACTTGTTGGGGACAGGTGACTTGGGGACCCTACCCTTCTGCCATCTTGCCCCCTCCTCCGAGAGTCAACACGATTGTGCAAATCTACAAGCACATTTACCAGTGATCCAAACTTTTAAAGAGCCGGTAAGGGATCAAAAATAGGATCTAAGTACCCAAGGAAGAATTGCTAGGTGCAATTCTAAGAAGCATGGGTGATTTAGTCATTGTTTTGAATATTCATTAGTCATTATATAATTACTATTGTTTATTTTTTTAAAAAAACTATTCTTTATTAAAGAAATGATTATATACCGTTTCATCAATGTCTGGCATAGTGCCATATTCTATAGAGAGCACTGAATTTTTTTTCAATAAATTAATAAATGAATATACCATTTCCTTTTAAGGAGTTCATACAAGAGGACTTTAAAACCTGGAAGTCCTGGTTGGATTGGACTATATGTTACATCCCCAGGAAAATGGATGTGGATAAATAAACACCCTTTTGTGGAAAAAAATTGAGTAAGTAATTATTTTAGAGGGAAGAATGGCAGCAGTGATATTGTTTTATTGATAGAAAAGTATTTTTAATAAGCTTCCATGATGTCCAGGCTATTTTTAAAATCTTTCCTCCTCCTTCTTCTCTTCCTTCTCTCCCTCCTTTTCCCTTATCTCTTTTTTATAACTTTATCCCTTTCTTTGCTTCCTCTCTCCTTTTTTAACATGTACTAATAATGAGAAGTAGAATAGAGTGCTCACTATAATATCTGGAAATTTTAATAGCTAAGAAATGATAATGACTATAATTTTTAAGCCCATTAGACCTCATTTAAAATAATTTCAGCAACTATCTACTGTATAATAAATGCAAGGTAAAATTCCCCTATAAATAAAAGCATTTGGAATGTATAAAAACATCTCTCAAGCAGAAATCAGAAAGCAGGAGTTCGAAATTTTGCCCCTAGAATATTCTAAACTTGGAGTACCTGGGTAGCTCTGTCAGTTAAGCATCACACCTTTTTTTTTTCACATTTTTTAAAAGATTTTTTTTATTTATTTACGAGAGAGAGAGAGAGAGAGGCAGAGACACAGGCAGTGGGAGAAGCAGGCTCCATGCAGGGAGCCTGACGTGGGACTTGATCCCAGGACTCTAGGATCACACCCTGAGCTGAATGTGGCACTAAACCGCTGAGCCACCTGGGCTGCTCTAAGCATCAGACTCTTGATTTTGCCTCAAGTCATGAGCTTGGAGTCATGAGCTAGAGCTCTGTGTTGGGCTCCCTGCTCAGCAGGGAGTCTGAGAGTCTCTCTTCACTCTCTGCTCCTCTCACTGCTCTCTCTCTCTAAAATAAATAAATAAATCTTTTAAAAAGAAGAATATTTTCCTAAACTTATTGATATAAATTTCTTTATCTGTATGAAAAGAATGATGAAGCTTTCCTCACAATGTTCTTGGGTGAACAACATGAGATAATGTATGTAAGAGTGCTTTAAAATTCTTTAGTGTCACATACAATTTATATATTCTCCTCTATGGCCTTGTTTTCTATACACGTCACTAGAGCACCTTCACGTATTTTCCTTATCATAGTATTAAAGTCAATGAAGAATATAACTTCATTCTTTAACTTAAACTTCATTCTTTAACTTAAAAAAAAAGTCCCCTTGAAGTTACTGCTTTGCAGCTCCCGTGATACCTATTACCACACAGTCTTTACCAAAAACTTACATTTTAGGGGTGCCTGGGTGGCTCAGTCAGTTGAGTGTCCAACTCTTGGTTTCAGCTCAGGTCATGATCTAGTGTGGCCCCTACCATCAGGCTCTGCGCTGGATATGGAGCCTGCTTAAGATTGCCTTTCTACCTCTTCCCTGTCCCTCTACTCTCCCTCTCCAAAAAATTTTTAAAAAGAGAGAAAAACTTTTAATATCTAATTACATTTTATAGAAAATTATTTTGCTGTGTGGGGAATGAATAGATGGAAAGTGAAACTGAAATTGAAGTTCAGTCAAAAGACTATGATCAGAGATAAGGGAAAGACAGTAGCAGCCTGGCCCAGGAGTGAATGGATATAGGGACTGGTCTGGAGGTAAAACTTGATGATTACATGCAACTCAAGGGTTGAGAGGGAAGGAAGTGACAGGGATGCTTTTTACTCTTCAGGCTAGAACTTCTACAGTAATATTCTTCAGATAAGAGAGACATCCCAGGAGAAAGAGCGTGAAGGGAAAGCAAATCAAGAGTGCATGAATACAATCACTGAAAATAAAAGAAGAATCTATTCTAAAACCTCTGCCACATTTTGGCTGCTGAAGAATTACCTATACATGTTTGGCTGAAGAAGAGTTTAAGAAACATAACCATTATTTTAAAATAAGTGCTCAATTGTCTATGCTTTATCTCCTAGTTTTCTCATAATTGGACCAACGGATCACAAGCGCTGTGCTCTCATAACAGGAAATCAGGAATATTCTGAAGACTGTAACTCCAAATTTAATGGCATTTGCCAAAGAGATGCTTTCTGAACATCAAAAACAAATCTGCGTTTAAATAAAGATTTGGAATAAATGCATGTGGAAGTTATTAGTGCCTATCCTTTTCTTTGTGGAATGCAAGTTTACTTCTTTTCTATGTTATTAAAACAAAATTCAACTGAGTAAATTTAAAGATCTAATTGGCTTTATTCAATGATTCATGAACTGGGAAGCATCCTATCTAACAAGTAAAAAGGAGCTCTAATGAGCTACAGAAAAAGGAAGGTTTTAAAGGCAGAGAGGGGTGAAAAAAAGGTAGTAATAAACAACAGTAAGAGATTATTTGGGGCAAGGTCACCTTTCTTTGGGCACTACAGGGGGCTATCAGGTGGAATTACCTCACTAGTGTTAACCAGAAAATTCTCAACCGACTAGTTAAGATTATATTCCTGGGGAGGTGAAAACTGCAGATTAGATATTAAGTTTTGGTTTGGTAACATGGGCTTACTATTTTGGGCCTGTTGTCTCTTTTTTAATATTACAAATATAACATTTTCAACTAGTCCATATAGAAATAATACTTCAAAATAATGAAATATAACTTATTTTTAAACAAGAAAACACGGTTTCCTATTATTTCAATGTCTAAAAAATAATTAAATTTGATCTTCTAATCCTGTCTGATACCCTATTTGTGTCCTATTTCTTAGGTTCTAACTCCTGAGCATTTGGTGAAGCAATAGACTAAGCACATAGATATAACATTTTTTTCTTCAAGGTAGGCTTTTCCCCCAAGGTAATTGTCTTCAATTTTTATCAAAAAGAAATCAGACTTTCAACTGGTATTAAATACTCAGATGTTTTAAGCATGAGATGTCTATTTAAGGTAATATACAATCTTGTTTTTTGTGTGATTCCACAGCTTATTTCCCTTTAATCAAATTTGTATATGATTTATATTTAAAATTGTTATATTAAGAATAATCCCATTCCCTTAGTTTTCTAACTGAAATTCTTCACAAAGTGAAGTTTCTTATTTTCCTCTCATGTATTTAAAACACACTTGTGTTTCAAAATAAATGCAGTAGTTCCTGTCCACTATTATAGAAGTAAGGTCATTACTTAATTTCTCCAAGTTGACAATAGTAAATTGTAAGCCATCAGGAATTTATACCCTAGTAACTGCAAATCAAAGAAAAAAAGAGGATGTATTACTCTAAATTACTAAAGTTTACAAAATTAATTTGTAACCATGAACCAACTCTACAAATAAAATCTATATTATGAATCAAATAAAACTTGAACTTAAACTAAGCCAGAATTTATTAATCCAACTGTAATACACAATGGAATCTAAAAAATTAATTTTTTCAAATCTTCTGGGTGATAATATCATACACAGATATAAATGCTCATACTTGATTACATGTTGACACTGGCCAAATCATTTGCAATCCCATACAGTGCCAGGGTAAACACTGACTAGTAGGCAGGCAAGAATCTCCTTTTATCAGAAAGTTTCAACTGTATCTAATTAAGGAAGTAAATCTCCATTAAAACATGCAGAAAGGGCTTATTTGTATGTTCCTACGTGTTTGTAATGTAGACATTCTCTTTTTCTCCCAGCTTCTCTACCCTACTCTTCCTCTTTTGCCTATACTCACATTCTTTCCTGCATTCATAGATTATGAGTAATTTATAGTTATCTAGTTACCCATAATAATTCATAATTACCTAGGCAAGAATTTAAACTCAAGCTAATGTAACATAGGTGGTTTTGATATAGTTTTTGGAATGTCCCGCAGAATTTTCATTTTATAATTGCACCCAGGGATATGTCATAAGCCCATCCTATTTTCTTTTCCTTACCTAGGACATTGATTTTTTTCAATAATCTATTGTTTGGCCACTTTTGATATCATTATTCTAGTTTATATTCTATTATCTAAGCTTTGTAATTTTTTTGAATTGAAATATAATAGACATACAATATCCCATTAGTTTCAGGTGAAATCATAGTGATTTCATATTTTTATACATTACAAAACAACCCCCATGAGTCTAGTTACCATCTCTCACCATACAAAGTTATCATAAAACTGACTGGAGAAAAATTAAAGAGGAAGACAAACCACGAGATACTCCTAACTCTGGGAAAAACACAAAGGGTTGCAGAAGGGGAGGTGGTCAGGGGGATAGGGTAACTAGGTGATGGGCATTAAGGAGAGCACACATTGAGATGAGCGCTGGGTGTTATACTATATATTGGCAAATTGAATTTAAATAAAATTAAACAGAAAAAAAACCAAAAAAACCAAGGTTATTACAATATTATTTTCTGTATCCCCTATTCTGTACACTACATTCCCATAACTTATTATTTTATCACTGGAAGTTTATACCTCTTAAACTCCTTCACCTATCTCACCTGCCCCCTGATATTTCCCTCGTTTGCCAGCCAATACTTTATTTCCTGTATCTATAAGGGTGTTTCTATTTTGTTTTGTTTACTCACTTTTTTTCTATTTTTTTTTTGGTTCCATATATAAGTGAAATCATGTGTTGTCTTTCTCTGTCTGATTTTTTCCACTTAGCATAATACCCTTCTGGTTCATCTATATCATCACAAATGGCAAAATTTCATTCCTTTATATGGATGAGTAATACTCCCTTGTGCATGCATATATATATCACATCTTTATTCATCCATTGATGGACACAGGTTCTTTCCATATCTTGGCTACCGTAAATACTGCAATGAATATAGGGGTATGGATGTATCTTTGAATTATGTTTATTTTTTCAGGTAAGTACCCCAAAGTAGAATTGCTGGGTCTTGTGGTATTCTATTTTTAATTTTGGGGGAGACCTCCAAACTGTGTCCCATAATGGCTATACCAAGTTATCTTCTCATCAACAGTATACAAGGATTATTTTTTCTCTGCATCTTAACCAACATTATTCTTGCTTTATTTTTTATCTTTGATAATAGTCAATCTGGCAGAGATGAAATGATCTCATTGTGGTTTCAATTTGCAATTCCTTAATGATATTCAGTATCTTTTCATATACCACTTGGCCATCTACCCTTGGAAAAATGTCCATTCAAGTCCTCTGCCCATTTTTTAATGTCTACTAAGTCCTCTGCCATTTTTAATCACTTATTTTTAAAAATTTCAAGTTATCTTTTCATTCTGTTGATGGATTTTTCTTCACTGTGCTACAAACCCTTTAGTTTGAGTAATCTCAAATGCTTTCTCTGCATCTATTGAGAGGATCATATGGTTCTTATTTTTTCTCTAGCTGATATGATTGATCACATTGATTGCTTTACGAGTGTTGAACCAGCCTTACATCCTAGGGATAAATCCCTCTTGGTCATGGTGAATAATCTTCTTAATGTACTGTTGGATCCTATTGGCTAGTATCTTGTTGAGAATTTTTGCATCTGTGTTCATCAGGGATATTGTCTATAATTCTCCTTTTTGGTGGGGTCTTTGTCTGGTTTTGGAATTAAGGTGATACTGGCCTCATAGAATGAGTTTGGAAGTACGCCATCTCCTTCTATCTTTTGGAACAGCTTTAGTAGAATAGGTATGGTTTTTTCTTTAAACGTTTGATAGAATTCCCCTGAGAAGCCGTCTGGCCTTGGACTTTTGTGTCTTGGGAGGTTTTTGGTGACTGCTTCAATTTCTTCCCTGGTTTGGCCTGTTCAGGTTTTCTATTTCATCCTGTTCCAGTTTTGGTAGTTTGTGGTTTTCCAGAAACGCGTCCATTTCTTCTAGATTGCCTAATTCATTGTCGTATAGCTGCTCATCTGTTTTTCAAATCGTTTTTATTTCCTTGGTATTGGTGGTGATGTCTCTTTTTTCATTTGTGATTTTATTGAGTCTTTTTTGTTTTTAATAAAGCTGGCTAATGGTTTATTTATCTTATTCTTTCAAAGAACCAACTCCTGGTTTTGTTGATCTGTTCCACAGTTCATCTGGTCTCTAATTCATTGAGTTCTGCTTGAATCTTTATTAACTCTCTTCTTTTGCTGGGTTAAGGTTTTATTTGCTGTTCTTTCTCCAGCTCCTTTAGGTGCAAGGTTAGCTTTTGTATTTCAGTTATTTCCAGTTTTTTGAGGCATGCTTGTATTGCGATGTATTTCCCCCTCAGGACTGCTTTTGCTGTATCCCAAAGATTTTTGAATGGTTGTGTCTTCATTCTCATTAGTTTCCATGAATCTTTTTAATTCCTCTCTAATTTCCTAGTTGACCCTTTCATCTTTTAGTAGGATGGTCTTTAACCTCCAGGTGTTTGAATTTCTTCCAAATTTCTTCTTGTGATTTAGTTCTAGTTTCAAAGCATTATGGTCTGAAAATATGCAAAGGACAATTCCAATCTTTCAGTATTGGTTAAGACCTGATTTATGACCCAGTATGTGTTATGTTCTGGAGAAAGTTCCATATCATTTATTTATTTTAGCTTTTTTTTGCTCTTGCCTGAGGAGACTGGTCCAAAAATAATATTCTGACATCAAAGAGCTAACTGACTATATTTTCTTCTAAGAGTTTTATGGCTTCAAGTCTTATAGTTAAGTATTCAATCCATTTTGAATTTATTTTTGTATATGGTATAAGATAGTGGTCCAGATTAATTGACTATATACATGTGGGTTTTATTTCTGGGCTCTCTTCTATTCCTTTGACTGATGTGTCTGTTTTTGTGTCAGTACCATGTCTGATTACTATAGCTTGGTAGCTGGTTTGAAATCAGAAAGTGTGATGCCTCCAGCTTTGTTCTTTTCTTTTTCCTTTTTTTTTTAAATTTATGATAGTCACAGAGAGAGAGAGAGAGAGAGAGAGAGAGAGAGAGAGAGAGAGGCAGAGACACAAGCAGGCTCCATGCACCGGGAGCCCGACGTGGGATTCGATCCCAGGTCTCCAGGATCGCACCCTGGGCCAAAGGCAAGCGCCAAACCGCTGCACCACCCAGGGATCCCCTTCTTTTTCCTTTTTGAGATTTTATTTATTTATTCATGAAACAGAGAGAGAGAGAGAGAGAGAAAGAAGAGGCAGAGATATAGGAACAGAGAGAAGCAGGCCTATTGCTGGGAGCCCGTTGTGGGACTCCCTAGACTTCAGGATCATGCCCTGAGCTGAAGGCAGACTCTCAACTGCTGAGCCACCCAGGCATCCCTCCAGCTTTGTTCTTCTTTCTCAAGATTGCTTTGGCTATTCGGAATCTTTTATGGCTCCATACAAATTTTAAGATTCTTGGTCCTAATTCTGTGAAAAATGCCATTGATATTTTGATGAAGACTGCACCGAATCTGTAGATTGCTGAGTAAGCTTTATAATTTAATGTATAATTCCATCATTGATCAGTGATGATTATTGACAGAGTTAGGATCTATATTGGTGGGTTTTTCCCTGTTTTTAGGATATTATTGAAGTATATTCTTTTTCATAGGTAATTCTTTTGTAACATTTCTTTAAGTCAAAGTTATTATTGTTATTATTTTGTAATATTTACACATAAAAAGCACTTATGTTTCTCTAACTTTTAAGCTAAGTAAATGCTTGCTGGCCTATCAATTTAGATATCTTTAAATTTGTGTCTTGAGGAAAGCCACAGTGGCTCAGTGGTTTAGTGCTGCCTTCGGCCCAGGGCGTGATCTTGGAGACCTGGAATTGAGTCCCATATCAGGCTCCCTGCATGTAGCCTGCTGCTCCCTTTGTCTGTCTCTCTGCCTCTCTCTCTATGTCTCTCATGAATAAATAAATAAAAATCTTTAAAAAAATTTGTGTCTTGAATTGATGAAGTTAATTCATTCAAAAGTTTTTAGCTCCTTTGTTTAAAATTTGCAAAATTCTGTAGTAGCATAACAAGTGAGAACTATTGCCTATTGAGACCTTCCCTTCCTTTCTGAAGGGTGATAGTTATTTTCAGTTTTTTACTCTATTAAAATTTAGGTTTGCTGCAAATCCACTTGATATCAATAATCCCCTAGAACTATGGACTCCATCAGCATTCAGAAAAGCAAAAGATCCAATCCCACTAATTCCGAACCTAAAAAGAAACCACTAATATTAGTTTGGGAACCACTTAAAACTATAATAAAAAATAAAATTAAGATTTGAGTGATCTGAAACATTCTACACAAAACACTGAGCTCCATACTCACTCATCACCATATGCTACCCAAAAACATTTGGTACATCAAAGGAATAGAATAGCTGAATGTAGGTATTTAGTTATTAGTATAATAACTTTATTTCAAACAATAAGTAGCAAGGCAGCTATAGAATAGATGGACATGGATACGCCATGAATATAGATATAAATCAGTATCTATCTATATTTATCTACATCTATTTCCATCTATGAGGAGAGACTGTGTTTGCTCAATTGAAAGATCTCTGGAGGTTTTTTTAAAGCAGTGTCCTAGCATATTTTTAGCTAACGTTCCATTTTGAAAGTAAAGCATAAGATTTATTTTCATTTGATGCTTTTGAAACATATTGAGGTAGAAACCAAAGAGACTAATTACAATATTGTTTTTATTAATTCTCTCTGTTGATGATCAAATTTTTCTTTCTTTTTTTTAAGATTTTATTTATTCATGAGAGATACAGAGAGAGGCAGAGACATAGGCAGAGAGAGAAGCAGGCTCCCTGCAGGGAGCCTGTTGCGGGACTCCATCCCAGGACTCCGGGATCACTCCCTGAGCCAAAGGCAGAGGTTCAGCCACTGAGCCACCCAGGTGTCCCTCCTTCTTTTGCAGTAAGTGTAATTTGTCTTATTTTACATATTTTAATATTTAATTTGTTCCCACTGTTTATCTAGCACTTAATCAAATTTAAGGCAGGAGTACACGGATACAAAAGAAAAGTCACACAGTCCTTATTTCCAGGTGCAATAGTACTTAAGTGAGAAAACATTCACCTGGTAACAGTTACATAAATAAATGATGTTGTTTATAATGGACACATGTAAAGTTAAAAACAACTATGCGGTCATTTATTCTTTAAAACAAAGGGAACTTGTGTAAATATAATTAATTTTTTTACATGTACAAGTAAATACATGTGGTTTGGCTTGGAATTTGAAAAAAAAAAGTTGAATTTGAATTAGCAAAAGAAGTGTATACCTGAAAAGACTTTGGTAATAAAATAAAATAAGAAACAAAAAGAAAAATTTCACTGTGTGTCACTTGGTAGAAGGAAGACAGGTTGCTCTAAGGTATGTTTCATTGTGTAAGGGCACATGTCACAGGGTGAAGACTAAGAAAAGTAATTGCACAGAGAAAATGGAAATAATTCTTTATAATAATACAACTTAAAATTATTTAAAAACTTTTTTACAACACCAGAATAAAACCTTTCCTACTACATTTGAAACTCACCAAGGATTGAGTGTGGTGCCATTTGTCCATTTCCAAGACTCTCCTTGTTTTCTGTTCAATCCAATCCAGTGCATAAAAGTTCCTGCATGCCTCCTCAAAAATTCCTTTCACAAAAGTCAGGGCACTATCCATTACTTAATATTTTAGAATACATTGCTGAACATGTTTCTCACCTCAACTTTCCCATCTTTTATGATTTACATCCCAATCTGCATGGCCAACTGCTTTTATAGCAATAGGTAGGGATATTTAGGTCAGTTTAATCAGAAAGATTTTTACTTTGCTCTTTTACTTTTTAAATGTCTGTAAGCCATAGAGTGACTTTCCTCAAGTCATGGCAATTCTCTGAGCTACACTCTCTCAAGTTATTTTTAGGAGTAATTCCTATTTCTCAAATGAGAAACTGATGAGGAAAACATATTTGAATTCATTTTCTTCAAGTTCAAATGCAAAGACCATTAGTATGTTTTAGTCACAGTGAATGACAAAGACTATAAACTGATATGTTGTTATGTGTGTTTGGATGACAAAATTGGGAGGTGAGCATATTTTAGGAACTGGTACAGAATGTTCTGTAAGAGTAACAGAGAACTAATGCTTCTATTTTGTTTTCTACACAGATCCTTTCTCAAAAATCACAGAGGAGAGATTTCAGGGGGAAAGGGTTTAATAGAAAATATAAGTACTCTTAAAATGGGAAATTAAATCATAAACTACATTGATCTTTTAACAATGTTGCCATGCAGTTGAAAATCCAAGCATAACTCTTGATTCCCCTCAAACTTAACAATTAATAGTTCAATATTGACAGAAAGCCTTACTGCTAATATAAACAACACATACTTTGTATGCTATATATATTATATGCAGCTGAAAACAATCTGCATGTGTGTAGACCTGTACAGTTCAAATCTGTATTGTTCAAGGGTCAACTGTTCTTTGATTAGATACCAAAATAAGAATGTTACTGCTATTGTATGTCTTCTCATATAATCAGAAATCAAACTAACTTCTGGATAATATGATTTATTGCAATAAAACATAGTGATGGACTTAGTTTCTCTTTTCTTAGCTCTTTGTTATGTATAGATTTGGACCACAAACCTATTAGTTTTCCTTACAAACAAACCTCTTTCCTCACCCTCACCTGGCGCTCCTGTAGTCGGGGTCCCTCGTCCTTTGCCGTTTTTCACTGCTGTTTATGATCTCATTTTCTTCAAACTGTGCTATTTCCCTCAGACCCTCATCCTAAATTTTGAGAGCCCTGTCTGTTTTTCAGTTTTAATTTTTCCAGGCTATTCTTGCAAAATAAAAATGTAAAGGTATTAAAATAATTTAATAATCTTAGAACATCAAATAAAGACATTTAGCTATATAAATAGCATGCACTGTGATTAAGGATATAGCATCACTAGCTAATTTGCCTACATTCAAATCTCAGTTCAACAAGTCCTGACTGTGTGACAATGGCTATGTTACATAATATTTCTGTGCCTCACTGTCTTCCTCTTTAAAATGAAGGTATTTATATATTTACTTCATAGGCACGCTGTAGAGTACATGAGTTTTTATAGTTATAGCGCTTAGAACATTGACATATATTATAATAGAATATCAGTTTTATCATTTTCATTCTCTCCTTTTACAAAATTAAGTTCTGAAATAATTAAGAACTTTCCCCTTTTCTTACCATATCCTCCTGTGTGTCAATATGAGCAAGTTTTGATCCCTGTGAACTGAAAAATCTTTTACTGGCTGTTCAATTTTTGGTGTCACCAGAAAAATAGAAACACTTCTTTCCTACTCCAATCCATTTGCCTGAGCATTCCATAGTTTGGGTACATTTTGAAAGTTTTGCAAATACTGAAAAAAGAAGAAAATAATCAAATGAAAACAAAAGTTGAAGAGTGTTTCAACTCATTCTGATTAAACAGTTTCTTTTACTCTCATGGTTTGCTGTCTATAAAATTAACTTCACTTATGGGATGATGGATGAATTAAATTCTGCTATCTATAAGGAAACCCACTTAATGGTCAAGCAGTCCATAATTTATCCAATTTCCTTGTCTTCTACTTTTAAGGATGGAACTGCTAGCTATTCTATATTGACATCCTCCCAAAAACAATGTGTAAAATTCAGCAATTGACAGAGAGCCAGAGACATGAATACAACTTAGGCCTCACAGACTAGGGTAAGAAAGGTAGGCTTACATTTACCTTGCAGAAATGAAATGGTCATATACAAGAAAGGACACCCAAGATAGGGAAGTAAAACTCAACATACATAACAACAAATCATTGATATGTGACTTAGTAAAACATTTGTTCTACTTCACCAATATTCAGTGCCCAAGCTGGCATTTCTAATAAATGATGAATTTATTTCTCTGTACAGTGTTTTAGTAAGTGCTCAGTAATCAAAATAAGATAAAATGCCTACCCTCCAAATGTTTAAGTAAGATAATGCAACTAGCAAAGAACCAAGTAAACCTTCAAATATCAGGCCAACTCCAAAGCTTTCTCTCTTCATTTTGCTATGATATAAATATATATGTAGGGATCCCTGGGTGGCGCAGCGGTTTGGCGCCTGCCTTTGGCTCAGGGCGCGATCCTGGAGACCCGGGATCGAATCCCACATCAGGCTCCCTGCATGGAGCCTGCTTCTCCCTCTGCCTGTGTCTCTGCCTCTCTCTCTCTCTCCCTCTCTGTGACTATTGTAAATAAACAATAAAAAAAATTAAGAAAAATATATATGTATATTTTGTAATGCTTGAAAGCAGATCTAGGCTACCATACATAGGTAATGAAATATATTGTGTTTCAGTTTTTTTAAATTAATCGATTAATGAATGAATGTAAAGACTTCTTGTAGATACACTTCTCTAAATATTTAACTGCCAGTGCAACTGGCTGACTCAGTCAGAAAGAGCTTGTGATTCTTGATTTTGGAGTCATGAGTTCAAGCCCCACATTGGATGTAGAGGTTACTGAAATAATAATGATAATAATATAAATATTTAACTGCCAGATATTTAAATATCAATAACATTGAGTTCCCAGGAGACTGTGATGACAGAAAGAGTATGTGCAAGACAATATCAGTACTCTGAATGACAAAGAAAACAAGAATCAAGAGTGCTAAGTGTTAAAAAAAAAAAAGAGTGCTAAGTGTTACTTTAATGAAAGTGCTAACTTCAGTGCTATATTAAGCGAAGTATGCATATGGAAAATCAAATTCTGAGACTATTAAGTCATGGTTCAGGAACTTAAAAAACTACCTTTGAATTATTTTCACAAAATGAACCAGTAATGTCCAGAAGAAAATAGATATTTTCATTTTTACAAATGTATTCCAACAGGGAAAATCTTACAACAAATCACTTGTGCCATTATTTCATTTTTTTGCTTTTAATATAGTAAATATTTCATAGAACATCTATTAGTAATATAACATAATCTTGATCCAGAAGAAATAAAAGCAAAGAAATACTGCAGTTATATAGGCAATATTACACGGTGGTTAAAATTTCAGGAATTAGAGTCAGACAGAAAAGAATCTCGAATTTGGCTTTGCAATTTGTTATTTGTGAGAGGCAATATATTCACTCTGGCTTCTATTTCTTTACCTGTAAATGGATGTCATAATTATACCTGTTTCATGGTCTTGTGAAAATTAAATATATAGTGTATTTAATATTGGTTCTTTAACTCACACAAAGTACTCTTGATTAAAAAAACACAGTTATTGCTGTTATCTGGTGGTCATTTGAGAATTTATTATTATTTTACTCAAAGATTAATAACATATAAATTCAAGAAGATAACTATATTGTGAGATTTAAAGTATTTAGTTATTGGGTTTTTTGTTGTTGTTGTTGTTGTTGTTAAGAAATCTCTACACCCAATGTGGGGTTAAAATTCATTACCTGGAGATCAAGAGTCACATACTCTACTAACTGGGCCAGCTAGTGTTTCTAGAATATTTAGATTTTTTCATTTAATTTTTAAGTTGAAACATAGTGATATATTAGGTTCAGGTGTGAAACACAGTGATTTGCCAATTTTCTACAGTACAAAATGCTTGCTATGATAAATGTAATTACTGTCATCTTAAAAAGTTATTATAATATTCTGACTATATTCCCTATGCTGTACTTTTAATCTCTATGATTTATTTATTTTATAACTAGAAATTGTAAATATTAATGCCCTCCATGTATTTTGCTCATCCTCCCCACACCCTCCCTTCTGGCAACTACTAGATTCTTCACTGTACTTTTCAGTCTGTGTCTGGTTTTGTTTGTTTATTTTATTTTTTAGATTCTATATATAAGCGAAGTAATATGGTACTTGTTTTTGTCTTATTTCACTTTGCATAATACCATCTAGGTCCAACCATGTTGTCACAATGGCAAGATTTCATTCTTTTAATGGTTAATTAATATTCCATTATGTTTGTATACCACATCTTCTTTATTCACTTACAAGTTATATATCCAATATGCAGTTAATATTCAAAATATATAAAAAACTTATAACACCAAAAAAACCCCAAATAATCCAATTAAAAAATGAACAGAGGACCTGAATAGACATTTTTACAAAGAAACTATGCAGATGGTTAACAGACACATGAAAATATGCTCAACATCACTAATCATCAGAGAAATGCAAATCAAAACCACACTGAAATATCACCTCATTCCAGTCAGAATGGCTAGTATTAAGAAGACTTGAGTATTTTTTAAGAGAGGCAAGGAATATGGTAAAACCTGCCAAAGTGGTAGAAACCTGAGGACTTGTCTCTATAAGACAAGTTACTCCAGAACTGAGAGATCCTGGATTAAGTTTGAGATATGATTGGCTCTGCTGGGCATAAAGAACCATAGAAAGTATATGAGCTAAGTCACTCACCTACTACTACAGGAATGACCACTGTGAGAAGTATAATACACATACAAAGGCATATCATCCAGCCTTTTTTCAACTTGCAATCTGGAAAATAAATAAATAACTACTGTAAAATTTCCAGAGAAACCCTGCCTGAATATTCATTTTCATTTATTCCCCTTCATTATAATCAAATTTAAAACTCTCATTAAAAGCATCTATATCTTAGAGTAATAAAGGATGCAATGACCTTGTAAAGTACAAAGAAAGGAAGTACTAATAACTATTATAGCTGTTCAGATGCAGCATCAGAGGTGGAAAGATCACCTAGACTTGGTGGAAGGAGAAAGGAAAGTCAAGGTTATTTCAAAAGGTAGAAATAGTGTGAATGATGAATTGTAGTCAAGAGACTCTAAGGTTCAATAAAAGGGCTATAATCAGGGAGGCAGGGCAATTGGTGAAGAGTAGGGTCTCCAAGTCACCCGTCCCCACCAACTTACCTAGATAACTTTCAAAACATCCTGAAAACCTTTGAATTCGGTCTGAGGTTTAAAGAGAGAACAGCTGGAATGCTACAGAGAGAAGAGTTTGAGCTTTTATCAAGGTAGGAAGACGGAAAAAACAAAAAAGAAATAAAAAAGCATCCAAGGGGGAGGAGTCCCACGAGGAGCCGGGCTGAGGCCGGGGCGAGCACCCCCAGGACAGGAAAGCCCCGACCCGGAGAAGCAGGAGATTCACCAACCTTCCCTGGCGGAAAGGCGCTTGCAGGGAGTTAGAGCAGGACCCCAGGAGGGGCGGGGATACCCTCAGGCTCCCAGGGGCACTAATAGAGGACCTGCGCCCTGGAGAGAGTGAGCCACACCCCGAAGCCGAGCTCCCTAAACGGCTGTAGCGCGAGCTCCGGCTGGACCCAGGAGCAGCTCCGAGGCTCAGGCGGCTCTGCGTGGAAGGGGTTGCATGGCCGGAAGCGCGATTCCAGCAGCTCAGGTCCCAGAGCCCAGGGCGCCAGGGGACACAGCCCAGGATCCAGCCCTCCCCCCGGGACAGGCAGAGGCCGGGAGGACACAGGACAGCAAGGACGCTCTTGCCGCCGGGGGCCCCGAGCTGTGCAGATCAGCGACCCCCTTCTCCCCCCAGCATCCAGGCCCCTGAGGACTGGAAGCTGTGGTAGTTACTGCGAGAGCTGACTCCAGGGCTGGAGAGCTGGCCGCCACCACTGCTGTTGTTCCATCTGATGTCACCTTGTAACTGGGACTGAGCAGGGGCCTCATAGGATAAACAACTCCCACTGAGCCGTGCACCTGGCAGGGGGCTGGGCAGCTCCCGCAGGTGCACACACCTGAGAATCAGCAGAGCAGCCTCTCTCCCAGAAGACCAGCTAGAAGGACAGGAGAAAAGCAAGTTATTGAGCAAGCAGCACTGGAAAGTTCCAGGGGAAGTCGAGGAATTTACAGTATGTAGAATCAGAGGATACTCTCCCTTGTTTTCTGTTTTCTATTTGTTCCCCCACCTTCTCCCCCCCCCTTTTTTTCTCTCTTTCTCTCCTTTTTCCGGTACAACTTGTTTTTGGCCACTCTACAGTGAGCAAAATGACTAGAGGAAAAACTCACCACAGAAGAAAGAATCAGAAACAGTCTTCTCTCCCACAGTTACAAAATTTGGATTACAATTCAATGTCAGAAAGCCAATTCAGAAGCATAATTATAAAGCTGCTGGTCACTCTAGAAAAAAGCATAAAGGATTCAAGAGACTTCGTGACTGCAGAGTTTAGATTTAATCAGGCAGAAATTAAAAATCAATTAAATGAGATGCAATTCAAACCAGAGGTCCTAATGACGATGGGTAATGAAGTAGAAGAACGAGTGAGTGACATGGAAGACAAGTTGATGGCAAAGAAAGAAGGAAAAAAAGAGAAAAATAATTAAAAGGTCATGAGGTTAAGGGAAATAAATGACAACCTCAGAAGGAAAAAATCTACATTTAATTGGGGTTCTCGAGGGCACCGAAAGGGACAAGGTCCAAAATGTGTATTTGAACAAATCATAGCTGAGAACTTTCCTAACTTGGGAAGAGAAACAGGCATTCAGATCCAGGAGATAGAGAGATCCCCCCCTAAAATCAATAAAAACCGTTCAACACCTCTACATCTAATAGTGAAGCTTGCAAATTCCAAAGATAAGGAGAAGATCCTTAAAGCAGCAAGAGACAAGAAATCCCTGACTTTTATGGGGAGGAATATTAGAGTAACAGCAGACCTCTCCACAGAGACCTGGCAGGCCAGGAAGAGCTGGCAGGATATATTCAGGGTCCTAAATGAGAAGAACATGCAACCAAGAATACTTTATCCAGCAAGACTCTCATTCAAAATGGAAGGAGAGATAAAGAGCTTCCAAGACAGGCAGGAACTGAAAGAATATGTGACCTCCAAACCAGCTCTGCAAGAAATTTTAAGGGGGACTCTTAAAATTCCCTTTAAGAAGAAGTTCAGTGGAACAATCCACAAAAACAAGGACTGAATAGATATCATGATGACACTACTCTTATCTGTCAATAGTAACTCTGAATGTGAACGGGCTTAATGACACCATCAAAAGGCGCAGGGTTTCAGACTGGATAAAAAAGCAGGACCCATCTATTTGCTGCCTACAAGAGACTCATTTTAGACAGAAGGACACCTACAGCCTGAAAATAAAAGGTTGGAGAACCATTTACCATTCAAATGGTCCTCAAAAGAAAGCAGGGGTGGCCATCCTTATATCACATAAACTAAAATTTACCCCGAAGACTGTAGTGAGAGATGAAGAGGAACACTATATCATACTTAAAGGATCTATAAAATCAATAAAAACTGCTCAACACCCCAACACTTAAATGAAACTTGCAAATTCCAAAGATAGGGAGAAGATCCTTAAAGCATCAAGAGACAAGAAATCCATAACCTTTATGAAGAAAGCATTAGGATAACAACAGACCTCTTCACAGACTTGGCAGGCCAGAAAGGGCTGGCAAGATATATTTAGGGTCCTAAATGAGAAGAACGTGCAGCCAAGAATACTTTATACAGCAAGGCTCTCATTCAGAATAGAAGAGATAAAGAGCTTCCAAGATAGGAAGAAACTGAAAGGATATGTGACCACGAAACCAGCTCTGCAAGAAATATTAAGGGGTACTCTGTAAAAGAAAGAGGAAGTCCAAGGAAACAATCCACAAAAACAGAGACTGATTAGGTATCATGATGACACAAAATTAATATCTTTCAATAGTAATTCTGAATGTGAATGGGCTTAATGACCCTATCAAATGGTGCAGGGTTTCAGACTGGATCAAAAGCAAGACCCATCGATTTGCTGCCTACAAGAGACTCATTTTAGACAGAAGGACACCTACAGCCTGAAAATAAAAGGTTGGAGAACCATGTACCATTCAAATGGTCCTCAAAAGAAAGCAGGGGTAGCCATCTTTATATCAGACAAATTAAAGTTTATCCTGAAGAGTATAGTAAGAGATGAAGAGGGACACTAGTTTATCCCGAAGACTGTAGTAAGAGATGAAGAGGGACACTATATCATACTTAAAGGATCTATCCTACAAGAGGAGCTAACAATCATGAATATTTATGCCCTGAATATGGGAGCTGCCAAGCATACCAATCAATTTATAACCAAAGTTAAGATATAGTTAGATAATACTTGGTACTTATACTTGGTAATTGAATATAGCACTTTCTACAATTGACAGATCTAAGCACAACATCACCAAAGAAACAAGAGCTTTAATGATACACTGGACCAGATGGATTTCACAGATATTTACAGAACTTTACTTCCAAATGCAACTGAATACACATTCTTCTCAAGTGCACATGGAACTTTCTCCAGAATAGACCACATACTGGGTCATAAATCAAGTCTTAACCAATACTGAAAGATTGGAATTATCCTTTGCATATTTTCAGACCATAATGCTTTGAAACTAGAACTAAATCACAAGAAGAAATTTGGAAGAAATTCAAACACCTGGAGGTTAAAGACCATCCTGCTAAAAGATGAAAGGGTCAACTAGGAAATTAGAGAGGAATTAAAAAGATTCATGGAAACTAATGAGAATGAAGATACAACAATTCAAAAATCTTTGGGATACAGCAAAAGCAGTCCTGAGGGGGAAATACATCACAATACAAGCATCCCTCAAAAAACTGGAAATAACTGAAATACAAAAGCTAACCTTGCACCTAAAGGAGCTGGAGAAAGAACAGCAAATAAAACCTTAACCCAGCAGAAGAAGAGAGTTAATAAAGATTCGAGCAGAACTCAATGAAATAGAGACCAGATGAACTGTGGAACAGATCAACAAAACCAGGAGTTGGTTCTTTGAAAGATTTAATAAGATAGATAAACCATTAGCCAGCCTTATTAAAAAGAGAGAGAAAAGACTCAAATTAATAAATCTGAATGAGAAAGGAGAGATCACCACCAATACCAAGGAAATACAAATGATCTTAAAAATATATTATGAGCAGCTATATGCCAATAAGTTAGGCAATCTAGAAGAAATGGAAGCATTTCTGGAAAACCACAAACTACCAAAACTGGAACAGGAAGAAATAGAAAACCTGAACAGGCCAATAACCAGGAAGGAAATTGAAGCGGTCATCAAAAACCTCCCAAGACACAAAAGTCCAAGGCCAGACAGCTTCCCAGGGGAATTCTATCAAATGTTTAAAGAAGAAACCATACCTATTCTACTAAAGCTGTTCCAAAAGATAGAAAGAGATGGAGTACTTCCAAACTCATTCTATGAGGCCAGCATCACCTTAATTCCAAAACCAGACAAAGACCCTACCAAAAAGCAGAATTATAGACAATATCTCTGATGAACACAGAAGCAAAAATTCTCAACAAGATACTAGCCAATAGGATACAACAGTACATTAAGAAGATTATTCACCATGACCAAGAGGGATTTGTCCCTGGGATGTAAGGCTGGTTCAACACTCATAAAGGAATCAATGTGATTGATCATATCAGTCAGAGAAAAAATAAGAACCATATGATCCTCTCAATTGATGCAGAGAAAGCTTTTGACAAAATACAGCATCCATTCCTGATCAAAACTCTTCAGAGTGTAGGGATAGAGGGAACATTCCCCTGCATCTCAGCAAATATCATTCTCAATGGGGAAAAACTGAGAGCCTTTCCCCTAAGATCAGGAACAAGACAGGGATGTCCACTCTCACCACTGCTATTCAACATAGTACTAGAAGTCCTAGCCTCAGCAATCAGGCAACAAAAAGAAATAAAAGGCATTCAAATTGGCAAAGAAGAAGTCAAACTCTCCCTCTTCACAGGTGACACGATAATGTACATAGAAAATCCAAAAGAAAAAAAAAAAAAGAAAATCCAAAAGCCTCCACCCCAAGATTGCTAGAACTCATACAGCAATTTGACAGTGTGGCAGGATACAAAATCAATGCCCAGAAGTCAGTGGCATTTCTATACACTAACAATGAGACTGAAGAAAGAGAAATTAAGGAGTCAATCTCATTTACAATTGCACCCAAAAGCATCAGGTACCTAGGAATAAATCTAACCAAAGAGGTAAAAGGATCTATACCCTAAAAACTATAGAACACTTCTGAAAGAAATTGAGGAAGACACAAAGAGATGGAAACATATTCCATGCTCATGGATTGGAAGAATTAATATTGTGAAAATGTCAATGTTACCCAGGGCAATTTGTACGTTTAGTGCAATCCCTATCAAAATACCATGGACTTTCTTCAGAGAGTTGGAACAAATCATCTTAAGATTTTTGTGGAATCAGAAAAGACCCCAAATAGCCAGGGGAATATTAAGAAAGAAAACCATAGGGGGGGAGGGGCAAGATGGTGGAGGTAGTGTCCCCAAATCACCTGTCCCCAACAAATTACCTAGAAAACCTTCCAACCATCCTGAAAATCTACGAATTCGGCCTGAGATTTAAAGAGACACCAGCTGAAACGCTACAGCGAGAAGAGCTCGTGCTTCTATCAAGGTAGGAAGACGGGGAAAAAGAAATAAAGAAACAAAAGGCCTCCGAGGGGGAGGGGCCCGCGAGGAGCCGGGCTGAGGCCGGGGCGAGTGTCCCCAGGACAGGAGAGCCCCGTCCCGGAGGAGCAGGAGCTGCACCGACCTTCCCCGCAGAAAGGCCTCCCGGGGAATTGGAGCAGGATCCCCAGAAAGGCGGGGATGCCCTCGGGCTCCCTGGGACACTAACAGGCACCTGCGCCCCGGGAGAGTGCGCTGAGCTCCCTAAGGGCTGCAGCGCTCGGCGGGACCCGGAGCAGCTCGGAGGGGCTCGGGCGGCGGCTCCGCGGAGGGGGCTGCGGGGCGGGAGCGCGAATCCAACAGCGCAGGCCCTGGAGCACAGGGCGCCGGGACACAGCCCAGGATTTGGCCTCCCCCGGGACAGGCAGAGGCCGGGAGGGCCCAGGACAGCAAGGACGCTCCTGACCCGAGGTGAGCAGATCAGTGGCCCCGCCCCGGAGCCTCCAGGCCCTGCAGCTCCGGGGCTACTGCGGGAGCTGACTCCAGGGTCCCAGAGCTGCCCCCGCCACTGTGGCTTCCTCCCGGGGCCTCACGGGGTAAACACCCCCCACTGAGCCCTGCACCAGGCAGGGGCAGAGCAGCTCCCCCAAGTGCTAACACCTGAAAATCAGCACAGCAGGCCCCTCCCCCAGAAGACTAGCGACACGGACCAGTTCCAGGCGAAGTCAAGGGACTTAAAGTATACAGAATCGGAAGATACTCCCCCGTGTTTTTTTGTTTTTGTTTTTGTTTTTTTTTGTTTTGTTTTGTGTTTTTTTTTCTTTCTTCTTGATTTCTGATTGCTTTCCCCACCCCACCCCCTTTTTTCCTCTCCTTTCTTTTTCTTCTGTCTACATTCAGCCTTGTTGAGATAACCTAGTGATCCTGAAATGATCAATATAACATATCCATTTCACCACATTCAGCATTTAATCTTATGGTCTCTCCTTACTTACTAGTGATATTCTTAAGACAAAACTCATCAATAGAAGAATGTCGAGTAGATGTTCAAGTGAACAGGAATGAAACAACAGGTAATTGGGTAGCTTGATTTTCCTAAAAATAACAGCCATACATTACAGAAGTAAAGGCTCCTAACAACTTATATGTTAAGATGGCGTTATCTTTCTGATTTTGTTGAACAAAACTGAGGAATGAAAAGGGTAAGCAACTCACTTAGGGTCATACTCCTAGTAAGAGGCACAATGGAAATTACACCTGTGACCTGATATCAGAGACTATGATCTTAACCACCAGTTCATGTCATTTCCTGAGAAGTTGCTCTTAGAATATTCAATAATTAATACCAAATATTATGTAAACAAGTAAAATATACACTCCCATGAAATATTTAATGATTTTGATGAGGCTGTCAAAGAAATAACTTTTATCTGAAGCTAATTAGTAGAACTATAACATAAAATGAATTTTTAAATATTTATTGTGTTTGTTAATCTCAATGATCATTAATCTTAAAACATCACTCTTGCTGCACTAGGTAGTATGAGTTAATAAAGACACTATTGTGGAATGACTGTAGTAGGATGTGATCATGATTATGCACATTCTTACAGAACAGAAATGTTAAGAAACTTGGAAAAATCCTCCTGGAAAATGTTATCCAATAGATTTCATTAAGTCAGCAAATAGATAATTTGGCAATTAGAAATTTTCCATAGAATTTGTCATCAATTTAGTGAAATCAATTATTATCTGCCTTGCAGCTCACATGTTGCTTAACATAAACATTTTTTAGATAACTGCATGTTGGACATATAGTGGAGTCAGCACTAGTGATGAGTTTAAGGAAACTCAGAAATAGTTTTGACTCTACCACCATCTGATTGTGTGGACTTAAATTATTCTGTCAGTACCTTAAAAAGCAAGATGTGGTTCCTTAAATAATTTTGATGCTCTTCCTCTATTCTAATATTCTATGATTCCATCTATGCTCAACATATCTGGTCATGAATTTCCAATTCTTGATACCAGAATGAACAAAAATAAGTCTCAAAAATCGCAAAATTATAATAAATTCACTTGTTGTTCTCCTAGTGATAATCAGAGACAATCAGACCCAGGGCAATTTACGCGTTTAATGCAATCCCTATCAAAATACCATGGACTATCTTCAGAGAGTTAGAACAAATTATTTTAAGATTTGTGTGGAATCAGAAAAGACCCCGAATAGCCAGGGGAATTTTAAAAAAGAAAACCATAGCTGGGGGCATCACAATGCCAGATTTCAGGTTGTACTACAAAGCTGTGGTCATCAAGACAGTGTGGTACTGGCACAAAAACAGACACATAGATCAATGGAACAGAATAGAGAACCCAGAAGTGGACCCTGAACTTTATGGTCAACTAATATTCGACAAAGCAGGAAAGACTATCCACTGGAAAAAAGACAGTCTCTCCAACAAATGGTGCTGGGAAAATTTGACATCCACATGCAGAAGAATGAAATTAGACCATTCTCTTACACCATACAGAAAGCTAAACTCAAAATGGATGAAAGATCTTAATGTGAGACAAGATTCCATCAAAATCCTAGAGGAGAACACAGGCAACACCCTTTTTGAACTTGGCCACAGCAACTTCTTGCAAGATACATCCATGAAGGCAAGAGAAACAAAAGCAAAAATGAACTATTGGGACTTCACCAAGATAAGAAGCTTTTGCACAGCAAAAGAAACAGTCAACAAAACTAAAAGACAACCTACAGAATGGGAGAAGATATTTGTAAATGACGTATCAGATAAAGGGCTAGTATCCAAGATCTATAAAGAACCTATTAAACTCAACACCAAAGAAACAAACAATCCAATCATGAAATGGGCAAAAGATATGAACAGAAATTTCACAGAGGAAGACATAGAGATGGCCAACAAGCACGTGTGAAAATGCTCTGCATCACGTGCATCAGGGAAATACCAATCAAAACCACAATGAGATACCACCTCACACCAGTGAGAATGATGAAAATTAACAAGACAGAAAACAACAAATGTTGGAGAGAATGTGGAGAAAGGGGATCCCTTTTGCAATGTTGGTGGGAATGTGATGTGGTACAGCTACTCTGGAAACTCTGTGGAGGTTCCTCAAAGAGTTAAAAATAGATCTTCCCTAAGACCCAGCAATTGCCCTGCTGGGGATTTACCCCAAAGATACAGATGCAGTGAAATGCCGGGACACCTGCACCCCGATGTTTATAGCAGCAATGTCCACAATAGCCAAACTGTGGAAGGAGCCCCGGTGTCCATCGAAAGATGAATGGATAAAGAAGATGTGGTCTATGTATATAATGGAATATTACTCAGCCATTAGAAACGACAAATACCCACCATTTGCTTCGACATGGATGGAACTGGTGGGTATTATGCTGAGTGAAATAAGTCAATTGGAAAAGGACAAACATTATACGGTTTCATTCATTTGGGGAATATAAAAAGTTGTGAAAGGGAATAAAGGGGAAAGGAGAAAAAATAAGTGGGAAATATCAGAAAGGGAGATGAGACTCAGAACATGAGAGACTCCTAACTCTGGGAAAAGAACTAGGGGTGGTGGAAAGGGAGGTGGGCGGGGGGTGGGGGTGACTAGGTGACGGGCACTGAGGGGGGCACTTGAGGGGATGAGCACTGGGTGTTATGCTATATGTTGGCAAATTGAACACCAATAAAAAATAAATTTATAAAAAAAGAGCCTTTTTCTTGGTTTTCCTCTTTTTCTCCCCTGTTCATTTGATTTGTCTCCTAAATTCCACATAAGAGTTCAATCATACCATGCACCTTTTCTAAGCACAACACTATGGAACAAGAAACCAACTACAAAAAAAAAAAATTCTGGAAAAATCACACATACATGGAGGTTAAACAACATGCTACAAAACAATGAGTGATTAAACCAGGAAATTTAAATACAAATACCTGGAACCAAATTAAAATGAAAACATATGGTCCAAAACCTTTGGGATGCAGCCAAAGTGGTCACAAGAGGGAAGTATAGAGCAATATAGGCCTACCTTAAGAATCAAGAAAAATCTCAAATAAACAACCTAACCTTACATCTATAGTAGCTAGCAAAAGAACAATAAGCAAAGCTAAAATCCAGCAGATGGAAGGAAATAATAAAGATTAAAGCAGTAAAAACCAACCAACCAACCAAGAACAGATCAATGAAGCCAAGAGCAAGTTCTTTGAAAAAAAAAATTAATAAAATTGATAAATCTCTAGCTAGATTCACCAAAAAGAAGAGAAAGGACTCAAATCTCACAAATGAGAGAAGAGAAATAACAGCTAACACCACAGAAATACAAACAACTACAATATTATGAAACACTATATGCCAAAAATTGGAGAACATGGAAGAAAATGGATAAATTCCTAAAAACATATGCACTACCAAAACTGAAACAGGAAGAAATAGAAAATCTGAACAGACCAAGCACTAGCAAAGGACTTGAAATATTAATCATAAAACTCCCAACAAACAGAATTCCAACTGGCTTCACAGATGAATTCTACCAAATATCTAAAAAAGAATTAATATCTATTGTTCTCAAACTATTCTAAAAATTGAAAAGGAAGGAAAACTCAAATTCATTCTATCAGGCCAGCATACCCTGATACTAAAATCAGATAATGATGCCACCAAAAAACTAAATAAATAATTAAAAAAGAATCACAGGCCAATATTCCTGATGAACATGAATACAAAAATTCTCAATAAAATACTAGCAAACCGAATCCAGCAATACATTAAAAAAATAATTTAGCACAATCAAATGGGATTTATTCTTGGGTTTCAAGGGTGTTTTAATATTTGCAAGTTAATCAATGTGACACATCACATTAATAAAAGAAAGGATAAGAATCATATGATCATTTCAATAGATGAAGAAAAAGCATTTGATGAAGTACAACATCCACTCATGATAAAAATCCTCAATAAAGTAGGGTTAGAGGATTTCAATATAATAAAGGCCATCTATGAAAAACCCACAGCTAATATCATCCTTAGTGCGGAAAACTGAGAACCTTTCCTCTATGTCAGAAACGGGACAGGGCTGTCCAGTGTTATCTAACATAGCACTGGAGGTCCTAGCCAAAGCAATCAGACAACAAGAAGAAATAAAAGGGTTTCAAATTGGTAAGGAAGAAGATAAACTTTCATTCTTTGCAGATGATATGATACTCTATACAGAAAATCTGAAAGACTCCACCAAAAAGCTGTTAGAACTGATACACAAATTCAATAAAGTTGCAGGATACAAAATCAATTTACAGAAATCTGTTGCATTTTATACACCAATAATGAAGCAGTAGAAAGGGAAATTAAGGAATCATTCCAATTTACAATTGCACCAAAACCCATAGCCTTAGGAATAAGCCTTAATCAAAGAGATAACAGACCTGAACACTGAAAAGTATAAAACACCGATGAAAGAAATTGAAGATGACATAGAGAAATGGAAAGACATTCTATACTCATGGATTAGAAGAACAAATATTGGTAAAATGTCTATACTTACCAAAGCAATCTATACATTTAATGCAATTCCTATCAAAATACCACAGCATTTCTCACAGAACTAGAACAATCCGAAAATTTATATGGAACCACAAAAGACACCAAATAGCTAAACCATTCTAGAAAAAGAAAAGCCAAGCTGGAGGTATCACAATTGTGGATTTCAAGTTATATTACAAAGCTATCATGACCAAAACAGTACGATACTGGCACAGAAATAAACACATATTTTGTTCAATGGAACAAAAGACACCAAATAGCTAAACCATTCTAGAAAAAGAAAAGCCAAGCTGGAGGTATCACAATTGTGGATTTCAAGTTATATTACAAAGCTATCATGACCAAAACAGTATGATACTGGCACAGAAATAAACACATATTTTGTTCAATGGAACAAAATAGAAAACCCAGAAATGGACTCACAGCTATATGGTCTATTGATCTTTGACAAAGCAGGAAAGAATATCCAATGGGAAAAAGACAGTCTCTTCAATAAGTGGTGTTGGGAAAATTGGTCAGCTACATGCAAAAGAATGAAACTGAACAATTTTCTTATACCATATACAAAAAGTAAATTCAAAAGACCTAAATGTGGGACTAAAACCATAAAAAAACCTAAAGGAGAACACAGGCAGTAACATCTTTGATACAATTTTAGCAACTTCCTTCTAGATGTGTCTCCTGAGGCAAGGGAAACAAAAGCAAAAATGAACTCTTGTGGCTTCATCAAAATAAAAAGCTTCTACACAGTGAAGCAAACAATAAAACTAAAAGGTAATGTATGAAATGGGAGAAGATATTTGCAAATGACATATCTGATAAAGGGTTAGTATTCACAATATCTAAAAATCTTATATAACCTCAAACCAAATAATCCAATTAAAAACAGGAAGAAGATATGAATAGACATGTTTCTAAACATGTAAATGACCAACAGACACATGAAAAGAGGCTCAACATCATTGATCAACAGAGAAATACAATTTGAAACTACAATGAGTTATCACCTCACTGTGTCAGAATGGCTAAAATCAACAACACCAGAAACAACAGGTGTTGGTAAGGAAGTAGAGAAAAAAACCCTCTTACAGTGTTGCTGAAGATGAAAACAGGTGCAACCACTCTGAAAATCAGTGTGGAGCTTCCTCTAAAAGTAAAACTACCTCATGATCCAGCAATTGCACTACTAGGTGTTTGCCCAAAGAATATAAAAATACTAATTCAATGGATTACATTCGCTCTGACATATATAGTAGCATTATCTATAAGAGTCAAATTATGCAAACAGCCCAAGTGTCTATCAACAGATGAATGGATAAAAAAAATGTGGTATGTATACAATAGAATATTACCCAGCCATAAAAAAGGAATGAAGTCTTGCCATTTGCAATGACATGGATGGAGCTAGAGAATATAATGCTAAGCAAAGTAAGTCAGTCAGAGAAAAACAAATGCCATACGATTTCACTCATATGTGGAATTTAAGAAACAAAACAAATAAGCAAAGGGGGAAAAGAGAGAGAGGGGGAAACCAATAAACAGATTCTTAATTATGGAGAACAAACTGATGATTACTAGGGGGTAGGGGAGTGGGGGGATGTGTAAAATAGGTGATGGGATGAAGGAAGGTACTTGTGATGAGCACTGGGTGATTTATGGAAGTGTTGAATCATCATATTGTACACCTAAAACTAATATTATAACTGTATGTTAGCTAACTGGAATTTAAATTAAAACCAAAAAAAAAAAAAAAAAGGAAAGAAAAAAGAATTTGAAGAAAAAAAAGTTTTCCTCCCTCTTCTCTGTCTCTGTTCAGAACTGCAGTATAGACCTGGGTAATAAAAACTAAAAAAAAATGTTGTTAACTTTTAAAGGAGAGGTAAAACTTCACCATCAGCCATTTAGGTTTTCTGCTAGGCTTTTCAACAAGAAGACAGATTTATTAGATAAAAACAAGCTATTAACATATCACGGGGGAGAAACCTAAATGAAGAGGAATTCAAGCCCCCTTAGCATCTTCAACAGAGAATGATGCTTTGGAGAGAAGTAACAATAGAAAGAAAAGCAGTGTTAGTCCTCCAAAGGTGGCACTCTGTGGGAAGGCAAATACTAGTGAGGAAACGAATGGAGTAAAGTTTGCTGCCTAGGGGCTGATAAGAGTTGGTATAGTAAAAGGAGAATTTATATCCTGTCTTTAGGTAGAAAAGGGGGAGGGTAAAATGGGTTTTGATATGTGGAACAAGGGAAAAAGAAAAAAATTAAATTTCCTTACAACTTACAGCCCATGACAAGTCCTTGAGACAAGCAGAGTGACTTTTCTCCAGAAACTCAACTGCCATGTTGTTAATACTTTGGTAAGCAAAAGGCAATCTTAGCTTAACATTATCCCGACCTCCAGGATCCTGTAAATTGTCTTTAACATATAAAAAATAGCTTTGGAAACTTCCTTAATTCTACCCGTCCCAACGTCCCCACCCCGACCCCGAGGTATATGTTAGCAATCATCCCTTAAGCACATGGCCACTGATATACATCTGAGGGTCTCATGACTCAGGCTTTATTAGACAGTCATCAATGAACTTTGCCTAACAACGGTTAGCCCCCTCCTGGAAACCTTGTTTCCAAAATTCCTTGGAGACATACACTATCCCTAACTCCTTCTCAACCTGAAAGTATAAAATCACCACCCCTCATAACCCTAGAGCAACTCACAGGTCCTGTCCCAGTGCTTTAATAAAATGACTTTTTTTTGCACTGAAGACATCACAAGAATTTTTTCTTGACTGTTTGCTCTGAACCCCAACAGTGCTACCTCAGCTTTCTCTGTGTTTACTGCATCCTGATGTCTTCAGTTCAGAATATTTTTTATGTCAAAAAAAGAAAAAGCATGCTTTGGGGCACAAATTCTAATTTCCTTCAGTTTCACAATCACAATAGAAAGGGAAAGAATTCTAACAGAAGAGATATATCTGCAATATTTTCAGACAATTTGATTCTATAAAAAGAAATACCAACAGAATCAGCTTTCATTTTGTTTGCTTTTCATGTATCTCTGGTTATAACCACTAGAGCTATACTATGCTCAACAGTACATGAGTGAGCATCTTTTGCTTGTTCTTCATCTTGAAAAGAATGTATAAAATTTGATTAAGCATCATAAAAATGCTGTATAAATTTAGCATATGACATTAGCAATTTAAGGAAGCAGTCTCCTATTCCCTGTTTCCTAAGAGTTTATCTCAGATAGATGTTGAATGTTATCAAATGCTTTATAGGCTTTTACTGAATAATGAGTGCTCATTTCAGCAGCACATGTACTAAAATTGTTATGAGTAGTCATGTGAATTTTACCTTTTAAGTCTGTTAATGAGGTAGCCTACACTGATTGCTTTCCTGATATCTAAGTATTCCAAAGGTAAGTCCATGTGAATATGAATTTTTGGCTACATGGTTGTAGCTAATTATTTTTTTTAAAGATTTTCTTTATTCATGAGAGACACAGAGAGAAGCAGAGACATAGGCAGAGGGAGAAACAGGCTCCCTATGGGGAGCCACATGTGGGACTCAATCCCAGGACACCCCCCAAAGGCAGAGGCTTAACCCCTGAGCCACCCAGGCATTCTCTAATTTGTTTTTGAATCTCTACCTCTAATTTCATAAGAGAATCTATTTATTTTTGTCTTGTTCTTAGCTTGTATTGAAAGCAAATTTTCAATGGCCTATTAGAAAGGAATTGGCTAGATGTCTTTTTTTTTTTTTTTTTTTTTTTTTTTTTTTTTTTTTTTTTTTTTTTGCTATTTTCTGGAGAAAGTTGTAAAAGAATTAGCTGTTCCTTTAAAGATTGGTAGAATTACTATATTTTAATTATCATTTCCCGGTTTCCTTATTTATTTTATTTCTTTTTTCTCATTACATTTTGGCATTTTTTACTTTCTGAAATTCTATTTTCTGTTATCTAAGTTGATAAATGCATTGGTATTTTAGTTAACTAGGACTGCTGTAATAAGATACCACAGACTGGATAGCTAAAACAACGAATACTTACTGTGTCACATTTCTGGAGGTTAGAACTCTGGAATTAAGCTGTTGGCAGGGTTGGTTCCTTGTAGGGGCTGTAAGGAAAGGATCTGTTCCAGGCCTTTCTTTTCATCTTGTAGATGGTTATCATTATGTTGATGAGGCATTCCCTTGTACATGAGTCTTTCTCCAAAATTTCCATTTTAGTAAGGACACCAGTCATGTTGGATTGGGGCCCAGCCCACTAACTTCATTTTAACTCATTAAAGACCTTATCTCCAAATAAGGTCATGTTCTGAGATACTGGAGGTTTGGACTTCAACACATGAATTTGGGGGAGACCAAATTTAATCTGTAACAATTGATAAATCATTTTCAAAATATTTCATTAAATTTAAGTATTTATATTTTATGTAAATATTTGTACTTTGATATTTTCTTTTTTGGTAGCTTCTCTTTTACAAACCTTAATACATCTAGTTATTTAGGGATCCCTGGGTGTCTCAGCAGTTTAGTGCCTGCCTTTGGCCCAGGGCATGATCCTGGAGTCCCGGGATTGAGTCCCACATCAGGCTCCCTTCATGGGGCCTGCTTCTCCCTCTGTCTGTGTCTCTGCCTCTCTCTCTCTCTCTGTATCTCTCATGAATAAATAAATAAAATCTTTTTTTTAAAAAAAATCTAGTTATTTAATCTTTTCTAACTACAGTTTGATTTCATTACTCTTCTCATCTTTTTTTCATTCACTTCTCCCATTATCTACATTTTTCATTTTTTAATTTCACTTTATTGAACATAGATGTGTGTATGTATGTATGTATGTGTCATATTATCTCTCCATCTCTATCTCAAATTCTTATTTCCAGGATTTGGCATTTCTGCCTACATTTTTTCATATCTTTCAGCTTTTCTTTTTATTTTCCATCTTGTTTGCTTTTCTACTGGGTTTTAGACTAATTCATTCATAATAGCATCTGTCTTACTAATTAACTCTACAAAATGTCCTTTATTTCAAATATAATTCCTTAACATATCCACTTGGTTTTCCTAATTTTGTTAGGCATTTTTTTGTTATGTTTGAATTCTCAGAATAACTCATTGAAAGATTTGGCTTCCTGGAATATCCTGGGAATTATTATAATTTATTTATTTGGGAATTCTTGTATTTTAGAGTAATTACTTAGGTACCCAGCTATTTTACATGTTCTCCAGGCATTGTGGCCCTCTCACATAGTGTTATGACTGAAGGCCAAGTTTTTTGTTTTTTTTTTTAAGATTTTATTTATTCATGAGAGATACACAGAGAGAGACAGAAACACAGGCAGAGAGAGAAGCAGGCTCCCTACAGGGAGCCTGATGTGGGACTCCTTCTGGGACTGAGACCATGTCCTGAGCCAAAGGCACCCGCTCAACCGCTGAGCCACCCAGGTTTCTCGAAGGCCAAGTTTTTAATTTAAGGAGACATCATGTCTTGTGAGTTATAAGCAGAACAGACTACTATTGGCAATGCCTTTCTGTTTCTGCCTCACAGAAAAGTTTCTCTGGTCAAGAATTCAACCTTAAAACCTATGAAAAAATAATACTAGGAAAGGCAATCTTTTTTGGTGACAATCAAAATCCATAGCATTCGTGAAGAGAGCAAGTGTAGGAATTAATGTAATAAGCTGCCTGGCCAGCCTGCAGGGATATATTTTAAAATTCAGCCTTTCTAAACAATTATAAATGTATTCACACCAAATTTAAGATATCCAAGATATAGGAAGCAAACACTGACAGAATTTTAAAAAATTATTCTGAATTTTAGATAGTTGGTCATTAGTGTTATAAAAAGGAATAAAATACCTTTGGTCAAGTAAATCAATCAGGCTCATACAGTAACAGATCCAACTGTTCAAAGAGCATAAAGAGGAAGAAAATTCCCATCCTTGCACAATGGAAAGAGATAAGATATGAAGGATTCTCTCTCTCTCTCTCTTTTTTTTTTTTTTTTTACTATTTTATTTATTCATGAGAGATACACGAGAGAGACTGAGACATAGGCAGAGGGAGAAGCAGCCTCCATGCAGGGAGCCCAGTGTGGGACTCAGTCCTGGGACTTCAGGATCATGCCCTGGGCCGAAGGTAGGTGCTCAACCCCTGAGCCACCCAGGCATCCCAGATATGAAGGATTCTGATGAGCTTACTGGAAGACTATGCGAACACTAGACTGCATATATCATGCAGGAATGAAGGAAAACAAAACCTTCAGCTGTTAATTTAGTTGGTATTTTGTGCTTTTAATATATGTTTTCTCTGAATCCAGAGTCTATCCAATCACATATTAGGAGTCCTTTGGCTAGCCTCACAAGCCACTTGGGAAAGCATCCTTCTATTATGTGCAAAATCAATGTTAAAGATCATGAACTAGATATTAAGGACCTGAAGATAGTAGGGCAGAGTGCCTAAAGATTTTGACTTACTGCTTTGTCCATCTTTATGCACACCCAAATATGCACCAGGTGTGTATATATATGCATAATTACTCTTTACTAAGCACTTAATACTCACCTGTCAATGAACTCAACATTCTTCACAAAATATCTGTCTCATAACATTTATAAGACAGAACTGATTATCTTCATTTTATAAATGCAGAAATTATGTTCAGAGAGATTAATATTTCCATCTGAGGTCATTGCAATCTTATAAAAACCACTTTTGTACTTAGTACTTTTTTGTCTGTCCTTTTGCCTTCTGTGTGTTCTTGTATACCACTTCTTTCTGCATTTTTTATTCTATTTTCTGTGAATACATTTAGAGAGGGTCTATGAGTAGCAATTATTTTAAAGTTTTACATCTGAAAATTTTCTCCAACACCTGATAGACTAAATTTAAAAACTGAATTTAAACATTTTCTCTTTTATAAATGTGAAGGAGTTTCTCTATCCTCTTTATGCAGCTGCTGCTGAAAGATCTACCATCCAGAGAAAGATTTTCATTATCTTGGAGTTCATTTGATTTGTGTGTTTTCCTACTCTTTGAGGGCTTTCAAGATTTTCCCTTTATTCTTGATGTTTTGAAATTTAGTATCTATTATTAAATTATAAAAAAATCATTTTAATCATTTTTGCTCAGCACTGCATATGCTTTTTCAAATTTTAGGCTCATATTTTTCTTCACTTACGTATTTTTTTCTTCTGCTACTGCTAAGAGTATGTCCATCCTCTTACACTTCACATCCTCTTACACTTCTTACACTTTCTGGGGCTCCTTTATACACCATAGCTCTGAACTTTTTAAACACATTTATTTATTTATTGTTTTGTTTTTTTCAATGATACCAAAGAGACCTATTCAGTGGCATGAGGATACAAATTCTATCTGATATGAAAAATTAGATAACAATTCATACTTGAACAAGTGTCTAGGTGTATGAGAAAACAGCATTCCACAGATATCTGCTTCCACCCTTAAAAACAAAAACCCCAGAGAAAAGTACAGAAGTGAGGAAAAAGCACATAGATTTGAGAAATTAATACAAAGGACTGCTAGAAACTCCTTTGGAGTTCTAAGGCTACTCTATGTGCATGTAAGTGTGAGTGTGTGTGCATAAGTGTGCATAAACGGTGAGTGGTAAGGCTCAGGATTTGCATTTGGGAGATAAAGCAGTGCAAGGATACAAAAAAGAAAATGCATTTGGGGACAGTTTTTGCTTTTTGTTTTTGCTTTCTTTCATCTGGTCTTTGGACAATTATTACATGTTCTAGAGCCAAAAAACCACTCAGCCCTCTTGAGTACATGTGATGAGTATTCAAAAGCTATGCTGAAAAGAAAGACTGAATTTATTTTATTGTGGTAGAAAATATAATTTAGCATTTGAACCACTTTTAAGTAAATAATCAGTGAGATTACATATATTTATTAAGTAAAGATCTTTCTAATCAAAATTTCTCAAAATTAAAATGGAGTGCCTTGTAAAACAGAGATATTATCACTAAGAATATTCTGGTATAGAAATTTCTGCTACACTCAGTTAATCTTTACACTTCTTCAAATGCCCTCTTCAGCCTCATTACATATCTTCAAGCCACTTTCCAGATTTTCTATTTCCTATAATATTAAGATGATGATTTCCTATAATATCAGCAAAAGACAAAGGATACCTAATGATTCTGAAAGTCAGGCTGACCCAAGTACAAACATTTGGAAACATCTTCACTCATTGTAGCAAGACATTAGCTATTTCTGTCTATCCTTGGTCTGTGCAGGCTGAGACAGGGAAAGCAATCTTGTTTACAGGATTGGGAAAACTGTGGTAAGTAACTTCTCTTTGTTGTAAAAGTACATTTAAAAAAACCTTTGTATTGTGATATAATACACACACTATAAAATTCACCCCAGATATCTTCATATTTGCAAGCTTACTCTCTCTCAGAGAGATAAAATTCCATACGTTCTCCCAAATTTTGCATTACTTTACAGAAATGCTTCCTCTGCCTCATAAACTTTAGTAGTTTTCCTCTATAAGAGGTCAGCATTTTTAGGCTGTCCTGTATCTTGGGTTTTTTCTTTTCCCTTCATTCTCCCTCACTCAAGGAAACTTACTTGTCCTGTATATCTAGTTATCATGCCAGCCATCATGCCGCTCTGGAGTGATCATAGCAAGTGTGGTGATTGATCGAGATCAACACGAGAGAACTAGAAGGTGATTTGTATACATCTATCACAAAAAACTGAGAAGGTTTCTATGTCTAACAATAGTGAAACAGTTGGCAATCAACCTACTCATTTAATCCAAGGAGAAGCAGTATGAGTAAACAGTCACACCAGTTCAGATAAGAGATAAAATAAACAGGCTCATTAAAATAAAAATGGAAAATTGACTCATCCTTAAGTGTATACACATAAAAGTATCATGAAATTAACAAAATATTTTTGTCCTCAAAAAATAAAAATATTCCATGTAGCATATTTAGTAAGACACATGGAAAATCATATTTATCTTATTATGGCACTCCTTTATCTCATTCCTTATTTTTATAGAAAATCAAATATTTCATAGTGATTACACACACACATTATTCAGTCTATATAGGTTTAAAGACAGTTAGTTATTAATGTGACCTTGAGAAAGCTGCTTAAATTCTGTTGCTCAGTTCTTTCTTCTACAAAATTGAGAACAAAAGTATACTTACCTGTAGGAATGTTACAATGATCGAATGAAGTACTACGTGGAGAATACTTAGAATGATGATGCCTGGCATTTATGTCAAGTCTCTATCTATCTTCTATTATCTATCTATCTATCATCTATCATCTATCTATCTATCTATCTATCATCTATCTATCTATCTATCATCTATTATCTATTGATCCATCTGCCCACTCACACCCACACATGCCCACACATACACATACACACATATCTGATACATCGATCACTTTAAAATCTACTTATGGATTTTATAGCATACATGCAAACTAAAATAGAACTGTATATTCTTTGAAGATTCTGTGTATGAAGATGTATTATGCTTTTAAATCATTTTCAGTCATTTTTAAATCATTTTAAGTCATTCATTGGTTAGATTACTGATCCACCATTAATGGTAAGAATCAGCATTTCTCTCTGGATTTGTTATACAAATTTATGACAATCAAATTCTGTGCATGTCTCAGTGTTCTGTGCAGAGTCAGCTCCCTGTTTATTTCTGCAAAATTGAGAAGCTTATATACAGACACTACTGAACATCCACTAAGTTTTACTTAATCATATTAGGATAGTTGGTCCATGCCTTGTGGACATTTGGAAAGAGCTACTTTTGGAATCAGAAAGACCTGATTCTAATCTTGGGTCCAGAATTTGCTTTTTGGACTTCTGGAAAATTACATGAACTCTCTTCATTGGATATTCTTTATTGGTCTTGTAGGAACACATAAATTCCTCATTTTGTTTGGAAGGCTATTAATGACAAAGTATACTGGCACAGAAAGGGCATGGGAAGCATTCAGTGACCTTGAACTTTTCTCCCCTTACATGCTCTCTTACAATTATGCATACACATATATTAAAGCACCTCACATTTTGTATTGCAATTACTCTTTCCTCCCAAGCCTGACAGAGGCAATCAAGTAGTTTAGCAAAGCCTAAAATAATCTTTCATTTGCTTATTATTTAAGAAAAATTGATATGAGGTATTCTCAAAACATAATTACCTGTTATGTTTACAAATGTAAAAGAAAATATAGATTTAAATATTAAAATGTGCACAAATTTTTAATGAAAACTAGATGTCAATCTTCACTTTTGGTCCCTCAGATTCCTGATCTGTGAAAGACCAGAGAAATCTCCATGATTTCTTCAAGTCATCAGGGCTTTTTCCTCACATTCTACTCTCTAAATACTCATGTTTTGCTCACCATGACGTATCCCAAAACCCAATTCCTTCAGTGGTTTCAGCATCTTTGAACAAATCCATGTAATACAATTCTTCAGCTCAGTGGCTTGAATAAAAATCTAGGAAACTGTAAAAAATTGTATAAATTTATTTTCAGGGGATTTGGTCTCTGACGGTGATGCAAAGTAAGAAATCCTAATTAATCTCTGATTACTTCTCCCATGGCCTTCTTTCTGATTTCTAAATGAGCTACATACCACTGAAGTTTGAATGGAACACCCAGTGCTCACTTCATGCCTTATCTCTTATCTTTTGTAGGCATATTTAATTGAATTTTAGATAAGTAGGGGAATCTTGCACTCGTTTCTCTTTACCCTACAATCTGTTCCACTGAAGCATGCTGTTAAGTCAGTCATGAACAAAGGCCATCATTACACCCTTAGGCTTCGACGCATCAACTAATGTGGTTTAGCAATATCATGTAAAAATTCAGTTTAGCTTCTTGACTTCTTAGATCTAAGTTATTTCAATAAAGATAAAGGTCATTTAAAATTTCATCAAGCAACTTAAAACATATGTTTAATGGGAAGGAAAATATATCCATATGAATTTATAATGCATAAAAGATCATTTTTCTTTAATTATTTTATTATGGGGGACCCTTTATCTAAAGACAAAGGGCTTCTCTGCTGCATATATATTTTATTGCATCATCACAGCTGGCACTGCTTATGCCCTTCGTAAACATGAAGGCACATGTTCCATTTCCTTCAATTTTGAACCTGGAACAAAATAAGAAGATTAATTATTTACTGAACCTCATGAAACATAACTAAGCACAGCCTAAAATATGTAACTTTGGTGACCATGTTTCAAAATGTGCAATGAAAAAAGAGTAGAGAGAGTGCAATGAACTGCTTGTCTCCTCTTCATCACCTCAAGAAGATGGTGGGGGAAGAAACAAACATCAAGGAACTTCGCTGCCATAACAACAAAGAATTCTGGAACTTAATATGGTTTTACAATGTAGTAAACATTGCAAATCACTTTAAATAACTGTTCTATCTTAAGGCTGAAGTAGATGTTCAATTATCCATTTTATGAAACCAGTAGCATAGTAATACTGAAATATGTTTACTTGATGGACTATGAAAAATGTAAATAATCATAAAATATCTAGAAAATATTTTCTAAATTTCTATTTTAGGTCATATGAAACATATGCAATTGAAAATTCAAAATGAGGAAAAGACAAAGAATGTTGAGTTATGATGGATTTCTAGTTCTATGGCAATTAAAATGCTTTTAGCAACTTCATTTTCTGGTGAACTTTGTATCACTCACTGGTGTACACTTTTCTTTTAGGGTACCTTCAAACTTTTATCCTGTTTATTTCCAAAATATATGTCTATTTCTGTGCCTAGGCATATCCTAGTGCCAATTGTTATGGGCTTAATTATGTCCTTTCCAAATTCATATGTTTAAGACCTAACCCCTAGTAGCTCAATCATATTAAGAGATGAAGTGTTTAGGGAGGTGATTAAGTTAAAATGAGATCTCTAGAGCTCTAATCCAACATTACTGGTGTCCTCATAAAAAGAAATTTGGATGAAATAGGCATGTACAAAGAGGGAGGACCATATGAAGACACAGAGGGAGAAGATGACTATCTACAAGACAAGGAGAGAGGCCTCAGAAGAAATAAACCCACCTGAAACCCTGATCTGGGATTTCTAGTCTCCAGAACTCTTGTGTACACTGTCTAGTCTACAATATTTGTTACAGTTGCCACGACAACTAATATACCATCTTTACCCAACTTCTAGTTTTTACTTCTTCCTCATCTTTAAGTGGGACTGTATATAATATATAATATCATATTAAACTGCCAATATTTTCTCTCTAGAAAATACTATAAGTATTAAGTTTGGTAGGCCAAAAGTTCAATTTATGTCATACTTTTTCTTATATTTTTCAAAGTTGGCTATATTATTATCCTCAAATCATTGTGTGTGTATCAAACAATGATAACAGAAATTTCTCTGTTATTAGAAAATCCTGCTATTTATCATGTCATATGCTTCATATAGTATCTAGCACAAAATGCCACAAAACTAGTACAGTTCCTATTTATAGTAGGTGCTAAATAAATCGCAGCTAGAGGTTCCCTCCATGGGACCTCAATATTCTTTCTTTTGCCTTCTTCTTTCTGAAGTTGAAAAAGTTACATGTTTTAAAAACAAAAAAGGAGGCAAGAAGCATAATTAAGTTCTCCAAGCTAAGGAACATAGAAAAGTTTGAAAATGTTAAATAAAGGTCATCTAGAGCATATGTTTTCTCTCTCTCACTCAACCTCTTCCATTTCAGGACACCATTTTCATTTTCAGTGTGGAAAGTGTAGGCTTGAGTATACTCTCTCGGACTCCCCTATCAATGGTAGTCCACAGCAACAGCAAACAAACAAACAGAAGCAAGTCCTCAAGTGGAAAGAGGCAAGGATCAAACTAGTTTTTGTTTAGTCTTGGATTAAAAGAACACCTGTGGTACACATGTAGTATATACAGTCCAACATACCATATAGAAGGAGATGTTTATATTTGATGCCAAACCCTCACTAAGGGCTATATATTTGTCTGAAGGTTCTCTTGGGCATCTATATATTGACAGTCTTTTTGGGAGATAATGTGGAGGAAACTATAGGGGTAGCTGATTATAGACTTAGAATCTGTACCATGCTTAACACATTTAATAATGTTATTAAGGCTTACCAATTGTTGAATGCATCTTCATTTGCCCACATCCAGGGTGTGCTTGCATTTAGTTTCTTTAGTCCAATCCAATATGAAGAAGGTCCCAGGTAAGGCATCAAAGATTCCTTTTATGAAACACAGGGTACTATAGTGGTTATCTCCTAGTTTTTTCATTCTCACTACCTCCAGTGCTATGGCCCTTCTTTGGGCCCATTATTCTCTTGCTAGGGTTATTGCAACAGCCTTCTACCATGGCACTCTGCTTTCATATTTACCACTCACTAATTCATCACAGTAAAGAAAATGATTCCTTTAAAACTTAGATCATGTTACACTTTTATGTTCTGCAATATATCCCTATTTTACTTAAAGGAAAACCAAAGTATTTACTATAGCCTCCAAGACCCTAACCATCTGCATCCCTCACTTGCTCTCTCATTCTAGGCACATTGGCTGGTTTTTTTTTTTTCTATTCCTTAAATATTCCAGGCATATACCTACCTTACAGTCCATCTTCTACATGTTTCTTCTTCCTGGGAAGCTAATCCCCCAGATATTCATTCCTCAGACTAACTCTCTTTTCCACTTTACAGTTTTGCTTAGTATCATTATCTCAATGAGAAAAGATTATCTAGCTTGCAGCCTACCCACTTAGAGACTCAATATCACTTATGTATCTCTATATCATACATATATTTTATTTATGTATATAAATATGCATATATACATATATCAAAATTTATTAACTTCTCATATACTATATAATTTATATATATTTATTATGATTATTTTTCATTCCCTGTCTCTTCCTTTGGGATGCAAGCTTCATAAAGGCAAAATCTTTGTTTTGTTGACTGATAGATCACACCCTTGAAGTATACCTGTCATAGAATAGCTACTTAATAAATTAAATGAGATTTATATTGCAAAGGAGAAATCTAACCACTTCATTCTTGGAGTTGAATATGGCCAGAGATCCACGATAGGCTATGCAGTTTGCTTGGCCATCTATCCAAGTTTTTTCATATTCAGATTGAAAGAAGCAATTATTACGGATTTTGTTCCAGCCTTTTGGACATATAGTTTCATCCTCAGAGCATGTATTGTCTTCAAATATCTTTGGATTTTTAACTAAAATTAACACAGTGGTGGAAAAAAATGAAGAAGTGTAAGAGAAAGGATGAGTCTTAACCTTCAGAATAAAAGATATATTTCAGATTGAGGAAATATATTTTACTTCCATATTCAATTTAAATTATTTAACTTCAAAAGTCAACTCAGAAGAAGAAAAGATCAAGAACATAGCATGAAAGAAATCAACATTGAAGAATGCAGGTGTATGCATTATTTAAGATAGCAATAGTGGACAAACAAACAAAGAAACTCAATCATCTCTAGCCAGTTTCTGCCATTTATTTATAATACTGGGATTTTCTCTATTCATTTATTTCTTTTCCTATAATTTGCTGAAGTGCCTGGGACATGTCTCAATGTACATAAACCAATTGTCTATACACGTAACATTAGAGGACTGGCTTCCTATTGCTGGCTTAATTGAGACTAGATTGTCTTTCAAGAACAGCTTCCCCCCCCGCCCCCCCAAAAAAGAATAGCTTTCCCTCAGAAGTTCAGGTTGTTGCTTTGTTTTTAAACACAAAACAATGCAAGGAAAAATGTTTGGAATTTTACTACCTTTCTACTATCCACTTTTTATTTTCCAACTTACTGCATGCAACTAGTTAGATGAAGTTACTTGGTAAGGTATAGCCCTGAGAAAAACAAGGCTCACCAAAAGGACACCTCTTCACAGTTGAAATAAATTACTGCTTCATAGTCAAGACTATGAATAAGAGAATTTTCAAACAAGACAAGAAACCAGCAGTGTAGGACAATTCATATGAGCCCTGGTATTAAAACCAAGTGGAAAAATCGGGTCACCAAAATTACCTGTAAGTATCAAGTTCAAAATTATTTTAAAGTTTCAAATTTAAATAAATAGCTAATATAGTACAAACTCAAGTGCTTGGTTCAGAACCTGGGTTACCAGAAAACTCAAGTTTTGTCATTCATTCACTAATTCATTCATTCATCAACTACCAGTTGAGCTTCTATCATGTACCAGATATTTCTGTATGTCTAGGAATACAACAGTGTACATAACATACAAAAAATCCTTGCTTTTATGGGACTCACATATCTACTAAATTATATAGTTTGCTATAAAATATATTAGAGTAAAGGAGGTTAGGATTACTGGTGGAAAGAATTGCAATTTTAATGCAGTCGTCAGAATAGGATTTAACCAGAGGGTAATTTTACTAAACACTTGAAGGAGGTAGGCTAACGAGGGATATGCATGTATAGGGGAAGATCATCCCCAGCAAAGAGAAGAAACTGTACAAAGGCCAAGGTGAAATGCCTGGCTTTTCACAAAATTGTGAGGATGCTTGTATGACTGAAGAAGACTGAGTGAAGGGAAAAGTAATAGGGGATAAAATCACAAAGGTAATTGGGTGAGTGAATCCAACAGAGTCTTGTGGACCGCTGGCAAGATTTTGACATTATGACAAGGAATGAAAAACTATTGCAGTATTTTAAGCATGTCTGATTTGGTTTTGAAAATTTGTTTAAAATATATTTTGATACATGGTAAAATGTTAACCTAAAATTGTCAGGAGGCAATAATTAAGCAAAAACATTTTTTTAAAGCAAAGAATTGCAATTCAGGGTATATAGATTTGAGTAGCAATCCAAATAGCATCTGACTAGGGAGCAAAAGTCAGGGGATTTTAAAAACAAAAAAAGGAATGTTTGTATATATTGTTTACAAAGAATTTTAATTGGTGCTGGTAGCAGAAAACTACTCTTGGCTAAGGATAATTGGTGGCTAAAGCTTTCAATGAGCAGAAGTCTAAAACTGTAGCAAGTTGCAGGAGTTTTTGCAGAGTCCTTGGAATATTTGGGGTTAGGCCCAGCTCAAAAGTTCAGGAGGACATATGTAAAGGCCCACCTTCTTAATGACCTCCTGGATACATTTAAAAACACCTTGACATAAAAGATTCCATTTTATTTTACTTTTCACACTGGGTTAAATAAAAAATGCAATGAAAAATATTTTCATTTGCGTTTTACTTTTTCAGTGCAGCTTCTAAAATATAAATTACATTTGTGGCTCACATTTTTTCATGGGACAACTTTGCTATAAGAGGTAAAGGGCAGAAGAAGGAAGAACATTTAGAAAAGAAGATGTTGGCTAGGTACAAGATGGTAATAGCAGAAGTAGTGAAAAGTACACAAATTCTATTATATTTTGAAAGACCAGGAAGAATTTGCTGATTATTTGGGGGAATATGGGAGGGAGGAAAAAAAAAGAGTCAAATACGACTATAAGGTTTGTTTAAAAATTAGAAAGACAAAGTCGCTATTTTTTGAAATAAGGAAGATCACAGATAGAAGGGGTTGTGTGAGAGAGAGACAGACTAAGATTTTAGCTGGGACAATGTTAAGTGAGAAGTTTATTAAACAGTCCACTCGGTGGATTTAAAAACTTGGAATCCAGAGAAGAGACCCAGATTGGAGATATGTATTTGGGGGTCATAAGAATTTATGTGACTAAGTTGTAAGTATGGTTCAGATTGCCAAAGGTGCAAGCGTAGATAAAGAAGGGAACTGTTCAGAGACTGAGCCCCAGGGCACCCCAAAATTAAGATGTCAGGGATAAATGAAAGAATAAGCAAATGAAAACTGGGAGAAGCAGTAAGTTAAGAAGAAAGAAAACCATGGGGGAATGGTGTCTTGGAAGACAAATGAATAAATTATTTCCAGGAGGAGAGACTGCCGGATGATGCAAAGAAGTCAAGTAAGAGGAAAACTGAGAATCGAATGTATTTGGCAATGCAGAAGTTGCCAATGAGCTTGAAAGACAAATTCAGCAGAAGAAAAAGGAAGTGGAGCCTGACCAGGGTAAATTTAACAGAAAACGGGAAGACAGAAATTAGAACTTAGCAAAAATTTTTTTCAAGGAGGTTGCCGTAACAGAAGGAAAAAGAAAGAAATTGGTAGCTAAAGAGTGAAGACTAATGAATTTTTTTAAGGTAGGAGAGAGAGATATCACCATAATGTATCCCCATTGCTGATGGGGATGTTGCAGCTGTGGGTGGAAAAGCTATAATGTAGGAGAGAGAGAGGAATATTATAATCATATAGCTGATTGGGTGAGAAGCTATAGAAACTAGTGTAGAACATGAATGCTCACTCTACAGTACCAAGATTCTAGACAGAGTATATGGGTAGGGATAGAGGTAAGAAAGTAGTCATGGTCATGAGAGAATTTGGAAGTTTTCTTATAATTTCTATAATAATTATAATTTATGAGGTAAAATGGAAAGCAAAAATATAGACTTGAGAGTGAAGATGAGGAAAGAGCCATTAAAGGTCTGGAAAAAAAGAAGAAAGTATAAACTAATTATCTATGGATGTAAGATAATTAATGCTGTAAGGGAAAGGTGATACAACTGCTAATCCTCACCCACTTCTTTTGAACTCTATCACATTTACACTTGATATGATTCTGACACTCATGTTCTTTCTCCCATCTAAGGCATTCTCTCATAAATGCCTGCTTGACTTTAAGGTTCAGGACGAATACCTTTTTTCTTCCCAAAATCTTGCTTGACTACCAAAAGCAGACTTATAATATCCTCTTCTTCTTCATATTGAACAGTCTTCTATTTAGCAATTATTTTATTGTTAGTATCTGCTTACATGGTTGTTTCTTCCACCAAAGATTAATTCCTTTCAGTCCAAAATCCCTCCTTATTTTTTAAAAAATTTTGGTGGCATAATTTCCTGGTACTATGCCTTAAAGTTCAATAGATATTAACAGAGTAATCTTTCTATAGGGCATCTGGTAGAGTATGTGACTCTTCATCTGAGGGTTGGGAATTGGAGCCCCACATTGGGGTGTAGAGATAACTTTAATAAATAGATAAATACACTTAAGAAAATTATAATCTTTATAGAAGGCAAAGCAGATGACTAGGTTAGAAAAGCAATTGATGCTCTGGCTGGGAAAATGCTTTCTGATTCCAATTGTTCAATGTTAGGGAAGAAGAGGCTAGTCAGTGGTATCAGACTGAAGCAATGATAATACAGGTTACATATTTTTAGCAGAAATTGTTTACTTACATTTTCTAGGAAATCCTAACATTGCCCAAAGAAGAAAAACAATGCCTCCACATATCATACTTGACATGACTAGCATTTTCTTCGTTATTATACCTAAGGAAGATTCATGTCATTGTTTATATTCTAGAGAAAAGCAACAAGCAAGGAAACAGAAAACTCAAGTAAAATTTACCTTTTTCTCTATCTTCTATATGTGCTACTCTTCACAATACAGCAATTAATATCAGAAAAGTGAGAAAGGGTTTTCAGAGCTAACTTCTCAGCAGCAAGTCTCAAAAGTGCTTTGGCTGAACTTTTTAGAGCCATTTCTGATAACTACTTTACTTACTCAATCTTCTTGCCTTGGATCCAGAACAGAAAACCAAACTTCATCCTGGTATTTTTTATTGCTGCCTCTTCCAAGGGGGAAAAATCAGGTGGAGAGGGGTGGATCCATTATTTCTTTGAAGTCTTTTTTTTCATTAATGAAATGATGGCCCTTTTTATTTAAAGGCCAGATTATGAACAATCAAAAACAAAACTAAGAACACAAGCTGGGAATCAAGAAAAGAAGCTAGGATAATCATGGGAGGCTCAGTTCTTACGCCCGAGGGCAAGATCTGTGGCCCCCCTTACCTGGCCTCTTGACCTCCTGCTCCACAACCTCCACCCCATCCGTATTTTCAATCGCTTCGCCTTCCATCTCCAAGGCTCATGGAAAAGGCTGTTCGGCTAGGAGGCTGGAACAGTAACGGCTTGCAGGCAAGCACCAACTGCTACCCCTTTACGGGGGGCGTGGGCTCAACAGCCTGGGATTGGCTGGACCGCCGAGAGGACTCTGAGAATTCAGTCTCTGATTAGCTCCTTACCTCCCACCTGCTAGCAGGAAGAGTCCCATACTCCTCATTTGGGGCGCCTTTATATAGTCTCCCTAAAAATCGCAAATAAAGAGAGTTTTACAACATATTGTAACCTGTGCATGTTTGCCAGAACCACAAGGTGACTTTCCTCTTCTCCTGACTTTTTAAAATACATTTTTTTTCTATTCTTCCTAATTTTTAAGTTCTAAGTTTACTTGTGGACTGCTTAGGAAAATTTGATATAAAGAAACATGTTTTTACGTATTTTCATAGTATTTGAATGAAAGTTTGTTTCATATACAGGCAGTCCTCCCTTTGCACAGTGGAATAGGATGATAAAAATGACACAGAAGCTAAAATCATGCCATACTATTTTAATAATCAGAGGGGAAAATTATGATTGTTCCTTGACTTAAAATTTTTAAAAAATATTCAAAACCCTGTTATTCTCCCTCAAAAACATACAGGGGATAAAAAATACTATAAAACTCTTTTTAAGAACATTGTACTTAAAACATCAGAAACGCTGAGAATTCAAATGCTTTAATTTTTTAAAAAGCCTGAAAACTTACTAAAGGTACTTTAAAAATAAAACTGTACCACTGTCTTACACCATATATAAAAATATACTCAAATGGATTAAGGACCTAAATGTAAAACCCAAAACCATAAAACTCCTAAAAGAAAGCGAAGATAGAGGGGGGGGGGATCCCCTGCGTGGCTCAGCGGTTTGGCGCCTGCCTTTGGCCCAGGGAGCGATCCTGGAATCCCGGGATCGAGTCCCGCGTCGGGCTCCTGGAGTGGAGCCTGCTTCTCCGTCCTCCTGTGTCTCATGCCTCTCTCTTTCTCTCTCTACATCTATCATGAATAAATAAATAAATATTTAAAAAAATCATAGAATTTGATGGACATTAGTCTTACCGACGTTTTTCCAGATATGCCTTCTCAGGCCAGGGAAGCAAAGCAAATATAAACTATTTGCTACATCAAACTAAAAAGCTTTTGCACAGCAAAGGAATCCATCAACAAAATGAAAAGACAACCTACTGAATGGGAGAAGATAGTTGCAAATGTTATATCTGATAAAGGGTTAATAACCAAAATATATGAAGAATTCATACAACTTAACACCAAAAAAGCCTAAATAATCATATTTTTAAATGGGCAAAGAATCTGAACAGATATTGCCAAAGAAGACACACAGATGTCCAAGAGACACATGAAAAGAGGCCCAATGTCACTAATCATCAGGAAAATGCAAATCAAAACCATAATGAGATATCAGCTTACACCTGTCAGAATGGCTAGTATTGAAAAGACAAGAAATAACAAATGTTGATAAGAATGTAGAGAAAAAGGAACTTTCATGAACTGTTGGTGGGAATGTAAATTGGTGTACCTACTGTGGAAAACAGTTTGGAAGATCCTCAAAAAAATTAAAAATAGAAATATACAATCCAGTAATTCCACTGTTGGGTATTTATGCAAAGAATGAAAATACTAATTTGAAAAGTTATGTGCACAGCTATGTTCACTGCAGTTTTATTTATAATAGCCAAGATATGGAAGCAACTTAAATGTCCATTGATAGATGAATGGATAATGAAGATATAGCATATACACAATAGAAAATTACTTAGCCATAAAAATGATGAAATCTTGCCATTCATGACAACATGAATGGACCTAGAAGGTATTATTCTGAATGACAGAAGTAAGAATGACAAAGATAAATACCATGTGATTTCACTTATATGTGGAATCTAAAACAAAAACAGACTCATAAATATAAATAATAAACTGAGGTTCCAGGGTAGAGGGGAATGGAGAATACTAATGGTGAAGTTTACAAACTTCTACTTGTAAAACCAATAAGTCACAGGGATGAAAAGTAAAACATAGGGAATATGGTCAGTAATATTAAAATAACTTGGTATGGTGACACATGGTAATTACACTTACTGTGGTGAGCATTGGCTAATGTGTAGAATTGTCAAATCACTATGTTGTATACCTGAAACTAGTATAATATGTATATCAACTATACTTCAATACTTTTTTTTTTAATTAAAAAAAAACGGAGTACTTTGAACAGGCTTGCTTCTTGCTATGTAATATGGAGCCAGTATCTTTTCTATGCTTTCTTAAACTTTCATACTTCTAAGTTTGAATGGGCTTTCAACATTTTATTTTTTGCATTTGGAATGTCATGAAATATCTCTGAGAATCCCTTTTATATAAAATTTTTATGGATATAATTTCTCTGGGACATCTCCATCTTTTTCATCACAACCATGTCCCTTGTTTTTGTAGATTATTGCTTTCAAAATTCCTCTGACTACATATCTACAATCTGTCCAAAAGTAGAAGTAACATGTTCATGACAATCTATTTCTTTCTACTTGTCTATTTTCTATTTGACTTTGACTTTCAGCATTACTGCTTTTTGTTGCTTTGCTGCATTTTCATAATTATTGACTAGCTAGTTCTCTCTTTTGCTTAAATTTTGTAAAATATCAAATAATTTATCACTGTGAGATGAAGAAGTAACATAAGTTTATACTTAACTAAAGACAGATGCACACTAATCAATCATTGACAAACTTACAAGGACATGACATGACTGGTCATTGTTCACAATGCGTATCTGTTTCACACATCATGACTTGTAGGCTGAAAAACTAGCAGTGAAGCTTTTACTTTATACAATTAGAGTAAATACACTGTAAATATAAATATGCATAAGTATACTGTAAAACTAAAATTTGAGACATGTAGTTGGTGTCATTTAATTAAATCAGGGCATATGAAATTTGTGCAATCAGACCATAAAAAGTAATACACAATCCCCCTAATACATACAGACATTCTTTTGCAAAGGTACATATAAAAATAAAAATATAAAAAAATAAAAAATAAAAAAATTAAAAAAAATTAAAAAAATAAAAATAAAAATAAAAATATATACACATATAAACATACATCATGTACATATATACTTTACACATATATTATGGACTGTGTACTTACAAAATTCATATGTTGAAACCCTATCTTCCTAATGTGATGTATTAGGAAATGAAATTTTTGATAGGTAATTGGATTTATTTTTTTAATATTTTATTTATTTATTCATGAGAGACACACAGAGACACAGGCGGAAGGAGAAGCAGGCTCCATGCAGGGAGCATGATGCAGGATTTGATCCTGGAACTCTGGGATCATGGCAGACGCTCAACAGCTGAGCCATCCACACATCCCAGTAATTGGATTTAGATGAGATAATGGGGAGAGGAGCTTCCATAATGGAGTGTACGTGTGTATCTCCCACCCATGCTTATTTTTGTCTACTCAATCTGATGATTAGGGCATTAAGGATTTATTACTACAATGTAGACCCCATGCTAAATATTAGTGGGAATATAAAATGGTGCAAATACTATGGAAAACAGTATGGTAGTCCTTCAAAGATTAAGCATTGCATTACTGCATGATCCAGTAATTCCATTCCTGGGTATATATTCTGAAAGAATTAAAAACAGGATTTTAAGAGATATTTGCAAACCTCATGTACATAACAGCACTATTCACAATAGCCAAAAGGTGAAAGTATCCCAAGGATCTGTTGATGAGTGAATTAATAAAATGTGACTTACACATACAGTGGAATATTCTTCATGTTTAAAAAGGCAGAAAATTCTGACAACATGGATGAGTCTTGAGGACATAATGCTAAGTTAAATAAGCCAGTAATGAAAAAACAAACACTTTATGACTCCACTTATATGAGGGTACTAGACTAGTCAAATTCAAAGAGACAACAGTAGGATGATAGCCAGGTACGGGGGGGGGGGGGGGAGTTGTTTCTCAAGGAATATAAAGTTTCAGTTTTGCAACATGAAAAGAGTTTTTGAGACTGGTTGCTCAACAATGTAACTGTACTTAACACTACTAAACTGTTAACTGTTACACTTCAAAATAGTTAAGATGGGAAATTTTATATTCTTTATATTTAGCCACAGTTTTTTAAGAAGGATATCCAATAGGACTCAAGGCGATGAAACCTTAATAAGTAAGAATCTATAGAACTCCCAAAATGAGGAGTAAGAGAAATATCTTCCAGGTCAAGAGAAAAATCTCTGAGGGGAAGTAAGAAGCAGTTAAATAAGATTTCTGAAAAACCTACAAAATCACTCAGTAAGGAAGCCATCAGCACACAGCTGTGCTTCATTTTTTTAGTTTTCTCTCCCCCATGTGGGGTCAGAAAAAAACAGCACATCGCATTTTCTGTGGGCTATCAAGTCTGGAATAGTACAGATGAGGAGGGTAGTGGTTTTAAATTGAGGTTTAAGTTTAAATAGAAGAGTTTGGAGTTTTGAGATTATGCTGGACATAAAAATTTCTGAAATGAGACTATTCCTATAGAAAAGAATCACAAAAGCTGCGAGACTGACCCCAAACTCTCCAGATGTGGGGAATGAAAAGATTCAGAGAGTTTAAGGGAAAGAAGGAAGTTATTTGTATACATATAGAGCTACCATCCTTACAAAACACCTGTTTCCACATCCTCTGATCCCTGCCTGGGGTTCTTCTCATCTTCATAAATACGGCTGAAGCTTGCGGGTTAATGGTTCTTCCTTGACAATAAACTTGAGGATTAGTTCCAGCTAAGTGGGAGGGGAGGGAGACAGAACCGTAAGAAATATCCCAATTATACAAACTACTTTTTAAATAAATACAGTGTTTTCCAGGAATCCCATGGCTGGGCTTTTCTTCTACTTATGTCATTAACTGATATTTAAGAAAGGGTCTTTCAGATTTTTCATAATGTACCATATCTTAAAATTTTCTCCTCATTTTGTTCATGTTTCTAGTATTCAATTTTGAAATGAGTTACTTTAGAAGGAGTATTTAAATGTTGTAGATACAAAACAGAAAATCTAAAACAACTATATTATTAATAGTAATATTTGTGAAATGTAGAATCCAACTGCTTTGAAGCATGACAACTAAGAATATGGTGATGCAGCAGGAGCTGGAGTGAGACTGGTAAAGAGAATGTTGCCAGGCAACAAGCCCAACCACTGCCTAGTTGGTAATGATCTAAATATGATCTGGGCTTGAGTTTCTTGCCTGGCAACATTTCCTTGGCCAATCTCACCTTCAGCAACCTCTGCACTGGGCTTGTGGAGTGCCCGTACCCCACCAGATCACCAACCTTGAGAAATAAATAAAGGTAGAGATGTTCAGTACTGGATAAAGCATTCCAGTGTATAAATACACATGCTTCAGTTTTGTACTATTTTACTTCACTTGCTGTGACAGCCTGGATTTAGAAGTTTGTGCCATGAGCTTTCTTTTCCTAACAAACTGACCTGGAAGACATATCAGTGGCTATGCACTTGCTTCATTCAGTCAGCTTTCTGTGACTTATGAAGGCCAGAGTCTAAAGTATTAGCAGCAAGCCATTCCGTAAACACAATGAATTTCCTGAGGCCTTTCAGTCGCCTGGAAAATATTAACTGGGCACCTAAATACTTGATAAATATGAAGAAGAAACATGAAATGAAGTAATGTAGGGGTGAACTGATATGTGTGCAGAGGGGTAGGGAGAACATATGTCAGGGTGAGTGGTCAGGATAAACCTTCCTTCTCACTGAAGAGTTTTTGCAGCATATATATATATATATATATATATATATATATATATATATATATATTTGTTCCTGTTTTTCTAGCCAACCCCCCCTTAGGCTTATGTATAGGGTGACGAACAAGATTTAGCAAATTAAAATATAGAATTCCCAGTCAAATTTGAATTTCAGATCAACAACAAATGTTGCAAATGCAACAAATGAAAATGTTGCATGAGGCATACCTACTTTGAAAAAAAAAAACCACTTTTAATCAGAGTTTCAAAATTAACTAGAGGTATTGCATTTTATCTGACATCCCTACTTAGGTCACAAGATTTTTTCTAATCTTTTAAGTTGATAAGAGCTCCAGGGGCTTGGTTTGGGGTTTTTCTCAGTCCTCTGCTTTTGCCTATCAGAGAGCCCTTAGGGACAGAGGGTAGGAGAGGACTATGCAGCAAAGGAAAGATGGATTGCTACCCTTTCAAGGGCAGAAAGGACTCGTGAAAGGGAAAATGGGAAAAGACAACATAGGACCTGAAGAACTGAGTGCAGGCTGTTTATTTGAAGGGTAACAGAAACAGTGAAGAAACGTGGAGATGTGAAACAGGATGTGTGTCAAGCAAGTACCCACTGTGAATAACCGGAGTTCCGTTTAGCAAAGCACGTCTGATAGCCAGTGTAAATACTATCAAGATACTTTTCAGTCTTTTCCTCAGGAATATAAAAACGCTTCTGTTTCATTTCCAACTTAACGAATCCACTAGTGGCCTGAGAGGAAGAATTTTATTCCATAGGGAGGCATTTCCAGGTGGGACTTCATGTCTTTTGTACAGTGACTACTGTTCATCTCACCAATCCTTCATCATTCTCCAACATTCAGCATTGGGTGAGGTCTGTAAAGTGTCTGCAAGTGGATGTGTTGCACGCTGTGTCTGCAGCAATTAGGGGTTCTATGCTCTCATATAAACCCACACTCTGCCTTTAGCAACTGGTTAAAAGCTTTACCCTATTTTTTTTTATAATAGTTTATATGAGTTGCTTTTTTACCCCAAGTAGGCAAGCCCTGTCTCTTTCCTTAAGTGTTAGCTTAGTTGGCTGCCCCATGACCTCAGACCTCTGAGGAGTTTAAGAGAAGTTATGAATTTGCATATTTTCCAGGTTTATTCTGTTGTAAAAGCAGGAGTGACATACTTTCTCATTTTCTACATGCTGAAGGTAATGGAGTCTCTCCCTGCAGTGGCTGTTGTCCCAGTGATTCAGCCTTATAGCCTTCATAGGTTGAAGTGTTCGCTCAACTGCAATGGAAAAAATATCAGCCACACTTTAGAATCAAGACAAGAATGAGATGAGAAGATTAACTCATCCAATGTTGATTTGCTTCAGGTTTAGCCCCTGTAAGTCTCCGAAGTAACTAGCTACAGGAGAGCATTTAAGACATTCAATTTGGAGGGTGTACCTGAGTGAAGACTCACATGACAGGTTCTGACACAGCTTACGGTTACAGACATAAGGGGTGGGCTGGTGGTTTCTGTGGTGAAAATACCCAGGCAGCAGCATAGGGAAGAAGCAAGATTTCCCTGTGTTATAACATCATGACCAAAATTCTTAAAATATAGCCCTTCATAAAGCCAGCAAAGAAGCTGCTCATTCCCTGGCCATGTGCCTAAAACACCCCTGTGTGGCATCAGAATTTCTTACCTGGAGGGGAGACTGGGTCGCTCAGTTGGTTAAGTGTCTGACTTTTGCTCAGGTCATGATCTCAGGGTCCTAAGACGGAGCCCCACCTGGAGCTGGCCTCAAGCCCTCAGTCTGGCTCCCTGCTCAGTGGGGAGTCTGCGTGGGATTCTCTCTCTCCCTCTGCTTGTTCTCTTTCTATCTCTCTCTCAAATAAATAAATAAAATCTTTTTAAAAATTCTCCTACCTAGAGTTTGATACTCAAACTCCCAATTTCTGTGCTTTACTCCATAGTGTGAAGGCTGAGAGGGAAGTTTAGTAACTGTTATTCCTTCTGCATCTATGATATTGTCCCTCACACATGTTGTTTCAGAAAAAACTGGTATAGATGTATTGTCTGACCATTAGCTTTTGTACATATGCTCAGGGGGGTTTATATGATGAGCAGCTGGGACATCTTTAGTTCTGGTCATAGAACTGTGGCTACTATCACATGAAGTCTCCTACAACAAAATCAGTATAAATGTTGAACAAAATAAAAAAAAATAAAGAACCCAACAAGACAAAACTTGAGAGATTCCAACTGATTGAGATTTACTGCTTCTATTGTACCTGCCTGCCAGGAAAACAGAAAAACAAAACAAAAATAACCTTTTTATTGAAAGATATCATTCATAATCTTAACTGTTTTTACATACAATGTCTGGCATTTGATAGAAAATTACAGGGGATGTCAAATTATGGTAAAGAAGATGCTGGAATAAGATAAGGGAAATATGAACATGGTATGAAAAGAAAGCTATGATTCTAGTTTAGATCACATGTTCTGTTAAATGTAGAGAGACTATATTTAGTGATGGCTTTTTGTAACTGTATTTTTCCACTTTCCTTCTACCCCAACTTGCTACTTTATATGAAGTGCATATGTGCTAGTTACTATTATAGGTTCTGTGATGGTGAATGTTATGTGCCAATTTGACTGCACTAAGGTGCCCAAATAGCTGATAGATCATTATTTCTGGGTGTGTCTGTGAGAGTATGTCCTAAGGATATTAGCATTTGAATCAGTAGACTCCGTAAAGAAACTTGTCCTCACCAATCTAGATGATCTAATTTATAAAGGGCCTGCTTAGAACAAAAGAGAGAGAGAGATCGAAAGAGAGACAGTGACAAATTCTCCCTTTCTTTCTCTCTGCTTGAGCTGAAATATCCATGTTCACCTACACTTGGACATTGGAGCTGTTGGTTCTCAGGCTTTGACTCAGAGACTACTATCATTGGCCTCCCTATCCTCTACTCCCCTCCAACCTTCAGACAATGACACCATCAGATCTCCTGGTTCTTCAATTTTCAAATGACAGATCCTGGGACTTCTTGGCCTCCATAATCATGCAAGCCAATTCTAATAATAATAATGATGATAATAATAACAATGATGATAATATATATATTCCCTATATTTATTCCTTTAAGTCTATGCACATCTTACAAATTGGCCCTTTACTTTATCCTTTTCAAACTCCTCTTTTAATGCATATACTTGTTTTTTCTCTTTTGATCCTGATTGTGGATCTTTTTTTTGAACCTAGTATGTCACTATCACTGTGTCTTTCAACTCAATTATGTGACTGAAAATATAAGATTTACTAATAAGAATTAGGAAGGAACTTACTCAAAAACAATCATTCCCAAGCCCCCACCTCCAGTTTGTACATTTGATCAGTAAATGAATGGACCCCTGCCTCCTAAGAATAAGATCCTGACTTTGCAGGACTCTGGAGCCGTATTTGTTTCCCCCTTTTGGTATACTTTAGCTGGGAGCTGGCTAAAAAAGATTGAGGCAGTCTGCAGAGAGACAGTAAGACTAATCTCAGCTTTCCTGGACTACAGAGAAATTCCTAGGGCCTTTGGTTTATACATTTTGGCTATCAGTATGCATGGTGTGGTTCCTGGGCCCCAGGCTCCTTTAGTATATTTCTTGTTACTAGAAAAACTAGTTGTTCCCTAACTCCTCCTAGACTAATTTATCCCTAAGTAAGAGAGTTACCAAGTACAGTTTGTCCTCTGCCTCTGCCTGGGAGTGCTCTGGGTATATGAAGTCTCCCAGCAAAAGCAAATCATCTCTGTTACAACCTTTGCCGTGACACATACAAAACATCTGTTCTGGGCCATTGCTGTAGAATCATTGAGTGTTTGAGGACTGTGTTCTTCTGTTCTTTCTCTGCTTGAATGTTTTTCTCCAATAAGTTCTAGGTTATATCTGCACATGTCTCTAGTGATCTGTGCCCCCTTACATGGCACCAGTAATATCCAAGACAATTTTTAAAACTATTTCTGTAGTTGGCAGATATAGAGAAATGAGAAAAAGGAACAAGTATAAGAGGAAGAACGACTTTCACTCTTGCAACTATGTCTGAGACCTCTGATAGGCTGTAGCTGCTTTGTATACACACAGGATTGGGACAGTGAAAAGAGAAGTTAAAGCTTATAAATTTAAGCTTTGGTTTATAAACAGAAGTTTAAAATCATAATTATTGTTTAACATTAAACTTTGTTGGTTCACCTTTATCTTTTTTTTTTTTTAATAGTTTGTTGGGCTATCTTTTCATAGCCATCAATGTCTGAAGAAGTTACTTATGCAGATCTAAAATTTCAGGACTCCAGTAAAGGGGAAAATATCCATGAGTTTGACACAGTTGGGATAAAAGGTAAGATTTTGAGCTTTGGATGTGTTGTAGGTTGAGCTTCCCATTTTTACCAAAATTACTAATGCACAAAATAATTATGAAGGGTTGATTTTTTTTTTTTTACTAAAGGTGCTAATTAAAAAAAAATAAAGGTGCTAATTAGTGCATTGAATACTCAATCTTTTACAATGTTTCTATGCTGTAATGCCATACTCAAGATAATTAGGATAGGATAATGGCTTGATTTTATTGGATTATGAAACATTTTTTCCCCTGTAAAACAAGGGCCTATGTTGTCCAGGAAAGTCATGGTTTTGTAAGTGCTTCTTTTTTATAAGAAAATGCTAGCCACAAATATAATGGTAAAACTGTCTCTCATCTTTCTTCCTATGTGATAGGCACTATCCTATCCTCATAAGGTAGAAATGAGCATCTCTGTTTTACAGGAAAGCAACAGTGGCTTCAGGGAGTACATGGTGTGCTTGAGTGTCACATGCATGTCTGTGGATTGGGAAAGACTCTCTATTGACCCATCAGAATTATGGAGGAGAGGTTTTGGAAACCACTGGATGTCCATTGGACATTTAAGTCCATCATTTGACCTTTTGAAGTCTGTGTTCTCATCTATAAAATGGAGATAACAAGGCCTATTTAATTATGAGCTTGCAGCCATAATTTAGTGTATGCTACATATGCCATTTTGAAAAGGCTAACATGTTTAATGATTATTTCATGAGGTTTAAATTAAAGATACATAAAGATGAGAAATATACTCACAAAATGTTTTTTTATCAGCCAGAATTTCACTACTCATTTTTTATTTATTCATTTAGTCTCGTTATATATTTCTCTAATATTTAAAATTGGCCACACTTTTCAGTTCTGGTGACCACAAATGAAAATGAGGGAATCTCAAGAAGAATGACAATAATAAATAAGTTTGAGAATATTTTTCTGAAAGGAATATTAGAAGGAATTAAAGTTCTGTTACTTTTAAGCTGCTCCAGTTTGATCACTACCATCAAACAAATCAAATTTTATTCATAAAAAGATACTAAGTGATCCTTTGTAGCCATGTATGACTAAGTGGAAGAATCTGAACTTAAAACTAAACAGTGAGGAATTTTGTTTCAACATTAAACTATAACTAGAGATAAAAGAGTGAGACAGTAATATTCAGACCTATAAATTGGAATTTTGTGAATGAGCATGTTACTACACTGTAAGACATATTATTCATTTATTTATTGTTATTTTTAATGGAGTTTTTAAAGATTTTATCTATATTTATTCATGAGAGACATAGAGAGAGAGGCAGAAGCAGGCTCCTTGTAGAGAGCCTGATGCAGGACTCGATCCCGGACCCAGGGATCATGCCCTGAGCTGAAGGCAGTTGCTGAACAGCTGAGCCATCGAGGTGTCCAGACTTGTTATTCATTTACTTACATAAATCAGATTATATCACTTCTCCTTAGCTTGCTGTTAGGTGTATTCATGCTTTGAATAATTAGCAAATTCTAAATAACTCAGGGAATATTATAGTTGAATGGGAATATAGCTCTTTTTCATAAATCTTTAATTAATTCATTTTCCCTAGGTATGAGATATATTTTGAACTAAAGTTGCTTATCTTAAGTATGGTATTTAAGAAGTGACTGCTTTGGTTAAACTGTTGAGAATAAGTTAATAGCATGATAATTTATTTTAAAGTGATTCTTGCAGTCATATGATGGGATTAATATTTCCAGAATCTGACTTATTACTTAGAAATGGAAAAAATAATGTTTATTGGAGGTTACAAAATACTTAGATACATACATGTACCATAATTCCCATATGTTGAGCCTAGATATAGGGGAAAAAAGAAAGAAAAGAGAAAAAAAGAAAGAAAGAAAAAAGAAAAAAAGAAAGAGAAGAAAGAAAGAAAGAAAGAAAGAAGAAAGAAAGAATGAAGAAAGAAAGAAAGAAAGCAAGAAAGAAAGAAAGAAAGAAAAAAGAAGAAAGAAAAGATAGGGAGGGAAGGAAGAAGGGAGGAAGAAGAAAAGTAAAAAAAGAAGAAAGAAATGAAGTATATGTGTGTGAAACAGAGATGAGAGACAAAATGAGAGACAGAGAGACCTCTAAAAAAATGTCATTTGATTTTCTACCAAGTCAAGTATATATTACCCCCCAATTTCTCCTATTTCTTTTGCAGTTTAAGTTAAATGAAAAGACACATAGAGGCCTGAAGAAAGAAAAGAGACAAAGAAATATTGGAAGCTATAACATTTAAAACCACAATGTACCCCAAAGTTTTGTATTTAAAATTTTTTCCTCTAAAACTGTTTCCTTTCCCCAATCATCCTCATTTCACTAGATATAAATATAAATTCATATTTAATACAATCACCAGGTGTTTGCTATAGGCCAGCAATGTTCTAATTGTATTACCAATATTAAATCACTTAATCTATGATATTTTATGGCATTCTATTTTAGCATGCAAAAACTAAGATACAGAGACGCAAATGATTTGTTCAATATCTGACATGATAAACAGTAGATCCAGCATTCAAGCTCAGACATATTAGCCCTAGGAATAATTTTGCTTTTTTTAAAAAATCACTATGCTATACTGCCTATAAGTGTGCATACTTATTTTCCACCCCCTTTATCAAGTAAAAGATCTCTCATAAACATTTCATAAATTTGTATTATAGATTCTAACTTCAAAATGTATTTTTAATCAATTCGTGGGTGGTCACATTATCTAATCTTAGTAAAACAAACTACTATTCTCTCTCACATGGCATGCTACAGTAGTTTTCTTGCTATTTTCTCCGCTTCCAACACTGCTACTCTATAATTAATTCATTGTCCATATAAAGTAAAATCTTAAAAAAAAAACCCTCAATTATTTTCCTGTCTTCATTAAAGCCTTCCATTTGTTTTCCAAAAGAAGTCCAATCCTCTCTGGTTTAACAAAGCCTGTAGGTGATCTGTCTCCTGCATTTTTTACCTCCTCGAACATCATTTCTTGCCTTGGCCACAGTTTTTTAGCCATTGAATTTTTTTTCTATTTTTCAAATAGGTAAGGATCTTTCCCAGATTAGGTTTCTTTAACTAGATACTCTTGCTGCTTATAATGTTCTTCTCACTGATTTTGCAGGCACATTCCCATTGGCCATAAGATCAAAACTACATGCTCTCCATAATATAACTGTCTTAAAGCTGTGTATACCATAGCACAATGTGAGATCCCTATAATCTATTTATCATTCATCTATCTATCTAATCTATCTATCTATCATCTATCTATCATCTATTTATCTATCATCTGTCATCTCTATTATCTATCTATTTATTTTCTCTCACAATTATAATGTATTATCATGAGAGCAGGGACTTATATGTCTTGCTCACTTCTGTATTGTGAGCACCCAGAATAATGTGTAGTATATAGAAGATATTGAACCCATAACTTTAGTCTAATTGTATACATAAATAAATGAGAATATACTTCTTACAAAAGATAGTACTTGAAGCCACACTTCTAACCTTCTATAAGACCTTGATTATCTAGTTCTTTCACCATTAACTATTGCTAGAAGTCATTTTACATTTCACTTTCAATTCTTTCTATATTTCACAATATTATTACATCAGCAACTAAGAGATGTAGGATAAAGACCAGAAGTATAATAAGGTTATCACATTATTCTTGAATTATATTTTTTTGAAACATCTAGTATTCACATACACAAATGATGATAATTTAAATCAGGTGGTTATTTAATAATGATTAATTTATAATATAAAGTTTATGATTCCTTTTTTTTTTTTTTAAAGGGGAATGATCTGTTTTGGGGCTTTAGTGTTTGGTAAAAAAAGAAATACCAACAGAAGTTTGTTGCTAAAACTATGAAGAAATCCTGGTAAGGAAATGAAGTCAATCTGGCCTAAGGTCTGGCTGTTGGGAGGACACATGGAGATATTACAAAAGACACTCTATCATCTATGTTTCACAGCAAATTCTCAGCACTGGGGAGAAGGACATACATAATTGAAATTATTTGCTTTGTCAGTCACAACTGTCCACTCACAGAAGGAATACTCTGAATGACCTATTAGCTCCCAGCTACCCATTTTTCCCAAATTTGTATATTGTATCCAGATTGATTGGTTTTCTCAATTCTCTTTTTAAAGCCCATTTTTTCCTCTTTGTTTCTTGAATCAGCCTACCAATTAACAGCTTCTCCATTGAGAACCATTTTTGCATGCAAAAACATGAATAAAATGTTTTTTATGTGTTCTCTAGAAATTTTAAAATGTCCTTGAGTTTCTAGCAAAACACATTTTTTTTACCAGAGACATGTTAGGAAAGAAATAAAGGTAAAATGAATGAATGGAAGGATGAATGAATGAATGAATGAATGATTTGAATAAAGATGTATACCATTTCAAGGCCTGTCTGCTAATTTTGCTTTTCACAGCACCACCTGCTCCTTCCCATGGATGGTGTCAGAGAGTCTTGGCTCTTCTATGCCTTCTGCTGCTGATTGGACTAGGAGTCTTAGGAAGCATATGTATGTATTAACCTATGTTTTGATTGAAAGGGTTAACACCTAGAATTACATGAGTTTTACAAGAAAGTTTATTTTTGAATTGAGGCTTAGAAATGATTATTGGTGATAAAACCCCAAAAGGTATTGATAACTAGATACTTAAACATGGTAGTCAGTTTCCCTCACTCCCATGAAGGGACTACTTCCCTAGACCTTTAATTTTGTAATATTAGTTCAGCAGCAAGGATGATGGGTTGTTGAAGGGTTTTTTTTATCATTTCTTTTTTTTTAATCTGGAGTTTACACAACTTTGAAGATAGAAATTGGAAAATTGAATAAACTACAAAATTTCAAAGAAGAACTTCAGAGGAATGTTTCTCTACAACTAATGAGTAACATGAATAGTTCCAAGATGATCAGGAACCTATCTGTCACACTGCAAGTAACAGCCACCAAATTATGTCATGAACTCTACAAAAGAGAACCAGGTAATCCTACATTCCTCTCTAAGCTACTTATTAGACAATGAACGAAACCTAGGTGTCACTTGAAAATCATTTCAACAATAGGTAGCAGCTTTTTCCTAGGATGCCATTATTTGGAGAAAGGAATTAAATGTGATTGACAGAGGACTCACTGATATTTCCTTGCAGTAAGAAGAAAAACAGGAAAAGTAATAATACCTGTAGGCCCCCAAATTATTAGAGGCTGAGAGTTAGTTAATAAAATATCAGACAGTATACAGTTTCTCTAATCTGACATTCACTACTGTTATTTGGGCACTGAGGTCAACAGAAGATAGACAGGAGATCATAAGTCACCTCTTTATATCCTTTTTAAAGGATTAGAAGAAAAAAAAATAAAGGATTAGAAGAGTCTTTTCTTTTTTATAGGTGATCTTATTCTTAAATTTCAGTCAATGTTTGATAAGAATCAATAGAAAAGAGTTAGGCTTTGCCTTTAGAGTTAGGAGGAATTGTTTTTTAAATATATCTAACAGTTTCTATAGCTATTATAACTAAAACATGTTCTTGGTGCTCTTGAGAACTCCCCCTAATATTCAATGTCAGGCAGCAAGAAACACTGTAGTTAGAGAAGGCAGGGCTGCTGTAAGGTTTTTTTTGGGGTGGGGTTGATTCTTACTACACAATGTTTTTGTGATTAGCCTTTATTGCCATGTAGTATTATAAAAAATGAAAAAGAAACATAAGTTAATCAATCATTTTTCAGGACTCTTGAGGTAAGAAAATATGCTGGAATACAATGGACATTTAATTTGGAATGTGTTCTTTATGTTTTGGACTGAGGATGCATTTTATTCATCTTTCATGTAAAAAAGAAGAGAGACAAGTAAATTTGGTTAATTTGACATAGAGAACAATGGGAATAATAAGAATAATGGAGATTATCAACACAACCCAAATGAAACCATGTTCTTCTTCCAGAGCACAAATGTAAACCTTGTCCAAAGACATGGATGTGGCATGAGGACAGCTGCTATATACTAAAGAACAGTTATGAAACATGGCAAGAGAGTGTCATGTTCTGTTCTGCTCAAAATGCCAGCCTGTTGACAATTAAGAATAAAAGCGTATTGGTAAGGTCCCATGGATCTCTGTCTGTGAAGAAGGAAGCCACTTTTCCCATCATAGAATAGAGAGGAATGAGACATATTGGGGAAGATTTGTGCTAATCCAGACATGATTCTGGCTTAATTTAGTTAGAGTATGAAGTGGCTGAGACTTAGTACATTTATTACAGGGTAGGATAGCCAACGTGTCATCTAAAACCTTAGCTTAAGATGTTAACATCAGCAAAATCTCAGAGGCCAGACAGATGGGGAGATATGGAGTGCCCAGTCTTTGGGTCTGTGAACATTTCCAAAATTAAATGTTAGGATCAACTCTCAGAACATAATTTCTGAGAATTTCTCTAAAAACAGTTGATCAGGAGATCATTCCTGAGGGTTACCAATTCTGTAAAATCTAGATAAGAGAAGAATCTCTGTTGCCACCATTTTGTCTTATTTTTTAATAAGAGAAAAAGCTAACATATACTAGAATAAGAGGATAGGTTGGGTAAAATATGTATAAAGAAGTAGAATTAAGATGGGATGTCAAAGGCAAGTGTTAAGCAGATATATTATACTGACTCCTTGGGTCCCAGGAAGAGTGAGTTCTCTGGAAGATTTATTTATGTACTTATGTATTTATTTTCTTTTTTCTAGTATCTAAATAGAATCTCCATATTTTACTTATTCTTCAGCACTTCTGATCTCTCAGATAGTATTCACATATTATTTAAGGAAAAAATTCATTTTCCCAAAAATGTCAGCTTCCCTACTATAAGAATCTCTATCATCCTTTACAGCTGTGGGGGAAATCAAACCATAATATCATCCACATCTAATCATTCTTAACTGATTCATCTTAGTTAGTCACTCAAAAAATGTCTGGAATATGAGGAAAAAAGAACTTTGGCTCTAAAATTCTGGACTGGATCTAAATTCTACTTTATAACCACTTCTCATTTGACTTGGATAGGTTTTTTTCTCCTACTTCTTCTGTTTCTATTAACTTGTGTTTATATTAATTAACCACATCTTTTGCTCCTGGACTAACTTCTACTGGATACGTGAATCTTGAAGTTTGTGACCTTCATTGACCTTAAGTTAAAGTAATGCATGGAATGGTAGATACTTTCCCTTGTGAAACAGTAACTGATAAATAACTGTCAGAAGAAATCTTACAGTAAGGAGCACTTTGTTTAGATTTTTTAAAAAAGATTTTGTTTATTTATTCATGAGACACACAGAGAGAGAGAGAGAGAGGCAGAGACACAGGCAGAGGGAAAAGCAGGCTTCATGCAGGAAGCCCAATGCGGGACTCGATCCCGGGACTCCAGGATCACGCCCTGGGCTGAAGGCAGGTGCTAAATTAAACTGCTGAGCCACCCAGGGATCCCCCAGATTTTTTTTCTAATGGCAGTACAATGTAAAAGAAAAGCAGTAGTGTAATGTCAAAAATGTTACTTTAAAACAGTAATTTGTAAGAAATTATGTTGTGAGGTAATGTACAGAAATGGGAGACAATCAGTATTTTTGCGGGAGGTAAACAATTATTTTTTTAAACATCTCTATTTCTTGTAGGAATTTATAAAATCCAAGAGGTTACGTAATTACTGGCTGGGATTATCTCCCACGTATGACAGAGATTACCAGAAACTGGATGAAACGATTATCTCCTCCAACTGGTAAGTTTTTGTTCTTTTTCAATTTTTATAGTTGGTTTGAGTACGGTGTTTTCACCAGGAGCATTGTAGCTTAGAACTAAAAATAGCTTCAATTGAAATTGCACCCTCAAATAACTCTTTTCTCTTAACTCAGCCTTCTTTAAAGTGTGTAATAATGCAAAAAATTACCACAAATATTCTCATTATCTTTACAAGTCACTAAGGAATTTATTTTTTAAGATTTATTTATGTATTCATGAGAGACACAAAGAGAGAGAGAAAGAGAAAGAGAGAGAGAGAAAGACATAGACAGAGGGAGAAGTAATTTCCTGGCAAGGAGCTGGATGTGAGACTCGATCCCAGACCCTGGGATCACACCCTTGTCCAAAGGCAGATACTTAACCACTGAGCCACCCAGGTGTCCCTTGAAATGGCCATTTGGAATGAAAAATTTATAAATAGACTAGAACATTTCTAGTAAAGGGAACAAAATAAACATGGGCATGTTACATTGCATAGATGGTATGTATAAAATAATTTGTTTTGTAATATATTAGGAAATCTGGTTATAAATATATCATAATGAATAGATTCATATGCTATATTTGTTCTATTTGAAATAGGAGGAGAGGGGACAGTCAAGAAGTACATAAAAATCATGCTGAAATTCCATTTGCATTTTATAAGCCTTTAAATTTGAGAAGCAGACAGGATCAGACTAAAGAAAGAAACCAGAGCCTCAACATGCCCATGAATTCATACTTATTTGTTCTTTGAGGACACATTAAGCAGGAGTGAACACAGGGCAGTTGCGTTGGGGTCCAGCCACGCTAAATCTAAACCCTGAGATTCCTGGACACTCCCCACAGTGGGTGAGAAGCAAATACAAGTTTTGATTGTTTTGTTTGCATTTTCCTTCAGACAAATAGTAGACCTGAGAATATGTCAGAAAGACAAGGCAGTTTTGTCTTTGGCAGTTTACAATGATGGGACAGAGCAGGGGACAATATATGTGTACAAATGGAGGACAGAAGAAAGTATATTTTAAAGATCTCAATTGGAGTAAAGGGACTAGAGATGAAGGTAGTGTGTGCATCAGAGGAGAGTACAGATGGAATCTTGTTTTGAAAAAATATAGAATTTCCATGTGCTTATTTGTAATTATTGCTAATGGGGAGGTAATCTACAGCGGAATAGAAAACATCATATATTTCAAATTGTTAAGAAATAATACCTAAATAAAAAGTACATAATAATATATATGTATATATAATACATTAGATAGGTGTATAATATATAGTTATATATGTGTAGGCAATGTATTTCCTTTCGTTTTTTTTCTTAATGTATTTTGGGATGTATTTCTCAAAAGGGGCTATGATCAATGACATCTGTATCATGTCACTTCAAATAGGAAATTTTGCTTTTGAAAAATTGATAACCATTTTTTATTAATGATCATTATTTATTGACCAAAGTATTTAATAAACTATATTTTTCCCAAAGGATAATATTTTCAATTTACAAGTTTGTCTTCGATGCATAGTCCCTGCTCAGTAATCTTGTATTAGGAGCTCGTAATTATTCAAGAACTTCAGAATAAAAGCCCTGAAAAATGGTTAAAGGGAAATGTTACTTGGAGATGATGTTGAACTGAAGATATCATATGTTAAGTTAATTCCTGACTTGGGTGATTATGAAAAATATTTGAAGAGACAGTGTTGAAGATTTACCAGAGAAGCCAGACTGGGGGATTTAATAGAATTGTATTATTCTAAATCATATTAAGTATTGAGGAAGGGAGATGGTACATTTGGAAGTAAAGGACAGCAAGTAGTCCAGATGTAAAAAAAAATGGAAAAGGCAGATTAAGTAAGGCAGTGTTTGATACTGCATATTTGTTGATAAATATAAGTAACTCGGGCACTCTTGATATTCCAAATAATAATTAAAATGTATTTTAGATAATACAGACCCAGGAGCAATGATATATTGGTAAATCTTTTTTCCTATGGATGTGTTTCAAATGTTTGACTTGCCAAGTGTAATTCTTTATTTTCTCTTTCAGGTTTATAAGAAACACAAATGATGTAAATGATAGGATGTATTGTGGATATATGGACATAACATATGTTTACTATATAGAATGCACTGCCAAACTGCGTATCATATGTAAGAAGCTGGCTGATCCAGTCAAGATTGAGAACATGCTAATGAATGAAATACCAAATGAAAAATATAGTTAGCATTTCACTATTATCCTGTCATTAAAGCAACTTTTGGGAGCATACACCTTGTGGACCATGCAAAGGGAATAAAGATGCTATGAGATTAAATCTTTGCGTGTCTCCTAATAACATACAGTTTTAAACTTTCTTCTTTCTTTCACCTCATTTGCTGATTGAAAGGAACCCAAAGTCTTATCTTATCATCTAGATACAGGCCAGATACAGTTGAGCATAAATAGAGTGTGTTGTGTGAACATACAGAAAACTCAAACTCACTTTTCCAGGAATAAACAAGGTGAATACCAACCTTATACAACACCAGGGAAAATGAAATCTAGGAATATACACAAAGGATATACATCATGACCAATTGGAATTTATTTTAGTAATTAATACAGGTTGATTTACATTTTAGAAAAAAATAGAGACAAAAAAATCTGTTGTTATTATTATAATAGATGTAGAAAAGCATTTTATAAAATTTAATACCTCATCTCTCAGAAAACTAGAAGCAGGTTTCCCTAATCTGATAAAGAACATTGACATTAAAGGGGAGGGGCAAGACGGCAGAAGAGTAGGGTCCCCAAGTCACCTGTCCCCACCAAATTACCTAGACAACCTTCAAACCATCCTGAAAATCTACGAATTCGGCCTGAGATTTAAAAAGAGACCAGCTGGAATGCTACAGTGAGAAGTGTTCGCGCTTCTATCAAGGTAGGAAGACGGGAAATAAGAAATAAAGAAACAAAAGGCCTCCAAGGGGGAGGGGCCCCGCGAGGATCCGGGCTGAGGCCGGGGCGAGTGTCCCCAGGACAGGAGAGCCCCGTCCCGGAGGAGCAGGAGCTGCACCAACCTTCCCGGGCGGAAAGGGGCTCTCAGGGAGTTGGAGCAGGACCCAGGAGGGCGGGGATGCCCTCGGGCTCCGGGGACAGTAACAGGCACCTGCGCCCCGGGAGATGCGCCGAGCTCCCTAAGGGCTGCAGCGCTCGGGGGGACCCGGAGCAGGTCGGAGGGGCTCGGGCGGCGGCTCCGCGGAGGGGGCTGCGGGGCGGGAGCGCGAATCCAACAGCGCAGGCTCCGTAGCACAGGGCGCCGGGACACAGCCCAGGATCCGGCCTCCCCCCGGGACAGGCAGAGGCCGGGAGGGCCCAGGACAGCGAGGACGCTCCTAACCCGAGCCGAGCAGATCAGCGGCCCCGCCCGGAGCCCCCAGGCCCTGCAGACGGAGAGCCCCAGAGCTACTGCGGGAGCTGACTCCAGGGCTGCAGAACTGGCCCCGCCACTGGGGTTGTTCCTCCTGGGGCCTTACGGGGTAAACAACCCCCACTGAGCCGTGCACCAGGCAGGGGGCAGAGCAGCTCCCCCAAGTGCTAACACCTGAAAATCAGCACAACAGGCCCCTCCCCCAGAAGACCAGCGAGAAGGACCAGTTCCAGGGGAAGTCAAGGGACTTAAAGTATACAGAATCGGAAGATACTCCCCCGTGTTTTGTTTTGTTTTGTTTTGTTTTTGGCTTTTTGATTTCTATTTGCTTCCCCCACCCGCCACCCCCTTTTTTTACCCTTTCTTTCTTTTTCTTTCTCTTTTTCTTCTCTTTTTATCTTTTTTTCTTCCTTTTTTCTTTTTTCTTTTTCTCTTTTCTTTCCTTCTTTCTCTTCTCTCTTTTTCTCCTTTTCCCAATACAACTTGTTCTTGACCACTCTGCACTGAGCAAAATGACTAGAAGGAAAACCTCACCTCAAAAGAATGAATCAGAAACAGTCCTCTCTGCCACAGAGTTACAGAATCTGGATTACAATTCAATGTCAGAAAGCCAATTCAGAAGCACTATTATACAGCTACTGGTGGCTCTAGAAAAAAGCATAAAGGACTCAAGAGACCTCATGACTGCAGAATTTAGATCCAAACAGGCAGAAATTAAAAATCAATTGAATGAGATGCAATCCAAACTAGAAGTCCTAACGACTAGGGTTAACGAGGTGGAAGAACAAGGGAATGACATAGAAGACAAGTTGATGGCAAAGAGGGAAACTAAGGAAAAAAGACAAACAATTAAAAGACCATGAGGATAGATTAAGGGAAATAAAGGACAGCCTGAGGAAGAAAAACCTACGTTTAATTGGGGTTCCCAAGGGAGCCGAAAGGGACAGAGGGCCAGAATATGTATTTGAACAAACCATAGCTGAAAACTTTCCTAATCTGGGAAGGGAAACAGGCATTCAGATCCAGGAAATAGAGAGATCCCCCCCTCAAATCAATAAAAACCGTTCAACACCTCGACATCTAATAGTGAAGCTTGCAAATTCCAAAGATAAAGAGAAGATCCTTAAAGCAGCAAGAGACAAGAAATCCCTGACTTTTATGGGGAGGAGTATTATGGTAACAGCAGACCTCTCCACAGAGACCTGGCAGGCCAGAAAGGGCTGGCAGGATATATTCAGGGTCCTAAATGAGAAGAACATGCAACCAAGAATACTTTATCCAGCAAGGCTCTATTCAAAATGGAAGGAGAGATAAAGAGCTTCCAAGACAGGCAGGAACTGAAAGAATATGTGACCTCCAAACCAGCTCTGCAAGAAATTTTAAGGGGGACTCTTTTTTTTTTTTTAATTAATTTTTATTGGTGTTCAATTTACCAACATACAGAAAAACACCCAGTGCTCATCCCGTCAAGTGTCCACCTCAGTGCCCGTCACCCATTCCCCTCCAACACCCGCCCTCCTCCCCTTCCACCACCCCTAGTTCGTTTCCCTGAGTTAGGAGTCTTTATGTTCTGTCTCCCTTCCTGATATTTCCCAACATTTCTTTTCCCTTCCTTTATATTCCCTTTCACTATTATTCATATTCCCCAAATGAATGAGAACATACACTGTTTGTCCTTCTCCGATTGACTTATTTCACTCAGCATAATACCCTCCAGTTCCATCCACGTTGAAGCAAATGGTGGGTATTTGTCGTTTCTAATTGCTGAGTAATATTCCATTGTATACATAAACCACATCTTCTTTATCCATTCATCTTTCAATGGACACCGAGGCTCCTTCCACAGTTTGGCTATTGTGGCCATTGCTGCTACAAACATCGGGGTGCAGGTGTCCCGACGTTTCATTGCATCTGAATCTTTGGGGTAAATCCCCAACAGTGCAATTGCTGGGTCGCAGGGCAGGTCTATTTTTAACTCTTTGAGGAACCTCCGCACAGTTTTCCAGAGTGGCTGCACCAGTTCACATTCCCACCAACAGTGTAAGAGGGTTCCGTTTTCTCCCCATCCTCTCCAACATTTGTTGTTTCCTGCCTTGTTAATTTTCCCCATTCTCACTGGTGTGAGGTGGTATCTCATTGTGGTTTTGATTTGTATTTCCCTGATGGCAAGTGATGCAGAGCATTTTCTCATGTGCATGTTGGCCATGTCCATGTCTTCCTCTGTGAGATTTCTCTCCATGTCTTTTGCCCATTTCATGATTGGATTGTTTGTTTCTTTGGTGTTGAGTTTAATAAGTTCTTTATAGATTTTGGAAACTAGCCTTTTATCTGATATGTCATTTGCAAATATCTTCTCCCATTCTGCAGGTTGTCTTTTAGTTTTGTTGACTGTATCCTTTGCTGTGCAAAAGCTTCTTATCTTGATGAAGTCCCAATAGTTCATTTTTGCTTTTGTTTCTTTTGCCTTTGTGGATGTATCTTGCAAGAAGTTACTGTGGCCGAGTTCAAAAAGGGTGTTGCCTGTGTTCTCTTCTATGATTTTGATGGAATCTTGTCTCACATTTAGATCTCTCATCCATTTTGAGTTTATCTTTGTGTATGGTGCAAGAGAGTGGTCCAGTTTCATTCTTCTGCATGTGGATGTCCAATTTTCCCAGCACCATTTATTGAAGAGACTGTCTTTCTTCCAATGGATAGTCTTTCTCCTTTATCGAATATTAGTTGACCATAAAGTTGAGGGTCCACTTCTGGGTTCTCTATTCTGTTCCATTGATCTATGTGTCTGTTTTTGTGCCAGTACCACACTGTCTTGATGACCACAGCTTTGTAGTACAACCTGAAATCTGGCATTGTGATGCCCCCAGCTATGGTTTTCTTTTTTAAAATTCCCCTGGCTATTCGGGGTCTTTTCTGATTTGACACAAATCTTAAAATAATTTGTTCTAACTCTCTGAAGAAAGTCCATGGTATTTTGATAGGGATTGCATTAAACGTGTAAATTGCCCTGGGTAACATTGACATTTTTACAATATTAATTCTGCCAATCCATGAGCATGGAATATTTTTCCACCTCTTTGTGTCTTCCTCAATTTCTTTCAGAAGTGTTCTATAGTTTTTAGGGTATAGATCCTTCACCTCTTTGGTTAGGATTATTCCGAGGTATCTTATGCTTTTGGGTGAAATTGTAAATGGGATTGACTCCTTAGTTTCTCTTTCTTCAGTCTCATTGTTAGTGTATAGAAATGCCATTGATTTCTGGGCATTGATTTTGTATCCTGCCATGGTACCAAATTGCTGTATGAGTTCTAGCAATCTTGGGATGGAGGCTTTTGGGTTTTCTATGTAGAGTATCATGTCATTGGCGAAGAGGGAGAGTTTGACTTCTTCTTTGCCAATTTGAATGCCTTTAATGCCTTTTTGTTGTCTGATTGCTGAGGCGAGACTTCCAGAACTATGTTGAACAGCAGTGGTGAGAGTGGACATCCCTGTCTTGTTCCTGATCTTAGGGGAAGGGCTCCCAGTGCTTCCCCATTGAGAATGATATTTGCTGTGGGCTTTTCATAAATTGCTTTTAAGATGTCGAGGAAAGTTCCCTCTATCCCAACACTCTGAAGGGTTTTGATCAGGAATGGATGCTGTGTTTTGTCAAATGCTTTCTCTGCATCTAATGAGAGTATCATATGGTTCTTGGTTTTTCTCTTGCTGATATGATGAATCACATTGATGGTTTTATGAGTGTTGAACCAGCCTTGTATCCCGGGGATAAATGCTACTTGGTCATGGTGAATAATTTTCTTAATGTGTTGTTGGATCCTATTGGCTAGTATCTTGTTGAGAATTTTTCCATCCATGTTCATCAGGGATATTGGTCTGTAATTCTCCTTTTTGGTGGGGTCTTTGTCTGGTTTTGGAGTTAAGGTGATGCTGGCCTCATAGAACGAATTTCGAAGTACTCCATCTCTTTCTATCTTTCCAAACAGCTTTAGTAGAATAGGTATGATTTCTTCTTTAAACGTTTGATAGAATTCCCCTGGGAAGCCATCTGGCCCTGGACTCTTGTGTCTTGGGAGGTTTTTGATGACTGCTTCAATTTCCTCCCTGGTTATTGGCCTGTTCAGGTTTTCTATTTCTTCCTGCTCCAGTTTTGGTAGTTTGTGGCTTTCCAGGAATGCATCCATTTCTTCTAGATTTCCTAGTTTATTGGCGTACAGCTGTTCATAATATGGTTTTAAAATCGTTTGTATTTCCTTGGTGTTAGTAGTGATCTCTCCTTTCTCATTCATGATTTTATTAATTTGAGTCTTCTCTCTCTTCTTTTTAATAAGGTTGGCTAATGGTTAATCTATCTTATTAATTTTTTTAAAGAACCAACTCCTGGTTCTGTTGATCTGTTCCACAGTTCTTTTGGTCTCGATATCATTTAGTTCTGCTCGAATTTTAATTAACTGTCTTCTTCTGCTGGGGGTGGGGTCTATTTGTTGCTTTTTCTCTAGCTCCTTTAGGTGTAAGGTTAGCTTTTGTATTTCAGTTCTTTCCAGTTTTTGAATGGATGCTTGTATTGCGATGTATTTCCCCCTCAGGACTGCTTTTGCTGCATCCCAAAGATTTTGAACGGTTGTATCTTCATTCTCATTAGTTTCCATGAATCTTTTTAATTCTTCCTTAATTTCCTGGTTGACCTTTTCATCTTTTAGCAGGATGATCCTTAACCTCCACGTGTTTGTGGTCCTTCCAAACTTCTTGTTGTGATTGAGTTCTAATTTCAAGGCATTATGGTCTGAGAATATACAGGGGACTATCCCGATCTTTTGGTATCAGTTCAGACCCGATTTGTAACCAGTATGTGGTCTATTCTGGAGAAAGTTCCATGTGCACTTGAGAAGAATGTGTATTCAGTTGAGTTTGGATGTAAAGTTCTATAGATATCTGTGCAATCCATCTGGTCCAGTGTATCATTTAAAGCTCTCGTTTCTTTGGAGATGTTGTGCTTAGAAGACCTATCTAGTATAGAGAGAGCTAGATTGAAGTCACCAAGTGTAAGTGTATTATTATCAAAGTATTTCTTCAGTTTGGTTATTAATTGGTTTAAATATTTGGCAGCTCCCACATTCGGGGCATATATATTGAGGATTGTTAAGTCCTCTTGTTGGATAGATCTTTTGAGTATGAGATATTGTCCCTCTTCATCTCTCACTATAGTCCTCGGGGTAAATTTTAATTTATCTGATATAAGGATGGCAATCCCACTTTCTTTTGAGGACCATTTGAATGGTAAATGGTTCTCCAACCTTTTATTTTCAGGTTGTAGGTGTCCTTCTGTCTAAAATGAGTCTCTTGTAGACAGCAAATAGATGGGTCCTGCTTTTTTATCCAGTCTGAAACCGTGCGCCTTTTGATGGGGTCATTAAGCCCGTTCACGTTCAGAGTTACTATTGAGAGATATGAGTTTAGTGTCATCATATCTATTCAGTCCTTGTTTTTATGGATTGTTCCACTGAACTTCTTCTTAAAGGGGAATTTTAAGAGTCCCCCTTAAAATTTCTTGCAGAGCTGGTTTGGAGGTTACATATTCTTTCAGTTCCTGCCTGTCTTGGAAGCTCTTTATCTCTCCTTCCATTTTGAATGAGAGCCTTGCTGGATAAAGTATTCTTGGTTGCATGTTCTTTTCATTTAGGACCCTGAATATATCCTGCCAGCCCTTTCTGGCCTGCCAGGTCTCTGTGGAGACGTCTGCTGTTACCCTAATATTCCTCCCCATAAAAGTCAGGGACTTTTTTTCTCCTGCTGCTTTAAGGATCTTCTCCTTATCTTTGGAATTTGCAAGCTTCACTATTAGATGTCGAGTTGTTGAACGGTTTTTGTTGATTTTAGGGGGGGATCTCTCTATTTCCTGCATCTGAATGCCTGTTTCCCTTCCCTTATTCGGAAAGTTTTCGCTAGGATTTGTTCAAATACATATTCTGGCCCTCTGGCCCTTTCAGCGCCCTCAGGAACCCCAATTAAACGTAGGTTTTTCTTCCTCAGGCTGTCATTTATTTCCCTTAATCTATCCTCATGGTCTTTTAATTGCCTGTCTCTTTTTTCCTCCGTTTCCCTCTTTGCCATCAACTTGTCTTCTATGTCACTCACTCGTTCTTCCACCTCGTTAAGCCTCATCATTAGGGCTTCTAGCTTGGATTGCATCTCATTTAATTGATTTTAATTTCTGCCTGATTGGATCAAATTCTGCAGTCATGAAGTTTCTTGAGTCCTTTATGGTTTTTTCTAGAGCCGCCAGTAGCTGTATAATAGTGCTTCTGAATTGGCTTTCTGACATTGAATTGTAATCCATATTTTGTAACTCTGTGGGAGAGAGGGCTGTTTCTGATTCTTTTTTTTTTGAGGTGAGGTTTTCCTTCTAGACATTTTGCTCAGTGCAGAGTGGCCAAAACCAAGTTGTATTGGGAAAAGGAGAAAAAGAGAGAGAAGGAAAGAAAAGAGAAAAAGACAAAAGAGAAAGAAGAAAAAAAAGGGGGGGAAGAGAAGAAAAAGAGAAAGAAAAAGAAAGAAAGGAGAATAAAGAAAAAAAGGGGTGGGTTGGGGTGGGGGAAGCAATCAGAAATCAAGAAGAAAGAAAGAAAAAAACACAAAACAAAACAAAAACAAAAAAACAAACAAACAAACAAAAACACGGGGGAGTATCATCCGATTCTGTATACTTTAAGTCCCTTGACTTCCCTTGGAACTGGTCTGTCTCACCGGTCTTCTGGGGGAGGGGCGTGCTGTGCTGATTCTCAGGTGTTAGCACTTGGGGGAGCTGCTCTGCCCCTGCCTGGTGCAGGGCTCAGTGGGGGGTGTTTACCCCGTGAGGCCCTGGGAGGAAGCCACAGTGGCTGGGCGGCAGCTCTGGGAACCTGGAGTCAGCCGCCGCAGTAGCTCCGGGGCTCTCTGTCTGCAGGGCCTGGGGGCTTAAGGGGGACTCTTAAAATTCCCCTTTAAGAAGAAGTTCAGTGGAAAAATCCACAAAAACAAGGACTGAATAGGTATCATGATGACACTAAACTCATATCTCTCAATAGTAACTCTGAACGTGAATGGGCTTAATGACCCCATCAAAAGGCGCTGGGTTTCAGACTGGATAAAAAAGCAGGACCCATCTATTTGCTGTCTACAAGAGACTCATTTTGTACAGAAGGACACCTACAGCCTGAAAATAAAAGGTTGGAGAACCATTTACCATTCAAATGGTCCTCAAAAGAAAGCAGGGGTAGCCATCCTTATATCAGATAAACTAAAATTTACCGCGAAGACTGTCATGAGAGATGAAGAGGAACACTATCTCATACTTAAAGGATCTATCCAACAAGAGGACTTAACAATCCTCAATATATATGACCCGAATGTGGGAGCTCCCAAATATTTAAATAAATTAATAACCAAAGTGAAGAAATACTTACACAATAATACATTAATACTTGGTGACTTCAATCTAGCTCTTTCTACACTCGATAGGTCTTCTAAGCACAACATCTCCAAAGAAACGAGAGCTTTAAATGATACACTGGACCAGATGGATTTCACAGATATCTACAGAACTTTACATCCAAACTCAACTGAATACACATTCTTCTCAAGTGCACATGGAACTTTCTCCAGAATAGACCACATACTGGGTCACAAATCGGGTCTGAACTGATACCAAAAGATTGGGATTGTCCTCTACATATTCTCAGACCATAATGCCTTGAAATTAGAACTCAATCACAACAAGAAGTTTGGAAGGACCTCAAACACATGGAGGTTAAGGACCATCTGCTAAAAGATGAAAGGGTCAACCAAGAAATTAAGGAAGAATTAAAAAGATTCATGGAAACTAATGAGAATGAAGATACAACCGTTCAAAATCTTTGGGATGCAGCAAAAGCAGTCCTGAGGGGAAATACATCGCAATACAAGCATCCATTCAAAAACTGGAAAGAACTGAAATACAAAAGCTAACCTTACACCTAAAGGAGCTGGAGTAAAAACAGCAGATAGATCCTACACCCAGCAGAAGAAGAGAGTTAATTAAAATTCGAGCAGAACTCAATGAAATCGAGACCAAAAGTACTGTGGAACAGATCAACAGAACCAGGAGTTGGTTCTTTGAAAGAATTAACAAGATAGATAACCCATTTGCCAGCCTTATTAAAAAGAAGAGAGAGAGAGAAGACTCAAATTAATAAAATCATTAATGAGAAAGGAGAGATCACTACCAACACCAAGGAAATACAAACGATTTTAAAACCATATTATGAACAGCTATACGCCAATAAATTAGGCAATCTAGAAGAAATGGATGCATTCCTGGAAAGCCACAAACTACCAAAACTGGAACAGGAAGAAATAGAAAACCTGAACAGGCCAATAACCAGGGAGGAAATTGAAGCAGTCATCAAAAACCCACCAAGACACAAGAGTCCAGGGCCAGATGGCTTCCCAGGGGAATTCTATCAAACGTTTAAAGAAGAAACTATACCTATTCTACTGAAGCTGTTTGGAAAGATAGAAAGAGATGGAGTACTTCGAAATTCGTTCTATGAGGCCTGCATCACCTTAACTCCAAAACCAGACAAAGACCCCACCAAAAAGGAGAATTACAGACCAATATCCCTGATGAACATGGATGGAAAAATTCTCAACAAGATACTAGCCAATCAGATCCAACAATACCTTAAGAAAATTATTCAGCATGACCAAGTGGGATTTATCCTCGGGACACAAGGCTGGTTCAACACTCGTAAAACAATCAATGTGATTCATCATATCAGCAAGAGAAAAACCAAGAACCATATGATACTCTCATTAGATGCAGAGAAAGCATTTGACAAAATACAGCATCCATTCCTGATCAAAACTCTTCAGAGTGTAGGGATAGAGCTAACATTCCTCGACATCCTAACAGCCATCTACAAAAAGCCCACAGCAAATATCATTCTCAATGGGGAAGCACTGGGAGCCTTTCCCCTAAGATCAGGGCCAAGACAGGGATGTCCACTCTCACCACTGCTATTCACATAGTTCTGGAAGTCCTCACCTCAGTAATTAGACAACAAAAAGACATTAAAGGCATTCAAATTGGCAAAGAAGAAGTCAAACTCTCCCTCTTCGCCAATGACATGATATTCTACATAGAAAACCCAAAAGCCTCCACCCCAAGATTGCTAGAACTCATACAGCAATTTGGTAGCGTGGCAGGATACAAAATCAATGCCCAGAAATCAATGGCATTTCTATACACTAACAATGAGACTGAAGAAAGAGAAACTAAGGAGTCAATCCCATTTACAATTTCACCCAAAAGCATAAGATACCTCGGAATAATCCTAACCAAAGAGGTGAAGGATCTATACCCTAAAAACTATAGAACACTTCTGAAAGAAATTGAGGAAGACACAAAGAGATGGAAAAATATTCCATGCTCATGAATTGGCAGAATTAATATTGTGAAAATGTCAATGTTACCCAGGGCAATTTACACATTTAGTGCAATCCCTATCAAAATACTTTGGACTTTCTTCAGAGAGTTGGAAAAAATTATTTACGATTTGTGTGGAATCAGAAGAGACCCCGAATATCTAGGCAAATTTTAAAAAAGAAAACCACATCTGGGGGCATCACTATGCCAGATTTCAGGTTGTACTACAAAGCTGTGGTCATCAAGACAGTGTGGTACTGGCACAAAAACAGACACATAGATCAATGGAACAGAATAGAGAACCCAGAAGTGGACCCTCAACTTTATGGTCAACTAATATTCAACAAAGGAGTGAAGACTATCCACTGGAAAAAAGACAGTCTCTTCAATAAATAGTGCTGGGAAAATTGGACATCCACATGCAGAAGAAGGAAACTGGACCATTCTCTTACACCATACACAAAGGTAAACTCAAAATGGATGAGAGATCTAAATGTGAGTCAAGATACTATCAAAATCCTAGAGGAGAACACAGACAACACCCTTTTTGAACTTGGCCACATCAGCTTCTTGCAGAATACATCTATGAAGGCAAGGTAAACAATAGCAAAAATGAACTATTGGCACTTCATCAAGATAAAAGTTCTGGACAGAAAAAAAAAGTCAACAAAACTAAAAGACAACCTACAGAATGGGAGAAGATATTTGCAAATGACCTATCAGATAAAGGGCTAGTATCCAAGATTTATAAAGAACTTATTAAACTCAACAGCAAAGAAACAAACAATCCAATCATGAAATGGGCAAAAGACATGAACAGAAATCTCACAGAGGAAGACATAGACATAGCCAACAAGCACATGAGAAAATGTTCTGCTTCACTTGCCATCAGGGAAATCCAAATCAAAACCACAGTGAGATACCACCTCACACCAGTGAGAATGGGGAAAATTAACAAGGCAGGAAACAACAAATGTTGGAGAGGATTTGGAGAAGGGGAACCCTCTTGCACTGTTGGTGGGAATGTGAACTGGTACAGCCACTCTGGAAAAGAGAGTGGAGATTCCTCAAAGAGTTCAAAATAGATCTGCCCTATGACCCATCAATTGCACTGCTGGGGATTTACCCCAAAGATACAGATGCAGTGAAACACCAGGACACCTGCACCCCTATGTTTCTAGCAGCAATGTCCATAAGAGCCAAACTGTGGAAGGAGCCTCGGTGTCCATCGAAAGATGAATGGATAAAGAAGATGTGGTTTATGGGGATCCCTGGGTGGCGCAGCGGTTTGGCGCCTGCCTTTGGCCCAGGGCGCGATCCTGGAGACCCGGGATCGAATCCCACATCAGGCTCCCGGTGCATGGAGCCTGCTTCTCCCTCCGCCTGTGTCTTTGCCTCTCTCTCTCTCTCTGTGACTATCATAAATAAATAAAAATAAATTTAAAAAAAAGAAGATGTGGTTTATGTATACAATGGAATATTACTCAGCCATTAGAAACGACAAATACCCACCTTTTGCTTCGACGTGGATGGAACTGGAGGGTATTATGCTGAGTGAAATAAGTCAGTAAGAGAAGTACAAACATTATATAGTCTCATTCATTTGGGGAATATAAAAAAATAGTGAAAGTGAATAAAGGGGAAAGGAAATAAAATGAGTGGGAAATATCAGAGAGGGAAACAGAACATGAGAGACTCCTAACTCCGGGAAACAAACAAAGGGTGGTGGAAAGGGAGGTGGGGGGGTGGGGGTGACCGGGTGACAGGCACTGAGGGGGGCACTTGATGGGATAAGCACTGGGTGTTATGCTATATGTTGGCAAATTGAACTCAAAAAAAAAAAAAAGACACTCGGACCTAAAGCAAAATAAAAATAAAAATAAAAAATAAATAAAAGTGGAAAAAATAAAATATAAAATAAAAATACAAATAACAAATCCCCATCACTCCTGACATTTCCAAACTACCATAGCAAAAAGAAAAAAAAAAATCAAACAAACCCAAAAAACAACAACAAAAACCAGTGATTCAAAAAAAAAAAATTCCTTCTGCGCAATAAGGTGTGCTCCCGGCGCCGACCACCAGGTAGTGCCATTGCTATTTGCTGCGTCAGCCCGTTACCAAGCTTAGGGAGAGGCCGTGGCAATGCGAAGTGATTTTGGAGGTAGCATCTCAGGGTGGGGAACTAGCACCTACTGGTTATATACAGTCACCATTTTCCATTCATCCATCCACTTACTCAGTCAGCCATTCGATAAGCAGTAAGTGCCTTTAGGTTCCAGGTTCTGGAGAAACACACAGCTGAGCAAAACAAGCACCTGTGTCCAAAGAGCTCACAGTCTAGTGGGGGAGAAACTAAGTCGACAATTACACTGTAGCATATAAAAGGCTATGAGAGTCGTAGGCATAGGATACAGAAGTTAGGTACCATGGAAGGGTGTCTAACTCAGCTTGGAGAATTTGGGAAGACTTCTTGGAAGAGCAGACAACTACCTAGGTGTTGGCAAACAGACAAGAGTTAGGGCTTGTTTGGAGACTCCAACTGTCCTCTATAGGAGGATTGTCTTTGGAGTTTAGAGTAGGGTTCATTTTTGGTTGGAGTTAATTTGTGAGTGAAGAAAGGGATATCCTTTTAACAAGCCGTATTAACCAAACTAGTCCTGGCAGGCAGGAGGGCTGGAGTGACTCTTACTTCTAATAGCTAGGAGGTAAGTAGGTGAAGAATGAGGGGAAAAGGAATTCCAGACTAGATACAATATGACATCTGGGGAATTGCAGCCAATTTCAAGTGAAGGATGTGGGCCAGGGGCTATGGGAGAAGGGCTGATGGAAAGATTTGGGGGTAGGGTGTTGCTAATACTGGCCTTTTATAAACCTCTTTGGGCGTCAGAGGATGAGTGGAGGGAAGAGCATTAGGAACTTGCATCCCTAGTCTAGGCAAGTGATCTGAACTAAGGTAGCAGTGATGGAATGAGAGGTACAATTTCATCACTTGTAAGATGCACTCTTCTTCCCCCACATTTTACTGTCTGTGAAACTTGGGTGCTTCTAAAAATCAATGGCATGCCATAGTTTAAGTGGCAGCATTTTCTTCTTTCTTAGAACAACATAACATGATGGCGTGTCTTATGTGTCTTACAATGGCTGGCATGTTGGATTTGGTGAAGAATGGCATTTTGAAGCTACAGTAGATTACATCTTATTAACTAATAAGATGGTGGGGGATGAGTGAGAAGACAGACTCTCAGATAATGCTTGAATTTCTGGCTGGAATGCTGATGTGGACGGTGGGGATCTACTCAACGAAATATGGAAGGGGAAGGCATCCCTGGTATTCCCCAGAATAATGAGCCGTGTCCAGGTTCCCCAGGTGTGAGTAGCAGCTGATGATCTCACTCTTTCTCCATCCTAGCTGAATGGAAAGAGGGTTTGCTGTGTCCTGACCTTGTCGAGTTATCTGTCTGTCCATAGGCATCGAGAGTATTGGTGTTGTAGAAACAAAGATGATAAATACTGCTTCATGAGCTTTCCTTCTACCAAGCATACCCATTATCTGATTTAATTCTCACCTAACCAACCATCTATGAGGCACAGAGTATCCCTGTCCTGGAAAGCAGAGACGTCTGCCCAAAGATGAAGCAACAGGCCTCTGGTTATTTAGATCGGACATAGTACAAGTCAGACTCAAACAGTCCTGTTAATGAGTCGGAGAGAGTCCCAACATAGAGGTGTAAGGAAGCCAAAACACAAAAGTGACAGAGTAAGAGGTGCTTAGGGGCTACTGGAGGAGTAGTTCACGGGTGTGTAGTGATGAGCAGGGAGGGGATGTCTATCAAGGCCCAGAGAAGTGAAGTAACGTCCCTAAGGTCATACAGCTCATGAGTGGCACTAATGAGCCATGAGCCCATGTTTCTGGCACTGAAGCCCGTACAAAACCCCACGTGCAAGATAGGGTTCATCCCCTTAAGGAGCTGGAGCTTGGGAGGAAGGAGCCACTAAGCGCCTGAGTAATTGTTTCTAAAGAACCTTTTGATTCCGTGGACCACTCTCTCCTGGAAAGCTTTTCTCTTCATTTCGATTTGGGATATTTGCCTCTCCTGCTTTTTCCCCTGTACTCTGCGACTACACTTCTCCTGCCCCCGACACCCAGCTTTTGGACTGCCCCCGGGCCCAGTCCCTCGCCCTCCAGTCTTCGCAGTGGGTGCTCTACTCTGTCCCACGGCCCACATACCACCCCGCTGCTGCTGGCGCCCCTGCTTGCCTCCAGCCTCCATTGCGCCCCAGCTCCAGGCAGGCCGGTTTACCTGGCGGCCTCCTCGACGTCATCACCACCCTAACGTGTCCAAACCCAAGGTCTCGAGCTCTGCCCGAGAGGCGTTTCATCACCAGGCCCTTGCCTACGCCAACACCTTGGTCCGTCTGCTTTGGAGGCCAGAAGTTGAAGTCCTCCTCCATTCTGCTTGTTCTTTCCACAGCCGCCAGCACGTCTTCTCTGCTGTCCTCAGAATACACCCCGGATCTGCCAGCTGCTCGGCCCCTGCACCCCCACCCGTCAGGCCGGACCACCGGTGTCTCTGGCCTGGGCTCTGGGCTGCAGCCCCCCGCTCACCTCCCCGCCCCCGTTTTCACCCTGCAGCCGTCAGACCCCAGAGACCTGCATTGCCCTTTAGACATAGGATTGGGGGGACACCTGGGTGGCTCAGCGGTTTGGGGCCTGCCTTCGGCCCAGAGCCTGATCCTGGAGACCTGGGATGGAGTCTCACATCGTGCTCCCTGCATGGGGCCTGTTCCTCCCTTTGCCTGTGTCTTTGCCTCTCTCTCTCTGTGTCTCTCATGAATAATAATAATAATAATAATAATAATAATAATAATAATAAAGATGACAGATAAGAAATACTGACAAGAATGTGGAGAAAAAGAAACACTTGTGCACTGTTTGTAGGATTGAAAATTGGTGAGCCACTGTGGAAAACATTTTGGAGATTCCTCAAAAAATTAAAAATAGAACTAACATATAATCCAGCAATTCTACTTCTAAGAATATATTAGAAGGAAATGTAAATGCTATGTCAAAAAGATATACATCCCCCCATGTTCCTTGCAGCATTATTTACAAGAGCCCAAATATGGAAACAAGCCAAGTGTTCACTGATAGTGGAAAGGATAAAGAAAGTATGTGTGTGTGTGTGTGTGTGTGTGTGTGTGTGTGTGTAGAATGAAGTGTTATTCAACAATAAAAAAGTAGGAAATTCTGCCATCTGTGACAACATGGGCAATAGACTATGTGAAATAAGTCAGAGGGAGAAAGACAAGATAAACAATGTATCTCACTTACATGTGGAATCTTAAAGAAAACACATACACACAAAAACCCATGGAAAATGAGATCAGATTTGTGGTTACCAGAGACGGAGGGTTGGGGAAGGAGAAATTGGATGAAGTGGCTAAAAGGCACAAGCTTGTAACTATTAGATAAATAAATATTAGAGATCTAATGTGCAGCATAATGACTAAAGTTAAATGGCTGTATGATATATTTATAAGTTATTTAAAAAGTAAATCTTAAGAGTTCTCATCACAAGGAAAACACATTATCTTTCTTTTTATTCTTTCTATTTTTGTATCTATATGACATGGTGGATGTTAACTAAACCTATTGAGGTAATCACAACATACATAAGTCAAATTATTATACTATACATCTTAAACTTAGTGCTATATGTCAATTATATCTCAAAAAAACTGGGGAAAATTCCATTTATACACCACATTTTTATCAAGACTTGATACAGTTAATTTTAAAAAACTATATTATGAGAGGGTTCCAGTTCAAGACAGTGACACAGGAACCCTCTGAAATCACCTCCTCCACAGAACACACAAAAATATACCCATTAATAGAACAGTTCCTCTTGAAGAAGAACCAAGGGCTGACTGAACAGCTACTGAATGAGCAAAGAGAGAATAGCAATAGCGCAGCAAATGAGATGGAGACACAGTACCAAACGGACCTCCCCCCACCCCGAGGCTGCTAATGCAGTGGTGAGGGACAGTACTGAGAATTTGGGAACAGATCCCTCTGTCCTTGGGCACAGGAGGAAAAAAAGCTGCTGTTCAAAAGAGAGTATAAAAGAGACAACACGGGACGCCTGGGTGGCTCAGTGGTTGAGCATCTGCCTTTGGCCCAGGGCATGATCCTGGAGACCCGGGATCAAGTCCCACATCGGGCTCCCTGCATGGAGCCTGCTTCTCCCTCTGCCTGTGTCTCTGCCTCTCTCTGTGTCTCTCATGAATAAATAAATAAAATCTTTAAAAAAATAAAATAAAATAAAAGAGACAACACTAGAATTCTGCCAAGCTGTCGAGTAACTGAAGGAATACTCTCCAGGTATGAGGAACCAGAAAACACACAGTTTGTGTTCTCATTCCACCTTAAAAACCTAGACCAGAGCAGGACCTGGACACCATAATGGGCAGGTCCAGTTACATCAGTGGGCTCATGGTCCACAAGCCCTAGTTGTGCTGAGGCACAGAAAAAGAAGTTGGGGCTTAAAAGGGCCAAGGAGCTGTAGGAAAGCTCTCTCCTCTACCTCAAAAGCCCAGAGTAAAGCATGGCCTGGACACTATATGGCATGGGTTGGGTCCTGATGCCATAACTCATGTGTCAGATGGGCATAGAAACTTATGACCTCAGCAAACCCAGGGTCCCAAGCCCATACCAGCCCTAGGCTCACTGGGACACTTTAAAACCGAGCTTAGAAGGGTCCAGGAACTGAAAGAACATTCTCTCCTCTTTCTACTTAAAAGCACAGACCAGAGCAGGGTCCAGCTCATAGAGAGTATATGACCTCAGAGAACCTAGCATCTACAAGTCCATATCAGTTATTCTGTGGGGCTAGGGCATGGAAAACAAAGCATGGTTTTAGTATGCACGTGAGCATGTGTTTTAATTTTTTCTTAATTTTTGTAATTTTTCTTGTTTTGCTTTAGTCTTTTAACTTTTTTTCATTTTGAATTTGTCCTTTTCTTTCTTGTTTCTTTTTTCTTTTCTTCTTTTTAATTGATATCTTTTCTTTTTTCTTTTCTACTTTACTATTATTTTTCTTTATTCTTTCTGTAAAAAAAGCCGCAATTTAAAAGAGTAACTAGTATATACAGCAAAAGTTACCAAGCACACGTAGTCTGCACAGGGGATAGCATTTATAAAACCACTCCTTCAACTTAGGAGAAGTAGCCATTTCACCTAATGCATAGAAATAAACACAGAAAGTCAAGCAAAATGAGGAAACAGAGGAATATGCTCCAAAAGAAAGAGTAAGAAAAACCTCAGAAAGAACAAAATGAAACAAAGATAAGCAATGTGCCTAATAAAGAACTTAAAGTAATGATTATAATGATACTCACTGAGAGAAAAGAGTGGAAAATTTCAGTGAGACATTCAATAAAGAGATAGGAAATGCTAAAGAGAACCAATCAGAGCTGAAGAATACAATAACTGAAATAAAAAAAAACACTAGAGGGAATAAGCAATAGTTAAAAGGATGCAGAAGACTGTATTAGTGATCTGGAAGACAAGGTAATGGAAAGCACACAAGCTGAATAGCAAAGAGAGAAAAGAATTTCAAAAAAGGGGTAGATTAAGAGAATACTTGGACAGCATCAAGCATACAAACATTTGCATTATAGGGGTCCTAGAAAAAGAAGAGAACGAAAGGTGTAGAAAAAAATTGTTTGAAGAAATAATGACTGAAAATATCTCTTCCTAGGAAGGGAAATAGACATCCTAGTTCAAGAAGTACAGAGAATCCTAAAGAGGATAAAACCCAGGATGTTCACAACACAACACATAATAATTAAAATGTCAAGGATTAAAGCTAAAAAGAAAATATTAAAAACAGCAAGAGAAAAACAAAAAATTGCCTACAAGGAAAATCTTATGAGGCTGATTTTTCAGCAGAAACTTTCCAAGTCAGAAAAGAGTGTCATGATATATTTAAAATGCTGAAAGGAAAAAAACCTACACAAGAATACTCTACTTGGGAAGATTGTGATTCAGGTTTGAAGGACTTCCCAGACAAATAAACGATAAAGGAGTTTATCAACACTAAACTGGACTTATAGCCAATGTTAAAGAGACTTCTTTAAGTGGAAAAGACACGGCCATAATTAGACATAAGAAAAATATGAGGGATGCCGGGGTGGCTCAGTCAGTTAAGAGTCTGCCTTCAGCTCAGGTCATGATGCTGGAGTCCTGGGATTGAGCCCCACATTGGGATCCCTCTTCAGCAGGGATCCTGCTTCATTCTGTCTCTCTGCCCTATCCTTTCTTGTGTTTTCTCTCTGTCAAATAAATACATAAAATCTTTCAAAAAAGAAAAACTAGGAATAAAAAGATGTAAAATATGACAACAAATAGCTAAAATTTGGAGAAAGGAAAAAAGAGAAGGGCAAAAAGAAAAAGAAAGATTTTTCTTTTTTTTTGTTTTTTTTGTTTTTTGTTTTTGTCTTTTTTTTCAGAATGTATTTGCTCTTAAATGACCATCAAATTAATAGATACTGTTATTTACTTAGTATGTTATATATGAACCTCATGGTAACCACAAACCTAAAATTTATGACAGATCCCCCCCCAAAAGAGAGAGAAATAAAATCAAACAAAACACTATAGAGGGGATCCCTGGGTGGCTCAGCTATTTAACCCCTGCCTTTGGCCCAGGGCCTGATCCTGGAGACCTGGGATTGGGTCTCATGTCAGCCTCCCTGCATGGAGCCTGCTCCTCCCTCTGCCTGTGTCTCTGCCTCTCTCTCTCTCTCTCTCTCTCTCTCATGAATAAATAAATAAAATCTTAAAAAAAAAAAAACACTGTAGAGACTCATTGGTCACAAAGAAAGAGCAAGAGAAAAAAGAAAGGAACAAAGAAAAACAACAAAAATAAACTGAAAACAAAAATTTTTAATGGCAATAAATATATACCCATCAATAATTACATTAAATGTAAGGGCCTAAATGCTCCAGTAAAAAGACATAGAGTGACAGAATGGCTAAAAAGTTAGACCATTTATATGCGGTCTGCAGGAGACTCACCTCAGACCTAATATGCATGTGAATTGAAAATGATGGGATGGAAAAGCATTCGCCCTGCAAATGGAAAAGAACCAGAAAGTCAGAATAGCAATACTTTTGTCGGACACAATAGACTTAAAAACAAAGCCTGTAAGAAGAGACAAAAAAGAGCTTTACATAATGATAGATGAATCAACCCAGTCAGAAGATATACTAATTATAAATATTGATGCACCCAACATTGGGAATGTGAAAACATAAAGCAAATATTAACAGGCATAAAGAGATAAATTGATAGTAATACAAAATAGTAGAGGATTTTAATACTCAACTTATATCAATGGATAGATCATCCAGACTGAAAATCAGTAAGGAAATAATGTCTTTGAATGACCCATTGAACTAGATGAACATAACAGAGATAAACAGAATATTCCATCCAAAAATAACAGAATACACATTTTTCTCTAGTGTACATGGAACATTCTCCATATATCACATATTAGGCCATAAAACAAGCCACAGTAAATTTAGGAAGATTTAAATCATACTATATATATATATTGTTTCTGACTACAACAGTATGGAACTAGAAATAAATCATAAGAACAAAACTGGAAAAAAATACACTTGCAGACTAAACAACATGGTACTAACCAACTATTGGGTCAATAAAGCAATCAAAGAAGTAAAAAATGCATATAGAGAGAAGTGAAAATGAAAAGACAATAGTCCAAAATCTCTAGGACACAGTGAACATTCTGGGAAGGAAGTATATACAGGCCTACTTCAAGAAACAAGAGAAAAATTCAAATAAACAATCTAACCTTACTCTTAAAGGAACAAGAAAAAGAACAAAGCCCAAGATGAATAAAAGAAAAAGATAATAAAAATCAGAGCAGAAATAAATGATATAGAAACTGGAAAAAAAGAAAAAGAAAAAAAATCAATGGAACCATGAGCTGGTTCTATGAAAAGATAAATGAAATTGACAAACACTTAGCCAGACTCATCCAGAAAAAGAGAAAGGACTCAAATAAATTCAGAAACAAGAGAGAAGTAACAAGTGGCACTACATAAATACAAGAGATTATAAGAGAGTACTATGAAAAATTAAAGCCAACAAAGTGGACAACCTAGAAGAAATGGGTGATTTCTAGAAACATATGATCTTCCAAAATTGAACCAGAAAGAGAAAATCTGAACAGATTAATTACAAATAACAAAATTGAATTGGTAATCAAAAAACTACCAAAAAATAAAAGTCTATGACATGATGGATCCACAACTGAATTCCACCAGACTTTTTTTTACAATTTTATTTTTGCATTTAGTTAGAGCATGAGTAGGGGATAGCGACAGAGAGAAAGAGAGAGAATCTCCAGCAGGCTCCCTGCTGAGCTCAGAGTCCAATATGGGGTTTGATCTCATGACTCTGCGATCACAACCTGAACCAAAACCAAGAGTCAGATGCTCAGTCCACTGAGCCCCAGAAGGCATCCCATCAACCAGACATGTAAAGAAGAATTAATACCCATTCTCCTCAAGCTATTCCATAAAGTAGAAGAGGAAGGAAACCTTTCAACTATATTCTCCAAGGCCAGCATTACTCTGATAACCAAACCAAACAGACACCACAAAAGCAAAAACAAAAACAAAAATCTATGGATCAATATCCCTGATAAACATAAATGCAAAAATCATCAATACAATATTAGCAAACTGCATACAACATTACATTTAAAAGGTCATTCACCACATTCAGGTGGGATTTATTTTCAGGATGCAGGGGATGATTCAATTTTCACAAATCAGTCAATGTCATATACCACATCAATAAAACAAAGGATAAAAATTATATGACCATCTAACAGATGCAGAAAACTTTCACAAGATTCGACATCCATTCATCATAAAAACTCTCAGCAAACTAGATTTAAAGGGAACATAATAAAGGCCATAAATGAAAAACTCACAGCTAACATCATCCTCAATGGTGGAAAACTGAGAGCTTTCCTTCTAAGGTCAGGAACAAGACAACTCTCACCACTTTTATTCAACATAGTACTGAAGTCCTAGACTCAGCAACCAGACAAGAAACAGAAATGAGAAATAAAGAAGTTAAACTATCACTATTTGCAAATGACATGATACTATACATAGAAAATCCTAAAGATTCCACAAAAAATTAATATACATAATAAATGAATTCAGGGAAGTGGCAGGACACAGCATTAATACCCAGAAATTGGTAGCATTTCTACATGTTAACAAGAAAATTACAGAAGGAGAAATTTTAAAAAGAAAGCAACTCTATTTATAATCACACCAAAAAGAATAAAATACCTAGGAATAAACTTAACCAAATAGGGGGAAGACTTGTACTCTGAAAACTATAGAATATTGAAAGAAATTGAAGATTACATAAATGGAAGAATATTCCATGTTCATGGGTTTGAAAAATTAATATCATCAAAATACCTATATTACCCAAAGTAATCTACATATTTAATGCAATTTCTATTAAAATATGAACAACAATTTTCCACAGAACAAGAACAAGTGATTATAAAATTTGTATGGAACCACACAATATCTCAAATAGCCAAAGCAATCCTAAGAAAGAACAAAGCTAGAGGAATCATTAAGTCCAGATTTCAAGACATACTACAAAGCTTCAGTAATCAATAGACACATAGATCAAGAGAACAAAATAGAGACCCGATAGATAAACCTACATTTATATGGCCCATTAATTTATGACAAAGGAAACAAGAATATATAGTGAGGAAAAAACTTCTTTTTCAATAAATAGTGCTAGGAAAGCTGGACAATTACAAGTAAAAGAATGAAACTGGACTACTTTCTAACACCATACACAAAAATAAACTCGAAATGGATTAAAGACCTACACATGAAACCTGAAACTATAAAAACTCTAGAAGAGAACATAGGCAGTAATTTCTTGGACTTTGGCTATAGAAACATTTTTTTCTCTATATGTCTCCTAAAGCAAGGAAAACAAAAGCAAAAATGAACTATTAGGACAACATTTTAAAAAATATTTTGCACAGTAAAAGAAACAATCAAGGAAGGAAAAAGACAATGTACTGAATGGAAGAATATTTTTGCAAATTTTATATCTGATAAGGAGTTAATATGCAGAATATATAAAGAAATTCCACACTGCAAAATCAAAAAACAAACAATCTGATTTAAAAATGGGTAGAGGATCTGAATAAAGATTTTTCCAAAGAAGATATGCAGATGGTCAACAGACACATGCAAAGATACTCAACATCATGAATCATCAGGGAGATGCATATCAAAACCACAATGAGACATCTCCACATCTGCAAGAATCAAGAAGATTAGAAATAAGTAGTGCTAAAAAAAAAAAAAAAAAGAAAGAAGTAGTGCTAATGAAGAAGCGGAGAAAAAGGAACCCTCTTACACTGTTGGTGGTGCAATCTGATGCAGATACTGTGGAAAACAGTATGAAAGTACCTCAAAAAATTAAAAATAGAAATAGCACATTATCAAATAATTACACTATTGGGTATTTGCCAGGGAAACAAAAATACTTACTAGAAAGATATATGCACCCCTATGTTTATTGCAGCATTATTTTTTTAAAGATTTTATTTATTTATCCATGAGAGACAGAGAGAGAGAGAGAGAGAGAGAGAGGCGGAAACACAGGCAGAGGGAGAAGCAGGCTCCATGCAGGGAACCTGAGGCGAGACTCGATCCTGGGTCTCCAGGATCACGCCTTGGGCTGAAAGCAGCACTAAACTGCTGGGCCACCAGGGCTGCCCTTGCAGCATTATTTTTGATAGCTAAGGTATGGAAGCAACCTGAGTCCCTCAATAAACACTTAGACACAATAGACCTAGAAAACATGTATATAAACATGATATAAATATGCAATGGAATATTAATTACACAAACATAAAAAGATGAGATTCTATTACATGTTTGTGATTTTAATTAGCATTTTCTTAATCAATAATGTTGTTGACTATCTTTTTTTATGCTTGTTTGTCATTTTTACAACTTTTTTTTAATAACGTGCCAGTTCTGATCTTTTACTCAATTTGAATTTTTTGATTTATTTTTGAGTCTTGGCAGTTCTTTACATATTCTGGGTATCAGAAATGTTATGTAAAATATGTGAATGGCAATTTTTTCCAAGTGTTTGGCTTGTTTTTGTTTCTCATATCCTCACAGGGTTTTTTTCCAAAGACAGAAGTTCTTAATTTTCGTCAAGTCCTATTTGTAAATTTATTTTCTTATTTTGTGGATCACACTTTTGGTATTGTATCTAGGAAATCTTTGCCTAATCTAAAACAATAAAGATTTTCTCTTTTTGTTCTTGAAGTTTGATAGTTTTAGATTTTACATTTAGGTCTCTCTGATCCATATTTTTGTTATTTTCTATGATACCAAAATATGGATAAAAATCAAACATTTTTCATAATAATATCCAACTTTTGAAAATAGTATATTTTCTTCACTGAATTGCCTTTGTATATTGATAAAAATAATCAATTGACCAAATACATATGGGTCTATCATGGGCTTCCATAATTTTCACTGACCTGTTTGTCTAAAGCAACAATAATATCACACTGTCTCACATATTATGGCATTATAATAAGTCTTAGGTAGAGTAAGTATTCCAAATTATATTACTTTCTCAATGTGATTTTCAATATGTTTCACTGTTTTGACTATTGTAATTTGTTCTTTAGATGTCAATCAGGTCAAGTTGGTTGATAGATTTGTTCAAGTCTACTATATACTTGCTGATTTTCTGTCAAGTCAATGTGGCTCTTTTCAAAGGAAGAATAAATCATGTACAATTTTTTTTTATTTTTTTTTTATTTATTTATGATAGTCACAGAGAGAGAGAGAGAGAGGCAGAGACACAGGCAGAGGGAGAAGCAGGCTCCATGCACCGGGAGCCCGATGTGGGATTCGATCCCGGGTCTCCAGGATCGCGCCCTGGGCGAAAGGCAGGCGCCAAACCGCTGCGCCACCCAGGGATCCCAATCATGTACAATTTAATTACCTCTTTAACAGACTATTGTTGAAATAGTTTTCATATGTCAAATATTAGAATGAGAGGAGGATGTAGGAGATAAGTTAGATCAGAAAATACAAATAATGTCATTAACAGATATGTTCCTAATAAAATGTTATGTTTATGCTTAAAAATTATTCATTATGTAATAACATTTCTATTGTTTCATAAAATCTATATTATTTAAACTGTAAGTTAAATACAGACAGTTTCATATACAGAAATAAAACAAATATAAAATTCATAATCTATGGCCAGACTGTTCTTAACAGCACTGTAGGTTCTTTGCACTAAGAAAAGTAGCAGTAACTCAAATGTGCAATAGATGACTAGTTGAATAAACTTTGTAAATTCAGACAGTGAAGTAACATGCCACTTAAAAGTAATAAAGAATAGAGACTTCTAGACGTGTCAGTTTGTTAAGCATCTACCTTCCAATCAGGGCTCCGGTCACGATCCTGGGATCCTAGGATTAAGCCCCACCTCAAGCTCCCTGCTTCTCCCTCTCCCTCTGCACCCCTACCTTGTGTCCTCTCTTGTGCTCACTTAATTGTTCTCTCTCTCAAATAAAAAACAAGAGGGGCCCTGGATGGCTCAGTTGGATAAGCTTCTGTCTCAGCTAGGTCTTGGTCCCATTGTACTGGCATCGAGCCCTGTATCAAGATCCCTGATTATCTGGGAGCCTGCTTTTCCTTCTCCATCTGCCCCTCTCTGTCACACCTGTTCTTTCTCATTTGTTCTCTATCCTTCTCTCAAAATAATAATGAAAAAAAATTTTTTTAAAAAGTGATGAGGAAGAGCCCATGGCTTATGTGGTTACAAGTTATCTTTATGAGATATTGTTAAATTTATCAAATAACCATGTCATTAAAGGATATGTTTTTAATAAAATATTATGTTTATGTTTAAAAGTTATTCATTATGTAATAACATTTCTATTGTTATTAACTATCTATACTACAGTATTAAATTGAAAGTTAAATACAGTTTCCTATATACATAAATAAAACAAATATAAAGTTCATAATCTATGGCCATACTTCACTGCAGAGTACAATATGCTAATCAGTGGGTTTTAAATTGAGGGCAGTGTCAACAGTAAGGAAACCAGTTGGGACAGCACCTGAATGAAGACAAATTATGAAACTGGAGGAAGAACTTTGATTAATCTTCATGAATACATACCACGTGAATAGCCATGAATAAACAGTTTTTGTTATTTTCATTTTTCAGAATAATATATGTGCAAATTTAAACAAGAGTTCAGAAGAGCTTATTAGACAATAAAAACATGTCTCCTCAAATGGTTCTCTTGCTCCTTAGGGGCAAGTTTCTTCAATTGTTTGTTTTATTTCTTATGATGATCATCTTTATGTTTCTAAATAAGATGTTGGTACAACTCCATATGGATTTATCAACTTCAGAAATTATCTATTGCCTTCCCGTTTTAACAGATGACTTAACACCACTCTGTCTTGCTTCTTTTCCCTCACCCTTTAATAAAAACCTTTAGTTCTTATTTAGAAAACCACAGAGCAAACCTCTAATTTCTCCACTGCATAGGAGGTGGAGATTGGTGCAATCACCCTTCCTTCTATTTTTCCTGTTCTCCACCTTTCTCTTCTCATTTTCCTCTCTTAACCTCTGTCATTCGATCCTTTACACTGCTAATAGAGAAGTATGCTTATGTTCCACAGACATAATCACTTCATGATTTTATCATTGGTTGATTATAAGAGTGGATTTAAAAACTGCATTTATAAAAAAATAAAACTGCATTTATTTATTGACTGTGTTACGATTGGATAATGATGAATTCCATTGTAATAATTACAAATCTTTCTCTACATCTCCAACATGCCACTCAAAGCTCAGTATTCTCAACATAAAGTTTGATAGAATTTTCTTATTTTTGCCTCAATAATTGTTCAAGTCATCCCAAATTTCTGTTTGCTCCACATTTGGACATAGTTATCCTATAGTAATTTGCTCCGTCCCACTATCTAATCTTTCTTCTTTCCTTAAGTTACTTATAAAATATCCTCCAGATTTTATCCTTTAGATTTTTTTGCCTTACTATATTTTCTGTGGAGTGTCCTTTTTTCTCAGAGTCATCCTTTTCTGAGTCTCCAGTCCTTCCACTCCACTGGGAACTCACATCATGTAATAGCTGTTACAATGTTCATCCTGGGACATTTTGTCACTGCTCCTCTGAGTATTGTTAGCCAGGTCCTACACCTGTCAGTTTGTGCATCTTCTTCTGCTGGATTGTTACAATTTTTTCAGCTGGTGCTTTGTTTGTGATTTATTCACTGTGGCTATAAGCAGTGATGAAGGGGCTCTGATTCAGGATTTTAGGTTAAAGCATTATTGGTAATTAAACTTACCCAGGAAGTCCTGTGTACCAAGTTACTGGAACTAGACCAGTGGGTCCAGAGACAGAGAACTTAATTAATTCTCATTCAAGTAAGGACAGTATTGAACATATTTCCTCCCTTGGTCAGATTTGGCAAGGGATCGAGTGTGGCCCAGGTGTTGAAAATAGAGAACATATTAGGATGAAACTGGAAAGAAAGGGGAAATTTTTTTAAAATGAAGCCTCTGAAACTGAACAAACAAATAATTTACTTTAAAAAATTATTCTGAGGTGCACCTGAGTGGCTCAGTCAGTTAAGTGTCTACCTTTGGCTCAGGTCATGATTTAGGAGTCCTAGGATGGGCCCCAAATGGGCTCCCTGCTCAGCAGAGTCTGCTTTTCTTCTCCCTTTGGTCCTCCCTCTGCTCCTGCTCTCTCTCTCAAAATAAATTAAATAAATAAATAAGTAAATAAATAAATATCTTTAAAAAAACTTTTTAAAATAAATGAATAAATAATTCTGACCCATGATTTCACTAACTGAAACACCTAGTAAACATTACAGTTTAAAGTAGCATATTTTTGTAGAATGATATTTTTGCTGTTACTATTCTCTATGTCAAATGCCACCTCCACAGAGAGGCCTTCTGGGAGTACTCTGTTTAACATAAAAGCCCCTTCTCCTTCCTCTGCCACTCTACCTTTCCCTAATCTATTCCTATCCACAGCACTTTCACTACTTTACATTGTATTATTAACCCATAAATAAGTAACACAAAACATTAGCATGTAAGTATATGGACAAGCAAATATATGAATTGTAGAATGTAAACTACAGTAAGGAAGAAAAACGTTTCTGTCATTTGCTCTGGAATAATGCATAGTACAGAGTAAATACTTGACTAAATTGCTGAATAAAAAAATGAAGACATAAATAAGTTAATGTTCCTGAACTCCCAGATGAGAACATTCATTTTACTTTTCAAAGTTAAATAGTCGGAAACCACCTATGAAATAAACTGCTCTGCATTTATATTTATGGAGACAAATATATTGTGATCAGATTGGGTTGGGGTGAAACTCTGAACCTGTGAGGAGAAATCTGAGCTTTGAAGATTTAGGGTACACATTGTTACGTAAGGTTTCTGAAGGAAGATTAAGAGAGTAAATGATATTTTTTTCCTGAGGTAATTCCTTACTAATTAAAGCACATTTATGATATGTGAGAAATATCTGTTGCTCCAGAGCAAATTAAAGTCAGTGAAAATTCTGAGCTTCATTGCGGGAGTCTTTAGTCTTTCTCATTTCATCAAAGTTTACATATCAGACTGTGGTTTCCTAAAAAGAAATATAGTCCCTTTCTCAACAACAGTTAAATATTCCTTAATTTGTACCTTTGTAGTATTTTTATTTTACCCCATTTTTACCCAGACACTGTGCCTACTGCACAATATCCCAATGTTTCTTAAAAATCAGTAAAGGCATTCTTATTAATAACAGTATTTAACAGTTACTTTTCACTGAGCAATACTATGATTATTTCTGAATGAATTAATAACTTACCCACTTAAAGATACTGACTGAATATCTGTTATGTGTTTGCCACTATGCTAGATATTCAGGAAACAGAGGATGCTGTCTTCTGAAAAATCTTTGCTGAATTCTGACCAAGACACCTGAGCTCCCTGAACTACACACTCCTCAGCCTGTAAAATAGGTCAATATACATGTATACCTAGCTTTGTCCCCCAATTCAAGTTATTAGAATTCAGATCCTAACCTGATGAGTACTCTGTAAATAAAAAAATGCCACTTCTAAAATATATCTCCCTTCTATTCAGTGGCTATTCTGTGTGGAGGGTAGGAGTTAGGAGGACAATCTCGAGTGTAGCTCAAGTATAGCCTTTTCTGCTTTTTTCTTAGTACCACTTTTCTGATTTTATATGGATCCATTAGTTAATATTCTTCTTTTATTTACTTATCTTAGAGAGAGAGACTGAGGAAAGGGCCAGAGGGAGAGAATGCCAAGCAGAGGCAGGGAGCCTGACACAGGGCTTGATCTCAGGATCCTGAGATCATGACTTGATCAAAACCAAGAGCTGGACGCCCAACTGCCCCAATTTCTTTCTTTTAACTGCTAAAGACTCTTTCAATCCACAAAAATAGGAAGAAAGAAGAAAGGAAACAATGTTTTGGTGAGAACTACTCACCTGTGGTTGTTTGGGAGTCAGTAGTGGGTTAACTGCATGCCTTTGTAACTATTCTCACAGGCACATGCTGGTTAACAATTTTATATATGCAGAAATAAAGATAGTTTTATTTGTTTTGTTTCACGGGGCCCTCTCAAGTTGGGAGATTCCTGCCATTTTCCACAACTTTTTTTTTTTTTTTTTTAAAGAATGTTTCATTTAAAACTCACAGGTTTCTCTCAGGACCATCTCTTCAAGTTGCGTTTACTGGAGGAAGTTATGAAAGGAAAGAGAAGAGATGTATGTAGAGATGAGAATAAAGCAATTCTGAAATTCTCAGCGGAACAGTTCTGTTTTCTGACACTATATTTTTGCTTGGTTTTTACAAAGGTAGATCCCTGAACTTAGTCTCCACGTGTGTAGGTTATGCCTGCCACAAGAGCAGCTTCTGTGTGACATGCATCACACACAGTGAACAATTGTGCTTTATAGGTTCAGTAATGCCTGAGGAAGTGACTTATGCTACTCTCAAATTTCCAAATCCTTCCAAGTCAAAGATATCCCAAGAGAGCTACTGTCTCAGGAGAGCAGGTAAGTGTCTCTATGTAGGATCAGACTCACAGACAAGAGAACTATTTAACTACCCTGGTGAGTTCCCCTGCCTTCACCTCAAGGCTATGAGACCCCTAAGATCTCAGTTATGGAATCCCCGAACATAGTGAAGTTCCTATGCCAGAGCCTAGTTGTGTGTCTTATTTAGTCTGTAAGATCACAGTGTATGTGTGTGTGTGTGTTGGGGGAAGATGGTAGGCTAAGTCTCTGAAAATTCAGATCTCTAGTATCACCAAAATAGCATTTCTTATGTTTTTTAGACATTTTAGGATGGTCTCACATACAGGCTTTTATGGGAAGGAAATCAGTAATAGCAAGAACATAACCATGCAGGATTTTTATTTCATGGCTAAAGGATACAAAATAGACATACGCTGTGTATGAGATTTATAGGACCCTGGAATCCCAGTCATGATGATGCGATAAACATTTGCTTCTTTCTGAGAAGGAACAAGACTGAGGGTTCCTATCTCTACATAATATCATTCCAAGCCATATAATTCCAGTCTGTTTTATCCCGCAGTTCAGTTTCTAGAAAATTAAAGATAACAATGATTAAGGGGAACATCAAAATCATATTGATTAAAATTTTTGTATTACTATAGGGTAATTGGTTTCTTGTGCCTTCCCTGGAATTATGTTTGTTATTTATATTTTGTTATTTACATTATTTTTATTCCTTTGTGTTTAAGTCCTTTTGATCTTAGTATAAAATTATGCTTTCTATGTATATGTGGAGTTTTTAATTAATGACTTTGCCCCAAAGTATTTTATATTCAGATGAGGAAGAAAAATCACTTCAGGAACAAGTCTCTGTTTATATAATTTGAAGCATCAGGTTGGTAGATAATATTTTAGGGACCAGTTCTTCCAAGCAGAGTCCTTTTTTCTGCATCTATGATATTGATAAAGCACTGTATATACTCGGGAGAAGTAATACATGCTTGCCATCCAGTTAGTATAATGGGATGACATATAACAACTGAAGTAGGGTGCTTATACACCAGGAGATGTAATATAGGTACTGTTACATATGCTCCAACACATGTTTCCTTATACAACTTTATCCCTTTGTATACAGCTGGGGAGGTTTTTTAAAATTTATTTTTGTAAAACATCACACAAAGTTTCTCTACTTATTTATTTACTTACTTACTTATTTTAGAAGGGGCGGAGAGAGAGCCAGGACATGTGAACATGGAGGGGGGGCAGAGGAAGAAGGAGAGAGACCCCCAAGCAGGTTCCCCGCCCAGCACAGAGCTAGACAAGGGACTTGATCTCACCATCCTGAGACATCATGACCTGCCTGAGCTGAAATCAAGAGTCTGATACTCAACTGACTGAGCCACCCAGGCACCCCAGTGTTTGTCTATTTAAAATATCTATCATCAGAATCAGATCAATAACACTGGTAATATATGGATAGTTAGAAAGTAAAGAAGACCAGAGAAAAGGGACTACTGTTAAACCATTTTACCTTTTTTTTTTTTTTTTCCTGAAAAGAGAATCACGAAGTGCCTGAAATGGAGATAGATGGTGAAGCTGAAAGTAGAGCAGAGAGAGTTGAGAGCACAGCTGAGCTGGCAGAGAGTAGAGCTGTGGCAGGTGAGTCCTATGTGAATAAATGCAGCCACTGAGTCAGGACAAAGTTAAGAAGAGCTTTGTGGTAGACACTGGGACATAACAATCAGAGATTATCTTTAAAGCAAAAAGATGGAAAACTTTTGAGAAGGGAACAAAGGAAGATAAAAGGTGATAAAGCTGATATCCTTTATTTATAGGAAACCATCTCCTTTTTATTATTCTCTCCATCTACTGACCAGTATTTTCATGTTTTGCTGAATTTTTCTTATTTTATAATCTTATTTCCTCCCATTCTGCTGTTCTTTTTTGAAAGACTGATTTATTTATTTGGAGGGGGGAGGGGCAGAAGAAGAGGGAGAGGGAGACAGAAACTTTAGCAGATTCCCCTCTGAGGAAAGCCCAATGCCAGGCTTGATGTCAGGACCCTGAAATCACGACCTGAGCTGAAACCAAGAGATGGGTGCTTAACCAACTGCACCACATAGGGACCCCTATTTCCTACCACTTTTCATCATTTCATCCTTTTTCATCCATTTCATCCTGAGTTAAAAGGAAGAATGAAGACCATCAATGCCCTGTTCTCGTAGATCATATAGAAGAAATCATTCAAAATTTATGAAGTAATGAAAATCATATAGGCTTGGATAATTTATTCAAGTGATCCAATATGTAAATAATAAGATTTCATAAAGAAGAAAAAGAACAGATATAAACAAGGAAATAATTAAAGAATAATTAGACATTCTCTAGTACTGAATAGAGATGGAGGGGTAAAAAACTGCCATCACCTATATTGAACTCAGAAAAGATTAATTCATCCATTTTAACAAAATAAAAAATTATCGTATACTCCTTCTAAGAAAATATTCAAGAAACTTTTCAGACATACAAGAAATTAATCAGACCTCAAAGTAAGGAGAAATTTAGGGGCAAGTCAAAATGTAATAGCTGACAATGGAATCACTATAATGAAAGTTGTAATAATAACCATGCTAAATTATTTTTGCAATGAAATGGATATACTGCAAGAGAAAGTCTTAGTATTATAGTCTAGAACAAAAATTACTAATCCGTCATTGTAAAACTCAGTGGTTAGAAGAGAAGTGGTGAGGGAATTAAAGTATTATAAGTCTAGGTTGGAGAGTCTAAATTTATCTGTAATAAAACTACGTACATTTAGAATACAATGAAAAGGAAAACACTTCCTTTTGAAAACAGCTAAAAGTATGAAAGAAAGATTTATCATCCCTCTTTTTTATGATTAAAGAAGAAGAATATAATAATCCATCTTAGGGGCAGCCCCAGTGGCTCAGCGGTTTAGCGCCACCTTCGGCCCAGGGTGTGATCCTGGAGACCTGGGATCGAGTCCTCATGTTGGGCTCCCCGCATGGAGCCTGCTTCTCCCTCTCCCTGTGTCTCTGCCTCTCTCTTTCTCTCTGTGTCTCTCATGAATAAATAAATAAAATCTTAAAAAATACTAATCCATCTTAATGTATATATTAAAATATCACAAGAGAAATTAAGAGAGAGTTGACAAATTTAAAAGCTTAAATCAATAAACAGAAAGGTTTTAAAGAGAAAAATTAATCTGCTCACTGGTTTCATTAAAAAAAGACTAGTAGCCAAATTAAGGGACAATAGAGAGAGCAAAATGATCAGATATTAAGTCTGGGGCTCCTAGGTGGCTCAGTTGGTTAAGCATCTAACTCTTGGTTTCAGCTCAGGTCGTGATCTCAGGGTTATGAGATTAATCCCTACATCAGGCTCCCCTCTCACTGGGAGAATATGCTTGAGTTCTTTCTCTCCCTCTTCCTCTACCCCTTTCTTTCTCTATCTCTCAATAATAAATAAATAAATTTTTAAAAAGGAATATGTTTAAATATCTAGCCCGAAATAGGGGAGAGAATAAATACATGTAAGAGTAAAGCCTGTGCAACTTCATGGCAATAGATTTGATAATCTAAAGGAAGTAGATGATTTCCTAATAATATATTAAAGAGAAAACTTAGAAGAGATCAATCATCAAGAGGATGGATTATAAATCATATTAAATAATGTATCTCAATATTAGCATAGAAAAATTAGGAAAGAATATCCATCAGGTGGCCAACACTAATTACCTGAGGATGGGAAGAACAAGGAAACAGCAAGATGGGAAGCAGGACAGGGAAAAAAGACTACTAAAATGTAGACAAGAGAGTGTCCATGAAAGTATCCAAAATATGTCTTATGATCACATTTACTTAGAATTATGTATTTTCAATGTTAGTTGTGAATGCAAAAATATATTCAAGTTGGCTGAAAATAAATGAGGACTTGCCTGACTTTGCAAGCAGTTTTTTTCATCAAAAAAAAAAAATTCCAATACTTTTATACATAAGGTCCATGGGATGGAGAGGGTTAGGGGTTAGGGAAAGAACAAATACATAAATGTGTTGCTTCATGTCATTTTTATGAATTGGTGCTTCTTCATAGGACATAGCACTCTGTCAAAAGTGTGGTGTGCTGTTTCTCTCATTTCGCTGATCTTGAACCTGGTGGTGCTGGCTGGCCTAGGGACCCTAGGCATTATAAGTAAGTTTCTCCTTTTCTCTGAACCTGTCAATTGGTTTTATCAGGCACACTGCAAAAGAATCCAAGTCTTAAGACATATCCACATAATACTTCCAGATTAATAGAGTAGAAAACACGTATCATTTATGTATGACTATATCATATTAGTCATTGTCTTTAGGATATTTTAACATCAAATTCCCTCAGTGGCAACTACTCATGGCAGAATGATGCTAATGATAGTAATGTAAAGTCTTATTCTAGAAACTGTGAAATCAATGCAACAATAAAAATACAACTAATTATATCCTGAGAGTTTTCATGATGATTTCATAAACTTGAAGCAATTTCTCCATTTTTCATGCATTTTCTTCTTGCCGAAGTCATTCTAGTTGCAGATATCTTTCAAAATCCCGTTATCAACTTGATTTGTTTTCTAATTCCTTAATTAATAGCCAGTTATTTTCTCCTAGTAATCACATCAGCTTCAGAAAAGTACAAGCTGGTTTAATGGTGCTAATCTTTTGAAATGTAATTTCTCCCAAATGATCATTTTTCCCCTGAAACTTCTATAACTGTTCTTAATATTAGCATAATAGTTGGTGAGCAGAATTTCTTTCCTCTGATATAACATAAGCTTTAAAAGACACAGACTGTGTCTTATTCATCCTTTGAATTCTTTGACTGAATGAATAATATGTAGGTTCATGAACCAACAAATGAATAAACAGAAATGAGTAACCTTTTGAACATCAAAGCTGGTTCTTTATAAGAAAAGGAAAATTCTCTTTAAGATAGCAAAACTGTATTTTTAATACTTAAATGGCTGCTTTATGTTATTTAAAAAAAAGAAATCCACTGTGATCTGATCAGAAGTTTGTTCCACATTTAATGAAAAAGGATATTAAACACTTTAAATTTATTTTTTCAATAAAGATAATAATGCATGTACATTGCCAAAACTTCAAAATATAGAAAAGGAGGAGAAACCGAAAGCCATTGGTATCTGCCAATAGGAGGTAAAAGCTATTAAAATTAAAAACATGCATTAATATCTTTGAAGTCATACAGTAGTATCACTTATATCAATATTTTGTTTGATAATTTAAATACTCTTATAACATTATATCACTTAACACTTTTGAATACTAATGTTTTCCCAAGCTCTTCACATGCATGATTTCATTCAACTTTACCCACATCATATCCTATCATATTTACACTCAATTTCCAGGTAAGAGAACCTAAAATATTTCTCCAGTTCTGTGTGGTCTATAAGTGACCAGGGTAGAGTATTTGACCATACATCTATCATTTAATTTTACACTTTATGGTTTTAATGCCCCTTTGTCTTTCCTTCATGTTTCTCTGCTTTGCTATATTGATCACGTCTTCTATTCTTCAACTACATTACCAAGCCCTATAATAATTCATTTCTGTAAACGCCTATTAATTATTTGATAATTAAAGGGTTATTTTAAGCAGTCCATATTTTGGGAGCATTTCTTCTCAATCCTGGATGCTCGTGGATGATGCTCTTCCCTCTTTATTTCCCTCCTATAACAGTGAGTACAAAGGCATCCTGAGGAAAGAAGAGGAAGATTATATATAATAATTACTAACATTGCTTGAGCACACATCCTTTATAATTTTATCTAACTTGATCCTCATAAAACTTTAAAAATGAAAGATTCTAGTAAATTGCAGTGTTCTCAAGTAAACTAGTATGAGTCTATATAGAAAAGCCAAAACATGTTATAACAATCCACAAAATGAAGAAGTTTTGAAGTTTTCTGAATCTTCTGATGTTTTTAGGGACATGATCCCTGTGTTCTGATTTTTTTTAATCCTGAGGCTGATGTTTACCATCTCCATCCTAAGTCATGGCTATATCTGTCCAAGAAACTCAAATCACAACACATAGGCTCATCAATAATATTATGATGCATCCTAATCTCAAAAGTGTGATTTCTATAAACTAACTGAATTGCATCATCTTTTATTTTGAAATCTCTGCTTCACATGAATCTTTTTTATATTTTATTTTTAGACTTTGTTGGGCATTTCTTTCAACAGGAAATAAGTGCTCTATTGAGTAAAATAAAATCTTTTTAATCTCGAATAAATGTTAATCTTAAAGCACAATGGTTAGTATTTTACACATATGTAGGTATCATTTTAATATGAGTATTCCATTAAATTTGGAAATAATCATTGTGATATTAACATAATCTATTGGAAAACTTTGACCGTGTTAAAGTTATTAATTTCCTGATATGAATTATAGATTACTGGAAACTCATCTCGGGCAACAGAACAGAGTATGATGTTCAACAAAGCAATATACAACAGTTGGAGGAAAATGTAACAATATGGATGAATATGTATAATAATGCCTCAAATGAGCATAACATTTTTAAAAACATGACACAAAACACAATAAAAGAGCTGAACAACTTTACCTCACAATATTGTGAAGACCTAAAGCAGAAGGAAAACGGTGAGTGAAATGCTCTCTTGATTGTCTAATCTTATTAATAAGCACATTCATTTTTCCCTGGATATATTACTGAATCTGAAATCTTGAAATATATCTGAGATAAAGAAAAGATGGAGATAAAGTCATCATTAACAAATTCTCCTATTAAAAAAAAACACTTTTTGTCTCTTTTGACTTAGTTTCTTTATCTGTATAATTATTTTTATCAATTTAATCTCTCTCTTTCTCTCTCTTACTTGGGTTAGATTCATTTGTTTTTTAATTCCTTCTTTCGTCTTTTACCCTCACATATTACACTCGCATTTTTATAGAGTTCAGCTATAATGGAGTTTAGTTGGGTATATGGGAGATGAATTTTTTGTCTTCTTCTAATATGTTTGAAAAGGTCTTTTTTTTTTTTTTGGTTAGGTATAAATTCAAAAGTTAAAAATTAGTTTCTTTGTGAGTACTAGAAGTGCCTCACAGTTTCTAGCAAACAACATTGTTAAGAAGTCTATTCCAAGTGTCATTTCATTCCATAGAAATGACCGGACTTCAGCATTTAAGATATTCATTTGGGAGAGCTGAAGTTTTAGGATATTCTGGGTATGAGTGCCTTTTAATCATTTATTTGCTTGTGCACTCAATCTGAATACCTCCTCAATTTGAAAGTTTGTGTCTTTCAAATTAAGAAAAATGCACTCTCTTACTTCTACGTTCATTTTTCTCCACTCTATTTCCTACACTTTCCATGACATCTCTTCTTCAAATGTTAGGAATGCAAATTTTCATCTTTTCTATATATTTTATTTTCTGGTTTTAGACTCCTTTTTAAAATTGACATACTGATTATTATTTCAACAATCATATGTTTAACTTGATAAAACCTTAAATGATTCTTGAGAATTCTGGTTTTTGTAGCATCCTATTCTGAGTCCCCTCAGTATATTAACTAAAAGAGTATTTAAAATATCACTCCTCTTTCTTACATACCTTTATTTTTCTTCTTTTTCTTTTTAAAATTCTTTTCATACAAGTTCTCTTTCATGTACAGGTGTTCTTGTATACCCTATCATGCTTGCTAAGAGAGAATAGATAGTTGGTATGGGTTGACTCCATTGCTATGTAAAGAGGATAGTTTTTCCATTACATCTCTCTAAAAAGTGAGAAATCTTTCTGGATATTTTTCCATCTCTGGGAGACTAAGATGAAGTGTATGAACAGGCAGCTTTCCTTTTCAAATGAGACTGGATATAAACAACAATCACAACATTCACAGTGGAAACCTATACTTTGCCAGAGAGTTCAACCAAATTCTTCAGAAAGGAACTATGTCCTTTCCTTTCCTGAAAATTCTATAGCCTTTTACTGATTTTTCTTCCCTCTTTTCTTGACTCTTTCCTTTCTTACCTTCTTTCAGTAAAAGAAAAAAAGAGAGAATATTAAGTTTTATGCCTAACAGTTATAACTATCCCTTGTCTTGAATAACTCAAGGTATGATAGAAGAAGCAGACAAGTAAACAGAAAATTACAAGTCAGTGTAATAAGTGCTCATTAATATAGGTAAGTAGTGTAAGAAACTACACAGTTAGAAGAAACAGTTAAGATTGGGTGAGAGTATAACATTGAACGTTGGGAGTGGAGGCATAGTGCAATAAAATTAGTGAGGGATAGCATGGGGTGCTTTGAAAATTCTCAGTGAATGTCTGACAAGAAGCTGAGCAAGCTAACAGCTATGATTGGAGTGTTGTGATGAGTGTTCACATAGAGCATGGAGAGGGTTTGAAATTCCACCTGAGAGCTACAGAAAACTGTGACCACTTAAAGCAGAGTCTTCTAGAAAGATCTCTGGAAACAGGGAGGTGATTGGGTTCCTGTAAAAAAAAAATTAGCAGACTTGAGACAGACTAGGGTCTTTTTGCATCAATCCAAAAATACTGAAGAATTCTCTGATTGCTTTTAATAATCCCTTCATCATTTTTCTTTCTCTGTATCTGTGATTTTCCTTCTGCTTCAGATTATTCCAGATCCAAATCCCATTCCATTTCAGATCCCATTCTCTTCCTTCTCTCATATTAAAAGTAGCCATTTCATTCAATGTGTGACTTTTGTTAGTCATTTCAGTACACAATGAAAATGTTTGTAAATTCTGAGATATATGCTAATTTATACTGTATCTGTGCATACATATTATGCTTATGTGTTTATCAGTATCATATCTTTATAGAATTTCTTCATATGTTTTTATGTTTTTCAGATGTTAGATTTCACTCATGCCTGGAGTCATGGATGTGGCATGGAAATACAAACAAATGTCATGCCCAGATGAATATGGACAATAATACAAGTTGCAACTCAACCCAGGTTGGTGTTATGATTTGGGGGACATGTACAGAAAGTTTTTGGTATTGTTAGGATACAGGTAAGGAGAATTTGGGTGATGTTAGTCCTTGGCTAATCCTTTTTTTTGTTTGTTTGTTTTTAGTCCTTGGCTAATCCTAATAAATGGCCCTTATGTCTTTTATCTTTGCCTCCTCTCTTTGAGTGGAGTTCTTGGGGAATTCCCCTATCACAGGCTCAAATGGCAAGTATGTACAATGATTAGAGTGATTGGTCCATGAGCCATGTCACAAGAGGCAAGCTATGGAACTATATTTCCTTGGTATCTCTTATTCCTTGTGTTTTCTGGTTCTCATAGAATCAGAAAGGAGAGAGCAAGGATTTATTTCCACTTGTGAAGTGTATTTTAATTGGCCACTGATACAAATTAAATCAGGGATTCTCTTCTCCCTTAGAGTTGTTGTTCAGAATTATTTTGCTGTTGTTTTTTTTTTTTTTATAGGAGTGTAGAAAAAATAACAAAGTTCCAAGTGTAGAATGCAAAAGCCCTTACTTCCCAGGAAAATATGTCTGTTAAATTTACTGTAATAAAAAAAATTTACTGTAATATACAGCATGCTCCAACCGAACAGATTTTGTCATCAGCATTAACTTGGATGTGGTTTATGCCTCTATGATTTTTGCCATTTTTATACTTTTGTTACCTGAATATTTATTCTGTCCCCTTTAAACTTGATTAATCCAATTCAGTTTTCAAGTTTCAGTCTCATTGCTTTAAAATTTTGGTGCCATCACAATAAGCTCAATTAATGGCTTTCTGTTTCATATTCCCTCAGCATGACATAGTTAAAACATAGTTAACAACTATGAGTGAGTCTGTTTGTTCTGTTAGATTGTTAGCTCTTTGAAGATAAAAAACGTGTCTTGCTCAGTATTGTATATCCACTTGTGATACTGGCAAACTTTAAGCCTGGCTGAGATTCAAGTTTTCCTCAGTATCTTGAGTTTTTAAAAATTGTTTTTGTTTTCTTGTTTTTGGTTTTGGTTTTGGTTTTTTTGCTGTATGCAAAGGGAGTACTTAAAATGTCACAGAGATTTTTTTTTATTGTTTTAATGTATTATTTAGGTAATTTACATTTTAATAAAAGAGACATCTGAATCAAGAAAAAAAGTTAAGAAACAATTAAGAAGTTAAGAAAAAATAAAATTGTTTCATGCTACAGTGTAACAAGGAATGAGATATGAAAGAAAGATAGCAGACCATTTTAAGTTTTTTGTCTTGAATTTATACAAGGAAAAATGATCACTTTTATGTATGTATGGTATTTTTGTGTTTGGGGCTGATGTGTGTGTAAATTATAATAGGTCAAATTATGGTGCTTGTGAAAATGATGTGGACATAAAATGCCTTTCGAGTTGGAGCTGAATGGGTGATGGCTTTATGGAAGAATTTTAAAAATTGCCCACATGTAATTTTCTTAAACAGTAATTACCAACTATTTATTCATGATTATTATGTCCTTTGACTTTGTGCAAGGGGAATTTAAGCCTGGTAGGTTTTGATCAATAAAAATAAAATCTATAGGTTAGGTGATAATATCCAAAATAAATTAGTAGATTAAGAAAAGAAGACAAAGGATGGAATCCTACATATCCACACATAAATGGAGCAGGAAAATAGGAAAACTAGCACAATTGTTTAAGAATAAGTGATTCAAGAAGTAAGGGGGAAAAAGCAGGTGTGATGCCATGGAAGCTAATGGAGAGAAGAGTTTCAAGAATAATGTAATCAGCAGTGAGAATACTTCAAAGAGGCTAAATAATGTATACAAGTAATGACAAATACTATTTATTACATGCCTATTCTAAGTAACAAACCAAAAAAGATGTTTTATTTAGCACAAATCAATGTGTAATATAAGTTGCATCATACCTAAATTTCATATTAGGAAACTGGAGTTCATAGAGGATAAGCAAATTTCTTAAGGTCACCTGAATAAGTAGCCAAACAAAGACTCAAAGCCTAGTGTGCTTATCTTTAGAGCCCAATATAAGTTTAAAAGTAAAAGCTAGTTGACAATTAAAAGATGACTCTGGCAAGAGTATTACCAATGAAGTAATATGGGGCACATACTGATAACATTTTATTATTCTTCCAAAAAATATTTCTTAAGTGTTTACTAAGGCCTGCAGTATGGACTACATGCTGAGGATATAACAATAAACCCTACCCATATAAATTTAAGAGATGCTATAATCCAAGGTGAATCAAAAAATACATCAGTAATTAGCAAATTATTACTTAACTATGGTTGAGATATTACATATATAGAAAAAAAGACAAATACAGTGCTCAAAAAGGATATTTAGAAATGGCATGAGGGGCATCTGGGCAGCTTAGTGGTTGAACATCTGCCTTTGGCTCAGGTCATGATTCCGGGGTCCTGGATTGATTCCCTCATTGGGCTCCCCATGGGAAACCTGCTTCTTTCTCCCTCTGTCTATGTCTCTGCCTCTCTTTCTGTCTCTCATGAATAAATAAAATCTTTTTAAAAAATAGGAATGACTTGAAATCCAAATAAAATGATAAATTAAGGTTAAATTCCAGATTTTCCTTAAGCATCTTGAAGGGTAAGGAAGACAAGCTTCCTTTTTTATATTTCAAGAACAAATTCACGGTACTAGGAAGAGTTTTAAAGACATATATGACTCACTTCAGAGTAGGGCTCAGCAAAGAGGGAATGATTAAGAGAATAGGATATAGATGGGTAAAGTGGAAAAGAGTGGAAGGTCTCTGAATGAATGGGAAAGCTCTCCACTGTAAATGCAGAACCTTTGCCAACGTAGGCGTGGTGGCTTCTGGAGGAATGGGGACTTAGCTCATCTGATGACTTCTCTTCTTGCTTATCATCTGCCCAATGTTAAGAGTGCAGGGATGGTGCCAAGAGGAAACTTGAGAAGAATAAAAGGTTTTAAAACTTCACTGAGGGAAAGGGGACAAGGAGCCAAGAAATGAAATGATTATTGAGTGGAATTTTGATGATATGAATCTGATTCTGTGGCATTTGAATTAGCTCCCAGTGGTGGAAAGGGGCAATACCTGACGTTTTCTTTGTTTATAGCTGTTCTTTAGATGTCTTACATCACCTATCCCCTGGATGAATCTGAACTGCAGTCTCAAGAAGACAGATCAGGCAGCAGGAAGTGTTTTAAACCTTTGCATTGTGACCTGTGAGTTAACCTGCCACTTTTTTCTTGTCAATGATAAAGGAAATCTAATATGCTAATTTTGAAGTTGTTTCTCTGACAGCCATCCATCCTCCATGTGTGGTCAGAATGTATCAAGAGAAGGTAAAAAATTTCCAGGAGCATTTGCCTGTAGCTCAGGCAATTCTTTTTCAGCAAAAAAATCTGTTCTATATTGAAGAAGCTCATGGAATTGAGAACACAGAAGGCAGAGATTCAGAAACTCTGCCATGCTTCCGTCCTTCCTTTTACAATCTGATTCTGTGCTTTCCTAAGGCCCAGGGAATGAAGCAGAAGTATAAAGACAAAGTCAAATCAGGGTCAAGTATATAACCCTGTGCAGGGTGACCACATGATTTATTGTCCAAACCAGAAGACTTTGAGAATACAAGGAAGCATTATTGATAATTACACAAGGCACCCGGCATAAATCAGAAGTGTCCTGGGCAACCCCGGATTTTCAGTGACCTCTTGGGTGAAATCGTTAATGAAAGGCCAAGAGGTGACTTTAGGCCCTAGACAGTTGAGGGTTCTGGTCAATACTTGAAGTAGTGTAAGAAATCACCAGAGTTGTTTTCACAACAACAGAACTCTGTTTGGTCTCTTTTAACTAAAATAATCTGACAAGAAAAGAATAAGTTTTGGCAATAATAGATTGGACTCATGAGGTAATAGTTTATTTTTCAAAATAAATCACACAATTCTTTTTTGTTTTTGGTATAGGTTTGACACCCTAATAAAGATTTCAAGTGCTGAAACCAGTCAAGCATGCAACATTCAAAGGAAATGAAATGATTGGAAAATCTAATGACTCTCATAGTTATTATATTTATAAAAATAAACTAACTATACCAAATTTTCAATTGTAGCAAAATGCAAACACTCCTAGTTTACTGTAATATTATGCAAGATAAAAGTGACCATGTAAGCTGAAACCTTGAAAAATTGATCTCAAAATCCAAAACAAAGAGTTTTGATTATTTGGGGACCCTTAAAACTTTCTTTGTCAAAACATTAAGAAATTCTTACTGTTGGTTATAAATGTGTAGGAAAATGACAAAAAGTAAAATTAACATTACTTAATACATTGTCATTTAAAATACTAAAAGCACTGAGGATTAAAGTGGTTTCTTTCACTTATCTGGAGCAGCAAGAAGAATGGTACAACTCCTTTTTTGTGACACAACTTACTATACAGATTGAACATCTTTTCTATCCCTTGTCATGCTCCTTTCTAAGTTAGAATCAGCTTTTAACATTTTTTTAGTCTTTGTGATGTCAAAGACATGAAAGATTTCCAACAGTTCCTTTAATGTGAAGGTTTTTTCCTGACATCGCTTCTGTAGGCCGCTTCATCTCATCCAGCACAAATCCTCTCCTCATCTATGCCAAGAAATTGTCTTCAGCAAGTTCCTCAGTTTTTCAGTAAGTTAGGAATCCTCTGAGTCTCTGAAATGATGGCAGTATCAATATTCTCATGGTCAGCTATTTCTTCTTCTTTATTATTATTATTTTTAAAATATTTTTATTGAAGTACAGTTGACAGCTATTTTATCTTTAACTTTATTTTGATTTAATCCCATTCTGCAAAGTCATTCACATGGTGTAGAAAAAGCTCTTGTCTATGATAAGGATATTCTCTTACCTCCAGCCAAGCTGTTTGAATATTTTCAGCTGCCTGCTTTCTATACTACTTCTTCTAAAACCCAGCTAGAGAAATTGCATGATCTCCAGGTGCAGTGTCAATAGTCTACAAGGTTTTAAAAGCTGAAATAACTCCTTAGATTAACGAAATTGTATTTGGTGATAAAAAGCAAATTTTCATTTTCTCTCAAGACCTTACAAAAATCAGATTGATCTAGTACATTATCTAGCAGTAGAAGTGTTTTAAAAGTTTAATTATCTTGCCTAAAGCATTTCTATGGCTGAGAAGCAAAGAGGGAAAACAACTATATGCCTTACCATCAATAGGTGAATGAACTAAGAGATTCTCAGTGACCAATCACGGACAGACTTTGAAAGAAGTGACAAGCGTGGTCACTTCTGTCATAATGAGCATCTGTTACTTATGTAGCAGCAGTTACTCAAAATATATTGTAGTAAATAGAAACTGAACTGTGTTGTTGGGGGACTGGTGTTATTTCAGTGAACCATGATCACTGAAAAATGTGTTATGGGAAATTTGCAAAGCAAGAACTATGTGTTTTTCCAATACAATCTGTTACTGTATAATTTGAGTACTTCCATTGAATCCTGAAATTATAGCAACTTTTAAATTCAATTAATATCTATCTTACTCTCACTAGTATGTTTATATAGAATATTGGATATAGAAATAATGACCTTGTCTCTTCTCTCAAGCTCTCAATGTGCACCTGTATTAGTAAAAAATTATTTATTTACTTTTAACTCAGTATTTGACTTCTCTTAAGCCTTCCTTTTAGTAACATTCTTTGTGCTGCTGCAAACTTCCTAGAAACTTCATAAATTTATGTTCCTAGGAACTCAGGTAAACAATTCAGGACACTGAGGGCTTCTTACATTTTCTACAGAATCATACTTCTTCCTCATGTCTTACTGTATTAGCACCTATTCATTTCCTAAAATGTCTCTTTCTGAATAATTATATCTGATATGCTTATAAGTAAGGAAAAAAATTGATAGACATAAATAACTACTCCTGATTTAAGAAGAAGCAAGAGAAGCTGGTGGAAGAAGAGAAAAAGGAGAACACTCTAAGTGAATTAGAATGGTAGAATATTTCCTTAATATGCTAATGATTGGATAATATATTAAATGATATCCATTTAAAATTAGTGCTAAAATGAAACAAAATAGTGATTTTATATTTTGTAATCACCAAAATGAGTTTATCACCTTTATTATTTAACATTGCCCCAAAAGTCTAGTAAGTGAAACAGACAATATTAAAAGATTAGTGACAACTGGGGATCCCTGGGTGGCTCATTGGTTTAGCCCTCCTTCGGCCCAGGGCGTGATCCTGGAGACCCAGAATCAAGTCCCACGTCTTCCTCCCTGCATGGAGCCTGCTTCTTCCTCTGCCTGTGTCTCTGCCTGTGTCTCTCTATGTCTCTATGTCTCATGAATAAATAAATAAAATCTTAAAAAGAAATTAGTGAAATCTGATTATCAGAGATAAAATATTAATTATGGATTTGTAGAAAATGTGATGTTGAAAAAAATAGCTGAAAGATATGACATAAGATTATAACTTAATAATCTTAGGCCAGTCTCATGACAAATGTCCATGACCTATTTTTTACTATATACAAGTAAAATCTGTTAGAATAGCAAATTGTTCTAATGAGAGAAAAGACATTGCCAAACATAACAACAAATATATAAAACTCATATAAAAAATTAATAGTGAATATGAAATAATGAAGATTTAAAACTCTAGTAAAAAATACCAAGATGACTTGAACAAAAATAGTAATGTAACTCATTTTTAGGTAGAAATTTCAAATTTCTAAAAGTATTACTCCTCTTAGATTCATCAATAAATGAAGTACAGGGATCCCTGGGTGGCGCAGCGGTTTGGCGCCTGCCTTTGGCCCAGGGCGCGATCCTGGAGACCCAGGATCGAATCCCACGTCAGGCTCCCGGTACATGGAGCCTGCTTCTCCCTCTGCCTCTCTCTCTCTCTCTCTCTCTCTCTCTCTGTGTGTGTGTGACTATCATAAATAAAAAAAAAAATTAAAAAAAAATAAATGATTTACAATCATAATATATATTTTGGAAAACATCCATAAAATTAACATTACTTTTCCAGTTTTTTACTGGACAAAGTGCTGAAGAACCCACTAGGATGGAAAACATTTCATTCCTTTAAAAAAAGAAAAGAATTCTCTTCTTCCTGTTATTGATAGTTCTGAAGGTTAGATATTTTTTTTCCCATGGGGTCTAAAGGTACCTAAGTAAATGATTGCAGATGGAAATGTAGGTGACAGAAATCAAGTATTGGCAGTTTCTTCATTTTCATTTGTGTGTGAATTTTTAATATAAATGAGGAGACATAAAACATTAATGCAAGTCAAAATGCTTCTGTGAACACGTTTCAGCAGTTCAACTTTATAACTAAGTTATAAATAAGCCTGTTACATAAGAGGACTAGTTTTATTAACATCACATATATTTCCCACAATTTTCGAGAGTAAATGTGTTATTTCTGATATTTAAAAACAAGTTCAAATAATAAATAAAAGTTTACATCTGAGATGTGCTCTGTTTTGTGATCATGTCATTCTTTTTCTCCAGACCATTATATATTTCCATCCATGAGAAATCTATGAAGGCTTTCTCAAGATAATAAGATTGATACTATTAAGGAATTTCTGATCTAGCCCTAACCCTTCTCTTTAATCCTCTCTCTTACTCTTATGGTGAAAACATCCTACTCATTCACTAAAATTAAGTTTTACATATGAGAAAATTCAGTTGCACAGCTAATAAGAAAAATGCATATAACAAATATTCTGAGTGTGACAAATATTCCCCTGGTGAGATCGTGGGGAAAACAGGAAACTCACACTCGACTGGGGGAACTGAAAGGTGATGAAATCTCCAGTGAGAATTTTGCAAAATGACATGTGCATTTACTCTTTGACCCCGAAATTCTACTTAGGAATATGTACTCAAAGTACAGTGCCAAAAAATAAAAAATAAAAATAAATAACTGAATGCACAAGACAGTTCTTAACAGCACTGTTTGTTCTTTGCACTAAGAAAAGTAACAGTAACTCAAATGTGCATCAATAGATGACTAGTTGAATAAACTTTGTAAATTCATACAGTGAAGTAATATGCCACTTAAAAGCAATGAGGAAGAGCCCAATCCTTATGTGGTTATAGGTTAACTTCAAGAAATATTATAAATGAAAATAGCAGGAAGGAGAACAATGTTTATAGGATGCAACCTTTTGTTTAAGAAAGTGTGAGGAGGGCTACAATTTAGATACATACATACATATACAGATACATATCAATACTTTTCTTACATATTTTTAAAAGAAATAAATATAGGATAAACCACAACTAATAACAATGAAGGAAAGAGAAAGGAGAATATCATGAAAGCTAGATTTGCATTATAGTTTTGATTTTAGGCCCATAAATATTTTTATATGAAAATTAAAAAGGCAATTCCTTAAAAAAAAGGACCTAACTGAAGTAAATAATCTTAAATATATACCAGTTTTGCCACATAAGCACCCAGACAAGAATTATTTTAAGTGATATTAAAATAGAGTATTTGAGTGTACCTCCCTGGTAAGATATAACAAAAAAAAAATGAAAGAATTTTGAATTTACTGAATATTTGTCAATGAGAGGTAAGATAGTGAGAAAAGTCTAGATATATTTTCATTTGTTTGGCAAACTAGAATGATTGAAATCTCTGGGAATTTTAGAGGAATAAAGGCTTGGTAATTTAGTCAAATTATAGAAAGATATGTTTTCACACACATTTGATTTTTTTCCTATGAAAATTTAATTCTGCTGCATTTGCAAATGCAATCCTTCAGAATCATAAAAGTTAAAGATATTGTTACCACATGTGTTTCATTCTAGTCCTGCTAAGATAATTTCTTATTAAGAAATATGTTCATAGAAATGATTCTACTACAAGACTTGTGATAGCTAAAACACTATTATCTTCACGACTACTGAAGTGTCCTTCAGGATGATAACCACCAAAAATACAGCATATTTATTACAATTTTGCTCACCAATAATAACGTAGTGGGGTTTTTTCCCCACACCAACAAGCAACTGTACAACAACTGGGTGTCCTACAATTCAACTCAATTCTTCCACTATCTGTCCTGAGATATTGTCAGATCCCATTGGTTAAGAGCTCAGTCCCACAAGATTACTTCCACTTCAGATGCTAACTGCAGGTCCAAGTTGTTACCGATGCATCTGACTAGCTTGCTGTAAATCAAAGGTTGCCTCAATCCTCTTCTTGGGTTCCATTAACTTGTTAGAGTGGTTCACAGAACTCAAGAAATCAGTTTATTCACTAGATTACTGGTTTATTACAAAGCATATTAAAGGATACAGGTCAACAGCTGGACGAAGAGATATGTAGGATGAGGTCCCTAACAAATGAGCTCCTGTTCCTGTGGCATTTGGTGTTTAGGACCAGGCAACAGTGGAAAATGGAAGCTTTCTGATTTACTAACCTGAAAGTTCTCGAACTCCTTCCTTTTGAGTTTTTACAGAGACCTCACTGCTTAGGGATACTTGATTAAATCATTGACCATTAAATCATTCCACCTCCAGCCTGTCACCCTGCCCAGAAATCATTTCACCAGTTGGTTCCTCTGGCAACCACCCACGTTGGCCAGGGGATTTCCAAAAATCACCTCATTAACATAAACTGTGTCTTGCAAGTCCTGATTTTGACTTGTTATGAATGACAAAACACCCATTTCATCTTTATGGCTCTGAGGTGATTTGATTTCAGGAACTGAGGACAGGAGACCAAATGTTTTTTAAAAAGATGTTCTCATTGCATTTGTCACTTAGGAAATTCCAAGGAATTTAGGAGCTGTAAGCCAGAAACTGTAGATGGAAGACCAAAATATATATTTATTATAAATTGGAGTATCACACTTGAAAATTATATTCATGAAAAATGTGCTTTAAATTTTTTTCTAAAGACATTTCCAGTTTCTAGTAATAACTGGCTATGTAGTCATAAAAATCTGAAAAATACTAAAAGCTAACTAAAAATTTTAAAATTCTTAAAAGTAAGATTAAGAGAAATTTGAAACTCAACATACTTAAGATCACCTTTGATCATAAAATTGCCAATTATTTAGGCAATTTTCAGTCCTAGAGCATTTCAAACTATAGAAATCTATAGATAACTCATATCTCTTTGAAATTCTCATCTTTAACCTCATTCATGGTGGTCATATTGCTTTATTGATGACTTTTTTTTAATCTCCTTGGATCTCTCTCTCTCTCTCCAGTCTTTTCTATTTTAGACTTTTTACAAATGCTATTTTCTTCAAATGCCAAATACATGAACATTTATTTAAATGTGGGTGAAGCTCACATCATTATCTCAAGCAGTTCTCTCTCCCAACAGCCAGAGCAAGTTTTTACCTACCCAATTGAACAATTGCTTCATTAATCCAAAGGAACACCAGACTAAATAAAGACAGGTTTATTATACCAGCGCCTATTTTTCAGTGTAAAAATATGAGAAGCGTTGTTTTTTCCTACTTCAATTTTACCCTCTCCTCTAGCAATCCAGATGGTATCTAATTTAGGAACTTTATTCTATGCTTGTGTATCTTAATCGCATTCCCCACCTTACTTTATTCTAGGTCCTAATCATGTCTCACCACTAATAATGCAGTTTTTCATGTCTCCTCCATCCTAACTCCCATTTATTAATCTTTCTTTTAAAAATCAGAAAATCCCTAATGCATTTCATTGGATATAGCTTAATTTTTAGTATGTTTTATACGGACTTTAAAGTGTACCATGACATCAATACATGGAACTCTGCCCAAGCATATTAAATTATGTAAATGCCCATGATCAGTACACAAGATCCTCTTACTCTTAATGTCTTTATGCTGTTGGCATAGTAAACCATCAGTCTGAGCTATCTCACACCTCTGTAACTTTTTTTTAGCTATTCCCTATTTTCCATTCTACATACAACTGTAGTGTAAAATAGTTTTGGTTTCTGGGGTGCTTGGCTGACACATTTGAAGAGCATATGACTCTTGATCTCAGGGTGTGAATTTGAGACCCCCATTGGTTGTAGAGATTTTTTTTAAAAAAATTATTTATTTGAGAGAGAAAGAGAGAGCACAAATAGGGGGAGGAGTAGAGGGAGAAGGAGGAGCTGCTGCTTTTTGAGCAGACAGGCTGATGCTGATGCAGAGCTCATCCCAGGATCCTGAGATTATGACCTGATCCAAAGGCAGGTGCTAAGCCAACTGAGCCACCCAAGTGCCTGGGTGTAGAGATTATTTTAAAAATTAACTTAAAAAATACTATTGTTGTCTTCCACTCTTTTGTCTCCTCTTCCAGAACATTGGGCACATATAGTATATAAAGCTCTCAATCATATGAGAAAGAAACAAATCTCCAAAGCTATTAGATACCACACTGTTTCATAAAATAAGTTCTTATTGTGCTTACTTTCCTAAAGCCCACCAAAAAGATATCTTACATCCAAGCCTTTGCCTATGCTGCTCCTTGCAACTTTAATATTGTATTTGCCTGATTAATTCCTAATCATCCTTCCACATCTAGTGAAGGTGATTTAATATTAGTGGAACATATCAAAATAATGTAGCCAATCAAAATAAACTTAAATCACATTATTAATTAATGCTTAAGAAAAGATGATGATCTTAATGCTTAAGAAAAGTGATGATCTCTTACAACAGCAACAACAAAAAAGCTTTGCTTCACTTTTAATTTCTAAATAAAGAAAGAAGATTTTTAAATATTTTAATTTTACATAACTACCTTCCAACTATCCTAATTCAGGCAAGCTGTTTGCTGATTATAAACAAATAGCTAGATACAACTTTGTTGCTAATAGTTGAATTCTTAAAAATGGGAAATACAGAACATGTATTTAAGTTCAGTCCAGAAAATGTTTACTATATGTTTGCCTTACTCAGATCCAGTAGAGTCCTCTAGAAATACTTGTTTCTCAAAGAACTGTTTTGAAGACAGAAGAAAGACACTTACTCAAGGTATTATGAAATTTGGGGGAATTACCCCAGATGATGCCTTTGATGACTCAATCTTTTTCTCACACCAAATATCTTTAGTTTGTCTGAGGAAATTCCTTTACAGTATGCATATAATTTAGAATAAATACATAGATAAATACTTAAGGCTACATTAAAGAGAATGTGAAAACAAATTGTTGTAAATGACTTTGTATTGCTTTCGAATACAGTAAGTGAACAAAATAAATTTTCTTTGGGATATAAAAATACAAAATTTTAATATAAGAGATTGGAAAGAACAGTTTTTCTTTTTTTTCTACAAATTAGAAATCTAAAAAAAAAAGAAAGAAATCTTTATAATAAGTTTTTTATTGAGCATCTCATTCTCAATAAGAGAATTGGATGGATATATTTTACATGGATATATTTTACAGAAAACTTTTGCACAGTTTTTCTCTGAAGGCTATATCTATGACTCTCATTTCTTTCTTTCCAACTATTGCAATTCATAGATTTTACTCTACATTTCTTAAGTAGCATCTTCTGCTTTATACTTTTCAGTCCTATATGTTAAGAGTCATGAGATATAAAATCCAAGGATTCTATCATATTCATGATTGCTTTAGCAGAGCTTGGAAAAAATTTTCAGGGTAATAAAAGATATTTTTTTCTAAGGAGTTGGGTGATAATAGAATTTTTTACTGATACTAAGTTTTAATGAAGTGAGAACAAAACTGATCTCAGAGAAAGTAGAAAATGTATTTGCCATGATTAGCTTTCATTTTAGAGCTTAGTCCTTTGTTCTTAGATCAAGACTATCCTCCCTATTTTCATAAAGAATAGACTAAAAGAAAAAGGTGGAAGGAAACAAAGTGTGAAGAACTACTGATGAGAAAGGTGATTACAAGACCAACCTGAAATTTAAATCAGAACTAAGGATGGATGCATAGGAAGTGAAACTTTTTTTTTAAGATTTTATTTATTTATTCATGAAAGATACAGAGATAGGCAGAGACACAGGCAGAGGGAGAAGCAGGCTCTCTGCAGGGAGGTTGATGAAGGACTCAGATCCTGAGTTCACACCCTGAGCAGAGAGCAGACACTCAACCACTGAGCCACTCAGGTAGGTGTCCCAAAAGTGAAGTTTCTGAACTTTGCTGAGGACCTGCAAAGATAAATAAGATATGAAAAAATTTTGCAGTACAATAGTAAGTTAAACAGACAAAAATCCCCACCCTCTGTATCTTTAAACATTGAACATACATTCTCCCAGTTTATCAATCATGTAGTAATTATTTTCTATGGTGTTCTTTGGCATGGAATGCTTAATGTTGCATTTTCTTCTCTAATATTTTAATTTTCTCATTTAGATTTGAATCTATCTAAAGTTTAGCTTCATGTATAATGCAAAACCAGGAACTATTAGTCTAATTTTATATCTTTTTTTGCTAGAATTTTACACATGTTGTAATTTTTAAGCACTACATCAAAGGGTGGAGTAGCAGGTGATATTAATGAAAAGAATGTGACATCAAAAATGGATTTTTAGGGGATCCCTGGGTAGCTCAGAGGTTTGGCACCTGCCTTTGGTCCAGGGTGTGATCCTGGAGTCCTGGGATTGAGTCCCATGTTGGGACATGGAGCCTGCTTCTCCCTCTGCCTGTGTCTCTGCCTCTCTCTCTCTCTCTCTCTCTCTCTCTCTCTCTCTATCTATCTATATATATATATATCATGAATGAACAAATAAAATCTTTAAAAATTGATTTTTAGATATTTTCTTCTTGTCTTACATGAACCTTATGATTTGCATAGATTATCATAATCATTCTCACAGTTAAAGGGAAGAAATTGAATTTCACAATTTAGGTTTTATGCCTAAAACTGTATTTAAGACACGATGAAGCCAAGATGTCTTATAATTCAATGTTCTGTCTTTATCACTTTACTAATTTACAGAATGGGAATAACTGGAGCATTATAACTATGTATCCCTCCATGATTCCATTTAATCAATAGAAATGAAGATTATTATGAAAGAGGAAACAAAAGTCTATTAAGAAAGTATTTATTTAGAAAGTTCTAGGATACACTCAGTTGAAATCTGTACTCAGCAAAATGATCTTGCATCTCCTGGCTTTTTGTCATTGGTTACAAAATGTCTATAGTTAGTAAAAGAATAGAGGTTAACATAGACTAAAAACCTCAGTAATAACATAAGTGTATTACATGGGGATACAAGATTAGTTGCAGGGATATTTCAGATGAAACGTAGGTAACGTCTTAGAGTCAAGAATCTAGAAAGCACCATTGCTTTCTCTACTTCTCAAAATTATTTTACTCATTTACATACCATATTTTGTAGTCAGCCCTATCACTAGACTGAAACTGTGCTTGCAAATGCATCAATGATTTCCAGATTGGCAAATCCATGTCTACTGGTGTCAGCAGTACATTTACCTAATTTCATAAAACATCATTGATCAAACAAGCTGTGACTCTCACCTACCTTTTTTTTTCTTTATTATCACTCTTTTACTGGTTTTCATCCATTTTCTTTCATTTCAATTATTTTGCCTTTTTTACAGTATTTTCCTTTTTTGGCCTTTCAAGTGGTGGTGTGGCTCATAGTTTTAACATATTCTTTGCTCTTTTTATTACATATTTTCTCTTGACGTCCTCATCTTTGTATGTGGCTATAAAAACAGAATACAGACAATATCCAAATCTTTATTTTAAGCCAAAAATAAATGGACCAGAGCAACATACCTAAATGAGGAATACATTGCTTCCAAAATCCAAAGAAGCTCACTAGGTCTTCTGCCTCTTTTTTGGCTGTAAGAAAGCCCAGAGACAATAATAATCTTATCTCAGAAGAGATATTTTTATATGCCCTGCACTAATGGGCCCCTAGAAATTTCACTGAGGAAGAAGGCCCCTGAATTTTTGTCAAATTTTTTTCTGAAATTTATCAAACTCTCTGACATACGAATGTCTTAGCAATAGACCTTGAGTAATTGCTACCTTTTGCTCATTAGATCCAGTCCACAGAGTGTCATTAATGTAAAAGACCATGTGGAAAGGAAAAGTAATATTTCTACAAACTAAATTATGACACGAGCCTTGAGAATTGATATGCCCCTGAGGTAAAGGAATGAAAGTATATTACTGGCTTTGCCCACTGAAAGCAGATTGCTTGTGATTGGTCTTATTGACAGAAATGGAGAAAAGGCAATTGCCAGATCAATAGCTGCATAACAGATATTAGGAGATATACTGAATTTGCTGAAGCAATGAAACCACATCTGGTATAGCAACTGCCATTGGAATAGTCATCACCAGATGGTTACAATAACCTACAGTCTTTCTCTAAGATCCATCCATCTTCTTCTCAGGACAAATAGGAAGAATGAGATGGGAATTACCACCCCCTCCCTTCTCCATTTCTTGATGATGGGTGGCACTAATCTCTACAATTCCTCCAGGCATGTGATATTGCTTTTGGTTTACTATTTCCCAGGTACAGACACTTCTAGTCATTTCCATTTGCACTTTCCCACTGTAATAGTACTTACTCCACAAGTCTGGAGTTGCTATGTGGGGATTCTGCTAGTTGCTGAGTATATCTATTCCGATTGTACTTTCTAGAAAAGGAAAATTACCACAGGATGGGTTTGGAGGCCCACCAAGCCCACTGTGAGAGGGATCTGAGCTAAAACTCCATTGATCACCTGATCTCCATTAGCCACTTCTCTGATAGGTACATGACAGTGACATCTTGGTTCTCATGGAATTAGTTCTGAGCCAGTGTCCAATAGTCTTTGAAAGTTCTGATGGTTTCCTTTTATGCAATGCACAATTACCCTAGTAAAAGACTGTAGGTCTCATTGAGGAAGGTTGGAGTAAAGATTAACAGTATAAATGTTAGTCCGTGTACCAAAATCCTTCTTCATGGGGACCCAGCCTTATCATTCAGGCTCTGTAAACTCCTTAAATATGGGAATTGATTGAAGAACCATGGCTCTATGTTTCAATGGTTCATGTTAGACTTTTATTCACTTAATCTAGAAGTTTTCTGCTTATACCAGTCAAATGAGGATGTAGTAGCCTTCCTATATATTTCACTTCTGGGAACACCATCATTAATTGGCCAATGCCACAGGTCCATGTGAGTCAGAGTATTCTAATAACTGGTTTGGCATTGCTATCCATTATAATAATCATACTCATCTTGTCTTTGCAATTGAACACTTCCTTGACACTGCCATCTAGGATCCAATCCTCCATTGTATCTAGATTTCCCAATTCAGTGACTATAGTTCCACAGAGAAGAGTGATCTCAGAGTTCTTATTTCTCATGGTGAAAAGTATGTCTCTGGGGATCCCTGGGTGGCTCAGCAGTTTAGCACCTGCCTTCGGCCCAGGGCATGGTCCTGGAGTCCTGGGATCGAGTCCCACATCAGGCTCCCTGCATGGAGCCTGCTTCTCCCTCTGCCTGTGTCTCTGCCTCTCTCTCTCTCTCTCACACACACACACACACACACACACACGAATAAATAAATAAAATATTTTTAAAAAGTATGTCCCTGAACCTTCCCAATGTGGGTGAGTAGTTTTTAAATAACAAATCCGCTCTAACATTCCAATCTCTTCCAACTTCTGAATCTCTTTCTGTACATTAAACCAAAACAGTTCTAGTATTTCCACCTTGCTCACAATGGGTCACATTTTGGTCCACAAATGGTCCACATTTTAGTCAACCAACCAAATTGTTACAGCTCTTTCTAAATCCTCAAACTGCAATATTAGATGCAGAATCTCTACTTAGTGAGCTCATATTAACAAATTTAGCCCGATCCAATTTCATTCCCACACACATTCCCCAGATTTCTGTCTGTATAAATTAGAAAACTCAAGTAGTTGTTTTGAAATATTGCTCACATTCTCATGGGTCACACTTTGTCCATTTATCTTTTGGGGCCTTCTGGGACTTGAATCTTATTACAAGTTTAGTTGCAGAGCAACTGTCTCAGGAAGTCCATTCAAATTCTTCAGCATTGTAGAGTTAATCCTCTCAGAAGGGGCTAAAGAGGCTACTCCCACTGGGGATAAAAGACTGTTCCCTCTGGGGATGGGGAGATCCCTTCCAGTGGCAAAGAAGACTCATCAGAATTTAAAGGCTCAATATCTCCAGCTTCATCAAGATCTTCCCACATGTCCCCTTTCCAACTGATAGGACCCCATTCTTCCCCAATCAATGCTCTCCTTTAACAGTAAATACTCTATGACACTGAGGGTTCAATTTCTATAGTAATTCAAACAATCATAGAATGAAATTCTAGGTTTGATTTTTAACAGTCCCAAACCTGTAGTTAGAGAATATAAGGGTGTTCTTCATTGTATACATAAAGTTTTTAGATTATTTAGGCAGCACCTCAGCTGAGAGTTCAAATCCCTGAGCTCACTCTTTTCTTTCCCAACTATGTCCAGTAGAAACCACCAGCCAGTCTCACTATATCTGTTAGTTAGACCAAAATGTTTGAAAGTATCATAGTCACCCAGCTTCTTGCTTTTTTTTTCTTTCAAGATTTCATTTAAATTCTAGTGAATTAACATATAATGTAGTATAGATTCAGGGGCAGAATTTGGTTATTCATCACTTGCATATAATAGCCAGTGCTCATTACAAGTGCCCTCCATAATGCCCATAATCCACTTACCCCATCCCCTCACTCACCTCCAGTAACCCTGTTTTTTCTCTATTGTTAAGAGTCTCTTAAGATTCTTGCTTTTTTAAGTGGTTGATTATGAGTATCCAGGAGTGATGTTTTGGATATCTATTGCCAGATCACACCATGGAACATTGGTTATAGCCATTAAATCTAATCCAGTTTGGATTTCTGTTAGAAATCCAGTTAGAAAGCCAATTTCAGAAACTCTAGAACCAATTTAGAAACTTTACCCTTAATGCTCTATTTCTCTAGAACCAGTCTCAGTATCAAAATCTGTATTAGACAGGGTTCTCTAGAGAAACAGAACCAATAAGTTATAAATTTATTATAAGAAATTAGTTCATATGACTATGAAGATTGAAAAATGTCCAGATATGCAGTTGGCAAGTTGGAGACCCAGGAGAGCCAATGTTGTAAGTTCTTGTCTAAGGGTGGGAAATGTCTGGTGTTCCAGCTAAGCAATCAGGCAGAAGAAATCCCTTTACTCAGCCTTTTAAAAAAAAAAAAAAAGTCTGGTCAACCTGAAGGATATAAGGATACAGCCCTTTTGCTTCAAGAAATACAACTTTAGGGCAGCCCCAGTGGCACAGTGGTTTAGCACTGCCTGCAGCCCAGGGCGTGATCCTGGAGAAGCTGGATGGAGTCCCACATCGGGCTCTCTACATGGAGCCTGCTTCTCCCTCTGCCTGTGTCTCTGCATCTCTCTCTCTCTCTTTGTGTCTCTATGAATAAATAAATAAAATCTTAAAAAAAAAAAAAGGAGTACAACTTTGAAAGACAAGCCTTGCTCCACAATTCCCCATGGAATCAGCTGAGGCCTCTATTGCAACTATGTTGTGTGGATGGATAACTTCTCCCTTTACCCAGTTATGCTTCCCTAACCCTCAATACTCTCATTCTGAAGAGACATTAAAGTTTCTAGTGACATCTGGATGGCTCAGTCAGTTAAGCAACTTGCCTTTGGCTCAGGTCCCATGATTCCAGGGTCTGGCTCTAAGTCAGGCTACTGCTCAGTGAAGAGTCTGCTTCTTGCTCTGCCCCATTCCACTCTCCCCATCCTCACTTGTGCTCTCTTTTAAATAATTAAAGAATATCTTTTAAAAAAAAGTTTCTAGACAGATATCTCAGAGTTTCAGAGTCTATTTCCTAGGGAATCCTATATATATTTATACACACACACACACACACAAAAGTTGCTTTATTAACTCATTTTATGTTGTTTTTAGAGGAATAAAAACATTTTGTCACATCATGACTTTAGTTGCTTCCTTTTTACTTAATTCCTACTGTATTTTCTCTTTTAGTTATGCAGTATCCAGCCATTCAATAAATGAGGATACTCTAACTGCAGAAATGATTATGAATGAGATTACACAAGAAATAATGGACATTTGGTTTTGACCTGGCAGATAAGGAGTTTGACAAATATCACTTCCATCTATACAGCAACAAAGAAAGCTAAATAAACTGAAAATAAACAACTCTTCTTAAATCCATGAGGGAACTGAAACCACAGGTCACTGCACTGTAAATTGAAGTGACAGGAAAGTGGATACAGAGAATCAAAGTTTCCTGAAGCAGAAGCCCAGGAATAGAAAGTTCCATAAAAACTGGCACCAACATAGGAAAACCCAAACTATAATAGACAAGTTTATAGAAAGAGGATTAAAGGAAGACTCCACAAAGACAATGACAGTTCATCTGAACCAGATTAATGAATTGAGTAGTTTCTGCCATTCAAACATTTTCCAAAACCCAATTTTGCCATTAGATATTTTTTTCACCAAATATACTATGGTTAAAAATATTCCCTATCCCTTCTGAATTCTTTGTCAAGCAGTTTGGGTGTCTCTATTTCTTTAGAGTTGGTTATTGGTATTTTATTTTGTTCCTTTGGTGATATCATGTTTCCCTGATTCTTCACAATCCATATAGCCTTGACTTGGTGTCTATACATATGAAGAAGTAGTCTTTTCTTCCAGACTTCATAGATTGGCTCTGGCCGGCAAAGGCCTTCATCCATCAGCCATGACAGAGATTCTGGGTAGGTCTGGTGCTGGAACCAGGGGCAGGCAGGCCTGGAACCTGGGTCCTTGAGTGGGTTGACCTAATGCCTGGGTCCACAGACACTGGCCTGATACTAGTGTGGACCTGGAGCCAGGATCTGTAAAGGTGGGCCTGGAGCCTATGTCCATGGTGGTTGATCAGAAGACTGGGTCTGGAGAGACTGACTTGATGCTAAAGTGGGCTTGGAGCCTGAGGCTGTATGAGTAGGTCAGGAGTCTGCACCCATGGAGGCTGCACTGGAATGGAACCAGCCTGACACCAAAGCTCTTTTGTCTCCTTCCCCATGGGAGAGCTCCCAAGTGGAGAAGGTCTCTCTGGGTACTGCACTTCCTGAGCATCAGGATGGCTGATGTGTACAAAGTGAGACTATCCTTACTCTCATCGGTGCATTTCTTATTTTCATGCTTCCTCTAATTGCTATAATCTCTCACCTGGATTCTATAACTCTTGTGAGGATGTGTTGCTGCTCTTGTTGGTGATGGTGGTGGTGGTGAAGATGTTTTTATATGTGGATGGTTGTTAAATTAGTGTTTCTGTGAAGGGACAAAAAAACCTCTTATTCTACCATCCTGCTGATGTCTCTTCCTCAATTAAACTCTTTTTGTCTTAGATTTATGTATTTATTTTGTGGGGGAGGAACAGGGGAAAAGAATCTTCAAGCAAACTCTGCTGCACTGAGCAAGAAGCCTGACACAAGGCTCGATCCCATCACCCCTGAATTATGACCTGAGCCAAAACTAAGACTCACATGCTCAATCAACTGAGCCATTCAAGTGTCCTCTCAGCTAAATTCTTAAAGAAAGATTTTTTTTCTAAAATATTTTAAGCTCACAGGTCTGGTGGTTTAAGCAACACATTATATACATTAACCAGTACTGACATGAAGCTGAAACTAAAAGTTGCCTCTTATGATGTTTCTCTTCCTTTTGTTCCTTATCTCAAATAAGGAAGTTGGTTAGGTGCCAAATGGGTTTAAAATGAAAGGTTCATGAGTTCTGAGGAAATCTTTTTCTTTTTCTGGAAATACAAGTATATAATGACTTTCTGATTGAATCACAAGCTGCTGTAGTGATATTTTATAAATGTACTGGTATTCTCTGGTGATGGATACATTTTGTCAGTATCCTGTTTCCTTTCTTAGTAGAAGGCCCACTTTTCAGCTGTTGAAGATTGATCGTATGTTCTAAATGCTAACCCTTCCCTCTAGTTGAATCAGGGTATAATAAAAACGTAAATGAAGATATTTTTGCAGCTTTTTGGATACTGTGGTGTTTTCATAGGTCTGTGGGTTTGTTTTGATAGAGAAAGGAAGTTGATACTAAAATACGGTGTATCATTATATTGAATAAGTCATTACTGAAATGAGTTGAATCAAAATCTCTTCTTCCTAACCATAATCCAAATAACTTTTTACGAATAAGTAAATTTCTCCATTTTAGTAACTTTAAGTGAGGGGAAGTCAGAAAGGCACAGATAATTTTGAAAGTGTGTGTGTTTGTGTGTTAATTCTAAGGGGAATAGAAATTTTCTGTTTTTATAGCTAATTTGTGGAAAAGTCAAAAAAGGCTATTCTATTAAACACGCAATGTTTTGACCTTGCTTGAATGATTTGCAAACATGTGTAATACATGTATGCCCTACTCTTGGGCCTATATTATGATCAAACCCAGAATATCTCGCTGTAGCAGTATTTTTCTGTTGCTTAACAATGTCTGGGAATGTGATCTACACAAGATTGAGGTTCTATAAATCAATCAAGTTCTATATTATGCAAAAAGGTGACATTATCTGTAGAAAAAGTAAGAACAATTGGTAGTGGAAGAGGGGCTATGGAAACAAAAGAGATTTTGATGAACAGGTGACTTGGGTCTAACTCCTAAGAAGACCATTGATTAGGTGATTAGGAGAGAAACTGGGAAAAGGAATCCTTGAACTGGGGAGATTCTAAGCAAATCTAGAGTGATAGGAAAGTACAAGATGACATAGGCAACGAGGAGTGATGTAGTATATGCAGAGAGACAGGACAGGGAGGAGCAAGTGGAGATGATTACAGGAGCTCTTGGAATGCAGGGAAGATAATGTGAAAGACATGAAATTGCTCTAAGGCTTGATGCTGGGCCAGTGGATAGCCTCTGTAAATCATGCCATCATCCTTACTTTTCTCCATGTTGGCCTCTCAGTCCATAATGCTCTTCTACATGTTCTCTGATGGGTGGAGAGAGAAAAACAGAGTCAAAGAATAACCTTCAAGAGGCCCTCTTGGCCATTTCTTACTTCTCTGTCCATTTCCTGTCCCCTCTGAAATGTCCTTCACCTTGTAGGGTGTGACTGCCTTCTCTGTTGACACTGCCTGGTACTGCTCATTGTGTCAATTGCTCTGGGTTATCCCCCAGGGGTAAGTGCTAGACATTTAGGGCAGGATTAATCTGTACAACTAAAACTTCCCTAAGGGGCGCTTAAGTGGCTCAGTGGCTCAGTCAGTTAAGCATCTGCCTTCAGTCAGATCACTGATCTTGGGGTCCTGGAATCAAGCCCCACATCAGGTACCCTGCTCAGTGGGGAGTATGCTTATCCCTCTAAACTTTTCCCCACCCCCCACCTCACTCATGCTTTCTCTCTCCCTCTCTCAAATAAATAAAATCTTTTAAAAAATGAAACTTCCCTAGGAAATAAAATATTGTAATTTTGTTCAAAAATTTATTATTGCTGGCTGTTAACAGCCCTGGTCCAAGGAGATTGAAGACAGGAACTATATTTTGTAGTTTGAAATAAAGATTTCCAGTAATCAAAAGTTTACCCCCAAAAAACAAATATTACCACAACTTCAATAACTTTTCAGTGCATGCCCAAGAACTTATCCCAGCAGCTAGAAATCAACAGATACATTCTTCAGAATTGGAAATTTGATATAAACGATACCCCAGCCAGGACCCCAGCTCTTCTCTGGCCAAGCAGTTCTGTATTCTCCAGTACTGCTTTCATGGGGAATATGCACATTTTTGTAGGTTAGGGCTTGGAATTAAGTAGATGCCTTCGTCCCAAGCCTTTTGTGCCCAGACTTCTCTAGACCTTTGCCCTGTTACAGGTCCCTGGTTAAGCTAAAGTTTCCAGTGTGTGTGTGCATTAAGCACCCCTTTAGTAGTCCTTGAGCAGCCCAGCTGTGTTAGGCCATTAGAGCTAGTCCCCAGCACCAAAGGTACAGCCCCTAGGGCCGCTGACCCTCCAGGATCACCACCCCTGCCTTGCCCCTTGAATATTGCTCCAGGCAGCAGCTGCAAATTGGCAACAGACTCAATTTGGTCTTACTGCCTGAAGGGGCTCCGGGGATTCTCCAGCAACGGGGCTCCCGGATATCTCTTTTTCTTGTTCTTGTTTATTTGTTTTGTTTTGTTTTGTTTTGTTTTGTTTTGTTTTTTGAAAGGTGACATAAAATGAAGTCGTTTGCATCCAGGGATTTTAAAATTGAAGTGGCCATGAAAGAGGTGGGCCTTATGCACATACTCTTCTCCTCAAGTGGAACCATGAACCTTTGAAATGGGCCATGCCGCCTGCCTTCAGCCCAAGGCATGATCCTGGAGTCCTGGGATCAAGTCCCACGTCGGGCTCCCTGCATGGAGCCTGCTTCTCCCTCTGCCTGTGTCTCTGCCTCTGTGTGTGTGTGTGTGTGTGTGTGTGTGTGTGTTTCATGAATAAAGAAATAAAACCTTTAAAAAAAATAACAAATTTTAAAAAAATTAAATGGGCCATGTTACAAGTACTCCAAGAACTCTGCAAGAACTTGCTACAATAGTGGACTTTTGCTCAGTGAAAGCCTTAGCTACCAATTATGTTTAGTCAAGGTTAGTTTTCTGCTGCCAATACCAATCAAAATTCTTTGTGAACAATGTAAACAAACATTACTTTTTTGACTTTAGAACCCCTGACTTTTGCTTCTTAGTGGACACTATTTGGGTTACTACCCAAATCTGTGTACCCTGAATTGCAATTCTTTGATCCTAAATAAATACTTTTGCTTCAATATTGCCTTCTGACAATTTTAGATTGATAGGTGGTTATACCAGCCATCTCACCTGGCCCCTCTTTGACAAAAGAGTGGGGTAAGCTGGAGCTCTGCTTTCAGGGGGAACATTCACCATTGCGTAGATTAGGGTTTGGACTAGCTATGCACCTCATCTCTCAATAGCCCTCTCCTGCAATCCAGTCTTTCCTGATCATTGTCCTATTCCAGATCCCTGGCTACACTGACTAGCATTATACACTTATGTATAGCATAGGGGAGCATTGGCACTCCTTCAGTAGGCCTTGGATAGCAGAAGCCTCCTAGACCTGTGTAACTAGAGTTCAACCACAACCACTTGCATAGACTCCAGGGTAGAAGGAGCCTATCCCCTATCATTTTCAGGAGGCAACTGCAAATTGGCACCAACCTGCCCCTGTCTGTACTTGCCACCTGATGGGATCTTATACTTCTCCAGTAATCAGGGCTCTTAGGTGTTCCTTATTGGAGACTATCCCAGGTCACTCCAACCTCTACTCTGGCAGGCTGTCCAGCATCTCTGGCTCTGCCTGCAGAGATGTATGCCCATTTGTGTGAGATAGAGCTGGGAATAAAGCAGATGCCTTGTTCTCCCAAGATCCTGCCCCTTCTGATACTTGCCCTGTTGAGAGTCCCTGGAGAAGGAAGAGGAGGAGGAGAAGAGGAGGCAGAGAGAGAGAGAGAGAGAGAGAGAGAGAGAGAGAGAGAAATAAGGCCCCTTTAAAATGGAAATATTTTAAAGGGACACAAGCTTCTTGGGAACTTCCAGCTGCACAAAATATTCTTCTCTAAATGACCAAAGAACTTATACACATAATTAGGAGGGAGCTAAATATGTAAATACTATTCTCAACTATGTATATATGTGTGGGAGTCTGTGAATGGCAAGTTCTGAGCCAATTGTATCACATATACATGTGTGTCATATATATATATAATCATACACACAATTAGAATCTAAAGTATCTCCTAAAAGGTAGAAATTCTTCTAGACTGGCTAGCAAATACACTGTTCATTAAACTATTTTGTCAAAGTAGAACAAGTATATACTATTGATGCTTTGAAGCAAAACGTATAAATGTCTATCGTACACCTTTGAAGCATTTATCCACATGCCAAATTATGATAAAATTTTACTTTAGAAAAAAATATATAATTGTATTTCAGGAACATCCTATTTCACACTGTTGTATTAAAATTGATAATATTTAAAATCATTTGACAGCTGTTTTAAAGTAGACAAATAATGCAAAATGCCAGTGTTTACATTGATTAGGAAACCTAACTTTATCCATTCAGCAAACTTCTATTTTGTCCAGAATGTCCAATGACACTCATTCCTATTGTATAATAGTGACGTATGCTAGCCACTTTTCCTAAAGATTATTTTATGTTAACTTGTTTAATTTTAAAAACAAGCTTGTAAAATAAAGACTATTATCATCTCTGCTTTGGATATGAAAACAAATTAGTCAAACAGATGTTAAGTATCTTTCTCAAGATCACAGAGCTAGTAAGCCATGGAGCTGGGATTTAAACCAGAGTCTCTGCTCTAACCATTATGGTTTGTTGCCATAAAATAGATTTGCCATTCAGTACTCTGAATAAGTAGAAGTTACCTTGTACAGAGTTTATTTTATGAAAATATTGGGAATACTTACCTTGTACAGAGTTTATTTTATGAAAATATTGGGAATACTAAGATTATTTTGGCCATGATTAGTATGACACTAGTTTACATCTCTTCTTATAAAGTACCTAAGACTGAGTTTTTAAAGTTCTGATCTATTCAATTTCAAATACTGGGAAAACACAGAATGTGAAGTATGCTTTACTGTAAACATTTTTGGAGATGAAATTGGGGCTGTTAGAATTCCTATAACTAAGAGATTTACACATCTCTGAGAAGACATTTTTTGTGATCTGTTTCATTCATTTCATGATTAAGCATGTAATGTCATGATTATTCTGATATATAATGATCTCTTAAGGCCTGCTTTCTTTTCTAGCATGGAAACCAGAAGAAAAGCTACATTCATACTTTACTTGATATCAAATTGCCAAAGTCAGAGCACAGACTTAAGATCTACAGTATGCTGGATTTCTGCCAATTGAATTACAACCCTATTGTCATCTAACAGGAATACAGGACAGAAAGCTAAATATATGTTAACACTGTAATATAACCATGTAATATAACCAAAGTAATTTTTCCTAGGCTTTAGAATGTAGTAAAATATTTGAAGGACAATAATGTTTAAATATCTCTGAAGGATAATGTAGATTTGGACTAAACGTTGCTTCAATAGGATTTGGAAAACAGTTTTGAATTAGTCACTTCTCTTTAGTTATGGTTAATAGAAATTTGAGTCCATTTAAATGGCTTAGACTAATGAAGGTGTTTATTATGTTACAGAGGGGAAGCTGATTAGGGTGGTACACAAAATTGAAGAAAAAGCTACCAAATTCGGGGCACCACGGATGAAATTGCATTGTGCTATTCTCTGCTTCTGTTTAAATTGATAAGGCAACAAGTATCTTAGCAAACCCAACTGAAAAATCCAACTTAAAAAAAAAATCTATCTCTGAGCTTCCATTCATCAATTCATGAACTCAGATTTGTCTTGCTTGGGTCACAGATCTGCTCCTATAGACCTTAAACCATAGGTCTACCCCTTAAACTACCCCTTTGTGTTTTACCAAAACAGAAAGTTCAGATCTGGATCTGTGGTTGTCTCTTTTGCTATGAGGAAAGGGATTCAGGGTGCCTGGAAATAGAGAAGTAGAGTCTTTCAAAGAAAAGAGAACATAATTTCCAAAAAAACGTGGCAAGAAGGAACTTAAACCTAGATATTGAGAGGATATAATCAATACTTGTCCATTAGGTTGATTCTGTATTCAAACACAAACCATACTAAAAGATGAAAAAAATAATGCAGCAAACCACATTTATATGTAAAATTTAGGTATTTTCTTTTAAGGCTGAGAAAAAATTCTGAGGTACAGATGTCAAAATTTGCCTCCAGTTTTCCTTCAATACAAAGAATTTTAAAAATGTATTTTCTTTCAAAAAAACTTTTATTTTAGTTTAGTTTCAGTTTTTGCTACAGTTGTTGCAGGGTTACTGGGTTCTTGTCTCAAGGAGTTGAAGAATGAATCTCATGGACACAAAAGGGTGAAATGAAATGAAAGCTTATTAAGGGAAGGTGAAAGCAGAAAGGAATGAAAAAAAGCTTTCTAGAGAGAGGAAGTTCCCAAATGGTTTGACACTGAGGGCTATTGGCAGTCTTTTATTGAGAACTGACTGGGAAGCTTGTAGCTTTGAGATTCATGTGCCATCTTGGTTTAAGCAAAGATGATTGATAACATCCTTCATGGCTCACTTTTCTGAGGTCTGGTCATTTTCTGTGATTACAACATAGCTGCCAAAAAAAAAAAAAAAATACTCCCTAACATCCAGGGCAGGTGGTCTAGTTTGTTCCCTTATCTCTGGTTTTGTCGGCCTCAGCATTTCTCCACATTTGGGATTTCTATGAGCCTGGTCACATAGGCCCCTGTGTGAGCCTAGTCAGGGGAGTCAGGGGCCTCCTATCTCACCGTAACCCTTTCCATACCCACAGTTATTACTTAGAAATGAACAAAATAAAACATTGTGACATTTCCAAATTATCTACCAAGTTTATAAAATGAGTTCATGAATTCAAGTATTTAAATTCTATTTTCTGAATTAAAATTACAAAATATCATGCAAGAATTGAGTCAAAATCATGTCCCTATGCTTTCAAAGGAGCTATTGGTCTCCTTTGAAACTACCTAAATTTGGGAGGGGGGGACACCTGAGTGGCTCAGCAGTTAAGTGTCTGCCTTTGGCCCAGGGCATGATCCTAGAGTCCTGGGATTAAGTCCCACATTGAGCTCCCTGCATAGAACTTATGTCTCTGCCCACCCCCCATGTCTCTCATGAATAAATAAATAAAATATTTTTTAAAAAAGTATCTACATTTTTTGTATATATGGAGAATTATCTGATTTAATGAAGATAGGTTATTTTGATTATTCCACTATAAACTATTTGACTGAATGATAAAGCCAATCATTTAAGGAAAAATCAAACTTGGAATATTACTCCTCTAATAAAAACAAATATTAAGACTTGAGAATCTTGGAAATAGACCAGAAACTTATGATTTGTCATCATCACCAAATTAATGCAATTGTTTAGATGTTCTTTCTATCTACCAATATAATTTGCCTTTGCTCAGTACTGTAAAACTTCGAGGACTGAGATTAAAAGCAGGTGAATAGTGTCTACAGGTTTCTCCCTTGGCTCTTAGTTTAATAGTCCAGAGATGGCTATTTTTGCTATAACCTTGGCTTACGCTGGAGATAAAAATCTCACAATCTCTTCCTTTCTCTCATTATGAGGTAATTCATTAAAAGTAGAGCAAACAGGGATCCCTGGGTGGCGCAGCGGTTTGGCGCCTGCCTTTGGCCCAGGGCGCGATCCTGGAGACCCGGGATCGAATCCCACATCGGGCTCCCGGTGCATGGAGCCTGCTTCTCCCTCTGCCTGTGTCTCTGCCTCTCTCTCTCTCACCGTGTGCCTATCATAAATAAATAAAAATTAAAAAAAAAAGTAGAGCAAACAACCAAAATATAGAACAACAAAATTTCAAATTCCTTATTTCAATTTCCTAGTCTACTGCCTCCTGCTGGTGCAGCCTACAAGCCTCCTCCGGTCTTTCAGGATTTCTATTTCTTCCCCTAAAAACCAAGTACCAGCACCTGTAATGCATAATCATAGAGGTTCTGGATGGAAAGCCACCGAGACATCTATCTCCCCAAGCTAGAAACAGAAGACATTCTCTCCAGCATAGTTTTTAAAAAATAGGTGTTTGGCCTTCAAGAAACGACTTGGCCCTTAAGATGGAGATTTACCTTGTCAGTCCACTGCTTTATTAAGGGACACTTTCCAGTTCCCAGGAACTGGGGCAGAGAAGCTGTGAGCTTATGTCCACCTGTGCTGTGGATTGTTCTACCCTCCAGCCCTGTGCCCAAAACTACTGGGACATTAAACTCAATCCTCTCGTCCTCTCTTAGAATGTGTCCCCTGAATTTACAGATGGCCTTTTCCTTAGAGTAACTAAATTTTTAAATTTATTATTAAAGTTAATTATGTCCTCTTCCTGTCCAATTTTATTACCATCATACCTGCCCAGAGGAAAATAGCATTAATAATAAGTCCTTCACCTCTTTATCTATACATAAGCAAATGTATACAAGCATGATTACATAAACTGGTCAGTATGCAGCCTCGATTACAACCTTGACCTTAGCTTGGGGTGACAGTCATAATGCCCACTGTCCCAACACCATGTAATCCTCAGCAGGTGAACTAACTCACTTGCTCTTTTAATATATGATGGAAGGTTGGCTGTTTTACTAACACAGTAGCCCCACACCAACGTTAATAGTCACTAGAATGATTTCAGTGCAGTTGTTTTCAACCTTAGCTGACAATTAGAATTGTAAGAGTAGCTTAAATTTTTTTTCAATAACCTAACCACACCTTTGATCTATTAACTCAGAGTCTTAAGAGGTGGGATAATCTCAGGCCTCAGCATTTCTTCAAAGCTCCTCTGTATAATTTCAGTGTACAGCTGATTTGAGAACTATTTCCACAAGGCCAGAGAGATCACATTGTGTGACACGTATGTACCCTGACCACCCCAACCAATCTCCGCATTAAGGAGTTGTTGGACAAGGTCACAAAAATGAAATAGCTGAGGTTTGTAATTACCTTTGTCCGAATTTGGCCTACACGAACCAAACTAATTTTGCTAACATTGCAGAAAGAGCCATCCACTGAGGTGATGGATGTATTAACTAAACTGATAGCGGACATCAGTTCACTCTACATACATACATCAAATCATTGGGTTGTACATCTTAAACTTATATGGTGTTACATGTCAGCTATAACTCAAGGAAGCTGGAAAAAATAAAATAAAAAATATATAAATGTTTTTAAGACAGAAATGAAAGAGCCTTCGATGCTCAAGGATGGTTCCACTACCTTTGCCTCTGAACATACTTACTCAAGGAAGGTAGTATTGAAGTCATTTATCCAAACATTGTCAAATACCCAGGCTGAGTTAAGCATCAGCAGTGGACTTTGTGAAACTGACAGTTTCTGCAGTCCTGCCCTCCAGTCATTAAGTCAATTGCTGTAAGAAGTGGCCCAGGAATCTGTCCTTTTATGGGGGACTATCTGTATAAATCTTACATGAAGACAAGTTTGGAAATCATGTAACTCTTCAATGAAGGAAGGACAGTTACCCAAAATAAGTACAAAACATGGCCTTTCCCCAGGAATTATGACAGTACATGTGTGTGAGTGTGTGTGTGTGTGTGTGTGTGTGTGTGTGTGTGTGTGATATCTCCTAGGTATTTTGCATAAGAGGGAGAGAGAGAGAGAGAAATTTTTGTTATATGCCATGTCTCATAAACCAAGGCACCAGAAAGCAATGTGGGCTAAATTACTTTCTGACGAAGACGTTAGTGAATCTTCAAGAGCTTTAGGTTACTCATCCATTGTAAAGGCTGTCAGAGATGACATCATGGTGGCAGAAAAGCAGGGAGATGTCTATGAGCAGTAGGATCTAATTGAACTCCAGAGCCCCTCTGAAGTCAGAGACAGAAATGTTCTCTTTTAGTCAGTGTGAAAGCCAGAGTGTGCATGAGAGAAGAATGAAGAGATAAAAGATACCGGGGGGTAGGGGGTGGGGTGGGAAACAAACATGTAACCTCTTTATAGGAACAAAATAACCAAAAAAGATATTTTAACTATTAATAGCAGATCTTTTTTATGGTTAGAAATAGAAGAATAAAGAAGAAATTATCTTTCCCATGGGAATAAAGAAAAACCCAAATGTGTGGGAGTCAAGTACAGTTGTTGACCTTTAATGAATAATTTTATCTTTGTGAGAATGACAATGACAGTAAGCTACTAAAGAAATGAAAGAGTAAAGTTGCTTTTTAAAAATATGTGTGTATATATAAGTTGTATTTTGATCCTATATGATAATTAGTAAAGCCTGTTCACTTGAACTATGATGAAATATTTATCTAGGTTTTAATATTTGTACCTAAAGATATTTTGCTTATAATTTTCACATTAAACTTTAATTCTTTTGTTCTAGAGTTTCTCTTAGTGCATATGTAAAATGTCGATGAGCTCACAATTGTAAAAGTTTAAGAGTAACACGCTACTAGATGTCCATATGATGATGTTCTTTTAAAGAAGCGTCAAAGTATTCTGAAATGCACCTCACTTAGAACTCAGATCATACCAGTTTTCCCAAATTCTAGATCTCTGATTTAAACAAATCAGTACTGCAGGTTGGTTTACTGTTTCCTTTGGCCTATACATAGCTATGAAATTATATGAGAAGCAAAAGAAAACTACCTCCTTCATTGATATTCTTAAATCAGCAATTTTGTCCCAGAAAAACTCACAAGCTCTAGATTTACAAGGCTTGATGTCTTAAGTTCAGGGATGCTGACCAACTATGTTAAAAAAAAAAGTTCTTTAAAATAAAATATAATGGTCCTACTATCTTCAAGCAATTTTTAGGACTTTTCTTAAGGCAATAACATTTCATTTTTTTTTATTTATTTATGATAGTCACAGAGAGAGAGAGAGAGAGAGAGAAAGAGAGAGAGGCAGAGACACAGGCAGAGGGAGAAGCGGGCTCCATGCACTGGGAGCCCGACGTGGGACTCGATCCCGGGTCTCCAGGATCGCGCCCTGGGCCAAAGGCAGCCAAACCACTGCGCCACCCAGGGATCCCAAGGCAATAACATTTCAATGGAAAGATTATAAACTTCTGTTAATAATATCCAGATTACCAAAATAATAAGTTCAACATGAGTTGATCTAAATAAATGAGGATATAAATACTAAATGGTGTAATACTTCACCTATATTACAAAGCTGGTACACTAGGTACACACACATACACTTGGTACTGGTACACTTGGTACACTTGGTACACACTTGGTACCATTTGCTAAGATGTTAAGATATTTCTGAAATATTTGGCATAGTGCTGCTGCTCTAGTCATCAGGACCCCTACCCAGGAATCCCTCAGACCACTATCACAGCAGGGGCTCCTGAATGCCCTTCCAGTGCTGTGGCTTGTGTCAGTACTGGCTGCTAAATACATACATGTCACCCCTGCGCACTTGTGCATATGTAATAACAAAACAGGAAAAGAATCCTTTATTCGAGAAAGGGAATTCTGTGAAATGATGCTGAGATAGAATAATAGAGCCATAGAAGAGTTTTTCCCCAGGGTCTCCAGCAATAACCAGAACACCATACCAGAAGGCATCAGACAATGAAGTGGAAAATGTTCTGTGAAGTTTATTTGCCTGGTAGTTTAAATACACAGTCATTTTTTTTCATTTGTTTTTGGCTCTAGTAGAGTAGCTTTCTCTTTCTTCACATGAATTTAACCACAAGTCCCTTACATCTTGGTGAATTTGGAAGAAGTATATTAATCCAAATCTTCAATTTTCACTAACGCAGCCATCTTTTCACAAATCCAAGATATCTCAGCACTGCAGCGAGAAATATAAATATTTCCTTTTTGAAAATAGGCACAACCTTTGGATCCATTGATCTGGGCATACTCTTTAGTGCTGAATCTGAAAATTAATCCACTTAAAATTAATTACAAATTTCATATTTGAAATTTAATCACAATTCAGTGTTCTCAGTTTCCAAAGACTATCTATCTGAACTTTGAGAGACTTCTATAACCATAACATATCAAAGTTCTTAAAACTGGCAAATCTGAATGCTTCATTTCAAGTCAATGTCATTATAGACTGCTGGGTGACTTAGCCAGTTAAGCATCTGACTCTTGATTTCGGCTCAGGTCATGATCTCAGGGTGATGGGATCAAACCTATGTCTGACTCCCTTGGCTCCATGCTCAGCAGGGAGTCTTCTTGAGATTCTCTCTCTCTCTCAAATAAATAAAGAAATCTTTAAAAAATCATTATAAAATTACACTTATCAAGTGTAAATACCCTATGTGCCTTTTTATTCAACTGATCTGCAATATTCTTTTCTTACTTCATGGCTGGGCCTATTAAATCTTCCTCTTGGAGTATGCACTTGCCAGAAGCAGCCTTAATCAGTAGGCAACATGATTCTTTTTTGGGGGGTGTGTGTGAGGGGGACATGACTCTAAAGCTTAGTCCCACCACCCTGAGTTTGACACCCATAGCCTCAGGGTGTCAGTATCCACAGATTCCTAACCTTGCTGCAGGGGGCCACCTCCTCCATATTTTCACTAGGAGTGAGTGGAGGGATGATGAAAACTCCTTTGGGAGAGGGGATCCATCTTCTTAAAGCCCAAAGTGGAAACAATTGCACTTACAGGTATCTCAGTCCTGTTCTATAAATCTGCAGTCCAGCAGAACATCTCAGATTAGTTTTTAATCATCTCATGCCCAGTGTTGCTCCATTTACAAAGAAGTAACTGCCATTTTTGATTGTGTGTTTATGACTTTGGACATGCTTGTCACCATGATTTTTTGTGTGAAACCAGACTCATCAATTTAATATGACTAGTAGTGGTGGTAGTTAGAGAGTGAGAAATTGGTGTGAGTAGAAAAAGCCATGACAAAATTGTGGGAAATGGGTGAAGATAAAATATATCTAGGGAGAAAAGTCTAGACATTCATTGTTATTCAGGGAATTTGGAGAGTCACAGCTGTAGCCTAGAATCCTTGAAGTAAATGAATGGTTATAACTCAATTTAAGGAAATTTTGACAACATGCAGTGAGTAAATCAGGAGGGATGTGTATGGGGGAATAACTTGATGGGAAGGGAGATGGAGAAAAACTTAACACACCCAGAAAGATGACAATGCTCTTGTATTTCATGTGATAGGCAAATACTATATATTATATTATATTATATTATATTATATTATATTATATTATAATATTAAAAATACAAATATAATTGAATCATTTTAATATAGTTGTGATGAACTGTGTTCCTCAAGATATTTAGTTTGTAGTTGCGTAGAGAATATTATAAACTATGTGTTCCTTTCCATATTTTTAAGATGGTATCTATTTTTTTATAACTTTAGTCACAAAAACTGTAATCTTCAAAGTTTCATATATTCTGTATGTACTTTAAATATTTCTTCAAAACTTTGAAGTGGCAGATTTAGTTCATTTAAGTCATGAAGGATATTTGCCATATACACTACATATATGGTAAGTCCCTGTAGCAAAACTAATTGTTAAATTAATCCATCAATTCAGACTTACTTGCTACTGGAAAATGGCTGACAATTATTGAATTTAAATAAATGTGTTAATGTATGTTCTTAGGATAAACATCACCCTTGTGACCATAGTATTGGAGAGCCAGGATAGCTAAGAGCCCAAACTTATGGTCATAAAAGCATTCAAGTTCTGATTTGGCCACTGGAGTTTAGTGACCTTGGGCATGTTATTTAATCTCTCTATGACAACTGTTTCATCCATAAAATAGGAATATAACAGTGTTTTTACCATAGGGCTAATATTTATATACTACTTTGAGCAAAGTAAGTGTATTTTTTTTTGTTAAATAAAAAAGTAAATTTAATCTAATTGATAAGCTTCAGTGTCTTGCCATGAGTTTGTCACATACACGAAATTAGGTACTCTTGCTTTTGTTATTTCGTACTGAAGCACTCTTTCCTTTGTATGTTCTCCTCTTTTTTTTGTATCTAGATTTATATTTCTTACAATTAACATTTATTTTCTTAGTATTCCAATTTTGAGTATTATTAGCTTCTTTTGTTTCTCCCTCTAACAGTTACAGACTTACAAGGATGGAGAGGGGACAGAGCCATCCTCCCATAGCCAGTTCCTTCCAGATGGATCCCATGATAAGCCCAACCAGAAGAAAGAGAGTGTGGGTAATGGCTGTGACTTCAGAAAATCCTGAGAGAGACAACAGGAACAATGTTATGTGAGAGCCACATTCGGGTATGCAGTTGTAAGATGTTAATTCTCACTCAAAACTCACTGAATGCCTACTATGTGAGTCTGAAATTCCACCTGTTTTACTTTCTATGCTAGGAATAATTTTTATAACCAGGAAATGGGGCGCCCGGGTGGCACAGTCAGTAAAGCATCTGACTCTTGGTTCTCAGGGTCCGGAGATCGAGTCCCACCTTCTACTCCATGCTCAGTGAGGAGTCTGCTTGGGGTTCTTTCTCTCCCTCTGCCCCTTCTGCTCATCCTCTCTCTCTCTCTCTAATAAATAAGAAAATCTTTAAAAAAATGAATATCTATAACCAGTGAAGGAGATTCAACCAGACCTTTTCCTCCAAACTATCTATCTTCACCAAGGTGGAGTTCTTGTCCATGCAGTGTTTTCTACTGTTAGTCCAGGTATTCTCCTCATTTGTTGCGAAATAATAGCAGCTGTGTTGGTACCATTGCCACATTTTAGGACAAGGATTACATTTGTGGTCTGAAAAAGAAATAACACCCATTAGTACAAGTTAAATAACACTGGAGTGACTGGGAGGGTTTTAAAAACTAAATAACTGAACCTGAGGAGGTATCTGAGACCCAGCATTCTGGAACCATACTGCTTTAGGAGACTGTGAGAATGAAATCACTTCCAATTCTGGGTTGGGACAACAGTGATTGAAATTCTCACTCCAGGGCTCAGTCTCCTGGGGTCAGAATTACCAGTTCTACTTTTAGCTTCTTAAAACTTAAGGTCACCTAAAAATAGCCCACAAAATAAGAAGCTGAAGTATCCAGGTTGGTAACATTCCAAGACACTTCCCAAATTCACCTCTGTGTTTTTAAAAATATGAAATAAATTGATATATTCTCTTGTCTTCTGTAAATTTAGTGTGATATCATTAGAGGTCATTGGAGAACACAATTTCTCATGCTACGAGGTGACTCACATGATCAATGCAAACTGGGGCAACAGATTTGACTGGCAAGTAGGTGCTAAATACCTGAAGTGTGAATGATCAGCTCTTGGCAGAGTTTGATGGCCATTTGTTCCTGTCTCCTCAATAGACTGGAAATCTGTGATTTGAGAAATTTCTCCTCTGTGGGAAAGCTCCTATAGTTGCTCAGCTGCTGGGATAAGTTATTCTGCTGGTGGTGGATGATTTTTTGAAGTTGACTTAATTTCTCTGAATCTGAGTTAATTTCATTAGATGTCTGCAAAACTCCAAAACATAACAGGAGACAAGTTCGTATACCCTCCCATTCTCATTATAGCCACAGCTAATTCTCTTTACACAGAAATATTTCTCACATTGTTTAATATTCATGAGTAGCTCTCAATAATTGAAGTATTGGGAGAAACACACCGGATGCCTTTTGACTGCAAACTGGAGCTCATCCTTATAATTTTTAATATTTTAAATATGATTATACTTGTATTAAAATAATGAATTAATAATCATATATCTTTGATATTTAACATAAGGCAGTGCCAGGCATTTTGCCATTCTTTTAGTGGAAATATTTTCCTTTTATCTATTTGGATTTGGTTCATGTAATTGTTATTTTAATAGGAACAGAATCCTTTAAGGCAATGGGTATCTCAAAATATGGTGTGCAGACTACTTTTATCTGAATCACACACATATTTGGTTTTGTTTTAAATATAGATTTTGATGCCATACTAGAATGTTTCTGGCTCTGGAGCCATAAAATCTGTCTTTTTAAAAATTATATTTATTTATTGGAAAGAGAGAGTAAGCAGAGGTAGGGGCAGAGGGAGAAAGAGAGAGAGAGAGAATCTCAGGCAGACTCCACACTAAGCATGGAGCCTGACGTGGGGCTCGATATAATAACCCTGAGATCATGACCTGAGCTAAAATCTACAGTTGGACACAACCAACTGAGCCACCCAAGCACCCCAAAATCTGTCTTTTTAATTAGCACTTTGGGTAATTCATCATCACAGTAAATGTAAGAGTCATTGCACTAAAAGCACTGCACTTCATAAAAGTCTTCACCCTTCCATGGTGAACCAATGACTATGTATCATTGTATCTTCATTTTTTTTTTTTTAAGATTTTGGACACCAGGGTGACTCAGTCTGTTAAGTGTCTGCCTCTGGCTTATGTCATGATCCCAGGGTCCTGGGATCGAGCCCTGCATTGGGATCTCTACTCAGGAAAGAGCCTGCTTCTCCCCCTTCCCTGCCCCTCCCCCACTCATGATCTCTTTCTCTGTCAAATAAATAAATCTTTTTTAAAAAAGAGAAAGCATGAGCAGGGGGAAGGGGCAAAGGGAGAAGCAGACTCTACATCATTAGCCCCTATTTATACATCCAAATTGGTATGTCTAAATTCTAATTATTCATGAAATCCTACATATGTAAAATAAATGAAAGTAGCATGGAAAATGCCAGTATCATTCAGAAAATAAACTTTCTTAACTGCACATCCCCTCAAAGGGAATATTGCACCAACTCACTACTCTGACCATCATATACTTAACAATATCTTACAGAGTATGGATTCTCAGGACGTTCATCCATTTATTGTTAGTTCAGGGCTCCCTATCCTGTCCAACCCTGATGTCTCAATGATGGGTCTAAACCAAGGGAATACCCTTTTTTGGCTACTGTGCTTGGCAGTGGAGTTTCCATTGTTACATGGAAGTGGTTCAACTTTCTGTATAGAGGGTAAGGTATTCCCTCCTTGCTTGTATCTCTTATTCATTTATAGCAAGCAAGCTATTTATATACCAGGACAATCTTGAGTGAGTAAATTAAGCCAGTGTTGTGCTAAGTCTTCAGGGTGAATGAAACAGCATGCTCTTCCTTGAGTCTACCTCTCTTGGTTCCCTGTTTCTTACCATTGGGGTAATAAGTGGATGTGTGTCTATGCAGAATAGAAGCTCCTTATTCCAACCAATAAAAAAAAATTAAAGTTGTCTTCATGACCCAGTCTAGTTTATAAAGAAAAAACAATAGATTTAGGGCAAAATCCTCATAATAATAAAATCAGTCCTCTGCTTGTTTATCTTACAGCCTTGGGAGAATGAAGGAGAACATGATCACATAGTATAATCAAACTCAAATTTACACAGTTTACAAATGTGTTCTCTAATCACTTTTCTTGGGTTTGATGAAAATGTACTTACACATAATCCCTAAGGTCACTAGCCCAATCAGCAGCAGCAGACAAAGAGTAAGCAGACTCAGGGCAGCCTGACGCCATATGGGGGAAGGAGCTGGATACTCTGAAGAAAGCCAACAGAGAAACTGTGATTACAGATGAGTTGTTGATTTTTCTCTTACGTCTTCAATGTTCCATCTAGAAAATACCTAAGATGATATGCAATAAGGGCCCCATCATCAGTTCTTTTCCATTTCTCTTCCCACATTCTCCTTTCCTTTAAGAGTGGCTCCTAATTTTTAGGTTTTTGTTTTACATCATCACACACCCTTCTTCTTTAAATTCACTAAATGCATGTATGAGATGTTGTGGAAATTGCTTCTCTGGATGACCTTGACAATAGAAGAGATCTCATGTTTTTGAGATTACAAACCTCCACAAGGCAAGTATTACTGTGTATTCTACTTTTATCTATTATCCAGTCTATTTATCATCTAGCAGATAATAAATGAGTAGAGAATGAAAGACGAAATGAATGTGTAGTCTAATCTACAATATTTCTTAATTCAGGATCTAATGGCATCTAGCCCAATATTTCAGACAGATTGATTGCAAATCTCCAGGTGTGCTGCTATCACATACATCACACCCACAACTTTTTTCTCTCAAGGATTACAGCTGTAATTTAAACGAACAAAGAATAATGTATAACCACTGTTATTAGACCCATGACAAGCCTATTCTCATTCCCTTTGTATATACAATCTTGAGTGAGTAAATTAAGCCCACAAACCACACTTGTAAAAAATAAATCCAAGAGAAGGAGAAAGTAGTTCCAATATTTTAGATGACTTGGGGAAACAGCCTGAACTGTCAACAGATTCTTAAAAATAAGGGATATAGTCTGATATATCAAATTTGATTCCTGACCATAGAGATCAATATTTCTTCCAATAGGGTATAAAGGAACAAGCTAAAAGACTAGCACTGAGTTTGGACTTTTACCAGTTGTAGGAATTTGATTACATCATTTGATTTTTTTTCAGACTCAGTTTTACGAATATTATTCCATCTACTTCAAAATTATATTTTGATAAAAATATATGTAATGCATATAAAGTACTACATGGATATTGTTATTATTGATTCAACACTACTAATTATACTAGGAATTTCCACTCACTAAAAGTTTTTTTTTTAAAACAGAAACTGTCTCTTGTCTAATTCTGAGTCTCTCATCCTCCCATTTCTCTCTTCAGCTATTTGTACCTCTAAAAGAAAAATTCCCTCTACATTCTCTATTTTAGAAACCTCCAATCTGGCTACTAAAAGAATATTCACCTGACATCTCAGAAATTATAAATACCAACGACTTAATTTGTAAAAAGAATTCTATTAGCTCCAATTCAATTTCTCCTACATCCAACGTTTCACAATAACACAGAACTTCAGGAAATATAGCAACATCACACAATTTCAAGTGGTCTTGGAAATCGCATGTTTTCTCACCAAAATTGGGAACATTCATTCTACTATATATTCCACAACTCTGCTCTATTGTGGAGATTCCACAGCATATCACTTTCTAGCATTGGAACCAAAACTTTACAACCTGTTTATTCCCCCAAGGTCACATCTTGCTGTCTCTGAACTCCTACCTCTATTCCTTAGGTAATTTCTATCGCGGTTATTTCTCTCTCCAACAGAATCCTGAAACGTGAGTGTCGCGTAAGTCACTTCTTCAGACATCATAGAAGAAAGCACTACTATAAATTATGTAATTAATGTTTCAAAAATCTTCAGGCCCAGGAACAGAGTGCTCTTCTCAAGGCTGGGAGCTTTTATAAACATACTCTACTGACCCAAGACACTCCCCACTGCCCCTTTGTTAGGACAGAATGACAATCAGCCTTTTTGCAGAGAAAGTTAGAGAAGTCAAATATTCTCTTTAAAAATCAGAATATCATAGATCTCAACCTGTTCTTTCAGCATTGTTTCTTGTGAAGACTCTTAAAGGACTGCATTTACTTCTAATCCCAGCATCACTTCTTGCAAAATTTACTAATTTCTATAAGAAAATTCATCGTTGTTGAGAACCTGCAGAAGGCAGAATAACAGCTTCCTCACCAAAATTGTGCATGTTCTAATCCCCAGAACCTCTCAATATGGTAAGTTTACATGGCAAGGGGGTTTGCAGACGTGAAAAAGACTGCAGACCTTGAGATTAAGAAATTATCCTGCGTTATCTGATGGGCCTAATTGAATCCTTAAAAATGGAAACCTTTCCTAGATTCGGTCAGAGAGATACAGCTTTGCTGGCTGAAGGTGGAGGAAGATGGCCTAGAACCAAGAAATGTGGGCCAGAAGGTAGGGGAATGCGGACTCCCATAGAGCGCTCAGAAAGGAACACAAGCCCCGCCCACAGCCTTGATTGAGCACCCCCTCCCCCGCATCGTGTCAGACTTCTAACCCACAGCCCTGTGAAACCATAGATTTGTGTCGTTTAAGCTGCTATATTTGTGGATTTGGCTAATGGAGCAATAGCAAACTAACAGAACTCAGAAAATATTTGAGGGCCATACCTGAACAAGAGAACGAATGAATCTTTCCTAAAGTTTCCTTTGGAAACTTTTGGAAGAAGAAGATTACATGCCTATTCTGGGGATGATTTGGTGCAGGTTTTTGTTTTCAGATGGCTGGAGGACTGATCCAAAACCTCCCAAGATCCACCTCTGTATGAGATTATCTTAGTCAAGGGTGCCTGAGTGGCTTGATGGGTTAAGCATCTGCCTTTGGACCCTGGGATCCAGCCCTCATCTGGCTCCCTGCTCAGAATAATAAACAATCTTAAAAAAAAAAAAAAAAAAAAAAAAAGATTATCTTGCTCAAGATGGAATGAATTGTGCTCTTTCTCTCTGCCAAATAAATAAATAAATAAATGATCTTTTAAAAAAGATTATCTTGGTTAAAGTGGAATAAATTTCACCTATTTCAGGAGTGTGAACAAATATCCAATAGGTTGTAGAAAGAAAATGTAAAAATAATAATTCTTCACTAACATTTATGTATAATCTCTATATACATAATTATGCATGTATTTCTCTTTCCTCTTCTTTTTTCTCCCAAACTGATGCATCAAAAAAATGTTTGGAGGCTCTGAGTCATAATCAGTTAAACTCCACTGCCAAAGATGTGGAATTAATTAAATCTATGTTTATATTTACTATTCTACATAACCTGAGTAAACACAGAGACCATCAACATGAGGAAAATTAAATTGAATATGTGATTATGAAAATGAGAATACAGGATGTTTTTCTATCTTCTCTTTCACTTTCACCAAATTTGCAAAGACTGAGTTTTCATTTTCATTGCCCTGATTCTTTCTTACTTTCAAGTTCCCTAAGAAAACATTTAACCTTTTACAATCTTATACAAAATCATATTTGGGTAAAACAGTGATGAAGAATCTCACCTCGTTGCTAATAATTTCTATAAGAGAAAGGATTGGTCATACTTTCTACATACTTACTGTTATTATGGTTCTAAAAGACTTTATTATCTATTATTAGCTTATAATTTTATTAATTTAGAAATCACCGTTTATCCTTGTCTCCCTATAGAACTTCCATCATATCTTAGCTCATTCTGATTACACTAGCAAATATCACACTTTGTTGCAGTCATCTACCAAATTCTAGGACATTTCTCCTAAATCACATTAACCCCCACATTGACACATCCAATGGCTCTTTCTCCAGATTCATTTTACTCAGCCTATAAGCAGGATCTGATATAATTATTTCCTTTAACTTAAAATGCTTTTCCAAAATATACTATTCTTTTTTTTAATATTTTATTTATGTATTCATAAGACACACATGGAGAGAAGCAGAGATATAGGCAGAGGGAGAAGCATGCTACCTGTGGGGAACCTGATGTGGGACTCAATCCAGAGACCCCAGCCCCAGGATCACGCCCTGAGCCGAAGGCAGACACTCAACTGCTGAGCCACTCAGGTGTCTTCCAAAATACACTTCTACAAAACACCATTATCTTCTTCTTTCCGTTTCATTACCTAATCCTCCCTCAGATTTGCTGTTTCCTCTTTACCTGACTTCAAAATGCTGTTGGGATCCCTGGGTGGCACAGCGGTTTAGCGCCTGCCTTTGGCCCAGGGCGCGATCCTGGAGACCCGGGATCGAATCCCACGTCGGGCTCCCGGTGCATGGAGCCTGCTTCTCCCTCTGCCTGTGTCTCTACCTCTCTTTCTCTCTGTGTATCTCTGAAGAATAAATAAATAAAATCTTAAAAAAAAAAAAAATACTGTTGTGGTCCAGAGTTCAGTTCCTGGCCCTCTGTCCCATTTCTGCTCATCTATGGATGAGATGTTCCAGATCCATGGCTTGGAGTGACAGCCATACATAGGAGATCTCCAAATGTATATCTTCATGCCAGGGTTTGATCACTAGGCCCAAATATCTGACTGAAGACTTGGCATATTATTTACATATGCTATAGGATTTTTTAGGATTTTTAAATGTAACACATCCAAAAAATAAAATAAAATATAATATAAAATAAAATAAAATACAACTCTTTCCTAGTGGTTTCACTGTTTCTTCATTTTAGTAAATGAAAACTTCACACAGTTCCTAAGCCCAAAACTCAGAATCAGGTTTGACTTTCATGCTGCTCTCATATGAATTAAATCCACCTGAAAATACTGTTTATTGTGGAAAGCAAAGGAATTCAGGTATTAAATATGGAAGTATTGTTGATTTGGGGTACATTAAAAGTAATACTGAGTTTATACAATAAGAAATTATACTCTAATTCCATTCTTCCATGATCATTCCATTCTCACGTATTATAGGACTATTTCAGAGAACACCTTTAAAGAGGAGCCTCTATTGGATAGAGATTTGGCAGAATGGAAGTTAATTCAAAACTATTTACAACAAAGAATGGAGAAAATAAAGATTAAATCCAGAGGGATCAAAGCCCTAAAGATAAAAGCAGAACAACAACAAAAAATGACCACAAGGAGGAGCTAGAAGATAAATACAAGATAGAATTTATTTGGGGATTTTTTTTTTTTAAATTTATGTTGAAATATATATTCATCCAATCAGGATAATCAAATACCCTGGTTAAAATAAAGGGCTATACAGGCAGATTGATTACCTTAAATATCAGATCAACATTTATGTGTCCAGTGAAACGAACACAACAAGGGCCTCCCCCAAGTTTCACTAATAAAGAGCTACTATATATGATTTTTTCCTAACACTTATCATGATCTGAAATTATCTTGCTGTTTTATTTCTTTGTTTCTTTGCTATTTATGTTCACCACCCTCCACTAGAATATAAGCTCAATAAGAACACAACTTTTATATGTTTTGTATACCATGTTATATCAGAAAATAGAATAGTGCTTGAGACACACACAAGGTGATCAATAAATGTGTGTTCAAATAATAGATCAATTAATGATCCCTGCAGTGTATGTTTTATACTGACCTTAGCGGGGTATCTTATATCCCAATATTGTGACATGAATCCTCAGTTCACTATACTTGATCACTTTGCTTTTCTTGATTGCACCATACTCACTCATACTTCCACAACTTTGGATGTTTGCCCTGCCTGATAAAATAAAAAGTACTCCTTTCCTTTCTCTTTTTATGTAACCTTTGCCTTTCCTTCAAATCTTAACTCAAGGCTTATATATTCCATTTGATTACTATTTAACTTTACAGATATTATGTGCATATAAACTTCTCAATGTGGTAGATGCTATCTGGCACATTTTTCCCTTTTCTCAACTCTGTAACAAAATGCTCTGCCACAGTTGTTATCTGATAGCTATTCATTGCTTAGCTCATTAACTTTTTTTTTTTTTTTTAGGTTTTATTTATTGAGAGAGAGTGAGAGCCAGAGAGATAACAGATGGAAAAGGAGAAGCAGATTCCCTCCTGAGCAGAGAGCCCAATGTGGGGCTTGATCTTAGGACCTTGAGATCACGACCTTAGCTGAAGGCAGACACTTCACTGACTGAGCCACCTAGGGGCCCCTGCTCATTAACTTTTAGTAAAACATTCCACTTTTCAGCCCATATGTTTAAGCTTTCTGAAAATGAAAGAGAAAATATTAATTTTGCTTTTTTTTCCTGACAGGAAATTCTAGCTTTTTTCAAAGATAAACAGTACTTGGTATGTATGTAGAAGGCTAGTAAGTCAAATGTGAACTAACAATTTTAATGAGAGGCAACAGGACATCACTGATAAATGGACCTAAAGGTTAGTACAAAGGTGATGTGCCTTAAAAGGCTGAAACTCTTAACTCTAGGAAACAGAGGGTTACTGGAGGGGAGGTGGGTGGGGGGACGGGGTAACTGAATGATAGGCCCTAAGGAGAGTACGTGATGTAATGAGCACTGGGTGTTGTATGCAACTGATGAATCATCAAATTCTGTCTCTGAAACAAACAAAAAATTGAAAAAGATTATCACCAGCTGCAAAATTCTCCCTTCCTTTATATATTTTTTTCAGTTTAGAGACATATCATAGCATTCATAATAGTCAACATCATTTTTCTTTGGTCTTTCTCTTTTGTATATCCACTAGTCCTCATTATATATTGAACAATCTTACCACAATATTATGAATTCCACTAATTTCTCATTGAATCGATACATTGTCATTGTGATTCTAGTATCTTTTACTCATTCTTCAGCTATAAACATAGATAACGGAGTCTGGGCAATACTTATATTTGAAAGACTTTATAATGTAGTGGAAAGAACTTGGAAACTAGGTATATGATACTGCTTTTTACAAGAAATATGATCATAGAAATGTCCCCACATTCCTTAACACTCCCTTTCTACCTGTGTATTATCAGGATGGCAATGCACTTTGTACATATGTTCATTCATTTGCCAAATATGTACTGGATGGTAACTGTATGCCAGCCACTATTTTAAAGCATAGAATACATTCTTTGGGGATACATGACAAAAATACCTGTGTGTGTGTGTGTGTGTGTGTGTGTGTGTGACAGAGAGAGAGAAAGAGAGAGAGGTAATGGAAAAGAGTGAAACAACTAAAAGAGACAGGAGAGGCACCTGGGTAGCTCAGTTGATTAAGCATTGGCCTCTTGATTTGGCTCAGGTCATGATCTCAGGGTCATGATATTGAGCCCGGCATTAGGCTTTGCACTCAGGGCAGAGTCTGCTTGGGATTCTTGCTCCTTCTCCCTCCCTTTTTCCCCCTCCCTCCTCCTTGCCCTACTTCTGTTCAAGGCTCCCTCTTTTCTGAAAGAAAGAAAGAAAGAAAGAAAGAAAGAAAGAAAGAAAGAAAGAGAAAGAAGAAAGAAGAAAGAAAGAAGAAAGAAAGAAAGAAAGAAAGAAAGAAAGAAAGAAAGAAAGAAAGAAAGAAAGAAAGAGACAGGAATGTAGGCTGGCATATGGTGGGGTTAGGGAAGTTAATCTAAACACTAAATTAAAAAAAGATTAGATAGCTAAAATCTAAGACTGCTCCATAAAGACTAGTACCATGACTTTCTCCATGAATATTCAATGCCAATTTCAGTGTCTGAAATAGTTAAATTAATAGAATATTTGCTTTAAAATTAAAGAGATAACTTATGTAAAAAAGCCTATTAATCTCTAAAATATTAAACAAAGATTTTTTATTCCAAATTCAAACTCATCAGAATATTTTCAGTAAAGGACTTTTTTAGTTATACTTTACTAAGCCAAGAAAAGAGGGGCAATAAAATATACAAACAGAAATAACATACCGATGACAGACTTTGTAGGGTGTTTACAGACTTTGTAGGGAGATAACTAAGGGAAACCTGGCTGGCTTAGTTGGTAGAGTATGCAACTCTTGATCTTGAGGTTGTGAGTTTGAGCCCCCACTGGGGGTAAAGCTTTCTTTTAAAAAAATGATATCTAGCAAAGCTTCTGGATTTTAGAAAAGGAAAAAGAATAGTTGGTAATCTTTATCTTTTTTTCCTGCAGTTCTCTGCTTAATTTTTGCTGAGTAATTCAGCTTGTATTTATAGAATGTGTAGAAGAAGAAAATAGAATGAAGACTAATGTTATGAGGGGCTGCTTTGACCCTGAGAGACTCAGTATTCACCCAGCATATTTCCTAACAACTCCAAGCCATGTTTGGAAGATACAAATAAGAGCAAATATATTTTTATGGAACATAGATCTGGACATAAGAACCTCAACCTGTGCCTAGTGTTATCAAAGATCCAAAAACCAATGATGCACTGTAATCATTAAAAGGGGAAAAAACAAAGAGAAGAAAGTCCAGAGGCTGAACTATAGGAAGAATATCATCTAAGGCTTAGGTTTCAGCTTTACCTACATCTGGTATTAAACATATAGTTTTAAGCATTCATGAATCAAGTAAGCCCGGTATATTTCTGGTGATTTGCAAGAATAAATGGGATTATTTTTTATAACTCAACCAATTACCCAAGACCTAGAGAATGTGGAAACGACAACAAAGCAAGCTGTTATGTTTCATACTTCCTGAGAGTTTCTGTAAAGTTTCATGTAAACATGAAAATGTTTACAATAGCTGTAAAAGCTTCCAAATGTCCATGGATCTTGAATTTACATATTTGATTTAATTCAACTACATATTTTCAGAAGTTACATATTTGGTTACTAAGAGAACAGAGTAAAGGTTTATTGAAAAAGTATCGCTTGAACTAAACCCTCCACATTCTTTCCTGTCACTAAGTCACATTTTTTCAGGATTTCTGTATATTTTAGGGGGGTATACTGGTGTAAGACAGTGACAGAATATGGAACAGAGGAATAAAAGTGGAAGGAAAGCCTCAGAATTTGGAGTGTGAATAAAAGTGGACAGAGAGGAGAAGGAAGGTTAGAATAGTTCCCAGGCTGTGCTAGGAGATAGAAGCTAGCATGCACTGCTAGGAGGAGCGAACAGTCCACCTTGATTGAATCAGAAATGACACGGACGGAAGCATAAATAAATTGATGGTAGAAAAACGATCTGAATTTACCCCTCTTATGTTTGAGAATTACCAACTAGTCTACCTGAAATATAAAACCCAGTGACCAAAAAAAAAAAAAAAAGGGTGTGGAGTTTAAGTTTGGTTATTTGATTTTTAGTACTTTTATGAGATTTGACAAATATATATATATATGCTATAAAACTATATAAAAGCTATCCTAATAACAAAATAGACACAACATCCTCACTAATATTATTACATTAGTACAGAAGTTAGACTTCTCTGGCTATTATTATAACTCTTTTCAATGTGAGCTACAATAACAATTTGAAAACCCATTTTATAGTTAAATGTGTGGAATACATACTACATTCTGATGTGAAGGGCACTAGGAACCTATCCCTTCCACAAATAGCTCTTCATCAAAGCACCACTATACCTGAAATTGCACAATTTCACTTAATGAAGATTTTCCCTTCCTGGAAATTCACTTTATTTTTCTTTTAAGATTTTATTTATTTATGTATTTATTCATGATAGACACAGAGAGAAGCAGAGACATAGGCAGAAGGAGAAGCAGGCTCCCTGTGGGGTGCACAATGTGGGACTCGATCCCAGGACCCCGGGATCACGACCTGAGCTGAAGGTAGATGCTCAACCACTGAGCCATCCAGGCATCGCTGGAAATTCACTTTAAAGTGAAAATATTACTAAAAGGCAGTAATCACTAACTCCCTATTATTTCACTTTATTAGATTGTTTTTCTCTCATGCCTAAGCCCAAGCAATATGAAACCTGTCTCCTGTGGAGTCCTCCAATTTTTGAAAAATATAATTTGTGAAAGATGCAAAAATTTGAACTAATTCTATGTCATAATTAGGAATGGCACCTTCTAACAAAACCCTGAAACACCTACTCTAGCTCATATCAGATCAAATTATATTAGACTTGCTCCTCACAATGGAATAGACTATGTATCTGCCCATGTTTTATCCATGAATTTTCATCAGAAAGCAGTTCATTGAAACAATATGCTTTAGACTCCACTAAGGTTAAGATGAAGAATGAACTTTTGTTCTTCGAAAGGACATAATAATGAGATATTCCTTTATTCAGAGTTGAAGATAAGAAAACAGGAAACAAATACCATATTTACTCCTTTACTGCAAGTTATTATTTTTATGTTTTTATGTTCAAGGTCCATGTATCTCACAACAGTTACGAAAGGGCTTCCTGAAAGAGCAAAAATCCAAAAACAAAAAACAAAAACAAAGTGAAACAAAACAAAAAACATGTGCCCCAACTCACACGGCCCCACCTTACCAGAGAGAGAGGATCACAGACTGACAGACACTAACATCTATAAAAGTGGACACCACAATTTTGCAAAGTCATTGAACCCTGAGCTCACTTACAGTCCAAAGGAAGCCATGCTGGACGAAGATGGATACATCACTTTAAATATTAAAACCCGAAAATCAGCTCTCACCTCAGGTAAGAATATCCAGAGCCAGCAATTTGGAAGTTAATTATTGAAATAAGTCAACTCTACTTCCCTTTCTCTACTAGCAATAGCACGTATAGTTTTATTTTATTTTCCTGATGACCATCCTGCACTACAGAATTTGAGTAATAGCTGCATTGGCTTAGGCAGACTTATTTAGAATATAAGCCACAAAAGATAAAAACAGGGTACGTTACATTAGGCTTATACAGTTTACTCCTAGAAGGGATAGAAACCAACAGCAGAAGAGGAAAGAATGTTTTATAACCTCATTTTCTAAGCTGTCAGCAAATGGATATGATTCTTCAATCTTGCTTATAAGAGCAAGTATTTTGTCAGGGTTGGCACAAAACAAAGCAAAGACATACAAAGCCTTAACAGTTGTATTTTGACTCAGGGATTAGTCCATTAGAAAAGGATGGATGTGTGGGATGGGAATGGGTTATACTTGATGATCACCAAAGGAACATCAGCAAAATCTGGCAATGAGGCAGTTTATATCACTCAGAAAGTCTTGAGAGGGCAGGGGTAAGGGTGATGCTGCCCCATAGCTGTGCCGTACTGCCTGCCCTTTAACATCTTTATTGTATGCCTACAGTTGACTCTGATAACTCATCTCTGTGGCGTGTGATGGCTTTGATTCTGCTGATCTTGTGCGTGGGGTTAATTGTTGGGCTGGTGACTCTGGGGATAATGTGTAAGTATTGGCTCACTGCAAAAGATTTGTTCTGAGGAAAGAAATACCTAAGGATCCTGGTGTATACCACTAAGCTTAACTGTCCTTACATATCTATTTGTTGCTACTTCAATCACCTTATACATGGCTGCCAAGACATTCCCAATAAAGGAGAACTCTGACTTTTCCCTTCTGATTCAAACCACTTTTTTGATGTATCAATTTAAATTATTTTCAAGAATTTTAAACTGGTCTTCAAGATTCCCCTCAGCCTAGATCCACACAATCTTTTCAAATTTTTTTCTCCCTATCCTGTGTATCTTCAGTTCCAGCCAATGTGGACTTTTCTATTTCACAAACACATCCTCTTTCCTGTCTTAAATTTCACTCCATTCTATTCCCTCTTCCTAAAATGCCCTCCTTCCCACTTTGTTTAATGAATGCATTTACTTTCACTCAGAAGCAGTTCATATCCCACCTACTGTATCTATTTTTTTCTTTGTATAAATCTAAAAGCCCTCCAATGTCACATTACCATCCATGTAGCTGTTGCTTGTGTGCTTGCTTATTTTCTCACAAGATATTGTAGAATCTTTTGTTTGCCATCTTTTTATTCTTCTGAATATCACAGTATTTTGAGTGCAACAAGAAATCAATATGTATTTTTAAAATAAATGGATATTTTCATATTATGTGAAAAAATTGGGACACCTGGGTGGCTCAGCGGTTGAGCATCTGCCTTTGGCTCAGGTCATGATCCTGGAGTTGCCAGATCGAGTCCCACATCGGGGGTCCCCACGGGGAGCCTGTTTCTTCCTCTGCCTGTATCTCTGCTTCTCTCTGTGTCTCTCATAAATAAATAAATAAATCTTAAAAACAATAACAGAGGTCATCCACTTCTGAAATATCAAAGCAAAGAAATATCAAAACATCTGCTTTGGGCATGCAATTTGATCATGGCATTTTCTTATTTGTGATTGTCTCCTTTACATAGTTTACCTCTTCTTTTGGATTACCATCAGGTGTCAGTTTTGCACAGTTCTTAATTTGTTCTTTATACCGCCCACTACCCAGACCCCTTTGCAGTACTCATTTACTTGTGTGTATCTAGGAAACACTTCACAGATTGACAGTTCTACTGAAATTAAAGTTCATTGAAAAGTCTTCACATCACCATTATTATCCTGATTATAAATTATCTAACTTTTTCATCTAGCTGTTACAGAGCAAAACTACCAACAAGTGGAGAATAAAAATGTCTCAGGAACACTGAACCAATTAGCAAAGCGATTCTGCCAATATTTAATAAAACAATCGGAACCAAAGAGCAATGTCCGTAAGTATGGTTTTGTAACCTTTTCATCTCCCCTCTCCCTGGAGTATTTCTGTGATATTATCTGTAGGGAACCTGGAAATCTACAGGAAACACCGACATGTGGGAAAAGCAAAAGTAAAAAGTATGGACTCCTATGCTTGGTTTCATATTAAGGCCATAAATGCAGCCCATGTGACAGAAACTGGAGATATTATGGAGATAGTTGCTATGGATTCTTCAAGCACAACTTGACATGGGAGGAGAGTAAGCAGTACTGTATTGACGTGAATGCTACTTTGCTGAAGATCACCAGCCAGAAGGTTCTGGTAAGGAGATTCCTGTGTCAAATATTTTGGAGTCATAAGGAGAAGAATCTTAAGTGAAACATTTGACTTTAAAATATATGCATACTTTTTTCCCTCATTTCTTCCAATCTCTGCTAATCTGAGAACCTCATCAAGCCCAGTAGAAATGACCATATTTAAGAGTAAAAAGGAGTAAAATGAACTAATGAGACTTAGAGTTCTGGTGTTATCTCTGTGACAAGCCATTTCACTTTTCTCAACTCCTTTAATTGCATTTACTAACTCATAAGAGAATCTGAAAGTATAAAGAAATTCAATACCATTGTAAAATATAAATAGAAATGTCATCCAACTATCACGTGAGTCCTCAGTTTCTGCTAAATTGTTCAACAGTTGAACTTGAACAAACCATGACTCAGACTCCACCTTTTCATAGACTTTTCCATAGTTTTGGGAACAACTTTATTTGAAAAATACACAGGATTTCAGTTGAAATTTTTCTACTAAACATGTCTCTTTTTCCACATTTTTCCTCTTGGACAGCTTCTAACAAAGGTTCTGTTTTGAAGTGAAATATGTTCACATTCACTCATGCACTCTCCCTTTATTATTTAAGGTAGCTTTTCTCTTTTTTGTGAATCCTGGAGCAAATCAGAAACCAAGCCTTGGAGTCTCCCTTCTGTCAAATAATAGATTCATTAAAACATTTTTTGAAAGGCAGAAATTGTTTATAGTATTTAACCGATAGCCTCCAATGTGGTAATTATTCACATTCTGTATATTAAAAATGAAAGCAAGTAGAAGATCTGAATTTGGGTTGTGTGTAGAGATTAAAATGAACTCAAATAGTCAAGCCAGTAATATTCTTTAGAACTGCTGTAATTGATCAACAAAATTGACTTATATGGGGATCCCTGGGTGGCTCAGCAGTTTAATGCCACCCTTCGGCCCAGGGCATGATCCTGGAGTTCCAGGATCGAGACCCACATCAGGCTCCCTGCATGGAGCCTGCTTCTCCCTCTGTCTGTGTCTCTGCCCCCCGCCCTCATGAATAAATAAATAAAATCTTTTTTTAAATTCACTTATACATTCCTGAGCCAAAGTAATGGACCAGACATGAGGAGATCATTCCAGTGACACTCATGATCATTTGTGTGCCTTGTTAGTCTAACTGCTGTACCACCCACTAACTTTTTTTGTGAACTGAAATTCATAGAGATGATATTCAGGTAAATAAATTAACTTTCTTCCTGATCAAGCAAAATGAGAGTACCCTAAAATCTCAACTTCAATAAGAGATTAATTGAAGACGTACAAACATGTCTTGAATCTTGCTATTCTAAGCTGATGGCAGGTTGGAAGTTTATAAATGAAAGAGGAAGTGATGTCATTTTTGAGAAACAATAGGTGAATTTCAAGTAGAATATACTTCTTATGGTGAAGTATATAATGTGGATATATTTTAAAGAAAGAACAAGAGTTAATAGAAAGATGAGGGGTAGCTCAACCTTTAAAAAAATAAGCAGTCAGGGTCCCTAGGTGGCTTAGTTGGTTAAGCGTCTGACTCTTGGTTTTGGCTCACGTCATGATTTCAGGGTCATGGGATCGAAACCCATGAAAAGGGAGGCTGCTTGAGATTCTTTCCCTCTTCCTCTACCCCTTCCTCTGCTGTCTCTCTCTCTAAAACAGATAGACAAATCTCTTAAAAATAAGCGAATAAATAAATAAAAATCAAGCAGTCAAAAGTGACTTTCTTATGGAATGCCATTCTGTGCCTCACTTTCTGTCAAGAAGCTCAAGTCATTTTTTACTTGCCATGAATGCTTTCTCACCTACCTGTTTTTCTAGGAGGTTTGAGAGTACATTTGACTCTTTCTAATTTTGTTACCCATAAATTGATTGATTGACTAATTGATTGGTTTATCTATTAATTCAACAAATATGCACTGGAACTATTCCAGTAGCTGAACCAATGCACTTAATAAAACATACAGAAGTCTCTAGATTCAGGGAACTTATAGTCTAGTTGAAGCAATAGGCAATGAACAGAACAAGTAAGTACAGTGTATCCTATAGTACGTAGTGATAATTCCTAAGTAGAAAAAGGTATAAATTAGAAAAAGCAAATGCTGTTTGTAATCCTTTTGAGAAAGACATCATATAATTTCTTTTATTCAATCAACTAAAACAAATTAATACTTCCAATGTAAATATTGTAGGCTACTACAAACTAAACTAAGCAACGAAATCAAAGTAAGTAGAACTTAAATCTAGGGAATAATAAAGTTTCACCAACAATATATTTCTTTTTTCATTTTCCTTCTCTAGTTGTTTACTACTATGTTATTTAAGAGCCATATTTGGCACACTATTTGAAACTCTTGTCTTCAATCTATGGAAGATAAGCGTGTAGAAAGGTTAGAATACCTGCTTTCTGTGAACATTTTTTTCTGTGTTCAACAAGCAATTTTTTATTCTAAAACAAAGAAACTTGGCACAATTCTAAATATCAAATATAATTAATGAGCATTAACATAGACATATAATCTTACTTGTTTCTGTTGTTCAGGATCTTATCACAAAATTTTGTTTTTACACCATTATAAGAACTGTGGAAGCAGGCTGACCATTATATATATCTGTGTTTGCAATAGAAATACATAAAGTCCAGGACTGGATTAATTCGTTGGGTTGGATTATCCCGCAAGAACCCTAATGAGATCTGGATGTGGGAAGATGGCTATGTGCCCTCCAAAGATGTGTAAGTCACTGGACATTCAGAATTCAAGGCACAACTAGAAAATTTTATTCTTGAGATCCTCTACCCTCTTGAGGACAAGTTACTTAAAAGTTAGTAGGTGGCTCTATGCCCTACTGTGTGCTATATATGCAGCAGCACACTCACTGGCATGGTACTTCTAATAAGACAGTTCTACTTAACTTACTCTCCCATTCCTCTACTCTTAATCTAAGTTACAATCCATTTCTATTCCTGATATTTTCCCCAGTCATTTCTACCCTCAAATTTACCATTGAAACATTTGTGTGTGTGTGTGTGTGTGTGTGTGTGTGTTTAGGTTGATCTGAGTCTCTTCACATATTTTTCAAACAAAATGATCATTTTTGTTATTTAATGGTTGAAAGTGATTACTTCTAGGATTCTTTTGACTTTCCAGTATTATTTTGCATACTCTTCTACCCCAGAGGTCTCCACAAATCAGGCAACCACCGCTCACAAGGTGGTTCTAATGTTCATATCATAAGGCTCCATCCTTCTACAGACAGCCCAAGCAAAGGAGGCATTTACACTGAGTATTTAATATGCTTTCCAATATCCAATCTCAAGACCTTTGCTCATCATGTATATCAAAACTGTAATGTCTCTTCAGTTAAAATTTACACTGATAACCACAACTTGTACAATCTGATCATTACTTAAATTTTCAATTAATTTATTCAACAGATATTAAGTATTTACTATGGGTAGGAGCAAAGGATAATGCAACTATAAGCAAACATCTTAGATCTTGAGCTTTATTTCCTATCATTTACTGACTCATTCACCATTTTGAAGGCAAACTGGTGAACCCTCTGTGCTTTCAATGAACTAAACTTGTTTCGCTGTCTTAGGGCTTTTGTACTTACTGTTTTCCTCTAGAATGCTCCACTTCCAGAACTCCATGATGAGCTCCTCCTTGTGATTTATGTGTCTGTTTAAACATCACTTCTTCAATGAGGTCAACTTAAATTGCACAAACTGAATTAACCTCCTTCCACCTACATCCACTTGAGTCCGTAATCAGAACCATTTCATTTCTCTTGCCATTCTCTGAAATTTTCCATTTGTTGGCTTCTTACCAATATCCTCTTACCATGATGTAACTTCCCCAGTAGAACCGACTGTGTCCTTGTTTACTCTATCAATATCAGCATACACACACAAACTTAGGCACATACTAGGTATTTCATAGGTATTTGGTGAATAAATTAAATATATACATTTTTTTGTTCTCTTGTCATAATCAGCACAGCAGAGAACATAGACAAGTTAACAGGCAACTACAATAGAATGTGCTGCCTTATCTCTGCTACCTTGTAGCATAAATCCTCATTTCAAAAGTATTTAATCAACTTACTTTTCCTTAAGCGCAGTCCCACTTGGTGCAGCTATTTGACCTATGGGGTCTCTCACCTCTTCTCTGTTGATCTAAATCCTACCCTTCCTTCAAGGCAGAACTAAAGCATTATCTTCCATGAAAAGATGAAAAAGTAAAGCTTTTCCTATCATTTCACATCCCATCCATCTCTTTCTCAGGACACCTATTTGCCTACTGCTCACTTGTTGCTTAATCACTGCTATAGTAAATTGCTATTGAGTTACTCAGATGTACATACTTTATACTCCCAAGCAGATTGAAAATTCGTCAATGATCTGAATGTGGCTTTTTGCTTTAATCCCCCTACTTTTTGTTTCCACTTTGTGCAACAAAATACTTTCACACAGAGTTTAATTGTTGACTGTTTATATAGCTTTCGAAGGAACTCATTCTATCTTTTCCATTCACAGGTTTGAGCTTTCTGGAAACGAAAGAGAAAATATGAATTGTGCTTATTTTTATAATGGGAAAATTTACCCTACCGTCTGTAAGAACAAACATTATTTAATATGTGAGAGAAAGGCAGGCATGGTGAATGTGGACGCACTATTTTAATGCAAAGAGATGTCATAGACAAGTGCTCAATTTTACAATGCAAGATCTGGATGCAGAACTCGCTAGCCATAAAATGGCTTATTTTTCCCTTTATTTCCCTTGGAGTCACCTTTGCATTATCTTTTCTAACAATACCACTTCAATATATATATATATCCCTTTATAACAAGGGATAAGATAACTTTGTTTCTTCTTTATACATCCAGAAGCCTATCTGTGAATGATCATTGGTTCTCAATTGTCCTGTTTCCATGGATTTTCTTTCTTCTTCTCTTCCATTCCTAATCACCTCAACATGGTATGATTTGGTACATTTTCAGACATAAACATATACATTTTAAATTGAAATAAGAAAAGTTAGAACTTAATTGGCTTAAGCTGTGCAAAATACCTAAATCTGAAAGACAGCATAAGGTAATGGAAAGGATACTAAACTTGGAGTAAGTAGAATAATCTAGACTGTATGATTACTTAATGTACAACCGTGGACCAATTAGTCATGTAGTCACTTTAACGTTCATTTTCTCACATTTCAGATAGAATCGCTCCCATTATTTTACAGTTGTACAATCTAATAAAACATCAGAGTCCCATGAAGGCCAACACCATGACTTTCCCATTTGCTGTTGTATGCCTGGCACCAAACACGGTTCCTGGCTCAGCAGAAACAGAAAGATAGCTGCTTCTCATTGTGTGAGAAGATTGATCTGTAAAACATTACACAATTGTGATTTGGAATCCACCTTCAGTCAAATTCAACAGCAAAGAAAATAAAGTTTCCTTCTGCACAAGGAAAACAAAATTTCTATGCAAAAAAAACTTGATGGTGCTTAAAAATAAGAAAAATACTTCTTAACAAGGTCTATAGGCAAGTTAACAAAACAGCAAGTACAAATGTTTTATCTTTTCCTGACAGTTCTATGCTTGGTTTTTGCTGAGTAATTCATGAAGAATTTATAGATATGTGGAGAGGCACTCTTTCAAAGGATAATAGGCAAAAATTGCATTTCTTTCCCACAGCTTCCCTGAAGTACTCTTTATTCTTACATTGGTGGTAACAAAATTTATAAATAAGATTCTGAAACATTTCATTTGAGATCTTTGTTAAAGCATACAGATGTTCAAATACAAATGCATAAGGTTGGGATCCCTGGGTGGCGCAGCGGTTTGGCGCCTGCCTTTGGCCCAGGGCGCGATCCTGGAGACCCAGGATCGAATCCCACATCGGGCTCCCGGTGCATGGAGCCTGCTTCTCCCTCCGCCTGTGTCTCTGCCCCTCTCTCTCTCTGTGACTATCATAAATAAATAAAAAAAATTAAAAAAAAAAAAAAAAAAAAAAAAAAAAAAAGAAAAACAAATGCATAAGGTTCTCAGTGGAAGGCTGAGACAAAGCTACAAATAGGTTTTAATATATTTTGAGAAAAATTACATTAGAACTTGCTCCCTGTGCGGCTTTTGCTAAATTACTCTGTTTCCTCACTTATGAAATGGGCTTGATATTATTACTTTACTCACAGGTAATAGTGAGGATCATTTAGTATAATATATAAAATATTGAATACAGTACCAAGCATGTAATATATATTCAATAAATATGTATTACTTACCTTTGTGCTCTAACTCTCAAAGACACTTGAATCTTTATCTTGATGTAGATTATCAATATCAACAAGCAGATTTTGGGGGGACTAAGGAAAAATAATGCAAATACTTCAGATTCTGTTTCTACTTCAAATGTCTTGAGATCTTGGCTTTTGAGGTATAGTATCATTATTTTACTGTTTTTACTTATTGACTTAGAGAAATGGAATAGGAACTAATAATTCAGAAAACCATCCAAAAACAACCAACCATATCTCTGGACTTTAGTGTTTTATTGCCCACAAACGGAAAAACATATGTTTATATGTTATTATGGCACCAGTAAATTTCAAAGAATATATCTTCATTCATGGCAAAAAAAAATGTAATTAAAAAATGTAAACCTATAGGGATGCCTGGGTGGCTCAGCGATTGAGCGTCTACCTTCGGCTCAGGGCACGATCCCAGGATCCACGATCGAGTCCCACATTGGACTTCCTGCATGGAGTCTGCTTCTCCTTCTGCCTGTGTCTCTACCTCTCTCTGTGTGTGTCTCTCATGAATAAATAAATAAAATCTTTAAAAAATATATAAACCAATCAAACCATGCCTACAAAAATTATTTTCTCTGGTACTCAGATCAAAAGCATCTTATACATGAAATTGGAATAGTACAGATTTTAATAGCACAGGTTCTGTGATAAGACCACCTAGTTTCAAATATTAACTCTTCCACTTACTACCCAAATGAACTTCAGTAAATAATTTGATCTATCTGTGCTTCAATTTACAATTAAGTTACAATATACTAATAATAGTGTTTCTGCCAGAGAGCTATTTTGAGAATCAAAATAATTCACATAAAAGCCCATTGAAACAGTGCTTGGAATGTAATGAATAATAGCAGGTAGTGCAATTAAAAACAAAAGCAATACAAGTAACATATTAATCCTTTATTGGGAGAGCCCAATGTTTCCCCCAAAGAAACTTATCAGAGAATGTATTGTATTAGAGAAAACTAGATCTTCCTGAGCTTGATATTTGGTACTGATAAAATCTGAGAGCACCTGGGAGTTAATGAAAATTCACTTTCCTGTACTCCCAACATTAGTTTTAATGCATGTTTGGTATACTTATGGTTTCTTCCTCTTTTTCTCCTCAGGATAGAAATCATTACATGATAAAGGCTACAGAGAGTTAAGTCACATTATTTTTCAGGTTAGAATCTCAGGTTGCATGAAAATCATTTGAAATATATGGAGAATTTGCTTGGATTTACCTCCTAAGATCCTCTCAGGCCCACCCTGTGCCTTGGGAGGTAGAGCTCAAATGAACAACACTTCTTGGAGCAACTTTCCTCTGGCTTACAGTTAATTTAGCTATTGGGAGGCACTCACAGTAATCAAAGGGTGAAAGGAGAGCATGTCAGGGTATTCATTTCCTTGGCTTTCTCCCTACCATGCCACATTTGACAAAGGCTGTGTGTTCTGTATCTTAGGCCATGGCCCCCATCAGACAGTCACAAGGTTCAAAGACCCTCCTCTTAACTCCTCAGGCCTAGGGGTAATAACATCATCCCAATGCATATTTCAGCACCTCTTTTTGTTCCCATTACCCCTTCCCCAAACTTTATAGACAGTGTCTTTATCCAATGCCTTTAGATTACTCTTTGAGTATGCCATTTGTTTTGCTTTGTTATAGAGATCAATCATTGATCCAGGGAGATAGCGAAACAAAAAAGAACATTGCAATTTTGCAGATTGTTGAGATTTGCAAACTATAAATTATCAAGATATGATCCTTGGCCATAAGGACAAATGGCCAATATGTGAATGATGATTAAAATATCAAGTTTCTTAATACCAAGGCTATAATCACAAGATGTGGCAGAAATGGCCATCTATCCACTAAATAATTCATGCTTCTCATTTAGAGCAAAGTAGTCATCAAAAGTTTGCTAGCCAGGCAAAAATTACATTTATCAGACCCAGCCTTTTAGAGCTAAAACAGGCATTGCATTAGTTGATGTGGACATGCTATATGTTACTTCTTGATTATGGCTTTCAAGAAGTAGACACGGATTTGCCATCTTCTCTTTTCCTTTCTAAGGGACTCCAAAGTCTCACAAGATAGAAGCCTGGGTCCCATTTGGAGGAAATCTTCCCACTAACCAGGATTACTGGAGCTAAATTGTTATGAGAGCAAGAAATAATCTTTATTGTGTTAAACAACTGATTTTTTTGAGACTTACTTGTCACAGAAACTGCATTACCCTAACTAATACAGTGGGTAAATTTATTTTAGGGGAGAAATTCCTTCCTAGCTTTTTTTTTTAAGGATAAGGATACACAATGATCTATAGCTCCTTATACCCTGGTTTGTCCAATATGAGCTAACCTCGGATCTTTGCTGTCTATGTCATCCACATTCTTCATGTTTTGTACCAAATAGAAGTGCATTTTTTTGCACCTCTATTCTTTTCATCTTGGTAATAATCCAGTGGTATAATCCACTTCAACAACTGCTGCACTTCAGAACCCAGAGCAGTAACTTACTCTACCTTAGACCCTTTCAATTCAGTTTCTTTTCTCACTTCCTACTTTAACAAGTTATACTTTGGCTTAAACTTCTGCTTTCCAGATGAAAATGCATCTATTCTATATATTAAACCCAAACATAGTTTCCCACTAGTGTGAGAAGTAGCCAATTTCAGTTCTTTCATGAGCTTGTTCCTCCCGTGAGACGAGTTATTTGTCTTAGCTTCTCATGTGGACTGCTTTACCTATCACAGCATCTCAGACATGCAGGAGGAAGAAACATACACCTCTCTTCGTTGGGATAGTCCAACACCAAGCTTTTACCAGAACCACCTATCTTCCACCAAATATTCAGGTAACCAGTTCTAATTATTCAATCCAAGACTTTGCAGTTTATGTTTTGTTTCCTGTTCTATGATGAGCCCAAGGTGATTTTTCTAAAGAAATAACCCACATATGCATGCATATGATAATGTGCATGATATGCTAATATTGAAAAAATGAAGTGATGTGGAAGAGTAATTAAAGGTGCAAAAGGAAGAGATCAATGGATTTGACAAATATATGGTAACTTTTTCCCCTGTCTCTTGCTGGAAGGACAAAGAATTCCTGGATTTGGAAGATAAATGAAAAAAATCATATATTTTTATTATTTTAGTTCCTGTATAAAATGCCCTGAAAATTATCTGACAAACACTAGGAAATAAAGAGAAAAAAAGAGGTTGAAAAACTGAAAATCTTACCAGCCTGAAGCTGTGTGCTATGGTGATCAGTCCTGGTGTTCTTCTGTAACATTTGTATTCGATTCCTATCATGTTGATAATTAATTACCACAGACCAAGAGGGTTAATACAACATAAATTTAGTATCTTAACAGTTCTAAGGATCAGAATTCCAGAATAGGTTTCATTGGGCAAAATGTTGACAGGGCTGCATTCCTTCGAGAGGCTCTAGCTAGGGGAGATTCCATTTATTTGTGTTTTCCAGTTTCTAGAGCTGCATTTCTTGCTCCGCTTGGCTCATGGCCCCTTCCTCCATTTTCAAAGCCTGCAGTTGCGCCTTCAAATTTCTTTCTGCTTCCATCATCATGTAACACCCTGACCACTAACCTCTCACTTATAAAGGCCCAGATAAAAAGCATAATGTCCCCATCTCAAGATCCTTAACTTAATACAGTGTAAAGTCAGTCTTTTTTTGCCACAAAAGGTAACATTTACAAGTTCCAGAAAGTAGGACATGGGCATTTGGGACAGGGGCATTATTCAGCCTACCACATAATCCAAAGATAAGTTTTATTTTTTCTCCGATTTGTGTTAAGAATATAACAAACCACACATTCTTCATTTTTCTTTCCTGGATAGATGCAAAATTACCTGGGGTGGAGGGGATGTATTCCTCATCCAAAATTGTATGTTTAAAAGAAATATCTCAGAAACAGTCATGTTCAAGTGGCACTGAAAAGGGATGATGTGCCATAGCATTTCTACTTTCAAATATGAAAGCCTGCTACCTGGTTTGCTATAATCTCTAAAAGATTGTCGGAATAGAATATAGGTAACTAGTTAGTAAGATTGTAGCACCATAAGAGGTAAGAGGAGTATGTTACTTAACCTCTTGGATTTTACATCTTTCTAAATCAAAGGTGTTCTGAGTTTTAACTTGCATTTCAAAAAGTTGGAGTTCTTTTTTCCTGTTATCACAGTTCCCATGGCCTCAAGGATTCTTGAGTAAGAATACTAATTCTTTCTTTCATTCAGTCTAGTTTTATCCCAACCCATTTCTCTCATCTACTTTCTCTAACTCACTGTCATTGCCCCATCCTACTCCAGGAGCATGGTGTCTGGTGACAGTGATTACATGTATCCTCTGCGTGGGCTCAATAGCAACCTCTGTTTTCTTGGGCCTCAAGTGTAAGTACACAAGGATATCTTCAAAATAATCTATATACATATATTTCATATACTTTATACACAATTATACATTACAAACCTACATATATGCTGAATATAGCTTTTTTTTAAGGGTTTAATTTATTTATTCATGAGAGACAGAGAGAGAGGCAGAAACACAGGCAGAGGGAGAAGCGGGCTCCAAGCAGGGAGCCCGATGTGGGATTCGATCCTGGATCCCAGAATCACGCCCTGAGGTGAAGGCAGACGCTCAACTGCTGAGCCACCCAGGCATCCCTGCATATACCTTTATATACAATTCTGTTTATGTATATCATTATAAATAAAATGTCATAATTTATAAATAGAGAAACAATTAGAAACATGTAAATGCATATAAGTGATCTAAAATAATGACTTACTAATTTTTTTAAGATTTTTTTTTTTTTATTCAAGAGAGAGAACATGAGACTGGGGAGGGATAGAGGAAAAGGGAAAGGGAGAAGCAGACTCCCTGCTAAGCAGGGAGGCCGATAAGGGGTTTAATACCAGGACCATGAGATGATGACCTGAGGTGAAGTCAGATGCTTAACCGACTGAGCCACCCAGACCCCCCAAGTGTTCCTAATTTAAATTATGGGACATTTATATAACTCACAAAGCACTTGTATGTCACTTTTAATAACATTTAATGTTCATTTGCATGTTTTTTAGCCCAATTCTAATGCTGTAGGTCTCTTTGGGGAAAATAATGCAAATAATTACCTATTATTATGATTCAATTTGTGAATCATATTAGTATGCTAAAGGAGGCAATTTGCAGGATTAAGTATAAAGCTTTCTTTTCTAAAACTGTATGTATTCTAAACTTATTTTTATGCAGATTATTTTAGTAAGTCTTTCACTTTACATTAGGCAAAGTACAAATTAATAAGTTTAATGCAAATCTAAGCATTTTATGTGGGCCATATTTAATCACATTTATTTCCTTTAGTTTAAATTTAAGACATGTTTTCATATCTGGCAAGTGAAACTTCTATAAAATATAATTACAGGGCTATGATTCTAAAAAATAAACAAAAAAACAACTAATAACTGCATTATCATTCATGCTAGTACTAAGAAGGTTAGAAAGACAGAGATAAAAATTATAGTTCAGATAATTCTTCCTTTTCATATGCTCTGGCAAAGCATTTGTTTATGTAGAAGACTAGCAATGAGGGAGAATTATGAGTTCTACAATGAGAAAGAGATGGGTTCAGATTTACTTTCACAAAATACAAGAAACCTAATCTTGTTCATATTAGTTGTGAGTTTATTTTCCTGATTCTTCTTAGAAAATTGATTTAAGGATTACTAGAAGCTCAATAAAGAATTGTTACCTTGTCTATCATCTCAAAAGAAATTTTACTGCTCACAGCAAATGTTAGCACTTCCAGAAAGCTTTCCTTATCTCACTCTACTCTCTTTGTGCTTCATATAAAAATGCATTATTTAAACCAAATCCAAGTCTTTTTTTTTTTTAAGTAACTCACATTTAAATATATATTTATCAAACAGACACACTGGAAATAGATGCCAGAGTTGAAAGAGAACTAACTGATAAATCAATTAAAATCTAATGATTCAGTTTCTTTTCTAAAATCTGGACACTTTGAACAGAATATTGTTGAACTCCATTCTAATGACAGTACAAGAATTCATATTTTTTTAAAGATTTTATTTATTCATTTATGATAGACATAGAAAGAGGGGGTGGGGGGCAGAGACACAGCTGGAAGGAGAAGCAGGCTCCATGCTGGGAACCCTATGTGGGACTCGATCCCGGGGCTCCAAGATCAGGCCCCCCGCCAAAGGCAGGCGCTAAACCACTGAGCCACCTAGGGATCCCCCAAGAATTCATATTTAACTGGCATTGCAAATATTAAAAGATATGGTTTAAATATCACACCGATATAATAAATTTCAATGCTGCTTTATAAATATGAACTACCTGGGGTTAGAAGATAAAACAAATGAAGTTTATAAAGAACATTTTCAATTAAAAACAAGATTATCTAAAGATGCAATACTTCAAGTAATATTATTAAGTAATTGGGATATAGAATATGTCTTTATATAAAAATGAACCTATAGTTTCCAATCACCAATTATTACATAGCCAAAAAACACACATAGTACATACTAAGGGTGTTTGTAAAAGCATACTCTACATCTTCCATGTCCTCAAGAAACTTGCTGTCAATATAATTTTAATTTTGTTTTTCTCTCTGTATAGTTCATGAAATCTGTTTAGATAAATTATGACAATCATGTTCCTGACAAACTCTGGGTTATTTTAAACTATACTAATTATTTTTGACCCAGAAATCCCACTTTTGGAAACTTTTCCTATAGATAAACCTACACATATAGCAACGGGGAATAAAAAAAATAGTAGGGACTCAAATGCCTATCATTTAAGGGATCATTTAAATTAACAATAGTACAATATTACATCCACACCATGGAATACCATGAAACAAAGAGGAGAAAAAGAAGGAAAACAAAGAGAAACAGAAGGAGGAAAAGAAAAGAAGGGAGGAGAAGAGAAAGAAGAGGAAATAGAGAAGGAGGAGGAAGAAGAGGAGAGAGGAGGGGAGGGGAGAAGGAGGGAGAGGAGAGAGATGGGTTTTAAAAGGGCGGGGGAAGCAACAGCAGTAAAAAGCAGGTGCTCTCTATGGACTGATACATAAATGTCTTCCGGATACATCCTTAAGTGAAAAAAGCAACTTCTAAAGTCATGTATACAGTACACCACAATTTGATTGAGAACAAATATTTTCTTCATATGTCAGGTAATACTGGAAAGATATATAAGAAGTAACTAAAAATGGGATCAGGAGGAGATATATGGTGACAATATCAGTGTTTACTTTTTGTTGTTTTTTAATGTTGTAATCCCATGGAATGTATTAAAAAATATTTTTAACTTCCAGAACAAAAGTTGGGTGAAGAAAATATTTCAATGAAGATAAAGAAAAGCTAGCCAGAAAATAAAGTATTTAAAACTTGGGACGCCTGGGTGGCTCAGTGGTTGAGCTTCTGCCTTTGGCTCAGGACATGAACCCGGGGTCCTGGGATCAAGTCCCATTCAGGTTCCCCTCGAGGACCTGCTTCTCCCTCTGCCTATGTCTCTGCCTCTCTCTCTGTATCTCTCATGAATAAATAAATACAATCTTTTTTAAAAAGTATTTAAAACTTTCAGTTATTTCTGGGACATACTTACAAATAAAAGTTTTGGCTTTCTTTTGTTGTGTGTTAATAAGTATAAATACTTTTCAAACTTTTAAATATCACTATACCAATGTAAAATACTTTTACCATTGGCTTTTGTTCAAGTATAGTGACTTTCATTTTTGTGCTACTGATACTGTCATTTTTTTTAAAGATTTCATTTAATTATCTGAGAGAGAGTGGAGAGAATGAGCAGAGAGAAGGCAGTGAGGCAGAGACAAGCAAACTTCCCACTGGGAAGGGAGCTCATGGTGGGTTTTGATTCCAGGACCCTGGGATCATGACCTGAGATGAAGGCAGATGCTCAACTGACTGAGCCAGCCAGGTGCCCCCCAAAATTGTCATTTACCAAGGTCATCTTATACATTCTCAAAATATTCTTAGGACTTTTGTTAAGTAGAACTAGTTATAAAAACAAAAAGGTTGTGTTAAGAAACAATTTTGTGTACTTCAAACATTCCTGTTTGTCCTTCCTAGTTATAGATTATGTTACAGCCAGTAGATTTTGAGCTATAAAAATCATGTTTAATTTTTAATAATTATTTTATCTTAATCATCATTCCATTTTAACAAAGAATATGAAATGTTTTTTCCATGAAAATTTTCATTGTAAAAGTCAATACTAATATTTAAATTATATATATAATAATGTACTATATACATTATAACACATATAATGTATGTAATTTAATATACATAGTAGAAAAAAGGACATGTTTCTCACAAAGGGTAATGAATGGAAATCTATATCCTGTTTAAAGTATCATGGTAATAAAGTAATGAATGAGTTAATTATAAATTATTCCTATATACCATCAAAAGTGCATACATAGATATCTGAAAATAAAATAACTGGTAAAAATTAATCATGTTACATTGATATAAAAGGATACACTGCAGTAATTTAAAGAAGTCTTTTAGAACTATTGTTATTAACATGGAGATATGGTTATGCAATATTTTGCCATGAAATAAGATGATTAATAAGTCAGTAATGGAAAAATACAGTCTCATAAACATTGTATGTAAAATAGATGTGTTTTTTACATACACATATGGAAAAAGTTTCAATAGATATAAACTATTAGCAACTGTTATTTGAATGGTAGGTTTCAATGTAAGTAGGAGTAATTTCTTATTTTCTTCCTACTATTTTATATTTTCTATTTGTCCTACCATATGATTTATGCTAATTACTTTCTATTTTAAAAACTCTATAGTGCAAAATATTTTCTAAAAAGTCATATTTTCCCTTTATTTTTACTGTTCTTTTTCATTTTCTTAATTCATCAATTAGATATATCATATAACATGATATAAAAAATGCTCTTATTTTGAGGGCTTTAAAAACATTTGTTTTATATTCCCCTAAGTAAATACACTTGAATCTTTGTTCTTCACTTGTTGCAAATTGATTACAAGCAGAACACCAGTAAAGATACAATACCTTGCTTCCCATTTAGGGGGAAACTAAAGAGAAGTCTCCTTTCCCTTTCTCCAATTTTATTACAGCTTTATGTAGTACAACCTTTTCAGGTAGTAATAAACAAACAGAAATAGACTCAAGAATGTAATTAATCTAGAAAACATCAAAATTCAAAATTTTGGAACAATACTTCAAATTCCTAAAAGGGAATTTCCAAACATACCAGTTTATAAATAGAATAAATAAATAACATCACTCTCTTACTCCCCACTCTGGTTACATTCAACCTTTCGCTAAGAAGAAGGAACATAATCCAAGCCACTAGCAACCAGGATTACTGATAGATAAGGCATATTCATCCATTGTCCATAGCTCTTGAGCAAAACGTAGAAGAGGATGAGAGTCCTAAAGTATATTGAGAAAGATTAGCATATGTGTAATAGTAGACCCAAGTGTAGAAGACAGAGAGAGTTAGACAAAAGTAATATTATTTTAAGACTTATTACATGAATATTTTCCCACACTGATTAAAAATATGAAGCAACAGATTCAAGGAATTCTATAAAAGCCAAACAGCATAAAGAAAGTCAATATCTCAAAAAAAAAAAAAAAAAAGTCAATATCTATGTTAAAAAATATTTAATAAAATAGGAATTGATACTTTATAATATGATTTTTTTTTAATTTTTATTTATTTATTAGTCACACACACACACAGAGAGAGAGAGAGAGAGAGAGAGAGGCAGAGACACAGGCAGAGGGAGAAGCAGGCTCCATGCACTGGGAGCCCGATGTGGGATTCGATCCCGGGTCTCCAGGATCGCGCCCTGGGCCAAAGGCAGGCGCTAAACCGCTGCGCCACCCAGGGATCCCTATAATATGATTTTTAAAAAGAACTGATTTGGGGTGCCTGGATGACTCAGTCGGTTAAGTGTCTTCAGCTCAGGTCATGATCCTTGGGTCCTGGGATCGAGCCCTGCATTGGGTTTCCTGTGTAACAAGGAGTCTGCTTCTCCTTCTCCCTCTGTCCCTCTCCCTGCTTGTATTCCTGTTCTCTCTCTTTATCAAATAAATAAATTTTTAAAAAATATTTTAAAAAAGAACTTATTTAAAAAGCTATTCAGATTTATAGGTAAAGAACTATAAAAAATGTAAAAATAATATGAAAACGGGAGGACTGCCCTTGCCAAATATTAAAATAAATTATAAATCTAGAATAATGAAGCCTATGCGGTATTGACATATGAGTAGATAAGCAAGTAGATTAAATATAATTAAAATAATATAAATATATCAAAGTAGTTTATTGAAAATTACAGTAAGCTAAAGATGGCAGTTAAAAGAGGATGAGGAGTGGGTTGTTCAGTAAATGATATGAGAGCACAATGTAGCCATCTAGGGAAAGAATTTGGAAGTCATATCTTATACATTCCAACAAAATAAATTCCAGCTACATCAAAATATGAAAGTGAAATATATTTATAAAAATATAATCTCAGGTGTAAGACATTTGCTGAAAATGACTCAAAAAACATCTGATGTATGTGGTGGGGTGAACTACCGAAAGCAAAATCAAAAGACACTGGGAGATTCATGGCTCATATCATGCATTACCAAAATGTTAAGTGCGGTAACAGAATCAGTTAAATAGGAATGGAGAAGAAGATTCACAGGACTTGAAATGACAGTGCTGACAAATCTACATTTTATTACAAGAAAAGGATACAGTTTAAGAACCACATTAAGGTAAGGATATGGTCTGAAGAGCCCGGGTGCAAATAAGCACTTTGTCTTCCCTCTGTAACTGTCCTCTCAGATGTGAATTCTCTCTTGAGTCAGGAACACAGAGCACTTTGGTAGCAGGGAACCCAAGATGAGTCTTGCTTGGGTATTTTTTTATTATGCTGACCACATAGCCATATTTCTGCCAGGTAATCAGCTTCAACAGCAGAGCCTACTCAGAATCTCCTTGTGACCAGGGGCAAATCATCATTCATATGGCATCAATAAACAATGCTGACAAGCCAGGATCATCTGACCAAAAAATCCTCAGACTGATGATTACAAAGTTATATACTATTATTCAGTATGTCTCATACTTTGTCCAGAGGTCAGTGCCAGGCAGGAACTTTAGAAACACTGCTCAAGCTGATCCCGGACCTGTTGGGATGAATTCTCATAGCACAATAAGGACCTCATCTAAAACAATAACGAAAAGACTAGAAACTCAATGAAAAAAATTACAGCATGTGATTATATAGGCCATATATAACTATACACTTCATAGAAAAAGAAATGCAACTGACCTTTATATGTATGAAATAAAATTTCAACACCAAGAGTAAAAATGGAAATGCAAATTCAAATGATATTGAAATACCACTTCCAACAACCTACATGAAGGTAATTTGGAAATATCTATATACAATTTAAATGCACATAAACTTTGACCTAGCAACTTCCCTTAAAAATATACTTGCATATGTGTGAAATTATGTATGATTAAGGTCCTTTATTACATTATTTATTTCCGGAATACCAAAAGATTATAAATTGTCTAAAAGTTAGTAGAGAATGACTAACATAACTCATGGTATACCCTTATAATGGAGTCTGATAATGTTAAAATAAAAGAACGAGAAAGCTCTTTGTATACTGATACAGAATTATGTCCAAAATATATTTAAGTGGTAAGATAAAATATGAAAAACCATATAAGTAGGTTGTTACTATTTGTTTAAAGAGAAGAGGAAGCATTTTATATTCATTGGTTGATAAAATTCAAAATATGTATGGAAGAATAAAAAAGAAATTCATAAGCCTGACTGCTCTGGGGAGTGGAGTTGGGTACATCCATCCAAGTGGCAAAGGGGATTTTTCCCCTGTATCCTTTGAAGTTTTTGATTCTTGAACAGTGTCAACTTTATTTTTTTATATTTTTTTAAAGATTTTTATTTATTTATTTATTCATAAGAGACACAGAGAAAGAGAGAGGCAGAGACATAGGCAGAGGGAGAAAGAGGCTTCATGCAGGGAGCCTGATGCAGGACTCCAGGATCCTGGGACACCCTGGGCCAAAGGCAGGCGCTAAACCGCTGAGCCACCCAGGGATCCCTGAACAGTGTAAACTTTAAACAAAAACTTAGTGCAAACTAAAGTCACAAGATAATCAGTAATCTATAGTTGTCCTTACTCTGCATGGAAGAATTATTGTGTTGTAATTTGTCAGTATTTTTAATTAAGAATTATTGTTATTGTTTGAAGTGTTCCAGGTATCTACCATTGCAATGAAACAGCAAGAAAAGCTCATCCATCAGGACAGAGCACTGTTGAATTTCACACAATGGAAGAGAAACCATAACCTTCAGATGAAATATTGCCAAACCTTGATGCAAAACTCTTTCAGTTCAGGTAATTGATACAAAATCAGTTTCCATGGTGCAGATACAAATATGGGCACCAATTCCTCAAAAGAAACAGTGGCACTCATCTTACTGTCTACAAAATTGCAGACAGAATTTTAAATTAGGAGAGACATCTTTTGATCCACACTCCAGTTCAATGTTATTTATATGTTTATATACTACAATAGTATGTGGAGAATACTGAGATCTCAAGAAATGCAGATTTACAAAGCAGAGTTCAACTCTTTTTAAAAATTCTATGAAATTACTTCAAATTTATCTTTTACATTTTTTACTAGAATTTTAAACCTAAGACAGCCTTATTTCTACGTGTTGCATAGAAATACTTTGTCAAGTATTTTATGGTTGCTTAATTGATATTAATGATCCCTGTAGGATACCATTTAAATAATTACCAATGAAAGGTCAAAAACCTACCTTCTAGTTGAAATTTAGCTAAAAAAATGTTTACAGAATCAATGTGTGCCCAACAGTGTTTTTAAATATAATAGACTTTTGCATGCATAAGTTAGGCCCACCTCTGAGCCATTAACCTTGAGACAATGGCAATAATTCATTTTGGAGATCTACAAATAATATATCTCCAATTTTTCAGCTGCTTTTGTCAACACCACTCTTGCTATAACTTTAACAATAGTTAAGACACTAATTAGCATAGATTCCAAACAAAAGAAATTGAAAAGCTTTGGAAAAGGACAAACATTATATGGTCTCATTCATTTGGGGGAATATAAAAATCAGTGAAAGGGAATAAAGGGAAAGGAGAGAAAATGAGTGAAAATATCAGTGAGGGTGAAGTGGGCAGGGGGTTGGGGTGACTGGGTGATGGGCACTGAGGGGGGCACTTGGTGGGATGAGCTCTGGGTGTTATGCTATATGTTGGCAAATTGAATTCCAATAAAAAAAAAGTTTAAAAAAAAGAAATTGAAAAGTTTTAAACAACTCAACAGCTGACCCTGAACAACGATAATGAACTATTTGTGACCTTAGATAGAAGGCCTCTCTCTAGAAATTAGGATCCTGGAAATTTCATTGTCTTTCCCTCTGTGCAAGAAACACTTGGTTGGTTCCCCTTTTATACTCTTGAGCACAATTCTTTTGTGAATACATTCTTTCTTAAGACAGATTTCATAGAACTGATTAAACAATATGGCTTACAAATAAGTTATACCTGAGTCCTGAAATAAGCTTATTGGTCACTTATGTTTTTCTTCAGTTTTCTTCATCCACATATTTCAAATCACTTCTCAAAGTGCACTGTTTGTTCTATGCATCCTATAGGAAACATTTTCATATTTAACTCTCAGAATTTATACATCAACTTGAAACTTATTATTATCTTGCCTGATGGCCCAGTATATATTCCAACTAAAGTGGGCCAGTAAGATTTACAGACATGGAACAATAAGCTAACAATAAAGACTATCTGTGTTGTAAACTTAAAAAGATGAAGAGTTATAAAAATAGAGTATTCAGTTCCACTATTATAGAAAAGGAACAGTTTGGGAAAAATATTCTGAAATTAATTTTGTCTTAAACTAATTCTTACAGACCTAGTGCAGTTGGAAATAATTATATAAAACTTATTGTGGTAAGTATTGCCTCATCTGAACCATTTGGTTGCAATGTTCAGCTTCACTGGGGGTGAGACAAGGGTTTCTTTTGAGGAAATGTGCTGCTGATATTATTATAATAACTTTAACAAAGTAAAATGTTTATATTCAAAGCCCACAACTGTAGCCCTTGTCCTGACAACTGGATTCAGAATGGAGAAAGCTGTTACCATGTCTTTGAAAACTGGAAAATTTGGCACACCAGTAAGGAGGACTGTTTGAAGGAGGGCTCTAATCTTCTACAAATAGACAGCAAAGAAGAAATGGTAAACACCATCTCATAGTTTCATGTCATTCTGAAAATACCCTGATACCCATTAAAAGAAAGGACTGATTCTAATTAGATAGGATTTCTTAATATTCTATAACAGTAGTATATTTATTGTATATAATAAGGGTTTAAAAGACACAAAGTAGGAATGACCAAGGTTTGTTTTCCTTTTAATAGGACAAACAATAACAACAAGAAAACCAGGACGTGATCCAGAAATCCAGGGGAATATGTTAGTGATACGTCCTTTGTTTATCAGAAAGGAGAGGGAATAAAGGAAATATCATTTTGTCACTTGTTAATCCATCCCAAGATATACATCCATTATAATTGTATATTTGTTACAAATTTGTTATTTTCAATGATGTAGGGAAGTTAACAGCCAATAGCAATTTTGTAATAAAAAGAGAAAAAGTATAAAAAGGGAGATGATGTAATGAAATGGCGAGGTCTATAAAAATAAGCATTTGCTAAATGAAATGTTTAGTTGACATTAAGCTTAGTTTACTAATATCCTAACAAACGGTGCTTTCCTGAAATCATTTTTATCCATAAATATGTATGAAGTAGAATACAGTTACACATTTCTGACCTTATTAAAATATACACTTGTTATACTCAATAATTAGTTAAAGTTCATTTTTCCAAGAATAATGAGAGAACAATTTAAGGATATGTTAAAGATATGGAGTAAACTAAGGCCACTTGGACTTATAGCAATGATAGGTTTACACTATTCTGTGCAAATTTGGTGACAAAAGTTAAGTGTTTTTTTCTGACAAAATATGCCTGTAGTTAAGTTTCCTCTGGAATCTCCCAAACTATTTCTCATATTGAAAAATATTGGGAAAGAATGATCTACATGGTCTATGATGTCAAGGATATTTTTATTTTTCCTGGTAATGAAGGTTCAGTATAACATCCTGTATTGACATATATTATCTGCCCAACTCTGGATCTGTTAGGTTTATTTTAATACCAGACACCTATTTTCCCCATAGTCCTTAACACACCATCTATCATATGGCAATAAAAAAAAATCTATAAGATATATTTCTTCTTTAAAACCCTCCCTCTTGAGACACCTGGGTGGCTCGGTGGTTGAGCATTTGCCTTTGGCTCAGGGCATGATCCCTGGGGTCCTGGGATCGAGTCCTGCATTGGGCTCCCCGCAGGGAGCCTGCTTCTCCCTCTGCTTGTATCTCTGCCTCTCACTCTGTGTCATAAATAAATAAATAAATAAATAAATAAATAAATAAATAAATAAAATCTTTAAGAAATAAATAAATAAAACCCTTTCTCCTATTCTTTAGCTCTCAAGTCCCCATTAATGTCTGTCTAGGTAAAATGCCAAACTTTGTATTTCATGATAGTTTATTGTTTTCCCCTCAGCTCACTGTTCAGGTCTTGTTTCTTCTAGGACTTTATCACTGGCGGCCTGAAGAAGGTCAAAAGTGGCTTTGATTACTGGGTGGGACTGTCTCAAGATGGATTCAGCAAACCTTGGCTTTGGCAAGATGGTTCCTCTCCCTCCCCTGACCTGTAAGTGTCTGAGGGAAATGTGACAAGAAAAATTAGGAACATGAGGGGATTCCAAAGTTCATTTTATTTTACACCTCAAATTTTCTCCAGAAGACATAGCCAGCATGATCATTCCACAGGCTTTTGATTGGAATCAAAACTGAGGTAATTTAAGAGTAGCTTCATGGTTTCCAAGTCTTCCTCCTTTCGGTCCTGCTGCCATGATGCTCTAGCACATTCACAACAAAATTTGAGATGCTGAATGAACAATATAATTTTCACAGACATTTCCTGTATATCATTTAATGGCTAGAGAATGCTAGGAGAAAAAAGTTATAGGAACTATTAAGAGATTTCCCTGTTAAGCTTTTTACTTTGATTTATTTTTCCCTATTAATTTTTTTAGATAGAACTAGGAAGACTGGTGAACAGGATTAGGTGCTTTAGTATTCTGAGAATTAAGAGTCAGGAAAGAGATCCTACATTACAGCTTATTTTTATGTATTTGTTTTTATAAGATTTTTTGATATTATGTCAACATATTTTTTATTGAGAGAAAACAGTTCTGTTACTGAAGAAGGAGGGTGCTACAGGAGGGTACCGTATTAAAACAAAACAAAACAAAACATAAAAGCTACCCACCTCTCACCAGTTACCCTAACGTCAAATCCACTGACTTGCTTCTCCAGGTCGCCAGTACAGACATTGCAATCAACTAACCAGCTCTGTGGATATCTAAAGGACAAGTTCCTTTCTTCTGCTAACTGTAGCATTTGGAAATATTTTATCTGTGAGAAGTATGCATTGAGATCCTCTAACTGAAAAAAAAAAATTGTACTTGAAGAGATCTATTATGAGAGTATGTTGCATAGGTCATTGGAAAACCTGCCACAAAATTCTAAGAGCAAGTGCAGAAGTAAACTTATGTGTGGGCTACTAAACTCACTACCTGCCCTCAAAACCTATCTCTACATTTACACTTGGTAGTTTTCTTCAATACTTTCCAGGCCTTTATTTGATATTGTTTAATTTGCCAAGAATAAAATCAATTTATAGCCTATAGAGAACAAAATACTGAAAGGAGAGAACAAAATGAAGAAAAATAATTTCTTTGTACTTTTTAAATTTTATAGCCTATAGTGACTATAAACTCTGCTCAAAAATCTATAAGCCACAGGGGAGATGATACATTTCTAGCCATTTTTTTAAACAAATAAACAAATAAATAAATGTGGCCTTTTATTTAAAGTCTCTACCTGCCAGATTTCTATGCATTTTCTCTTTTAAACCAGTAGGATGGTAGGACAGAGAGATGGATTTTCGAATTAAAAGGAAGACAGGCAGCTATACTGTTTTCCACATGGCTGCACTAGTGTGCCTTTCCCACAATAATACACACAGGGATTCCTTTTTCTCCACATCCTCACTAATGCTTGTTGTTTCTTGAGTTTTTTTATTTTAGCCATTCTGACAGGTATGAGGTGATATCTCACTGTGGTTTGGTTGCATTTCCCTGATGATAAGTGGTGTTGAGCATCCTTTCATGTGTCTGTTAGCCATCTGGATGCCTTTTTTGAAGAAGTAACACTCAGGCACTTTCAAGTGCATCTCCTGTTCTTCAATTTCTTCACTGTAAAATAATTATAGGACTTATGTCATATTATTATTTGAAGATTAAATTATGAATGTATGTTAGTGCCTTTCCTAGAGTTTGACACTTTATCAATACCATTATCTGGAGTAAATCACCTGTCATCTCTAGGCATCAACCTTATTTGGGTAATCCAGATAAAAATGACTCTTTTCCCTACTCATATTATAGGAATATTGAGAAGATAAAGTTTATATGCAAAATGTTAGCAGCTGTCAGGACAGAGTACCTGTTTTAAAGTTAATGAATCTCCTCAGACAAATCTATAGATGATCTATATCCTAGGTCGGCAGGCTCCTTGGACATAGATTAGCTTGCTCCCAAGAGATAGGAGATATTAAAGTGTCTTGCAATTTATAGGAAGGAAAAAATCACTAATTATTACTGTATTACTTTTCTACCACTTACCATCCTTAGAATAACTTACTACACAGTAAATTCTCATCAAATACCAGCTAAACTCAATATAATTTTAATTAATCTCATTTTTCACAAGGAGTAGTTAAGCTACATTAGAATCTCATATTTCTTTACAATAAAGATACTGTTAAAATAAAGTAAAATAAAACCTAATTCACTGAGGCAGTGGAAATCATTTAAATGAACCTAGAAGTCTATTGTAAAAAGTGACCTCTAAAGGCTAAGGTCCTTTAAGGAGGGAAAAGGCATGTTTTTTTTTTCTTTTTCTTTTTAAATTATTTTTTTCTTTTCTTTTTTCTTTTTTAATTTACCCTTGACCTGGAGTTGAAATGGTGGACCTTTCAGTAAAAGGGATTTTTCTCTAATTTTCTGCTGAACCTAGGAAAAGAAAATAGCACAGAAAACACAGTATAAGTTGAGTCTTGTGTTTGGCTTTCACAGCTGACACCTGGCAGCTGAATATAATAACTTGGAATGAAGGAGAAACAATAAAAATTTTTAGTAGTAGAAACTGTTTGTCTTCAAGATCCTTCAGAGCATTGTCATGGAAGTATGTTTAGAGAAAGGATAGGAAGCATTTAATAACTCTTTTAAGAAAAAGTACAATGAAGCAAAAGGCAAACATCCTTTGGCTGATGTCATCCCAGCAATATATGATTCTCAAGTCAGAATCTTATCAACAGCGCAGCTGGTATAAACTCCCACAAATTTCCTCAGTGGCAATGCTGCTTTTCATATAGCGAATATGGATGGAAGATTTTTTTCTTACAAGTTACTTGGGTCCAAACTATCAGGGTCTTTTTCCAGGCGCTGGTAAGAGTTTGGGCCTTGGCACTGGGCTAACATGTTTTAGATCTTGGTCTCACCAAGAATTAATTGGATATCTTTGATCCATCTCATTGAGATCAAAGTTAACTTTTAAAAAAGGGGGTGGGAAGGAAACAGAAAAATCTATTCTACAAATGTAAAGAAGCTGTGTTATATGCTATGGCTAAAGTGCATTAAGTGTGTAAAAAAGAAAACAAATTAGAATAGTATTATTGATAGAATAATAAAACTACTAGATCCTAAAAATTTATTCATCCAATGAACCTTGTAAAAATGTATGCTTTAAATCAGATTATGATTTTTTTGTATTCTTCAAAAAGGACAAGAATTCCTTTGCAAAGTATTTGACCCCCTCAATATTAAGGCCAAAACTGAGGCAATCTGCTAGATTCTTCCACTTATTTCATAATTGCTTCTGTCCCCAAAGAAAAAGCTCCCCTTATTCTTCACACTCTTCCTGCTATTAAAGAACCCATGACCTGTTTCCTGTTGATAAGTTTTAAGAGCTGGTTCAGTATCCTCAGGAAAAGAAATAGCTCACTGTGTACCGCAGGGAACTCCGATCTACCAGGAAAGCCTCATTTGACTTTTCCTGAAATTTCTTCAGAATTACCTAAACACACAAGAGCCTGGAAGAGAAAAGTTCTTCTCAAGCCAAAAATTAATTCATAGGACACTACTCTTTGATTCTCCATGGAAAAATGTTCTCAGCAAATCACGTCATGATTATTTCCTATTCTTAAATTTAAAAAAGTTTGTGAAGAAAATGTGCCATACTATTGTTTTGCACTTTGAGATATTTGCTCATATTGTAATTAGTGTTGTGAGTTTTGTTATACAGATGATGGGATTGAGGGTAAAGATGGAGAGAAATAATGTCAAGAATAGCAAAAATGTCAAATAAATGCTATTTTTTTCCTCTTCACTATCTAAAGTGACACTTCCTCAGGTGGCAGATTTGTGGGAATACTTTAAATACTATACAACATCCACTCTCCTGGCACCTAGACTCTTTAAAGCAATGGCATTTAAAGAGACACTTGTCATCCAAACCTGAACTAGACTGCAGTTATGTAGGATGCCAGGAGTCAACACATGTGCCTTGTCCCTATTTGCAACCTAGTCCACAAAGTCATTTGACTTTGCTTATGTGAACCACATTTTCTTCCTGTAGTAACAAGACTTAAATTACACTTAATTTCTTAGCTGAAGTCCTAATCCACCTTTCTTGTTACATGCTTATTATATAAAATGCATTGATTAAATATCTGCTCTCATCATAGAAAATATTTGACAATATCCACAGCTTCCGAATGTAAGTGACTTTCTATAATTAACTGAAGAATACAGGTCTCCAAAAAGGGTTATTTATGTTTGTGTGTGCTCCTTTATTTAAAAAAAAATTACTAAATCCTTTTACGTATTTTTAATATTGGATTATAAAACTAATTTCATATTTACTTCATTTCAGCTAACAATAGCACCATGAGAAAATTATAAACATTTCCACTTTATACTTAATGAAATAAGCTTAATGAAGTAAAGTGATTTGCCCAATAATAGATCAAATTATGGGACCTATAACTCTCATTTTATGACCACAAATAGAGTTCTTTTTGCATGACACAATAAATCAACACAGAATTTGTTCAACACTGAAGAAATTTCATAATTAATCAACAGAAAATTGAAAGGAAAATTCATAAGGAAGAAATCCACAAGCAGTGATTGCTACATAATGCAGTCTTATGAAAATGAATAATACAGAAATGTTCTCTTTATCATGTTTGCTAATTTAATGTCATTTCACCATGTGATAGATGTTTTCTGAAAATAAAACTGAAGCACCCTAGTTTTCATTGCTGAAAAATAAAGGTTTATAGTAGATTATCATCACTAGCATTAAACCCCTAAAATTGATTTCTCTATAAATCAACAGTCACTGGTTGTGATGGTGTTATTTGCAGTGAGTGCCCCCTGTGATGACCGTGCATATGGGTATCCTGAGAAAGGAGGTACCTATAACAAGGAGCCAGTGATGTGCGCAGATATCACAGTCTCTCTTCCACTTTCCATGACCTGATTGGATAACTCATCTTATTAAAATTTTATTTACTCATCTTTCGGTATGTGCTGATGACAAACTTGCCTTTTGAAGAACATCTCTACACAGAAATTTTCCCAGAATCTATTCTCAAATCACACACATTTCACATTATTTACATTTATTATTATTATTAAATCTTTAGTACCTGGAAGGCATAAACATGAATCAGATGGAATAGGAGCTGAAACTTATTATAGACCTTCATGAAGAGACTGACTTTTGCTCTCGTCTTCAGTCTTTCTGAAGGAGCATCGAGGACAGTAATTTGGATATGGTACTGAGCTGAAAATATTTCTTTCCTGGAAGAAATTCCTAGAGAAAGGACACAATCATTGGAGTTTCTTTGAGAGAAAGAGAGAGAGAAATTGAAGTTGTGAGTTGGAGGAAGGTGGATAGAGGGAGGGGAGAGATAGAATCTTAAGCAGGCTCCACTCAGCAGAAAGCTCAATGCGGGGCTCAATTCCAGGACCCTAAGATCATGACCTGAGCTGAAATCAAGAGTCAGATGCTAAACTGACTGAACCACAAAGGATGTCACACACATTTATTTCCTCTATTTCAGTAAGTTTCTCACTTCCTTCAATATGAAGGAAGACATGGAAATAGGGAGATGATATTAGATGCTAAGAAGGAAGAACACTAGAAAGTTATCTCTGAGTCAAGAAGGTGGATGACAACTTTATGAGATTCTGGGACTGGTTGGTACATAGATAGGACTTCTCTGTGACTGGTAAATATATGCATGAAGCTCAGAAATGCTGGTGATCCTGAACAAGAAACATGAAAATCCTTCCTCCACCAGTCAGAAAAATTGCCTTTCCTATTTTTCTCCCATCTTCCAATGGCTTAAATATCCTTTGCATTGAGTTTGCTTGGCTCAACCTTTTTGCTGAATTTTTGTATAAACATGGATCATATGAGAGAAGATAGGAACTGAAACCAAACTAGTACAGGTACACATAAATAGACTAACTTCTGTTCTGATCTTCAATCTCCCTGAAGAGAGCTTGATATTGTAATTATGATGGGAGAGTCAATCGCTTCCATGTAATGGTGCAGGGAAACTAATGGAGGCTCTCAGGCTTCACTGTGGCCGCCCTTCTTTCACATGCACACCGCCTCAACTCTTTGCAGTCCTTTGAGAAAGCTTTTCCATTGAGGATGGTCACACAGTCCCTGTTTCTCAGACTGGTAAAATCTATTATAATCTCAAACCTTAAAGAAAAAAAAAAAGAAAGTTTAATCAGATCACTGGTAACTTCTAAAATGAAATGTTAAATATCCAGAAAGTACATTGGGAGTACTCCTAGATTGATAAAATTATAGAATAGATATGCAGAATGAATTTACTGGAGAGATGGGGTCACCACGCTCTTCCTTTTCAGCCCCTTAATGTCCATACTTCTCCCTAGAAGCAAGCATCAGTTCATCTAAAACAACAAAAATTGTTTCTAACTAAAACTAAGATGCATGCTATAATATAAATTTATCATATGATTTTGCCATCATTTGAAAGGTCATCTACTTTCTCTGTGATTCAGTTTAATCAACTATAAAATAAAAAGGATTACATTAAGAATGTCGCATCTGCTGGGATAATAAATCCTGTATGATAATATAGGGAAGAAAGGTATCTGGCCAAACATGGCTTCAAATTGTAATATATTTAAGTATACATTTAGCTATTTGAAAAGATATCACACACAATCTTATCTAATGCTCAGATAAGTAAACGCTCACATAAGTTGGATGCTTAACTGACTACACCACCCCAGTGTCCCTCAGAAACTATATTCTGAAAATTGTGTGCCCTATCACACTGCTCAGAAAGCCAAGAAATCTGAGGTTTGTTTTTGTTTTTTTGTTTTTAGATTTTATGTATTGATTCATGGGAGATACACAGAGAGAGGCAGAGACATAGGCAGAGGGAGAATCCGGCTCCCTGTGGGAAGCCTGATGCTAAACTCAATCCCAGGACCCCGGGATCACTCCCTGAGCCAAAAGCAGATGCTCAACCACTGAGCCACCCAGGTGTCCCGAAATCTGAGGTCTTATATTACCTCTGGGTATTGATAAGTTGTGAAGTTATGTGGTCTTAGGTCAGTTACCATCCCAATCTAAGTTTCAGTTTATTCATCCATAAAATATCTCTTCCCTCATCTTTCTCCTCCTCCTCTTCCTCTTCCTTCTTCTCTCTCTCTCTCTTTATCTCTGTCTCTGTCATCCTCCCTCAGCAGAGCCCAGTCACTTAATTACTAATGCTCTAAAGGACTTCAGACCCTGAAATAAAAACTCTGAAAGCACCCAGACAGAGAACTGCCCCTACTATTTTACTAACATTTTGTATGTCTCCTTCACTCGTTCACAAGCCATTCAAAAGCAAGCACTGTGTTTTATTTTTATACATCTTTGTACATCCTCTTATAAACACAGTATCCAATACAAAGCAGATGTTTGATTAATGCTTATTGAAGCAAATTGCTGAACTCAGTCACTCAAGTGAAAGCTCTCTGTTAAATGCCTTTCTCATCAAATGTGCTGAAGGCTTACAGTTCAGAGGAGTAAGGGGCTCCATCCATCCACAGCCAGGCCTTGCCACTGCCGTTGCGGGATAGCCCTGTCCAATAAGAGTAGAAAAACTCAGAGTAGCTCTGAGGCATGGCAAAGTCCTGTGAAAGGCACACAAGAAGACCTTTAGCTTTAGAGATGTTATACTATAATACACAGAGATGTGTAGGGCCAGCCAGCACTTTTACCCTGAGAACAACACATGAGTCCTGCCCCATATAGGTCATAGTACACTTGAGAGAAAAAGTGTGTGTGCGGAGGTCAGTTTGTCCAAGTTAAAGAATTTATCTTGTAAGTATGGAATATATACTGATATTCTAAAACCAAAATCACATCAATCAAAATATATAAATAACCCATTATTTTCAAGTCACAGAGTAAACACTAAGATTTATATTAAAAACATGGGGGGCAGATTTACTCATGGGGTGAATGGAAGAATATGGAAAGAAGAGGGTAAAAACGGGGAAAGTATTCTTTATAAACATATGCAAAAGGGACTGGCCAGAAAGGGGGAAAAAATAATGAATTATACTTTAATGTAAAAAGAGGTAAGAGAAAATTTGGAAAGATGATTTATGTCTCAGAAAACGAAAGGGAGAAAGGGAAATTTTTCATATATATATGTGTGTGTGCATTTATATTTTTGTATAGTATTCATATATACATTTATACTCATATATATCTATCCTGAATCTTTTAAAAGATTTTATTTATTTATTTGATGTGAGGGGAGCAACAGAGGGAGAGGGACAAGCAGACTCCATGCTCAGGGGAGTGCCTGACTTGGGTCTTGATCTCATGACCCTGAGATCATGACCTGAGCTGAAATCAAGAGTCGAATGCTCAACAGACTGAGCCATCCAAGCACCCCTCTATATTGAATATTTTTTAAGTTACCTTCTTCCTTCTATCCAGCCTTACCCTTTAACATAGATATTATTTACATTTATTATCAATTTTAATGTCCTTCCTTTCCACTATACTATGAGTTCCTTAAGGATACATACTTTGTTTTATGTCCTCAACCCTTTAGATAATTAATGACATATGACATATGGTTCAATAAAAGATTATTGGGAATAGATATGAAACTATCACTAAGCAATAGTCATCTAGTAGGTATATCAAAAAAAAAGTATAGTTGAAATTATTTCCAATTGTATAGTAGACACTTCAAATTAAAAGTTTTTAAAATAAATCATATGAAAATTACTTAAATATATATAAATCTTTGAAGTGCATGAGACAAAACCACTGTATAACTTTCACAATATTTCCTACCATTATATGTAATACAATTCAGTTATATATCTGATCCTCTTTTATGCTAAAAGTGGAGGAAACAAAGAGAATAAGAAAAACTAGGTGGGCTTATGGTAGGGACACATTGTCTTAAATAAATTACCTTCTTTTCTGCCTAAATTGAGCCATTAAGAAAGTATAAAAAATGTTATTTTAGTAGATGAGAAATATTGCAGAGTTGCATTCATCACAGATTTCAGAAAAGTGGGTAGGAATTAAGAGTAACTAGAAGGCTGTTAAGAATTTACATAGTGAGTTGGGCATTTATTTCGATTAAATAATCCCTTATTGATAAACTACTTTGTGCCAAGACTTCTGCTAAAACAATGATAAATAAATAACAGTTACACTGCTTAAGAGATTAAATTCAAAGGAATAATAAATATTTTTTAAAAGGGTGGGAACAATGACATGATTTTAGAAGTTTATCTTAATTACGTATACTTAATACATGCCAATTTATAATTTTACTTTCACATTTGCCTCAACTAGTCTATGTTAGGTTTAAACTTCTGAAGGACAATATGTTTATTTGCAGGTTGTAGTAATGATTTAATTAATTTTTTTTCAATTAAAAACTTGTCCTTTTATAATGGAAGAATAGGAAATGTTATTTTCATCTTTCTGACATTACCTCAGTATTGGGCCCTTCTTTCCCAAACTAAAAGATGTAAGAAATTAGGGATTTTTTTTTTTTTTCATTTCTGACTGATGGGGATTTTGGAGAGCTTCCTCTCATGTTTCTAAGGTATGGAGAGGGGAACGCCTTTTGTAGTGAGGAGAACTCCTTTTACATACCTCAGGGAATCACTCAAAACAATAAGAATAAGGCTTAGGTCTTGATTGCAGTAAGTACAAAAGTCTAGGGACATTGACTCCTTCGAGTCTTTCCTACAGGTCTTTTAAGAATCTCTTTTTGAGAAAAATTCAAACACTGATCAGCATCTTACCAGCACTTCTTGCGTGTTTATCTTCAGCATGGTCGCGTTCTCAGCAATGCAGAAATATTCACAGCCTTGCCAACTCTTGCTTTCTCTATAGAACCGGTAGCATTTGTCCCCATGCCACTTCCATTCTTCTGGACAAGGGCTGCATCTGTTTTCTTGGAAAGAAACCAATTTTAGTGTTATTTTCTATCCAGGTGTGCGATCTTTCCTCTCCTGAAATTATATGGTATTGATGACTCAAAAAAGAATCAATTTCCTTTCTCTTAGATATTTAATTGCCCACAAATGATAGCTACAAATGTTTACTAAACACTCTATATGCCAGAAACTGTAATTGGTACTGAGTATATGGTGAAAGTTAAAGCAGACACTACAGCTTTCATGGAATTTGGAATCTAGCAATGAATGATTGGAACTTCCTTGTTTCTTGCCCTATATAATTCAGCACACAGAGCATATTCAATTTCATAAAGAACTTTTCATATGTTCAAAAACTCATTATGTCTTTTCTTTAAAAAACAATTGAAGCTTCCACAATTTTCTTCATCAAAATCTTCTTATATAATTGCAAAGGATTTTTAAAATGCAGTATATGTATACCAATAAGATATGGACTCTTTTCTCATTCTAAAGACAAGTAAATAAAATTTGAGAAAAAAAGACATAAATACTAAGTAAAGTATGAATTAGAATGGTAAATTTCCATGTGTCAGAAATTAAGATGGGCACCAAAGTCAGAGAAGTAAGTGCACAGGTGAAGGGTGAGGTAGACTACATGAATAGAGGCTGTAAGTATAGGAACTAGTCCCTGAGAGTCATGGTTTTTACACTGATGAGGATACACAGCATTGGGCCTTTGAGATTTGTGACTTGTAATCGAGTCCCTTATGGTCAGATGGGAACTCAATCATTTCATGAAAATGTCTATATTTTAAAAACAATCCAGTGTATAATCACTGTATAATGTATGGGTATATCAAATCATCGCGTTGTACACTTTAGATATATACAACTCCATGCGTCAATTATTCCTCAAAAAATTGAAAAAAAAAGAAAAGAAAGAAAATTGTAACAAGTGAGATCACTAGTCATGTGGAAAAGAATCACTTAGAGAAGTGGAAGTGTGCCTGTGGGTGTCATTTTACTGGGTAACCACACAATCTGGCTGTCTGGTTAGTGTGGGAAGTGGAAGAGGAAGACTTTATCCTAACTTAAAGTCCTGGAAATAAAAATAAAAAGTGGCAACTTAGAAAGAATGTTGCTTCCTATCCATGCAAGATGACCAGAACAGAAGAGAAAGGCTAACTTGAATAGAGTTAGACATTATGAAACCCAAAACCGACAGGAGGAAAAGGCACAGGAATGAGGTGATGCTTTCAGCCTTGTCCAGCTGTGGTTACCAAAGCATGGTTCATCTCCCCCTGGAGCATTTTTAACCTGATCCCTGTATGATTCTTAAAATGTGAGAACTATAGTTATGAGCTCATTAACTTCTTAAGGGGAAAAGATTTATGAACACATTATGAAATGTATACTACTGTTAGGTCTTTATGTGCCAAGATAAATTGAGAAATAACCCTGTATTTTATTCACTTGCGGTGTTATTTTGGTTATTTGAAGTTAGTTGTTTTTATTATTTAAAATGTCTGAATTTGAAGAATCCTTTTATGTATTACAACACAGACATATCCGAACTAAACAATTCCAACAACTGGGGATGACCTAAGTGTCCAAATTCTTCATGAAGTTTGCCAGACAACTAACTAAATGACATGTGATGCCCAGGCACACAGATGGGAAAGTCAGCTCTACAATGACAGCTAGCCAGAGGGCAGAAAGAGGTGATCACACACGACTCACCTCCACTTTTGTTATAGAGTTCACGACACAGTTTTTCAGCCACACGCTGCAGGATTTCTGCAAGCTTCCTGTTCTTGGTTTGGAGGGATTGCAGCTGTCGGGAGAGATTCCCCAATCTTTCTTCCTTGTGAGAAATGCTGTCTTGCTGAGTATTGGAAAGCTGGTAGATCTGAAAAACTAACCCAGGTTACCAAGTCAGACTGGACAGCTGATTTCTTCATTTGTCTTTCTACTTTTCACATATAGAGAAGACAAAACCTCATATTGTTTAAGATCTCATACTCTGAGATTTCATATTGTCTGTGTTCAAGTTTCAACTGTAGCACATAGTAAATTGCACTGTCTCAGGCAAATTAATGTTTTACATCTGTCTTTTTATCTGGATATGTAGAATCATAGTAATGCTTTCTAACTTCAGGACTAAATTCCTTAACCATATTTACTGCTCAATAACTATTTTGTGTATGCTCTTAAACTGCTGCTTAACCTAAAACCACAAATCCATTGATCTATTAACATATTATTGACAATGTACTATATATTGTTATTCATTCATTAAAATAGTCATATTATCATTTCCATGGTTTTATAGCTTCCAATTTGGCTCAGTGAGAACAAGCAATTTCCTTAATATCACTTGACTGGAAAATTTCAACATTTAGGTTTAAATTCCAGATTTCTAAATCTAAGTTGAGAAATTCTTCATGAAAGTTGCTTTATAGTTGCTTTATGTACCATAAGGATGGTGGTTATAAAACAAATTATATCAAAATGAAGTAAAAATTGGGGGGCCATGGTAGAAACACTAAGAAATATATTTTTTAATTAAAAAAGTATAATAACAAAGGAAAAGTTCTAACATTTCCTAGAGAAAACAAATGTTTGACCTGCTCTTCAATGTAACCTCTTACCTTAAGCCACCTTTTTCACCTGCTCAGGCAATATTACTGTAGAGTGTCAATGCCATGAGGCAAATCCACCCACTTCCTTTTTTTAGTTTTTGAACTTGTCTTTACTGGTGTGAAATTTAAAGACTTTTTCACATGCATTTTTCCTTGTTTGGTTTTCACAAGATTTTGCAAAATGATTCTATTATTTCCTGGACTTTTTGGAAAAATACTGTAGAAATTAAGGACCTAATCTGTTCTTATATTGAGGGAGTAGATATAAATGAAATCTCTTCCCTTTGTATGAGCTGCTGGGTCATGCATACTAAGAGCAAAAACCACTTCCTGTACTCTTTTGTAGAATGAAAGAGGGCTAAATCATGCATTCATAAAAATTGCTGATTTTAGGGTCTCAGTCCTTTGAGCATCTGACTCTTGATTTCAGCTTAGGTCAGGATCTCAGAGTCTTCAGATGGAGACCCTAGTGCGATTAGCATGGAACTTGCTTAAGATTCTCTCCCACACCCCATGCCACTCCCTCACCATAGACTTTCCTTCTGCCCTCCTCAAAAAAATTGCTGATTTTAAATACCAACATGTAAACAAACAGACAAAACCTGCCTATCTCAAACACAATGTAAAAGTCTAGCTGGCAAGTGATTGCTGTATTTTAATGCTTCTTTCACTACTCATTTCAATGAGTGCTTTAGAATAAGGTACATTGAATTATTCACAGGCTTCAGAATTAAAGTTAAAAAAAATCCGTAACAAATATTCTTCATCCTAGATACACCTTAGAACCAGAATTCTCCCCCAAGTCAGAGTGCAGACTTACACACCAGCCCCAGGGCTAGCAGGCCAATCAGCAGCACCAAACACAAAGACAGCAAGGTCAGGGCCACTGGACGCCAGACTGAAGAGGGAGACCGGTGCCCTGCAGGGAACAAAGGAAAAGGCAAGATTTCACTTTTTTTCTTCCTCTTGGATCTATGCCACCAGTAAGCCAGAAGACCTGGTTCTGGGAAAGAACAACAGCAACCAGGGGCTAGATAACACTCCCTCTGGCCTCAGAAGCACTATCAAAAGGTCCAATGGCCATCCTCACTTCCACAGCCCTATTCCCTCACAAGCCCTGCCCATTGCCGGAGCCCCACAAGCCTCGATTCTACTTCACATGGAATCAAGTTATGCATTGCGCTTATCTTTATAAAGTTGCTTGCATAACCATCTTTTTGTCAAAATTTAAGTTATAAAAGATGTGGAAATCCCTGAACGGGGAACAATTTTTCACATCATCAAAGAGATGAAATGAGTTCGTTGTTAGTTTTGCAAAACACCTCCCCAATGAGTTCCGTATGTGCTGTCAGTAAGAAAATTGCATGTCAGTAAAGAGAAATGATCATTTTACTGTTTCCTTTTTTGGCATTTCTTTGTTGAAAGTTCCTCTTTTGTGAGGATTTTATTCATTCATTTGATTTATATCTCAGCAAAAATGGATTATAGAGAGACATGATCATCAATTTCTCAAGGGTGGAATTAAGCTATCTCAATTTTGAAGTTAAATAATAAATGCCATACCCCCACGAGTTTGCGGAGGCTCTACTGAGTCAACAGTGAACCCATCACCTAGTGAGTTTAGCTGTCAATCTAAATGACAATCAGGAAAGGGAGATCCTTCCACCCTCATCCTCTCAGGTACTTGTAGCATCTAGCATTGTGATTAAAATGAAACAAAGGAGAGCAACACCCTAAAAAAATTTTTGATGTCTCCAAGACCTGCGTTTTACTTCCTTGGGAATTGAAGTCATGTTCTAAAACAAAAAGATTAAAGACATATAAATTCATCTCCTCTTTAGCAAAGTCCTCTACATAATGTATTCTAGGTATAGAGATTTGTGTTACATATTATTTCCAAATGGGGAATGATAAGTGGGAAAGGTAGTATGGAAACGGAGAATGTGATTACTATCCTTTGGAATTTACAATCCAGCAGGAAAATAAGGAAAAATCATGGAGACATTGAGATTGATAAATTTTAAAATTTGAATCTTAATTTCTCTTAATAATCATCACCGTTGGGATCCCTGGGTGGCTCAGCGGCTTGGCGCCTGCCTTTAGCCCAGTGCGCGATCCTGGAGACCCGGGATCGAATCCCACATCTGGCTCCCGGTGCATGGAGCCTGCTTCTCCCTCTGCCTATGTCTCTCTCTCTCTCTCTCTCTCTCTCTCTGTGTGTGTGTGTGTGACTATCATAAATAAATAAAAATTAAAAAAAAAGAATATTAAAAAAATAATCATCACCGTTAAAAACTTTCAGTGGATTGCATTAAAGATAGAATAAAATCCAGGATCCCTGGGTGGCGCAGTGGTTTAGCGCCTGCCTTTGGCCCAGGGCGCGATCCTGGGGACCTGGGATTGAATCCCACATCGGGCTCCCAGTGCATGGAGCCTGCTTCTCCCTCTGCCTGTGTCTCTGCCTCTCTCTGTGTGTGTGACTATCATAAATAAATTTAAAAAAATTAAAAGAAATTAAAGATAGAATAAAATTCAAACCACTTTTCATGAAGATTCAGATTTCTCTCTTTAACAAAATTAAAATTTGATTATTTCTCAATTTAAAAACTTCAAATAGCTTTTTTGCACTTAAAATTCTATGAGTCTTTTTCTTCTGGACCCTACCTAGATCTTTCATCCTCTTTTTGAACTATTCTCCCCTCACTCAAATGCTCTACACACAGTGGCCTCTGTTTATCCTTGAAACAAACAAGCTTGTCCCAGTCCTAGTATCTTTCCATTAGCTCTGCCTCTGCCCTGCATTAATTAATCCTCAGAGCAGTTGTTGGTAGGTTACACTCTGCTACTCAGTTTTCCATTTAAATGTCCATCCTTGGGAGTGCTCCATGAGTTCATTTCTAATATATAAGCCATTACATATGTTTTGTAAAAATAAGATTATTAGTATTTTCATGGCTTTCATTTGTTTCTTTTCATCTCTATCCTCCCCCTCCTTGAAGGTACATTCCATGAAAACAGTGATCTTGTCTGTCTTGTTCACCAGTATATTTCCAGTACTGAAAGTAGTGCCTGGCACATGAGGGCCATATACATATTTGAATGTGGATATGAATGAAGAACGAAATTGTGAAAAGTTAATATTACTTAAATTATATAATTTTTACAGAGGCACAGAGGATTATCTAAACTGTTGATTTTTTATAAAAATCTTTTGATCTTTCAGCAGTATTTCCGACAGCAGAAGGGGGACTCAACTAAATTCATCTTCTAACCATACTGGTCTCTATTCACTGACTTGTGTGAGATTCTGAACCATGAACAGATATTGGAGATATTTGCTTTCTCTCTTCAATTAGCTGACCTATATGGTTTGGTCTAAATTTTCCTGGAAACTGTTGGTTTCTCAAGGATACTTAAGAGTATCTCAAATCAGAAGCACAGAAAAGAACAAGAATATAGCTTAAGCTGAACATCCCCTCTAAATCCCCAGTCTCCTGAGAGTTCTGTGTAGCCCAAGAAACTTAAGTAGGTGGATGGCTCTAGATTCCAGAAGTACAAGTGCATATGTGGACCAACCACCAAGATGGCTTTATTTTTCTCCATATATCTTATTATTATCAAATATGTTATATATCTTACTCACTTCTTTTGGTTTATAGCTGTCTTAATTATTATAGTCTGTTTAGTCACTAGAAGAATATCAATTCTAGCACCTAGAACATCAGATGAAAAAAGCTCAATTAATGTTAAATGAATGCGTTGCCTATATATAAATATCTGTTATATGCCTATATACTCCTGCGCAAACCTATTTATATTATTACACATCTGAAAGGCATAAACTATTTTTTAAGATTTTATTTATTTATTTATTTATTTATTGGAAAGAGAGAACAAATCCTCTCTTTAGGGCAGAGGGGAGAGAAAAATCTCTAGCAGAATCTGTGCTGAGCAGAGCTGGAAACAGGGCATGATTTCATGACTCTGAGATCATGACCTGAGCAGAAACCAAGAGTTGGGCACTTACCCAACTGAGCCACCCAGGTGCCCCAGGCATAAACTATTTTTAAAATATTGTTCGTTTTTATAATTGATATTTCCCTTCCCAAAATTATAAATAATAAGAGGAAAAAGAAAAAGAACAGCTGTAGAAATCAACCAAATTATCCCTTAAGAAACCTGTTTTTCCTTGTATAATATTGGGGCAAGAGAAGTGCTGATCTTCTGCTCAGAGAATCAAAAAGAACAATCGTAAAATCTTACTGTGAAGTGAGGGTACAGATTTAAGGAATTAGAATATTATTTAATAATAATTCTATCCATGTAAAGAATAAATATATTATCCTTCTTAAGGTTATCTCTAGGACAGGAGATGAAAAAAGTATACGATATCTTCTGCTAAGAAACAAAGTTTTAAAAATTCCATTCTAATGAATCATCTTTCCCTGGTCATTTGGAAATTTTTCTATTTTGACTCTCTTCTCTCTCTCCCTTCCTCCCTTCTTCCTTTTTTTCCCTTCCTGCCTCCCTCTCTCAATATTCACAATCTCTTTCTATCTCAAAACCCAGAAAAACACAACCCTAAGGAGTTTCTATAGCAGATATGGTCATTTCCTAGGAAATCCAGCTTCTATGTTGGAAAGACTATGAAGTTGAAAGTTTCATTTAAAAAAAAAAAAAAAAGAAGAAGAAAAAAAAAAACATTAGAGAACAAATTGAGGATTGCTCTAGGAGAGGTAGGAGGGGGAATGGGTTAAGTAGGTGTTGGGGATTAAGGAGGGCACTTGAAATAATGAGCATTGTGTGGTGTTCTATGGCAGTGATGAATCACTAAATTCTATATCTGAAGCTACAAAACCCCCCAAAAATGTTTCATGTCTCTTTTTTTTTTGATGATGATACTATTTTTTAACTATAGATTTAATATCCCTAAGCTTTATTCCAAGTGCCTTGATCATAATGAGGTCTCTCTCTAGGGACTATCCCCACCCTAAAATAAGAAAAAATAAGCTGCCTGGGAGGTGCTTCAGTTTGGCTTGGCTTTATTGTGGTTTTAGTTTTTAGAAGAGAACCCCTATGCTGTCTCCTGAGGCATGTTTAGAAAAAGGTGTGGACAGGGCAGGAATGATATAAACATCCTTAGGAATAATAAGATATATATAGAAAAAAAAATTCCTGTATCCTTTTACTATAACTATTCTATAAAAGGCTACAGTGCTAAGGTTAAGTTTTGAACACAAATTCCTTTGTAAGAATAAGAAACTTTGTAGATGAAGAGTTGTCATACACGAGCAGTTAGTCTTCATCGGGCATCAGAGAGAGGAAATTTTATAGACTTCTATTCCCAGGGCCTATGAGAAATGAAGCATGTATTACCAGACGTAGTCTGTTAGTATGACTTTGAAATAGAAAGCATAATAAAAGCTGGAAAAGCAAGAAAATTTAAATAATTTGCAGAAAGCCACATCAAAAACTAGGAGCAGAACCAGGATTAAACTGTCATGCTTAACACCACACTTTGTATTTTTCCTCTTGACCAGAACTCACAGACAAATCAGGACTAGACTGGTGATGAAGTTCATAATATTTCAGAAATTACTTTTAATATTTTTGAATCATGAGATATTGCAGATTGGATATCTGACTTTGGGATATATTTTAAATTTTTAAATGTTGTCTTTTTAGCAACTTCTCTTTATTTCCTTGATCCTCACTTATGGCACATAATAAATCTCATGGGAGAATATTCAAGGTTCCATGAGTTGAGGGTATTTTCTGGTGTTCGTGAAAATATAGGTATATAGTCAAATATATATGTAGAGAGAGAGGAAAAGAGAGTAAAATTTAGGTGAGTCAATTTTATATTCCAATTAAGGAGTTTCATTTATGAAATATTCAAAAATAACATGACTATTAATAACAATTGCTAACAATCCTTGAGTCACTAAGATAAATGATTTATATGCATTATCTCATATCTTACAACACCCCATGAATAGATACTACTATGATCACCATTTTACAGGTAGTTAACCAAGTCTTAGGGGGCTGAGCTTACCCAAGGACACACAGATCCTGATAACAACAACTCCTGAATGTTATGGATACTGTAATGTTTCATTGGGTTCATCCAAAAAGTATTTAAGAGAGCCCTATTTTTCACTTTTGTTTGGATTTTTGAAAACTACTGTACCTAGGAGTTGCTTAGTCTCCTTTGGTTTGCACACCTGGTAAGTGATGGAGCCAGAGGTACTAATTCTTCCTTCCAGATCTGAATATTTTAAATAATTTTCCCATCCTCCCAACAAATCCCACATTAATATTTGCCCTTACAAGCCAGTTCCTTATGAAATTATAGGAAGACTCTAGTGTTTTAACTGCTTACTACTTTTCACTTCTTTATTGTGAAATATCTCAGGAATAGCCACCTACAATTATACATTCTCCACTCTATCCCCAAGGTGAAACTTTCTAGGGTGTAAATTTAATTTCTTCCTTAAGGAAAAAATGTTTCTTAGCATGCTATATAAGACCCTGCATAGTAGGATTAAGTCCCACTTTTTAGCCTCATCTGCCCACATGCCCCCTCGTATACCCCTTCCTTTGATGGCTAACCATTCTTTAAGCCAATAATCTACCTTGCCATTGTGTTTGAACCATCTGATGATGATTCACCAAATGATCTTATCCTGTTCTAAATTCGCACCTCATTTTTTCCCTCTGAACTCTTGTCTTTCTTAATTTACCAATAAATACATTGCACCAAGCTAGCTCCTACCTATCTACCTTTATCTCTGTACATATAGTCCTGACAACTAGTGCCCATCTTGCTCTGCCTGAAAAACTTGGACTCAGGCTTACCGACAAGAGCGAATGTCATTTCATTCAAAGATACCCACATGAGTAAAACACAGTCAGTAACTTATTCATCTCTACTTGCTTCTTGGTCTCCTACATATATCCAATAACATTAAATGCATTTTGTTAGAACTAATTCAAATTATTACTTCCACTTCTCCAAACACCTAAAAGTAGGATCTTCCCATAAATACAGAAGACAAATGGATGATTGCAAGAGAGGGAGCAGTTGGGAGGATGGACAAAATGAATGAAGGGTAGTAGGAGGTATAGGTTTCAAGCTATGGAATGAATAAGTCAGGGATAGAAGGTACAGCATAGGAAACATAATGGATGGTATTGTAATAGCGCTGTATGGTGATAGATGGTAGCTACACCTGTGGTGTCAAATCACTATGTTGCACATCTGAAACTAATTTAACGTCTCGTGTCAACTATACTTCAATAAAAGAGAAGGATCTCCTATGCCTGCAGTACCACTTGATATTAAGTAGGCATATACTAAAGATTTGTTGAATCAATTAGATGTGATTTATGCCAGGACACTTCAAAGAATTTATGCTTTAGTTGGGGAAATGAAGCTAGAAAAATTTGAGAATATTATAATTAATATAGGTAGAGAAAAATAGAACTTGAATTTATCATTAAAGGGTTTTATTTTTTTTTTGTAAACCCAAATAGATTTTCATATTCTTTTGATAGGTCTATATTTAGTCTTCAGTAGAAATTTTAGCCTATCAGTGATTTTATTCTCTCTCTCCCTAGTACATTATTACTGTGACATGCTCTTGCTGCACTTCTTTTCAAGCTACAATTGAGTTAGAATCTCACATCTTAAAAAATAATTTGGGCAGCCCCGGTGGCTCAGCAGTTTAGTGCTGCCTTCGGCCCAGGGTGTGATCCTGGAGACCTGGGGTCAAGTCCCACATTGGGCTCCCTGCATGGAGACTGTGTCTCTGCCTCTCTCTCTCTCTCTCTGTGACTTTCATGAATAAATAAATAAAATCTTTAAAAATAATAATAATAATTTTAGGTACACCTGGGTGGCTCAGTTGGTTAAGCATCTGCCTTCTGCTCAGGTCATGATCCCAAGGTCCGAGGATTGAGCCTCATATTAGGCTCTCTGCTCAGCAGGAAGCCTGCTTCTCCCTCTCCCTCTGCTTATGCTTTTGCTCTTTCTGTGTCAAATAAAGAAAGAAATAATTCTAAAATGAGCTCACAAAAACTCATTCTACCTCAGATTTAACACTTTATATTTTCTTTTTATAGCTGGTTCATCAAAGAGAGATTTTTTTAAAAAAGAAAATGACAAATATTTATTTTCCTATTTGACTATGTTTCTTTCAAACCCTTGCTATTAAGAATTACCAATAATCAATTTTTCTCCTTATTGCTAAAACAAAAAATTGTTTTTAGCCTTCCTTTTACTTGAACTTTCTGCAGTATTTACTGTTTATTATTTTTAAAATTCACAATTTATTATCATTGACTTTTCTGTTTCTCATGAAGTTATTATTTTTTGGCTTCCTTAATGTCTCTCTCTCCTGGATGGCTTCTATCACTACCAATCATTCTTTGTAGCTTTTCTTGGAATCTCTCACTCATCCTTCCCTTCATTTGGTAAGAGAATCTCTCCTAGGTACTCTATTCCTTTGGGTTTTTTTTTTTTTTTTTTTGTCTTTTTGTTTTACATTGTCATCTTCAGTGATCTTGCTCATTCTCAGAAAGTGTAGTTCTTACCAAATATCAACTCCACCTCCTTGGCATCTGATTCCTCCTCTTCATTCCTATACTACTTCAGTTCAGATTCCTCTAATCTCATGCTTAGACTAATGTAAAATACCTAGCTATTAGCTCATCCAGTTTCCTACTCCTTCAACTCCTCCTCCTCATTACAGCCTAGATGGTCTTCTAAAAACACAAAAGCCATTATGTTACTCCCTGCTTAAATCCCTACATGAGTTAATTTTACTGAATTAGAATCAAAATACCTGAGTATAACATAATAGGCCCTTTATAACTTCCCATACTTCCTTCTTGCCAGCTTCCTCTCTCTCCAATTCTACACCTCAGCCAAAACACATTGCTTATAGTTCTCCAAAAATACAGAATTAGGTATGAGGACATTGTCATTCACTTTTCATCTTCTAAATTGTTTAGCATTTTTAAAGATGAACATAACTTTTATATTAAAAAAATGAAAGAAGACAAATAAGTGTACATAATTTGGTTTTACTAATTCTAAAGAAAAAAAAATAATTTTCCAGTCATGAGGTTATTATGTTATTCAACAATATTATGTTGAATTTAAATCCTATGCATTGCCAAAATATTCCTGGAGTGATTTTTGCTCAGTTATTTTTAACAGCAAAATTATATCAAATCATTTTCCTAAGAAATAATTAAACTTCTGTGGCATTCCTCTACATATTTGCATTATTACAAGATAAAAACAAGGTATCATACGTGTAAGGGAAGATAACTATTTTCAGAGGCTGGCCTTCAAGACACTTCTTTGTAACCTCTACTCCTACTGTTTCTTCAGTTTTGACTTCTTATGGAAAGACTGCCAGATCTTTCAGCAAGTGTTTTATCCTGCCCCACCTACTTCTCCACCCTTGAGCTCAGTAGAACTTATTTGTACACCCTGTTCCTGATTATGCTAATCACCAATCCTTGTGAGAGTTCCTGGTTCTAGTCAAAGGTGAAATATGAAGTTATACACAAGCCACTTAAAACCACAGCCCTGAGAGCTGATTCTTCACAGGATTTGCTGGAGGAAAACATAACATATCTTATTACACATATCTGGTGCCTACAGAAACTGATATCCCAAAATTGTCACTTTGCTTCACATCAAGGAAGCTGGAAATCTCCATTATCTTCTTACAACTGAGTATATAGTTTAGGAAAAAGCAAAAAATAAAATAAAATCATGTTAGTGAGTCTCAGGTGGTGGTCATTCAACGAATAGAATGGGAATGGAAAGGTTTAACAGGGGAAAATGAAGAAAACTTAAAAGCTATGTGATAAAGAAGAAGTGGAAGAGAACAGTGAAAAGATATGTGCCCAGATTTATACAGGTGAAGAACACCTGAATGTGGTCAAAAGAAAAAGGACATACAGTCACTGAACAGGCATCTCTATTATGCCAACTGACACAGAACACTTAAGAATTCACGAGGAATGAAATATTGAAAGGTAATGCACATTTCTGGTGTGTCTGCAATATGCCAAGGACTCATCAACCTTTTACTCTAACCACCTTATAAGAGAGATATTTGAATTGAATTATAAAAATATTTAATTTGTGGAGTGCCTGAGTGACTCAGTTGATTAAGCATCTGCTTTTGGCTCAGGTCATGATCTCAGAGTCCTGGGATGGAGCCTCATGTTGAACTCTCTGCTTGGCGGCATGTCTGCTTCTCCCTTTGCCTCTCCCCCAGCTTGTGCTCTCTTTCTCTTTCTCATGAATAAATAGATAAGTAAATAAAATATTTAAAAAATATATTCAATTTGTTACTTAGCTTCCAACTTATACTTTTATTTCCAGGAATTCACCTTCTGACATAGTACTAAAAATATATTTTTCAGTCCCTAGACGAGAGAATTCATATACATAGAGAAGGATCTTATTTCCTGGGCAACTCAGTCAATGTAAGGCAGAAATGTCACTTGAGTTTTAACTTTATTATTATTATTTTTTTAGATTTATTTATTTATGATAGACATAGGGGGAGAGAGAGAAAGAGAGAGAGAGGCAGAGACACAGGCAGAGGGAGAAGCAGGCTCCATGTCGGGACTCCGCCGCGGGACTCCATCCCGGGACTCCAGGATCGCGCCCTGGGCCAAAGGCAGCCGATCCACCCAGGGATCCCCTGTCACTTGAGTTTTAATGGAAAAACCTCACAGTGGAACACAGACAGGACTAGGTTCTAATACCAGGTGTGCCGCTTACAAACTGTGATATTGGACTAGTTACTCAAGTATTTTGGGGCCTCGGTTTCTTTACTTATAAAATATAACTGATATTAAACATGTATATATTGAGAATTATGTACCTGGAATTATTCTAAACACATATATATCAAACACTTTTCTTATAAATGGTTGGAGTATAAGGTTAATAAGTTATGTTTTACATATATATATATATGCTGAGTTTCCCAGGAAATAAGATCTTTCTCTATATATGGGAATTCTCTCTTCTATGGACTGAAAAATAATAAAAGGGAGTGGGGTGGGATATAATTGAATCTGAGACCACTATTTAGATCATCAAATCACAGAATTTTAGAGCTAAAGGGACACTTAAAAAGTGTTTACTTTAATCCTTCCCTCATTTCACAGATAATAAAAGCCCAACATGACTCTCCTAAGGCCTTACAACTATAAGATGCAGAATTCTGACAACAAAATACCAGAGCTGATGTGTCTGCTTAGAAACCTCCCTCCAAAGCTATAAATTCAAAGCTAGTGAAAAGAAAACCACTGTGCCAGCAATTGAATCTTAGAAAAAACAAACATCTGTGTATATACTAAGTTTAATTTTTCAGATGTTCATACACAGGCACATGAGTTGTGGAAAGTCCACAGCTACACATAAATGTAAGTCATGAAAACACTTTCTCTTTCCCTCACTTCGCACATTCTTCAGAAAGATAGTTTATCTCACAGATTGCTCAAGAGTCTGACCAATCTGGACTCCCAGAGACAGAGTACCTGTGTGCCTGGGCTCTGGCTGCTGGGTTGTAGAAGAGGCTCGAGATTGCACACTCATGATGGTGTCCCCATCAGCATCCAGCATATCCCTTGTGCTGCTGTACTTGGCCTGCATCTGGATTCCTGCCGAGGTGAGGCTAAGCTGCAGTTTGATTGTCCCCAAGCTGCGTGGCTACTGTGAGACAGTACAGGAACTATGGCGTTGAAAGTCATTCCTAATGTTCTTCGCTCCCAGCGAGTAGCAGGGGGAGCCTCTGATTCCAGTTCCTGCCTGGAGAGGCCCAGCCCCTCTCCTGGGAACTTGTACTCTGAAGGCCAAATTGGTCAGGCAGAGGGGAAATAGCATGTGTTTTCTATTTGGGCGGTCTCTGTCTGAACAATTATTGAAGGGTTGCCCTTCTCAAATCTCCTTTGTTCATTTATTTGTAATTCCTGTGTAAGTACAGTGTAAAAAAGGCAAGCTCATATAATCACACAGAGATTCCTTGAGGCTCTGCAGAGCAATAATCAGACAATATATATACATATATATCACCTAGTCTCTTATCTACCAGATATTCCTTCAGTCAGTTAGATGAGGTTTAACTTCTGTGCCTTCATGAAAAAAAGAAGAGATCATAGAACCAGCCTCTTCCTTTCTCCAAAGGCATAGTATAAAGCATCATATACATGGAATGTCAGCACAGTCTGTTTGGGAATATCTATTGATTGTACTTTTTTTCATTTTACATAAAAAGGAGATTGAAATCCAGTTAGATGAAGAGGTTGTTTTAAAGTCACATAGCTGGTTAGTGGCGGTATTAGCTTTAAAAGTGTTCTCCTGTTGGACTTCCCCAGGAACAGAGTAGCTGGTAGGTGCCATTTTCCCTCAGCATAAAGAATGACCACCCCCAGGAACCAGTGTGGTGCCTAATTTTCTAATACACATACCCCTAACCCACAGTAATCCACCCATCCACACTGCTTCAGAAGATTTGCCCTTTCCAGGTAATCTTGCCTCAGTCTCAGCACCACAGGTGGCATCTCTGAGAAGACCAGCACAAACCTGGCCAACATTCAGTCTTTTGCTCCCAAACACTTTTAGGACCCTGGGCCAGCTTTGGTGATGGCAGTGGGTCCCATTAAGACCAACACACACTTTGTTAAAATTTTGTGCCCAGCCCATATATGCTTTACAGATCTGCCTTCATTAAGGCAGATCATTTTGCAAGGAGGCCAGTATGCACATTGTTAAAACTTTGGACTCCACTCTGGCTAGTGCCAGAACCAGTGGCATGTCTGCTCCAATACACTCTTGGGCAGAGTCCATTCAAACTACAGCCACAAGGCTGGCAGTGTGCAAACAGCCCCCAGTACAGGCCAACATCACTCTAAAATGATACCTGCCCTGGAATAAAAGGAGACAAGCACATATACCAGTGAGAGAGCTGCCCCAGCAGTGGGCTGGGGGCAGACTATGGGTTTGATTGTAGGCCCTGCTCACAAATGAAAACTTTTCAGGGGATAATACAGAGAAAGTACCCTGCAATTTTCTGCTATTGAATCTTGGCAAATGCCTGGTTTGAATCAAGTCAAACCCAAGGTGGACCCCTAATTACACCACAAAGACCAAACATTGTCCACATCAAAGAAAAAGAGCCAAATGACTGGACTGAAGGAAAAGCAGTCAAAACTCAAAAGCAAGGCCCACACAACACACATAGGAGACACCTCTGAAGCACTAGGCCATACTTTTAAGAGCAAGAGATGTAGCTGACTTCCTTAACACTCAGAAACAGACACGGAGAGTTAGAACAAATGAGGAGACAGAGGAATATGTCCCAAAAATAAAGAATAGAACAAAACCATAACAAGAAACCTAGCCAAAGCAGATATAATATATCTTATAGAGAATTTAAAGTATTGATCATAACTTTACTCACAGAACTTGAGATAAGAGTGGAAGACATCAGCAAGACCCTTAATAATGAGTTTAAAAAGAACCAATCAGAGATGAAGAACACAATAAATGAGATTAAGAATACACTAGATGGAATAAATGGCAGGCTAGAGGAAACAGAAAGATGAATTAGAGACCTAGAGAACTGAACAATGGAAAGTAATCAAGCTGAGCCGATGAGAGAGAAAAAAATATGCAAAATGAGAACAGACTTATGGAACTCAGCAATTCCATCAAATGTAATAACACTCACATTATAGGGAAAAAGAGAGAAAAGAAGAGAAAATTCATTTGAAAACTTAATAGCTGAAAACTTTCTAAACCTGGGGAAGGAAAAAATATTCAGATCCAGGATACAGAGAGAACCTCCAATAAAATCAACCCAAGGATGTAATTAAAATGTAATTTTTAGTAATTAAAATGGCAGAAGTAGTGGAAAAGAGAATTTTAAGAACAGAAAGAGAAAAGAAGACACTTACATAAAGGGGAAACCCCATAAGGCAATAAGTGAAATTTTCATCAGAAACTTTGCAGGCCAGAAGAGAATGGCAAGATATATTCAAAGTGCTGAAAGGAAAGAAAAAATCTGCAGCCAAGAATATTCTATCCAGCAAGGCTATATTTCAGAACAGAAAGAGAGATAAAGAATTTCCCAGACAAACAAAAGCTAAAGGAGTCCATGACAACTAAATCAGCCCTACAGGAAACATTGATGAGGACTCTGAGTGGAAAAAACACCATAAGTAAGAGCAAGAAAAGTAGGAAGCACAGAGGTAGTAAAAATAAGTATATCTGTAAAATGCAGTCAAGGGACTCATAAAATAAAAGGACATAAAATATGACAATATATACCTAAAACACAGGGAGGAGAGAAGTAAAGCATGGGTTCAAACTCAATGGATCATCAACTTTATATAGACTCCCATAAAGCAGGAAGATGCTTTATACAAGCCTAATGATAACCACAAATTTAAAAACCAGCAATAGATCAGCAAAAGATCCCTTTATTTAAGGGAAAGGAATCTAAGTATATCACTGAGGTAAATGAGCAAACTGTGTGAGAAGAGAGCAAGAGTAGAAAAATAATTAGAAAAAACCTACAAAAATAACCACAAAATGAGTAACAAAATTGCAATAAATCCCTGCTTATAATAATTGCTTTGAATGTAAATGGACTAAGTGCTCCAATCAAGAGACAAAGAGTGATGAAATGGATAAAAAACAAGACTTATCTATATGCTGCCTATAAGAGATTCATTTCAGACGTAAAGAAAACATGCAGATTGAAAATGAGGGAGTGGAGAAACATTGATCATGACAATGGATGTATGAAGAAAGCTAGCAATATTTTTATCAGACAAAATAGACTTTAAAACAGAGACTGGGGCAGCCCGGTAGCTAAGCTGTTTAGCACAGCCTTCGGCGCAGGGCATGATCCTGCAGACCCAGGATTAAGTCCCACGTCAGGCTCCCTGCGTGGAGCCTGCTTCTCTCTCTGCCTACGTCTCTGCCTCTCTCTCTCTCTCTCATGAATAAATAAATAAAATCTAAAAATAAAAATAAAACAGAGACTATAGCAAGAGACAAAGAAGGACACCAAATAATCATTGAGGTGACAATCCAACAAGAAGAGATAACAACTATAAATATTTATGCATCCAACATGGGAGCACCCAAACACATAAAACAGCTATTAACAAACATAAAGGAAAATAATGCATAGCAATACAATAATAGTAGGGGACATTAAGACCCCATTTATATCAATGGACAGATGCTTTAACAGAAAATCAACAAGGAAAACTTGGCTTTAAATAACGTACTGTACCAGATGGATTTAACTGATATATTCATAAGCATTCCATCATAAAACAGGAGAATACACATTCTTTGCAAGTGCACATAGAATATTCTCAGAATAGATCACATATTAGGCCACAAAACAAATCTCAGAAAATTAAAAAAGATCAAAGTCATACCATACATCTTTTCTTATCAGAAGGCAATGAAGCTAGAGATCAATCACCAGAAAAAACATGGAAAACCTACAAATACATGGAGGTTAAATAGTATGCTACTAAATAATGAATTAGTCAATTTGGAAAAAAGAAATAGAAAATTACATGAAAAGAAACAACTGAAAACACAGCAATCCAAACTCTTTGGGATGCAGCAAAAGTGATTTGAAGAGGGAAGTTTATAGCAATACAGGCCTTACCACAAGAAACAAGAAAAATTTCAAACAACCTAACATAAACTTATACCTAAAGGAGCTAGAGAAGAAAGAACAAACAAAACCCCCAAACCAGTGGAAAGAAGAAAATAATAAAGATTAGACCAGAAATAAATGATATGGAAACTAAAAGCCACAATAGAATGGATCAATGAAACCAGGTGCTGGTTCTTTGAAAAGATAGACAAAATTGTTAAACCTCTAGCCAGACTCAAAAAAAAAAAAAAAAGAAAAGAAAAGAAAAGAAAAAAGAAAGTATAGAGAGATAGACAGAAAGAGGCCTTGAATAAAATCAGAAATGAAAGAAGAGAAATAACAACTGACACCACAGAAATACAAAAGATTATAAGAGAACATTAAGATAAATTGTGTGCCAACAGATTTGACAACCTAGAAGAAGTGGATAAATTCCTAGAAACATATAACCTTCCAAAATGAAGCAGGAAGAAATACAGAATTTGAACAGACCAATTACAATCATTAAAATTGAATCAGTAATCAAAAAACACCCAACAAACAAAAGTCCAGGACTAGCTATCTTCACAGGTAAATTCTACTGAGCATTTTTTTTTTACAGATTTTATTTATTTATTGATGAGACATAGAAAAAGAGAGAGAAAGAGAGAGAGAGAGGCAGAGACATAGGCAGAGGGAGAAGCAGGCTCCCACTGGGGAGCCTGATATGGGACTGGACCCAGGACTCCAGGATCATGCCCTAAGCTGAAGGCAGACACTCAGCCACTGAGCTCCCCAGGCATCCCTCTACTAAACATTTAAGGAATAGTTAATATCTATTCTTCTCAAACTTTTCCTAAAAATAGAAGAGGAATGAAAACTCCCAAATTCATTCTGTGAGGCCAGCATTACCCTGATACCAAAATCAGATGAAGACATCACTAAAAAAGAGAACTACAGGTCAATATCTCTGATAAATATAAATACAAACATCTTCAACAAAATATTAGCAAACCAAATCCAACAATACATTTAAAAAAAATCATTCACCATGATAAAGTGGATTTATTCCTGGGATGCAAAGGTGGCTCTATATTTGCAAATTAATCAGCATTATACATCACCCCAATAAGAGAAAGGATAAAAAGCATACTATTTTTTTGATAGATGTAGAAAAAGCATTTTACAAAGTACAGAATCCATTTATGATAAAAACCCTCAACAAGGGCACCTTAGTGGCTCAGTTGGCTAAGTGTCCAACTCTTGGTTTCATCTCAGGTCCAGATCTCATGGGTCATGGGATAGAGCTCTGCATCGGGCTCCACGCTCAGTGGGGAGTCAGCTTGAAAGATTCTTTCCCTGCCCATCCTCTGACTCTCTCTCTCTCTCTCTCATAGTTTCTCTCTATTTCAAAATAAATCTTAAAAAACAAAACAAAAAACTCAACAAAGTTTAGAGGGAACATACATCAACATTATAAAGGTCTTATATGAAAAACCCATAGAGAACATCATACTCAGTGAGAAAAAACAGAATTTTTCTCCTAAGGTCAGGAACAAGACAAGGATGTTCGTTCTCTTTACTTTTATTCAACATAGTACTGGAAGTCCTAGCCACAGCAATCAAACAACAGAAAAAAATAAAAGGCATCAAAATTGGTGAGGAAGAAATAAAACTTTCACTATTTATACATGACATGATACTGTACATAGAAAACCCTGGGTTGCCTGGGTGGCTCAGTGGTTGAGCAACTGCCTTCAGCTCAGGTTGTGATCCCGGGGTCCTGGGATTGAGTCCCACCTTGGACTGCCCACAGGGAGCCTGCTTCTCCCTCTGCCTATGTCTCTGCCTCTCCCTCTCTCTCTCTCTCTCTCATGAATAAATAAAATCTTTAAAAAACTTATAAAAAAAGAAAATTCTAAAGACTCCACCAACATACTACTAGAACTGATAAATGAATTCAAGAGGTGCAAGATACAAAATGTACAGAAATCTTTTGCATTTCTGTATAATAAATGAAGAAGTAGAAAGATAAATATTTTTTCAAAGATTTTATTTATTTGACAGAGAGAGACTGAGAACACAAGCAGGAGGAGCAGCAGGAAGAGGGAGAGGGAGAAGCAGGCTCCCTGCTGATCAGAGAGCCCAATGTGGGCTCAATCCCAGGACCCTGGGATCATGACCCGAGCTGAAGGCAGATGCTTAACCAACTAAGACACCTCGGCACCCCCAGAAAGATAATTAAAAAGAAATTCCATTTACAATTGCACCAAAAATAATAAAATACCTAGGAATAAAATTAACCAAAGAGTTGAAAGACATGTACTCTGAAAACTATAAACAAAAACAAATGGAAAGACATTCCATGTTCATGGATTAGAAGAACGAATATTGTTAAAATCTCTATACTATTAAAAGCAATCTATAGCTTTAATACAATCCCTATCAAAATCCCAACACCATTTTTCATAGAACTAGAAAAAACAATCTTAAAATTTGTATGGAACCACAAAAGACCCTGAATAGCCATTGCAATATTGAAAAAGAACAACAAAACTGGAGGCATCACAATCCCAGACTTCAAGTTGCATTATAAAGCTGTGATCAAAACAGTATGATACTGGCACAAAAATACACATTGATCAATAGATTAGAATAGAAAACCCCAATGAACCCACAATGATATGATCAATTAATCTTTGACAAAGGAAGCAAGTATACACAATGGGAAAATGACACTCTCTTCAATAAAAGGTGCTGGGAAAACTAGACAGCTACATGCAAAAGAATGAAACTGGACCACTGTCTTACACCATACGCAAAAATAAACTCCAAATGGATAAAGGACCTAAATGTGAAACCTGAAACCACAAAAAGTCAAGAAAATATTATAGGCAGTAATTTCTCTGACACTGGCCGTAACAACATCTTTCTAAATACATCTCTTTAGGGAAAAGAAACAAAAGTAAAAATAAACTACTGGGACTACATCAAAATAAAAAGCTTCTGCACAGAAAAGAAACAATCAACAAAACTAAAAGACAACCTACTACATGGGAAAAGATATTTGCAAATGACGTATCCAACAAAGAGTTGTATCCAAAATATAGATCGAAATTATACACTTCAACAAACAACAACAACAAAATAAGTAATCCAATTAAAAATGTGGCAGAAGACATAAACAGTCATTTATCCAAAGAAAACATTCAGAGGGCCAATAGATACATGAAAAAATGCTCAATAACAATCATCGTCAGGGAAATGCAAATCAAAACAGCAATGAGATATCACCTCACACCTATCAAAATACCTAAAATCAAAATCTCCAGAAACAACAAGTGTTGGCAAAGATGTGGAGAAAAAGGAACCTTCTTGCACTGTTAGTGGGAATGCAACTGTTGCAGCCACTATGGAAGACAATATGAAGCTTCTTCAAAAAATTAAAAATGGAACTAAATGAAAATGCCCTAGGATCCTGTAATCACACTACTAGGTATTTACCCAAAGAATACAAAAACATGGGCAGCCCAAGTGGCACAGCGGTTTAGTGCCGCCTTCAGCCCAGGGCCTGATCCTGGAGACCCTGGATCAAGTCCCATGTCAGGCTCCCTGCATGGAGCCTGCTTCTCCCTCTGCCTGTGTCTCTGCCTCTCTCTCTGTGTCTCTCATGAATAAATAAATAAAATCTTTAAGAAAAAAAAAAGAATACAAAAACACTAATTCAAGGGGATACATGCACCCTTATATTTATTGTAGCTTTATTTACAATAGGCAAATTATGAAAGCAACCCAAGTACCCATCAAAAGATGAATCAATAAAGAAGTTAGGTGATTAGATATAGAGAGATATAAGAATATTATTCAGCAATTAAAAAAGAATGAAATCTTGCATTTACAATGACATGAATAGAACTAGAGTATAATGCTAAGTGAAATAAGCCAGTCAGAGAAAGACAAATACAAATAGGATTTCATTCATATGTGGAATTTAATGGGAAAAAAATGAACAGAGGAAAAAAGAGACAAACCAGAAACAGACTCTCAACTACAGAGAACAGATAAATGATTACCAGAGGGGGTGGGAGGGAAGATGGGGTATGGGTGAAGGAGATAAAGAGTACGCAGTTTGGTAAGCCCTGAGTAATATATGGAAGTGTAGAATCACTGTATTGTAATCCTGAAAGTAATGTAACACTGTATGTTAACTACACTGATTTTATTAAAGTGTTCTCCTGTTGTCAATTCAATTATCTTTCTTCTTACAGTATATGAACTCAATTTAACATTTTATAGCACATTTGGTAGACCATAATCATGAACAATTACACATTTAACTGGAAGTCAGGACTTCTAGAATTATTGCTAACTGCGTGTGAAATTATTGCTAACTACTTCAGAAAGCCAGGTAATAATTTTACCTAAATTTCTAAGCTGAGAAGGAAATGGAAAGACTGTTTTAGTTGAAGTCCAAAAATTCTTCTCGAATCAATACAATTGTATTATTCTACCAATATTTTTCTATGTTTCAGTTATCAGCTTAACTAAATCAAGCATACCAAATATAAAGGAATAGAGAAGATGCTTGGGTGGGAGCAGGCAGGCCCTATGAGGAGTGGATTAGGAAGCACATATTGTAGATTTATTAGTGTCTCAAACTACGTATTGTTCATCAGCTTATTCTACATAAAACAAATTTAAAGAGACCTTTCTTTTGCATCGTGCCTTGTAAAAAGCAGTAAATCAAAAAGTACTTAGTTATTTGCATTGGATTAATGTATTAGAAAATGTTACACGAGATAAGGCAGCAAAAAAATTGGAAGGAAGGAAGAAGTAAAACACATAGGAGGAAGGAGTATAAAGATCAAATATTAGAAATTGCAACAGTGGGGACTGAAAAAAAATACATTTAGAAGGTACTAATAATTTTGATTCTCATGAAATAGCAATTAAAACAATTTTCCAAATTTTACTGATTGGATATTTGATACTTTTTGCAAAACAACCTATGTTAACATTTTTCCTACTTGAACTTAAATACTTATTTTTTCAAAAATGACAAAAATATTTTTTGAATACCGACTTTATTTCAGGTGCTATTCTCAGATTCTAGGATGCATCAGTGTCAACTCTATCCTTTAGAGCCTACGTTCTACAGAGGGAGGCAGATAATACAAAAGAAAGATAGTAAATAATAGAGTATATTAGACTATGACAAGGCTCATGAAACTATGTGAAAGGTAAGGGAGTTTAAGAATATACAAAAAGGAAGACTGGCTGGCTCAGTCATTTTGGCAACCAACTCTTGATTTAGGCTTGGGTTCTGATCTCAGGGTTGTGAGATCAAGCCTCCCATGGGGCTACACATTCAGAGGGACGTTTGCTTGAGATTCTCTCTCCCTCTGCCCCTTCCTCCTCCCACCCTGTCACTCCTTAAAAATCAATCAATCAATCAGTCTTTAAAACAAAAAAAAAGAGTATAGAAAAAGGAGGGTTGACCATTTTAAATATCAGAGTTAGCCTCATTTAGAAAGTGATGTTTGTGCAAAGACTTTAAGGAAGTGCAATAGTAGGTCCTGTAATATCTAGGCTAAGAATCATTCAGGTAAAGAGAACAGAAAGCTCAAAGGCCCTGAGGTAGAAGTATGACAGTTATTATGAAACAAGAGAAAAACCAGTGTCCTAAATGGAAATAGTGAAGAGGTGAAAAGTAGATTAGGTCAAAGAAGTAAAGTGGCCCACAGACAATTGAAAAGATCTTTTCTTTTTCATTTTGATTTATTTATATTTATTTTTACTCTGAGATACATGGGAAGTCAAGGGGATTTTTTAGTAGAGGGTTGACATGATTTGTTTTAAATTTAAAAGAATCACTCTGCTATGTTTGAAAAAGGAGCTTAGAAGGACAAATGTGGACACTGAGAGATTACCTTGAAAATTACTACAATGACTCAGGCCAGAGAAAATGGTAGTCCTCCAGTAGGTAAGTGTTTCCTCTAGCATGATCATTACTCATCTCAAATTTGCCCATTAGACAGAAGTGCAGGTAGTAGCTATTTTCCTTATTCTGTCTCTTGGAAAGTGGATGTTTCCTGTTCATTCCCACACACATGCCCATGTAAAGTGTGGTATAAACATGTATTAACAAGTTAGACATAGTATGCTTGGACAACCTAGAGCATCTTACTTTATACCATCATTTTGTTATAGTCACACGTTTATCTTTAAACCATAAATATTTAAACAATACATATTGTTGTCTGCCTTAAGTACAGATGGACATTTCACATCCAGAATTACTTTTGATTATTATTTCTCAAATCATCCACTCCATCCTCATGACTCAGGAGGAACTGATTAAATCAAAAACAAAATTATACGATATGGTATCTCTTCAAAACCTCACATTATGCCTTAACTCTCAACTTAAATTATCTTTGCCTTTTCCACATTTCTTTTCATATAGTGACAACGCAAGTTTGTATATTAAAAGGCATTAGCAGGGATCTCTGGGTGGCGCAGCGGTTTGGCGCCTGCCTTTGGCCCAGGGCGCGATCCTGGAGACCCGGAATCGAATCCCACGTCGGGCTCCCGGTGCATGGAGCCTGCTTTTCCCTCTGTCTCTCTCTCTCTCTGTGTGACTATCATAAATAAATAAAAAAGTTAAAAAATAAATAAATAAAAGGCATTAGCAGGATGCCTGGGTGGCTTAGCGGCTGAGCGTCTGCCTTTGGCTCAGGGGTGATCCTGGGTTCTGGGATCAAGTCCCATATCCGGCTCCCTCCGAGGAGCCTGCTTCTCCCTCTGCCTATGTCTCTGCCTCTCTCTCTCTGGTTCTGTCTCTCATGAATAAATATATAAATGTTTTTTAAAAAATAAATAAATAAAAGGCATTAGGAAACTTCATCAAAAATTCCTATTCTTCTTGATTTTCAAATACTTAAGAACCCAAATTTATTCTTCAGCGGAGAACTATTACTATACTACCTCTTCCCAAGTGCCAAATTTACCATCATTTTTTCTTTTTTTTAAGATTTTATTTATTTATTCATGAGAGACAGAGAGAGAGAGAGAGAGAGAGAGAGGCAGAGACACAGGCAGAGGGAGAAGCAGGTTCCATGCTGGGAGCCTGACGTGGGACTCGGTCCCTGGTCTCTAGGATCAGGCCCTGGGCTGAAGGCAGCGCTAAACCCCTGAGCCACTGGGGTTACTTACTATCATTTTCTTTTTTTTTCTTTTTTTCTTTTTTTTTTTTTTTGTGAAACAATTTCTACAATACATTTTCTTTATTATTCTTCTAAAGAGTCTCTGGAAAACTGTGTGGGGGTTCCTCAAAGAGTTAAAAATAGACCTGCCCTACGACCCAGCAATTGCACTGTTGGGGATTTACCCCAAAGATTCAGATGCAATGAAACGTCGGGACACCTGCACCCCGATGTTTCTATCAGCAATGGTTATTATCATTTTCTGATGGGGAGAGGGCATATTGTGATAACGTTTACAACACACAGCATTTAGAAACCAAAGTTTCTTTGATCAGCGTTTTTTTTTTTATTATTACAATAAAATTCAGATAACATATAGTTAACTATTTTAAAGTGAAAAATCCAGTAAACTTGACACAATTTCTGTCCATGTGTTAATAACCATGGGAAGACTGTAACTACCTCTCCAGTAATATGGAAGTCCCGTTTGGAAATAAAAATAGCAGAAGGGAGGGAAATTTAAGAGGAACTGAGAAAGATACAAATCATCATATGAGGAAACAATGTTCCAATAACCTTTTAACAATAATTATTGAAAAATTGCTAAAAACTGCAAAACCGTAATCATAAAAAATAGCAAGTCAGGGTTTGCCTTCCAGAATGTTAATACCTCAGTGATAAGAATGGGTTTTTTAAGATTTTATTTATTCATTTAGAGAGAGCAGATGTGAGCAGGGGGAGGGGCAGAGGGAGAGAGAAAGAGAGAGAGAAAGAATCCCAAGCAAACTCTGCACTGAGCATGGAGGCTCAATCTCAGGATCCTGAGATCACCACTCCAGCTGAAATCAAAAGTTGGATGCTCAACTGACTGAGCCATCCAGGCCCCCCAGATTACTTTTTTTTCTATATTCATTAGCAAATCTTTTTTGATTGACAGTATTTTAAAAGGAGAACATTTTATTATAAGAGGAGCTTCCATACAATTTCACATTATACAAGATCCTATTAGAGATGTGGTAGACGTATTTTCTGCGCTATTTCACTTAGGTGGGAATAAAAAAGATGGAGTTGCTTTTTCATGATGTTTTCTATTATAACCACATTGATAGACAAAATAATAAAATATCTTTGATTGTAGTGAGGATATTTTTTCATTTCCTCATTTTGCTATTAGGAATACACTTTGCCTTCTACTTTTGTCTGATACACTGCTGGAAGTGGAGGAACACATCATGGAAACACATCTTGTGTACTTCAGGGGCACTTTTTAAGGACAAAAAAAATCTCTAGTAGACCCCAAAATAAAGATCTTCTTGCAACACCAAGGATTTGTGGCTAATTCCACGTTAATATTAAGTTAGTGGTAGAATGAAGATTCAAGTTCAGCTGACCTGACTCCATTCCTAGGGCTCTATTAACCAGAACCTAATACTGGCCTGCTAATTCAGTTGGTAAGTGCAGAACCATAGCTTCTCCATACTGTCGTTTCTCATTTAAGATTAAAATTGGATGAGGTCTCTTGATATTTTCAGCAGTTGTCTTGACCTTAAATATCTCTCTTTTCTGTTTTGTTTTCTGCCCTTCTTACTGTTTTACATACTTCTCTCTGCTCTTTCACACCAGCACTTCATCGTTTTATGACATTTTCTTCTCACAAATACTATATGAGGGCACACTACAAAGTTGGTCATAAATTATTGACAGGTGGATCCACACACAATTGTGAGATGAGTTTTCTTGGGTGTCTGTGCTTCTGATTTGAAATCTGTTAAAATACAATGAGGTAATTAGAACAAATGTAAGAAATACTGTCTACCATCTACACAATGCTGAAATAAACTGGCAAGAACATTGGTGAAAAGAGTTTCTGAAGTGGTTATGTTATGGAAAAGGAACCTTGAATTTAGATTTCATTAGTTCTCAGGTGGTAACAGAATAGCCTCCATTATTAGGGCATAAACATGACTCAGAATCTTTTTTAAGAAAAATACTACTGGTCACATAAAACTAAACTCTTGAAAAATTAAAAAAATCATTTAGTATTCCATAGACTGTTCTTTACTTATCTTTCAACCTCTAACCTAGGAGTATAATTATCAAATAAAACAACAGGCTAGTGAAATTACCTTTGGTGAGTAGGTCAAGCAGAGAGCTATTACTGAGAAGTATTAGAACTAAATAAGAATCATGGATATCAAGACCATTTAAAGGCAGGGAAAACAACATCACATATTTTAATGCATTCCAAAGGCAGAATTATATCACAATACAGTGATAGACAATTATGATCACTATCATGGGTAAGTTGGGAGTATGGGTCTGTTCTATTTGCTCTTTAGTCTGTTGAAGGAGCAGTATTAATTAATCAACTTTAAAAGGCATCACTGAGCCTCATTGTAAAAGCTATGGACTGATACTCTTCATCTTGTGTATCTATCTCTTCTTGGCCCTGAGGCTGGATGATTGAGAGAATAGTTTTGTAGAAATGACTAGGTGAAAAGCATGAAACAACTTTGATTCAGGCCTCAGGGAGAATTCTGACTGGTGCTCTCCAAAAATTTTCCTTGATGTTCATGGGTTTAGTTGTTTGTTTTTTTTTTGGGGGGGGGGGGGTTGGACAGACCTGCATTAAGTTACTGCCACCCAGGAAACCAAGGCATAGTAACATATCAAAATGTCAATTTGGGTCCACCATTGTGATTTTAGAAAGAGTAATTTGTTTAAATAGCAAAAGAAAACTCAAGACATGGGGAATATAAGAAATAGGGAAAGGGATTATAAGGGAAAGGAGGGAAAATGAGTGGGAAAAATTAGAGAGGGTGACAAAACATGAGAGACTCCTAACTCTAGGAAATAAATAAGGGGTAGTGAAATGGGGAGGTGGGCAGCGGGACAGGGTAAATGGGGGACAGGCACTGAGGAGGGCACTTGATGGGATGACATATAACATATAGTGTTATACTATTTGTTGGCAAATCAAACTTCAATAAAAAAATAAAAAAGAAAGCTCAAGACAAACAAGTGCTATAAAAAAGTAGGACATATATTTTGTCAAGATTGTTAACAAATTCACTGTGCTTGGGCTGGTGAAGTGAAATAGTTAAGTGATATTAAAATCAAAATGTGATCATACTCAGCAGTTTGTATTGTTCATACCCAACAATGCCTGCCAGAAGCAAATAAAAAGCCATTCTGTAAATTTCAAATTAATTCTAAGAACATTTAAGATGTAATGCTAAGCACACTATCAAAAATAATCAAAAAAAAAATAATAATCAAGCATAAAAAAACAAAGAGTCCAATTAAAAATTAGGCAGAAGACATGAACAGACATTTCTCCAAAGACAACATTCAGATGGCCAACAGATAGATGAAAAAATGCTCAGTAACACTAATCATCATAGAAATGCAAATCAAAACCACAAGAGACATCCTCTCACACCTGTCAGAATGGATAAAATAAAAAAACTCAAGAAACAAGTATTAAAGATGTGGAGAGGGGATCCCTGGGTGGCTCAGCAGTTTGGCGCCTGCCTTTGGCCCAGGGCACGATCCTGGAGTCCTGGGATCGAGTCCCACGTGGGGCTCCCGGCATGGAGCCTGCTTCTCCCTCCGCCTGTGTCTCTGCCTCACTCTCTCCCTGTGTCTATCTAAATAAAAAATCTTTAAAAAAATGATAAAGATGTGGAGAAAAAGATACCTTCTTGCACTGTTGCTAGGAATGCAACTGGTGTGGCCACTGTGGAAAATAATATAAAAGTTCCTCAAAAAATTAAAAATAGAACTTCCTTAGGATCCGGTAATCGCACACTGGGTATTTACCCAAAGAATATGAAAGCCCCAATTCAAAAGGACACATGCACTCCTATTTATTGCAGTTTTACTTATAGTAGCCATATTACAGCAGTAGCCTACATGGCAATTGACAAATGAATGGATAAAGAAGAGAGGGTATATGTTACAATGGAGTATTATTCAGCCACAAAGAAGAATGAAATCTTGCCATTTGCAAAAACATGAATGGATCTAGAGGGTATAATGCTAAGAGAAATAATCCAGTCAGAGAAAGACAAATATCATATTATTTCACTCATATGTGAAATTTAAGAGAAAGAAATGAACAAAGGAATAGAGAGACAAACCAAAAAACAGACTCTTAATTATAGAGAACAAACAAATGCTTACCAAAAAGAAGTGGGTGGAGGAATGGGTAAAATAGGTGATGGGGATTAAAGAGTACACTTATCATGAAGACCACTGAGTAATGCACTGAATTGATGAATATCACATTATCACACCTGAAAGTGATATAATACTATATGTTCATTATAGTGAAATTAAAATGTTAAAACTTAATAACAAAATAATCAGACAAATAAGAAAAATAAACATGAATGAAAAATAGGAGAAAAACATAATAGAAACAGACATATATGAATATAAAACATTGGAATTATCAAGCACAAATGTTAAAACAACTATATTCAGTGTATACTATGAGTTGAAAGATAAATTTGAGAATGTTGGAAGAAAGCTAGGAATTATAGTGACTGAGTAGATTTGACAAAGAACTGAAAAATTCACTAAAGAAAATTAAAAACTTAATGGAGGCTTTTAACTCCAGATTAGCCAGAGATGAGAAAAAAATAGTGAAGTGGAAGATATATTAGAAGTAAATTTATAAAGAAAAAAGGATGAAGGATAAAGCAAACAAGACATACAGAAATTTTTGACTGGGTCCATAATGCATATAACTGAAATCCCAGAAGAAGGGAAGAAAGATAGTGTGGAAGCAACATTTGAAGCAAGTTGGATGAGAATTTTCCAAAGCTATATACAAAGATATTAGATTTAAAACATATATTACCTTCAAAGAACTGACCATTCAAAAACAATAATAAAAAAATAGAAAAACATTATAACAATATCTTTGAATGGCTGAGGGAAATAAAGTACACATTTCTAGGTTTATACTAGTTGGTTTTATACCCAAAGGAAATATTTTTTAGAAAAGTTGGAATAAAAACAGTTTTAGACAAACACAGAGAATTAAACTCTAAAATTTCCACCCTACTGGGAATAGTAGAGAGTATTCTTCAGCTTTAAGTAAATGGTTGAAACGGAAGGTAGAAGAAGCAGAAATAAATAACAAGCAATGCAAACCATAAATATGTGGAAAAATCTAGATGAACTGTGTATAAATCTATACACCTACTGTTTTCTAGGGCTGTATTTTTCTTCTTTTTCTGTTTTAAAGATTTTATTTATTTATTCATGAGAGACACAGACAGAGAGAGAGGCAGAGACACAGGCAGAGGGAGAAGCAGGCTCCATGCAGGGAGCTTGATGCGGGACTCGATCCCAGGTATCCAGGATCAGGCCCTGGGCTGAAGGCAGGCACTAAATCGCTGAGCCCCCAGGGGACCCCCTGTATTTTTTTTCTTTACTAAATGTGAGATGCCATCAATTGTTGAGAGACCATTTAATTTAACTAATACTGTGAAATAAATTCATGCAAGATGGGAATGTAGTAGAAAACCCTGCAGAAGCTGGAGAACAAAGGACTAGTCTGGTGTAGGAGTAAATGAAAACTAAAACTACAACCAGAAGAGCAACAGTGAGAAGTGCATGTCTCAATCTTGCCACCAAGTGGAAGATGGTAGGAAAAAATTATATCCCCTGAGAAGTTGAACCACAAGGTGGTACTTAACACAGTTCTTCTATTTGAATCCATAATACTAGTGTATTTAGAAAAACAAAACAGGGATACCTGGGTGGCTCAGATGATTAAGCAGCTGCCTTCAGGGCTCAGGTCGTGATCTCAGGGTCCTGGGATCATGACCTGCATCAGGCTCCCTGCTCAGTGGGGAGTCTGCTTCTCCCTCTCCCTCTACCTCTCCCCCACCACACACACACACACACACACACAAACACACACACACACACACACACACAATGGTATGCTCTCTATCTCAAATGAATGAATAAAATCTTTTAAAAATAAAAATAACAAAACAAAAAACTAAGCAGAGTGTTTAAGTAATCTCAGATTTACGGTGCCTCACTTTGACCAGCAGAAATGAACATTCATCCTTCTTGACAGAGCTCAACTTCAGTTCAGACCTACAGTGTGATTATAAAAGGCCAGTAGTTTTAAGACAGGTGCCAGTTGAAGAGATTTAAAATGTGGGAAAAGATGTGAGAACCTTAAAGTACACAAAAATAATAGCATATAAATCGAGGAGGAAGAGCACAGAGTAAAGGAATATTCTAATGTCTTTATATTGCCCAGGAAGAACATTAAAAATTAATTACTATTGGACTTTGATAAGTGAAGAATATGTGGTGTAATCTTTAGAGCAAGTGCAAAAAAATTAGTAAAAGAGTAAATTTTAAATTAATATAAGAAAAAATGGAGTAATAAAATCACTAACCAGTTCAAAAAGAGGATTAACAGAAAAGAAAAAGTACTTTGAATGGGCTATACATCTGTAGAGTATATAAATTCTAAATCTATATGTGCCTAATATGGCATCAGCACATCAAAATAGTTAGAATTGTTTTTTTTTAAGATTTTATTTATTTATTCATGAGAGACACAGAGAGAGAGAGAGAGAGAGAGAGAGAGGGAGAGAGAGAGGCAGAGATACAGGCAGAGGCAGAAGCAGGCTCCATGCAGGGAGCGTGATGTGGGATTTGATCCCGGGACTCCAGGATCACGCCCTGGACCGAAGGCAGGCGCTAAACCGCTGAGCCACCCAGGGATCCCCTAGTTACAGAATTGTAACTAGAATCATACACTTCTTTCAGTAGGGGAAGAAGAAGCAGATAAATGTCAAAGAATTACAATCACATGGAAGTATATTCTCCAACCACAATGGAATTAAGCTGAAACCTAAAGCAAAGGGATAAACATATAGATATTTATAAATTAAGAAATGCATTTCTAAATAGCTCAGGTCAAAGAACAGCTCCCAATGGTAATTAAAAATATTTTGAACAGAATGACAATAAAAGTACATTAAAGTTATAGTCTTAAATGAACATACTTGAGAAAAAGAAAGGGAGATTTCAAGAGTCAAGCATCCATACAAGAAATTAGAGAGAGAATAGCAAATTCAAAACAAAGAAATTGAATGGTAAGAAGTAATAAAGATGAGAACTGGAATAAATAAAAGAGTTTTTTAAAGAAAAAAAGACACAGAGGAAAGAGAATCAACAAAGCCAGAAATTGAATTGGAAAGCACACCTACTGAGAATAATAGGAAAACAAACCAACAAAAAAAGAGGCACTTGCACGGATACACACACATTCATAATAGAAATTTTTAAAAAGAATTTAATTTCCTATTCTTCAGATATAAAGAAGAAAATAAATGACAACTACAATGAGGAAAACCTCAATACTTTGTGACGGTTAATTTTATGTGTTAGCTTGACTAGCCATACCCAGATTAAACTTTATTTCTAATTATGTCTGGAGGGTGTTTCTGGGTGAAACTAACATTTGAGTCAGTGGACACAGGAAAGTAGATTGCTCACCCCAACGTGGGTGAAGGCTTAAATAGAACAAAAAGGTCTCAGAAGGAAGAATTTGCCTTTTCCTGCCTTACTTTGTGAACTGAGACATCTCGGTGTAGTTCATCTTCTACCTGAACTCTGGGTTTTACATCATTAGCTCTCCTGGTTCCCAGCCCTTCATATTTGAAGGCTTTCCTTGGGTCACCAGTTTGCAGATGGTAGATTGTGGGACCCCTTAGCCTCCATAATCATGCTAGCCAATTCCTCATAATAAATCTCCATGTGTCAATTATTCCTCATTGTGTATGGATCAGTCAGTGTCCTTTAGAACCAATAGGAGATCTATATATATCTTCTCTAACCCTAACTGATCCACATACAATAAGGGAGAATCTATAATTATGCAAATGAGAAATATGTTTAAAAGAACTTTATAAAATGTGAAATGTGGTTGCTTCCAAAATTAATAATAGCGTGTATCACTTATGCTAAAGACACTATGCTAAGTGATTTGACTTTTATCTCCTTTATATCTTAAAATCCTAACAGATAAGTACTATTTTTATTCTCACTTACAAGTGAAGGAAGAGGGGCTCAGATAGACAATGTAACTTATCCAATTTCACACAGAGTGGACCAATCGTTGTCTCAAGCTGAGAACTGACTCCAAAGTCATTCTCCTCATCACAGTTTTATACTTACAGTGATGGCTCCTAACTGGACTACTTCAAATAGGTGCCAGATGCCCTCCTTGTAAGAAAGCTGAAGAACATTTGTGCTGACAGCACTAGATCATCACTCAACTCGTTTTGACTATAAAGTTCTCCTCTACCTTCTTTTCCTTTCCCCCCCGATTCACTCTTTTTCTCTGTCACCATTTCTTTCTTCCTTTCTCATAAATGGCCCACAAATAAGATTCTTAACTTCTTGGCATTCTCTTAGCTTTCTGAGAAAGGGGACGAAGCTTTGTCTTCCCAGATACCTACAAGTTAGATGAGAACACTGAGCCATCCTCCCACAGCAATGGTCCTTCGTTCTGATGGCGAGAAAGTCCTATCCAGAATGAATTATCAGGTTGAGAAGACACTTGTCTTACTATAAATTCCTGTAGGAAAGCATAAATACAAATACATGTCAAAGAGTGACAGAGACAATGAGACAGACAGAGATGATAGAGATAAGAAGATAGAGATAAAAATTCTTACAGACATTGAGAAAGAAACAACAGGTTGAATTACCCTGGTGAAGAATACATACATACACTGGCATCAACCTAGGGAGAAGTGCCAATTATTGAATCCATTGAGTGTGTCAGAGTATATTTTATTTCTTCAGAGTCACTATTGTTTAAATTTCCAATGAAGAATAGATCCATAATGTCAAAATTTTAATGCCTCCATGCAACCTGCCTGACAAGATCTAAGAGTAACAGAGTCCCTAAGCAATTTTCATGGACAACAGGCCACTATATTCTCAAATTGAATATATAAATTTCTAACACTTTTGTCAAGGAATGCTTTGCAGTTAGATAAAAATATGAAAATAACTTAGTTCCAGTGCACGTTTTATAAATAAGTAGCTTGAGATTTAATGATGACATTTAAATTGCTGACAAATAACAGGAACACTGAAAAGCCAGACATACTTCTGATGTCATTCTCTTTCTTTGTCATAATCTACTTCCATTCATTTTCTTGCAAGCTACAACTGTTGGGTAACACATGACAGAAATACAAAATTTGAGAGGAAGCGAAAGTAAATATAGGAGTTACAGATTGTTTAGATTTATAATGTAGAGTGTTTCCTGACTATTAATCCCTTCTTATAGACCAACTGAGTTATACCCTTCATTTACAATGTGTGATAAGTCCCACTTTTTATGTAAAACTATATATACCCACGAATCTTTCTCTGAATTCTTGTCATTATTGCCAATACCAGATATTTAACTTTAGGCAACTGTTGAGTTGTTTCTTCATACAAACTATATAAGCACTGAAATAGCAAGGTTCCTTTTTAAACCTCTTTGTCTTTCCCAGTATCTTAGAAGGAGTAAATGATTCATAAATGTATATGATTATTGTTGCTATTTTCCCTGATAATAATGATGACAAGGAAGAGAATTTTCTATTTTCCTCCACAAATTTAAGATTTGAAATTCAAACCCACAAAAATGAGTAGTGGCCTGATTGTTATAGTCCTGAAAATTTGGAGTGTGTTTGAATAGATTTGTTTTAAAGCTCAAGCATCTGACTCTTGGTTTTGGCTCAGATTGTGATCTCAGGGTCTTGAGATCAAGCCTTGCATCAGGCTCTGCACTCAGTGCAGAGTCTTCTTGAGATTCCATCTCTCCCTCTACCTCGATTTTTCTGCTTAACATAGATCACAGGTAATTATAACTGAAGGCTACACTTACCAGTTCTTCTGCAGTGTCTATCTTCAGGAGATTAGAGTGCAGTTGAGAGCATTGTATTTTACTTCTATGCCAGGAAGCTAATGATGTGCTAAATAGGTAACAGTTGTTCTTATGTGTGATCCAATTAGGAGGACAAGAGCTAGAAAAAGCTCCTGGAAATCAAAAGTAAACAATGAGGTTCATATCATAGCAATTTGCTCCTTCAGTTCAAGCACATTCATCCTGAAGATACTTAGTAATCAATGAATTGCCAGTAATACATTCCATTTTCAGTTCAAATTATAGGGATATGATTTTTACAGAAGAGATCACATTGAAATGCCCTCATTCATTTAAAATATGAAAATAGAGTATATAAACACTGTTTAAGACCATCAACCCTCTTTCCTTCTTGGCCTGTCTTCCATTCTTTCACATTCAGTCCAGAATTCCCTTTCTTCATGATAATTCTTAAAATAAATCAATTCAAAATCAATCTTCAAGATAAACAGTAATTTCATGTTAACTTATTTTAGAAGTACGAGATCCATTTAAGAATGTAATTTTTCAAAAAAGAAATAAGAGCAGTTATTCACATGATAGAGTATCTCTGTTTTGTATCTTTAGCTACTTGATACAAATAGTGAGGACATATGGGTTCAGAGATGAAAAACTGAAGTTAAAATATTGTCATAGTTATGATGCAATTAGGAATAAAGGTCAACTGTGTATAAAATTGAAATAAATTAAAAAAAATTGAAATAAATTAATGAAATTATATAATTAAAGAAAAACAAATATAACCAGAGTTTTCAGGAATGTGTCTATTAGGTCTATATCTTTTGTATGTGTTTAATTAACATCCAATCGTAATTCTTAGCACATTTCCCTTCTTTCCTTTTCTCTCCCTTTCTTCCTTTTTGACATCTAATTTCCTATCCTATCTGTGTTACTTTAAAATATCAGTTCTCAAAGGAGAGAGTACATTTCCTTTGCATCAAATTATACAATTTCCTATAGATCTAAATAGATGGAGAATAATAAATTAGTTACTGATTTGAAGAAAAAAATCCAATTTAGAAATGGCTGCCCAACTCATGGGATATTTATACCACTTTATTGTATATATGACAGGGGCATACACATAATACTGATATGTGCTTTCCTTGAATGCACAATCCTTACATGTAAAAGCACTACCTGTACCCACCCTAACTCAGGCCTTCACCCCAGTAATTGACCATCCTAGATCAAGGATTACATGCAGCTTTTAATCCTGCCCTTGCCTGTGGTTTTGAGAGCCTTGGTAGGAGCCACATGGTCTTCTAAAGATGACTGTGTGGGTTGACTGTGGTTCTCTTTATTTCTTGATGGAAAGTTGTCATTCTTCAATGGGTTGCTGCCTGAATTGAATCTCCAAAAAGCTTCATTTATCAACAACAATTATAGTGACAAAAAAAAAGTCATTTTACTATATTTGAAATTATAATTCCAAAATCCATATTTTTGTTGGAATACAGAGGGGTATACTTTTGATTATTGATAAATAGATAACAGTACTGATTGAGAGGTAAAAATAGATGATATGTAGATAAATAGAAGGATGGATGATAGAATAAATAATAGATAGGTGGAAAGAAAAAATTACTTCCATGATGGTGAGTAAAAAAGAGAAAAATAAAGCAGATAGAGAAGAAAGAGTATGAAAGAGAAAGTAATAGGCATCAATTGGAGCCAAGATAGATTTGAAATAGTAATAAATCTTTTATCTTTCTTCTGTTATTTAAAAATGAGAGCTCCTTGGGAAACCTGGGTGGCTTACTGGTTAAGCGTCTGTTTTCAGCCCAGGGCGTGATCCTAGAGACTCAGGATCAAGTCCCACATCAGGCTCCCTGCATGGAGTCTGCTTCTCCCTCTGCCTCTGCCTGTGTCTCTGCCTCTCTCTCTCTCATGAATAAATAAATAAATAAATCTTAAAAAAGCAAAAAGAAAGAGAGAGAGAGAGAGGGAGAGGTCCTTGAGAAGACTCCAAAGGCACAATAATACTTTATTGAACATAGAATGTGTGATATAGAAAATCTAAAGGAGGGACGCCTGGGTGGCTCAGCAGTTGAGCACCTGCCTTCAGCCCAGGGTGTGATCCTGGAGTCCCAGGATCGAGTCCTACAACGGGCTCCCTTCATGGAGGCTGCTTCTCTCTCTGCCTATGTCTCTGCCTCTCTCTCCCTGTGTCTTTCATGAATAAATAAATATCTAAAAAAAAAAATCTAAAGGAATTCATTCATCCATCAAAAAATGTCTATTTAGTAAGTACCTCAGGTAATTCCTGATATTATTTAGAGGAGTTTAGATTAAAGATCAAGTATAAAACTCTCTAAATCATATGATTTATAAAAATAATTCATAGTCTCTTTAAAGAATTTATTTAATTAGGAAGATAAGCACTATATTGTACTTCCTTCTTCACCTCCAATGGTTTCCTTCCATTAGTATATTTAGGAATTTCACAACTTTGAAACCAACAGTTCAGGGAAGATAGTAAAGAAATATAGTTAAGAATGTGCATTTTTTTAGGGGCTCCTGAGTGGCTCAATTGGTTAAGCCTCCAACTCTTGATTTTGGCTCAGACCGTAATCTCAGGGCCCTGAGACTGAGTCCGATTGTCAGGCTCTGTGCTGAGGGTGGAGCAGGTTTGATTCTCTCTCTCACGCCTCCCCCATTTCATGCTGGCTCTCTCTCTCTCTCTCTCTCTCCTTTAAAAAAAAAAAAAAGGAACATGCATTTTTTTAGTCAGATTGCCTAAATTTCTAGTTATGGTCTTACCATTAACTAGTTTATGACCCTAGAAAAGTAAAAGTAAAATACACCACACCCACTTCTACTTCTCTTACAAATAAAATGAGAATTAATAACACTGATTCAACCTCACCATAGATTCAATCAGATTATGATTGTTCAAGTTCTTAAATGAGTCCCTGGCACATAATAAATACTTACAAATATCTGTTGGTGGTAGTGGTGTTGTTGTTGAGTACCAATACTCACCTGTGGTACCCAGTATCACAGCTATCACCAGCATTAGCAAGCATAGAATTCCCAAAGTCACAGCAATGGGACGCCAATGAGGAGAGGTAGCACAAGTTACTAGGAAGCCAGAGGGAACAGAAATTAAAATGAAGAAATATGATAAATCACAAAGCACTTCAGTTATCCAGTTTATCAAAATCTAGAAAATTCTAAAGTGAAATACTAATCACTGATATACAGATAATCTAGTCATCTAGGATTATCTGAATTTTCCCTCATGTTTAGTATATCTCTTCAGATTCTAGAACTATAATTTCAGCACAGTGCCCTGATATCTGCACACTCCTAATTTCAGGTTCACATTGATGTCTAGAGGTCCTGACATTACCAGAGTTTCTGAAATCCCACTCATTTTTATAAAAGGCAGCTTTATTTAGGAGAAATAGCACTAGACACTAAGGACAACCTTCTCTTTTCACTTATTTGTTGTATAACCTTGAGTGAGTTACTCTGTTTATTTCTTTTTGTAAAAAAAACTGGGGTAATAATACCTCAGAGGATCATTGTAGGAACTAAATGAGCTAACACATAAAGTACCTAGTCTGGAGACTACTAGTACATTATACGTAACTCATTGTTGGTCAACAAATATACAGAAACATACATCTGCCTCCCTGCCTCTTGCATCACCCAGTTTTTCTAGTCCTCCTCAGCTGGTTGAGCAAGAAAAGAATTGCATAAGTGGTAAAGGGAAAATAATTGTGCAATGCAGGTTACCATAAAGCAGAAGAAAGCAAATTCTCATGTCAAATCTTGTGAATAATCTTTCTCTTGATAACCAGAAACTCACTTTATGTTAATTCCGTGGTATCAAGGATACAGTTCTGTCTTTGAGAATAAGCAGTACAAGTATATCAGAGAATTGTCAAATAGGAGAACCATAGAGGAAACTACATGACTCATTCAACGAAGAGAGACATCTTGTAATGCCTTTCTCCATACTTTACTCTTTTTTTTTTTCAAAGATTTTATTTATTTATTCATGAGAGACAGAGAGAGAGGCAGAGACATAGACAGAGGGAGAAGTAGGTTCCTCACAAAGAGCCCGATGTGGGACCCAGAATCACGCCCTGAGCTGAAGGCAGACAGACTCAACTGCCGAGCTACCCAGGCATCCCTATTTTACTCCTTTTCTATTATGTTTAAGAGTCATGTTCTACTAATTAATCTTGTCATTTAGCACATATGTTTTTCTTCACTAGTATATAAAGGATTCCCATTTGATTAAAAAAAAACCCAAATCAACATCTTATGCCAAAGAACACATCAGATTCATGATTCCAAACCCTATGACTTCTGAAGTCTCACAAAATCACACTTTTTCCCCTCACCTATCTTCTTTCTTTTCATTCTTCTCTTTCTTATCTCACATATCCTGATGTTGTTCATATATATTTCTTTAAGTCTCCATGACTTCCATTCTATGATTTACTCCTTTCTAACAAACAAGTAACAAGTCATTCGTGTTGAAATTCTTTCATCTTTGCATTTCATCAAACTTATTTATAGTTCCTTACTGCTGAGGTGTCTATTCCTATGGGACAGAGAAATTGTATTTTCTGCATCTTAATAATTAATTTAAATTCTAATAATTAGTCACCAAATGCTTGCCATGAGGAAAGATATTTCAAAATATCTTCAGTGACTTCTGAAAATCTTTTAAAAGGGTTTCAGCCTACTAGTCATGTCTCTCAAATTTTCTCCAGATAAGTATTTTAGTTAATGAGAACAAGAATGTTGAAGGCAGAAAGAAAAGATACCTTTTTCTAAGACCACAGGTCGCCCAGTGATGCCTTGAGAGTGGAAGTCTAATTGAGTATAACCATCTTCATCCAAATTTTCTACCCCAGAATGGTATTCCATTGTTCTACTGAGTTCCTGAACTGACACAGCATTTGAGAACTCTTCCCTCTCTTTTTTTTTAAGACAATTGCCTGTGGACAAAAGAGGATGTATGAGTCAAATCATGTGGAGTAGTCATTTACTGAGTTTTAACAGGTTGAGCTTAAGTAAGCAGTCCAATCAGATACAGCCAAAGGCAGGAAATGAAAACTATGCTGTAGTAAGTTCCCATTTGTATCTTTAGATCCTGTTTCTAAGACTGATGATTCTTAAGAAAATTGTAAGACAGCACAACAGATAAATCTTTGTTTCAGACCAAACATAAGAAAAATGAAACATGAATTCACACATGCATTAATTTATTCATGTACTCATTCATTCACCAAACATTTATCAAAAGCCCATCCTTTCAACTGGCAGGAGCCGGTGATATAAGGATAACATATCTATAAAGAATCTCATTGCCTAAAAGAGGAAACCTACAGATAGGTATTGAAGGATGCTATAAGGAGACATTGTAACAACAGAGAGGAGAAACAAATCTCTTTAGGATTTGCCAGGGATTGATAATTCAAAGTAGTAATTACTTATTGAACAACTACTATGAGCCAGATAGTACACATTGCACATGTTTTTTTCATTCAGCCTCAATTTTCCAACAAATCTAATGGTATATATATATTTTTTTATTTTCAAATGAAGAAAATAAGATGTAGAAATTTTAGTCCCTTACCCAGTTTTAAGACACTAATAAAAATATTGAAGCAAAGAATCAAACCAAGGCATATTCTGGCTGCAAAATACGTGATCTTTTCATACATTCATATAACAAATACATACCCCCACCCTTTATCTGTGGTTTTGCTTTCCATGATTTCAGTTATCCCCAGGCAACCGCCATCAGGAAGCTGATGATCCTTCTGATGTATTGTCAGAAAGTCAAATAGTAGCCTAACCCTATGTCACAAGGCCTATTTCATAGGTATGTATGTATAGAAAAAGAAAAGAAAACAACACAGTATATATAAGGTTCAGTACTATCTGTGGGACAGGCATCCACTGGGGATCTTGGAAGATAACTCCCAAAGACAAAAAGAAACTAGTGTGTCAGCTTATGGAGAATTCTGGGACAGAAATACTATGCAAAATAACCAAATTAATTGATATGGAAAACATCATTACTGGAAACTAGAAAGGTACCCAACCCACTTACAAGACTATAAAGCAAGCAGAATGAAGGAGGTATCTGAAATGAAGCCAGACACTCATTAAAGCAACAAGGACAGATTTCAACCAGTGATACTGTTACAATAGAAAAGTATTTCATGATAGTGTTACATGTACCATCATGAAATACTATTATAATAGAAAAGAGAGACCACTTCCCCAAAACAAAATACTAAAAACTTTTAAAAGGTATGGTAAGGGAAAGACACTGAGTGGTATTAAGGGGTGTTAATCCATGTGAAGATTTGTTAGTTTGTACGTATCTAGGAGAGAAATAAACTTCTCCTATCTTTATGACAGTGGCAGAGGTGCATATTGAAACAAGGTGATGCCCCACTGAAGTTAGAGCCTCATCCCCTCACAGGGACTGGGATAGTGAGAGTTATCTCTCTTAACTTCCTGAATGTTTGCATTTCAGAGATATGGCTCTGAGGTTCTTGAAGAAATAGTCTCAGGTGATAGATTTACTTTTCAAAGGTCAGAGAAAGGGCTTATAATTGCAAGTTTTTTAAGGTAACTGCTCTTGGAGGGGATTTAGAGACCTGTCTAGCACCAAGTTTTGATTGGAATAAACAGTAAATTTTCCTGGCAGCACTGAGCTTTCTCAGGCAGGCATTTCACAGAGTTCAATATCATTCTAGGGACACTAAAGTGCCAGAAGCCATGGTATATGATGTCATCTCTTTGTGCAAAAGTTTGCATGGAGATGTTATAGACCAAGAGCTCTGCAGTTCTTACTAACACATATCAAAATAAAAGAGTTCAATGGAGAGTAAATGAGTTTCTCCCCCTTACTTGGGCCTGTCACGAAAGTTTTGCTAACTTTTTATAAACATATTGCAAAGTAGTCACGTGGATTGTAATCTCAACTGTCCATCAGCCTCTTGGTTCTCTAACGAAGTTTTTGGAAAACCAGGGATTTTTCACAGATTACATATCTGGTTTAAGGAAGAAAGGTCAGCCTACTAACAGAACAGTAATGAGGTGAGCACCTTCCAGGCAGTAAGAAGAAGCTGGCTTTATAGTGTCAATCCAGGCCCCCCACTGGGAAAATTACGTGTAACAAGTTTTATTTTCTATGCATCTCTTCATTTATTTAATCACAATTGTACAGAAAGAATTGGCTCACTATGTTGTCAGAGAGATGTTCAATAAATACAAATTTTAGTCTTCTCTTTTTTTTCTGGGATTAAAACAGTTGAAGAGTAATTACACAAATCATTGATGAACTAGAAAAAGAAATCAGTATTTCAAGGGACAGGAGGCAGTGGGGAGAGCAATCTATACATTCAGAAAAATACCTGTTGTTAAATATTAATGTAAGAAAAAGGTGGAAAACAAATCAATCTAACCCAAACAAACAACAGCAAAAACAAAAAACAACAAATATCTAATTCATATTGTCAGTGAAATTAAATTTGACGAAAAATTGCATTGATACAGCAAATTTTTCTTGAAAGAAAAATGAAGACTCTGGGCAGCCCTGGTGGTGCAGCGGTTTAGCGCCACCTGCCGTCTGAGGTGCGATCCTGGAGACCCTGGATGGAGTCCCACGTCCGGCTTCCTGTATGGAGTTGGCTTCTCCCTCTGCCTGTGTCTCTGCCCCCCTTCTCTCTCTGTCTCTATGAATAAATAAAAAATCTTTTTAAAAAAAAGGAAAAAAAGAAAAATGAAGAATCTGAAAAGAACTCTTAAAAATGAAAAACATTTTATAAACTAAAATTATAATTAGTTGAATCAAGAGTCAGATTAAATGTTACATCAATAAGGCACCACATTCAGAATAGCTGAATCAGCCTGGTCATGTTTTCATTTCTACATATATTTAGCTGTTGTCAAAAGTAGTGTTTGATCCCAGAATTAAAGCTCAAAAACAATATCTTTCCTAAACAAATATCTATTTTGTTAGGTTTACTAGAATGACTGTTAAACCAGCAAAATGAAACACAGGAGAGCCTGAGACATATGTTTAGTGTGCCTTTTTGGAAAATTTATATAACTAAGTGAATAAAAATAGACATAAATAGATGAATAAATGAATTAAACAGAAAACAAGATTATTAAAAACAAATAAGCATTCACTTAAAAATGTTGTAGAAAAAAAATATTGTGTTTAGGAAATAACAGTATCTCAAAGTACCTTCCCCGTAATGTTCACAATGTAAAAAAAAAAAAATCCTCAAATATCATCTCTAATTTGAATGCTAACTTGGGTCTCCTTCTTCCTACCCTTTTTTCCTCCCTCTTTCTATCCTTCTGCCACTCCCTCCCTTTCTATCCATTAAGCAATTAAACATCTATTAAACATTTACCATATTCTCAGAAGCCTAGATACAAAGAAGCATGAGACCCAATCCCATTCTACTCAATTTCACATTATATTTGGAGAACAAGGAAACAAAAAATTACTTAAATTGTTTAAGTACCTCTGGCTTGGGTGGACCATAAAAATTCCTTTGCTTTATTCACACTACTCTTTCCAGTTTTAATGCTTATTATAAATGAGCTACAAAGCTCTCTTTATAATCAGTAAATCTTTCAGGTTAAAATGTGCCTTCAACTCTTTTTCCCAATCCACTTTCTCTTTTCTGAATCTATGCTCTTGCTACCCTTCTGCTCCAGTAGCTTCATGGTTTCAGTATATATACATCACTCTCTTATGACACATGTATTTGAAATGTCCCAATTTCCCTAAGAAAGAGATGAATTTATGTGTCATTTTCTTATTGTTAGATCCTTGTGTTTTCCTCACTAATTCTTGAGTTCTTGAGCAGCAGTGTACCTAACATATTTAAGACCCAGACTGTTATTTTTGTTTTGTTTTATTTTTGTTTTTTACTTTCCTCTCCTTTACACAACAAAGTAGTTTTCTGCAATAATCATGAAATAGAATGAATGATAATAAAGGTCAGAAAACAAATGTACATAGTGAATATTTTTTGTTGATAGTTGGATATAAAATAGAGGTGCCTGAGTGGCTCAGTCCGTTAGATGACTGACTTAGTTTCCACTCAGATCCTGATCGCATGGTCATGTAATAGAGCCCAGTGTGAGGCTCCACCTTTGCATGGAGTCTGCTTGGGATTCTCTGCCTCTACCCCTCCTCCAGTTTGTGTGCATGCTCTTTCTCTTTCTCAAATAAATTAAATTAAATCTAATCTTCTTTTAAAAAGTTGTATATAAAAAAAGTCAAAAGAAATTAAAATGTGTGTATAAATATGTATAGTAAAGTAAAAATAAATATTGTACAAACCACTCTTAAATCAATGGATAAAATCTTATCAATTACGTTAATGCCTTTTTTGAAAGGGAGGTGAATTTATACCTATATATAGGTATGTCACAGTAATAAATAATATTACAATTTCTGTTTGAGCCCCTTAACCTTTTCCAAATTTGTTAATGATATTGTCAAAATTAATCTTTTTTACAAGTTTGTGTTAAGTATTGACTATGTATCCAGACACACCAATTCATCTTTGCTCAAAATTGATTTAAGATAATTTTTTCTTCATTTAATTTTTAAAATTCTTTAACTGAAGCCACAGATATGTAAAGAGAAAAAGACTTATACATAGTATATATGTGGCAAAGATTTACAAAAATCCTACTTCACAGTGATTCCAGAAATTACAATATTGTCCATCTCCTTATTTTCTCAGGATCAATTTTAGTAATTTTCAGATTTCTCTGCAGTTGAAATATTGTATAAGGACAAATAAAAATTGCAAACTGTCACATAGAATGAAGAGAAAGTAGCTCAAATTTTGTCTTTTTGATTTGATAATCACTGTGCAATGCTGTCGATATTGATTTCAAATCTACACTTTAAACACAGAAATTACTCATTCTATAATGCAAGCAACGCAAACCAAGTGGTACTAAGTGGATTTCAGTAATTCCAAACCATTCCAAATTGTTCCACAACAACTAGGAGTTCTGTGAATTAACTTCCATGTAGAATACAGTACTTACAAAAGGAAAAAAGACATAAACCTGATAATTTGAAGAACATATAGATATATTGATATACACAGAGATAAGTCGATCCTCATTATTCATGGATTCCAGGACTGCAAATTTGCTTAAGTGCTAAAATTTAATCATAATCCCAAATCAATTAGGGCTCTTTCATGATCATTCACAGGCATGCGCAGAACGGTGAAAAGTTGGAGACCCGCTGTCAGAAAGGAAGATCTTCTTCCTGCCTAAGGTTCTTCTAGCTGGACTTAGAATCAAACTGACAGGAGATGGACTAACAGGAGAAAATCAAATGTAATAGGTGTACAGAGGGGACAGGAGATTCTAAAGGAGACAACAAGAAGCTGATGTGGGATGGTGAGGGAGGCGGGTCCTAGGACACCAAGGGAAGGAAGGCCTTTAGCAGGAAGGGGAAAGGAGATGTTTGGGAAAACAAGGTTGCCTTATTAAGTAGATAAATTCCTTTAGTAAAGGGGGCGTTGGTCTCTGTTAATACTCTCCGCCTGTGGCAGGCTCTCCTTTCCAATGTAAATTTAAGCAGCTGTGGGAGAGGCAGAGTTTTTCCTGCGTTTGCTGGGCTTTGATGACTTTTAATTGGGAATAATCTCTATGCCAGAGTGGCCCATCCGAGAGTAACTTACTCTGGCCCCTACAACCCAACATGCCTGATTTCAGAGGAGTTTGAACAAACTGACACTGCCCTCTTGTTCCAGATCTCCTAACTGAAGAAGAAATGTCCTTTTCACTGTCTTTGTAGTGCTTTTTTGTTTGTTTGTGTGTGTGTTTTGACTTTTTGTTGGTTACTTCACTGCCTAAAATGCCCTCAAACATAGTGCTGAAGTACAGTCTGGTGTTCCTAAGCTCAAAAAGACTGATGTGCCTTACAAAGAAAATATGTGTATTAGGTAAGCTTTATTCAGGCATGAGTTACAGTGCTGTTGGCTGAGATCAATGTTAATGAATCAACATATATTTGCTAATGGGCATTGAAACAGAAACATATATAAAACAAGGTTATGTAATAATCTGTTGACAGAAACTGTTGTGATCAGACATTACAGAAACCTAACCCTGTAGTTCCCACAGAAGCAATAATTATTTGATGTTCTCTGCCACTTCACAGATCATAACTACCATGAATAACAAGAATTTATTGTATAGAGAAATAGATAAACAGAGTTCTAAAACTAAATAATAACCATAAAAATGTAAAACTAAACAAAAAAATCACAAAAGATATTTTCCGGGAATATTTTATGATTGACATTGTTAAGGATTATGGGTGATAATAAAAAGTAGACTGACTCTTAATAAATTTTGTTATATTTTTAATTTTCTGCAGATCGTTCACTACTCCCCACATCACCTGCTTGGCTATATTTTCAGGCCCTGTGAGGATCTAAATAATCAGATGCCAGACTATCTTTCTAGTTTTATTTCCTGACCATCTCCCTGTCTCTGTTCAGGTCCTTAAACACTGGCCTTCTCTTTTATCGCACAAATAAACCAATTTGCTTCTGTCTGAGAGACTTCACACTTACACTTTGACTACATGCTTTTCCTTCAGAACTCTCTATGAGAGACTTTTCTGGATAATCAGTTCTCTGTTCAAACATCATTCTCTCTGGGCAGTCCTTCCGGGTTGATTCTAGTCCAGCTACTTCTACCCAGGCTGAAGTAGTGTTGTGCCCAAGATTACATACCTGAGAAACCACCAAGGAGCCGACACCGATGCAAACACACGAGGGTTTATTTACAAGCTCGAGCTTGGGTCCAAATATACCCGACACAGGGGAGCAGGGACTGGACCCCGAGGTGGGTTTCAGCTTAGTTTTATGGGCTGGTCTAGGGGACCTCCAGAAAGGGTGGGGGAATTTCTCAAGTTCTGTTTACATGCTGATATGGGGCTTTCAAGGGCATTGAGCTCTGTTCTCATTCTCATATGGGGCTTAACTGAAGTAAGGTAAAGTTCAGCTCTTATTCACAGGGGCCTGAGATGGCTGTACTTGTGCTAACACTGAACTTAAGGTGGAATGGCCTTAATTTTCTCGGCCTCCACAGTAGAATACAACTAGGGTGCTTTCCATTATTCTGAATCATATCATATAGGTTTTTTTTTTTAATTTTTTGTTTTTTGTTTTTATCTTCAAAGTGATAAAGTTTTGGAATATAGGTGAGGTCCAGAGCCGACGACCAAGAATTCTTGAGACATCTTTGGTGCAAGATGATTTTATTAAAGCACAAGGATTGGACCCATGGGCAGGAAGAGCTGCTGCCCCGGGCCTGTGAGGTGGCTCATTATATACCTGGGAGTTGGGAGGGGTTTGAGGATAGCATACTCTCTAAGGAATTTTGGAAGCCAGGTTTGCAGGACCTTGAGGGGGCTAGCTATTGATGGGAAAAGGTCACTTACTACTGTCTAATAAAGCTTGAGTCATGAGACCCTTCAGATGTATATCAGTGGGCCTTGTGCTTGGGGGATGATTGCCAGCACATATCTTGGGGGGGTGGGGGGGAAGGGGGTTTCAGAGATAAAGGAAATTTCTAAAGGAATTTTTAAATGTTAAAAAGTAGACTCACAGGGGCCTGGGGGTCAGGCTAAGCTTGCCTTCTGTCCTTAGCAAAGTATGAACATCAAGGCAGTTGAGTCTGTAGAAGAATGTCCCTCTGCTTGTTTCACGGACTTGTCAATATGCTTTGTCCTCAGCTAGTCCTCTGTTCCCTCATCAAAAGCACTTCACACTATTTGAATATCACTCATCTTTATAATTAGACTCCTGTTCACATGTTTGTAAGCTCCATGAGTTCAGAATTTTGTTTGTCTTGTTCATTGAAACAGTTCAAAAACTTACACTAGCTTCTTCTTTTTTTCCTTTCACTAGGTTCTGATTCATTGCATGTTACCAATAAATATATTTAGGTCAATGTATAAATTACTTAAAAACTTTTAAAAGTAATAATATATGTGTAAAATGTATATATGCACCTTCACATGTAGCCTAAAATTATCCAAATCTATTGTCCAGCTTGTTTATAAATTCCAAAAATACAAGAATTCTGTCTTTATAGGCATTCTTTGTCCAATGTCTAGTATAGTGTCTCCAGAGTTATGTCTAATTAAGGGGAAAAAAGAAAACAAGCAATTATATGCCTTCTGAAAGAACCCAAGTATTGGCAATCCTAATTTCTAGTCCCAAATCACCACCAAGTTGTCTTGAGAACAAAGGAAAACAAAGGACAGTTGGTGTCATTTTCAAGTGGGAGACATTTTTTGTATATTTATTTGTTTATTTGCGTTAGGTTACTGATGGGGGAACAGGGGACTAGCTGAGGACAAAGCATATTGACAAGTCCTTGAAACAGGCAGAGTGATATTCCTCTATGGACTCAACTGTCTCAATGTTCATACTTTGCTAAGGGCAGAAGGCAATCTTAGCCCAACCCAACCCCAGGACCCTGTACGTCTACTTTTTAACATAAAAATTCCTTTAGAAATTTCCTTTATCTCTGAAACCCCCCCCAAGATACGTGCTGGCAATCATCCCCCCATGTACATGGCCCACTGATATACATCTGAAGGCTCTCATGATTCAGGTTTTATTAGACGGTAATAAGTGACCTTTTCCCATCATGGTGCCTGGCTGCTCCTGTTCTGTCACTGATTGACTTTAGATATGTCGTTTAATTTTTTTCCTGCTTATTTCCTCACTAGTAATATGGGGATGATGGGTCTTAAATCTCTGTTGGGAACCTTGGATGCGAATGAGAACGGTATAGGATAACTAAAAATTAAAAGCAGATTCCATGGGGTGTGTGATCTGAGTAGTCAGTGTAAATTAAAAACATTTAGCAAAATTAGGCCGGAATGAACGAGGTGATGGTGCCATCTGCTGGTTTCAATAGGAATTCAAGACAAGTTAGAGAAAATCTATTTTATTCACTCATGAGTAAAACTGAAGAATTTCTGCAGGCTTTACTTGATTCATAATAAAAATACGACTTTCATTCTGCTTAAAGGCATATATATATTATTGCCATATATGTTTATTTAATTTTTGAAAAAGATTTATTTATTTTTTAGAGAGTAAGCAGAGAGCACTGTTGAGGGGGAGGGCAGAGATAGACAATCTTCAAGTGGACTCCCAGCTGAGCATGGAGCCCAGCTCTCATGACCCATGAGATCATGACCTGAGCTGAAACAAAGAGTGGGACACTTAACTAACTGAGCCACCCAGACACCACTAAATTTTAATTTTTGGCCATCATAAGTTTCCAGAGGGCAGGGACCTTGTCTTGCTCACTACTAATTCCCAAAGTCCAAAGCTGTACTCGCACATGTTAAATAAATGCATAAAATTTTATACATGTAGTTATTTTTTATTTAATTGTTGACTTTCTTCCTCCACACTAGATTGTAAGCATCATGAAAATAGGCTCTGTGTATATCCATTACTATTTATGCTGTTAGTATTAAGGAAAGAAGGCACTCAAGAGAGCTGTTGAATGAATGAATAACCAAAAAAAGAAAAAAGTAATGAGAAAAAGATTTAAACCACATTTCTCTGTGAAAGTAAATTAGAATAACTTGGAGAAAACAAAATATCCCAATACTGTTATTTTGGTAATTAAGTTACTGAAATATATAATTAGCTATTTTTAAATTATATATTAAGTAGGTATCCTACATTATTTCCAAAATGTAATACACATGCTTAATATTATGGTCATATTTTTAAAAAATGCTCATTTAAATTTTTTTGTTAAAGTTCAAGATTTGTTATAAAGAAATAAAAGACTTGGTCCTATATATCTCAGAAAAAAGAGCTTAGCAAAGGCAGATCATTTGACATTTATGAAAATATCCAGGTAGATTTCTGCTATCAGTCTTATAGGCTGCTTTACTGAACTTAAATAATTTATACTACTATTGGATTGTCTACTCTCTAATGGTAGAGTTATATATTATCTGACAGCTGTGCTCTTAATGGAGTAAAAGAACCAGGGAAGAGTTGAAGCATGTAACTATTCACTGACATATAACATGGACCATTAAGTTTAAATATGTTCTAACCAAGAGCCAATTTAATAATTTATATTTTCTTATGGTCCAGGTACAAGCCAAATGGCTAATACTTCTACTTAGAATTCTGAGTTTCCCAACTGTGCAAATGCTCAGAACCACTTATTTCTCTCTCATTTAAAAAATTTGCTCCCAGGACACTAGTGGTCCATCAATTTTCTGGTCCATGGAATCCTTGACAGGTTAATACCACACATACTTTGAGGATAGAATAAATGGTCATGGAGAGGCAGAGGTTGGAAGTAAATATAGGTGTAAAGAAAGCACATTTGTAGATATTAAGATATGAAGATTGGATATTTAAAATTTGCTCATTTTACTTGCTAAAATGTAAAAACTCAAATGATACATTTAGGAAAGCATGCAGACTCTGCTCATGTTTCCAAACCAGCACAGCTTAACTGAAATATTCTAAGGTAACCCAGTATTTGAAATAATATTCACTTAAATACCATCTATTCTCATACTGACCCAAATGCCTTGCAGAGCCCTAATTAACTCAGAAGAATCTCTACAAAGTAGAAATGAAGAAACTTTGAACGGTAATTTTTGTTATGGATAAGAAAACAAGTGCCAAGTCAGGGTACATTCCACAGCACACTATTTCAACAACAACAAAAAGTTCTAAATAATACTTACAAACACAATTAAATGTGTAGGTTAAGAAAGTCTTGTTATTTGGCCAATTTGTTGTAATAGGTTGAGACCTACTCTTAAAACAGAAACACTTATAGGACTTTATAAAGACAGGAAGAAAATGAACTAATACTATAAATAGCTAACATTTATTGATCTCTTAACAAATCTTAGGCACTATATGAAGAATTGTATAAACATTATCCCATTAAATTATCTATTTATGAGCTACTAGATGTGATATGAGGATCTATGAGTTACTAGCATGATTCATATCTTTCTATAAAGAAAATCAAGGTAGGGATCCCTGGGTGGCGCAGCGGTTCAGCGCCTGCCTTTGGCCCAGGGCGCGATCCTGGAGACCCGGGATCAAGTCCCACATCGGGCTCCTGGTGCATGGAGCCTGCTTCTCCCTCTGCCTGTGTGTCTGCCTCTCTCTCTCACTGTGTGCCTATCATAAATAAATAAAAAGAAAATAAAGTTGTTTTAAAAAAAATTTAAAAAAAAAGAAAATCAAGGTAATAAGATATCCAATTAAAGAGTTCAATTAAGGAAATCAAGATAATAAGATATTAAAAACTAGCCTTTGACAACAGAGATAGTAATAGACTAGGATTTGACCTTAGGTAGTACAATTTCAGGGGCCTTGTGCACTTTTTTGATGAGAAATAAACATGGCATAAACAAGAAGTTATTTACATTAGGATTCAGCAAACTTTTTTGCAAAGAACGAAAGTAAATATTAGACTCTAAATCACTTACAGGGGGATCCCTGGGTGGCTCAGCGGTTTGGCGCCTGCCTTTGGGCCAGGGCGCGATCCTGGAGTCCGAGGATCGAGTCCCGTGTTGGGCTCCCGGCATGGAGCCTGCTTCTCCCTTCTGTGTCTCTGCCTCTCTCTCTCTCTCTCTCTCTCTCTCTCTCTCTCTCTGTGTCTATCATACTATCATAGATAAAAATAAATAAATAAATCATTAAATCACTTACAGTCTCTGCTGCGTATTTTTTTAAATAAAGTTTTAAAAATGTAAAAACCAGGCTTTGCTTTCAGGTTATACATAAATAGGCTACAGACCAAAAGCTGTAGTGGTTTAACAATAACTTTATTGTTTAAATTGATTTAAATTGTTATTTATTGTTAAAACAATAACTAGGATAAGAATATGTTTTTGATGACTGGGATCAAGAAACAGTAATGTAAACTAAGTAAAAGAGAGAGAGATCCCCAAAATTGATAAGATTAGGTCAATTGCCTCTAAATCTAAGGTTCAGGAAAACAAACCACCAATGCCTGTAAGAACTAGAGACAGAAATAACAAGTGTGACTGGACGGTGACTCATAGGCACTGTGGCTTGGCATACAAAGACAGCTCTGTCATCAGCTTTGAAATGGAAACTGCTAGAAACAGAGGCAAGAAATTCATGTTCTGGTCTTGAACTAGAATTTTTTTTTTTCCAGAGATCCATTCAGCTCAACCTATGTTTGTTCAGAGATATCAGTAGCTCCAACAGAAGGAAAAACATAAGTACTTAATTATTAAACCCACCTTTATCCTGAAACAAACAGAGGCACCTAGGGGGCTTACTTGGTTAAGTGTCTGACTTTGGCTCAGGTCATAATCTCAGGGTCCTGGGATGGAGCCCTGAGTCTGGCTCCCAGCTCAATGGAGAGCCTGCTTTTCCCTCTTCTCCCTCTACCTCTGCTACTCCCCCTTCTTATGCTCTCTCTCTCTGTGTCAAATAAATAAAATCTTAAAAAAAAAAAAAAAGAAAGCCTGAAACAAACAAAGCAGGCAAATAATAAAGCAGCAACTTTTAAAACATCGCTTATCAGACAACAAGGGGCCATGATTCATGGGAGATGGAAAACAAACAAGGTGAGTTCTGTGATTGCCCCCGCCTGTCATGTTTACAGTTTGCAGGCCACACACAAAGAAGAGGAACTGAGGACAACACTGGAAAAAACCTGAATTGAGAAAGACAAAGGCAGCAGGAGTTCAGGGAAGAGCACAAGAAAACAGCAGTGATGCAGTTTTGGAATATAGGTGAGGTTGCTCAAAAGAGGGGTGCAAGAAGAAAGAGATGCTGCAGGTGGCTTGTGACCAGTGTCGTGGCAGTTTCTGCCTTCAGCATAGACACCCTCTGGATCACAGCTGCAAGCATGGGAGCCGCCCCATCAGTGTAGCCGGGTGAGAAGAGAGGCTGGCTCTGACGTGCTGGCTCACATACAGTGACATCAATGGACCTGCCTGACCCCAGCAGTGGGGATAGGGCAACGTTGAGAATTGTACTGACCTAAGTTGTTGAAGTGAGGTGTTTGTTGTAGGAGTTTGGATGAATATAATCCAAATTAAAATTGGATTTTAAACTAAAAAAAAAGGGGGGGAGGTTGGGCTGAGGTCCGGAGCCAATGACCAAGAAAGAATTCTTGAGACATCTTTGGTGCAAATGGTTGTTTCTTTATAGGAATAGGACCGATGCACAGGAAGAGCTGCTGCCCCAGGACTGTGAGGGGTAGCTGATTATATACCTGGGAGTTGGGAGGGGTTTGAGAATAGCATACTCTCTAAGGAATTTTGGAAGCCAGGTTTGCAAGACCTTGAGGGGCCCAACTATTATTGGGAAAAGGTCACTTATTACCATCTAATAAAACTTGAGTCATGAGAGCCTTCAGATGTATATCAGTGGGCCATGTGCATGGGGGGATGATTGCCAGCGTGTATCTTTTGGGGGGGGGTTCAGAGATAAAGGAAACTTCTAAAGCAATTTTTAAATGTTAAAGTAGACGTACAGGGTCCTGGGGTTGGGCTAAGATTGCCTTCTGCCCTTAGCAAAGTATAACATCAAGGCAGTTCAGTCTGTAGAGGAATGTCCCTCTGCTTATTTCAAGGACTTCTCAGTATGCTGCCCCAGGATTGTGCTTTGTCCTCAGCTAGCCCTGTGTTCCCCCATCAGCTGCACAGAGAGAGAACCCAAGACATTTGCAGAGAGTCCTCCCTGAGCAATCAGCAAGGGACAAATCAGAGCATGCATGTAAGGAATTGCTGGAGAACTGGGAAAAATAATCCTCCAAAAAGAACAGGGAAAGTAATACGCAGTGTTCACCTAGGCTAAGCAATAGTGCCCTTTCTCAACAGCACCCTGGGAAAGAGCACAGTTCATAGATAACTAAGAAGAATCCTTAGAAAATCTCCCCTTGATTATGGAGAACGGTTAACTCCAGGATGAAAACTTCCTTGGCACTGCCCAACAGTCATAAAAGGAATAACCAGAAGCATAACACTGTTTCTATATACTTTAAATGCATTTCACAATAAAATTTAGGAATATTTTTAGCATACAAAAATATCTAGCATTGACTTGGGTAAAATTAACAATGTCTGACTTTCAGATGAAGATTAACAGTAATGCCAAGAGTCAGAAAAACGTGACTCCCTAGGGATGACTGGGTGGCTCAATGGTTGAGCATCTGCCTTCAGATCAAGGCATGATCCTGAGATCTCAGAATCAAGTCCCAAATTGGGCCCCCCTCTGTCTATGTCTCTGCCTCTCTCTTTGTGTCTCTCATGAATAAATAAATAAAATATTTAAGAAAAAAAATGAAATGAAAAAAAAAGAAAGAAAAACATGACCCTCATGGGAGATGAGATTGTGAGGAAAAAAAATAACCAAAACCAATCCAGAGGTTAGAACTAAAAGGTACAGACTTAAAATAGTTAGAATTAAAAGGTGCACAAATGAAAATAGCTAATATGTTCTTAATACATTCATATATTTAAAAAGCTGCATAAAAACATGGAAAATATTTTTAAAAGCAATAAGGGCATGTGGCTGGTTCAGTCGATAGAGCATATGACTCTTGATCTCTGAGTTGTGAGTTTGAGCACCACATTGTGTATAGAGATTATGTAAAAATAAAATCTTTAAAAACAACAACAAAGCACCCTTCTGGAAATGAAAACTATTAAGTGTAAGATGAAAACCACACTGGAAGATATTAATGACAGATAGCAGAAAAGATAAATGGACTTGAAGATATAACAATAGAAACTATCAAATGTGAAACATGAGAGAAAAGAACTTTAAAAGGCAAGGAAAGAAAGAAGGAAAGGAAAGGGGAAAGGAGGGAAGGAAAAAAGGAAAGAAAGAAGCATTAGGGTACTGTGGGATAACTTCTGGTCACCTAATATACATGTCACTGGAGTCCCTGAACAGTGTGTGGGGGGTCCAGGGTGAGAGAGGGGTCCAGCGTGAAGCAGAATACATATTTGAATTGTGAATAGCTTAAATTTTGCCAATCTTGGTCAAAAAGCAAAAAGAATTCGTCACAAGCAGACCTTTGAAACAGAAAATGACAAAGGAAATCTTTTAAGGCAAATGAAAATATCACATGATGATAATGTCGATCTAGAAAAAAAATGAAGAGCATCAGAAATAGTAATTACATGGGTAAGTGCATCGTTTTTTTATTATTATTTAAATGTCTCTAAAAGCTGATTTACTCTTGGGGTGCCTGGGTAGCTCAGTCCCTTGAGCAGCCAACTCTTGGTTTTGGCTCAGGTCATGATCCCAGAGTTGTGGGATTAAGCCCTGTGCCTGCTGGAGATTCTCTCTCCCTCTCCCCAACCCTCCCCTGAACATACAAACTCTCTCTCTCTCATAAAGAAATAAAATCTTTTTTAAAAAAAAATATGGTTTACTCCTTAAGCAAAAATAATAACTATGTATTTTGATTTATAACATATACAAAAACGAAATGTATGATAACATCGGCATGACAGATAGGAGAAGAGAAATGGAAGTAAACTGCTGTAAGGTTCTATTCCTAAACATCAAATTGTATAATATCACTTCGAGGTAAACTATAATAAGTTATTGTGTGTATAATAGATACTGAAACAACTATAGAAGTTACAAAATGAAGAGAAAAATCTGATAAGAGAATAGGGAGATACAAATGGGGTAGTTAATTAATACAAAAGGGGGTAGGGAAGGATGGCTGGGTGGCTCATCTGCTAGGCATTTAATTTCAACTCACGTCATCATCTCAGGATCTTTGGATTGAGCTTTGCATCAGGCTTTGTTCTCCTCATTCTGAGTTCAGCAGGGAGTCTGCTTCTTGCCCTCTCCCTCTCCTTCTGCCCTTTCCCCCACCTGTGTGCATACGTGCTCTCTCTCTCTCTCTCTTTCAACTAAATGAATAAAATCTTAAAAAAACAAAAAAGGAGACAGGAAAAGGAAAAGGGAACAAAGGTATGTTGAGACAGATGGAAAACAAATATCAGAAAGATTTAAATCTAATCATATCAAAATCACATTAAATTTAAATGGTTTAAACACCCAAAGGACAGAAATTGTCAAATTATATAAAATAGCAAGACTCAATTATATTTTACATAAAAGAAACATATTCTAAGTATATATAGAAAAAATATGTTAAAAGTAAAGGGACTGAAAAGGATATATCATGTTCACATTACTTAGAGAAAACCAGGAGTAGCTATATGGTTATATTAATTTCAGACAGATAGATACATAGCAAACATTATTAACAGAGATAAATAAGTTCATCTCGAGGCACATGGGTGGTTCAGTGGTTGAGCATCTGCCTTTGGCTCAGGTTGTGATCCTGGGGTCCTGGGATGGAGTCCCACATTGGGCTCCCCCTGGGGAGCCTGCTTCTCCTTCTGCCTATGTCTGCCTCTCTTTCTCTGGGTCTCTCATGAATAAATAAATAAAATCTTTTTTTAAAAAAAGAAGTTCATCTCATAATTATATAGAGGTTAATTCACCAAGAGGGAATAGCAATCCACAATATTTATGCATCTATTATCAGAGCTTTAAAATATATGAAGCAAAAACTGATAGAACTACAAGAGGAACAGACAAAATTATAATTATGGTCAGAGGTTTAGATATTTCTTTTTCAATAATTTATACAATAATTGGCCTCCAAATCATCAAAGATATAGTAGATTTGAACTAAGTCATCAACCACTTATACCTGATGTACATTTTTAGAACACTCCATTTAACTGAAGGATGCACATTCTCCTTAGGTACACATGACAAATTTAATGACAGGTCTCAATAAATTTAAATGATCAAGTCATAGAAACTTTGTTCTCTGCCCAGAATAGAATTAAATTGAAAATTTATAGCACAATGATCTCTGGAAATCCCCAAATATTTGGAAACTGAATAACACTTTCCTGAATAAGCAATTAATCAAAGAGGTTGTTGGGGAAGCTCTTTGAAAAAAACAAAAAAGTAATTGCCAGGTTGCCTGTGAACTAACCTCTGGGAAGCTCCTCACTCTCTTCTCTGTTTTTGGATGTGGATTCCTCTTGCTTTTCCCACTCCCAGAGGCTGCTCCAAGGACATAGGCTTGAGATGATGAGGTGGTGTTGAGAATGGCTGTATAGCATATGTGATTGAACCTAGTTAAGGTCTCTACATAAACTTTTAAATTGGTAGGCGTGAGGATTCCCTGGTCTTATGGCCACCCAAGACACGCTCTGTATGTAAGTTTCCTTTACTTATTAAACCTGACACCTACCAATCTGGAAAGACCTGCCTCTTTCCTTCATCTCTTTCTGCCTTTGGTTAATATGGAACTGGTTTCAGACTACGTGGAGGAAACTCCCAAGAAGATTTCAAACCAACAACTGTAGAGCTAGCCAGAAGACTGAAGAAACAAACCACAGGCAAGAGGGACCCCCAGGGAATCCACTGACTTCTATGTGGGGTCTTCTATCCACATGTCAGATGTTTGTGGACCACTGCCTGACTACAGAGACACCCGGAAAGCTCTGGCTGCTGTAATGTGCTTATTGGAGAAACTGTGGATATCACGCTGTGGCAAAGAAGGGAAGCAGGAACATATGGTTGCCGCAGTGGGCTGGCCTTGACTGTGAGCAGCTCAGCTGGCCTCAAATGCCCAACTAGAGGCTGCAACTTGAGTTAGAAATTAGAGCTGACATTAGAGAGGATGTGTGGGTGTCCACTAGTCCGCTGGCTTGAGGGCCAAGGTGGGGGAGCAGGATAATCAATTGGAGTGCTTAGCCCACTGTTTTGCAAAACTAGGAGGGTGCAGGCTGCTACTGATTGAGATCCAGACATTGGTGACAAAGCCTGATTAAGAGGTGAATTTCTGGGAAAGTGATAAAAATGAAGAGGAGGCTATTATGGTGATTGATGAAGGAAAGGATAAGATACCTTATGACTTGTGATTCTTTATACAAAGAAAATTTTAAATGGCAATTACCCCAAAACTCCCAAGAGAAAACTTACATTCTTTCTGTGTCCTTTTGAGTTGTAAATCTTACCGTGTCTTTGAAATGTAAATACCCAGGAGATAACCATTGCCCAAAGAGACTGAAGGGAAAAAAAAGAGGGAGAAAGGCTTTTAAAAACACGCAATGCTGTAGAAGTTCCCTTGCCCCAAATCCAGTACATAGCCTCCAAAAGATCACAAATATCAGTGAAAAGCTGGGTACCCGACACATGGCTGGAATTTTGGAATAACAACTAAATGGGTTTTGAAAGTTGTGGAAGGTTTCTGGAAAAGGAATATTGAGAAAATAATAATCAAGCTAAGATTGGAGTTGATTTTATGTAAGGCTTGTTTTAAAAAAGAGTTTTGATATCAAAAGTAACCATAGGAAAATGAAAATTTGGTTTTCTTTCTGGTAGGAGGACAAAGTTTTCATTTATTATCGGTCTTCTCTGAATATGAAATTATAAATGAAGATTTTCCTTTACGTTTAATATGATCTGCCTTGAAAATAAAGATTCCATGTTTTGTCTTTATCAGGTTTTTTATTACTTAAGAAACTGAGTCTTCTTTTTCCTTTTTTTCTTCTCTATTAAAAGAGCTAAGTTTTTTTTTTTTAACAACTATGTAACTTATTGTCTATGTTAAATTTCATGAGAAGCATTGAAAAGTGATGCTAAACTTTCTTGAGGGTATATTTGTAAAAAATTCCTAATGTCTGATATCTCCTGGTATAATGTTACCAATCACAATTTTTAAATGTATGTCTTAGAAATAACCAAATTCCTTGTCAATTTCATTATGATGAACTCTCATCAAATCTTTAGCCATAGCCATCTTTAAGTCTTTTGTCATTTTCAAACAGTTACTGTTTTACTCTGATGCTTTGGCAAAAAAAATAAAATAAATTTTTAAAAAATCCTGGGAAAACATTTTGTATTCAGGGAGATTCATTAAAAAGACTTTGACAAGCACACATTTCTGATAACTAAGATCAATTTGCCTTCATGTGGGAGGGACAGTGATGAACCTTTCAAGTGTTCCCCCAAAGCTGCCTGTACATCCCCACTGTGTCATGGGATAGTAGCTGGAGCCTGTCCCTGTTCTCCTTCCCCATATCAGTAAGATGGGCCCCTTACATTGATGATACAATGTTAACATGGGAAGACTTGCCTCTGCTGCAGGACACTCTGCAGACTTTCCTGGAGTATCTGAAAAGGAGAAGATGGGTAATGGACTTATAGAAAATTCAAGGCCCAGGCACTGCTGTCAGGTTTTAGATATTGTTTGGTCGGATAAAACCCATGTTGCCCCAAAAGCTGTCATTAATAAGGTTCAACCCTTTCTAGGGATTATGGGGTTTTGGAAGACTTTTATTCTCTATCTGGCTCAGTGCCTCCATTCCTTATGCTGCCTCATAAAGAAAGGGTATATATGGGACTAAGGATCAGAGCAAAAAGCCAAAGTTCTAGTTAAGTAGATTAAAGTTCTGGGTGTCTCTCAAGCAGGGCTACCATTTGAGTTACATGTGTGTATGACTCCAGAAGGGATGGGTTGAGCACTATGGCAGAGACCCAAAATAGGGAGAGTATTCCCAGGATTTTGGTTCTAGCTCTGGAAGGGGGTAGAAACCCAATATACTCCTAGAGCAACAGCTCTAATGATGCACACAGTGTTCCTCCAGGTAGAGCCTCTCATGCAGCCACCAGTGCAGTAACCAGTGGGCTGAGCTCAAAGCAGTCTGTCTGATAATCACTCATGAGTCCTGGTCATTATCCCTGTGCACTGACAGTTGGGCTGTTCCAGAGGGAATAATCCTATGGCTTGGACAATGGGAAGCTAGGGGATGAATGATCATAAATAAGCCCTTGTGGAGGCAGGATATGTAAAAGACATTTGGGTCCATCTGCAAGAACCTGAGGTACTCTTCACTGTCTTTTCTGCCCCAGCTCACAAATCACTGACACCCATGGAAGTCAGAAAGCTGATACTCTAGCTCAGTTACCAACCCTATCTACTGACCCTTCAATAGCTGGAGCAGATAGAGCGTAGAAAGAGGGACCACCACAGTGCTTGGGTGGGAGAGCATATTGTCAAGGATGCTGGATTGCCTTTGAAGTGCAGTGACTTGGTTAATCAAGTAACAGCATGTCCTGTTATTGTCCAGGACAACTGCCAAAAGAATCTGGGACCATCCACTAAAGTTCTCAGTCAATAAGGGATTGATAAATTGATTACATTGGCTCCCTTTCTCTGAGTGAGGGTTCTAAATATGCCGTGGTTTGTGTGGACACTGAGTCTGACCTAACCCAAGCTTTCCCCTGCCACTGGGCAAACCAGGCTGCAACAATTAGGGGATGACAGAAGCTGAGTACCATGGATAGACAGTAGTGAGGAGTCACATTCCAAAGTTCATGATGTACAACACTGGGCAAAAAGAATTTATATTGGATGTTCCATCTCCTCTGTAAATGGCAAGCAGCAGGGTTGGTAGAAAGGAAAAATGAAATATCAAAACAGCAAATTAAATTATTAACAGATAAAATCACCTTGACTGGGTGGGCTAATGTACCACCCTAGACTTTAATACATTTGAATGATCAATGAGTAGGGTCTGTCACTCCATATGCCAGACTAGGGGCCCTGGCTGAGGCACAAATCCCAGAAAAGTATGGAAGTCTTGGGAAACAGTCATTGACCTGATTCTTACTAAAGATTAATGTTCCATGCTGCTGAGGGCAAAAAGTCCAAAAAGTTATCTACTGGAATTTGCAATGAGACATCCTCCCAAGATGGATGAATTACTTTGCACCTTCTGGGTGAGGGGAAACTATTCAATCTCTGCTGAAATTCTGTTGTCCTGATACAAGATGGACCTATTGAAATATATACATGGAATGGAACATGCATCATTGAAAGAGAGAAGATAGGGTACTAGTCTGGCATATCCTGTCTCTAGTCCATCTCCTTATGCCTGACAACGCTGCTTCACCCAGAGGTATGTACAAACATGTCAGTTCCTAAAACTGCCAACTTTCTTCTCCTGAAGGCCAGGTGAGCACATTCTGTCTTCTACTGGTTCATTATTTGGCTACTATCTTTGCTTCCCATTGGTTTAGAGGATGTTACAGCACAAAAAGAAGGTCTTACTAAATTCACCCATCAAGCCTTAAATGATAGTTAACACAACCTGTTAACTGAATGCTGAAATAACTCTAATGAGAGTCTTCAGAAAGAGAATGGCCTTAGACATTATTACTATCTCTCAAGGAGGCACCTGTGGTGTTATCCACCCAGAATGTTATGTGTTCATACTTAATAAATCTGAGAATGTATCATCTTTATTAAATGATAGAATAACACAAATAAATGCCCTAAGTGATCCAACCCCCATCCCAAATGAATTAATCAATGGTTGGGATCATGGGTCTCTTGGTAGAGAAAAAAAATGTGTCACTGATTTTTTTTGAATCATTGTTTGAATCTATGTTTTCTCTTACATATACCTATATTACTGCTGTGGTATCTGCCTCCAGTGCAGCCAGATACCTCCCCAAAGAGCCACCTCCATACTGACCACTCATGGCATATTGCAGAAGAAGGGGTACATGAGATTTTAAGAACCAGTTATGATGGTAGAGTTTTGGGGAAGGTCATCAAAAAAGACATGACCTTCAATTGACCTATGAGCTGGACCAGGAGTCAGAGGTTCCTTGTTCCCTCCCCTGTCTTTCAAATATGGGTTCTGTCTGCCTTTCCTACTATCAGGAGCTGCTCTAAGGACATAGTCTTGACATAGTGCTGTGGTAATGAGAACACCTGCCTGGTGTGCATGGTTGAGCCTAGTTAAGGCTTCTGTAGAAATTTTTTAATATTTGGAAAGTGTGTAGGGGATTAACTAGTCTTGTTGATACCTGAGACAAGCCTTGTCTGTAAATTCCCTTTGCTTATTAAACCTGCCACCTCCCAATCTGGAGTAGCCTGCCTCTCTTTGCCCTTTGAGTAAGAAAGAGGGAGCAGTTTCATATTTCACCCAGGAATAAGAAGCTCCCGAGGGGGTTATGAAATAGCAGAAATTAAAGGGAAATTAGGAGGTATTTTGAACTGAATGAATATGGAAAAAAAATCAGAATTTGTTGTATACCATTACAGTTAGCACTTAAAGGGAAATGTATAACACAATATGAGTGTATTAAAAAAAAAAAAGATCTGAAATCAATGAACTGAGTTTTCATCTTTTTTTAAAAGACTTTTATTTATTCATTTGACAGAGAGATGGAAAGCACAGGCAAGGAGAGAAGCAGGCAGAGGGAGAAGAAGCAGGCTTCTGAGCAGGAAGCCCATTGTGGGACTTGATCCCAATACTCTGAGATCATGACCTGAGCCAAAGGCAAATGCTTAACAAACTGAGCCACCCAGGTGCCCCTGAACTGAGCTTTCATCTTAAGAAACTAGAAAAAGAAGAAGACATTAAAATATAATTAAGGAGAAGAAAGAAAAAGATATATCAATTGAAGCAGAAACTAATAAAATAGAAAACATAGGCGATAGATTATTTTTTATAAAAAAAAGTAAATTCAATGAAAAAAAGTTTCATCAAGAAGAAAAATGAACTTTTTCTTCTAAATCAAACTAATTAGGAAAAGAAGACAAAAATTAACAATGTCAGGAATGAGAGAAGTTGCATTGATACAAATCCTTGAGATATTAAAATGATAATAACAAAATATTTCTTCCAAGATCAAGAAAAAATAAGAACTTTCACTCTCACCACTTTCTTTTATTGTTTACTAGAGGGTCTAGTCTATGAAATCTAGCAAGGAAAATAAATAAAAATTATCCAGAAAGGAAAAAATAAAAGTGTTTTTATTTGCAGATGACAGGATTATCTGTGTAAAAAATCCAATGGAATACACACACACACATACACACACACACACACACACATAAACAAAGTACTAGAAAAAGTAAGTGTTTCAGGATTTAAGGTTATTATAAAAAATTATTATAATTCTATATACCATCAAGAGACATTTAGAGATTAAAATTACAAATGATAACAATACCATCTCCAATAGAATAAAACATATGAAATATATTGTGATAATCTAAAAAAAATATGTGAAACATCTATATAGAGAAAATGATAAAATATTGTTTAGAGAAATGAAAGAACACTTCAGTAAATGGAGAGATATATCTTGTTTATTATTTGAACAAATCAGTATTTTTTAAATTACAATTTTGCCCAATTTTTTTCTAAAAGATTCAATATAATCACATTTAAAATTTCAACAGTTCGCTCGTTTGTTTTTAGAAGTTAATAAGCTGATTCAAAAGTTAACATGGAAATACAAAGACATAGATTAACCAAACTTGGAAAAGAACAACATTGAAGAATTATCACTCCATGATTTTGAGAAACTGCAACATTCATAGTCGTATTGTAAAAATATATAAGGAGATCAATGGAACAGAATAGAGAGACAGAAATAGGCCCATTCATGTTTGGGTAACTGTTGACAAAAGTGCAAACGTAATGTAGTGAAGAAAGGATAGTCTTTTCAACAAATGTTGCTAAATCAATTGAATATCCATATGCAAAATAAATATAACAATAAAGAGAGAGAGAACTTTAATACATGACTTACACTAATACATGACTCAAAAACAAATACATAACCCAAAATAAGTTCTAGATTTCCATGCCATGTAAAACCTGGAAATATAAAATATCTATAAGAAAATACAGGAGAAAATTTTGTGACTTTGAGTTTGGCAACAAGTTCTTAGGAACACCAGTTAAAAACACGAAAACGGCTTTTATCAAAATTTAAAACTGCTTTTCCAGAGAATGAAAAGTCAAACCATAAACTGAAAAACAAAAACAAAAAAGATCAAAGGACATCTGATAAAGGACTTTTACCCGACATATACAAAGGGCTCTCAAAATGTAACAATAAAAAACATACAACTCAAAACTTCTCAGAAGAGTTGTACATTATGTTATCAAGGAAAATATGTAGATAGTATATAAGCAATAGAAGTAAATAAAAAGACCTCAAGATTATTTTTTCACTTACGAAAGTTAAACCACAGCAATATACTACCATACACCTATGATAATGGTTATAATTACAAGACTGACCATACCAAGTGTTAGAAAGGATAGGTGGGATTGGAACATTCATACTCTGCTGGTAGAAATATCAAATGGAAAAACTTTGGAAAATAGTTTGACAATTTCTCAAATAGCTGAACATACACCTATTGAGTGATCCTGACATTAAACTCCTAAGCATTTACCCAACAGAAATGCCATGTATATACAAAGACTTGCGCTCAAATGTTTCTAGCACCTTTATTTGTGATAGACAAATACTGAAAACAACCAAATGGTTATCAACAGGTAATTTATCAACAAAATGGGGTATATTCATACAATGGAATAATACTCAACATTTAAAAGGAATGAAAAAATTGATGCAAGCAAGATGATGGATGAATCTCAAAATGATTATGCTAAGACCAAAAATAAACAAAAAGGCATACTGTTTGACTTCATTCAGGTAAAATGCTACAAAACACAAACCGAAAGCAGATTGGTGGTTGTCCAAGGAGAAGGCATGAGGGAGGGGCAAGATAAAAGTCAGAGGAATGATGGAAATGTTCACTATCTTAACTGTGGTAGTGATTTCAAGAGGACATGTTCATATATATGAAAACTTAACTATCGTGTACTTTAAATAGGTTCAGTTTGTTATATGCCGATTAAACCTCAATGAACATGTTAATAAAAGAGAAAATCTCTTGTCTTCCTAGGAACAAAACAGGTTTCTCTTTAAAACAAAAAAAAGTCTGTGCTAGATTATGTGCAACAAAATAAAAAGGCTTCCTTTAAAGTAGAATAACCTGTGAAGGGAGGTAGGGAGTAGAAATACTGGAAATAAAGGAATGCTTCTAATTCCATCTGTTTCTATCCATCTTTATTTCCATACCTGGCTCAGTTTGTTCTTTAACTGAATGCTTTCATATTTTGTTTTTGTATGTTTCCACGTTAGCACAGCACAACAGAGTTGAGAAGAAATCTACAAATGGTGTGTATTTCAGATAAACAAACAAACAAAAAACTATTTTTGCCTCAGGCCCGTGATTCTAACAAATACTATTCTGAAGGGCTAAGGCATTGAAGCTGTCCTTTGATAGAGAAAGGGTGAAGAAATATAGATTCTGAAACTAATAATGAATTGTGATTAATTGACTGGCAAGATCATTCAGTTTGTAACTACCTCCTGGGACATCCCTGTTGCCCCAAAATGTGATGATGTGGCATGGGTGGGTGTGTTGTGTGTGCACGTGTGTAATCTGGAGAAAGATCACAATTTAAAAGACCAACAAAGGGTAGCTTTTAACATTGAGAACACAAGTTTCTGGATCCCAGTATGGCCTTTCCCTTTTTCTGTTCCTTCATGGGCTCTGTTGGCATGCATATTTCCCCTTTTCCTCCCTCTGCCTGCGGTTGGGCCAGTTCTCCAAGTTCCTTCCATCTCCTATGTGGTTTAGGAGAGTGAGGGGATGGTGGTACTGAGGTAGAGGATTGAGTACAAAGGGCTCCTAAGACTTACAGAAGAGTAAGGCTTTAAACTAAAAAAGGCAACAAGGATTGAAGGGCTGGCAGGGAAACTTGGGACAGCCTAGGTGAAAAACAGAGAGACAGACAGAATCCAAATTTCTGCCATCAAGGTGCCAGGCAGCTGGAAGCCCAGGCTCTCTGCTAAGAAGTTCTGCAGTCAACTAACAACACACAGTCTTCAGGGTTCTCATGGTTTGCACCTAGTGACGAAAAGCAACTTAAATTCCAGAAGAGAACTCTCCCTCTTCTCTTCTTCCACAGTCTTTGGCTTCATGGTGTTCTCAATAGATTCGCTTTCTTCTGACATATACTGAATGCACTTAAAATGCAGTTGTCAGCAAAAACAGCTCCTCTTTGTAAATATGCACAGCTGCCTGAAGGATAGACGTGGGAAACAGTACCCTGGAGTCTAAACCTGCAAGTGGGGAAGGGGAAAAAGGAGGGGGGGGGGAAGTATTTACTGCCACCTTGTGTCAGAAATTTAACATTGTCTTAAAGTTTCAAACCAGTAATAAATGTGGAAGGAAAACTCCAGAGAAGGTCTGAATGGCTACATGGGCAAGTCTCTGTGTGACAGAGGTGGAGAAGGAGAGGTTCAGAAGTTCCCCCAAGCTTCTCCCTGGCAAGAAGAGGACGTTGTACTAAAATGTGAAGGCGGGGCAGCCCAGGTGGCTCAGCGGTTTAGCGCCGCCTTCAGCCCAGGGTGTGATCCTGGAGACCCGGGATCGAGTCCCACATCGGGCTCCCTGCATGGAGCCTGTTTCTCCCTCCGCCTGTGTCTCTGCCTCTCTCTCTGTGTCACACATGAATAAATAAGTAAAATCTTTAAAAAATAAAATAAAATGTGGAGGCAACTTCGTGAGCATAGAAACTTACAAGTGAGGCATCAAAGGAGAGCCGTCCTCCCAGAGCCATGAGCTGCTGGGTTTCCTCAGAGACAACCCCATCCAGAATGGGAAATTGGAATGGGCACTTGCTTGCTGGATGAATTCCTGTGGGGAGGAACGTTTATCTAAAGTGATGATAAAGTCCAGGTGATTGTTTTAGACTAGATTCAGAAAACTAAAGAACTGAAAGAGATCTTTGACATGTTTTCCATGGTTTTACAAAAATGTTTACTGAAGCCTAGAGATACTATGTAACCTCTCTACCCAAGGTCATGCACATAACTGGCAACCAGATGAGGCTAGAAAATAAGTATTCTGACTCTCAAACATGTACTCCTCTACCAAGGATGCAAACCTGACTAATTTCCCTATAAGGCACTACTCCAGCCTTAAATACAACCATAAAAACTCACCAGATCCTCTGTGCTATTAATTATCAGCATCTGGGCATCCAAAGACAAGCAGTTCTCCTGGCTTCTTTCCCAATTAAATGGGCCAGAGGAAAATAGGTAACAGTTTTCTTCATGCCAGAGCCAGTCCTGGGGACAATGACCTAGAAAGTATAGCATATCTAATCAGTGATTGAGGCTTGCATAAAAATGTTTCTACAATTCTTTATTTTTTTAAATTTTTATTTATTTATGATAGTCACACACACAGAGAGAGAGAGAGAGAGAGGCAGAGACACAGGCAGAGGGAGAAGCAGGCTCCATGCACCGGGAGCCCGACGTGGGATTCGATCCTGGAGACCCGGATCCAGGACCGCTGCGCCACCCAGGGATCCCTCTACAATTCTTAAATCAATTCTCCACTCAGGACTGTGACATGCATATCATCTCTTCTTAATTAGAATTATATCCAGACTCTTCAAAGATGTCCATAGACCTTTATTTCTCTTAAGGTATTCTTATTTTAGTAAACTAAGTTAAAAACAAAACATGAGCTGAGATGTAACTTCAGAATCTGATCTATTTTTTAAAATCACATTTGGAATAATGGAAGTAAGAGCTCAGGCAATGGATATGTCATAGCCACACTGCAATTAAAAAGTATGCTTGGGGTGCCAGGCTGGCTCAGTCAGAGGACTGTGTGACTCTTAATCTTGGGGTTGTATATCTGAACCCCACACTGGGTGTAGAATTACTTATAAATAAAATCTGGGGCCCCTGGATGGCTCAGTCAGTTAAGTGACCTACTCTTGATTTTGGCTCAGGTCATGATCTCAGGGTCCTGGAATGGCGTCCCTTGGGCTCCTTGCTCAGTGAGGAGTTTGCTTCAGGATTCTCTCTCCCTCTGCCTTACCCCCCACTGCCTTCTCTCATTACTGTACACTTTCTCTAAAACAATAAATAAATCTTTTAAAAGGAGAAATAAAATCTTTTAAGAATTCTTAGAATTTTAAGAATTCTTCTTTCTTAAGAAAGAAGTATGTTTTTGTTATTTTAAAACTTTAGGTTTTCAAATAATGAATTTTGGCTCAAATATCATGCTTCCTGTTTCTAGACATGTGCTGTCCAATAGATAACAATATGTGGTACTCAAATTACCTGTGTTTTTTTTTAATTAAAAAAAAAATATTTTTCAGTCAACTTTACTCCCAAGTCCCAAAGGTGGAGCTTGAACTTATGACCTCAAGATCAAGAATCTCATGCTCCACTGACTGAACCAGGCTGGGGCCCTTTTTAATTTTTTTTTTTTTTTAATGAATACAACATTACTATGTGCCAAAAACTGTTGGCAATACTTTACACACATGAACTCATTTAATCTTCATAATAAGACAATGAAATAAGTTTCATCCATTTTCTTCATTTGGCAGATAGAGGAAATGGGAATGAGAACCTTAGCAGCCTTGCTCTTGCATCCATGCGTTTAATCACAACATGGCATTAACTCTCAAACTTCCGAGTTTGAATCAACTGGGGAAATATTTTTTTTGGTGGCCTTCAAGACATTTTGATACAGAATCTCCTGGCAAACCTGGATAAAATGGTTACTGCCATTTTTCAAAAAAAAGCTACTTGAATGATAATGTTGTACTCCAAAGGTTGACAACCAGCATGAATTTCAGTGCTGAATGTAAAGTTCCTGAGTGTGAAGACTCTGCACCTTTCTAGCTTGACTATCTCCTACAAACTATGTTCTGTAACTTCTCAGAGTCTCTTTCTCTCTTCATGTATACACTATGGACCACAGACTTGTTAGTAAGAAAGATAAAACTTGCCTCAAACTTGAGAAAACTGGTTTATTTTATTCCATGTGGTATTTTATTATTAATGTTTTTGAGAATCTTCTCAAAGCTGCTTGATGAAAAGCAGTACTTTACTTGCTATCTCTACTAATTGGTCTTTATCTGACATTGTCAAGGAATGGAATATGTTACCTGGGATAATTGCCAGTGAAAAACATATTACTTAATATTTTTGATTGGTTGCCCATGCCTGGAATCTATGGGAGATGGTCCTGACATAGATTTAATCTCATACAGCTGAATAAAAAAAAACCCTGTTTTACCACCCCATCTGGGGAATAAATCATTGGTTGGTATGTAGCTATGTCTGCTTATGTAAACATGCCTCTCCTTAATAGATTCCTTCCTTAACATTTTTTTTGGAGATGGTGTATTCCTTTATCTCCTCTATTGCTCCATCCTTAATAAAGACATTAAATACAGGGTTCACCCTTGCTAAAAATCAGTTTATCTAAAAATCTCTGCTTCTTTTGGAAATTTAAATAACCTTGTAAGTATTGAAGGAATTTGTTAACTCCCAAAACTTTATTTAAAAAACTACCTATCATTATTATCACCATTTAACCACTCTGGCTATTAACTTTTTTCATCTATAAAATAAAGAACTGTGGGTATTTGTGAACTGTTATTATATAACCCTTATTCAAATAAATTACATGGTTGAGATTAAATGAGATGTTCAAGCAATAAACCAGAGAAATCTCTGTTTATTAGTGGCAGTTAGTTACTAATGCTGAGAATAGGGCACTCATTCATACACCTCCAACAAAGCAATGCATCTCTGAGAATAATTCCATTTCACATCCCTTAAATCCCATGATAAAAAGCATATGCTTAATTTGATTACATGTTGTACAAAGACTAAATGACACAGATAACTATGTAATAACATGAGAGTGCACATCAACCATCCCCTTCTTATAAATGCTACGATTTCTACCTGCCTCCTAGATTCTGAGATCAACTCAATTCTTCTTATATAAACTGAATTCCTGGGCCCTTCATATTCCTTTCTTATCTCAAGTATCTACCCAACACTTCCAAGTCAGCCTACCTCTATTGATTCAATTTAAAATCCATGTTGCACACTTTAAGAAATAGTGTTATAAAATAATGTTAATATAGAGCTTCCCAGGGACAAAGGAGACCCCGTAGGAAAAGAAAGCAATGATTAAGATACATTGGAATGGAAAGAAGAAAGAATCCATGGCAAAGGGCAAGGGTAGAAAAACTCTTGCAGAAAAATCTCAAAGCTAGAATTTTAAAAATAAAGAAGTTCTTGTAAGCAAAGAAAATTTAAATCCACCAAAAAGTGTGCTTAATTAAATCAGGCATCTCAAGAATTTAGCAGAAATAAAGGTGAGGGTGACAAAAATAGAAAAAATTCTGGTGTTGAACACTATGAATATATGTCAATATGCCAATTTCATGCCTAGAGTCATTTTCAAAATAGAAGTAAGATTAACAGAGAAGTTTCCACTACTTCTTTTCACTTTCCATCCCCCATACCTGAAAAGTTTGCTGCTTTCCTCAGAGCATCTTGGAGATCCAGGTTCTGGTGATGAAGTTCCATTTGTTTTTTTGATTTTTCATCAAGCTTCTGGGTAAGGGTTTCTATTGTTTTTTTGAGTTCCCTTTCTAACTCCTGGAAAGTTTTTTCTGCCTGCTGCTGTGCTAAGATTTGTCCCTCCAGTATAATTTCCTGGTGAGTAAGGTTTGCTTGTTGTTGCTTTAGGAGATCAGACACCTGTGATACTAAATCATAGCTGAAATAAGAACTCCATTACCAATCCCGAACAAAAATCCCTCCACTGGATTTTGAGGAAATTGAAGAATTAAATCAAGTAAGCTCTTTTGACAACAGATAAACTACTGGAACATGACCCAAATTTACTCAGAAATTATGCATTTAAAAGTTATTTGATATTCCTGCAGTATTTTTTTTAAATGTCAGAAACTGTCACACTTTTGATTAAAAATAAAACAAAACAGGATTTTACTTGTTATTGATAATTACAGACAAGTTTAAGAGCAATCATAAGATAAGTAGTATATCAATGGCATCACTGATGTCAGCCAGACTCAGTGACTATTAATAGGAGTTGTCTTTAATGATTTACTCTATTTTTCTCTTTATTCCTCTGCTCTCTATCCTTCCAGACTTCCTATTTTATTTAAAAACTGTGACACCCCTTTTGTGAGACACCTCCCACAGAATTATTTTAAGTTGCTATGTCACAACAATTTCAAGCATTTTTATTAGGTGGTTGGTTTTTTTTGGTTTTGTTTTGTTTTGTTTTTCCCCACAGCACATTTTAGGAAGGGTGGAGATGAAATAAAGTTTGTGAAATCCAACAGGCAACTAAAGTTAAAGGTCGAATGTCTCAGTTCTAGAAGCCTGATGATTCAGTACAAAAGAGTCCCCTCGGCTTGAAGGCCAGATCTGAGCCTGTTGTAAAGTGATTCTTCTCACAGGAAGACTCATCCAGTCATTGAGTCAAGGGTACTTCTCCTAGTCATTAGGGAAGACCCTAAGTGTTAACAGATTGAGAAAATAAGTGGTTGTTGATCTTAACCAATAACTGAGAAACAAATAGCACTTCAAAGGCCTTAACCATCTAGATTCTAGATAGACAACATAACTCAAATCTACAACCTAAATACATGGGCAGATTAGATGGATGATCAATACTATTTTCATTCCTTCTTGGCCACTTGCATCCTTCTTATCACTTCTTTTTCTCTTAACATTCTTTTCTAAATGGCTATATTATAAATTTGAATTACAGTTACTTTAAATGTTTTATTTATTAAGATGCTGTTTTTGATTCTCAACTTTAAATTGGAATTTAATCATCTCTATTAAAACTCGATGTGAACTATATAACGTTTCTTTTCCTTTTGGGTTTCTCAGGGGACCTTGTGGCTTAGTAGCTTCAAATTATTTTCTTTCTCATCATTCTAGGATTTCAACAGACTTTTCCATGAAGTTATAACAACAAAACAAAACAAAAACTCATCATTACTAAATTTCATTCCATGTCCCAGTCAACTTGAGGGACAAACACAATATACTTATTCATCTTCTCACTCATTCCAAAAAGTTTGCCTCAAATGTATCTAAATCAAGGTTGTTGGTAGTTGTTATTAAACCAATTAATAAGCCATGTTTGTAAGTTCTCACTTTTTCCTTCATCATGTCCCTGTTCCAGTACTTACATTGCATTGCCAGTAATATAAGAGTTACCAGTAATCCCAAGCAAAGGATCCCTAGTGTCACAGCAGCAGGGCACCACCACCGAGAAGAAAGAAAATGAAGACCTAGAGTGACAGAGAATGGAATCAGAAAGGCATAAAAGATGTAAGCAGGCCATCAAACGATTCTTTAGAAACTTGTACTTTGCATTTCTTACCTCTAGTCCTGCTAAGGGCTCTGTAAATAATTCATAGTCCATATTTATAGATGAAAAATACAAAGAAGTTAAATAATTTACCCATGGCCATATGACTGACACGATTTAAGAGCCAGGATTCACTCCCAGATATGTGATGATAAGTATCTGATTCTAAAGCTTACACTTTATCTACTCTCCCCATAATGACTCTCTAAGAAACTCTCAGTCCAGCTTGGTTGGACCAACTTTATCCACAGAGGACAGAGCCTGATACTTTTAATATAGCCTATGTGTATGCATGTATATATACACACACACACAGTCTCACACAGTGTGTTTTATAAGTATCATGCCATAAAAGAATGTTGGCCACCAAGCAAATAAGCTTTAATCAGTTAATTAACAGATTGCCTCAAAGAATTATAATTTTGTGCTTTCAATTTTAATTCCGCTAAAATTATATCTTGGAACTGAAATTATTACCAAAGAAAAATAGGGATGAAACTTCAATATTCATTGGTCTCATATTAATGTCATGTCCTATACTCATACCAGCTGTGGCCATTGTTGTTACAGGAGTAAAATTCACCATTATTATAGAAACAAATAAGTCATGTAGCTCACAGCTATCCCACTACAAAAGCACAGATATTTTGGTTCAATAGGAAAATATCTCTATAATCTATGTGGACTTCTCACCCTGTACAATAAACAAATAAGGCACTGGTAGTATTATCCTCCATATGCAGATAAAGAAACCCAAAGTCTCAGTGAATAGTATAAGATCACATAGATGTTAAGATACAAACATAGGTCTTTAACCCAATTGTCAGTAACTGCATGGCTTGGAGCATTATATCACAAAATTTCCAGTGAGAATGTGTAATGATCCAAATCAATCAACAGTCAAATATATTCACAGAGGTCTCATTATGTCAAAAGAACTTCTGTTAGACTCTAAAGATCGACAGAATAGAAATTTTAACAGGAAGAAATACAGCTCATTCATAAATTCAAAAGTTATTAAGCTCCTAGAGTGTATGTGGCAAGTTGACAGAGAAGTAGAAGATAGTTGTGTCTCTTGCAAATAATTGCCTAATCCTAGCTTGGGGGTAGATACCTGTGTAAGTCTGTCAACAAGTATTTTCTTCCATTCTATACCATGAATGTATATCTACCGCTCTTGAGTGAAGAAGTTCCTGAATTTTTAGAAGAAAAACACAGTATCTGCACCTCTGAAAGGAAGGCATATGCTCCCATTTTCTATAGGACACCTTTGGTCCCATTTCTTTGGTAGGTAGAGACCATTAATCCAACCTCTGCTCCCATTAGTGATTTTCTGATCAGTAAGCAATTGAATTGGAGTGGCTGGGTGGCTCAGTCGGTTGAGTGTCTGCTTTTGGCTCAGGTCAGGATCTCAGGATCAAGCCCTTTGTCAGGCTCCCTACTCAATGGGGAGCTTGCTTCTCCCTCTCTTCCCCATTCCTGCTCTCTACTGATCTTTGTCACTGACTTGGTTTCTCTCTCTCTGTCAAATAAATAAGAAATTTAAAAATATATATATATAATTATTTTTAAAACAGCAGTTGGATTCTTTGCAGTAGTAGACTGATCTAATCAGATTCTGAGAGATTTAGCTTCATAATTGCAGTAAAATTCAGGCACTCAATATTTACAACATGAATAAGGCATGAATGAATGAATGAATGAATGAACAAAAACTACTATGAATTTGTATGTCTATCTATAGATGGCAGTACTGTTTCATACCAAGTTCAGTTTAACAGCTCAAATGTTAAATTATTCCATGTTCACACTTATTTTCCCTACCAAGAGAAATTCTATCTTGTTTATGGAAATATGACCTGGGACTTTTTTTTCTTTTAAGTCTTATTTACTTAAGTAATCTCTACACCCCACGTTGGGCTTGAATTCATGATCCTGAAGCGCAAGAGTCACATGCTCGTCTGACTGAGCAGGCCGAGCACCCCTGACCTGTAATTTCTTTATTCACATTCCTGAGAATACTTGTGTGACTTTCGCTATTTATATTTTGTTCCTTTCTCTCAGAATGAATATAAGATAAAGGACAATTTATTTAGACTGTCTGCAGAATTAGGATTATGAATTAATTTATATTTAATTAGTTTAACTTACTGCATATATCAAACAAACAAATAGATTTTAAAATGCTATTAAATGAACAGCATTTAGTCTGCTTGGGATAATTCACAAAATATATCCAGTTTTTGCGATGCCTAAGTACACTATTATAAAAATTAGCATCGTATATACTGGGTGAATTCAACATTTCTTTAACCTTCTGGTGGATTGGATTTTTAATAAATGGGAGGTTGTGATACAATTCTAGCTCTACTACTCACTAGCTGCATAGAAATTAATGGTTTTGTTAATTCTTCTGATCCCCCAATTAGTCTCTATAAAAGGGAGATTATAATAGTCCTAATCTTAAGGTGTAAAGATTCAGAGAAATAATGCATATAAAGTGAATAGCATAGAATGTAGCCTATGATAAATGTTCAATAAAAGTTATCAAAATCTACTATGTCATCATTCATACCAAGTTAGTTCAATCAGGGCATCATCATCATCACATCACCATTATATCTGAATTGCTTTTTTTAAAGTAAATGTTATTAATTCTACAATATTTTTCCATCCCCTGGTGTTTCAGCTTTCTAATCCTATATTCAGTTAATTTACATTTTTTAGCTAATCCTAGAAATCTGTCCCTGTGCACGTTCACCCCCTCCTAGTACCTTTAGCTTTCTTTCCATTTGGCTTCTGATCAGGTTTATCCTTCATAGTCTTGCTCTTGAAGTCATCAAAAGTCATTTCCAAATTCATTCCAAGAATGAGAAAGTGAAGCAGTCAAGCACTTCTCCAAAGTAAAATTTTGTGAGCTCCTACTGGAGTGTTTAAATAGCTACACTTATCTAATAGAAGAATGACTCAATCGGTAGGAGGAAGAAGAGGCTTTGCTTCATACTGGGAAGTTGTCTGACGCAAATTCTTGGGTTATGTCTATTGTAGGTGGGGAAAGTGGTGATTCTGCTAGTATTTCAGAATGTTTCACTAGATACTTTATGAAAGGGAAAACTATCTTCTGTGAGCATTAGAGGAGAGGCTTTGTAGCCTCTCTTCAGATAAGGAAACAAATTCAAAAGAATAAGTCACACTAAATTTATACAAGACTATGCATTTTTAAACCATATTACTTAATTCCAATTCCATATTTCTTTATTTCATTCACTGTAGCAGACTGTCTCTATACTGTGGCTTTCATAAATCTCATATTTTCCTTTTAATTTTGACTGTTTAAATTGACAATAGATTAGAAATTTTGGAGTTAGTCTTACATGACTCATCTCCAGCCATTGTGACATGGGTAATTTTAGAACTTAATTAGTACTTTTTCACACAGTGTCAGTATAACATAGCAGGAAAGAGAAATTTGGAGCCAGGTGGAGCTAGTTTCAAATCTTTCCTTTGCTAGTACACTTAGTCTATAATCTTGGGGAATACTTAATATGCTGCACCTACTTCTTTGTCTATAAATTGGGACATCGGAACGTCCACTGGATACTGTTGATAACATTGCTATAGGGATTCATTTGAAATATTGAGTGAAAATGCTTAGTGTTCTACTTCAAACATAAGAACTAAATAAATGATGGTTATTAATATTAGTAGTAGTAATATTCAGCACAATTGTATTACCCATCAAAGGATACATTTGACACATAATTGACTGGAGTCTCAAAGAGTCTTTGGGGAGCTCCTCATAAGGATGCCTATATGAATTCATTGATAGATTTCTCACCTATTCCCACCCCCCCCCACACACACACAGCCTCCTAACCAGAGAAGAAATATCTCATTGCAGTTATATATGCTCTTTTAAAAAATTCTTATCTATTAGAGATATTTTCTGAAGTATTTATGGGGAAATGATATATCTGAAATTTGCCTTCAAATACATCAGGAAAAATAAATAAATAAAAGAGGGGATACATAAAAGAACATTGAAGAAAAATATATAAATAAAATTTCTAGGAAACTATTAAGGAAGATCACTGATATTGACAACCTACAGATTTGGACTTGCCAGTCTCTATAATTGCATAAGTTAGTTCCTTATAATAAATCTTTCTCTATAAATATGCACATACTATTGGTTCTATTTTTTTCGGCAACCATGACTAATATAGCTCTCCATTCCTTCCTTCTCCCATTTACTGGAAACTATCATTCTATTTTCTATTTCTATGAATTTGACTACTCTAGGTACCTCATATAAGTGAAACATACAATACTTGTCCTTTTATATCTGGATAATTTCACTTAGCATACTGTCTTCAAGGTTTATCCATGCTGTAGCATTATCTTTATTTTTAAGGCTAAAAAATATTCCATTGTATGTATATACCACATTTTGTTTATCTATTCATCCATCGATGGATATTTGTGTTTCTTCTGTGTTGAAAGATCCATAGGATAATTTCTACAATCCTGATGTAGCAAATGGCTGGGCAAACTTCACAGACTAAGTGGTTCTCATTATCCCTGCCTCCTAATGTTCATGCCCTTGTATAATCTTCACTTGAGTTTAGGTTTTATCTGTGGTTTGTAATGTGGCAAAGGTAATGGAATGTATATGACCATGTATATGTGATTACATAAGGTTTACTGCTTATCTTGCTGAAGTTTCTTTCCCTCCTTTCTCCCTCTCTGGTCAGATTTAAAGAAGCAAACTTACATGAATCCTATAGCCACAGAGAAATTAATTCCTGCCTGAGACAGCTTGGAAGTACATCCTTCTCCAGTTGAGCCTTCTGATGAGAACAAAATCCAGTAGACATCTTGACTGCAGCCCATGAGATGATAAACAAAAGACCCAATTAAACTGTGTTCACACTTCCAATCCCCATGAGATAGAAAAAAATATATTAATGTGTTGTTTTACATTGTCACTCATATAATTTGTAGTAATGTGTCAGCTGTCATATAAAACTAATAATTCCATGATAAACTTAATCCTTATGTTTTGTTAAATTTCGTCAAATCTAATCCTGACTGTCAATACCTCTGAGGTTGTCATTCAATACCTACTGCAATCTTGATTCATAAGATAGAGGCACTTTCTAGTGGAGTAGTTGCAAGATGGAACTGATCTCTTCTGCTTTATTATCTATTTTTGAAGCCATGAGTATGGCCCAACTTATTGCTCAACTTTGTAACTCATGCTTGATGAATCACAGTAAAGGTAGTCCTGACCTCTATTTCACTGAGGCAGAGAAAGGAAAGGAATTCATGCTTGGCCACCTGATGTATGCAAGGTCAAAAGGAGAATAATCAAAGGGGCCAGAAATAGGTAATTTTTTAGCTTCGCTTGTTACAGCTTTTGTATAACAATTTCGTGAGGCATAGGTGAAAGGCCTATGTACATGTACAGTCCATTGGTTCCACTCCAAGTCCTTAACAACCTGGGTATAAGCTAATAATTCACAAACTTAATGGAAGTACAACAAGATTGTGTAGGATTGCAATGAGGTCATTCCCCTCTACCTCAGCTACCTGCCCTTCCAGTAGTTACCCTCTTCAGTCATCCCACATGGATCTTCTTTCCTCTGTCATCATTCCTGACATAAAGGCTTCGATAGGGGCTGAACTCAGCATTAAAATTGCCACAATGCATAATTATTTCCATTAGGATAAACAAGAAGTTCTACTTCTTCAAGGAATAATCCAGTGAGGGGAAAAAAATGGCCATAGTAATTTTAAGTAAGAAAAGTAGCAAGGAGGTCATTAACAGAATCTCATTTTGTTCAAACCTGTTGGGAAGCTGGAGGGCAAAACAATGATGGCAATCACATGCAGGAAAGGGCAATGGGGTAAAAATCATGTTAACTGGCAAACCTGTTCATGCAGGTTTGGCTGGTATGATTGGGAGAAGAGATGGCCAGAATAGCAAGGGGAAATACTCAAGAATTGGAATACCAGGAAAGCTAAAACATGGTCATGGTAATAATACACCATCAGATATTCTGATAACTGAGAAGACATTGGTTATTCAGCATATTGAAGGTGAAGGTCATTGGCAAAACTGAATGGAAATCAAGATGATCAACAAGATCCTAGTCAAATGTCCTTGTCCTATGAAATAACTTCCACCAGTTTTCTGCTGAAATTTGTGAAATACTCTTCATCCTGCCTATATCTTTTTCATATTAAAAAATAATGTAGTGCTCATTTAGTTTGGGAACTTAAAGATGCCCAATCGCCAGTATCATACTAGGCTTTTCTATCACTATTTGATTTCCTTAGCCAAGAGAAAAAAAAAAAAAGTTCTATTCTCCATGCTGATATCACATTTTAATGTTGTGTGAGGACTCTGAATCAATCCCACCCAACAGTTGCCCTCAACAATCACTCAGTAAAATTAGACTTTTAGGATTAGATATGATCTGAAAAGTGGTTTCATTCAATTCTTATGAGATAGATATTGCTGCATAAACTGATGTCTAATTTTCCTATGACATACTTTGTATTTTAAATTTTTTTGGAAATACTTTGTATTAAGTAAAAAATTACTTACTTAAGTATAAATCATTTATATAGCATTCATTTGTTCCTGTAGAGACATTCCTTTATAAATATTCTCTTTCCATGTGTGCTTATTTTTACTCTAACCTTAGATTTTACTTACGGGGGGTAGGGGGCATCTGGGTGGCTCAGTGGTTGAGCATCTCAACCAGGTTGTGATCCTGGGGTCCTGGGATTGAGTCCTGTGTTGGGCTCCCAGCAGGGAGCTTGCTTCTCCCTCTGCCAATGTCTCTGTCTCTCTCTGTCTCTCATGAATAAATAAATAAAATCTTAAAAAAAAAAAGAGAGAGAGAAAAAGAGAGAGGGAAACCTAGAGACCTGTAGATCTTGGAACCCAGTTTATTTTTTATTTTTTTGGAGCCCAGTTAAAAAAAATATGTGTGTCTGACTTATCTGTTTCAATGAGAACTGAAGTCAGGGTGGAGGGGACCTACTTTCCTCAAAGATGAGAGCACTTTCCAGTCCATTTATCAACCTTTTAGTCCTACAGCAATGGTTATGAGTAAATGACCCAGAACCAGGAGAGTTGATTATCAACACAGTGAAAGGGAGGGTTTCAAAAAGCAAGAGAGGAGGGCTAATCACATGGAGACGGAAGTGAATGGAGATTGGTTGTTATTCAACGGTCCCCCTGAAGTGCTGCAGTGAAGGACCATGAGTATTATTCCTTTTTGATGGAGAAAGAGAAGTTGTTCCATCACTCACAATACGCCTTTGAATCTCCTCAAATCAAGTTTCTCGCCACTGCCTAGAAAAATAGCTAATTCTGAGGACTGCTGTGTCCTCCCTGAATGTTTGGGGGCAGTGGGAGAAAGTTAAAGACTTATAGAAAGGATTGCTAGGAGAAAGGAAGGAAAGAAGGCAGAGGAAGCGAATGTGGAGACCATAAAAACAGAATAGAAATAGAGAAAGAAGCCAGGATGAAAAAGGAGAGAAAAACTACAGAAAATAAATGCCCAAAGGAGTAAGAGGAGGGGGAGAGGGAGAGCAAAAGATTTATTGCTGAGAAAAGTTTGTTTCCTTAAGTCCCTCCAGGTCAAGGAGCCAGACCTAGCTCTGTAGAGCATGGAAAGGAGGCAACCAACACTGTGTACCTGATCCTGGAGAAGCAGTTCAGCTCCATGGGGATGCGAGGCCAGGCCGTGACAGCCTCTGCTCTGGTGTATTGTATTCAGGTGAGTTGGGAAAATTCAGAAACAAAACTTTTGTTTGTTCATTTCACAGATAAATGAACTCTCAGAAGAACCATGGGGGGAATGAATGAGGAGAAAGACGTATATTGAATCAAAGAGGTAGTGGGGAAAAGAATAACAAGAATGTTTCCTTAATGTTATGGGGTTACACAATCCATGTGTGGCTGGTGGCATCAGTGAAATGGGGGGGCAGGGATCCCTGGGTGGCGCAGCGGTTTGGCGCCTGCCTTTGGCCCAGGGCGCGATCCTGGAGATCCGGGATCGAATCCCACATCAGGCTCCCGGTGCATGGAGCCTGCTTCTCCCTCTGCCTGTGTCTCTGCCTCTCTCTCTCTCACTGTGTTCCTATCATAAATAAATAAAAATTTTAAAAAAAAAGAAAGAAATGGGGGGGCAGAAATTGGGGTAATCATAGATAAATGCAGAATAGCTATGTTAATTAACAAGTGCCGCTTATCTGTATTTCTCTTTTAGCATCTTATCACCCATCCCTCAAAATCCCAAATAAATAATCAAAACAAATTACATAATTCCCCTAAATGGAGTTTCCAGATCAGCGCCAATACAATTCTAGTAGTTTAGGTGCCCTCCAGATCAGAAATAAACTAAAAGAGGCAAAACTCTAAAAATACCTCAGACCTCTTGTTTCTTTCCACCAAAAATCAGAAGCCCCTGAGTAACTCAGCTAACGAGCTGAAAAAAGGGTCGTTAGACTGATGATTCTGGACAACTGTCAAGCAGAAGTTTATATAGTTATGAACTCTAGTAGAGAGAAAAAGCAATGGTGTCTGGGTGGCTCTGTTGGTTAAGAGTCCAGCTCTTTATTTCAGCTTAGGTCTTGATCTCAGGGTTGTGAGTACAAGCCCCACACTGGGCTCCACACTGGGTGTGGAGCGTACTTTAAAAGAAAAAAAAAGAGAGAGAAAGAAAGCAAATGACTCAACTGGCTAGTATCAGCTCCTGTACATCTCCCAGCAGCAAATGGACTGCCTGTTTTGCATTCTATATCCCATTAAATCAATGTCTGTAAATTCATTTCTTCTTCTTGTATTTTCCTTTTGCTTCCTCTTCTTTTCCTTGCCTTTCCCTTTCCTTCTTTTTCCTTACTTTGCTTTTCTTTTTGGCAATAATCCCCAAAAGAAGTATTTTATCTATTATCTATTTAGCACTTTAAGCTTTTCTTACCTTTCAGTCAGAAAAGAGAAACAAAGAACCAGGGCTGGATTGAGGAAATAACACATTTTGTCATCTTTAGTGACCTACCATTTTAAATTAAAAAAAAAAAAAAGTCTCTCAAATGTTGTCTATAGAGGACAGCTCTAGAGCTTTTACAAATTCTTTTCACCTGATGTGTCATGAGTTTGCGTGTTCTCTCTTCTTCCCATAAACTCTCAATGAGTATAAATCCCTGTCCCAGGTGGGAGACCTGGATGTTGTTGATTTCCAGAGAATATTAAGTCATTCAAGTTACTGAAAGAGAGATGCAGTTTCTAAACAGAAGTTTCTCCATTTGAGGGAGAACATCAACTGAAATAAAAAGAAAAGAAGGAGTAAAGGTTTTTAATATTAGTAGCAGAAGAGATTTGATAGCAATATCAAGGAGTTGTTCAGGCAGATTTAGCCCGTTTTCTATTATTTCATTGCACATATATTTGTTAGAGTTTGATCTGAATTCTGGCTAAATGGATAGGAGCATACAGTTAATCATGTTAACCTAAACCCCTTTGCCTCTGTCACTTAACCTTTCAAAATAAGGTTAAATATACCTGCCTACATAATTAGTGTGATGAAATGTTATGACATATTGAAAATTCTTAGTAGCCTGACTAGCATATAGTAGCTATTCAATAAATAAAAATTTTCCCCTCCTTTTCCTCCTTTTTTATAGGGTGTATTATTGGATATGCTCAGGGAATAAAAAAGGGGAGCGGAGTAGAATCCAATTTGTAACTGGGAAAGAATCAAGAAGGCAATAACAATATCCTGAGGGACAGATCAGGAAATTTCTAGGACAAATTGATTTAAATGCCACCTCTGCCTCTCATTCACAAAAAAATAAAAATAAAAAATAAATTAAAAAAAATTAAAAAAACAAACAAAATCCTTCCCACAGATTAGATATTTGCTCTCTTAGTTTCTCCTACTTTAAATATAATAATCAACAGGCATGGGAACAATGAAAACAAACAGTCCTAAACATGGCTGACCCTATGACCTTGTCCTCATATTTTCCCGGATCTCACCAAGTAATCTAACAGCAGAGTCATGAGGAGCGGTTGAGGCTGCTGAGCAGAGCAGATGAGATATTTCCCTGTCTGAGACTATTTCCCTTCCTACAGCTTCCTCAGGCAAGATGTGAGGAGAACTGCATGAATCCTGAACAGTAAGTATCTGAGACCAAACTAGGAGGAAGGAAAAACACACAAAAAAATTAGTGCACAGGGTCAAGAGGTGATTAGATATCTGTGACTTCCCTTTATTTTTACTTAAGTGGGCATCAACCTACTAATTTCACAGATGAGTTATGCAAAAATAAAGACATGTCCTCGTGTCATCCTAAGTACTTAAAATAACATCACTGACAGCATTTTTTCCAAAGTGAGTCTTCTTATTAAAACAGTGGGATTGATCTCAATTTGTATAGTCACAGAGATCTGCAAAAGGCTTTCTTTCCCATGCTTCTCAGTGACTCATCAGACAGACTGGATTTAAAAATCTCATTGGGAGCAGATATATTTGGATAATTCCAAAGTAGCATCACCACCTGAAATATGACAAGTATATCCCATATTTTAGGGCATGGCAATATTTATTGCAGACTTCATTCAGCTATCACTTTGAGGTCATTACCACTTAATTCAAACCTATCACAATTAGGTCTCACACAGACACCAAAGACATAAAAGGAGAAGAGATTCATTCCACTTGGAGGTAAATTACTGAAACACAGGGCCAATTGGAACAAAACACTTGCTCAGCTTGAAGGAAAACACATATTTAGCCATGGGGAAGGGTTTCTCAATAGCCAAGTCTGTTAAACCCACGGGAAATGGTGGTGGCCTCCCTTGCTTGTCACAGTGTTTGAGGTTTGAGACACCCACCACTCAGGGAAGAGTCTCTTTTAACAGTATCCGAATCATAACATTGTAGAACTTAAAGAGATTTTAAATAAGTGGGGAATCTGAGAAAACCTACAGGAGACATTGGTCTATTGAAAAAGCAAACCGTATGTTCTACAACTATGCAACCAAAGAGAATGTAGAAGTGAATTTCAATGGGTTTCAATAGCTCGATATATCAGAAAGTATGATTAAATTTGCTCATCTTCAAAAATAAATATTTTCTTCCTCTCCCCTCCTGGCTTCTGAGCTTACACCACACTCCTTCTTCCATGCAACCTATATTTTTGAAAATTTATAATTGCCATAGTTAATCCAGTTAATTTAATTAACTTTCAACTTGGTGAAGTTGATTTCTACATTTTTCCTCCTTGTTTGGCTTCAGTTGCTTATCAGTTTTGATTTGGGAAGTGAAAGTTTAGGGTATTTTTTATGGTGAGAATTTTATGGCTTAATGGTGGCCCTTTTTGCAACAAGTTGCAAAACATAAATTACAGACTTCATTGTATTGCTTTCATGCTTATAACTGAAATTTTTTTATGTTTAAATTTATTGACCTCAAATATGTATACAAACCTTAATTTTTATATGCATTTTAAAATTTCATACATTTACATTCTTTCTTGGTAATTATCATAACTGTTTACAGTGGTCATGGTTATATTTTCTATTAACACTTTTTTTCATAATAAATTTATTTTTTATTGGTGTTCAATTTGCCAACATACAGAATAACACCCAGTGCTCATCTTGTCAAGTGCCCCCCTCAGTGTCCGTCACCCATCCACCCTCACCCCCTATCCTCCTCCCCTTCCAGCACCCCTAGTTCATTTCCCAGAGTTAGGAGTCTTCACGTTCTGTCTCCCTTTCTGATATTTCCCACCAATTTCTTCTCCCTTCCCTTCCATTCACCTTCACTATTAACACTCTTTTCATAAACACTACTGTGGTCTGTTCTGTGATTCACAAATTATTTACACAGCGCCACCTGTAGTATAAAACACTTTAAGGCATCTCATTTCACAATAGATTCTGCTGGTTATATTGAAATCAGTATAACTTGTTGTATGCTAATGAACTGGAATCAAAATGCAAACATAAAAAATATGTAAGTTGTGATGCTTTTATTATAACAAGGTAGCAAATTATATTGTAACTCATATTCCTGATTCTGCAACTACAACAGGCGCTGGCTGTATTTTCATTGCAAAAAACCATTATTCTTTCTCCATAGTTGCCTGACCACAGATTGGGTACATCTCTGGTATATATGGTAAGTTCCAGCTATCATACCCAGAAAGATATTTCAAAGGAAATTTATATTTCTCGGGGGCATTTATTTATATTATTTTAGTTTTTAACTATTTTGACAGCAGGAAAAAAAAAATGTATGAGACCGCCATCCTACTTACCTCAGCATCTCCTGGCGTAAAGTTTATTTACCTCATCATCAATAACTATGTGACAATATGCAAGGGTTTCCTACTTCCATACCATCTCCTCAATTATTTTGTATTTTTTTCAGGGTCAGTTCGAGAACTTTGTACAGAGAGGAGAATATAAAGTAGAAAGCACACTCTCCAAACCACTTTAGCTCTGATGAACTGAATTGATGAACTGATTTAGTCTTGCTGACAAAATAAGTATAAATGTGAAGTGAGGGACGCCTGGGTGGCTCAGTCATTGAGCGCCTACCTTCGTCTCAGGTCGTGATCCCAGAGTCCCGAGGATCGAGTCCCACATCAGGCTCCCTGCGAGGAGCCTGCTTCTCCCTCTGCCTATGTCTCTGCCGCTCTCTCAATCTGTGTCTCTCATGAACAAATAAATAAATCTTTTAAAAAATGTGAAGTGAAAATGTTTAAATTAAAATCTTATGAACATTCTATAAAATATTCACACAAAGTCAAAAGGCAGACACTGAAGACCACTTATTGCCAGGGTTGAGAAAAAAACCAAAGCACAGAGCTCTTACTGGTGGGTGGTCTTGCAGGTTGCTGGTGGTAATTGGTGCACTGCTGCTCCTGTGTGGCCTGACTTCTGTCTGCTTCCGCTGCTGTCTGAGTCGCCAGCAAAATGGGGAAGATCAAGGCCGGCCTCCCTATGAAGTGACTGTCATTGCTTTTGATCATGACAGCACTCTCCAGAGCACTATCAGTTGTGAGTACTCTGACATTATAACCTGAGACGGGGTTAAAGATGATCAGGGGGTGCCTAGGTGGCTCAGAGGTTGAGCATCTGCCTTTGGCTCAAGGGTGATCCCAGGGTCCTGGTATCCAGTCCCACATCAGGCTCCCGGTAGGCAGCCTACTTCTCCTTCTGCCTGTGTCTCTGCCTCTCTCTTTGCGTCTGTCATGAATAAGTAAATAAAATCTTTTCTTTAAAATAAAATCTTTTAAAAAAATAAGACAAATAAAAGAATCATTAGGATGATGAAATAATGTAGAAATATGGATTGAATAGTATCAAAGATTCTAGAACTCAGAGTTTTAATTTCCAGAAGCCTGATGGTGTCGTGACCTGGGCTCTCACGGTTACTGTATTCTCAAAGATTGACTTGACTAATGATAGGGTGAAGAAAGAAGTAGAATATTGGAGAAAATATTAGAAATATTTTATAGGAAGAATTACCCAGTTTATGAGTTATTTTGATAAAACTATTTTAAGCTCTGAATATATCTCTTTTGAAACATGTCTTGGATTTTGTAAGAACCTCTATTTTTTATTACCTATACATTATTTTATATCTTTGGAGAAATTAGTCATGTGTACTTTCAATTCTTTGTTCTACTTGTACCTATTGATAGTTAAATGTTAGCCTAACACCCCTTCGATGATTAGAAAACACTTTCATGTGCTCTCTTCTCTTCTTTATATTATATTCTTTCCTGAAATGAGAGGAGAAAAACTATTCTGAAACAGTAGGTGGCACAATATTGTGATGTTTCTTTTGAAAAGAGAAGACATTGGGGTGCCTAGGTGGCTCAGTTGGTTGAGCGTCTGCCTTTGCCTCAGATTGTGATCCTGCGGTCCTGGGATCAAGTCCTGCATCAGGCTGCCTCTCTGCTTCTCCCTCTGCTTTTATCTCTGCCTCTCCCTTTGTATCTCTCATGAGTAAATAAATAAAATCTTTAAAAAAGAGAGAGAAGACATTGCTGTTCACTTTTCGTGCTTCACTTACTGTCCTTTGAGGGAAGATAAATAAGACAGCAATAAATATTTCTAAGGCGTCTGCATTATCAGCAGGTTGGCATAAAGGGTCCTAAGTCCATAAAAGGGAAGGACAGGGTTGTGAGACATGGGGACACAATTAGATTAGCTGAGGACCCCAGAGAATACAGGATCTTCCAGCAGAGTGAAGTTGGTTTCTAAACAATCTTCACAGGATTTTCATAACGTTTGTGGCCAAGAATGACAATGATCAAGACACTTGCTAAAAATGAAGGGAAGGGAAGTGTGTTGTAAGCCCCTCATTTCTGAGGATGTCACGTTTACTTTGGCTCTTTTCTTTCCCCACCAGCCCTGCAGTCAATCTTTGGCCCTGCAGCTCGAAGAATCCTGGCTGTGGCTCACTCTCACAGCCCCCTGGGCCAGTTGCCCTCCTCTTTGGACACCCTCCCAGGGTATGAAGAAGCTCTTCACATGAGTCGCTTCACTGTTGCCAGGTGTGGACAGAAAGCTCCTGATCTACCCCCAGTGCCAGAAGAGAAGCAGCCACCACCAGTGGATGAGTCTCCTAGAGCAGGAGGCTCTTCGAACTGATGGGAACTCTGGTTTTATAAATGGGGTGGGGGTATCCCCGGAGTTGCTACAGGTAGACAAACAAAACTTTTTTTTTCTTTCTAATTTTTGGAAGGTTTAGGATGACAACTAAACAGTAGTCAGTGGAAAGGATGAGTTCCAATTCTTCCTTTCCAGCCACATGTATTTTCTAAGATGGAATTGCTCTAATTGGGATCTCTAATTCTTTATCCAGTGACCAAAATTTGCAATTATTCTTAGCAAATGCTTATTACTACTAAACCCAGAAAGCATCAAAAGTATCTTGAACTCCTCTAGCTATTGAGTTTCTTTACCCATAGAATACTGCAAGTGGTTTTTCTTTCTGCCAGCTATAATACAAGAATAAATAGTAATACACTTGTGGAGAAAAACAAAGAGTATAGGCACAGCCACAGACATTAATGCACCAAAATCATGAATTCTTCTTCTTGAGAGAATGTTCACTTTTATACTGAATGACAATGATGCTCTTGGACACCATGTAATACCTAAGTGAGCATCCAGGATGCAAGAGTAAGATTGTAGTTATGGGCTAAGAGCACACGGTATAGTACTGAGGTGTCAAATACCAAGGTCTTTCCTTCACTCTGTCCCTATCCACGCATAGAGTGCAGTAACAGTTTCTATTGATTTTTCAGTTGTTCTGCCTTCCAAACACATGTGCACGGCACACACACATGCACGCGTGCACGCATACACATACATATGCAGTGTTTTCTAAGTCTCAAAGAATAGCACTGTTTTGCTTCTTTTGTCTTTCTAGCTTTGGCCACTTAAAGCCAGGTTCTAGTGGGGCGGCCTTCACTGCCACCTAGTGGAGCGATGGTAGAAAATGTATTCTGTTTGAACCTGTCTGCACCCCTCTTCTGTTCCTGGAGCAAGTAACTGAACTCAGTTCTTGAGCGATCCTTCCAGTCACACCATCCTGCCCTGTAGTGCTAAGCTGTCCACCTGACATACCGCTGGACAATTAGGAAGTGAAGTGTGTCGGGGAAAAAATGACTTGCCAGTGTCCTTAGATAAATCATTGAAAATCTTTAAAGCAATTTTCCCACTTGTAAAATAGGGTGTAACAACACCTCCAAGGATTGTTGTGAGGATCAAATACAGTAAATATACATGACAAGATTTGTAAAGTATTTTGCACACGTATTTGATACTCTTACTATTGATATCTAATTTTCACCTGTCAAGATTCTACTGAGAATTGTGTTCTCACTTGTCCTTTTGCCAATCACCCAGTCACTTCATTTCATCAATAAATATTTGTTGATTGAGGTTAACAACTGAAAATATGTGATTCTTTTTAAAATGATCTGTGTTTGGGGCACCTGGGTGGCTCAGGGGTTGAGCATCTGCCTTTGGCTCAGGTCATGATCCCGGGGTCCTGGGATGGAGTCCCGCATCAGGCTTTCTACAGGGAACCTGCTTCTCCCTCTGCCTGTGTCTCTGTCTTTCTCTGTGTGTCTCTCATGAAAAAATAAATAAAATTAAAAATAAATAAAATGGTCTATGTAGAGGTAAGGAATATTTTAGAAAACTCGTTTATTCAGCAGTTAGCTTCAGCACTTATAGAAACATATACCCAGGTAATGGCTGATTAGTATAGCACCTCGTTAAATACATTCTTGGAATGCTCACTCAGCCCAAGGCGGAAAATGTTCTAATCGAGTATAACCTGCTGGTAATCTGAATTTATCCTGTGTCATTTATCAAATTGCCTCTGGAAATTGTTAAAATGTATGAATCGTTAATAGACCCTGTGGTGGCCTTGTTTTGCAACTGCCAAATGAATCACTTTATTATCACACATTCCATAAAATATTCTAGGCTCATTCATCCTTCAAGGTACCACAGTCTTGAGGAAGTTAAAACATCACCCTGTAGAAAAAAAGAGCTTGCAAAAAAAAAAAAAATCCTCCTATAAATATCTTATTCTAAAGAGATCTTTCAACCCCACTTCTCCCTTCTGCCTCCCTGCCCTCTTCAGATACAGGGAATCTTGCATTCCTGTACCCACCCCCTCCCCATTTTGTCAGAATATTAGCACTCATTTGGCTTCATCTCTTTCTCTACTCAATCTAAGACGTCTGTTAATCAATGCAATCACTTTCACAACTGTTCTTGATTTTCTTAAAATGCCTTTTTACTTTCCACATACCTGTCCTTAAAACTTTAAACATTGGTTCAGTGAAGCTAATTGATTTCTCCCCAAAGCCTACACTGCTGAGTGGTGTTGCAGAAAACTCTCAATTCTAGTAAGAGGGATCATGACTAGCTCATGGTCTCCAACACCATCTGAACCATTTGCCATTTTTTCTAGAGTTTCTTTCATAAGTCTCCCACTCCTTTTAGTAGTTATTCAGATTTCACTGGCTCCTGAGGCACAGGGTGGCTCAGTCCATTAAGTGATCAACTCTTGATTTTGGCTCAGATTATGATCTCAGGGTGGTGAGATCCAGCCCTGCCTTGGGCTCTGGGCTCTGGGCTCTGGGCTCCATGCAGAGTCTTCTTATCCTTCTCACTCCCTCTGCTTACATTCTCTCTCTCTCTCTCTCTCTCTCTCTCTCTCTCTCTCCCTCTCTCTCTCTCTCTCCCTCATAAATAGGTAAATAGAATCTTAAAATTTTTTTTCAGTAGTTCCCTTCAAATCCTACACCCCCTCAATCCACATATTAATTCTAGGAAGGCGACCTATCCTCATTCATAGAGGAAATCAAGCCTTCAGGAAACTTCATAGCCCAAAGCTATATGCCTCTGCAGACCAGCTCTTTCCTCTTTCTTTCCAGTAGCATTGAAATAGATGTCCTTCCCCAATATAATACTTCTAATTGGGTTTTGTTTTACATTGATTCAACTGTTTCTGTGCTCAAAAGGTATTATTTAAGAAATTATCTGCCAGGAAGCACTGGGTGTTATATGCAACTGAAAAATCCTTGCACACTCTATCTGAAATTAAGTATGTACTTTACACTGGCTAATTGAATTTAAATTAGAAAAAAAAATGACCCAACAATAACAAAAAATAAATTATCTCCTAGGAATAGTGCAGAGGCAGCTGGGGATAAGAGAGTGGGCAAGACAGTCAAGGACTCTGACTCCTGGTCCTCATAGATAGCTTAAGAAAAAGTCAAAATTAAAATTACAGCAATCATGAATAGTGCAGAGAATCCTTGGAAAAGGCAGAGTGATGGAAGAACCTTTTCAAAGATAAGGGAAGACTTGATAAGTTTGAGGACTGAACAAAGAGTAGCTGATTCTAGTAAGCTCAAGAGAGAACTGCAGCAAATGGAGCTAGAGAAGAAAGGAGTCTGCACTGTATTGAGAAGCCATCAGAAAATTGACAATAAGTTACTTGATACAATTTGAATTTTATGACAATGAGTCTTGATGCTACAGAAAAATGGACTGGAGTAGGACAAGTTTGAAGGAACAAAGACTAGATGGAAAGTGTTGAGGAAGAGTCAACAAGAGGTGATTGTGGCTAGGAATTGTGATTGTGGATAGTCCATGACTGCGGACTAACATGGTGATGTTAGAAGTGGAAAGAGAGATAAATATAGGGATTTGAGAGATATGTTGCGGATAGGATTATCCCCATTTGCTGATGGATTGAGTAGGAAAATGTGGTAAGGGAAAAGAGTGAAAAATGACTCCTTGATCATTGACCTGAGCCAACACATGGAAGGTGCAGCTGTTGATTAGGATGGGGAAGATTGGGCAAAAACAGATTTAGGGGGAAATTCAAGATAGTGACCTCTATAATGGAGAAAAGGCATTTCATGGCAGTATATATACCAAGTAATTTTAAGGTAATGCCTGCTGAACTGAAGCAGCAAAAAAAGTTCAGATGTGCCAAAGGGGAAAAATCAAAGTTTTTCTTGAGATTGAATGAGGAAAATCTCAATTTGTAAAAAATAAAAGGAAAAGAAATTCCATAGCAGGCTTCATAATTTATAATATTTATAAAATAATCCCACTGGAAATGGCGGAGATTACTGGATATGCCTATCTGGGATGGTAGGGTCTGGATAGGAAGATGGAAGTTTAGAAGCCATCAAGTAAAAAATTCTATTTATATTGCAGAAATAATTCCAAGTGGAATTGGAAAGTCCTGAAAGAGGAGCTCTCAAGCATGTACTCCTCATTATAGTCTACATAACCAGCAGGAAGAAGGAAGATAAGAATTATTTTAACAAGGGTGGACATTATATCTCCTGATTTTTAGAAAAAGAAGGAAGAGCCCTCCCTGCTCCAGCAACAACACACTAACCATTGCTTGTAGACAATGAGAAACCACTACAACCTCAAACGCTTATGCTTTCTATAAACTTTTATTCAAACCACCATTCCAGTTTCTTCCTAAAACCTACTAAAAACTGACCTTCCCTTTGTCTCTTTGGACTTAACCTATGGTTCACCATAGCTTCCTGCCCTGAATTGTAATTTCTCTTCTGTTCCCAAATAAGCTTTTTTTTTAACTTAAAATTCTGTTTGCTGTGTTTAAACTTAGCAATATACAGTAGACCTTTCAACACCAGTTGGAATTGTGTGGATCCACTTATAAATGATTTTTTTATACAGTATAATACTATACATATATTTTCATTTCCTTCTGATTTTCTTTTCCATTTTTGAAGATTTTATTTATTTATTCATGAGAGACACACAAAGAGGCAGAGACACAGGCAGAGGGAGTGGCAGGCTTCCTGTGAGGACCCTGAAAAGGGATTTGATCCCAGGACCCCAGGATGATGACCTGAGCCAAAGGCAGACACTCAACCACTGAGCCACCCAGGCATTCTTCCTTCTGATTTTCTTAATAATATTTTTTTCTCTAGCTTACTTTATTATAAGAATATACCATATAATATATATAATAATATATATACATATATTATATATAATATATAATATATAATAATATATACACATATGTATATATATATATATATATATTAGGAAATATATGTTAATCGACTGTTTATGTTATTGATAAGGCTCCAGTCAATGGTAGGCTATTAGTAATTAAGTTTTGGGGGACTCAAAAATTATATCACATTTTGATGCATGGAGGTCAGCACCCCTAATCCCTCCCCCTCGTTTTCAAGGATCAATGTATATGGGTATAAATGAGATAATTATCTCCCCATCCTTACCATCCCCCTTCGTCTTCCTCTTTCTTATTCTTTAACTGTTCACTTTCTACTGGCTTCCTTTCTTCATTATATAGTAGTTTAGTATGAATTATATATTGTAAATGGGGGGGGGAGGAGTTAAAAAAAAGTCACATTGTTTCAGCTTAATTTAAGTAATTCAGATACTGAACTTGAAGAGTGAAGACTACTTAATGTTTTATTAACAGAAGAGTTTTATAATGTGGTCAATATTTAAAAAGATATTCCAGTGATACTTTGAGGTCTTAGATGAAGTGTAAGAAAGTCAGGTCTTCATTTCAGCTAAGAGCATATTGTACAAATCCTAGTTAAAGGTAGTGAGAGTCTGAAAAGGAACATGGAGGTGGTGATGAAAGGGACTACAGTTATTTTTTCTTGTCAGCAGAATTCTAGGTTCTTTGAGTCTTTAGGTCTTCCCTCTGATTTTATTTTTTAAAATATTTTATTCTTTTATTTATTTGAGAGAGGAGCATGAGCACAGGGGAAGGAGAAGAGAGAGAGGGACAAGTAGACCCTGCACTGAGCACAGAGCCCAACACAGTGCTTAATCTCACAACTTGAGATCATGACCTGATCCAAGATCAAGAGTCAGATGCTTAGCTAACAGAGACATCCAGGCTCCTTTTCCTATGATCTTAAGCAGTAGAGATTCTCTTCTACTTCTTTCTTATGACACAAATATGTATTAAACCTTCTTCAGCCTGGTGGTTGAAGCTGCACTATCCACCCTCTACATCTTACTTGGGATTTCTTGGGGTGTTTACATGGGACAAAACCCCCCACACTTCCCATAACTTTTTATTTGCCCAAACTAAAACTCTTATAAGGAGTAGTGTCTGGTAAGATATCACTATCTGGAAGGAGGTGTCTGTACCTACATAGTGGGGGGAGTTGACTCTGATAGCACAAAGCTTCTAATTTAAAAAGAAGAACTGAAAGATGGACATATATTGATTTACACAAGAACAATACAGGGTCTCTTGCCTGGGAGGGGGGTCTGAGAAATAATTGATTGGGTTATGATGACTAGTTTTATCAGAAGTTTGGAGGCAAATAGAATACTATAGGATCCCTTACAGTGGCTTATGTAGAGAAGGACAAATTATTTTCCCTCTACCTTTCTAAGTTCTTAGCAGAGACACCCCAGAAAAAAAAATTAACAAGAGAAAAATAGAAATTTAATAACCTGCATAGTTCCTGTATATGTGAGAGAGGCCCAAGAAAATTGAGGGGGAACTCCCTGAAATGGCCCAAGCCACTACCATGAATATCATCTCCAACTAAAAACAGAAGAAGATTGGGTTGGGTAGGGGTGGTATGAGAGGTTACCAGGAAAAGCACAGTAAACAAAAGTATGTTTTTTTGCAGCCTTAAGTCACTGTCTTCTTCTCCATTGTTGAGAGTTTCTAGAGATATAGTCATCCTCTTCTTGGTAAAGAGGAGACACCCTAACAAATGGAGATTTCCTTTATAAACATAAACTTTAAAAAAAATAATAAACATAAACTTTTACTCAGTTTTCAGAGCTTCTCCTCTCTGCTGTTTCTTTTTCATTTTTTTAAGATTTTATTCATTTATTCCTGAGAGATAGAGAGAGAGAGAGAGAGAGAGAGAGAGAGAGGCAGAAACAAAGGCAGAGGGAGAAGCAGGCTCCATGCCCCACAGGGGACTCAATCCTGGGTCTCCAGGATCACACCCTGGGCCAAAGGCGGCACTAAACCGCAGAGCCAGCAGGGCTGCCCCCTGTCTGCTGTTTCTTAAAAATAACTTGGCCACAGCAACTTCTTGCAAGATACATCTATGAAGGCAAGGGAAACAAAAGCAAATGAATTGTTGGGACTTAATCGAGATAAAAAGCTTCTGCACAGTAAAAGAAAGAGTCAGCAAAACTAAAAGACAACCTACAGAATGGAAGAAGATATTTGTAAATGACGTATCAGATAAAGGGCTAGTATCCAAGATCTTTAGAGAACTTATTAAACTCAACACCAAAGAAACAAACAATCCAATCATGAAATGGGCAAAAGACATGAAGAGAAATCTCACAGAGGAAGACATAGACATGACCAACAGCACATGAAAAAATGCTCCGCATCACTGGCCATCGGGGAAATACAAATCAAAACCACAATGAGATCCCACCTCACACCAGTGAGAATGGGGAAAATTAACAAGACAGGAAACCACAAATGTTGGAGAGGATGTGGAGAAAGGGGAACCCTCTTGCACTGTTAGTGGGAATGTGAACTGGTGCAGCCACTCTGGAAAACTGTGTGGAGATTCCTCAAAGAGTTAAAAATAGACCTGCCCTACGACCCAGCAATTGCCCTGCTGGGGATTTACCCCAAAGATACAGATGCAGTGAAATGCCGGGACACCTGCACTCCAATGTTTATAGTAGCAATGTCTATAAGAGCCAAACTGTGGAAGGAGCCTTGGTGTCCAACGAAAGATGAATGGATAAAGGGGATCCCTGGGTGGCTCAGCGGTTTAATGCCTGCCTTTGGCCCAGGGCACGATCCTGGAGTCCAGGGATCGAGTCCCACGTCGGGCTCCTGGCATGAAGCCTGCTTCTCCCTCTGCCTCTCTCTCTCTCTCTACGTCTATCATAAATAAATAGATATTTTTTTAAAAAAATATGAATGGATAAAGAAACTGTGGTCTATGTATACAATGGAATATTCCTCAGCCATTAGAAACGACAAATACCCACCATTTGCTTCGACGTGGATGGAACTGGAGGGTATTATGCTGAGTGAAATAAGTCAATCGGAGAAGGACAAACATTATATGGTCTCATTCATTTGGGGAATATAAAAAATAGTGAAAGGGATTATAGGGGAAAGGAAAGAAAATGAGTGAAAATATCAGAGAGGGAGACAGAACTTGAGAGATCCCTAACTCTGGGAAAGGAACAAGGGTAGTGGAAGGGGATGTGGGCGTGGCGTTGGGTTGACTGGGTGATGGGCACTGAGGAGGGCACTTGATGGGATGAGCACTGAGTGATATGCTATATGTTGGGAAATTGAACTCCAATTTTAAAAAAATTAATTAAAAAAAATAACCAGGTTAAGATAATCCTTATGTCAAAGAGACATATCTTGAGATGGCAATTCTGCTACCCTTTGTCTGTTTCTGGCCCAGGTCAGGAACTATAGTATTGAATCTTATTGAATTAGCCTTATAAGGGTAGTCTATAAGACCATTATTAGAAGGTCTGTTAGTTTATTATATATTAAGAGTTTACTTATATGGAAATAAAGCAAAGATGGGATTTATGTAACAAATTTAAGAGCCTGAGGAGAAAAATTGCAAAGTCTGAAAACAGCAAGTTTTGTTTTCTTTTCCTTGGGTAAGCAGATTGTCTGGAAGGCAATAAGGAGACTAGCATGGGAAGTTTGCCCTTGAGCTGGCAGACTGACTGAGAAAACAATTACAGTGATTTATGGTTTGTCCAAGATACACTGAGAGTTCAATTGTGGGAAATATTTCACATGCTGCCTCTGAATAATGTTGGCCAGTGTCTCTCCTGGCACTTTCACCTTAGTTAACCCATAATTGCACTATTTCCCACCTAGAATTCCTCACAAGATTAAGAGTTTGGAAAGTGTATCACGAGCATGGTAATACTGGAGTTGAACCCTACAGGGTGATAAAATTTTAGACGTTATGTATACAGCATAAGAGCATGTGTTTTTTTTTTGTTTGTTTTTGTTTTTGTCTGTGAGTAAAGAGGAAAAATGTGAATGTGAATCATAGAGAATGTTAAAAATTCCAAGAGTGATAATATGATGGAAATGAATCTGGAAAGACAGGTTAGCATCTTTGTATGGAAGGCATTCCATGGGAGCTCAAGCACTTTGATTTTTATCATGCATTCTATGAAAGCCATTGTAAAGTCTGAAGAAAGAGAAGAGATCATGTAACTTGTAAGATGCTTTGGCTGTCACTAGGGGATGAGTAAGAGGTGAGATCTGGAAGACAAGGAAACAATTATGGTCCTGAACTACCCCAAAGATGATATTTCTTCCTTGTGTTTCATAAAAGTCTAGTTATAAGCAAAATTATGAAATAAGACCAACTAAATATAATGTCTCTTCTCTACATTTCTGCTTCTCAGTACTTTTTTTTGGCCCCAAGTACTTATTATTTGTTTCTGTTGCCCTTTGGTTATTGCTGGCCTTGTTTGACAAAAGGTATCAGTGTTCCTCTCTTGAGTCCCCGTTTGTCTGTCAAACTTGCCTGTATGGGTCATCTCCTGTACTCCCTTTTTTCTTTTAATATTTTATTTATTTATTCACGAGAGACACACAGAGAGAGGCAGAGACACAGGTAGAGGGAGAAACAAGATCCCTGCAGGGGAGCCCAATGGGGGACTCAATCCCAGAACCCTGGGATCATGACCTAAGCCAAAGGCAGATGCTCAACCACTGAGCCACCCAGGCACCCTCCTATACTCCCTTCTTATATTAAACTTAGAACCTCATTTCCCCCATGGTGCTAATACTAATTACTATAGGTAGTAAAGTTGAGAATTGCCAGCTCCTCCTAAAGGGTCATAAATCCAACTCAATATATAACAAAGTAGATCATGGAAATTCAGTCCCAAGGGACAAAAGTCCATCTGGAGTCAAACAGTTGGTAAGTAATCATAACTATTTGAATGCCTCTAGTGCAGCATTTAATTCATTAATTGTCAGCTTTGGAGGCTGGATGGCAGAGAAGAGGTATAACCTACAGAGAGTTGAGTTGACTGAGCTGGTTTTTACTCAAGTTTCTAAGACCTCAAACTCCAAACTGAAAAATCTGCTGCTCTTATTTTTTAAATTTAATCTTTATTTCTTTTAATCAAATGTAGACTTTCATACAGATTAAAAAGTCAAATAGCTCTTCAAAGCTTAGGAAGAAAAATGGAACCTCCTCACCACGTACATATTCTCAACTCTCTATTTTGTAGTTGATTTTTTAAAATCTGCATTTCTCCAAATACTATGCATATGTTGCTGTTCTTGATTTTTATTTTCAGGTTGGAGTATCATGCATTGACTTGCCATTAAGGAAAATGAAAGTTGAGCTCTTTTTTATCACCATCATCTCTACCTTGGCTATCAGGACACATTAGAACATTTCTTGTGCCCTCCCCCATCTTTTAAATTTAGTTCTATCATAATTTTGCTTAAATGAGTATATTGGCAAGCAGGGAAAAGACTATTAATGGTTAAGAGCCTGAAATCAGACTCTATGGGTTAGAATTCTGGCTCTGCTTATAATTGCTTAATCATTCTATGCTTCAACTTCTTCACTTTTTAAAGGATGAAAAATGACTGCATATATATACATCATATTATATTGTGAGGGTTATGGGACTTAATACACATGTACATACTATATATAAAACATGTTATACATTAATAAGTATTAACTTTTACTATCTTGTAGATTATCTCTCATGGCAAATTCAGTTTCCTACATCCCATGTCTTTCCTTTCTTGGTTTAGTTTCTCATTTTGGAAATGCTTTCTGAAAACAGATACATAAGACACACGTTTTTGGAGAGCTTCCACATCTAAGTTTTGTCTTGTGCTACCCTCATAATTAAATAATAGTTTGGCATAAAATTCTAGGAAGAAAACAATTTCCCTTAGAATTTTAAAGATTTTTTTTTTTTTAAAGAATGTGAGAGAGCAAGAGCATAAGCAGGGGGAGAGGCAGAGGGAGAGGAAGAAACAGGCTTCAGGCTGAGTAGGGAGCTGGGCCGGGGGAGAGACGTGGGGCTGGATCTCAGCATCCTGGAATTATGACCTGAGCCGAAGGCAGAAGTTTAATTGATTGAGCCACCCAGACACTCTGTCCTTAGGATTTTAAGGGCATAACTAGCTTTAAATAAAATCTGACCCCCTTCCCACATTTGCTGTATTCTATGAGACTCCTAGTATTTGAAAGTTTGACCTCTAATTTACATACCCTGGCCTCCTTCATCACCTGTATGTGTTATTTTACTTTTCAAAAATGTTCAACTGTCTTCTAATACTTTTATTAAATTTTGCCTTCCTCATTCTCCACCCCCCCATATATAATCTGAATATTCTTTGGTTGTAGCTGTTTTTGTTTCAAGAATGCAATATTTTCTCTTGTTTCTTCAAGGATATTAATGATAATATTTCTGAGGTTGTATTCTCCCTATGTAGTCTTTTTTTATTCTCTTGAGATTGTTGTTCACTGTTTGCTTCATACCAGATCATTCCTTCAAATCCTGACTCCTTACAGTCTGCTCATATTTAAGAACAGGGCACTACAAAGCTCATTTGAAATTCTGTATGTATGCAAACCCAGCTAGGCTGACGAAATTCTGGGCACAGACTAGGAAGAAGGTGGGGGATTCACACGTGTATATTCTCAATCTCCTCGTCTTCAGTGTGCCATCTTGGATTGTCTGCTTTTCCCATCTGCCACAGTTCATAGGCTTTGTTTACCCTGTACAAGGAGTAAATCAGGGAATGAAGAGAAACAATCACATGGTTGTATGGGGCAAGGGAGGTGGGGGGGGGGGCGGATACCTGAGACTTTCTTTCTCTGTTCTTTAATGAATAATGGGCTATTTTTTTTTTAATTTTTATTTATTTATGATAGTCACAGAGAGAGAGAGAGGCAGAGACATAGGCAGAGGGAGAAGCAGGCTCTATGCACCAAGAGCCTGACGTGGGATTCGATCCCGGGTCTCCAGGATCGCGCCCTGGGCCAAAGGCAGGCGCCAAACCGCTGCGCCACCCAGGGATCCCAATAATGGGCTATTTTAATAAATATTCCCTACTCTCAGTTTGGATTTCCTTTTTCAAGTCTGTTCTGTCAGCAATTTGTCATTTGTCACTCTTTTTAGACTCTAAAACAGTTTTCTATCATCTCTTCTTTTTTTGGACTTTGTGAGTTTTTGATTTCCTTTTTTACAGTCTGTAAAATCCTACAGGCTGTAGGATTCTGAATCCAATTCCCACGTGTGGGTTTTTAACCCATACCAAATATTTTTTTGACACCAACTCGGTGTCCTGAAATTCAACTCAATTCTGACACTATAGTCATCTGAGAAGATAGGCAAAAAAAAAAAAAAAAAAAAAGATAGGCAAACCTGGAGCCTCAGGATTGCAATTTGAGAAGCACAGACTAAGGTAGAAACCCAAATAGTGTCCCACCCACGTGGTGAAATTGTCACCAGCTAGATCCCAAGACCAGGCTTTCACTGCCCACCTGCTTGTACTCACTCACCTTTGTCTTATATTTTTCCTTAAGCTCTTTCCAGTTTACTTCTTAACTCAGGCAAGTGAAACCTGAAACCACCCCTCAGGTGATGTTTCCTGCCCTGACAAGACCTCCCACAGTCCAGATCACTCAGACCTTTTGAGCTAAACCCCTGACTTGTGCACAGATGGAGGGTGAAGTAACCCCTGGAATGACTGACAATTACCTTTACCTCATTGTAATACTAAAAAAAATGATAATAAAATAAGAAATGAGAGAAAAAAAACATCTCCGCACAAGGAGAAGCCCAGCCTCATTTATATAACATACAACATATGTATAGGCATGTTTTCTTAAGGTGCATGTATGACCTAATGCCTGCCTCTACAGATGGTAACAAGGCTTCTCTATCTAAATATTCATTTGAACCTTAAATAAAAGGGATCCCTTCACCCTTGTAAGAGAGTCACAGTCTTTGGAAATTATTCCTTGTGATCGCCTTATTTGCTGCAAATACAGTTTACTTTATGGGACAACTCTACCTGGTGTATCCCACTCACCAAAGAGCAAACTTACATTGGTCCAGTTATAAAAGCAAGGGTTTTTTAAGAGAAAGAGAAAAGAGGGCAATTATATGATCTGGATAAAAAGAAGAAAAAGAAAATATCAATTGGTACTAACAGGCTGAGCTGCTTTTGGTTACACATTGACCGACTATTTTCTTGGCATTAAATGAAACTATTCCTGGTATGCATTAGCTAGCTATCTTCTCTTCAGAAAGTCTGCAATAAAGTCTTATGATCAAGACACCTCTTGTCCTGTTGTCTTTTAAGAACAATTGCTTGCAAAAGAATTGTTTCTGGCCCAGTTCAAGAGTCTTTTTGCCTAATTCAGTAGTTCATCAGCCATTTGTTTTAGAAAGAAGAATGGAACTTTTCTCAAAATGGAGTCTCTAAAGATGTTCCCAAGTTTCTTTTTTTTTTTTTTAATTTTTATTTATTTATGATAGTCACAGAGAGAGAGAGAGAGGCAGAGACATAGGCAGAGGGAGAGGCAGGCTCTATGCACCGGGAGCCCGACATGGGATTCGATCCCGGGTCTCCAGGATCGCGCCCTGGGCCAAAGGCAGGCGCTAAACCGCTGCGCCACCCAGGGATCCCATGTTCCCAGGTTTCAAGCAGTTTTATTCTACTTGGAGATGGTGTCAAATTCCACACATTAAGGGCTCAGTCCTACAAGACTGTTCCCTTCACCTCTCACTTCAGATGTCACTTGCAAATCCAAATTGTCACCTGAGCTTCTAGAGTTCACAGGTTCTGAAGACCTTTTCCTTGGGTGATTAATCGCTCCTGTGGGTCCTACAACCCAGAGAAACATTTTACTTCTGGGGCTGATGCATAGGTCAAGGTGTGTGGGAAGAGGTGCAGAGCTTCCATGCCCTTTCCAAGCATGCCACTCATCCAGCATCTCCATGAGCTCCAGCAATGCAGAGGCTCTGAGCACCTCATGCTTTGGGGTTTTTATGGAGTTTTCATTACATAAACATGGCTGGTTAAGTCATTGGTCATTGGTGACTGAACTCAGTTTCCAGCCAGCCCCTTTCCCTCTCCTTGAAAATAGTGGGTAGGAGGGGACTGAACGTTTCAATTTTTTAATCCATTGGTTGGTGCCTCTTGTGACCAGTCCCTATTCTTAGGTGGCCTGGGTGTATTCCATAAGTCACTAACTAACACAACAGAATACACCTTTATTGCTTTCATCACTTAATAAATTCCAAGGGTTTTTAAGAGCTCTGATGGGAACTAATTAAAAGACAATATATTATTTATTATTATAAATCACAAAATCACAGACTTCCATTACTAAGAACCACAAACTGGATGGTTTAAACAACAGAAATGTGTTGTCTCTCAGTTCTGGAGGCCAGACATCTAGAATTAGGGTATCAGTACAGTTGATTCCTTTTGAAGGCTGTGAGAAAAACTATTTCATGCCTCTCTCCTACCTTCTGGTAGCCTCCTGCATTTTTGCTTGCAGATGGCATTATTCCTGTGATTTCATATACTTTTTCCTTTATGCATGTCTGTCCCTATATTCAATTTTTTTTCTTTAAGAAGGACACCAGTCATATTGAATTAAGGCCTTCCCTAATGACCTCATCTTAATTTGGTCATCATCTACAAAGATCCTATTCCCAAAGTTGCATTCATGGACCCTGGGGGTTAGAAATTTAACATTTTTTTTGGGGGGGGGATACAATTCAATCCCTGACACTGTCATTTTAGAAGAGTTTCAAAAGACAGCAAAAGCAAATGTATCATTTTTAATTCACCATCTTAAATTTAAAAAATCTACCCTTTGTTCTTTTGACTATGACATACTCTTCATTTTTTGTCCTTAGCACTCAGGATATAAACAGTAGTAATGTTAGAGGGGCACCGAACCTGTTGGTTCAGTTCTAACAGGGCATCTGGAAGCCGGCATAGTGAAAACCATGGCCAGCAATTGGGGAAACTCAGAGGCCTATCCTGGAAGCACTCCACAAGAAGCCGGATCAAACTAGGCCAGTCCAAGACAGCAGGTGACAGGAAACCCTCAACCAAATAAGAAAGAAAAGGTACAAGACCCTTCTTCTAAGAAATCCTTGCCCCAGGTAATGAGTATTCCACTCCATTATTAACAACTGCCGATAAAAGATAGAAATCCCAAACACTGGGGTGCACAGTTTTCTCTCTCTCTCTCTCTTGAACTTATCTATTCTCATGTCTCAAAAGTGTACTTTTACTCTAATAAATTTTATTACTGTGTGTTCACAGTGTGTTCACAGTGCTGTGTTTGTCCTTGAATTCTTTCTTGTGACATGACCAAGAACCTTCTGTAACATCTTGGGCTGGATGGGGTCATGGCTCCAGGGCCTGGGATCTCCCTAGTTCACCTGGCAACAGTAATAATGCATCAAATAGCAGAGTCTACTGGGAAAGACTCCTGAAGCTAAGGATTAAACAACATTAGGATTTCTTCTGTGTTTCTATCTCTCTATATTCCTACTTATATATCTTGTTTCTCTGAATGCCACTTTCTTTGTCTTATCACTGACTGGTGCATTTGGACTGCATGAAACTAAAATGATGGCTACTGTAAACCTCTGATCTTATATTATCCAACTTCATCACCAAAGAAGAAGCATACTTTGTTAAAGAGAGAGAGAGAGAGAGAGAGAGAGAGAGAAGTTCAGGGTCACCTGGGTGGCTCAGTGGTTGAGCATCTACCTTTGGCTCATGGTGTGGTCCCAGAGTCCCGGGATTAAGTTCCACATCGGGCTCCCTGCAAGGAGCCTGCTTCTCCTGCTTATGTCTCTGCCTCTTCCTGTATGTCTCTAATGAATAAATAAATAAATCTTTAAAAAAGAGAGAGAGAGAAGCTCCAAATGGAGTCACTTGTACTAAGCTCACATTACCAGAGTCTTAATATCCTAACCTAATTGCTGTTTCAGCCTCTTGCAGAAATATGATCTTTAACCAGTTAGTCTGGCACTAGCTGGTCAACACCAGTAAGGTAATCTGCCAGATAGACCCACCACTTCTCCCAAAGAAAGGTGACCTTGCCTAAACATCCCCTCTTTGCAAGAAACTTTCTTTTTCTGTCTCCTTCTGCCTATAAAAACCTTCTATCTGGTACAGCTCCTTGGAGCTCCTTTCTATCTGCTAAAATGGGATGGGATGCTGCCTGATTGATAAATCATCAAATAGAGCCAATTAGATGTTCAAATTTACTCACTTGAATTTTGTTTTTTTTAACACTTCCCTTAGTTCATATGTGAGAAATTTTAAGAAAAGATGCCGATTGGTCTTGTGTCAGTCACAGGACTTTTAAATAGTCAAGGCTGCATAGGCCCCTCTAGAGGAATCATGTGATATCAAGGTGGGAGGAGGAGTTCCCTGAAATACTGCATATGCCCCCCAAAAGCAATGAAAAGTAATGGACATTGTATTAGGTGATGTACATCATTGTAAGTACTAAGACATAAATAAGAGCACAGTCCTTTGGAAGTACATTGAAGAGGTACAGAATCCAGGCAAGTAAGATGAAAAATATTTCTTGGAGAAGATGATGCCTGAGCTAAACCTTGAATGATTCATAGGAATTAAACAGAAAAAAAAATAGGAAGAACCTTTGAGAATATCCAATGTCTGGAAACAAGGGCAGTATAGGAAAGAAATAATTAAGTAACTTCATATGCCTGGAACATAGAGTGCCAAATAGGAAATAGGCAAATGCGAGGCCAGAGAGATAAGCAGCAGCCAGATCATAAATGCTTGATTTTTCTAAGGAATTTCAGCTTTTTCCAAAGACTATGGAGAATCTGAATGATAACTATGGACCACTGAATGATAATAAGAGAGAACTGACACAATGAAATATGGCTTTATTATATTTATTCTGGCATCAGTAAGATCTCTCTGTTTCTGTCTCTGTCTCTCTCCCTTTCTCAAGGACATTATTAAAGACTAATTAAGAATGGGTTTAAGTAACATTGGTGCTCAAAAACACGTCCATAAATTTTTTAACACTTCCATCTAAGGAGGGTACTATTGTCCTCTTCCTCTGACCCTGGGCAGGAAATTGTGACTGCCTTGAGGAATAGAATGAGCCAGATAGCACTTCAGAGTTTAAAAGATGAGGCTACAAAGGCCATGTTCTTTCTGCTGATTTCTTTTGGGAAATTTGCTCAGAAAGCCTGCCATGAAAGAAGCGTGCCTAACTAGCAGCCACTAAATGAAAGATCTGTGGTGAATCTCCAGGAAGAAAAAAGTTCTTGGGCAACCAGGTGATGAGAATATCTCCGCAAACCCACCTCCCTAAAACCTGTTTCTATAGCCGGGCTAGGAAGTACGTGGGCTAGGAAGTACGTGCTGGGAAGCCATCGTGTCAGAAAAGGCTTGAGAATAATGCATCTCCAAAGCAGATCAAAGATGTTATGCCCCAAGGGTGTACTTTAGAGTGTGGGTAAACAAAACGAGAAAAAAGGGGGCGGGCTCAAGAAGGCTTTGAGTCACAGAGCATCATCAGGGCAGATTGGTCCAAGATAGGTTTAGTCTGGTTCATTCACGTATCCTAAAGGAAAGTGATCCTGCCACAAACAATCCACTTTGGCTAGTAACTTTTTTTGTCCCATTCTCTTCTGCCTATAAGTCTTTCGTTTTGAGGGTGCTTGGGTGGCACAGTCCGGTTAAGTTTCCGAATCTTGGTTTCGCCCCAGGTCATGATCAGGGTTCTGAGATCCAGTCTCTTCTCGGGCTCCCAGGTCATTACGGAGCCCGCGTCAGATTTTCACTCTTCTGCCCTTCTAACTTCTGCTGCCTCTCTCTAAAATAAAAAAGTAAATCTTTTTTTTTTTTTTTTTTTTAGTCCTTCATTTTGTACAGCTCTTCAGAGCTCCTATCTGTTAGATGGGATGCTGACCAATTCATGGATCATTTAATATAGCCAATAAGATATTTAAGATGTATTCAGTTGAGTTTTTGTTGTTGTTGTTGTTGTTGTTGTTGTTGTTGTTTTAAGATTTTACTTATTCATGGGATTCACACAGAGAGAGATAGGGAGAGGCAGAGACACAGGCAGAGGGAGAAGCAGGCTCCATGCAGGGAACCCGATGCGGGACTCAATCCTGGGTTTCCAGGATCATGCTCTGGGCTGAAGGTGGCGCTAAACCTCTGAGCCACCCAGGCTGCCCGAGTTTTGTTTTTTAATAAAACTAAACTAAAATAGTGACAGAGCTAAGTGGGCACATTCAAATTATTAAGAAGGAAGATCAACCTGTGCGCAGTCCTGAAACAAGAAAGATTCCTGGTCTTGGGGTCAAGCAGTCTCATCCTGATGGTAGTTGGCACTGCTTTGCAGATGGCAGCTTATCTAAAAATTCAAATTCATTAACTTCTTTGTTTAAATTCCAAGCTTATCAATTAAATTTGGCAAATGGTTATGAGTTGCTGAACCTCATTATTGTATTTCTCACCGGAGATCAATACATTGAAATTCTGGTTTTACACATTAGTTTATTTTTATTAGTTTACAATTTTTAATTTAAGTGTTGTTGACATACAACAGTATATTAGTTTCAGGTGTACAACATAGTGATTTGACAATTCTATGCATTACACTATGCTCATCAAAATAAGTATAGTTACCACTTGTCACAATACATTATTGCAATATTATTATTATTATTATTATTATTATTATTATTTAGTGGGGGAAGCAGAGAGAGAAGGAGAGAGAAAATCTTAAGCAGGCTCCACACCACGCATGGAGCCTGTCACAGGGCTTGATCTCACAACCCTGGGATCATGACCTGAGCAGAAATCAAGAGCCAGATGCTTAACAGGATGAGCCATCCAGGCAACTCACAATAATCATTATTATAATATTATTGACTATATTCCCTATGTTGTACTTCTCATCTTTGTGGCTTATTTATTTTATAACTGGAAGTTTATATCTCTTAATCCCTTTTACCTATTTCCTCCATCTCCTCTGGCAACCACTAGTTTGTTCTCTGTTTTTATAATTCTGTTTCTGTTCTTGTTTGCTTGCATGTTTGTTTGTTTTCTAGATCCCATATATAAGCGAAATCATATAATATTTGTCTTTCTGGGGATCCCTGGGTGGCTCAGTGGTTTGGCGCCTGCCTTTGGCCCAGGCTGCGGTCCTAGAGTCCCAGGATCGAGTCCCACGTCGGGCTCCTGGCAGGGAGCCTGCTTCTCCCTCCTCCTGTGTCTCTGCTTCTATCTCTCTTTGTCTATCATGAATAAATAAATAAATAAATAAATAAATAAATAAATAAATCTTTAAAAAAATATATTTGTCTTTCTGTCTGACTTACTCTTTTTAGCATAATACATAATGCTTTTAGCATGGTCCATCCATGTTGTCACAAATGGCAAGATCTCATGATTTTTTATAGCTGAGTAATATTTCATTGTATGTATATATATTTCCTCTTCTTTATCCATTTATCTATCAATAGATACAAGTTGCTTTTGCTTAACTTGGCTATTGAAAATAATTCTGGAATAAATATAGGGGTGCATATCATATATCTTTTCAAATTAGTGTTTTCATTTTCTTGGGATAAATAGCCAATAGTGGCATTATTGGATCATGTGGTATTTCTAGTTTTAATTTTTTGAGAAAACTCAATATTTTTTCCACAGTGGCTGCACCAATTGACATTCCCACCAATGATGCATAACAGTTTCTTTTCTCCACATTCTCACCAACACTTGTTATTTCTCATCTCTGATACTACCTCTTCTGACAGGTGTAAGGTGGCATCTCGCTGGGATTTGGATTTGCATTTCCCTGATGATTAGTGATATTGAGCATCTTTTCATGTATTTATTGGTACATATTACTTTAAATGTGATAATATAAAAATATCAGAATAAAAAAGAAATCAGACCTATCTTTATGATCAATTCCAGCTATTTTCATAATGTAATGATTGATTGAGGGAAAAATATAAAAAGTGTTTTAAGAGCAATTGTGAAAATATGAATATAAACTCTTTAATAATGTTGGAAAATATTGGCATTTTTAAATGTGTAATAATATCATGATTATGTAAGAACATTTCTTATTCTTGTCAGGACTATATTGAGTATTTAGGGTGAAGTGTCATGAAGTTTGTATTTACTTTCAAATGAAAAAAATCAAGGTAGTGGTGTGTAGGTGTTCATCAAACTATTTTTTGAAATTTTTTTACCTATTTGAAACTGTTCATAAAAGATAAAAAAAATTAACCCTTGAGAACATAAAAAACTAGAAGATTACAAGAAAAAATTCGAATTTATTTTTGAGAAAATGTGAGTGTTTTTTTTTTAAGACTTTACTATTTTTGGAGAAGTTTTAGGTTCACAGCAAAATTAGGAGTAAGGTAGAAAGATATCCCATTACCTACCGCCCTCCACACATGCATTGCCTTCCCCATTATTACTATTCCCCATTAGAGTGGTATAGTTGTTACAACTGAGGAACTTACATCAACACATCATAATCATCCAAAATTCATAGTTTTCTTAGAGTTCAGTTGTGGTATCATACATTGGTTTGGACAAATGTTTAATGACATGTATCCATCATTATATTATCATACACTGATATGAATTGAGAATTTTCACTGTCCTCTATGTAATCATCTCACCGACCACCAACCCCTGGCAACCACTGAACTTTTTACTATCTCCATAGTTTTGCCTTTTTCAGAATGTCATATACAGTTGGAATGATACAGTATTTTGGCTTCTAAATCGGCTTCTTTAACTCAATAATATGCATTTAAGGTTTTTTCATGGTTTGATAGATCATTTCCTTTTGGCATTGATAATATTCCATTGTTCTGATCAACCATAGTTTATCCATTCACCCACCGAAAAATATCTTGATTGCTTCCAAGTTTTGACAATTTTGAATAAAGCTGCTATAAACAGCTGTATACAGGTTTTATGTGGACAGAGTTTTAAGTTTGGGGGGTAAATACCAAGGGGAATGATTGCTAGATCATATTGTAAGAGAATGTTTAGTTTTCTAAGAAACCACCAAATTGTCTTCCAAAGTGGCTATGCCATTTCCCATTCCCCTGAGTAATGAATGAGAATTCCTGAAATGTGAGCTTTTTAATATAGTATTTTGTCTCTGGTTAAAAAATGAATGTTGGATATTTTATCTGTTTAAATGTGTTAATGTATAAAATCACCTTTTGCATGTTTTAAACATCATGCTGATAATATAGAGAGCAAACTTTGGAAGATGACAGATTGTGTATTCCAAGATGAAGTATTAGCATTTACAAAAGGTTTGAGGTAGAAATATTAATGAAATTTTATCTTCAAATTATTTTTCACATATAAATTGCCATTGTGCTTAGGTATTCTTAAAATAAAAGTTAAAATAAGCATTTTAACTAGCTATGATTTGATCAGAGAAACAAACCTTTTTTTTTTTTTTTTTTTTTAAAGATTTTATTTATTTATTCATGAGAGACACAGAGAGGCAGAGACATAGGTAGAGGGAGAAGCAGACTCCCTCCTGGGAGCCTGATGCAGGACTCCATCTCAGGACCCCAGGATCCCAACCTGAGCCAAAGGCAGATAGATGCTCAACCAGGGAGTCACCCAGGTGTCCCAAGAACCACACCCTTAAAATATTCATCTCCATCACAATTATCTTTCTCAGCTGGTTGTAAAGTACTTCCTTTCAGAGATTTTAGCTATAGTGGGTCAAAACTAAAATGAGCTAACATTTGGTCGAAAATAAGGATTAAAAATTATAAACATATAATGTGATAGACTCGTTCCTGGGTTTTTATACAAATAAAGCACTGAAAGACATCATGGAGGAGAAATAATTAACGTCAAGAAGCAAGGCTATTGATCTTCATTTTTCCTTTTTTTCAATAATGAAACTTAGTTTCTTTTATTTTGTGGGTTTGTTTTTTAAACCAGAGACATGGGGACTGCTGTTGTATATTTATTTCAGAGCTCCCTGGACTTGATCAAAGCCAAGCGGTCCTTCCTCTCTCTTCTATACCTTTTGCAATTTTCTCTGCCTTCCTCCTGCTGATCTATAATCCCTGGAATCACTGCCATTGGCAGTGGTTGGAAAGGCCTTAATTCTTTCATTCTTAGTGGGGCCAGAGGCAAGCGCCTTCGAGTGGCACTTTATTTCACCTTAGGGACACTTAGCAAGTAGTACTATCCTCTGGTGAATTTTTGCAGAATAAAACCAGAAATGTTTAAGAGGTACTTTGTGAACCACCTGAATTGCTTGGTATTTTCTTTTCCAGAAGACAGGCCCAGCCTCTGAGTTAGCAGGAGAAAGTGAATCCTTTCTATATCGGAACACGAGCGATGCCCTCGGCGGCGATGACTGACATCACTTCTCAGGACCTTGATGACGTAGCTTGCCCTTCAGCTTACACATCTCAAATTCCTGAGTCATGCTCTGTTGTTGCTGCTGCTCTAGGAGCGAATTGCGGCAAGGACCCAAACACAATGACGTGAGCGTGGTGAAGGAGGGGTCACGGTCGGGGGGCGCCAGCCTAGCGCCCCGGGAGCTGGGGGTGCAAACGAGGAGCAAAGGGCGCAATGCAAGCACGGGGCATTTCCGTGCAGGCCAAAGCCACCCGAGGACCCCCATTCTTTCTTCTCCTAGACTCCAGATCCCAATAAGCTGGAGAAAGCTGGATTTTCGCCCCCTGTGTTTGTTTTTGGATCCAACCAAGAAACAGCGAGCAAGAGGGAATAAGATAATCTCTGGAACGTATTTTTTTGCATCCAAAGCACTTTTAATGCCACAGCCACACAACGAAATGCGAAGTTAAACAATTATATGTTTGCAGCACTCTCGGCGCAGGAGAGTTCGGACAGAGGCAGAGCGCGTCCGACTAGCCCGAGTTTCGCCCTCCCCCCTCCCCCCTCCCGCTGCCCTCCGAAGGCTGGGGGCGGGGCGGGGAGGCGGGACGTCATGACGTCATAATACCAACGCGCCGCCGAGTTGTTTTTGTGCTCGAGGCTCCGGGGAAGATCCGCCGGGATTTCTCCACCTGAGCGGCTCGGTCTCGCGGCCGAGGGGACCCGACAGCCCTTCTGCCAGCTCCGCCGAGGCGCGCTGCGACGGGCGCTGCCGTTTCTCGGGCGGTTCTGACACCTCTATCGAAATTTGGCAGGGGGAGGCGAGGCGAGGCGAGGCGGGAGAGACGCAGCACCCGCGAGGAAGGCAGGCCCCGTCCGGGGAATCTTAGAAACCCTGCGGTGCATCATGAAGTTCCAGTATAAGGAGGACCATCCCTTTGAATACCGGAAAAAGGAAGGAGAAAAAATCCGGAAGAAATATCCGGACAGGGTCCCTGTGAGTGTAATGGGGGACAGGGAGGAGGAGGGGGGACGGGGCTGAGCGGGCTTGGGGGAGCCCGGCAGTCGCGGTGGCTGCCCTGAGGCACAGAGGGGGGTGGTCTCCGGGGGTACCGAGCCCGAACGCCCTTCCCTGCCGGGAGCGCCGTGGAGCGCGTCCTCACCGCCGACCTTGTCAAACCCTCCGGGGTCCGCTGCCCCCGCGGTCTTGAGAGCGGAGCCTCCGTTTGGGTGACTCAGCAGTATTCGGAGGGTGTGCAGGTTGGGGTGCGTGCAGAATGCGGCCCTTTAGTGAGGGCAGGATCGAGTTGGGGCCGTACATTTGCTTCCTGCAAAATCCCAGGGAAATTGTTCTGGAAATAACTCGAGGCAGTGAGGTTTGCGGCCCCGGATTTCTGCCTTCGACGCGTCTCAGACTTTGTTGACTTTGGCTCTCAGAACATTGGCTTTGGGAGGGATAGGTTCGGAAACCGGTGGATCCTTTCTTTTATTCCATAAGAATGAGAAAAGTGGCTTTGTTGGGGGTGGGGGGGAGGGCACGAGACAGGCCTGGCCCAGAAAACAAGGTCACGTTCTCTGCGCCACAGCCCGATTGCCTCATCCTTCTTGGCTCCGGGGGCTTGTGAGGGTGCAGCCAGCCTCCCTCCTGCACTTATTCTATCCGATTGTACCTGGACACGACAATGAAGGACTGAGGCCTTTTTCTTCCGTCTTGGAAGCTGGTTTCTGTGGTTAAAATTAGTGCCGGCAGGGAGGAGAACAGAAGAAACATTAAGGTAGCTTTCTGCATCCGGGCGCCTTTTTCGTCGCCCCATCCCCCCCGCCGCTTGCCTGTTTTTTTTTTTTTTTTTTTTTTTTTTTTGTAATGTAGGCTGCGCAGCCAGATTGGAAGGCAGAAGACTGTTGAGTGTGGTGGTAGAGGGAACAACCACCGATGGGGTTTGGAGATGGAGGAGCAGAGGCTGTCAGATTGCACGCTCTATCTGCAGGCGGGGACATTGGGATAAAGATGACGTATTATGACCAGGCAAAGTAATTGTGATTATGTGTTGTCAGTTCTTGACCTGCAGGTACTCTTTGGGACTCTTCTCCAATCCTTACCTAATTTTCATCGTGTTACAGCTACTGGAAGCAACTTGGGCCTTAATGCCTGCAGTAAAACTCCCCTGCAGTCCTTTATAAGGAAGCGAGACTTTAGGTCTGTTGCATTCCCCACGAATTGTACACAAGGGTTTTCAGCTAAAAAGGAGATCTAGCTCTATTACCCACCCAGTAAATGATCCTTCACAAATGACTGGTTTGGTATCTGGACTTTGGGTGACAGCTTCAAAAGTTTGCCCCAATTGTGGTGGTAGCAAGCCTCCTTTCGTCTAATAGTTAAAAATGACAACTAACTTTCATTGGTTGATTGTTTGCTCTGTACTGACAGTATTGCATGTCCTCTGACCTTACTCAGTCTTCACACCGTTATAATCCCATTCTACAGATGAAGGATCTGAAGCACAGAGAAATGACGTATTCCTAAAGGTTTCCGGTGGCTGGTGTGTGGCAGAGCTGAGATTCCAACTCTGGTTGTTGGACCTTCCATGCCATATCGTTTCTCAATTTCTAATACAATTCTCTTAATTAAGAATTAAGGAAAATTAATCTCAGAATTAATTAAGGAGGCACTGTGTGACTCACACTGTTAGGTATTGGAAATCAAGAAAAAACATTGCAGCCCTAGCAAGGTCAGAGAAGTATGATGCCAGAAAGGTAACCCACTGAGCAAAATGACTACCATTTATTCAGAACAGTATGAGGCTCAGTTCCAGTAGCTCTGCCTAAGCCACAAACTCTGAAAGGTACCTGTTCCTAAATCTAGTTAAAATTCCCATGTATTTCTTCAAAACCGAGCCCTTGCCATTTCAATCTCTTACATGCACTCACCCAGAGTATTTCAGCTAATCTTCCCTATTCTTTTCCTGCTCGTTGTTTGGTGTTAAAAATGTTTGACCTGTGTGATAACTTGTCAGCTCTTAGAATCATCACTCAGGTCTCATGGTTCCTTCAGTTGGGTTTTAACCAGTTTATAAGTGTTTCAACTGCTCCTTAGATGCTCAGCCTGTGACCTTCTTTGTGGTTGTGATGCAGGAAGAAGAGCTCTGCTCTCTGAGTTGTGAGATTTAGTTTTGGGCCGGATCCTTAATCTTGCTGTACTAAAGTGTCCAGTTTACAGAAAAGAGGGTTAGTGTAAGGGATTTCTAAAACCCCTTCTAGCTGGGCCATTGGTATTTACCAAAGCAATCAGGTTCCCTGACTGCTCACATAACTCAGTTTTAGTTAGGTCCCTCCTTATCTCTTAGCTACCATCCAAAAGAACGGATGTGCTTCTGCCTTGAGAGGAAAGGTTTTCTTTGGATCTTAAAGTATCTGCATAGCTACAGTGTATTGAAAACCTTCAACACTGCAGGAAACTGTTAGGAACAGATTGTCTCTTCTTTAAAATTTGTAAAAGCCCTTGTGGAATATTGGCCATATTGCACAGAAGAAAAAAACACATCGAGAACCAAAGAGGAAAAGCATCTAGTCCAGGGCCTATGAGTAGAGTTGAGGTTGTTGGAAACCTAAGATATTTTCTGGTAAGCCAAGGCCTTAATGATTACCCATCCCCCTCCTGTTCATCTCCAAATCCCACCCTCCTGTCTGGATATCTTATTTGCAGTATATTTTATTGCCTCTTTTTCTGCTCTCTTTTTGTGGTTTCTGTCACTTCTTACTGATGGGAGCGGCAGGTCTCAGGGTTCCTTTGGGAAACAGTGTTAGGCTCCCTCTCTTTCCCTTTGCTTTTTTATTAACCTGATGCCTCCTGTCCATCCTCATTGTTGGGCCTTCACTGGTCTATCCCCGAACTTCTTCCTACTTTTTCTTTTAAATTTCTGATTCACATATTTTTTTTTCTGGTTTTCATTTCTAAATTTTTAGAGGGATCATGTCCCTTCAGTCTTCCTGGTTCAGGATTCTTTTTCTCCAGAAACACAAAATAATGTTTTTTACTCCTTTAATGTGTTTCCTTTCATTTAAAAGCTTCAAGCCTCCAAGTCTCTCCTCTTAAATCGTTCCTTATATTAAGATAATTCTTTATAATTTACAAAACATTTTCACATAAAATTTTATGGATTACTCAAAGTTACTGTAGGAGTACCATGACTGTAGAAGATATATTGGAAAGTTTCATCTTCCTATTACTCACTGGAATCTGTAGTTCAAAGAAGTTAAATGACCTATTGAAGATCACAAAGTTCCCTGGGATACTTGTCTAGTGTTACTTCTACTTCTGTAACTCTTCTAGATTTTCTGTGTGTTTGATCAAGAATGATTGTATTTTTTTTTTTTTTAAGATTTTATTTATTCCTGAGAGGGGCAGAGACATAGGCAGAGGGAGAAACAGGCTTCCCACGGGGAGCCTGATGCAGGACTTGATCCCAGAATCCTGGGATCATGAACCAAAGGTAGATGCTCAACCACTGGGTCACCCTGGTGCCCTATAAAAGATTTTAAATATTTATAATTTCAGTTAAGTTACATAAACTATAAATACTAAGTATATTTTTATAATTATTTCTTAAAGATAAATATGTTTAAATTAATATTTGAAACTTTATGCATAAAGTCTTCAATTTTTATATATCTTCTTTTTTTTCTTTTTTCTTTTCATTAGAGAAATATATGATCCTTATAAAACTTGATCATAGACATATTTAATGTAGACATTGAAAATCCTTATAACACCAACCAATATTGATAAATAGGTTATCATAAGTGTCTTCACGTTACAGGATCTCATACTCTAAGTACTATTCAGCACTTTCTTTGACTTAATAAGACAGTGCCTTGAACATTTTTTTGCAGTCATTCTAGAGAAGTTCGACAAAGTACAAAATATAAATCCCATTTTATCCATAACTTTAATAAATGCCATTTATTAGAAAGAATAAAACCAGTAGGTACGTAGGAGCATCTGAAGAAATGCACAGTCCTTTTGATGCTCTCAGTAAATACCAGGAAGTATAGATCCTATACCTGGGAGGTAACTTGTAATTATTTAAATCAGGGTTCTCTTTACTTTTCATCTCATGCCCTCCATTTTCTTCTTATTGCAGTAATAGAACTACAGCCTTACTGATGAAGATCATATACCTTTGGTTTTGTAAGATAAAAGGAAATGAGAAATGGGAACATTTTATTGGGTCTAGACAAACATACTTCAAATATGGCAGTTGTAGGATGTGGAAGGAAAAATACTAGATTAGATTCTGTATTTTTCATTCTCATTCTCCTCCCGCCCAGGTGATTGTGGAGAAGGCTCCTAAAGCCAGGGTGCCCGATCTGGACAAGAGGAAGTACTTGGTGCCCTCTGACCTCACTGGTAATGCTCTTTTACTTCCTAAATCCTCCCTCTATGGCAGAGCCTCTTTGGTCCCTCCTGTGTGCATGAGCTTGGGGGATTGAGACGAAGTAGAGTTGATGTGGGTAGGATTCTTCAGAGAGTCGGGGGACTCAAACATAGCCAGATGATCTTCCCCATTGCCAGTTCCCTTACGCATTTTCCATCACAATATCTTATGTGGTTTAGACACAGTATAATCCACATCGTTGAAAAGCAATGACCAGATACCCACGTTTTTAAACCACTTAGAATCTGCTTTGTTATTGTGATACCAGTTTATTCCAAAAGGAAAGTCAGAGGGAGGATCACATTTTAGATTTTCAGCTGAATACTTTGTCCTCTCAAGCTACGGTTTTTGGTAATATGTCTTGTAGATATTGTTTGCGATTACAGAGAATATATTAATTCTTCACCTTAGTGATCTTTAATGGAATAACCAGTGGTTATACAAATCACTGGAAAGGTTTTGTAGATGTGTTTGCCTTAGAGTTGTTAGATTTGAATGTCAGCCTTCAAGAACTTCTCAGTATGCTTGGTAGAAGGTACAGCATTGAACTCCATTCATTGCCTGGACTTTGGGATGGGCGACTATGCTGAGATTACTGGAGTCCAGTAGACCTCTCCCCATCACTGGTTTGTCATAAGGTGGGAATGAGGATGGAAGTGCATTTCAGATCCCCTTGGGAGAATGATAAGAAGAGTATTTTGGTCTCGATGTACATAGGATTCCCTCAAAGTCATCCTCAGATTTTGAGTGGATAAGCTAACAGTAGTTTAAAACTGAGTAAAGAGGGAAATGATTGGAGAATAAGCTTCTTAGTGGCCTGTCTGGGAATATGGAGGCTTATTAGAGTTGCATTTTCTATTTCTACAGCTATAGGACCGTATTTGGTTCTGCTGAGATTTTCTCTAAAGCTGGCACTGTAAGCGGTGGAGCAGGTGCAGCAGATTTTTTTTTTTTTTCTGGGCCTTCCCCTTCTCATAATCCCTTGTTTTCCCTAATTGCCTTCCTTTTCTAAAACCTTCTTCCTTTATCCAGTTGGCCAGTTCTACTTCTTAATCCGGAAGAGGATCCACCTGAGGCCTGAGGATGCCTTATTCTTCTTTGTCAACAACACCATCCCTCCCACTAGTGCTACCATGGGCCAGCTGTATGAGGTAAGTGTTCTGGTCACAACAATACTGTGTAGTCTCGTGTTCTCTAGCCTTTGTTCTGGAGTCTGTTGATAACACACCTGGGAAGTGGGGCAGGAGGTGTTACTTCCCTGTACCCACTTACACACAGCAGTGTAAGGCTCTGGGAGATTAGATGTCACTTGTCCTTTAGGGATTGAGCTGACTACTAGATTCATTCTCTTTGAGCTTTCAGTTTTGCCTTATTCTAGGGTTCTAATCTTGGATCATTGTTATTGAAACAGTAAGAAATTATTTCTGATTGCAAATTCCAAATAAAATGAAATTTAAAATTATAAGGCAAAGCCTTTAAATTGATTCATTTGTCTTAATAGATAAACTCAGTTGGAGAGAATACTTTGCTGATTTCATTTGGTTTAATTGGTAAGCTGTCAGAATCTAATGAGAAGACTATTGGAAAGGACTTGGTCATGATCTGTCACCCAATTTTGTGGCTATATTCTTCCTTAAATGATTTCACATTGTACTGCCTTCTTATTGTGCCCTGTGAGTTAGTGAATTGTGTAAACTTTCTAACAATCTCTTAATCTTATTTTTATTCCATAGCATATATTTCCTGTTAGTGTATATTCTGGTGTGTGTATATATATATATATATATATATATATATATATATATATTTTGTATCTGTGTTCCCTTTTGCTAGAATGAGCTTTTTAAAGGGTCATGTTGTTATCCCTGATGTTTGTACGTATTGATACTCTTCTTGAAGATTTTTTGTAAACTCAGAAGTTGAATTCCAGTCACTTCTGTGTATTCTTATTTTTTGGTCAGTGGAGGCTAATGATGCCTTGCAAAACCTGCTTACCTTGTGTGAGGCTCAGAATCCTGAAGATAATGAGTGTGATGTTTCCTCTTGTTTCCTCCCTCAGGACAACCATGAGGAAGACTATTTTCTGTATGTGGCCTACAGTGACGAGAGTGTCTATGGGAAGTGAGTGGTGGAAGCCCAGCAGATGGGAGCACCTGGACTCGGGGGTAGGGGGAGGGGTGTGTGTGGGACTTGGGGAGAGAGAGGGAGGGCTCCCACCGTGGAGGAGACAGAAGGGGAAGACATCTGGAAACACTACACCGCACACACCGTCATCATATTTTCACATGCTCAATTGATAATTTTTGCTGCTTCCTCGGCCCAGGGAGAAAGCATGTCAGGACAGAGGTGTTGGATTGGCTTTGATAGAGGAATGAAGATGACTTAATGTCACAGCATTTCTGTGAATTAATTTCTGTGTGACTTCACAGAAGAGGCAGGAGGCGGGCAAGATGGGGCCAGAGATGATTGCAGACCACCGGTAACTTCCTGCTCTCCTTCCTCTTCGGGCAGAGATTCTATTTTTGACATTTGCAGAAGACAGGGAAAGGGATGAGGATGTTTTAGGACCACGAGTAGTAGATCATTCCTAGGGACCAAAAGAGACCCATTTGTAATTAAAGCGTTGTGACCTTGACCTAGCTCCACACCTCCCCATCCCCGTCATGATTCCACTTACAGACACCACAGCACCACCTAGTGGTGCGGATAGCCATTAGGCAGACATTTAGATGGAGCCTTCTCACCACTGGAATACAGGGGCCAGGCATGAAGGATGGTTTGGCTATTAAGATCGTTTTGGTAGCATTAAACTGGAATTGACTGTGTTGAGCATCTCTGTCTAACCTGCTCTCTCTCTGGTGCCCCTTATCCCACAACCTCAGTGAGGACAACCATTTCCCATTATGGGCTAAAACCTCCTTCAGCATTTCCCAAACTTTGCTCCATGTGTAGGGACAGAGATGTCCTATGTATGGAAGGGGGGCAGGTATGAGGTAAGACAGCTTGTCTATGCCTCTGCCTCAGCCAGGATTCTTGTTCCCTTGTTCCTGTCTCTTCAGTCCCAGGCACACAGATCTGCTAAGTGATGGCCAGCTGCCTCCTGACTTAGGTTTCCATGTAGTGCAGCTGCTAGTTAGACAAGTATGAGGGATGACTTAATACTAAATGGGGATTCTATGGATTCTGATTATTTTCACTTTTGGGGTTATGTGGGTGGGGGCGGGGAGCAGGAATCGCACTCAGACGTGACATTTCAGTTCATCTCTGCTAATGAAAAGGGTCCTTCCTGTGGGAGAAATCTGTGTCCGTTTTGTCAGCTGCAGATTCTTGTGTAATGAAGTTTATGCTGTCAGGCCAAGGAAATAAAATAATTGCATACCTTGAAAACCAACCATGAGTTCAGAAATGTTGCTTTTATTGACTGTACTGTAGAATAGGTGGTGTGTGGACTCTGAGCAGAAAACTGAGTGAGGGTGGCTGTTAGAAATGGATGCTCACGTATGTCAGATGTATAGAGGTTTAAGTAAACCTCTTTACTTACCACGAGTTGTTATTCAAAGGTGAGCGTGGTGGGGTAGCATGCCTGGTGCGTTGGTGATACGTGTGTGATTTTCTGCTCCACAGATAAATGCTTTGTCATTGGTTTGTGTGTTTCTCAAAGCTGAAGATGGAACACTGCCTGGGTGAGACTATAAGGGGTAAGGCGGGGGTGTAGTTATTAAAAATGCAGATGTCTGGGTTTCATCCTACAGTTAGCTGAGTCAATCTCAGCGTAGGTGTCTGTGGTGTTAACCAGCTCCTCCTGATTCTGCTGCATGCCGAAGGTGGAGAGGCATTGCTCTCAATACCTGGTTTTGTTTTGAGTGCCAACCAAACCTATTCTGTCTGCCACATTGTGGTCGGTGTGAGGCCACCATCTCCCAGAGCAGCAATTGGCACATACGTAAGGCTCCTGAGGTCAGAACAAGCTTGGTGTCTTCTGACCATATGAGAGTTTTTCGTTCATTCATTTGGAAGCAAAATGTGGATGGGCAGTGGGGGTATTAGGTTATAAGATGATAAAAAACCAAAGTAGTGGAAACGCCTTTTTTGACCTTAAAAGTCATCTCTAATTCTCTTTAATCTCTTGCAGCTGTGTGTCCAAGTGGAATCTACCTTTGTAGACTTTTATGGACTATATGACAGTCACCAGACAGACAGAAACAGGGAGTTACAAAAGATGGCAAGATTTCACCCACCACCAAACCATGTCCAGTGTGTACTGGTTGAGAAAGTTAAGTCAGGATTCAGAGGAAAGGAAGAAGTCCAAGCCCGGCAAACACAACATGCAGAGAATTATGGGAGACTCTAAGGAATTTGGATTTTGACAAAAAAGACTTAAAAATGGACACCTGTCACTACTGACAGGAAAACATTGGGGCATTGTCTCTGCCAAAGTCAAATGGAAGCTAATATTTGAATTAAAATACAAACTATATTGTGAAACTAAAAGACTTAACCCACTAGCTAGGAATGAGATTCAGTGAATGTTTAAAAGCAAACAAATACATGGCAGATCCCAGATCTCTATACAGATTGGAAACCGTCCCTGTAGTGAGTGCAGGAGACCCGGGCCATTGCTAAACCAAAGTAGTAGTTACGTTTGGAGGTTCTCCCTGAGGCAGCCTTTTATGCCAGTCCTCCTTACCTCTGGATATTCCTGGTAGGAAAAATTGCTCCTTGCGTGGGACATTTCATGCCATTTTAGACCTAATTTTAGACCTAATTTTATAGGTCCATAAAGCTGAATAACTTAGCTAAGTGCAGAGCCAGACCAGATATTTGAGTGCTGTGTCTGATGCTCTTTTGTGAACCATATCTCTCAAGTGTGTCTTCTGGTTTCCTGCTAGGGAAGCTTTATTTTATTTTATTTTTTTAAACCTTTTTTAAAATTTTTATTTATTTATGATAGTCACAGAGAGAGAGAGAGAGAGAGAGGCAGAGACACAGGCAGAGGGAGAAGCAGGCTCCATGCACCGGGAGCCCGACGTGGGATTCGGTCCCGGGTCTCCAGGATCGCGCCCTGGGCCAAAGGCAGGTGCCAAACCGCTGCGCCACCCAGGGATCCCCGAGAAGCTTTAAAGCTGCTCTGTGTCATCAGGCAGTTGCGTCAGTCTTGAACTCTATAAACACTTTTGGAAACGCCTTTTCATTAACCTTGGTCTCATGTCCCAGGTAACATCGACTTACCTGATACTTTCTTCTGGAGACCAAGGTTGAATGATGTGTCAAAAAGCCCATTCTTCCTTTGGAGTCCAGTATGCCTCAGTAGCAGAGATGAGTGAGTCCTTTGCTATATTTTGGTAGAAAGATCTCAAATACTAACATGTCATATGAGCCTAGATCTGTTTCCCTAGGATAGCCTTGAATCATTCCTATTGTCCTGATTGATACATTAATGGTTTCTTATTTCACTGTCACAAGTTTCCCAGTGGACAAAACATGGTGCTACTCCTTATACTAAGTAAAAAAAAAAAAAAAAGGAAAGAAAAAAGAAAGAAAAAGAAAGAAAGAAGAAAGAAAAAAAGTTTCTTCCCGCTCTATCAAAAAAAAGAACGCCTGTGCCATCCAGACACATCACGCCCCAGTACAGCTCTTCTTACTCTGTGCGGGTGATGACTAGAAAAAAATGCCACTTCGGAATGGCAGACTGTACTGCTTTATTCTGTTTTTCTTTTTTTTCCTTCCTCAGTGCAGAATTGTTCTCTTCCTTTAAAGCACTGTGCACTTAAAAGCATAGTGGTAACTAGGCAAGCAGGTGCGCTGCCTGGCGCCACTCCAGGGTGTGCTGCTATGGCTCAGTGTGAACAGTGCTCCCCAAAGTGGGTGGCACAGCTCTCTGGCTGTTTCAGTGACCTTTGAACACAGTATTAAGGATTGCTAGTTGCTATGGAAATTTTACATTCATTAAGCAGTTTTACATTGTGTTTTTATCATTAAGCAAATGGAGGTATGGTATGATTTTGCCATTTTACGTCTGGGCCTGGGGCCTACATGTACACTTGCCCATGGATACAGTGCCAAGTCAGTTGGAAAGAACAAATTCAGTCACTTGTGGAAAATAAACAGGTTGATAAATTGATTCCATCCAGTATTTACAGAACTTAATCAACTATTCATTGCTGTGTTTTCTTTTGAATCTTTTTTACTCAGATTTGAACAAGCTCCAAACATTCATCATTGTTTTTTTTCCCCCCCTGCATGAAACCACCAATTATTTACAGAAACTGGCCCATTTTGGCCTGGGGTGGCTCTATTCAGTACAACCCTGAGTAACCAAGTGTTTCTTTCTTATTCCTTGCCTGCCACCCACCTCCACACCCACCCCTCTGTTTACCTGGGTATTACTGTGTAAACGTGTTCGGTTTCATCAGCTTTAGCCTTTGACACACTGTCCTGTGGATGACTCGGGGCTGTGGAGTAGCTTTTTCTCAGCTACTTTGGTACATGCTTAAAAAAAACAAGAACAACAAAAACCTAGAAACAAACATAGCACTAGTACTTTCTCAAAGACTGAGAGGCTGTCGTGATGCCAGCCTGATTGCCCTGTTTTGACACGGCATTTTGTCCCACTTTCCATTATTATAGTTATGGGCACTTCGGTACTTTCTAAATACGTATTTAAAGTAGCAGGAAGTGATCACCCCTAGAAGTCATCAGATGACTATTCAATGTGCCATTGTTTCAACAGTGACTAACAAAAGACCTAAGTTACTCTGGCATGTGTCCAACAGCATGTTGAACCATTTATTTTGACAGTTTTGTTCTCAGCCTGGCAAGATGTTTCTCTAAGATCTTTATGACTTTAGTTGAGAGATACTTAAGCACCTAAAACTTTAATAAAATGACCTTGAGATGGGTACAGGGTTGAAGTGCATTTTCTATCTTTGCACTTCTATGTAGGTTTGAAGTTACCACTGATTATTCAGTGAGGGGTGCTTGGGGGACTCAGTCAGTTCAAGTGTTTGGCTTTGGCTCAGGTCATGATCCTGGAATCCTGGGATTGAGCCCTATGTTGGATAAAAAGTCATTCAGTGAAAGCATGCTGATTACCTACCTCTTGCTTGGTGTTCAGAGGCTAAAAGTAACAGCTGTATTTTAGGGGTTGGCATTAGCTAAGTACCTCCCCGTCTTTGCTGTCATCTCAGGACCACTGTAAGCACCCTCTTAAGTATTTCAATAACCTGTATCCACTCACTGCTCTCCCACTCATTCCTACCATGCTTGTCTTCTTCACTTAGCACAGATCACCTTTTTTGTTTCTCTTAGGATTTATTTATTTGAGAGAGAGAGCGAGCAAGTGAAGGGGCAGAGGGTGAGGGAGAAACTCCAAGCAGACTCTGCACTCCCCGTGGAACCCATGTAGAGCTTGATCTCATGATCCTGAGTTCATGATTTGAGCCCAAACCAGGAGGCTGAGGCTTAACTGACTGAACCACCCAGGTGCCCCAGCACAGATCACCCTCTAACCATGCGTTTTTTTTTTTTTTTTAAATCTCACTGGGTAGTAACTTCCACAGAGGCAGAAATTTTGTTTGCTGGTTTACATAAAGTGGTCCAAACTGTGCCTGACCTATATAGTTCATGATCAAAAATAATGAAAGAATAATAGCTTCTGATAGGACAGGAGGTTTTGGTTCCAGGACTAGGTAATTTTGTTAAGAATCAAATTATAAAAAAAAAACAAACACCTAATTATCCATAAAAGCACAAATTAGAAAAAGGCCACTCAAGGGGCCCTTGGAGTTTACCAGAGGCAGGAAGTAGGGCTTGAATCTCAGTGCTGCCACTCCACTAGCTCTGTGACAGGCCAGTTTGTCTTCTCTGAAAATGAAATTCTGATTTCCTTTTCTCTCAGATACCGTCATAATTACATCTTAGGTTGTGAATATTAAATAGATCCTTTGCAAACCACTAAATAGTAGCGTTGCCTATTCAGAGTACATTTTATTTAAAACGATGAAAGGCTAAGCTGCCGGAACAATCTAGGTTGTCATTGTTTTATTGACATTCACTGACAATTGCAGGATGTGGCATGAGTCGGAAAAATGAAGCGGCCCGTATCCGGCTGGATGCCTGCTGAAAAGGCAGCTCCGAGACCTGGGAAATGCAGCAGAGAGGGTTTTCTCCCCGCTTCCATTAAAGCCTCCTGGAGGTCTGGCTTTCTCCTCCATTTATCCTCAGTACCGTTGGTAAAACGCAGATAGAGTAGCTAGATCATTTTTTCAAGCTTGGAATCTATACCATGAATCTTTACGCTTTTTATTATTATTATTATTTTTTTTTTGCGAAATAATCATGAAATATCCAGACAAACATTCAAGATGCCATACACGAATTAACACTAACTCCCATTCATCAGTTTTTCTGCCACCCAAAGTGGACCGTAAAACGTGGCCTTCCAAGGAGGATGCCCTTGGCACTGGTGTTCTGCAGCCGAAAGTGCTGTGTTGGGCACCAGAAGCGCTTCCTCCTTCCCGAGTGCAGCCCGAAGCTCTAAGACACGAGTTCCGGGATGGCAAGTTAGAGGTCTTTTCTCTTTGTCTTCTTTTGTCTCTTTAGTCTTCTTTGGAATCCCCAAATGGCAAATCCCTCTAGAACCCACACTTCTTAAAATGAGTGGGCAAGGAGTGTCAAAGGTCAGAAAGGGGAAGATCAAACGTGGCCATCCAAAATAAAGACTAGCTTTTCCTGCCCTACTTGCAATTCTGCATGAATATGCCAGTGACTTTAACGTCTCTGAATTTCAATTTCCTTATCAGTAAATTAAAAATTATGATGCCTGCCTCTCAGAATGAGTTTTGTACATGGCTGGCTCTACACTGTTACTAAAATGCTGTCTCTCTTACCTTCAGTTGTTTCTCTCCTGAAGACCTGGGTTATGTTTAGTACGTCTTTGTTATCTCAGTGTTTGGCTCGAACATTTTTGTTGAATTTGGAATAACTGCAGTATAAGACAGCTATAAAGACTAAAGCAGATTGGGCATTTTTCATATATTTTTAAAATATTTTACATATTCATGAGAAACTGAGAGACACAGAGGGGCAGAGACATAGGCAGAGGGAGAAGCAGGCTCCATGCAGGGAGCCCGATGTGGGACTCCAGGATCAGGCCCTGAGCTGAAGGCAGATATTCAACCAGTGAGCCATCCAGGGGTCCCATTTTTCATGTTTTAAATATTAAATACAAACCTTAGAATTCTCTAGCTAGTAGGTGAGGCATCCTTGGAAGAAAATTAAACCCTCAAAGCCAACTAGAACAAAGTATAACTTGGTAAGTTCGTTTCCTACTGGCTTCTCTCTCCAGCCTCAGCTAGAGTTACTCTGCCCCTTCTGATCTATGCTGTAGCTTCTTCAGTGGCTCACTTAGTTCCTCAAAATCACCATCATCCTCATAACTTCAAGACCTTCTAAGGATTTATCTAGAATATTTATCTCTTTATATTAGATTTCTCTGGAGAAACAGAACTAATAGGACTATATAGAGATATATAATTTCTTTACAAGATCTTTAAGTACTTGATCCTACTTGTCTTCATAATTCATCCCTCAAACAAACATGAATGGTCAAAATATTAGCCATGGTTTTAGCATCTGGTTTTACTTCTATTTGAAGCATCAAATTAGAAATTCACTTAATTTGGCAAGAGAAATATATTGGGAAAACCCAATATGAGGAGGCGGGGAGAGTAGCATTTGCAATAGTGCAGACAGAAGTTTGTCTTGATCTGCATTTCCTCTAAGAACTCTGGAGAAGGTGCTTGGCTTTTTCTGGTGAGACGCATCTACAAGCATTTTTCCTAGGGATCCAATCCCCTCAACTACAGCCCTGAAGGACACGTGTGTCCTGCAGGCAGTGCTTACCTAACACTAATCTGCTTTGGACCACAGCATGACATTCAGCAGAGAGAGCAGCAGGACCACATAGATTTTTTAAGCTCCTGAAAATAGCTGCAGGGTTCTCATCAGCAAGGCTCATCTAGGCCCTTCATGGCAAAAGACAGAAATGGTGCCCGGGCCTCTGGGCAGGGCCTCTGCCCTCACCTTTTGACCTGCAGAGCTGCACCTGTTCCACTCCAGGTTGCCTGGGATGCCTGCATCACAGGAGAATAATGGGTAATCAAATTAGCAAATCGCCTGGATGGAGCCTTTGGCTTCACCTTTTCTTTTATTGGCTGTTGATTTTTCTCAGCTGAAGATTTGAGTATGCTGATTCCACCCAACCCACTACACCACTAAGATAATAAATACAAACATAGTATTTACCTTTTACAAATCTTTTAAAATTCCAATTCCTTATGAACCCTTAAGACAAACTCATGGAGTCATCATCCACATTTTACAGATAAAGGAACACTGTCAAAGGGTTTATGACCAATGAGTCTGGGTTAGGAAAGCATGTTCACCTTCCTGAGTCTTCTATGTCTCTGTTTTCTCATCTATTAATTATAAGTAATGCCACTTGCAGCTGTGGGTGGTGATCAAAAGAGGTAAAACTTCAAAGTTCTTGACTCTACTGGATAGATGTTCTCTTCCTTTCTAATGTTTAATGAGGAAATTGTTCAGAGAGGAAAATGTTTATGCATGGTTTTATTCCTAGTAATTGACTAGAGTTGGAATTCCCATCCAGGTCTTGTAATTTCAAATACCATGCATTTTCCCACATATTGATATACAGGGGTGGGGCATACTTCCTTCCTACAGATGTGTTAGGAGGATGAGAGAAAAATTCTAAGAACAATGAGAAGATACACCAAAAAGCCATCAAGGACAGTGGGTTGGTTTGATTAGTATTTCTAGAATTTAAGAGTATATCATAATCACATAGAAGGCTGGTTAAAATCCTTTTTGGGGGCCTCACCATGAGTTTCTGATTACATAAATCTAGAGTGGGGCTAGAATTTGCATTTCCATAAGAACTTTCAGGTGATGCTGATGCTACTGGTCCAAGGACCACACTTTGGAAACCATTGTAGTAGAAAGCAAATATAAAAATGTCCCTTACCTAAAGCACACTTCCAAGCCCTTGGTGAATTAGCAAATTGCAATATGGCTAAGCAATGCTTCTCTGAGATGCATAAAACTACCTGCATTGGATTTGTCTGGATTGCTTGTTAAATACGGAAGATTTCTACTCATTACTCCAATTTCTGAGGAGTAAATACAGAAAACTGCATTTTTTTTTTAAAAAAAAATCTTATTTATTAATGAGAGATAGAGATAGAGAGAGAGAGAGGCAGAGACACAGGCAGAGAGAGGCAGAGAGAGAGAAGCAGTCTCCATGCAGGGAACCTGACGTGGGACTGGATCCTGGGTCTCCAGGATCACACCCTGGGCTGAAGGCAGGCACCAAACTGCTGAGCCACCCAGGCATCCCAGAAAACTGCATTTTAAACAACGTTTTACGTATACGATGGAATCTCAGGAACCATTAGGTAAAGTGTCACACTTGGCAGAGAAGGAGAAATTCACAATTAGTGTAGTAATGTCCAAATACAATGTATCTAGGCCCCAAAAGAAATGAAGACCAAGAGACTCATTTGGGATACATTATTTGTAGAACAGATTTATTGGAGTCTATCCAAGGGAGTTTTAAAAAATTATATTTTGGGTTCCTTTTCATCTTCTAATAATTTTTAAAAAATTAGGTGATATTATGTGTTACAATCTGCAGGAATGTAGGGGGTTTTGTTTGTATATGGTTGAACAAAATTACCTGGGGCTTTATAACCACGTTGAATTGAAATCACCATCCGTCCTACTGAATGGGGTTAAGAGACATGGTGGTGTTTCCATTTCTGGCTACAAATTAGCCTAAGTGGCAAGCTTTTAAAAACCACTGATAACAGGGCCCCACTTCAGCATCACTGCTGGGAAGGACAGGGTGAGGGTCAAAGCATCTTTCTACAGACCCCTAGGGTTGTGAATTCATTTGGCTGCTCTTGTTGAACAACACATCAGTATCAGTTCTGGAACTAGGAACTTCTCTCCTGAATTTGCTTAGTTTTTCTTCTATGCAACAGATAGAATAATTCTTGTCAGATCCATTTTTCCTTTTTTAACTCTTGCAGTGCTGCAAACCCTAAGACAATTTTAGTTATTGAATTTGTTTTATGCTACAGACGAATTGAGATAACATGAGGATTCATGCACATATTTAAGAAAATAAGCCACCTGTCTTCAGTCAGCACTTGTTTTGATGCTATTTTGATCTGACTGAAAGATTTTGATGAACTAACTTGCAAGGTATTCTGATCCCCCAATTCTTACCACAGCTAGGCAGTCTAGTTTCTGAAACAATCATGTTCATCACACTTATGGCCACAAGGTGGCAGGCCAGACCCACTTAGTAAATCAATTGCCAAAGGTTGAGACTATCATTTTCCCATTTGTCACTAATAAAAATAGTGTGACACATTTCTGTAATCAAAAGCCACATAATCTTAGGACTAGATGAAAATATGAGAAATCATATTGTTCATTTATTTTCAGTTTTTTTTTTTCTTAATCTTGTCCCAGAGGAAGGAGTTGCTTTACACATTTTTTGTTATTCTAACTTTGGTATCTTTTTCAGAATCTAGATAGATACTAACACTCTTATCAAACACATAGAAATGTTTTTGCTGAAAAAATTAACAGTAGTATATATCTAAGAACTCAACTGCTGAAGGAAATAGAGCCCTAGTTAAAAGGAAATTATGTAACATAAAATTGTTCTCTCATTTATTTGAGCTACCTAAGGGGCAGAAATAAGGGGAAGATCAAATACTTATAAGCAGGAAAAAGCAATATAGTGCTTTGCTACATCTCTGATTTTTACACCTCTGAAAGTATTTGCCTCTGTAAAACGTGAAGTTTTATTTGTAGACTATTGTGGTAATTCAAAAAGCAAGTGCCAATGATAAGTTCTTTTAAATGTCTCAAATTGATTTTGCTCTCATTTCCTCCACTTATAGAGGCTTAGAAGTTAATGAGGAACTTCCTCATGCTAAGGTGGCTAGTAGAGGGTGAAGAAGGGTAAGTAGGAAAAGGAAAAAGAAATAAAACACCATTAGTCTCTTTTTTCCAAATGTGCTCTACTCGTTTGTTTAGAGATTAAGCTTTCATGTAAGGATAAAAAGACCAGAGCCACATTTCGGTATTGCTTTAAAATAGAAAAAAGGTGAATGACATAAAAATTAAAAAGCAAAAAGACTTCTGTAGCTACAAAATATAAATCTAAGTAATGTTGTTTATAAATCTAAAGAGATTGCAAGTATACAGCCCTCTGCTTAGGAGCCCTCTGCTTTTTGCTGTCCAACAGCAACAGCATGCATCATATGTCAATTGCCCTTACTGGTTAATCTTAAACCACACTGGTCTCACACCTGTTTCTGGAACTATACTAAACAATTTCCTGACTCAGGGCTCTGCATATGCTAAGTATGTTTTGCTAAGTTGCTTCTCCCTTAGCTCTCCGTAAGGCCACTCACCTTACACTTCGTCTTAACTTAAATATTACAGTCTCTGATCACCCAATTAATGATTCTTCCCTCCACTATTGCTCTGAATCTCAAACCCCTTTTTGTTAATTTATAACATTTATTGGAACTTGTATTTTTTTCTTTGTCTTTTGCTTAGATTTTGTAATTTCTTTAGGAAAAGAGAGTGAGGAGGGGGAGGATCGGTGTGTGTGTGGGGACACAAGCAGTCTCCTGTCTGAGCAGGGAGCCAGACTCAGGGCTTGATCCCAGGATCCTGAGATCATGACCTGAGCTGAAACCAAGAATTGGATGCTTAACTGATTGAGCTACCCAGGCACTCCTGTAATTTCTTTCATTAGGAATAATATAATCTTACTGAAGACAGAGACCATGTCTGTTTTTCATTTTTACATTTTGTCACTTGAATATTTCATTTGTGCTTACTATGTGTCAGGTACTTTGCTATTAAACAAGCAGTAAATATTAAATAAGTAACTGTCTCTTTAGAAGGAATGCCCCCTTTTAAAATTTTCTGTATTGGGATGGAGAAGCAAATAGTAAGAGTTTACACTCTTGAATTTAACCTAAGCAGATAATTTCACTTGAATCTCAATGAGAAATTTGATAGATATGTCTCTTAAATAAAATGCATATATAAAAAGGGAACAATTAATTGACCTAATGACTTATTTATGTGAAACACATACCACAGAGCCATATACATCTCAACCTAAAACCAAAATAATCTAGCATACAACACTAGTTTAACCAATATAGTGATGAGTTGAAATTTGGTGAAAAGATGCAGAGTCAGTCCATTTGGGATCAAAATCAGGGTCATTTTCTTTTTTTTTTTTTTTAAATTTTTATTTATTTATGATAGTCACACACAGAGGCAGAGACACAGGCAGAGGGAGAAGCAGGCTCCATGCACCGGGAGCCCGACATGGGATTTGATCCCAGGTCTCCAGGATCGCGCCCCAGGCCAAAGGAAGGCGCTAAACCGCTGCACCACCCAGGGATCCCTCAGGGTCATTTTCCAAACTTGATGTATGATTATAGTGATCTGTCCTTTCATTACAGTTGTAAGAATCTCATCTGACAAAGGATAACAATTAGTGGTTTGAAAATCACATTTGTGGTCTCCAGACCCAAGATCTTTCAGTTCATCCACCTGCTCAGGCCTTCGAAACTTTGAAAGTGAGTCTCGGGCACTCAAATATTGCTAAGTTGTTCAAGAAGCCCAAGAATTTCAGAATGCCTGAGTAGACAGACTAGCCTTTGCCAGAGTTTTTCCTTTTATCATATTCCTGTTGTTTTTGCAGTAGTTTGTCATGTTTAGCATAATTTAACAAAATCCAAAGGTATGTATTTATTAGCATGCACTTAAAGTCGGCTGCTTTTGGGCCAATGGCCAAGGAATACAGAACAGCTAAAATATTCAAAGAATGTCTCTTATATAGCAGGCAAGCTTGGTACTAAAAAGCGGCACCTATGTAACTGATCTCTAGGCATATGAGTTCTAAGAACCCCAGATACTATGAAGATAACTGCAGAATAGTTTTCTCTGTCTAGGCAAAAGAGTCTAAACGTATGACCTGCTCTCTGGGGGTGATAACAGTTCAGCTCCACCACTTCTTGTCTATTTGGTAGTGGATCATGGGTTCTGTTGTTGATACTCTCTATCCTTCTAGTATTTTACTGTAATATAACTTGTGTAATAAAGATTTTATTTTAATTTTGTCAATTCTAAGTGAATTAATTTGCTTCCACTAAAATTGTGAGATCACATAGTCAGGTAAGCAATATACTGTGGGTGTTCTTGTTCATCATTTATCCATCTTGGAAAGTGACCATGGAGGCTCTGTGAGTTAACATCAAGTATGGGCGTGCAATTAGACACCCTGATCCAAGGCTCTAGAGTAGGCTAGATCAATTATACAATCAGAGAGAAGTATTTAGGTGCTGAGGGGTCTGCCAGCTGAGCCCAACCTCTTCTGTGGTGACCACGACTGGTATAGTTGAGCTTTACTTACACAAGTTCCAAAGCCAGACTGCTTGTGTTCAAATCCCAGCTCCTCCAATTACTACCTGTAAAACTTTGGGGAAAATATACACGATCTTTGAATTTACGTGTTCCAACTGACCAATGAGGATAATTAGAGCATCTACTTCATAGAGTGATTATGCAGGTTAAATATTTTACTAAATGAAAAGTGTTTGTCACTTGGAAAAAAGCCACAATAAATATCACTTTTTATATTATATATTCCACTTTTAACTGAGTCTTTTTGCTGTATCTTCTCTTTCTTAAAACATTCTGCCTGCTGCTGAATTTTTTGCTTTGCTTCAACATTGTAATTTGCTTTGGAAGAAAATTACCAAGGATGAAGCTTCAAGGTATTCTGGGATGCTCATTTCTACTTTCTGAGTGTCTTTTTCTCCTTATGATTATTTCTCAGATTCATGTCATAATCCTGTTGTGTACTATGACTTGCTTAGTAAAACAGTCTTTCAAATGTGTTCTCTGTACCCAGTGACCAATGGAGAAAATTGTATTTTTGTTTCTTTAACTTTCTCTTGTGGAAAAAACATATATATATATATATATATATATATATATATATATATATATATATTTATTTTATTATTATTTTTTTTTTAGAGAGAGAGCGTGGGGGTGCTCCAAGGAGTGGGAAGAGGCAGAGGCCTATAGTCTGAAAGGATGACCATCTTGCAACCTTTAGTCAAATGGAAGCAATGAGAAAATGGGAGAAAAGTGATGATTTTAATTCCTTGTTCAACTCTCCATTTTGATACATCCTCTAAAGTATTGATGATCATATTTGCAGTTGCATTTGGAGTGTCAATGCTGTGCTGATCTTCTTATTCTACTAGTGTAGAATAAGTTTATATTTTTATGTTTTATGGTGATGTTAACAAAATTATCCATAGATATTAACTAAAACACATGACACAAAGTCATTTTCACTACCCCCAAGTGAAAATGGACATAAGAAAATACTTTCAATCTCTCCTCTCACAAACCAACCATAACTATCCACTCCACTATCTAGTGGATAATGAATCATTTACTCACAATCACATGAAGGATATGGAACAATGTGTGAGATCTGGGTGCTATTATTTTCTTTATCAGTGCTTGACACTATCTAGTAACAATGTTAGGGGATGAGACATCTCCCTAGGAGAAGAGATGTGCCCATATAGATGCTATGATGTGGAACACTGGTCTGATTAGGAATTCCCATTGGAAGAGATTTTATAAACCAGACTTGAGAACATGATTTCAAATACAATGTTTCTGTGTTTATTTTGATAAACATTTGAGTCACTAATAAATGTCTGTAAGCATGTGGGGCTAAAAAAGGTGTTAATACCTCATGCAAGAGCTTCAAAGAGCTCTCCTACTGCTGTGGCTCCCTGCAGCATGCAGTAGAAAACCACTGCTCTGGGTGAGATGTTGGTGGGCTTCAGTTTTCTCACACTGAAAGAGCCAAAGAATAGTGGCAAATAAGTCACTTCTTGGTGGCCAAAAGCTCAGGCAGTTTACTAAGGATCAGGGAAATGGTTCTGATAAGGGAAAATTTCTGAGTCATAAAATTCTGTAGTCTATGATTTTGCTCTTAAAACTTGAGCATAAAAGAAAAAAAAAGACATACAAATTCCTGAAAAAAAGATCAGGGAACAACTTCAGGACTGAAAACTAGAAATTAATTATTCAATTAGTAATTACCCATCAGGCTCAAGAACTAAGAAATCAGCATTTGTAACAAATCCACCCATGTACTATCACTGAGTTTATGAAGTTTCGAGCCCCAGAAACCAGAGACAAAGCCAGAAATAAAGATGATGCAAAAGGACTGATTACGAAGAAACTCAATTGAAGGAACCCATGCTCTTTCAATGAAGTTTTAATCTCATCGATTTAATTGAAATATAACCTCTAGTGATAGTTAATATTGATTTATGTTCACTGTATGCCTGGCTTTGTACTAAGCATTTACAAGCATTAGTTCCTATAATCTTTGTCATGATGCAGTGAGGTAGATCACATTGTTCTCTACATTTTACATATGAAGTTATCCTCAAAAATTAGCATGCTCAGGCTCAGAAGCTAGTAAATTGCAAAAGTTCATTGTCTAACAAAGGTTTGCTGCACTCCAAGTTGAGTAGCATACCAAAAGGCCCTATGCATCATTATGTTAAAATCCAATTTCTTTTCACCTCAGTTATCCCTGAAATTTTGTAGCTCTCTGGTTGAATTTAGCTATATAAACAAGCATGTGCATATTACATGTATAGTGATTATTTAATCATTAGTTGCTGTATGTATAGTTGTCTATTTACTATCTACCTGTTCTTAATGAGCCAGAATACAAATTTTGGCATATAGTGAAATTTGGCTATAACCGAAGTAGTTTTAGGAGTATTGACATGCTTTCATTATGTGCCTTAGTTCCTAGTTTCTTCCCATGTGTTCTGTCCTTTAAGGAGTGTATACTTACTTTAAAAATAATCAACTCTCCCTTTCTCTATATTAGACTTTTGTGATACTTTTTTACATAATACCTTTCACCTTATTATTATGTTGCCATTGAGTGGGCCAATTTTGTGAATTCCTTATTTTTCCTTCGAATTCCCTAGAAGTTCCTTGAACTTTTTTTTTTTTCCTGAATCGTATGTTGCTCTCTTTTTCAGCTCTTTCTCTCTGTCTCTCTCTCTGTCTCTCTCCCCTCTCCCCTCCACCCCCCTCTCTGTGTGTGTGTGTGTGTATGAGCATGTGAGGAAGAAACTCTGACTGGAAAGATGCAAGTGCAAACTTGTCACTATAGTCTGAATGAAGAAATGGTAAGGAATTTTCCATTCAATAGATAGGTGCTTTATATTTATGATGTTCCAGTAAACATAAAAATTACCAAGGAAGAAAAGTTATGGAAACATATGGTATCCTTTTTTTTGGAGTGCAATCTGGTGGTTAAAACCAATAAACACACATCATAATGCATTGTGGTAAAATGATGTAGATGAGGTATGCACGATATAAGAGTCATTAGAGTGTTCAAATCATCCCTCTTGCCTCCCCTTGCCTGATTCATCCAGCCTGCTGTTAAAATTCTTTAGTGTAGTTTTGCAGTTCAGTTGTACTCTTTAGCTTGGTGACTTCTGTTTGGTACTTTCTTATATTTATATCTCTTTGTAGAAGTTCTCCTGTGTTCATCCATTCTTTTCCAAGTTTGTTGAGCATCTTTATGACCATAACCTTGAAGTCTATATCACTTTGATTACTTATCTCTGTTCCATGAAGGTAGTTTCTGAAGTTTGCTCTCGTTCTTTTAGTTGGGACATATTCCTATTTCCTCATTTGGTGTGATTCTGTGTTTGTTCCCAAATGTTAGGTGAAACAACTACCTCCCCAGTCTTGAAAGAGTGGTCTTGTGTAGGAGGTGAATCTTATTGTTCAACCCTGCCCTAGCTCTTGATTGTCTCTCAAACCTTGTGATTGTCTAAGCAACTTGATTTATTCTTGATAGGTCTCTGGTGTTGAGGATGTGCCAAGAGCTGTCCGTGTTCCAAGGGGAGGGATCTTATTTAGCGCCTAATTTCAGGTAGATTGGAAGACAGACCATCACCTAATTTTCAGTTCTTTTTCAGAAAGAATTATTCCTTATGTACCTGTAGATTTGGTATGTCCATGGGAGGAGGTGAGTTTGGGATCTTCCTATGCCACCATCTTTTTTTTTATTCATAAATTTATTTTTTATTGGTGTTCAATTTGCCAACATATAGAATAACACCCAGTGCTCATCCTGTCAAGTGCCCACCTCAGTGCCCATCACCCAGTCACCCCCACCCTCCGCCCACCTCCCCTTCCACCACCCCTAGTTTGTTTCCCAGAGTTAGGAGTCTCTCATGTTCTGTCTCCCTTTCTGATATTTCCCACTCATTTTTTCTCCTTTCCCCTTTATTCCCTTTCACTACTTTTTATACTCCCCAAATGAATGAGACCATATAATGTTTGTCCTTCTCTGATTGACTTATTTCACTCAGCATAATACCCTCCAGTTCCATCCACATCAAAGGAAATGGTGGGTATTTGTCATTTCTAATGGCTGAGTAATATTCCATTATATACATAAACCACATCTTCTCTATCCATTCGTCTTTTGGTGGACACCGAGGCTCCTTCCACAGTTTGGCTATTGTGGACATTGCTGCTAGAAACATCGGGGTGCAGGTGTCCCGAAGTTTCATTGCATCTGAATCTTTGGGGTAAATCCCCAGCAGTGCAATTGCTGGGTCGTAGGTCAGGTCTATTTTTAACTCTTTGAGGAACCTCCACACAGTTTTCCAAAGGGGCTGCCCCAATTCACATTCCCACCAACAGTGCAGGAGGGTTCCCCTTTCTCCGCATCCTCTCCAACATTTGTTGTTTCCTGCTTTGTTAATTTTCCCCATTCTCACTGGTGTGAAGTGGTATCTCATTGTGGTTTTGATTTGTATTTCCCTGATGGAAGTGTTGTGGAGCATTTTCTCATGTGCTTGTTGCCTATGCCACCATCTTAAACTGTTCCCTGACTGCTTCAAAAATAGTGTAGGAAGCAATCTGTGGCCTGGTGAGAAAAACCTTTCATACTATCTCTAAGTTGAATTTGTCCTATAGGCTTTGGATGTCCAAAAAGTATATTTGGTGGTGTTTAATAAAGATTACAGTTTGTGAGTTTAAAATGAATATATTCTCATTATAGTACAAGTAAAAATACAGAAAAAAGAAAAGAAAAATTAGAAATGATCTATAACCTGTATACTCTATCCTTGACCCTTTAAATATAGTTAATTCACTCATTGAAGCAAACTTTGGGTATTATGTAAACAGTCATCCAGGTTGATTACTAGATCAGTTACCCCTGCTATTATTTCTTTAATGTTCAGATTTCATTCAGTGTTTACAATACTAAGTTCTCTCTGTATTTTGAGAATTCATTGGACCTTTCTTGTGTACTCTTCCTGCAAGTATGGAAGGAGTCCTATTAAAATACTTATCAACTGATATAGAAATGTATATTGGCATGCCATACATTCAGTAGACAAATTAAAAATTTATATTTCCTTTTATTCTGCTATTGTATATTATAAATAGAATGCAGAAAGAACATTTCATTTATCAAATCATTCATAGATTTTTTCACATTTTATCACCTCCAAAATCAGGATAACTCTTAAAATATGTGGAGTCTTATAATCACTGTGGGTCAGAAGACATATATGCTCTGTCTTTGTAATTGTGTGCATATACCTGACCTTCATCATTGCTGGTGATAATGTCCCTACTTCAAATAAGTTATGTGCCATGTTTGTCCTACATATTTTGGTCAACAGACTGCTTAAGAACCACTTAAGAATGGAATATATGACCTCTTTATTTTTTCTATAAAATGTTTATAGATAGCTTTGACAAAATTTTCACATATCAAGTAATTATTAACATAAAGCCTGAATAGTGAGCATCAGAAGTCAGGAAGAAAAACTTTTAGACACTTTTAGACAGTAGAGGGCATTCTTTTAGGAAGTACTCCAAGACTCTTGTTCTTGGAGGACAGAGGACAATAGAAGTGCAGAGGACAATATTGTGTTGAGAACAATTCTGATGACAATAAATACATTTCACTGACTTTACTGACAAATCAACTATTTTAAGATTTTATTTTTACATATGTTTTATGGTATGAAAGAAATTATGATATTTAAATATATTTTCTTATTAAAGACATAAATTTCTTTTATTTGAAACATAAGATTTCATAGAACATCATTATTATTCTGTTACAACAGGAGACTTTTTAACACTTTCATACTTGAAAATACTAATTTTGAGATCCATTTGCATACTAATTTTCAGGTATAAATTCATAAATAGTAAGACATATGTGACTAAGAATGTATACTGTATTATCCTAGCCATAAAGCATATCTTCAAGTTTGGGGCCATCAGCATCAGCAAACCAGTGGAGAAAGTTCTAAATAGGGCTTAAAGGAAGAGAAATGGGAGTTGCTAACATCTCTGATATTGGACAATCGAGGCAGTTCTTTTTCTTTTTTAAAGACTTTATTTATTTATTCACGAGAGACACACAGAGAGAGGCAGAGACATAGGAAGAGGGAGAAGCAGGCTCCTTCCGGGAAGCCTGATGCAAGACCCGATCCCAGGATCCCGAGATCATGACCTGAGCCAAAGGCAGATGCTCAACCACTGAGCCACCCACGTGCCCCTTGAGGCAGTTCTTGATGCTGTCAAATCCTGAGATCTTTACTATATAAAATATTTCCAGAAAGAAAAAAAAAGAGACTTAAACTATGAGAGAAAAAGGCATTAAATTGTACAAAGGACAATAACAATAGTTCATGCTTTCTCATTTAATGTTTAGAAGAACCCTTTGATAAAGGTACTCTTTTTCTCCTCTTTTTACAAATATGGAAATATTGAATTAGTGAGGTCAACTGGACCAAGATTATACAGGTATCAAATGCACAAATGGAATTAATATTTTGCCTTATCTGATACCAAAGCTGTGCTCTTAATCACGATATCAAGACACTACAAAGAAAGCGAAAGAGAGAGCTTGGAACCAGTGTAGAAAATCTCAGAAAAATTAAATTTCTTTTATTTATTGAGAAACAGCCTTGAAAAAACTTGAGAAGAAAATGTATGAAATAGTTTCACACTTGATTTTCCATGGAGAATAAACAGTGAGTCTGCTCCCACATGTATCACACGTATGAGGTGGAAGGTGTCTTGAGAGCTGTGGTGGTGCCTTTGACCCAGGAAAGACCATTTACTCTGAACTGTACTGGGCGGAAGGGTGAGGCTATGTCATGGTGGCTATAATAAGTTCCTTGACTCAATGACTTTCTTTGTGGTTTCATCTGAGCTCAGAGGAGCTGTCACTACCCTGTCTTCATGGCTCTAATCTCTTTGGACATGAAGAGAGTGTCAGTTTTTATGTTTTGTACAAGCCAACTTTTGAGATTTCTTGTTCTATAGACCTTGTCCATTTCACCCAGATTTCCCAGGGCTTAAACTTCTATCCTGAGTTTTAGTCTATTTCTGTGATGGTGAATTAGGCCAACCTAGAAGGAAACAAGTCCATCTCTTCAAGCATCTCTAGTCTGTGTCAAATCCTAAGGTTGTGAAAACCTTCTGCTTTCTTTTTTAGGTGGTCTTATTCTGGTCCCTCTGAATGGTACTGGAAGCTAAGAAAGGGTGAGCAAAGGCAAAAGCACTGCTGGTTTGTTTTGGCCACAACACTTTAACGTATTAAAAATCATCCAAAGCCCTTGTAGTAATCTATGTTTCCTATTGAAGATCCTACCCTCAGTGTGAGTTCTGCTCATAAATGAAAAGAAAATCAGAGGCATTTGCTCCCATTTTGCATTGTCCCAAACCTTCCTACTGAACCTAGATAAAACTTGGCTATTAATTTATCAGTTAACTTTTAAAACGGCACCTTTAGTTCCCATTTGCAACAACCCCTGATTATTCTTCCCTTATATGTTGAAACAGTATGAAGTGGCTTCGAAATCAGATAATACCCTGAGAATGAGTAGTGTCTTAAGGGTAATAATGTAAGGTACCTGAGATCTGTAAAGGTAGACAGGATCCACACCTGAAGAAAGTCTTAGGCATTTAATAACACGTTAATGATTCTGCACCTAACAATTCCAATGTGTGTGGGGTTTTTTTCTCCCCACACAACCAAACAATTTTCAGACACCAGCTGGTGTTTTCTGTGTTTGGCTCTTTATTCTTCCATCCTCTCTTAGCTGCCATTCTGAATTTAGTGTTGTTTCTTGTGGTCACTCTTAACCAGAGTGATAACACAAACAATGGCATTAAAGTGATCATGATCACTCACATCCAGGTTTGTACACCTCAGCTTGCAGTCTCTTTAAGTTTTATCTTCTGTTCCTTGGCCAGGTGCACTACTTTGACTTCTAGTATATTTTTCAGTTGCTTCTTGTTCTTTGAAACAGAAATGTTGTTCCCTTCACCTCATCCTCATAAGACCAATGTATATGTTAAATGTTTCAAGCAGCAATGACTCTGTAGTTGGAAGTATTCTCTACTGTACAGTGTGATTTGTCAGCCACACTTGTTGGACACACTGTATTGAACTGACTGAGTATAACGAACTAATGCATAATGCCTGGAGAATGACAAGTTGATTGATCCCAAATGACCATTTAGTATCATTTCTAAAAATTTCAGGAATGTGTTATATCATAACCCAGACAATTCAGTTAAAGTTTAATCTAAACTAATTATAACTAATCTCCACCCCTGTCTATGACCCCCAACATATATATCTAATATCTAATATATATGATATGTTATATATAACATATATATTTGTATATGATATTTTTATCATTTATTAGTTGCTAGGTACTATATTAATACTTTTTATGTTAATAAATTGAATCATCCTTATAACATATTTCTAATAAATTATTCAGTTTAATTTTATGTTTCCCAGATGATCGAAATGAATCTTGAGATTAAATATTCCATTCAGGTTTATAGGTCTAATGAATAACAGAATCAGGCATTTGAAACAATTGACTTTTGATACATCACATTCAGCAGGTTGAAAAAGGAAGGGAAAAGAATTATCCACTCAATTAGGACAATGACAAATTAGATTTGAGGGGTGCCTGGGTGGCTCAGTTGGTTAAGCATTTATCCTTAGCTCAGGTCATGATCCCAGGGTCCTTGGATGGAGTCCCACATTGAGCTTCTTGCTCAGTAGGAACCTGCTTCTCCAGCGCCCCCTGCTTGTGCTCTTTCTGTGTCAAACAAATAAAATCTTTTAAAAAATTAGATTTGTGGGATGCCTGAGTGGCTCAGCGGTTGAGCGTCTGCCTTTGGTTCAGGGAGTGATCCTGGGATCCTGGATCAAGTCCCACATCAGGCTCCTTGCCGGGAGTCTGCTTCTCCTTCTGCCTGTGTCTCTGCCTCTCTCTCTTGTTTCTCATGAATAAATAAAATCTTTAAAAAAATTATATTTGATTGCTAAATAGTCTGCCTTTGTATGGTCATTCTACTTACTTTTGTGCTGCCAGTTTTCTGGAGACTAATGTGCATTGTTCTCATTAGATTACCCTACTCAATCAATCATTTGGAATGATTAGGAACATCATTGAACAAAGCCACTTAATTCAGTTTTCCTTTCCCATGTAATACTGAGACATTGGTCTTGAACTGACCTTAGCTGATTTTTAAATGTCATTCAAATTCATAATACTACCCCTCCCATGGTTCCATCTATATATTTCACATGCATTCATTTATTGAACATAGAATTCTTATTATTTTTTAAAGTTTGTAATAGTTTAGATGTAGTTCTAGGAGCTTCAGATAGCAAAAGTTAAAATATGTGCTCTGATGTTACTTTTTCTAAAGAGTTGACAGAAATAATGACAAAGTGGACAGTATTTTACAGTCAGAACTCCAATACTATGTCTGTGAATTTTCCTCTCTTCTCTATGCATTCTCTGAAATACAACTATAGGAACAGAAATTCAGTTCATCACATTATAGTATGTAGTAACTTCTCTTTTTTTGAACTGCTCTGGAAAATTTTATTTTACTTTATATTTTTTATTATGGTAAGAACATATAACATGATATCTATCTTCTTAACAGTTTATTTATGTATTTTGTGAAAAATTTTATTTATTCATGAGAGACATACAGAGAGAGAGGGGGGCAGACATATAGGCAGAGGGAGAAGCAGGCTCCATAAAGGGAAGCCCCACATGGGACTCTATCCTGGGTCTCCAGGATCACACCCTGGGCCGAAGGCGGCGCTAAACCACTGAGCCACTTGGGCTGCCCATCTTCTTAACAGTTTAAAAAACTACAGGCACAATGTTGTAGAGCAGCTCTCTAGAACTCACCCATATTGCATAACTAAAACTTTCTGCTTGGTGAATGGTAACTCCAAGTTTCTTTCCGTGAAGTCCCTGGTAACTACCATTCTTATGAATTTGCTATTTTATGTACTTCGTGTAAGTGGAATCATGCAGTATTTGTCTTTCTGTGTCTGGCTTGTTTCACTTAGCACAGTGTCATCCGAGGTCATCCATATTGTTGCACACAACAATTTCCAAGGCAGAATTTCCTCCTTTTAGAAGGCTGAACAATATTTCAATGTATGAACACACCACAGATATCTCTCTGAGATAGTGATTTCATTTCCTTCGGATATATACTCAGAAGTGGAATTGATGGATCACATGATAGTTTTATTTTTGAATTTTTTAATAGACTCCATACTGTTTTCCACAGTGGCTCTGCACCAATTTACATTCTCACCATAAGCACAGGGTTCCTTTGTCTCTGTATCCTTGCCAGGGCTTGATATCACTTGTCTTTTCGATAATAGTCATTCTAAGAGATGTGAGGTGATACATTGTTATACTTTTGATTTGCATTTCTCTGATGAGTAGTGATAGGGCTGAGTATCTTTTAATATATTTGTTGTTCATACGAATATCTTCTTTGGAAAAATATCTATTTAGGTCCTTTGCCCATTCTTTGATACAATTATTTGGACTTTTGCTTTATGTAATGGAAAAAAAAATTTGCAAACCACATATCTGGCTAATATCCAAAATAAATAAACCCCTTCAACTCAGTAGCAGAAAAATATTACAAATTAAAAATAGGCAAAGGATCTTGAGATTTCATATGAGTTTTAGGATAACTTTTTCTTTTTTCTTTTCTTTTTTTTTAATTTTTATTTATTTATGATAGTCACACAAAGAGAGAGAGAGAGGCAGAGACACAGGCAGAGGGAGAAGCAGGCTCCATGCACCGGGAGCCCGACGTGGGATTCGATTCGGGGTCTCCAGGATCGCGCCCTGGGCCAAAGGCAGGCGCCAAACCGCTGCGCCACCCAGGGATCCCAGGATAAATTTTTCTATTTAAAAAACAAAACAAAACAAAAAAACCCCAAGAACAACTCACTCAAAATTTATAGGGATTGCACTGAATCTGTAGCTCATTCTGGATAGTATTGATATTTTTACAGTGTTTTCTCATCCATAAACACGGAATGCCTTTCCAATTATTTATGTCCTTGTTTCAGCAATGTTTTATTATTCTCCATATATATATCTTTTACCACCTTCTTATGTTTATTCCTAAGTAACTTATTCTTTTTTATTCTATTTGTAAATATTATTTTTTTCTTAATTTCTGTTCAGATTATTCATTGCTAGTATATAGAAACACATCTCAATTTTGTGTCGAGTTTGTATCATACAATTTATTAAGTTTCTTTATTAGTTCTTACAGCTTGTGCATGTGTTGTGTGGGGAAGGTGGAAGATATTTGTTTTTTTATATATAAGATCCTGTCATCTGTTGCATCTTTTTTTCCAATGCCTTGTTTGGATGCCTTTTCTTTTCTCTCTCTCTTTCTCTCTTCTCTCTCTCTCTCTCTCTCTCTCTCTCTCTCTCTCTATATATATATATATATATATATATATATATATATATATATATGGAGATGTATATGGATATATATATATATGTGTATATATATATATATACACATATATATATATATAAAATTGCTTGGGCTAGAACTTCCCCATACTATGGTAAATAAAAATGGCAGACGTGGGTATCTTTCTCTTGTTTTTAGTCTTAAAGGAAAAACTTTGAGTCTTTCCTCATTGAATATATTAGCTTTTCATATATGAATTTTCAAATATCTCCTTCTATTTCTAGTTTGTCAACCTCTTCATCATGTAAGGGTATAGAATTTTGTCAGATGATTTTTTGTTTTGCATTAAATGAGATGATCGTGTGATTTTTTTTTGCCCCTTCAGTCTGTTAATTTGATGTATATATTAATTGATTTTCATATGTTGAACCATTCTTGGTTTCCACGAATAAATCTTACTTGGGCAATGGTATATAATCTTTTTAATATACTGCTGAATTTGGTTTGCTAGTATTTTATTGAGGATTTGTGATGATTAATTTTATGTGCCATGGTATGCCCAGATTAAATATTATTTCCGGGTATGTCTGGGAAGGTGAATTTCTGGATGATTTTAGAATTAAATCTGTGAGCTCCATAAAGTAGATTTCTCTCCACAGTGTGGGTCATTATCATCCAGTCTCTTGAGGATCTAATCAGAACAAAAAGTGGAGGAAGGATTCATTCCTCTCTTGCCTGCCTGTTTGAGGTGGAACATCAGTCTTCTTTTGCCCTCAGTGTGAGATTTATATTATTGGCTCCCCTGGTCTGTAGATTTTCATTTTTGGGCTTGAACCACATCCACTGGCTTTGCTCGGTTTCCAGCTTGCAGATAGCAGATCATGACAAGATCTTAAATGGATCCCACTTCTCTAGCTTGCAGGTCTCAGGTTCTATAATTGCATGAGCCAATTCCCATCCTAGTAGTTCTATCCTATTGGTTATGTTTTTCTGGAGAACCCTGACTAATATAAATTTTGGTACCAAGAGTGGTTCTAGAGGAACAGGATTTTAAGGATGAGTTTTCTGAATTGGTTTTGGGGTTAGTGGAATTACTTCTGCAACCTGATTAGGTTTAAAGATGCCTAGACTCTATTTTTAGTAATAAGGAGAGCAGTGATAGTCCATGGCATAATCAGCTGATAAAGTTATGTAAAATACCTGCATTGGATACTTCTAAGCAACCACTTAGAAGAATCAAGGAGCTGAGTAACTCTGTATATTTTGGGAAACTAATGATTATAATCATGTTGACCAGTCGCTCCTAGTGTCACTGGATAAAGTGATAAAAGAAAAAGATAAGCCCAAGGGGTTCAAATTTTGAGCTCAAGATCTGGGTTGCCACTCCACCAGACCAAGGCTATGCCCTATCAGGAAGACTATGGGACAATGGCAAGCAAAAATGCTACAAAGTATCTTATTGTTTTGAATGTGGTTTTTTCTTGATTGGACATTCTGTAGGTCTTTGAGTGTTTCTCAGAGCACTTATAAAGTAATTTTATTTTATTTTATTTTTTTAAATTTTGTTTTTATTTATTCATGAGAGACACACACAGAGAGAGAGGCAGAGACACAGGCAAAGGGAGAAGCAGGCTCCAATGCAGGGAGCCTGACGTGGGACTTGATCCAGGGTCTCCAGGATCATGCCCTGGGCTGAAGGTGGTGCTAAACCACTGAGCCACCTGGGCTCAGAAAGGGAGACAGAACATCAAGACTCCTAACTCTGGGAAACGAACTAGGGATGGTGGAAGGGGAGGAGGGCGGGAGGTGGGGGTGAATGGGTTACAGGCACTGAGGGGGGCACTTGACAGGATGAGCACTGGGTGTTATTCTGTATGTTGGCAAATTGAACACCAATAAAAAATAAATTTATTATTAAAAAAATAAAGTAGTTTTAGCTAGTCGTTAATCATTGTTTTCAATATTTTTATGAGGGAAACAAGGGCCTGGAACTTCCTAGTCTGCCATTTTGTTGACATCACTCCAACTCTCTCCAATTTTTTGTGATGTATATATATATATTTTTATCTGTGACCAAAATACTTTTTAAATATTTGCTTCCTCTACCTTATGTTATAAGTATTTTTATGGTTGTAGAAGGACAACCTTGTTAACTTGCTAGATGACTTGGCAATCTAGCTCAGGTCAAATGATCCCAGCGATTCCTATTCTCTCTATAAACATATTAATCTCAAGGAAATCAAGAGTCCTTTCCTGTTGTGCAATCTATAGTTGTTCAGTTATGCTTAGCCCAAGCTCATCTTTCTTTGTTTTGACCAGTCTGTGGCACCATGTGTTATCCTTAGTTTTCTTGTGCCTTGTTTCATGAGTCATTTGTGGTGTTTGTCTTATTGAATTATTAGCCAATTTTTTCCCATTATGGGACATAAACTAATCTTTCCCAATTGATGGCCTTTTGGAAGTGAAGCAAATTCTGTCCAGCAACTTTGGGGTGAGAGGCATCTTCTTTTGAGGGAACAATGATGGCACATTCAGCCTAAATAGGATAGTCAGTGATAAAATGATAATGGGAATTATGTCTGAGGGCTACAAAATCCTGGTGCAGAAGATCTATTGAAAATATAAATTAAGATAATAAGTATGCTTCAAAATCTTAGCTCTTGAGGCAGTTGGAAGAATCAATTACTACCAGTTCCACATAGAGACAAATCAGTCTTTACAGAAACAATTATGTCTCAAGGGGAGGAAATACGGCAAAACCGACCTTTGAAATTTATTTTAAGCCCTCACTTGAGAATGAAAAAAAAATGGGGAGCAAGAATAATGTGAAGATGAGGCTTCTTCTGATGTGGCTGCCTCAGAAAAATAAGTGGCTCTTTTTCTGGAAAAAGAGGTTGAGAAAAATATATTGTGGGCTACCAAACTATATCTATCTATATCTATATCATCTATATCTATATATATATCTATACCATCTATATCTATATCTATATCTATATCTATATCTATATCTATATAATCTATATCTATATCTATATCTATCTATCTATATAAAGCCCTGAGATAAATGATTCTGTAAGAATTATGGAAAACTGTGACTCAGAGGTACTTGGAGATGCTTTCACTTTTGCATTTAGAATTATTCATTCTCATTCTCCAATATCCACCCTCAGTATTTTATGGGCCACTGAACATCCTAAAAGGACTGAAAAGATAAGGCTGAAGTTCTTGTTTGAACACCTGCATCTTTGTCTAAAAATGATTCTGATATGAAATCTTTTCCTTCATTTACTTCATTGAATATAATTCTACTAATTAGGAGTTATTCTATAAATTATTGTTCCATTAATTGAGATCTATTTTTCACTATATTCATAGTTACATAAAATTTTATTATTATCTTGTTATCCTGAAAATTCCAGCATGCATCCTTTACTTATTAATGATGTCCAATATAAATAGTTGCTTTACCTCTTCCTAGACATTGTGATAAACGTAGGGCTTCCCAACTCCATTTATCCCCCTTTTGGTTTAATTGCTACACTTACAGTGTACTTTTTTTAAGCTTTTATTTATTTTAGAGAGAGAGTGAGTAGGGGGAGGGACAGAGGGAGAGAGAGAGAGACAGAATTTCAAACAAGCTCCATGCTCTGCTCAGCACAGAATCCAACTTGGGGCTCAAACTCATGACCCTGAGATCATGACCTGAACTAAAATTATGAGTTGGATGCTCAACCAACCGAGACACCCAAGTGCCCCCACTTATAGTGTTAAGCCATAGACATTAATATTATGGTTTGTATAATCACTGTTTCTACTTATACCCACTTTTACCTATTTCATTGACCTTTATCCTGAATATTCAAGAATCCATTTGGAATAATTTTCTTATACCTAAAGAACATAGTATAGTTTATATCCTTAGTGCACACCTAAGGTAATAAATTCTTTTTTTCTCAATCTTTAATTACCTTTATTTCATCTATGAAATATGATCTATATACCTATATGATTTTTATATATTTAGGATGTCTCCTCTGGGAATAGAATTTTAGCATGGCAGTTGTCTTTCAGTAAGTATATGGCTTTCATGTCTTCTTTGTCTTTTTATAGTTAGCTGCCAATTGCTCATTTGAATGCAAATTCTATTTTTCTCTGACTGCCTTTCAACTTTTTACCTGTCTTTGGTTTTCAGCAATTTACATGATACACATACTGTGTTTTCACTTTGCCCACCTTCCTGGGGTTCATAAGGTTTTGTAGATGTGTAATTTGATGTCTTCTTTTAGCCCTGGAACATTTATAGACCTTATCTCTTTCACTCTAAATTATAGGTAAACTGATTTTAAAAAGCAAATTTTGAAGTCATCGACTACTAAGAGACATTACCTTAGCAAATTCATTACTCTCTATACACATTTTTTTACATGCTTTTCCTGAAAGAGTTCACTGATGGTTTGTATATACAAGTTTAGTTTAAAGCATACTGTGTGTGAATGAGATGAGAGCAATGCAACTACAGAAACCTTTTAGGTGTGCCTTTTAAAAAAATATTTTATTTATTTATTCATGAGAGATACAAAGAGAGAGGCAGAGACACAGGCAGAGGAACAAGCAGGCTCCCTGTGGGAAGCCTGCTGTGGGACTCAATCCTAGGACCCCCCAGATCACAACTTCCGCCAAAGCCAGATGCTCAACCAGTGAGCCACCAAGGTGTGCTTTGTTAAAAATTACTCAAAGTGGAGTTCAGCCTCTGTAGGGAAGAGTGTTGTAATTTTGAACGTGCCTTCCCAAGAGCACCATGTAGAAATCATCAGCATATATGCCACAAATTTCCCATCATGGATGTAGATTGAAGTTTTTATTAAAGACAGTAACAGAACTTGAATACAGTGCAAAAGGAGCAACAATATAAAGGCAATAGCCACATATTGGAGGAAACTAAAAATAAAGGAGACCAATATTCTTTAGGATTGCTAGAATCTACTAGAGGAAAACTCCCTTCTATTAATCTTTTTTTTCACATTCCAAAGAATAATTAGTATAAAAATATCACTTCTCATGAACAGCTATTATGATATTTGATTCTTGAAAGTTCTTTTTCTTATATGTTGCTTTCTGAAAGATACATCAAGGGGAGAAAAATGTAAATCTGCATGTATAAGCAGCTCTATTTCCAACAAAAGCAGTATTCTTACAACTTGGTTTAATCTGATTTATTGTTCTGGGTTAGTATAGCGTAATGATTATGCTAATAATCTCTAGACTAAGACTATTAAGGCTTAAATCTTGTTTCTAATTCTTACTAGTTACATAATCTTGGAAAGACTTCTCATTCTATCTGGACCTCAGTTTCTTTTTTTTGTTTGTTTTTTTTTTTAAGATTTTTAATTTATTTAATCATGAGAGACACACAGAGAGAGGAGAGAGAGAGAGAGAGAGAGAGAGGCAGAGACACAGAGGGAGAAGCAGGCACCATACAGGGAGCCTGACGTGGGACTCCATCCCGGGTCTCCAGTGTCACGCCGGCTGAAGGCTGCGCTAAACCGCTGAGCCACCGGGGCTGTCCATGGGCCTTAGTTTCTTTATTAATAAGACAACAGCAATGATAGTACTATTTCATAGATTTATTGGGGGCAGTACATGCTTTAATATATGTGATCACTTAAATATTTCTAGGAACATTAGAAGCAACCAATAAACAATAAGTATTTTTTTAGGTGTCAATAATGACCAGACTCCTTTTAGTTTATGTGTCTTATATGATTTCTGCCCCTCCCCCCATATATTTGCTAAGGTCTGAAAATGTTATATATTAGTGCACACTTCTATATGTAAGTATATTTAAATTTAAAAAATCATAAACATTTCAAGTCCATTTTTAAATATTTTCAGTTTGATTGAAATCTCTACTTATATTGAGTTGAGAATGCTTGAAAGTACACAAGATATTTAAAAATCTATTTGTAATTATCTTCACTATAGGAAAATATGGTAATGAATATCATGCTATACATTTCCCATTCTTCCTTGCCATTTGTCTTGATAAGACTGGAGCTCAGTGCTTCAGAACAATTTCCTTGCTGCCAAGGTTTTAATTTTCAGCAGAAATAAAAAAATCAGTTTTCTTCAGAGAAAGACCAGTTACCTTGAGAAACAAAAAGTACATGCATGAAGATAACTTCATCACCATGTTTGCTCACTATTTTATAATTTTTGCATTATTTTCAATTATGCTCCCTAATTTCAAGAGTTATATGAGACTTTCTTCTAATAAGTATGCCATAGTTATCTAACTTTGATCTTATATTTATTCATTGCATATACACATCTAGATTTAAAGAGTTTATTTTTATTTTATTTTATTTTTTTGATTTAAAGAGTTTATATGTGATGCCCAGATTCCCATTGCAATCCAATACATACCTCTGCTTTGCTAGATCACTTTGCAATATGTAGTACCATTAAGCTTAATGGTTTCCTTTGTCATCAGAACCCCTTCTAGACAACGAACTGAAATTCATAAAATTTGCAAAGGAAAATATATTTTAAGATTATTATCATTTTCAAACAGTGTTGCAAATAAAATAGAAATCTAACATTTCTTCAATACAACTTATCCATTCATTTTTTATTATTAACTAAGGAATGAATTGTAAATTGTTGCTGGCAAGTAACTGATATTAAAGTATGAACTTTTACTTGCGGCACATATTTATGGGTTAATGACTTTTGCTTTGATAATTGTAAGTTTCTACATCTGATTGATGCATTCTAAGCAGTTAGTAAACCTGACAGGTCATAATAACCTAAGCTGTATTTGAAGCAAACACCTTTGACATAGCACACATCCAGTCAGTCACAAGGTACTATTTATTCTATCACTACACTGCTTCATATATCTGTTCCCTTCTTCACAGTACCAGAATCTTTTCCTATTGAAATTTTCATTATTTTGTATTGAGCTATTCTACACTGTCTCTGTCTCTACCTCTGGTTCTTACTTGCCACTATTTTCTTCAAAATGCCTCTGGAATTAACACCGCTAGTGCCCAATTTGAGTTATGCCACCTTTTCAACCATCTGGAGAGACTATCAATTGTTTATATGCTACAATTCAAACTCATTCAAATGAAAAATCTACAAAATAGAATAATTTTTCTTCACAGAAGCATTTCAAATTATCTTCAAGTATGAAACCTTTGACCCACATCATCACATTGATGTACTTTGTTTTATTTTGAAGGTTCTGGCACTCCAGATGGCACGAACTTGAATTAAAAAAATAATAATGAAAACAAGAGTGAATGGAATGTTCCTAGTGCAAATTTACTTTAGTTTGGATGGTTTTTTCAAATTGTTTATGTGTCTACATACTCTTTAATATTTCCATTTTCCATATTAACAGGCTATTGCTTGCTTTCATATCAATAATTGTTTCCATACTTGCAGATTACTGCATGTCTTTCTATTTCTTTGTGTGAATTTATATATGTGTATGTGTTTATATGTATGCATATATACTCCATCTTTATTTTTTTAAATAAGCTTGATAATTTCATACATCAAATGTGTCTGAGAGTGTTCACTATGTATTAACCCAAACCCATTCTTAAGTATCTGTCATTTTGAAAAGCCTACTGTATATATATATATATATATATATATATATATATATATATATACCATAGGTACAAGCATGCATATGATTTTATTATTAGGTTGTTTTTTCTTACATTGATATATTTATTTTATACTAGTACTATAATGTTACTTATAGTTTAATAGCTTTATAGACTCTTTTGATACCTGACAAGGCTAGATCCCTATCTCTCTTGTCAATATATTTTAATCTGCAATGTGTTAATCTTATATATTTTTACTTCTATGTATAATTTTTATTATCTTATTTATGACGAAAATATGCTTGCATTGGAATCACACAAATATTAGATGAATTTAGAAGACTGTAATCATCATCACAGTATATTAATCTTACTACCAAGGTACATTTAATATATACTAAATTCATTAATGTCCTTCTTTATGCTTTTTAATGAAATAATCTTTTTCATATAAGCCATATAAATTAATAGTTATATGAATTTACTTCATCAAAAATATTCATTAAGTACCTATAAGGTGTTAACATAGTATTCAAAAGCAAGGGATAAAATGTAGACCAAATATAGACATGAGCTATGTTCTAATGCAGCTAACAATCTAGTGGGAAAGACAGACATTGAATAAATAACCAGGCAGATATACACGTAAGACTATGAAAGCTACTGTAAATGGTGGTACATAGATACTATAATAGAGAAAGCTTGCTTAATTATAAAATTGTAAAAGAAAATTTATTATTCTGGGACAATTGATTATTCTTGGTTTTAGTTATCCCCCTCCAAAAAAAAAAAAAACAGTTTAAGTAAAGATGCGTAGGGTAAAAGGAATAATTTATGAGTATACTCTAGCCAGAGGGATCATGGATAAAGTTACAACTCATATAAATCTGCCCAGAGAAGTCCTGATTCATGTTTGTTGTCCTAGAGTAATTATTAACTCCATTTTTAAAATAATTGTTGTCTTTTGTTTTTAAATTATTCTATCATTATGATGGTAACTTTAATCATAAGTCATTTAATGAACTAAAAGACAGTAACTGTAGCTAGAGCCTAGAGAGTGAGAAAATATGTGTTACTAGCTGGGGTAGAGATTATAATTGCTTTAGATGTAATTATGCTTTTTAAATAAATTTCTTTGCTATGTGTTTTGAGTTGTTTTTCTCTGATTTATAAGTCTAATTATCTTACTTTCTATATTTGATGAAATTTTTCACATTTCTGGTCTGCTAATAGTATGGTGACATAGATTTATTCTTTTCAAAGCTATATATTTTTTTAATGTAATGACATACTGAGTTTGAGCAATTTGTAGGCTCAGTCCACTATCCTGATCATTTTGCTTTATTTTTTGATGAATACCTACCCATCATCTTTTCTTTCCTCTGTGAAATTCTCTTTTTTTAAAAATATTTTATTTATTTATGAGAGACACACACACAGAAAGAGAGAGGCTGAGACACAGGCAGAGGGAGAAGCAGGCTGTATTCAGGGAGCCCAATGCGGGACTAAATCCTGGGTCTCCAGGATCACACCTTGGGCCGAAGGCAGCGCTAAACTGCTGAGCCACCGGGGCTGCCCAAAATTCTCTTTTTCAAATTACTTGACTTGATGCCCTTATAGTTCATTTTTAACTGCCATGACAAATAAATTATATAACTCTTTTCACTTTTTATTACATTTCGTAATTGGTGAATCTAATGTCATTACAATATGAGGAAATATAGAATGCTACTATTATTTTCCATATTTATTAAAATACCCAACTATTCACTGACATCTTTGATAAGATCATTTGGGCCTTTGCTATTGATAATTCCACACATCACTGAATTAATAAAATACTCATATAATTGAAATATAATATAAGAAAATACCTTCAGGAAATTCTTGCAACAAGTTTAAAGAACTTTAAAAATTACAATCTAGTAATGTAAAACAAATTAATGAGATAGCTCTAAAAAACACTTACCCTTAGCTGTCATAATTGCAGCTAGTACCAGAAAAATAAAATAAAGGAAGGCAAATATCACTGCCACAAGGCACCATGGAGACTCTGTCCAAAGAGAGAGAAGTGAGCTACTATGATGATTGATGGAAACAAGATTCTGTATTTGGGATTAGAAATAATTTTGGACAAGAATATTCAACTCACTTGAATTGGGCTGAAATCTAAGCTTATGAGAGCATCTAATTTTGGAAAAATATGCCCTAGCCTGAGAGGGGAACTCCCAAACTTATTTTGCAGATTTAGATAGAGCCAGAGAATATATGAATATTTTTATATAGGAACAGGTTATGGACTAGCAAGTTGCCCTATTAAAGAAATATTTTGAAAACTACAAATGAGTGCTTCAGAAATCTTACTGAGGATTTTATTCATCACCCAGTCCAATTTAAAAAAAAATTACTTATTTTTCTTTGAGGTAGAGCTAGGTTAAGGATAAAACTTGTGTACTAGCTGTTGGCCCAAACTGATATTCTGTGACAGTTTTGATTCAAGTCTATTTATCATGAGATACTGCAGACGCTACATTTTGTTTATAGAAATACTATAAAAGGGACAGTTTGCAAGAGTAAAATATCAAACCAAGAAGGTATATGTGAAATATTTTTAAAAAGTTATTTATTCTATGGCTGTGGTACATCATTCTAAGCCATGTGGCTGTAAGTGGTTCGTTGTCGTTGGCTCTTAATGTGGCACTTCAGGCCACCATGACGACTTAAAAGGTGTCAATATGAGAAGTGGACTCCAACTCAGAAATTTGTCTAGGAATATTTGTTTTTATGATTAATTCATTAAAATATTCAAGCAAACAAGAGGAATCTAGAATTTTAAAGTCCTTTTTTACCATTTGTCTTCAAATTCCTAGTTGTTTTCCTCTTCTTGATATTTGAAGAGCTATGAAATTTGACTTCTGAATAAGTTATATTTTCATCACAAAACTCTAGAAAATATATAAGAAAATGCATAACAACTATATATATAATTAACATATGTATGTATATATATATATATGATACATAAACATACTATTGAAAAGCCTGCTAAACATTATAAAAAAAATTGTCCCATTTGTGCTTATGAGAAAGTTTTAAAATTGGCTCAATCATGTAGTGGCTTTGTGAAATATGACAATTTCTTTTTCTTTTTTAATTCTTAGTTTCTTTCTTTTTTTTAAGATTTTATTTATTTATTGTCGGAGAGAGAGAAAGAGAGCACAAACTGGGGTTTCTGTATAATATAAAGATAACAATACTATTCATTCATAGATATATTGTGGAGATTAATTAAATGTATATAAAGTCAATAGCATGGTGTTAGAAACAATCATATAATAGGTCTTATTATTGTAGAAGTAGTAACAGTGATTGTAAGAATATCCTGGGCAGTAGCATCAAGAGGAACACTGGTTGCAGAAACAAGACTAGAAATATAAAACTTAATTTAAATGTCTATCTTGCCCCTTCTTGTGGTTGAACTTAATCTTAATGAAAAAAAGCATGAAAAAAAATCATCTAATTCTCATTAGTAGATAAATTCTCTTAGTAATATATGATATGTACTCCTTCAGTACAAGTGAAGTAGAACTCAGCCACCAAGTCAGTAACATTTTTCTGAATGATATTAACTCTCACCCTATTGTAAATATTTACTTATCATATGATGATCATCTGAATTTAAATCATCTTCAATGGGAAAATCTTAAATTGATTCATACAGAGAAAAGATTTTCAACTCCTCTGAAAGTATCTGGCTATGAACTTTGTTGTTTATAATATCATTTTCTCATTAAGTAAAGGGATTACTTAGTAATAATGGCAATATCTGATTTTACCTGTATTTATTTCATTAAATTCCACTGGCGAAGGATGAAGATCAAGACAGGGACTGGACATTGCCGATGTGTCTGGTTCCATAGTTTAGATCAGATTGCATGGGTCAGATGAGCAGAGGGTTAGAATGAGACAGAATCCAGAAAACAGATCTCAATATTGCATCATCAGGCAGGATGTATGCTCTAGCTTTAATACACAAACTTTTTCCACTTAAGAAAATAAAAGGCAATGTAATCTAGTCCCTATAAGTTAAATTTGTTATTCTTCTATGCATAATGAAGCACATTTTTATTCTCAAAGATAATGTTTGTTATAGTTACCCATAATAATTTCTTCTCTGCCATATTTTTCAAAAAGAATGAATAAACAATAAAGAATAAAACATTTATTAATATAAGTGTAAATAAGTGATATGTTGTATTTGAGTAAGATTATAGCAGATATTAATTTTTGGAAATACCTTTTTTATAATTATAAGTATCGATGCTTATTATAAATAGTGAAAACAATATTAGAATATATCTTATAGAAAATGAAAATGATATACAACCTGTTTCCTCAATGTAATCACTATTAACATGATTATTCATAACTTTCTAATTTTTCAAGTGACCAATGAATGTTTTATTTTAAAAAATAAATGGAATAATTTAACTGCCAATATATTAAATAATTAAATAAATTATAACATATTCCTACAGAAAAGCTTATCCAGTCATTAAATATAAATTAGAGAATTATTTAAATATTGATATGGATAGTATTCCATAATATATTAAATGGTAAAAAGCCACAAAGTATTTCCTAACATAATTTTATCTTATATTTTGTAGAAAAATAAATGTTGTTATGCATGTGTTCCTAATACAATACTATGTGCCTAACTTGATAATTTAAGATTGTAATTTAACAATATTTAAGTGACTAACTGTGTAAATTTTTAGTTTACATGTGTGGTTTTTCATTTTTGGAAAGAATAAAGTGTTTTATTTTTATCTAATGTATGCTCTGATATATTCACACCACAGTGACCACAGGGGCCCCTGTCCTCATCTTTCATCAGTAGATTTAAACTTCATAGCAAAAGTATATAATTTGGGAGACCATAGACTGTTCTTGGGTCTTATATTGTTTTGGAAGAGTGTAAAGATAATGATTAATTTCAGACATTGATAATTTGAGTACACATGCATTAAATTCTAGAGTAAATGCTGACAGATGGAAAATACAACTTCAAAAATTAGGGAAGAAAACATAGATTGAGAAAAATAAATAAATATAGAAGAAGCTAGGAAGGAGGGGGAAAAGCCCAAAAATAAGTAGGTCAAAAGAAAGCACAAGATTATAATATTGTTAAAAAGGGAGATGCCTAGGGATTAAGCATCTCCCTTTGGCTTAAGTCATGATCCCAGGGTCCTGGTTTCAAGCCCCGCATTTGGCTGCCTGCTCAGCAGGGGAATCTGGGTCTCCCTCTGCCCCAGCTTGTGTGCTTTCTCTCTCACTCACTGTCTCTCTCAAATAAATAAAAATCTTTAAACAAATAATCAATAAATGTGGACCCTGTAAATGCTCCAGTAAAAAAAACTTATCATTGCTTTTAAAAAAATGTGATATGCTATTTTCAAAAGATACATTTCATAGATAAGTATGAAATGTTTGGAAATAAGAGATGAAAATATGTATGATGCACACAAATTAAATATATCATAGCCTCTAATATCTGACAAAATAAATTGTACAAAATGTAGTATTTAAGGTAGTTTTCTTAGTAATAAAAGTTTTAATTTGATAGTGATATATCACAATTTTAATATAATCTTTTTTTAAAGATATATTATTTATTTTAGAGGGAGCACACAAACAGTGAGAGGAAAGGGACAGAGAAAGAAAGAGAGAGAGAGAATTTCAAGCAGACACCCCACTGAGCATAGTAGTCAGACAGTGCTGGATCTCATGACCCTGAGATCACGACCTGAGCTGAGACCAAGAATTGGACACAACCAACTGAGCAACCCAGGTGCCCCTAATATAATCTTTTAATATAATTTCAAAATACAGCAAAGATAAATGACATGTATATGCAGAAGGAACAATAAACATCATGCAATTATCTGAGGAAATTTTTATTTTACTTCAAGCAGATTAAAAAAATCAGATTTGGACAATCCAAAGAAGGTTCAAACAATAGGATTTCCTTTATTGAATGAAGATGCCAATTTCAGGTTTTGTTTGAAAAATACGTTTTCCTCCCTCATGGTTGGGAAACCTACCTGGGTATTGAGTTCTATCTTGATTCATTTTCTGTTCACAAAGCACATGCAACATTCACTTTCTTTTTATTTCCATTTTTGCTATTGAAAATTCAGCAGGTAGGATACATGTTGTTTATTTGTAATAATTGCCTTTTCTTAGTGCTGCTTTTGGGAATTTATCTGTCCATGGTGTTCTTTAGTTTCTACTATAATATATATATATATATATATATATATATAGTGAAATTATTTTCTTCTTTTATCCTGATTAATTGTTAATTAGACTTCATAAATATGTGGGTTGGTATCTCATTATCAGTCTATTGAAAAAGTCTTTGCTATTAATTTCACAGAGAACAGATCTTCTTTTGCTTTTCAGTCTGAAATGCTACCTTTAGGTATCTATCAACGTTGCTTCATATTTGTTATTTTCTTTTTGTCTCTATATGCTATACTCTGAACAGTAGCTTAAGAAATGTCTTCCAATTCATTAATTTTCTCTTCATCTGTGCCAAAGTAGATGGTAAGCCTATCAAATATCTTATTTTGCTGGGTTTTTTTCTTTTTTGGAAATACTACTTAGTACCTTTTCAAACCTATTTGATCATTTTTAAAGTTCCTTGTTCGCTAAACACATTTCTAAATTTGCCCTATATTTCTTAAACATAGTAAATACAGTTAAGATAAAAAAAACATAAATTATATTTATTATAGGAGAGGGAGGCAAGATGGCAGAAGAATAGGGGTCCTCATTTCATCTGGTCCCTCAAATTTAACTAGATGATTATCAGACCATCCTGAACACCTATCAATTCAACCCGAGATGTAAGGAAAGAAGGCTAGAACTCTACGAATGGAAAAGTGACCATTTCTTGTAAGGTAGGAGTGTGGAGAAGGAAATGAAGGGAATATATTAGATGATAAATGGCGGGAAGGAGGGAACCTTTGTCAGTTAGCTGCAGGAAAGTGACAAAACCCTGGGGCTCAAACCCTGTAGAAACCTGCTCCTGTGAGGGACTTCCCTGCCTGAAAGGCATTCAATGGTAAAGGGGGCAGAAATGCAGAAGGAACAGTGAGGTCTCAATATTCCCAGAGGCACAGAAAGAACAGGGGTTCCTGAGTCAGCAGAGTTCCCAAGCATTGCAGTGGGGAAATGAGTTTAGGTCAAGGAGGCCCAGAGGATGTTCAACTTCTTGTGCCATAAACTGCAGACTGAAGTCAGATCACATGACTGCTCTCCATGCTGGGTCTCTGCAAAGGATTGGAATGCAGCAATCCTCTGCTTTCATCTGGGAGAGGCAGAGCAGATGTGCATTCGACCAGATGAACACCCTCTGTGCCAGGATCCTGCCACAGACAGAACCTGGGAGACACTGGATACACATGTGGGTGCAAGTCCTCCCTGCTAGCACCCTGCAAATTGCACAGATAAGTGTCCCCCACATGCCCCAGGGGATTCTTAGTGAGTGGGCACAATAAGAATCTACAGTTTGGAACACTCTGCTCTAGGGCTGGAGATCTGGGCGGGGCCATCTTCTTTTTCTCCCTTGTATCCTCAGGAGAGGTGCTGAAGGGCTCCAAGGAACAAAGACTCACACAACAAAATTTACATTGAGCCTGGCCCCCTGGCAAGGGGCAATGCAACTCAACCCGAACACAGACACCCGAGAATCAATGCCAGCAGCCCCCACCCCCTTCCTGAGGAAGATCAACTGGAAGAACAGGGGAACAGCAAGTTTAGTGACCAAGCAGCACTGGAAAAGCTCCAGGACTGGGGGAAAATAGTATATAGACTCCAGGTTTCTCTATTATAATCCGCTTATCTTTCAGGTTAAAATTTTCCAATGTTCTTTGTTTTTTTTCCAGTCTCAACTATAATATTTTATAAATGCTTCATTTTTAAGTTTTTTCTTTTTTAACTTTCATATTTTACAATTACATGTTATAGATATATTCTTCACTTTTGGCTTCCTTTCACTGTATTCAATTTTATTTTTATTGCTTTTTTCTTTTTTCCCCTAATTTTGGATTTTAGAATCTTTTAATATACAGACCAAAATACACTCAGAATCAAGTGAATTATCATTTTGGTCCACTCTGAGAGACTACATCCTCTCCCCACCACCATTTCCAGTCCCTCTTTTTAAGTTCTTTTTCTTTTTTCTTTTTTTTTCCTTTTATTTTCTGGTCCCTCATCTTTTTGGAATTGTCTGGTGTGTATTTTGCTTGGGTCATGGTTGGTATTTTTGATTGCTCACTCATACACCCATTCTGCACTGGACAAAATGACTAGAAGGAGGAATTCAGCACAAAAGAACCAGAGGTAATACTATCTGCCACATATCTAATGGATATGGATTTACGTAAAATATCAGAGATATAATTCAGGATTACAATGATAAAGTTACTAGTTGGACTTCAAAATAGCATGAAAGACTCTAGAAATCTCTTAGTGCAGAAATGAGACCTAATCAGGCAGAAATTAAAAATACGCTGAGATGCAGTCCTCATTTACTGAAAATATGCAAGAAGGTATAACAATTTGAATATTTATTTGAAAGATAAGCTCCCTAATGTGGGAGCAGCCAGTTATATCAACCAATTAATAACTAAAGTAAAGAAACACATAGATTGTAGGAGATTTCAATTCTCCACTCTGAGCAAAGGAAAAAATGATTTCTGAAATAATAGGTAAAATAGCCCTGGTTTGCTGAATATATGGAAAGAAGCAATTCATTCTTAACAATAAGTAACAAAAACTCTATACTTAGGTGGAAGCTTTCAATATAATTTAAAACTAAAGACTTTGCAAATAGTGCTAAGGACTTGTAAATCCACAGTTATCATGAAACAGAGCCTATATGGGATGCACAAGTGAAGCAACAGTGTCAGAAAATAAAGAGGAATTAGAACATCACTATTTCAGGGATTGTTTTTAAATATATATTATGTGGACCAAGAGGAGGTGAGAAAGAAAGGTGTGTTGTGGTCTCCTTCAACAGAAAATAATAGTATTACCTTAGCCAGAGGTTACAAGTTCAGCATGCCGTGCTAGTCTCTGGATCAGAAAGAGTCCCATATCTTGTGCCACTCTATGATGGCCCTATGTTGTGTTCAGTATGAAGATGGATCCAGGCAGTGATAGTAGCAATCATATAGTAGCAAATTCAATCAACAGCTTGATTCTGATCATTCCTCTCAGAAAATGTGATCATCTACATGAGAGACACAGTTAAATCAGTAGTTGTAGATTCTTTCTACAGGTTACAGCTCAGAGATAAGAGTATCTTAAGGCCCCCTGGGAGTAGGTTTTCAAATCTAGACCACACATGGGGGCCACTGGAAATAATCCATTCATGAGTCAATAAAAGCATAAGATTCATCCATAAGAAGAAATGAATAGCAGAATTGCTACAGCAATGAGAATGGCTTTGAATTCTGCCAACTGAGTGTAGTGGCCATGTCAGCTTTCAGTTCTACATAGTAGCACTGTGCCAAAATAGGCACATCAGTATCAGATTCCAAATAACTAAGGCATCAATGAGCCAGACCTAGTATTGGAGGGACCTCTGTGACTCAAGAAACCCACTGAGTTCATCACTTTTTCTCAGGTAATGAAGCTGGGATTAAAGTTTCCACCAAAGGGATAGCTGTAACTTTTTTGATTAAAAAGAAGACATGATAGGCACACAGTGAGAGAGAGAAAGAGGCAGAGACACAGGCAGAGGGAGAAGCAGGCTCCATGCACCAGGAGCCCGACATGGGATTCAATCCCGGGTCTTCAGGATCACGCCCTTGGCCAAAGGCAGACGCTAAACCACTGCGCCACCCAGGGACTGCTGGGGATTTACCCCAAAGATTCAGATGCAATGAAACGCCGGGACACCTGCACCCCGATGTTTCTATCAGCAATGTCCACAATAGCCAAACTGTGGAAGGAGCCTCGGTGTCCATCGAAAGATGAATGGATAAAGAAGATGTGGTTTATGTATACAATGGAATGTTACTCAGCCATTAGAAACGACAAATACCCACCATTTGCTTCAACGTGGATGGAACTGGAGGGTATTATGCTGAGTGAAATAAGTCAATCGGAGAAGGACAAACAGTGTATGTTCTCATTCATTTGGGGAATATAAATAATAGTGAAAGGGAATATAAAGGAAGGGAAAAGAAATGTTGGGAAATATCAGGAAGGGAGACAGAAGATAAAGACTCCTAACTCTGGGAAACGAACTAGGGGTGGTGGAAGGGGAGGAGGGCGGGTGTTGGAGGGGAATGGGTGACGGGCACTGAGGTGGACACTTGACGGGATGAGCACTGGGTGTTTTTCTGTATGTTGGTAAATTGAACACCAATAAAAATTAATTAAAAAAAATAAAAAGAAGACATGCTGGAATAAAGCTACCTTATAAGATTGTCTAAAACAAACAAACAAACAAACAAACAAACAAAATGTGTGAGCATGGCTTATGGTGATCCCATGTGTGCTAAATGTGTTCATGACAGGATTGACCATGCTTTGTTTCCTGAGGAGCAGAAAATCATTGTCAAAGTGTTGATGGCACAAGCACAGAGTCAGAAAACTAAATTTAAAAAAAATGAAGTATTGTTGAGTAGCAAAAAAATCCAAAGGCAAAAAAAAAGTATAAAATATGTAAGTAGAGGATCCTTGGGTAGTGCAGTTTGTTAAGCATACAACTCTTGGTTTTGGCTCAGGTCAAGATCTCAGGGTCATGAGATCCAGCCCAGTGTGGAGTTCTGTGCTTAGTGCATGGAGACTGCCTGAGAGTCTCTTTCCTTCTCCCTTTGCCCCTCCTGCCTGTGTTTTTTTTTTTTTTCTCTCTCTCTCAGAATAAATAAATAAATCTTCAAAAATATGTAAGTAAAATAATACAAAAACTCACATATCTATGCATAATCACAGCAAACATGTACTTATTATGGGTTTTTGGATGTATAAAAAGTTTGAATATTCCAAATTTCAATCAAACCTCATTTAAAATCAGTGACTTTAGGAGGGCCAGGGTGGTTCTGGTAGTTAAGCCTCTGACTCTGATTCAGATCATGCTCTCAGGGTTGTGAGATGGAATCTTGTGTTGGGCTCTGTGCCCAGTGGGGAGTCTGCTTGAGATTCTCTTTCTCCCCTCTTCTGTTCCTCTCCCCATTCATACTCTGTCTCAAATAAATAGATAAATCTTTAAAAAATAAAAATAAAATAAAATCAGTGGCTTTAGTTTAATAGACACATTAGCAAATGCCCTTCCTCTCCACACACAAAAATTTTCATGGAATTCTTTAACACAGAACCCAAATAGAATATTCTTTTTGCTTATAAATTATTGCTTATTAAATAATATCTAATAAGGTTCTCTTTGCTAGTCAACCATGTTACCATGACATCAAATCTTATGGAGAAAAAGTATAGCTTAGTTTCAGCTGATGGAGTTTGGTGGGATTCATAGTGAAAACGCAGTATTAACAAGATCTTGTAGGTGGGGACTTCAGGGCCAATTCAATATTCTGCTCTTGTTGCTTCTACATATGAAAGTATAGTAGGAATTGATGTATTTTATGCTTGTACTTCTCCATTCCATCAGTGCCAGACGGATTCTCTTGATCAGAAGAGTCCAATGTAGAGCTGTTTTAGATGGTCAAACTCCCTGGCATTTACCACTAGTATACATGTGTGTGTGTGTAGGGGGGTGTGAATCAGGATTTATAGAAAATGTCTTTACTCATAAACATCCAAAGCATTCACCATAGAAATGATGTTCTTTTGATTGGTGAACATCAGAAGCCTTGACCTCTGTATGGCTGTAGTGTTATCATATCTCTGCCAGCATTGGAGGACTGAAAGAGGTAATAATAAGCCCGCACAAAATTTAAAATTTGCTCTCCAAGTAAAGCTTCTTGGGGCAACATAGGTTGGTTCAGAATATTTAATTTCTCCAGAAGTCAAAGAAACATTGCTCTTTCTTCACTTCTACATCCATGTCCAACAAAGAAATCCAACACCTCCTGGGTTAGAGAAAGCATTAGGCATTCTACTTGATGGATTAACCTGCAAATCAACATACTTTGAGTATTGTTGGAAGTAATCTAGCCAGCTGTAACATGCTAACTTTGTGGCCTCATGATCTTAATGATCCCTTGGAAGTACAACTTTCTACAACCGATGATTTTGCTGAATTAGACCTTGTAGCAAAGGAAGGAAGCCCCCACCTGAAGTTATCTTTTATGAATTTAGATTTGTTGTCTCCCTAACACGACTACCTTTTATATTCCTTTTGAAAAACAGCTATTAATTTGCCTTTTAAATAACTTTTTCTTGTGAAAACTGAACATTTGATCCATGGGGCCTTGTGACTCTTTGACAGTCCAATTTTGGGGTGATTCAATTTGGACTCAACAATAGCAGCGTGAGAAGGACACAACAAGCCCCCCACCTTGTCCCCACCCTTCCTACCCTCTTTGATGTGAACTCTTCTCTACATTTAATTGTGGAATTTGTTTTGCCAATCTTCAGGTTATTTTCTGTGTTACTTACATTAACATGAGTGTTATCTAGTTGTATCCAAGGGATGGTGTGAGTTTAGGGTCCTCCTACTCCATCATCTTCCTCAGAAGTTCTGTTGGGCTCTGATAAAAGAAAATGAGTCAGAGATTAACAGATAATAAATATTTTCAATAGGTTTGTTTATTTATACTAGTGTCTTAATTCTATTTCCAATCTTTTTAAATCTAATTTATCATTTTAAAAATCTTTATTTATTTATAAGCTATAAATGATACGTATTTCAGAGTGGTTATCAAAATTTATTGTATATTACATTATATTTTTATAATACAAAATAATCGCAAAAATTATAATTAAGAAGTATACCTCAGGGGTGCCTGAGTGGCTCAATCTGTTAAGTATCTTCCTTCTGGGGCAGCCCGGGTGGCTCAGCAGTTTAGCACCTGCCTTCGGCCCAGGGCGTGATCCTAGAGACCTGGGATCAAGTCCCACATCAGGCTCCCTGCATGGAGCCTGCTTCTCCCTCTGCCTGTGTCTCTGCCTCTCTCTCTCTCTCTCTCTCTCTCTCTCTCTCAGTGGGGAACCTGCTTCTCCCTCTCCTTCCACCTGCTGCTCCCCCTGCTTGTGCTCTCCATCAAATAAATAAAGTATTTTTAAAAAAGTATTATGTCTAGTTTGTGAAAAAAAGATTCCTGTCCCTAACTTCTCAGTATTCTACCTTTAATGAAATCATGTTTTAAAAACAATTCATTGTCTCATCAATAATATCTTTGAGATTTTTGGTAAACCCACAATTTACATTATATTGAAGTTATTAAAATAGCATCAAAAATATTAGTTTCAATTAAAAGAATAATTCTTGCTCTGCTTTGTATTTTATGTATCTCATCGATTTATTGTCTACTATTATTATGTAGGTTAACTAATTAGCTAAACCTGTAGCTAATTGTCAGGAAAAGTGATGTTTTAATATACTGTGGTCTTTGGAAGGGGATTAAATTATTGAACTTAGTAAGAGATCTTATCTAGGAATTCAGTCAGCAGGAATTAAGCATCTTCATTTTTTTCAAGTGGGCATTTGTTTACTAAATCTTGCAAGTATACCTAAGCCTTAGGTTAAAAGCAAGCTAAAACTAAATCAGCTTCCCCCAGATCAGTAAGAGCAATCTCCTTCTTGAAATAACTTCCTGAAGCCAGGCTTCATGTGGATTTTCATGCTGCATTAACAGCACTCCTCTTGTTAAAAAGATCACTAGGCAAAGATTTTGTTTAGTGTTTTTATTTATTTTGTTTTTCCAGTTTATGAGATATAATTTGTGTATAATACCATAAGTTCAAGATGTATAACATAATGATTTGATGTATGTATACACTGTGAAATGATTACTGTAATAAGTTTAGTCAACATTGATCACTTCACATAATTACCCATTTTTTTCTTAAAATGAGAACTTTTAAGATCTACTCTTGGCAACTTTCAAATATACAGTATTGTTAACTATAATTATTATATTGTACATTACATTCTCAAAATTTATCTTAAAACTAAAAGTTTGGACCCTTTTGACCACTTTTACCCGTTATCTCACCCATTGCACCCCATATCTGGTAATTGCAAATTTGATCTCCATTTCTATGAGTCTGTTTTTTTTTTTCTTGTTTTGGTTTTTTAGATTTCACATACAAGTCAGAGTATATGGATTTGTCTTACACAACTAACGTATTTCACTTAGTGGAACACCCTCAAAGTCATTCACGTTATCTCAACTGGCAGGATTTTCTTCTTTTTAGCAGGTAAACAGTATTTCATGGTAGATACATACCACATTTTATTTATCCACTTATCCATCAATGTAGACATAGGTTGATTTATATCTTAGTTATTGTAAATAATGCTGCAATATACATTAGGCTGCAGTTATCTCTTCAGGATAGTGATTACATTCCCTATATATATATACCCAGAAATAGAATTGCTGGATGATATGGTAGTTCTATTTAGTTTTTTGAAGAACTTCATACTGTCTTCCATAATGGCTCTACTAATTTATATTACATTACATTAATTTACAACAATGCACAAGGGTTCCTTTTTCTCCATATTCTCATCAGCTTTTGCTATCTCTCATCTTTTTTATTACAGCAGTGGTAGTGATTTGCATTTGTCTAATAATTAGTAATGTTGAGCATTTTTTCATTTGCCTCTGGGCCATTTGAGTATCTTGAAGGGAAAATGTTTATTCAAGTCCTTTGTCCATTATTTCATTGGATTATTTGGGGTTTTTTTGCCATTGAGTTCTATGAGTTCCTTATATATTTTGGATATTAACCCCTTATGAAATGTTGTTTGTAAATATTTTCTCCCATTCAGCAGGTTGCTTTTTCATTTTATTGATCATTTCTTTTGCTATGGAGAAGCTTTTTTTGATTTGATGTAATCTCAGTTGTTTATTTTCGCTTTTGTTGCATCTGCTTTGTTGCCATGTCCAAATAATCTTTGCCATGACCCATGTAAAGATGTTTTCCTATGTTTACTTCTAGGAGTTTTATAATTTCAAATCTTATATTTAATTCTTTAATTCCTTTCAAGTTAATTTTTGTAAGTAGAGAGGTCTAATTTCTTTCTTTTGCATGTGAATATCCAATTTTCCAAATACTATTTATTGAAGAGACTGGCATTTTTCCCATTGAGTATTCTTGGCTTTCTTGTCAAATTTGGTTGGCCATATTGCAAGGGTGTATTTCTGGGTCCTCAGTTCTGTTCCATTGATCTAAGTGCCTGTATTTTTGCTGGTACAATATTATTTCAATTCAGTTTTCTAATATACTTTCAAATCAGGAATAATGGGGCACTTGTGTGGCTCAGTCAGCTAAGCATCTGCCTTTGGCTCAGGTCATGATTCCTGAGTCCTTGGGGCTGAGTCCCACATAGGGCTCTCTGCTCAGAGGGGAGCTGGCTCTTCCCTCTGCCTCTCTCCCCACCTTGTGTTCTCTCTGTATCTCAAATAAAGAAATAAAATCTTTAATTAAAAAAAACACAAATCAGGAACTATGGCTTTGTGTAGTATGAACATTTTAGGAATATTAATCTTTCCATCCACGAACATGAGATATCCTTCTATTTACTTGTATCTTTTTCAATTTCTCTTATTCATGTTTTATGGTTTTCAGAGTAGAGAGCTTTCACCTCCTTGGGTAAATTTATTCCTAAGTATTTTATTGTTTTTGATGCTACTTTAAATGGAATTTTTTATTTCCTTTTCAGATTATTTGTTGTTAGTGTATAGAAATGCTGTGATTTTTAGGTATCACATTTGTATGCTGCAAATTTACTGAATTTATTGATTAAATCTAGACTCCTAACTCTGGGAAATGAACTAGGGGTGGCAGAAAGGGAGGTGGGCGGGGGGGTGGGGGTGAATGGGTGATGGGCACTGAGGGGGGCACTTGATGGGATGAGCACTGGGTGTTATTCTATATGTTGGCAAATTGAACACCAATAAAAAATAAATTTATTAAAAAAATAAAATCGAACAGATTTTTGGTGGAGTTTTTAGAATTTTTTTATATATAAAATCCTGTCATCTGCAAATAGACATAATTTTACTTCTTCCTTTCCAATTCTAGTATCTTTTATATCTTTTCCTTAACTGCTCTGATGAGAACTTTCAGTACTCTATTGAATGAAAGTGGTGAGAGCAGGCACCTTGTCTTATTTCTGATCTTAAAGGAAAAGCTTTCAACCTTCCACCATTAAGTACAATGTTAACTGTGGGCTTATAATATATAGCCTTATTATGTTGGGGTACATTCCTTCATTACCTAATTTTTAAAAAGATTTTTATCATGAATGTATGTTTATTTCACCAAATGTTTTTTCTGCATCTATTGATATGATCATATGATTTTTTCTTTCATTTTATTAATGTGATGTGTCACATTGTAGTCATAGTGTAACAATTACTCTTATCTTTTAATGTAAGCCTTCTTGGTCTTCATAGTCCAAAAGAGCACTTTACTCTCATTATTGTGTTTTAGGATTTTTCCTATGATGTCTTGTCCATGAGTAGTTGTAGTTGGTATTCTTTGAAGGGTATAGAAATTAGGAATGGCTTTTGTTGTCATCTTGAAGACATCATTCCCTCAATAATTTAAAAATATCCAAAATGAATAATGTTTCTTTGTTACCTATCAGAATAAAATGTAAATATTCTCTAGAACAACTCATTCCATCCCAGGTTTATTAAGTTTCCATAAATAAATTACTGAGGCACATAAGAAGCAAACACCAGAACACTGAAAAATTAAGCACACAACAAGTCACTGGAAAACAGCATGAACAAAATGACAATAGAAGATTCTAAATCATTACTGAAATTATCAAACACATTATATAAATTTATATATATATATAATTTTCCCATATTTTGAAATTTAAATTAAATTTGCAAAACATATAGTGTAATACCCAATGCCCATCACATCACCTACCCTCCTTAATAATCAGTTACTCCATCCCCCTACCCACCTGCCCTTCTACAATCCTTTCTTCATTTCCCAGTTAGGAGTCTCTCATGGTTTGTCTTCCTCTCTAATTTTTACCCACTCAGTTTCCCTTCCTTCCCTTATGGTCCCTTTCATTATTTCCTATATTCCACACGAATGACACCATATAATTGTTCTTCTCTGATTGACTTATTTTACTCAGCACAATACCCTGCAGTTCCATCCATGTTAATGTGAAAAGTAGGTATTCATCATTTTGATGGCTGAGTAATATTCCATTGTGTGTGTGTGTGTGTGTGTGTGTGTGTGTGTGTGTGTATACACTTCTTTATCCACTCATCTGCCAAAGGACATTGTAGCTCCTTCCAAAGTTTGGCTACTGTGGGCATTGCTGCTATGAACATTGGGGTACTGGTGTCCCATTTTTTTACTACATCCTTTTTGAGGAACCTCCACACTGTTTTCCAGAGTGGCTGCACCAGCTTGCATTCCCACCAACAGTGCAAGAGGGTTCCTCTTTCTTCACATCCTTGCCAACATTTGTTGTTTCCTGTCTTGTTAATTTTAGCCATTCTTCCTGGTGTAAAGTGGTATCTCATTGTGGTTTTTATTTCTATTTCCCTGATGACAAACGATGTAGAGCATTTTTTTCATGTGCTTGTTGGCCATGTGTAGGTATTTGAAGAGATGTCTGTTCATGTCTTCTGCCCATTTAGGGACTGGATTTTTTGTTTTTTGGGTGTCGAGATTGATAATTTCTTCATAGGCTTTGGATACTAGCCCTTTATCTGATATGTCATTTGCAATTATCTTCTCCCATTCTGTAGTTGTCCTTTAGTTTTATTGAATGTTTCCTTTACCATGCAGAAGTTTTTCATCTTGACAAAGGCCCAATAGTTCATTATTGCTTTTGTTTCCCTTGCCTTTATGGACATGCTTGCAAGAAGTTGTGGCTGAGGACAAAAAGGTTACTGCCTATATTCTCTTCTAGGATTTTGATGGATTCCTATTTCAAGTTTAGATCTTTCATCCATTTTGAGTTTATCTTTTTGTATGTGTGTAAGAGAATGGTCCAGTGTCATTCTTCTGCATGCGGCTGTTCATTTTTCCCACCACCATTTATTGAAAAGACTGTATTTCTCCAGTGGATATTCCTTCCTGCCTTCTTGAAGATGAGTTAATGATAAAGTTGAGGGTCCATTTCTGGGTTCTCTATTCTGTTCCATTGATCTATGTCTCTGTTTTTTTGTGCCAGTACCACACTGTCTTGATCATCAAAGCTTTGTAGTACAACTTGAAGTCAGGCATTGTGATGCTCCCAGCTTTGGTTTTCTTTTTCAACATTCCTGTGTCTGTTTGGGGTCTTTTCTGTTTCCATACAAATCTTAAGATTATTTATCCCAACTCTGTGAAGAAAATCCATGGTATTTTGATAGGGATTGCATTGAATGTGTAAATTGATCTGTGTAGCATAGACATCTTCACAATGTTTATTCTTCCCATCCATGAGCATGGAATGTTTTTTTTTTTCCATCTCTTTATGTCCTCCTCGATTTCTTTCATAAGTGTTCTGTAGTTTTTAGAGTATAGATCCTTTATCTCTTTCGCTAGGTTTATTTCCAGGCATCTTATGGTTTTGGGTGCAACTGAAAATGGAATCAATTCCCTAATTTCCCTTTTGTCAGTCTCATTGTTAGTGAATAGAAATGGCACTGATTTCTGTGCATTGATTTTGTATCCTGCCACATTGCTGAATTTCTGTGAGTTCTAGCAATTTTGGGGTGGAGTCGTTTGGGTTTTCTATATACAATATCATGTCACCTGTGAAGAGGGAGAGCTTGACTTCTTTGCCAATTTGAACGCCTTTTATTTCTTCTTATTGTCTGATTGCAGAGGGTAGGAATTCTAATACTAGGTTGAACAACAGCGGTGAGAGTTGGCATCTCTGTTGTGTTCCTTATGTTAGGGGGAAGGCTCTGTTTTCCCCCATTGAGAATGATATTCCCTGTGGGCTTTTCATAGATGGCTTTTATGATATTGAGATATGTTCCTTCTATCCCTACACTTTGAAGAATTTTAATCAGAATAATAATCCTACTAAGAGGATCATATGGTTCTTGTCTTTTATTAATGTGATCTACCATGTTGATTGCTTTATGAATGTTAAACAACTCTTGCATACTAGGGATAAATTGCACTTGGTCATGGTGAATGTTCTTTTTAAAATATCGTTTGATCCTATTGGCTAGTACCTTGGTGAGTATTTTGAAATCCATGTTCATCAGAAATATGGGTCTGTAATTCTCCTTTCTGATGAGGCCTTTGGTTTTGGGACCAAGGTAATGCTGGCCTCATATAATGAGTTTGGAAGGTTTATTTCCATTTCTATCTTTTGAAACAGTTTCCATAAAAAGGTATTATTTCTTCCTTAAATGTTTGGTAGAATTCCCCTGGGAAGCCATCTGGTCCTGGACTTTTTTTTCTTGGGAATTTTTTGATGACTGCTCCAATTTCCTTGTTGGTTATTGGTCTGTTTAGGTTTTCTATTTCTTCCTGTTTCAGTTTTGGTAATTTATAGGTTTCCAAGAATCCATCCATTTCTTCTGAATTGCCTAATTTGTTGGCATAAAGTTGCTCATAATGCATTTCTAAAATCATTTGTATTTCCTTGGCTTTGGTTGTGATCTCTCCTCTTTCATTAATGATTTTATTATTTTTTAAAAGATTTATTTATTTATTTATTTATTTATTTATTTATTTATTTATTCATGAGAGTCACAGAGAGATTAGGGCAGAGACATACGCAGAGGGAGAAGCAGGCTCCATGTAGGGAGCCCAAAGCAGGACTTCAGGATCATGCCCTGAGTCAAAGGCAGACACAACTACTGAGCCACCCAGGTGTTCCTCTGTTTTTATTAATTTGAGTTTTTCTCTTTTCTTTTTCATAAGCCTGGTTAGAGGTTATCTATTTTATTAATTCCTTCAGAGAACTAGTTCTTAGTTTGATTGATCTGTGCTACTGTTCTTCTAGTCTCTATTTCATTGAGTTCTTTAATCTTTATTATTTCTTTCCTTCTGCTTGGTTTAGGTTTCATTTGCTGTTATTTCCTCAGTTCTTTTAAATGTAAATTTAGCCTCTGTATTTGATATTTTTCCAGTTTTTTGAGAAAGGCTTGTTGAAATGTACTTCCCTCTTAGGGCTATTTTTGATGCATCCCAAAGATTTTTAACAGTTGTGTTTTCATTTTCATTAGTTTCCATGAATCTTTTTAATTCTTCTCTAATATTTTCCTAGTTGACCCATTGATTCTTTAGTAGGATGCTCTTTAACCTCCAAGTGTTTGATAGGGATTGTATTGAATGTGTAAATTGCTCTATGTAGCATAGACATCTTCACAATATTTATTCTTCCCATGCATGAGCATGGAATGTTTTTTTTTTCCCAATCTCTTTATGTCTTCCTCTATTTCTTTCATAAGTGTTCTGTAGTTTTTAGAGTATAGATCCTTTACCTCTTTGGCTAGGTTTATTTCTCCTGGTGATTGAGTTCTAGTTTCAAAGCACTGTGGTCTGAAAATGTGCAGGGGATAATTCCAATATTTTGGTATGAGTTGAGACATGATTTGTGGCCCAGTATGTGGTCTATTCTGGAGAAAGTTCCATGTGTACTTTAGAAGAATGTGTATTCCGTTGCATTAGGATGAAATGTTCTATATATATCTGTGAAGTCCATTAGGTCCAATGTGTCATTCAAAGCCCTTATTTCTTTGTTGATCTGCTTAGGAGATCTGTCCTTTGCTCAGAGTGGAGAATCAAATCATTTTTATCATGGCCTAGCTTTCTGTTTCTCTACTATGAATGCCTGAATGTGTTTTCCAAAAACTTTCTCATCCGTCACAATTTATTTTTGTAGAAAGTTTAAGATTATAAAAGATAGTATTTTATACAAACAGAGAGTATGATGGGAGTTCTTATATGCATTTAATTGCTCATTATTTCTGTTTACAAAATATGTTACTTAAATATACCCAATTAAAAATTTCCAAGGAATATATATTTAGAACATGACTCTAACATTTACATAGTTGCATGTAGGAGATATTTTCATCCTTATGGTATATTTAATTCTCATTCTCATTCCACCAAAGATTTTCCCAGCCTTTTGTTATTTCACTTTGTTAGGTTTCTCTTAATTCCTCCCTCCTTCCTCTTTCAAAGAAAAATCCTGTCTTGATGCTGAAGCTAATGTTGGTTGTGATGATGCATGTCCAACTCATAAAGATGCTAATGTGACAGTTACACTGGTAGTGATCTCCACATCCAAGCTTGTAAATCCCAGTCTTGACTTCCTTCTCTTCTTGGAAGCTAAATCTACTTCTTCTTGGCCAGTTACATAGGTTTTACACAGGTTTTACCCCCAATATCTTCTGCAGCAGAATATTATTTTTCATTAGAAATTTCATTTTCTTTTCCCCTAACCTTCTTTGGGATCGCCAAAGTCATTACAAAAACATCAACAGTGGTTTAGGTGCTAAACACCCTTTCAAATGCTAGCAACACTGTGGTTGGAAATATTCTGCACAGAGGAGTGGACAGTAAGTACATATGTCAGCAACAGTTTTACTGTCTAGAGCATATTGACCAGATGCATGATGCTTAAGCTAAAAATAACTGCTGGGTTAAATGCTAAAGAAAATCTTGTATCTTTCTGAAAAATGCCACATATGCCACATAAGAATACAGATGATTTATTTATTTGCAAAATATGTGACAAATATTTTTTAGCAGCCAATATTCTAGAAATCCACCACAGAGCACTTTATTAGGACTCAGCTTTATCCCTTAATGAATACAATACATTGATTTTTTTAGCTATGTATAACCTAGGCAATGTTGTGTAAGGTATCAGGATAATGATCACATTGTGCTCCATTGTTGAGTGTCATAGGATGCTGGGAGTTCACAAGGACAGATTTTAGCCATTGCCAGGATCTGATTAGTCAAGTAGGATAATGAGGAATTAAATAATTTGCCTACTTTCTCCTCTCACCTTTTGATCTCCTGTTAATGTCTCCCAGTGGCTGAAACTACCCAGAAACCAGAAGGCAAAAATTCCTAAATGATGCAGTTGTGAAGAGTTCAGCTTCCAGGAGCATAGAAAGAATTATGGAAAATGGATGTGGGTGTGACATTATGGATAAAATATTAGCATCATGCCCACTGAAGTGGCCTCTTGACAGAGTAGTGAAAGTACCCCTGGGAACACAATGGCATGTCTGCATACTGGGATAAACCATCTAAGCATTTCATGTGGGCTAAAAGGGTCCAGGTGGGGGCAGGATGCAACCCGGAGGCATCTTGGGTTCTATGATAGTCTGAATAATGGCCCCCAAAATATCCACATCACAATCACTGGAAACTGTCGATATTACCTTCTATGGCAAAAGAACTTTGCAGAAGCAATGAAGGTAAGAATCTTTTTTTTTTTTTTTAATTTTTATTTATTTATGATAGTCACAGAGAGAGAGAGAGAGGCAGAGACACAGGCAGAGGGAGAAGCAGGCTCCATGCACCGGGAGCCCGACGTGGGATTCGATCCCGGGTCTCCAGGATCGCGCCCTGGGCCAAAGGCAGGCGCCAAACCGCTGCGCCACCCAGGGATCCCTGAAGGTAAGAATCTTGAGATGGAATGAATATGTTGGATTTTCCAGGTGGCCATGAAATGTAATCACAGATATTTGTAGAAGAAGGAGGCAGAGGGAGATATGAATAGAGAAAGGAAGGCAATGTCATCATGGAAGCAGAAATTGGAGTGATTCAGCTATAAGCCATAAATGCTGGCAGACATTACAGTTGGCATAAATGCTGGCAGACATTACAGTTGCATGAAGCAAGGAATACAGTCAGCCCTGCTGCAATTGTGAAATGAGCCCTATAAAACTCTTCTGGATGTTTAGTCTCTCATGGGACACATGGTGCCCTCAGTTCAAGGGAAGAATCAAAACTAGACCACACCATGAGAGACTCCTAACTCTGGGATAAACTAAGGTTGGCAGAAGGGGTGGGGGCATGGGGTAATGGGTGACGGGCTCTAAGGATGGCACTTGATGGGATGAGCACTGGGTGTTATACTATATGTTGGCAAATTGAATTTAAATAAAATATTTTTAAAAACCCAAAAATTAGACCACAAGCAGTGGAGGTTAATGGCTCATGCCATAGTAGCTGGGCTACTATACGAGCTTCTCCAGGAACTCCCTGGGACTGTAGTGGGATAAAGAGAGAAGTCAGACACACCTTTTATTTTGTGCTGGTTTTCTGGTATAAGTCCAGATGAAGCTGCAAGGAGGAGAGAAATTTTAAATTTGCATTATATTCCATAGTTTTGTTATTGTACTGAACTGGAAATTTGAATTGCTGAACTGACACATTCTTGTGTTTGACAATAACTGAACAATGCAACTATCTGAGCATTGCTTACAGTATTGAAGACACCAGGGAACAAAACTACACATCAGGTTTAAAGGAAATTGAGAAAGAAACCTTGAAAGTAAACTTACACAAGCAGTATGTGAATTATTTTAATTGTTTTACTTTTATGAACAAGATTCTGGAACCTGAGTAACATCAATTAGCATAGAAATATAGGCCTTTTTATCTGAATTCTGTTAAAAATATCAATAATCTAAAATCTCTTTAGGTTCCAATCTTCTTTTTTTTTTTTTCATGGTTGCACACTGTGGATTTATTTATTCCCCACGTTGCTCAGGCTCTACTCCCACGAGGCTGCCCCAGTCAGCACCTTTAGACCTGATCAGCTGTAGAATTTTCCTTCTGGGAGATGGGGAAGCAGGAAGAGAAGCTGTGACACTTTCTTGACTACCAGATTCATGTTGGAGGCCAGAGAGTCATCACAACTAATGTGACTCTGGTGGCAATGACCAGTTACGGTAAGTTCTTTACTTCCTTGCAATTGCAGTGGTGGTGGTGGGGGGTGTCTAAACATGAGGGTCTGCCATGGGAATGTGTTGGACATGTGAATGTTATTTGTCCCATGGATCCTGGCAGATGAATGTTGTGAATGACTGGCCTAAAGGTATCCGGTGAGGAAGTCTGCTCCAGCTTCTGCATGACAACCTGTCACATATTAGAAGCAGCACTCACACACCTTTCGCCTATTCTCCTGGACCAAAGCTTTTCAGCTCCCTCAAGCCTTCTTTATGGACATGACTTTCGGCTCCTGTACCATCTGGCTGCCATTCTCAGGACATGCTCCAATTTCTCAATGTCCTTCTTACTCTGTCATGCCCAGCTCTGAGCCTTGTGTTCCAGACAGGATTGACCAGTTCTGAGCAAATTGAGGCCATTTTATGATCTACTTCCCTTAATGTAGCTAAGATTGTGTTCATTTTATGTGTCATGTATCAACCATATAACATAGTTGGACCAGGCTGAGCTAGTGGCCAATTTACAGAATAACAAACAAATAGGGCATTTTCACTTGAATTGCTGCCAAACCAGGTCTACCTTATCCGGTACTTGTGCAATTAGGTTTTAACCTAAATGCAGTACTTTGCATTTCTCTTTTCTCATTCCATTATGTTGGTTTCAGCCCTGTCTTCCTTCCTGTTGAGGTCATTTCTTATTTATTTATTTATTTATTTATTTATTTATTTATTTATTTTTTATTTATTATTGGAGTTCAATTTGCCAACATATAGCATAACACCCAGTGCTCATCCCATCAAGTGCCCCCCTCAGTGCTCGTCACCCAGTCACCCCCACCCCCTGCTCACTTCCCTTTCTACTACCCCTTGTTCGTTTCCCAGAGTTAGGAGTCTCTCATGTTCTGTCTCCCCTTCTGACATTTCCCATTCATTTTTTCTCCTTTCCCCTTTATTCCCTTTCACTAGTTTTTATATTCCCCAAATGAATGAGACCATATAATGTTTGTCCTTCTACAATTGACTTATTTCACTCAGCATAATACCCTCCAGTTCCATCCACATTGAAGCAAATGGTGGGTATTTGTCGTTTCTAATTGCTGAGTAATATTCCATTGTATACATAGACCACATCTTCTTTATCCATTCATCTTTCAATGGACCCCGAGGCTCCTTCCACAGTTTGGCTATTGTGGACATTGCTGCTAGAAACATTGGGGTGCAGGTGTTCCGGCATTTCACTGCATCTGTATCTTTGGGGTAAATCCGCAGCAGATTCCAATCTTCTTAGGTTATCTGGTATCCATGTCTATTTGAAAATGAGTGCCTCTGATGGTTAGATGTCCCTTTTTGTTATTCTATTGATTAAAATAAAACTATTTGATCTAACAGCCATCAGTATTACATAATCATAGAACTGTCTATAAGATAAAGTGTCTAAAGAGATACAGACATTCAATAAAAATGCACTTAACATAAAACACATATAAGAGTCCATTTAGAATAGTGAGTCCCTTTTAGATTTTGAGTTTCAGTTGTTGGTCTTATGAAGGAGCTTTGGCCTCTTTATCTGTTGCAGGAGATAATATAGATTGTGTGGAATGGAAATAAGCACAAATTTAGAAAGTGTGGTCAGAGAGGTAGTTACAACTTAAAGGGGATGACATTTGAGTAGGGCTTGAGTGAAGTGCGAGGACAAGGTTTTAAAATAGCTGGAGTGGAACCCTACAAATCATGCAAAGGATCTAAGATGTAAGACTGCATGCTTTGAGGAAGAGCAAGAAGGCACTGCGACTGGAGCAGTCAGTGAGGTGGAAAGGGGACCCAGCGGAACAGTCATGGAAGTTAAGGTGTGGCAAATAGTTTGGATCTTATTTGAAACAGGGTAGTGGACTGGTGAGGGTCCAGAAGGTAAACAAAGCCTATGCCAGGTCATCAAATGAAGGGAATTTAACATAGGAAAATATTTATAAAGCGGTTGGAGAGTCTGAAAGGTAACAGGACAATGAAGACAGCATAGAGATGATTGAAACAGAAAGTTGGTGCGGTCCCAGAGATGGAGGGACAGAGGGAGCAGGAGGGTTCCCCAGAAGCACATGGTGGGAACTGAGATGACAGTGGGGTTCCTGATGGGAGCTGAGAAGAAGAGGCAGTTGTTGTTTGGCAGGACCACATGATATGTACAGCCATGGTAAGAGATAAAACCTGAAGCAGAGAGGAAAGAAAACACACCATGCTTCTCCCCTCTTCCCACCTCCTGAATATTAAGCCAGTTGCTCCCATTGACTGAACCTAACTGGAAGCGGGTTGGCTATGGGAACTGTGAATTGTGTTTTGCAGGAATCGCATGCTGAGATATGAGCAGACCTGAGAGAGGCCACAGAGGGCAAAGAGGAGAATGACTGACACAGTGAGAGAAACCAGATTGACCACAGCATAGAATCACAATATTTGGGAACAGATGCTTCTCATATCCAAGTAAAAGTATAATTTGTTAGCATCATATTCTGAAAAGAGAATAAATGTATCTTATCCAATTTATGTCAGTCTCCTTACTCTAACACGTGGGTAGGATCTCTCAGATAAATTATCAATATGAATCTGCATGTGGAAGGGTTTGGTAAAAAGGAAAAGGAGTTTTAAAAAAGTAGTTTTTGAAGAGAGAATTGAGCAACTTTAATGCATATACTGACATGGTTAGATATAAGTTCCCACTCGCTTATCTACAATGCTAAAAAACAAATACCTATAAGACAAAATATTTTTATTAGTTTAGCTCCAAAACCTGAACTCTGTTGATTATGCTTTTGGCATTATATATTTTGCTAAGGAAATAATGCTGTGCTGCATTATAGGGGAACCACCAAATTCCACTGTTATAGTTAATTTATATATGAATATGCACAAATTTTTATTATTTTTTTCACAAATAATTTTTTAAAAGACAAAATTGTGAATCTGAAAATACATTTCTTTCCAGGGATTTTGGATACAGAATTAGGGACTATATTTGTATTTTACACCTCACTTAATTTTCAGTTCTAATTCTTTTAAAGAGATGGTGAGAAACCACAGTATGAAAAACAACCACCTCTGATCTATTTTGCTTGATTTCTCTCTGTGTCTCTACCTCTTATATTTTGACTATATTGGTGTTGTTGCTACAGTATGATAGTGATGTTGTATGTTCACCTTTATTAGGATAACATTTTCTTATTTTCAAAAAGACTGTACTATTATTTATAAAATAAATTCTTTAGAATTTATTTAGATTGTGTTTTGCTAAATTGACATTTAGGTTTTGGTGTCTTGCTACCGATTGCTAAGGATGGGTTGCTTCTTTTAAAACACTCAGCAAAATCATGACTGATTCACCTGTTGAGGAAACAGAAGGCTCACTGAGGACAAAGCACAAACTGACACTCCATAAGTAACTCAGGCCCCAGGTGGGATCTGTGTGAGTCCTCAGGCATTCCTGGCTTCCCTATAGCTAAGAGAGAGGAAAAACAAATAGTTAATTTATAGAGATTAAAATCCTATAGACCTGAATCTCCCTCAGTTTACAAACATTTTAGAGATTTATAAGACAAAAAAAGAATTCTTATCAATAACCTATCCTCCAGAAGGAAGCTCCCAACTGTCTTAATGTTAATGCCTCTCTAGAGGGAAAAACAACCTTAACAATGGCAAGGCCTCCAATATTTTGTAGGGCCTCCTTAGCATACAAAAATTCTTTTGAAAACCTCTCTTTTCCTTACCTCTCCCAAGTATATATATATCAGTTGCTCCTCAGAACTCCAGGGCAGCAGCTGCCCCTGGGTCCTGTCCCCATGCTTTAATAAAACCACAGTTTTGCATCTCAAGAATTCTTTCTGGGTCGACCGGACCTCACTCCACCAAACCTCACCTATATTCCAAAATTGCATCACACCTATATTCCTGGAATTATTTTTGCCATATGCTGACTTTCTTTTCCTCTTACATAAATTGGCCTCTCTTTTGAAAACTCTCTGTTCCAGTCACTGTTTTGTTATGATCACAGTTCAGGAGGAATTTAGAGAGAAACAATTCTTTCCACAAAGTTTTATGTACACAGGCACCTCAGTAACTTTTGTATTGTATTATTTCACCATTTTATTTCTCCATTGCAGCTTAAATGTTGGCTTTTTTGTGTCCTTACTTATTCACCTTTTCCATCTATAAAATATGCTACCAGTAAGCATATTTTATTAGAAGAAAATTCCAGGAAAAAAAAAAAAAAAACCTCATGTAAAATGTAACTCTAGTATTTACAGCCTAATCACTGATTTATGATCATCGTGTTATTTTTCTTTGTGTTTGGCTCTTTCTTCTTCCTTCCTCCTTTCTTAGTGGGTAAATGCTGTCATAGTTCTGAATTTAGGGTCATTTTCTGTGGTCACCATTGGCTCAAATGATAATGACACAGAAAATGACATTACAGTGATAATGATTTCCACATCCAGGCTTGCAAACTTCACTTTTGCTCTCCTTGTCTCCTCTTTAAGCTTTATCTTCTGTTCCTTGACCAGGTAAACTGTTTCGCTTCCCAATGTATTTTGTAGTAGTTTTTGTTCTTTTTATCAGACATGCTATTTCCTCTGCCTGATACCCATTCACCATCCCCCAGATTGCACAGTCATGTCAAAGCTAGCAAAGGCATTAAATGTTATTTTAAGCAGCAGCAAATCTGTGGTTGGAAATATTCTGCACAGTAAGCACACCTTTACACATATAGTGTGTACTGAGCTGCTGATAAGTTCTGGCCAAAAGATCCAGAGTCATATCCAAATTCAGACATCTTTCTCAAAAAACTTTAATCTCCAAACTGAATGTATTTAATGGCCCCTGTACACATATACACACATGCAAACACATGCGTGCACACACACACATATATATTACATATGTTATATTGCATATATTCTAATATTTTTGAACACTTATTAGGTGATAAAAGTATTTACAAATATCCTTATATTGATACATTAAACTATTCTTACAGCATATTTCTAATAAACTATTTCTTTGCATTTTACCTTTTCAGATGATGAAAATAATATCAAACTTTACAGATCTAACAAAAACAGAATCGGACACTTGAAACTATTGACTTTTGACACCTCATATTTAGCAGGCTGAAGAACAGAAAAAAAGATAATCTGATTGTCTTCAATTAGAAATTGGTTTTGAATTCTAAACATTCTACCTGTATATTGTCGGCTCATTCAGCTATGTGTTATTTTTCCAGATTCTCTATGTGCCTTGTTCACATTAGATTATTCCACTGATGGCATAATTTCCATGCTACTGAGGTGAGTAAGGGACAGACAGGGCTGGGTAGGGAGAGATAGATAGGGCACTATGTGATCAGGCTCACAGAAATGCCCAAAATGCTGAGGTGTAAGGAAACCAGAGATAAGGGAACAAGCCAGACCACCCTGCCCTAGGTGTGGTCAAGGAGGGTGCCTTTTTATGACAGACATCTGTGAACAACAAAGAAAAACCAGACCCCAAAGAAGAAGTAAGCAATTAATGATGTTATCACCGGTCCTAACTCAAACCAAGACAGCACAAGAATCTCAGGGCCACAAGCTTCCCAGTCAGTTCTCAATAAAAGACTGCCACTACAGGCCCTCAGTGGCAACCCTGTCGGGACCCCTCTCATTCCCAAGAGCTTTCTCTGTATCCTCACCTAATAAACTTCTATTGCTTGACTCACTCTGCTTTGTCCGTGAGATTCATTCTTTGACTCCATGAGACAAGAACCTAGCTCTCCCATTTCAGAGGCAGTTGTGCTGCTTCAGACTTCAGTTGGTTTTTAAGTGTCATTCAATTTTTATAAATCTACTTATCACCTGATTCCATTTCTGTAGTCACACATTTATTCATTAAACAGTTATTATTATTTTTAAAATCTGCTGTGGCTTAGGCATGATTCTGGGAGCCAGAGGCATAGAATCAAACCAAACAGATACAATACCCACTCTCATGCTATATTTTTCTGCCAGGCCTCCCAGCAATAGGTAATGACAAGGCAGGAGCTATTTTAGAGTCAGAGCTCAATACATGCATGTGAACTTTCCTCTCTCACCGCCTTTTCTGCATACTTAGATATGTATTAACAGGATTTAACAATTTGTCACAGAGGAAGTGATAGCAGTTTCTTAATTAAAAATAATTTGTCTTTTTGCATGGGTGTGTCATAACCATTTATATACAGTTCTGTTCATATAACAAACCTCATTGGTCTTTTAGATGATTAAAAACTCAGTAGAGACCAAGATGGATATGCAGAAGACACAGCTTTGAAGTTAAATTAAAGAGCCACTAGGGGAATGGAAGGATATGTCTGAGATCATTACAGTTATTAAATGAATTATTTATAAAGTACCTAGAAGGGTGCATAACATATAATAAGTATTTGTTAGTGTTTGCATAAATGCAAATTACTTAGAAAATTCTCTGGCTCAACACTCATACTTTTCAATGATAGGTTGCAAAAAATACACAAATGGTAAAAACATTTTCCCTTTCTGTTACATGGTACAGTAAGCACATAAAATATCTGAATCATTCACTCCAATAGTTTCTGTTTTTTTTAAAAAATATATTTTATTTATTTATTCATGAGAGAGAGAGACAGAGACAGAGACACAGGCAGAGGGAGAAGCAGGCTCCATGCAGGGAGCCAGAAATGGGACTCCATCACAGGTCTCCAGGATCACACACACCCTAGGTGGAAGGCGGCACTAAACTGCTGAGCCCCCCAGGCTGCCCTCATTCCAATAGTTTCTTTAGCAAATAGAAGTCATATTGACATTTTATGCACTGATAAGAAATATCTTTTCTACAAATGTATGTAATTTCCAGCATCTCAATGTCAGTTCTGAATTTTTATTAGTAGCAGTAGTGATGCTTTAGACAGAAATTGGCAATGAGGCTTTTGGTATCAGAAGTGTTTGGAAATAACTTTTTAGCAACCACCACAGGAGATACTTTTTAAGACTGTAATGAGGTCCAGGATCTTAACATGTTCGAGCATCTCTGATTTAAGAAAAATCTATTCTTTTATTCTTTTAAAATTAAAAAGCACATAACTGTTATATTTCTCCATCATTATTTCTCATATAGTTTCAACTACCTATATAATTGTGCTTGTTAGCTAAAGTGATTAACTTCTAGAACAAGGAGAAAAGTTTTGTGTGGATAGTGGGGAACTCTATTATGCAAAAGCATTTTTTCAGACTAGAGGAACTCGTGAACACGCATAACACAACTTTCTGCAGTCTTACTGATCCATTTTCATCTTAAAGTGAGAAAAATAAGCACATTTGCTAACATGTTTATTTTTGAAAATAGATCCATGCCTTTCAGCATCTTCAAATTATTTTCCAACCCTGGAAGTTTTAGAAAACTGATAGAATATTGTTAAACTCCAAATAACATCAGTAATAAACTGTAACATCACATGAGTCTCCACTGGAGGGATATTATCAGAAAATGGTCAGAATATTTTTAGTTCTAGCTTGTTTTAGTTTTTTTTTTTTTAATACTTCAAAGCATTATCTATGCCTTTGTTAAGAACATTACTTTACTGGTGTCCAGGGAAAAGATGGTTTCCAAATCTGAACAGTGATTTCAGTGACAGAAGAGAAGTGTGCTTTCCTCGCCCTTCTACTCCTCCATCCTCATTCTCTAGTTCCTGTTCTCAGAGCAGCACTTGTTGCACTCTGAATGAGCTCAGAATCTTGCTTATTTTTTCTTGTATACAGTTTAATGTCCCCTATATTGTCAGTATTTCCTGCAACTTCAAAGTGTGTGATAAGAAATGGTATTCACATCAATGAGCATAAGCTCAGCATGACATCTTATTTGAATGACTCCAGGACTGTTTGTTTTCCAGACAACTGTTGCAGGTTGCAGAAAGGGAAATGCCCAGCATGTGGGGAAGACCTTTACAACTTATCTGTCATGCAGAAAACTCGAGAGAACAGCAATCTACAGAACTCCACATTCCACATGAAAGGGAGGAATTAGTGATCTTATTTTTTTATTCATTATGATATCTGCATTTATCTTGTCCTTTTAATATAACTATTAATGATTGTAAAACACCATCAGTCTTTTGTAGGTCAGCATAATTATTTTGTATCTGGTAATTTACACTCATCATTTTTTTAGTCATCCCCAAACCAGTGAGTTAAATAAACATAAAATGTTAGAAATTGTGGAATTCTGGCTGAGTCGTTGTTATTTAATTCACCAAACTAGAAAGTGGTAGAGCTTAACTTTGAACTTAGATCTTTCATATTCCAAGACTAAGCCTGTGAAGCTGTATTATTCATGCTGTTTTATTCACTATGTAGGCTTATGCCAATTCAATGAGTAGTTTGAATATAGAATTTTACCTGCAATTAGTGCATCTCATTTAAGGAAAAAAAATGAGAAAAAAATAGGTTGGAGTCATTAATTATAAACACAGATTAAATGGGAAGAAAAATATTTTATATCAAACTACAATTGGCCCACTCAGAACTAACATGTTCTCATAAAAGTGCTTCTTCTTCTTTTTTTTTCAATGTAGATATTGACCATGCAAGCTGTCTTGATTCTTTGTTGGTCACAAAAGCTGTTATAACAAGACACTCTCCCCCCACACACCTTAGGGCAGAGTGGTCTGGCTTGTTCCTATATCTCTGGTTTCCTTATGCCTCAGCATTTTTAGGATTTTTGTGAGCCTGCTTCCATGGCCTCTTACCTAGCCTTGCCTAGCCCTGTTTGTCCCTAACTCAACCTGAGCCAAAATCAAGAGAGAATCATTCAAACAACTGAGCCTCCCAGATGTCCCTTGGTTATATTTTAAAGTTTGTTATTTATATTTGTAAAAAAATAAAATAAATGGAGATAGAATGAAATAAAATTGTAAACAAAAAGAAGAAAATATGTATGCAATAGTGATCATAAAAAGATGAAATATCACACAGCATAGGGAAAATGCTAAAGACAGGATCAGAGAGACAGAGATTAACAATCAAGGAAACACTTTAGATATGAAGGTAAATTAAAGAAAATCTGTGATTAATGAATGAGATTTGTTACTGATTCCAAAAATGACTGCTCCAAAATTCTTGTTTTAAATTTAACATTTTATTAGATTTAATGTACAAATAAATGTTTCTTTTGAATATATTTTACATGTGTGATTTGACTGAACACTAAGGATGTACTAAAATTAAAATTATAATTAAAATGGAAATAAAACTGAAGTTCCCTGACTAGATAAGATGTGATAGATTTCTTAGAAATGCTTTAAATAACATATGTAAAAATGATACATGTGAAGGAATGAAAGAACATACAACTCTTAGAGAAAATGATGGAACAAGACAATGTAAAGATTTGAAGTAAGTTCTTTTTTCTTTGAGAGAGCCTTTGAACCTACTTGCTTATCTCATACTTGCTGTGTGCCAAACCACACCAAAATTTAATGACTTAGAGCAATAAATATTTTGTTTTTCACATTTCTATGGGTTGGTTGGGCAGGGCCCAGCTGGGATAGCCCTTCTTTTTGTTCCATATGATATTGGCCAGGTTCAATCATAGAACTACTCTTAGGATGGAAGCCTTTATGATTCCATTAATCCTGTCTTGCCTTTCAGCTAGGATATCTGCAAGGCTGAGGCCTGTCTATCCTTGGTCTTTATTCTCAAAGACTTCTACCCCTTCATAGTTATTCGTCCTTTGTGATCTCTCACCATGTGGCCTTGCCAACATGATAGCCCAAACTTCTTTTTTAAATTTTTTTTTGTATATATTTTTTATTGGAGTTTGATTTGCTAACATATAGTATAACACCCAGTGCTCATCCCATCAAGTGCCCCCCTCAGTGCCCATCACCCAGTCACCCCATCACCCCCCACCTCCCCTTTCGCTAAGCCTTGTTTGTTTCCCAGAGTCAGGAGTCTCTCATGTTTTGTCATCCTCTCTGATTTTTCCCACTCATTTTCTCTCCTTTCTCCTATAATCCCTTTCACCATTTTTTATATTCCCCATATGAGTGAAACCATATAACGATTGTCCTTCTCTAATTGACTTTCTTCACTCAGCATAAAAAGAGCTACCCTACAACCCAGCAATTTCACTACTGGGGATTTACTCCAAAGATACAGACGCAGTGAAAAACCCAGACTTCTTTACATGGTAACTTAGTTCTTCACAAGAGAGAACAAGATTCAGGGTCTCTTAAAAGTTTGGTCAGAGAACTTGAGAAACATTATGTTTACCACATTCTGTGGTTCAAAGCAATTACTAAGGTCAGTTCAGATTCAAAGCAGAAGGGGAGAGCACAGGGAATGAAAAGAAGAAGATAGTATTTGGGAGTCACATTATAACAATTAATCATATTAATCAATTACCAATTTAGTCTTGAGTCAATATACGTGAACTAACATTGAGCATCTGCTGTGGCCCACTGATATTAAGTGCCAGAAATGCTAAGATTGTAAAATGGTTCAAGCCCGATGTTTACAATGTTATGAGTTCAGATTCTTTATAGAATTTAATTCAATCAAAAAGGATTTATTTTCACTGGATTGGTCTGGTTCAGAAAAAAAAAATCAAGCTAAATCTGGAAATAGGAATATAGCTCAAGCAGATCTACTAAATTGTGAGAATTAAAACAAATATATAATTTCAATCATATGTAGAATTTAAGAAACAAAGCAAAAGAACAAACAAAGAAAAAAGGACAAACAAAAAGGACAGATTCTTAAATATAGAGAACTGGTCATTGCCAGAGGGAAGATGGGTGGGGGGATAGGTGAAATAGGTGATGAGGATCAAGAGTACACTTACCATGGAGAGCACTGAGCAATGCATAGAACTGTTGAATCACTATATTGTACATATGAAACTAATATAATATTGTATATTAACCATACTTCAATTAAAAATCATAGATTTTGGATGTTATAATGGATGTTGATCATTAAATGAATTGCTTTTAATTTTTAAAAGTGGCAAACGTTAATCCTCCAAGGCAAGTGTGGGGAGAATTAAATGGGAGGGTGGCCCTAGTTTCAATACTACTTCTGGGGTTTTTTTTGTTGTTGTTTTGTTTTTTTGCATTTTCTTGGTTTACATCTTTATAGAATTAACATTTTGTATAAATAATTCATTTTTAAACATAAAAGGTTAAATTTGGAGCTGAAAAATATTCAAAATGATATAAGTTGAATCTGTGAGAAGAGATCCATAATAAACCTCAATTTGTTACCCAAAATGTTTTATTGTACCCTTTTGTTGTGTTTTACTAATTTTTTACTGAATATCTTCTGTATCTCTGATAAAAGATATTTTTTAATGTTGACTTTTATTCCCTTAGCATTAAGTATTTTTCTGAGTGTTAGCCTACTGTAGGATTTTGTGAATCTAGTTTAGGTTAGATTTTTCCTGACATCTTCAACCTCTTTATAAACATATGGATTTAAAAGAAATCGAGGGATCCCTGGGTGGCGCAGCGGTTTGGCGCCTGCCTTTGGCCCAGGGCGCGATCCTGGAGACCTGGGATCGAATCCCACATCAGGCTCCCGGTGCATGGAGCCTGCTTCTCCCTCCGCCTGTGTCTCTGCCTCTCTCTCTCTCTCTCTGTGACTATCATAAATAAATAAAAAAAAAAATTAAAAAAAAATTTTTAAAAGAAATCGAGATTGCTTTCCTATATTGCCCTATCTACACTGGCTTTGTTTGTACCCTCTCAGGTGTGCCTCTCTATAGTATGAACAGAGTCTGGGGCACCATGTACAGCCTACTTCCTGAGTTTCCCTGAGTTGTATCTTGTGTCTTTGTGGTGTTTGTTCTATATCATTACAAGACAGTTAGTGCCCAACACAGAACAGAGACTAGTCTGATATACAGCCTTTTTTTAAAAATATTTATTTATTTATTTATTTATTTATTTATTTATTTATTTGAGACACACACAGAGAGAGGCAGAGGCATAGGCAGAAGGAAAAGCAGGCTCCTTGAAAGGAGCCCAATGTGGGACTCAATCCTGGACCCGGGGATCATGCCCTGAGCAAAAGGCAGACACTCAATCACAGAGCCACCCGGGCTGCCCCAATGAACTACCTTTAAATAGTGATTTATTGTTGAAATACTGGTTTTAATACATTCAGATGTCAGCTTACTTTTGCATCAAAGCTGTTCCTACTCTGTATCTGTAAAAATTTATAATTCTCATATCATAGAAAATGGGATTTTGTTCCTTACTGTTGAAGAGGAAGAATGAAACTCATTCAGATTAACTAATGGCAATGTCAAATTATTTAGTATTGCACTTTAATGGTACAACCAAGCAAATAGCCAACATGTGATATTCTCGGATACCTCAGCCTACCAATCAATATTTTTACAGTGTGCGTAGTGAAATAACAACACAGAACACCCAAATTTCTTCTCATATCAGTCACTACAAAGACTATGAGCATCAGCTGCATTTAAATGACTTGGGAGAAAATAAACAATATAAGCTTTTCCTGTTCCCTTTTTAAATTTTCAGCACTCTGGAGGTGCCTATAACCAGGAAAAATTCATATTAAATAAGTCAATTATAAAATGTAGTATATGTAATATAAATATGTAATATAAATATTTTTTATTATTCTAAGGTTACAGGAAAAAAATCAAATTCTTTATCACTGACAAAGAAGGGTTACCCCAACCAAGACATAATTTGTATTTTCTACTTCATGTCATGAAGCTGACTCACCAGATCTAACTCTACTGTCTCACAGCATGTTGGATGCACCCCTTCTATATTATTAAAAAATTGTGTTATAATTTTCTAACCTTTTCACTAGACAGAGATCTTAAAATAAGATGTCACATTTATTTTCATCATTCTACCTGCCTGGAATATTGTAAACATGATATTCACATGTGGTGAATAGTAAATATCTTTTAATCTTTAATCACTACTGATAAGTTATAATGTTTACTTTGCACTTATATCTTTCTGGTTAAAGATTTGTCACCTCTTCCACCACACAAACACACACGGAAGTAGGGTAAAATCTTTTTTTTTTTTCTATAAAATCTAACTGCAAACAAATAACTTTTGAAAGAACCATCCACTTTGGTACCAATATCTCTCCAAGTGAATTATTTTATATCTGAGAGTATCATTAAATTCATAAATAGATATTAGCGTTTATAGACAGATTGAAAAAATAAGTCATGCTTTTTAGAAGACAGAGGCATGAAAATAGGCAACCCAGGAAACAAAGCATATACTGAAAGCAATTAGAGGTTATACAAAGTTTTGGTGACAACTTAGTTTAATTATCTGTTGAAATCTAGGTTTAACCTCCATAGAAACAAATAGTACATAGTCAAGTATGTGTGTGTGTGAATATATTTACATATTAGTGATTTTTAAATAAATATTATTACATCTATTATTAAACATTAAATGTTTTAAAATATTTTCAATGATTTTTATTTATTAGAGAGAGGGGGTGAGCACAAGTGGGGCAGGAGGAGCAGAGGGAGAGGGAGAAGCAAACTACCTGCTAAGCTGGGAGTCCAACTCACTCAGGACTTGATCCCAGGAGCCTGAGATCATGACCTGAGCTGAAGGCAGACACTTAACTGACTGAGCCACATGGGTGCCCTTAAACATTAAATATTTATGTATTTGTAGATATATGTAAATATAGGTTATTATTATTACATAGAAAATATGCATCCAGACATCGGTGGTTATTAATGTGTCTAAAAATTGAGGATTCAATATTACCAGGACAAATGAGGCAAAATAATATACATCATCTTGTAGTTGCACAAAGTGACTCTCTACATTTTGATCTATCCCTTGATAATCCTCTGTGTTTTCAACTATATAACTTAAGAAATAATGCTATCAGTAATATAGGGTTTATGAAAATTAAATAAATTATGCAAACATAACACAAAGCCTGGTATATAGTAAACTGAAAAATTAACTGTTATACAGATAATTATTAAATATGAAATATGTTATATGTAACATATATTGTGAAAATCTTGTGAATTTAAAGGAAAATAAAGTGTTAGGTATCATTACTATTGGTGTTATTAAGGAATGAGAAAAATTATACAAATGGAAAAACTAGAATGTTAGAAATGTTGGAAACAGACTAATAATTCTGTAATCATTTCTGTGCCACCCTCATAATTTCTTTTTCTTTCTTCCTTTCTTTTTTCTTTCTTTCTTTCTTTCTTTCTTTCTTTCTTTCTTTCTTCTTTCTTTCTTTCTCTCTTTCTTTCTTCTTCTGTCTTTTTCTTCTTTCTTTCCCTTCCTTCCTTCCTTCCTCCCTTCCTTCCTTTCTCTTCTTCTTTTTCTTTCTTTCTTTTCCTTCCCTTTTTTCATTTTCTTTTCTTGCCAAATTTATGTACCACCAAAAATATGTACTTGTTTTTATGTAACTTGATTCACATTAAAAACTTAAATTACAAATAAATAAATAAAAGACTCCTTCTCTACCAAAGAATTAAGTAGGGATACATTATAACATTTTTAAGAATAATCTTTTATATGCCTCTTTTTCCTCAGATTTAGTTCAGGCTATTGGATTTGGGAAATGTATAAATTAACTCACCTTCACTGGATGAGAGACCAGTATGAAAACTAAAAAGTGAGTTCTCTCCAGGCTGACAGACTTTTTACTGATCTGAATAATCTCCTGTTTGGTGCTCATGTGTCTTACTATTCTAAGGAATTCTTTTAACTTCCCTTGTCTTTTCTTTATGCTCAAGTTTCATCAAGAAATACCCATCATAGGGCTTTACAATGCATATAGTTTTGGTCTAAAGGTCAAGAAAGAGGCTCTGTGCCATTTCACAGATACTTAGTAAAAATACTTCAGTCTTAGACTTTAGGAAGTAAACAATTTGTCACTTTGGTGTTATTTCAAAGCGAGAACCTAAAACCCCACCCAACAGCTCACCACAAATAAACTGTTTCCATCTACATGGGAATAGACAAGCCACAGCTAACAAACTCTGAAACTCTTACAGGAGGGCCATATACTCTACTCAAGTCTCCTGTTTAGGGACTTATTAATGAGAAGAGATATGCTTTATGGGCTGAAATTAAGAAATGTAGAAATAAATTGTAGGGTTTTTTTTTTCCATTCTGATTTATCAACTCCTCTCTGCCCTTAATAATCAGAGACTGCCAATGTTTTATCCATAATCTATGTTACCAATTAGGACATTATTTTGAATGCTTCTTTTCCTGTGGTAGACATCTTACTTTATAAAATAGCTATTATGCAGTGTTAAGTGCTGAGAAAGATCTAAATATATCCAAAACTTTCACATTATTTTGCTTCTTTCATCCAGATCTGAGTAAGCAATTCCTGAACCAGATGTAGAGGTGGCTGTTTCTTTGGTTTTGTTGCTTGTTTATCTATTTCTTTTGATGGAATGCAGTTTTCTGGTACTTTATTTTTTTTTAAGGTTTTGTTTATTTATTCATGAGAGACACACAGAGAGAGGCAGAGACATAAGCAGAGGGAGCTTATGGACTGCAGGAAGCAGGCTCCCTGCAGGGAGCCTGATATTGGACTTCATCCCAGGATCCTGGAATTGTGCCCTGAGCAGACGGCAGATACTCAGCCAACTGATCCACCCAGGTGCCTGCCCTGGTACTTTAATTTCATGAGTGAAAAGGAAAGATTCTTGTGTAACATCTTTGATTAATATAAATGATTGAATTTGTAACTATCAGTTAAATCACAACTGTAAAATGATACCCTACTTGTCAAAGCAACAATGCAGTATCTGCAACAATGCAGTAAAACCCATAATATAGTTGCACAGATATGGGGTAACAAATTAGTGATCAAATTAAAACAATATGTTGAGGGGTACGTGGGTGGCTGAGTTGGTTAAGCATCTGCCTTGAGCTCAGGTCATTATCCTGGGGTCCTGGAATTGAGAACCCCAGGTTGGGCTCCCTGCTCAGCAGGAAGTCTGTTTCTCCCTCTTCCTTTGCCTGCTGCTCCCCCACTCATGCTTTCTCTCTCTCAAGTAAGTAAGTAAGTAAATAAATAAATAAATAAATAAATAAATAACAATGTGCTGAATAAGAACTGAAAAATCAGCATTTCTACTAATGGCAAATATCTCCTCACTTGATGGAGCTACAAAATGATCATATCAATCCCTTAGAAAAGGCCAGAGCAAGACCCTAAACAGAATAATCCTAGTCAATTATTAGGAAAGTTCTACTGGTGGAACTGAATGATCAGTAAGAATCTGGTTACTCAGTTTAATGTCAGAGTCTCGGACAAGAATATTCAAAGGTGGTCTATTGCTAGGTTTACTTGTATAATCTTTACTTTAAATAAAGTATTGGATAAAACAGAATTTTGATGTGTTAATAAATTTCTACATAAATAAAATAGTAAAATGCCCAAGTACATCACTAGGATTAAATGTACTGGTACTGGTAAATGTATGCTCATACATTTAATGAGACGTTCAATCAAACATTAGAACAGGCATGCGATATGTGCTCAATAAATGTTAAAAACTTCCCCTGCAAAGTCAACTGATTAAAGTAAAAATTGGTAAACTAAGGAAAAATTCCAATCATTTATTTGCCTTTTCTTTAACAACCAAACTCCAGAATAACAAAATCAATGGTGGCAATTACTTTCTAAAATATAAAAACAGAGATTACATGATGGTGGTTGCACAAATGTACACACAAAACAAAATTGCATAATTCTATACACATACACACACTCAAGCAAATAAATGCATATAAAACTGGTGAAATCTGAATACCTTATGGATTGTATGAATGTCAATGTCTTGACTTTGAAATTGTACTCTGTGTAAGATATTACCATCGGGAAAACTAAGTGAAGGGTACCAGGAAACTACCTGTACTGTATTAATTTTGCAACTTTTTGTCAATCTATATTCATTGTAATATTAGAAAAAGTGAAAAAAAATGAAGTTAACAGAAGATTAGCATTAGCTATTTTCATTTCCCTTTCTTATGGTACACTGTCCTCTTTATAAAGTCAAATTCTGTTACTTTCTTTAATAAAAAATTTATTACACATCAGAAATAGTAAATTGAGGGGCACCCGGGGGCTCAGCCCAGGTCTTGATCTCAGGGTTATGAGTTCAAGTGACACATTGGGCCCCACACTGGGTGTAGAGCCTACTGAAAGAAAGAGAGAAAGAAAGAAGAAAGAAAGAAAGAGAACGAAAGAAAGACGAAAGAAAGAAAGAAAGAAAGAAAAGAAAATAGTAACTTCAGAGATGGTGGATGTGCTCATTTTTTTCAAATCAAAGCTCATGGAAGTCATTGCTTATCTGTTGTCACATTCTTTCTTAATAAACCTGGACTTGAGTTGATTATAATTGGTACACAGTAAGTTCACTCTTTTCATGGTGCTTCAAAATAAACTTTTACATGTTGATCAGTGGTAGACTCATTCATAAAGACCTGTCTTAAGAAAAAACAAAACAAAACAAAACAAAAACAAAAAACTATTGAAGGGGGCAAACAACTTCCTGAAGCTCATCTTTTTAGAAATTTAGTGCCTTGGATTTCCTTTAGATGATCATTACTATTCATTTTGTTTTGGGTAAATTTGAGCCCTCTCCAGTGTAATTTGCATCCGGCCTACTCAGTGTCAACCAGAGGCAGAGAGTCCTTGGATGACTCTCTCAAGAACTTGAGGAAAATAAGCTAAACACAAAATAGTTTATATTATATTGTTTTAGTTATGTAAATTTCAAAATGGTAGTTTTTGCATTTTAAGTCAAGATAGTTTTGGAGTCAGGATGGTGGTGATACCTGGAATGAGAAAGATAGTAGTAACTACCAGGTTAAGTGAAGAAAGATCTTGGGGTGCTGGAAATGCTCTATTTCTTGATGGGGGTGGTAGATGCCAGTGTTGCCTCTGATATTCATTAGAATTTTTGTTCTTCTTACTTTTCAATACGTCTGTTATATTTTGTTAAAAAAGATGGGAAGAAAATATGTGTGTTGAATTTTTTCCATCTTACTTAGGTTTTGGTTTGAGGCATGTCTGTTATGTATTTATAACGTTACAGTAACCACAGTTCTGTATTTCCAAGTCCAATTTATCCTACAAGCTCGTGCTTAAATTTCAATTTTAATATGAGTCCTTTATTTCTTTCTGAAGTTGTCTCTCCCTCCTCTGTTTCTCTGTTCTGTTCCAGTAATTAAGTATAAATGAGAAGGAGCTGGCATTCTAGTGTATTTTGGGTAAAGGGTAGAGAGGAATCAATATTTTCTCAAACTGAGTGTCTCACATTTTCCTTTGGGTGGCATTGAAAAATACTTAAAGATTAAGCTGAATACTTTTGATTTGATTGTTAGATATTGCATGAACTTTTGAACAAATTATCTGGCTGTTCCCTGTGCCCTAAAATGGTCATTATAAAACTAACATAAGATTCCTTACCAAATTACTTGAATGGCATAAAATTAAGGTTTCTGGGAAAAGGTTAAGAAACTCTTTGGAAAATTTACAATTAGTAAAAATAGACTTATTAAATATTAAAATACAAACACTTGTGTTCCTATGAAAATAGTTTAATTATGAGTAAAAATATGTATTCAATATTCTTACCAGTTGATGTTTCATTTAAGTAAAGTGATTAGGTTCATGTTTTGTACTTTAGGTGAGTGGAGATAAAAATAGGCAATCACAATTCTAACACGAGGCTTTAAAATAGAGTAGAACTTCATTCTTTTTTTAAATTTAAATTCAATTTGCCAACATACAGTATAACACCCAGTGCTTATCCCATCATGTACCCTCATTAATGCTCATCACCCAGTTACCACTTCCCCCACCTACCTTGCCTTCAGCAATCTGTTTCCCAGGGTCAAGTCTCTCATGGTTTGTCTTCCTCTCTAATTTTTCCCACTCAGTTTCCCTGCTCCCTGCTTTCCCTTATAGTCCCTTTCATTATTTCTTACATTCCACATATGAGTGCCACCATATGATAATTGTCTTTCTCCAATTGACTTATTTCACTCAGCATAATACCTTCCAGTTCCATCCATGTCAAAGCAAATGATTGACATTCGTCTTTTCTGATGGCTGAGTAATATTCCATTGTATATATAGACCACATCTTCTTTATCCAATTATCTGTTGAAGGACATCTGGCTCCTTCCACAGTTTGGCTGTTGTGGACATCGCTGCTATGAACATTGGGGTGCAGGTGTCTCATTTATTTCACTACATCAATATCTTTGGGGTAAATATCCAGTACTGCAATTGCTGGGTCATAGGGTAGCTTTATTTTTATCTTCTTGAGGAACCTCCACACTGTTTTTCAGAGTGGCTGTAGCAGCTTGGATTCCCACCAACAGTGCAAGAGGGTTCCCCTTTCTCCACATCCTTTCCAACATTTGTTGTTTCCTGTCTTGTAGCCATAGCAGTTCATTCTTATCCATTGTTTTTTTTTAACAAACTTTTTTTTGAATCATAACAATTTTAACTCATTTCTACCATTTGTTTTAAATAATGGGGCTTTTTTGCATCTCTGAAATAAAGTGTAGAACATGTGGAACCATATTAGAGGGATGAATATAAAAGTCCATCATTTTAAGAAAAAAAGTTCTGCTTGGCTGTATTTGAAACTTGTGCTGACTATAGAAATTATAGGACATATGCAAGTGCTTTAGCCACAACGTTTCATTGAATTCAAATGTCCCAAGATGGGACATCTAATTACTTAGGGAGGAGGTGTTTAAGACATTTATGTTCTGATGTCTCCTAAGATAAGTATAGTTTGGTGGTGATTTATAAACCATAAGTGAATGGGCAAAAAGAAAGGGAGAGGGAGAGAAATGGGTTATGTGATTACTTGCTTGTTATAAGAGAAAATAATATTGGATGGAGCATGAGTTAAATAGCTGAGTCTGATGGCATTCATTTACTTTATTCAAAATGCAATGTGCCCAGATTTGCATAGAAAAAGGTAAATCTATGATTCCTTGTGTAATTGGGGCTTCAGGGACTGGGATTTATTTTACATGTTTGATTTTCTAAACAGGGCTCTTCGATGAACTCACTACCATTTTAGGTCAGATGTTCACTTAATGCTTGGTTTTGGGAGGATGGCTCCATTCCACCCCCCCCCCCCCGCATAATTTGTTAAGTGTTAAGTGTCTGGTAGTACTGATGCTCTTCTGAAGACTTTTTTGAATTTAATCTCAGGTAACACCAAGGGAATTTACATTGTGTAGAACTGCACTCAAGGTAAAGCCTCAGAGTGTGAAATTTTAGATGAGAAAACAAAGGAAACAGGATAACAATTCATCTCTACCCGGATTACTCAAAGGGTGAAAACCCCAAATTTCCCATTTTCCAAATGATTTTTTAAGGTGACGTTTATTCATATACTGAAAAAAAATCCCTCTCATGTTCTTTAAGGGTTTGCATGACACGTGTACTGTGATAATTTCCTGCCTATGCTGTGGTTCCTGGAACATTTTAGAAGCTAGTAACTTTACTGCTTCTTGTTCACCAATAGAAGATTCACCAATAGAAGATTCAAGAACACTGTTCAAATAAATATTTTTTCTCTTTTTTTCTTTGAAATTTCTTCATGCATGACTTTTGGATTATTTCGCCTCCAGCTCAGCTCTGTGGACTAACACAGTATTCTTCTTGATTAAGCACACATCGTGTCCTGCTGGCATCAACACTGGAACATTTCTCATGGCAGGTATGTGAAACCCAAGTCATAAAATTCTAAAAAATGAAACAAACCAGAAAAGGTATCTCAGGGATGTGGCTAATTTCAGGGCAGTACTTTTCATAAAAAAAAAGTGGATATTTTTAGGCTTTCCATGTATCAGCACTTTCCAGTCCTGATTATCTATAACTTAGAAATGATTTTGTGAAGCTTTTTCAGCAGGTTTAAAGAGTGGCTTCTGAAAGGGATAGCTCTAAATCTGAATGCAAATTGAATTTGCTGCCTGTTAGTGACTCTTTGCAAGTGTGCTAATGTTAATGCCAAATCTAATGTTGAATCGTTTTATGGTAAATGCAAATAAGCAGTAGTTTTTGGTATGAGAAAACGTAATGCTCTTTCCAAACAAATGTTTCAACCAAAATGGTTGCTTATATATCATAATTTAATGTACCGGGGAATGAATCCAGGACCCTAAGCTGTTACCCATACATCATACCAGGTAGATTACTCTCTTTTTTTTTTTTTTAGATTACTCTTATATCTTCTCTTTCCAATAAAATCTCTACAAAGCTAGATGCAGTTGGACCTTTCTTTTTCTTCTTTCTTTCTTTCTTTCTTTCTTTCTTTCTTTCTTTCTTTCTTTCTTTCTTTCTTTCTTTTTTCTTCTTTCTTTCTTTCTTTCTTTCTTTCTTTCTTTCTTTCTTTCTTCTTTTTCTTTCCTTTCTTTCTTTCTTTCTTTTTTCTTCTTTCTTTCTTTCTTCTTTTTCTTTCCTTTCTTTCTTTTTCTTCTTTCTTTCTTTCTTTCTTTCTTTTTCTTTCAGGTTTTATTTATTTATTCATGAGAGACACAGAGTGAGGCAGAGACATAGGCAGAGGGAAAAGCAGGCTCCCTTAGGGAGCCTGATTCAGGTCTTGATCCCAGGACCCTGGCATCACACTCTGAGGTGAAGGCAGCTGCTCAACCACTGAGCCACCCAGGCACCCCTGGACATTTCTTAAGTAGAGAATAGAAGGCCACATTTTCAAGTACTATTGTGGCAGTGATAGAAGATGTTAAGTAAAAAAAAAAAAAAAAAAAAAAGATTTTGGGCCTAGACAAACTTTCATTTGATTTCTGACTTGGATACTCACTTGCTTTGATACCTAGAGAAAGTAACATTATTAATGGACCTTACAGTTTCTTATCTATTTAATAGGAATTATCTTGTGATTCTTGTTGAGATGTCAAAAATATCTATTATGTAAGCCTATAAAACATAACTTGATGTCTGTTGATTTCTTCTTACTCCAGATCCCTAAGCTTCTTTGTTGAATTTAGAAATAAATAGCAAATCTACTTTACTGAGCCAGGACTGGTAAAGGATAAAAGTTATAGATAATCTCGCTAAATAATAAATTACACCACATAAAAATTTGAAAATTGAGAGGAGTCCTGAAGGAGATATTGTCATCTTCTAGTGCAAGATGGTGGGGTTATCAAATCAAAGAATGTTTTGGATTCTTTCTCACCGTGTTGCTTTTAAGAACTTCAGCTCTTGCATTTGTTCTTTAAATCATCATTGTAGGGATCCCTGGGTGGCGCAGCGGTTTGGCCCCTGCCTTTGGCCCAGGGCGCGATCCTGGAGATCCGGAATAGAATCCCACGTCGGGCTCCCAGTGCATGGAGCCTGCTTCTCCCTCTGCCTGTGTCTCTGCCTCTCTCTCTCTCTCTCTCTGTGACTATCATAAATAAATAAAAAGTTTTTAAAAAAAATTAAAAAAAAATCATCATTGTATCTCTCTTTCATTACAGTTTCTCAGACCACTCTATGGAATTTGATTTCTGGGATCTTAGGAGTAATATGCCTTTTGTTGATGACTACAATGGGAATTTTGTTGAAAAATTGTAAGTTTTTCTAGGCAAATTTGTATAAAGACCATACCTGTAGTGAAACCATTCAATAATAAAGGTTTCATTTTACTAATGTGTAATATTTTATTATTTCATGAGCTTGTATCCAATGGAGTGAATTTTTAATCATTTTTTTATAGTATTACTTACAGAAAGTATTCAGCCAACATTGTCACCAGGACCAATCACAGAACTCCAAAAAGGTAGGTTCCATACTTTGGAAAACCTTAGTGTTGGTAGAGGATGAAATAGACAGTTTCTTATTTTTCTCACATAGAGCATGATGGAATAGTACACTTAGTAATACAAATTTACCTACTAATTGTAAGATAGTCACGTTTCATAATTCTCCAATATAAAAGACATTAAATAACATTGTATATACAGTGCATCATTCACATATTTAAGTAATAAGGAAATATTAGCTTGAAATGACATATTTTCCCCAAAGACGTGCTCATGTTTTAGTGACAAATCAAAAATTAGTTACAGTAAACACTACAGTTAATCCTAATTACCTGTCGCTTTGCTCAGAGACCATACTTTTATATCTCTTTATATTTCCTTCTGCTTTTTGAATATAGTGCACAGATTTCTGTAATTTTAAACCCTTATTATCCAGTGAAAGCCAGCTCAAAGTCCAGTTTTTTAAGGTATTTTTTCCAAATAGTCTCCAAATTATTCACCATCTTCTGTACATATAGCATCTTCTGTTCATTTAGCACTTTATTCTTTTTTTCTTAGCATTCTTTTCCATCTGTATTGAGATATTATTGATATATAATGATGTGTAAGTTTAAAATAATCAACAGTTTGATTTGATACACTTGTATGTTGTAATATGGTTACTACCATGACAGTAGCTAATACCTCTATCATGTCGCATAATTACTATTCCTTTTTTTTTTTTTTTTTTTGTGGTGAAAGCATTCAGGATCTACCTTTTTAGCAACTTGCAGGTATACAATACAGTTTTGCTGACTGAAATCATAACTCTGTGCATGAGATCCACAGAACTTATTCACATTGTAACTGGAAGTGTGTCCCCATTGACTGACATCTCTCCATTTACCCAACTCTCCAGCTCCTAGTAACACCATTCTACCTTACACTTCAACACCATTAATTTGACAGAGATTTGAGTGCCTACCAGGTGTCTTGACTTTTATGAGTGAGGATAGTAAATGTTCAATATGCTATCACTGGTAAACTGTATGATCTTCAAGCTAATTGTTTTATTTATCTTTATTTTGAAAATAAAATATACACACACTGGAATTCTCCAATTTGTTCCATTTTTTTTTTCTGACTCAGAAAATATGCTAAAATAGTCTCCTTTAAATATCTCTTTCATCTAGTTTACTCCTGTTTACACAACAGAGCTCAACTTAGGGTCACTTCCTCAAAAAGGTTCTTTAGCCACCCTCCAAATTACACTCTGCTACCTGATGTTTTAACATACTGACTTAATCTTGTGTATATTTATGAAAATTATCATTAAACATAATTAGTAAATGATTGAAATTATATAGTTCTGACCCTATGTCTAGAATATAATCTCTATTAGGGAAAAGGGCTATGTCCGACTTGTTCATATCAATAGCCCCTGAACTATGGTATATGTAGTATTTTCTCAAAGTATATTTGTGGAAAGTAGTGGATAAATAACAACTGATTTTTGAATGAGTAAACAGCATTGAAAAAAATGAATGTCCTAAGTCATCTTTATTTTTTTCTCTTAGGCTCTGATTGTTGTTCTTGCCCAAAAAGGTGGATTGGGCACCAATGCAACTGCTACTTGTTTTTTGATGAATTAAAATCTTGGACAGAAAGTCGTGATTTCTGTGCTTCACAGAATTCCAGTCTACTTCACATTCAAAACAGAGATGAATTGGCATGTATTTAATTCTGGCTTATTTCCTACATTTTCTTTGATCTAGGAAAATATGCTAAGGAAGCTGAGTACTTTGATTTGTCTTTATAATTAGATAGTAAATGCATGATTATTATTTGAACTAATGACTTACTATTTACTATGCCTTGAAACAATCATTATAAAACTTAAACATAAAATTTGTCAAAGATTTATATTATAGGAATAAAAACCAAGTTAGATTGCAGGTAAAGTACAAGGAACGATTTAGAGAGAATTCAGAGCGAATAATAGGCCATTATTTTTATTCAAAGACTGAAAAACAATTTTGTAATTTTGTGTTCATTAGTTGAATTTATAATTTCTTTTGTAATTATGTATCTTCTCTCATTATTCTGAGGTATAATGTGTGATAAGTATGGAGAGTATGATAAAAAAAAAATTACCCAATTTAAGAAAAAGTGAAAGCTTTCTCTAGCTGCATGGAGTACCTGTCCTGAGTATAAGTTGAGTAGACTATATCCATGAAATTTATCCTCTAGATGCTGTTGATATGGGATCAAACTTGGTTGTGATCTTCTGTGAAGGAGGTGTTCCAGGAAAGCTCTTACTTCTTTCTAACATTTTTTATTCCTCTAAGATGTGATATTTTGTAGTATTTATTTATATATCATAAATGAATAGATAGGAGGATAAGGAAGAAAAATGAGGCATGGGACTATACTTCCTAAACTGGTCATTAAAAATGATCGGAGTTTGTGTGATTGAAAGGCTACTGTGCTGCTGACACTTTTAAAAATACATTATTTCCAGAGTAGATTCAAATTACAGTAATATGTTTGTCTCTGTTTCCAATCAGCATTTTGTGAGCTCCAGTAGGCGTTTTTACTGGATTGGAGTCTATTACAGTAAAGAAAATGGTACCTGGTTGTGGGAAAATGGCTTGGCTCTCTCTCAAGATCTGTAAGTTTCTGACAGACAAGTTCTTTTTATTTATTTCTTTTTTTTTAGGTTTTTTTTGTTGTTGTTGTTGTTCCTTAGGAATTTGTCTATAGATATCACCATCACCAGAGAATGTAACATTTGGGACTCTATAGCTAAGATAACCTATCTAAGGCATGAAAATACAGAAAAAAGAGAAGATCTAACAAAATATCAATTTTAGTTCCATCTAGATCATCCACATTTATGCTTAAGTGACATGATGTTGGTGTACTTTTAACCATAAAACAACTTTTTACCTTTTTGAAAATTTTTTTGCCTTGTATGAGCACTTGGATGTGTATGTGCATGTATAGATGCTCATCTTCACAGAAGCCAGGGAAAATAGCATATCCATTATTGTCTTTACTCTGGTTGAGCCCATTATTTTTGGCATACTCTTATGTTTCAAATATTTTGGACTTATTTTCTGTATATTTGTAATCTTTGGATCTTATTTTCATTCATAAAGATGGGATTTACAGCATCAGACAATCATAATTTTTTTGCTTGGATTTGTTTTCCCAGACTAGATTATCCAGTATATCTTTAAACAAAATGGAAGCAAAGCATATCATATTGAAAAATCATAAATAACAACAGCAAAAATGTAAAATCCTTAGCTTAATGATGTTGATTATTGAGACAATAACTGAGTTTTCATAATACTGTGCTCTGAAATTGTGAAAATGTCACTCTTGAACAAAAAAAAAATTGACTCAATATGTTACTTATCTCATTCAAGTGCTTTTAAAAGCTCTATAATTTAATATAAAACACTATCTTTGAATATTCCCATTTACTTTTCTCATATGTTAACATTTTATTTTTCATTACAGGTTGCAAAAAATTCAAACTTTTGATACAAAGAAATGTGTAATATATAGCTCAAGCCACAGTGTTTTGGATGTATCCTGTGAAGATAAACATAGTTTTATATGTAAGCAAGAGCTTATGTAGGTATTTCTTAGAGTGAAAGAGTGGGCAGTGAAGAAGAATCAGTAGTACTAAGAACATAACTGTATCTCTTAAATTATTGCTAATTATCTACTTCTGGCATCTGTAAAATGTTTCAAATTATGTCTTGTGATACAATTTTCATATATTTGAAGTCATGTGTTTTCAAATTAATGAAATTTTGGCACCTATACTTCAATAACAAAGCATCAAGGTGAAGAATTTCAGGAGTATTGTGATTTAATGTATATGTTCAATATTAAATTTAATATACTTTTAGCATATATTCTTGTAAATTTTCTTTGCAGAAGTTCAAATAAAATAATTTGTATAAAATGACATATATCAATGTCATTTCAGTTCTTTTATAAGACATAGTAAATTGGGAAGTCCCATCTTCATCTTACTTTTCTGGAGCTTAGTTCTTTCTGGATATCTATATTTTTTAATTTAGAGCTTAAGGTGTCATATGATAGCATCCTCATGTGTATCATCAGACTTTAGAGGGGACATATTTGTGTTCTTTGATTGATGGTCCTGATTCTGTAGAATCATTTTGAGTCTTTGTCCAAATAGGTAGTTCCCATGTGATTGCTTTTAGATTTTGCATGGGTAAACAGGATCCAAGCTTGATCACATGAATTTGCAATACTTACTTTTTACTCTACACATTTCTTGCCTTATGCTTATCCAATGGTAAAAAGTCACCAAGATGTAAACTGAAGATCTCCCCCCCCTTTTTAAATTTAAATTCAATTTGCAAACATATAGTATAACACCTAGTGTTCATTCCATCAAGTGCCCTCCTTAGTGCCCATCACCTAGTCACCCCATCCCCTCACCCACCTCCCCTTCCATAATGCTTTGTTTGCTTCCCGGAGTTAGGAGTCTCTCATGGTTTGTCTTCCTCTCTAATATTTCCCCACTCAGTTTTCCTCTTTTCTCTTATATGCTCTTTCACTATTTCTTATATCTCACATATGAGTGAAACCATATGATGATTGTCCTTCCCTGATTGGTTTATTTCACTCAGCATAATACCTTCCAGTTCCATCCATGTCAAAGCAAATGGTAGGCATTCATCCTTTCGATGGCTAATATTCCATTGATTTTATATATATATATATATATATATATATATATATATATATATATATCTCACTTCTTTATCCATTCATCTGTTGAAGGACATCTTGGCTTCTTCCACAGTTAGGCTACTGTGGACATTGCTGCTAGGAGCATTGGGTGCAAGTGCCTAATTGTTTCACTACATCAATAGCTTGGGGTAAATATCCAGTACTGCAATTGCTGGGTCATAGGGTGGCTCTATTTTTAACTTTTGAGGAACCTCCACACTGTTTTCCAGAGTGGCTGTAGTAGCTTGCATACCCACCAACAGTGCAAGAGGGTCCCCTCTTTCTCCACATCCTCTCCAATATTTGTTGTTTCCTGTCTTGTTAATTTTAGCCATTCTTGCTGGTGTGAGGTGGTATCTATCTCATTGTGGTTTTGATTTGTTTTCCCTGATGGCAAGTGATGTGGAGCATTTTTTCATGTGCTTGTTAGCCACATATAGATCTTCTTTGGAGAAATGTCTGTTCATATCTTCTTCCCATTTCATGACTGGATTATTTCTTGGGTGTTGAATTTGATAAGTTCTTTATAGATCTTGGATACTAGCCCTTTATCTGATATGTCATTTACAAATATCTTCTTTGATCCTGTAGGTTGTCTTTTAGTTTTATTGATTGTTTCCTTCACTGTACAGAAGCTTATTATCTTGATGAGGTCCCAATAGTTCATTTTGCTTTTGTTTCCCTTGCCTTCATAGATGTTAAACTGAGGATCTTAATCTCTAATCAACCTCAAACTTTTTCCTGAAAGTTATGTGTCAAATTTGAACAATTCTATTTTTCTGTTGGGGAGGGAGCATCCCATTTAATCAAGGGGGTTCTGAGTGTGTCCAAGGAGTGGAAACATAATAAGGTCTGATTCCTGTGACTTGGATGAAGTTTTTCTAATCTCACAGATATCAAAAACCAATTCTCTTTTTTTAAAAACTATTGCATACACCTGACACCAGTGAGAATGCGGAAAATCAACAAGGCAGGAAACCACAAATGTTGGAGAGGATGTGGAGAAAAGGGAACCCTCTTACGCTGTTGGTGGGAATGTGAACTGGTGCAGCCACTCTGGAAAACTGTGTGGAGGTTCCTCAAAGAGTTAAAAACAGACCTGCCCTACGACCCAGCAATTGCACTGTTGGGGATTTACCCCAAAGATTCAGATGCAGTGAAACGTCGGGACACCTGCACCCCGATGTTTCTATCAGCAATGGCCATAATAGCCAAACTGTGGAAGGAGCCTCGGTGTCCATCGAAAGATGAATGGATAAAGAAGATGTGGTCTATGTATCCAATGGAATATTACTCAGCCATTAGAATCAACAAATACCCATCATTGCTTCGACATGGATGGAAGTGGAGGGGATTATGCTGAGTGCAGTAAGTCAATCGGAGAAGGACAAACACTACACGTTCTCATTCATTTGGGGAATATAAATAATAGTGAAAGGGAATATAAGGGAAGGGAGAAGAAATGTGTGGGAAATATCAGAAAGGGAGACAGAACATAAAGACTCCTAACTCTGGGAAATGAACTAGGGGTGGTGGAAGGGGAGGAGGACCGGAGGCGGGGGTGAATGGGTGACGGGCACTGAGGGGGGCACTTGATGGGATGAGCACTGGGTGTTATTCTGTATGTTGGTAAATTGAACACCAATAAAAAATAAATTTATTAAAAAAAAATAAATAAATAAAACTATTGCATATATATCTTTTAAAATTTATATTAATGTGTTTTTGTTTTCTATTTCAATTAAATTACAATAATTAAGAGCTTCAAATTGATTTTTAATAAAGAGCCAGGAAGAGAAAAGGGCCTGTGTGTTTTGATTCTTAAAATCTAGGGATAATAAGATTGCCCTCTTCACATTCTTGGATGAAGATTAGAAAAAAAGAACATAACTTATATTATGAAAAATAGAAGATAATAAAAATCAAATGTTTAACTTGGATTAGGAGGAAACGCATTGTACTTTTTGGACATTTAAAATGTTTTAGCTTGGGGTGCCTAGGTGACTCCATCTGTGGGTAAGCCTCCAACTCTTTATTTTGGCTTAGGTCATGATCTCAGGGTGGTGAGATCAAGCCCCAGTTTGGGCTCCACACTCAGCAGAGAGTCTGCTGGAGATTCTCATTCTTTCTCTTCTTCTGCCTCTCCTGCGCACTCTCTAAAATAAATAAATAAATCATTAAAATGTTTTGAGTTTTTTGTCCATGTAAATTCAAGATAATAGACTTCTAATTAAATTAAAAAACAGTATAGATAAACTTATGATGAAAACCAATAGTTTTCTGTTGCAACTATCCTATCTCCCTGTTGTCTTTCCATAAAGCACTTCCTTTGGGTTTTTTGTTTGCTTTTTTATTTGCAGTGGTTTTCTATGTAATGAACCAAGGATGGTCTATTTTTTATAGTTTTGTCCAGGATGAATCTCATAGGTTTTCATTTAACCACACCAAAATATAGCTTCAAATTATTTCTTTTCGTATCATCACCCCATGAGGTGCCCAGAGCCCTGTCTGCCTTTCTACTGAGGACTTGTGAACATTCATTAAAGTTGCAAGAGCAATGAGGGAACAGAAGGTGCTAAATATGATGGGTGATACCTAATTCCAGAGAGTAATCTATGTCAAAAGTTACCTCTAGTGAGAGAGGAATTTTCCTCCCTTCCTGTAGCCTCCTAATATAGCTCAGGTGTTTTTTTCAATTTCCATATCATATTGGGGCATTATGATGAGGGTCCTGGATTGAAAGGAAACTACTAGTTCCCCACAGTAGTGTGTCTTTCTCACAACATGATCCAATCGTGTTAGTGACACTGAGTCATGACCATCAGACCGGTTTTATTTTTTTTAGTCTTTTTCCACTCTTGCCTGAATACTGCTTTCCTTCATCCTGAAAATGTTTTTGTCATCTTTGGGATGGGAAAGACTTCTTTTATACAAAAGTCTGCCTATTAAATATCCCTTTTCCCTTCTACTGTAATTTCTAGTATATTTTCTGGGGAGAAATATTATTTTTCTTTTGTTCTCTGGTTTTGTTTTTGTTGTTGTTTTGGTTTTGATTTGTTTGGTTTTTTTTTTTTTTTTTTTGGTATGAAATGGGCTAATGCACATGGAAGGATCTAGTTGAGTGAATATCTCAATTTTGAACTTAAAACTAATAAAAGGTGAAGGAATGTCCACTCCACCGCCAAAATAACAAAATAATATTGCCACAAGTTAGCTTATTCTTCCTTAATTTTATCCTGTTACCTAACTGCATTACCCTGAATGTATGTAATACATGTTATGTATTGGTACATAACAAATTATGATAAATTTAGAAACTTAAAATGACTTATGTTTGTATGTCATAATATCTATGGATCAGGAGCTGAGCATGGATTAGTCCTTAGCTCAAGGCTTCAAAAGGCTGGAATCCAAGTCATGGCTGTGCTGAATTTTCACCTGAAACTGAGTCCACTTCCAAGTTCATTCAGGCTGATGGCAGATTTGGTCCCTTGTAGCTATAGAACTGAGACCCTTACCTCCTAGTGGCTTCCCTTCTCCATACACAGTCACAGGATACTTGCTTCTTCAAGCCCAGAAGTAGTGCACTCCTTTCTCTCTCTCACCTCTAGAGTCTTTTTAAAGTATTTAACTGATCAGATCAGGTGTACCCAGAATATGCTCTTTTGATTAACTTAAAATTGACTAATTTAGAACCTTAGTTACATCTGAGAAATAGCCTAATCTTTCCACATAATATCACTTAATCACAGAGCAACATCCTATTATCTTCATAAATCCCACTGAAATTGAAGAGTACATGATTATACATATGTACACCAAGATATGGGAATTTTGAGGTCTTCTTAGAGTTCTGCCTACCATACCAACATAGCCCTAAAAAATATGCTGTAAGTGCTACTACACAGTTTATTGAATTTAAACTTTGACTTTTGATTCCTGGTAAGATAACTAAGAATTGAATTCATGTATGCCAGGACAAATAATACTTTAAAAATTTTTTCCAATATATTAGTTCTTCGTTCCTCCACTACTGTTTGCCTATTAAAGACAAGTTTTTGTATAGCTGGATTGAGATAGTTCTCTGCTTATTTCCAGAGATGCTTGAGAGTTGTTTTTTGACTCTTGGCTATGATAGGGCAGTGAGCTAGATTACTAAGTAACCAAGTTAGTTAACATAAAAACTTATTAGCATGGGGCACCTGGGTGGCTGAGCCTTTGGCTCAAGGCATGATCCCAGGTCTTGAGATCTAGTCCCACATCAGGCTCCCCACAAGGAGCCTTCTTCTGCCTGTGTCTCTGCCTCTCTCTCTCTGTCATGAATAAATAAATAAAATATTTAAAAAAAATAACTGGTACAAAAACTGTGGTAATTTTTTTTTAAGTTTAAACTTTCTGTGTGGAACCTAGAATCAGTTTGTTTATTTATAACTTATACTTGATAATTAGTTATATATCTTGTCTCTGCTATATAACCAGGCTATGGAGGACATTTCTGTCTAAGCTCTCCTAAAATCAAGTTTCTTCATATAGGAATCAGCACAAATATTAGTAGTTTTTTTCAGAGAGGAATTATGCCTTTGTGGAAGCAAGAACATTGGGGTGCTTGTTTCTGCATAGTTTTTTGGTCCCCAACTGCTTATTTGAATTTTCTCCTGCTGTATTATATTATTTGCATTTTATTTTTATTTTTTTAAGATTTTATTTATTTATTTATGAGAGAGACAGAGAGAGAGAGAGAGAGAAAGAGAGAGAGAGATTGAGGCAGAGACATAGGCATAGGGAGAAGCAGGCTCCATGCAGGAAGCCCGACGTGGGACTCAATCCCAGGTCTCCAGGATCACGCCCTGGGCTGGGCTGAAGGCAGGGCTAAACTGCTGAGCCACCTGGGCTGCCCATTATTTGCCTTTTTAAAAAGCTTTATGTGAGTATGCTTATTGAAGCCTTATGATTTCTTTCAATTATCTAAATTTGGAAATCTTTGGAATGCTTAAACCTCCTTTTTCATTTCCATAATTTTGGGTCTTCTGTATTTTTTCTTTCTATGTCTTAGTGTAGAGGTTAGAAAGCTTTCTCCAGAAAACTGGATAGTAAATATTTTCAACTTTGAGGGCTGTCTCTGTTGAACTATTTAACTCTACCATTGTAGTGCAAATGAAGACATTGATAATACATAAATTAGTGGTTTGGCCATATTACAAAAGAACTTCATTTATGGGGATCCCTGGGTGGCTCAGCAGTTTACCGCCTGCCTTTGGTCCAGGGTTGATCCTGGAGACCCGGGATCGAGTCCCACATGGGGCTCCCTGCAGGGGGCCTGCTTCTCCCTCTGCCTGTGTCTCTACCTCTCTCTTCTCTGTGTGTGTGTGTCTCTCATGAATAAATAAATAAAATCTTAAGAAAAAAAAAAAGAACTTCATTTACAATAACAGATAGTGGGAGGAATTTAGTCTATAGGTCAATGGTTTGCCAACCCTTGCCAAAGTGGCTAAAATGAGACTATATAGACACCAATCCTATTCTCCTCTTTGCCTTATTACATCTTAGCACTTGTAAATGTACTTATAAATTTTGCTGTACAAAACCAGTTGTGTCTTATATTATCAATTCATTATAGAAGATGAAAATCTATAAAGTAGGTATGTTAGCCAACCCACAAGGTGTTTGCCAATGATCTTCATCTTCTGGTGTATTTATCTTTGTTTAATTTCCTTTCACATTCTATCAGGGTCATCAATAGAACACAGAGGAAATGATAATATGCCACTTTTAAGGCTAGATCATAAAAGATAGTATGACTTCTTCCTCTTTTCTCTTTTCCATATTACTTGATCTGGGGGAAGCCAGCTACTGACTGTATCATGAGAAACCCTGTTGTAAGGACTCTGTGACAAAGAACTAAAGCCTCCTCTGGACAGTCCAACTGCAGGAAATGAGATTTCCTCTTCCTTGACAGCCTTCCAACTCTCTAGCCTTAGATAAGCCTTCAGATGACATAGTCCCAGCCAGCAGTTTGATGGAAACTTCATGAGAAACCTTGAACCAGATTAATTCTGCTAAGTCATTCCAAGATTTCTAACCCTCAGAAAGTGTGTGATATAATATTGGTTTTTTTTAAGCTACTAAGTTTGTAATAATGTATGACATAGCAATAGTATTTCACATTTTGGTACCAGAAGAGATGAACTACCATAAAGAAACAAACACACAGAGTACTTGAACCGTGATAGGGGTTGGAAGCTGGGAGGCCTAGAAAGACAGAATCTGGCTTCTAGTGAGGGCTTACAGGGAGGTGAAAAACATGTTAGAAATTCAAGTAAGAGGAATTCTTACTGTTCAGTGGTATCAAGTTTAGCATCATTGTTGGTCCATAATATAATTTAAAACCATGAAGTTTATGCCTCCAGCTTTGTTCTTCTTGTGTTAGACTGCTTTGATTATGAGATCTTTTGCAAGTCCATATGAATCTTAGGATCTTTTTTCTATTTCTGTATGAAATGCCCCTAGGATTTTCATGGGACTTGTACTGAATCTGAAAATCATGTTGAGGGAATATGGACATTTTAAAAATATAAAATCCTCTGACCTCACCAATCAGCCTGGCCAGACATTCTGCAGTATCTACAAACTTGGTGTTAAGTTCCACATACTTTGTTCTGAGCAGCTTCTAGTCATCTAGTGTATGCAAGTGCTTTGACATAATGGATTCAGTAATCCAGTTCCTCAGGAAGCATCTGTGAAAGTTGGTTATCAGATGTTCTTTCCACTCTTACTCCCCAGAGAGAAGCTAGGAGCTAGAGCATCTTGTCCACTCACTCTGTGTTGGATCTGGGGGAGGAACTATGGAACTATGCTATGACAGCTTCCATCACACACTATCATCTCTGTTTTCACTGGTACCAGGCAATCAGACTCTGCTGGGTCACATCAGCACTTCAAGGAAGGGTAGACAGAAGTCAATCCTATGGGAAGCAGTCCAAAAATTTAGAATACTGGATGTGTTGTCCAACTCTTCTCCTGAGAAGCTGAGAGTTGGTGATTTTTATTTTCTCATTCATTGCTGAGTTGGTGGTGAAGGATATGATGATTGCCAGTCAGTTTTCACTGTTGCCACAGGGAGCTAGATTACACTGGTGTTATCAATACTTTGAAATAAGCTAGATAAAATCCAGTGGTTTGGGTAGCCTATGGAAAAGTTAGGGCACTTAGACTCAGTCTACCTCTTCCTTTCACAGAGAAAGCTGAGAACTGAGAGTTTTCTCCTTATTGCATAGACCTGAGCCAGGGTGAACATTATGACAAGAGAATGTCTCAATTTTCCCTACTGGCTTCGAAGTGGATAGTTTTGCACTCACCCAGATTACATGACACCTGTCAGTTTTAGAATTTCTCATAAAGGGATTTTACCTATGAATTATTATTGAATTGATGTGTTTGTGTTTGCAAGGAGAGTGAAAGACTTCCTGTTTTGTCATCTTGCTGATATCACTTAGCTAATCTTTTTCCCTAGAAGGAAGAATAAAAATAAACATATTATATATTTATAATTTATGTGTATTTATATGTACATATTTCCAGCCTCAAGTGACATAAAATAGAGATACTTAATCATTCAATTTCTAATTTATATTTAAATCAGATTTAAATTGGAATCAAATGTAGCTTCACTGCATTTAAATGAACAAAAATAGCAGTCTGTGTAAGTAGAATTGTGGTTGGATTCATCTTATAACTCGGAGAGCAACTGCCACTGTAAACAATTCCATAAAAAATATTCTAGCACTAACCAGGACTTTTAATATTTTATAATTACCTGCTGAGGTTCTCTGAACATGATCCTTTGAGATGTTCCTAGTTCCTATAAAACCGATATTGTAAAATCTAATGTGGTACTTTCTCTGTACGCTTTTACTTGACCCAGGCTTAAAATTGTTAGACTTGCATTTTTTCAGCTATTATGGACTACATCTGTTTGTTAAAATACTAATACTAAAATAACACAGAGGTACTACGAGAGAGCCAACGCATACAGAGAGAACAGTCATCTCAGTTTTACATTTTAGAATGTTTATTCACTGAAAACCTGTGAGTCTTCCATACAAGCTTTTGCTGAATATGAAGTATATTTTAGAGTAAGGATCTAAAAGAAAGAGTTCTTTGATAAATATACTAGCTGAGTCTCCACTTTCATATTGCACAGGTATTGTCTGATTTCAAATATCCCCCATCCTCCCTCCCCCCCCAAAATATATAAACTGGATAAGAAAAACAGATAAACCACACAAGACCCATGATCTTTCAGCAACTCCTGATACAGAGTACCATAACCTTTAAATTAGTCCTAAGTAGAGAAAAGAAATTTAGTGGACCTCTGGCTCCAGCCTACTACTGAATGCATGTGGTGTAGCATAGGGGAATTTCTATGAAAAAGACAACAGAAGACACCGATGAAGCACAGACATAAACAGTCCAGGTAGATAAAACTGCAATAATAAATTTCAAAATACTTCACTGTTTGGGACTTGGTATTTCATAAAGGGTTTGAAATGTAGGACATATGAGAAAGTTGGAAAAGCATTTTTTTTTTCCTGCAGGAGAAACAGATAATAATGAAGGGGGGGGTGCCTCTTAGAGATGCAACTGTGAAAATAAAAATAAAAAATAATATTATCTATTATAATAACAACATTTAATGTTAAAAATAAATTATATTGTTTATTATAATAGTTTATAATATTTATTATATATAAATATATGTGATTTATTATATAACTAAATGAAATAAAATATACATAAATATATAAAATTTAAAACAATATAAATATTACAAATAATAATAATTCTTATTATTATTGAGAGATAAGGATTCTGAGAAATGGAAGAAGAAAAAAGACATGTCTTTGCCTGCACCTTCCACCCCACATGTCAGCACCATCCATAAAGGAAATCTGTATAGAACAGGGCAGAACTAACAGAAGAGGGAGCTCTCTACCTAGGAACCTGCATGGTTACATGACTATAGGAATAGAAAAAAAAAAAAAAAAACAACAGACTACATCTGCAGAAAATCTCTTAACAATTCAAGAACGTGAATAAAAGATCTTCTACCTCTGAAAAGTCATCCATCTGACAAAGAAAATAACCACAAAGCTGATGAAAACCGCAGTGCCACACAGCAAATTAAATACAAGGTTCTCACATGGTCATAAAAAAGAACAGGAGTACCAAAAAAAAAAAAAAAAAAAAAAAAAGGTTGAACTGAAGCAGAAGTCAATGAAATTCAGAAAAACAATAGCTTGCCCAAAGTAAGTGATGAACAGAGATTTACAAGGCAAATGGAAACTATAAGGAAAAGCAGATGTTGCAAGCTCCATGCTAGATGAAAAATTATACATAAAGAGAATTAAATGAGACCAAAAAAGATACTTTATAATCTTAAAAGATACATGCTGCTATGAAGATTAATAGTGATGAATCTATTCAGTAAGTAACAGTGACTATAAAATATAGAAATTACAGTAGACATAAGAAGAAATAGGCAGTAACACATTAATTAAAGGTGATTTCAAGTCACTGTCAATATAGGACAGCAAGTTTGAACAAAAAAAAATTATGTTATTGATGCTTAAATACCTTAGCATGGTAGATATTTTAGATATATATTGACTACTACACAGATAGTAGAAAATATACCTTCTTTTCAAAGTCGTTTGAAACATCCACAAAAAAATGTATAGATACTTTCTGATTTGGATGAAGTATATACATATACTTATGGGTGTATGTATATATGTACATGTATGTATATGTTTCTGAGTATTCTAAAGCATTTTTCTTTGCAGAAAAACTCTTAAGATATTCCACTGGAGTTAGGAAAATAGCATAAATGACAATTATCTCCACTCTTTATTAACAGTGTTCTGATGGTGTTAGCCAAATAAGTAGGTTAAAAAATATAAAGATAAAAAGTCATCTGTATTTGCACATGTATGATGATATACCTAAATAATTTGAAATAATTGGTGATAAAGTTAACTTTAATAATACGAAATTCAGTAAGTTAACAGGCTGTGGAGTTAATATGCAAAAATAAATAACATCCAGAGTGTTTGGGTGGTTCAACTGATTAAACATTTGCCTTTGCTTCAGGTCATGATCCCGGGGTCTTAGGTGTAGGGCTCCCTGCTCAGAGGGGAGTCTGCTTCTCCCTCTACCCCTCCCCCTGCTTGTGCTCTCTCTCTCTCTCAAATAAATACAATATTTTTTAAAAAATGAATAACAACCAGTAAGAAGACATGATGAATGAAAAAACTCTACAATCATGATAAATGAGATGAAGTATTTGAGAATGAACTTAAAGAGGACTATTCAAAATCTATTAAAAAATTCTTAGAAGACAGAAAAAGACTTTAAAAAAGTAAGGATATCTATTTTTTTGTTTGCATCTTTTCTTAAGTTAATTTATAAGTTTGAAGTGATTCCCCCAATCATCCAATGACTGATGGATCTGGGCAAATTGACACTGAAGTTCATAAGGAAAAATAAACACAGAATATTAAGATTGCAAAAGCATAGCTATGAGGATGTGCTAGATCTACTAATTATTGAAACATATCTTAAAAGTTTCCAGTTAAAATAGTGTGGTTGGTAAAGGCACACAAATAGACAGACCAAAGGAATAGAATACAAAGGCCAGAAGTAATCTCTCTCTCTCTCTTTTTTTTAAATTTGTTCTTTCCAATTTTATGTGTTTGGGTTTTCTTTCTTTTTAATAATAAATTTATTTTTTATTGGTGTTCAATTTGCCAACATACAGAATAACACCCAGTGCTCATCCCGTCAAGTGCCCCCCTCAGTGCCCGTCACCCATTCACCCCCACCCCCCTCCCTCTTCCCCTTCCACCACCCCTAGTTCATTTCCCAGACTTAGGAGTCTTTATGTTCTGTCTCCCTTTCTGATATTTGCTACCCATTTCTTCTCCCTTCCCTTATATTCCCTTTAACTATTATTTATATTCCCCAAATGAATGAGAACATATAATGTTTGTCCTTCTCCGATTGACTTACTTCACTCAGCATAATACCCTCCAATTCCATCCACGTTGAAGCAAATGGTGGGTATTTGTCGTTTCTAATGGCTGAGTAATATTCCGTTGTATACATAGACCACAGCTTCTTTATCCATTCATCTTTCGATGGACACCAAGGTTCCTTTCACAGTTTGGCTATTGTGGACATTGCTGTTATAAACATCGGGGTGCAGGTGTCTTGGCGTTTCATTGCATCTGTATCTTTGGGGTAAATCCCCAGCAGTGCAATTGCTGGGTCATAGGGCAGGTCTATTTTTAACTCTTTGAGGAACCTCCACACAGTTTTCCAGAGTGGCTGCACCAGTTCACATTCCCACCAACAGTGTAAGAGGGTTCCCTTTTCTCCGCATCCTCTCCAATATTTGTGGTTTCCTGCCTTGTTAATTTTCCCCATTCACACTGGTGTGAGGTGGCATCTCATTGTGGTTTTGATTTGTATTTCCCTGATGGCAAGTGATGCAGAGCATTTTCTCATGTGCTTGTTGGACATGTCTATGTCTTCCTCTGTGAGATTTCTCTTCATGTCTTTTGCCCATTTCATGATTGGATTGTTTGTTTCTTTGGTGTTGAGTTTAATAAGTTCTTTATAGATCTTGGAAACTAGCCCTTTATCTGATATGTCATTTGCAAAAATCTTCTCCCATTCTGTAGGTTGTCTTTTAGTTTTGTTGACTGTATCCTTTGCTGTGCAAAAGCTTCTTATCTTGATGAAGTCCCAATAGTTCATTTTTGCTTTTGTTTCTTTTGCCTTTGTGGATGTATCTTGCAAGAAGTTCAAAGGCCAGAAGTAATCTCAACTGCATATAGAAATTTAGATTATGATAAAGGTAGTGATCTTAAATCATGAGATGCATGTTGTTGTTTGGACAACTGGATAGCTATTTGTAGAAGGTTAAAATTAGTTATATTCCTCAAGCCATAAATAGGAATAAATGCCAAAGGGGTTATAGATATAACTATAGAAAATGAGACCATATGAATAAAAGAAAACTCTATACATTTTTCTATGGTCTGGAGGAAGGCATTCTAATTACCCTAAACATTTCAATGCTATAAAAGTAAAGCTTCAAAAAATATGGCTACCTAAATTTATTTTAATTTGCATAGCAAAAAATACCAAAAGCAAAGTCAAAATACACATGAAAAAATTGGAAAAATATTTGCAATATACATTACAGATAAAGGGTGAAATTCTTAATATACAGGGAATGTTTAAAGATTGAGAAAAAACAGACTAAAAATCTCCTAGAAAAGAACATGGGCAAAAACCTGTGAAAAATTATTTCATATAAATAGATATAAAAATGACCATTACACTAAGAAAATCAACTGCAATTGTCATAAGAGAAATGCATACTAAAATCATAATGAGATTCTATTTTTCATCTACCAGATAGGAAAAATTCAAAAGCTTGATGAGATTGAGGGGAAATAGGCACTTTGATATATTGCTACTGGGAATGTTAACTGCTACATCCCCATGGAGGAAATGTCTCTTTTCCTCTCTTTTCTCCCTCTCACCCTTTCTCTATAGATGTAGAACTATAATTAGAGACTGTGATATAGGCATAGCTATAGATAGGGCTACAGCTATGGGTAACAACAGAGACACCTAACACATCTAATTGCATATGCATATACTCCATAAATCACCAATCCCATCTCCAGGAGTTTATTCTGAAGGAGATGTGCAAGTAGAAAGAAATAGAAACCCATAGGACATACATGAGCAGGGAAAGGAAAGCAGATGGTATAATGTATCACTTAGGGGTAGTTGCTGAAACAAAATTTCCTAGGTCTATAATTTACATGACTCTGAACAAATTATTTTTTCTCAGTTCACACCTCCATTTTCCAATTAGAAAAATGAAGACATTAATAGCATCATTCTTGCAGAATTGTTTTGAAGAATAAATGAGTTAGTTTAAGCAAAGTACGTGTAATTAAAAAAAAAAAAGTACGTGTAATTATAGTGCACACTCTCAACAAATATTAACTATTTCTAAGGGAAGAACATTATTTTTATAAAAAAATTACCATATGGATGCCTGGGTGACTCTGTGGTTAAGCATCTGCCTTCAGCTCGGGGAGTAGGAGTGATTCCAGAATCCCGGGATCGAATCCCACATCAGGCTCCCTGCACAGAGCCTGCTTCTCCCTCTGTCTACGTCTCTGCTTCTCTGTGTGTGTGTGTGTGTGTCTCTCATGAATAAATAAATAAAATCTTTATTTAAAAAATTACCTTTTGTATGCTTATCTTTTGTTCAAATATTTGAATGATGTTTGTTTTCATGGGTTAAAACAAAAGAGCAAAATGAAACAATTCCTTCTCACCTTTATAGGTGTTAATATAAAAAAAATCTTGTACAGTGTTATCCTTTTATTTACTTTTAGAAGTAATTATATTTTCTATTTCCTGCTCATAGTATTATCCATTGTTCACAGAGACACTTAATAAACATTATTTATATGTATGATTTTTTTCTCTTTTAAGAGCTTTTTCTACCCACATATTTTGAATTTCTTGCCTTGTAGCTCAAATTAATGATCTGGCAACACTCTTCTCTCTCCTGCATTCACTCTAGTGTCTCTGAGAGAGACTAGTGTCTCTCACTCTTTTTTTAAAGACTTAAAAAAGGCAGATGCTCAACCACTGAGCCACTCAGATGCTCTGCTGAATTTGAATTCTTATTTGAATTTTTATTATATTGGAGGCCCTGAGCAAATAATTTTATTTTCAGAGCCTCAATTTTCTTATCTGTGTAGTGGGAATGTCTACTTTGTGAATTACCTGAGAAGTAAAAATAAATATTTGCAGAACAAGCATTTGAAACGGAAGAGAGAATGTAGTAGATATGCATTGAATTGACTTCACTTGCTGACTTCTTACACTAGACTTCTAGGCCTCTTTGCCATTTTACTGTCTTCAAAAGGCTGAGGAAAGATGCTAAGAAGGATAGGGAAGGAAAGGCACAAATAATCTCACTGAAGAATAAAGTAATTAACTAAAAAATTAGGGAGTTGGAGGTCTGAACAGAATGTCTTCCTTTTCCAATGTTTCACTGGCCAGATGACTATATATCAAATAAGTGGCTAAAGGCTAAAATATATTTTCATGTATTTATTGTATGGATGCTGGAGCTTTCTGAATTCTCCCCAACTGGCTTTTACTTTTAAACCCCCTTCCCCTAAGTTCTTTTCTTAACTCCTCCCCTTATCTCATTGCTTCCACCAGATTGGTTCAGGCCATCCATTAAGATTGATTTGAGACTTTTTAAAAGATTATTTATTTATTCATAAGAGACACAGAAAGAGAAGAAGACATAGGCAGAGGAAGAAGCAGGCTCCCTGTAGGGAGCCTGATGCAAGACTTGATCCCAGGACCTAGGGATTATGCCCTGAGCCAAAGGCAGATGCTCAACCACTGAGCCACCTAGGTGCCCCTGAGACTTTAGGAGCACTGCACTTTGCAATGACAATTATGGCTTGACTCTTGTTTAAAAAAAGTGGTAAATTTTTCTAGAGGAGACTTTATGAAAATCAAAGCCTTTCTGAAGCCGTTCGATCAAAAAACTGTATTTCATCAATATATAACATGTCTTTTATTTCATATTTTTCATGAGAACTGAACCTAATCACATGCATATCTAATAATTCCTTCAGCATTTTTGAAACTCAGTTTTCAGGCAATATCCTCTCCAGGACCTACCATAACCACTCGGGAATGTAGGTTCTAGTATGTATTTATGTATATATCTAGTATGTATGAGAAAAACCACTGGAGTTTTTCTCACCGTGGGAGAGTCTAATACCAATATTCTCTAACATAAGGATGAAAGCCATGAGCAACATCTGTATGCTCAATGAATAATGGAAATATGAGCTCAATTTGATTTTTCCTGTGTGGATATGATTATGGAACAAATTATAAATAAACTATCACCAATATTATACTGTATTTTGATGATCTGTCTGGGATTAATCATAGCTCTTGCTTTCTTAACTCTCTCCCTTTGCTTCTGCTGTTAACTACATGACTCTGGAAAAAGTACAAATATTTTGCATTTCTAAGTCTTATTCTGTAAGATCCAGCTCAAAACCCAATTGTTATGTGAATTCTTTCTTTCCAGAATGTTTCCTGAAATGGTCCTGTGCTATTTCACAGGCAGGAAGCACTTTTTCATAACCCACTTTAATGGTTTCGGTGCTATTCATTTGGCAAACAACTTGAGTCCTTACCACAGGCTATGTTTTATGGACACTAACAGAAGGGAAGTAAGTAAGATGCCATCACCTCTGAGGGAAAATAAAAACACTCTCTGAACACTTGTGAAAATTTTACCATTGAACTATCTAGTTATGCTCAAGAAAAATTATTTTCTTTATTTATGACTAAACAAAAAATTACATTACACAAGGATCTTTCCTGACTCAGGAGAGGTGCAAATGTTATTTGCTTTTCCCATTTATTTCTCCCTCTAGTTAACTCCTTTTGACCCTTAAGAGCTCAGCTTACAGGTCATTTCTTATAAAAGGCTTTGTCCTAAGTGTCCCCATCCCATTATCTGCTACATATTATTTTAGCATACCATAATTCTTTTAATGCCTTCCACAAGAATAACTTAGTATAATTAATAAATTATTGGTAATTTTATCACCTTAACCTTTACCTCATCTTTTATAATATGATGTAAAAGATCATGTCTGACTTGTTTCCAGTCCTATCCCCTGAGCACATCACACTATAGTTTATATAGTATTTGTTGATAGAATAAACAAATAATAAGTGGTTTTTGACTGAGTAGAAACCAGTGAAAATATTTTCAAATATTTTACAATATTGTTAATCACGTTTTATTTTTCACTCTTAGTCTTTGGCTGCTGTGCTTGCCCAGAAACTTGAGTACAGATGCAACTGTGAGCTCTTTGATGGTTAAAAAAGAACTTACCTGAGAGCTGGCTCTTCAGTACTACTCAGAATTCCATTGTACTTCAGTGGGAAAGCACAGCTGATTTAGTAGGTACTGAATCTTGATTTTACACATTTTCCTCTGACTGGCAGCTAGGAAAACAAACTAGCCATGCAAGTTGAATATCTTTGAAAAAATTACCTATTAATTCCTTGAAGTACTCATTTCAAAACTGTGATAAAAAAGCAAGGTGATGGGGATCCCTGGGTGGCCCAGCGGTTTGGTGCCTGCCTTTGGCCGGGTCGCAATCCTGGAGTCCCGGAATCGAGTCCCACGTCCGGCGCCCGGCCTGCTTCTCCCTCTGCCTGTGTCTCTGCCTCTCTCTCTCTCTCTCTCTGTCTATCATAAATGGATAAATAAATCTTGAGGGGAGGGGCAAGATGGCGGCAGAGCAGGGTCTCCAGGTCACCTGTCCTCAACAAATTACCTAGAAAACCATCCAATCATCCTGAAAATCTACGAATTCGGCCTGAGATTTAAAGAGAGAACAGCTGGAACGTTACAGTGAGAAGAGTTCGCGCTTCTATCAAGGTAGGAAGACGGGAAAAAAGAAATAAAGGAACAAAAGGCCTCCAAGGGGGAGGGGCCCCGAGGAGCCGGGCTGAGGCCGGGGCGAGTGTCCCCAGGACAGGAGAGCCCCGTCCCGGAGGAGCAGGAGCTGCACCGACCTTCCCCGCGGAAAGGCCTCCCGGGGAATTGGAGCAGGATCCCCAGAAAGGCGGGGATGCCCTCGGGCTCCGGGGACAGTAACAGAGGAACCGCGCCCCGGGAGATGCGCCGAGCTCCCTAAGGGCTGCAGCGCTCGGCGGGACCCGGAGCAGCTCGGAGGGGCTCGGGGGCGGCTCCGCGGAGGGGGCTGCGGGGCTCCGGGAACAGCTCGGGGGCGGCGGCTCGGGCGGAGGAAGAAGCTCCGCGGAGGGGGCGGCGCGGCTCCGGGAACAGCTCGGAGGGGCTCGGGCGGCGGCTCCGCGGAGGGGGCTGCGGGGCGGGAGCGCGAATTCAACAGCGCAGGCTCCGGAGCACAGGGCGCCGGGACACAGCCCAGGATCCGGCCTCCCCCGGGACAGGCAGAGGCCGGGAGGGCCCAGGACACCGAGGACGCTCCTGCCCCGAGCTGAGCAGATCAGCGCCCCGCCCGGGAGCCCCCAGGCCCTGCAGACGGAGAGCCCCGGAGCTACTGCGGGAGCTGACTCCAGGGTCCCAGAGCTGCCCCCGCCACTGTGGCTTCCTCCCGGGGCCTCACGGGGTGAACAACCCCCACTGAGCCCTGCACCAGGCAGGGGCAGAGCAGCTCCCCCAAGTGCTCACACCTGAGAATCAGCACAGAAGGCCCCTCCCCCAGAAGACCAGCGACACGGACCAGTTCCAAGGGAAGTCAAGGGACGTAAAGTATACAGAATCGGAAGATACTCCCCCGTGTTTTTTTTTTGTTTTGTTTTTTTGTTTTTGTTTTTTTGTTTGTTTGTTTTGTTTTGTGCTTTTTTTTTCTTTCTTTCTTCTTGATTTCTGATTGCTTCCCCCACCCCACCCCACCCTTTTTTTCCTCCTTTCTTTTTCTTTCTCTTTTTCTTCTCTTTCCCCCCCTTTTTTTTCTTCTTTCTCTTTTTTCTTTTTCTCTTTTCTTTCCTTCTCTCTCTTTTTCTCCTTTTCCCAATACAACTTGTTTTTGGCCACTCTGCACTGAGCAAAATGACTAGAAGGAAAACGTCACCTCAAAAAAAAGAATCAGAAACAGTCCACTCTCCCACAGAGTTACAAAATATGGATTACAATTCAATGTCAGAAAGCCAATTCAGAAGCACTATTTTACAGCTACTGGTGGCTCTAGAAAAAACCATAAAGGACTCAAGAGACTTCATGACTGCAGAATTTAGATCCAATCAGGCAGAAATTAAACATCAATTAAATGAGATGCAATCCAAGCTAGAAGTCCTAACGACGAGGGTTAACGAGGTGGAAGAACGAGTGAGTGACATAGAAGACAAGTTGATGGCAAAGAGGGAAACTGAGGAAAAAAGAGACAAGCAATTAAAAGATCATGAGGATAGGGATCCCTGGGTGGCGCAGCGGTTTGGCGCCTGCCTTTGGCCCAGGGCGCGATCCTGGAGACCCAGGATCGAATCCCACATCAGGCTCCCGGTGCATGGAGCCTGCTTCTCCCTCCGCCTGTGTCTCTGCCTCTCTCTCTCTCTCTGTGACTATCATAAATAAAAAAAAAAAAAATTAAAAAAAAATTAAAACCATTAAAAAAAAAAAAAAAGATCATGAGGATAGATTAAGGGAAATAAATGACAGCCTGAGGAAGAAAAACCTACGTTTAATTGGGGTTCCTGAGGGCGCCGAAAGGGACAGAGGGCCAGAATATGTATTTGAACAAATCCTAGCTGAAAACTTTCCTAACCTGGGAAGGGAAACAGGCATTCAGATCCAGGAAATAGAGAGATCCCCCCCCCTAAAATCAACAAAAGCCGTTCAACACCTCGACATTTAATAGTGAAGCTTGCAAATTCCAAAGAAAAGGAGAAGATCCTTAAAGCAGCAAGAGAAAAAAAGTCCCTGACTTTTATGGGGAGGAATATTAGGGTAACAGCAGACCTCTCCACAGAGACCTGGCAGGCCAGAAAGGGCTGGCAGGATATATTCAGGGTCCTAAATGAGAAGAACATGCAACCAAGAATACTTTACCCAGCAAGGCTTTCATTCAAAATGGAAGGAGAGATAAAGAGCTTCCAAGACAGGCAGGAACTGAAAGAATATGTAACCTCCAAACCAGCTCTGCAAGAAATTTTAAGGGGGATTCTTAAAATTCCCCTTTAAGAAGAAGTTCAGTGGAACAATCCACAAAAACAAGGACTGAATAGATATGATGACACTAAACTCATATCTATCAATAGTAACTCTGAACGGGAATGGGCTTAATGACCCCAACAAAAGGCGCAGGGTTTCAGACTGGATAAAAAAGCAGGACCCATCTATTTGCTGTCTACAAGAGACTCATTTTAGACAGAAGGACACCTACAACCTGAAAATAAAAGGTTGGAGAACCATTTACCATTCAAATGGTCCTCAAAAGAAAGCAGGAGTTGCCATCCTTATATCAGATAAATTAAAATTTACCCCAAAGACTATAGTGAGAGATGAAGAGGGACACTATCTCATACTCAAAGGATCTATCCAACAAGAGGACTTAACAATCCTCAATATATATGCCCCGAATGTGGGAGCTGCCAAATATTTAAACCAATTAATAACCAAACTCAAGAAATACCTTGATAATAATACACTTATACTTGGTGACTTCAATCTAGCTCTTTCTACCCTGGATAGGTCTTCTAAGCACAACATCTCCAAAGAAACGAGAGCTTTAAGTGATACACTGGACCAGATGGATTTCACAGATATCTACAGAACTTTACATCCAAACTCAACTGAATACACATTCTTCTCAAGTGCACATGGAACTTTCTCCAGAATAGACCACATACTGGGTCACAAATCGGGTCTGAACCGATACCAAAAGATCGGGATAGTCCCCTGTATATTCTCAGACCATAATGCCTTGAAATTAGAACTTAATCACAACAAGAAGTATGGAAGGACCACAAACACGTGGAGGTTAAGGACCATCCTGCTAAAAGATGAAAAGGTCAACCAGGAAATTAAGGAAGAATTAAAAAGATTCATGGAAACTAATGAGAATGAAGATACAACCGTTCAAAATCTTTGGGATGCAGCAAAAGCAGTCCTGAGGGGGAAATACATCGCAATACAAGCATCCATTCAAAAACTGGAAAGATCTCAAATTCAAAAGCTCACCTTACACATAAAGGAACTAGAGAAAAAGCAACAAATAGACCCCACCCCCAGCAGAAGAAGACAGTTAATTAAAATTCGAGCAGAACTCAATGATATCGAGACCAAAAGAACTGTGGAACAGATCAACAGAACCAGGAGTTGGTTCTTTGAAAGAATTAATAAGATAGATAAACCATTAGCCAACCTTATTAAAAAGAAGAGAGAGAAGACTCAAATTAATAAAATCATGAATGAGAAAGGAGAGATCACTACCAACACCAAGGAAATACAAATGATTTTAAAAACATATTATGAACAGCTGTACGCCAATAAATTAGGAAATCTAGAAGAAATGGATGCATTCCTGGAAAGCCACAAACTACCAAAACTGGAGCAGGAAGAAATAGAAAACCTGAACAGGCCAATAACCAGGGAAGAAATTGAAGCAGTCATCAAAAACCTCCCAAGACACAAGAGTCCAGGGCCAGATGGCTTCCCAGGGGAATTCTATCAAACGTTTAAAGAAGAAATCATACCTATTCTACTAAAGCTGTTTGGAAAGATAGAAAGAGATGGAGTACTTCCAAATTCGTTCTATGAGGCCAGCATCACCTTAATTCCGAAACCAGACAAAGACCCCACCAAAAAGGAGAATTACAGACCAATATCCCTGATGAACATGGATGCAAAAATTCTCAACAAGATACTAGCCAATAGGATCCAACAACACATTAAGAAAATTATTCACCATGACCAAGTAGGATTTATCCCTGGGACACAAGGCTGGTTCAACACTCGTAAAACCATCAATGTGATTCATCATATCAGCAAGAGAAAAACCAAGAACCATATGATACTCTCATTAGATGCAGAGAAAGCATTTGACAAAATACAGCATCCATTCCTGATCAAAACCCTTCAGAGTGTTGGGATAGAGGGAACTTTCCTCGACATCTTAAAAGCCATCTACGAAAAGCCCACAGCAAATATCATTCTCAATGGTGAAGCACTGGGAGCCTTTCCCCTAAGATCAGGAACAAGACAGGGATGTCCACTCTCACCACTGCTGTTCAACATAGTTCTGGAAGTCCTCGCCTCAGCAATCAGACAACAAAAAGACATTAAAGGCATTCAAATTGGCAAAGAAGAAGTCAAACTCTCCCTCTTCGCCGATGACATGATACTCTACATAGTAGAGTATCCAAAAGCCTCCACCCCAAGATTGCTAGAACTCATACAGCAATTTGGTAGCGTGGCAGGATACAAAATCAATGCCCAGAAATCAATGGCATTTCTATACACTAACAATGAGACTGAAGAAAGAGAAATTAAGGAGTCAGTCCCATTTACAATTGCACCCAAAAGCATAAGATACCTAGGAATAAACCTAACCAAAGAGGTAAAAGATCTATACCCTAAAAACTATAGAACACTTCTGAAAGAAATTGAGGAAGACACAAAGAGATGGAAAAATATTCCATGCTTATGGATTGGCAGAATTAATATTGTGAAAATGTCAATGTTACCCAGGGCAATTTATACGTTTAATGCAATCCCTATCAAAATACCATGGACTTTCTTCAGAGAGTTAGAACAAATTATTTTAAGATTTGTGTGGAATCAGAAAAGACCCCGAATAGCCAGGGGAATTTTAAAAAAGAAACCCATATCTGGGGGCATCACAATGCCAGATTTCAGGTTGTACTACAAAGCTGTGGTCATCAAGACAGTGTGGTACTGGCACAAAAACAGACACATAGATCAATGGAACAGAATAGAGAACCCAGAAGTGGACCCTGAAATGTACGGTCATCTAATATTCGTTAAAGGAGGAAAGACTATCCATTGGAAGAAAGACAGTCTCTTCAATAAATGGTGCTGGGAAAATTGGACATCCACATGCAGAAGAATGAAACTGGACCACTCTCTTTCACCATACACAAAGATAAACTCAAAATGGATGAGAGATCTAAATGTGAGACAAGATTCCATCAAAATCCTAGAGGAGAACACAGGCAACACCCTTTTTGAACTTGGCCACAGTAACTTCTTGCAAGATACATCCACAAAGGCAAAAGAAACAAAAGCAAAAATGAACTATTGGGACTTCATCAAGATAAGAAGCTTTTGCACAGCAAAGGATACAGTCAACAAAACTAAAAGACAACCTACAGCATGGGAGAAGATATTTGCATATGACATATCAGATAAAGGGCTAGTTTCCAAAATCTATAAAGAACTTATTAAACTCAACACCAAAGAAACAAACAATCCAATCATGAAATGGGCAAAAGACATGAAGAGAAATCTCACAGAGGAAGACATGGACATGGCCAACAAGCACATGAGAAAATGCTCTGCATCACTTGCCATCAGGGAAATACAAATCAAAACCACAATGAGATGCCACCTCACACCAGTGAGAATGGGGAAGATTAACAAGGCAGGAAACAACAAATGTTGGAGAGGATGCGGAGAAAAGGGAACCCTCTTACACTGTTGGTGGGAATGTGAACTGGTGCAGCCACTCTGGAAAACTGTGTGGAGGTTCCTCAAAGAGTTAAAAATAGACCTGCCCTACGACCCAGCAATTGCACTGTTGGGGATTTACCCCAAAGATTCAGATGCAATGAAACGTCGGGACACCTGCACCCCGATGTTTCTAGCAGCAATGGTCACAATAGCCAAACTGTGGAAGGAGCCTCGGTGTCCATCGAAAGATGAATGGATAAAGAAGATGTGGTTTATGTATACAATGGAATATTACTCAGCAATTAGAAACGACAAATACCCACCATTTGCTTCAACGTGGATGGAACTGGAGGGTATTATGCTGAGTGAAGTAAGTCAATCGGAGAAGGACAAACATTATATGTTCTCATTCATTTGGGGAATATGAATAATAGTGAAGGGAATATAAAGGAAGGGAAAAGAAATGTTGGGAAATATCAGGAAGGGAGACAGAACATAAAGACTCCTAACTCGGGGAAACGAACTAGGGGTGGTGGAAGGGGAGGAGGGCGGGTGTTGGAGGGGAATGGGTGACGGGTACTGAGGTGGACACTTGATGGGATGAGCACTGGGTGTTTTTCTGTATGTTGGTAAATTGAACACCAATAAAAATTAATTTAAAAAAAAAAGAATAAAATATTAGAACTACAAAAAAAAATAATAAATCTTGAAAAAAAAAACCAAGTTGATATGTAACATGTATACAACACTTTGGGGAAAATTCAATAAGTAATGATAAATCATATGTATCTAAAATTACAGAACACTAAAGTAACGTGATCTCAGTAACATAACAATATATGTATTTTATGTCGGCTGATATTGTTTATACGCTACTTAAGGAAACTTCATAGCTGCATTTTTTACCCTTCAGATGATTGTTGGTAAAACATACCCTATAATCTAAATGCTTAGTTTTAAAGTAATAATGCAGAGGACATGGTTTTAAGAATTACTGCATGCTTGGGAGAAATGAAACCTGTATTGAGTGCGGATCAGCATTCACAGTAGTTACCCCACCAGATAGCACTGATTGGGGATCTTGTGAAACCAGGATCTCTGATTTCCTATGAAAGTCATATTCTGTGAGAACTGTAACAACCTTCATAAAGTTTTTCTGTCATTTATGTACTACAGATCCTTAGGTAAATGAAAATCTTCAGGTTTGTTTTTGTTTTTTTCATGGGTGGATGAGCCTGATAATGAGAACTATGAGCTGTAGGACTGTAACCTCTTACTAGAAATTAAAAATGTTTTGTGACTGATTGGTTCAGTCTGATTCTGGGCTACAGACTTTACAAAAAAAAATTCATGGTTGCAAGAACAGATTTTTTCTGTTTCTGTTTTATTTTATTTGTTTTTTTTTTTAATTTCACATATGTAAGTGAGAACATATGGTATTTGTCTTTTTTATTTCACTTTGCATAATGTCCTTATGGTCCATCCATTTATCACAAACGGGAAGGTGTCCTTTTTATTAATAAATAATATTCCACTGTGTACATATTTATAGGTATGTGTTTGTATGTGTGTATGGTTAGAAATAGGTGTGACATTTTCTTTTTAAAAAAATTTTTATTGGAATTCAATTTGCCAACATATAGCATAACACCCAATGCTCATCCCAAGTGCCCCCTCAGTGCCCATCACCCAGTCACCCCACCCCCCACCCATGTCCCCTTCCACTACCCCTTGTTCATTTCCCAGGGTTAGGTGTCTCTCATGTTTTGAAGTGTGACATTTTTTTCATTCATTTATCCATCAGTGAACCATTAGGTTGTTTCCACATCTGGGCTATTGAAGATAATGCTGCAATAAACATGGGAGTCCAGATAACTTTTGAGTTAGTGTTTTTGTTTTCTTCAAGTAAATACTTAGAAGTAGAATTACTGGATCACATGGTAGATCTGTTTTTAATTTTTGAGGATGCCTCCATTCTGTTTTTCATAGTGGCCTTGCCAATTTACATTTCCATCAACAGTGCACTAAGGTCCTCTTTCCTACACATCCTCACCAACACTTATTATTTCTTGTCTTTTTGATAACAGTCAATTAAGAAGTTGATATAATTGAATGTATGTTGGATTCATTAAAATAAATATTTTCAATAGTAAAACTGTCAATGGGCAAAATATTCACAGAAAATAGTTCATATGTTCATTAAAGAAGTGTTCAAATTCAAATAGCTGAAAAAATGTAAGTTAAAACTATGACATCAACAGTGTTTGCCTAAAAATTTCAAACTTGATAGTAACAGACCTAATTCAATGTTTGAAGAGGGCAGAATAGTCAAATGAATTATGCTACATCTTGAATACTATGCAACTTACAAACACTTTTTAAGAAGTATAATGACTTGTTAAAACACTAAAAACTTTTAAATAGATTAAATAGATATGGCAGAGGTAAGAAAGAAGTATGTGGTGATGTGGCTTCTGAGTGAAACAATGTTAGATTTTGATTTCTTTTTATCTTTTCTCATATTTTCAAATATTATAAAATTATCACATATAGCGTAACTATTTTATGTTGAAAAATGGAATAGATATTTCATTCTTGCATTAGAAATTAAAATTAAGAGCCATTAACTCCAGGACAGTTTTACATAATGGATTGGCAGATGTGTAAAATCATACAGCCATATAAGGTCTAGACATATCTTTGGAGTTTGATTGCGAAATAGTCAGAAACTATGAATAAGTATTTAGAAGCTAATGTTGAACAAATCTACTGATCTCTTTCTTATAGGCTCTTCTGTCCTATCATCTTTATGCAACTGAATAATAGTGGTTCCACGGATCATCTGCTTGGTGCTTCTTGTATTTTTGGAATCGTAGACACAAAATATTAAGTCTCTATGATAAAAAAGAAGATGTTTTGTTCACTGTGCATAAAAAGGAATCTCTTTAAGATCATTTATTTTTATTTTCTAATTTAATTTCCTGAACACTGTTAGTTATATTTTTGACATGGTTTCTGTACCAGAGTCCATTTAAGAGCCCCATCAGTTACAAACTATGTCTTTTTTTGGACTTTCATGTTTTCCTCCTTAAGCTCACTGAGGTTGTCTCATCCATCCGTCTTCTTTCTTCTGCTACCTACCTGTTAACCTCTATCTCTTACTTAACCTCACATTAAATTACAACTAAGAAATCTTCAGGTTTTTCCTAATCAGAATTAATTGTTCTATAATCTGTGCTCTTACCTATGTAAGATCTTACCAATCTTTTCTAAGATTGTATTTTGTACTCTTACCTATGTAAGAGCCTGTCAGTTTGGTATTGTTATTAGATTTGTTTGAATATGCATCTTCAATTATATTGTGCCTCTTGGAGGTCACTTAAGATGTACTGTTCCAATTAGTATTTATAATACTCATGATGAAAAGAGGATTAATATTAGATAACATTTTATAATATTGGTCTAATAGATTTTAGTATCTCTATTTAAAGAATATTTTTAGGATATAAAATCAATGCACAGAAACCAGTTGTTTTTCTATACACTAACAATGGGACAGAAGAAAGAGAAATGAAGGACTCAATTCCATTTACAATTGCACCCAAAACAGTAAGATACCTAGGAATAAACCTAACCAAAGGAGTAAAGGATCTGTACTCTGAAAACTGTAGAACACTCATGAAAGAAATTGAGGAAGACACAAAGAAATTTAGAAACTTTCTATGCTCATGTATTGGAAGAACTAATATTGTTAAAATTTCTATGCTACCTAGAGCAATCTCTATCAAAATTGCATCAACTTTTTTCACAGAGCAGGAACAAATATCCTAAAATTTGTATGGAACAAGAAAAGACCTTGGATTGCCAAAGGAATGTTGAAGAAGAAAATCAAAACTGGTCGCATCACAATTCCGGTCTTCAAGCTCTATTACAAAGCTGTCATCATCAAGACGGTATGGTATTGGAACAAAAACAGACACATAGATCAATGGAAAAGAATCAAGAACCCAGAAATGGATCCTCAAGTCACCTAACCTTTGAAAAAGCAGGAAAAAATAGTAAATGGAAAAAAGACAATCTATTTAACAAATAGTTGGGAAAATTGGACAGCCACATGCAGAAGAATGAAACCGGACCATTTTCATTTTCTACATCATACACAAAAATAGACTCAAAATGGGTGAAAAATATAAATTTGAGAGGACAATCCTTCAAAATCCTAGAGGTGAATATAGGCAATAACCTATGTGACCTCGACCACAGCAACTTCTTGCTAGATGTGTCTTTAAGGCAAGGGAAACAAAAGCAAAAATGAACTATTGGGATTTCATCAAGATAGAAAGCTTCTGTACGACAAAGGAAAGAGTCGACAAAGCCAAAGACAACCAACAAAATAGCAGAAAATATTTGCAAATGACATATCAGATAAAGGACTAGTACCCCAAATCCAAAGAATTTATCAACAACCAAAGAACAAATAATCCAATCAAGAAATGGACAGAAGATATGACCAGACATTTCTCCATAGAAGACATACAAATGGCCAACAGATGCATGACAAAATGCTTCACATCACTCAGCATCAGGGAACTAAAAATCAAAAACACAATGAGATATACCACTTCACACCAGCCAAAATGGCTAAAATTCACAAGTCAGGAAAGGACTGGTGTTGGCAAGGATGCAGAAAAAGGGGGACTCTCTTACACTATTGGTGGAATAGCAAGCTGGTGCAGGGACTCTGGAAAACAGCATGGATGTTCCTCAAAAAATTGAAAATAGAGCTACCCTATGACCTAACAATTGCACTACTGGGTATTTACTCCAGAGATACAAATGTAGTGATCCAAAGGGGGCACCTACACACCAGTGTTTATAGCAGCAGCGTTCACAGTAGTCAAACTATAGAAAGACCCCAGATGTCCATGGATAAATTAATAGATAAAGAAGATGTGGTCTGTATATACAATGGAATACTACTCAGCCATCAAAAAATGAAATCTTACTATTTGCAATGACATGGATAGAACTAGAGGGTATTGTGCTAAGTGAAATAAGTCAATTAGAGAAAGACAGTTATCATATAATCTCATATGTGGAATTAAAAGAACAAAACAGAAGAACATAGGGGAAGGGAAGAAAAAATAAAATAAGATGAAAATAGAGAAGAAGCAAACTATAAGGGACTCTTAATCAAAGGACACAAATTGAGGGTTGCTGAAGGGGTTTGGGTTGGGGGAGATGAGGTAACTGGGTGATAAACATCTATAGCTTGTGATGTAATGAGCTTATAGAAGACTGATGAATCATTGACCTGTACCTCTGAAACCAATAATACATTATATATTAGTTAATTGAATTTGAATTAAAAAAATATTTGCAAATGTGATTTAATTGCATACTTAGACCAATTGTAGTTGAAGCTTTTCTTCTTCCTTTCTTTCTTAATTGATTAGTGACTTTACATAATGATAGTTACAAGCTTGTGGTTTTTCTGTGTTCTCTGTCCTATACATTACAGATTTTTAAGACATATTTTATAATAATTTGTATTTATTATTTATAGATAATTATATTTTTTACTTCCTGTTTATTTTCATTATTAAATTAAAATCGAATAGAAAGTAAGGAGTAAGTCCAATATGTTCTTTCCTTTGAAATGTATTTTATCAATGTTTAGTTATAAAGTTCTACTGCTTCTTATATGTGATAATTTATCATATTTACTCTTTTTTCCCAATTAATTATGCAATTATAAAGGGATGATTGCCCCCTTTTCCACATATTGTTTATTTTCTGACTTAGTAGTTTAAAATGGGTTCATTTTTCTGAGAGTATTGTCCCTAGATTAATTAGATAAAAATCTTTGAAAATGTTAAGGTGCAAAATGAATACAAAATTTAAACTAACCTAACCTAAAACAATGCTGGAATTGTCAAAATGTTTTAAATGTTTTCTATTACACAAAGAATGAAATCAATTTAAGAAATTGAATTTTACATGAAGGTGAATAATTCATTGATTGATATTTGTAGTTTTTGTTTTTTAGTTAATATGACTGGTGAGAATGATCTTGAGGGAATTGATGGCTAACTGGCAATAAATGCTGAGGTATACTGTGAAAAGTCATGCATACACCACCTACTGATGAAAAATATTACCTGGTCTATAACTGAAAGTTCATAAAGAGACATCACAAAAGTATCTATAAAAATAATATCCTCAGAATATTAACAAAATTTAGAGTGTAATAAAGTACATTGAAAGTAATTTAAGAATCTGAAGTGACTTTCTTAATAATCAATGATGTATATTCAATTATATCTTGACAGTTCAAAGTTTGAATGAACCTGATCATGTATTAGTGCAAATATTTTAGATACTTTGTGTACTTAAGGTAGGACTGGTAAAATGCCCAATCTAGAGATGATACAGAGCTAAATTGAGCAGCAGTAAAACAGTTTCTTGTGTGGTTGCATCCAGAGCACCTGTTCTTGACTTCTGTACTCATCTATCAGTCTCTCATAGGACAGAAAAAGGCAATATTAACTTGTGCATTTTTTTATATCTTGGCTTTTTTTTTTTCTGGGCTCTTGATCCATACAGAGGCCATCAAAATTCTTAAATGTAAACTTCTGTCATAAGAGTCAAGATCTGCTTCTTCCTGGGATATATGTGCCCATTCTGCAAAAGCTCTGATGTCTGCTTCTAAAAATCAGGTATTTGTAATTTCTCAGATACTCGTTCTGTTTCTTCAAAGGTTTTTTTTTTTTTTTTAGAATTTTGAAGGAAATTAAATGGAAAGAAATGGAAGTTATGCATTCAAAGGCATATTGACATATCAATATGCAGGTATATATATATGTATTTTATATGTATTTCTATTTTCAAGTGATATGTACCTATATATTTGTATCTCTACATGTAGCATTTGGAAGAAAAGAGAATACAAGTGTGAGTGACAGAGAGGGAAATGACAGAGAGGAAAGAAAGGGAAAAAAATACTGAAGAAAAGAGAAATGTCAGGAGGGAAATCAGATGTGCTTCAACAGTCTTAAGGAAGCTATTCTAGTTATTATTATTTATTTAGTATTTTTATTACTATAGTCACTGTTATTTGGCATGCCATTTTATGATCCCTAGAATTTGTTAAGTGGTATGAAATAGTTTAAAGAAAACAAATAACAAAATACAAAACTTAACTAGGGTAAAGCATAATTAACCTTCCTGAATGAGGTATTTTTTGATTATGAAGAAATCAAGTATACTATCTTCTAGTAAGAGAAGAAAAAACCTCATGTTTATTTCTAATTTTCTGAAATGTTTTAATCAAAAAATGTTTTCCGAATTCCTCCCAAATGAGTACACAATACATCTTTGAGGATAAGTTTAACTGTTTTTAATACTGTATAGAAATCAAATAAACAATTATGGCAATAACAAACATCATTGAGACATATCAAGGAGTTCATGAGAGAAAAGGAGATAATTGGTAGAATGAGATAAAAATAATGAGAAAAGTTGGAAGAAGAGATTGTTATTGAAGGGCTCGGGAGTTTCATTAAAGGTGGTGGAATCTGACTTACAGATTGCATAAATTCAAATTATAATAAGTACGTATAAGAGGAAAATATACCTGAGAAGGAAGAATTTGAGTAGAACATTGCGGGTTGGAGAAATGCTTTAGTTCTGTTGAAAAAGAGTACCAGTGGGATTGTGGAAAGATGGGGAGCCAATGAGGTTGTGGAGGCACCTGAATGCCAGCTTGTAATGATAAACTTCATTTACCAACTTCAATAAAGCCATAGTGTCATCTTTTGCATTTTTATTTATCAGTGAATGATATTTATGGCTTTGTAATTATGAATGGACAATAGCAAAGAGACCAAAAGTGACGTACTATACCAACTCATTAATCTTTTAAAGAATTCATATTTTTCCATTTTTTAAAGATTTTATTTATTTATTCATGAGAGACACACAGAAAGCGGCAGAAACATAGGCAGAAGGAGAAGTAGGCTCCATAGAAAGCCCAAAGTAGGACTCAATCCTGGGACTCCAGGATCACGCCCTGAGCCTAAGGCAGACACTTGACCACTGAGCCATTCAGGCATCTCATATTTTTTCCATTCTTAAATAATTTTCATGTTTATAGTCCTGTTCTAATAGCTAGTTATTTGAATTCATTCCCAGGACTATTTTATTCAACACTAATTTTCCCTACAATTTACATGAATTGAAAAAAGTATTTTTCTGTTCACTTTTGTTGTTTTTCTGCCTTCAGTAATGAGTTAAGAAAGTGTAACATATTCTGATTTGTGACTTCAACCTTCATCTCAGCCACAGAGAAGGCAAAGGCTTGAAACTTCTAAAAGAAAAAGTTCATTATGTTGTAGGCACCAAGGTATGTGTGCTTTCTACATTTTCTTATTTTAAATTGTATTAAAATATACCAAATTATGCATTATCCTGCTTATATGTGTATACATGCACACACACACACACACACACATATATATACTTTAAATGTTTATCTTTTATTAAACAAGGAAAATCAACAATTTTGAGGACAGATTAAAACTTCTTTTCCTATGAGATTTAATAGTTTTAACTACTTTGTAAACATTAAATTGATATTGTTTGGATACGTGAAATATTTGGGGATCAAATTCTGTCATTTACCATTTTCTGTCATTTTAAAATATCAACACTATATAATAAAAGATTTTGGAAATTGAGGAGTGAGAAAATATAGAGATAATTTCATTATTCTAATACAGTTGCTGTGATTTGGGGAGATTTTTTCCCCTGTTTTCTTGATTTATATATCTGCAGCATAGTGCATTCAAAGTGTGTCTTTTTCAAGTATCATGCTTCTTTCTTTACATATACACTACAAAGCTATCATTCTACCAGTATATATGATTATGTGGAGTTTGACTATTTCCTATCATTTGAAATTTTTTTTGCTTTGTATTTTCACTGTTGCTAACTTGCATTCTTTAAATGTTTTAAATCAATATGTGGAATTATCAGAAATGTGCTACATATTAATTTACTAGTTCTAATTTTTTGTATAATAAGTATATTCATAACTTGGCTAAGATCTCCTCTTTTAAACTAGGGCTGAATTATTTATTTTCCAACTTAATTAATGTTATTTATTACAGTAATATTGATGATAAACACACTTAGCATGTGACAAATGAGGAAATGTCTTCAAATTTTCCTTAATGTGTTATTAACATTTAAAACAACGTCTAAAAATTTTACATCTTATACCCTTACTATAATGTATTCAGAAATTCTTTTTTATTCTGACCAGTATATGTAGTTACCATTAGATTTGTATAGGAAACTTTATTAATGAAATTATTATTTGTGCATATGTGTGTAAGTATGTGCAAAAGAACATACTTCACTGTCACTCTTGTTTTTCCATACATTAAAACAGAACGACTAAGAATTATTACACTCTTTATTTATTTTTGTTTATTTTTTTACTTAAAGTGAAAATACACTTTAGTCTTTCACTGTTTATAAAGTGCCTTCATATATGTAAATCAATAACAAAAGAACTTAATGAGGTAAGTTTCATTTTCATACCCAATGTATCACCATAAGTAGAGAGTCATGATGGTTGTTAGTTAAATGCATATGTCAGATGTTAGAGTCTGCAATTGTTGGAACTTGGTCTTCACCTAGAAAGTCCAAAGCCTTTTCTCCTCCCATGTGACTTTCAGCTAACTTTTCTAACAAGGAGCTTTATGTTTTTCTGTCTTTTCTAATTTTACCTGAGTTCCTTAAAATACATTCCTTGTTATATATCTCACTTAGGCAACTATGCTAGGGATTGGCATATGAAATGGTAAACACTTCACATTGTGAAATTAAGAATTATTGAGAGAGAGAGAGAGAGAGAGAGAGAGAGAGCGCATGAGGAAGTGGAGGGGCAGAAGGAGAGGGAGAGAGAAAATCTCAAGTGAACTGCCTGCTGAGTGAGGAGCCCAATGCGGGGCTGGATCTCCTGACCTTGAGATCACGACCTGAGCTGAAATCAAGAGTATGTTGCTTAACTGCCTGAGCACCCAGGTGCCCCAAGAATCAATCAACATTTCTTGAAGTGGTAGTTGAAGATAACATTTGGCCTTTAGGTTTCATGTTAAAGTAAAGGTCAATATTTATTCCAGATATATGGTGATGTGTTCATGGCCATAAAAAAAAATGAAACAATAGAATAGTTTCTTAAAGGTATTATTCTAAAGTGCTACATAATAAATATGCAAAAATGTAAGTTACCTAAAAGAGAAAAAAAGGGAATTAATATGTGACATTATATGTGCCACCAAAAATAAATTAAATTTAGACATATTTCTTTCAAATCACTTTTACCCACATATAATTATATGACTGCACACATTAAACACATTAAAATAATACAATATGGATTTTAACAAACTTTTTTTTCTTCTAACAAAACGTAGGTTTAGTTTCTAGCTCTTATTTTTATATGGTCTACTTTCCCTATCCTCTAAATATTAGACTGTCTTTAGATTCAGCCTACCCTTCTTATCCTTCATTTACGTTTATCCCCTCGTGATTCATTCTATTTTTTTTTTTGCTTTAAATACTATCTACATGCAAATGACTCAAAATTTATATCCACCTTAGATTTCTCCCCTGATTTTCAGACTGACTATACAGAATCCCAATCCAAGTCACCTCTTGGATATTAATAGTTATCCCCCTAAACATTCTCTTGTATTTTCCCCCACTTGCATTAGTTACAACTTCATGTTTTTATTTATTCACAACAAAAAACTTGAAATGCCTACTCGAGGGGCACATGTGTGGCTCCATCAGTCAACTTCTGCTTCTGCCCCTCCTCCTAGCTGCATGCTTTCTTTCTCTTCCTCCCTCAAATAAATAACATCTTTTAAAAATGTCCCCTTGATTCATCTTTTTTTGCTCACAATCTGCATCAATACATCAGCCTTTCCTTTATAATTTTTCAAAATTTTACCATGTTCACCACTTTGCCGATACCTGTTCTAAGCTAGCATTTTCTGTTTTCTTTATTCTGGTAGACTGATCTTCATTCCGTCTTTAAACCTCTTTCCACATCCACATTGTCTTCCCCATCCTATCTTTGAGTACTGAAGAGCTTCCAGTTGAAACATGAGTCAAATTGTCATTCCTTGGCTCAAATGCCTCCTATAGCTTACTAGTTCACTCAGAGAAAAAGCTAGTCTACTCTGAGCTGCAAAGCTATTCAAAGTCTGGCTTCTGTTGGACACTTATGTTTCATGTTTTCCCATTCTTTCATTAATAGTTATTAATGTTTAGTATTCATTTACTAGAACCAGGAGCTCTTCTAAGCATTTAAAATATTATAATGTGTTTAACTCTCTCAATAATTCTATGGGTTAGTCATTACTATCATTATTTTACAGAGGAGGAAACTATGACAAAGAGAAATTAATTGTCCAGATCATGAGTCTAGTAAGTGGCCTGGACTCCAATGACTGTACATTTAACCTCAGTACTATTCTGGATTGACTAATTCATGACCACCTCTCCATCTACTTTATAACTTTCAAAACCATGTTTTCATCTCTGTTCCACTATAATTTTTATTCTTGTTTTTAGTTTATATATTTTAATTCTATATTGATTTAAAACAATGATTTTATTTATTCATGAGAGACAGAGAATGAGTGGAGATGAGGTGGTAGAGGAGGACAGGCAGAGGGAGAAGGAGAGAGAAAATCTCAAGTAGACTTCACACTGAACACAAAGCCCGTTATGGGGCTCTATCTCACGACCCTGAGATCATAACCTGAGTAGAAATTAAGAGTCAGAGGACTGATGGACTGAACCACACAGGCACCCCTCTTTACTAATTTTTAATAGGGCTTCAGGATAGAACAATGATTATTTCCCAAATGACTCTCAATCCTTAAGGAGTACTTCTAGAAATTGAGATGAAATTGATATTCATGGGACGTCTGGGTGGCTCAGTGGTTGAGCGTCTGCCTTCAGCTCATAGTGTGATCCTGAGATCCAGGATTGAGTCCCACATCCAGCTCCTTGCAGGAGGCCTACTTCTCCTGTTGCCTGTGTCTCTGCCTCTCTCTCTCTCTCTCTCTCTCTCTCTCTCTGTGTGTGTGTCTCATGAATAATAAATAAAATCTTAAAAAAAAGAAATTGGTATTCATGAGGGAGATCTCAAGTCTATTTCAATTTAATGAACTTGCATAATGTCACAGACATCTCTTTCTCCACCTGAAGCATTCATCTCTGAACTGAGACTCTTCTGAAAAATTAGAATTCCTACTTTTGATCAGTTTCCTGATTTTTGCTTGATGTTATTGGGTATTACAAATATCCTAATGCCTTAAACTTAATCCATCCTTCTTAAACATTTCTTTCTACCATTAGTCTAAGTGTTGTGCACTCTTAGAGTGGCATGCCTAGTCAGTCTAGGGTAAAGATTTAAATCTAGGCTGAAGGTGGATAATGAAAGATATTCTAAATATAACCCAATAAATTCTGCTGATGTCTGCCTTCTGAGTGAAATCTCCAGGGCCCGTTTTGCTTAGAGAAACATCTGAAATAGTAAAACCAAACAGACAAAAGAATTTTCAAAGGAATTTTAATTTTGTAGGTTATTTATAACCTATACCAATTTTTCTCACAGTTGATTTTTTTTTTCTTTTGCCCACTTCTCTTACAGGATAAATAGTCTCTAAAAACTATCCCTCTGGGATCCCTGGGTGGTGCAGCGGTTTGGCGCCTGCCTTTGGCCCAGGGCGCGATCCTGGAGACCCGGGATCGAATCCCATATCGGGCTCCTGGTGCATGGAGCCCGCTTCTCCTTCTGCCTCTCTCTCTCTCTCTCTCTCTCTCTCTCTCTGTGACTATCATAAATAAATAAAAAAGAAAAAAAATTAAAAAAAATAAATAAAAAAAATAAAAAATAAAAACTATCCCTCTGCATATCTTCCTATTTGGTTAACATCACATTCCTGAGAGTTGAATATTTCTACTTCTACCCACTTGGCTTAATTGAACTCTTTATTATGTAAATTTATTCTCATTTATTTATTTCTGTTTTTTAAAAATATTCACTCACTTTTAAAAAAAATCACTGTGAAAACACATGCTCTAGCTATTGGAAAGAAGGGATAAAAATAACCCGAGTAAAGGCAACGTTCACTTGAAGTAGGTGTTGGGGAGGAAAAGGGAGGGGATAGTCACATATTTATAAACACGCTCTCCATCGTGATCACATAAACATTTTACACAAATTTGATGTTTGAAATGAAACACAAGGAATTCAGTCAGATGATGGCCACAGATAGATTATCTTTCACTGATCCTACTCTGACAAGTGGATTTTGATAATATTGTAGACGATGAAGAATGCAAATTCAAGAAATCCAAGTTCAGGGAACTTAAGAAGAGAGGTATATATAGAGTCACATTTTGGAATACAGGTCAAGAAGATCCAATTTTTAGTATATGTGCTGCCGAGGTGAGCACAGGTCAAGAAGATCCAAAAGCTAAAATAGTCAGTATGATCATGACAGTCAATGACATTTTACCTGCTGCACTGAATCTACTGACTGTGGAGTTAGTCATTGATATCTGATAGTATTTCCATTTTATGCTTCTTACAAATTTTGTATCTTGGGTCATCTGGATGGCTCAGTAATTCAGCAGCTGCCTTTCACTCAAGGATTGATCCTGGGGTCCTCGGATGGAGTCCCGCATCAGGCTCCACACAGGGAGCCTGCTTCTCACTCTGTCTATGTCTCTGCCTCTCTCTGTGTGTCTTTCATGAATAAATAAATAAAATCTTAAAAAAAATGTACCTCTACTGAAAAGATCCACTTTTTATGCCAAGTTTCATACATCTTGTAAGATTCTTAAAACTGTCAATCATTGTTATTGGAAATTATTTGTCTAGAAATTACACCTAATTTACCTCCCAATCTGGTTTGCAATACTTTCTCAAAAGTCTTGTAATGTTAAAATGTATTCCACTTAATGCAGAGTCTATTGTTCATCCAAGTGGATTTGCTGTCCTTTCCTCTGTGGCATTTGCTCTGTATTTGTGGATCTTGTATGTGAGGAAGTTCCCTCTCTCTCTGCCATCTGAGGTGGCTCACTTTGTATCATTTTAGGATCCTGGGCATAAGCTGGTTTTCTGTTCCTTTTCTGGAAGCAGGTAGCTTTATCTTATTTTCAGTTCAGGGCACATGGCAGGCTAGTTTTCCACCCTTTCCTCCACTGGCACTTGAACCCCTCCTAGAATGGAGGATGCAGTAGGTGATGGCGGAGTATTTTATTTCTCCTTCCTCAGTGGTAGCTTATCTTTTTCAAGGTCCTACAGTCAGAATGTTTAGGGCACCAGGTGGGTTTTATGTTTGTTCCTCAAAAGCAGACACTTATTACCTTGTACTAGAGTCCAGGGCAGGATCTCTAGATTTACCCCTTAACCCCACAAGCTTTGGCAAACCTTGTAGACTTGTGCCACAGAAAGGGGATCTCTCAGATCTTCTAAACTTTTCTCATTTTTCCACGAACACTCAGGAAAAGACAATGGGGAATGACTGCAACTGGGTGTGAATTCTGATCAGCCTAGTGCTGCAATTATTTCTAAAGTCTTGTAATGTTAAAATTCTTCAATGATTTTCAATGCCACTTTTCCTCCTATGTTTTCCCAAAGGTAAAATGGGGGGGGGGGTTCTGTATTTGCACCGAAGCAGAGCTTATTACCTCTTTAGAATTCAGTTCATCTGATTGCTTTTTTAATTCAGCAATCTCGTTCATTCCAAATGAATTATGATTTTACAGATTATCTTTCTTTTCCCTACTTTTAGTATGTGAGCTATGTTGTTGTGTGGTTTACAACACCTAAAGTAGAAGCAGAACTCTGAATAAATCTTTAGAATGAACAAGTTTTATTCATCTTTTCCATAGATCTTTGTCCTCCATCTTCATGGAAGTTCGTTGCAGTGATTCTGTGGATAACTTGCCTGATGCTTGTTTTGTCTGTTGGAATCTTAGCCACAATGTGTAAGTCACTATGTAAAACAGAAATCTGCCTTTCCATTACTCACATAATGAAATCTGTTGAAAATAATATATTTTTTATCAATTCAATTTCTTGATCCCATATAATATTCTCTGTATGGAATTGAAAATGACTTCTTATTAGAGACATATCAAAATATTGCCCATTTTTAAGCATATGATGAACTCTACAAAATGCCTTACTATTTGTTCTCATATTTCCTTTACCCCCCCAAAAAAACTTAAAAAAAAAAATCTTTCTCTGTGAGAAACTCACTCACACTTTTCCTTGCTCACAAATTGCCTTCTTCTGTGGTCAACTGCTGTATAAACTTGTCAAACTTGAATTGTCATTTGATTTTATGTTTGTCACTCTATTATATTTGAGTACCTTAAAGCAAGTAATGTTATTAATGATTTTTTATACACAAATTGAGTGCAATGTCTTGTACATAGGAATATCTAATTATTATTATTTTTGAGTTTAAAACTGACTTTTCTGATTGACTTCTCTTCAGTGCATCAGAAGTCATGAAAAGAGAAAGGATATCCAGGAAATCTCTCCCTTAATCAGGAAACAAATAAAACAGGTCAAAGTATGAGTCAAATCTACTTGTATATCAAAAAGTATACTACATAATATATATTATATTTATATATACTATGTAAATATATATAATTTACATTCTCAAGATGATGGCACTATCAAAAGTTGAACAAAATATTTTGACAAGGCATCATTGATTTTTATTGGATATCTATTTGTGATTTATTTATATAGTTCCTCACTGTCTAATTCTTGAAACATATAGCTTTTTAAGTAATAAACGTATGCATATTTTTTCATTTTGAACACAAAGACATTGTGTTGACATTTTTAAGAGTTATATATATTAGATATGCTTCAATACATTTCTAATTTTGTTGTTAAAAAATATTTCCTGACATGCATCCTATGAATCTTGAAGACCAAAATACTTTCAATGAGGTGAATATTACTTTAGCACAAATGTAACACTAAATTTAAGTGGATAGAGTTTATAATGTAAAATTTCAATAATATTTTTGTTTGTAGAGGGTAGCTTTGCAATGTTAACTTATATCTTGTGACTTGCACTGATGGAGGGTATTGAGTGTTCTTTTTTTTTTTTTTTTCTAGCTTGGAAATATCCTACTTGTTCAAGCAACTGGTATCAACATGAAGAAAACTGTTACTATTTTTCAAAGGACATGCGTTCTTGGGAAGAATGTCAGCATTACAGCATTGGTTTAGAGTTAAGATTTCTTAAATTGACTATGGAAGAAGAGATGGTAATTACAAGATTTTGTTTCATAAATTTAAATATCTGAAAATTTTAAGAACAAAAGCACTCAAGTTTTATATTCTTCTGAAACACTTTCTATATTGCAGTCACAGATATCTTTACAATTTCACTGTAATCATGAGAGTATGCTTCAACAACACTTGAGGGCTTCCCTTAGCACTTAGATTAATGTACAAAACACATGTGTAGGGGATCCATGGGTGGCTCAGCAGTTTAGTGCCTGCCTTCGGCCTAGGGTGTGATCCTGGAGTCCCGGAATCGAGTCCCACATCGGGCTCCCTGCATGGAGCCTGCTTCTCCCTCTGCCTGTGTCTCTGCCTCTCTCTCTCTCTCTCTGTCTTTGTGTGTCTCTTAAATAAATGAAATCTTAAAAAACAAACAAACACATGTGTATAAGGCCACTTTCAGCCTGATCTCTATTTGCCGTTAAAGATTCTCCACTACACTGTTCTAAGGTAGGTACGCTGTAGTCTTCAGCTATTTTGAAGTTATTTAAATTCATCATGGTTCCCTGTGCTCTTTCATGTCCTTGTCCCATCTGCCTGTGATATGTTTCATCTCGTCCATCTCCCACCCAAACTATCTTCTTCTGATTAATGTATCATAGTTTTAAGATTTTTAATTTATTAGATAATCCCTTTGGAAAACATCCTTGGTTCATCAAGACCTGTTATAATCATTTGCTAATTTTCCTCCTTTGATTTTTTATTTCCATTCTTCTGGCATAGGTCACTGCTTATTATGTAGACTCACTTAAAGTTTTATTTTCAAGCACCTAATCCAAATGACTACACCTATATGACTTTTTGCTCACTTTTACAATCTGTAACTTAAGAAAATGCCTAGAATGTGATGTAGACTGGAAAAGTAATTGCCTAGTGAACAAATGAGTCATTAGCTACTGGATTCCTTTGCCTATAGATAAAAAAATCTAGGGTTAGTTCTTCCAGATTCCTTTGGTATACTGAAACAAATTTCAAAGGAAAGTGTCTGTAAGTGAAATATATATTTTAGAACCATTATATTCTTTTTTCTTGGGAAATGTTCTGCTTTTTAATTTATTTTCCGTGCTCTGCAGAATTTTGTAATAAAATTGTCAAAGATGCAATATGATATGCTTCAAGAAAAGTTTTTGATCAGTTTATACTACAACAATAAGCAAATGAAATGGACCTGGCTTTATGGCACAGATGTTAACCTGCACAAGTGTTTCTTGCTGTTTTAAAATTTCAGTCCAGAATAATATTATTTTCTTTGAAATCTAAATAGTCAATGTGGATGTGAACAGGTGTTAGATTTTGTAACAGATATCTGTAATAAATCAACCAGGAGAAGACAAGATAGATGGATAGAAGGGAGTAAAATAGTTTACTAAACTAAAACTTTACTTTCATAATTCATTTCAATTGCTTATGAGTTCTATGACTGAAGTAATATACTTTTGCCTTTTTTTAAAAGGTAATTTAATGAATAAACTTGCACAAGATTATAAAGTGAGTACATGAGATGCATTACTTTAATTGTCATGTGGTTTGTTTTACTCTAAGACATGTGCACATAATGAAATTTTCCTCCAGTGTGCTTTCCACCTCTCTAAGACCCACCAAGTGTACTTTCTATTTGTTTGCTAGGGCCGTCATAACAAACTATCACAAACAGAGTGGCTTAAAACAACAGAAATTTATTCCCACACAGGTTAGGTGGGCACATGTCTGAAATCAGGGTGTTGGTAGAGTTGTCTTTTTTCTAGAAGCTTCTTTCTTCTGAAGGAGTTAGCTAAACTTTTCCAGGGAGAAAATTAAGTATTATAGATAATTAATAACAATTTTGTAGTACTGTGTATGCTGTAGAATTTATTTACCAAAATGCTAATGTATAGAGAAAATATAGTAAATCTCAGTAAAAATGGAAGATATGCTTAAATTGCCTGAGGCCATGGTGATGATAGTTGACAGTTCTTGGCCTAATTCAAGTATATACCTTCAATTTAACATTGCTACCTTTGCTGCATCTCTGTGGGCCAATTTCTCCCTCATAAGGATACTCTCATTGGATTTAGGGCCGAATCCAATATGATTTCATTGTGATTCTTAATTATATCTATAAAGAACCTATTTCCAAATAAGGTGACATTCTGAGTTCTGGATAGACATGAATTTTAGGGGGACACTATTCAATTCACTACATACTATCTAAAAAAGATTTCTAGGTCTTAGAGAATTTTATTAGGGTATCGGTAAGTGGGAGCTATACAATTGTATTCTAAAAGAGTTCAATGAAATTATAATATACAATACAGTTTGAGAATAATTGGACTATGATGATATACTTCAACTCAATATTACAAATATTTTGATCATGGCATAGAAACTTCTCTGGACTACCTCATTCAGTGTGAAATCAAACCACCAACAACTGAATGGAGCAGTGGAGAGGAGAATCTTTTTTTTAAGATTTTATTTATTTATCTGAGAGAGAGAGAGCAACAGCAGGGGGAGAGGCTGAGAGAGAAGCAGACTCCCCACTAAGCAGGGAGCCTAATGCAGGGCTTGATCACAGATTCCTAGGATCCTGACCTAAGCAGAAGGCAGATGATTAACCAACTGAGCCACCAACATGCCCCAAGAGAAGAAATTTCTGACCATTAGTGATAATATTAGCTAAAACAAATTATTCGAATATTAATAAAATTCTCCTAGTAAGAAGTTTGAAAAGTCAAACACCCTTATAAAACTCTCCTGGAAAAGTGGTAACAATTGTCTACAATTAATTATATATACAGTTAACCAGCTTATTTTTGGATTATGAATGCTATAGTGGTTGAAGATTTGAAACAATTCAGTGATTCTGAATTGCCATAGAACAGTTATCTGTATATCAGATGCCCATACATCCACTTTGTGTTGTACACTATTGTATAGTGAATGCATTTATGAAGCTTTGATAATTGTGCAGCAGAAAGAATTGATATTAAAATTAGAAACTTCAATGTGCTGCTTTGATGGATTATATTTTTCAAGATCACGTCTTTCCAATCTACCATTCTAATTTAAACATTCATTTCAAATCCCTGTATATACAAAACACAACCCAATGTATTACAGTGACAGTAATGAAGATAAGAAATGGAGACTCTGATTATATAGATATACCTCACTTTAAATATCCATATATATGTCCACTTTATTTATTTTTAATAAATTTATTTTTTATTGGTGTTCAATTTGTCAACATACAGAATAACACCCAGTGCTCATCCTGTCAAGTGCCCACCTCAGTGCCTGCCACCCAGTCACCCCCACCTCCTGCCCACCTGCCCTTCCACCACTCCTAGTTCATTTCCCAGAGTTAGGAGTCTTTCATGTTCTGTAAAAGGGGAAAGGAGAAAAATAAGTGGGAAATATCAGAAAGGGAGACAGAATATATGTCCACTTTAAATAGATATACATATATCAATCAGATTATGGAAGTACTAGAAGTTGTGGGTACAAGAAAGACTTCAAGGATGACTCCAGGTTCATGTGTGTTTGTTTGCTTGAGCTTTTTATTTTGACATAATTTTACACTTAGAAAAAGCCGGCAAAAATAGACAAAAGATTATACCTTTATCCAGGCTGTTTAAATATTAAAGTACTATCATATTTACTATATTTTTCCCTCTCTCTATCCCTCTCCCTCCTCCTCCCCCTTTGTGTCCAAGAAATTTGGAAGGTTATCTGTCAGCTTTCTTTCAAAAGTGAGTTGAAGTTATTTTCCTGCAGAAACTATTAGTATTATGAATAGACCAATATTCACCTTTAAATAAATTTTTGAATGCAGTATTTTTGGATTTGGCTGTCAGGCAGGTTGTAAACTAATATGGAGGTTCATTTGTGATTAAAAATACTCAATGGAGATTTTTATTTTCTCCTCCATCTCATCAGAGATCAAGACGAGTACAGGGAAGGCAAAACTTTACATGCACCTATCTTAAGTTTTTAGGTGGGTCTATCCCTTGAACTAAAAAACAGGTTAGCAAAATTTTTGAGTTTGAAAAGTTCTGTAAGCCTTCTTAGTGTAATATTTGTGCACATCTAATAAAATCATAGTTTGAAGTTTAGTTTAACCCTGGATTTCATCAACAGTTTATTAAATGAAAAAATATATCTGTTCATTACAAGAAATTTTACAAAAATTAAACAAAACATTCTTATAGAAGATGAATTATTTAATTATTGACCTTTATTTCCCTGCAAGGTTATTTTTGTGTCACATTATAGATGGAAAAATAATTCAATGACTATTGGCAGAATTTTCTTCTGGAAGTTTTCTTCACAGAGGAGGTCCAGAGAATGGCACTTTTTTTTTTTAAAGGATTTTATTTTATTGTAGTTTTTTGAGAGAAATTAGAATGAGGGAGAGAGCATGAGCAGGGGTGAGACAGAGGGAGAAGCAGACTTCTAGCTGAGCAGGGAGCCCCATCGGCTTGATTCCAAGACCTGGGATCACAACCTGAACTGAAGGCAGACGCTTAACCGACTGAGCCACTCAGGCACCCCAAGAATGGCGTCTGTTTTTTGAATCCTTTATATTTTATAAGTCTTAAGCTTTTACACAATCCTCTGCATGCAGATGTATGTGTTTGGAGTTAGACAGTTTTCAGTGTAACCTTTAAAACTTGATCCATAAACTGCACAGGTTCCATTCTGCATTTCAACCATTGTTAGTCTAGATTAGAGAGAAAGATATGTTATATTTGTGACTTTGTTAATATATAAATATAAAAATGCAATAAAATTTATTTAAATATAGGTATTGAAATAATATCATCTCAGGAGGTCTTACGACCATGCCTTGTCTTTCTTTGTTAAAAGATATGCAAAATATAGCCAACTCAGTTATAAAAGCTAAAGTTTCATTCTTTTTATTTTTCTTTTTATTTTTTATTGGAGTTCAATTTCCCAGCATATAGCATAACACCCAGGGCTCATCCCATCAAGTGCTCCCCTCAGTGCAAAAGTTTCATTCTATTATAAATCACTATTTCACTATTTTTTTCTACATTGTAAATTAGTTTCAGAAATCTTGAATCTTTTGATATATACACCTGGATGAAAAGAAAGTTTTAAAATGGTTTTTTTAAGTGAATAGATTAGAAATGAATTTAGAATTCAATTTAGAAACCAGAAAATGTCATGTTTTATGCAAAAATAAACAATCTCCTTTGATATATGCAACTTTACTTGGTAAGCAAATAAAAATTGTAAAATTCTCTTATAAATTACGTATGTGTGTGTATATATACACACATACATACATAATGTGTGTGTGTGTGTGTGTGTAGGCATTTCATGTAGAAATAGTTATATATGTGTATATATTTTGCCTTGGAAGCTGGTGATTTGTCTTCTGCCAGGAACAGGTGTGAAAATGAAGGTCAAGGAAACAGTGAGGAGGCATCAATGTGAATTTAAATAATAAAATAAAGAAAGATCGTTGTCAGTATGTATTCAGGAGGGCAAGAGAAGAAACTCAGTCCGTATAGAAAACACTAGCTAATATAGGAGAAAAAATTAAGAAATTTTTATTAACTGCTCTTGGTTGCTTTCAGTGTATGCACACTAAAGCCTTATTTTTATATTTATTTATTTATTTATTTATTTATTTATTTATTTTAATTTTTTTATTGGATTTCAATTTGCCAACATATAGCATAACACCCAGTGCTCATCCCAAGTGCCCCCCTCAGTGCCCATTACCCAGTCACCCCAACCCCTTGCCCACCTCCCTTTCTACTACCCCTTGTTCATTTCCCAGAGTTAGGTGTCTCTCATGTTTTGTCACCCTCTCTCATGTTCTGTCTCCTTTTCTGATATTTCCCACTCATTTTCTCTCTTTTCCCCTTTATTCCCTTTCACTGTTTTTTATATTCCCCAAATGAATGAGACCATATAATGTTTGTCCTTCTCTGATTGACTTATTTCACTCAGCATAATACCCTCCAGTTCCATTCACATCGAAGTAAATGGTGGGTATTTGTCATTTCTAATGGCTGAGTAATATTCTGTTGTATACATAGACCACATCTTCTTTTGATGGACTGCTGGGTTTTACCCCAAAGATACAGATGCAGTGAAGTGCTGGAACACCTGCACCCCAATGTTTATAGAGCCTTATTTTTAAATCTCACTTTTTTTTTGTATCCTTCAGTTTCTGCGTGTTTTCCCATGCCTTTTGTATGACATGTCTGCTAGAGTGCTAATTACCCTGAATTGTACTTATTTGCTTATAATCATATATTTGACTGAAGTGCAAAACCCTTGAAAGAACTGTGTCCTATTCATCTCTATAATTATCTCTGCATAGTTCCTGGAAATTGAGTAATACTTTTACAAACATTTATCACATGCATAAACTGAAACTTGTTTTGCTAGCTGTTTTGCTTTTGCTTCTAAAACAAAAATTTATACTTGCAGTGTGGAAAATATTAAGATGAGATGATACAAATTTTATTAGTGTTTCTAGAGAATAAACTGGTTTTTACTAAAAATAAAATTTTAAGCCATACAGAAATAAGGTTATCCCAGGTCAATTCTAAGGTATACTGGGGCCTCCAGATTCCAAATAAATAATGAGGTAGGGTAGGTAGTCCCTGTGACAATAAACATAAGGGGAGGTTTGAAAGAAACAGATGATGGTAAAGGGTTATGCATTGATCCCTGCCCTTAATCATTAGAGAAGCAAAGTAAACTTCAGAATTAGTGATGATAGATATTTTTTTAGGATTATTTATTTTAAAGAGAGAGAGAGAAAGTGGTGGATGGGAAGGGAGAAAATCTTCAAGCAGACTCTTTTCTAAGTGCGGAGCACAATGTGGGGCTTAATATCAGGACCCATGGGATCATGACCTAAGTTGAAACCAAGAGTCTCTGCCCAACTGACTGAGCCACCCAGGTCCTTTGAGAAGAGATTTTTTAAAAGTCATTTAATGATAATTCTGGCTATAGAATAAGAAAGACATTTATTTGAATTCCTACCACAACTATTACTCATTTTATAACTTAGGTGAATTATTATACACTTTAAGACTCTGTTTCTTACTAGCAAAATTAGGTTAAAAATGACCCCTATTACATGGTTTTTAAGAGTCCTCAATGAGAAGATATACATAGAGTACTTAAAACTGTGTCTGACAGAAAGAAAGCACCTAATTAACTCAACGTTAGCACTAATATGTTGTAATGTTTTTATTACGTAGCACAGAATTAAAGGTTCAAATAAGTAAAATATACTTGAAATAAGGAATTACAAACTTTTATAGTCTAGACAATTTCTGTTTCCTCTTTGCTATTATGAGACGAAGGGCAGCAAAGGTGACAAGCCACTTAGGTTTTACTCCTGAACTTTGTGCTAAAATGTTGAAATTATTAAGTGATGTAGTGAAAAGTAAGGTGTCCTAAGTGTTATAAGCAACCTTTTAAGAGAGCTTCCTTAGCTATTAGATATCCTACTCCAAAGGAGTAAGGCTATATTCATAAGCTTTATGAGCATTAGGATATTGTCACTTGGTTCTGCTGTACACAGTTGAGCTGTATAATCAAGTGGTTAAAAGAGCAGGCTATAGAAACAGAATACATAGTATATCTGGGAGTCCAGAAAAATCAAGACAGTTGAAGTTCACAGGCCACAGTACTTGATATGAGAGAGTTGAACAAATAAAGAAAACAGGATATGCAGAACGTCTCACTTGAGTATTCAGCAGAGTATTGATTAATGTACATAAGAAAAGTACCCAAGAACAAAGAAGAAATTACCTAGTGCTTGCACAGGGTCTAGAATCATGCCTATTTTCACCAGCCATATGATAAAACTTCATATTTCAAAAGGCTTTGGGTAGATTACTTAGAAGTGTCTTGCTTCAGTAGTAGAAGATAATTAATTGTCGACTGAGCATCCTTTTTTAAAAAACAGATTTTATTTATTTGAGAGAGAGAAAATATGAGTGGCGGAGAGGGGTAGAGGGAGAGGGAGAAGCAGACTCTCTGTTGATCAGGGAGCCTGAAGCAGGGCTCAATCCCAGGACCCTGGGATCATGACCTGAGCTGAAGGCAGACACTTAACTGACTGAGCCACCCAGATGCCTCTAGACTGAACATCCTAATAATGCTTAAAAGCAAGGCCAAAACAGATCAAGTTGTTTCTAAGTGACTTATTTGTGTCTCAGAAAAAAAACAAACTCATGTTTTATAAATAAAAAATACATAGCAACAAAAAGATGAAATTCACAGTCTATGAAACTTAATAGAAAAATACATGTTAAGCAAAAAAACAACATAGTATGACCATAATGAGAAAAAAAAATCCATCAAAACTGACCCAGAACTAACACAGATGTTAGAATGAACAGACAAGGACATTATGTCAGCTGTCGTGGCTGAATTCTGGATATTCAAAAAAGTGAAAGAAATACATAGAAGATTAAAAAATCAGCCAAATCAAACTTCCAAAATGAAAAGGTCAATGTCTGAGATAAACTATAACTTGAGAGGGTAGTGGATATTAGACATTGTAGGAGAAAAGATAAACAAATTTGAATTCAGGATGACAGAGTATTTCCAAAATGAAACACAAAGAAAAAACATAGAGTGCCAGTTAACTTCATCCCGATTTCAGTTTGCTTAGTGTACCTGTAATTGTAGTGTTTCTGAGGGGGAGGAAAGAGAAATGAAAGAGAGATATTTGAAGAAATAATGGTAGTAAATTTTCTAATTTTTCTTGAAAATTACAAACTCATAGATCTAGGAGTCTCAACAAAATGCAAGCATAAGAAATACGAAAAACAAACAAACAAACAAACAAAAACTGGGACACCTGGGTGGCTCAGTGGTTGAGTGTCTGCCTTCCCCCCGGGGTGTGATCCTCGAGTCCCAGGATTTAGTCCCACGTTGGGCTCCTTGCATGGAGCCTGCTTCTCCCTCTGCCTGTGTCTTTGCCTCTTTCTCTCTCTGTGTCTCTCATGAATAAATAAATAAATATTTTTTAAAATACTAATCTAAGGCATTTTATAAACAAATCAAATCCAGTTATAAAGAAAAGTTATTACATTAGCCAGAAGGAGGGAAAAATATGTATTACAGAGTAGCTAAGTGGATTAAAAATGAGATACATCAATATGCTGCAAGCAAGAGACTTACTTTACTTTGAGGACACATATAAGCCAAAAGTGAATGATTGGAGAGTGATATTCCATGCAAATGATAACCAAAAGATAACAGGGGTGACTACAGATACATCAGACCAAATAAACTTTATGTCAAAATCATTTATATATAGATAAGAAGATCACTATATTGTAGTAAAGGGGTCAGTTAAATCAAGAGGATAAAATAATTTTAAGTATATATTCACCCAATGTTGGAGCACATAAATATATAAAGCCCATATTAACAGAATTGAAAGGAGAAATAGATAGCAATATAATAACATAGGATATTTCAATATTGTACTTTCAACATTGAAGAGATCATGGGAAAACTAATAAGGAAACAGTAAATCTGAATAATACAATAGACCAAATGAACCTAACAGACATATTCAGAACATTCAGTCCAACAGAAGCAGATTACCCATTCTTCTCAAGATCACATGAAACATTTTCCAGGATAGATTATATGTTGAGCCCCAAACAAGTCTTAACAAATTTAAGTTTAAAAATCATATCTAGAATCTTTTCTGACCACAATGGTAAGAAATTAGAAATCTATAACAAGAGAAAAACAGAGGGGCAGCCCAGGTGGCTCAGTGGTTTAGCGCTGCCTTCACCCCAGGGTGTGATCCTGGAGACTCGGGATCGAGTCCCACATCGGGCTCCTTGCATGGAGCCTGCTTCTTCCTCTGCCTGTGTCTCTGCCTCTCTCTCTCTCTCTCTCTTTGTGTCTCTCATGAATAAATAAATAAAATCTTAAAAAAAGAGAGAAAAACAGAAAATTTCACAAATACATGGCAATTAAGCAACATGCTCCTGAACAACCAATGATTCAAGGATAAATAAAAAATCAAAAAGGGCATCAAAAAGTGTCTTGAGATGAAAAAATGAAAACACAACATGCCAAAACCTATGGGATACAGGAAATCAGTTCTAAGAGCGAATTTTATAGGTATAAATGCCTACATGGAGAGAAAAGATCTCAAATGAACAACCTGATGTATGTAATATATATTATCTAATAATATATATCTAGTAATATATATTATCTAATAATATATCTAGTACACTATCTTGGCCATAGTTAACAATACTATATTATATACTTGAAAGTTGCTAAGAGAGTAAATCTTAGATGTTTTCACACACACACACACACACACACACACACACAAATTGTGGTCACCTGAAGGTGATAAATATATTAACTAACCTTTATGTGATAATCATTGCACAAAACATATGTGTATCAAATCATCAAATTGTACATCTTAAACTTATATAATGTTATATGTTAATTATATATCAAGAGAGTTAGAAAAAATAGCACAAAGTTTAGTAAGGGAGAAATGGAATTATACCACTGGAAGAATTCTATCATATACATAAGTGATATAATACTGGTTAGTAAATAAGTCAGTCAGAGAAAGACAAATACCATATGATTTCACTCATATGTGGAATTTAAGAAACAAGAGAGATGAACATAGGGGAAGGGAAGGAAAATAAAATAACAAAGAGGGAGGTAAACTCTTACTCTAAGGGACTCTAAGGGACTCTTAACTCTAGGGAACAAATGGGGTGGCTAGATGGGGTAACTGGGGATGGGCATTAAGGAGGGTATGTGATGTAGTGAGCACTGGGTATTATATGCAACTGAACAACCCCTGAAATTAACAATACACTATATGTCAACTAAGTTGAATTTATTTATTTATTTATTTTTAAAGATTTTATTTATATATTTATTTATTCGCGAGAGACACAGAGAAAGAGCGAGAGAGGCAGAGACATAGGCAGAGGGAGAAGCAGGCCCCATGCAAGGAGCCGGACATGGGGCTCTATCCTTGAACTCCAGGATCACGCCCCCAGTGGAAGGCAGGTGCTAAACCGCTGAGCCACCCAGGGATCCCAACTAAGTTGAATTTAATTTTTTTTTAAAGATATATTCAATAAGCTACAGAACAAACTGAAACAAAAAACAAATAGCACTAGCTAAAAGCTAAGAAAAGAGATAACATGTTAGCATAAATTAAAATGTTTTTAAAAGATTGAGAAAGAAAGCAGGAATATACAGCAAATTGGATGACTAAAAACAAATAGCAAGATAAAGGCATATTAATCATGTAAATAATCACAGAAAGTAAATGTCTTAAGCTTCCCATTAAAAAGGCAGAGATTGTCAGATTGGATGAAAAAAATGTCTCCAATTGTATTCTGTCTATAAGAAGTTTACTTTTTATTTTAAAGATTTTTATTTGTTTGAGAGACAGAGAGAGTGCGCGCGCGAGAGAGAATGCACGCACATGTGGGGGGAGGGGCAGAGAGTGAAGCAGGCTCCCCAATGAGCAGGGGGCCCAAATGGGGCTTGATCCCAGGAGCCTGAGATCATGACTTAAACTGAAGGGAGACACCTAACAGACTGAGCCACCCAGGCACCTCAAGAGTTTACTTTTAATATAAATGCACACACAGGTTAAAAATAAAGGAATGGAAAATAAAGACCACATTAACACTAATCAAAGAGAACCTGGAATGGCTATATTTATAATTGATAAAATAGAATTTCATAGCACAAAATGTCATTATGGAAAAAGAGCTCATTACATAATGATAAGAGTCATAACTCATTAAGAGTATGCAACAATCCAATAACTTATCAATAGAAATTCAGAATATATTAGGAAAAGATTGTTTGAAATGCAAGTAGAATGCATAAATCCATAATTATAGTCCAAAATTTCAATACCTGTCTCAGTAATTGATAGAACAAGTAAAAAATCAGAAAGGTTATAGAGGGCTTGAGGAACACTCTCAACCAATTTGACTTAACTGAAATTATAGGCCACTCTACACAAGAAGGGAGTAATATATCTTCTGTTCAAGTGCAGATAGAACATTTCTAAAGATAGGCCAGAGTTTTGTCTTTAAAACCAATCTCAATAAGTTTAAGTAGACTCAAGTCATACAAAGAATGTTTTTTGATAAAATGGGACTAAATTAGAACTCAGTAAAAGAAAAATCTCTGGAAAATTCCCAAATGTTGGAAACTAACACACTTCTGAATAATCCATGAATCAAAGAAGAATGCAAAGGGGGAATTTAGAAGCTATTTTGAACTGAGTGAAAATGAAAACACAATATCTCAAACCATGTGAGGCTATTGCTAAATTATTTCACATATTAGTAGCCAGACTGCTTCTATTAGAAAAAAATAAAATCAAAGATCAGTTTTCACTGAAGAAACTATGGTGATTCCCCCCCCTTTTTAGGGGTGAGGCAAATGGGAGTCCTTTAATACAGCTGAAGGTCAAATGAGGAGTCTATGTGAGTGAATGCTGAAAGAAATACAGTGGAAGTGGGGAGCAGAAACTAATGAAATAAAAGATTGAAAAATAAATGGTAAATAAGCACAAAAAGGATGTTCATCATTGTTTTTCATTAGGGAAGTGCAAGTTACATTCACGATGAGATACTACTACACACCCATTAGAATGGCTAAACTGTAAGGGATTGATTGTAGCAAGTGTAGACCAGGATGTAGAGCAACTAGAACTTTCAAACACTGCCAGAGAGGCCAGAGAGTGTGTAAAATGGCATAGTCACTTTGGATAATAGTTTGGCAGTTCTTAGAAAGTCAAACATACCTATTATATTACCCAACCATCCCACTCCTAGGTGTTTATATAAGAGAAAAGAAAGCATATGTTTATGTAAAGAGTTCTATACGAATATCCATAGCAAGTAGCTTTATTGTTAATAGTCAACAACTGGAAAGTACTCACATATTCATCAACAGATGAAAGGATAAACAAGTTGAGCTACACTTAAAAATGGAATATTTCTCAGGAATAAAATAAGTTATTTTTTATATATGCTATGAGGTGACTGAATCTAAAAATGATTATACTGAGTGAAAAAACCATACATAAGAACAGAACATACAACAGAACTTCATTTATTTTAAATTCCATAAAATGCAAATTAATCTACAGTGAGAGAAAGTGGTTAGTTGCCCGGGGACAGGAAGAGGTAGGTATAAAGGGGTAGGGAGGAGAAATTATTGCAAGGGTGCAAGGAGAAAGTTTTGCAAGTGATAAATATGTTAATTATTTTGATGTTATTAATGGTTTTGTGGATATATACATTTCTCAAAAATTTTCAAATTGTACACTTTAAATATGTACAGTTTATCGAATGTAATTATACCTCAACAATTCAGGTGATAACTTCAAGAAAGAATATGATACCTAGCCTCTCTGCTTAGTCTCTTTATCTGTAAAATGGGCGTAGTCATAGGATTAGACTTACTTTGCACAGTACTTGGCACATAGTAATAATTAATATTACTCATTATTATTGGTATTGGCTGCTCTGCTTCACAATCTCCTAAACTTAGGTCTTTAGAGTATTTTGCTGAATCTATTAGAATATGGGAACATCCTGGCATTGCATGAAGTAACATATGATAATTGAATGACCATAGGGATAACTTAGGGACAAATCCACAAATAGACACCTATTATTACAGACTTACTGATTGGGCAAGAGAATGGTGCCATCTTCCCACTGCCAGGATCCATTTGTTGGAATTTGTATTAGTCCCATCCAATGATATGATTTTACCAATTTAAAGAAATCCTATTGGAGACCATAAATAAAATCAGTACTCAGAATTTTAGTAAATACAAAGCCATAATCATTTAATCATTTCCCCCCCACATTTGGGGAAATGCATTCTGTCCTCTAGCCTATTTCTCACTTAAGCACTGTACATAATACCTATAATTTCTGTGCTTTATTATTTTTATTTATTTTTACTTATTTTTTATTTTTATTTTTTTAAAATTTTAAAATTTTTATTTTTTAATTGGAGTTCAGTTTGCCAACATATATCATATCACTCAGTGCTCATCCCATCAAGTGCCCTCCTCAGTGCCCATCACCCAGTCACTCCAACCCCCCGCCCACCTCCCCTTCCACTACCCCTTGTTTGTTTCCCAGAGTTAGTAGTCTCTCATGTTCTGTCATCCTCATTGATATCTTCACTCATTTTCTCTCCTTTCTTCTTTATTCCCTTTCACTATTTTTTATATTCCCCAAATGAATGAGAGCATATAATGTTTGTCCTTCTCCGATTGACTCATTTCACTCAGCATAATACCCTCCAGTTCCATCCACGTCAAAGCAAATGGTGGGTATTTGTCGTTTCTAATGGCTGAGTAATATTCCATTGTGTACATATACCACAGCTTCTTTTTTTTTTTTTATAAATTTATTTTTATTGGTGTTCAATTTGCCAACATATAGAATAACACCCAGTGCTCATCCCATCAAGTGCCCCCCTCAGTACCCGTCACCCAGTCACCCCCACCCCTTGTCCACCTCCCCTTCCACCACCCCTAGTTCATTTCCCAGAGTTAGGAGTCTCATGTTCTGTCTCCCTTTCTGATATTTCCCACTCATTTTTTCTCCTTTCTCCTTTATTTTTAATTTTTAATTTTTAAAAAAGATTTTACCTATTTGAAAGAGAGAGCAAGCTAGAGAAAAAGAGAAAGAGTGAGTGAGCACACAAATGAGGGGAGGGAGAAGGGCAGAGACAGAGGGAGAAGCATACTCCCCCTGAGCAGGAAGCCTGATGCGGACTCAATCCCAGGACCCTGAGATCATGACCTAAGCTGAAGGCAGACATTTAACCGAGCCATCCAGGTGCCCTTGTGCTTTCTTATTTTTGATGCAGAAAGATTTAGGGTGGATATATCTGAGTCTTAGTGCCTCTCTTATGTTTCAGACTTATATTGCAGTGAGCTGTCTCATATGTTAGGACTAAATATAGGAATGGAAATTAAAACATATACTCAACCTGGTCCTCTCTGCTGTATATCTTCAGAAGACTGGAATTTTGAGACCTACAAGAAGCTTGGCTCTGATACCAGCTTTTACTCTCATTAAAAAATTGGTAACAGCTGTTTCTATAACATATCCAGTTTTTAGGACACGGACCACAATAACTTTCTAGAAAGAAAGAATATATTATTAATTCTGTATAAATCTGAACATTATAGCAGATTTTGTCTAGATAGGTTAAATACTTTTTTATTCCAACTCTAACATTCCAGATAAATCAATTTGATCATCTCCAATAACATATCTTTACACATTTGCGTATACAGAGAGAGATGCCAAAAATAGATATCTTTTGCTCTTTGGAAGCATTCTTGTTGTTAAAAAATAAAAAAGTAAAAAAAAATTGGAATATATGGATTATGGACAAGAAGTAATCATTTTCTCATACATTCTCTTGTTTACACTATTGGATACATGCTAATACCCAATCATATAGAGATACATATAATTTTTACTTCAAAATATTAGAAAATTTTCACATACCTTGCAAAGAAATTGGAGCTTCCTGGTTGAATAATGCTATTAAAATAATAATTAAGAGGATTTAGAGGTACAAACTTCCAGCTATAAAACAAATAAATCATGAAAATAGAAAGTACAGCTTTAAAAAAATCTTAAATCACAATTTTTTTCAAATAATTTTCATTTTGCTTGTTTATTCTAATTTCATATTACTTGCTTTTTTCCTTTTCTTGATTATTCATGTTGGTAACACCAGCAGAACAATAAATATTACACAACAGCAATGATAGTAAAAATTCTTGCCTTTTCTAACTATAATGAAAATGCTGCTATCATTTGTCAGTAAGTATAATGATAGTTTTCTGAATAAATATACATTTGAAAAACAGTATTTATATTTTAGAGGTCTTAAATATTAAGTTCTTTTTAATTAAGAATTCAGTGACTTTTTATCCAAAACTTTTTCAACAATATGCATATGATAACACAATCTTTCTCCTTTGATTACTGCATACAGTACATTTCCTTCCTATAATCAACTCTTATAAAGTGACATTATTTATTAATCATTTATTTTTTAACATTTAATGAAAATTCATAGGTGGGAAGAATCTGTTGTTTTCCTTTCTGTGTGAGCTATTTCAGGCACTATTTTCAATGATATTCTGGCTTTATAAAAGACAGAATGCTTATCTTCATCAGTTGCATTCTGAAACATTTCTGTGAATGGCAATCAAGTTGTTGCTTTCACACTGTTTAAGAACAAAACTCTGAAAGATATTTTATATTTCCTTTCCCTTTTGTTTCCATTTCTTTTTTTAAATAATAAATTTATTTTTATTGGTGTTCAATTTGCCAACATATAGAATAACACCCAGTGCTCATCCCGTCAAGTGCCCACCTCAGTGCCCGCCACCCAGTCACCCTAAGCAATTGATTTTTTAAAGGATTTTATTTATTCATTTGACAGAGAGAGAGACAGCACAAGCAGGGGGAGTGGCAGGCAATGGGAGAAGCAGGCTCCCGATTAGCAGGAGCCCTTTGCAGGGATGGATCCCAGGACCCCGAGATCATGAATTGAGCCAAAAGCAGATGTTTAATTAACTGAGCCACCAGGCACCCTAAGCAATTGATTTTTTTCATTTATTCCTATATTCCTTATGTACCCTAAGAACTTTAAAAAAAAAGAACTTTAAATAAGCTTTTCAAGAAATTGCTACTTTTAAATTATGGTAATTAATCTTTCAATAGTCACATTAAATGCATAAATATCAGGAGATAATTTACATCTTTAAAATGTCTTTTCCCATTATACATCTTATTTTATGTTCATCAATACAACTTCAATAGGTTTACTTCTAGAGTTTTTAATCAAAAAGTTACTTCTGTCTTTAAAAAAATTTTGGTCTTATGTATATGGCATTTTTATTTCATCACATTTTTCTTGTTTTTGTAGTTGGTAAGGCAATTGATTTTTTAAAGGATTTTATTTATTCATTTGACAGAGAGAGAGACAGCACAAGCAGGGGGAGTGGCAGGCAATGGGAGAAGCAGGCTCCCCGATTAGCAGGGAGCCCTTTGCAGGGATGGATCCCAGGACCCCAGGATCATGAATTGAGCCAAAAGCAGATGTTTAATTAACTGAGCCACCCAGGCACCCTAAGCAATTGATTTTTATATCTTACTTGCAATAAAGTCCTCATATCAGATTTCCTTATTATTTGTCATATTTTGAATGAAGCTTTTGAGGGCTTTAAAAAATATCTTAAATCACAATTTTTTTCAAATAATGTTCATTTTGCTTGTTTATTCTAATTTCATATTACTTGCTTTTTTCCTTTTCTTGATTATTCATGTTGGTAACACCAGCAGAACAATAAATATTACACAACAGCAATGATAGTAAAAATTCTTGCCTTTTCTAACTATAATGAAAATGCTGCTATCATTTGTCAGTAAGTATAATGATAGTTTCTGAATAAATATACATTTGAAAAACAGTATTTATATTTTAGAGGTCTTAAATATTAAGTTCTTTTTAATTAAGAATTCAGTGACTTTTTATCCAAAACTTTTTCAACATTATGCATATGATAACACAATCTTTCTCCTTTGATTACTGCATACAGTACATTTCCATTCCTATAATCAACTCTTATAAAGTGACATTATTTAATAATCATTTATTTTTTAACATTTAATGAAAATTCATAGGTGGGAAGAATCTGTTGTTTTCCTTTCTGTGTGAGCTATTTCAGGCACTATTTTCAATGATATTCTGGCTTTATAAAAGACAGAATGCTTATCTTCATCAGTGCATTCTGAAACATTTCTGTGAATGGCAATCAAGTTGTTGCTTTCACACTGTTTAAGAACAAAATTCTGAAAGATATTTTATATTTCCTTTCCCTTTTGTTTCCATTTCTTTTTTTAAATAATACATTTATTTTTAATTGGTGTTCAATTTGCCAACATACAGAGTAACACCCAGTGCTCATCCCATCAAGTGCCCACCTCAGTGCCCGCCACCCAGTCACCCCCACCCCCCACCCTCCTCCTCTTCTACCACCCCTAGTTTGTTTCCCAGAGTTAGGAGTCTTCCATGTTCTGTCTCCCTTTCTGATATTTCCCACTTACTTTTTGTTTCCATTTCTATTTATTCCTCCTTACAGTTAGTTGTTCAGTGCTCCCTTTGAAGCTACTGTATCACATTCAATGCAATCTCTAGCAAGATATTAACAGTATTTCTCACAGAGCTAGAACAAACAATTCTAAATTTTGTATATGACCATTAAAGACCCGAATATCCAAAGTAATCTTGGGAAAGAAAAGCAAAGCTGGAGGCATCACAATTCCAGACTTCAAATTATATTACAAAGCTGTAGTGATCAAGACAGTATGGTCCTGGCACAAAAACAGACACATAGATCAATACAATAGAACAGAAAACCCAGAAATGAACCCAGAACTCTATGGTCAACTAATCTTTGACAAAGCAGAAAAAGAGTATCCAATGGAAAACGGACAGTTTCTTCAACAAATGGTGTTGGGAAAACTGGACAGCAACATGCAGAAGAATGAAACTGGACCACTTTCTTACTCCATACACAAAAATAAATTCAAAATGAATGAAAGACCTAAATGTGGGACAGGAAACCATGAAAATCCTAGAGGAGAACAGAGTCAATAACCTCTTTGACATTGGCCATAGCCACTTCTTACTAGTACATCTCCTGAGGCAAGGGAAACAAAAGCATAAACAAACTACTGGAACTTATCAAAATAAAAAGCTTCTGCATCGTGAAAGAAACAATCAACAAAAACTGAAAGGCAACCTATGGAATAAGAGAAGATATTTGCAAATGACATGTCTGATAAGGGATTAGTATTCATAGCCTATGAAGAACTTAGAAAACTCCACACCCAAATAATCCACTTTAAAAATGGGCAGAAAACATTAATAGACATTTTTCCAAAGAGATATCCACTTTTCCAAAGAGACATCTGTTGACATGTGTAAATAGATACATGAAAAATGCCCAACATCACTCATCATCGGGGAAATACAAATTGAAACTACAATGAGATATCACCAGACACCAGTCAGAATGGCTAAAATGAACAATAGAGGAAACAACAGATGTTGGCGAGGAATTGGAAAAAGGGGAACCCTCATGCATTGTTGTAGGAATGCAAACTGGTGTGGCCACTATGGAAAACAGTGTGGAGGTTCCTCAAAAAGTTAAAAATAGAACTATCCTACCATGCAGCAATTACACTACTAGGTATTTATCCAAAGGCTAAAAACATACTAATTTGAAAGGATGTGACCACTGATGTTTATAGCAGCATTATCAACAATAGCCAAATTATGAAAAGAACCCAAGTGTCCATTCATCAGTCAATGGACATTTGGATCTTTTCATTTTATATATATATTATACAATATATAGTGGAATAATATATACATATATATATTATGAAAGAGTATTATGCCAAATGAAATCAATCAATCAGAGGAAGATGAATATCATATTTCACTCATATGTGGAATTTAAGAAACTAAACAAATGACTATAGGGGACAAAAAGAGGCAAACCAAGAAACAGACTCTTATCTATAGAGAACAAACTGATGGTTACCAGAGGCGGGGTAGTTGGGGAGATGGGTTAAATGGGCGATCAAGACTGAGGGCCCTTGTGATGAGCACTGGGTGTTGTATGTAAGTATTGAATCACTAAATTCTAAACTGAAACTAATATTACACTGTATGTTAACTAATTGGAATTTAAATAAAAACGTGAAAACAAATCAAGAAACTGCTGTCTCAATTGTCATCACTATGTTAGTGATAATCTCATTTGTATGACACGAAAAAAACCCTAAATTGAACAGTTTCTGCTAATTTTATTATATATTCCATTATTATATTAGAATTAATTTCATTTCTGCTTTCTTAATCAGGATAAAATTGAATGTTTATCACTTATCTAATCATATATTCCAAGATTCATTTCAGTATATTGAGAGAAGATAAATGAAATATTGAACTTACAGTTTTCTCCACATTTGCTGGTGATTAATGTAGGCTTTTTCTTTTGCCTTCGTGGAGAAGTACCATGTGTTACCGGTTCAGAGTTATAATTAAGGATTTCATTCATCTCTGGTGAAAAACAATTCAGGCCAATAAGAATCATAGCCTTTCAGTCTTTTGGGTCATAAGTTTTTACAATTTAACTTGTCATACTATCACACTATTCATATCTTTTAAAAGTATAACATCAAGTAACTTTGTTTTATATTACTTCTTTATGATTTTTGCACTTTGTAATATGAATAAAATTATATTTATTCTCTTGAAATATCTTTAGTAAGATCTTATAAAGTAAGTTAATTCTTAATGAAATCTATCATTAATATGGAGACAGTGTATAGTAACAAGGACAGGGGCTTAGGGAGTTAGACGTGTTTAATTCATAGAGTGACACTTGCTAAATTAATAACTTTACAAATTATTAAAAAAGAAGGAAGGAAGGAAGAGAAAAGAACTAAGGATATCAATACAGCTTATTATAAGTATTTTTAAAGGTGAATTAAATAATATGCTCTCTTCCTGAAATAACAATCATTACTAAATCTGTAAAAACTTTTTATAATAAAATGTTAGTACTAATTATCTTTTATACCTAAAATTAAACTAAAATATTGTTTCTACACACCATATGTAATTTAATTATCAAACATGTGAAGAGGGTAGGTATTGCTTTATGGAATGAAGAAATGGAATATTATAGGTGACCAAAATCATATTGTGTATTTAATATAATGCCAGAGATAGAAATCTACTCACGTAAATGTAGCATGTTTCATATCTCCATTTGGTAGAAAAGGGAAACTTAAGCACATAGAAGCTGTGGATTATCCCAGATCTCAAAGCTAAAGACTGGTAAAATTACGATATTTGATTAAAATTCTTCTAACTGCAAATCCTTATACTGTCACTCTTTCAGGCTATCTTAAATTGTGAAAGATTTTACTTTAGGTGTTTAATGAAAAAAAGGAGGGAAAAAGCTTTCAAGTTTTGAAAAATCCATTTAAAATATAACATGAAATGAACATAAGAATCAGAATAATTTGCTTTCTTATGGCTTGTATACTTGTATCAAATTCTTAGTATCTTAAAATTATGCACAGACCAAATTGCACATTTATATAGAAAGTACTGGGACACCTGGGTGGCTCAATAGTTGAGCATCTGCCTTTGGCTCAGAGTGAAACCAGGTTCCCAGCATCGAATTTCGCATCAGGCTCCTTGCATGGAGCCTGCCTCTTTTCCCTCTGCCTGTGTTTCTGCCTCTCTCTCTCTCTGTGTCTCATGAAAAAATAAATAAAATATTAAAAATATATATATATATAGAAAGTACCTACCCATGCTGTGATGAGCCCACCGATCTCGGACCAACTTCATTGTTTAGTTATGACTGTGTACCCTAGAGATTAATCCAAAATCTTCATTTTGAAGATGATCTATATCTTCCTTAGAAAAATGACAATACAAAAATATTTCTCCCATTCATATATACAAAGGGGAAAAAATGAAAATAAGAGTTCATATAAATCCAGGAAAATTATTTTTTTACATTTCTCTTAGTTATAAAATAATAAATAACTATTTCAAAAATATACTGGGTATTTTTAATTTACCCATATTAAATTACTTAATCAAAAATATTTTCCATCACTGACCTTGAATGACACACACATAGTTCTCTATTTATAGTTATTTTATTTTATTTGGTGGCAATTTTTTTTTGCAAGGCAAATTTGAGTAAGATATATGGATTTTTTAAAATGTTTTTTCCTAGTACATATTAATTCAACTTCTGTCTATACTGTCAACATTATCATCATTTATAGGTTATCATCACCATCATTATTAGCAAAAAATAATCTCATATTTATTTATATAGTAACATCTTATAATGTCCAGAAGAGCTATCAGAAAAAAAATGGCTAATAAGTATACATAGTGCATAGATTTAAAAAAAAGCTGTTTCATATTTGATCGTGGTAGTAGGAAGCAACAACATGTTTTTCATTTTGCAAATAAAGTTCTGTATCAGAAGGTAAGTGCCCTGTACAGGAGCAGAAAACTCATTCGTGAGAATTCAAATGGAAATTCAATCCTCTAATCTCAAATGAAGATTCTTTCTTCTAGTTTTGTTTAATGACAAGACTCCATCTTACAGCAGCATCATAAATTCTTATTCTTCAGTAAGTATAACCTGCCTACTCATTATTGAATGCAGTGAACAACAGTGTATATCTCAGAAGTAAGAAGCAATTCAAACACTTAAGAAGCAATTAAAATTATTTTATGGTGCAAATATTTTTGGAAACTTTCTTGAGTTTGAAACCTCAAAAATTTATCATTTTTTTGAATAACAGTTGTTAGAAACACAAACACACACAAAAACACACCTGATCAAAGAAGGAAGGTCTTGATTCCTGTGGATAAAATTCTCCTATACAACTGAAAAATTTAGACATGTCCTAAGTTATCACTTTAGAACTAAAATTGGAGATGTACAGTCAATTCTGATTCCTGAGAAAGATATGACAAATGTTATTGTAATCTCACCTTATGAAGAAGCATAACACAAACCACAGTACTTCCACCTTATCACAGCACAGAAAATTCCACTGAGTGGTGAAAAAACTGCAAGGTATTAATGTGATTTTATGACTTAAATGATCAATTCGGTCATAAGAATTTTCCCAGAGTTTTGAGAAACTAATGGTAAGATTAGATCATCTCTTTCTGAATTAAAAGTGAAAAATTGTCCTAAAATATGGTTGTAAGTACTGTGTGGGAAAATAAAAGAAAAAAATGTTAACTTCTTAATCATTTTGTGCATGTGCCACTATAAATTTGAATGGAATCAATTATGCTGTATCTTATAAGTTAGAGCTATACAAAGATATCTTTCATATATATATATATATATATACATACATGTAAGCATATGTATACATATAAATGCATACAAGTAATTTGACATATGTGTATACAGATGACCTTTTAATTATAAAAATATAAGCTGTATACAAAATAAAAGTTCTACGATGAATCATCATATGCCTATCTTAAACAATTATCCATTTGTGGTCAAAATACTTCATTTATGATATATGTCTGTCTAACACCCATCCTGCTCCTATTAAATAGGCCCTTTTCTCTACTTTCCTTGTGAATATCACTGATTATATTTCTTTCTAGTTCTCAGAACAAAAGCATCAAATATTATGGTAGAATAGCAATATAATCAACAAATGTCTTAATGTTCTGGGTTTTTTTTTTTATCCAAAAGATACAAACATAGTGATTCCAAAGGGGCACCTAAACCCCAATGTTTATAGTAGTAACGTCCACAATAGCCAAAATAAGGAAAGAGCTCTGATGCCCATCAACAGGTGAATAAAGATGTGTATATATATGTGTGTGTGTGTTTTGTGTATATATATACACACATATGTATGTATACATATGTATGTGTATATGTGTATATATACATACATGTATATATACATATATATACATACACCATGGAATATTACTCAGCCATCAAAAATGAAATCTTATCATTTGCAACAATGTGGCTAGAACTAGAGAGTATTATGCTAAGCAAAATAAGTCAGAGAAAGACAATTTTCATATGATTTCACTCATATGTGGAATTTAAGAAACAAAGCAGAGTATCATAGGGGAAGGGAGGAAAAAATAAAATAAGATGAAATCAGAGAGGGAGACAAACCATAATAGACTCTTAACTCTAGTAAACAAACTAAGCATTGCTGGAGGGGAACTGGGTGGGAGAATGGGGCAATTGGGTGATGGGCATTAAGGAGGGCATATGATGCAATGAGCACTGGGTGTTATATGCAACTGATGAATCACTAAACTCTGCCTCTGAAACTAATAACACACTATATATTAATTAATTGATTTTAAATAGAATTTCAAAAAAGGAGATATGACTAAATGTAATATGGTATCCTGGTTGGGATAATGAAACAGAAAAAAATATATTAGGTAAAAACTAAGGAAATCTGAATACAGTATGTTCTTCATTTAACAAAAATCAGTATCAGTTCATTCATTGTGACAAATGTGTCAGACTAATACAAGTAGTTAATACAGGAAATGAGATGGGGTATATGGGAATTCTCTGTACTATCTTTGCAATTTTTCTGAAAGTTTAATGCTATTATAAAAGTAAAAAAAAATATTTAAAAATAAGTATTGGGGCTTCTTTAGAATGTAATAATAATAAATAATAATTTTATTAGTGTAATACACATGTGAGTCTTTAAAGAAAACAAAAAACACTCTGGAGGGAAACATCTAAAAAATCAGTCACTCATATTAACTCACTGAACCTGAGCTTGTGAAAAACAACTTTAATCAGTGAATCTACAATCAGTCTATTCAATCAGTAAGAGATAATGATTAGGTGATAATCTTTAGCTAATAGAACAATTAAACACTTTATGTATAATATGTATGAGATAAAATTAACATAGGCAAAATTGATTCTGCAGTTGATAAAGCTATGAAAGTTTTTAATGAAATCAGTAGGTTATTTAAAATCTTCCCATATGGGTAACACAAAAGGCAGATAGTTTTACAGGAGAGAAATAATAAACTTTTGAGAAAGAGATCATTATAATTTATGCAAACTCTGCTAAATGGTATAGAAAAAAGGAACTGTTATTTCTTTCAGTAAAAGTAGAATTAATTACCTTGACCTAAATTAGATGAGAATATGTTAAGAAAGGAAAAAGTCAATCTCATTTATGAAAATTGTTGCAAAATCCTCTGTTGGGGATTTACCCCAAAGATTCAGATGCAATGAAACGTCGGGACACCTGCACCCCGATGTTTCTAGCAGCAATGTCCACAATAGCCAAACTGTGGAAGGAGCCTCGGTGTCCATCGAAAGATGAATGGATAAAGAAGACGTGGTTTATGTATACAATGGAATATTACTCAGCAATTAGAAACAACAAATACCCACCATTTGCTTCAACGTGGATGGAACTGGAGGGTATTATGCTGAGTGAAATAAGTCAATCGGAGAAGGACAAAGAGTGTATGTTCTCATTCATTTGGGGAATATAAATAATAGTGAAAGGGAATATAAAGGAAGGGAAAAGAAATGTTGGGAAATATCAGGAAGGGAGACAGAACATAAAGACTCCTAACTCGGGGAAACGAACTAGGGGTGGTGGAAGGGGAGGAGGGCAGGTGTTGGAGGGGAATGGGTGACGGGCACTGAGGTGGACACTTGACGGGATGAGCACTGGGTGTTTTTCTGTATGTTGGTAAATTGAACACCAATAAAAATTAATTAAAAAAAAAAAAGAAAATTGTTGCAAAATCCTAAAACAGCACTAAACCAAATCAGTGTATGAAACTCATAGAGATAATCAAATTGAGTTTGTTTCACGATAAAATAGTAGTTTTCCTTTGAAAGAAAAATAATTAAATGTAATTTGCTATAAACAATAGATTAAAGAAATAGAACATAATTACAATCAAAGTGGAAAGCACATTTGCTATAATTCAATACTTTTTCATGATAAAAACAATCTTTAGCATATATATGAGAGGACTTACATAAACATCATTCTTAACTTGGAGATATTAATAGTCTTTTAGAAAACCACAAAAGCAAAGCAGTTACTCATCATTTCTTTTCAGTGTCATTGTGGTGATATTTCAGCACATTTAAGATGACCACAGGGAAGAGATAGAGACTGAAAAAAATTTTTTTTCTGATTATATTTTCATCTACATTATTGGAAAGGAAGACATTTCTCTGCCTTAGGGTCTTTTTAGTTGAACTTAGAATCAAATTGACATGAAACAGACTAACAGGAGGAAATCAAATTTAACAGGCATATGAGTGAGGAATCCACAGATGGGAAATCCCAAAGACTATGAGGCAGCATGAAACTTACATGAGGTAAGGAGAGGAGGAGGGCCTGTGATACAAAAGGGAGAAAGCTCATCAGCAAGAAAGTGAAAGATATTTGAAAAACAAGGTTGCCTTGTTATAAATTTATGCAGTTGAGGGGAAGACATAGAGATTTTCCTGCATCTGCTGGGTTTCGATTACTGTCTTAAAAATTATTTTCAATTTGTTTTAAAGTAAGCTCTACGCCCAATGTGGGTCTTGAACTTAGGACCCTGAGATCAAGATTCATATGCTCCACCCACTGAGTCAGCCAAGTGCCCTCCTTTTATGAATATATTTTTAATTTAAGTAAGCTCTAAGCTCCATATGAGGCTTAAACTCGTTACCCTGAGATCAAGAGTTGCAGGGGTTTTGATCACTTTAACTCAAAATAAATCCTTATGCCAATGTGGCCCATTGTAGGGCAGCCTTACCTACCCCTACAACATAGAAAGTAAAAAATAATTAAGGGACGCTTAGGTGGCTCAGTGGTTGAGAGTCTGCCTTTGGCTCAGATTGTGATCCTGGGGTCCTGAGATCCAATTCCACATCAGGGTCTCCTCAGGGAGCCTGCTTCTCCCTCTGCTTATGTCTCTGCCTCTGCGACTCTCATGAATAAATAAATAAAATGCTTTAAAAAATAACTTAATGACCAGTTAGTAGAAATAGTATTAGTATAACTGATGTAGCATTAACTTGCAAAAACACTTACATTAAACATCATTAATAAATGGAAAATAATAATCTTTAAAAATATATCATTAACAATGACAATAGAAACTCAATAAGGCACTTGTGAGTAAAACTAACAGAAATAGACAAGATTTACCTGGAACTTACGTAACTTATTCAGTATTTTTTGAAAACTCCAAATTTTGTTGGAACTACTGGTTCTTATAAAGATGTCAGTTAATCCTAAAATGTTTTAGTGAGCCACTTTAATTCCAATTAATATCCCAAGTTTTATTGTATAACCTACAAAATAGGATCCTAAATTGCAAAAGCCAATAGTCCTATTGCTATTGCAGAAGAAAATGTGGGGGATTATTAAGACCTTATTTAATGCTATGTTAATTAAAACAAAATGATAGATGAACATGGACAAAGCAAACTGAAAAAGAAAAAAGATACAGACAAGGAAAAGTTACGTGCACAGTTGAAAAAAGTACATGAGGTAGCACTGAAGATAAAGTAGGAAATGAGATACCATTAAATAATTAGTGCTGAAAAAATTGTTTATAACAATATAAAAATATGAAATTTGATCTTTACCATATATGTATATATCACATGCAGAAGAATTACGAACTTAAACACACATCCCTGGTGTGTGTATAAGAAGTAAATATATGAGAGGTGTCTGGGTGGCTCAGTTGGTTGAGTTGACTGGTTGACTCATGATTTCTTCACAGGTCATGATCTCAGAGTGGTAAGATCAAGCCCTGCATTGGGCTCTAAGCTGGCATGAACCTCCTTAAGATTCTCTCTGTCTCTCTCCTTCTGCTTCTGCCCCTCTCTCTCCTGCTCGCACTCTCTCTTTTTTTGAGATAGAGAGAGAGAAAGAGGGAAGTAAATATATGAGAACTGGTATCATTTCATAAGATTGGCTCACAATACATTTTATTTATATTCATTTATTCAGAATATCAGGAAAAATATAAAGATAACTTAATAAAAAAATACATAAAATTTAAAGAAAAATAAAGTTTCCAAACTTAAACTCCTAAAGCTATAGTCAGGAAGCAAGGAGATCAAACTGTGTAGGGGTCATATGTTTCAAGGTTGGACAATAAACAAGTTGCTCAACACATTTTTTGTTTGTTTGTTTGGTGACTACTATTTGCTAGATGCTTTTCTAGGCCTTGGGAATGCTTGAAGTAAACAATCCTGACAAAATTTCTTGTCCTTGTGAAGTTTACATTTTAGAGCAGGTGATGGAAAATGCACAAATAAATATGAAACGAGTTCAAGAATAAACAAGATGAGTGAATATAAATCAACTTGGAGGAAAGAAGAATAATGTTATATTCTGACATTCTCATATCAATATTCTTTTCAGATAATCAACCTTTTCATTGACTTTTACACATAAAACTAGACCTATAATTAGGAAATGTAAGCTAATATTTTCTTACAATCACAATTTTACAATTGGTTTATGAAAGTAAATGAATGGATGCTCAAATGTGGGCTTTGTAAGAGGGAAACCTAAATCACAATTGCCTGAAGTGTCATTTTTATGTTAGTAGCATAAGATTTAAGTAAATTTGTGTCCCTTAAATATAAGATTGAGAAAAAGAGATGGAATAGGTACACTGCATTTAGTCTACTCATTTCATTTTGTTCATATAGGAACTTTTAGCTCTGTAAGGAAGTTACAAAAACATACCTACAAGTTCAGTTTTTTTAAATAAATACCATGATAAGCTAGGCATGGGAGCTCTGGTGTTTTATATACAGGCTCCTTAACAAACTTACAGAGTGAAGAAAGGCTTCTTAAAGAGGCATATTCTAAAATGAGTCCGGAATGAGGTTAAAAAAAAAAAAGCGAGGGGAAGAGTTAAAAAAAAAAAAAGCTTAGTATAAAGAAATAATATGTACACAGACATTCCAATTTCTTAATGCTGAGCACATACTGGATCTGTCATGCTGGAACACTTATTGAGGGTTTGCTCAACACTAGTGATGCTTTGGTGAAAAATTGCAAAAGGACATGACATAATTTTCAGAAAACTTAATTTCTAATAAATGAAATACAACCAGCAAAAATTTATGCAGAAATGATAGTTCAACCACAAAAATATGTTAATGGACTTCATATGGGCATATTTATCCAACCTCTTAAAACTATTGGAGAAAGAAAGTTACAATGGTTTGCAAACAGTATGGGTTCAAGTCATTTAAAAGCACTCACCACCACTTAGCAAACTATTTAGTAATTACTTTTGTTAAATGAAAATAACCACTCACCAAGACCTAATCAACCTGTCTTCTTGGCCAGTAAGATACATGTTCTGCTTGCTGACATGGCTCAGTGTGTATTAGGTACTTCCTGCGTACACTAAGGGGAGGAGGTGCTGAGGCCATAGTGCAACTTTGTGGTGAGAAAAAGTCCTCTGGGGCAGGATGCTTACTTTAAGCTGTGACACTAAACCTGGATGTGGTCAGAGGTGTATACTGGGCAGTTGCCCAGAAATGAAAGTATAAGGTATGTGGTTAGGACCAAATGGAACTTTTGTAGTCAACTTTTCTGTAAATACGTTTGAATTGATAAGGAACATGTCCAAAAGACAAACCTAAGATTCACAAGAGCAAGGAAGTAATTTAAAAAGACAGAAATAGATCTGAGTCTGGATGTGGATGGACATATTGGAGCAAAAACTCTGAAATTTAGAGAAGATAACTGATGGTTATCAGAAGGGAGGTGGGTGGAGGGATGTTTAAAATACATGAAGAGGATTAAAAGTAAACTCCTCATGATGAGCACTGAGTAATACATAGAATTGTCAAATCACTCTATTGTACACTTGAAACGAATATAACACTGGAGGTTAACAGTACTGGAAAGTTTTTTAAAAAGTAAAAAATCCTGCAAACATACTTATTCAGAAACTAAAATATTTATGCAGAACATCCAGCTAGGTATTATGTACTGGGCAAAGTACATATAATATCATAATACTGTCAATCAGTACACTAATAGGATGAATAAAAGGCAGATATTCATAAATCTTGAAAGTATTCTTTAGTGAGAGGGGAGGGGGAACAGGTCCCCATCTTGGCAATGAACTAATGTTTGGCACAGTTTCTTGAACTCTTAATAGAAAATAATTTCTTGGCCCCCATCTCAGATAACTTTCTGTAATTCTAAAAATAAGCAAATCTGAGATGTCATTTTTTTCCACAAAGAAATATGTTTTATACTAACTTCTTATTCCATGCTAGGAGACTTATTTTTTTTATTTGTTTAATATCAATTTATATGCCATAATAAGACAGAAGAGATTTTCCCTGTGTTATTACTTAGAATTTGTGAATAAACAGCTATGTAAATAGTAGTAACTCTTTCCAAAATTGTTCTTGAGTAAATCACAAGCACAACTTACAAATCAGATGACTTCAAATTTCTATTAGCATCTTACTTATTTTTCTTTGATTGCTTTTTTATTTATCTGCCATTTAACCTCACCTTTCCTGCCAAAGTGGTAATTTGCACATTCATGAAAAAAAATATAGGATGGCATTTACAACTTCCACATCTTGCATCTAAGTGGATTTTTTATTTCGGTGTTCTAAATAACAAAGGATCCTAGAATTTTATAGATGTAAAATTTGGATATTACTTAACCCAAGTGCCCAAGGAAATAGACCTACGAATGACACAGTTGCAGATCTGGGTAGAGCCAGTCTCTCAAGTCACAACTTTTTTTTTTTTTTAATGCACCTAATACCAGTTGCTCAAATTCTAATTGACTTATTACTGCTTTCTTTATCTCCAATAGATTCATTTGTGTACATATGAATAAAAATACATGTAGCTTAAACTCTACAATTCTTACATTACCCTCTTGGAGAATATGAAAATTACTACTGAAAGCTTTTAATATTCCTTCTGTGGCTTTAGCTAACCTCCCGGAGACTTTCTATACTGCATTAATTATCTCCCCCTATTTTACACAGAATTAACAATACCAAAGTGCAACAAAATGTACAAATACAGGTATACACAGAACATCTTTGATATTTTCATGAAGAGTTTTCTATTTGATTCCTGAGCTAGTATCTATTGAGGACCTCTCTGGGTGGCAAGCATATTGTTTGGCAATGAACATACACAGTTAAATAAAGTATAAAGCACAAACCCTGCCATGTAGTTGTTCACAGTCTATTTAAGACATAGACATAAACATATGGTTTTAAATTTATACATAATATGTAGTGGTAGACACAATAACATCCCTCCCCCTGCAGTGAAATTCGATAAGTAAAACTGTGCTTCTCCATTGTTATAAAAAAATGAATTAATCTTCTCCATCAGAAGTGTTGAAAATGCATAGGCTCATTAAAAATCCAGGAAGGTATTTTGCTGAATGAAATAAGTCAATCAGAGGACAATCATCATAAATGTTCACTCATACGTGGAACATGAGAAATAGTGAAAGGGATTATAAGGGAAAGGAGGGGAACTGATTGGGAAAAATTAGAGAGGAAGACAATCCATGAGAGACTCTTAACTCGGGGAAACAAACAAAGGTTTGCAGAAGGGGAGGTGGGTAGGGGATGAGTATTATAGAAGACAGGATCATACGTGACAATTTCACAATGGATTGCCAATATCAACTAGGATAAAATGGTGTAGGGAAGATGTCCTGGATTAGGTGATTTGGAGGAATGTTTTATAAAAATATGTTAGATAGCAAGGTGTTTGGCTTAAAACGTACCAAGAACCAAAGATAGGAATGTCAAAGACACAGAAGAGATAATACAATAAAGATAGCTATATGAAGTTCATTATTGTTGGTTTATTAGGTAAGGTGATAATAACTAGAGATCATGATAGAGCCTAGAAAAGTCTGCAATGATAAGAAGCAAGTGTGAGAAGAAAGATTCATAATTTTAAGCTATGTTTTTTGAATAGTAACATGTAGTAATAAAAATCCTTTGAGGATTTTAAAGCAAGAACTGCAAGGTCAGATTTCCATGTTTTGGGTATACAATTTGACCTGCTCAGAGGACAATGCATTTGGTAATGGGAATAAAGAACAAACAAGAATAGAGGCCATGGGCCACAAGCTGAAGAAGTAAGTATGTTTTTACCCAGAATTATCATGTTAGGAATGGCGAATATGACATTAATTAGTGAAGTAAACTGACACAATGGATGACATGAAGTCCAACAAGAGATGAAGAAAGAGCGGAGAGAGAAAAACCACAGGAATGATATATGTGTCTAGATTTTGCCCAATGAATTGATGGTGCCACTAATCTGAGTGCACTAGAGTAACCAGTCCAGTAGTGATGAGGTAGGAATAAAAAACTAAGAAAATGTATTGCCCTCAGTGCCAAGTGAAGAAAGTGTTTCAAGGGGGAACTAATGATTTACTGTGTCTTGTACTGCACCTAATTCAAGTAAGATGAGTTTATCCAATAAGTTTACTATTGGATTTACAAAATAGAGAATAGTTCCAGTGTACTGTTGGGAAAAAAATCTAATTTGTGAAGCTTTAAAGGAAAATGGAGGGACACAGCTTAGAAATAGTTTTACTACATTGCAGCCAGGTGTTCATTAAATGTATCTTTTCTGAAAGTGATGAACTGTGCTTCTCAAATGTATGTGCTTCTCAAATTAGGTATGCTTCATCAGGTGTGCTATCAATCCTGACTACAAAGAGGTGCGCTCTCTTCCAATGGCACTTATCTGTATTTTCCCTATTGTTCTGATCCAATCTTTCATATTCTGAGTAGCTTTCACAGTTTCTATCTCCCTTTCTTGTCTTCAATTGTTCTTTCAATTCATTTGCTTTCTCCCTAAATGTTTCTGATCTGTTCTTTATGCCACTGATTTTTCATTTAAATACATTTTTTTCATTTCTAGAATTCCTTTTTTTTGAAAATTTGAGTATAGTTGACAACCAATGTTACATTAGTTTTAGACATACAACTTAGTGATTTGACATATTTGCCCATTAATGCTATGTTTTGACTTTTTCAAATTTCATCACAATCATCACAAAATATCAATCTTCCTGATGGTTTCAAGGACATTTCCCTTTCCCCATACTTTGTTGTTTCTTATTCTCTATTTCTTATTTATGCTAAATACTTCTGAAGGGAAAGAGATTCAGATGTAAAGTCTTCAATCATTATCCTGCTGCTTGTTCTAGGCTTATTATTTTTTAAAAAATATTTAGTTATTTTAGAAAAAGAGAGGGAAGTGGGAAGAGGGGCTGTGGGAGAGGAGGAGAGAATCCTCAAGCTGATTCCCTGCTCAGTCTGGAGCGAAGGTGAGGCTTGAACCCAGGATTCTGAGGTCATGACCTGAGCTGAAATCAAGAATCCCCCACTGAACTATCTGAGCCATCCAGGCACTCCTGTTTTGTTTTGTTTTGTTTTGTTTTGTTTTGTTTTGTTTTGTTTTTAATGCCAGTGTAGCACTGGTTGAGATGAAGAGAGATTTAACTACATACACAAAGCCATCATTTTCCCAAGCTCATTCTTGGAAGCTGGATTACATTTATTTGGAAATTATATCTTAATCCATTAATTTTCTGTTGAGAGTTAGTTCTGACCATTTACTTTGGTAATTTTCTCCTTAAAAATTTAGTAATCTTTACTTGTTCATTTATATTGATTAAAATTGAGCAATATTTTTGTCATAAAATTGTATTACTTTGTTAATTAATTCAGGTAACATACAAAGAAGTTTCCCTCTGGCCATATTGAAACTTTGGGAGGAACCATGTTACTGGACAGAGTATTGAGGATGTCATATATTCTTCTTTATGGAATTTCCCTTCCTCCTGCAGCTGGACATACTGGTGGTACACAACCACCCTCAGCACACTTAGCATACAGTCTGGTATCTCTTATGCACAAAATCACATTCCTCAGTGCCTTTCTCTTAGAGTCATAACAGGAATAAAGCTATTGATTTTTATTTTGTTGTTTCAAAAAAATGCCACATAGCCTAGATCATCTTTAAGTAAAACTAAAGAACTTAATGCAGGTATCTAAATTCTTACTTTGGCAATACAAGTCTTAAGCATCTAAGAACTCATTACCTGTTACCTTTAAGTTGATCTTTTCTTTTATTATTATTATTATTTGCTATACTTGCCCTTTGAATGACTTAATTTTTACTTTAATTTCTAATTTAATTTTGATGTACAATTATTTTGATTTTTAATTTAATTTTCTGTGAACTCTACTACTGCATTTGTTTTTATTATTATAATCAATTTCACAGAAAATTTTTTTCTGTATTCATTTTATGTTGTTTTCAAGGTCTGGTAAGAAATTGCCATTTTAAAAGAATTTTTCCTATGGTTTGAAAGGATAGTAAGTCATGAAGTAGCCATATATGCTAATGTGTTCAACTTGGGCCAACACAGGAGCAATATTTTTAAGTAGTAAATGTAATTTGTCAATTTTCTATTTTTATATTCAAATAGTCAAATAGTATCTGTATTACAATGTTCTCCTGGAATAACTATGCTTTTGCTTCTAAAAAGCATATGGAGATCTTGTGTGAAAACGTATACACACACACACACACAAAATATTTTATAAAAGGTATATACACACATATAAAATATTATATAAAAATAAATATGTATAAATACCTTTAAAACGCATATATATATGTATGTATGCATATTTTTGGGATTCTGTAGTAAAGGAAAAATTACTACATGTAAAGTTATTGATAAAGTAAGTTAGAGAAGCACAGTTGTCTTGGTCAGGAATCAGAAAGAACTGCAAAACAAATGAAGCACTCAAAACCATTATATCAGTCGAGAAAGCTGAGGTTATCGTACAGTAACAAATAATTTCCAAATATTGGGTCTTATTTCATGAACAAAATTATATCTGCAGTTTATTTCTTACTTATACCATATGCCTCTCACCCAGATCACCTTCACCCCCGGACAAAAGTTTATTAAGTAGCCTCTATCTGGAACATCACTGGCTCTTGTTTCAGAGAGAAAGGAGCTATAGAAAGCCATGAATTTGCCTCCTTGTATTTCATCTTAGAAGTGCCCAAATGAGCTCAACAGGGTAAAGATATATAATTCTTTCACCAGGAACATTAATATTCCATCGCAATTAAATTGAATTTCTTGGTTACAGATTCAGCTAAATTGAGTAGGCAAGTGGAATAAATAGAACATTAGAAGTACATAACCATAGCGAACCCCCCCAAATTATTTATATAAATATTTCAGAAATTAATGTATATATAAAAAATATAATATATACATATGTGTATATATTTTATATATACTATTGATCTTTGAACAATATGATTTGGAACTGTGACGGTCCACCTATATGCAGATATTTTTAGCACTGTAAATGTATTCTCCATTTTATGATTTTTTATAATATTTTCTTTTTTCTAGCTGAATTTAAGAATGCAACATATAATACATATAACATACAAAATACATGTTAATTGACTGTTTATGGTACTAGTAAGGTTTCAAGTCAACAGTAGACTATTGGTATGTATTTGAGGGAGAATCAAAAGTTCTATGAGGATTTTTGACAGCAAGGGGTTCAGCATGCCCAATGCCCACATTGTTCAAGAGCCAACTATATATCTGCATCTATATCATATAACTACCTATATCTATATCTGTATCATCTATCTATATCTATATCATCTACATCTATATCTATCTCAGAAATAAATGCTAGCAAGGCCTAGACAATTGAAAAGCTGTGAAAAGATGGTGTCAGGAATACATGGAAGAATTGTCATGTCTCTACACTATAAGCATTAGTATTTTGTCATGTCTCTAGACTATACTATAAGCATCAGCATTTTTTTAAGGGCTTTATTTATTTATTTGAGAAAGAGAGAGCAAATAAGGGGAGAGATAGAGGCAGAAGCAGACTCTCTTCTGAGCAGGGAGCCTGACTCGGGGCTTGATCCTAGGACCCTGGGAATGTGACCTGAGCTGAAGGCAGATGCTTACCTGACAGAGCCACTCAGGTGCCCCTATAAGCATCAGTATTGCTTTCGGTTGAGAAATTTGGTGAAGATGACTATTCCAGTTGCAAAGCTTGTGAAAGTGGTACCAAAATTTTCCTTAGGACACAGATTTCTTAAATCTAAATATTTTCCAAAACAAAAGCAATCAAAACAACCAATGTCAGAACTAAAATTGCAAATCCAGAGGAATGTAGGAGTTATGTCATTAGAAATGCTCCACACTGAATGAATTAGCAGGGGTCCCAACATAATAGAGATTAAAGAGAAAAGGACGATTCATGGATTCTGAAGGTACAAGAAAAGTATTTCAAATATACTTGGTCAGTTATGTTGAAAATTTTTTTACATTTCTAAACTTTAAAAAAAAAGAGCAACATATCTAAGAGGAGATAATATTAGAGGTTTATTTTATTCTAAATATGTAAATATACTTATCACATTTAACTGTATAAAGAATATTTCTTCCAAAATGTTAAGATTATATACCTAGCAAAATGATCAGTTAGCATTTAAAAATAGCAGTCACCCCCAAAAAGTTGTTAGGATATTTTCCTTTTTTCAAATATCATTATCTGCCATTATCTTTGAAGACAATGATCTCTGGGCATGGGAGAATAATTTCACTAAGGGTGAAGAATTTGTTTTATTATGAAGATGATGATGATTACAATGATGATGATGGTGATTATGTGGATGAAAGATTAGTGTTTTGATGATTTTATGCACTACTACACATCCAGAGATTTAAAAATAACAAACATAACAATTGTGTTTGTTTTTGTTATTTGAGTATAGCTGATGCACAATGCTATGTTAGTTTTGGGTGTAAAACAGTGATTTGACAAGTTTGTACATTACACTATGCTCACCACAACTGTGGTTACCATCTGTCCTGTTTCTTTCTTTCTTTCTTTCTTTCTTTCTTTCTTTCTTTCTTTCTTTCTTTCTTTCTTTTTTTTTGTCATGTGTCCTGTTTCTAAACCCATTTTCTGTGGTTGGAAAATGTTATATCTATGTCAGGGTAAGGCAACTTAAGCTGAATCTCTCTAGGAATACTAACAATCCAGACAACACATAGTTTATGGTGAGAGTAAACAAAGTAAGAATTGGGGGTGTATGAATTCTTTTCTTAATTGTTTTTAGTCTTTTATATTACACAAGTGTTAATTTCCAAATTAAATTATTCTTGAGGCATCTGGGTGGATCAGTCAGTTGGACATCTGCCTTAGGCTGGGGTCATGGTTCCAGGGTCCTGGGGTTGAGTGATTAAGCCCTGTCATGAGCTCCCTGCTTGGTGGGCAGCTTGCTTCTCTCTCTTCTTCTGCCCTTCCTCTTGCTTGTGCACTCTCTCTCAAATAAATAAATAAAATCTTTAAAAAAATTAAATTACTCCAGTTTTCAACAATAAGAGTGCATATACAGATGTGGATGAGATGCTCCAATATTGAAAGGAAAAGGGCATTTCAGTGTCTTCTTCCCCTAGGACCTTGTAGGTTTCTGAAACATAGGAACCAAACTGGCTATCTTGTCAAAACTTGATGATCCTTTTCAAATGTCTTCAATTCCAAAAAAAAAGATAGCTTTTAAATATGTACAAAACAACACATTGTGGGAGGAAACAGGGGTTTTTCATCACTGAGAAAATGAACAATAATTGTGATGTGATTTCCAAAATGGGAATGTATGTCCAGTAAAAATTACTCTTGTTTAGTGTCCATACACAATGTGTTGAATTTCTCAAAAGCCTTATTTAAAATGCTAATATCTTTGATGTATATTATTGAATTGGCTGAATCAGTAGATATTTTTGATGGGACATTAAACTAATTAATTGAAGGAATAGAGATTTGAATAGGCGAAAAGAGAAAGATAAAGTTCTAGACTTTGAGTCCGCTTGGAATCAGAGTTTATTGAATATTAGGGAAGCAATATAAGAAAAGAAGACATATAGCAAGAACTCAATGTGATTACACTTTATTTTAAGGATCTTTAAGCATTATTATTTATTCCTTAGATCAGTCCTATCAGGCAGCTGTTAGTATGGTCCTCATGTCAGATGATGAAAATTAAGCATAATGTTTTTAAGTAAAAATGACTGAGACTTAGTGAAAACTTATGTACCAAGAGGTGCTTTTCAAATAATCTTTAAGTATTTCTATGAATAAAACACTATTTCTATCATATTTCTCAAGAAAGGAGCCTGAATCAGAGTGCTTCTGTAACTGACTCACAAGGCTGAGAGTTTATGTTCAGAAATTACATTGACATGACCTGGTTTCATTGCTGATGTCCTTAAATTTTATCCCATGTTGTTTATTCCCCATTTTTACATTGATCAAGGACCCTGGTGAGAGCATCTATGGGATAATGTTTACCGCTAAACAAAACCACCTTCTGAGACTATTTGGCATGGAGGATACAAAAAACTAGATGTGAAGTTAAAAATTAACTAAGCTTTTAAATTACTTTCCAATAAATATATATCTTTACAAACACTTTTGTATCTCATAAAATATGAGAAAAATATTCCCATGGCTATTATAGAAGATCAGGCTATAACCAGTGATCTATATTCCTTTCATCTGACCACTTTGAAAAGAGTATGCTTTGCAGACAATTAATTACAGGTTTGGTCATGTGACTTCTTTTAATGATATAATGTGAGTGAGAAAGTGACATTTTACAAGTTGAGGGCCCAAGCATTAAAAAGCACATATCTACTGGCTCCTCTGAGAGCTACTAATCTCTCTTATAAAAGATCATATACCAAGTATATCACTTCTGTAAGAATAAAATACCTTAAAAAGTTCTGAACTGAACATGGAGTCTGGAGTTAAGTTCAAACATGCCCAACCTACATCAACTGAAACATCCTCAAACTATACATGGTTGAATCAGAAGTAAATTTAAATTATTTTTAAATGCCAATGCAATATTGGGTAGTTTATAACATAGCTGTAGCAATTAGTTACAGCCGCCATTTATATATTGTATGAAATTAATTTTGAATATTCATATCATTTATACGAGTGACTAAGAACATGCTATATTCAAAGAGATAAATGTAAATGAGATACTAAGTTATTTTGCAAATAATAGTCAAATGTAAGCTCTTTCCCTGTTGTGAATAAACTAAGGTAGAAATATCTCTGAATAATTACCAAATTACTAAAAGCTCTCCCCCAAATCTGTCAATACCCAGCTGTTCGATCACACAAGTATTGTGATGCTTTTAATTAATATTTTCTGTTATTTAACATTTTTTATTATTATTTAATAATATAACAATTTTTTCCATTAAAGTATTTTTCTAAGCATTGTAGTGAAGAGTAGCAAAAGTTATTTAACATTTATTTAATGTTAGTTTCCCATTAAAGTAATCCAAGCATTGCAGTGAAGAGTAGCAAGAATAGGGACATGGAGAATTTAATAAAAAAGGGTATCTTCCAAACTGTCTGCAATCCAGGTGAGGAAAAAAACAAAGAAGAAAGAGTATTAAAGAACACTGGTTATTATCCAATGAAAATACCAATCTTTGCCAAAAAACAAATCTAATCAAAATAATGCTGCTCTAAAACAGATTCAGAGCATACGTGTGGGTTACATTCTCCGAGGATGTGGAGCAAATGTGAATGGCTCTTATATAGCACCCCTGTGATGACTGCATGATCACCCTGAGTGCCTATTAACAATTGAGTACTCTCAGCTCCAATCAATCCCTCTGTGCCCTGTTTTCAGATAACAGAGGTAGGTGCTATACACTTCTTTTCATTGTCAGCTCACATGAAGTTGAGTTTTGTCAGTAAAAGGCAATGGAGAGACACTGCAGCAGAAAGGGCTCTTCTGGTTTCATGGTGTTTTCATGTTGTTTGGCCGCTATGACCTGGTTGCCAGCTGCATGCAAGCAGGAAGTCCTGTGTATTAAGCTGCCAGCAAGTTTTTGTGGCCAGTAGCAGTGAAAGCTTCCTCTGCTCTGTACCCCACTAACAATCTGGCAGGCATTCCTCCTGCTTGCCAGTCACAGCCCGAGATCCATCCTTACCAACTGCAGCCTGTGGACTGTGCAACTGCTCTGTCTCAGGCCAAGGCTGTGAGCATGTCTGCCATGAAGCTGTGTGTGCCCATAGTCTTCAATGATATCTAAATCTTATCTTCAGAGAGTAGACCTGGTTTTCCAGTGATCTATGCTTTAGGTGCTCTCCTTCAACTCTAGGAAATTCTTTATGATGTTCCTTATTTTAGTAGCCTTTTCTCTTAGGCTTTCCATTACAAATAGGTAATAATTGTTTACATCAAACTTCCTCTGGTTTATGTCTCCTGCTTCAATTTTGACTAATAACCTAGCCACCCTGGGTTGTCAACTCTCATTTGCAACCCCTTGAAGGGCAATAACAAAGCAATTTATTTGGAAACATGAGTGGAATTATTCACCTTAGTGAGAACTTTATAGTAACAATGCTTGATATTATAATTTGTAATTTATAAATAACAAAACCTTAGGAAATATATAATATGTACCTGAGTATATATATATTTTACATTAATAAAATTAAGATAGAAAAACAGTTCTAGGGCAGCCCGGTGGCTCAGCAGTTTAGCACCACATTCAGCCCAGGGTGTGATCCTGGAGATCCAGGATCGAGTCCCATGTAAGACTTCCTGCATGGAGCCTGCTTCTCCCTCTGCCTGTGTCTCTGCCTCTCTCTCTCTCTCTCTCTCTCTCTCTCTCTCTCTGTGTCTCTCATAAATAAATAAATAAATAAATAAATAAATAAATAAATAAATAAATAAAATAAAATCAGTAACTAAATTGCCTTATGTTCACAAACATGTTTTCATTTCTTTTTTTTTAAGATTATTTATTATTCATGAGAGACACAGAGAGAGACACAGAGGCAGAGACACAGGCAGAGGGAAAAGCAGGCTCCATGCAAGGAGCCCGATGTGGGACTCAAACTCGGGAATCTGGGATCACTCCCTAAGCCAAAGGCAGATGCTTAACCACTGGAGCCACCCAGGCATACCTGTTTTCATGTCTAAACAGGATTCAAAAGAACTTTTGCTCGACTCAAAATAAAAAAAAATGGACAATTCGTGTCTCTCTCTGAAGATATTGACAACCTGAAATACAGAAAATTATATCTCATTAATCTTATCAATACATAACATTATATTTTGATGTATAAACAATTTATTTTGACTAACACTTACATATCTAAATCTGACTGTTCCCCATGTCATTTTAATATGGAAACACCTCCACAATTGTGTTTATATAGTTGTTCATATATAGCTGTTTTTCTCTGTAAAATTAATTATTTTAAGGCATGAAGTATAAATATTCTCAAGAAACTTACGCTTTGGAAAAGAAAGTTGAGCATTTTACCTGCACAGATGAACTATAATGGCTTCTCTGGGAGACTCTTATCCATGAAGATGTCCAAAAAACACTATGAGTGAACAAATTTTATTAGAAGTCAAATAAAAGCTCATATTCATTTGAATTTTGTAGTAACAAATACATTTATTCTTTCTTTATAGAATCTTTTAAATTATAATGTAATATTAAACATTGGGCATATTATACTTTAATAATATACTTACTATAAAAGTTTCAAAGCAATCATAAGTGAAGAGGACAAACTTACAAAGATAACAATTTCAGGGCTTTAAAAATTGATTAAAGGTTAATAATAATTTGTGAAATATTTACATTGGAAATAATCCTAGATATTCCAAGTAAGAAGAAGCACATTTGTCCTCTTGTTGGCGAGGACAACTCCCATGTCTCCCACCATTCATCCTAGCTCATTGATCAAGAAGAATTGTAGTTTTTACAACTGGAGAAGCTGCAAAAAACAATGGTGCTGTTGCCATAAGGGAGACGTGATTAGCAGTGGGGAAGGGGGTGAAATAGCTCATGCACTCAGCTCAAATTGCTGATTTTGCTTGGCAATGAATGAGAAAAACCCTTATGTTGACAAGTCAGAAGTTGTGGTGCTTGTATCAAGCTCTGTGACTTCCATAAATAAAATGGGAAGATACTGTAATGGAAAGAATGAGCAAAAAATTGACATGAGTTCTCTACATGCTCTTGGCTGACGGAAAAAAAAAAAAGTACTTGTGCACAGAGAGAGGAGACCAAGAGGAAACCAATAGAAAATGAAAGCAGAAGGAGACTTGAGAACTGCTAGTGAAATTATAAGCATTCACCTCCTACACTCACACACTCACACACACACACACACACACACACACACACATGCATATTCATCACAGGCAAAAGGTAGAAGCTCTACTGAACTGCAAAATTTGAATGCAATATTTTGAAAAAAAAATAGGAGTTGACATCTAAGCTACAAAACCACAAGGGCAATCAATAGGAATGTATAGGCCAAAAAATAAAAAATAAACAATAAGAGTTTTGGAATAACTGGGCATACAGATCAGCAGGTAGACTTAGAATATTCTGCAGCAAAATTTATGAAAATTTCAAAAATAATAAATCAAAGAAAAATGAAATAGTGTTCATGCTTACTAAACTGTATTATCAAAAATTCTACCTAAAAAAAATAAGAAAAAACATGAAAAGGAACTGGAAGGGGCTCCTGGGTGGCTTAGTCCATTCAGTACCTGATTCCTGGTTTTGGCTAGGATCATGATCTTATAGTTATGGAATGAGCCACTCTTGGGCTTCAGATTCTTTCTCCCTCCACTTCTGCCCATACCTGCTCACAGGCACTCACTCATGCTTTCACTTTCTAAATAGTTAAACAAAACCCTAAAAAAAATTACAATGGAACTGAACAATGTTTTAGTATGGAAATGTCTTCCATACTAAGGGAAAATATGGTCTATAGAAACTATTACGGTCGTAAGATTTTTTTGAAAAAAAATATTTTAAAGTAATACTTAAAAATCAATGTAAATTGTAAAGAAAACCACATTCAAATAATTAAATGAAAACATTATGGTAGCAATAGATCAAATAGGAATTATCAATGGAGAAATAAAATCATGCAAATAGACCACAGAAATTCTGAGTTTATAACTACATAGCTCATGAAAAATTCACTCTATTGGTACTACAGAAAACTTGTGATGCAGTAGGAAAAATTGATGAAATTGCCAAAGGATTTACAGAATTTATTCATTCCATAGAATGAGAGAGAAAAGAGAAAAATTACCAATGTTCAGAGACATTCGAAACAGTTTTAAGGAAAACCAGTATAGGTCTAATTACAAACTTAGAAGAACAGCAGAGGTGGGAAAAACAAACAAACAAACAAACAAAAAATAGAAAAACAATCCTAAGGTACAATGAATGAATGAATGGTTTCTTAACATTCCTTTAAAATATATTTACAGACCCCAGAGGCTTAGCAAACTACTAATAGAGCACATAGAAATCCACAACAAAAACATCGTAATGAAATGACTGAAGAACACTTCCCAACACAGACAAAAAATTACTTCTGAGAGAACAAGGTGGATGATAAGGTGACCTAAGTCAGTGTGAACATCAAGGAATTGGTGATAATATCATCCACCTTCAGCAGCCTTAGACCACATTATCTACCACAGAATCCACATCTGCTCTGGACACTATTTCAGATTGTAGGGGGTGGGTAATATGAGCAAGATGAAGACATAGGAATCCCTGGGGCCCTCAATCCTCCATGGAAACAATAACGGTTCATTTTTGCTTTTGTTTCTTTTGCCTTCCTGGATGTATCTTGCAAGAAGTTACTGTGGCCGAGTTCAAAAAGGGTGTTGCCTGTGTTCTCCTCTAGGATTTTGATGGAATCTTGTCTCACATTTAGATCTTTCATCCATTTTGAGTTTGTCTTTGTATATGGTGAAAGAGAGTGGTCCAGTTTCATTCTTCTGCATGTGGATGTCTAATTTTCCCAGCACCATTTATTGAAGAGACTGTCTTTCTTCCAATGGATAGTCTTTCCTCCTTTATCGAATATTAGTTAACCATAAAGTTGAGGGTCCACTTCTCGGTCCTCTATTCTGTTCCATTGATTGATGTGTCTGTTTTTGTGCCAGTACCACACTATCTTGATGACCACAGCTTTGTAGTACAACCTGAAATCTGGCATTGTGATGCCCCCAGATATGGGTTTTTTTTAATTCCCCTGGCTATTCGGGGTCTTTTCTGATTCCACACAAATCTTAAAATAATTTGTTCTAACTCTCTGCAGAAAGTCCAGGGTATTTTGATAGGGATTGCATTAAAAGTGTACATTGCCCTGGGTAACATTGACATTTTCACAATATTAATTCTGCCAATCCATGAGTATGGAATATTTTTCCATCTCTTTGTGTCTTCCTCAATTTCTTTCAGAAGTGTTCCATAGTTTTTAGGGTATAGATCTTTTTACTCTTTGGTTAGGTTTATTCCTAGGTATCTTATGCTTTTGGGTGCACTTGTAAATGAGATTGACTCCTTAATTTCTCTTTCTTCAGTCTCATTGTTAGTGTATAGAAATGCCACTGATTTCTGGGCATTGATTTTGTATCCTGCCACGCTACCAAATTACTGTATGAGTTCTAGCAATCTTGGGGTGGAGGCTTTTTGGTTTTCTATGTAGAGTATCATGTCATCGGCGAAGAGGGAGAGTTTGACTTCTTCTTTGCCGATTTGAATGCCTTTAATGTCTTTTTGTTGTCTGATTGCTGAGGCTAGGACTTTCAGTACTATGTTGAATAGCAGTGGTGAGAGTGGACATCCCTGTCTTGTTCCTGATCTTAGGGGAAAGGCTCCCAGTGCTTCCCCACTGAGAATGATATTTGCTGTGGGCTTTTCGTAGATGGCTTTTAAGATGTTGAGGAATCTTCCCTCTATCCCTACACTCTGAAGAGTTTTGATCAGGAATGGATGCTGTATTTTGTCAAATGCTTTCTCTGCATCTAATGAGAGGATCCTATGGTTCTTGGTTTTTCTCTTGCTGATATGATGAATCACATTGATTGTTTTACGAGTGTTGAACCAGCCTTGTGTCCCGGGGATAAATCCTACTTGGTCATGGTGAATAATTTTCTTAATGTATTGTTGGATCCTATTGGCTAGTATCTTGTTGAGAATCTTTGCATCCATGTTCATCAGGGATATTGGTCTGTAATTCTCCTTTTTGGTGGGGTCTTTGTCTGGTTTTGGAATTAAGGTGATGCTGGCCTCATAGAACGAATCTGGAAGTACTCCATCTCTTTCTATCTTTCCAAACAGCTTTAGTAGAATAGGTATGGTTTCTTCATTAAATGTTTGATAGAATTCCCCAGAGAAGCCATGTGGTCCTAGACTTTTGTGTCTTGGGAGGTTTTTGATGACTGTTTCATTTTCCTCCCTGGTTATTGGCCTGTTCAGGTTTTCTATTTCTTCCTGTTCCAGTTTTGGTAGTTTGTGGCTTTCCAGGAATGCGTCCATTTCTTCTAGATTGCCTAATTTATGGGCATATAGCTGTTCATAATATGTTTTTAAAATTGTTTGTATTTCCTTGGTGTTGGTAGTGATCTCTCCTTTCTCATTCATGATTTTATTAATTTGAGTCTTCTCTCTCTTCTTTTTAACAAGGCTGGCTAATGGTTTATCTATCTTATTAATTCTTTCAAAGAACCAACTCCTGGTTCTGTTGATCTGTTCCACAGTTCTTCTGGTCTCGATTTCGTTGAGTTCTGCTCGAATCTTTATTAACTCTATTCTTCTGCAGGGTGTAGGATCTATTTGCTGTTTTTTCTCTAGTTCCTTTAGGTGTAAGGTTAGCTTTTGTATTTGAGTTCTTTCCAGTTTTTGAATGGATGCTTGTATTACCATGTATTTCCCCCTTAGGACTGCTTTTGCTGTATCCCAAATATTTTGAACGGTTGTATCTTCATTCTCATTAGTTTCCATGAATCTTTTTAATTCTACCTTAATTTCCTGGTTGACCCTTTTATCTTTTAGCAGGATGGTTCTTAACCTTCACGTGTTTGAGGTCCTTCCAAACTTCTTGTTGTGATTTAGTTCTAATTTCAAGGCATTATGGTCTGAGAATATTCAGCGGACGATCCCAATCTTTTGGTATCTGTTCAGACCCGATTTGTGACCCAGTATGTGGTCTATTCTGGAGAAAGTTCCATGTGCACTTGAGAAGAATGTGTATTCAGTTGAGTTTGGATGTAAAGTTCTGTAGATATCTGTGAAATCAATCTGGTCCAGTGTATCTTTTAAAGCTCTCGTTTCTTTGGAGATGTTGTGCTTAAAAGACCTATCGAGGGTAGAATGAGCTAGATTGAAGTCACCAAGTAAAAGTGTATTATTATCTAAGTATTTCTTCACTTTGGTTATTAATTGATTTATATATTTGGCAGCTCCCACATTCGGGGCATATATATTGAGGATTGTTAAGTCCTCTTGTTGCATAGATCCTTTGAGTATGATATAGTGTCCCTTTTCACCTCTCACGACAGTCTTCGGGGTAAATTTTAGTTCATCTGATATTAGGATGGCTACCCCTGCTTTCTTTTGAGGACCATTTGAATGGTAAATGGTTCTCCAACCTTTATTTTCAGGCTGTAGGTGTACTTCTGTCTAAAATGAGTTTCTTGTAGACAGCAAATAGATGGGTCCTGCTTTTTTATCCAGTCTGAAACCCTGCGCCTTTTGATGGGGTCATTAAGCCCATTCACCTTCAGAGTTACTATTGACAGATATGAGTTTGGTGTCACCATGATATCTATTCAGTCCTTGTTTTTGCGGATTGTTCCACTGAACTTCTTCTTAAAGGGGAATTTTAAGAGTCCCCCTTAAAATTTCTTGCAGAGCTGGTTTGGAGATCACATATTCTTTCAGTTCCTGCCTGTCTTGGAAGCTCTTTATCTCTCCTTCCATTTTGAATGAGAGCCTTGCTGGATAAAGTATTCTTGGTTGCATGTTCTTCTCATTTAGGACCCTGAATATATCCTGCCAGCCCTTTCTGGCCTGCCAGGTCTCTGTGGAGAGGTCTGCTGTTACCCTAATACTCCTCCCCATAAAAGTCAGGGATTTCTTGTCTCTTGCTGCTTTAAGGATCTTCTCTTTATCTTTGGAATTTGCAATCTTAATTATTAAATGTAGAGGTGTTGAACGGTGTTTATTGATTTTAGGGGCGGGGATCTCTCTATTTCCTGGATCTGAATGCCTGTTTCCCTTCCCAGATTCGGAAAGTTTTCAGCTAGGATTTGTTCAAATACATATTCTGGCCCTCTGGCCCTTCGGCGCCCTCGGGAACCCCAATTAAACGTAGGCTTTTCTTCCTCAGGCTGTCGTTTATTTCCCTTAATCTGTCTTCATGGTCTTTTTTTTTTTTTTTTAAAGTTTGGGCCTGGAGCCTTTCTGGCATCCTTTTTTTTTTAATTTTTATTTATTTATGATAGGAACACAGTGAGAGAGAGAGGCAGAGACACAGGCAGAGGGAGAAGCAGGCTCCATGCACCAGGAGCCCGACTTGGGACTCCATCCCGGATCTCCAGGATCGCGCCCTGGGCCAAAGGCAGGCGCCAAACCGCTGCGCCACCCAGGGATCCCCTCTTCATGGTCTTTTAATTGTCTGTCTCTTTTTTCCTCAGTTTCCCTCTTTGCCATCAACTTGTCTTCTATGTCATTCACTTGTTCTTCCACCTCGTTAACCCTCCTCATTAGGACTTCTAGTTTGGATTGCATCTCATTCAATTGATTTTTAATTTCTGCCTGATTAGATCTAAATTCTGCAGTCATGAAGTCTCTTGAGTCCTTTATGCTTTTTTTCTAGAGCCACCAGTAGCTGTATAATAGTGCTTCTGAATTGGCTTTCTGACATTGAATTGTAATCCAGATTTTGTAACTCTGTGGGAGAGGACTGTTTCTGATTCCTTCTTTACAGGTGAGGTTTTCTTTCTAGTCATTTTGCTCAGTGCAGAGTAGCCAAAAGCAAGTTTTGTTGGGAAAAAGAGAAAAAGAGAGGAGAGAAAGTAGGAAAGAAAAGAGAAAAAGAAAAAAGGAAGAAAAAAAGAGGAAAAAAGAGAAGAAAAAGAGAAAGAAAAAGAAAGGAAAAATAGGCTGGGGGAAACAAATCAAAAAGCAAAACAAACAAACAAACAAAAAAAGAAAAGAAAACAAAACAAAACACGGGGCAGTATCCTCTGATTCTGTATACTTTAAGTCCCTTGACTTCCCCTGGAACTGGTCCGTCTAGCTGGTCTTCTGGGGGAGGGGCCTGCTGTGCTGATTTTCAGGTGTTAGCACTTGGGGGAGCTGCTCTGCCCCCTGCCTGGTGCAGGGCTCCGTGGGGGTTGTTCACCCCGTGAGGCCCCAGGAGGAACAACCCCAGTGGCGGGGCCAGATCTGCAGCCCTGGAGTCAGCTCCCGCAGTAACTCCGGGGCTCTCGGTCTGCAGGGTCTGGAGGCTCCGGGGCGGGGCCGCTGATCTGCTCAGCTCGGGGCAGGAGCGTCCTCGCTGTCCTGGGCCCTCCCGGCCAATGCCTGTCCCGGGGCAGGCCGGATCCTGGGCTGTGTTCCGGTGCCCTGTGCCCCGGGGCCTGCGCTGGTGGATTCGCGCTCCCGCCCCGCAGCCCCCTCCGCGGAGCCGCCGCCCGAGCCCCTCAGAGTCCTCCCGCGTCCAGCCTTGCGCGCTGCAGCCATTAGGGAGCTCGACGGGCTCTCCCTGGGGGCAGGTGTCTATTAGTGTCCCCGGGAGCCCGAGGGCATCCCCGCCCTCCTGGGTCCTGCTCTAACTCCCTGCGGGCCCCTTTCCGCCCGGGAAGGTTGGTGCAGCTCCTGCTCCTCCGGGAAGGGGCTCTCCTGTCCTGGGGACACTCGCCCCGGCCTCAGCCCGGCTCCTCGCGGGGCCCCTCCCCCTTGGAGGCCTTTTGTTTCTTTATTTCTTTTTCCCGGTTTTCCTACCTTGATAGAAGTGCGAACTCTTCTCACTGCAGCATTCCAGCTGTTCTCTCTTTAAATCTCAGGCCGAATTCATAGATTTTCAGGATAATTTGAAGGTTATCTAGGTAATTTGGTGGGGACAGGTGATTTGGAGACCCTACTCTTCCACCATCTTGCCCCTACTCCTTTTTTTTTTTTTTTTTTAATATCCACAAGTATTGAATATCTTTTCCCATCTTTTTTTTCACTGCCAGACTCTATGTCTTTCAGTCTAAAATGAGTCTCTTATAGGCAGGATATGGATGAGTCTTGGTTTTTATTTTCTTTTCCTTTTTTTTTTTTTAATTTTTTTAGTCAGACTTTTGGACAGAGCTGACCACTGATACAACAGACTAGGAGGCCTGAGTAGAAATATTGAGGGTATGCTTTTGGACAGAACAAGTCTCTAGTGTTGCTGACTGTGTTGCGTGGCCATAAATGTTGCAGGCATACTGGTGGGCAAGGCCAACCACTACAGGAGTTCTTTGGAGGGTTTCTAGTCCTAGTGAGGCTACCCACAGGGTTTGGCAGGATGGGAACCTTTTGGGGGATATTGGTGCCAGCTAAGATGGCTCATTGGGTTTGGTGGTAAATAAGCCACTTCTCGGGTATGCCAGATCCAGTCAAACTGCCTGGCGGGTGCAGAGGTGTGGGAGTCACATTGGCAGTGGCCCATGCTGGTCAAGGCTTTCTTTCAGGTATGGTGGGGCAGGTGCCCCTTTGTGGCTCACTGGTCTCAGTGTAAGTTGCCCTTGAGGTGTGGCAGGGCGGCAGTCCCTTTTGGGAGCATCTGTCAGGACACACACATTGCCAGGTGGGTCTGCTGGGGAACACCAAGATGGGGTAAACAGTGCTAGAAAGGTGGATGAAGACTGTCAGAACTGGGACCCAATGCACCAGGGCAGCTAGGCAAAAGGTGGGTAGGAAAGATGGTGCCCACCAGCTCTTCCATTTCTGCCTCTAGGACACACCCTAAAATTAGTCATTAAATCTTCACATATGGGCCAAATACTTTTTACACTGCTTCCTCATGCTGAGTCTCAGCATAAGTGAGTTTTTATGGGCCCTATAAGAGTAGAATCTTATATTTCTATAACCCTTCAGCTCTCCCTGAGTTAAACCCCACTGATTTTCAATGCTTCTGGAGATAAAGCCAGATAAATTTCAAAGCCAGATGTGATAGGGGCTCATCATCCCAGTGAAGATCCTCAGGATAGAAGGATGGCCAATGTGGAACTTGATCCCCTCACTTTTCACAGAGGACTCAGTGCCATGTTTCCTTCCTCCTTCCCTCCCGTCCTCCCTATTTAATTTTCATTTGTCATGAGGTTTGTTTTTGGATCTGCCATCGATCTACTGGAGATCATGCCCCACGTCATAGAGAATAAAGCTGATGATTGTACCAGTCTTAAATTATTCATGATTCAATAAAATTGATGCTTATTTATTCAGAAAAAAAAAAAAGAAAAGAAAAAATCTGGGACCCCGCTCACAGAGGACTCAGAGATTTCTGCCAGAAATCACCACATTGGGAGGTCAGCTCAGAATCCTCCTACTCCACCATCTTAGTACTGACTCTGAATTATTCTCAGTTTTCATTTCATACCATGGAAAGAGGAAATGTTTATTTATAATTTCTAAAGATACACACTTATACCATACTCTCTAGGAGACTGAGATTGGATAAACAAACTTTACCTTTCTATAATCTAGAAAGTGGAATTTAAAACCACATTTATGTTTTTGAAATTAAGACCAATACTTTAATCTTTTTAACAATGGCTAAAGCAGGCTAGCCATATAAGTTATTCAATCTATTATATTTCATTATATTTCCATAAACTAAACTAACAATCCATTTTTCTCGATTAGCCGCATAATAGGATTATAACATTTAAGGCATTAAGGAATGATGCCAAAAAATGTAAAATTCACTGATGTTGTCTTTTGAAATTGAGGTGCTTATATTTACTATTCTTGTGTTTATTCACATTTTAGTTTTTAATTAAATAATTATATATGTTATATATATGTATAAATAATATCATTTGTTATATATATATTTATATATATACTCACTCTTTTGGCATTTAACTTCAATGAAATCTATGCCTGGCAGTAAAGAGTCACAGTAAAAATCACTCCAATTGTTTACTTCTCCTTGTAAGATCCCAATCACACATGTGTTATAACTTTTGATGTTATAACATTGATATCTTTAAAAAGTTATTTTTGCTCCTCATCTCAGATTGGACTATTACTCTATCCAATCCAGAGCACTTAGGGGTAAACAAGCGGAATTTTTATCTGTTGATTTAAGAAGAACCACAAAGTAATAATCATAATTAAGGGAAGAGCCACATAAAATGTTGAATAAAACAACACTATCTAAATCCTAAGACTTTTTTTATCCATAAGTTACACTCATTAATTACCAGGAAACAAAATTACAAATATAGGAATTGAACAGGCTATCTTGTAAAACCTTGACAGTTGATCTCAAATTTCTTCAATTCCAAAAGAGAGAGCCTTTACATATGTCTATATAACAAACTGGGTGAGGAGATTGAGGTTCTTGGTCGGTAACAGAAAGAACAGTAAATGAAACTTGATTTCAAAACAGAAAATATGTCTCCAGAAAAAATTACTCCTATTTATAGTGCATATGTGACATGTATTAAATTTCTCAAAAACCTGTTTGAAAATGCAAACATTTTGATGTATATGGTCAAAGTGGTTAAGCCAGATTATATTTTTGATACCTTGCTATTTCACTGGGTGAAAGGAAAAAATACAGTTTTGGAGCATGGGTTTTCTAGGAAGATGACTTTTGTTGAGTTTTGGTAAGGTAAAATATGAAGAGATCACATATAGCCAGAACATCGTTGATTAGGCTGTATTTTAAGGATCATTAGGCATTGTTATTGATTCCTCAGATCAACCCTATGAAGTGTCTACAATTATTATCATGTCACAGGTGATGGCACAGATGGATGAGGTTCTTAAGTCAAAATGACTGATATCTGGTGAATATACCAGGTAGCCCGGTCTTCTAACAATGAAGTATTAAAAAAAAATCTGAATTGAATCTAGTCTGGAGTCAAATCCATACATGCTCAATGTCAATCAACTAAAACATAGCCAAACCACAGACTGGCAAATGAGAAATAAATGCTTATTTTTAAATGAATTTAATAAAACAAGAACTCTTCCAATATACCTGAATCCAGGTGAGGAAAATGCCATGAAAGAAAAAGTATCAAAGGACAATGGTTCTCATTCAATGAAAATCTATCTCTATGGTATAATGAACCTAACCTTTCATAGTACTGCCCTACAACAGATTCTGAAGGTACACTTTGGTTCCATTCTCTGAGGAAGTGGGGCAGATGTGAAAAGCAAGAGCCTTATATAGCCACCCTGTGGTGGTTGCATGATCTCCCTGAGTGTTTGTTAACAATTGAGTACTCCCAGCTCCAAATCAATCCCTTGCTGCCTTATTCTCAGAAAATGGAGCTAGGTGCTGTACACTTTCTTTCTCTTGTCAGCTCATCTGAAGTTGGGTTTTGTCAGTAAGAGGTAATGGAGACACATTGAAGCAGAGAGGGCTCTTTTTCTGGTTTCATGCTTTATCAGGGTGTTTGGCCATGATGGCTTGGTTGCCAGCTGCATGGATGCAGGAAGTGCAGTGTATTCAGCCTCCGGCAAATTTTTGTGTCCTGTACCAGTCATAGTTCCTGCCGTTTGCTCTATGCCTCTTAACAAACTGGCAGGGGTTCTTCCTGCTTGCCAGTCACAGCCTGAAATCCATCCTCACCAGCTTCAACCCTGTGGACTGTGGAGCTGCTCTGTTCCAGGCCAATTCTGTGAGCACGTCTGCCATGAAGCTGTGGAGGCATGTTGTCTTCAATGACTTTTAAATCCCAGTGGCTTCAGAGAGTAGATCTAGCTTCTTGGCAATCTGTCTTTTGGGAACTCTCTTTTAACCCTAAGGTGTTCTTACATTTTTATCTTAGTAGCCTTTCCTTTTAGTAGGCTTTCCCTTACAAATAGATAATTGTTTATTCAAACTTCTCTTGGTGTCTGTGTCCTGATTCAACTCTGACTGATATCCTTGACACCCTGGGCTGTTCAACTCTTATTTGCATCTCCTTTAAGGGCTAGGAAAAATCAATTAATTTGAAATTTTAGTAGAATGGTTCTTTTTATTGAGGAATTTATAAAACGAGTACTTGATATTTTAAATTTTAATTTAAGTGTAATTCATCTTAATCAATAGCAAAGGCTTAAGAAATATGTAGTATGTACCTGAGTATATATACTTTTATGTTAGTATAACATCAACACCAAGGGTGAAACCTCAGGTACACTTTTGACGTTGGGTGATTATGATGCACCACTACAGATTCATCCTGGGTAACAAATGGATCATTCTAGTGAGGGATGATGATAATTGGAGAGGTCACCACATGTGTGGATAGGGGCAATAGAGTTAATCTCTGTACCTTCCTCTTAATTTTGTTGTGAATCTAAAATTGCTCTGAAAAATAACATCTTTAAAAAATTCTGAGAAAACAATTGTATGGCTTTTGAAGAAATGAGAGATAATGTTTTTTAGATTGTGAGATAGCATTATACCAAATTTAGGTAACTAATGCCTGGTGTTTACAAATATATGGTTTTAAGTCTAAGCAGTCTTCATGAGAAGTTTTGTTTGTGTCAAAGTTGAAATATGGACAATTCCCATCACTTTCTGAAGATAATGACAATCTGAAATACAGAGAATTATGTCTCATTAATCTTAGTAGTATACACCATAATATTTATGAATAAACAATTTATTTGTTTATTGCCTAATAGTTATAGATCAAAATCTAAATATTTCCTTTATCATTTTCTATGAAAACACTGCAACATTTGTGTTTATATAATTTTTCACATTAATGTTTTTCCTTGTAAGATAGTTCTTTGAAGTCATAAAATGTAAACATTCTCAGGAAACTTACACTTTGGAGAAGAAAGTGAAGCTTTTTGACCACACAGATGAATTATTACTGATTATCGGGGAGATTCTAATCCATGAAGAATGAGTAAAGAAGCTCAACCAATACTATGAGAAAACAGATTTTATGATAAATCAAATAGAAGTTTTTACATTCATTTGAATTTTGTAGTAACAAATAAATTCTTTCTTACATTATAGTATCTGTCTAATTATAATATAATATATCACACTGGACACATTGTACGAGTGTCTTCATAGGACTAAGTAAGAGGAGAAACTGACAAAAGCAACAATTTTGGGTTCTGGTAGGTGACAAAAGGTTAAAAGTCCTTTGTGAAATATTCTTTGGAAAAAATCCTAGGTATTCAAGTAAAAAGAAGAACCTTGTAATTTTCCTGTGTATTAGGGCAGCTCCAATACCTCCTTACCTGTCATCCCAGATCAGTTACCAAGAAGAACAGTAGTCTTCACAATTGGAAAAGCTGGCTGCAAAAAGCAATGCTGCTGGTGCCACAGAGACAAACTTAATTAGTTGATTTTTCAGCCCAAAGTGCTAATATTACTCAGTCATGATAAGGAAAACCCATATTTTTACTAGTCAGAGTTTGTGGTCTTTGTTCCAAGTGCTCTGATTCCCATAAATATAATGGGAAGATACTGTATGGGAAAGTACAACAGAAGAGTTGACATGAGCCCTCTACACACTCTTGGCAGATGGAAAAAATTATGCACACAGGGAGAGGAGACCAAGTGAACTTAGCAGAAAGTAAAAGATGAAGGAAATTTGAGAACTGCTAGTAATATTATGATCACTTCCCTACCACACTCCCACATACATACAAACACACACACAAGCACAGACATCACATGGCAGATGGTGGAAGCCCTACTGACTTGCAGTATTTGAATATAGACTTTTAAAAATATTAAATGGTTGACATCTAAGCTACAAATCACAAGGATCATACCCAGTAAAATAGGCAAAAAATAAAAATAAAATAATAAGATTTTGGAAAACTAAACAAAAATATCAAAAAGTCAACTTCATAGGGTAAGATTTTGCAGTAAAGTTTACACAACTTACAAAAAAATAATAAATCTATGAAATATGAAAGAAAATGCATGTTTATTAAACAATATTATCAAGAACATCTCCAAAAGAAATGAAAAGAAACTGGAAAATGTCTTCCATATTAGAAGGCATAAAACAGATCAATAGGAACTTTTATGCAGATAAGATTAACATTATTAGAAAAAAGTACTTTGAAGTTATATTTATGTATATATGTAAATCTAAAAACTTAGTTCAAATAATTGGATGAAAATACGATGGCAACAACTTAGCAAGTAGGATTTATCAATAGAGAAAAAAAATGAATAGACCACAGAGATATTCTTGCTTTATAAATACATATCTAAAATGAAAACTTCAATAAATTAACTCTGCAGAAAACTTGAGAGGCAGAGAAAATAATTGATGAAATTGAAAAAAGGAGTAAGAGTATTCATCCCACAGGATGAGAGAGAATCACTAATAGGGTTTAGAAACCTTCAAAACAATATCAGTAAAACTAACATAGTTCTAAGTTCAACCTGAGAAGGACAAGAGAGGCAAAATAAACCAGAGAATCAATCTTACATCACAATGTATGAATAACTTCTAAATATATTTTAAAAATATTTATAGACCCCAGCAATTTAGCAAACTAAGAGAATGTGCACATAGAAATCCACATCTCAGGACATCATACTGAAATGACTGAAGATCACGTAAGAACACAAAGAAATACTCTTGAGGGAACAGGGTGAATTAAGAGGTGACTTAAGTCTGTATGAAAATCAGAAAATGGGTGATAAATTTTCCACCTCCATCAGCCTTAGACCACGTATCCACCACACAATCCACCTCTACCATGGACACTATTTCAGACCGGAGAGGAGGTGACATCAGCAAGACATAGCAATAGGAATCCCCATGCCCTAAATTGCCATAGAAACAATAATTTAAAAATATATCCAGACCCAAACCCCTGTATTTTCCATATAATCATTTTTATAGGATTGCCGAGACCACTAAATAGGGAAAGGACAGTATTTTTACAATTTATGATGGGAAACTATCCACACACAAAAAGTGAAGCTAGATGCTTATATTTACATCATATATTAATATTAACTCCAAATGGACTGAAGACCTAAACATACAATGTAAAATTATGAAACTCCTTGAAAAGACCATGGGAAAAATAAACAACATTGTATTTGGCAATGAATTCTTGGATATGACATCAAAAGCACAGACCACGAAGAAAGAGTCCACTCCAGACAAATAAGCTAACATCAAACTAAAATATTTCTGTGCATCAAAAGGATCAATCAACAGAATGAAAAGACAAAATGGGAAAAAACACTTGCAAATCATATATCAGACAAAGGATTCATATCCAAAATATATAAGGAATCCCATGAATCAGTAACAACAATAAAAACCAAATAACCCAGTTAAAAAATGGTCATTTAATTAAAAATTTAAGTTAAAATTTTTTTTCCAAAGGAAATTTATAAATCATCAAAAACCATATGAAAATATGCTAATTATCACCAATGATCAGAGAATTACAAGTCAAAACCTCAATGAAATATCACTTCATATACCTTAGGATGGATATTATAAAAAAAAAAAGTGTCGTTGAGAAGGTAGAAAAAGAGGACTCTTGTACACTGCTGTTGGGAATGTAAACTGGACTGCCAATATGAAAAACATTATGGAGCTTCTTCAAAAACTAAAACTAAAATAATAATAATATTTTTTTAAAGATTTTTATTTATTCATTCATGAGAGACACACAGAGACAGAAGCAGAGACAGAAGCAGAGGGAGAAGCAGGCTCCCTGCAGGAAGCCCAACATGGGACTCAATTCTGGGACTCCAGGATCACGCCCTGGGCCGAAGGCAGTTGCTCAACCGCTGAGCCACCCAGGGATCCACATATAGAATAATATTATGAATCAGCACTCCGACATATAGGAAAATACATAAAATAATTGAGAACAAGATTTCAAAGAGATATCTGTACACCCATGCTCACTGCAGCATTATTCACAACAGCCAAGTGGTAGAAGCAGCCCAAATGTCTACTGATAGATGAATGGATCAAGAAAACATAGTATACACAAAGCAATGCAATATTACTCAGCCTTGAAAAGGAAAGAAATTCTATCACATGCTTCAGCATGGATGAGAGTCTCAAGCAATATGGTTATAGAAATAAGCCACACACATACACACACACACACACACACACACACAATAGGAATACACATTCACATCAGTAGTGAAACTGATAGATCCAGAAGTAAATGGTGATTCTTAAGGGTTGAGGGGATGTGGGGGAGGGGAATTACTGTATTACTATAGCTAGCAGTCTAAACTGTGTGCTTAAAGTTGTTGAAGATGCATGATATAGTTAGATGTAAGATGTGAGATAAGTATGATTCCCACTGTATGACAGTCTGGAGAAAAGGCTATAGAGACAGTGAAAAGATCAGTGGTTGACAAAGTTTAGTGGGGAAGAAAGGATGTATAGGTGGAGCACAGAGGATTTTTAAGGCACTGAAACTATTCTGCATAATTCCTTAAAGGATGATACATGTCATTACATATTTCTCCAAACTCATTCAATGCACAACATCAAGAGTAAACCTGATAGTATATTATAGACTCTGGTTGATAAAAATGTGTCAATATAGGTTTATCAGATGAACCACGCCACTGAGGAATATTGACAGTGAGAGAGTCTATGCCCTACAGGTGCATAGATATCTGCAGTAGGGGAATACAGGAAATCTCTTTGGCTTGTTACTTTTGCTATAAACCTAAAGGTGCTCTAGAAAACCTTTTTTTAAGCATAGGTAATGTGAATATGGTAAATTTTATATTATGTGGCTTGGTTGCCAGAACTTAAAATATAAAATAAAGGCAAACAAAAAGAAGTGATCTTGACAGCAGGGAGAGAAAAACTGGCCATTATATTTAGGAAAATAAAATATGATTAATATATATGCTCTCACCAGAAACAATGAAGAATAAAAAGATAGGGAGGGTCAGAGCTGAAAATACAAAAAAAAAAAAAAAAAGAAAGAAAGAAAGAAGAAAGAAGAAAGAAAGAAAGAAAGAAAGAAAGAAAGAAAGAAAGAAAGAAAGAAAGAAAACACCAACCTGTTCACCACACCCAGGTTGGGGCTTTGTCTCAACATTACTCGGCGGTCTCTGCTGACTTGAGCCCTGCCCCCACATCCTAAGACATGCCTTGGTTGCCATTAGGGGTGCATGCTGCTGCTGCCCTGAGTCCCATCTACTGGGTTCTTTTTCCTGACTCTGGGTCTTCACTGTAAAAGGTGCTTCTACTGCTTGAACCCCACTCCCAGGCGTGGACTCTGAACTGCCATTGTTAACACTAGTTTGTTGCTGCCTGGAATCTTTCCTCCACCTACGACAGTTCAAGCGTCTGACCCATCAATGCTAGGGCCACTCCTTGAACCCCTTCTCATAGGTTCCGTAGCAGTGCTCTGAGTCCTCATTGCTGGTAATATAGTATTGCATCACAAGACATACTTTCAGCTCCCACGTCATAGCATGAACTGTCACTTGGTGTTGGCTCCTAGAGCTCTGTGCCCAGCTCCTGGGTCTTGACACATGGCTTGAACAAACTACCACTGGATCATGCTGCTGCTTTCTTGTGATTGCTACTTGGGGCAGAGTTGAAACTTTGAAACACCATCTTTATTCTATACCTTGCTCCCTGGGCCTAAGCCCCCACTGAACCTTTTTATCACAGAGCCCATGTCATTACTACATTCTTCTAGCCAGCCAGAGTCACAGTGGTGAGCCCCTGAGGCCCAAATACAATTTCCACGGAATGCCTGCACATGCCTCCATGCTAGACACTAGTGCCACAGCCTTTGCAAATGAACCTGTACACCAACATGCAATCATTGTGGTAGTTCCATCTGTGCCTGAACCTGGATAATCAGTTCCAATACTGCTTTAAGGGCTCTGAGGTCAACATGCCACACCAGACACCAAAAAAAGGATGCCACAGGATGATGTGTCAAAGTTTCAACTCTATCCGAGATGGCAGCCAGAGGAGAGCAGCGGTATGACTCCAGTGCTGGTCTGTTAAATCATGTGTCAGAAGACATTTTAACTATTAGACCTGGCCTACAGAAATGCTAAAGTGAATTCTTTAAGTTTAAAAAAAGAGACATAAATATATCAAATGAGCACATTGTATACTTTAAATTTATACGAAGTCATATGTCAATTTCTTCTCAATTAAAAAAAAGGGATATATTGAATATATTTGTAAGGCCAATAGATCCTACTAAGGAAATAGCTTAAGAATATAGCCGAGACATAATAGTGGAATTAAAATGGAATACTAAAATATGTTTAATATAAAATATGTGAGGTAGGGTGGAAGAGAAACCAAGACATAAAAATAAATAGGAAAATGGTAGACCTAAATCCAATTACCCCAATAATGACATTCATATGAATTAAATAATTATTGTAATCAAAGATAGAAATTGCCATCCTGAATGAAAGATTATGATTCATCTATATGTTCTCTATAACACACACACGTTAGACTCAAATGCACAAATAGGTGTAAGTAAAAGGATTGCAAAAGATCGACTCTACAAACATTAACTCCATAAGTGAGCAGAAATGATTATTCTAATAAAAAAGTAGCTGTTAAAACAAGAAGTATTAGAAATTAAAAGAAACACTTCAACCTATTAAGGCTGTCAATATAAGAGGAATATAAAGTAATTATAAACATGTATTATTCACCTAACAACAGAACCCTCAAACACATGAAATATAAACTGACAGATGTGGAAGGTTAAATAATGCAATGAGCATAGTTGGATAAACTGACAGATGTGGAAGGTTAAATAAACAATGCAATGAGCATAGTTGGAGACTTCAGAGCTTTTCCATCAGTGAGTGAGAGAATAGTTAGCTAGTCACAGAATCAGGAGACCTATGGAAGACTGTCAAAGCACTAGGAACCGTCTCAACATAACTGACATATATTGAAAGTGGTTAAGGTTATATATAAGGATCAAATATTTAAAGGATGGAAATAATAAAAATATATTCTCTGAAGACAAAGGAACAACAGAAAGAAATTTAAGGAATTTCCAAACATGTGAAAGATGACCCAACATTGAAAAATTTACAGTTCAAACATGAAATCTGTGAAAATGCCTTGTATTAGATGATACTAAATTGAGAATAAAATTGAGAATAAAATGCCTTGTATTAGATGATACTAAATTGAGAATTAAAATTCTTAACATGGAACCAAAGTGGTGTTTAGAGACAATTCATGCTTCGTCACTGTTACTCAAAAGGAAGAATATTATGTATGCATGACCTGAGTAGCTTTCTTCTTAAGAAACTTTACAGAGGGATCCCTGGGTGGCACAGCAGTTTAGCCCCTGCCTTTGGCCCAGGGCGCGATCCTGGAGACCCGGGTTCGAGTCCCACGTCGGGCTCCTGGTGCATGGAGCCTGCTTCTCCCTCTGCCTGTGCCTCTGCCTCTCTCTCTCTCTCTCTCTCTGTGACTATCATAAATAAAAAAAAAAAAGAAACTTTACAGAGAAGAGCCAATTAAAGATATAGAAGGTAAAAATGATAAACATATATTTAGGTGAAAGCTGATTGTGAAGAATCAATAGTTAACTCATGCAAGCCCCATATGAATCAATGCCCAAATATATCCAAAATCATCAGCAATAGAATGGATGAATACACTGTAGTAGAATCAGACAGTAGAAGAGTAAGGAGTATGGACAAATTACAGCTTCATGCAGCTATATTAATGAATTGCACAAGCGTAGCTTCACTTGAAAGAGTAAAAAATGAAGTATGCATACTGTATGATTCCATTTACATAAATGATTGGTAAACAGAGGTGAGAACACAAAGAGGCATTTTGCAGTGCTGGTAAAATTAATTTTCTTATTCTGTGTGATGATGAGACTTGAAAATTCAGCCATCTGTTGACATGCATTAAGTATGCATCCATCTGTATGTACATTATGCCACAGTAAAACTATCATAAGAGAATATTATGAAAATATGCAAACATATTTAAAACTATACATAAAATTAGAAAAATCCTACCAAATACAACTTGTGAAAACCAAAACCAAAGGAAAAAAGAATATCAGAAGTGTCTTACAACTTCTAGCACATTTTTATCTGCAAAGCAGAATACTTTTTACAATCATTTACAGAATGTTTAGATGCTTATGAATGAAGAAAATGTAATGCTGATCAAATACCAAAAAGAAATCCTTGTAGGGAAGAAAAAAGTTGCTAAAAAATATGTGTTATATGCATTTTGATGGAAATACTTTTAAAAAAGGAAATTACATGTTAGTGGCAATAAAAAATAGATTTGGACAATATGTAAAATAAAGGACTATGACATAAGTAGATTTATTGAAGCAATACCATGTTGGATGGATTTCCATTTGAAATTCCATAATCTTAATCCATCACATGAACAGAGCAAAGAAGATCAAATCATGTGATTTCTCTGGTGCAGAGGCAACTGAAAAAACTAATATCCATTCTTAATTTAAAAATAAAATTTAGAAAGATAGAAATAAACAAGGAACATCTAGGCAAAGTTCTAAAATAGATACAATAACTGAAAAAAGAACTGTTATGAACGTACTGTTTACAAAAATAATGGTTTTTAAAGTGAGAAATTGGCATAAAAATACATAACAAGATTAATGAAACAGATTGGAGAGTACAAATTTATATATGCATATACATGGGATGGAGATTTCAACAAAGATGCAAAGTCAGTCAGTGGAAGAAGTATAATCTTTTTCAACAAATGTTGTGGATGGGCACTGGGTGTTATATGTAAGTGATGAATCACTAAATTCTATACCTGAAACTAATATTGTACTGTATGTTAACTAACTGGAACTAAAATGAAAACTTGAAAGAGGAAAAAAAAACAAATGGTTGTTGAAACAATTCAGTATCAAATCATATTAATGTTTATATACATTATACTATAAAAATGTTAAAAATTGCTCATACATGAATGTAAACTATACAATTTCAAGGAGATGTATTAGGAAAAAACACACCACTTAAAGAGGGACAAAGATTTCTTAGAACACTAAAAACATGATCCATAAAAGAACAAACTGATCAAGTGTAGTCCATCAGGATAATTTTCTCTTTGAAGAGAAAAGAAAGATAAATCATAGACTTCAGAGAAAATACTTACAAATCATACATCTAATAAAAAAGCCTTGCTGCAAGGATACATAAAGAATTTTCAAAATACAATAATAAAAATTAAATATATGACCAAAATATTTTAGTAGTTGACTTCATCAAAAAGACGTAAATGGATGGCTAATGAGTACGGGAACAGATACTCAACACTGTCAGTCTTAGGAACATTCATATTAAGACCACTACAAATCAGACTTCCTGTTCTGGAAAGATAGAGAAGATAAGTTTTTCACTATTCCTTCCATCAAATAGAGCTAAACCCCCTGGATAGCATATATATATATGACAACATGAGAAGATTTAGACAAGTGATGAGAAAGCTGACAAAACTGGGCACTCCAGATACAAAGAATGACATGGTGGTGAGCACCCTGGAACTTCTCTTTACCTCATATGTTCCAGACTGGTGCCAGAGAGGCTGGCAACCCAAAGGCACCTGTAGGTACAGAAAAAGTTCCCAAAATGTTTTTTGTCTCCAGACAAAATAACAGAAAAAAGTCATGCTAGAAGGACAGAAAAATTTTAGATGCTATGTGCAGTATTCCAAATGAAAACAATTGACTATTCAGCAAAAATATCACTTAGGAATGTAGGGGAAATCAAGACATTCTCTGATAAAAGAAAACTAAGAAAATGTGTCACTCCAGTCCTACTCTGAAAGAGCTGCTAAGGGAATTATCTAAACAGGAATTGAATGATAATGGAAGGAATCTAGGATCATCAGGAAAAGGAACAAAAGACAGAATAAAACTATCCTTAGGTCTAATGGACTTTCTTTCCTTCACCTCTTGTATTTTCTAAATTGTTTGCTATTTGAAGCAAAATTATAACATCCATGTAACTCTCAATATAAGTAGAGAAATATTTAGGAAAATTATAAATAGAGCACAGTAAAGGAATGTAAAGGAAGGTACGGCTCTATATTTAAATCAAAATGCTGTGGGTTGTGAAAGACTGTGGGTTGTGATAGACTGTATAGACTGTGATATATGTATATATAATTATCTAAGGATATCTAGTATCTATATTATTTATATAAAGCAGATTAGATCATATATGGACATATATGCAGGTTTATATATATGTAAAGTTATTTATGAAGAAAATATCTACTTTGCTATAAATTATACTCCACAAATTAGGTCATGATGTAGAAAAGTGTAACCTTATATTTTATCTCACAGCATCACAAAAAATAAATTCCCAATAGGTCATGAACCCTATTTAAGAGTTAAAAAATAAAGAAATAAAGAAAGATAGATAAATCCTGGAGAGTAACATAGGAAATTATATTCATGTCTGTTGACTGACTTCTGAAATCAGTCCAAAGTAACTACAAAATCCAAAATGATAAATTGGACCAGAGTAACATTAATAAATTTTTGTCATTAAAAGACCCCAATTTCAGAGTAAAAATGCAAGTCACAGAGTCAAAAATCTATTTGCATCTTATAAACTCAGAAAAGAGCTCATATCTAAAATATTACAGGAACGTTTTTTTTAAGATTTCATTTATTTGACACAGAGAGAGCACAAGTATGGGGAGTAGGAGAGGGAGAAGCAGACTCACTGTGGAGCAGGGAGCCCAATGAGGGGCTGTATCCCAGGATCCTAAGATCATGACCTGAGCCAAAGAAAGGCAGACACTTAACCAACTGAGCCACAGAGGCACCCCTAGAAGAAGGACGTCTAAGAAGGGAAAAGAAGACACCATCTCATAGAAATGGGCAAGAGACATATTCAAGCACTTCTCATTTCACAAAAGAGAATATCCTAATGATTCACAGCCCAGAAAAATGGTGTTATAGAATCACCAGAACTTATTATATTAAGTTTTTTGAGGCTACTGAGTTTTAGAACAAGGGACTATTTTGTATAATGTGTATTTACACAATAAACTAGAGAAATATAGGGATAATTTCATATACTGAAATATATACATATATGTGACCATGTAATTTCATACTAAAGCTTAGAGGAAAATAATCCTCATATAATTATTAATTAAATTAAATTATTAAATTAAATTAAATTAAATATAATATTAACTTTTAAGTTTTTAATAAAATCTGGAAACATTTGAAATCTTACCATGTCCTCTTCATCATCTATGCAGAGCAGGTTAGAGTTGTTAGAAGCACAGGACAACAGACTCTCAGTCCATGGTTTTCTTTCAGTGCTAATGTAATAGCAATTATTGGAATATGTAAACCACTCTTTTGGACAATGACCACAGTGATAAACTAAATAAAGATTATAAAATATCCTCCAAAAGAAGTTTGAATATTAAGAAATTCAAATTAAGTTACATACTTGCATATGTATACACATATGTGTGCATAACATACCCATACATGCTCACAGGATGCTATAAATAGAACAAAATTGGCTCATACACTCAGCAAAGAATGGCCAGTCTAGCATTCCCTAATGTATATGTTCATATAAAGCAAACACACAAAAATATCCATTTCTACATGACCTGAGAGTTTACTGAATAAAATTACTATTTAAAAATAGTAAAACGATTCATTTCTTACCATGTTATAGCAGGAGTGAAATTAAGGTAACAATGGATATGGAGATTTAAATGAGTATTTATTCAGATTGTTCCATTAAAAGTAATACCCTCCTATAATCATTATTTCTGAGTTTATTACATGATTTTCTAATTTATTTTTCCATAAATAATCCATTGTCATCTTTTCCTAGGCTAAGATAGAGATAAAATAGAAATTATACTAACAACAGAATTTTGAAGATGATGTTGTACCTCTCTGGTTCCTTGTTTCCAGATATGTCTTATTCTGCTTCAGTCCTTTAGTAGCTAGAAAAATTAAAGCAATCCTCTTAAAACTTAATATTAAACTAAATAAATCATATGATTCGAGTTTCTTAGTTTGAAATTTAGTGTATTGTTTAGGATGAGAAAACTCTGTAATAAAATTGATCTTACCAGTTAAAAGCTAATAAAATGATGAACACATGGGAAAAAGTATTTCAAGCCTGAAGAACAAACCTCACCACTTCCTACAGTATTTGATTTAACTAATCTCAAGAATTAATTTGTGTATCTCAATAAGGCCTCTTCTATAACTTGTTGAGGTATGAAATCTGAACATATTCATAATAATCTTTACATTATTGTTATTTCTAATGTGACAAATCCAAAATAACCATTCCACACTTAGCATATCTTAGCATATGGGCATTAAAATGAGATAATACAATTCAATAATGTTATGCAATATTTCAAGGTATAATGGGTACTGTTGATGATCATTAAAGTGAAAAATTCCTTTGTAGTCATTCAAACACTTACAGAGAATACCAGCTATTGTGACCACAGTGGACATCAAGACAAGGCAGATGATTCCCAGGATCCCAGCAATGAGCTTCTCTGTACATAATGGTAAATATTAGGAAGAGAAATGAAAACACTGAGAAAGGATGGATGGAAATAATCATTTAGGAAATTTACATGCAAGAGAACCAATGATGCACAAGGAGTCACATATAAAAACATGGCCCCCAAACTGTATCAACCATTGTAATCTTCTCTCAGAATATACTGTTGCAGTTGCAGTATATATATTACCCCATGAGATGTGATAAAGACCACAAATTACGATTCCTGAACACAGTTAGTCCTCAGTTTCAATTATAGTACCATATTCCCACTCCACATTCTGATCCTCACAAATGAAAAATATAGATCATTCCCTACTTGTTCACCTATGCCCCTGCACCCCAAGAGTACATCCTAGAACAGTTATACTGTGTGTGTAGTGAATGTTTTACCTTTGCAGTGGTAGTTCTTGCCATCCCCTTGAAGATCCTGAGAAGCATTTTGAAGATTTAATTCTGCATAGGTTATTTCCTGCTCAGTTACTGAAGTGGAACACTTAGTGCCCTTAGCTTTCATTTGCTGTCTTTTTGAGTTTTTCATGATATTAAGTTCTGCATAGGTAACCCCTTGGTTATTCATCTCTTCAGGTGAGTAGTGGCAGGCACAGTGCTGAGTGGAACTGAACTGAAGGACTTGATGAAGAGTATATGTAGTGACAAGACTGCTAGGACAGTCACACTGGGTGGAGCGTAGGGTGAGTGAGTTCATTTGCAGTTGAACAATATAAAATCTGGTACTAATTTCCTTACAGCTTTGAAGAACTGCTTTATGATAGAATAAGTATCTCTACAATGACATTCTATGTTTGACACAACAGTATTGACTGAAAAATGTAAAGCAATAAAGTTGTCAAGAAGAAAGCAATTCAGGAATAATATTGTCCTTATAATATAAGGTCAGATTGCACAGAAACACTTCAATGGTAGTAGAACAACTGGATTAAAATTAAAATGCTGTATCAGAAAAAATGCTATACCAACTTTTTGGACAATTTTTAAATCCATACTGGTTAAAAATTGAGTGCTCTAAGATTGAGGAATACTAGTTTTAGCACAAGTAGGAATTTCCTGTAGCAAATGACTTTCATTTGGGACTTATATTTCTTTACTAAAGTCTAATGCAGTGTTATCAAGTGAATTTTTACTTTGAATAATAGTTGAGTTATGAGAAATCATTGAATTTTAAAAGAAAGATTTTATGTTTTGAAAAATGTCACAACACCTAAACTTCTTAAACCTGAACCATATTGCAAACAAACAAACAAACAATAAATATTTTTTAAAGTACTTATTTAACACCAGAAATTGACATTGATTTGATAACAAAGACATGAAACCATGAAATGATAAATACAAGTGTAGATCTTTTGGAACAGATCTTTTGGAACAAAAGTGTAGATATTTTGGAACAGATGGAACAACACTGTTGGTACAAACTTCTAGAAACATCTATGAATGTCAAAAGCTGTGAGGGTAGTTTAATTGTATACAGAATTCCAATAAATTAAATCAATATATTTTCATAATTCAGTCAATGAACTCTCCAGTCAGGGAGATCTGGAATTCCTCGTAGCTCTCAAACTTACAAAGTATGACCTTTAACAAATAACTTCCTGTCTAGCTATCTAGTTTTTACTAATCTAAAATGAGAATTAAAATATGTATAAAATAGTATATATAAAGCACTTAATACTCCACCTGGGTTTCTAAGCTGTCAGTTATACATCATTTATTTTGATTATTTATAGCAGAATAGTCACATTATCAGTACTCATTCATATCCTTTAAACCATGTAACATAATTCACTAGATAGAGGTGTCTTTCAGTATTAAATAACTTCTTTTACCAAAATTTATTCAACTTTTTAAAAAGTCTTGATTGTTTATACTTAAATGCAAATTAGCATTTCATAGAACGTGCCTCATTTTGTTTCTTATGAAAAATGAAAGCACTTCATCTAAGCAAATTTATGAAGAGTTACATTTGATTGTGATTTGATGGATTCATTTTAAGAATCAATTTTTAAAGGCTCAACTAAATATAAAAAAATATATCTGATTATATCTATAACTAATGAAAGTCCAAATTGAGTTCCTTGTCTTGATGCTTATGGGATCTCATTTGAGTTAACTTGATTTGCAAACAGTTTGTGCCTGTGTATATGTATTTACTTACTTCTCCTCAGGCAAGAATTTGAATATTTTAAGTTCTCCAATGTATTTCAAATTTACTTTTGTTTGTTACTCTGAATTGCTGGAATAAAGATACCAATGTTCTCTGTGATTTAATTATATATTAATTGTACCTCAGTTGCACCCCATCCAGCATTTGTCATCAAAACTAAAGACAACCTACAGAATGGGAGAAGATATTTGCAAATGACATATCAGTAAAGGGCTAGTATCAAAATCTATAAAGAACTTATTAAACTCAACATCCAACAAACAAAAAATTCAATCATGAAATGGGCAGAAGACATGAACAGAAATTTCACCAAAGAAGACATACACATGGCCAAAAAGCATATTAGATAATGTTCCACATCACTTGCCATCAGTGAAGTATAAATCAAAACCACAATGAGATACCACCTCATACCAGTGAGAGTGGTGAAAATCAACAAGACAGGAAACAACAAATGTTGAAGAGGATGTGGAGAAGGGGGAACCCTCTTGCATTGTTGGTGGGAATGCAAACCGGTACAGCCACTTTGGAAAAGAGTATGGAGGTTCCTCAAAGAGTTAAAAATAGAGCTACCCGGGATCCCTGGGTGGCGCAGCGGTTTGGCGCCTGCCTTTGGCCCAGGGCGCGATCCTGGAGACTCGGGATCGAATCCCACGTCGGGCTCCAGGTGCATGGAGCCTGCTTCTCCCTCTGCCTGTGTCTTTGCCTCTCTCTCTATCTCTCTGTGACTATCATAAATAAAATAAAAATTAAAAAAAAAATAGAGCTACCCTATGACCCAGCAATTGCACTGCTGAGGATTTACCCCAAAGATACAGACGTAGTGAAACAAGACACCTGCACCCCAATATTTCATAGCAGCAATGTCCCCAATAGCCAAGCTGTGGAAGGAGGCACAGTGTCCTTTGACAGATGAGTGGATAAATAGGATGTGATATATAGAGAGAGAATGGAATTTTACTTAGCCTTCGGAAAAGATGAATACCTACCATTTCCTTTGACATGGATGGAACTGGAGGGTATTATGCTGAGTGAAATAAGTCAATCAGAGAAGGACAATCATCATATGGTTTCACTCATACGGGGAATATAAGAAATAGTGAAAGGGATTATAAGGGAAAGGAGGGTATCTGAAAAATTAGAGAGGAAGACAAACCATGAGGGACTCTTAACTCTGGGAAACAAAGGGTTATAGAAGGGGACACAGTCAGGGGGTGGAGGTAACTGTGATGTGGGGCACTGAGTAGGGCACTTGATGGAATGAGCACTGGGTGTTATACTATATTTTGGTAAATTGAACTTAAATAAAAACAAATTTTAAAAATTTCAAACTATACTACAAAGCTGTAGAAATTTGTGCAATATGGCACAACAATACACAGGATGCCTTGCATCCTGGGGATAAATCCCACTTTGTCATGATGAATAATCCTCTTGATGTACTCTTGGACCCTGTTGGCTAGCAGCTTGGTGAGAATTTTTGCATCCATGTTCATCAGGGATATTGGTCTATTATTCTCCTTCTTGGTGGGGTATTTGTCTAATTTTAGAATCAAGGTAATGCTGACCTTATAAAACGAGTTTGGAAGCATTTCCTCCCTTTATATCCTTTGAAAAATCTTTAGTAGAATAGATATTATTTCTTCTTTAAACGTTTGATAGAATCCCCCTGGGAAGCCATCTGGCCCTGGACTTTTGTGTCTTGGGAGATTTTTGGTGACTGCTTTAATATCCTCCCTGGTTATTGGCCTATTCAGGTGTTCTATTTCTTCCTGTTCCAGTTTTGGTAATTTGTGTTTTCCCAGAAATGCATCCATTTCTTCTAGATTGCCCAATTTGTTGGCATATAGCTGCTCATAATGTGTTTTTAAAACCATTTGTATTTCCTTGGTATTGATTGTGATCTCTCCTCTTTCACTCATGATTTTATTAATTTGAGTCTTTCTTCTTTTTAATAAGGCTGGCTAGATGTTTATCTATCTTATTAATTCTTTCAAAGAACTAGCTCCTGGTTTTGTTTATCTGTTTCACAGTTCTTTTGATCTCTATTTCATTGAGTTCTGCTCAAGTCTTTATTATCTCTCTTCTTCTCCTCGATGTAGGCTTTACTTGCTGTTCTTTCTTTAATTCTTTTAGGTGTGAGGTTAGCTCGTATACTTGAGTTTTTTCCAATTTTTTGAGGGTTGTTTCTATTGCGATATATTTCCCTCTTAGGACTGCTTTTGCTGTATCCTAAAGATTTTGAACAGTTGTACTTTCATTTTCATTAGTTTCCATGAATCTTTTTAATTCTCTAATTTCTAGGTTGACCCATTCATCTTTAGTAGGATGCTCTTTAACCTCCATGTTTTTAAGTTTTTTCCATATTTCTTCTTGTGATTGAGTTCTAGTTTCAAAGCATTGGGGTCTGAAAATATGCAAGGGACAATGCCAATCTTTTGGTATTGTTTGAAACCTGATTTGTGATCCAATATATGGTCTATTATGGAGAAAGTTCATGTGCACTTGAGAAGAATGTGTATTCAGTTGCGTTTGGATGGAAAGTTCTGTATATATCTGTGAAATCTATTTGGTCCAGTGCATCATTTAAGGCCCTTGTTTCTTTGGTGATGTTCTGCTTAGAAAGCCTGTCCTTTGCTGAAAGTGGCATGTTGAAGTCTCCTACTATTAGTGTATTATTATCTAAGTATCTCATTACTTTGGTTATTAATTGATTGATTTTCTTGACTGTTCCCACATTAGGAGCATAAATATTCATGATTGTGAGGTCTTCTTGTTTGATAGACCCTTTAAGTATGACACAGTGTCTCTCTTTATATTTTACTACAGTCTTTGGTATAAACTTTAATTTATATGATATGAGGATTGCTACCACAGCTTTCTTTTGAGGACCATTTGAATGGCAATTAGCTCTCCACCCCTTCATTTTCAGTCTAGAGGTGTCCTTAGATCTAAAATGAATTGTAGACAATATATAGATGGGCCTTGCTTTTTTATCCAGGCCGATACCCTGAGTCTTTTGATGGGATCATTTAGCCCATTCATGTTCAGAGTAACTATTGAAAGATATGAATTTAGTGTCATCGTATTATTTATTCAATCCCTGTTTTTGTAGATTGTTTCTTTGGGCTCCCTCTTTCTTTTACAGGATCCCCCTTAATACTTCTTGCAGATCCAGTTTGGTGGTCACATATTCTTTCAGTTTCTGCCTATCCTGGAAGCTCTTTATCTCTCCTTCTATTCTGAATGACAGCCTTGATGGATAAAGTATTCTTGACTGCATGTTCTTCTCATTTAGTACCTTGAGTATATCCTGCCAGCCCTTTCTGGCCTGCCAGGTCTCTGTGGAGAGGTCTGCTGTTTTCTGATATTTCTCCCCATATAAGTTAAGAATATCTTATCTCAAGCTGCTTTAAGAATTTTTCTCTTTATCTTTGAAATTTGCAAGTTTCACTATTAAATGTCAAGGTGTTAAATGGTTTTTATCGATTTTGGGGGGTCCTATCTCCTGGATCTGAAAGTCTGTTTCCCTCCCCAAATTTGGGGAGTTCTCAGCTGTGTTTTGTTCAAATATACTTTTGGTCCTTTCTCTCTCTCTCTCGACCTCTTCTGGAATCTCAATTAGACATATATTCTTCCTTCTCAAGCTATCATTTATTTCCCTAAGCCTTTCCTTGTGGGCTCTTACTTGTTTTTCTCTTTTGTCCTCAGATTCAGTCCTTTCCATCAACTTGTCTTCTAGGTCACTCGCTCTCTCTTCCACCTCATTAACTCTAGCAGTTAGAACATTTAGTTTGGATTGCATCTCATTTAATCTATTTTTAATTTCTGCCTGATTAGATCTCAATTCTGCAGTAACAAAGTCTCTAGAATCCTTTATTGTTTTTTTTTTTTCCAGAGCCTAGTCACTTTATAATTGTACTTCTGAATTGAATTTCTGACATCATATTTAAATCCACATTCTGTAACTCTGTGGCAGAGAGTATTGTTTCTGGTTCTTTCTTTTGTGGTGAATGCTTCCTTCTCATCCTTTTGTCTAGTGCAGAGGGGCTGTATGAGTGGGCTGAGTCAAAAATATCAACCATGACCTAAGTAAAATACACCCTAGATGATTCTGAAGAGGTCAAAGATCAGAAAATAAAAGAAAAAAAAGAACAGACTAAATAAAACAATAGAACCATTAAAGTGAAAGCAAATTTTAAAACAAAGTAGTAAAAATAAAAAGCCAAAAACAAAGAAAAAAAAGAAAAATTAAAAAAGGGGGGATGGTGGTGGTGAGGAAGTGGAAGTGAAGAGAGAATGCAGTCTACCTGAGGGGTCCTAGAGGGTGATCCTCTTGGTTCTGAGTGTATTTTGTTTGTATGTTAGAAGATGCTCAATCCCAAATTTATATAAACCAACAATACTTATATAAAGACCCAACATTTACCACCAAAACATAAACAAAATAAAAGATGGGGACAGAATGGGAAGGGAGATTATAATCTCATAGAATGAACCAACACGGTGTTCCACTTGGTTCTGGGTGCATTTTGTTCATGTCCATAGGTGGATTTTGTTTTCTTTCTTTTTTCTTTTTTAAAAGATTTTATTTATTTATTCATGAGAGACAGAGAGAGAGAAAGAGAGAGGCAGAGACACAGCCACAGGGAGAAGCAGAAGCAGGGAGGCTGGCATGGGACTCAATCCTACGTGGAGGATCCAGACCTACGAAGTGGGTCTCCAGGATCACTCCCTGGGCTGAAGGCAGAGCTAAACCACTGAGCCACCCAGGCTTCTCAGGGATTTTGTTTTCTTAATTAATCCTGACACCCTATATCTTTTATTTGGAGCATTTCATCCATTGAAATTCAAAGTAATTCTTGACAGAAATGATTTATTACCATTTAGTTACTTGTTTTGTCATTGTTTCTGGGGATTTTTTCTGATTCTTTCTTGTCTTTGTCACATTTGTTTCCTCCTTTTCACTTAAGAGTCCTCTTTAATATTTCTTGTAGGGCTGGTTTAGTGATCACAAACTTTTAGTTTTTGTTTTTCTGAGAAACCTATTCTGAGAGAACCTCTCTCTTTCCATTCTGAATGATATCCTTGCTGGATAGAGTATTCTTGGCTGTAGATTTTTCTTATTCAGCACTTTGAATACATCTTGCCACAGCCCTCTGGCTTACCATGTTTCTGCAGAGAAATCTGCAGCTAGCCTTATGGGTTTTCCATCAGAAGTTAAAGACTTCTTTTGTCTTTCTGTGTTTAAGATTTTTTCATTATCACCATATTTTGCAAAATTAATTACAACGTATTGTGGTGTTGGCCTGCTTTTGTTGATTTTGCTGGGAGTTCTTTGTGACTTCAGGATCTAGAGTGTAAAGAGAGACAAAGAAGGCATTATATAATCATAAAGAAGACAATCCAATTAGGAGGACTAACTATTGTAAATATTTGTGTATTCAACATGGGCACACCCAAATATGTAAAACAATAACAAACATAAAGGAACTTATTGATAATAGCACCATAATATAGAGAATTTTAACACTCCATTTACATCAATGGACAGATTATTTAAACAGAGAAAGCAAGGAAACAGTGGCTTTGAATAACACACTGGATAGATGGACTTACAGATATATTCAGAACATTCCATCATGAAACAGCATATTATATATTCTTTCAGGGGCACCATGGAGCATTTTCCAGAATAGATCACATATTAGATCACAAAATAGGTCTCAACAAATACAAAAAGAGGGATACCTGGGTGGCTCAGTGGTTGAGCATCTGCCTTCAGCTCAGGGCTTGAACTTGGGGTCCTGGGATTGAGTACCACATCAAGTTCCCCACAGGGAGCCTGCTTCTTCATCTGCCTATGTCTCTGCCTCTTTCTCTGTGCTTCTCATGAATAAATAAATAAAATCTTAAAAATTAAAAAAATACAAAAAGTTTAGTCATATCGGATGTCTTTTCTGAACACAACTCTATGAAACTTGAAGTCAACCTCAAAAAATTTTTGGAAAAAAGACAAATACATGGAGGCTAAACAACATTGTAATAAACAATGAGTGGGACAGCCAGTAAATGAAAGAAGAATTAAAAAAAAATACGTGGGAAGAAATTATAATGAAAACACAATGGTCCAAAACATTTGGGATGCAGCAAAAGCAGTCCTAAGAGGGAAGTATAGAGCAATACAGGTATAACTCAAGATGCAAGAAAAATTTATAACAAGCACCAACTGAGAGATAAAGAAGCAATATATATAGTATATAGAAATAGATAAAGAAGAAGAAATATCTTCTTCTCTATCTATCTATCTATCTATCTATCTATCTATATAGAGAGATTATTCAGCCACAAAAAAAATGAATGAAATCTTGTAATTTGCAACAATGTGAATGGAGGTAGAAGAGTATTATGCTCATCAAAATAGGTCAATTGGAGAAAGACAAACATAATATGATTTCACTCATATAGAATAAGAAATAAGGGGAACAAACCAACAAAAAAAAAGAGAGAGGTAATGCAAGAAATAAATTCTTAACTATATAAAACAAAATGATGTTTGCCAGAGGAAATGTGGGTGGGGCAGTGAGTGAAATAGGTGATAGTGATTAAGGAGTGCATTTGCTGTGTGAGCACTGGGTATTATGTGGAATTATTGAATCAGTACACTGCATACTTATACATAATATTACAGTATATATTTGATACTAGAATTTAAACAAAAACTTAAAAAAAATGAAGATTGGATATTTAGAGTTTTTTGTAGTTTCATACCAACCTTAAAGTAATTTATTCTAGTTTTGCAAAAAGTGCTATTAGTATTTTCATAGGGATCACATTTAATCCATAGGTCATTTTGTGTAATATGGATATTTTCACAATGTTAATACTTTAGTCGACAGCCATGGTATATCTTCCCATTTACTATTTGTAATCTTTGATTTTCTTTTATCAGTGTCTTATAGTTTTCAGAGTATAGGACTTGTACCTCCTTGGTTAAATTTATTATTAAGTAATTTATTTCTATAAATGAAATTATAAATGGGATTATTTTCTTAATTTCATTGTCTCCTAGTTTTTTTCCTAGTATATAGAAATATAATGGATTTCTGCATACTCATTTTGTACTGTGAAACTTAGTTGATTTTATTAATTAGTTCCAGTAGTGGTTTTTTTTGGTGGAGTCTTTAGGTTTTTCTATTTAGATAATTGTGTTATCTGCAAACGGTGACAACTTTGCTTTGGATCATGACCCCAATCAAAATCAAGAGTCAAACAACTGTGCCACTCAGGTGCCTCCAACGACTATTTTTAAATGGAGTAATTTAGTGACCAACTGACTCTAGCTGAAGAAAATATTTAAAGATATTCTAATGATGAAACATGTGTTCTAGGTGAAATCTTGCATATGCTGAAAGGAAAGAAAAGTTGGTGAAACTAAGTTATGTGAATATATCAAAATGCTTACAAAGTGGATAAAATATTGATGATAATGTTTCAAATTATAAGTCTGTATTTGTATTAATATTCAAGTGAGCAAATACAGCATATTCAGTAAACAGAAGTGAGGCTGGTTAGGTCTTGTCACTGTTTGAGAAGAGATAAAGGTACTAATTTGTTAGACTTTAATGAGTAAAGACCATATGCTGTAAAATATAGGGTACAGTAAAAGGATATTTACAGCATATTAAATTAACAATTTCTTACAGAGGAAAGTTAAAATATGTATTGTAAAAGATAAAATAAAGAAAAAACGGGGTTCAAAGACATGGTAGTGTTTATCCCTAATTAAAGGATAAGTATATTATACTTAATAACGAATTATACCTATATACTTGCACATGGAGATAAAATATATCAGTAAGACAAATGATAATTTAAAATGTTATTATAAATAGAATAATTTTAATTTCAGTTCCAACAATTTTTATATTTAAATAACTGCAGATTTAATGAGATGCTCCTTCAACAGAAGCAAACAGAACAATGAAAGTATAAAGATTGAAAACATCATGCATCACAAGCCAAGAGAAAAATTCTCTAGTTAATGTACTATCACAATACGAGGCAAAAATCACTGTTGGAAATGATGAAGCACATTTTGCTATAAAAGGCTGAGTATCCAAATCCAATGTTTCATAAAACCCATATGTACTTAGTAATTCAAGTTGAACCTAAATTTGAAATAAAAACAAGGAAACAATCATAACTGGAGATTCAAACAACTCTACCTCCCTGCTTATCAAACAAGTAGATATATCAGTAAACTATAGAAGAACTTGAACTAGACAATTCATAAATACATGTATGCACAGACATACATACACTATATAGTAGTATAGAATACTCATAGTTTTAAATTCACTTTAAAATTCTCCAAAAATACACTATACTCATATTTTTCAAGTATATTAATATAAAACATATAGAACTGTGATGTCACTGCATTAACCACTAGCCAACCTTGGCAATTGAGCACATGTATATGAATATTTACAATTAATTTCTAGTAATTAAACATAAATATAAGCTTAATATTGGTACTGTGTTCATATTAGCCATGTTTAACACAAATTTAAACCATATCCAGCTTCCTAGAAAATTCTCTAACTACAGTTCACCTAAAATAGAAGTTGGTAGCCAACAATTTGAAAATCTTGTATGATTTTAACTTACATATGAGCCAAATATATAATCACAATGAATGTTTAAACTTTTTATATGAATTACAAAAAAACAATAATATTTTTATTGAGAAATATTAATTGCCTTAAGTGCATATATGACAAAAAAAAGAGCAACAGCAGAAATCTGAGCATACATGACAAGACACTAAAACCATGAAAGCAAAAATTAGGTGATATTAATTCTGAACAAAGTAGATAAAAGAAACAATAAATAGTACAAAATCATGACAAAGAACAAAAGTGAAGTAGAGAGGATCTTAAAAGACAAAGGTATTCTTGAAAAGACTTACTAAAATGGATAAGACTGTCAACAAAATAATAAAGACAAGTTTTTTTAATCTAGATTAAACTTGGGAATATATTATTGTTCTTATAGATATTAAAAGGTAAGAAAGCCATATTATAAATAAACTTTGACAACTCTTTGAAATAGAAAATTCTTAGAAAATTACCAAAATTACCAAAGTGGAATGCAACAAAAAAGAAACCTGGGTAAACCTACTGTGTGTTAAAGAAATTGAGTTCATGATATAAACCTTCCTGCAGAAACATTCTACTCGGAAGCTGGGATAGCATCAGAAGTGGATAACAACACTAAAAAAATATTGATCACATCTCCCAATCATTATGGCAATGTAGTTGCATGTATTACATCCTACAGGCATTATAAACCCTGGAAGTCACTGTTACAAATTTTGCTTTCAATGGTCTTGCATACTGCAAAGAAATTAACAAAAGATTGTCTTTCATATTTTTTCATATATTCATGACTTTTCATGCCCTTCTCACCTTCCCAAATACCCAGTTTTCTGTCTGGTACTATGTTACCCATAAGCCTGACAAATTACTTTCTTTTATCACTTTTTTGTTGCACGGCAGACCTCTGGTGATGGTGGTTCCAAGTCCTTGTTGGAACACGGCTTCATGTACTTTCATTCTGGAAGACTATCAACGACATCAAGTCTGGGTCTGCAGGTTTTCTTTCTTGAGGTGAATGTACTATTAAATGATAAATTTCATTATTTCTAATGAATTTCTGGGCATATAAAGTGTTGTTATTCCTTCATTGCTCTCAAAATGTTCTTACCTCTTTCAAAAGCATGACTTCAATGTACCCCCTTGTGATTTAATATATATTGATCTTATTTGGGTTTTGCAGACCTTCCTGGATTTCACTTGTTTTTTAACAAATTTGAAATAATTCTGGCCATTATTTGTTCAAATAATTTTCTACAAAATGTTTCCCTCTTCTTGCAAGATGTTAATTACACGTGTTTCATAACTTTGATGTAATCACATTGATCTATTGAACAAATTATTTTTATTCCCCTCTTAGACTGGATTATTCTTATCAAATCCATACATTTGGGTATATGCAAGCTAAATTTTTGCATGTTGCCTTAGGAGGACCCACAAAAAAACAGTGATGTATTTAAGGGAAAAACCTCATAAAATGTATTGTAGAGCAACACTTTTTAGTGCTAATTTCTGATTTTTATCCCCAACTTTACACTCATTTATTACCAGGAAACAAAATTTTCAGATTAACAAATTTGGTACATGAGATTAGACAGACACAACCCAGTTCTTCTTGCATTCTCCTTGGAACTGGCTGCCTGCAAAGAATACTCTTTCTGCTCTGCTGCAACAAAAGTAAATTTTAAAAGGGCAACACCTTCTGAATTTAGTACTGAGGACCCAAAATAACAAGCTCTTTATGTTCAGTACCTAATGTATAATATTAGAAAGTTAGACACAGAGAAAACTACCATTTTGATCTTTGTATCCCTGACTTCTGCATTGATCTTTCTATTCTGGATTCACTCTTGATTAACACGCTCCTAATATTGTTCCCTACATATATATATCTTCAGTGCTTTTGGTGGATCTCCTAACACAAGGTCATTTTACCAAATAATTCATATGGTTTCTCAGGAGTACATATAAGACTTAGGCACCTTTTTGTGAATGTGTTTAGATATGTAAAAAAATACTTTAGGAGAAAATTGGGAGGTGTTCCATATTAGAATGTATTAAGGAAATTCTCTCTTAACTTTCCCCATTTTCAGTGATAAGAGATGCATATGTGTGGATGTGATTCTCCAACATTGGAAGGAAGAGGACATTTCAGTATCTTCTTCCCCTTGGACATGGTAGGTTCCCCAAATCTGAGAATCAACAGGCTATCTTGTCATACATTGACAATCCCTTTCAAATTCTTCAAGCCCAAAAGAGATAGCATTTATATATGTCCACGTAACACATTGGGTGAGGAGACTGGGGTTCTTAACCAAGAAGAGAAAGAAGAGTAATTACAACTTGATTTCAAAAAAGGAAATACATATCCAGAATCAGTTACTTTACTGTCCATATATGTGGTGTATTAAATTTCTCAAATGACTTTTTAAATGCAAACATCTTTATGGGCCCTTGAATGGCTCCATCGGTTAAGCATCTGAGTTCAGCTCTGGTCATGACCCCCAGGTGCCGGAATCCAGTCCCACATCAGGCTCCCTACTTCTCCCTCTCTATTTGATCTTCTCCCCAGCTCATGCTCTCTCTCTCCCTCTCTCTCTCTCTCTCTCACACACACACACACACACACACACACAAATAAATAAATAAAATCTTTAAAAAAATAAATGCAAACATCTTTTTTTTTATTTTTGTTTATTTATAATAGTCACACACACACAGAGAGAGAGAGAGGTAGAGACATAGGCAGAGGGAGAAGCAGGCTCCATGCATCGGGAGCCCGACGTAGGATTCCATCTCGGGTCTCCAGGATCGCGCCCTGGGCCAAAGGCAGGCGCCAAACCACTGCGCCACCCAGGGATCCCAAATGCAAACATCTTTGATGGTCAGTGTGGTTCAGTTAGATTAGATTTCTGATATCTGGTTATTTCATTGGGTGAAAGGAAGAAGACAGTTGTAGAACATGGGTTTTCTTGGAAAACAGCTTTTAATAAACATTTGGAAAAGCAAAATATGAAGAGATCACATATAGCAAGAATATAATGTGGTTAGGATTTATTTTCAGGAACTTTAGACATATTATTGATTCCTCAGATCAGCCCTATGAGGTGGCTACAATTAGGGTCATCATGTCATAGGTGATTGGTGTAGAAGTGTCAAGTTCTTTGGTCAAAATGATTGAGATCTAGTAAATATCTGTATGCTGAGAAGGTAATTTTCAAATAATCTTCAAAGAACTCTGGAATAAGATATCATTTCTATCATGTTTTCCAGGACAGGAAACTAAGCCAGAGCAGTTATATAATTGAGTCACAGGGCAGCCCAGGTGGCTCAGCGGTTTAGCACCGCCTTCAGCTCAGGGCCTGATCCTGGAGACCCGGGATCGAGTCCTATGTCAGGCTCTCTGTCTGCATAGAGCCTGCTTCTCCTGCCTGTGTCTCCGCCTCTCTCTCTCTCTGTGTCTCTCATGAATAAATAAATAAAATTAAAAAAAAAATTGAGTCACAGGGCTAGAGTATGCATTTAGAAAATATGTTGAAGTGACTTGGTTTCATTGCCAGTGCCTTTAAACTTTATACCATACTGCTTATTCTCCTTTTGTAAATTGATCAAAGACTCTGGTGAAACCATCTATAAGATAATGTTTACCACTATACAAAAGACACAAAAAACTAGGTGGGAAGTTAGACAGCATTCTTTTTTTTCATCTATTTCCCACTATTTTTCTTTTGCAGACTAATCTATCTCTTGAAATACAGTGAGAATAATATTCCTAGAGCTATTGTGATACATTAGGTTATTTTTCAATGAGTCTACATTTCTTCCACCTGAGCACCTTGAAAAGATATAGTTTGCAGGCAGTCAATAATAAGTTTGGTCACTTGTCTTGTTTTCACAATATAGTATAAGTGGGAACGTGATAGTTTGTGAGTTCGGAGTCTAGGCATTAAAAAGCAGTTTCTGCTTGCTGCTAATCTCTGCCATAAAAGATTGTATACCAGGTAGCCTGCTCCTCTAGGAATAAAATACATAAAAAATATCTGGGCTGAATCTGCAGTCTGGAGTCAAGTACATGCTTAGCCTTGATCAAGTAAAATCCAACCAAGTCACAGATGAATGAGGAAGAAATGCTTATTTTAAAATGTCAATGCAAACACAACTTTAGCAATTAGTTATAGCTCCATTTACATATTATATGAAATTGATTTTTGAATAGTCATATAATTTCCCAATATGAGTATAAGGAATAAGTACAGAGAATATAAAGAATATGTCTATATTCAGAGATAAATATATATAAAATATGAATTTATTTTGCAAATAATAATCCAGGAATCTCTTGCCCTCTTGTAATTGAATAAGGGTAGATATATCTCTGAATCATTATCAAAGTACTAAAGTTTGTCCTGAATTCTGGTAATAATTAGCTGTTTGCTCTACACCAATATCTTTATACTATTAATTCTTTCATTTTCTTTCTTATTTAACATTTTATTTTTTGAATCAAAGTATTTTTTAGCATAGTAGTAAAGAACAACAGAGATGGTGATGTGGAGAACTAAAAAAAGAAAATCTCTTCCAATATATCTGAAATCCAAGAGAGGGAAACAAGACACAGGAAAAAGTATGAAAGGACACTGGTTTTATCCAATGAAAGACCAATCTCTACCAAATAATGAACCTAATCTTTGATGGTGCTGCAGTAAAACAGATCCTGAAGGTACACATTGGTTCCATTCTCTGAGAAAATGGGGCAGATGTGAAAAGCTCTTATATAGCCACCCTGTGGTGGTTGCATGATCTGAATGTCTGTTAACAATTGAGTACTCCTAGCTCCAAATCAATCCCTTACTGCCCTATTCTCACAAAATGGAGGTAGGTGCTATACAATTCTTTCCCCTGTCAGCTCACATGAAGTTGAGTTTTGTCAGTAAGAGGCAATGGAGACACATTGCAGCAGAAAGGGCCCTTCTTCCTGGTTCCATGATGTTTTCATGGTGTTTGGCCACTATGGCTTGGTTCCCAGCTGCATGCATGCAGGAAGTCCTATGTATTCAGCCTCCAGTAAGTTTTTGTGGCCAAAGTCAGTCATCCTTCCTGCCCTCTCCTCTGTGCCCCCCTAACAATCTGGCAGGCATTCTTCCTGCTTGCCAGTCACAGCCTGAGATCCATCCTCACCAACTTCAGCCTGTGGACTATGGAGCTGCGCTGTCCCAGGTCAATCTGCCTTGAAGCTGTGTGTAGGCACGTTGTCTTCAATGATATCTGAATCCCATCTTCAGAGGGTAAACCTGGCTTCCCAGTGATCAGTCCTTTGGATACTCTCTTTACCCCTAAGGTATCTTTATAATTTTTTTAAATCTTAGTAGACTTTGCTCTTAGTACATTTTCTCTTACAAATACATAATAAAGCTTCCCCTGGTTTCTGTCTCCTGACTCCATTCTGACCGGTAATCCTGCCACCATGGGCTGTTCGACCCTCATTTGCAGACCCTTTAAGGGTTAGAAAAAAAATCAATTAATTTGGAAATATGAATAGATATTCACTTAATTGAGAAATTTACAATAATGTTATGATTTCTAATTCATATATAATTAATTTTAATAAATAGCAAAGGCTTAAGAAATGCATAATATGTACCTCAGTATACATTTTTTACATTGATACTAATAAATAATGAAAAATAGTTTGAGAACACCGAGGGTGAAACCTCATGTACAAATTGGACTTTGGGTGTTCATGATGCATTGATGTAGATTCATTTTTGGTAATGAATGAACCATTCTAGTGGATGACATTAATAACAGGGGAGAGGTAGGTGTGTAGAGAGAAGCTATTGAGGAAAACTCTGTACCTTCCTCTTAAATTTTTGTGAACATAAAATTGCTCTGAAAAATTATACCTGAAAAATATTCTGAAAAAATAATTGTATGGCTTTTGAAGAAATTAGAAATATGTTCTTTATAGATAGTGAGATAACATTATACCAAAATTAAGTAACTAAAATGCCTGGTGCTTACAAATGTATGTTCTAATTATTGAGCATAATGAAGGTAAATGTTTCTTCAAGTTAAAATTGAGATATGGACAAGTATGGTCACTCTTTGATGATGCTGTAAACCTGAAATACAGAGAATTATCTCATTAGTCCTACCAATATATACCATAAAATTTTGATGAAGTAACAATTTATTACAACTAATAGTAATATATCTAAATCTGAATATTTCCCATACAATTCATTTAGAAAACATTTCAACAATTGTGTTTATATAATTGTTCACATATTGCTGTTTTTCTTTGTAAGATTAATTCTTTTAAGGCACAAAATACAAAAGTTCTCAAGAAACTTACACTTTGGAAAGAAATGTTGATTCTTTTGGCCACACAAATGAACTGTTATTTCTTCTTTGGGAGACTCTAATCCATGAAATATTAGTAAAAAACTTCAAGAAATACTATGAGAAAACAAATTTTATTAGAAATCAAACAGAAGTTCTTATACTCATTTGAATTTTCTAGTAACAAAGTTAATTCTTTCTTACTCTATAGAATCTTTCAAATTATAATACAATGTTTCATACTGGACACATTCTAAAAGTTTATGAATAGGAGTAAGTGAAGATGACAAATTTACAAAGACAACAATTTCAGAATTCTGAAAATTTATCAAAGGTTAACAATATTTTATGAAATATTTATATTTGAAACTGTCCTAGATATTTCAAGTGAGAAGAAGAACATTTGTCATCTTATTATCTAGGACAACTCTCACACTTCTCACCACTCACCCCAGCCCAGTGATCAAGAACTGTAGCTTATTCAATTTGGAGAAGGTGTGAAAAAGAATGGTGCTGGTGCCACAAGGGCAGACTTGATTAGCAGTAGGGAAGGGGACAAAATAGCACACTGATTTTTCAGCTTGAAGTGCTGATTTTGCTTGGTACAAATGAGGAAAACCATACTTTTCTAGTCAGAGGTTGTGGTTTGGTGTCAAGGACTCTGACTCCCGTAGGTATAATGGGAAGGTACTGTAGGAAAAGTATGACTGAAGAGATGACATTAGCTCTCTACATACTCTTAGCTGATGGAAAAATATGTGCACAGGGAGAGGAGACCGAGATGAACTGAATAGAAAGTAAAAGCTGAAGAAGACTTGAGAAGTGCTACAGTTATGAGTACTCCCTTCCCAACCTCACATGCACACACACACACACACACACACACACACATGCACACACATCACAGGGAAGAGGGAGAAAGTCTTACTGACTTGCAGTATTTGAATACAGTCTTCTAAAAATTTAGCAGTTGAGATCCAAGCTACAAAATCACAAGGACAATCCCTAGGAATATATTAAAAATAAAAATAAACAATATGAATTTGGAAAAACTGAACAAAAGTATCAGGAGGCCCACTTTAAAGGAGAATATTCTGCAGTAAAGTCTATGCAACTATAAAAATAATAAATCTAGGAAAAAGGAAAGAGAATACATGTTCACTGAACTATATTATCAAAAATGTCTACTGAAAAAATTAAGAAATGGGGCACTTGGGTGGCTTATTTGGTTAAACAGCCAACTCTTGATTTTGGCTCAGGTCATGATCTCAGGGTCCTGGGATTGAACCCCATATCAGGCTCCACACTCAGACTCATGAAGTCTGCCTGCATTCTGTCTCTTCCTCTCCCTCTGCCCCTCCTCATTACATGTACATATGTGGGTAAGCTCTCTCTCTCTCTAAAATAAAATAAATAAAACTCTTTAAAAATTTAGGAAAAATGAAGAAAAGTTGGAAAATATATTCCATACTAAGAGAAAGTGTAGGTCAATAGAAATTTCTACTGAGAGAAGATGTTAGGTTTATTAGGGAAAAAAGTATTTTAAAGTAACGTTTATAAATATATGTAAATTATAAAGAAAACGATGTTCAGATAGTTAAATGAACATATGGTGGCAGCAATATAACAAGTAGGAAATATCAATAGAGAAATAAAACGATATGAATAAACCACAGAAAATTCTGAGTTTATAAATTCATACTTGAAATGAAAACTTCAATTATTGGCTCTACAGAAAATTTGAGATGCAGTAGAAAAGGTTGATGAAATTGAGAAAGGAGTAACAAATTATTCATCCCATAGGATGAGAAAGAAGAGAGAGAAAAAAATAACAGTTTAGAGATCTTAGAAACAGTTTCAGGGAATCCAGCATAAGTTTACAAACCCACAGCAGAGACAGATAAAAAAACAGAACAACAATCTAAAGTCATGATGAAGGAAAAGCTTATTAAATATCATTTAAAAATATTTATGGACACCAGAGGGCTAGCAAACTACTGATAGGATAAGTAAGCACATACAAATCCACCTCTCAAGACTGATGTAAAATGAAATGACCAAAAACACTTGTAAACACGGACAAGAAATGCTTTTGAGGGAACAGGTGACTTAAGTCAGTGTGAAAGTCAGGAAATGAGCAATAGATCTTCCACCTTCAGCAATATTAAACAATTGTATCTACCACAGTATCCATACCTGACCTAAATGCTAGTTCAGACTGGAGGGGGAATACAATCAGCAAGACAAAGGAACAGGAAGCTCCAGGCCCTAAATCTTCTGTGGAACCAATAACTTCAAATTACACTCAGATACACAATCCATATATATTCAGTCTAGTCAATTTTTGATATGAGTACCAAAGCCATTCAAATGGGAAAAAAATAGGATTTTTCACAAATGGTGATGGGAAACTGACTATCCGCATGCAAAAGAATGAAGCTGGATGCTTATATTGTCACCATATACAGAAGTTAATTCAAAATGGACTAAAGACTTAAACATAAGATGTAAACATAAGATGCTTTTCCTTCATCATGACTTTAGATTGTTGTTCTGTTTTTTTATCTGCCTCTGCTGTGGGTTTGTAGTTAAACTTATACTGGATTCCCTGAAACTGTTTCTAAGATCTCAAGTGGTAGAAGCAGCACAGATGTCCAGTGAGGGATCAGGTGATTAAGAAAATATACATAGGATATAATATTATTCAGCCTTTAAAAGAAGGGAATCCTATCCCATGCTACAATATGGATGAAACTGCAAGACTTTAGGTTAAGTGACATAATCCAGTCACATACACACCTACACAAAACAGTATATGATTCCACTTATATGAAGTATGTAAGGTATTCAAAATCAGAAACAGAAAGAAGAATGGTGATTACTAAGGATAAGGGGAAAGTACAGAAGGGAAATTATTATTCAATGAGTATAGAGTTCCAGGTTTACACGGTTAAAGTTCTAGAAATCTGTTTATGCAACAATGTGAACATAGTTAGCACTCCTAAACTGTATGCTTAAAGTCACTTAAGATGCCTGATTGTAAATATAAGATGTGAGATAACGTATACGATTCCCACTATATTACAGTCTGGAAATAACAAAACTACGGACTCAAAAAAGATCAGTGGTTGATAGGATTTGGCAGGGAAGAAAGGATGGCTAGGTGGAGCACAGAGGATGTTTTTAGGCAGTGAAACCACTCTCTATAATTCCATAAAGGTTGATACATGTCATTACATATTTCTCATAAAATGCGAGTAAAAAAAATCAAGAGTAAAACTTAAAGTAATTGAAAATGAGAATCTATCTACTATGTGTGCATAGACACAGAGACAGTAGGAGAATATAGGAAATCTCCACATTTTGTCGAGTCTTCCTGTGAACCTAAAACTGATCTAATAAAAGTCTAATTTTTTAACACTGAAATGTGGTAAATTATGATATATGGACTTTTTTGCCACAACTCAAAAAATAAAAGGCAAACAAACCCAAAAAGGTGATCTTGACAGAAGCAAGTGAAAAACTAGTCATCATATTTAGGAAAAAATAGCAGTAGAATTATTAGATGAATTCTTACCAGAAACAATGAACAATAAGAGACAGGGAAGGTCAAATTCAAGTACTGAAACAACAATAACAACAACAAGAAACAGATCAGCTTTGTTTCTACACAAAAATTCCCCCCCCCCAAAAAAAAAACAAACCAAACAAACCTTTGTCAAACAAGAATTACAAATTTGGCAAAACAGCCTTTCATTTATTTTTTTTAAGATTTTATTTATTTATTTGATAGAAAGAGAGAGAAGAAGTAGGGTGAGCAGCAGAAGGAGGGAAGAAGTAGGCTCTCCACTGAGCAGGGAGCCCAACATGGGACTGGATCCCAGGATGCTGGGATCATGGCCTGAGCCAAAGGCAGACACTTAACTGACTGAGCCACTGAGGTACCTGCAAAACAGTCTCTCAAAAAAGAAAGTGCATAGTTGCACCTGGGTGGCTCAGTAGGTTGAGTATCTTACTCTCGATTTTGGCTCATGTCAGGATCTCAGGGTCCAATGATCCAGTCCAGGGCTAGACTCTGTGCTCAGTGGGAAGTGTGCTTGAGAATTTTTCTCCCTCTTTTTCTGCAACTCCCCTGCCCTTGAAGAAGTGAAAAAATCTTAAAAATAAATAAAAGAAGGTACATAAAGACCCCATAAGGAGCACAAAACTTAAGAGAATATCTTAATAGACCTCTCTCCAAAAATGTTCTTCAAGCTAAATATAAATGATGCTAGGTAACACAAATAAACACGAAGGAATAAATCAGCAGAAATGGTGAGTATGTTACCAAATTTAAAATCTTTGTATTTTTGACTCATAATTTCCTTAAAAGTTAAGATTATTTAAAGGCATCACTGGGGATCCCTGGGTGGCGCAGCAGTTTGGAGCCTGCCTTTGGCCCAGGGCGCGATCCTGGAGACCTGGGATCAAATTCCACGTCGGGCTCCTGGTGCATGGAGCCTGCTTATCCCTCTGCCTCTCTCTTTCTGTGTCTCTCATGAATAAATAAATAGAATTTTAAAAAATAATAAAGGCATCACTGTATCACTATATAGTATCTATACCTTATTTTTAGCATCTGTTAGTTTTTGTGTGCAAAGTCATCATGAATGCTTCATTTCAAGTCACTGATTTGAAATCATGAATGCAGTGTAGGAAAAGACATGAATAACTGGTGTTCAGAAACCAATGCTAGATGGATTCAGTACAAAACTGTGAAGTGCAGGATTCCCCAATATATCTGAAAGCAGAAGGTTCCAATGAAACTTTTTCTTTTTTTTAATAAATTAATTTTTTATTGGTGTTCAGTTTACCAACATACAGAATAACACCCAGTGCTCATCCCGTCAAGTGCCCCCATCAGAGCCCGTCACCCATTCATCACCACGCCCCGCCCGCCTCCCCTTCCACCACCCCTAGTTCATTCCCTAGAGTTAGGAGTCTTTATGTTCTGTCTCCCTTTCTGATATTTCCCAACATTTCTTCTCTCTTCCCTTATATTCCCTTTCACTATTATTTATATTCCCCAAATGAATGAGAACATACACTGTTTGTCCTTCTCCGATTGACTTACTTCACTCAGCATAATACCCTCCAGTTCCATCCATGTTGAAGGAAATGGTGGGTATTTGTCGTTTCTAATTGCTGAGTAATATTCCATTGTATACATAAACCACATCTTCTTTATCCATTCATCTTTCGATGGACACCGAGGCTCCTTCCACAGTTTGGCTATTGTGGACATTGCTGCTAGAAACATCCGGGTGCAGGTGTCCTGGCGTTTCATTGCATCTGAATCTTTGGGGTAAATCCCCAGCAGTGCAATTGCTGGGTCGTAGGGCAGGTCTATTTTTAACTCTTTGAGGAACCTCCACACAGTTTCCAGGGTGGCTGCACCAGTTCATATTCCCACCAACAGTGTAAGAGGGTTCCCTTTTCTCCGCATCCTCTCCAACATTTGTGATTTCCCGCCTTGTTAATTGTCCTCATTCTCACTGGTGTGAAATCTGAGAACCATATCCCTAAGGCTATTGTGATAGATTAGATTATTGTTCGATAAAACTACATTTTCACATCTGACCACTTTGAAAGGAGTACACATTGCAGAAAATCAATGCTAAGTTCAGCCATGTGACTTGTTTTTACAATATAACGTGAGTGGGAATGTGATAGCTTATGAGTTAGTCCAAGCAATAAGAATCATATTACTCTAAGGCCTAATTTCTACTATAAAGTGTCATATACCATGTTGCCCACTCTTCTAAGAATAAAATAAATAAATAAAGTCACAGCTGATTCTGTAGTCTTGAGCCAAGCCCATACATGCGAAGCTAGATCAGCTAAAGCCCAATCAAATCACAAAATGGTGAATGAGAAAGAAATGCTTATTTTTTCAATGTCAATACAATCTTGAGTGTGGAGGCCGAGAAAATTAAGGCCATTCCACTTTAAGTTCAGCGTTAGCACAAGTACAGCCATCCCAGGCCCCTGTGAATAAGAGCTGAACTTTACCTTACTTCAGTTACAGGAATTAAACAGCTTACAACCTAATGTCCTAGAAAGCACCATATTAGAATAAGAACAGAGCCCAAGCCAAGGGCAAGAAGCCTCTATTAGAATAAGAACAGAACTCAATGCCCTTGAAAGCCCCATATCAGAATGTAAACAGAACTTGAGAAATTCCTCCACCCCTTCTGGAGGTCCCCTAGACCAGCCCTTAAAACTAAGCTGAAACCCACCTTGGGGTCCAAGTCCCTGCTCCGCTGTGTCGGGTATACTTGGACCCAAGCTCGAGCTTGTAAATAAACCCTCATGTACTTGCATTGACGTCGGCTCCACAGTGGTTTCTCAGATTCCCAATCTTGGGCACAACAGAGTTATTTTGTGCTAAAATAATTTTCTGGCAATAACTAGCTGTTTGACCCACACAAAATCTTTATACATCATTTTAATTTTCTTATTTAGCATTTATTTTTTACAACAAAGTATTTTCTAGCATGAGTAATGAATCACAGAAGGGGGGGCCCTAGAGAATTTAATAAAACCAGATGTCTTTTAAAATATCTGAAATCCAGGTAAGGAAAACAACACACAAGTAAAAGCATCAATGGACATTGATTATTATTGATTGAGGAAAAACCAATCTGTACCATAAAACAAACCTAATTTTGATACAGGTTTACTAAAAGTGATTCAGAAAATACCTGTTTGTTCCCTTCTCTGAGGAAGTGGTGCAGATGTAAATGGCTCAAATTCGAACCCTGTGGTGGATGCCTGGTTACCCTGAATGCCTGTTAACAATTGAGTGCTCTCAGCTCCAAACTGATCCCTCAGGGCCCTGTTCTCTGATAATGGAGCTAGGTGAGATAAACTACTCTCCCTTGTCAGCTCCCATGTGGTTGAGTTGTGTTAATAAAAGGCAATAGAGAGACACTGCAGGGGAAGGACTTCTTTCTGATTTCATGGTGTTTTCAGGGTGTTTGGCTAATATAGCTTGGTTGCCAGCTGCATGCAAGCAGGAAGTCCTGTGTATTCAGTCTCCAGAAAGTTTTGGTGGCCAGTCCCAGTGAAAGCTTCCTGCCCTCTGTTCTGTACACCCCTAACAGTCTGGCAGGAGTTCTTCCTGCTTCTTAGTCATAGCCTGAGATCCATTTTCTTTCACCAACTGCAGCCTGTGGACTGTGGAGCTTCTCTGTCCCAGGCCAATCCTGTGAGCTTGTCTGCCATGAAGCTGTGTAGGCACATTGTCTTCAATGACATCTAAATCCTACCTTCAGAAAGTAAACCTGGCTTCCTGATGATTTCTCCTTTGGGTACTCTCCTTCAACCTAAGAAATTCTTTATGATGTTCTTTATTTTAGCAGCCTTTCCTCTCAGTCGGTTTTCCCTTATAAATAGACACTTGTTTACATCAAACTTCCCCTGGTTTCTGTCTCCTGACTGGTTATCATTCTGACTGATAACATTACCATCCTGTGTTGTTCAACTCTTATCCACAGCCCCTTTAAGGGCTAAGACAAATCAAGTAATTTAGATATAGGCATGGGTTGATTGCCTTATTGATGACTTTAAACTAACAGTGCTTGTATGATGTATGATTTATATATAATTTAAATAGTTAAGCTTAACAAGTGCATAGCATGTGAGTACACATAGTTTTCATTAATATAATAAAATTTTTTTAAAAAGTTCTTCAGAAAAAAAAAAAAAAAGTTCTACAACACCATAGTGAAACCTCAAGAATACTTTGGACCTTGAGAGATTATGATGCATCACTGGGTTCATCCTTGGTAACAAATGAATCATTCTAGTGAATGATGCTGATAATGGGACATCCTTGGTAACAAATGAATCATTCTAGTGAATGATGCTGATAATGGGACAGGCCATACATGTATGTTTACAAGGACAAGGTAGGATAGTCTGTACCTTCCTCTTAAATATTATTGTGATTCTAAAATCATTCCAAAAAATAGTATCTGAAAAATATTCTGGGAAAATAACTGTATGGCTTTTGAAAACATGAGAAATATGTTCTTATGGTGAGATAGCATTATACCAAAATTAGGGAACTATATTGCCTGGTGTTTACAAACATATGTTTTTAGATCTAAGCAGGATTCAGAATAACTGGTCTTTGAGTCAAAGTTGAAATAGGGACAATTCCTGTCATTCTCTGAAGATATTGACAACCTGCAATACAGAGAATTATATCTCATAACTCTTAAAAATATATAACACAATATTTTTAAGACTAAATAATTCATTCTAATAGTTAAATATATAAATCTGAATATTTCCCATATCATTTTCCAATGGAAACACTTCAACAATTATGTTTATGTAATTGTTCACATATTGTACTTATTCTTTGTAAGATTAATCCTTGTAAGGCATAAAATACGGAAGTGGTCTAAGTAACTTATGCTTTCGAAGAGAAAGTCAAGACTTTTGGGCACACAGATGATCTTAAACTGATTCCTTTGTAGGATCTCATCCAAGAAGAACCAATAAGGTGGCAGAACAAACACTATGAGAAAAAATATTTTTTGGAAGTCAAATAAAAGCTCATATACTCATTTGAATTTTGTAGTAACATACAAAGTTAATTATTTCTTACTTTACAGAATCTTTCAAATTTTAATATAATGTTATACACTGGAAATGTTATAAAATATCTTAGTAGGAGTAAGTGAAGAAAATAAACGTGACAAAGGTAACACTTTTAGGGTTCTGATAATTGATCAAAGGTTAATAATAATCTGTGAAACATCTAACTTTGAAAAACTCCTAAAGACTCAAGTAAGAACATCTGTTATCTTCTTGACTAGCATTGCTTCCATGCATCCTACCTGCCCACCCCTAGCTCAGGGATCGGAAATTATGTAGTTCCACAAATTGGGGAACCTGCCAAAAGCAATGGTGCTGGTACCACAAGGGAGAGCTGATTAGCAGTGTGGAAGGGGTGAAATAGCCCATTGATTTTTCAGCTCAAAGTGCTGATTTTGCTTGGTAATGAATGAGGAAAACCCCTATATTTACTAGTCAGAGATTGTGATCTTTGTGTCAAGCACTATGGTTCGTATAAATATAATGGTAAGATACTGTAAGCAAGAGTATACTGGGAGGGTTGATATGAGATCTCTATACACTTTTGGCTGATGGAAAAAATATGGGCACAAGGAGAGGAACTCAAAATGAACCCAATAGACAATAAGCCAAAGGAGCCTTGAGAACTGATATTAAAGTTGTGAGCATTCCTCTTCCATATTCACACTAACATACACACATATGGCAGAAGGTGGAAACCCAACTGATTTGTAGTGTTTGGCCACAGTCTTCTTAAATAATTGTGAGTGACATCTAAGCTACAAAATCACAAGGGCAACCCCCAGTATGTATGCTAAAAAATTAAGGTAAACAATGAGAATTTGGGAAAATGAACAAAAATATCAGTAGGCTGGGACACCTGGGTGGCTAAGTTGGTTAAATGTCTGCCTTAGGCCCAGGTCATGATTTCAGGGTCCTGGCTGGAGTTCCGTGTTGGGATCTGTGCTCAGTAGGGAGTCTGCTTCTCCTCTTCTCCACCTTGTGCACTCTCAGTAAAATAAGGAAACTAAATGTTTAAAAATATAGATCAGCTTCAGAAAAAAGCAATAGTACAGTAAAGTTTATATAAACCTACCAAAAATAATAAATCTAAGAATATGAAATAGAATGCATAACTACTAAACTATAGTTTCAAAAGTGTCTAACTAAATTTTTTTTATAAAACATGGAAACTGAAAAATGTCTTCTAACTTAAGGGGAACCATAGGTCAATATAAACTTCTACTGGTATAAATGTTACATTTATTAGAAATGTATTTTAAGATAATATTTACAAATTTATGTAAATTCTAAGCAAACTTAGTTCAGATAATTTAATGAACATATGACGGCAGCAATATAGTGAGTAGGAAATATCAATTGAGAAATAAGCTATATGAATAAGCTATAGGGAAATTCTGCATTATAAATACAAAGCTAACTGAAAATGTATTAAATAAGCTCTCTAGAATATTTGAGAAGCAATAGAAAAAATATATGAAATTGAGGAAGGGGTAACAACATTTATTCATCCCATAGAATGTGAGAGAAAAAGGAGAGAAAAATTAAGAGAGTTCTGAAATCTTCCAAAGAGGAACTAGCATACTTTAAATATAATCTGTGAAGGAAAGGAGAAGCAGGAATTAAAAACAAAAACAAAAACCAGAAAAACAATCATAAGTCACAGTTAATAAACAACTTCTTAAATATATTAAAATATTTATAGACTTTACAGGCTCAGGAAACTAAAAATAGAACACATAGAAATAGAAATACACAAGTCAAAATGATGAAATGACTGAAGAACACATGCAAAAGCAAAATAACACTCCTGATGGAACCAGGTAGGTTATGAGGTGAATGAAGTCAGTGTGAAAATCATGGGATGGGTGATAAATCTTCCACCTCCAGTAGCCTTAGACCACATGCCTATAACAGAATTCATATCTGCCCACGGGAAAGTAGTTCACATTGAAGGGCACAGACAGCAAGACGAAGGAATAGGAAGTCCCTGGTCCTAAATCCTCCAGGGAAAAAATAACTTAAAAATGTATCCAAACATAAACAGAAGTATAGTCAGTCTAATCCCTCTTGATGAAGATGTCAAGATCATTCAATAGGGAAAGGATAGTATCTTCCACAAACAGTGTTGGGAAACAGACTATCCACGTGCAAAAGAATGAAGCTGGATGTGAACATTTAAACAATATACTCAAGCTAACTCAAAATGGACCAAAGACCTAAACACAAGGTGTAAAACTATAACATTCCTTGAAGAGAATATGAGGGAAGTGTAGACAACATTATGTGTGGCAATGATTCCTTGGGAAAGCCACCGAAAGCACAGACCACAAAGGAAAAATCCATTGTAGACAAGGAGGCTACACCAAACAAAACATCTGTGCATTAAATGATGTGATCAACAGAATGAAAAGATAGAGTGGGAAAACAATTGCAAATCATATTTCAGAAAAGGAATTCTTATCTTAAATATATGAAGATTCCTATAAGTCAGCAACAACAACAAACCCAAACAACCCAATTTAAAAATGGGCAAAGGAATTGGATAGCCATTTTTCCAAAGAAAATATTTAAATGATCAAAAAGCATATGAAAAGATGCTCTATATCAGCAATTATCAGAGAAATGCAAATCAAAATCTCAATGAGATATGACTTCATAAAATTAAGAATGACACTAGTTAAACAAAAAGTGTTGGTGAGGAGATGGAAAAAAGAGGATTCTTGTACATTGTGTTGGGAATGTAAATTGGTCAGGCATTATACAAAATGGAAATAAAAATAGAATTACCTTATGAATCAGCAATCTCACAGGTAGGAAAATATCTAAAAGAACTGAAAAAAAGAGCTCAAAGAGATATCATTATTTGTGTGCTCACTGTAGAATTATTTACAACAGTCAGGTGGTAGAAGCAACTCAACTATCCATTGATGGATGAATGGATCAAGAAAGCATAGAATATACATAACAATATATTATTCATCTTTAAAAAGGAACTCTGATCTCATGCTACAACATGGATGAAAACACAGGTTATTATACTTCTTGAAATCAGCCAGTCACATACACATGGGGAAGAAAACTGTTTTTATGATGCCACTTAAGTAAAGCATCTAATGTAGTCAAATGGATAGAAACAGAAAGTAGAATGGTGATTGTTAAAGGTTGAGAGGATAGTAGATAAATGGAGTAATTCTTCAATGAGTATGGGATTTGAGTTTATAAGATGAAATATAGTGATCTGTTGGGCAACAATGTGAATGTATTTAGCACTCCATAACTGATGCTTGAAATTGGTTAAGATGTATGATATAGTTAATGAAAACCAAATTATGGAAAAAAACAAAATATCCATCAAATGATGAAGGGACGAAGATGTGATATACATGCACAATGGAATATCACTCACCCATCAAAAAGAATGAAATCTTGCCATTTGTAACAACATGGATGGAGCAAGAGTATCTTTTGCTAAGTGAAAAAAGTCAGTCAGTGAAAGACAAATATCATCATATGTTTTCACTCATATGTGGAATTTAAGAAACAAAACTGATGAACATACGGGATGGGAAAAAAAGAGAGAGAAATGAACCATGAGAGATTCTTAAGTTTAGAGAACAAACTGGGGGTTGATGGTGGGATATGGGTGGGGGGTGGAGTAAAAGGGTGATGAGTATAAAGGAAGGGACCTGTTGTGTTGAGCACTGGGTGTTATATGTAAGTGGTGAACCACTAAGTTTTACTCCTAAAACCAATGTTACACTATATGTTAAACAACTAGAGTTTAAATAAAAACCGGGGCGGGGGGGCGGGGAAGGATGTATGATACAGTTAAAATTAATGTAAGATATGAGATAGTGCATGATTCCCACTATATGACAGGCTGGAAAAAACAAAATTCTGGAGACAGTGAAAAGATCAGTGGTTGACAGGGTTTGGTGGGGAAGAAAAGATGATTAGGAAGAGCATAGATGATTTTTTCAGCAGTGAAACCTTTCCGTATAACTCCATGATGATTGACACATGTCATTACAGAATTCTCCAAGCTCACAAAATGCACAACTTCAAGAGGAAACCTTACTATAAACAATAGTCTTTAGGTGATAAAGTCATGTTAATATAGGTTTGTTAATTATAGCATGTGAGTCACTTCACTGAGGGATACTGAAAGGAGTTTGTGTGCTACTCCTACATAAATACATAAACAATAGGGGAATACAGGAAATTTCTGTGCTTTGAGTTTTTCTATGAACCTAAAACTGCTTTAAGAAATTAAAACTTCTTTTTCACAAGGCAAATGCATTATATTTTGTTATTCATTTGCCAAAACTTAAAAATAAAAGGCAAACAAACAAAAAGAAGATTTGATATTGAAAACAGCAAGAAAAAACTACTCATTACATTTAGGAAAATAATTATATGCTTCTCGCCAGAAGCAATAAAGAAAAAAAAAAAGGAAGGTCAAATTCAGAGCTGAATGTACTAAAAAAATAAGAAAGAAACCAACTCTTCTGCGACAAAAAAAAAACCCAAAACAGAACAAAATAAAATAATTCAAAAAGACTGTCAAATAAGAATTATAAATTCAGCAAAACAGCTGATAAGATTATTTAAAACCATCTTTATGGGGCACCTCAGTGACTCAAATGGTTAAACATCTGCCTTGGGCTCAGGTCATGATCTCTGGATCCTGGGATTAACCTATCCTTCTCCCCCTGACAAACACCCTGCTCAGTGGTGAGTCTGCTTCTCTCTCTCCCTCTGTCTTCCCCTCTGCTTATGTTCTCCCTCTCATCAAATGAATAAAAATCATTTTTAAAAAGCCATCATTATAACACTGGATGGTTTTGTTAGCATTTGTTAATTTTTGTGATATGCTATCACCATGAATGCTGCATTTCAAGTCACCAATGTGAACTCATGAATACAGTCTAGGAAAAGACATGCATAATTGGTGTTCAGAAAGCAGTGTTAGCCGACTTCAGTTTGACATTCTTAGAAGTACAGGTTCCCTGTTCTATAAGAAAGTAGAGTGTTCTATGAAGGCCTTCCTAAGATGAAATGGTTAAATTGAAGAAACAATAACCATTAATTTATATGAAAAATTTGTTGGCCCAAAAATTATCTTCTTGGGCTTTTCTGTAACTCATCTTGCTAATGGATGCACAGAAATAAATTGAGATAAGTACAGATGCTCAAAAAGAGAATTCAAAGCTATGCTTAATACTGAGATGCCCAGTACAGGTTCTGAGGAAGGAATCTGATGGGGCACTCTCAGGGCTTAGGGTGTGTGCTGCCTCTGTAACAGCCAAACTACCACTGAACACAATCTTTTGCTTCTGCTTTTTGTCCTAAAAGCAAAAATCCCCTTCAGATTTCTGTCATTCAGCAAAAACAGGTACTAACGTGGGTCTTTCTAAAAGTGACATGACAGAATGAAAATGTTTGAAAAGTTGAGGAATAACTATAATAGTTAAGGGGAGAAAAGGAGGTACCTTAGTGCTATTTTCATATATTTTATAAGAATTTAATCAAAATAATTTGAAGTAGAGGGCAATCAATTAACGATATATGTGTAAAGAGTGCCATTGGCAAGATGGAGGGCTAGGAGGTCCCATGCTCACTGGCCCCACAAAAAAACCAATAAGAAGAGTCACTAAACATTCAAAGTAAGAACGGGTCAGGGAAATCTCTAGACAACAAAAAATCAGTAAAAACCTTGTGGAGCTCAGAAGTTCAGGATAAAAGGAATGTAAGTATTTTGTCTGCATCACCGAACCCTCCAGTTGAGAGCCACTTGGCAGTTAGAGAAATCTCCTCAGAGTGAGTCAAGACATGGAGAAAAGGGGAGCAGGAGAACCCAGCAAGCTTCACCTATGCAGGTTTTGGAACAGAGATGCCCCAACTATCCAACAAAAATATCAAACTCTAGAATGTCAGGTGAAATCAAGACATTCTCTGATAAAAGAAAACTAAGAAATGTGTCACCACCAGACCCACTCTCAGTTGAAGCAAAATTATAACATTCAATGATTCTCAATGTATGTAGAGAAATATTTAAGACATATAAATGGGACACAATAAAGGAACATGAAGGTAACCTTCTACATCTTAATGAAAGTGCTACGGATTGTGTTAGACTGTGTAGACTGTGATATATGCATATATATTTATCTATATAAAGATATCTGATATCTATATTATTTATATGAAGAAAATTAGAACATATATGAACATATACATAACTTTATATGTATAAAGGTTTTATGAAGAAAAGATCTATTTTACTATAAATTATAATCCATCAATTAGGTCATGATGTAGGATATTATAACCTTCATTTTTATCCCACAGCATCATAAACAGTATCAAAAAATAAATTCCAGTTTGATCATAAAACCTAATTAAAAGTTAAAAAATAAAGAGAGAAATGAAAAGATGACTCCAGGAAGGTAATACAGGAAATTATATTCATGAATTTTGGTGAACCTCTGAAACGGGCCCAAAATAATCACCAACACACAAATGGGATTAATTGGACCATGGCAACATTCAAATCCTGATCATTAAAAGACTCCAGTCGGGGAATAAAATGCAAGCCACAGCCATTTCCAACTAGTAAATGGAAAAGCACTCATATCTAAAATATGACAAGGGCTTGGGATGTGTGGGTGGCTCACTTGGTTAAATGGTCTGCCTTAGGCTCAGGTCATGATGGCAGGGTCCTGTGATGGAGCTCTGCCTGGAGCTCTCAGGCTCCCTGCTCAGCCAGGAGCCTGCACTAATCACTCCTGCTGCTGCTGCTCCCCCTGTTCGTGTTCAAGCTCTCTCTGTGTTTTTCTGGCAAATAAATAAATAAAATCTTTGAAAAATATAAGACAAGGACTTCTAAGATGCGAAAAGAAGATACTATCTTGGAGAAATGAGCAAGAGAAACACTCGAGCACTTATTCTCACAAGAGAATATCCCAATGGTTCACAACCTAGAAAAATGGTACAGCTGTAGAACCATCAGAACTTATTGTAGTAATTTTTCTCAGACTGCTGAGTTTATCCTCAAGGGACTATTTGTACAATGTGTGTTTACACAAAAACTAGATAATTATAGGGATAATTTATTATATTGAAAAATATACATATCCAAGGTTGTGCAATTTCATGCTAATGTTAGAGGAAAATGTCTTGTAATCATTTATAAACACAGTTACAATGTTATATTAATACATTATTGTTTTATTATGACAAATGCATATTTACATTCCATAAATATACCATATACTATGTAGCTATGTTTAATAAATTATTATCAATATGATTTGTGGAAAAGGACGTAGAAAAGGCTTTCCATAAATAATTATTTGTAATTCCCACATACTAAAAAGGAACTAAATTTCTGAGGATAGATTTTGAAAGGTCCTATTCAAAAAACACAGTTGAAAATTCACAAAATATAGACAGATGCTATACATAGATGGATTACAAATATCATATGAGAGTGAAAGGAGACACACATAAAAATGCATGCTGCATGATTCCATTGATATACACTCCAAAAATAAACAAAGGTGTCCCACATTATTAAAATTGGCAGGGGTAATGGAGGCTTTAAACTTCTTTTTTTTGCTCAGATTTTAATTATGTGATTCCCACTACTTTGTGAACAAGTTGCACAATCATATTTTAAGTTTCTTGATGTGTTGTAAATTAAATAGTAAAGTCATTTCAGACAAAAGAGCTTTTATGAAAGCATGTTTTCTATGAAGAGCACGAATTGGAAATTATTAAGTGTACATTAAAGGTATGAAAATGTAAATAAAATATCGTAGACTCAAACTGTGGAATAGGAACAGATTTTAAAATAAACTAAAAATATGTACAAAAATATGGATGAACTCTACAAATATAATATCAACTGATAAGCTTTTATTAAATCTAAAAACATTTGAAATATTATCATTTCCTCTTTATCATCAATGTTGATCAGGGTAGAGTTCTTGAAGTACAACATGTCAAACTCTCGTTCGATGGTTTTCTTTCAATGCTAATGTAATAGCAATTGTTGAAATAAGTAAACCATCCTTTTGGACATTGGCCACAGTAATGTCCTGGAGAAAGATTATGACATATTATCCAAAAAGTTTTGAATATTAAAACATGCAAAGGTACAACCTGCATGTGTATACACAGATGTGTATAACACATCCATGCACCTTTATAAGCTTGTAAAAATAAAATGAAACACACACATATATACTCTCAAAAGAGTTGGGCTTTCATCCCCAAATTTATATGCCCATATAAAGTAAACCCACAAAAATGTCCATCTCTACATGTCCCTTGAGTCACTGAATAAAACCACTTTTTTGGAATTGTTTAATGACACATCTTTTATTGTATTATAACAGGAGTAAATTTGAGGCCATTGGAAACAGTGGGTATGGTGATTATTATTTTATTTTAATATTTATTTATTTATTTATTTATTTATTTATTTATTTATTTATGAGAGAGAGAGAGCATAAACAGGAGGGACAGAGGGAGAGGTATAGAGAATCTCAAGCAGACTCTGCTCTCAGCCTGGAGCCCACATGGGGCTCAAACTCAGGACCCTGGGATTATGACTTGAATCAAAACCAAGAGTTGGACACTTAAAAGAGCCATCCAGGAACCCCAGGTGTGATCATTATAAATGAGTATTTCCTCCTATTATAGCATAAGAAATAATATTGTTCTATACTCATGATTTCTGAAAATTTATTATGTGATCTTCTACTTAATTTACCCCAAAAGAATCTTTGCCTAGCTTAAGAGGGAGATAAAATACAAATTCTACTAGTATATGAAGTTTGAAAGTGATAGTGTACCTTTCTGGGTCGTTATTTCCAGGGAAGTGTTATTCCGCACTGGTCCTTCAGCAGCTAGAAATATTAAAGCAACGCTCATACAAACTTAATATTAAACTAAATAAATCATAATGATTTGAGTTTCTTAGTTTAAATTTGGTGTATTGTTTAAAATTAGAAAATCTGGAATAAAATTGATTTACCAGTAAAAGATTAATAAAATGATGAACACATGGGAGAAAATGATAAACATATGGGGGAAAATAATCCAAAACTCTAAGAACCAAACATCACCATTTCTTAGAGTATTTCATTTAGCCAATCTCAATTTATTTATATTTCTCAATAAGGTCTCTCCTATAACTTGCATTTGAGTTATGAAGTCTGAATATATGTGTGATACTCTCTACAGTGATTCCCTTACTTCTACTTTTGACAAATTCGAATTCAGAATAACCATTCCACACGTAGGGCATATATGCATTAAAATGAGCTAATACAATTCCATAAAGTTCTGTAATCTTTTAAGACACTGATGATCATCAAAGAGAAAAAATCCCTTGTGGTCATTCAAATACTCACAGAGAATACCAGCTATTGTAATCACAGTGGACATCAAGACAAGGCAGATGATTCCCAGGATTCCAGCAATGAGCTTCCCTGGACATGATGCTAAATAGTAGGAAGAGAATTGAAAACACTGACAAAAGATGGATGGGAATAATCATTTAGGAAATTTACGTACAAGAGAACCAATGATGCACAAGGAGTCACATATAAATGCATGGCCCCCAAACCTTGCATCTACTCTTGTAATCTTCTCTCAGAATATACCGTTGCATTTGCAGTAAATATATTACCCCATGAGACATGATAAAGACCATGAATTACAACACTTGAACAAGGCTCATCCTCAAATTTCAACTACAATATTATATTCTTGCTCCAAGCTCTGATCCTCACAAAAGAAAAATATGGGAGATCATTTCCTACTCATACCCTCCACTCCAGCACCCAAAGAACACATCCTAGAAAATTACACTGTGTGTAGTGAATGTTTTACCTTTGCAGTGGTAGTTCTTGCCATCCCCTTGAAGATCCTGAGAAGCATTTTGAAGATTTAATTCTGCATAGGTTATTTCCTGCTCAGTTACTGAAGTGGAACACTTAGTGCCCTTAGCTTTCATTTGCTGTCTTTTTGAGTCCTTAGCCTGATTGAGCTCTGCATAGGTACCTCCTTGGCTATGCACGTCTGCAGCTGCAAAGTGGCAGGTGCAGTCCTGAGCGGAACTGTACTGAAGGACTTGATGAAGAGTGTATGTAATGACAAGACTGCTAGGACAGTGACACTGGGTGGAGTGTGGGGTGAGTGATTTCATTTGCAGTTGAGCAATGCAAAATCTGGTACTAATTTCCTTAGAGCTTTAAAGAAGTGTTTCATGATAGTATAAGTGGTTTCTACAATGTTATTCTATGTTTGACACAATAGTATTGGTTGGAGTAATGTAAAGTGAAAATTAGTGAAGAAAGGAATTCAGGAATAATATTATCCTTCTTAAGACAAGGTCAGATTCCACTGAAACATGTCAACATTATTAGAATAACTGGGTTAATATTAAAATGCTGTATTAGAAAGAAAATGCTGCACCAGTATTTCTGACAATTTTTAAAAGCATTATTGGTTAAAAAATTGAGTGCCCTAAATTTAGGAATACTAGTTTTGGCATATAAGGAAATACCTGTAGTAAATGACTTTTAGTTGAGGACTTAGATTTCTTTCCTAAAAGGTAACGTTGTGCCATCATGTGACCATTTATTTTGAATAATTGTGGAATTCTGAGAAATCGTAATATTTTAAAAGAAATATTTTGGATGTTGAAAAATGTTATGACACAATAAATTTATCTCAAATCTGAACAATACTGAAAACAAAAACCAAACAATATTTTTTAAAAGTATTTAACACCAGAAATTGATAGCTGATTTGATGGTAAACATCTGAAACCATAAAATGATAAATAAAATTGTAGATCATTTAGGGTAGAACACTGTTGGTACAAACTTCCAGAAAGATCTTTGAATGTCAAAAGCATAAGGGTAGGTTTAGTTGTATAAGGAATTCTAATAAATGAAGTTAATGTCATTTCATAATTCAGTCCATGCATTCTGCAGTCAGTGAAATTTGGAATTACTCCTGACTCTCCGATTTACAAAGTATGACTTTTAAAATATTCCTTCCTGTCTTGTTTATACTAATCCTAAATCGGAATTAAAATATGCAAAATATAATGCATATACAACACTATTCCATCTGGATTTTCTAAGCTCTTAATACTGTATTAGTTATTTTAAGTACTTTTAACACAATATTCACATCACCATTACTGATTCATATGCTTTGGACATGTAACATAAGTCATTAGATAAGAATGTCTTTCAGTATTAAATATCTTTTTTTGCCAATTTTGACCAATTTTTTAAAAAGTCTTTTGATTGTTTCATACTTAAGTTTAAATTAGCATTTTCAGAAGATCCTTCATCTTGCTTTTCATGAAAAGTCAAACTTCTGGTTCATGTTTGTTTGTTGTTTTAAGATTTATTTATTTATTCATGATAGAGAGACAGAGAAAGGCAGAGGGTGAAGCAGGCTCCATGCCTGGAGCCCGACGCCGGACTCCATCCCGGGACTCCAGGATCGCGCCCTGGGCCCAAGGCAGGCACTAAACCGCTGAGCCACGCAGGGATCCCCAAACTTCTTTTATATATCAAAGCAAATGTATGTGGAATTAAGTTTTACTTTTACAATTTGGTGATTCACTTTCTTCAAGATTTTATTTATTCATGAGAGACAGAGAGAGACAGAAAGCCAGAGACATAGGCAGAGGCATCTCCCTGTGGGGAGGCTGATGTAGGACTTATTCCCAGGACTCTGGAATCTTACCCTGAGCTGAAGACAGACACTCAACCATTGAGCCACCCCGTGTACCTGATGGATTCATCTTAAGAATCTATTTTTCTTAAGTATTTGTTTAAATTCTAGTTGGTTAACATATAGTATAATATTGGTTTCAGGAGTAGAATTTAGTGATTCATCCTTTACACATAACGCTCAGTGCTCAGCAATACAAGTGTCTTTCTTAATACTCATCATGCTTTTAGCCCACCCCTGTCCACCTCCCCTCCATCAACCTCCAGTTTGTTCTCTATACTGAAGAACATCTCATGGTTTGCTTAGTTCTCTTTTTTTTTTTCTCTTCACCTATGTTCATCTGTTTTAAGAATCTATTTTAAATATGAGCTAAATATCAAATAATATATGTAATTCTATCTATATTGATGACAAACCCAAAATTAACTGTTCCTTGTCATGATGCTTATGGGATTGCACTTGAAATTCTATTGATTTGCAAACATAATTATGCATGTGTAAATGCACCTAATTACTTCTCCACATGCAAAAATTTGAATATTTTAAGAAATTCTCCAACGTATTTCCTATTCATTCCTGTCTGTTACTCTGAAGTTTTGGAATAAAAATGCAAATGTTCTCTGCCATTTGATTATTTATTAGTTGTACCTCAGTTGCATCCCATCCAGCATTTGTATCTCTACTAAATGAGGTTGTTAGGAAGAGAGACAGGGCAGTGCAGACACATACGTTCTGTTGGCCAGAGGGTAAGGCATCTTCCAGTAGGAGACCAGGTACTCTTATAAACAGACACTATCTGTAGTCTTTACAGCCTGCAGGCCCTGTGAGAGCTCAGAGTGACCCAATAGTGGAAAAAGTAGATTTCTCATCACTGTGTCACTTAAAATTTGAACAGGAAATTCTTACACTTGGGCTATTTTGAAGACACTTTATCTCATCACACACCTCCAGAATGTACACACTTTCAGTTTATTGTGTCATTTATTTTGTCCATTGGCAAGTATCTCTGAGAAGTTTTTGTGTTCCAGAAGGTATTGGGATCAGAGCCTTGGCCACTCAGGCTAAGTGACTTCCATCTGATTCACAAACACTGAGAACTTAGGCCTTCTGAAAAATATCTTACATGTTTAAGTTTTACTTTTAGACAAAGTTGCTGAATTTTCCATTACATGCTTCTTGTTCTTATGTACTTGCTATGTCATTTCTATGTACTGACAATACTCTAAAATCATCATCTCCTTAACAGGTATTTAATAATATCTTACACACATTCTGAAGTATCAACTTTTCAAATTTATTATCACTACATTTTCAACTTTATTTTCACTGTCAAAAAACATCCATTTCCAAACTCATCTTCTCATTTTTTTGCCTCATTTTTTTTTTAAGATTTTATTTATTTATTAATGAGAGACACAGAGAAAGAGGGGGGAGGAGACACAGGCAGAGGGAGAAGCAGGCTCCCTATAGGGAGCCTGACGTGAGACTGGATCATGGGTCTCCAGGATCAGGCCCTAAGCTGAAGAGGCGCGAAACCGCTGAGCCACCCAGGCTGCCCTCCCTTAGTTTTTAATAGACCTGTAATCAATTTTATTATTTGTAAAAAAGTTATTTATATTTCTGCTGAAAAGAACAAAATGCCTGTGGGAAGGACACAACATTGAATAATACAGACCAATAGCACCATGAAGGAGGTTTGAATTCTGAATAATTACTCCTACTACTTATGGAGTCATCTTCCAATGACAACAAGTTGGCTCTATTATAATAGTAATATTTGTTTTCAATGAGATAAGCCTAGGTCTAATGAAGTACTGGGAAAATTAATGTAATTTTTGAAATTTTTACTTAACTGAAAAAATTGAGTGAGGGCAGCAAAAGTACTTTTAAAACACAATTAGGTGATACATGAACATCCACAGAAATAAAGCATTAAATCTAAATTACATAGTTTGCATCAATACAATTCTCTTCCATTTTTTACATTATTGGATTTAACTTGTGAATAATTTTGGAGGATAGTTGCATGTATATTTCTATTGGTCTATAAAGTTCTGGGATTCATTGCAAAGTTAGGTAACAATTTTATTTTTATTTTTATGTATTTATTTTTAATGATGTACAGTTGACATACAATACTATAGTAGTTTTAGGTGTTGACATAGTGATTCAGTATTTATACACATTATGATATTATCATCATGATAAAGCTCATTATCATTTGTCTCCATACAGAATTAATAGTGTTATTGACTATATTCCCTATGCTGTAATGTACATCACTGTGACTTATTTGTTTTATAACTGAGAGCTTGTACCACTGATTTCCTTTCACATATTTCAGCCCTTCCTCATCCCCTCAACCCTACAGCAATCAACCACTCTTTATATATAAAGACTGCTTCTGTTTTGTTTGTTTATTTTTAGTTCTACATCACTAGTTTAATCATAGGGATTTTGCTTTTCCTGTCGGACTAATTTTATTTACATAAAACTTGTAGTTTCATCAATGGTGTCAAATATGACAAAAATTTCATTCTTTATCTCTGATTAATATTCCATCATATATATAAAATATGTGTATATATACACACATATATATATCCCATCATATATGTACATACATATATTACATATACATATATATATCCTACTTATCCATTCATGTATACATGTGTTGACAAATGGGTTGCTTCCATATCCTGACTATTGTAAGCAATGCTGCAATAAACAGAGGGTGCATACATCTCCTCAAGTTAATGCTTTCCTTTTCTTCAAATAGATACCCTGAGGTGAATTTTTGAATGTTCCACTATTTCCATTTATAATTTTTTGAAGACCCTCCATGCAATTACCCATCATGACATGACAACATCAACTTAAATTCCCACTGCAGTGCACAAGATTACCTTTAATCCACATCTGTGCCAATTTTGTTATTTTTTGCCTTCCATTCTGACAGGTGTGAGGTGAGATCTCATTGGGGTTTTGATTTGCATTTTCCTGATGATTAGTGATGTTGAATACCTTTTCATGTGTTGGCCATCTGTGTGTCTCCTTTCAAAGAATATCTATTCAGGTCCATAACCCATTTTTTAATCATTTTTTCATATTAATTTTGGTGTTGAGCTGTTGGAGTTCTTTTTATATTTTGAATACTAACTTCTTGTCAGATATATAATTTGAAAATACCATCTTCCATTCAGTAGGCTGCCTTTATATTTTATGGTGCTTTCTTTGGCTGCACAAAACTTTTTGAGTTTGATGTGTCATTTAGTTTTTTCCTTTTGTTGTCCTTCCCTAAGGAGACACATCCAAAGAATAAAGTTAAGCCCTCTCTCCAAGAACTTAATGCCAATAGATTCTTTGGAAATTTTATGATTTCTGGCCTTCCATCTGGTTCTTTAACTTACTTTAGGTGTATTTTTGTGTATGGTGTGCAAAAGTAGTCTAGTTTTATTTTTTAGCACATATTTTTCGGGGTTTTTTTTTTTACATGTAGTGAAGACTCTCTTTTCCCCATCATCTGTTCTTGCCTTCTTCATTGTCTATGAATTGACCATATAAACAGAAATTTGTTTCTGGGGTTTCTATTCCATTCATTTGATCTATGTGTCTATTGTGGTGCCATGCTGCTTTGATTGCTACAACTATGTAGTATAGTTTGAAATCTAAGACATGTTATTTCCTGTTTTATTCTTCTTTCTAAAGGCTGCTTTGGTTTTAAAGTCTAGTTTCTCTAAGTATTCTTACTCTGGCTTTCTTTTGATGTACATCTGCATGGTAATTTTTTCTCCACCCTCTCAACTTTAATCTGCAGTTTCTTATTTACAGCACATACATGGGTCTTGTCCTTTTTTAGCCATTCTGACACTCTATGTCTTTTGACTGGAGCATTTAGTCCACTAATATTCAAAGTTATTATTGATAGATATGTATTTATTACCATTTTATTACTTGTTTTGTCAGTGTTTCTGAAATTTTCTCTCATCCATTCTTATCTTGGTCACTTTTGGTCTCTGCTTTGCACTTGTGCCCTTTAATATTTCCTGTAAGCTGTTTTGGGTGTCACAAACACCTTTAATTTTTGGATGTGAAAAATTATTTATGACATCTTCCATTTTGAGTGGTAGCCTCTGTGGATAGAGTATTCTTCATTGCAGATTTTTCAAATTCACCAATTTGAATATATCATACCACTCCCTTATGCCTTGCCAAGTTTGTGTTGAAAAGTCTCCTGCTGGCCTTATAGGTCTTCTTGTTTAAGTTAAAGAATTCTTCTATTTTTTGATTTTAAGATTTTTTTATCATCATATTTTGCAAAACTATTAATAATATGTCTTTGTGTTGGCTGGTATTATTGATTTTGATAGGAATTCTCTGTGCCTTGTGGATCTGGACTGTAAAAAGACACAAAGCAGGGCATTATATAATTATAAAGACAATCCAACAAGAAGATCTAACCATTGTAAATTTATAGCACCCAACATGGCAGCATTTAAATATTAAAATCAATTTGAAACAAATATGAAGAACCTCATTGATAGTAACACAATTATAGTAGGGAACTTTTGATGTCCACTGACATCAATGGACAGATCATCTAAATGTAAAATAAACAAGGAAACAATGGCTTCAAATGACAATCTGGATCAGATGGACTGAACAGATATATCAGAACATTTCATCCTAAAAGAGCAGAATATACATTCTTTCCAAGTGCACATGAACATTCTCCAGAGTAGATCACATATCAAGTCACAAAACAGGCAACCAGAAATGCAAAAGGATTGAATTCATACCATGCACCTTTTTTAACAACAGTGCTATTAAATTTGCAGTCAGCCAGGAGCAAAAAATGGAAAAAGCAAATATGTGGAGGCCAAATAAAATGCTATTACATACTGAATGGGTCAACCATGAAATCAAAGAAGAAATGAAAAATACGTGGAAACAAATGAAAATGAGAACACCACTGTAGAAAACCTTTGAAATGCAGCAAAAGTGATTCTAAGAGGGAAAAATATACCAATACAGGACTACTTGAAGAAGCAAGAAAAATCTCAAGTAAACAATCTAATATTATCTCTAAAGATCAACGAAGGAAGCCTAAAGCCAGCAGAAAGTAGAAAATAATAAGCAATAGAACAGAAACAAATGAGATAGAAACTAAAAATGATAGAGCAGATCAATGAAACGAGAGCTGGTTCTTTGAAACAACTGATAAAATTGGTAATCTTTTAGCCAGACTTATCAAAAAGAAAAGTAAAAGGACACAAAATCACAAATGAGAGAAGAGAACAACAACCAGCCTTACAGAAATAAAATTATAAGAGAATATTATGAACAACGAACTATATGCCAACAAATTGGACAACTTGGGAGATATGGACAAATTCTGAGACACATATAAACTATCAAAACTGAAGGAGGAAGAAACAGAAAATTTGACCAAGCTGATAACCAGCAAAGAAATTGAATCAGTAATAAAAAAAAAAAAACAGCCAAAAAACAAACTCCAAGGACAAATGGCTTCATAGGTGAATTCTACCAAACATTTGAACAAGAGATAATACCTATTCTTCTCAAATCATTCCAAAAAGATCAAAAGGAAAACCTCTAAATTCATTCTATGAGGACAGCATTACCCTGATACCAAAATCAGGTAAAGACTCCATGGAAGGAAGAACTACAGGCCATATCTCTGATGGAATATGGACACAAAAATTCTCAATAAAACACGCCAAACTAAATCTAAGAATACCTTAAAAAAATCATTCATCATGATCTAGTGGGATTTATTCAAGGACTGCAAGAGTGGTTCAATATTTGCAAATCAATCAACATGATACACCACATTAATAAAAGAAAGGATAAGAACCATATGATCCTTTCAATAGATGCTGACAAAGCATCTGACAAAGTATACTATCCACTCATGATAAAAACTCTCAACAGAGTAGGTTTATAAAGAACATACCTCAATTTTATAAAGGCCATATATGAAAAACTCAAATATCAATCTCCATGGGGAAAAACTGAGAACTTTTCTTCTACGGTCAAGAGAAGACAGGAATGTGTACTCCTACCCCCATTATTTAACACAATACCAGAAGTCCTACTCTCAGCAATCAGACAACAAATAGAAATCAAAGGTATCCAAATCAGTAAGGAAGAAGTCACTGTATCTATTTGTAGATTACTTGACATGCCCTGTAGAAAATCCAGAAGACTCCATCAAAAAACTGCTATAGAGCTTCTTGGGCAGGGCAAGATGGCAGAAGAGTAGGATGCCCAAGTCACCTGTCCCCACCAACTTACCTAGATAACTTTCAAATCATCCTGAAAACTTACGAATTCGGCCTGAGATTTAAAGAGAGAAGAGCTGGAATGCTACAGTGAGAAGAATTCATGCTTCTGCCAAGGTAGGAAGATGGAAAAAAAATAAATAAAAAAGAATCCAGTAGGGGAGTGGCCGGTGAGGAGCTGGGCTAAGGCCAGGTGGAGACAGCCTCCAGGGCAGGAAAGCCCAGTAATTTGCCAATGACCTATCAGATAAAGGGCTAGTATCCAAGATCTATAAAGAACTTATTAAACTCAACAGCAAAGAAATAAATAATCCAATCATGAAATGGGCAAAAGACGTGAATAGAAATTTCACCGAGGAAGACATAGACATGGCCAACATGCACATGAGAAAATGCTCCGCATCACTGGCCATCAGGGAAATACAAATCAAAACCCCAATGAGATACCACCACACACCAGTGAGAATGGTGAAAATTAACAAGACAGGAAACAATAAATGTTGGAGAGGATGTGGAGAAAGGGGAACACTCTTACGCTGTTGGTGGGAATGTGAATTGGTGCAGCCACTCTGGAAAACTGTGTGGAAGTTCCTCAAAGAGTTAAAAATAGAACTGCCCTATGACCCAGCAATTGCACTGTTGGGGATTTATCCCAAAGATACAGATGCAGTGAAACGCTGGACACCTGCACCCCAATGTTTATAGCAGCAATGTTCACAATAGCCAAACTGTGGAAGGAGCCTTGGTGTCCATCAAAAGATGAATTTATAAAGAAGTGGTCATATATGTATACAATGGAATATTACTCAGCCATTGGAAATGACAAATACCCACCATTGCTTCGACATGGATGGAAGTGGAGGGTTTTATGCTGAGTGAAATAAGTCAATTGGAGAAGGACAAACATTATATGGTCTCATTCATTTGGGGAATATAAAAAATAGTGAAAGAGAATAAAGGGGAAAAGAGAGAAAATGAGTGAAAATATCAGTGAGGGTGACAGAATATGAGAGACTCCTAACTCTGGGAAACAAACTTGGGGTAGTGTTAGGGGAGGTGGGCTGGGGGTTGGGGAGACTGGGTGATGGGCACTGAAGGGGGCACTTGACGGGATGAGCACTGGGTGATATGCTATATGTTGACAAATTGAACTCCAATTAAAAAAAGAAACTGCTATACCTCGTCAGTAAATTCTGTAAAGTTTCAGAATACAAAATCAACATACAGAAATATGCATTTCTGTATACAAAAGTTGCATTTGTATACACAAATAATGAAGCAGCAGAAAGAGAAATTAAGGAATCAATCCCATGTGTAATTGCACCAAAAATGAGAAGACAATTAGGAATAAGCCTAACCAAAGAAGTGAAAAAACTGTACTCTGAAAAATATAAAACACTGATGAAATAAATTGAAAATGATACAAATAAATGAAAAGATTTTTTATGTTCATGGATTGGAAGAACAAATATTGTTAAAATGTCTATATTACCCAAAGCAACCTACACATTTAATGAATATCTATTAAAATACCATCAGCAATTTTCACAGAGCTAGAACAAACAATCTTAAATTGTATATGGATCCATAAACACTCAGAATAGCCAAAGCAACCTTGAAGAAGCAAAGCAAAACAAAACAAAACAAACAACAAAAAACAAAAACAAAAACGTAGACATCACAATTAATTTCAAGCTATATTACAAAGCTATAGTCATTAAAACAGTATGGCACCGGCACAAAAATAGACATATAGATCAATGGAACAAAATAGAAACCTAGATGTGACCTCACAACTATATGGTCAATTAATCTTTAACAAAGCAGGAAAGAATGTCTAATGGGAAAAAGACAGTCTCTTCAACAAATGCTGTTGAGAAAACTGGACAACAACACACAAAAGAATGAACCTGGAACACTTTCTTACACTACACACAAAAATAAATTCTAAATGGATGAAAAACCTAAATGTGAGACAGGAAATCATGCAAATCCTACGGAGCACACCAGCAGTAACTTCTATTATATTGGCCATAGCAACTTCTATCTAGACATATCTCCTGAGGCAAGGGATACAAAAACAAAAATAAGCTATTGGACTTTTATCAAGATAAAATGCTTCTGCATAGTGAGAGAAAAAAAAATAAAACTAAAAGGCAAACCTGGGAATGTGAGAAGATATTTGCAAATGACATGTCTGATAAAGGATTAGTACCAAAAATATATAAATAAGCTTTCAAACTCAACACTCCAAAAATGAAAAATCCAATTAAAACAGAAGCAGAAGCCATGAGCAGGCATTTTTTTTTCCAAAGACAACATGCAGATGGCCAACAGACACAGATGGCTCAGCATCACTGGCCATCAAGAAAATATAAATCAAAACTACAATGAGCTATCACCTCACACCTGTCAGAATGGGTAAAAATAACAATACAGGAAAAACAAGGTGCTGAGGAAGATGTGGAACAAGAGGAACCCTCTTGCACTTTTGGTGGGAATGCAAACTGGTGCAAACACTTTGGAAAACAGTGGGTGATTCCTCAGAAAGTTAAAAATTGTAACTACCTTACAATCTAGCAATTGTACTACTAGGTACTTACTCAAAGGATACAAAATGCAATCTTGGGTTGTTTGTACCACTACTTTGCTGTAGCAATTAGTTACAGCTACCATTTACATATTATATGAAATTTATTTTGAATATTCATATAATATCTCTATTGCATAAAAGTGAATTATTATAGAGTGTATAAAAGATAAGTATAAAAGACTGCCTATGTTCAAACAGATAGATGTATATGAAATATGATTTATTTAACAGTTAATGATTGAGTTTAACCTCTTTCCTTCCTATAATTGAATTGGGGTGGGGAAATATCTGAATCATTATCAAACTACTAAAGTTTATCATGAATTCTGGCAATTAATAGCTGTGTAACTCACATAAACATCTTTTTAGTTTTGTTCTTGTTTTCTTCAAAATTGAACATTATATGCTTTGCTTTAAGGTACTTTTTCATATGAGTAAAGAGTGACAGATGAGGGGACCTGGAGAATTTAATAAAACCAGATCTCTTCCAAAATATCTGAAAACCACGTGAGGAAAAAACACATAAGAAAAAGATCACAGGGCATTGGTTATTACCCAATGAAAAGCCAACTTCTACCATCATTTGAACCTAATTTTGATGTGCTGCCCTAAAAGAGATTCTGAAGGTCTACTTTGGTTCAATTTTCTGAGATATGGGGCAGATGTGAATGGCTCTTACGTAGAAACCGCGTGGTGGTTGCATGATCACCCTGAGTGCCTGTTAACAATTGAGTACTCTTCAGCTCCACATCAATCCCTCTGTGCCCTGTTCTCAGATAATGGAGCTGGGTGAGAAAAACTTCTCTCCCTTGTCAGCTCCCAGGTGGTTGATTTGTGTTGATAAAAGGCAAGGAGATACACTGCAGCAGAAAGGACTCCTCTTCCTGGTTTCATAGTATTTTCATGGTGTTTAGCCATGATGGCTTGGTTGCCAGCTGCATGCATGCAGGAAGTCCTGTGTATTCAGCCTCTAGAAAGCTTTTGTGGCCAAAACCAGTCATCCCTTCCCGCCCTCTGCTCTATGTCCTTTAACAGTTTGGCAGGGGTTCTTCCTGCTTGCCAGTCACAGCCTGAGATCTATCCTCACCAACTTCAGCCTTGACTGTGGAGCTGGTCTGCTCCAGGCCAAGGCTCTGAGCATGTCTGCCATGCAGCTGTATTTAGGCACATAGTCTTCAATGAAGTCTAAATCTCATCTTCAGAGAGTAGATATTGCATCCTAGTGATCACTCCTTTGGATACGTCCTTCAACCCTAAGAAATTCTTTATGATGTTCTTTCTTTTAGTAGCCTTACCTCTTAGTAAGATTTCAATTACAAATAGATAATAATCATTTACAACAAACTTCCCCTGGTTTCTGTCTCCTCATTCAATTATGACTGATAATCTTGCCACCCTGGGTTGTTTAACCCTTATTTGCTGCTCCTTTAAGGGCTAGAACAAGTCAATTAATTTGGAAATCTGAGTGGAATTGTTCACCTTATTGAGAACTTTACAATATCATGGCTTAATTTTATGATTTCTAATTTCTATATAATTTATTTTAGTAGATAGCAAAAGCATAAAAATATATATTATGTACCTGAGTATGATTATTTTACATTGATATAAATGAAGATGGAAAAGTTTTCTATAACATCAAGGATGGAACCTCAGGTACACTTTGAACTTTGGGTGATTGTGGTGCATCACTGTGTATTTATCCTTGGTAATAAACAGTCCATTCTAGTAAGTGATATTGATAACAGGGGAGGCCCTGCATGTATGCAGACAGAAGCAATATAGGAAATCTCTGTACCTTCCTCTTAATTTTGTTGTGAACCTAAAATTGACCTAAAACTAATATTGGAAAAATATTCTGAGAAAATATTGCATGGATTTTGAAGAAATGAGAAACATGTTCTTTATAGATGGTGAGATAGCTTTATTCCAAAATTAGGTAAATAAAATACCTGGTGCTTACAGCCTTATGTTCTTATATCTAAGCAGGATGCAAATGAAATTTTGTTTGTGTGAAAGTTAAAAGTTAAAAAATGAACAATTTTTGTTGTTCTCTGTAGAAGTTCATCAAGATAAGTCAGCTCTTTGAAAAGAAAGACATGTCATAGATGAGAGGAAATATTTATAAATCATACATCTAATAGAAAACTTTGCCAAGATATATAAAGAATTCTCAAAATATAATAACAGAAAGTAAAAATAGAAGAAAAACATTTCAATACCTACTTTACCAAAAACATATATGGATGGCAAATGAGTACAGGTTAAGATGCTCAACACAATGTTAGGAACATTCAAGTAAAAACCACAACTAATCAGCTTTCCACTTCTGGAAAGATAGAGAGGATATACTTTTCCTTATTCCTCCCACCAAATACAGCTAAAACTCTTGGACTTTATATACAAGACTACATAAGAAGATTCAGACAAGTAATGAGAAAGCTGACAGAACCAGGCACTCCAGACATAAGAAATGACATGGCAGTAAGTGCCCTAGATTTTCTTCTTACCTCACATATCTCATATTGGTGCCAGAGAGGCTGACAACACAGACACCCATGGGTACAGACAAAAGTCCCAAAAAGGTTTTTTCCTTCCAGGCAAAATAATGGGGAAAAGGCATGCTAGAAAGACAGAAAATTTTTAGACACTGAGTGCATTATTTCCATAAAAAAACATTGGCTATCCAACAAAAATATCACTCAGGAATGCTGAGGACATCAAGACATTCTCTGATAAAGGAAAAATAAGAAACGTCACCAGATCCACTCTAAAGAACTGCTAATGGAAATTATCTATACGAGAATCAAAAGCAAAAAGAAGGAACTTTAGATCATCAGGAAAATAACAAAAAAAAAAAAAAGGAGAAGAAAGCTATGATCAGGTCTAATGGACTCTCCTTCACCTCTTGTGTTTTCTAAATCATTTGATATTTGAAGCAAAATTGTCAGTTGAAGAAAAATTAGAACATTGGTGTGATGCTCAATGTAGATAGTGATATATTTAAGACATTATAGTCTAAATGAGAAAAGTAAAGGGATATAAAGGAAGGTAAAGCTCCATATTTATTCAAAGTGCAATCGGTTGTAATAGACTGTGTAGACTGACATATGTATATATAATTATCTATATAAAGATATCAAATATCTCTATTATTTATATAAAGCAGATCAGAGCACATAAGGACATATATATAACTGTATTTGTATGAAGCAATGATCTACTTGGTTATGTTATGCTCCATCAATTAGGTCTTGGTATAGAAGTGTGATCTTTACTTTTATCTCACAACATCACAAACACAGCATCATGAATAATAAATTCTAATGAGATCATGAACCCTAATTAAAAGTTAAAAATGTAGGAAAAAAGGTAAATCCAGGAAGATAATATAGGAAATTATATTCAGGGGATCCCTGGGTGGCTCAGCGGTTTAGCGCCTGCCTTTGGCCCAGGGCGCGATCCTGGAGTCCCGGGATCAAGTCCCACGTCGGGCTCCCGGCATGGAGCCTGCTTCTCCCTCTGCCTGTGTCTCTGCCTCTCTCTCTCTCTCTCTCTACATCTATCATGAATGAATAAATAAATAAATCTTTAAAAAAAAGGAAATTATATTCATGAACTTTGATGAACTTCTGGAATAGATCCAAAATCACTAACAACCAAAAGGATAAATTGGACCACAGTAGCATTAAATTCTGATCATTAAAAGACTCCAATAGAGGTAAAAGTGCAAATCACAGCTATTTCCATCTCATAAACTCAAAAAAGTGCTCATATCTAAAATATGACAAGAACTTCTTAGAAGTGAAAGAAAACATATTTCAAGAGAAATGAACAAGGGACACACTCGAGAACTTATTCTCACAAAAGAGAATATTTTAATGATTCACAACCTAGAAAAATGGTACTGTTATATAACCACCAGAACTGATTGTATTAATTTTTCTCAGATTATTTAGCACCAAGGGACTATTTGTACAATGTATATTTACACAATAAACTAGAGAAATGTAGGGGATATTTAAAATATGGCCATGCAATTTCATACTAATGCTTAGAGGAAATTGTTATAATTATAATGTTATAAATATATGTAAATAAAATTAAAATATTTATGCATTATTGTTTTATGATGAAAAATAAATATATGCATTCCATAAATATAATATATCATATACCATGTAGTTGTGATAATAAATTATTATCAATATGATATGGGGAAAGGATATACAAAAGGCTTTTCATAAAATAATTATTCATAATACCCACATACTGGTAAGGAACTAAATTCCTGAAAATAGATTGAAAAATGTCATATTCTTATAAGACAGCAGTGAAAATTCACAAACTATAGACAAATACAATAATATAGATAGATTACAAATATCATGAGAGTGAAGGAGACACATATAAAAATACACATTGCATGATTCCATTGATATATAAAGTCCAAAAATAAGCAAAGATGTTTCACATTATTAAAATAAGCAGGGCTGATAGAGGCTCTAAACTTCTCTTTCATGCTCTGATTTGTAATTACCAGGTTCTCACTACTTTGTGATCAAGTTGCACAATCACGATTAGTTTTTTTGCTGTGTGGTAAAATTATATAGTAAAGCTATTTCATTCAAAAGCATCTATTGAAGCCTGGTTTTCTTTTTTTTTTCTTTTTTTTCATAATAAATTTATTTTATATTGGTGTTCAATTTGCCAACATATAGAATAACACCCAGTGCTCATCCCGTGAAGTGCCCCCCCTCACTGCCCGTCACCCATTCACCCCCATCCCCCGCCCTCCTCCCCTTCCATTACCCATAGTTCGTTTCCCAGAGTTAGGAGTCTTCATGTTCTGTCTCCCTTTCTGATATTTCCCACACATTTCTTCTCCCTTCCCCTATATTCCCTTTCACTATTATTTATATTCCCCAAATGAATGAGAACATACAGTGTTTGTCCCTCTCCGATTGACTTACTTCGCTCAGGATAATACCCTCCAGTTCCATCCATGTTGAAGGAAATGGTGGGTATTTGTCGTTTCTAATTGCTGAGTAATATTCCATTGTATACATAAACCACATCTTCTTTATCCATTCAACTTTCGATGGACACCGAGGCTCCTTCCACAGTTTGGCTATAGTGGACATTGCTGCTAGAAACATTGGTGTGCAGGTGTCCCGGTGTTTCACTGCATCTGAATGTTTGGGGTAAATCCCCAACAGTGCAATTGTTGGGTCCTACGGCAGGTTTATTTTTAACTCTTTGAGGAACCTCCACACAGTTTTCCAGAGTGGCTGCACCAGTTCACATTCCCACCAACAGTGTAAGAGGGTTCCCTTTTCTCCACATCCTCTCCAACATTTGTGGTTTCCTGCCTTGTTAATGGTCCACATTCTCACTGGTGTGAGGTGGTATCTCATTGTGGCTTTGATTTGTATTTCCCTGATGGCAAGTGATGCAGAGCATTTTCTCATGTGCATGTTGGCCATGTCTATGTCTTCCTCTGTGAGATTTCTGTTCACGTCTTTTGCCCATTTCATGATTGGATTGTTTGTTTCTTTGCTGTTGAGTTTAATAAGTTCTTTATAGATCTTGGAAACTAGCCCTTTATCTGATATGTCATTTGCAAATATCTTCTCCCATTCTGTAGGTTGTCTTTGAGTTTTGTTGACTGTAACCTTTGCTGTGCAAAAGCTTCTTATCTTGATGAAGTCCCAATAGTTCATTTTTGCTTTTGTTTCTTTTGCCTTCATGGATGTATCTTGCAAGAAGTTACTGTGGCCGAGCTCAAAAAGGGTGTTGCCTGTGTTCTCCTCTAGGATTTTGATGGAATCTTGTCTCACAGGCAGATCTTTCATCCATTTTGAGTTTACCTTTGTGTATGGTGCAAGAGAGTGGTCTAGTTTCATTCTTCTGCATGTGGATGTCCACTTTTCCCAGCACCATTTATTGAAGAGACTGTCTTTCTTCCAATGGATAGTCTTTCCTCCTTTATCGAATATTAGTTGACCATAAAGTTGAGGGTCCACTTCTGGGTTCTCTATTCTGTTCCATTGTCTGTTTTTGTGCCAGTACCACACTGTCTTGATGACCACAGCTTTGTAGTGCAACCTGAAATCTGGCATTGTGATGCCCCCAGCTATGGTTTTCTTTTTTAAAATTCCCCCTGGCTATTCGGGGTCTTTTCTGATTCCACACAAATCTTAAAATAATTTGTTCTAACTCTCTGAAGAAAATCCATGGTCTTTTGATAGGGATTGCATTAAACGTGTATATTGCCCGGGGACACATTGACATTTTCACAATATTAATTCTGCCAATCTATGAGCACGGAATATTTTTCCATCTCTTTGTGTCTTCCTCAATTTCTTTCAGAAGTGTTCTATAGTTTTTAGGGTATAGATCCTTTACCTCTTTGGTTAGGTTTATTCCTAGGTATCTTATGCTTTTGGGTGCAATTGTAAATGGGATTGACCCCCCCTTCATGTTCTTTCTTCAGTCTCATTGTTAGTGTATAGAAATGCCACTGATTGGGATCCCTGGGAGGTGCAGTGGTTTAGCGCCTGCCTTTGGCCCAGGGCGCGATCCTGGAGACCCGGGATCGAATCCCACGTCGGGCACCCGGTGCATGGAGCCTGCTTCTCCCTCTGCCTGTGTCTCTGCCTCTCTCTCTCTCTCTCTCTCTCTCTCTCTCTCTCTCTCTCTGTGTGTGACTATCATAAATAAAAAATAAATAAATAAAAAGACTAAAAAAAAAAAAGAAATGCCACTGATTTCTGGGCATTGATTTTGTATCCTGCCACGCTACCAAATTGCTGTATGAGTTCCAGCAATCTTGGGGTGGAGGCTTTTGGGTTTTATATGTAGAGTATCATGTCATCGGCAAAGAGGGAGAGTTTGACTTCTTCTTTGCCAATTTGAATGCCTTTAAAGTCTTTTTGTTGTCTGATTGCTGAGGCGAGGACTTCCAGTACTATGTTGAATAGCAGTGGTGAGAGTGGACATCCCTGTCTTGTTCCTAATCTTAGGGGAAAGGCTCCCAGTGCTTCCCCATTGAGAATGATATTTGCTGTGGGCTTTTCGTAGATGGTTTTTAAGATGTCGAGGAAAGTTCCCTCTATCCCAACACTCTGAAGGGTTTTGATCAGGAATGGATGCTGTATTTTGTCAAATGCTTTCTCTGCGTCTAATGAGAGGAACATATGGTTCTTGGTTTTTCTCTTGCTGATATGATGAATCACATTGATTGTTTAACAAGTGTTGAACCAGCCTTGTGTCCCGGGGATAAATCTTCTTGGTCATAGTGAATAATCTTCTTAATGTGCTGTTGGATCCGATTGGCTAGTATCTTGTTGAGAATTTTTGCATCCATGTTCATCAGGGATATTGGTCTGTAATTCTCCTTTTTTGTGGGGTCTTTGTCTGGTTTTGGAATTAAGGTGATGCCAGCCTCATAGAATGAATTTGGAAGTACTCCATCTCTTTCTATCTTTCCAAACAGCTTTACTAAAATAGGTATGGTTTCTTCTTTAAACGTTTGATAGATTCCCCTGGGAAGCCATCTGGCCCTGGATTCTTGTGTCTTGGGAGGTTTTTGATGACTGCTTCAATTTCCTCCCTGGCTATTGGCCTGTTCAGGTTTTCTATTTCTTTCTGGTCCAGTTTTGGTAGTTTATGGCTTTCCAGGAATGCGTCCATTTTTTCTAGATTGCCTAATTTATTGGCATATAGCTGTTCATAATATGTTTTTAAAATCGTTTGTATTTCCTTGGTGTTGGTAGTGATCTCTCCTTTCTCATTCATGATTTTATTAATTTGAGTCTTCTCTCTCTTCTTTTAAATAAGGCTGGCTAATTGTTTATCTATCTTATTAATTCTTTCAAAGAACCAACTCCTGGTTTTGTTGATCTGTTCCACAGTTCTTCTGGTCTCGATTTCGTTGAGTTCGGCTCGAATATTAATTAACTCTCTTCTTCGGCTGGGTGTAGGATCTATCTGATGTTTTTTCTCTAGCTCCTTCATGTGTAAGTTTAGCTTTTGTATTTGAGTTCTTTCCAGGTTTTGAATGGATGCTTGTATTGCAGTGTATTTCCCCTTAAGACTGCTTTTACTGCATCCCAAAGATTTTGAACGGTTGTATCTTCATTCTCATTAATTTCCATGAATCTTTTTAGTTCTTCCTTCATTTCCTGGTTGACCCTTTCATCTTTTAGCAGGATGGTCCTAACCTCCACGTGTTTGAGGTCCTTCCAAACTTCTTGTTATGATTTAGTTCTAATTTCAAGGCATTATGGTCTGAGAATATGCAGGGGATGATCCCAATCTTTTGGTATCGGTTCAGACCCGATTTGTGACCCAGTATGTGGTCTCTTCTGGAGAAAGTTCCATGTGCACTTGAGAAGAATGTGAATTCAGCTAAGTTTGGATGTAAAGTTCTGTAGATATCTGTGAAATCCATCTGGTCCAGTGTATCATTTAAGGCTCTCGTTTCATTGGAGATGTTGTGCTTAGAAGACCTATCGAGTGTAGAAAGAGCTAGTTTGAAGTCACCAAGTATAAGTGTATTATCATCTAAGTATTTCTTCACTTTGGTTATTAATTGGTTTAGTTATTTGGCAGCTCCCACATTCGGGGCATATATATTGAGGATTGTTAAGTCCTCTTGTTGGATAGATCCTTTAAGTATGATATAGTGTCCCTCTTCATCTCTCACTATAGTCTTTGGGGTAAATTTTAGTTTATCTGATATAAGGATGGCTACCCCTGCTTTCTTTTGAGGACCATTTGAATGGTAAATGATTCTCCAACCTTTTATTTTCAGGCTGTAGGTGTTCTTCTGTCTAAAATGAGTCTCTTGTAGACAGCAAATAGATGGGTCCTGCGTTTTTATCCAGTCTGAAACCCTGCGCCTTTTGATGGGGTCATTAAGCCCATTCACCTTCAGAGTTACTATTGAAAGATATGAGTTTAGTGTCATCATGATATGTATTCAGTCCTTGTTTTTGTGGATTGTTCCACTGAACTTCTTCTTAAAGGGGAATTTTAAGAGTCCCCCTTAAAATTTCTTGCAGAGCTGGTTTGGAGATCACATATTCTTTCAGTTCCTGCCTGTCTTGGAAGCTCTTTATCTCTCCTTCCATTTTGAATGAGAGCCTTGCTGGATAAAGTATTCTTGGTTGCATGTTCTTCTCATTTAGGACCCTGAATATATCCTGCCAGCCGCTCCTGGCCTGCCAAGTCTCTGTGGAGAGGTCTGCTGTTACCCTCATACTCCTCCCCATAAAAGTCAGGGATTTCTTGTCTCTTGCTGCTTTAACGATCATCTCTTTTTCTTTGGAATTTGCAAGCTTAACTATTAGATGTTGAGGTGTTGAATGGTTTTTATTGATTTTAGGGGGAAAATCTCTCTATTTCCTGGATCTGAATGCCTGTTTCCCTTCCCAGATTAGGAAAGTTTTCAGCTAGGATTTGTTCAAATACATATTCTGGCCCTCTGGCCCTTTCGGCCCCTCAGGAACCCCAATTAAATGTAGGTTTTTCTTCTTCAGGCTGTCGTTTATTTCCCTTAATCTATCCTCATGGTCTTTTAATTGTTTGTCTCTTTTTTTCCTCAGTTTCCCTCTTTGCCATCAACTTGCCTTCTATGTCACTCACTCGTTCTTCCACCTCCTTAACCCTCGTTGTTAGGACTTCTAGTTTGGATTGCATCTCATTCAATTGATTTTTAATTTCTGCCTGATTAGATCTAAATTCTGCAGTCATTAAGTCTCTTGAGTCCTTTATGCTTTTTTCTAGAGCCACCAGTAGCTGTATCATAGTGCTTCTGAATTGGCTTTCTGACATTGAATGGTAATCCAGATTTTGTAACTCTGTGGGAGAGAGGACTGTTTCTGATTCTTTCTTTTGAAGTGAGGTTTTCCTTCTAGTCCTTTTGCTCACTGCAGAGTGGCCAAAAACAAGTTGTATTGGGAAAAGGAGAAAAGAGAGGAGAGAAGGAAAGAAAAGAGAAAAAGAAAAAAGAAAAAAGGAAGAAAAAAAGGAAAAAAGAGAAAGAAAAAGAAAGAAAGGTGAAAAAAAAGGTGGGGGAAGCAATCAGAAATCACAAGAAAAAAGAAAAGAAAGAAGAAGAAGAAAAAAAAAAAAAAACACGGGGCAGTATCTTGTGATTCTGTATACTTTAAGTCCCTTGACTTCCCCTGGAACTGGTCCGTCTCGCTGGTCTTCTGGGGGAGGGGCCTGCTGTGCTGATTTTCAGGTGTTAGCACTTGGGGGAGCTGCTCTGCCCCCTGCCTGGTGCAGGACTCCATGGGGGTTGTTTACCCCGTGAGGCCCCAGGACTAACAGCACCAGTGACGGAGCCAGCTCTGGAGCCCTGGAGTCAGCTCCCGCAGTAGCTCTGGGGCTCTCCGTCTGCAGGGCCTGGAGGCTCCGGGGCGGGGCCGCTGATCTGCTCAGCTCGGGGCAGGAGCGTCCTCGCTGTCCTGGGCCCTCCCGGCCTCTGCCTGTCCCGGGGGAGGCTGGATCCTGGGCTGTGTCCCGGCGCGCTGTGCCCCAGGGCCTGCGCTGTTGGATTCGCGCTCCCGCCCCGCAGCCCCCTCCGTGGAGCCGCCGCCCGAGCCCCTCCGAGCTGCTCCGGGTCCCGCCGTGCGCTGCAGCCCTTAGGGAGCTCTGCCCACTCTCCTGGGCGCAGGTGCCTGTTAGTGTCCCCGGGATCCCGAGGGTATCCCCGCCCTCCTGGGTCCTGCTCTAACTCCCTGCGAGCCCCTTTCCGCGGGGAAGGTCGGTGCAGCTCCTGCTCCTCCGGGACGGGGCTCTCCTGTCCTGGGGACACTCGCCCCGGCCTCAGCCCGGCTCCTCGCGGGGCCCCTCCCCCTTGGAGGCCTTTTGTGTCTTTATTTCTTTTTCCCCGTCTTCCTACCTTGATAGAAGCGCGAACTCTTCTCTCTGTAGCATTCCAGCTGGTCTTTCTTTAAATGTCAGGCCGAATTCGTAGATTTTCAGGATGATTTGAAGGTTATCTAGGTAATTTGGTGGGGACAGGTGATTTGGGGACCCTACCCCCACCATCTTGCCCCTCCCTCCCTGGTTTTCTTTTTGAACCATGGTTTTCTATGAAAATCAAGAACTAGAAATTATCAAATGTGTATTGAAGGTATAAAATATATAAAAAATCGTTGAGTCTAAATTTTTGAATATTAACAGACTTTATTTTTTTTAATATTTTTTTTCTTTATTTATTTATGATAGTTACACAGAGAGAGAGAGAGGCAGAGACACAGGCAGAGGGAGAAGCAGGCTCCATGCACCAGGAGCCCGACGTGGGATTCGATCCCGGGTCTCCAGGATCATGCCCTGGGCCAAAGGCAGGCGCCAAACCACTGCACCACCCAGGGATCCCTATTAACAGACTTTAAATTTTTTTTATTTTTTTTTTTATTTATTTATGATAGTCACACAGAGAGAAAGAGAGAGGCAGAGACACAGGCAGAGGGAGAAGAAGGCTCCATGCACCGGGAACCAGACGTGGGATTCAATCCTAGATCTCCAGGATCGCGCCCTGGGCCAAAGGCAGGCCAGACTTTAAAATAAACTAGAAATATGTAGAAAACTATAGAAAAACTCTACAAATGTAACATTAACTGATATGCTTTTATTAAATCTAGAAACATTATAAATCTTACTGTTTCCTCTTTATCATCTATGTAGAGTAGGTTAGAGTTCTTTGAAGCACAGGACAACAAACTCTGTTTCCATGGTTTTCTTTCTATGCTCATGTAATAGCAATTATTGGACTACGTCATCCTCTCCTTTGGACAACAGTCACCATGATAAATTAAAGAAAGATTATGAAATATTACCCAAAAAAGCTTTGAACATTAAAACATGCAAATTTACAACTTGCTTATTTATACACAGGTGTATACAACATCCGTACACCTTCACAAGTGAGCAAAAATAAAACAAAACACACACACATTCCTGGAAGAGCAGGCTTTCATACCCCAATTTATTTGCCCATATAAAGTAAATACACAAGAATGTCCACCTCTACAGGTCCTTTGAGTCACTGACAAAACCACGTTTTGGGAATTGTATAATGATTTATCTCTTATTATGTTGTAGCAGGAGGGAATTTGTGGCAATTGGTAACAATGGATATGATGATTTTTAAATGAGGATTTCTTCATATTGCATTAAAAGGAATACTCTCATAATCATTACTTATTAACATCTATTATCTGATTTCTATAATTCATATCCCTCTACTATACTTTTGTACATAGTAGGTAGAAACAAAATATAAACTGTACTAATATCAGAACTATGAAAATCATTATGTATCTCTTTGGATTCTTGTAATTGGGCAACAATTGCTCTCCTGTGGTGTTCTAGTACCTAACAAAATGAATTAATCCTTGTAATAATTTTTTTCTCTTTGAAACTTGGTGTATTTTTTTAAGATTAGAATACTCTGGGATCAAATTGATTTTCCAGTATCAATTAATAATATCATGAGGATTTGAGGGGAAATCAGTTCAAAAGCTTAAAGGACCAAACTTCACCACTCTTAACCATATTTCATTTAGCCAATCTCAAGAAGTAGTGTGTATTTCTCAATAAAATATATGTTTATTTTCTACAATTAGTATGTTATTTTTACTTTGAGAAACACAGAATAGGCATTCTACATTCTAAATGCATGCATTACAAGAAAAGCTCCAGTTCATAATATTGAAATATTTAGAAGCATTGGTGATCATTAAAAAGAATAGATTTCTCATAGTCATTCAAAGACTTGCTCACAGGGAATAGAGCCTATCATTCTTGCTACAAAGTACATCTAGACAAGGCAGATAGTTACCCAAACCCAGCAATGAGTATATGATGGAGGTGGTTAAGTCAGATTATATTTCTGATGCCCAGCTAAATATATTGTAACAACAGAGATTTGGAGGGGTGAAAGGAAGAAGACAGTTTTAGAGCTTGTGTTTTCTTGGAAAGCAGCCTTCACTGAAAATTTGGAAATTCAAAATATGTAGAGATCCCACAGCAAGAACTTAATGTGGTTAGGCTTTATTTTAAGGACCTTTAGGCATTATAGTATTACCCCTCAGATCAGCCCAATGAGCGGCTACATATATGGTTATCATGTCACAGGTGATGGAACTGAAGCGTGATGTTTTTAAGTAAAAATGTAGAGATTTCGTGAATATTTATGAAACAAGAGGTTTTTTCAAATAATCTTCAAGTAACTCTACAAATAAGATACTATTTGCATTATATTTTGTAGGAGAGGAAACTGAGCCAGAGAAATTATGTAGCTGAGTCACCAGCCTAATACTGTGCATTCAGAAGTGAGCTGGTTTCACTATAGATGTCCTTAAACTTTATACCAGACTGTATACTCACTGTTGTAAGTTGATCAAGGACCATGTGAACATCTGCATGATGATGTTTACCACTATACAAAGCTAGTTTATAAGAATTTTTGTCATAGAGGAAACAAAACTCTAGATAGGAGGTTAAGAAAGTGTGATTTTTTTTATTTCTTAATGTTTATTTTTTACAAAGATATCTCATGAAATATAATAAGAAAAATATTCCTATGGTCATTGTGGTAGATTAGGTTATTTTTCAGTGAACCCATATTTCCTCCAACTGACCACTTGAAAACAGTATACTTAGCAAACAATTATTGATAGGTTTGGCCATGTGACTTATTTTCACAATATATGGTGGGAAAGTGGCACCTTTTGAGTTCAGAGTGCAAAATTAAGAACCACATATCTGCTGGCCCCTTGGAGAGCTGCAGATCTCTTTTAAAATAGGTCATATACCAGATAGCACACTGTCCTAATAATAAAATATATAGAAGAGATCTGAGCTGTGTCTGTGGTTTACAGACAAATTCATACAAACCCAAACCTCCATCAACTGAAACACAGCCAAACCGCAAAAGGGTGAATAAGAAATAAACGCTTATTGTTAAATGCCATTGTAATCTTGGGGTGTTGGTAACACAACTTTAGCAATTAGGTACAACTACTGTTTATGTATAATATTAATTTTGAATACTCATCTACTCTGTGTTAACAGGGGAAGTAAATATAAAAAATATAAAGAATATGTTTGGGCAGTCTGGGTGGCTCAGTGGTTTAGCGTCGCCTTCAGCCGAGGGTGTGATCCTGGAGACCCGGGATCGAGTCCCACATCAGGTTCCCTGAATGGTGCCTGCTTCTCACTCTGTCTGTGTCTCTTCTTCTCTCTCTCTCTCTCTCTATCTCTGTATATCATGAATAAATAAATAAAATATTAAAAACAAATATGTATATTCTCAGAGATAAATGCATATGAAATATAAATTTATTATGCAAATAATAATTGAGTTTAATATCTCTCTCTCTCTCTCTGAAGGTCATTGAATTAGGGTAGAAAAATCTCTTAATCATTATCAAATTACTAATGTTTGTTCTTAATTCTGGTAATAACTAGTTGTTTGACTCACAAAAATATCTGTACATTTTAAATTCTTATTTTCTTCACTATTTAACCTTTTATTTTTCACATCCAAGCTTGGTAATAATAGTGACAGAAGTGAGGACATAGAAAAATTGTTTTAAGATTTTATCTATTCATGAGAGACACAGAGAGAGAGGCAGAGACATAGGCAGAGGGAGAAACAGGCTCCTAGAGTAGAGCTTGATGTGGAACTTGACCCCAGGACTCTGGGACCACACCTGAGCCAAAGGCAGAGCCTCAACCACTGAGCCACGCAAGTGCATCCAAGGACATAGAGAATTTAATAAACAATATCTCTCCCAAAATATCTGAAACCCAGGAAAGCAACAAACAAGAAAAAAGACCAAAAAGTACTGGTTATTATCCAAGGAGAAAACAATCTCTACCAATAATGAGCCTAACCTTTCGAGTACTGCACTAAAACAGATTCTAAAAACACTCTGGTTCCATCCTCTGAGGAAGTGGGGCAGATGTGAAAGGCTCTTATATAGCCACCCGGTGCTGGCTGCATGATCACCCTGATTGCCTGTTAACAACTGAGTACTCCCAGCCCCTCATCCATCCCTTACTGTTGTCAGATAATGGAGCTAGGTGCTATCAACTTCTCTCCCTTGTTAGCTCACATGAGGTTGTGTCGTATTGGTGAAGGCCATTAACAAGACACTGCTGCAGAAAGGTCTTTTCTTCCTGGTTTCATGGTGTTTTCATGGTGTTTGGCTACTGTGGCTTGGTTGCCAGCTGCATGCAGGCAGGAAGTCGTGTGTTTTCAACCTCCAGTAAGATTTTGTGGCCAATATCAGTCAAAGTTTCCCATCCTCCAGCCTCTACACACTTACACTCTGGCAGGGGTTCTCCCTGCTTGCCCGTCACAGCCTGAGATCCATCCTCACCACCTTCAGCCTGTGGTCTGTGCAGCTGCTCCGTCCCAGGCCAATCCCGTGAGCATGTCTGCCATGAAGCTGTGTAGCCACATTGTCTTCAGTGACTTCTGAATCCCATCTTCAGAGAGTAGATCTGGCTTTCTCAGAAATCCTTCCTTTAATCCTAAGGTATCCTTATCACTTTCTGTCATCTCCTTTCTGAAGGCTTTCCCTTACAAATGGTTAATAACGCTTTATATCGAACTTCTCCTGGTTTCTGTCTCCTTCCTCAAAACTGACTGATAACCTTGCCACCCTGAGTTGCTCAACCTTCATTTGTAGCTCCTTTAGGGGCTAGGACAAGTCGATTAATTTGGAAATATGAGTGGAAGTGTTCACCTTATTGAGGACTTTATAGTCCTATATAAAGCATAATAACAGTGCTTTATATTATGATTTGTAATTTATATATAATTTATTTTAGTAAATACAAAAGCTTAAAATATATAATAACATGTTCCTGAGTATATATATTTTTACATTAAATAAAGGTTGAAAAATAGTTCCACTCATCAAGAGAGAAATCTCAGGTATACTTTGGACTTACGGTGAGTATAATGCATCACTATGGATTCATACTTGGCAACAAATGAACCATTCTAGTGAGTGATATTGATAACAGGGGAAGCTATCAGGGGTGCAGACAGGGGCAATATAGGAAATCTCAGTACCTTCCTCTTAATTCTGTTGTGAACCTAAAATTGCTCTCAAAAATGTCTTTAAAAAATAACTGAGTAAATAATCATACGGCTTGAAGAAAAGAGAAATGTGTTCTTTATAGATAATGAGATAGCATTATACCAAATTTAGGTAAGCTTAAGTATCTGGTGCTTACAAACATATGTTTTTCTTTCTAAGCAGGATGCAAAAGAAATTTTGTTTTTGTATATTTCAAGATATAGAAATGTACAATTGTCTCTCCCTGAAGTTACTGACAACCTGAAATATAGAAAATAATATCTAATTAATCTTAGCAATATATAATTTAATATTTTCATGAGAAACAATTCATTTACTAGCAGTTATATATCTAAATCTGAATATTTTCTATCTTTTTTTATGGAAACACTTCAATCACTGTGTTTATATAGTTATTCACATAATGCTTTTTTCTTTCCATGACTAATTCTTTAATGGTATAAAATATAGGAATTCTTGAGAAACTTACTGTTTGGAAAAGAAAGTTAAGCCTTTAGGCAACACCCACAAATTATTGCTTCTCTGGGAGACTCTAATCCATGAAGAAGAAATGAAGATGTCCAACATATACTATGAGGAAATAGATTTTATTAGATGTCAAATAAACCTCTTAAGCTCCTTTAAATTTTGTAACAACAAATAAAGTTACTTCCCTCTTACATTATTATTATTAATATTATTATTATTATTATTATTATTATTATTATTATTATTATTTTAGGAGGGGGAGTGGAAAATCTCAAACATGCTCCACATTCAGGGCAAAGCCCCACAAGAGGGTAGGGGGTTCCATCTCAGACCCTGAGATCATGACCTGAACCAAAATCAAGGGTCCTATGCTTATCTGAGTGAGCCACCCGGATGCCCCTATAGAATCTTCCAAATTATAATATAATGTTACACACTGGCACATTACGAAAATATCTTAGTAAGACTAAGTGCAGAGGACGATCTGCCAAAGATAACAATTTCAGAGTTCTGATCATTGATCAAAGGTTAGTAATAATTTATGAAATATTTATTATTGAAAAAACTCCTAGAGATTCAAGTAAAAAGTACATTTGTAATCTTTTTGCCTAGGACTGCTCCCATGCCTCCCCACCTGTCTGTCCTAGATCAGTGACCCAGAGGAATTGTAGTATTTACAATTTTGGAAAGGCTACAAAAATCACTGGGGCTGTTGCCACAGGAGCAGAAGTATTAACAATGGGGAAAGGGTTAAATGGCCCAATGCTTTTGCAGCTCAAAGTGGAGAATTTACTTGATAAAGATTGAGGAAGACTCAAACTTTCTGAAGTGGATTTATCTCCCATAAATATAACAGAAAGATATTGAAAGTGAAAGCACAACAGAAGTGATGACATTAGCTCTCTACACCCTCCTGGCTGATGGAAAAAAAAAAAATTGCCTACATGTAGAGAAGACCCAGATAAACCCAATTAAAAGTGAAAGCTGAAGGAGACTTGAAAACTGATAGGAAATTTATGGGTACTCCCAGTCTCTCTCTCTCTGACACCCACACACACCCACACACACTCATGCAAACACACACACATGCACACACATCACATGGCAAAGGGTGGAAGCCCTACTGACTTGCAATATTTGAATACATCCTTTTAAAAATATTAGTGGTTAACTAATAGTGTTATGCTATATGTTGGCAAAAAAATTGAACTCCAATAAAAAATAAAATGGTAAAAGTTCTAGAAATCTGTTGGACAACGATGTGAATATAGTTAGCATTCAAACTATCTAATTAAAGTAGGTTAAGATACATGACATAAAATGTTAAAATGTACATTAAAATGTAATGGATAAAATGTGAGAGGTGTGATTCCAACTATACAACATCCCAGGAAAAGATAAAACTATAGAAACAGTAAAAATATCAATGGTTGCCAGGGTGTAGCAGAAAGGGAAGAATTAATAAGTGAAGCATGGAAAAATTTTGAGCCAGTGAAACTATTCTTTTTTTTTTTCAGTGAAACTATTCTATATAAAATGTCTTTACACATTTCTCCAAACTCATAAAATGTACAAAATCAAGAGTACATCTTAATTTAAACTAAGGTCTTTCAGTAATAAAGATGTATGAATGTACATTCATCAGTTGTAGCAAATGTACCACTCAGGTGGGGGATATTGATAATGGGAGAGGCTACGCAGATGTAGACAGTAGTGGTATATAGGAAACCTCTGTGCTTTGTCTCAGTTGTGCTGTGAACCTAAACCTACTCTCATAAATAAAGTTTATTTCTTAAATAAATGGGTAATATGATAAATTTCTATTATTTTTAGTATGATTAAAAAAATAAAATAGAAAGTAAACAAACAAAGAGAGGTGATCTTGAAGGCACCAGAGAGAAACTACTCATTACGTTTAATTACAACTAATAATATGATTAGTAGAGGAGTTCTCATCAGAAACTATGAAGAATAAAAGAAAGAGAAGTCAAAATCAAAGAGCTGAAAGTACTGGAAAAAAATTAAAAACAAAACACTAATCAAAAACCCCAAAAGGGGATCCCTGGGTGGCGCAGCGGTTTGGTGCATGCCTTTGGCCCACCGCGCGATCCTGGAGACCCGGGATCGAATCCCACATCGGGCTTCCGGTGCATGGAGTCTGCTTCTCCCTCTGCATGTGTCTTTGCCTCTCTCTCTCTCTCTCTCTGTCTGTGACTATCATAAATAAATAAAAATTTAATAAAAAAAAACAAAGAAACTTGTCAAACAAGAATTCTAAATTCAGCAAAACAATCTTGCAAAAAAAAGAATGTACATAAGGACCTAACAACACACAAAAAGCCTATGAATTTCTTCTGAGCACACATGTTCTCCAGAAATGTTTTTCAAGCTAAAAGTACATGACACTAGGTGGTAACATATATCCACAAAAAGGCAATAGAAAGAAAAGAAGAAGAAGAAGAAGAAGAAGAAGAAGAAGAAGAAGAAGAAGAAGAAGAAGAAGAAGAAGAAGAAGAAGAAGAAGAAGAAGAAGAAGAAGAAGAAGAAGATTATTTAAAACCATCATACCACTGTGTGGTTGGTCTATACCATATATGTATACAACCTTGTGCTGGTAATTGGGCACATTGGAAGGGGATTTATGCCTTATTTTTTTTAGCATTTGTTGATTTTTGTGGTGCAAAGTCACCTTGAATGGTTTATTTCAAGTCACTAACATGAAATCATGAACACAGTGTTAAAAAAATATTTGTATAATTGGTGCTCAGAAACCGGTGTTAACTGGCTTTAGCACATTTTTAGAAGTGCAGGTTTCCCTTGCTATCTGAATCTGAAATATTGCTATGAAACAGTTTTTAGGTTAATATGGTACAAATTGAATAAGTTAATACCATTAATTTATATGGAAATTTTTTGAGCATTCCCAGACTGCCACCTAGGCCAGAGTTAAACCTTTGACTCCACCATCCCAGACTATTAGACCCTGCCTCTGGTCCCAAGCAACACTGAACCTCATAATCCCAGAACCTGTGTCACCGAATCATTTCCTTTACTAGCCTGAGTCACAGGGATTATCCTCTGAGACCCAAGTACAGTGTCCATGGGATATTGGCATATGCCTCCACTCTAGACATCAGTGCAATAGTGACAAGTGAAGCTGTGCCACTGGACTTGGCATCGTGGTGGTTTCACTTGCACTTGATCCTAGGACTATAGCTCCAATGCTGCTTTGAGGGCTTTGAGTGTCAGCATGCCAGAAGGGTCACCAAGAAGGCCTGTCTCAGCCTGTTGTTTGTTGTGTGGACTCTTTAAGGGCAGGGACTGAGTTTTCTATAGCTCCCTCAGCCTCACCTAGAGATGAGACTATTCATTTCTTTTTTAACGTTCCAGGTCTTAGATCCCATTGATTATAAGAACTCACAAAATAAACTCTGGTTTTCAAGCCAATATTATGGGATTCTTTTTCCCTGAATGAGCTCTCCAGGCCTGTGGTGCTTTGTGTGAGGATGTCTTTCTCTTCTTTCTATACACCCCACAGCACCCCTTCTTCCCATGAACAGTTCTGCAGGTCTGCTTAGCTCCTGACTGAATCTCTGGATTCCTATCTTCTTGGAGGTTGCCTCTTCCCTATAATCAGCAGTAGATAGTCTTTTCTACAAGTCTTTGGGTAATTTTCTAGGTTATTAACAGTGATGTGGGTGTTACCTGGTTGTATCAATGAGATGAGGTAAGCTTCTTACTTGGCACTTCCCCAGAAGTTGAGATAATATTTTAAAGAGATCAAAGGAGAAAAAAAATAGCTGTCAACCAAGAATGCCTTACTCAGCAAAGCTACCATTCAGAAATAAAGGAGAGATAAGATTTTCACACCATCTCAGGGGATGGTGAATCAAAGTTTCAACTCTGGCCTTGGATGGCAATCACAGGATTGCAGCATCATAACTCCACTGGTATCTGTTAAAGCCGTGCAGCATAAGGAATTTATAAGCACTAGATGTACCCTCCAGAAATGCTAAAGGGAATTCTTTAAGCCAAAACAAACAATAAAACCCACACAAATTAATAAAATAAAAATATATGAAAAGTGTAAAATCACTGGTACAAGCAAAAGAAAAAAAGATCCCTGACAATGGTTTAGGCAATGCTGTCTAGGATAAGTCACCAAAAGCACAGACATCAAAAAAGCAAAATAAAAATATGAGACCACATTAAATAAGGAGATTCTGCACAGCAAAGGAAAGTCAAGAAATTGAAAAGACAGCATAGAATGAGAGAATATAATTGCAAACCATATATCTGATAAAGGACTAATTTTCAAAATATATAAAGAACTCATACAACACTATAATAAAGAAGAAAATAATCCAATTTTAAAAATGGGCAAAGGACCTGAGTAGACATTTTTCTGGAGACATACAAATGGGCAATAGGTACATGAAAAGGTGTTCAACCACACAATTCATCAGGGAAATGCAAACAATGAGTATAAAGCAATGATATGATCACCTCACATCTAGTAGAATGGGTTTTATCAAAAAGAGAAAAGATAACAAATATTGGTAGAATGTGAAGAAAAGGAAGACTTTTGGTGGGAAAATAAATTGTTGTGGACACAATGGAAAATAATATGGTAATTTCCAAAGAAAATTAAAAACATAACTATTATATAATTCAGTAATCTCATTCTTTAGTATATATTAAAAGGAGCTGAAATCAGTATCTGAAAGAAATATCTGCACAGCCATGCTCATTACATTACTTACAACAGCCAAGAAATGAAAGCAAACACATGTCTGCCAACAGATAAAGGGTTAAGAAGGTATGATATATATATATATATATATATATAGAGAGAGAGAGAGAGAGAGAGAGAGAGAGAGAGATCACAAAAACATAATGTTACTCAGCCATCCCCCAAAATGAAATCTTGCTATTCGTGACAAATGGATGGACCTTGAAAGCATTGTACTAAGTGACATACATTAGACAGAGATACGCAAATACTGTGTGATCTTACTTGTATGTAGAATCTAAAAAACTTGAACTTGTAAAAATACAGTCAGATGTTGTTTACCTGGGCCTAAGAGGTGGGGAAACTGGGGAGATGTTGTTTAAGTGTACAAAGTTACAACTGGAAGATAAATAAGTTCTGTAGACCTGATGTACAACATAGTGATTGTAGTCAACATTAGCATATTAGAAACTTCAAAGTTGCAAAGAGACTAAATCTTAACTGTCTCCAACACAAAAAAGAAATGATAAACATGTGACATGACAAAGGTGTTAGCTAATATTATGATGGTAATCATATTGCAATACATGTAATGTTATATGTAAGTTATATCTCAATAAAAACAAACAGAAGATACATTTGTTCTACTTACAGGAATGACGAGAATATAATTTAAAATTAGAGCTATGATATCAACAAAGGAATTAAAATGGAACACTCAAATAATATGTGTTTAATACCAAAGATATCAGTTAGGATGGAAGAAGAAAATAAGACATATCCATAGAACATACAGCAAAATGACAGACTTAAATTCAAGTATACAAATAATTGCATTAATGTGAATGAAATAAATACTATAATCAGAAGAAATTATAGAAATAGGAAAAGAAATTAAAATTATGAATAGAGTAGAAATAGAATAGAATAGATAGAAATAGAATAGAAATATGAATAGAATAGAAATAGAAATTATCATTCTGAATAAAAATATAAGATCCATCTATATGCTATCTACAATAGACACACTTTAGATTTAAAGGCACAGATAGGTGAAATTAAAATAAGATACCCTAAAAACAGTGATCATAAGTGAGCAGAAATGGCTATTCTAATATCAGATAAAGTAGCTATTAAAACAAGAAATATTATCAGAATTTTAAAAATTCAAAATAGTAAAGCTATCAGGATAAAGGGAAGAAAAACTATTATAAAAATATATTGGGATGCCTGGGTGGTTCAGTGGTTGAGCGTCCGCCTTTGGCCCAAGGCCATGATTCTGGAGTCCTGGGATGGAGTCCCATATCAGGCTAACTGCATGGAGCCTGCTTCTCCCTCTGCCTATGTCTCTGCCTTTCTCTCTGTGACTCTCATGAATAAATAAATAAAATCTTTTCTTTAAAAAGATATATTATTTACCTAATAACAGAACCCTCAAAAGCATGAAGTAGAAACTGACAGATTTAGGAGGATAAATAAACAATTCAATGAGTATAGTTGGAGATTTAAAAGCTCTTCCCTCAATAAGTGATAGAACACTAGCCGCAAAATAAGGACTATGGAAGACTGTAAAAACGCTAGAATCCAGCTTGACATAACTGACAAATGTAGTAAGTATCCCTCTAGTTCATGAATGATATAAAAATTTAAATAAGTGACAGGTCCCTGGGTGGTGAAGTTGGTTAAGCATTGGACTCTTGGTTTCTGCTAAGGTTGTGATCTCAGGGCTTCAGATCCAGTCCCCATTGGGCCTATGCTCAGTGCAGTCTGCGTAAGACTTGCTCTTTCTCTCCCTCTGCCCCACTTCCCTCTAAAATAAATAAATAAATATTTAAAAACATTAAATAAGTGAAATAATTCAAAGAACATTCTCTAAAGAAAAAAAGTAAATTAGAAATCAACAACAGAAAGAAATATGGAAATTTTTCAGTTTGGAAAGTGATATACTTCTGAAAATTTACAATTCAAAGATGCAACTTTTGAAAATACCTGTACTGGATGATATAAATTACCTTGTACTGGAATGATATTAATGATTATTCATGATTATGTATATCAGATATTAAACTTAGAATATATCAAAAAACTTAGGCTGGAACTAAAATAGTGTTTAGAGATAATTTCATAGCTTTATCATTATACTCAACGTGAAGAATGTTATGAAATGAATGATCTGAGGAACTCACCTCTCAGGAAGCTAGAAGAAGAATTTAATGAAGTTATAGAAGGAAAAAATGATAAACATATATTTAGATGAAAGCTGGTGCTGAAATATGTATAGTAAAATATAATTCATGGTAGCCTCAAATGGGACAATACTCAAATATCCAAAAGGATAATCATCAGAATGGATTTTACATTGTAGCACAATCAGATAATGGAACAAGGAGCTATGCACAATTTCATGCAACTGTATGGATTAATCACACAAGTTTAGCTTTACCTGAGAAAGCCAAAAATAAAGTATACATACTATAATATTCCATGTAATTGAAGTGCTTTTTATCAGAAAGGAACATGAAAGGGACATTTTGCAATTCATTTCCTCATTCTGTGCAATGGTGATACTTGAACATTCAGTCACCTGTTGGCATGTTAGCATGTGCTTTCATCTGTATGCATATTATACTTCAGTAAAATTACCATAACATAATATTTTGAAAATATGAAAATACCTTTAAAAATAGACTATAAAAACCAAAACAAAACAAAACAAAACAAAACAAAAAGAAATAAAAATACCAGATAAATCTTAAAATTTCTAACAGGATTATATATGCAAGTCAAAAAACTTTCCACATGGTTACAGAGCATTTAGATGTTTCTGTAAAAGAAATATATAATTTCAATTTTTTAAAAAAGAAAGTTTTTGTGGGGTAGGAAAAAAATATGTAGTTTTGAAGGGATTTTTCTAAAAAGGAAACTACATGTCGAGGCAATTATAGATAGATTTTAACAATAAATAAAAAATAATAGACCATGACATACACAGATGTACTGAAGCAATACCATGCAAAATGTACATTTGAAATCCCATAAAATTAATCCATCACATTAGCAGAGTAAAGAAGATAAAATGATATGACTTCTTGGGGGGTAGGAACTAAGGTGATGGTATAGTAAAATGGCCCTAGGCTTGCCTCATCCCTTGAAGACAGCTGTATGACTAGCAAAAGATCTGCATAGGCCTGCGCGGCTCCGGGGCCCGGAGCTCGGCGGCGGCTGCGCGGAGGGGCTGCGGGGCAGGAGCGCGAATCCAACAGCGCAGGCGCCGGAGCACAGGGCGCCGGGACACAGCCCAGGATCCGGCCTCCCCCGGGACAGGAAGAGGCCGGGAGGGCCCAGGACAGCGAGGACGCTCCTGCCTGGAACTGAGCAGATCAGCGGCCCCGCCCCGGAGCCCCCAGGCCCTGCAGACGGAGAGCCCCGGAGCTACTGCGGGAGCTGACTCCAGGGTCCCAGAGCTGCCCCCGCCACTGGGGCTTCCTCCCGGGGCCTCACGGGGTGAACACCCCCCACTGAGCCCTGCACCAGGCAGGGTCAGAGCAGCTCCCCCAAGTGCTAACACCTGAGAATCAGCACAGCAGGCCCCTCCCCCAGAAGACCAGCGAGACGGACCAGTTCCAAGGGAAGTCAAGGGACTTAAACTGCACAGAATCGGAAGATACTCCCCCGTGTTTTTTTGTTTTGTTTTGTTTTGTTTTGTTTTTTTGTTTTGTGCTTTTTTTTTTCTTTCTTTCTTCTTGATTTCTGATTGCTTCCCCCACCCCACCCCACCCTTTTTTTTTCTTCTTTCTCCTTTCTTTCTTTTTCTTTCTTTTTCTTCTCTTCCCCCCCCCTTTTTTTTCTTCTTTCTCTTTTTTCTTTTTCTCTTTTCTTTCCTTCTCTCTCTTTTTCTCCTTTTCCCAATACAACTTGTTTTTGGCCACTCTGCACTGAGCAAAATGACTAGAAGGAAAACCTCACCTCAAAAAAAAGAATCAGAAACAGCCCACTCTCCCACAGAGTTACAAAATATGGATTACAATTCAATGTCAGAAAGCCAATTCAGAAGCACTATTTTACAGCTACTGGTGGCTCTAGAAAAAACCATAAAGGACTCAAGAGACTTCATGACTGCAGAATTTAGATCCAATCAGGCAGAAATTAAAAATCAATTAAATGAGATGCAATCCAAGCTAGAAGCCCTAACGACGAGGGTTAACGAGGTGGAAGAACGAGTGAGTGACATAGAAGACAAGTTGATGGCAAAGAGGGAAACTGAGGAAAAAAGAGACAAGCAATTAAAAGATCATGAGGATAGATTAAGGGAAATAAATGACAGCCTGAGGAAGAAAAACCTACGTTTAATTGGGGTTCCTGAGGGCGCCGAAAGGGACAGAGGGCCAGAATATGTATTTGAACAAATCCTAGCTGAAAACTTTCCTAATCTGGGAAGAGAAACAGGCATTCAGATCCAGGAAATAGAGAGATTTTCCCCCTAAAATCAACAAAAACCGTTCGACACCTCGACATTTAATAGTGAAGCTTGCAAATTCCAAAGATAAGGAGAAGATCCTTAAAGCAGCAAGAGAAAAAATGTCCCTGACTTTTATGGGGAGGAATATTAGGGTAACAGCAGACCTCTCCACAGAGACCTGGCAGGCCAGAAAGGGCTGGCAGGATATATTCAGGGTCCTAAATGAAAAGAACATGCAACCAAGAATACTTTATCCAGCAAGGCTTTCATTCAAAATGGAAGGAGAGATAAAGAGCTTCCAAGACAGGCAGGAACTGAAAGAATATGTAACCTCCAAACCAGCTCTGCAAGAAATTTTAAGGGGGACTCTTAAAATTCCCCTTTAAGAAGAAGTTCAGTGGAACAATCCACAAAAACAAGGACTGAATAGATATGATGACACTAAACTCATATCTATCAATAGTAACTCTGAACGTGAACGGGCTTAATGACCCCATCAAAAGGCGCAGGGTTTCAGACTGGATAAAAAAGCAGGACCCATCTATTTGCTGTCTACAAGAGACTCATTTTAGACAGAAGGACACCTACAACTTGAAAATAAAAGGTTGGAGAACCATTTATCATTCAAATGGTCCTCAAAAGAAAGCAGGGGTTGCCATCCTTATATCAGATAAATTAAAATTTACCCCAAAGACTATAGTGAGAGATGAAGAGGGACACTATCTCATACTCAAAGGATCTATCCAACAAGAGGACTTAACAATCCTCAATATATATGCCCCGAATGTGGGAGCTGCCAAATATTTAAACCAATTAATAACCAAACTCAAGAAATACCTTGATAATAATACACTTATATTTGGTGACTTCAATCTAGCTCTTTCTACCCTGGATAGGTCTTCTAAGCACAACATCTCCAAAGAAACGAGAGCTTTAAATGATACACTGGACCAGATGGATTTCACAGATATCTACAGAACTTTACATCCAAACTCAACTGAATACACATTCTTCTCAAGTGCACATGGAACTTCCTCCAGGATAGACCACATACTGGGTCACAAATCAGGTCTGAACCGATACCAAAAGATCGGGATAGTCCCTTGTATATTCTCAGACCATAATGCCTTGAAATTAGAACTTAATCACAACAAGAAGTATGGAAGGACCACAAACACATGGAGGTTAAGGACCATCCTGCTAAAAGATGAAAAGGTCAACCAGGAAATTAAGGAAGAATTAAAAAGATTCATGGAAACTAATGAGAATGAAGATACAACCATTCAAAATCTTTGGGATGCAGCAAAAGCAGTCCTGAGGGGGAAATACATCGCAATACAAGCATCCATTCAAAAACTGGAAAGATCTCAAATTCAAAAGCTCACCTTACACATAAAGGAACTAGAGAAAAAGCAACAAATAGACCTCACCCCCAGCAGAAGAAGAGAGTTAATTAAAATTCGAGCAGAACTCAATGATATCGAGACCAAAAGAACTGTGGAACAGATCAACAGAACCAGGAGTTGGTTCTTTGAAAGAATTAATAAGATAGATAAACCATTAGCCAACCTTATTAAAAAGAAGAGAGAGAAGACTCAAATTAATAAAATCATGAATGAGAAAGGAGAGATCACTACCAACACCAAGGAAATACAAACGATTTTAAAAACGTATTATGAACAGCTGTACGCCAATAAATTAGGCAATCTAGAAGAAATGGACGCATTCTTGGAAAGCCACAAACTACCAAAACTGGAGCAGGAAGAAATAGAAAACCTGAACAGGCCAATAACCAGGGAGGAAATTGAAGCAGTCATCAAAAACCTCCGAAGACACAAGAGTCAGGGCCAGATGGCTTCCCAGGGGAATTCTATCAAACGTTTAAAGAAGAAATCATACCTATTCTACTAAAGCTGTTTGGAAAGATAGAAAGAGATGGAGTACTTCCAAATTCGTTCTATGAGGCCAGCATCACCTTAATTCCGAAACCAGACAAAGACCCCACCAAAAAGGAGAATTACAGACCAATATCCCTGATGAACATGGATGCAAAAATTCTCAACAAGATACTAGCCAATAGGATCCAACAACACATTAAGAAAATTATTCACCATGACCAAGTAGGATTTATCCCTGGGACACAAGGCTGGTTCAACACTCGTAAAACCATCAATGTGATTCATCATATCAGCAAGAGAAAAACCAAGAACCATATGATACTCTCATTAGATGCAGAGAAAGCATTTGACAAAATACAATATGCATTCCTGATCAAAACCCTTCAGAGTATTGGGATAGAGGGAACTTTCCTCGACATCTTAAAAGCCATCTACGAAAAGCCCACAGCAAATATCATTCTCAATGGGGAAGCACTGGGAGCCTTTCCCCTAAGATCAGGAACAAGACAGGGATGTCCACTCTCACCACTGCTGTTCAACATCGTTCTGGAAGTCCTCGCCTCAGCAATCAGACAACAAAAAGACATTAAAGGCATTCAAATTGGCAAAGAAGAAGTCAAACTCTCCCTCTTCGCCGATGACATGATACTCTACATAGAAAACCCAAAAGACTCCACCCCAAGATTGCTAGAACTCATACAGCAATTTGGTAGCGTGGCAGGATACAAAATCAATGCCCAGAAATCAATGGCATTTCTATACACTAACAATGAGACTGAAGAAAGAGAAATTAAGGAGTCAATCCCATTTACAATTGCACCCAAAAGCATAAGATACCTAGGAATAAACCTAACCAAAGAGGTAAAAGATCTATACCCTAAAAACTATAGAACACTTCTGAAAGAAATTGAGGAAGACACAAAGAGATGGAAAAATATTCCATGCTCATGGATTGGCAGAATTAATATTGTAAAAATGTCAATGTTACCCAGGGCAATTTATACGTTTAATGCAATCCCTATCAAAATACCATGGACTTTCTTCAGAGAGTTAGAACAAATTATTTTAAGATTTGTGTGGAATCAGAAAAGACCCCGAATAGCCAGGGGAATTTTAAAAAAGAAAACCATATCTGGGGGCATCACAATGCCAGATTTCAGGTTGTACTACAAAGCTGTGGTCATCAAGACAGTGTGGTACTGGCACAAAAACAGACACATAGATCAATGGAACAGAATAGAGAACCCAGAAGGGGACCCTGAAATGTATGGTCATCTAATATTCGATAAAGGAGGAAAGACTATCCATTGGAAGAAAGACAGTCTCTTCAATAAATGGTGCTGGGAAAATTGGACATCCACATGCAGAAGAATGAAACTGGACCACTCTCTTTCACCATACACAAAGATAAACTCAAAATGGATGAAAGATCTAAATGTGAGACAAGATTCCATCAAAATCCTAGAGGAGAACACAGGCAACACCCTTTTTGAACTTGGCCACAGTAACTTCTTGCAAGATACATCCACAAAGGCAAAAGAAACAAAAGCAAAAATGAACTATTGGGACTTCATCAAGATAAGAAGCTTTTGCACAGCAAAGGATACAGTCAACAAAACTAAAAGACAACCTACAGAATGGGAGAAGATATTTGCAAATGACATATCAGATAAAGGGCTAGTTTCCAAAATCTATAAAGAACTTATTAAACTCAGCACCAAAGAAACAAACAATCCAATCATGAAATGGGCAAAAGACATGAAAAGAAATCTCACAGAGGAAGACATGGACATGGCCAACATGCACATGAGAAAATGCTCTGCATCACTTGCCATCAGGGAAATACAAATCAAAACCACAATGAGATACCACCTCACACCAGTGAGAATGGGGAAAATTAACAAGGCAGGAAACCACAAATGTTGGAGAGGATGCGGAGAAAAGGGAACCCTCTTACACTGTTGGTGGGAATGTGAACTGGTGCAGCCACTCTGGAAAACTGTGTGGAGGTTCCTCAAAGAGTTAAAAATTGACCTGCCCTACGACCCAGCAATTGCACTGTTGGGGATTTACCCCAAAGATTCAGATGCAATGAAACGTCGGGACACCTGCACCCCGATGTTTCTATCAGCAATGGCCACAATAGCCAAACTGTGGAAGGAGCCTCGGTGTCCATCGAAAGATGAATGGATAAAGAAGATGTGGTTTATGTATACAATGGAATATTACTCAGCAGTTAGAAACGACAAATACCCACCATTTGCTTCAACGTGGATGGAACTGGAGGGTATTATGCTGAGTGAAATAAGTCAATCGGAGAGGGACAAACAGTGTATGTTCTCATTCATTTGGGGAATATGAATAATGGTGAAAGGGAATATAAAGGAAGGGAGAAGAAATGTTGGGAAATATCAGGAAGGGAGACAGAACATAAAGACTCCTAACTCGGGGAAACGAACTAGGGGTGGTGGAAGGGGAGGAGGGCGGGTGTTGGAGGGGAAGGGGTGACGGGCACTGAGGTGGACACTTGACGGGATGAGCACTGGGTGTTTTTCTGTATGTTGGTAAATTGAACACCAATAAAAATTAATTAAAAAAAATAAAATAAAATAAAATAAAATTAGAGCTTTGATATCAACAAGGGGATGAAAATGGAACACTAAAATAATATGTGTTTAATACAAAAGATATCAGTTAAGATGGAAGAAAATAAGACATATCCATAGAACATACAACAAAATGACAGACTTAAATTCAAGTATACAAATAATTGCATTAATGTGAATGAAATAAATACTATAATCAGAAGAAATTATAGAAATATAAATAGAAATGAGAAGACTAGAGTAGAAATAATATATCAGGATAAAGGGAAGAAAAATTAATATAAAAATATATTGGGATGCCTGGGTGGCTCAGTGGTTGAGCGTCTGCCTTTGGCCCCCCTTTGATCCTGGAGTCCTGGGATCAAGTCCCATATCGGGCTAACTGCATGGAGCCTGCTTCTCCCTCTGCCTATGTCTCTGCCTTTCTCTCTGTGACTCTTATGAATAAATAAATAAATAAAATCTTTTCTTAAAAAAGATATATTATTTACCTAACAACAGAACCCTCAAAAGAATGAAGTAGAAACTGACAGATTTAGGAGGATGAATACAAATTCAATGAATATAGTTGGAGATTTAAAAGCTTTTCCCTCAATAAGTGATAGAACACTAGTCATAAAATCAGAAGGACTATGGAAGACTATAAAAACAGTAGGATCCAGCTTGACATAACTGACATATGTAGAAAGTATCCTTCTAGTTCATGAATAATATAAAAAATTTAAATAAGTGAGGGGTCCCTGGATGGTGAAGTTGGTTAGCATTGGACTTTGGGTTTCTGCTAAGGTTGTGATCTCAGGGATTGAGATCCAGCCCCTCATTGGGCCTATGCTCAGTGCAGTCTGCTTAAGACTTGCTCTTCCTCCCCTCTGCCCACTTCCCTCTAAAATAAATAAATATTTAAAAACAGTAAATAAGTGAAATAATTCAAAGAACATACTCTATAGAAAAAAAGTAAATTAGAAATCAACAACAGAAAGAAATATGGAAATTTTTCAGTTTGGAAAGTGATATACTTCTGAAAATTTACAATTCAAAGATGCAACTTTGGAAAATACTTTGTACTGGAAGATATAAATTACCTTGTACTGGAATGATATTAATGATTATTAATGATTATTTATATCAGATATTAAACTGAGAATATATCAAAAAATTTAGGCTGGAACTAAAATAGTGTTTAGAGATAATTTCATAACTTTATCACTTATACTCAACATGAAGAATGTTATGAAATGAATGATCAGAGGACCTCACCTCTCAGGAAGCTAGAAGAAGAAATTAATTGAAGATATAGAAGGAAAAAATGATAAACACATATTTTAGCTGGTGCTGAAATATGTATAGTAAAATATTTTTCATGGTAGCCTCCAATGGGACAATACTCAAATATCCAGTGATATCATCATCAGAATGGATTTTACATTATAGTACAATCAGATAATGGAACAAGGAGCTATGGACAATTTCATGCAACTATATGGATGAATCACACAAGTTTAGCTTTACCTGAGAAAGCCAAAAATAAAGTATACATACTATAATATTCCATGTAATTGAAGTGCTTTTTATCAGAAAAGAACATGAAAGGGACATTTTGCAATTCATTTCCTCATTCTGTGCCATGGTGATATTTGAACATTCAGTCACCTGTTGGCATGTTAGCATGTGCTTTCATCTGTATGCATATTATACTTCAGTAAAATTACCAAAATATAATATTTTGAAAATATGCAAATACCTTTAAAAATAGATATAAAAGAAAAAAAATCCTAAAAACTACAACTTGTAAAAACCCAAACAAAAAGAAATAAAAATACCAGAAATGTTTTATAATTTCTAACTAGATTATATATGCAAGTCAAAAAACTTTCCACAAGGTTATAGAGCATTTAGATGTTTCTGTAAAAGAAATATATAATTTAAATTTTTTTAAAAAGAAAGTTTTTGTGGGGTAGGAAAAAATATGTAGTTTTGAAAGGTTTTTTTAAAAAAGGAAATTACATGTCCGTGGCAATTATAGATAGATTTTAACAGTATATAAAAAATAATAGACCATGACATACGTAGATTTACTGAAGCAATACCATGCTAAATGTACATTTGAAATCCCATAAAATTAATCCATCACATTAGCAGAGTAAAGAAGATAAAATGATATGACTTCTTGGGGGGTAGGAACTAAGGTGATGGTATAGTAAAATGGCCCTAGGCTTGCCTCATCCCTTGAAGACAGCTATATGACTAGCAAAAGATCTGCATATCCAAGAAATTGTCCTGAAGACTGATAGAACAAACTGCACAGCTAGAGGGAGTGTAGAGAACACATGGAGAGTGTAGAGATGTGGTTTGGGGGAGAAACAGGTCATAGGTGCTGCAGAGAGGTGGGAGTCCTGGTCATGGAGAAACGTGATAGAGAGAGGAATGCACAGGGGAGTGAACAAGGAGAATACTTCCCAAAGCCATTGACTGAGAAAACAAGAGGGGTTGTTTTTCATGAGTTTTTGCCATCAGTGCAGCTCAAAGACTGTTATTTTAACAGTCAGTAGGCTCGGCTTGAATAGAGACCTAAGCGTAGTGCCCTACTCTTGGAGAAAAGGCAGGCAAGCAACCCTGGGACAGATGGCATGATCTGAGTATCTCCTAAGGTGCACAGGGAGAATCCGTTCTCACTTCTATTAGCATATCTGTGAGAGGTGTCATGGTACATCTGGAGACAAAAGAGATGGCAGGATCCATTTCCCTCCTCTGCCCCTCAGCATAGGCACAGAGACACCTACTGAGGGCAACTAACGTGGACACTGACTGTTTAGCCTGCTTTGCTCCAAATCCCATGCCCCTGTGCTCAGGCATGACTGCCATGATGGGTCAAACCTGCATCAGTTCCAGCATGCCAAGAACATCCCCCAGAAGACCAGCCAGGTCCCTGCTACACCAGGCCCCCCAAAATTGGAGTTTTAAAGGTCAGCAGGCTTGGCTGAGATAAAGTCCAAAGTGCATGTGCTACTCCAGGCAGGCAAAAAACCTGGAGACAGACAATGTGAAAACAGCAATTGGAAAAATGCCTGAGATGCGCAAGAGGGAATTGTTCATTGTTGTGGAAGGGCTTCCATGAGAGCAGGCATAGACTCCCCTCTCTGGAGATGAAGAAGCTAGCTGGCACCATTTCCCTCCCCTCCCCCGCAGCATAAACCAACCTCAGTAAATAGCACAGCTACAACCTAAGCTGCATGCACCAAGTCTCACCTCACTGTGCCTTGCTGGTACTCCTCTTGGGCAAGTGTGCCTAAGGACCAGGAGCCGTGGGCCCTTTCCCCAGAAGATCAACACAAATCCCCACATGCACCATGTCTATTGATCATAGGCTTCTGCCATCCTTCAGTTCTAGAGGAAATAGCATCAGGTCTCATTTAACAAGCAGATGAAACCACACCTAGTTAATACTTGCCGCCCTGGCCAAAGCCCAAACACTGCCCACTGCAGGCAAGAAGAAACTCTGTAGATGTCTACCTGAGGGATAGAGCAGCCAAAACACAGCAGCAGAGCACAAGCAGTACACACCACAGACACGTCCTGAAGTGCCAGGCTCTGGACATTATATGGCTTCTTCTTCAAAAGCCATTACTTTCAGGAGGAGGAAACAACAGGATTTTATAAGACAGAGAAGGATAGAGACCAAGGCAAAATGCCAAGACAGAGAAATTCAACCAAAAAGAAAGAATAAGAAATGATTACAGCCAGATATCTAATCTACAAAGATACAAGTAACCTTCTTGACACAGAATTTAAAGCAACAATCATATAGATACTCACTGGGCTTCAAAAAAGCATGGAAGACCTCAGGGAGACACCTGCCACAGAGAAATGAGAGCTAAAAAAACCGGTCAGAAATTCAAAATATAATAACTGAGATATGAAAATCAACTAGATGTAATAACTTCAAGGACAGAAGAGGCAGAGAAATGTATAAGTGATATAGAAGATAGAATTATGGAAAGTAATGAAGCTGAACAAAAGAGAGAAAAAAGAATAGTGGATCAGGAGAGTAAACTTGGAGAAAATGTGACTCCATCAAATATAATAACATTCATATCATAGGAGTCCCACAAGAAGAGAAAAAACTGGGAGAAGGCATGTTTGAGGAAGTAATAACTGAAAACTTTCCTAATCTAGGGAAGGAAACAGACATTCAAAGCCAAAAAGCACGGAGAACTCCCAATGAAAGCAACAAAAGCAACCAAGACTTATTGTAGTTAAATTTACAAAATATAATGATAAAAAATCTAAAAGCAGAAAGACAAAAGAAGACCCGAATTTACAATGGAAGAGAAATAAAGTTAGCAGCTCTCTCCACAAAAATCTTGGTAAACCAGAACCAATTGTCATGATATATTCAACTTGCTGAATAGGAAAAATCTGCAGCCAAGAATACTGTATCCAGAAAAGCTATCATTCCAAATAGGAAAGATGAAGCGTTTCCCAGGCAAATGAAGACTAAAGAAGTTCATGACCATTAAACAGACCTGCATGAAATATTAAAGTGGTTCTTTTGAGTAGTAAAAAAAGACCAAAAGTGACAGAAACTAGAAAGGAACAGAGAAATCCCCAGAAACAACAACGAAACAAGCAACGAAATGGCACTACATACATACCTATCAATAATTACACTGAATGTAAATGAACTAAATGCTCCAATCGAAACAACTAGAGATATATATAGATATCAACATAAGAGGATTTAGACAGATGATGAGAAACTTGACAGAAACAGGCACTCCAGATCCAGGGAATGACATGGCAGCGAATGCATTGGAATTTCTCTTTACCTCACATATTCCAGACGGAGCAAATGACAGACACTAACAGGTACAGACAAAAGCCTCAAAAATATTTTTTTCTCTCCAATCAAAACAATGGCAAAAAAAAAAAGCCATGCTAGGAAGACAAAGATATTTTAGACACTGTGCATTATTCCATTGAAAACCATTGACTATGCAGCAAAATTATACAATAATCTAGAAAAATGTTGGAATAATGTAATAAATTGAAATATATGCACATATCTATGACCATGTAATTTCATTCTCATGCTTAGAAGAAATTGTATTATAATTATAATAATTACAATTATGATGTTATATTTCTAGATCATTATTCTATTATGATAAATATAATACTTATATGCCTAAATATACATATACTATGTAGTTATGCATCATATATAAATAAATATTTATATAAATATATCATTATAAATATAATATGTGAAAAATGACATGGAAAGGGCTTCTCATAAAATAATTATTCGTAATACCCACATACTAAAAAGGAACTACATTTCTGAGAATAGATTTAAAATATCATAATCATATCAGATAGCAGTAAAAATTCACAAACTATAGACAAATGTCATAATATAGATGGATTACAAATATCATATGAAAGTGAAAGGAGACACACATAAAAATGTGTACTGAATGATTCCATTCATATAAAGTCTGAAAGTAAGTGAAGATATTTCATAGTATTGAAGTTGACAGGGCTGATAGAGGCTCTAAACTTTTATTTTACGATTCAATTTGTAATTACATGGTTCTATTTTGTGATCAATTTGCACAATCATACATTTAGTTTCCTTGTTGTATGGTAAAATTAATTAGTAAACTTTATTTCAGGCAAAAGAGCATTTATAGAAGGATGGTATTCTATGAAAAGCAATACTGAAAATTATCAAATGTATGTTAAAGGAATAAAAATATAAATAAAATATAGAGTCAAGCTATGGAATATTAGCAAACTTTAAAATAAGCTACAAATACATATAAAAATATTGATGAGCTCTAGAAAGACATTAATTGATAAGCTTTAATAAAATCTGGAAACATTGAAACCTTACCAGTTCTTCTTCATCATCTATGTAGAGCAGGTTAGAGTTGTTAGAAGCGCAGGATGCCAAACTCTCATTCCATGGTTTTCTTTCAGTGCTAATATAATAGCAATGGTTGGAATATGTAAACCACTCTTTTGGACAATGACCACAGTGATAAGCTAAAGAGAGATTATGAGATATTATACAAAAGATATTTGAATATTGACAAATTCAAACTGATTTACATACTTGCATAGGTATATACATAGGTATACATATCTATGAACACTCACAGGATGATATAAATAAAATAAGCTCACACATGCTCACAGAGAATAGTTAGCTTTTTATTCCCTAATTTATGTACCTATATAAAGTAAACATACAAAAATATCAATCTAAGATTGCCCTAAGAGCACTGAATAAAACGACTTCTGTAGAATAGTAAAATGATTTCTTATCATGTTTTAGCAGGAGGAAATTTGAGGCAAATAGAAACAGCAATAATATCAGAATTTTGAAAATCATTTTATACCTTTCTGAATGTTTGTTTTCAGGGATGAATTGTTCTGCTCCAGTATTTCAGTAACTGAAAAAACTAAAGAAATCATCATAAAAACTTAAACTGAAATAAATAAATTATGATTTCAGTTTCTTAACTTAGAACTTGGAGTATTATTTAGAATTACAAAATTCTGTAATAAAATGTATTTAACCAAGCAATATTAACAAAGAAATGAAGATTTGGGAGAAAATATTTCAAAAGCCTATTAAAAACCAAACCTCTCCATTTCTTACAGTATTGGGTTTAACCAGTCTTAAGAATTAGTTTGTATTTATTTCTCAATGTGTCTCCTAGGACACCTGTTTGAGTAATGAAACTGAATATATGTATAATACTCTCTACAACTATTCTGTTATTTATACTTTTGACAAATTCAGAATAATCATTCCACTTTTATAGCAAACATGCGTTAAAATGAAAGATCTATTCCATAACAGTATGAGATACTTTGAGGCAGTGACAATCATTAAAATGAAATTTCCCAGATAGTCATTCAAACACTTACTTACAGGGAATAAGAACTATTGTTATCACAGTGGACATCAAGACAAAGCAGATGATTCCCAGCATCCTAGCAAGGATCTTCCCTGGAAATAGTAGTAAATATTAGGAACAGAAATGAAAACACTGACAAAGGATGGATGGAAATAATCATTTAGGAAATTTACATACAAGAGCACCAACGATGCACACGGAGTCCACATATAGAAACTTGGACCCCAAACTGTATCTACCATTGAAATCTTCTCTCAGAATATACTATCACATGTTCAGAAAGGTAATATTACATGAGTTATCAAAGACTATGATTTACAACAACGCTTGAGTAAAATTAGTCTATTAGTCTACAATACTATTTACCAACTCCAAGCTCTAATCCTTACAAACGAAAAATATAGGACATCATTCCCTGCTCATTCTCTCCACCAATGTGCCCCAGAGCACATTCTAGAACAGTTACACTGTGTGTGATTTAAATGTTTTACCTTTGTAGTGGTAGTTCTTTCGCTCCCCTGGATGATCCTTAGAAGCATTTTGAAGATTTAATTCTGTATAGGTTATTTCCTGCTCAGTTACTGAAATGGAATTTTTAGTTTCCTTAGTTTTCATTTGCTGTCTCTTTGAGTTATTCACCCGATTAAGTTCTGCATAGGTACATCCTTGGTTATTCATCTCTGTAGCTGTGTAGTGGCAAGCACAGTGCCAAGTGGAACTGAACTGAAGGACTTGACGAAGACTGTATGTAATGACAAAACTGCCAGGACAGTCACACTGGGTGGAGCATGAGGTGGGTGATAGTACTCATTTGCAGTTGATAATGTAAAATCTGGTACTAGTTCCCTTAGAGCTTTAAATCCAGTCATGCTTAAACATTGAGAAGTCTGATTGGGAAATAGTTTTAGTACATATAAGAACTTCCTATAATAAATTACTTTTATTTGATGACATTTATTTATTGGAAGGTGATATGTTCTTATCAATGATCTTTTATTTTGAATAATTGTAGAGTTCTGAGAAATGGCAAAATATGAAACCATAAAATGATAAATAAAAATGTAGATCATTTATGGAAGAACACTGTTGTTACAAACTTTCAGAAAGATCCTATGACTGTCCTAGGTTGTGAGGATAGCTTTGGTTGTGTAAGCAATTTTAACAAATCATCTAAATATAAATTAATAATTCCACCAATGAGTTTTAAAGTCAGTGAGATCTAGAATTACTTCTGGCTCTCAAATTTACAAAATGTGATCTTTAAAAAGTTGCTTTATTTCTAGCAATTTAGTTTACTAATCTAAAATTGGAGTAAAAAGGTATAATTTATAATGCATACAAATCACTTAATATTCAATTCGGCTTTCATAAACTCAACAATATATTAGTTATTTTAATGTTTAACACAATAGCCACATTATAATTACTAATTCATATTCATTAGATGATGCAACATAACTCATTAGACAGTAGTACCTTTCAGTATGGAATTTTTTGCCAAGTTTTACTCAATTTATTTAAAAAGTCTTTTGACTATTCATAGTTAAATCTAAAGTAGCATTTACAGAAGGAACTTCTTCCTGCTTTTTATAAAAAACCAAACTGGTTTCATTTACCTAAGTAAGTGCATGAGGAATAATGTTTTACCTCACTCTTTGATGAATTCATTTTAAGAGTTCATTTTTAAAGCCTGAGCTAAATATCAGATCTTACATGTAATTATATCTAGACTGATGACAAATCCAAAATTAACTGTTTCTTATCATGATGTTTATGCGATTTCACTTGACATTATATTGATTTATAGACCCAGCTATGTGTGTTTGTATACACTTGATTACTTCACCATAGGTAATATTTTAAATACTTTAAGAAATTTTCTAAGATATTTCATATTTATTCTTATTTTTCACCCTGAATTGTTGGAATAAAAATACCAACGTTCTTTGTGATTTGATTGTATATTAATTATACCTCGGGTACATCTCATCTAGCATTTGGAATCTCTCACTAAAAGTTGGCTATTAGAGAGACAGGGCAGTAGAGCTACATACCTTCTGTTGGCCAGGAAGTCATGCATCTTCCAGTAGGAGACCTTGTTACTCTTGTAAACAGGTAATATCTGTGGTCTTCACAGACTGCCGACCCTGTGAGAGCTCAGAGTGAGGTAATAGTGGAAAAAGTTGATTTCTTATCAATGTGTCACTTAAAATTTGAACAGGAAATTCTTACACTTGGGCTACTTTGAAGACACTTTATCTCATCACACACCTCCAGAATGTAGCAGTTTTCAGCTTGTATTGTGTCATTTAATTGGCATGTGTCTCTGAGAAATTTTTATATTCCAGTTGATATTGGGGTCAGAGACTTGACCACCCAGGCTGTTCACTTACTTTCATCTGTATCACAAACACTAAGAATCTAGACCTTGTGAGAAATGTCTTTTGATGTTTAAGTTTTAATTTGAGGTAAGTTTGCTAAATTATCATCACATACTTCTTTCTTGTGCCCTTGCTATGTCACTTCTATTATACTGAAAATACTCTAAAATCATCGTCCTAGTAACAGGTATTTACTGATATTTGACACTAATTCCGAAGACTTACATTTTCAACTTTATTGTCACAGTCACAATGACATCAATTTCCAAACTTCTCTATTTTTCTGCCTTAGTTTTTAATACACCTGCATTCTGTTATCTGTAAATAAATTATTTAGATTTCTGCTGAATAGAATACATTTCTGGGAAGGATATAAAAAAATATTGAACAATAACACCATGGCAGAGATTTAAATATTAAGTAATTACTCAAATATTCATTGATTCATCCTCCCATGATAACTAGTTGTATAGTAATAGAAATGTTTCTTCTAAATGACAAAAACCTAAGGACATAAGGGAAGATGAAGGCAATTTTTTAAAATGTTATTTTATTTAAATTCAGTTCATTAACATTTAGTGTATCATTAGTTTCAGAAGTAGAGTTCAGTTATAAAGGTGAAGGTATTTTTAGATTTTTAGAAAAATTGAGGAGGCAGAAAAAGTACTTTTAAAATGCAATTATTTATTTATTTTTTGCATCTATGTTTCTATTGATCTGTATGTTTCTCTTTTCTTTGCAACACTGGGTGACAATTTTATTTTTTAATGATGCATAATTCACATACAATATTATATTAGTTCCAGTGTCCAACATAGTGAGTCAAACTTTATATACATTATAAAATATTCACCACTGTATAGTTTATTACCGTTTGTCACCATGCAAAGTTAAAACAATATTGTTGCCTATGTTTCCGATGCTATGATTAATATCCCTTATTTATTTTTAAGTGTTCATTTAAATTCTGGTTAGTAAACATACAATATAATATTAATTTCAGGTGTAAAGTATAGTGATTCAACACTACCATACAACACTACTGCAAGAAGTCCACTCCTAATTCCATCATGTATTTAACCCAGCCCCACACCATCAGTTTGTTCTCCACAGTTAAGACTCTGTTTCTTGCTTTCCCTCCATCTTTTTTACCCTTTGCTCCTTTATTTTGTTTCTTAAATTCCACATAAGAGTGAAATCATACAGTATTTGTCTTTCTCTAGCTGACTTAGTTTGCTTAGAATCATAATACTCTTTAGCTCCATCCATAGTATTGCAAGTGGCAAGATTTTCTTTATTGGCTGAGTAATATTCATATATATATGAATATATATACTATGGATATATATTTTATGAATATATGTTACATATATATATAAAATCTCATACATTTTTTACCCATTCGTCAGTCAATCAATCAGTGGACATAGGCTGCTCCATTTTTTGGCTATCGTAGAAAATGTTGCTATAAACATCGGGACATGTATCCCTTTTAATCAGTATTTTTGGCTTCCTTTGGGTAAATACCTAGTAGTGCAACTACAGGGTCATAGGGAAGTTCTATTTTTAATTTCTTGAGGAACCTCCATACTGTTTTCCAGAGTGGCTGTACCAATTATCATTCCTACCAACAATGGAAGAAGGTTCCCCTTAGTCTACACCCATGTGAGCATCTGCTGTTACCTGTGTTGTTCATTTTAGCCATTCTGATGGATTGAGGTGATATCTCATTGTAGTTTTAATTTGTATTTCCCTGATAATGAGTGAGGCTGAGCCTCTTTTCACGTGTCTGTTAGCTTTGTAATATAACTTGAAGTCCAGAATTATGATGCCTCCAGCTTCACTTTCCTTTTTCAAGATTACTTTGGCTATTCAGAGTCTTTTGTAGTTTCATACAAATTTAGGATTATTTGTTCTGGCTCTGTGAGAAGTGCTATTGGTATTTTGTATTTTGATTGGGGTTGCATTAAATCTGTAGATTGATTCAGGTAATATAGATATTTTGACAATATTTGTACCTCGAATCCATGAGTATGTAATATCTTTCCATTTCTTTGTGTCATTCTATTTCTTTCATCAGTATTTTATAATTGTCAGAGTATACATCTTTCTCCTTTTTGGCTAGTTTTGTTCTCAGGTATTTTATCATTTTTGGTATAATTATAAATAGGATTGATTCCTTAATTTCTTTATCTGCTGCTTCATAATTGGTGTATATAAATACAACAGACTTCTGTATATTGACTTTGTATCCTGAGACTACTGAATTTGTTAATGAGCTTCTAGCCATTTTTTGGCATAGTCTTTTTGGTTTTCTATAGGGAGTATCATGTCATCTGAAAATAGTGAAAGTTTGATTTCTTTTTTGCTGATTTGAATGCCTTTTATTTCCTTATGTTGTCTAATTTTGTTGTCTAATTGCTATAAGATTCCAGTAATACATTAAATAACTGTGGTAAGAGTAAACATCCCTGTCTTGTTCCTGATGATAGAGGAAAAGCTCTCAGTTTTTCCCCATTGATGATGATATTAGCTGTGGGTTTTCACATATGGCCTTTATGATGTTGAGATATGTTTCCTCTATCCTTATGTTACTGAGGATTTTTATGAATGGATGCTGTAGTTTGTCAAATGCTTTTTCTGCATGTATTGAAATGATTGTATGATTCTTATCCTTTCTTTTATTATGTGATGTCACCTTGATTGCTTGGCAAATATGGAACCACCCTTCCAACCCAGGAATAATTTATCATGGTGAATGATTCCTTTAATGTATTGATGGATATGGTTTGTTAACATTTTATTGAGAAAATCTGTATCCATGTTCATCAGGAATACTGGAATATAGTCCTCTTTTTTTAGTGGAGTCTTTAGCTGGTTTTGGATATCAGGGTAATACTGGTCTCATAGAATGAATTTGGACATTTTCTATTCTTTTCTATTTTATGATGCCTGGCTGGGTCAATCTGTAGAGCATGTGACTCTTGATCTTGGGATTGTGAGTTCAAACTCCACATTGGAGGACCAGTTGAGAGAGAGAGAGAGAGAGAGAGAGAGAGAAAGAAAGAAAGAAAGAAAGAAAGAAAGAAAGAAAGAAAGAAAGAAAGAAAGAGGAAATGCCTTACAGTTTGAGAATAGGTATTAATTATTTTTAATATTTTGGTAGAATTTGCCTATAAACTTGTTTGTTTTGATTACAGATATAATTTCACTACTGGATATTTGTCTATTCATGTTTTCTATTTCTTCCTGTTTCAGTTTTAGTAGTTAAAATGTTTCTAGGAATTTATCTATTTCTTCCACATTGTTCAGTTTGTTGTCTTATATTTTTTCATAATATTCTCATAATTGTTTGTATTTCTGTGATGTTGATTGTGATCTCTCCTCTCTCATTTGTGATTTTATTTATTTGGGTCCTTTCTCTTTTCTTTCTGGTGAGTTTGGCTAGAGATTTATCAAGTTTATTAATTTTTTATAGAACCAGCTCCTGAGTTCATTAATCTATTCTATTGTTTTTTAGTTGTTATATCATTTATTTCTGCTGTGATCTTTATTATCTCCTTCTTTATGCTGGCTTCAGGCTCTGTTTGTTGTTCTTTCTAGCTCCTTTGATGCCTGGCTGGGTAGAGCATGTGACTCTTGATCTTGGGACTGCAAGTTCAAACTGCACATTGGAGGAACAGTTTACAGAGAGAGAAAGAGAAAGAAGAAAGAAGAAAGAAGAAAAGAAAAAAGAAGAAAGAAAGAAAGAAAGAAAGAAAGAAAGAAAGAAAGAAAAAGAAAGAAAGAGAGAGAGAGAAAGAAAGAAAGAAAGAAAGAAAGAAAGAAAGAAAGAAAGAAAAGGAGGAAATGCCTTACAGTTTGAGAATAGGTATTAATTAATTTTAATATTTTGGTAGAATTTGTCTATTTGAGATTATTCTTGCTTCTTGAGGTAGGCCTGTCTTACTATATATTTCCCTTTTATGACTGGTTTTTGCTGCATTCCAAAGGTTTAGGACTACGTGTTTTCATTTTTATTTCTTTCCGTGAATTTTTTAAAATTTCTTCTTTGATTTCCTGGGTAACCCATTTATTCTTTAGTAGCATGTTGTTTAATCTCCATATAATTGTGGCCTTTTCAATTTTTTTCCTCCAGTTGACTTCTTGTTTCATAGAATTGTGATCAGAAAAGGTACAGGGTAGGATTTAACCTGTTTGTATTTGTTGAGGACTGTTTGTGACCTACTATGTGACCTATTCTAGAGAATGTTCCACATTCATTTGAAGGAATGTGTATTCTTCTGTCTTAAAATGAAACGTTCTGAATATATTTGCTAAGTCCATCTGTTCCACTGTGCCATTCAATGCCATTATTTCCTTACTTTTTCCTCTGTTCAGATGATCTGTTCATTGATGTAAGTGGAGTGTTAAAGTCCCCTACTATTATTGTGTTATTATCAATTAGTTCCTTTATGAATAGTTTTACATATATATTTGAGTGCCCCCATGTTGGGTGTATAGCTATTTACAATTGTTATATCTTCTTGTTGGATTATCCCCTTTATGATTATATAATGCCCTTCTTTATAACTTGTTACAGTCTTAAAGTCTAGTTTATCCAATAAAAGTATAACTACTCTGGCTTTCTTTTGACATCCATGGGCATGATAAGTGCTTCTCTATCCCCTCACCTTCAATCTGCAGTTTTCTTTAGGTCTAAAATGAGCTCTTGTAGGCACTATATAAATGAGTCTTGTAATGTTTTTATCCATTCTGACACCCTATGTCTTTTTATTGGAGCATTTTGTCCATTTACATTCAACATAATCATCAATAGATACATATGTATTGTCATTTTCTTACTTGTTTAATCATTGTTTTCTGCTACTTTCTTTGATCCTTTCTTGTCTTTGTTGCTTTTGGTCTTTCCTTTCTACTCAAAGAGTCCACTTTAATATTTCTTGCAGGGCTACTTTAGGGGTCATGAACTCCTTTAGCTTTTGTTTGTCTGAGAAAATCTTTATGTGTCCTCTATTCTGAATGATAGCCTTGCTAGATAGAGTATTCTTGGCTGCAGATTTTTCCCATTCAGCACTTTGAATATATAATGACACCCTCTTCTGACTTGCCAACTTTCTGTTGTGAAATCTCCAGCTAGCCTTATAGGTCTTCCCTTTTAAGTAAAGGACTTATTTTGTCTTGCTTCTTTCAAGATTCTTTTTCTTTACCATTATATTTCACTACATTATGTCTTGTTATTGGCCTTCTTTTGTTAATTTTGATTAGATTTCTTTGTACCTCCTGAATCTGGCTGTCAGTTTTCTCCCCTAGACTATGGAAGCTTTTAGCTATTATTTCCACAAATAAATTTTCTTTTTTAAAATATTTTATTTATTTATTAATGAAAGACACACACACACACACACACAGAGTGTCAGAAACATAGACAGAGGGAAAAGCAGACTCCTCGCAGGAAGTCCAATGTGGGACATGATCCTGGAACTCCAGGATCACACTCTGATCAAAGACAGATGCTCAAATGCTGATCCACCCAGGCATCCCTCCACAAATAAATTTTCTATTCTGCTTTCTCTCTTCTTCGGGAACTCCTATAATGCAAATATTGATGGAGTCACTGAGTTCACTAACTCTATTCTCATGCTGCATATTCTGTCTTTTCTCTAACTTTGTTATTTTCCATTATTTTGTCTTCTGGACCACTAATTCATTCCTCTACTTCTTCCAGCCTGCTCTTCATTGCATCAAGTTTGTTTCCAAACTCATCTATTGTATTCTTCATCTCTGATTGACTCCTTTTTAACTCTTTTATCTCTGTGGTAAGAGTCTCACTGATGTCTTCCATTTCTTTCTCAAGCCCAGTGAGTATCCTTATGATTGTTTCTTTAAGCTCTCCATCAGGCAAGCTGCTTATATCTGTTTTGCTTAGATCTCTGGCTGTGATCTTATCTTCTTCTTTCACTTGGTATTCCTTTATCTTGGCATTTTGTCAAAGCCTCTGCATTTTTTTGTGTGTGTTAGAAAAGCCGGTTATGGGGCACCTAGGTAGCACAGTAGGTTAGGTGTTCAACTCTCGATTTCAACTCAGGTTATGATTTCAGCGTCATGAGATCAAGTGCTGCACTGAGCTCCCTGTTCAATCCAGAGTTTGCTTGGGATTCTCTCTCCCTCTCCCTCCACCTTTCCTGCTCATGCTCTTTTCCTTCTCAGTAAAATAAATAAATAAATCTAAAACAAAAAGAAGAAGAAGAAGAAGAAGAAGAAGAAGAAGAAGAAGAAGAAGAAGAAGAAGAAGAAGAAGAAAAAGAAAAAGAAGAAGAAAAAGAAAAAGAAGAAGGAGAAAGAAAGAAAAGTCTGTTATGTTCCCTGCTTCTGAAATAATGGCTTTATAAAGAGGTTATGTATGCCCAGCACCTCACACTTCCAGGAGTGTCTCTGGCTCCATGCATTCTACTATTGTATTTTGGCTGCTCCATCCTTCAGGCCAGTTGTCTGCAGAGACTCATTTCCTGCTGTGGGCAGTATTTAGCCCCTGGCTTGAATGTGTAAGTTTTAACTAGGTGTGCTCTGGGGCACTTGTGAAAGGAGACCTAATATCAATTTCACCAGAACTGAAGCCTTGCAGAACTCTCTAGATGGGAGATATGGTTTGGGAAGGGATTTGTGCTGGTCTTCTGGGGGAGGATCTTCTGGGACTGACACAAACCTAACTGAAAAGGTCACTCCTGCCAGAACACAGAGGTGTAGGACTTGGTGTAAACAAGGTAGGCATCCAGTGTTGTCACTATGCTGCTTCCAACAGGTGGCTCTGTGTTTATGCTAAGGTGTGGGGGAGGGAAATTGCATTACCCACCTCCTTTTCTTCCTGAAGAGATGTCTCAGTGAATGCTACCTCTGAGATGTGCTCCGAGAAGAGTGAATAATCTCCTCCTTGTATGCCCCAGGCATTCCTGAGATTGTTATTTCCACACTGTCTGCCATGTTGTTTGCCTGCCTTCTCTCCAGCAGAACAGTGCCATGAGGGCTCTATCCCAGCCAAGTTGATGACTCTTAAAATGCCAGGTTTTAAACTCTTCTGGTTGTAAGAAGTCATGGAATTCAGCCCCTCTTATTTTCCAGGACAATGGCATTGGGGAAATTTTATCTGTGTGTATTCCCCTGTGTGCTCTTCTCTCTTGCTCCTCTCCATGACCATGGCTCCCTCCTCTCCGTAGCACTCACAATTCATTGCTCTCCTAAACGATGATCATGTCTCTGTAGTTTCTACCTTCTTTGATGTGGATTCTTTTCTCCCTTTGGTTGTGGGGTTTGTTCTGTGTTTTCAGGTTGATTTCTGGGGTATCAAGAAAAGCCTAGGGTCCTCTTATTCTGCTACCATCTTCCTCCTTCCTCTTGTGACTTCTTTTTAACTGTATCACTTAATCCCTTTCACTTATATACCCATCACTCTTCCCTCCCTTTCCTGTGCCAAGCATCACTTTGGTCTCTATATGTACAAGTTGGTTTCTGTTTTGTTCATTTGTTTTGCTTCTCTGATTCCGCATATAAGTAAAATCATACAGTATTTGTCTTTCTCTGTCTGACATATCTCATTAAGCATGAAATGCACAAGGCCCATCCATGTTCTAAAAGATGACAAAAAAAATCATTTTTTTATGGCTAGGATTTTATATATAAAATCTTCTTTATCCATTCATCTATCAATAGATACTTAGGTTGCTTCCATACCCTGAATATGATAAATAATGCTGTAGTAAACTTAGGAATGTATACATCTCCTCAATCTTTTCATTTTCTTTGGATAGATATACTGAGGGGGAATTTCTAGATCTTAGAGTATTCCTAATTTTAATTTTTGGTGAACCTCCATATTTGTTTCCATTCTGGCTACACCAGTTACATTCCCACCAACAGCTAATGAAGGCTCTTTTTCCTCTATATCCTCGCAAACATTGTTATTTTTGATCTTTTTAAATTCTAACCTTTTTGACAAGTGTGAAATGAAATCTCATTGTAGCTTTGAATTGCATTTCCCTGATGATTAGTGATGATTAGTGATTAGTTGAGTAACTTTTTGTGTGCTTGTTGATTATCTATATGTCTTCTTTGAAAAGAATGTCCATTTAGGCCTTCTGCCCATTTTTTTAAAATTTTTTATGGATGTGGAGTTGTTCATTATATATTTCTGATATTAATCATTATCAATATATTATTTGCAAGGACCACCTCCCACTCAGTAGGTTGTGGTTTTGGGCTGGTGATTTTCTTTGCTATGTGAAAGACTTTTAGTTTGATATAGTCCTACTTGTTTGTTTTTGTTTTGGTTGACCTTGCCTAAGAAGACAGATCCAAAAATATAAAATTAAGACCTATTTCTAAAAGTTTCCTGCCTTTGTTTTCTTTTAGATATTTTATGGTTTCAGATCTTTCATTAGATCTTAATTCATTTGAGTTTTTTTTACATATAATGTAAAAAAGTGGTCTAGATTCTTTTTATTTTTTGCATGTAATTGTATAATTTTTTTCAATACCATTTATTGTATAAAAATACAATCTTATACAATAAGATTGTATTTTTTCTATTATATATTTTTGCCTCCTTTGTCATGTTAATTTACTACATAAACACAAGTTTATTTCTGGTTTTTCCATTCTGTTCCATTGAGTTATGTGTTTATTGTTGTACCAGTACCATATTATTTTGGTTACTATAGCTTTTTAGTATAGTTTCAAATGTAAGAAGATGATATCTCTAGTTTTGTGCTTCTTTCTAAAGATTGCTTTGAATATTCAGGGTCCTTTGTAGTTCTATACAAATTCTAGGATAATTTGTTCCAGTTCTTTAAAAAATCCTATTGGCATTTTCATAGGGATTGAATTGAATCTGTAGATTGTTTTTGTATAGCATAGATATATACACAATATTAATTTTTTTCTGTCCATAAGCATGATATACCTTCTCATTTATTTATATTCTTTAAATTTCTTTTATTAATGTCTTAACTCAAATATAGGATTTTGACATCCTTGGTTAAATTTATTCCTAGGTATTTTATTCTCACAGATGCAATTGCAAATGGTATTGTTTTCTTAATTTCACTTTTTGATAGTTTGTTATTAGTGTATAGAAATGCAACAGATTTCTGCATATTAATTTTTTATCCTGCAACTTAACTGATTTCATTTATTAGTTCTAATAATTTTTTTTGTGGAGTCTTTAGGTTTTTCTATCCTAGAGCATCATGTCATCTGATGGTGACTGTTTTCCTTATCAATTTGGATGTCTTTCATTTCTTTTTCTTTTCAGATTACTGTGGCTAGGACCTCCAATATTGTGTTGAATAAAAGTGATGAGTGGACATTCTTGTCTTGATCCTGATCTTAAAGGATCTTAAAGGAAAAGCTTTTAACTTTTCACTATTAAGAATGGTGTTAGTTGTAGATTGTAATATATGGCCTTTATTATATGATCATATGCTTTTAATTTCTGGTTTAGTTGATACAGTGTATCAAATTGATTGATTTACAGATATTGAACCAGTTTGCATATATGAAATAAATCCCACTTGGTCAAGGTGTATGATGCTTTTAATGTATTGTTGAACTCAGTTTGCTAATATTTTGATGAGAATTTTCACATGTTCATCAGAAATATGAGCCTATATTTTTACATGTGATGTCCTTAGCCAGGGAAATACTGGCTATACAGAATAAATATGAAAGCTTTCCTTTGTCTTCATTTTTAGATCTAATTTGGGAAGAATAAGTATTAATTCTTTAAAAGTTTGGTAGAACACATTTATGAAACCATCTGGTGCTGAATATGTGTTTGTTGGGAATTTTTTTATTCCAAATTCAATTTAATTACTATTCATTGGTTTTCAGATTTTATATTTGAAAGATTGTATATTTGTAGAAATTTATCTACTTCTGCTACGTTTTCCAGTTTGTTGGCATATAATTGTTCATCCTGAGTCTCTTATATTATTTCATTTCTGAGGTGTCTGTTGTAATTTCTCTCTTTCATTTCTGAATATGCTTATTTGGCCCTCACTCCTTTTTTCTTGAAGAATCTGACTAAAGATTTTCTGATTTTCTATATTTTTTCAAGGAAGTAGCTTTTAGTTCCTTGATCTTTTCTATGGTTTCTATAGTCTGTATTTCAATTCTTTCCACTCTCTATATAATTTCTTTCTAATATATTTCCTTCTTATATATTTAATATATATTGTATAGCTAGAAACAGTTATTGATAGGTATCTTTTTCTAATTCTATTATAAAGATTATTTGAGATTTTCCTTGTTTATTGAGATAGACCTGTATCACTATAAACTTTACTTTTTAAACTGATTTAGATGTGTCTCAGAGATTTTAAAACATTATGATTTCATTTTCTTTTTTCTCCTGGGAGTTTTGATTTTCTAATTGGTTTCTTCATTGACCCAGTGGTTTTTAGTAGCATGTTGTTTAGCACCCACATGTTGGGCCTTATTAAATTTTTTTCTTGTAATTGATTTCTAGATTCATATCATTGTGCTTAGAAAAGATGCATGATATGTTTCAATATTCTTAAGTTCGATGAGACTTGTTCCCTAGTGTGAAATCTATTCTATAAAATGTTCCATGTACACATAAAAAGAATGTGTATTCTGTTGATTTTGAATCCAATGTTCTGTAAATATATATTAAATTAATCTGGTCTAATGTGCCTCTCGTTCCTTATTGATTTTTTGTTTTGATCATCTATCCACTGGTTCAAGTGATGTGTTAAAGTCTCCTATGATTACTGCATTGCTGTCAGTTTCTCCCCTTGTGTCTCTTAATATTTGCTTTATATGTTTCAGTGCTCTTATGTTGAGTGCGTATATATTTACTATTGATCTATCTTCCTATTGAGTTTTTCCCTTTATCATTATGTAATACCCTTCTTTGTTTCTTATAGTTTTGTTTTAAAATCTATTTTGTCTGATGTATTATAGTTTTGTTTTAAAATCTATTTTGTCTGATGTAAGTACCGCTACCTTAGCTTTCTTTTCATTTCTTTGTGCATGGAATATCTTTTTCCTTCCATTCACTATCAGTCAGTATGTGTCTTTAGTATGTGTCTTCTGAAGTGAGTCTCTTAGAGGCAGAATATAGATGGGGTTTGTTTTTTATCCAGTTAGTCACCATTCAGTCTGATTGGAACATTAAATTCATTTATATATAGGGATACCTGGGTAGCTTAGCAGTTGGGTGCCTGCCTTCAGCCCAGGGTGTGATCCTGGAGTCCTAGGATTGAGTCCCTCATTGGGCTCCCTGCATGGAGCCTGCTTTTCTCTCCGCCTGTGTCTCTGCCTCTCTCTCTCTCTGTGTCTCTCATGAATAAATAAAATATTTAGAAATAATAATAATTCATTTATATATAAAGTAATTCTTGATAAGTATGAATTTACTGTCTGTTCTATTCTGAGGTTTTGTTTGGTTGGTTTTGGTTTTTATTTATTTATTTTCTTTTTTTTTTTTTTTGCTTCCTTCCTTGCATTTCTTTAGTGTTATGTTCCAATACCTTCCTCTTTATTTTTTTGTATGTGTATAATAAGTTCTTAGTTTGTGGTTCCTGTAAGGTTCATATGTAACAGTCTATTTTAAGTTGATAGTCACTTAGGTTCAAACACATTCTGCAAGCATTACATTTTTACTAAACCCTTACCATGTTTTATGGTTTTGACACAATATATTACTTCTTTGTACACTGTGCATCATTTGGCCAATTATGTATCATTGATATTTCTACTTTGGTCTTTAAATCTCCATATTAGCTCTGTAAGTGGTTGATCCATGATCTTTAATATATGTTGGATTTCTGCCAGTGAGAATTTTTTTCTTTTACAAACTTCACACTCCTATTTATGACATTTTCTTTGTCCTTAAAAGTTTCTTTAACATTCTTGTAAGGCCTCTTTAGATGTCATGAACTACTTTAACTTTTAGCTGAAACTCTTTTTTTTTTTAATTTTATTTATTTATTCATAGACACAGAGAGAGAGAGACAGAGACACAGACAGAGGGAGAAGCAGGCTCCATGCAGGGAGCCCGATGTGGGACTCCACCCCGGGTCTCCAGGATCACACCCCAGGCTGCAGGTGGCGCCAAACCGCTGCGCCACTGGGGCTGCCCATAGCTGAAACTCTTTTTCTCTCTTTCAAATCTGAATAACCTTTCCAGAGTATTCTTGGTTTAGGATTTTTCCTCTAAGCCCTTTGAATATATCATGCCACTCTCTTGTGGCCTTTAGTTTCTGCTGAAAATTCAGCTGATAGTTTTATAGAGGTTCCCTTGTATATAACTAGTCAATTTTCCCCTTCAGCTTTTAAGATTCTCTATCTTTAATTTTTGCTGTTTTAATTATGGGTCTTATTGTGGACTACTTTGAGTTTATCTTGTTTGGAGCTGTGTATGCTTCCTAGACCTGTTTTTCTCACCATGTTAGTAGAGTTTTCTGCTATTATTATTTAAATAAGTGTTCTATTTTCTTCTTCTGGGATTCTTGTAAGGCAAATGTCAATAACCTTGTTGTTGTCCAGAGTTTCCTTAACCTATCCTCATTTTTAAAAATTCTTCTTTTTTGTTGTTCTGCTTGTAAGATTTCCACTACCCTTCCTTTCATTACTGATCTCTTCTTCTGCATCACCTTTCTATTGATTCCTTCTTGTGTATTTTTAAGTTTTAGTTATCATACTTTTCAGGTATGATTCCTTTTTTTATATTTTCCATTATTTTGTAGAAATTCTGTGTTCATTCTTTCTGCTCCTGAATTTGGTGAGCATCTCTTTGATCATTATTTTGAACTTTCTATAGGTAAATTGTTTATTTCCATTTCATTTTTGTCTTTTTTTTTTCCTGAGATATTGTCTTGTTCTTTCATTTAGAACATATTCCTCTATCTCCTCATTTTACCTGATTCTATTTCTTTCTACGTATAAGCAGATTAGCTAGTCTCTTAGTGTTGAAGGAGTGGCCTTATCAAAAGGTGTTTTGTAGGGCACAAAAGTGATATATACACTGGTCATGAAAATCCGGTGCTTCAGGGTTGTCTCCTCTGACACCTATATGCACTCTTCTGTTGTGTTCTGTCCACAATTACTGAGACTAGTGAGAGGCTGGTCTCCAACTTGGCTGGCAATGAAGCTCTGCTGCAAGTCCTGTGGGAATGCTGGTAGGCAGGCCTTGCCCTTGTATGGCTGGCTGAGAGGAGTGGGTAGGGATACAAGGGCCTGCTATTGGATGAGACAAGCCTCAGTATGGCTGCCTGTGTGCCTTGGCCACAAATGTTGCAGGCACACTGGTGGACAGTAGTTGCCCCCAAGAAATTGCTTTTGAGGGACACCAGTCTTGGTGAGGTTACCAGCTTGTAACAGGATGTTAGTCAGTTTGTTTGGGGCACTGGTCCCAACTAAAGCCATCTACTGGAGTTGGAGGGCAGAGGCCATTTGCAGGGGTGACAGACCTAGCCAAAGCCACCTGCTGGGTGGGTATGGACAAGAACCACTTTTTTTATAGACACTTTTTTTGTAAAATGTAGGGCATTATGAAAAGAATATTTAAGGCATATTACATTAATACATTCTTTTAGAGAAAAGTTAAAATAAAATATTTACTGTGAAAGATAAGAAAACCAAAAAAAAAGAGTTCAAAGAAATTATACTGATTATCACAAATTAGTGATAAATATATTGTACTTACTTAATTGTACCTCATATGCTTATATACATAGAGATAACGTATATAAATAAAACATATAATAATTTAAATTTTTGTGTTAATATAAATAAAATAATTTTCATTTTGATTTCAATAATATTTATATTTAAGTAACTGTTTACTGTTTTAATAAAATATTCATCCAATAAATGCAAAAAATGACAAAAGTACAAAGATGAGTATAAAGTATAAAGTATAAATTTATATAATATAAATTATATAAATAATTATATATATTTATAATATATACTATATATAATTATATATAAAAATATATTTATATAAATATAAAGTGTGATTTTTAAAGTATAAAGCCAATAGGAAACTTCTCTAGCTAATGTACTGTTACAATATAAGGCAAGGAAGTGAAACGTCGGGACACCTGCACCCCGATGTTTCTATCAGCAATGTCCACAATAGCCAAACCGTGGAAGGAGCCTCGGTGTCCATCGAAAGATGAATGGATAAAGAAGCTGTGGTTTATGTATACAATGGAATATTACTCAGCAATTAGAAACGACAAATACCCACCATTTGCTTCAACGTGGATGGAACTCGAGGGTATTATGCTGAGTGAAATAAGTCAATCGGAGAAGGACAAACAGTGTATGTTCTCATTCATTTGGGGAATATGAATAATAGTGAAAGGGAATATAAAGGAAGGGAAAAGAAATGTTGGGAAATATCAGGAAGGGAGACAGAACATAAAGACTCCTAACTCGGGGAATCGAACTAGGGGTGGTGGAAGGGGAGGGGGGGGGGTGTTGGAGGGGAATGGGTGACGGGCACTGAGGTGGACACTTAATGGGATGAGCACTGGGTGTTTTTCTGTATGTTGGTAAATTGAACACCAATAAAAATTAATTAAAAAAAAAAAAAACAATATAAGGCAAGGACATTTTTGGAAATGATGAAGGATGTATTGACACATGAGTAATTAAACATTTAGCAATGTTGTCTGAATCTGTATGTACTTAATAATGCAAGTTCAACATAGATTTGAAAAAAAGGAAGTAAATGATTATAAATGGTGATTTTAACAACTCTATCTCCCTGCTTATCAAACAGACAGATATATCAGTAAAGCTATAGAAAGATTTAAACAAGACAATTAACAAATGCATATATGTACACTCTATATATAGTAGTTTAGATTACTAATTTTTAAGTTCATATGGAAATTTACCAAAAACACACTTACATTTCCAAGTATTTTAATGTAAAAGACATAGAACTGTAGTGTCACTGCAACAGCCACTAAGAAGTTTGGCAATTGGGCACATGAAATATGTTTAAACTTAATTTATAATGATTTAAAAATAAATTTTTTGAGGTTTGTTCCTTATTCATACTAGCCATTTTAAAACACAAAGATAGACCATTTCCAACTTCACAGAAGCTCTCTAACTATATTTAAAATAGAGGTCAGTAACCAACGATGTTGAAAGTCCTCAGATGGTTTAAATTCAGGAATACATTTCTAATTAACATGTAAGCCAGTGGCAGCTCAGTGGCTCAGTCAGTTAAGTGTCTGCCTTTGGATCAGGTTATGATCCCAGGGTCCTGGAATCAAGCCTTGAGTCAGGCTCCCTGCTCAGTGAGGAGCCTGCTTCTCCCTTTCTCTGCTCATGCTCTCTCTTACTATGTCTGTCTCTCTCTCTCAAATAAGTAAATAAATAAATAAATAAATAAAAGCTTTAAAACAAACAAACATGTGAACCAGATAAATGATCACAATGAATTTTCACATTTTATATGAATTACAAGGAAATTATAATAAATACTGTATTGTGAAATACTGCTTTAAATATTGCATATATTACCCAAAAAAGCAGAAATCTGAACATATGTTACAAGAAACTAGAAATATAAAAGGAAAAATTAGGTGAAATTAAATCCAAATGAAGTAGAAGTAGAAGGAAGAAAATAATGAATAGTACAAAATCATGACAAAGAACAAAACTGCAGATGAGAAGATCAAAAAGGAAAAAGGCATTGTCATTGAAAAGACTTAATAAAATTGTTAAAACTATTGAAGAAAAAATATTAAGAGAAACATTGTATAACTAGATGAAACTTGGGAATACCATTGTGATTCTCACAGATATCAAACAGATAATAAAACCATAGTATGAATGCATTTTAAATCTCCATGAAATAGAAAATTCCTAAATAGTGTAAATTACCAAAATGCAGTACAACCAAGAGAGACTTGGACTAACTTAACTTGTATGAAAGAAATTGAGTTCATTATGTAAACTTTCCTAGAAAAAAATTCTGTAAAATTGAAAGGCAGTGAATAGAGACACTTAAAAATATAACAACATTAAAATTGTTGTAGCCACTATGAAAAATAGTATGCAATTCCCCCAGAAAAATTAAAAGTAGAAACACTAAACAACCCCAAAATTCCACTTCTGGGTATTTATCAAAAGAAAATGAAAACGCTAGTTCCAAAAGATAGTAGTACCCATATGTTTATTGTGGCATCATTTACCATAACCAAGATATGGAGGCAGCGTAAATGTCTATCAATCCATAAATACATAAAGAAAATGTGAGATAGATATATATCGAGATCTTGACATCTACAACAACATGAATAGACCTAGAAGGTATTATGCTAAGTGAAATAAGTCAGAGTAAGACAAACACCATACATTTTACTTAAATGTGGAATCTAAAACAAATCAAATAGACAAAAAAAAAAAAAAGAGAAACATAAATGCACAGAACAAACTGGTGGCTGCTGGCAGGGGCAGGACTAATGGACAAAATAAAGATTAAGGGGGTACTAAATCCCAGTTACAAAATAAATAAGTCACGAGGATGAAAAGTAGAGCATAGAGAATATAGTCAATAATGCTATAATAACTTTGTGTCATGACAGAGTAATTATACTTATCATGGTGAGCATTGGGTAATATAAGGAATTGTCAAATCACTCTGGCATACGTATGAAATTGAATATGTTATATGTCAACTGTACTTCACTTAACAAAAAAAAAGATAGAAAAATAACAGTGCTCGTACACAATGAAATCTGAGGATTTACCAACATGGATAGAAAATCTTTCAGGTAATAGAAGATAAAAGCTTCCCAATGTAGCCTTGATAACAAAACATAGATACCAACAAAAATTCAGTCTGACTAATCTTTTCATGAAAATGGGTGAAGAAAAAATTCCTAAGTATACTATTATATTTCACAAAGCAGACTTTTGTTATATTTTTCTTGTAATTCATATAAAAATTGTGATCACATTCATTGTGATCATTTCTTTGGCTCACATGTTAATTAGACCTATGCAACCAAATTTAAAACTATATAAGGATCTTCAGATTTGTGGTTACTGACTTCTAGTTTAGGTAAACTGTAGTTAGAGAATTTTCTGTGAAGCTGGAAATAGTACATTTATGTTTAAATGTGGCTATTTTTTATTTTTTTAATGTTTTTAAAAGATTTTATTTATTCATGAGAGACAGAGAGAGAGAGAGAGGCAGAGACACAAAGCAGAGGGGAGAAGCAGGCTCCATGCAGGGAGCCTGATGTGGGACTGGATCCCGGGTCTCCAGGATCACGCCCTGGGCTGAAGGCGGCGCTAAACCGCTGAGCCACCCGGGCTGGCCTAAATGTGGCTATTTTTTTTTTTTAAGTTTTTTAAGTTTTCTTTTTAAAAAGATTTTTAAAAGAACAATACAGAATGGCCCTTGTGATCTTATTTCAGAAATGCAAGATTACTTAAACATTTGAAATAAAAATCTAATTGACTTTATAAATATCATACAGAGAAAACATCATTCCAATTGATGGAAAAATAATAAAATGTAATTGATTATAAAATCTATTAGAAAAATAGGAATATTGTGAAAATGCTTTAAAATAAAAAAGTTTGACAAAAAACCAAAAACAAACTTTAGGGTGTTTTTCTGTATGTTGGTAAATTGAACACCAATAAAAATTAATTTAAAAAAAAACTTTATACTTAAAAATATTAAAATCTGGGACGCTTGGGTAGCTCAGTGGTTGAGCATCTGCCTTTGGCTCAGGGTGTGATGCCCGGTCCTAGGATTGAGTCCTGCATTGGGCTCTCCACAGGGAGCCTGCTTCTCCCTCTCCCTATGTCTCTGCCTCTCTCTGTGTGCCTCTCATAAATAAATAAATAAAATCTAAAAAAAAATATTAAAAAATATGTATTGAAATCTTTGCCCTTAAGCTAAGGAAAGATGTATATAGAACCCTCACTCTATCTTCTATTCAACATTGGAAATAAAACTGTAGCCTGTGAAAAAAAAGTCAAGGAAAAAAATATATAATTGCAAGAAAAATAAAAGTGGGATTATCTACAGGTGAAATAGCTGTGTATGTAAAACATCCAGAATGTATTTGAAATGATAGAATTAATATATAAAATCAGAAAAGTCATTCTATATGAAATCAATGTGTAAACTTCAATTGTATTTCTATTTAGAGCACCAAAAACTTCTAAAGATTTAAAAATAAGGATGCTATTTATAAAAGCATAACTGAGATACCCATATTTCTGTAAGATTTCAATATAGAAAAATACAAACTATAATAGAAAACATTAGAGAAAACCTAATTAATGGAAGGATACAGCATGACATCAATTGGAAGAGACAATATTGTAAAGATGACTAATATTTACAGATTAAAGATTAAGTGCAGTCCCAAACATAATTTTAGTTTAACAACTTTATCGAGATGTAATTTACACAGCATGAAATCCATCCATTTAAAGTATATAACTCGAATAAAGAAAATGATTTGTGAAATGAAGAAAAGGAAGATGGTGGAGGAGTAGGGGACCCTAGTTTTATCTGGTTCCTGGACTTCAGCTAGAGACCTATCAAATCACTCTGAACACCAGCAAACTCAACTGGAGATCTAAGGGAAAAAATGCTGCAATTTTACAAATAGAATAGCGACCAGTTTTTGCAAGGTAGGAGGTGTGGAGAAGTGAACCTGAGGGGATATATTGGAAGATAATCTCTGGGGGGAGGGGGCCTCTTACAGCTGGCTATCTGAAAGTGATACAGCAGCAGAATACAAAATTGGAACTTTTAGAAGTCTGCTTTGGTGGGGGACGTCCTTGCTTGAAAGGTGCTCCAATGGCAAAGAGAGGTGGAATCCTAGGTGAGACAGTGTGGTCTCAGGATTCTGGGGGCCAAAGGAAGAATGGGGGTGCCTGTATGTGGCAGAGTTCTCAAGCATCAGTGCAGAGAAGCAGACTGCAAACAGAAAGCCCAGGAACAGGCTTTCAAACGGATTTTACTATAAACCCCTGTGGCGAAGTCAGGCCACTGCTCTCCAAGCAGGAGCCCAGCAAGAGGCAGAACTCTGTGGAAACACCTTCTTCCTTCCCCTGGGGGGAAAACCCAGATCTGTGCCACAGGAGTCTGGAAAGTTTGGAGATGCAACAGGGGATCATGTGCCCGACATAAAATGCTCTTAAGCTGGGTGAACACAGGATTCAGGTAGAAAGTAGGGAGACAAGAGTGATTGAATGCTGTTTGGTGAGGGCTCACTGAAGAATAGGGGGTGCCAACTTTCAGCTCTGGGGCTGGAGATTGGGGCACAGCCATTTTCATTTTCATCACCCAAAGCTGCACTGAAAATCTTCAGGGAATAGAACAATCTGGAGCTGCTTACACTGAGCCCAACCCCTGGCAAGGGAGGGGGCCAATTCTCCCTGGGGCAAAGACACCTTCAGTGCAACAGGATCTTCCTCCAGAAAACCAACAGGAACATCTGGCTAAGATCAAGTTTACCAATCACACAGAACCACAAAACTCCAGTGCTAGGGGAAAATAGTATATAGAATTTGTGGTTTTTCTCTTGATTATTAGGCTTTCAATTTTAATCTCTTTCTTTCCTTCTCAACTAATTTCTTGTTTTATCAACTCTTTAAGTCTTTTTAAATATTCATTTTTGCATTTACATTTTATATCCATATTTTTTCATTTTGGCTCCCATTCATTATATTCAATTTTATTTGTGTATGTGTGTATATATATAAGTCTATCTTTCTTTATAATGTTGGGATCAAGTGTCTTCTAACAAACAGACCAAAATACACTCAGGATCTACTGTATTGCTATGTTCTATTTCTGTGTTTGATGATATACACTCTCTCTCTCTCTCTCTCTCTTTTTAATTATTTCTTCAGTTTCTGGTCTCTTCTGATTGGTTTAGAGTATATTTTTCTGGTGTCGTTGCTATTATAGTATTTTGTCCTCTTGTTCATCTATTCTTCCCTGAACAAAATGACAAGATGGAAAATCTCACCCCAGAAAAGAGAATAAGAGGCAGTACTGACTGCCAGGGACTTAATCAGTATGGATATAAGTGAGGCATCAGAACTAGAGTTTAGAATAATGATTATAAACATACTAGCTGGCATTGAGAAAAGCATAGAAAACACTAGGAATTCTTTTCTGGAGTAATAAAACAACTAAACTCTAATCAGGCTGAAATCAAAAGGGCTATTAATGAGATGCAATAAAAAATAGAGGATAAATGGAGCTGAGAAAGAATCTGTGATATAGAATACAAATAATGGAGAATAAAGAAACTGAGAAAAAGAGAAATAACTATTGGATCATGAGGGAAGGTTTTGAGAAATCAGTGATACTATAAAGCAAAACAACATTAGAATAATTGAGGTCCGAGAAGAAGAGGAAAGTGAGGAGGGCAGAAGGTATATTTGAGAAAATTGTAGCTTAGAACTTCCTTAATCTGGGTAAGGAAGCAAGCATTCAGGTCCAGGAGGCACAGAGAACCCCCCTCAAAATCAATAAAAATAGGTCAACACCTTGAGATATAATAATGAAGCTTGTAAACTTCAGAGACAAACCGAAAATCCTGAAAGCGGCTTGGGACAAGAGGTCCTTAACATATAAGGGTAGGAAGGAACACATGGCTTGTAGTAGTCCTATCCACAAACACCTAGAAGGCCAGAAAGGACTGGCATGATATATTCAGTATTCTGGGAAAAATATGCAAACAAGAATACTTTATCTAGCAAGACTGTCATTCAGAATAGAAGGAGAGATAAAGAGCTTCCAGGACAAACAAAATCTAAAAGAATTGGTGATCACTAAAGTAGCCCCGCAAGAAATATTAAAGAGATCCTTTAAGTGAAGAGAGAGCCCAAAAGTAACAAATCAGAAAGGAATAGAGACAATATACAGAGATAGTTATTTTAGAGGTAATATAATGGCACTAAATTTATAACTTTCAATAGTTACTCTGAATGTAAATGGGCCAAATGTTCCAATTAAAGGGTACAAGGTATCAGGTTAAATAAAAAAAAAAGCAAAAAAAAAAAAAAGCAAGAACAATTGATATACTGTCTCTAAGAGACTTATTTTAGATGTGAAGACACCTCAAGATTGAAAGTGAGTCAAGGGTGAAGAAACATTTATCAGGCTAATAGACATCAAAAGAAAGCTGAGGTAGCAATCCTTATATCAAATAAATTGGGTGTTAAACCAAAGACTGTAATAAGAGATGAAGGACACTAAATCATACTTAAAAGGTTTATCTGACAAGAAGGTCTAACAATTATAAATATTTATGCCCCTACTATGGGAGCAACCAATTATATAAACCAATCGATAACAAAATTAAAGAAACAAAATGATAATACTACAACAATAGTAGGAGACTTTAACACTCCACTCACAGCAATGGACACATCATCAAAGCAGAAGATCAACAAGGAAACAAAGACTTTGAATGACACGCTGAACCAGATGAACTTCACAGATATATTCAGAGCATTCCATCCTAGAGCAACACAATACACATTCGTTTAGAGTGCACACGGAACACTCTCCAGAAAAATCACATATTGGGTCATAAATCAGGTCTCAACCAATACTAAGATATTGGGATCATTCCCTGCATATTTTCAGACGACAATGCTTTAAAACTTGAACTTAATCACCAGAGGAAATTTGGAAGGAACACAAATACATGGAAGTAAAGAGCAACCTACTAAAGAATGAATGGATCAACTAGGAAATGAAAACACAATTCTTCAAAAACCCTTGTGATACAACAAAGGTAGCCCTAAGAGGGAAATATGTAGCAATACAAGCAGTTCTCAAGAAACAAGAGAAGTCTCAAATACACAACCTTACTTTACACCTAAAGGAGCTGGAGAAAGAATAGCAAATAAAGCCTAAACTCAGCAGGAGAAGAGGATTAATAAAGATTAGAGCAGAAATCAATGAAATGGAAACCAAAGAACAGAACAGGTCAATGAAACTAGGAGCCGGTTCTTTGAAAGAATTAATAAGATCAGTAAATCCCTATCCAGACATATCAAAAAGAAAAGAGAAAGAACCCAAATAAATAAAATTACAAATGAAAGAGGAAAGATCACAACCAACACTGAAGAAATACAAACAATTATAAGAATATATTATGAGCAACTATAGGCCAGCAAATTAGGTAATCTGCAAGAAATGGATACATTCCTAGAAACACATAAACTACCAAAACTGAAACAGGAAGAAATAGAAAACCTGAACAGATCCATAATCAACAAGGAAACTGAAAAAGTAATCAAAAATCTCCCAACAAACACCATTCAGAGCCAGATGGCTGCCTAGGGGAATTCTATCAAACATTTAAAGAATGCATACCTATTCTTCTGAAGCTGTTTCAAAAAACAGAAATGGAAAGGAAAACTTCCAAACCCTTTCTATGAGGCTAGCATTACCTTGATCCCAAAACCAAAGACCCCACCAAAAGAGAGAATTACAGACCAATATTCCTGATGAACACAGATGCAAAAATTCTCACCAAGATACTAGTCAATAGGATCCAAAATTACATTAAAGGGATCATTTACCATGACCAAGTGGGATTTAGTCCTGGGCTGCAAGGGTGGTTCAATATCTGTAAATCAATCAATGTGCTACACTACATTAATAAAAGAAAGAACAAGAACCATATGATCCTCTCAATAGAGGCAGAAAAAGTATTTGACAAAAAACACCATCCTTTCTTGATTAAAACTCTCCACAGTGTAGAGATAGAGGGAACATACTCCAATATCATAAAAGCCATATATGAAAAGCCCACAGTGAATATCATTTTCAGTCCTAAGGTCAGGAACATGACAGGGATGTCCACTCTCACCACTGTTGTTTGACATAGGACTAGAAATCCTAGTCTCAGCAATTAGACAAAAGGAAATATAAGGCATCCAAATCAGCAAAGAAGAAGTCAAACTCTCACTTTTCAGATGACATGGCACTTCATGTGGAAAACCCAAAAGACTCCACCCCAAAAGTATGAGAAGTCATATAGGAATTCAGCAAAGTGGCAGGATATAAAATCAATGAACAGAAATCTGTTGCATTTCTATACACTAACAATGAGACTGAAGAAAGAGAAATTAAGGAATCCATCCCCTTTACAATTGCACCCAAAACCATAATATACCTAGGAATAAGCCTAACCAAAGAGGTAAAGGATCTATACTCTGAAAACTATAGAATATTCATGAAAGAAATTGAGGAAGATACAAAGAAATGGGAAAACATTCCATGCTCATGAATTGGAAGAACAAATACTGTTAAAATGTCTGTGCTATCCAGAGCAATCTATATTTTCAATGCAATCCCTATCAAAATACCATCAACATTTTCCACACACTGGAAAAATAATTTGTATGGAACCAGAAAAAGACTCAGAATAGTCAAAGGAGTGTTGAAAAAGAAAACCAGGGACACCTGGGTGGTTCAGAGATAGTCAAAGCTCTGCTTTGGCTCTGGGCGTGATCCTGGGCCTGGGGATTGAGTCCTGCATGGGGCTCTCCTGCAAGGAACCTGTTTCTCCCTCTGGCTGTGTCTCTGCCTCTCTCTGTGTGTCTCTTGTGAATAAATAAATCAAATCTTAAAAAAGAAAAAGAAAACCAAAGCTGGAGGCGTCACAATTCTGGATTTCAAGTTGTACTACTGAAGTAGTAAGGCTGTACTCATCAAGACAGTGTGGTACTGACACAAAAACAGGCACATAGATCAATGGAACAGAATAGAGAACCCAGAAATGGGCCCTCAACTTTATGGTCAACTCATCTTTGACAAATGAGGAAAGAATATCCAATGGAAAAAAGACAAATGGTGTTGGGAATTAGACAGCCACATGTAGAAGAATGAAACTGGACCATTCTCTTACACTACACACAAAAATAAACTCAAAATGACTCAACGACATAAATGTGGGACAGGAATCCATCAAAATCCTACAGGAGAACATAGGCAGAAACCTGTTTGACCTCTGCCACAGCAACTTCTTGCTAGACACCTCTCCAGAGGCATTTAGAATGAGTGATCCCTGGCGACTGGGTCCTACACACTCCAGAACTGGCCTGTGAGTCAGAAATATCACAATATCCTTTCACAGGGGAGAGCCACTTGAGGACATCAGCAGATTCCAGAAAGCCAAAGAATAAAATCCAGCAGTTACATATAAATTGTGAACAAAATCATAAGTAATGTAAGAAAAAAAATGTCTAAAAAACTTTGTAAGAAAATCAGCAAATATCATGAGGGATCACGTAATGCTGAGGCCACTTCCCCTAAAATAGGGAAGACAGAAACAGAAATGTTTGCTATTATCCCTGATACTCTAATAGTTTTGATACTATTAGCTAATAAAATCAGGCAAGAAAATAAGTGTTACACAGGATAAAAGGGAAAAAAAAAGAGCTTCCCCCACAAGTGATATGATTCTGCACTTGGAAATCTCATGGCATTATGCAAACTCCTATGAATCAGAATCAGAATAGGAATCTAGGAAGTTGGCTGGGTACAGGAAACCATGCAGAAGTTGACAGTTTCCTCAATAGAAGGAAACAAAACTTACAACCAAGAAACACAGGGACACCTGGGTGGCTCAGCGGTTGAGCAAATATTTGCCTTTGGCTCAGGGCTAATCCTGGGATCTGGGATCAAGTTCCACATCCAGCTCCTTGCAGGAAGCCTGCTTCTCCTTCTGCCTATGTCTCTGCCTCTTTCTCTGTCTCTCATGAATAAACAAGATCTTTAAAAAAAAGGGGGGGGGGGACACACATATCAGCTCTATGCTGAGCCCCAAGGATACTTTTTTTTCTTTCAGGTACAGGGGTTTGGAATGGAGGGTATCGGGGCTGTGGGGCTCTGTGCTCCTCCAGGGCAGGTTTAGTATTAGGGTTATGGGACAGGACACCCTGGACAGGCTTGGAGCCCCAGAAGCCCTCCCCTCACGGACCCCGGAGTGGGAACCAACCAGGTGGGCTGGTGCCAGATTCCTGCTTGGTGAAGCAGAATGAGCTCGTGGATGGGCGTGCAACGGGGAGGATAACTGGACGCTGCCACACCTCGTCTTGCTGGCTGTAGGGCTGAAGCAGGGGTCAGGAGGGAGAAGAGGCCCAGCGCCCCCTCCCCACCTCCCCCAGTGCCCTGAAGTGGGCCATTGCCCTGAGGGCAGATTGCAGGGAGCAGCCTCCCCAAGGGCAAGCTCAGGAAACAGGCTGGCGCCCCCCTCCTAGACAGACCCCTGTGGTGGGGAGAGGAGGAGCCTCATGCTGACCTTCCAGAGGCCCCTCCCCACCCAGGGCTGCTGAGCAGGAGCCCTGATGTGGGCGTCACGGCACTTGTCATGGGCACTTGTGACCATCCCTGGCTTCAGACGCAAGGGAAGGAAGGAGGTTCCCGCAGAACACACTCACGTGGCAGCTAACTGCCCCCTGCTAGGATGGCAGTTGGTGGCAGTTGGGGGTCTGTGCTCCTGACGCTGGCTCCTCCTCCCCAGTTGGGCCCACAGAAGATGAAGGGGCAGGTCGAGCTCTTCCCCTAGTGCGTAAAGCAGATCAGCCTGGATGTGAACCCGACCTTCCGCAGCCACATCGTATTCTGGGACCGCTATGCTGGAGGTGAGGCTGCTGGGCAAGCAGGGTCCTCGGGCAGGGGTCAGGGAGCCCCGTCGGCCCAGGGGAGGCACAGGGGCCTCAGAGGGGGAATGCAGGGTCTCTGAGGAGAGCAGGGAAAGGCAGCAGCAAACAAATTACTGCCACATGGTAAAAGTGCTCTGGACTACCACGTGCCCCAGGCTGGGGTCTGAGGCCATGGGTGGGGGGAGGCATCGCTTTGTGAGCGGAACCGCAAAGGGTTATGTAGATCTGGCCACGTGAAGAGCAGAGGGTGGGGGCCGTGGGTAGGGGACACTAATGGGAGATGGGGGCCAGGCAACACAGGCGAGGCTGGACAAGGATACACATGGACCAAATGAGGGTCAGAAGGGTCAGAATAAGTAACATTCACTCTTGGTGTTTTTATATATATATCTGATTTTTTTCCCATTTTGTTTTGGACAATTTCCATCATTGGTAAAGAGAAATAGTATGATGAACGCCCCAATGCCATCACCAGGTCCAGCCCAGGGTTCTGTGCTCATCCCATGCTTCCCCAGCCTCAAGGGTGTCACAGCAAACCAGGGACCTCGGGTCTACTCTATCTGTGGACATCTCTATGTGCGCTATAGAAAAAGGGGATCCCCTTGGCATGCGTGCCCAGGACACCATCACCACCCGGCAAGGATTTAGTACATCCCTTAGTCTACAGCGAGTGTTGGTGCCTCCCTGGGCATGGAGGTTTTCTGGATGGTCTGTTCTCATCAGAAGCCCAGGTTTTGGGTTGTGCCTCTGTGCGCGGATGGAGACCTTAATAGGGGATCAGGCGAGGCTGAGCAGGAGGAATAGGAATGCAGTGGGCGCTCAGACAAGTTGGGGTGCAGGTGGATGCAGATCTGTCTGTATGGAGACCGTGGTGGCCAGCAGGGTGCTTCAAAGCCTGGGACCCTGGATGGAGTGACCTGGAGGACCACCCAGGCCAAGGCTGGCACTGAGAAGCCACCAGGCAGGCGTAGACTGGGGCTTCCCAAGTCGTGCAGACCACCTGTCAGCCCCTGATATACACCTCCAGTTGTATCTGAAAGCACGGGGTTCCCTCAGAAGTGAAGGTCATGGCAGTTTGGCCCAGGATGTCCAAGGGTATTCTGGAGGAGCAAGTGAGTGACAGTGGTGATGGGTTGTCTCTCAGGGCAAGAGGAAGGAACACTCTAGGGTGTCAGCTCTAGTAGCTGAGGACATTGCTGGGGTGTTCTCCAAGTGGAAGGACCGAGCAAAACCACTTTGAGGTAGGGTTGTCTTACTTTAGGGAATTTGGGGATGCCCATGAGACACCCAGGGATTTTAGCTATAGGTTGAATGGAGAGGGATGGTAACCTGGTGACTATGTACTACTGTGGGGAGGGGGCCCAGTGCCGACCCCTGGGCACACCTGGCATCACTGTCAACCAGGGTTGATTCCTGCCATTCCCTGAAATCTGACTCCTTCACTAGGCTCACAGTGTCCTCTTTCATTCATGTTCAGCTTATCGTACCCCAAACTCACGTGCCACTAAGAACGCACCATGGACAGCACGGGGCTGTCTTTCGATGCCTGTCTGCACTGGAGCCCCTGTATGTGAGTTGTCTGATTTCTTTTTAAGTAGTATTGTTTTACAGTCAGAAAACAACCTATTGATGTTTTTTGCCAAACAATTTGCTGCCTGTCACTAAGAATGCCCCTGCTCCCCTCTAAGGGTTCTCATTTCCTATTTCTAGGAAGTAAGAAGCTTCCCACTGACGTGGTTGCTTCTGTGTGTATTTTTCCCTATTATTTAGTTTCAGGAGTACAACAACCGATTAGACCAATCTGTACATTACTCGGTGCTCCCCATGAGAAGCGCCGCCATCTGTTCCCTGATGAGGTTCTGACATTTTCACTAACTGTATTCCCTATTCTGTACTTTTCATCCTCATGACTTACTTAATACCTGGAAGTTTGCGGTTCTGAATCCCCGTCCCCTATCTGCCGTTCCACCCCACAGCCTCTGCTCTGCCACCACCACGTTTGTTCTCTGTATTGAAGAGTCTGTTGGATTTTTCCTTGGTTCCTTTGTTTTGTTTTTTCAGATCCCACATATGAGTGAAAACATACGGTATCTGTCTTTTTCTATCTACCTGACTTCTTTCACTCGACATATAACCTCGGTCCTTCCAGGCTGTCACCATTGATGGGATTTCCTTCCTTTTCATGGCTCAGTAATATTCCAGGGCATACATATATCACCTCTTCTTTACCCTTTCCTCTGTGGGCTCCCTCCTTATCTGGGTGACTGTTGATAATGCTGCAGTAAATATAAGGGTACATGTATCTTTTCCAATTAGTGTTTTCCTTTTCCTTGGGTAAGTACCCAGTAGTAGCATTGCTGAATCGCAGGATAATTCATTTTTTAATTTTAGGAGGCACCACCACACTGTTTTCCACAGCAATTGCTCCAGTTTGCATTCCCACCCACAGTGCATGAGGGTCCCTTTATCTGCACGTCCTCACAGGGCAGTGCATTCTGACAAGGACACATCCTTAACCTGCATGCTCTGGGCAAGAGACACAGCCAGGGGATTGCAGTCCAGTTTCGCGGATGGCCTGAGGGAGGGGACTGTGTCAGCTCTGGGGAAATTCATTTTGGCACTCTGCTGAATCTTTCAGAATTAAGAGAGCATGGACCTGTATGGATGTGGTGATGCTGCCAGTTGCAGGCTGGAAGGTCCCCTCCGTGTGGCTCACCTCTGTGGTTTCCACACTCAAGTGTACTCGTGTGGCTCTCTGGGTAGATCTGTCCTCAGGCTGCCCTCCTCAGAGGGACTCAGCTCTGCTCCATCCTCAGAGGAAGCCCAGCCCCACACAGTGCTGGCGAATCCTACAGATTTCTCTGAAGGATGGAGGAGAGGGTCAGGACAGGCAGGGCCTTGCTGAAATCCCTGCACACAGCCTGTGCACGCAGCACCCCTGTGGGCCTCTCTGGCCACCAGCTGGCCCCTCTTGCCCCCCAAGTCTTCCCCATGTGGTCTCCATCCCCAGCCCCCACGCCTGCCAGTCCTTTCCTGGGAACTTCAAGCTCTTACTCCCTGAAGCAACACACCACCCCACCAGTATAGGGCCCTTCCAGGGCAGACAAACTAGGATGGGCACCGGGTAGAGCTTGTGAAGGGCAGATAAGATTTCCCACTACCAAACCTGTTTTGTAGTACCTCCCTGTCTTTCCCACAGGACAGGAAGCTCTGAGATCCCCGGTCCTGGGACACAACACGCAGAGAATGCATTCATTCATTGTGATTAATTCAGCGAGTATGGATTGAGCACCTGCTGTATGCCAGGTGGTGTTCTAGAACCAGGGACACAGCAGACAGAAATCTCTGTCCCCCTAGCACTCTGTGCTCCTGAGTGAACCATAACTGTACTAAGTTAACGTGACCAGGCTCCTGCACCCATGCTGCTCTTCCCTAGAGTAGGTGATAGTGCTAGGTGGTGGTGAGTGCCATGGAGAACAAAGCAGGAAAAAGGAGTCAGGGTATTGGTTGGGAGGCAGGGTGGAGTCAGGCCCGGGTGGTGGCTATGGAGGTAACACAAATTGGTCTGGTTCTGGATATTTTGAAGATGGAACCAAATCATCCTGCAGCCGGATTTGCTGCAGAAGGCTCTCATCTCAGTGAGTGAAGTGACAAGTGTCAGGTGACAGGAGCAAGGGTGCAGGTGACATGAAAAGTCTGTTGCCTTTGTGCTGTCGGATGAATATTCATGTAAGAGATGCTGTGTTTGTGAGTCTGTAGTCCAGGAGAAACCTCTGGGGCTGGAGATATAAATAGGGGAGTTTCTGGACCCCACCATATATTGATCACCAGGCCAGTGTGCCTAGAGTGGGCTCTGGGCCTCCTCCAGAATACAGACTTCCAGGAGTGAAGAGCAGAGCTGTCTCAGCAGACTGAGAACTGAAGGAAAGTGAGGAGACATGGCCTCCAGCAGGGGAGGCAAGCCCACACTTGGGCCATCTTAGTAGGATCCTAAATTCAGGATGGGTTTTGCACTATAAAAGGCTTCAGGCAAATGAGCAACAACAACAACAACAACAACAACAAAAGCCGAAGAGCATGCAACAGTGACCATGAGGTCCACAAACCCAAAATATTACTATCTGGACCTTCGCAGAAAGTTTGAGACCTCTGATGGAGAGGAATGGGGCATAGAAGAATGTAAGTATCTAAAAACCACAGGTACCTGAAAGCCTCATTTGCTGGGTTTCATCTCTTTCTACTTTGCACAGCAGGGCAGGCAGGCCTCAGTGAGAGGTCTGGGGACTTTCTCCTGAACTCTGAACAGACCCTGAAGATCCTCAAAGGCCTGAGGTGGTATCTGGGCTCTCAGGTGCCCTGAGACTCAGCCAGAGTGGATTCTTCACAGGTGTGTTCTAAGCAACTGCCCTAGAACAGCCCCCCAGATAGATGCTGGGCCTACCCTCAGGTCTGCAGGGGGGAAACTACAACTGAAAGGGGCAGAGCTAGAACTCCACAGTGACCCTGACAGATGTCCATATGGGTGCCCTTTGTTGCAGAAATCCATCTGATGCCAGAGGTATTCATTGTGACTCAAGTGTGCTGGGACTCAGTTCTCATGCTCCCTGCTCCACTGTAATCTGGGCGCCTGGGACCACCAGTGTCCTAGAGTTGGGGTGGATCACAGCGCCACCTGTTGCTGTGCTCACTGCTCCCTCAGTCCGGAAGTTGGGTCCTTGGGCAAGAGTCCAGTGGCTCAGGCTCTGCAAGAAGCCTGCAGAGGAGCTTCCTAGGCTCTGTCTTCACTAGGAAGTCTGCCAGTGTGCACAAGCAGAGCTGATTCTATCTGCAGCTTTCTGGGAGATCACTGATCTGGAACCCTGACCTTAGGAGTTCAGGGAGGTTGTGCAGGCTCATGGAGAAGCTGCTTTCTCTGTGGGTACAGAAAGGCCTGCAACGTGGCTGCTGCTCCAGCAGCAGAGAGGCTGGTTTCCTCCTGCAGCCTCCCAGCAGGAGGCCCTCTGTCCTCTGTCTGCAGCTGGTCTGGTGGGGGCTCCCTGCTGTCTGTGGGGCCTACCCTGCACCCTCCACATAATGAGGCTGGCACTGTTCTCCCTTCCTCAAAGAACCTTCCTGAGGATGTCTTGGAATGTTAGCCTCCTGAAGGCACCTTCTGTCAGCCCTGTCCATCTGCAAACAACTGGAGTTCAACCCCATTGTGGAAGGGTGTCTTCAGCAGGTGCAGGAGGCCAGGGTACTCATTTGCTCTTGTTGTGCCCAAGATTGCGAATCCGAGAAACCACCAAGGAGCTGACACTGATGCAAACATGTGAGGGTTTATTTACAAGCTCGAGCTTGGGTCCAAGTATACCCGACCCAGCGGAGCAGGGACTTGGACCCCGAGGTGGGTTTCAGCTTAGTTTTCAGGGCTGGTCTAGGGGACCTCCAGAAGGGCTGGAGCAATTTCTCAAGTTCTGTTTACATTCTGATATGGGGCTTTCAAGGGCATTGAGCCCTGTTCTTATTCTAATATGGGGCTTTCTAGGATGTTAAGCTGTAAGCTGTTTTTTTTTTTCCTGTAAGTGAAGTAAGGTAAAGTTCAGCTCCTATTCACTGGGGCCTGGGATGGCTGGACGTGTGCTAACGCTGAACTTAATGTGGAATGGCCTTATTTTTCCTGGCCTCCACACTCTCAGACTCACAGGTGATGTGCCACCGGCGCTGGTGTGCAGGGTTGGTGGCTCAGCACCCCTGGGAATGTTCCTATCTATATGCCTCTTCCCTGAGGCTGCTTTCAAGACTTTTCCCTGTTACTGGTTGGGAGCAATTTGAGCATGATGTGCCTCGCTGTGGTTTCTCTCTCCGAATGCTGCTGGAGGTTCATTGAGCTTCATCAAAATATTTAGCCTTTAGTTCCTCAAAAATTGTTTACTCCCCCATCTCTGTCCTCTCCTCCGGGGACTTCAGCCAAGCATACGTGTGTTACAGGCATACCACGCTGGCGGGAGCCCAGTGCTCATGTCCACACCCTTTGCCTTGAATCTTACAAGACTAGCCCCGTCAGTGAGGTGGCTTCACAGGTTTGTAATACAGTGAGAGCCTTGCCACAGTTGGCATTCCTTCCTGGGATCCCCAACATTCTGAGATATGTATTCATCTTTAACTTGCATACATTAAAGCTCTATAGGTTTTGACAAATGCACAGTGCCACATATCTGCAAGGAAAATGTATACAGAACTGTCTCACTGCCCTGATAATCCCCTCTACCTGTTCACACCTGCCCTCTCCCCGACCTCTGGCTGCTGCTGCTCTGTTGCTTGGTCTTTTCACCTGGTAATGTGCTCGTAGGTCCCCCCAGTTTCTGTGTGGCTTTAGAGCTCATTCGTTTTACCACCGAATAGCTTTCTGTTGTTTGGATGCACTGTAGCTTGTTTATCCATTCACCTATTGAAAATACCTGCATTACTTCCAGTTCTTGGCAGTTGTGAGTAAGCTGTTCACATTCAGTGCAGGTTTTGTATGGACATTAAGGTTTCAAATCAATCAGGTAAATGGCTAGGAGCATGATTGCTGGATTATAAGAGGATGTATCATTCTGGAAGAACCTGCCAAACTGAATTCCAGAGTGGCTGCACCACTTTGTGTGCCCAGCAGCAGTGAGTCCCTGTCGCTCCACCTCCCTACCAGCAACCGATGTGGTCGTGCTTTCCCAGTCCCAGCCATTCTGACAGACAGCTGTGTAGAGGCATTGCTCATCGACCCCGGGCGCTGAACAGCTCTTCGCCTGCTTGCCTTCATCCCTACAGCCTCCAGGGGAGAGGTTTGTTCAGATCTTTGCCTGGAAGTCAACTGGGTAGTTTGTTTTCTCATACTTGAGTTTTAAGGGATATTTGTATATTTTTCTGATACATGACTAGCGTATAGGTTTTATATTGTGGCTTTCCGTTCTTTCAATTTTGTCTTTCCCAGAACAATGGTGTTTAATTTTAATGGAATCTGACTTGTAAGTATTTTCTTTCAGGGATTGTGCTTTTGGTGTTGGATCTATACCCAGGGTCACTTTTTACTGTAGAAGTTTTATAGTTTTATACCTATAGTTTTATAGGTAAATTCAAAGTATGTTTTGCATATTACATTTAGGTCTATAATTCATTTTGAATTAAATCTTGTGTAAGGTGTAGGGGCTACATCTATGTTCATTTCTGTACATATGGGGGCTCAGTTGTTCCACAGCTAGATATGTTTGTATCTCCAGAATTTCCCTTCCCTACAATGGGGAGCAATCTAATTTGCTACATTCAATATAGAGAAGATTTCTGGAGATGATATAGGTTTCACTCTCAGTAGAAGTCATTTTGCTTTCTTTTAATAGCATTGCTGTTTATTGAAGAACTCTGTGTCATCCTAAAGAATTAGAAACAGTATTTATTTCCATCAATTAATGAATACTTGATATATAAATTATGGCATATTTGTAGAATATAATTCACTTGTGAAAAATTATTAGTGTATATATTAACATTTCAAATGTTTGATGTTGAGTGAAAAGCACATGCAAAATGATGGGTTTGGTGTGTATGTTCTTATTGAGACAGAATAAACATATAATAGTAGTTCCAGGTATGTGTCCTAACAATTCCATGTTCACATAAGTGATGAAAGGGTCCCCTCAGCAAATCTGTTGAGAACAGACAGTATTCCCAGCATGTTGGGAGGTTTTCCTGGGGACTGTATCCTCTGGTTCTTTTAGATGGTTCTCTCTCCCTCTCTCTCTCTCGGGTAGTTTCTGCACATGTGTGTGCTCACTAGTACTCTACTGGACACTCAAGAGTACCCTTATGGGCTTGGAGTCCTTACTGTGTGCAGACACTTCCTGTCTGGTACTGTACAGATTCTAGCCTCCTTGGCTTCCTAGATGAAGACTATTAAGAGCTATAAACTTCTAGTTATAAAATTAAAAAAAAAGTAATGGAAATTTAAAAAGTACAACATAGGGAATACAGTCAATAATATTGAAATAACTTTGTACAAGGACAGATGGTAACTACACTTCTCATGGGGAGCGCTGAGGAATGCACAAAATTGCCAAATCACTAAGTTGTACTCCTGAAACTGATGTGACATTGTGTGTCAGTTCTACTTCAATATATAGTAAAGAATAAGGGTTTCTAATAGAAATCACCAGGGATCCAGGAAAGGCATTTATACAGCCATTACAAATAACAAAGACACCTCTGCAGAAACGATAAAGATTTTGCAAATGTTCTTAAATGTAATTTTTTTTAAGATATATTATTTGAGACAGAGTGCACATGAGTCAAAGAAGGGGCAGAGGGAGGAGTAGAGGGAGAATCTCAAGCAGGCTCCCTGACTATCACAGAGACTCACCTGGGGCTAAATCTCACAATCCATGAGATCATGACCTAAGCTGAAATCCAGGGTCAAATGGTCAACAGACTGAGCCACCCAGGCTCCCCTCAAATGTTTTTAAGTGCAAAAAGCAAGCTGTAAACCCTTGTGAGTGGAAGGACATCTGTGACACACAGTCTACCGAGAAGGGCAGGAGGCCTAGAGGGCCTGAGCTAAGGATGGTGGGAGGATGCCAATCCTCCCCATCCCACCCTGCATAGTGACAGGACCATCCTCTGGGATGTTTGACCTTCAGGGTGAAGAGCTAAGTGCTGACTGGACCCTGTTGACCTGTGCTGATGACGAGGGACCCCATTGTGGGTGGAACTGTGGCAACCCAGAGTTCCACCACTTCCTGGAGCTCACTCTGCTCTGTGTCTGCAGGCAGTTGGAGGCTCTCATGCTCTCTGTGACTGGCTCTGCCACACTCGCATTGCCCCGCTTGCCCTACAACCCACATGTAAACAGGAGGTACAACTCACACAATAGGTCACAGGGGAGTATGAGCTGCTCCCTGCTCCCTCTGGCCACTCTGGGAAGTGAACAGAGAACACATACTTTTTCCCTTTTGTCGCTAGTGCTGTGGCATCTAAGAGAAAACTTTGACCCCCCCTCAAGCCTGCAGGAACACTTGCTGGCCAGCAGTTCCACTCATCCTCTCAGGGCTAGCACCAGGCTGGCAGGTGCCATATAGAGCATCAGATCAGCAGTTCACAGGAGGCTCCTGGGTCCCCCATGTGCTCCTGGCAACAGCGCAAAGAGAGCTGTCTTCTCACTATGCCAACGTGTCCTGGGAAAGTGGCTGGGAAGGTAGTCTGTAGGTGGGAGTGCTACACAGTGTCAGTGGCCCATGTGATCCGCCAACCCAGCATGTCACCCAGGTTGCTATAGGTTTTCTGCACCCTCTGGTCAGACAGACTAGGGATCTGCCAACAGGAAGCAGATGTATTTGTTCTCTGAAGCTTTTCATGCAGTGTAATATTTGGATGTTTTTGTTTGCAGCACCATGAAAGAGGGTCTGGAGACCCTACTGGCCTTGGAACAGGCAGAAATAGTAGCCAAGTATAATCAAGTGAGGCCCAGAGATAGACCTTAGACACTGGGATCACATACTTCAAAGGTAGAGACCATGACCTGCAGGAGCAAGTGAGGCCCAAGTCGGAGGTCAGAGCCAGGTTTGAGCCAGTTTAGCCCAGACAAGAACCATAGGCATCAGAAACAAGTGAGATCCAGGTGAAGGTCAGAGGCATCAGTACCAAGCAAGGGTCAATCAGTGATCATAGTCATCAAAAGCAAATAAGGCCAGGAATAAGCAGCTATGCCCCGAAGGGAATCATAACCAGCAAGAGCAATCATGTACCAGGTAGGGGGGATCAGAGCCGGAGGCAAGCAGATGAGACCCAAGGGGGTAT